>NC_054058.1:26572905-29072905 GCF_017639655.2 Falco naumanni
TCATTTCCCTATAAATAACTTTGAGCTGTGGAAGAAATACACTGCATGTAATGTATCTTGGCTTAAAAATTAATTACATAATATTGGAATGAGGACTCAATCTGCTGGAACAGCTTGCAAAATAAGATGACCAAATAGTGTTTGAGTAAGGATCTGGCTGATAGAGTGGACTGATTCAAATTTATACAAATGTTTGGAAAGCAACAGTCTACAGTAAAAAAAAACAAAACAAAAAAAACCCCAAAAAAACCCCAAAACTGTACTGTAGGCTTGATTCCATGCTGTACTGAATTGAGCCACTGGATGAAGACTTTTGCCTTAACCTACATTATTCCAGTGCCATCTGAGTAGTAATGGACACCAGCATAGTTTAGGAAAATGAAAAAGAACAAGCCTATCTTTGAACTTTTAGTGTGCAAAGTCTTCTTTTGGGTCATAAAACCTCACCACATCCTTTGGATAAATCTCCATGACCTCCAGGGTTATGTTGCATCATGACTCAAGCATTATCCTCAGCTGGGAAAAATCTGATTGATCCATTTCAGCACCAGATCTCTCCCAAAACAGCTCACGACCTTTTTCTCAGAAGCTGCGATCAAAAGTGTGCTGAGAAGAGTAAAAGTTATCAGTACACAGTCAATGAGCTGAAGTGTCCATATGCTGCACTAGAAGCAGACAGTTCATACCTCGTGGAGCACAGGTCCCTGGCCAGGTGGTCCCACTTGTGACAGAGCACAGGTAACCTGGCCTGTGAAGGGATGCATTAGTTTTAACTTTCATGTTACCAGACGAACCACAAGAACTGAAGGCTCAGCATGGATGGACACAGGCCACTGAAACCTCTGTGGGCTTCCTGAGAGAAGCACAGCTTCTCCCATAAAACCACAGCAACAACTGCCTGGCTGACAACTACTGCAGCCCAGGCATGCCCTCAGCACACCCAGATGCAGCTACTAATATTGATATTTCCCACTACTATTACAAAACATTTTGTGCCCTATTTGTCACCTATGGCACCAAGTCAGAGCCTGAGATGACTGGTTCAGGCACTGCAGGATGGGCAGTCAGCAGTAACCAGGAGGCACTCGGGGGAAACTTCAGATTCGAGAGAACTTGATATAGATTGTCTTAGTATTTTAAAATAGGCATTTCAACCAATGCACTCAAACCTTTGCAGGAACAAGTTTGTCCAAAATTTTCATTTGCTACTGGTTATTGCAGCCTGCTGACTGGACACAGCTGTAGACACTCAAGTACTATATTGTAAAAGAAAAAGCAAGAAACCCTGTAAGAGGCATCACTGTCATGAACAGCTGCTACTCTGCATGCATTTTTCCCCATTTCCATACTGAATGTTGTAAGAAAAATAATAAAAATGTGACTCATAAACATGAGTGTGTGTGTGTACGTAATGGCTACAGTGGCCCAGGACAGGCTAGCCTGCTGGCCTCCCCCTGAACTGAATCCTGACCCACCAAGTCCTATGAATTTTGACTTTGAAAATTGACTTTGACACCAAGGCACCAAGACATGTTCAAAAAAATATTTTTTTTCTTCCTAAAGAAATGGCAAGAGGGAAAGGAATGCTACTGGGTGACTGAAGGAAGACAGTCAAGGGCCAGGCTGTGCTGAAAAGCAATATTGTATTTGTTTAATAGTTTGCTAAAATTCCACTCCTGACTTAATTTATTGCTTTTCTGAAATGGAGTTAGAAGATCTTTTTATTTGCTGTGTTAATTACCAATTTTCCATATCTTCTGATTTTGTTCATTGAAATGTTTCCTCTCCATCAGTCATGTACCACTTTTCCCTGTCTTGTACAGATCTATCCTTATCTTCTCATCCCTCTTCTTTTTTCCGTGCTTGTGTTTAGGGAGGAGGGAAATATTAGTCCCGAGTATAAGAAATCCTGGCAAAAATAGCTAAGGTGACAACCAAACCATAAAATAAGATTATTGTGCTAGTAGAATAACCATCCTCCACTCATATTCCTATTTTCATTCCCACAGTGTATTGCCCTGAACACAGATCAATTGAATCTCAGAATATTTTTCTTCTGAAGCTCATGGGACAATTTATTCTGAATTTTTAGACTGACTCAGCATATAGCTCAGAAAGTAAGGATGAAAATCTGTGGTGGTGTTTTCATGCAACAAAATAACTAGATTAAAAAGACAGTACAGACTCTTATTCCATCTTATTCCAGTGACCTATAGATAGCTGGTTTTTTGTTTTTCATTTGTTTTAATTTTTTTTTTTGGTTCTTAAGTTTTTTTTGGGGTTTGTTTGTTTTGTTTGTTTGTTTGTTTTTAAACTACCTGCTGTGGTGTATGATGTTATTGCATTTGCCAGCAGAAATTTTGTCTACCCAAGTAGTATTCTAGCACATTTTAGTTCACTCACCTGTTTCAAATCTGCATTAGTGCCACTTACCAATCACTGAATCACTTGCTGCCTCTCCCATCACACTCAGAGGATGTAAATACAGATCACAAGTTAAACGGGAAAGGGCATAAATTACATTGGCCTAAGGATAGTTATGCAAAGCAATAGCCATGCGAATGAAGAAAGTGATGTACTGTTTTTGTGCATGCATAAAAAAATACATATATACCACGGACCCTTGAGGAAATTGAAGATTTTAATGAAGACTTTTGTTGTTCAAATATAAAAATATTTATTTATTTATTTATTTTACTTTTTGGTTAATTCCCTCTGGATTTCAGCTGCATCATTGCTATGAGTTCTATCTACTATGCCTCAAGAATTTCTATTAGCCTTGAAAAGCTGAGCTCAGAGACATTGCCTCTCTGTCACTTGCATTGTTCTTGCTCAGATACCCATCATGCCTGCAAGTTACACCTGTCTGATCTCATTAGTTCAATGCAGCAGCCGACCAATTTGGAGTTACACCTTTCAATGCAATCAGCTTAGAACAGCTTTGCATCTCCATTGCAGGGTTTGTTTCATTGCATGTTAATTGAATCTCATTTGCTGAGACATATGATCTAACAGTTACAGCAAAGCTTAAACCTTCACAAACACAGGTTTGATTAATGAATACAGACTAAACTAAATTGCTCTTTTGTGTTTAATAACCGTCAGGAAGTTTTTGGTCCTGTGATCTAAAGATGACTTCCCTGTTGACTTTAGCTCCTAATTGCTTGTGAGGTACCTCATCCTTTTTCTTAAATTTAATAATTGTGAAAGCTCTTATGCACCTTTTTTCCCCCCTGCAACTTGAACTTGAACATACTGTGGTAGGAAGCACAGGAAAGCCTGGTTATATTTCTTCTCTCAGGCACTTTTGTGGTACCTCTACTCTTTCTGCTGACACATCATGCTAGTATCACACTCAGAGGTCAAGGAGGAAGAAAGGCTTAGATGAAACTGATGTGTCAAGTGGCAAATGGTTTCTCACAATGCCCAGGCCTCTACTGTTGATTAGAAATTTCAAGAACCTGCCTTTCACTGTGGCCCAAGTTACAACCATAAAAACAGAGGGGTTGAGTTTTATATATTCCTGCAGCTTTGTTAACAAGTTGCAGAGTTTATTTTACTTTTGCCTTGGCAGTTTGGAAAACAGGAAAATCTTTTGCATAATACACTCAAATAAAAGCATAAGCTGTATTTTTCTACTATGATTTCAAACATTCAGAATAGAATGGCAGACCATCCTGTCCAGCTTTAATACAGATTGTGTTCTAGTTTTCACTCCTCCTCCCCCTCGTCCCTCTTTGTCTCTCATGAATACCTGGATGAGGAAGAATTCACTGAATTAACCTTTCATAGGATGGGGTAAACCCTGGCTCTGGGTTTTAGGAGAGATCTGGAAAGATGACAGGTTTTAAAACCCTTTCAGTATCAATAGAGAATATTTTTAGTTTCAGAACATACACCAGGGGGATTCATTTAGTTTTGTGCTACTATATTTTCAGCAGAATTTTAGTAGTGTGGTACACCAGTTGCTGGTATGAAATCTATAAAATCTATAGTCAGCCACCAAAAGCCATTTCAAGCTGATAAATATTTGCAGCTACTTACCAAAAAATGGAGCAAAAGAAGTTATATTATCTTTTACTTTAATTTCAGAGATCTGGCCTGGTTAAGAACACTCCCTGTGTGTACTTTTCCTTTCAAAAACAAGTGGTATCACATGCAAAAAACCCCAAAATGAATGATGGTAAAAACCACTGGGGAAAATGAGTATCTGTTCAAGAATAATATTTTTAAACTCTAGCCAGACTGGTCTAGCAGCCATCTGTGGGGATGAGGAGAGTGAAAGGGGCTTCCTCCCTCACTGGGAACCTCACCCAGGATGCTGCTCCTTGTCAGTGAAGGTTCTCACAGGGAATCCTACAGGACCCTGTGACCAAGTGGCTAATCCTTCTGAGGCAGTGCATCCACTCAGTTTAGCAGAATGTAGGGAAAGGAGCATAATTTAGTACCTGGGCACATATGTGTGAAGCTGATGCGAAAAGACATGCAGATGTTTTCTGTCTTATCCAGAGTAAAGGGCAGATGCAGATAAACAATGTTATGCCATTTCTTCTTTGGGCAAATCCTGCCTCACTTAAAACTCCCTGTAAGTGGTGTCATGTTGGCCATATAAGAAACAAACAGTAAAAATTAATTTCTATAGTATGACCATACTCCCCTTCCCATGGGAATTCAAGTGCCATCTGTCAGCTTCTGTTGCCACAAATCTGGAGAAGTCCAAGGTACAGCAATAAGAGAAAGAAAACAGAAACTAGAACACCACCTCCTACCTCCATGAGTGCACAGCCTGAACTGTCAGCATTTACTGTACTTTCAAAGGGAAGAAGTAACTCAACAGAGATCGAAGGGTCAAATGATCAGCTTTTAAGAGTGAAACGATCCTTTTTTTTATTGGAAAAGTGTGAGTTTCAAGTATTGCAGCCCATGTACAGATACCCTACTAGTTTAAATGAAAGAAGGGAAAATTTAGAAAGTACACTTGTCCTTGGCTGTTTTCCAAGACATCTCAGCTGTTCCAGATAATTTAAAATGTGAAATGAATCAAGTATATAAGGATGTATCTTTCCTACATTATAATTTTCTTCTTTAAATTATGAAACCCCCTCTAATTTAACCTTGAAAATGATCCTTTTTTTTCCATACAAGTTTTAGGAGCTATTTCACATTCATGCATGTGCACTTTACATGAAGCTACCAGCAGAAATGTACACTGTAGCTGATTTTTCCAAATCTCTTCTATTTAGTGTCAGTTTTCATGTTAACACCATGCAGCACCTACAAAGATAACAAACTGTATTGTCCTGCCCATCCTGCAGGACAAGACCAGCTGCCTTTCACCTCCTAAACCTAGAGCTGTCCTGCACACATCTGCATCGTGACGTTACAGATCAGTAACATCCATCACCAGTGATGACTTTAAAATCACCTGTATGTTGGACACTTTCCAAATTAATACAGACTGCGAGGTATAATCTTCCCCAGGCCATAGTATTGCCTTGAGGTTTTGGGTCTCAACTGTAGTCAACCCCGGAGGCACAGAAAGTTTTTGTGTTTTTTGGTTGAGGTTTTACCGAGGTCTATTCCCTGAAGTTAGAGTCCACCCTGTGCAAAGCCTGACCTCAGCTACTGGAGAGCTGCACCACCACAGAATGAATAATTTGGCTTTTTTCCCCAGCACAATAGCTCCCAAGTTCCCAAATTCAGGTACTCAGCTTTAATTTACAGATATCTGGACCATACATATTTTAGGTGTAAAAGGAACAAAATAGGGAGGCTGAGAAAAGTGAGGCACCTGAACCAGCTGCCCCCATTTTAGGGGCCTATCTGGGGTATTATCTGCTTCAGGGAGTGACTGTTGCTCTTTTCTTTTAGCAGCAGGTAGGAGAAGAAATAGGGGCCCACCTGATAATCAACCTAAAAAAATGGTCTGGTGAGATTATTTAGTCCTGAGAAGAGAAATTGTCAAGAAGATCTTAGTGGTGATTTGCCAGACCAAACCAGACTGATTGGACAAAGGATTAAACAAACTGACAAATTAAGTTTACTATTAGACTGATGGAGGATTGAAAGCATCTTAGGTATTTCTTTGGAATTGGAATTGTTAGAACAGTAAATGTGTATCTCACTACCTCTTGAAGAACATAGAAAGAAATAGCTTTATAATCCTATTACTGCTCTTTTCTACAGTGGTTCCAGTGATCACATTTTTGAAAAGGAGCAACATAAAATGTTTATAACTGAAGCAGCACAATAGTGATGTTACGTAGCTGTAAAAAAAGGCATTTCTATATCTCATATAGTCCTGCCTTCAGTACAGATGCTTTCCAGAGTGTGGGGGGAAAGGGACACTGTATTCACACCTTTTTTCAAGTTGCTGGAAGCCATAGCCACTGGTGGCCATGTAAATGATGCGTTGGTAAAAGTAGGCTACATAAATTAAGATCTTTTATTGATGAAGTATAATGAAGTGAACGAAGTGGAGCCAAGTAGGTGTTGTGTCCATGTCAACATTAATTCTGCTTCACCTCTATCAGAAGAAATGTGCATACACCAAAACAAAGGTCTTAGTTTAACTTTTGAGCAATCATCAAGCATGTCAGAGTAGTTACAGGCCCTACGACAAATGCTTTTGCTCTAGCTTGCATTTCATTCAGAGTTATTAGTGTAACTGTGGAGTCCTGTGAGCGCAACAGCCTGACCCTTTATGGTAGTTGTGGGCTGGTGATCCTAAATTTATATAGTTGCATACTGTTTTGATTTTGTATAAACTAATTAGTTTTTCCATTTATTCTTTTCATTCCAGGGTTTCCAAAGGATAAAGTGGGCACCTCAATGATCAAGAAATATTTTCCATCATGGTAAATTCAGGCAAAAGCACACACTAAATCAGAGGAGGCTACAAAACCTATGGTGACAAAAAAAGATTATATATATATATATATATTGCCAGGGAAATGCTCTCCATATAACACAGAATATAAAACCTTCCTGAATGACATGACTTCTTACAGAGCCATATACTTTCTAATATGTTCAGGATTCAGACTATGTATATTGTCCAGCATGAAAGTTTATTGAAAACAAATCTTGTTTAAATTAAGGAATTGCTCTGAAAATTATATGACAAGGAATGATAAAAATTTTGCATATCTTGTACCTCAGGGGCAGTTTCAAATTTCACCCCAGCTTTTGTTGTAGAAAATGTCCTTTCTTCTTTACTAAACTGATCTCAAGAAGCCCGGAAGGTATTTAGATGTGAGTTCATGAAAGCTAGAAGCTTCAGTCATTTGTAATGTTTGGGAAGGAGTTCTTAAATTCCAGAACACCTCTTCTGACTTACAGTTTTAGTTTATAATTATTCAGAATTGATCACCCTGGGTATTCACTGAAATGGTGCTCAGGTCTGATGTTAGCATAGGCAGGGCTCTTAGGACAGTAGCACACTGTTTAATAAGTTGGGTAGACTGAGCAGGAATAAATGAGACCTGTGCTTGTTTTCTTTTACACATGAGCAGAAGTTGAAGCTAACCAAACACTGTGTTTTTTTGGCTCCTTGGTGATGGTGATTACTTTTAAATTAGTCATTACAGTCAAGAGAATGAAAACACTTCTTTCTTGGAAATTTTAAGACTTGTTGCTGGACATTCAGAGATCAGTGTGAAGAAAGATGCCTCCTGTCCACAAAGTGGACACCTGGTAAGGAGAAATTCTCCAACATTCAATGTCAAAGACTAACAGGAAACAGGACTGAAATGGCCACCCAGTTCCCGAATCAGGAGACAAGTTAACTTGCCAGTGGAATTTTCTCCACATTGCCTAACAGTTTACCTTGTATAAATTCCTTAGAGGAAGGATGCTGTAATTGCGCTGTTCACAGGTTCCATCTGCTTAAAAGGTTTTTTTCAAAGTTAAGAAAATGTGAATTCTCACTTGGAGAAAGAAAATGTTAGTGCTGAGCTCTCAGAAAGTGTTTGCCTTAAATTGGAGTTGCCACAAAGTTCTTTCTGAGCTTCATTGCCTCTCTCTGCAGCACTCCTTGGGCTGTGCTGCCATTAACAGCCTCTGATCTGAACTGACCAATATAATTGTATATGGATGATTTACTTGGCTTGATAAAAAACAAAACAAAACAGCAATCTCCTCCTTCCAACATGTCTTGCCTGCACATCTTATCTATTATATTTGTATGCAATGCTGACAGAGGGTGGTAGATAAACAACGTTTGGAAGCACGTCTGAAATTGGAAAGAAAACAACCACTGAGAAGTGATGTTCTGGTTTTTGTTTTTATTTTTTTAAAATGCAGATAGGAAAGAAAAAGACATTAACTTAAACAGCTTCCTAATTTTCACAGTCAAAACAGAGGCTGAGGAGATGTTATATTTTAAGAGAAAGCAAGTTTTACACTAATATTTTAAAATTTACAGCTTGCATATATTCGTTTCTACAGAGAATATATATTAATTACCTTGTTTTGCTCCCTGTAGAAATTAACTCTGTGGGACCAGAAGTTTTCAGATATCTAGCAGCAAATCACAGGACTAGTGTACTAAGGCTAGTTGTATGAGGTTCACCAAGGCTCAGTGCCGGGTCCTGCACTTGGGTCATAACAACCCCATACAACTCTACAGGCTGGGGCAGAGAGGCTGGAAAGTGCCTGGTGGGAAAGGACCTGGGGCTGTTGGTCAACAGCCAGCTGAACATGAGCCAGCAGTGTGCCCAGGTGGCCAAGAAGGCCAACAGCATCCTGGCTTGTATCAGAAGTAGTGTGGCCAGCAGGACAAGGGCAGTGATTGTCCCCCTGTACTCGGCCCTGGTGAGGCTGCTCCTCAAACGCTGTGCTCAGCTTCGGGCCCCTCACTACAAGAGGGACACTGAGGTGCTGGAGCATGTCCAGCAACGGGCAACGAAACTGGTGAAGGGTCTGGAGCACAAGGCTTATGAAGAACGGCTGAAGGAACTGCAGTTGTTTAGTCTGAAGAAAAGGATGCTCAGGGGGGCACCTTATTGCTCTCTACAACTGTCTGAAAGGAGGCTGTAGGCAGGTGGGTATTGGTCTCTTCTCTCAAGTAAGAAATGATAGGACAAGAGGAAATGGCCTCAGATTGCACCAGGGGAGGTTTAGATTGCATACTAAGAAAAATTCATCCACTGAAAGGGTGTTGAAGCATTGGAACAGGCTGCCCAGGGAACTGATTGAGTCACCATCCCTGGAGGTATTTAGAAGACATATAGACGGGGCACTTAGGGACATGGCTTAGTGGTGGACTTAGCAGTGTTAGGTTTACAATTGTACTCAGTGACCTTAAGGGTCTTTTCCAACCTAAATGTTTCTATGTTTCTATGATTTTTACACAGGATAGGCAGAATGAAAGCAAATGGATTTTCTCTTTGCTGACTTTTTTCTGGAGAAGTACCCAGCACTAGGTATTTTATTTTTCAAGGAAATCCTGTTAAGCATCCCAGCTCAGGCTTGGAAATATGCATACTCACACACCAGCTTTTCCCAGAATTGTCTCTAGGTACAGAAGAAACCTTTGGAGAGACCAAGGAGTTTGGATTACTTACCACTTACTGGTTTTGTCTGTCTTGGAGATCTATTGGGACTGAAGTCACTTTTAAGTTTGGTGAGTAGAAGTCTGCTGGTCTACTGCCTTCCCTCACAAGGACAAGAAAAAGCATCACTCTGGCTGGCAGCACTCTCCGAACTCTATCTTTGGGGCCAACTGTCCCTGAATACAAGGGACGCCAAAACCAGCTTGCCCTAGTCCCTAGTGAAGAAAAGTCAACTGGATTTTCTGTGTGCCAAAGAAGGCATTTCCTCATTTGACATCATAGCACATACCCATTTAGCTGATATCTCTGCTAAAAATTCCAGCTTTCCTAGAACAAGAGAACCTTTTTCAACATCCTTCACTATTCATTGAAGCAGACTTATGTCACATTTTCCCATGGAAGATTAGTGTCTATATACTAGCTGCTATATTAGACAGGATTATATCAGCAGCCCGCCCCTGCTAAAAACTGTACATATCTAATAGTGACGTGATGCCATGAGCACACACATCACTCTTCCCCAAAGGTACTCTTGGCTTCAGTTTTGTGTGCAGTAGGTTGTGCACTCCATACACATTTCTTCTGCTCCCTTTGAGCTGGCCATGGGGCTATGAAATTTAAACTTTTCAGTCACCAGCTACACAAATTCCAACTATCAGGCAGAAGTATAAAATCTAGGGAGAAAAACAGAAGAAGGAAATGATAAATCGTGGGGTTAAGTTCAGGTAAATTTTTTAAAAAGAAAGATATATTATTTAGAATTTCTTCAGAAATTAAATTTTACAGTGTTAAAAATATATAATTTTTGTGGAACCAAGAAAAGCTTAATTCCAATATAAATGGTGTTCTATAACCCTCTTTAATATCCTTGTTGTATTTATTAAAACGGAGGGTATTCCCTTTTTATAAAGACACACACAAAGATACTGAACACTATTAGGAATTTAACTGTTTACTGTAATATTCCTACTATCATGTGTTTTGGCCAAAGTATTTTTCTCTTTCATTGCTTCAGCATCTCTACATGGTTGCTGCAGTAACAAAGTAATTTTCTGATAAATTCATCAGGACAAGTGTACTATAGAGAATGTGTATAACTAAACCTGTCAGGCCATCATAATTTTAAGGCAATTATTCTCCTAGGGGAAAAAGGAAAATTACATAATGTAATTGCACAGAGAGTTATCATAATTCTATACTACCACACCTAACTTTCTTAAAAGTGCTTAGCATAAGAGGATGCTCCCTTACAGACAATCTCTATATTTCCAAGCTGTATCAACCACAATGTCAGCTAGGCTGGCATATAACGTAAATCAAGATCGCTAGCACACTTGAACCACTAAAAATTGTGGCTGAAGGAAAAGTTTTAAAATAACATGTATCTTCCAAGCTGTGGTGAACATTTTGCTAAGCAAAATGAAATACTATAGTCTCCCTGAGCCAATTATTTCAAGGGTACTCAAAATCTATATCATAATAGAAATTATAATCACTGTAGTTAAGCCAAAGATTTATTCTGTCAAACATAAAACCTACAACACCTGGAACTGACAGAAAATCCTGGATAACAGGAATAAGAAACTTCATTTTAAACACTTTACAAGAACCCTCTGTCACCTGTTAAAGGAAATTCAGAACATCACCAAGAATGCTGAAAATACTGATTTCTAAACAGCTTTCTGTTGCTTCTCCTTCTCCTGATCCCATGAGAGATTCCTAAAAGGTCTTTTGAAGTACATATAGAATAAGTAGTTTTGGATGACTTGCTAAACTAAGAGATATCTGCAGGATCTCATCTTTTCTGAGTCCTTTATTGACTCAGTCTGAAATGAGCAGCATTGTCCCTTATTATGGCATTCTACACAGCTTAGTTGTTTATAAATCTGGTGTCATCTCTTTGCAAATTTTTGACACATGACTGTTTGCTTTATAACTTTTAATTAGGACCCAAAACTTTTAAAACAAATTATTTGTTTAGGATTTCCTGTTCCCAAGTAGAAAAACCTGGTAATGGTATAAAAAGATATTGCCTGCTCAACACAACAGCTTCTCTGTTTTCTAAGAAAGGATCTCTCTACTGCTTGAATGATGTTAAAATTGGAAGGTATTATTTCCTGACATTCACAATCTGATGCTATTTCCTCTTGATATGAGGATCAAAGTTTTTTTGTAAAAGGCATTCCACAATTCCAATACTCTTAGTTCATAAATAATTTTAATAATATAAATAATAATTATTATTAATATAATATATATTAATAAAAATAAATAAGGCATTTGACTTGAACATATATATTTCAAAAGTAAGGTAGAATCAGAGGAGTCTTTAAAAACCCCAAACCCAGCCCTCCCACTCACAACTCCAAACAGACTAAACCTAAGTATTTTTTATTGAAGAGTATGGCACCTAAGCTATTTGTTTAGTAGCAGTGAAAACAAGCACATTTTGGCTTAAGAAAAATAAGATAAGGTAGCTAGCATTCCGATTTAAATGGCTGGAGGTAATATTTCACAACACAGTACATCTGTGGCAGTCTTGCTAAATTCCTCCATGTACAGTCACCACAGGAGCACCACAGTCATCAAAACCTGAGAAATGTCAGAGCCTGATTTCAGGTCAGCGGCTTCCTGAAAGTCTTAAAGAGATATGGCCTCTTCAGGGTTCTGCTTGGTAGAGTACCATGGGATAAAGCCCTGGAGGGAAGAGGTGCCCAAGAAAACTGGTTAAAATCAAGGATCACCATCTCCAAGCTCAGGAGCGATGCATCCTAACAAAGAGGAATTCAGGCAAAAACGCCAGGAGGGGTGCATGGATGAACAAGGAGCTCCTGGACAAAATAAAAGACAAAAAGGAAGCCTACAGGGGGTAGAAGCAGGGACAGTTATGTTGGGAGGAGTGCAGAGAAACTGCCTGAGTAGCCAGGGATCAGGTTAGGAAGGCTAAAGTCCTGATATAATTAAATTTGGCCAGGGACATCAAGGAGAAAAAGAAAAGCTTCTATAGGTATGTCAGTGATAAAAGGAAGGCTAGTGAAAACACGGGCCCTCTCTGGAATGAATCAGACTTGGTTACCTGAGATGTGGAGGGGGCTGAGGTACTCTATGACTTTTTTGCCTCAGTCTTCACTGGCAAGCGCTCCAGCCACACTGCCTAAGTTGCAGAAGGCAAAGGCAGGGACTGGGAGAATGAAGAACTGCCCGCTACAAAAAAAGATCAGGTTCAAGACCATCTAAGGAACCTGAAGGTGCACAAGTCTATGGGACCTGATGAAATACATCTTGCGGACCCTGAGGGAACTGGCAGGTGAAGTGGCTAGGCCACAATCCATCATGTGTCAGAAGTCATGGCAGTCTGGTGAAGTTCCTGCTGGCTGGAAAAGGGGAATAAGCATAACCCCCATTTTTAAAAAGGGAAATAAGGAAGACCCAGAAAACTACAGACCAGTCAGTCTCACCTCTGTGCCTGGCAAGATCTTGCAGCAGATCCTCCTGGAAACTATGCTAGGGCACATGGAAAATAAGGAGTTGATTGGTGACAGCCACCATGGCTTCACTAAGGGCACATCGTGCCTCACAATTTTGTGGCCTTCTATGATGGGGTTACAGTGTGGATGGATGAGGGAAGAGTGACTGACATCATCTACCTGGACTTGTGCAAAGCTTTTGACTCCCACATGGCATCTTTGTCTCTAAGCTAGAGAGAAATGATCTGATGGGTGGACCACTTGGTGGATAAGGAATTGTGGTCAGTAACTCAATGTCCAAGTAGATACCGGCGATGAATGGCATTCCTCAGGGGTCCAAACTGGGATCAGTGCTGTTCAGCATCTTTTTGGTGACATGGACAGTGGGATTGAGTGTGCCCTCAGCAAGTTTGTTGATGACATCACGCTGAGTGGTGCAGTTGACATGCTGGAGGGAAGGGATGCCATCCAGAGGAACCTTGACAGGCTTGAGAGGCAGGCCCATAAGAAACTCATAAGTTCAACAAGGCCAAGTGCAAGAGAGACCTTACAGTGGCCTTTCAATACTTAAAAGTGGTTTATAAGAAAGATGGAGACAGACTTTTTAGTAGGGCCTGTAGCAATAGGACAGGGGGTAATGGTTTTAAACTGAAAGAGGGTAGATTTAGATTAGATATTAGGAAGAAATTCTTTACTGTGAGGGTGGTGAGACACTGGAACAAGTTGTCCAGAGAAGCTGTGGATGCCCCATCCCTGGAAGTGTTCAAGGCCAGGTTGGATGGGACATTGAGCAACCTGGTCTAGTGGAAGCTGTCCCTGCCCATGGCAGGGGGGCTGGAACTAGGTGATCTTTAAGGTCCCTTCCAACCCAAATAGTTCTATGATTCTATGATGCTACAAAATGTCTGATCTGGACTCTGACATGACCTAGATTTCTTGGCTCAACAGAAGATACCTTTGAAACGTTCTTCATGGCTGCATTTCTATACTGCATGGTTCCATGCCACATGCTTGTTTGCTGCTGAATAAAGTTTTCACTAAGGAAATCCTGTCATACCAAAGAAAACTCATTCATGTCTTAATGATGAAAACAAAGTTGTATTTGATAGACTATAAATGTCAGAATGTTTGTATTATCTTTTGGACCTACCTTGAATGTTGATGTAGTATGGAATATCCCCAAATTCATTATCTGCCTACGTACAAAATAAAGGTTGTTTTATTTGTGGTGGAGACATACTGTACTATTACCTTGAACAATGCACATATTCTCTCTGGAGTCTGCAGCAAATTATTTTTCCATGACAAGTAACATGTTCCAATGAGCCAAATGCTCATTGCAGCAAATGTCAAAGTGAATATGCTCAACATCACCTAGATGTCCGTGATATGATAACAAAAAACCCATCAGGACTAGGTATACAGTGAATGTACACAGGTTGTATACAATGAATTCAAGAAGTGTTCAGGCAACAAAGGTGCCCCCCTTCATAGCCACAACACCAGTGAGACGGAGCATACACAATACTACACAAAACACACTTGTTATGAATGCTGCTTCTCTGAGACCAGTATCTGAGATGGTGCTAGCTGTCACTCCCAAGGCCAAGGGCACTGCAGACCCTGATAAAAAAAAAAGATAAAAGAGAAAAAGACCTTCAGTGTAGTTCAAGATGGCAACTATTTCTCTCTCAACAGAGATGATGGATGTAAAGGCTGAAAAGGTTAAGAATCAAGTGATGTACTGAAAGAGATATTTGCACAGTATAATTTTTGTCAGCTAAAACAAGGTGGCATAAGACCCAAGTGTGCCATAGTACTAAAATAATGCTGACTTCATAACATGAAAAACAAACACAAAGAGAGAGATATAGATGTCTGTAGTCAGTACAGAATTCCTCTCCCAAGTGCAAAAGGACATTTCTGGGAGTTGTTCTTAAGAGGCTGAAAGTCCGTATTGAATCTGCATGCACAGAAGATTGGCACCATATCTGAGCAGGTAATCCAGCTTTTGACATGGTCCTTAAAACATTATAATGATAAGTGTCTTAAATAAGGAAAAGTCATTAAATTTCTTATATATATATTCAACAGGAACGGAATTTTCCAGTCAGAGGGGAAAATATGGTTGTCCCAAATGCTTAGTCTGATTTGATTATTTCACAAGGTTCAGCCCAGTGTGATGTATCTAGTCAACAGTTTAGAACCTAATAGGGTGGTGCTTTAGCTTTTTGTTCTGTTCTTCTACTCACATTTCATATTGGTTTTGTGTTTATCCCTGAAGGCATATTTTTCCATACAAACTCAGACAGAAAACTTGTCAACACTGCATTTCTAAGTGGAAAAGTGAATGTTAAAATTTCTGACATGAGTTCTTTTATGCCAAGGTCACAGAGGTTCTAGACTTCTGCTCTCCATGAATTGTTTGTATAGTTTGGACTAATTCTTAGTTGCAGGAGCACAGTCATTTTGGTATTAAATTGCAAGATTAATTCTTGCCTTAGAAATATGGCTACTGCATTTTTACTACTTCGTTAAACAAAGGTGTCAAACAATCACAATTAAGATATGGATGTATTTGTGCATATTGCTGAATTCCCAACTGTATAGTTAATTTACATCATTTATTTCAGCATATTTAGAATATATTTCATATATTCTAAGACAATATTCTATTGTTTTAGAAAATATTACGCTGCAGTGTTAGCCACCGGATGGAGACTGAATCAAAGTCCTGGTCACTAGCTAATGCAGATTTGGAATTTCCAGTAGTTTAAGAACTGGTGGGACTTCTGTCTTGAATTAATTGCAACTCCAGGATCTGAATTCTGGCAAAGATTTTGCTTTGTCTTTAGAAGATGTTCAATGCAGCTGAACATTCAAGTGTAGATGCATTGTATCCATATATATGTGGACACACTTTCATGGACAAATGAAGTGAAACACCAGTGTGACAAATTGGTCTTCATCCTGAGGATATGTTGTCACTGGACAGTTAACTCGATGATGCTAACCATTCTAATAATTATCCTCGAATATTACTTGCAGGCATTTATACTAGAATATGTTTGCTGTTATGTATGGAGTATCTTGTGGTTGACATTCGTTAGCTTTAATATCTATCACCTGATTACTTCACATTAGGTGCTTTCCATTAGAAATAATATTCCTGAAAGAAGATAAAGAAAAATGAGTCACAGAATAGTAATTTTGAGAAATACACACTTGTCAGTATTTGAGGAAGATTTTGGATGCAAGTATGAATATTTGACTTGCAATTCAGAATTTCAAGACTGATGCATTAACAGCTTCTGCATATTCTGATGTATTATTTTGACACTTGTACTGAGTTCTTCAAAAGGCGTTCACCTCTTCCATCACTGTCTATGAAACACAATGTTCCAAATGTATCTCATAAATAAAGCATCATCTAAGTGCTGCTCACATTTGCAAGTCATATGCTTCTGCAGCTCTTTAACAGAGCTAGCAACTTCTCACCTGCATGAGAGTTCAGCAGGAGGTGAGGTACCAGCTCTGTTCTGCTCCTCCATTTTGAAGAAAGGGAGAGGAGGGAACGTGATCAAGAACTTGCAACTCCTGCCTAAATACCAGACAGACAAGGATGGCCTTGAACTGCAGGAGCTGAAAGGGCTAGGATGTCCTTCAGCCAGGAAACAGAAGCAGATAGTGCTACTATTCCCATTCCTCCATGCTGACCAAAAGAACTCAGAGGTTTTAGGAAAGCAAAATATCTAAAAGTCAGTATTGACACTGCATTCAGTGGAGGATGGCTAATTGCAGAAACAGTTTTGTTCCCTTCTGTGATGTTTTTGGCCTGGTATGTGCCACTAGAAGAGCATTTCTCCAGATCTGTGTTACAGATAGGTCTGTCTTTAAACCTTCAAAAGCTCACAGATTTCGTTGCTTTTTATTAGTGCTCTAACAATCATAGTTTAATCAAGTTCAAACCTCAAAACCCGAAATCTGGCAAAAGGCTTCAGCCATAGGTGTACAGCAAGAATGAAACATGACCCATGACCCACACGAAGCAAGAGGAGGAAGTGTGAGTTCAGGGGATTTGCATATGTATACATGGAATTTTATGACTAAGCCAGCTGTGAGTGCATAATAGTTGAATGTAGAGGAAGTCAGGCTAAGAAATCTGTAATCACTACAGTTCAATTAAGAAATATTGAAAATATTGAATGCCACTTGGGCATGAAATAGACTAGATTTACTTCAGTCTTGGGGTGGACTAGCCCTTTTGTGAGTCACATCTTATCAAGCTTTAAAATTAGGAGACCAAATGGGAATCTTAAATTACAGTGGATAGTCTCTAGGCATCGTGTTTGTGGAGTAAAGCCCAAAACTGTGAAGCAGAAGTGTCCTAAAGAGCCAAAACCCAAAGGCAGCTTAGCTTAATGAATAGCTTTTTCATTGTACGAGATTAGCTATACATGGTCAGAAACTAGTGATAAAAGAAACTGAATACACAGTTAGGGAGCTCGTCTCTATGAGAAACCACATTCTTATGCCAGTCAGTCCTGCTTCTTGTCATACCTCCTGGTTTGTATTAACATCATTTTGAGAAAAACCATTTTCAAAGGCACTATTTCTGCGACTGATTATTGTGTATGGAAGATACCAAATACCTGACAGTCTTTACGTCACTATAACTGTTCTGTAAGGGCTGCTGCACTCCAGTGGTGAACAAAATGACTCTTGTCTTATTAAAGGAATAATTATTCAAATATGGCAAGGAAGAAGCTGGACAATAATGGCCTCTGGAAGTCTTTTACAATCTACACGACTATGATTCTGAGATACACTCTAACTTGTTGTTCTTAGACTTAGGATTCATCTGAGTGCCGCTTTTTAGACAACAGTGACGTGCACAATGTAAACCTATGTTTAAAATAGAAAGAACATAAGAGAAACACAAGCATCCATTTCCGATACCCACAAGTTCTGTTAATATTTGTGCTGGCTGATTTCATACATGCAACATCAAATAGCATCAACAGATGCATTCTCTATTTTTGACTCAGTAGAAACCACAGTGTATGGTCCCTGAAAATAACTCTAGGTAGTGCATGAATTTTTGTATATGCTTGAATAGAAACTTGACTTATTTTGTATTACAAACTGTCATAAACTGCACTCAGTTCAGCTAAATTGAAAACAGCAGTTTACCATCCAAATTTAGAAAAATGAAGGTTAAATTTAAGAAGGTTAATGAAGTTGGCAAGTTGGCAAAACAGAAACGCTTGTACAATGTAATTAATGTTGAGGAGCACTCACGTTTTGACCTGCTTTACATCCCCCATTAAATCTGACTTCAGGCAAACGTTACTACATCTCTGTAGATGGATATTGAGTTTTGTAATGCTTAGGGGGTTTGCCAGCATTAAGCTTTGATCCATCAGCTACGATGCAGCTTGGTCCCTTCTGTCACATAGGTGATTCTGTATTTAATTCAGATTTAGTTCTGATCTTTCATGATAACTTTACCCAAAATGTAATCAGCTGTACATCTAAAACTATGTTCTGGAAACCCCAAGTAATAGGAGAAACTATTAGGAATAAGAGTATCATACAAGACTTTCCATGGTAAGCAGAAATATTGGGGGATGAATGTCTGAAAGAATGGAGAAAGGAAAATCTGAACAGCTACATGGTTAAGTCAACACTCCTAACAGATTAAAACAGATTGAGAGGAAACAATTGAAAATGAAATTACTGTAGCACATCTTGCAACCTATTTTGCTGTCTGTACATGGCTATGCAGAGCATTGGCTCATGGTGATAGAGACCTATCTAATGGGTCTTCAAAATGCCAAACTGTTCTACTATTATTGTGTAAAAAGTGACATTTCCTCCTCTTCTTTTCTCTCCCCTCCTCATGGATGGTTTAAGAAGTAAAAGTATTGCTAAGCAGAGTCTGGAAAATTAAAGTTTCTGCAGGAAGAGTGTTGAAAACTATTTTTTTTTTCAAAGTCTGAATATTCACAAGCTCAGCTAACATATGGCTATTTCTGCACAACACCTTTTGTGATGGGGAAGTCCCATATACTTAAAAAAATAAACCTGCAAACAAACAGATGCAGTATGATACATAACAACTACAAAAAAAGAGTGGGATATACACATTGTAGCTACAAAGCAGGAGTAAAGGGGAAGGGAAGTGAAAAAGCATTTTATTTGTTTCCTTTGCTTTTCTTAGTATTTATTACTATTACAATTGCAGGTTTTGCACTGATTTAATCCAAGTTCATTCTCATTCTGTGACCAAATTAATTTTATTTCATTTCTACTTAATAAGCCCTACCAATGAAATAGACAGGTCCTGTAGTACTATAAAGTATATTTTATCAAATCCCTTAATTTGGACTATCAGGTTGAATAGTTTTGGGTCCAGTACTTGTTTCTAAGGTCTCATCTACCTTCTGTTCCAGGTGATTATACCTCTGGGAAGTTGGGGTGATGAGGCACATGCCGGGATTTTGTTCTATTTGCGGCCTTCTGTAGGTTAAGGAAAAATGTTCGATCCTTTTTAATCCTTGAAACTGACATTTCCATCAAAGCCAATTCCTAGAAATCTCACCAGCCAAATTTACTAATTACAGATATAGGACATTCACATTTTGAACATCAGTGAAAGCCAAGAGAATAAGGCAGTCTGGGTTTTGTTTAAACAAACTAAACAAGTGCCTCAAACTCAGTTGTCTCTAAGGTTTCAGAGAATCAGAGCAGAAAACTAGTAGCATGTCGAGTTTGTTTCCTAGGTGACAAATTAACATTCAGCCTGAGAAGTAGCCTGGATTTGGAAGAGAGCTATTCTTTAGGAATTAAGACAATAAAGTACTGAGAAGAATCTCAAGAGAAATCTAAGAAAGTATTACTCCTCATTGCCAAACAATAAAACCAAATGTGTTTTGTGCTCCTTTTTGGAGTTGCAAGTGATATCTCAAAGGATAAAATCTTTCCCCTCAAAGAAAGGCTTCCCTCATGTTTCCAAAATTTGTTGATTTATTCTCAATTCAAATTAAATTCCTAATTTTTCACCTCCAGCACAAGAGATTGAGTGTCATACAGTTATGAGGCTATGCCTTTAAGAGCCTGAAAAGTCTAGAATATCAAAACAAATCTTATGAAAAATATCTGCAAGACATATTAGTTTGATTGCAATTAACATTTGGCTTTCTGATGCTTAAAAGAAATCTAGCAAAAAGCAGAGAAATCACTATAAAGTGTAACAAAGGTACCAGTGAGCTTAATTTCCCCTTCCAGCCATTCCCCTTCACTCAGGAAAAGAAGCAGAGCTCTAACCTTCTGCATGTATATCTCTGAGCATGCTCCATTGTTAGTTGGATTCACCTGCTTCAGGATTCTCGGGCTGAGGCAATCAGCCCGTACACTGAGGTCTGGAATGAGCCGTTTTGGTTTTGAAAGCCATAGTGCACACTTACTATGAGAACCCTACTGCACATACAGAAAAGATCACTGAATACATTTAACATTACATTTTTGTTCAGATGTTTCAAAGCACGTGCCCCAGATGTCTTCAGTTACCGTGCTTGCAATTGCATCATGGAGCAGTTCTAGAGCAGAACTGGATCACTTGTATGACACTAAACTGGAAGACGTGCTCCAAGATTGCATTTTTTTTTTGTGATTATTGACAGGTTTTCAGTACCTAGGACCAGACTAGAGCTAATTTGAAGTAATGTCCCCAAGAACGTATGGTATGGACACTGGTTCCTCGGCTTCAGATTGTCTATTGCACCACACTAGTTAACACACACTTGTCCATTGGGGGACTCACTCAGTTGCCACCATTCTTCCCCAGAAATCTCTAATCACACCATGATCCCTCCTTGGGCACCCAAAAGCTCTATGGCTGATCAGCAGCACTGGTAAGAGCTCCAGCAGAGGAGACTGTTTGTGGCATCACCTTTCTTGGTGAACTGAACTCATCGGAGGCAGTCCAGACATGACAGCGATAGAGAGGAAAGGTCAGGATATAATATCAGCTGTGAAGAAAGATTGAAAGAAGTGTGTTGCTGAACCTAGAGCAAAGAAAAGCTCAACGGGGAAATTATGGCAGTCTTAAATACCTGAAAAGTACACTGCTGAGAAGAATGCAATAACCTTTTCTCTGTGTCCATTTTGAATCAGTAACAAAAAGAATGTGCCAATTTCCAGAACGGGAGATTTAAGTTAAACAATAGAATGACTTCATATTTGTAAGAATACTGAAGCTTTGGACAAAATTGCTTGAGGATGTCATGAAAGCCTACCCCAGAGCCTTTTAAAAACAGGCGAGACAAATACCTGACCGGTATAGTTTGGCATGTTGTGGGGAAATGTGGTGTTCAATACACCCAATGAAGTTGCTGTCATCCTGTCTGACATAAGTTCAGAAGGGCTTAATTTTTATAAGTGTGAGTAACTTGGTACCCACTGAGATTTCTGAGGTCATATAGAATTAGAAAATGGATATTGAATGGATAAAGTATTGCCATTAATGTGATACATTTTTGGGAACTGCCTTTTCTTATGGTGAAGTCAATAGGAGTCTTACCTGTTAATGAGAGCAAGAAGGGCACCTTGACTCAGTAAGAGTTTGTATGTGTGAAAGCTCAAAGCCTGCTGAAACCAGTCAGTGTTAAAAGCAGTGATTGAAGAGGGTGAGGTACAAGTATTGCTGTCCACATTGCATTCCGGCGACCTGAGAAGGTAAAAACAAATTACCCAAAGACCCAAAAGAGTACATCGCAGGGGCAGGACACAGGCTTGTTTTTGGTGTGTTCGTTCTGCCAGGTCATCCTACATTTCCACTTCACAGTTTTAATTTTTTTCTGATGCCTGCCTGTTATATAACTGTGCTTTATGCATCCAAAACCTACAGTTAATAACTCTTAAACAATTTCTACATGAACATTACTGTGTATTTATTTATTTATGGTGTTGCTAGTCCCCTGTAGTGGAATGAAGTACTCTAGTGCATACGCCCAGTAGGCGGCAGCGGAAGCAGGAAAAGAGTCTGCATTTATGAATGAATTAATATATGACCTGAGTATCTTCATCATGCTATTCGTGTCTAGTTGTGATTGTTGCCATGTTGACTGCGACTGGGGTCTGAATCTTCACGGTTAAAAACATGAACTTTTGCAACTTAAAAGGAAGGCAAAACCTGAAATCAACATCTAAGGACAAGCAGTTTCCATGGATCAGAGGCAGCATGCATAACTACGTAATTGATGTGCAACTAGAATTGAGCAAATGATGGATCTCAATGACTCAACCAAAAAACCAGAAGGAAGCTATACTGACTATTTTAGAAAAATGAAACCTTGCCTAAAATTTCATCCTGCAAGAATGTGAATAACTTTTTTTTTGCTTAATCTGAAACAGATTTTCTTTTTTTATTTTAGCTGTTCAATTGTTATTTTTTAAAATACAACATGGGTTAATTGTAGTATGCTGTTCTAAAAATGAAGGAGTAAGTTCGATTGTGATAATATCAGAATAACAAAAACTAAGCTGAAATGGTTGTATATTTTCAGCACTTCTCCAATTATTTCTCAGGAGAAAACAATGTCTGGTCTTATTTTCAATCAGAAACAGATGATGTGCCTAACAAATAATTCTTCTTTTTTTCTCCGAAATTAAATATTTTTAAAAGAATTACCACAATTTCATGAATTACACATACTGAAAACTAATTTATCTGTTTTTCTTATTATACTATACAGTGATTCAAACCATCATACCTAACATATAATTGCACAACATTTATCATTGCTCAAAATGCCTAGTTAACTGCTTATTTCATTCTTTAATCTGTCTAGTCTTTAATGTTACATATTCTATTACTTATTACTTGCTTATTTATTTTATAGCTTGGAGAAGCAGGACAGTATGGCCAAAGTCAGATTGTCTCCAGTCCTTACAGAAGACCATTATATCATTCCATGTAGAAGACATCATACACAGCTTTATCTTACCTAAAGACTCAGGAACAACATACTGTTCACTCAAAGACAATCACGGCAATGGGAAGTGAGCTAACATGTTGTGGACTGTTCTCACATTGTGCGCATAGCAAGAACTAATAAGGAACTAGAGAAAAGTAAGTCTGGACAAACTTTGAAAATATCCCAGAAAGCCAGTTGTCAGAGGAGCACAGAGCATGGTAGCAGAAGAGTTGTACACTGTGTTTTCAGTAACTGTATTTTCTCTCTGTGCGTCCTGTGGACGGTACTCAGTGGTTTTGTTCTGTCTGTGCAGTGGTAGTTTCTCCTTTTTTGATGGTTGAGACTCATTACCACAATTATTTCCATGTAGACTTTTTTCCCCAATGATAATTGGCAGTTTGAGTATCCAAACCAAGAAACCATAAGGACAGAAGAATGGCACCAAAGACCCCCATTTTCTAGCAATGGAACCACTCAACAGGGAAATTATGAGGAATGGCAAGCAGAAAATTAGCCTGATATGTTTGGAGGAGTTTATTTAGCAATTAGATGCTGTGATTATTGGCTACTGGTTCAGGGTTTGAGCTTTGTGATGCAGCTCACTAATGATTCTTTGACATTAAGCAAATATGTAATCTTAATTGTATCTCAAAAGATCTGTAAGCATTAATTCAGAATAGTTTGGCTAGAGAAATTATGCATCAAATCAGCTGTTTTCTTTTTACAGTAATTCTTTTCCTAATAGCATTTTCCCTGGTTTCCCGTACATCTCAGTGCACTTTGGGGTGCTAGCTACTGGAGATGACAGCATACATTTTAATTGCTTGTACATACATGCATAAGAAAGTGCTCACATGCAGATCAAGCAAAACAAAAATTATACATATTTATTCTAGAAATAATGGGATAATAAACTCTGAAAATACATGCCATTCAGGAAACTTAGGGAAATTGCAAATATTATAGAAATTGCTGCTATTACAGGGTTATATTAAAACTGTTAAAATTGTTAGTACTTACCAAAAGACAATGAAAGAATATGTAGAACATTACAGGAAAAGTTGGTGTGCAGTAAAATTGCTCATCTGTATATGTATACGGATTGCAAACACGAAGATGATGAAAAGCCTTTAAAATTTTTTATTGTTAAGTAAGAATGTAGGCGAAATAAAACATTTTTGCAGGAGGTATTAGTATATTCTTTAAAGTAAAGCAGTGAAAGATGCAGTTCTGTTTGTGTAATGTTAGCAGGTGACTTGCAAAGATACGTTTACAGTTACTCAGCAATTTCTTCTGAGGCTCCAATGCAGACCACCAACAAACAGGGCAGTGATGTCTCACCTCAGAGCTCTGAATCCACAACTGAAACACTGAGTGCACATGTGTAGGAGCTACTGCCTGTGGACATGTTGTCCTCCAAGCACTGGGTGGGTCACCTGACACCATTCATACCTTCAGGTATGAATACCTACTTTCCTAGATAATGCAAAGAATGAATGGTTACCTCCTCTGCGGGGCTACCCATGCCAGGCTCCTGATGATCACTTTGGAAATCTTTGGAAGGTCACATGTGGTGCTAAATTCATAACAGAGCGTTGGTCTCCAGGTAAACGTGAGCACAATTGTCTCAGAGGAGCAGGTAGTCTTGTCAGATGGACCAAGCAGATGGGAGAAAAATGCTTATGCCAGAGCTCTGGTCTGCTACTAATTAGCTTTCTTACAATCATCAAGAGACTCTTGGCACAATAAGTCAGCAACCATCAGAAAAAATGTCTACCTTTTAAGCTGCCCAAACGAAAATATGTATGTATTTGCATATATACAGATGTATACACTTATTGATGTGCATGAGTTGTGTAGCAGTTGAGAGGTTTCACCCATCCTGTGCAGAGCCAGCTAACAAAGCACAAGGTGCAGTGTTAGAGGCCTGCAGAAGCATCGTTCCCACAGAGTAGGTTATCATATAAATGCAAATATGTTTTCCTTCGGTGCAAAGGCAGCAAATACCCCCAGGTGGGGCTCTCACATGCTGTTTCTCACTGTCTGCATCTTTGTCTGGTTTCAGTCATTTATCCAGGACAATCAAGAGCCAAAACCAGGACAATCTCACAGACCACCTTTATAGACCTGGGAATTCTCTTAACTGGCTAACTGAAGTGAAGAATCGATCCTTATCAACATGTTTTTTCTCAGAGCACATGAATATAAAATGTCCTGCCAAGAGGGGAAAGTTGTATTTCAAAGTCTGTTCTTCAAAACTGCTGATTAGTGCTAAAGAAATCAATTTAATATGAGAAAAGTTCATAACCGTCTATTCACTTTGCAGAAAATAAATCTGTAACTCCATGGGGGAGTAAAAGGTAAAGAAGAAGGAATCTATCCAATCAGCTTCTACAAGACTTTTCTTCCCTAAAGGGTCCTTCTGTGGGTAAATTAAACCGCTGTACTTGAAAGTGGTTGACTTGAGGAGAGAACTCTCTGTTTTAAACTCTGATTTGCTATTATGCATATACACCTGGTTCTTGTGTCGTAAAGGTTTATTTTATTTTATTTTATATAAGGTACATATCATTTTTATTTATTATAGAAATAGACAAGAAACCAACTGTAATAGTGCTGTCTGATGTTAAAAAAAAAAACAAAACAAAAAAAACAACTAGTTACAAATCTCCTGGGGAAAGCCTGCAACTTTAAATGGAAAACAACAGAAAACCGTACTGACAAGTCTTGAATGAACATCAGTACCCCGTATATGATAAATAAATAAACAAATGTATAAAAATATTTGTATATCTATATATTTATATACACTATTTTTAAGGAAATACTTAGTAACCCTCTAAACACTGCACACAGATTTTTTTATTTTTAATTTTGTTTGCTGATAGAATCATAGAGTGGTTTGGGTTGGAGGGGACCTTAATGATCATCTAGTTCCAAACCTCCTGCCATGGGCAGGGACACCTTCCACTAGACCAGGTTGTTCAATGTCCCATTCGACCTGGCCTTGAACACTTCCAGGGATGGGGCATCCACAGCTTCTCTGGGCAACCTGTTCAGTGCCTCACCACCCTCACTGTGAAGAATTTCTTCCTAATATCTAACCTGTCTGCCTTCTTTCAGTTTAAAACCATTATCCCCTTGTCCTATCACTACATGGCCTTGTAAAAAGTCACTTTTCATCTTGTGTGAATTCATTGTTACATTTCACCATTTTTTGCTTCTGTCTTTAAAAAGCTGCTGATTTATCCAAGGGAAAATATAGATGCCTCATGACATCACATATCAGATACCCACTTTTCCTTGATTTTCAGTTCTTTGGAAAACATAAGCAATCAAGAATAGCTTCATTGCTGCCAGCAACTTTTCCTTTGTGTCGCCACACGTTATCACTGACTTCAGCTAGTTTGCCTATTTGTTTTGCCAGGGAAGCCAAGAAAACAATATTACAATTCACAATTGCATGAGAGCTAAAAAAACAATCCAGATCTAAAATCACTGTATAAGAAATTTGGACTTCGCTGTTAAGATCAATGTTTTTCAAAATTTCTATCCCTAACGCTAGGAAAGTACAAGAGCAATTCAGGATCATTTTTATAAACTGCATCCCATATTTTAAGAAAATGGATGTTTTCCATGAAATTTCTGCCACATTAAAAGCAGAATTTGAAAGGAAAGTCGAACTGAAATTGAAGTAGTGGAAGAAAGTTCCTATCTGGCAATTTAAATTTCAACACCTGTGTCTCCATGGTTTGAAGGTTGCAACTTCAGGTTGTCTTGGGGTAAATACCAGCATATGTCACTATGTTTTTCAGTGTCTAGTCTCCAGGCAAGTATTTTGGTTTAGAGGTTGACAACCTCGTAAAATACTGTAGAACGTCATGGAACTATGTTTTTTACATATATTCTTTTAAGGTTCAGATTCTTCTTAGGCTTTGCAGAGAAAACAGCAGGCATACTGTGATGAAGCTAGGGCCTTTGTTTTCATGCAAAGATTGGATAAATCTTTATTTTCTACACTTAAGTGAGTCCAAAAATTGACTTTAAAGACATAAATAAGTGAATAGAGTGCCCAGGAGGGAAAGCGTGGGTGATGCCTGAGCTCTGCCCCATCTCTCTTCCCCTTGTCCCAGCTACTAGGAAAGCTGAAGCCATCTAGCACAGGCATAGTCAAATCATGCTTTGAGCAAGGGTTGGTCTAGGCCACATCCAAACGTCCCATCCTATCTTTTATTTTCTATAGTAATAATGATATAACTTCTTTGAATTTCAAGTGCACAGACAGTTGCACACTTGAGCTGGAGCATTCTGTTTTATGTGTGTCTGCTGGACCTGACTTGCTACAGCAATGCAAAACATGGTGTTTCTCATGGTCTGCAGAAGAAGGGTTGTGACTTTGTCTTGAGCAACTACTTTCTTAAGCTGACCTGACCCTAAATCTCGTCCTCACGTCCTCAGTTCAACGGGGAGAAGAATCTCTGTCTAGATATGACTCTGAGCACTAGGATCTAACTTCAAAATTTGATCTGACTTCGAAGTTGGCCCTTCAAACTTGGACCAGAGACCTCCAGGATTTCCTTTTGGACTAATTATTCTGGAATTCCCCAGTATGGTTAGAGCTGTGGTTTTAAGTTGCTAAGGCAGGTGATTCTCAAGGGCACCTGGAGTGTAAAAAGGAGGTAGGAAAGGTGACCCTGCTGCTTAAACATACTGTGCAGAGACGTGCACGTCCAGTGGAAGACTTTTAGGGTCTGCAAGCAGGAACTAGTAACTGGAAGGATATTTAGATAGAGGTGACTAACTGTAAGAATTAAAAAAAAAAATAACGAACCCCATGCATGGTAGTTCCCAGACTGGCAAAGTGAAGGTCTGTGTGATCATAATGATTAACACTCCCAAGCTGTGGATGGGTAAGTACATTTTCCTTAGATTTTTCTGTCCATCCTGTTCAGCCACTTGTCAGTTTCTAGTTCTGTCAGTTCTGTGTTTTCTTACAGATGACTATGGAATTTCATGTCAATTAAAGCTATTTTTGTTCGTAATTAACTGTTGTTTATAATGCACCCAAACTGCTAATTATGCAGTTAATTTTCAGATCACTTGTTTACTAACTGTATTGTTTGACCTCTAGCAAAGAAAGTTTCTGCAGGAGCTGTCAAATAAAAACATTTTAGCTAAGATACATAGTATGTGGTACTCATCTCTGCAGGTTGCATTTTGCCATGAATTGTGGCCAATTGTTCATCTAGTCAGTAGATTTGAGAAGGCTAAGGAATAGAGCTTGTTTTCATGATACTATTTATAAAAAAAAAAAAAAAAAAAAAAGCAAAAAGAAAAAAAGAAAATGAAAAGCCAGACCCCAAAAGCCAGGGTTATTTTTGGGCTCACAACAATCAAACAGTAAAACTGACAACACAGAAGCCAGCAGAAACTGACATAATAAAATCGGTGCTGAGTTTTTATTTTTGCATTACCATTTGATTTTAAAGAGAAATGGTAATAAACACCACAAAAGGAATCTGCAGCAAAACAGCAGGGAAGGATGTTAGATTGTTCCTCATCAATCTGCCAGAGGGGAAGACTGGTCTGGAAAGTTAAAACACAAAATTTTACTGAAATATTTATTGCTGGGGGGTTTCTTTAAAGAAGAGGAGAAATAGAGGTATCTTATACACGCTACATGTAGAACACTGACATCAGCTCATAATTTTTGGAAGGGTAATCTTGAAGGTGATCTGCTGTCAATGAGAAGCCTGTGCTGCTCATAAGCACCTCTTCTCATTGCTGTTAACCATTTGTTTTGGAGTTATCCATTTTCTTTGCTAAACTGCTCAAATTACTGGTGAACTTTGGCCTGTGTCGTAGAGTCCTATGAGTGGAGAGGACTATCCTGTGTCAGGGCTCCCTGTCGTCCTGCAGGGAGACAGCTGCTGAGGAGAGGTACAAAGGACATCTTTTGATGAGAGGATTAGATTAATCTAATTGGAGCACTTCTTTCACATGATGAAAGCCTTCCTATACAGTGTAGTTGCATTTTGTCTATCCATTCTTCAAAGCTCTTTATTTTCCACCTACTCCCAGTGTTGATTCATACATTTTTCCATGCTGTTTTCTTGATCTCTTCATTCCTCATTCATTATCATAATTATTCCTCTTACTCAGTCAACTCTATACCATGTCTTCATGGTACACAAAAGAGATTCAGGTATAGATAGAACTTTTATTTATAAGGACAAAACCAAACCTAGGAAAAATCAAACACCTCATTTACTTGGATAAGGATCAGGCAACATCTAGCACGGTTTCTGCATGCTAAGGTAAGTGCTTACAGTGGAGGTGGGGAAGATAATACAGGGTCTCATTACTAACACACACCCTTTGTACCATTCAGATATACCAAAATGTCCACCTTTACTTAGCAAAGAACTGCCTTAATAAGAGAGTAGCTTATCTTAGATATGACATTTTAGCTGCTTGCCAGTTGTTCTCCATCTTCCACCATGTGGAATATTTTTCAGGGAGGAAGATGCTCAGGAAGTGGTCAAAGGTTGTGAGAAAAATATGCCTTATCTGTTCCAGTGCTTCTGGCTGTTCTAATATCACTGTGGAGCAAAGATTAAGAGAATTGACGCCCAAAATTTTACACTTGGTCAGCCCTTGGATGCGCTAAAGGATTTTCTTTGAAACACCTGGCAACACAGTGCTCCAAAACCCATACAGTGTTGTCTTAGTTAATCACTGACTCACTGGCTTCTTCTGAGACATGGGCCTTCATATAAATAGAAAACTTCAATTCTACATGGATTAACTTTCTGCAAAACCTTAAAAAACCACTACATTAATGCACTCTCACTTCTTCTTACCTGTTCCTGTGGATTATAGTCAAGCCTGTTGTTTGGCTGTGTGAACAGTCATTAGCTGAAGCTTATTCTTTGGTCTTCTACATCTGACAGTCACTGTTTTGGAAGTATGTAATAGGAAACTTCCCAGGATGACACTGTACCCAAGTACCAAATGTGAAGTTCCTCTAATGAGTCACACCTCCAATGCTGAGCCCATGAGGCTCACACTTCCCATTCTCTTAGCACAACTTAACAGTGGTAGAAGCAGAAATAAAAATCTTCTTTTATTCTGATTGACATGTTGATTTACAACACAAAATGCATCAGGGCGACCACAGTGTGATACCTTTTCTCTCTTTATTCCTTGATTTTAGCCTTTGGATTTTTTTTTTTCCCTGTTAAGCCAGTGTTTTATCTTTGAAATTCAGGAGCACAAGAGACACTCAACAGAAATCCAAAGTCTAATTGATTACCACTGAATAAGAAATCCTATAACCTCCTGTTTGAGGCTCTTTCTTTTTATTATTTTTAGATCTTTTGCCATTTTGCATTAAAAGAAAGATTCTGGCTGAAACTGGAAGTGTTTAAAATGGGAGGCCTCTGGGCTGGGTGCAAGCTCCACTGTCTGGCTGTGCTGCCTAGCTGTACAACCATAGCTGTTTTGAATGACATGAACGTGCCAGCCTCACTGGCCACTACTCATCTGGCCTGCAGGGGATGGTTACTGATGGGGTAAGCAGTGACAAGAGCCATTTCTCAGTGTGTTTCACCTCACCCCTCTGCTACATAGCATTGGGTAGTTCCTTTCTTTTTTGTGGATTTTGTCAGATTGAGAGAACTGCAGGTGTACTGTTCCGCTGATGGCTAGCTGAAGGCAACACAAGAAGTGCCTGAGGCAAGATGTGCACTATCAATCTATCAGCATGCAGCATACAAAAAAGACACACAGACTTCCAAGAAAGAAACACTTTAGAAGATACTACAAGTCCTTCAGGAAAATTATAGATGGAATTTGCAATGATCCAGAGTACAGGGGCTGTGAGAGGATAATCACCTTGTACAGGTGTTTGTGGTAGGGGTGGCACATGAGCTGGGGAAGAACAGGCTTTTGTACACCAAGGCTGCAGTCACTTTGTCCTTTCCATACAGATAAACAAAAGACATAGACATCCTTGAATTGGCAAGGTAGACCTCAGATGAAAAATCTTAGATTCAAAGCCACTGTTTTTATTTAAGTGTAACACACATTAGACACCATATGTAAAAAGCTGCATTGAAAACCAACCCTTGAACTGTAGAGTACCATTGGAATTACATAAAGAAAAAAAGACCACCAGATAGATGTATTTTACTTCAGATTGCTATGAAAAATCTGTCTAAGTCCTTGTACGTTGCATACCAGTTTACAGGTCCAGATATATTTTTACCAGAAAACACTAAGGTTTCCATTTTGTGTGTGCTTTCAGCCATGCTAATTGTCTTGCTATTTTCACTTTCAGTGAATTATATGAAGGGTAGTGTTATTATAATTTTCTGTAAAATACATAAGAAGAATACATAGGAATCTCTGTTTCATTATGTCTTGGTCCTGGCTGAGCCCCATAGCAGCCATGACTACTGCTGAACAGTGCTCGCACAGCGTCAAGGCTGTCTCCCCAACCTCCCCCTGACCCCTCACCAGAGGGCCATGGGTGGGCAAGATCTTGGGAGGGGACACAGCCAGGACAGCTGACCCAACCTGACCAGTGGGATATTCCACACTGTATGACATTTGCTCAGATAAAAAAGCTAAGAGAAAGGAGAAGGAAGAGGGGGCATTCATTATTTATTGTGTTTGTCTTCTAGAGCAACCGCTGTGCATACTGAAGCCCGGCTTCCCGGGAAGTGGCCAAACATTGCCTGCTGGTGGGAAGTAGGGAATAACATCTTGTGTTTTCCTTTGCTTCTGCACACACAACCTTTACTATTGCTGCGTTAAACTGCCTTTATCTTGACCCTATTTTTTTTTTAATCTTATTTTCTTCCCCCCCGTTCTGCTGAGAAGGGGAGTGGTAGAGTGGCTTGGTGGGCACCTGGCATCCAGCCAGGGTCAACCAACCACACATTAGAAAACCCCAAACATTTCTGAGTACAGAAAAAAATTTAGAATATAATCCCTGAAGGCTCACAATTATAGAGAAATAAAAGTCACACAGATGACAACAACCTCATGTACATGTGTTGGCCTAATGAAATATATTATCTCTTCTAGCAATCCCTCCATCTCCTGTCACCATTTTAAAATAGCTGGTTTGGTTATTGTGGGACTGTCTGGAGGGAAAAAATTGTTTCTGAAGAGGTTATTTCAGAAAAATTGCAGTGTCGCTCATCTGTAGTCAGCTGGGATACAACTCCATGCACTCCTTATGGTTATATCTGCCAGCTGAAGGGTTTACAGGCTCAGTGGTACGTCACAGTATTTTCTCCTCTCCATTTCTTATTGCTTTTTTGCATTGCTGTTATTCCAAGATGCTTTTGCAAGCATGAAAAGGCTGTGTCTGTAATGATATATGCTTTTTATAATCCTTCCCTGAGACCTTTCATTTAGGTACAATAAGACCAGGGGTCTAACTTCAGTCTGTGTTTTTCCATAGTAAATACCCAAGGCAGAGGTCTCTATTTCAGTATTACGAGGAGACTAGTGTTTTATAGCAGTACGACTAAATAAAAGGTACAGAATGATCTTGACCTGTTTTTTTAAAAAAAAATTTAAGAAATTGCAGGTATCAGTTGTACCAGCAGGTGAAGCATTACAGCAACACAATGGGTTTTAAGTTTTCCATGCACACAAAACATTAAGACTCCTCACATAGTTTCAAGGTTCAAGTGATTTTTGTCTTGCTATTGAGTTATAAGAAACTGTTTTGTAATCCTTAAATTATATCTGGAAGCTTAAGAAATCTTTGGTGAGATTGAAAGGCTGATACTTTTTCAAATGTCATAAAGACATGGTACGTATAACAAATTCTCAAAAAGAACAGTGATAATAACAACTCAAGACCAATCACAGTATTCCAATATTTAAAGGGTGGCTACAAAGAGGACAGAGGCTGTCTCTTCACAACAAGTCACAAAGAGAAGACAAGGGGTAATGGGTACAAGTTGCACTGGGAGAGTTTTCACCTTAACATAAGAAAGAAAATTTTTTACACTAGGAACAATCATTCACTGGAACAGCCTCCTTAGGGATGTGGTAGAGTCCCTGTTGTGGGAGGTTTTCAAAAATGCAGTTGGACAAGGTGCTAGGTAATCTCATCTAGGCTCCCTTTCCCATGAAAAGCTGGACAGGTGATCTTTTGAGGTTACTTCCAACCTGGGTTGTTCTATGATTCAACCAAAGCTTGCTTTGAATTTTACATTGAATGTTTAAATTTCAACAAGGCTACATTGTACCTTAAAGAGGATACGAGCAACAACTGAGAGGATTCAGTCTGGCTGCAGAGATGATATTAGTCTTAAGAAACAAGGTCCAAAGATCCTTCCTATCTCAACATAGAAGCAGAGTGAAATAAAGAAAATGATGTAATTTAAAATAATACTTTTCTTATGGATAGATATTAAGGCCTTTCTTGGCCTCTGTATGCATAAACAAGACAAAGAAAGTGTCAAGTCTATGTGCACATTACATCTGAGATACCTGACCTCCAAAGCGACTGGAACACCTAGCATACTCTGGGTGGCTGACACCTCATGTCCATATTGACAACTGATGCTCAGTTTGAGTATCAGAAGATTACAAATCCCAGCTATCTTTTCAGCCTTCACCTTGGTCTTTTCCAGCAGGAAGGCATGCCAGACTGTCTTGTCCACCTGGAGTTGGTCACAGGGCAGCCGCACACAGCTATAGAGTCAGTCTGTTAGGCCAGACAGAGTAAAAAAATAGTTTGGGTATTTTGCACATGGAGAGTCTTTTCGTGTGGACCAAGAATGCTTCTGGAGGTAGATAAAGTGAATGAAGAACTTGGCCTTGAACTTGGTAGTTTTCTAACACAGAGATGTAGAAGTGGGCAGCAACCTTAAGCTGAGATTGAACTGTGAGGACTTCCAATTTCTATCTGGAGGAGTAATAGAGGTAGGGAATAAAGGAAAGGCTGTTTTTTTAAAAAAAAGTAAAATTTCTTTTAAAGCAAAACTTATTTCAAAATAACAGAAGTACATTGTTTGGAGTTAAAACTGAGCATCCAAAATTACAAAAGCTAGATATTTCTAACTAGTGAGTCTATATTTTATAATATTCATAAAAAATAAGATTTTTTTGGATGACTACACCCTGTCACTATTTGAACTTTGTCCTTGCCCTTTCATGATCCACCTTCCTGGTCTAGTCTCTGTGATGTTTCTTGATGACATTTGAACAGCCAGCTATTCAGTTGACCTCCATCCCTACCCAGCTGCAAAGGAGTTCTTACAAGCTGTGGAACATACTATCTCGTCTTTATGTAGGCTGATTCAAGACTACTTCTGTCAGTGTAAATATTCCCTTTTAGGTCAATGGCCTTTGTATAACTCTATAGGATGGACATACCAATAATGCTCATGGAAGTTGGGCTTATTTTCAATGGCTTTCATTTCTTTCCTTTCCTGAAGACTATGTTACTCACCTATATTCATACATGTGTTAAAAAGACCACATATGTAGCTTTGTAAGCTGTAAATGTTCTTTCTTTTCTTCTTTATTATTTTCCTACTTAGCAATTGCAAGCACACTGCAAGAAGACAGACTAGGGCATGAAAGATGAGGAAGGAAAAGATGTTTGCTGTGATCCAGCTGACAGTCGTGCAATTAAACTGCCAGGAAAAAAAAATACATGCTTTCCTTGTCTAAAGAATGGTTTCAAGCCAAGCACATTTTGTACTGCACATTCAAGGAAGTAATTAGCATATCTGGCATTGTAATAGCTTAGGTGATGGGCAACAAGATATTAGTCACTGCAAATAGCTGCAGTATGGGACTAAAGTACATTACACAGATGGTTGTTTGACACCGTTTATCTGAGGAGAGAGAACGTATAAATGCATCTAAATAAATTAGAATGCAAAATCATATTTCTCCCTTCCTTTTGAAAACAGAATTCAATTTATTGAAATAATTTTTACATGCTTGCCTCACATTTTCTTGTGTATTTTTTTAGAATAAATGGGCCAAGGACAGTGGGTAATCACAGATCTTCTAGCCTGTGCATGAGCCCATTCCCTCCAGGAAGAGCAGAGATAGGGGTTACTGTATCTGAGTCCATGCTTTACAGTGACGATATAGACAAATACATTAAGAACCCATGTCATTTTGTTTGTGAAGGACCCAGTGTTGCTCAGATGTATTAGGAAACAATACATCTGAATCAATTAATCATGAAAATACAGGTGTAGTACAAGACCTAGTGTGGGGTAATGCCAAGGTAAGGAAATTGTTGCAAGGAACTACACTTAGGTCCCAAATCGCAGTGATAGCCAGGAGGCAAGTCAACTTCTGTACTCACACTAGATAGCCTGAGATCAAGGACAACCACATTATTTTTGTCTGATAGAAACAAAATAAAACACAACAAAAGGTGAAGTGTTGAAGGGAAACTCTTGCCTGGGGTCCAGTCTTCTTTCCAAGTATTGCCTTCCATAAAATTTCCACAGAGGGTAATTATTTGAGTCTTCAAAAAGCTTGTGTGCCCCTGTGCACTCAGGGACATCACCTGCTCAGCTAACACAATCAGAATGGCAGATCTGATACATGGCACTAAGCAGGTGTCAGCTCAGATGTGACAGCAAGTTCAGAATTAAATTATCCATCAACACTCACTAGATGAGTCTCTATAAGGGTAAGGTCACAACTGGATAGCAGACCCTTGTGCATAGGGGTACTTATTGCTAAACTAGCACTGTTGATACAGAGGCCTTGACGTTTGTCCATGGCTATAAAACGTGCATATCACCTTTTACAAGATGCTCATCTTAGATAAAAGTCACCATAGACAAAGTGATAGGAAAGACCTATCAAACACTTCTACATTCAGGAATGCAGAAATTATATTTTTTTTTCAGCTAGAAAAAAATAATCTGATTTTAGGTGCACAGCTAAATGGCTGCTGTGATTATCAAGATTACTACTGTAGGCAGGTAACCAAAGCCTAATTGTAGAAAATAGCTAAAGCAGCATAATACTGGCATCTACTATTAATTACATAAATAAACCCTGGGTGTGTATCTGGGGGCCTGAAGAAAGTCTCCAGGAGAGATGTTTACTTTTCCTAAGTCTCTGAAAAGGCATAAAATTAGTTTAGCTCTTTGTCAGAAGGCTCATTTTGATGTTATTTATAAAATCAGACCAGATCAAACTGAACTTCAATAGTCTTAGATACAGTGTTCTTGGACCAGACTTCTGTTGGAAATCTCTCTGTGTCATTAACTAGTTCTTGCTGGCAAAGATAATACTATCTTTTGTGGAGAAACAGACATAGAACTGAAGAGTTGAAGGTGGAATTACAGTTTATATGTAAAGAGGAACTACAGGGGAAATTTAATCCTCTTCAGGGGAAAAATTCTCTTCAGAAAGGATCACATGCTTTTTTATTTCTCAAGAACTACTCTCCTCCTGCTGTGTTTATTTTGATTCTTTTTTGGGTCTCTGCTACAGTTTATGCTTTATAAATTGGCAGTAGGAGTACTGCATGCTTCCAGATTCTCACTACTGCGAATGTTCTTCTTGTTCATTCATGAATTAATCCTGCATCTGGATTACCATTATACTCTTGTTCCCAGCCCAGGTAGCCACTGTGAACTGTTCAGTTTTTCACTACTGATATGTACAAAAGTATTATGATTTTATCTGAATATTATGATGTGTTCAACTATACATAGTCCTTGTGTCCTGGAAAAGCATGACATGATGGGTGCTCTCCTGAAATAATTGATTTGGGTACTGTCACTGGGGTCTGTTCATATTCAAGATGATCACCCCACTTCTTTGTCCCAGAACATCTTTGGGATGACACAAAATCTTTTATACTATAGTCAGAGATGGGTGGGTGTTTTGTGTGTGTATATATATATATGCATATAAATGTCTGCACAAACTTTAATACAAGTGGTGGGATGAAGGAGGTTTTTTGCTTTCTCTATTTTTTTTAAGCCTATAAAATTACTTTTGAACTTTCTAAAGTTACACATGAGTAAATCTCAAGTAATTGTTATGATGCCACATTACCAAATTGCATGTTATCCGTGGCTAGTATTAAATTGTGCTGGTTTAAGGTTTTGGGGGTTGTTGAGGGGGTGGGGGTGGGGTGGGGAGTTGTTGGTGTTGGTTACTTTTTCTGCTTCAGCTGCCTAAAATGATCATCTTATAATTTGTAATCTACGCTACTTCCACATATAGTTGTTTTGGTGCAACTTAACCGGTGAAATTGACCACTGCTGTTTGAGCTGGTGGAGGTGTCACCAGGTATACCAGCTGGCAACTAGTTCCGTGCTATGTGTTGCCCTCACAAGCTTATTTTTAAGCTAAACTTGAATTCAATCTTTTTGCAGGATACTTTTACAGTGAAAATTTTAGTGAAAACTCAAAAACTCCAAGAAATAAGAAAAAGTATTCAAAATGTGTTGAAGTATGCCTGTGAGTATAGGAGTTAGCATAAGTTAAGCCTAGTTGACAACAGAGTCAACATAAGTAGACGAGGTTTAGTTAGCCCCTTAGAATTGGGGAGTAGCTTAGCCACAAGAATGTAGGAGTAACTTAAGCATAAACAATCTGTTATTCACTGTGAATGCTCCAAAGGTTCAAGACCTTTTGAGACAAGCAGATCATGAACATGATTATGAACATGAACATGGTGGTGGCAGCCAGTGGTGGGGTGCCAAGGGTCAGAATGTGTCAGCTAAGAATGAGGTATTCCCTACTCCATCCTGTAACACTCAGTGATGAGAATCACTGGGGAAGAGACTAGTAGAAATCCAGAAGAAAAACCATGTTTGTAATAGTCAGGTCTACAATTTTCATGTCCAATCTTCTAAGATTTACTGTATAGGAAACTTCAGAATCATTTTAATGAAAAGAAACAGATCGTTCTAAGCAGGTATGTGTGAAATGAACACGGTTATTTATTAGTAATAAGCAGTTTGTCATTATGTTAAATGAGACAGAATAAAGGAGTTTGAAAGAGTTTGTTCAGCTGTGGTGTTTGTTCAGATTTCACAAATTAAACAATCTTTTAAACAGCCAGAGGTCACAGAGAACATGGGATATAAGTATCACACATTCAGAAATCCAAATGTAATGCTCAACGTTATCAAAGTGTGGGGATAAGTAGAGGAAAATCTAGTCACTAGCTACGGTGATCGTTTGATTTTACACAAATACACTCCAAAACTGAAAGAATGATTTCTTCATCCTAGTTACAGCATGGCACAAGTTACCTTCGTCTACATATGCCTGTTCAGGCAACTGTAGGACACGAGAAATGTACAGAAGATCCAGCCCTGTCTTTGTAGTGTTCTGAGGTTGGGTATAAGGGAAGATGGAGCAAAAAGAAAGAGAATTTTTTCCTTTTTCTGTGACCAAAGGGGAAGACAATACTTTTATATTTCTTAAATAAATGCTCAGCAGGTTAAGGAATATTAGATTGATGCAGCTGAGGGAGACAGAGGGGGACTGAGGGGCCATCACTATGACAAATAATTTCAGCCTTTTAGGGATGAGCAGAACAGGAACGATTTGTTCACGTAGGTGGGTAGGACAGGAAACAAATAAGATAACTTGGCTCTGCTCACACTCTTTACAGCTCATGAAGCTTAATTCTAAGCTTGATTCTGCCTTTCATAAAGAAGGAACGATCCTGCAAACTCTTGCACATGATCTCTCCAGTAATCCACCCAACAAATCCTTAGCTTTAGTTGCTGTATTACTTCAAAAGTGAAGGAATCTACAGTTTTCAGGAGTGTAAATGGAATAATCTCAATTCAAATAGTCACAAATTCACAAAACTATTCAAAAACCTATGTGGTGTGTACTGTGGGTAGTGAATGTCGACATTTACATGTATCTGAATTTGTAGTCTTCCAGGTATGCTTCAGTTGCACTCTCAAATTTACAGCACAATAGTAACATCTGCTTTAATAAAAGCTTAAAACCCAGCACCTTCTTGTGGGGCCAAAGGCTGAAGTATTGGGAAACAAAATGAAACAAAAAACAAAAAACAACCACCTCAGAACAAATCCTGTAGTATTCTTAAGAAACCCGAGATATCTTACCACTCCCAGTTCAAAAGGACCAGGTCTGTGTTTTCATTTGTACCTTGTACAGGCAAAAGCCCTATACCAAGGTTAAAACAAAGGCTGTAGTAATCTTGATAGACAATAATTAAATTTACCGGTTTGAAAACCCTTTACAGACTGTATACAGCAGCCAGTGCTGTACGCCAGTGCACCAGTGCTGCTCAGAAGCCAGAACTGAGCAATGTCAGCTTGGTCTTACTCATCACAGAGAGCAACAGGATTATTTCAGAAGCAGTCAGGACTGTGACTTGTAAAGAACCCACCTGCATATTCAGAAACTCTTTTTTGGATGCAGGGAACAGGAACATTCCTCTTCCAGGGGAAAACACACCTTTGTATGTAGAGAGATGTTATACCTGTTTGTATATCTCATTTGTTTCTCCAGAACATATAGTTATGCTTGAATCAAAATGCTTGCAATTTGAATGTTTGTTCCAAAATAAGAAGTTTCCTTGCTTTACTAAATGATACAAAGTGACACTAAACACTCAAAGTAATCTCTTTGACTGCTGTCACCAAGCATTGATACTGAAGATGGATGATAAAACTCATCTAGTTTTTCTGTTTCCTAGGTAAACAGCTGAAGGAAATGTGTCTGTGTTCCTCTATTCTTGTCATAGGACATTCTGATTAATGTTGACATCATCAAGCCCTGTGCCAATGGCCCAAAAGAAGAATAACATATTCTGGTGACTAATCCGATGCTGCCAGCAGCATGCAGCCTGAATTCAAAATAGAGCAACATTTTTAGTGGATTTCTCCTGACCTAGGACTGCAGCCAGCACTTGGCAAGAGCCATCACTCACCAGACAATCAGCTGTAACTCTGAAAGCTTTTGAAGATATGAAACAATATATTCTTACTCTTTAGCATCTCACCTTGCACAATCAGAATAGCTCAATTTCTTAATTCAACTTCTTTGGACAAACTAGTAATTTAAAAATATCTGCCGGTCTGCAGGGTTGAGCACATCAAGTTGTATGAACAAAACCAAGCAACACCAGCTGTGGTACACTTACAGAAGCAAAACTGCATATTTTTCACTAGAATTTAGTATGTTCCATTTTCTTCCCTTTCTCTCCCCCTTCGCCTTTTTTGCTGCCTCCTCAGCATCCTTCTTAGGTTGGAAGTATTGTTTAACAAGAGCAGATACTGATGGGCAAGGCAGATAGTCGCCCTGGCAACTGAAAATTATGCTGGTGGGAAACAACATATTTCTGGGCTGTGCTGGTAGGACTCCGCTTTTGCGTGGAACAGAGGTGTTGGATGTAGCCAGTTGCTCTGAGGACAGGACATGGTCTTGCTTATGCAGTGGAGGAAGATAGATCACCCTCCCACACGATTTTCTACAACTGCTGTATGTCAGGGCTGCAGTAATTCAGAGTAAAGTGGGGGGGTTGTGTCATGTTCTTCCTCTGCATGCAGGTAGGGGGGTAGAGAAGATAGGAAAAGGGCTAAGCTTTATTCAAAGTATCGTTTCAAATGGAAACGGCCTGAACTGAGGAGAGAAGGACTTGTTATAAGGGGAGTCGTCTCATGTGCTTTCAATCCTGAAGCAAAAAGAGAAGCCATGGAGATTACACTTACTTCCCCGAGCTGATCCTGGATTTTGTAAGTTCTGCCCATGAGGAGAGGTGAGGCTTAATGCAGTCACCTAAATATCAACCATGATGGGTACAGGAAAGGAGCTGCCTGGACGGTGCAGAAGGCTTTTGGGTGACATGCCTGAAAGGGAACAGTAACAATATTTCCTTTCAGTACAATCCCACAGCTCGCTGTGGTAGGGTCTCCAGATGAAACAAAATAGTTTACATTCATTGGTGAACAGGAAAGAATCTAGATGTGACCCTCCTAGCCACGTGTACTATTCCCGAGGTAGGAGGAAAAAAAATAAACACTTTAAAGGAATTTAATTTCATAATATGCTTTGTCATTTGTACAGCGTGCACTTTTAAAACATTTGTTGCAGATTTTCTATTAGATTTCTGAAAGCTATGCTTGATATCATTGTACTTGACTATGCAGCCTGTGTTTGTCTGCATAATATAACTTAAATATCCAAATTCAATTAGGACTCAATGTAAATATTGAAATCCAATTATTACTAGCAGGCAAGCACACAGATAAGTATTACCAGACAACAATGTCAGTCAAAATTACACATAATTCACTGCACCTGGGAGACAATCAGAGTCTATACGAGCATGTGAGTTCTTTATGTGAATACCAAAATTAGCTTGTATTACCACACTGCAGGCAGGTTATCACAATCAGCTGGCCAAGACCTCGTGTGGCACCATGGATGGGTAGTGCCAGACAGCTTTCCTTCTCTCATTTGAAAGAATTAGAAACCAGGCTCTACAGCTATTCAGATAAATGGTTCTATCTGCATGACTGACTTTGTTTTTCTGCTAGAGATATTTATGTAAAGTCACTTTAAAACCAGGCCAAGAGAACTAATGGGAGCCAGCTGAGAGCAACTAAACATTGTGTAGTTTGACAATACATTTATTTTTTTTATTATTCTTATCTATCCTGGATTTCTTCCTTCTGTCTCACCCAAAAGGCTGCTTCTCCGAAACATCCTGAATAGAGGTTGAATTTATGGTTATGCTGATCTCTTTAAAGCGCATTTGTGCCACAGTTAAAGCATGTGAACCGGTTTTTGCTGCCAAAGAAAATGTTTGTGAGATGAGAATGATCTCCTGTGTTATTGCCGTGGATGGTCATTCTGAATACATAAATGATTTCATGGAAGTTGGGAAGAAGAGGAGGGAATATTTTTTCTGGTGCTTGCCACTGTTGTGTGTTTGCATGACAGGTTTGGTTTCCAACCACTGATTAGTGGATTGATTTTATCAGGTTTTAGGAATAAAGAACTGATCAACAGTTTAGAAATGAAGTTTCAGGAAAAAAACCCAGACATGCATTTCCTAGAACATCCACATTCACTTTCAGCCAGCAGCCACAAATCCAAACCAAAGTTTTGCTCCAGCTTCCTCCTGTGAAACACTTCTGACTATATGCACAGAAAGAACTGAGCCACCAACCCCTGTGCTAGTGAGCTGCTGGAGGCAATGCTCTCCAGCCAAGTGTTTCCAACACCCACCTCACCAACCAGTTAAAAGGCCTGACATTATTTGTCTAAATCTCAGCACATTTAAGTCAGAAGCACAATCCACAAAGGAAAATCAGTAAGGAATTGCTTGATGCTGCCTCTCTGGACACCTTCCAGGTCTGGGATTTGGCTGATGTGTTGGTCAGGGCTCCGGCCATAAGGAGCTGGGCACAGGTACTTTTCTCCTTGGCTGCAATTTGTTAATGATGAGGAATGTCGTGGACAACTATCAATCTGTCTAAGATGGTTTGCTAGTTCATTTTAGTCTGACTTGGTATCAGAGGCATTTTAGTAGGATGTTTCCTTAACAAAAAATATTTCATGGCTTTTAATTCGGGGATGTCTGAAACTGATAGTTATGATTTTGTTTTAACAAGCTGGCTTTAACATATCCTAAAGAACAAGGCTAAAGGCAGAGAAGCTTATTAGGCAGGTTTCTCTGGGGACTTAATGGACACAGAGCCCAGAAATGAAGAGTTCAAATGTCAAGAATTTCCAAATGTAAATTCTAAGTCCAATAAATCTGAATATGTGAGCCATACTTCTGTTTTTTTTAGTTTCATCTATATTTAAGTATAAAACCATTGTCATATTTCAATATTTTTGGGATTTTTATGTACTATTGAGTAAAGCACAATCAGCTTTGCATAAAACATCTATCCAATTCTACTTTGCAAAGACTTTACGAATACTTTGGGTTTATGTAACATCACAGATGGTATTTAGTATGTAAAATCTCAGGTCTTGACTTGATTCTTGAATTTCAGTGAGTGCTTCATAACAGCCAACCTTACAGAAAGTTGTCTTCAGTCACTCAAAGAAAATTTTGATCCTCAAAGACTCTATGTTTCAAATTCTGTTAGAGTTGGGACAGGCAACAAAATCTTGTCAATCTCACTTACTCTTTGGACCAGAGCAATTTTCTTCACCATTTCCCTTAAGAAGCAGCACTAGAGCAAAGAGAATTTACTTTGAAAAGCTATGAAAGCTATGGGAAACTGTGACTAGTCATCTTAACTGGAAATGCACTACTCCGTGTGGTGTATGACACTGACACAAAGACAACGGCTGTTTTTTCAAGAGGTGTATTATGAAGCCTGAGGACATAAAAGGCACATGCTGGAGAAGGCAAAAAAACACCTGAGTGGGAGTATGCTCACCACTTCAGCACAAAAGCTTAGGCTGTGATTGCTGCATTCTGAAATTCCAAAGGGTAGAGTAATTGAGCAATTTAAGCACGGTGGACATGTTAAGCAAAATCAGTGCATGTGCAAATCAGAGCACTTGCACTGCTCCTAAAATGCCACCTTCAGATTGTGACAAGTGATAAAGATTTCTGTCTTTATACTGCCATAGTCTTAAAGGTTTTAAAAAATCTGTTTTGTATGACTGTAACCAGCATTGCAATCAGCCAAACTGCATAGAAGCAGCACAGAGAATGAAGTTCATGCAGGACCTTTTGTTCTAAAAATACATGTGTCTGTCATTTGAGTTAAAAACCCAGTTCTGTTATCTACAACAGTAGCAGCAGGAGGGCTTTTATTCAACTTTCAGAATGACATAGTAGGCACTACTGTGAGAAAATATTTCTGCTTCCTTATCTGAACCAATGTGTTTTAGCAGGATAAGAGGACACTATATAAATAAATTTTTTAAAATTAATTTTCTGCCTCCCTATGCATAACTTTTCCTTTGGGAGACTCTCATGTAATTTGTTCAAAGTACAAATCCACTTAGAGAAATGGTAGTGACCTAGAAGACAGGAGATCTGGATTCAGTTCTGATCCCTGATTTTCTCTGCATCACTTTTAATGTTGTCATAATAGTGTGTACTGGCTGAGACAGTACCCTTCTCTGCATGTAAAAACATTTAATAATTTGTGAAATAATATAGTATTTATTTTTCAGTGGTCTAGAGAGTAGAGCAGTGTGGATTTTTACAGGAGCCATTCTCCTCTCCTGAGGTCAATCGGACAGAACTGTTTTAGTGTTTTTCTGAGGCAAGCTGGAAAACCACCAAAAGTTTCCCCAAACCATAAGGTTGTCCAAAACCACGTGGAAGTCTGGAAACAACATGGTGCATCCTGAGCCCTTTCAACTTGCAGAAGCAGGTGCAGGAGAGGGGTAAGGGGCAAAGCCTCCCACCATGCAGCCTGACCTGAGCCTTGCGCTGGGGCCAGGCTGGGGACGTGGCACTGCAGAAGAGGGGGACACCTGCCACCCCAGCCCGACAACCCTCCCCACACAACCTGCACTGGGGAGCTGGGGAGAAGCCACCACACTGCCTTGGAGAATACCCATTTCTTGCTTATTGGTTGGAGCAGAACTAATACAAAGGCTAAATCTCTGACAGCTGTTTGCCCTCCTTTCTTGTCTTCTGAAAAATCTGCTCCTGGTTTCCCTTCTGGTTCTTGCACCCTTTTAAGCTGCATGTTCTCCAGCTCCTCTGTGGGCTAGTAAATTTGCTTACTGTAAGGAATGCAGAAACATTCAGGAATGAGTGAAATAGAAGAATTAGGACTTTAAGAGGAAATTATATTGCACAGACTGCAACGAAGTCTTAAAGAAGGTGGTATTGCTTCTACACAAATTACAGCTAATTTTCCAAAATTAACTATACTACTCATAACTATCACAACCCATCCCTCTAATGAAAATGAGTATTTTATATATTAAAGGAAATAGTAAGATTAAAGATAATGGCAAACTAGAAATACATTACCTTTGCTAGATAAAATCAAGCAGTTTTTCAAAGAAAACTGAATCTTTCAATCACAGATGTAAACCAAGGCCCTGTATTGAAGCAGAGAACAGAACTGCATTTATATCTTCACAGACATTTGACTTTAGATTAATGTTCAGCCAGAAGAGATCAGAAACAGGATTGGAACCTCAATACTATAGATCTCATTTCACTTCAGGAAAATTACAAAAGCCTGCCAAGGGACAATTGCTTGTATGTTGAACTTGGATACTATTTTTGTCCAGACAATATTCTCCAGTGCTGCAGATATACTACAGTGGTGATTTCCCCCCAGCTTTAATCAGATGGAATTAAGCAGCTGGTAGAATGAAAAGAGGTCACAACCAGCTGAAACTGAACACTTGCAGCTTAGGTTTCCTGTTTTTAAGCAGTGCTGTCCGGCTCAGTGCCAACAAAGTATCTGACATGCTTGAGCCTGTCTACCATGGATTATCATTGCTTCATAACGTCTTGTCATTAGCACCAATTCAACTTAAACATAAGTTAAGCCTGCCCAAATCTGCCTTTTTTATCCTTTTCATGGTGGTAGGGTTCTTTTCTGTTTGATCTAAACGACTAGTAACTAGGAACAAGGAAGGTGGAAATCAGGCTTGTGTCTCTTAAGTGAACTGCTTCAATAATCTTGAATACTTTAAAAGCCTTAAATTGAATAATTAACCCATTATTTAAAATATGGATTAATGACTTTGAAGATTACAGTAAACAATATCATAGCAGGAAATGGAAGATAATGTGAAAAGCATTACACAAAGTACTAGTTAATAATGGAGCTGCTTGATTTAATTGTTTTCATTCTAAGACATTTTGTCTCCAGCCCTGCAAACCTGGTGGCAAAAATGGCCTGTACCTCTTCATGGTGTAGAATTTTAAAGTAACAGATTCATGAGAATAACACATTTTGTAATGATACTTGGATACAGGAGTGCTCAACCTGAAGCCAAAAGGTTACGAAGGCTGATCTTCCCACCCGTGGAAATGAAAATGAACTGATTTGGAGGTTGAGTTGATCTTAAGACATCAAGTCAATGGGAATATGCTGCAGGTACACAAAGAATTAATTCCAGCATGGGAAAGGGAGAGAATAAATAGGAAAAGATGATCTCTGCAATTATAACCCACTGATCACTATTTGCTTTTGAAAAGTTTACCCTTGTAAGAAAGCAAAAACATTAATGATTTTAATCACTTTATTTCTTTTTCAAAATACATATGAAACAATTAGAATAAAATTATTTCAAATGAGTTCTTTTTCTTGTCTTTTTAAATATAAAATTATCACAAACTGTACACTTCATAACATCTTTTGAGGTTTCATTGTTACATATATTTTTCAGAACTGACAAAGAGATTCACACTTTCTAGAGAATACATTGTAAAAATACTGAAATGTGTTACAGCTCTCAAAGGCTAGTGCAAAAAAAGACATTTACTATCAGTAGTACAATTTTATGCTGTCAAGTTTCACAAATGGCCATTTAGCGCATACAAAAAGCCAGCAACACAAGTTCAAAAAGTTTTGTTTTCTTGTCTCTATAACGCAGAAGCCAAGGATATTGACCTGAACAATGGCTAGGTATCAAACCACAGACTTCATTTAAAAAGTCACATCATGAACACTGAATAAAGGGTACTAAAGCAGTCAGGTATTTAATATTAGATCTTGGTCAGCCAACACCACATAGCAAGAAGAGACAAAATCTTAGAAGAACTCTGCAGTTCTTTGTAAGCTACATAGACTTGGCAACATTTCTGATCTAATCATAAAGATTATTTTAAAGGTAGGGAGTTCTGTTAGAGTTTGGGCCAGTTAGGGCCTAATCCAGAACCCCACACTGTCACAGCAGACGCTTATTCTGACAGGCATTGTCTTGGGTGATTCCTTTGAATATTCCAAAATACCATTTAAATATTGAGTGGCGTTTCTTTTTAGCTGTCAGTGCTTCCTATGGCCAGGAACTCCAATTTAACTTCCTACCTTTTGAAGCATACACTCTGGAGAATGCCTTCCCCACAAACAAGCATATACTTGAAAAACATAATGTTGTGTGCTGAAGAAAATATGTGGCTAATTTCTGTATTCTACTCCCCTCACTTCAGTTCTCATGAGGAGCGTACTGAAGCCAGTTGTCTTGAACGTGGTGTGACTACAAGCTCATGAGAAGAAAGCAGAAGCTTTCTGGGACTCCCCTTGCAGTGGCTAGAGGAGCGCCTGGCTGGTGTGCAGAGGAGCCAGCGCTGCGGTCCTGCTGCCCAAGGTGGTGAGGACTGGGCAGAGCAGGACAATGAAGAAATGCAGTTTGGCTTTGCCCACTCTCACCCTGGCTAGCATGGCTACACTAGCGTGGAGGGAGCTGAGACAGGCTATTAGCATAAATGAGCCGTGAGACTCCCCGCATCACTCTGTTCCTAGCCAGCAAAGCACCTGAGCGGCTGATCTGCTCAGGGCGTGTGTCCGAGCTGTCGTGAATTCACAGGGATTTGATTTGCAGGTCATATTTAAAAAATATTTCACATGGTTTGCTGAACAAAGGCCCTCATGATCTCCACCAGAAGTGGGAGAAAGCACAAGTCAGAAGCTTGTCTCCAAATCAGGACACCAGCAGTGCCCACTTGTAGGGTAGAGAGCTAGCCATATCCCATCCTTAGACATCTGCATTTAAGTCCAACATCCTACTGAAACTACTCACCGAAACGGAGAATGGAAAGAATTTAGACTCACACTTGGAAGAAAAAGAAACAAGAAACAATATGAAATATATATCGAAACTTTTTTCCTTTTCTTGAGAAATAGTTTTCTATTTATTTAACAAAAGTAAATTTTGTTCTATATTTTTCCATAGAAATATAGAGTGAAAAGAAGTGCTTTATATCTGATGTGCAACAGGACTATCTAAATGTTACTTATTAAAGGTTTAACCTATACAGACACCCTCTGAGCTTTAATAGCAAGATGGCATCATGTGGAAAACTGTAGGCCACTATTAAAAAGGAAAAAATCCAGTAAAAATACACCTGACCTCCATGCCTGACTACAGAGACCAGACATTTTTATTTACCAAATCAGGCAGCTGAGGCTCATATTTCTTGCTATTATTAGTAAATCAGCATTTTCAATAATAGTTCATACCCTAGAGATGCACTGAAGAGTTTTAATGTAGTCCAAACTGTCAACAAGCCACAAACAGCCATGGTGGATATGAGAGAATTCATTCACTTGCCTTGAGACTCCTTATTGGGTTCATTTCATAAGATGCTATAGTACATCATCACATGCAACCTGATGCAAAGCCAACTGAAATCAACAGCAGTGTTTCTGCTTGATTTCAGCGGTGGGCTGATCAAGTAGGTAATGCTGTGCTTTGAAATGGATTGACATATTAAAAAGACTTACAGAGTAATTTTGCTGGATATATTTAATGGTCTATTGCCATGACATTAAAAAAATATTTTCATTTTAATTAACAGAAGAACAATTGCCATATAAAGTAGCCAGATATAGACCTAAAAGAAAATTCCTTTTGAAAGATTTTTACAGTTCTTGTATATTGGCAATAAGGTAATGAATAGATTTCGGTAAGGATTGTAGCAATGTAAAATATATAAATGTGTATTGTTAAACTACATTTGAAAAGGCTGAATTGTATCACTTTTTTGTGCTATATTATTTCAATAAATATTAAAGCTACATTAGAGATGTTTACCATTTTGTATTTTTCTTGAGATAGCTCAAAAAAAGGAAAGCGAAGTAGTCTATTAAAAAAAATATCACAGAAAAAGCAAAATGTATTTTTTTCAGCATCTTCCTGGTTTGCTGCCACAGATATCTTTTATAAAAGGCATTTTTATTTTTTTTGCGTGAAAATCATTTCAGTGCGTGAGTAGATTGGTACTTTAGTACCACTTTTTGCCCTGCTAGAGATTAAAGTTGTCTTGAGAAAAAGTTCATTTTTAACACCAGTACAGAAAACAAGGCAAAAAAAATTCTAAAAGATGCCTTGGAACAATTTGAATGAACTCTCTTTTCTCAGCACAGATTGCTCATTATCAAGCCCTCTTTAGGTAGGGCTGCTCTTTGACATCACAGGCTGCCCTGTTTCTGGAGGGCATGCAGAATCGGATCCAGGATTTTTGAGGTTAATCCTCAGAGCTTCTCTGACACTTGGCTATGACCTACAATTGTCTGTCGGCTACTAGCAAGTAGCTAAAGTGCAACAGTGCCAGGCTCCCTTTCAGGGGAATACGGAAAAGGTCGAGCTGTGCAGATTCAGTTGCTGGCTAAGATAAAGCTGTACCTTTTCCTTAGTGAGTTTGATTCTCTGGCCCAAAGTTACCTTGATGAACTAAGAACTGAAAAGGTTGAAGGTTTAAATAAATGAATCAAGTTCTTGTGCTATAAGGATAATTAAGATCATTAAACACTTACAGTACATAAAGCCTGAAAGGAACAAATATGAGTGTAAAGTGCTTTTTGGTGAGTCTATGAAATGTCCTTGTTCATTTTCTGTGGTAGCCAAATCTCAATTTACTTAAAGAAGAAAGACACACCCATCCACACATACCCATTTGCCAAAAATAATTACAGCTGGCAATTCTATGTATTGTTCAGCTATGCAGTCATTTCTCTCATAACTGTTATTTTGCAATTAAGCTTCAGAAAACCCTAGTGAGGGAAGTAATGGTCCTCTATTGATCTCTCTGATTTTCAGTTAGAGGCAGCCACTCCCAGGGTGAAACAATCACAGTACACTCAGTACTGTGTGACAATTTAGGACAAAGGAGTAAAAATTCATTATTCAGCTGAACCTCCATGAACAGATAGAGCAGGAGAAGAGGGGATTTGTCTGCAACATCAGTTCCAGGACCCTATTCATACACAAAGACCTGTGGGATATTAAGTGAGAAATACACCATAATTATGACTTCAGTTTTGTGAGTCATCAGAGAATTAGCACCTGCAACAGCCCAATGATTCGTCCCCCATTGTGTGACTTTAGTTTAGGCTTAACTTGTAAATAAAACCAGTACCCCAGTACCTTGTGTATCACAGCAGCATTTTCAGAGGTGTTTCGTGTTGGCAATTCAAGTACTGATTGTCAGAAGCTTTGAAAATGTGAAGAGGCGACATTATATAAAAATGATTTTCACCTGTTGGAGATTTTCCAGCCTATGCCAGGTGCGAATAAATAGGCCATTACAGCATCTGGAGAGGGATGTGTCTGAGCATGTGCCAGCAATGTGCCTTTCTTGCCTCACTTATGATGCAAGAGAAAGATTGGAGGGGCAGGATGTGCCATGAGCAACTACCAGTGCTCTTTGCATTGTAAATCCTGTGGGATCGGGTTCTGTGGGGTGGAGGGCTGCTTTTTATTTTAAGAACAGACCCAAGTTCTGTAATGTGGCTGCCGATACCCTCGTAGGCATGCAAATGGCTATACAAGATATGAAGTTGGGAATTACATTAAAAAATCACCTTTTTTTGTTTTGTTTGCTACACAGACATTTTTGACTATTGAAAATACTGTAAATTCACCCTCTTCTTATGCTTTCCACTTTTTAACAGTTCTTTTCTAAAGAGCTCTTTATATGCTCAGTGTTTCCCCTTCTCACTTCTCTCATGTTCATGGCTCAGGTGCCACAAAAAAAATTAAACATCTTGTTGTCCTCTTCACTTCTGTTGCAATTATCAATCTCAGCTCATAGTATATTGGAAAAAAAACCCACACGACTCTAACCTTTATTTCTCTCCTTTTGCAGACTGTAATGTATCTGCTTCACAAAAACAGCTAACAGCCCACAACTGCTCCTCTGTGAAGTTAACCTAGAAACCATCGCAAAAAAAAACCAAATTCCTTTTTAGCGATGTTAATCTTAAGTGCCTAAAATGCCTGTCTGTTATGTTAACAAGCATTTGTTAGAACATCTCTGATATTAGGAATCTAATTAGGGCCTAGGCAAGTAGGAATTCTGTACCTGCAGAAAAATACTGTTTTATAATAGGAAACACAGCCTTTCCTTTCAGCCCGAAAAGGTTTCAAGATAACAGGTCTCAACCCTATACCATTATTCTATACAGGAAAGCAACTTTAGCTATGTTCTAGAGCTCTCTTGATTTTTACTGAGGTTTTGATTTCCCCACCCTTTTAATTTCCTCATGGGTAGATGTACAAATAGACTTGCCTTACTTCACGGGTTTGAATTTCTAAGGTATGATAAGATCCCAAGAAGAAATCTCTCAAAAACATTTATATGCTTGCATTTTGAGGGAGAGGAAAACTGTATACAGGGTAGGCTGCTGTCATGAAAACATGTTGCTGGCACTCTTGCTATGCCCTGTGTAATAAGTGTGTGGCAAAGCTCTCCGTGAGCTCTGAAGTTGTCACGAAATAGCTGTACCCTCCTCCTTTCCTTGGCTGTCTCGAGTTCTCTTTTCATGTCAAGCTTCCTGACTTCACTTATCCAGGGGAGAGGCAGGATCTCAAAATTCTCCTAAGTTATGCTGTGTCAACCCAGACAGTCTGAATGGATTTGCAACTTTTCTTTCAGGGAATCTGTGAATACTCCATTTAATTAAAAATAGAATACTATTTAAATATCTAAGCTTAAAATATAAACCTAAATATTTCAAATAAATGGATTTGAAAATAACAGTCTTATATGTATAACTGTCCGGCCTCAAATTTTCCCATCCATTAATGCGAGAGTAACCCAGACTATTATCTTTGTAAACTATAGCAACATCTTGCATCCCAGCCTGATCAGACATAAATATTGTCTGTTCTGAAACAGATCTCTTGATCTTTCCTATGGGTTTTTTTTCCTATGCCTGCTTGGGTTTTCACTGTTTTAGATGAGATACATTTTTCACGCTGGCTGTAGCATTGGTAGAATCTCCTGGGCCACCAGGATGGACATTAAAGTTCTGCAAATATAATTTTCTTTTAAAAGGCATTCCCTCATCAAACATTTTCTGCCTACTGTTGTTTTTTCCCAGAAGGCCTACTTAAGGAACTCGCCTAATTTGAAACCAATAGCCAAGTCAACATCTTGTATTCATAAATTATTACAGAGCAGCTCCACTTTCATCACAGCAGCTACGTGACTTCCTGCAGATCCAACTTTCAGAGCACATTGTCTTATGTATCAGGGAGTTGGTAGGTCTTTCCCACCGGAAAGAGCTTTGGTACTCTGACAACCTATATAACCTGTATTTATATGTATTAGTTACATTTTGACAATGTTGGTACCGAGGGTCTTCAACTGTGCTAACATGGTTCACCAACACAGGCTTAGCAATAGAGTACTGTCCCGAATGACCTCCCTTGGCTCAGTAAGGCACCAATGCTTGTCCTTAGTATCAACAAAGCGAGTGGTACTTCATGACGGTACAGTGCAAAGCCTTGATTTTTCCTGTCCTGCAAATTCAACATCCCCTTCCAGAGGACTAAGTCCCATGTAACATAAGAGTTACAGTCTATATTCAGGTGGAAAATTTTTACATAGCAATACCAGAGGCTTTCTCCTCTCTAAGCCACTAAAGAAGAGGTTTCCCAGCAACAGCAAAATTCTAGAGGTACTATCAGATAAAACATAAAATCACAGCCCTGAGCACTTGTTATCATCAAGCATCCCCTAGCACACAGCACAAGATTGAAGGTGTTAGTTCCATTTTCCTGGCCAGATTCCGCTGTGCTATTTAAATCCCACCTGCAGCTTCACTTTCTCTGAGTTTCAGCTCTTGGTTTCTTGTGTGCTGTTAAAAAACTGCCAGTTTCCAGCTGGGGCTAAGGAAAAGGGGAATTGTGCAGGAGATATTTATTCATTTGGATGAGTAAACGAAATATACTTTTTGAAGCTAAGGTATTATTTGCCTTGGAAATGTCAAATGATTGAGGCCAGCACCTCAATTAACTCCTATGCCTAATGCTGACTCTTCTTCAAGAACATCTCTCTTCCCGCTTTACAGTATAGAAAGGACAAGTGATATCAATTTTGTAATGATTATCAATTTTGAAAGGAGGTTTTTCATTTCAAACTGTTTGCAGTTGCCTTGAGTAGCTCTGTGACTACTGTCACATTTTCCTTTGTCTTTCTCAGCTCTGCGCCATGATTTTCTGACACCAGAGAGCTCAGTTTAGACTGAAAAGCCTCAGAAGCTAAGTGAAAGTGAATCCTGAGCAAAGGATTAAACTGGCACTCAGCTGTAGTGTGAATGAGAGAGAAAGTTTTCCACCAAAACATGCACTAATAGTCCTATCATATATACTATACATCTATATTTTGTATGGTCTAACAGATATTATATGAGTTTTGTCTCACTGTCTAATTAACATATAAGTCATACTAAAAAAATGACAGAATTTTCAAGCATATTCATTTGTAGAAATAAAGCCATATGAACTTTTCAGGTCAAAGAGCTGTCACGCAGTACAGATTTGTCCAGTATTTATCACAAACCAAAACATATTTCTGATTAGGCACAGGAGTTCTGTTGTAATAGAAGTGCTAAATAATAATGGTTATACATTTTGCAAGTGCAAATACTTGTATGTGTGAATCTAGGCTTTTGCATGCTCTAACAAGGTGGTTTTCAAATTTTGCAGGCACATTTATGGGTCTCTGAAAAATATGACATTTTTAGTAAGAGATGAATTCTATAACAGTTCTACAATTGTTACTCACCTTTCTTTTGAATGTTTACACACTTAAAAAATATAGCCAAATTTGATTTCAGATGTATAAAGCTTGTTAAATTAATGGAGTGTAATAAAAAGTTAGTACATTAAAAGTTTATAAGATACAAACAATTAACTGATTAAAAAGACAGAGCAAAATAATCTTGGAACTAGACTACCATGTATTTGTTTTGCATCATCATGTTAAAACTTTCAAAAGGATTACATTGATGCCAGTTAAAAAACTGAGAAACAGGACAATGGGACAAGAAAAGCCTTTTTTTGGAACTTTAAGTTTTCTTAGTATTGCTCAAAAAATGCATCCATAGAAAGAAATTAGGAAGTATTTGCTTTTTCCCTTGGAATAAAATCAACCCAGTGAAGACATTCCATGTCTGCTCAACATTTTCTTCAAAAATATTGAATGGAGTTGTGATTCATTAAGAAAAATGTACGGTTTTATTACTTAAACATAAGAAGTCAAAACAATTCAATATATTAAAGAAGAAAATTTGGATGGGAACTTTTGTCCTGATAGACAAAGTTTTGTCTTATCTTATTGGTTCTTGCCACTTTCTCTGTCCCTGACCAATATACGTATCCCTGAGATATGTATATTGCTCTTTCAGTGCTTGCTAGAAGCCAAAAAACCCAGGACAGGACTACTGATTTCTAATGTCTGATTATCATAAGGAACTGTGGAGATGGGAAGATACTTCCCTGACAACTCTTCATAGAATGAAAATGAGCGATGTAGCTACACCTTTTGGTAAAGACCCCACAAGTTTCATGTTACTATTTTTGTAAGGCCAGGAGGCAGCTTTCGGTGCTGCAGAGAAAAGTAAGGGTCAGGTCTCTACTGCTTGAGCAGAAGCCCAATATAGACAAAAGGTGGTGGGGAAAAAGATGGTTGTGTGCTGGGAGAGTGAGAGGAAGGGCCATACCGGCAGATGTATACAATACAGTGCTCTAAAGTTGAGATCACGGAGGGCAATACGTGACTTACATCCTACTGAGCATGTGCTCACCTATGCTACTGTCTGCAGTGTGAAAGTATAAAAAAGCTCTGCAGTGCAAAATGAAATTCTTTTTAAGTACTGTTACTGTTTCCAGTAAATCATTTCAATAAAAATAAATCAGGCTTTTAGGAATGTGAGTTTTTCAAACTGTTATAAAATTTCTATAATGTATTTTATGCCAAGCATTTGCCAGATTTGATTTTGCTCAAATTAGGCTAATTTTTGTGATATGGCAGAAATGTGAGTAAGCAAAAAAAAAAAAAAAAAAAAAAAAAAAAATCAGGAAGGAAGCAGGGAGCTTACAACTTCTCCAAATGACAATATTTTCAATATCTTAATAAAGAGATACAAAAAGCAACATATTCACTGTGGTAAGTTTTTACTTGGTGCTTCTGTGAATACACTCAGAGAGTAACTTATGAACCAGGGTCTGTAAGCCAATGGGTTGGTCATACTAAATCTATACCCTGCCTTGTGAGATAGCTAAGAAAGCAGTGGGGAAAAAAAGTTAAAAATAGAAGTTTTTGCTTTAATTCTATTAATCACTGATACAGGACTAAAAATAATTAACTAGCAGATCATTTTGGAAGTTCGATGTCCTTATAATTTTGCAACCTGTTTTTTCCTAGATGCAGAGCACCCATAAATCAAGTTTAGATACAGAAGTAATTCACTATTGTTATTAACAATACGAAAAATAACACAACAAGAGGGCACAAACTGAGCTATTATTCCTTTGGTGTTTGACAACAATTTAAATTCAAGAAAATGAATCTTGAAATACCTTACTACTTATAATGAAACATACAGGATACTCATAGAGAACAATGAAATAGTTAAAAAGGTGTTGCTCATTGCTGAACACTTATGCTACATTTGATTGTGAAATTGTTAGCTTTTTGGATATTAGGTGCAAAAAAGTGCAAAGAATATTTAGTTAACTGTTACAGTACCACATTACAAAAAGTATTTTCTAGGCCACAAAGGCCACTGCTGATATAATTTATATTAAGATAAATGTATACACAAAATATTTTTCCATTTCCACATACATATATCTCTGTTTCTATATCAACCTTGCAAAATCATGATGAAAATTATCTAGGCCACAGAATCTCATGATGGCAACAATGATGGGAGGAAAAAACACCCACAGAAGAGAGCTTGTTCTCCTAATAAAAAAATTACTCACCCAGAGCAAAGAAATGAAATTCTGCAAGGCTGCTCTGCATTTATGGTTATGAAAATACAATCTTGAGCAGGGAGGATCAGTGTTCAGCGTTACTAACCCTCTCTGTGAAAAACTATTTCTGACCAGAAGCCATGAATAGCAACCTGGAACAGACATTCAAAACGTTGGGCTGGAGCCTTTTTTTTTTTTTCTTCTTTTTAGTTTGTAAAGAATGTCTGAAAGATGTATTTATTTGCTTGCTTGCTTGCTGTGTTTGTAGGCACAGAAAGCAAGGTATGAAACCTGCCTCCTTTTTTTGCCTTAGAAACACTGTAATGTGAAGACCAGCCTCCCTAACTTTACTGGAGCAGTTAAGACACATCAAGGCATATTTGACTGTCTTAGAGATTAGTTAATGGAATGGAGGGACTGGATCTTCATAAACATATTCTGTATCTACCAGGCCAAAGTAATCAAGCCAAAATGGTTCTTCAGAAGTCTGTGTAAACTGCCTTTTCATTTCAAAAATAGATTAATTCTCAGAAATGCTTCCATTATCATAAATCAAACTTCCATTAGCGTTTTTCTCATGTATGACACTTCTGTAAAAACACTATTTTGGAAAACATTATCTTCTTAGTTTTCTTTATACATTACAAACATACAAAAAGAGCCACCACCTCAACTTTTTCCTAGTTGCAGTTCAACTTAATCTCAGTCCCAGTCATGCAGTCTTTGACATGTTCTTCGCAGAAAGAAAAAAGAAAAACAGAAAAAAAAATAATGGACTGAGGTCAACTGCAGTGTTAAAAAGAGCTAAACGCACAAAATAATATGTAGTTCTCTTCTTGTTTTTAAAGCAGCTCACTTCAGCCACTAATTTTTGCATCTGCTGTCACTGTGTATTCTAATACATGAGTTTACTAGTTTATAAAATTGTTACATTTCAATTTCTCTCTCCATATATTGACAGAAAACATATCTCAAAATCATATTTAGCATGTAATCCTAGAGATATCCAGTCAGGGACCAGGAACTGTTTCATGTGAGTTATGCACTTACTCAAAATATCTTTAAAAAAATCTAATATTGTCATGCTAAATCAAGAATCAGAAAAATGTTGTGCGTAACTGCAGGTTTTTATAATTTTTTTTGAACAGCTTAAACATATTAAGTCAGTTCCTTTACTTCAGAGCATTCTCTCATCTACAGTTTGACCTGTGTGAAGACCAAGTAAAGACTGCATGATGCCAGCAGCAAATGGGCTGCTTTGAAGGGGCTGGATGCACCTCATCAGGAGACAGCTACACCTCTGTGGAGCTACATCCACTTCTACACAACTCACTGCAGCAACATTAGCTTTCCACAACGATACCTGTACACGTGCTGTCCAGTGCCATGCAGAGACATCTGAGCTAGCTCTTCATCAGCCGGTGGGTCGTTGAAGCAAACCAGCTGCTGAGGTACAGCCACTTGCCTGGCTGCACGTGCCTGGTTGTTTTCCCGGACAGGATAAAGAGTTCCTGTAGGGGCAGCCGGCATCTCGATTGCTGGAAGATTATAACTGCATAGATCCAGTTGTGAGACCTGTTTCATAAAGGCTGAACTAAAACCCAGTGAAGCCAGTAGGGTCCTTCTCATCGGCTTCAGTGGGCTTTTGATCAACCCTTCCTCCCTGCCCAAGGAATGAACTGATTTTCCAAACGCCCAAAGCATGACAACAGTTGTTTTTTCATGCAACATTCAGCTTGAAGTGTTTTCTTGAGAAGTCATAGAGGATTTAGTGCAATTTAGAAGAAACTCACTGCATGAGCTATGTATGACTATTTGCTCTCCTGCAAAAGAATTAGGCATTACAAGCTGCAGTGTTTTGAATTGCTTAAGGGATTTATTGGGGATTTTTTTTTCTTTGTCTATGCAAAGATAGAGGTCATATCAAAATACTACTTGGATATGACACTGGATATATGCCAGTGAGAAAACAAGTGAATGAATTTGTATGAGGAAGGGTTATATTTGGCTCAAGTCAACTTCATTCATACATTAAGAAATGATTATAAACTGTAATATAAGACTTAGAATAGGAAAAATGTATTTGAATAAAAAAATATGGATACAGTTCATCTGCGGAAGCCAAACCTTCTGTTTACGTAGATATGAGCTACAGGGGAGCTTTGGACACTGAACACGGTGAATCCATTCCTGTTCCCTAGGGCGTAAGCGGTGGTTTTGGTGATGAGCAAGATCCCTGGCTATCAAAACTGGTTGCTCGGCCAGGTAACTGCAAGAAAAGTGTTAGTTTTACAAATGTGATCACATGTGGCTGTGCATCACACTTATTTCAGAGGATGAGAGACTCCCTCAAAGAACCCAAATCGCACCTAGACCCTTTCCGGATCGAAGTCTCCAACAGAACTAATAATGGAAAGAAAATTCCTCAAGTGATCTCCTAAAAATGCCTCTGGCTCATTTCACAGGAGTGGGTTCATTTCACCAAGCAGGGGTGGTACCTCTGTCTCCAAACTTACATGATCCAGGGAGAGCCACGAACCCCTGAAAAGAGGCTTCTCTACTGCACTGACTCTGTTGCTCTGCCCTCACACTCTTCTAGCAGGTGTTCTCCTGAGGCCTTGCTGTTGGGCTTTTCCTACTTGTCACCGGACACGCTGTGCAGCCATGTCCTACACAGTGGGGAAACCAAGTGGTGTGTGACGCCTCAGAGAGCAACTCATTATTCTACAGAGTCTGCTTTTGGGAAGGTCTAAACAGTGTGTCCTCTGTGTCCCAAAACAGGGCCTGTGGCTTCTTGAGGCTTCAATATGAATTTTTCTGAGCCCAAAGCTGTGAGCATTTTACATACAGAAAACCAGTGAGGTGGCTGCAGCATCTTGAAGAGGGAAGCCCAGGGTCTTGTAGGTATAATCACCTGTGCATTTGCATAAGCTTCCAATAAGTGTCTGTTTGGGTAACTCTGTAGGTAGCTGCTGGTATGATGCCTCAATTTAGCCTAATTAGCAGGCCAGTTTCAGATTAATGTTTTAGCAACATAACTGTTCAAGCTAAAGATTTTTGAATAGGAAATGATTGCTTTTGAATTACTTGCAAATGATCTCTTTTAAGTGGATGTAAGCTCCTTTATCATAATCTCTAGGAATTTTGAATGTCTTAATTTAATTTTACAATATCCACCAGCGCATCATGGAAACTTTTGAAATGGCACATTTAAGTAATCAATAAACCCTTGCAAATAGATTTAGGTTGTGCTAAGGATCTTCTAGCTGTTCCACAGATGCTGCACTGATTTTCATGATTCTCAGAACCACATAAAGTCTGAGGAAGACAAAAACATTCAATATACTGAGAAGGAGGAAATTTCGCTACTTCTTACCTCTACTAGTGGATGCCAGTGAGTTATTGGTTTACGGGGGTAAGCCAGCATTTCATTCCAATGATCTCTTCCAAGCCCTTCAGCGTCAATTCCTGTCCGACATACCCCAATGACCTCATTGTGCCCTACTCTAAGAATTGCAGAGAGGAAGAAATTTAAAAAAAAAAATAGTTTTAATAACATTTGATTTATAATTCTGTTTACTGGTTTAGTGCAGCACAGAATACATGCCCAAAGTTTTCACATTATTTTTTACAGATATTAGTTTTAGTGGTAATATAGTAATATTAAGTTCTGTAATGCTAGCATCAAAAACCTCCAGCCACTACCAGAGTGCTTCTAGCAGCTATAAAATTAATAATGAAGACTTAACCCTCGCCATTAAAAGGTTACAGTCCAAAAGACACAAGGACAGAAAAGGACCATAATATACCAAATGATCTAGAAGGAATGCTTCAATTTTGTGGGAGAAGAAGGTGAAGGAAAATGGAAGGGCATACATTTCCTGCTGCAAATCCTTCAGACATCATTTCATACTATATTTCCCAGCTTCAATTGTTGTGGTCATTGGAACTTCAGCCAAAATCGTGAAAGAAAAGATCCATAGCTGTAATAGGCTATACCTTAATAGTTCATACTGCAGGCAATGCCATAGACTTTCTGAGGGACTCCAGAACTCCTTATATGTGCCTTAGAATAATGTTTCCTAACTTCCTCTTAGCAAACACTTCGAAAGGAGCAGCTGAAGAGGACTGAAAGTGTGCAACCTTAACGGCACCATAGTGTCCCTTTCACATCTGACTGAGAAAGTCTTCCTGGCAGAAGTTGGAGGACAATCAGAAATCTGATGGCAAAGAAAAACAATCTGAATTTTTGTGTTACTAAATTTGACTTTTACTTTTTATTTGCCCTGCAGTCTCAAGAGCTTATTATTAATAGCACTTAAATGAATCAAACTTGGCTCAGGCATGATTCTTCAGTCACTGTTTGGTTTAACCTGCAGTGCTTGAGCCACTCCAAGTAGGAGTCTTTTCCTGTCAGTTCTTGGTGAGGACATAGATAATTGAGGCTTAGATATGTTATCAGCGAGGGCTGAACCCAAAGGTTACAAAGCTTCTTTATTGAGTCAACCGAAGAATTAATTATGACTTAATTCAATGAGGTAATTAGCATCTAATTCTTTTTTAGTCATCCAAATTTTCTTTGCTTTGAAATAACTGCCATTTAAATAGAAACCAGAGGTGTGAGGGCCTTTTTTAAACTGGGAGACATACCTGATTTATAAAGCTTTTACATAGTCCAGCAACCAGATGGGGACAGAAATATATACCAAGACTAGTAACCCCTAAGAAGATTGAGCCATGTTTCTTCCTCATCACAGTTACTGGTGACACAGATTAAATGGTCTGAGCTGTAAAAGGTGTGGAAGCTTTAAACTTCTTCAGGAAAAGACCCCAGGGCTTTATCTTTTGTGACACTGAACCTACTTGAAAGTTCAAGGAGGTAGAAAGCAGTTGCTTGCAATGATCATGTAACTTCTCCCTGAAGTTTAAAGGTCAGAAAGCAAACTGTGCTTACCGATCGTAATCCATGACTGCAATGGAGAGGCTGACCTGGTCCACATTCTCTGGAGGGATATCAAAGATGATGGCCTCGTTATAAATGGGATTGAGCGTGTTCTTTTTTGTGGTCGTTTTCCGCTTTTTCAGTCTTCGGCCCTCACACATCAGTGACACTTTGACATATGGATCTGAGTAACAGATAATCAGTTGTGTGTATTTGGACTCAAAGTCATTCAAATGTGTAACACAAAAGCAATATTTTTTGTAGGAATGTCATTGCTAAGAAAAAAATATATTACAAAGATTTCAGTGACTCTGGCAAACACTGCTTTCAATATACTGTCAATGCAAAGGAAAGGTATGGGCCTTCTAAACAGTCATACCGTCTGCCAGACCAAAGGTAGCCAGTGGATCTGAACAGGGCCTATACCCATTCTCCTGCTACTTCCATTTCACAACCATATTAAACACAGAAAAAACCCCTGAGTTCCTATTTGTCCCCTTCCTGAGTAGACTCTGCCCTGTTATTTAAAAATAAGTGGATTCACCTGATGCGCCAGTTATATCCATTGCTTTGAGATTCCTACATTTGATGACTGTTAATGTCATTCTCCCAGCAGTAGGCAAATAACAAAGGGAAAACATGATCTCACCCAAATCTATGCTTTCCTGAAAAAGAAAAGCAATGATTAGAAATCTGATCATACTGCCAACAATTCATTCAGATCATGCAAAAATTTAGATTTTTTTTCACATGGAGGAACTTCTTTTGCAGAAAAGGATACCAATATCCTAAAATACAGAAAGGATACCAACAGGATAATATTTTAGCTACAGGATCTAGAATTACAAAACTGAGAAATTAGAACAAAAGCAGAGCCAAAATCTCTGGATTCCTGATATGTTTGTGTTGCATTCATACAAATGGAAAGGTGCTGAATGTAGAATGCTAAGTTCTGCTCTTGAAAATACTCAGACTCCATCAACCACAGTAGAAAGAACTCTGGTGGGATATTTAGGTCACACACATTTACATGACTTTTAGCTGCTGGAATTTACATAGGAAATTTATTTCTGCACACATGTATGCATATGAAAAGTTTATCCTAAGTGCTTTGAAAAGAAGAATGTGCTTGTAAAAGTTGCTAGCTTTATTGCTCTTACTGTGCTTTGAGGGGTTGTTCTATTCTAGAAGAAAAGCAAAGTAAAGGAGTTGTACCAACAACTTGTCTCAACAGCAGATTTTTGGAGGGTAATATACTCAGAAAGATAGATGAGGTCCATATGGAACTTAATAATCCTCACAAAGATAGTTTCTATGTTGAGACAATGTGCTGTGGATTCATGTAATATGATGTTGTGATACAGTTCAGATGCTACAACACTTGAGAAATGTAATCTAAGGAAGACAGGTTCCATCAGTTCTTATTTTTTCTTTTCTCAGTCATTTAATTATTTAACACCACAAAAGCTTAGTTGTTGAAATGTTATGTTCTGAATTGTTCCTGTTCTAAAATTTTAAATATACCCCAAAAAAAGGCCCAAAGAAAGCTGCATATTAAGAACAACTCAGAAGTTTCAAATATGAACTTGTAATGAGCTTGTAAGGAAGTTACTTCTGTAAGGCAGCCACTCTCAAGCATGCTCATGCGATCTCAAAGGACTTTTTTGACTGTTACTAAAAAGCTTATTTTTAATATCTCAGCTTCAACATTTTATCTGTCAAACCTACAGCTACCCTGAGAGTACAAATTTCTTTGAGAACTGCTGGCTTTATGGTACAGTTGTTCTAGCATCAGCTGGGCAAGCATGATATATTTTTAAATTATACATACTAAAATAATGACTGCAGTGTAGATGACTTACATTGCTTATAGTTATTAGACAGACTAAGGCTTCTTGTTCACATTTTTCAGTTTCTGATATGAACAGTTATATTGACTTCTCTCAGGTTAATACTCTGCCTAAATTGAAATAGGTACTTCAGATCCTTCTTGAGTAAAGATGGACTTAACCACATGCTTCAGGGGTTTGTTTGTATGTTTGTTTTTTTCCCCTGCATTGCAGATTTTAGATTGAAGAATGTAGTTTTACAATAGCTTTAGATTCTCTGTTACACTGTTAATAAAATATTGACGTTTGTGTAGGTTGGTGAATTCACATGTTCAGTTGTTTTGCTGGGATTCTGTTCTGAGAATTAATAGATTGATAAGCATGTGAACATGCACTGTGGGGAAATTTCATGCTTGTCAGTATTTCAGTATTTCAGATTTCTTGGGATTTCAAAATTATTTAGCTCATTCAGTCCACATAAGATAAATAAAGCTATCTGACATCTCCTTAGCCCAAGCCCTTACTTTACCACACAGAGCACAGAATTTTGTGCCACAGAGTACATTAACAAACTCACTTTTTTATTTCAGAAGAAATAAATAAAACTTGAACAAATGAAGTGTTATTCTTGTCACTCATTTGTTAAAGTAGCAAGTGCGCTCTGTTATATTTTAGCTTTTGTCATATCTGAAATCTGTTTTAAGCACAGCTTCTGTTACTAGCATTACTTTCTGAATTCAGAGTCTGATTGTTGTTCCTCATATCCATATGTCAAAGAGATCTCAGTCTTTTGTTTGAAAAGCAAATATACATCCCCCACATCCAGTACTTCAAAGTTTAATGTCTCTGTTGAGAGAGATGATGAAGATGGGTTGGATCATCAAACACACTGGGCAGCTTGTGAAAAGGACTAATTCTTCCATCTTCCGAGAGATTTGTATAGGTGAATAGAGAAAAAAAAACATTTTTTGCAAGATGGGACTGTGAACTTGAGTATTGTGTTATTTGTTTTTGAAGATAAATTAGATACACACTCAAAGGTTTAGTGAGCTCAGAGGATAAGAATACAGACAGGACTATTTACCATGACTTAAATACTTTAAAAGAAGCATTGCTCAAAATACTTGCAAAACTCCATATGGTGGTTACTCTCCAGTACTTTTTGGAAAAGCAGAGAAAAACGTCAGTGTTTAACAAAATGGCAACCATTTGAAGCTTATGCTCAGTCTTTTTTCTTTCCTTTCTGAACACCATGTACTAAAGTTATATTGAAAAAGAGCTTGGAAAATCCCCTGCAATCAAACCCCATTTTTTTTTTTTTTGATTATGCAATGAATAGGCAAGATGCCTTAATGCAAACAGAAATGCTTAGACAACAAATGAGGGGAATCTTTTTGCTTCACACAGCAGACTGTCCAAAGGGCAGATGTACTGAAGATACCAGAGCACTGTAATGACTGTAATGACTACTCAGTTTGAACTGGTAAATGATGGTTTTAGGATTGGGGAAAAGCTCTCTTCCATTCCACTGTTTATGCAGGCACTTTATGATGCCTATGTTCTATATCTGGAAAAAATGTGGCTTGTGTTGTCCTGACAGGTCTGAATTTCTTATTGTGGAATAACGCTCATGTTACTCTATGCACTATTTGAATAGATAAATTCTGCAGTAGGCTAGAATAGATATTCTTTCAAATAAACCATCTTGCCTATATCAAAGACATTTACAAGTTGCTCATTATAAGGCCAAAGGGCCAGAAATAAAATTAGTTGTTACCCTGCACTAGTCCACCGACACCATTTAATTCTTCTCCTGGTAGAGAGAACTGGTTGTCATAGATTTCCACCACAGACCAGGAGTTCTTACGGTCCTCAGGTCAAGTTAAAAACATGTTCTTTCAGAATCCTTTAAACAACTCTGATGACTTTTATTTTTTTACTTCCATTTGGTACTAGTTGTGGTATCTAGAAACATTTTCTGACAGTTCTGTAGACAGTGTCTTTTTGGTTAGTAAGTAATAGAAAGTCAGAGTACTTTTACTGAGTTTCTACTCTGAGTATCTGCTGAGACTGGTGCTCTTTCTTCATACTTGAGTGAACTGACTATATTTTGTTAGGACTTCTACAAGTCATGGGGCAACTGGAGATTAAGATATTAAAAAGCATCACTAAAATAAATATTATTTGGAAATCAGTCACACATGGTGGAGCCCCAGACTTACGAACTTTTAAATGTTCTTTTGAAGAATTACGATTAAAATTGCATGTGTATATATATATATGCTAGCATCAGAGACTTGGTATTGGATAAAATGTCCGGGATATCACCATTTCCCCCATACACACTTTTTTTGTTGACTTGAGGACTAGAGATTCATGAATTTTGAGCTGAAAACACAGGTTCAGACCTAGATAACAAATAAAGTAAGGCTCAGCATTTAAACTTCTCATGGCAGTCTTTGTCTACCACAGTGATTATAATGAGTAACAATAAATGCCCTGGATCCTTAAGTATTATTGATTTTAATTGAGATTTAAAAATAGGATTTAAATTACTTCAGAACTGCAGTGCTCTAGAAAATTTGTATTTTTCTCACGTCATAATACACTAAATAATTAAGTTCACACAATTTATTGGACAGGAGCCTTTTAGTACAAGCAAATCTGAGAGAGCCGAGGCACAGACTAGCCTCAACAATCACTGTGTTACAGTCCACCTCAAAAAAAAACCAGCTCAGAAGACACAAGCCTGGACCCAGTGGCTGACATTCATGAAAATTTTTAACTATGCTTTAGATTGCCTTACAGGTATCATATATTTGCCTAGAACTGGACATTACTTAGGTACATCCCATGATATTTTATCTATTTCCTAGGTCTGCTTTGAGTTTTTCTTTTTCTTCTTAAATTAAACTCAGATTTCAATTAACAGTTAGCTTTACAGATGCTTGTAATGATTCCCCCCCACACTGACTCCCAATAACAGGTACAGAAAAAACAGCATTAAGCACAGCTGTGCTAATGCAAAAGGAAGCATTTGTGGGACTCTCTATCTCTAATTCACTTATTTCCCTGTTGTGTACACAAGCCATCATACAGTACTATGAAACTGAAAGGATGGTAAGTGCTATACTAGCTCCAGTTATTTTTATAGCTCCCAGTTTACTTCACTATCCAATCCATTTTCTGCTACGGTGGTGCTAGAACAAAATAAAACAAAGAAAACACCGATCTCAAATGCATATGTCAGCTATTCAGATGAACTTGGGTTTTTTTTAGCTAAAGAACACAGATTCTTCAAATCGCATAGTTCTCATCCTACACAAGCAATCACACCTGAATGGACGTGCCAATCATTTTTTCCGGAAGGTTACCAGGGATCTTTCCTCATTGCCTGCTTTAGGGGCCTTTGGGAAATCAGTTCAGGGGTTGGCAAAGTCAGATGGAAAAACGTGCTTATTCTATTATTTTTGTCATCAGACCCAATGGACACCAGTGCCCTCATTTTCACACTTACGCCTGTAGAAGTTAGCAGCATTTCTACAGAGGCTGTGCTCCCTACTTGCAACATGGATAAACAGCGGAGGGATGTCAGAGGGAACTTGAATCCCTTGTAGGGTAACATCGATTAGCCTGATCATTTTCTCAGAACCATTGTTGCTGGTTAAAGCTTTGCTGTCTTTTAAACCAATTAATTTTTCCAATTGTCTCCATTAAATTCAACATTAGAGACAACTTTTAGCTAGGAACCTCTACAGATTCAGTAAGAAAGCTAGACAGACATCCTTCCACATTCAGGGTAGTTTCTTCTCACATCACAACTCATAACACAGAACTGAACTGGAAAAATTATTTACTAACTATACTAAAAATGTAAGAACTTCTGTAGTCTCTGTCCTATGATCCAAGTTCTTGTTTCCTATGCTAGCAGGTGTGAAAAGATTATAGGCAGCTGATATGTGAAATGAACACTGGGCCATTTTTTACTGATGTTTGTTTCTTTTTCTTTTGCCCTAGTTTTTCAAGTTTTGCAACTCAAGCAAAGTCTTAAAAGAGCAACTAACTATGGATTCTTACAATGAGCTATTTAAATGTTACTAGAACAAAAAAATTTATACACTTTTATTGTTATTAGTGTGTCATTAATTTCCACGGTTAAAATAACAAGTATTTGTGTAGTTAATACTGCATTAGAAATTAAATTCCCTCAAAACCTTCTTGTTATTACTTTCATTATCATTCAGATTATCATAATCCACCATGATAATTTTAAATCTTAATCTTTATTTTAATATCCAGAACTACTTTCCTATTAATTGTAATTTAAATGATGATTCAAAGACTGCATGTGAGAGTAGCACAGCAAAAATACTAAGGGTGGTGTGAATTCATTTTGTATTTGATTCCTAAACATGTGCTTCACAATCTTTTTTCTCTTCATTTTTCTGCTGTATTTTGAGTAAGCATCCATACTAACTAACAGTAATTTCCCAGAAACCAAAGAAGTTATTTAAGCATTTACATTCCTAGACTGCTTCCTTTAGTCACACTGAAAATTGCTTTTCTGTACAGTACATAAATTTAACAAAAAATGCAGTGGTAGAACTAGAGCTTTGGTTTACTTGAATACTGCAGGAAGGTAAGTCCCCCAAAGGACAGATTTCTCTCTTTTTTCTTGTTCTGTTTAGAAACATTATAGATATATTCCTTCTTTACAGTAAAAATGACTGACTTCAAGCTTCAAGAATCAGGCATAAAATAAATCACAATGATAAATGTTGGGGGTTGGGTGAAAAGAGGGAAACTGTCCCCTCAGACAGTTATCTGAGAATGTATTAAGACATTTCTGGTTTCAAGGTATAGACCAAGAGTTAAAAGAATGATCAGAAAGACCAATACAGAAATCTACCAGTCAGTCTGCTTTCTCATCTATGCGTTTAGAATTTGATGGTATTTATGCTATCACAGAAATCGTCAAAAGTTACATAAAGGTCAAACTGGAGAGCTAATTCTACCACCTCTCAAGGGGACTTTACCTTGGAAACCTTGTCCCCACAGCTAATATTTCTTTTCCTCTCCTGTTATTCTTTGCATATTAAAACCAGCTCTTTTTCTTCCTCCCAGCACCACTGATTGAACTGTTGTCCTGGGAAGTTAATCAAGGAGGTTTGTATTTTTTCTTGCCTCTGTGGAAGACAGTATGGAAGCAGTGGGGGCTGCTGCTCTATCATGACTGTGGCTTCTGCTTGTGAGGCCAAATGCTCGTTTTCTCCTGACACCCTGATTGCTCTGGGTAAGTGCAGCTGCTGATTGCAGTCCTGATTGCATAGAGAGGACTCCCAGAGATAGCACACTGGGTCCAGCAGGCTGAACGCTCTCAATAGCACCCCGGGAAGCCTCCCTCGTGCCTCTTTTGTCTCTCCCTGTGTACATAGCCATCTGTCTTGTGCACCAGGGGAGTAGTTTCATCTTGCCAGGCAGAAAGCAAGCCCGTTCCTGCTTCAGAACAGCTGAGAACAGAGGTACTTCTGTGAACTAACCGTGGCATCTACTGGCACGTGAACGAATCAAATCGTATGTGGCTTCCCACATAAAGATGCACTTCAGAAGCAGCAATGCATTGACTGCAAAGATTATTTGCAGTGAGAAACTCAGAGAGCACTCTGGGCACAGCAGGTCAGTCAAGCCGTGCACCTTTGTTTAGCTACCATGGTACCACTGGGATGCAGAGATACTAACTTCCCTTGTGGAAACCATAGTTTTCATTCATCGAATATTTCTTACTTTTAAGGTAGGCTGAAAGTAGCAGTTTGCCTCTAGCAAAGCAGAATATTAAAATAATTTGTCATTTCAAATGAAAAGAAACATTTGGTAATAATACAAACCTTCCCTGTTTTCAGTAACTGGACAGAAATGCACTGTTTCTGATCGCCTTTTCAAGTTATCACCCAGACCTAAAGCAGTGTTCCAAACCCAAATAAAGAACCTCAACATCTTTCCTGTAAAGACTGACCCAGAGTATTCTCTCATCTACTCAGCAGCAAGTGATCATATGAATCCTTTACATCACTGGCCCTGAACAGAAATAACAAGTGCCCACTATACTTGGCTTTAAAGGGGCTGTTCCCGTTACAGAGATGATAAATGTTTCTATACCAGTAAGTCTTTACTCTATCACAGCTGTTTAACATAATGTTAAAGCTTTTATGTGCATTTCCAGCAACACTAATAGTCTACGTCCATTCTGATGAGGGTGGCTAACTGTAGGGCACAGCCCACTACATTGCTGGAGATAAAACATTTCCTGGTACTGCTGCTCTTTAAACACTAATAGGACAATCCTTCACATGTGGCGTCAAAGTTTGACTACTGTAAGACATATTCTTTGTCAGCTCTATACCGCTACTGCCTTACTCAGAGCAAGGTCTATTGTGCCATTTTTTGTCCACTTATTAAATAGTGAACTACGGAGAAAACTAAGCAAAGATAATGCCTGCAACGGCTCTGGGTCAACTGCAGATGTGGGCTTCATTCTCATTTAATCAGTCAGAAGAACCTCTTTCCATAACAGGCCAACGGCTAGCAGGATTATGTGTGACATCTTACTCTGGCAAGTGTTTGAGAAAAATTAACTGAGACAAATGTTACTGCCCTGCTTATTAAAAAAGGTATTTAAGAACTTCTGTCTTTTCCAGCAAGGCTATTCGCTTAGATTCCAAATCCTTTAGAAACAGTAGTTGCACCTCATGGGCAGCACATGAAGTCTGTGTTCTTACAAAACTTTCTTATATATCCCACTTCACAAATGAGAAAACTGCAGCACTGACATGCCTGGTGTCAGAAAACTAAATAAAAATCAAGTTCTGTCTGTCTACGTGAGATAATTCAAGAGGCAACAAATATATGATAGCTCCATGACTAACATCTGCAAGAGACTATCACTATCCTGGAAATGGTTTTCATCTAAATTCTGAGCCCCATTTTTTCTTTCCCCAACTGCATAGTTTCCTATAGCTGGTTACACTGACAGAGTTCATAGAACAGCTTTGGAAAAATAGTGTTTTGTGACAGTCACTTGCCAATTTTCTTTAGGCAATGTTAGAGGCAGAGATTTCCAAAGCAATCAATTGTTTAAAAAAGTATAACAGCAAGTTAATAAGCTTTGACATTCAGAAAGTGTTAGATCACGACAGGTGGTCTTTTTGCCTACACAGTTTTACACCACTGTATATTTGACTTAAGTGCTTGTTAGCAATTCCAATAAATTAGTTTTCTTTTTTTTAAAGTATGCAGTATATTTCGATAGTAACAAAATCTCAGAAATATATGCAAAACCCACAAGCATTTTGCAAAAACAGACCCTAGATATGTTGACTAAACAATCCATTTGATATTATGTTTGCCTCTGATATTATGCATTAATTTCCTAAAGTCTATTAAGAGTGACAGTACTCTGATATACTGAGCAACCTTCACAGGTGGTCCAAAGCTGCCTCTTGACTTTCTTTTTTTTTTTTAATTAATCAAACAAACAGAAGTAAATGATGGATTATTTATTGAATATTCAATCACCCACGTATAAGCAAAATTTGGGGATATTAATATCATCAGATACCTGGGACACTTCTTTTCCACAACCAATTTTACACCAAATTTACCTTGATAATTTAACATTGAGAAACGAAAATGCTTTAGCACTTACAACAGGTACAAGCTACATATTATACAATAGCTGTAGGTTTTCAACATAACATGTAACAGAGAAACAATGATATGGATGAAAAATTAAAGGAACAAAATACAAACTACAAAAGATGAATAAATATTAACAGTTGAAAACCATGAGAAATGAGTGTGTGCGGGGGCCAATCCTGCACTTCTATAAAATAGTTTTGAATCACTATTACAAGCAAAAAAAAAAAGTATTCAAACTGTAGATTCCCACAGAGTCATTGGTTTTATGGCCAAAAGGACTCAGTGGAACCATCCAGTCTGATTTTCTCCAGACTGTGTATTTCCTATACCAAATAAAAACTCTTTATGGATGTGCAAACAAATCTTCTAAAAATAACATTAACTGCTAACAGAGAGTCTTTGCACAGCAGAGAAACTCCTGATCTCCTCTGGTAACTTTCTTCATTGGTAAAATGTTGCATTTAATTTCCTTGGTAAATCTATCTAGTAGGTGGTTCAACTCGACACTGCAGAGCCTTGTGTCATAAAAACAGGTTCTTTCCAAGTGGGCAATAGGAATGTTTTTTATCCTCACTCTACCTTCTGAATAGAAAATTCTTGACTACAGAAGAGTTGTAAAAGACTCAAAGCTGAGGAGAGGCTACTGTTGCTGTGTTTTTTTAAGTTTTGGACCAACCCTCCAACCCTGTGATCTATTACTTCTCCCATCTTCTGATATCTATCATTGAGCAACAGCATGAACAAACCACTTAGGAAGCATGTCTGAACCAAGGGCTGAAAAACTCCACATTACATACAACAAAACAGAGCGGAGGTGAAGAAGGAAAAAGCATGAGAGAAATATACTTGCAGAACGGCACCTTGGTTCCTGTGCTCTACTGTGTAAGGACGGACCTTCCCACTGAGACAGCCAGTTTGTTTTTTAAAGGTTCTTCATGAACACCAAAGCATGCTTGCCTGGAGTACAGTTATTTTTCACTCACTGTAGAACCAGCTGGGTCTTTTTTTCCAAGGCTTAATCCAAGTTCAGTTGACTCTGACAAGCATTAGTTAGTTTTAATTGCTAATTAGTGACTTTGGTAAACTTTAGATCTGGGCCTTAAGACTATAATTCCCATTGATTAACATCTTATGCACTATTTATTCCTGTGCAGGATTGGCTCCCTCATCTTAACAGTTTCTGAAATGGCAGAATTGGAAATCTTTATTACTAACCAATTAAAATTTTAATTCACATGAAACAGCTGAAATAAAACACAAGGCAGCACATTGCACGTATAGTAACAGGACATCTTATAAGAGGGTTTTATTTTGCCAGGAAAAAAATAAATTCAATCAATTTCTTACATAATTTTCTGTGACTAGTGTAAGGCTTATGAAAGCTGGTGTGGTGACCCAATACTAGGAGATATCTCAATTTTGTGTTTATTGTTAGTGATTTAGTTGGAGACAACTTATTTATACACATTGAATACTGCAAAATATACTGGCTGAAAGGCTGAAATCCAAGAACTTCATGCTTTCTCTTAAACTTCATACACAGTAAAACACCAGCAGAGTGAATTAAGCACTATGACTGCATGTACTAACCCTTAGTAAGGAAGAAACTCGAATGAGAATTCAGCACCCAGATAGCAACCATTTTAATCCAGTATATTAGTATCTCTCCCAGCTGCAAAAATTGCTATGGCATTTTAATCTGCTCAAAACTAAGTGGTGAACAGTCCAGGGATTCTAATTTGCTGAAACCATTCTAGTTATCAGCTAAAAATCTCCAGACATACCTGTTGCAAAGGAACGGTGAGCATTTAAATCATTACTAAAGTATTAAAGATAATATCAAAGCTAGAAGAAATTGTAAAAATTAATACTGGACTATTATTCCAAGACCTTAAACACAGATTCAATTTTAAGCTTGAGAACACAGTGCTTAAGTTTACCTGAAATCTGAGCTTGATCAAACTAAGCATCCACAGATGTGGTTTTCTGGAAGTGTGCCGAAGGCTGCTCAGACCAGTTTGGTAGAGCCGGCAGTTAAATAAGTAGCTGGTTTTGTGAATTCACATTCAAAAACTGTCTCCACTATGCTCCTCACTATGCTCTCCTTTCTCAGGAAACACAATGCTCATGCTCAAACCAGTGAGGAAATACTCTTTGTCCTTTTAGTCATGCAGACCTAGACTTCCCAGTCTAGCAGGTATGAATAGCATGAAAATATTTGGGAAAAGAGGCATGGGAAGTCTCTGGCTCTATTGAAAGGATGGTATAAAGCTTCTGTGTCTGAAACAGTGTCTAGTACCGCTCTGTCCTCTGTTCATCCCCACTATGGCTGTCAGGAGGCCATGCTCAAATCCAGGGATTACTCAGTTTTGGATATCTCCCAAGACCAAAGGATGGGAAAACTTCTATATAAATAGCATACTAGATAAAATAACCCCCACATACCTCCCATAATTTCATTTTTTTTTACCCCTCAAATTCCAGCCAGGAAAGATGAGTTTGGATTTCAAGGTTAATAAAGACAATGTTTGGAGACTGATGGCTTTCCTGCTGGTAGCCTGTCATCCATTCTGTCATCCATGCATAGGCTTCCTCTTCTTGCTTGCAACAACAAACAAATAATTTCTGTTTCCTAATTCCTCCTGGTTGTGCCTCTTGAGTTTTGCTAGTAACCAGCAGCAACACAGATTTGTCTACTGGGGACCCTAAGCACAGGGCAGCCAGCAAAGAACATTTTAGACTTCAAGCATTTTTAGCCTCTCTCTCTCTTCACAAAATTCCCAGTCGATGAAAACCTGCTAACAAAAGCAGGACGGGGCTTGCTCCTTAATAGATGGTCATTTTGAGGGAGAGGGTATTTTGCTAACAGGAAAACATTAGTTGTTCTTATTAAGCAGTGACCTTCATGATCTACTATTTAATTAATAAATCTAATTTATATTTGCAGTAAACCATATGGGTGATGGTATGTTCCCAGAAGATTTGTAGTTATTATATTTTATAGCTTCCTAAGCACCTTATTCTCTATGCTCAAAGGAAAATATTGACAACTTTTTTTTTCTTTTCTTCCAGACTCTGCTGATAAACAGGATGCTGTGCCACAAACTACAAAGAGAAATGAAAATATCACATTAATGCTTTTGAAACGCACTACTTACTGTGGTAGCACAGTGGATGTCTTTCCATACATTGGCTTCCCTGGAGAGATCTGAGACTTCAAACAGGTTATCAAGAATAACTTCCCCAATCATGTCATGTCTAGAAAATCTGTCAAAATCATAAACACTGAAATGCAATTTCCTGTTGCTGAGTTGATCATAGGCTACAGGAAACTGAAAGGTTTCATCAAAGACAGGATTTAATGTCTTTCTGTGAACTCGTGTCTGGAACTTCTTTTTCCTATCTGGAAGCAGATAAATCTTAACGTAGGGATCAGATGTTCCTGTGAAGTCTTTAGCAGGCAAATCTAAGGCTTTGACAATTGTGACAGCCAGAAGTTCATTCTCATAATCATACCGGAGAGTGAAGTTAAGTTTTCCACATGTTTTCACATCTTCTTGTTGCCCATCAGAATCCACAGACTTCTGTTTGTAGAGTTCTGGTTTTATTCTCCCAATGCTGGTTGTCGTCTCTCCCCTTTGCAAAATCGGATCTGTCCTCATGTTAAAATCAACACTGGACACTTGCATCTGCCTTGGCAAGTGCCTCCTGAAAGAATTGTGCCTGCACACACACACACACACACACAAAATGAGCCACGGTTATCTCTGGGAAAAGACCTGGCTACTACTAAGTAGGAAATACAAGACCATGACATTAGTAAGGGTTCCTCTCTTTAAAATAATTGTAAAATAATCCCCCCAAAATGTTTTGCAAGTGTTAAAACATCCTTGAGAGGAAATGATCATTCAAAATGTACTTCTTGGCCCTAAAGACAACCAGTGTGCTGGTAATACATATATTTATAACCTTGTTTTCAGGCTGTGCAGCTAAAACCAAATTCAGGTTCTTTCACAGAACAAGTTGACAGTTCCAACATTGCTCGGTCCCACTGTGCTAGGGCCTGAGTAAAGTATAGTCAGGCAGAAAAAAAAAATCACTTGCAGAATGGTCATCAGTAATTGTTGGGTTTTGGAGGCGTTCTGTGGTGATTTTCCAATTACACATTTACCAAGCTTCACAGTGATGACTGTGAAAGTTGCCTGAAAAGGCCATGCAGAGCTATGTCTGAGGGTTTGCATAGTGCTTTGCCATCCTACAATGTTTTATGTACTCTTGCTCGGCATTTGCTACACTGAGGTACAGGCTGCTTTCTCCACTCATACTGAGAATACTTTGTTCTGGCTGCAATACACATCAAAGTTTTGGTTAACATTTTTCTGTGATGGGTTTTTCCCTTCTGTTCTCACACTCTGATGTATAATGTATTGGAAAGCTGATTCCTGTACTCCTAGCAAGACACAATGTTTAAATCCTTGTAATTCTGAATGCAGTGTTGCATAAGCATATGTATTTATGAGCTTGACTCCTGAACATCAATGGAAATTTGTGCCTTTCCTACTAGAAGTGCAATCAAACCCCTGGCACACCATACAGCCTTGCACAGTAGTATAAAAACACTGGTCAAAGAGCTTCATAGAATGAATCATCAGCAGATTCCATTATGATCACACTGTCCAGTTTACATTTTTGGACATTTCCGCGTTTCCTTGGTACTTCACTAATCCAAAATTCTGTACTGGAAAAGCTCACTACTTCCTCCTGTGAGCATACTTAGTTGCCATTAAAAAACAATTTAATTGTCAGAATTTCCTCTGCTTTTTGCAATCAATTGCTTATTAATGCCAAATGCAGCCTTGCCTTATTGCTTGGTTTCCCGGTGGTGTTGTGTTCTGAAAACAAGAGGTGTCACAGCTGTGTGTTTCTTTTCTTAAATCAGGAATGCAAATTGTCCATTTGAAAGCAACCAGGGCTCATTTCATAGATATTATTTGTATTTTTTGCTGTAAGTGAAGTGGTTGCAGAAGGCATGAAGCACAAAACTACTGCAGTTCAGCTGAGCAGAGATACAAAAGGGTAATCTGCAGCCATTAAATAATAGACAAGAACATTTCCCCTTTCAGCTGTTTCAGTACTGCTAGGTGCAGGGAGCAACCCTAGCATGACACAAGAATAGCAGAGGGAGAACTTGATTGTCTAGATTTGAAGTGGCTCCAAAAAATCCAGGTGTTTTGATCTCAAATTTAGATGAACAATACAGCCCCCTCACAACACGTTCTACCTTTTTTCACAGACAGACAAGTTGAAAGATTTACTTTTCTCTTAAATGCTAGAACTCCCTGAATTCATAGTATACAATGTCCACATTGCATGGAGTGAGGAGGGGGAAGGCCCTAACTAGTCAGGAAAGTACAGTATTGTCCTCAGGGAGTTTCAGGGCTGTCCCTGTGCCTTTGTCCTCAGAAGTCCAGCCTCGCAGGTGTGCTAAACACAGGGAAGGAAATGAACTCCACTCAAAAGGTAGTGGCAGCAAATGTTCTGGCATGCAGCAGTTTAGGCACTAGCTTTCTAAGTATTTTGGACTCAGTGAAGTCAAGGAAGACCTATGTTACTGCTGCTTCTACCAGCGCTAATGAAACCCGGACAGGTAGGCTTTCCCGAGTGCTCCCCACACCTGCAGCTGTAGTACTGAGATGCCCAGATAATCCTGTTCAAACCCTGCCATGGACAAGCAGTGGAGAAAACTGCCTGTGCAGGGAAAGCAGTGAAGCCAGCTGTATGACATTGCCAGTCTGAGTGAAAACAGACACATGGCAAATTCTCTTTTCCTTGAATTATCTTGCATTTATGAAGATTTGGGTTAATACTTGTAAAAATAACATATAAACCCCCAAATCTATGATTTTTAAGGTACCAACCTTCTTTCAAATTTTCAGACTTTATGCAGGTAAGATCCTCTTGTGAATGTCATCACTGTTGCAAGATGTCACTGAGTAAAACAGTGCAGCTGTATGGCTGGTTGTTCCCTGTGGGAACCAGCAGTGCTTTTGCTCTAGTAAGCCAAAGTCCTAATTACACAGCACCTAGTATCTGCTCTGAGTCACAGCATTTCACCAAGATAGCTAATTGGTCTGTTAATTATTAAGATGCTTCACTGTTGTCATAGTAACATATTTATCTTCCTTTGTTCTGCAATAACAAAGGAATTAATGACTGTGATAATGAAGTACCAGGAAGTCAGGCAACCAGGTTGTGAAAATGCTGCGAAGCTACTAATGTGCAAGTCCAGGTACTTCAGCCTCTACTGGCTCTTATATATAGCACTCCTATAGCAGACATGCCTTCCATAACTTAGAACACATATATTTTTAGTGACAGTAAATCTGTATGTAAATCTCTAATATAAAATTGTGCTTGCATAGGAATGATAGTATGAAGTTGATTTCTAACTCAGTAATACTGCTATATGTATGACAAAAGAGAAAGATGGGATGATGATTTATGATATGACTTGAGATTTATGAGGGGTGGCTCTGGTCTAGCTTTCCTAGATGACATTAGACCAATCTTTTGGACCAAATCCAGGAATGTACACCAGCACTTGTGGTATTTAGACAGAACAGAGGCTGCTTCTCCTCCTTGCAATTATAAAGTCAATAGATCTGCTTGTTTTTCTTTAACCTTAATGTTCCCAAGCACCTCACTTTTGCTTTTGTGCCTCTTGGGATCCGACTTACTCTTTGCAGAGCTGAATGACAAGACCATCTCTCACCTAATGCTCAAGAGCAAAAAGCGTGTCCCTCAAAAATATAGGTGAACATTTTAAGAAAAGAATACCATAGAGGCAATAAACTATATTACAGAATATTTTCATAAAGTTTGGGTTTTGGTTGTTTTTGTTTTTGTTTTTTTTTTTTATATAGGCAAGTCTTTTCATGTTATTGGAAGTATGAAAATGATGTAGTTCTAATTAAGCAGAAATGCATCATTTCCCTACACTAACATGTCTCCATGTTAAATGTACAGTCTAGAAAAGTGTTCAGGCACATTTTATTATTGCTGTGAACAGCTTCTTAAAATCCTTATGCTTCAATTACAATGACTTAATATGAGCCCATTTCTTTTATTAACAGCTGATGGCTGCATTAACCTATGACAGAACTGGTTACAACCTTTTTATCTGCACCAGCTCAGGTGAGGTCAGTGTAGAGGAGACAATCCAGACAGCAAATATTTCTTGCAGATCCTTTATCAATGGAATACATTTAGGATATGGTGCATTTGGATCACTCAGAACTGAGTGCAACGAAGCAGTGCTGTGTCAAAGGTGATGCAAGAGAAAGTTATGCTACTGCTGTGTCTGCTAATAGCTCCCCTTCATTCAGAGGTCCCCAATGAAGGACACCGGAGTCAGGTTTTAGTTGTTTTGTGACCCACATTCTGCAACACAATGGAGGAGTAATCCAGAAAGATGTCTAAATATCCAGCCTTCATCTCATACATGATATTCTTGGTAGCAATAATTAATATGGGCTGTCAGAAGGTTAAGACTCCCTTAAGGTGGTCAGGGATATAGACAAAAATGCATTTACAAGCACAGAAATTACTATTTCTGGAGAATTTTAGAGACACATCTTATTCTAAACATGTTTTGTAGCAAGGGTGCAGAGCTGTTCAGCAAACTGTAAAGGAAGATGATGTCTCCAAACATACTGCTATTAACTGGCTAAGGTGGAACAATTGGAGTGACTCAAAGCAAAGGAACTGTCCCTCTCAGGAGAGCTTTAACCCTGATAATCTAGAGATGATAAAAACAAAAAGCTGCCTTACAAAGTTACAAACACATGCAGAAAGAGTAGGATTGATGGCAGGCTTTAATTCTGTAAAATTGTCCTTGGCTTCACAGATACTTTATATGCATTTATACCCCAGTCCAAATCACTCTAGAGGTCTGTGGGAATATTGTCACAACCTGAAGTAGCTCTGGATAATGTCCCTGGAATGTCTTTCTTCCCCTATAGTACCACAGGGAGTATTCAAGTCCATTTGCCAGCCAGCTATTTCTTCTGTCTGTTCAGGAAGTCAGACAGTCTGATTACCTACAGGTTTACATGATGGACAAAACTCTTCTAATTAATATCCTGTTAGTTAGTTGTGTAATACCCTTGTCATGCTCAGCTGTATCAACCTCAGTCCCTCTTTTTTTAATATGACAGTTACAATTTCAAAGATAACATCCCAGTATTTTGAAAATCTTGGTCAGAGTGGCTTGGATACTGTGCTCCCTGTCTTAGCAGATGGACACAGTAGCTGGAGCCAGGCATAGCCAGGGCAATGTGGCTTAAAGCCAGCTGTACAGTCTCGTAATTCAGGAGATGGTTCAGCTGCTGAAGTCAGTTAGACCTCCCCTGGCTGGAGTGCTGTCATTTACGGGAGCCTCCTGTGGTTGCCTGTTGGCTGTTCCACGCTGTTGGAAGAGCTGGAAAAAAGCACTTCAGCGCTCACCACTGCAATGAGCACACTGAACTGGCAAAATGCTGTATTAGGGACTCACAGAAGGCCAGCAAAGTATGTGTCCACCTAAATCTAAAGCACGTGTCTTCTCCATTCTTGTGCCTCCAAAAATTATTGTGAATGTGAGCCTTTGGGGTCTTGGTTTGGGTATTTTTGTTTTGTTTTGTTTTTCTTTAGTAGCATGTATTCATTTAGCAAATGGCTTATTGAGGGAAAGCTACTTCCTATACAGTATTTGTATTCTAACTTAAGGCATTATGCAATACTTTAGGTGCCTCCTTTAGCCTTCATTTTGCCATTCTTTGTTTATAAAACATTCCCTTTTTTTTTTAATGTAGAAAGTGAACTTTCCACTTCATTGTTTGTTTTCCATGCATTAAATTTGCTGACAGTATTTGAAGAAAATCTCCTTTGAAACTATAGGTCACTGCACACGTCTTCACTACTTTTCAATATAAAGCAGTACCTATGACAAAATAAAAGTTTGTCCTCCACTTTAATAAAAAAAAAAAATCACTTCAGGAGCACTACATGCTTGTCATTTATTTAAAGATCTTATGGAATCTGTAGTGCTTTAAGATCAGTCCATAAGAATATACATCTTTAGGCTGGGATTTTAGTTCCTTTATAAGTGGCAAACCATGTCTTAAAGAAATGTGCCATCAACAACAAATCTGTCATATATTTAGTGGAGAGGGAAACTTTCCTCTGCAAAAGCAACTGCTGTATCTATAAAAATATCTGTGAAAAGTGAGACTTGCAGTACTTTAAAAAATAACCCTGAAATAGATTTTTCTATATGCAAAACCTAAAATGGAAATGCTTAAAAGTTGCAACATATGTATTTACAAAGTAGTAGAAGACACAGATTCGATCTTCATATGTTAAAATACTGATGTAACTGAAGGTACATTGTACATTTCAGAATAAAGGACACTGAGGCTTTCCCTTCATGTGACTGCTCTTTCACCCATAATATCTAAGAAGTCTTTAAATAATCCAGGATCCTGGAAATACTCAGCAGAGTGTTCTGGCTCTACCTGTTCCCAGGAAACATGCCACAAATGTGAGTGCCCCTGACTTACCTTGATGATGATGTGGGCTCAGTGATCTGCCTCTGCATGCGTGCATGTCTGATCAAATGCTCTTTCAGTGCGTTCTGGACCTCTGCTGGTATATCAGGTGAAGTGTGGCTAATTTTCAATGCAGCTTCAAGTACCTTTGTTGTAGGTTTCCCATTTTCTTTAACTTCCTTTTTCTCACTGGTCTCAAAAACCTCTGTAGGAGCACTGGAGTTGCTCTGAGGGACATTACTGGCATTGGAAGTGAGAGGTTTACTTCTCCAGCAGGGCCAACACAACTTCCAAAAGACAAAAAGGGAGACTACCAGCAAGGCGAGCCCGCAGAAGCTGACGACTACTGCTAACAGACTGACTGAGATGTCTGCAAAGAATTAGAAACAAAGATCATAATGACAGACAAACACGAAGAAAAAAAAATTAAAATTACACAGGTTACAAGACAGAAGCTTTTCAATCATTATCTTGCATAGAGCTTTAAAGTCCTATTTATTTTTTTTTCTTCTTGATATCTAAACCTGTATCTTTAAAATGCTATCATTCTCTAATACCTATTTCACAAATGCTCCATTAATTGTTGTTCAGGCCAGGGGCCAGTATCTGTACCACTACCCATGCACTCAGTCAGACTTCTCAGGAAGGGGGTACCCAAACGGTTCCAAAATTGTGCTGTCAAAGGGTGTCCCAGGAACACATCCTGCTGAAAAATGTAAACCACAGTCAACATTTTCTGTAAGCGCACATGAAGACAGACCAGTTCTAAACCACCAGGATGATACACAAATTTCTTCAGGACTTGCTAAGCTTTTGAGTCTGTGTGCTAACTGCTTCAGAAGCATGTTAAATCCTAATGTTTAAGTGGGATAAACAGGGACAGATACGGTCTGTCATAAATAAGAAATTTCTAAGGTTAAATCTTAAGCTCTGGACTAAGACTGTGTTAGATCAAGACAGCACATATATATCGATATCTGAAATTCCACTCTGAAAACGCAGTTGGCTTCAGAGTACACTATGCAATTCCCTGAGTTGTACAGAGACCACATGGTGCACTTTACCCTGCTGCCCTGTATCTGACCTTTTCTGCCACTATTAGTTAGCATATCCGATAGCATGGCCAAAGATACGAGAACAGAATTCATACCAACGAAATTCTGTGAACAGACTTATATTTTAGGAGATGGTGGATCAGCAGAAATGCCAGTTGAGCACTAATTAGGAGTTTTATTCTATGTGACAAGTTTCACTTTGATTTTTCCAAAATTATGTAATATTACAAAATATAACTAAAAAAATCCATTTCTTTTTGAAAAAAAGCCTTCTGTGTACTTTAAAAGTATTCAATAAACCCTGCCTAAATGTCCCTCAGGTAATGGCTGCTGCTGCTTGTTACAACAAGTTTTGACAGTTTAACAGCTAATATTTTGTATCCATAGCTCCAGGCTACTAAACTAAACAGTGGAAAAGTGCAACAAGAGTTTGAGCACATTTTTTCTGAAGGATCACAGGAAGAAAAATAGTCCTCTAGGTATGTATTAGCTCCATGGAACAGTGTGTACCTTACAGGTCCCTTTGAAAGATGAAGATTCTAGTAGAAAATTTGGGAACGTTTTCTTTAATACTGTATAAAATCCAGATACATCTCTCAGCAGCAAACACAATACGGCCCATTCAATGTGAAGATACACGAGAATAGCAAAAGCAAATAGAAAATGTTTATAGTCTGGAATTGGCAGAGGATGTCCTTCTTGATTTAAAGAGTTTGGTACAAGTTGCTGCCCTGCCTTGAACAGAGGTATGCCTCTTCAACCATTTCCCGCTAGACCTGAGAAAGGTGTCCTCCTTTTCTGTCTGTAGTTAAATGTCAACATCTAGCCCTTGGAATATGCATGTCAGCTTACTGAGAAAGTCATATGGCAAATTCTTATTTAGGTTGTTTCCGTAAAATGAATGGCTGCATAACACAAGAAGCAAACTATACTTTTGCATTTCATTTTTCTAGATAATTCCGCTTCAGTAGGATCATTAGGCTATTTGGTCTGTTCTGCTGCTTACCCTGACATCCTTCCTGAGCCCAGTAATTTTTATTTAGCTTGTGCATGTTCTGCAGCAGACTGTCCTATCTTGACAAAAAGAGAAGATACTAAGATGCGTTGAGTTTACAGCTTATTTCAATGGTTAATAACTTCCTTGCAAATTTGTACTTCTGATTTGTATTTTTGTAGTTCTAATTTGCAGGCATTTATTCTTTCATGTCTTTGTATGAGAGATTAAAAGAGATGATATGCTTCATAAGACATGCCTATACAAAATACACATAAAGTAAACTGTGCCAGGAAACGAACCCATGACTTGAAACTCAATTACCTATACCAATCCCTGGAATGGTTCTAAACTGGGCCAGTTCATACCCTCCCAGCCAATTCCAGGGCATGGATCAGGATTTAGGGTAGGACAATGATAATTCTTAATAGATGCCTTGGATAAGGGCCTTTTGTTTAAGCAGATGACAGATTCTAACAGCATGGAGAGGTTCTTACATGTGAGCTGGCCTCAGGGCCAAAGAATGGTCTGCAGTGGGTGGACCCTGGCTGGATGCCACGTGGCCACCAAAGCTGCTCTATCACACCACTTCCTCAGTGGGACAAGAGAGAGAAAATATAACAAAAGGCTCCTGGGTCAAGACAAGGAAAGGGAGACATCACTCATCAGTTACCATCACGGGCAAAACAGACTCAGCTTGGGGAAATTAATTGCCAATAAAAAAACAGAGTAGGACATTGAGAAATAAAAAACAAATCTTGAAACACCTTGCCTCCACCCCTCCCTTCTTCCTGGGCTTAACTTCACTCCTGATTTCTCTACCTCCTCTCCGCCAGTGGCGCAGGGAGATGGGGAATGGGGGTTGCGGTCAGTTTGTTACACGCTGTCTCTGCCACTCCTTCCTCCTCACATTCTTCCCCTTCATATTCTTCCCCTGCTCCAGCGTGGGTTCCTTCCCACAGGAGACAGTTCTACACAAAGTTCTCCAACGTGGGTCCTTCCCACAGGCTGCGGATCTCCACGAACTGCTCAGATGTGGGTCCTTTCCATGTGTTCTTTCCACAGGGTGCAGTCCTTCAGGCACAGACTGCTTCAGCGTGGGTCTCCCATGGGGTCGCAGGTCCTGCCAGAAGCCTGTTCCAGTGTGGGCTCTCTACGGGGTCACAGCCTCCCTTGGGCACATCCACCTGCTCTGCCATGGGATCCTACATGGGCTGCAGGTGGGTATCTGCTCCACCATTAGCCTCCATGGGCTGCAAGGGGACAGCCTGCCTCACCATGGGCTTCACCACGGACTGCAGGGGAAACTCTGCTCCAGCACCTGGAGCACCTCCTGCCTCCTTCTGCACTGACCTGGGTGTATGCAGAGTTGTTGCTCTCAGGTAGCCTCACTCCTCTCTTCCAGCTGCTGTTGTGCAGCAGGTTTTTTGCTTCTTCTTAAGTATGTTATCCCAGAAATGCCACCACTGTCACTGATGGGCTCAGCCTTGGCCAGCAGCAGGTCCACCTTGGAGCCTGCTAGCATTGGCTCCAATTGACATAGGAGAAGCTTCTAGTACCTACCTTCTCACAGAAGCCACTCCCATAGCCCCCCTGCTACCAAAACCTTGCCATGGAAACCCAATACATGGTCATAAATTAATTTAATATAATAATACAGAGGCTTGCCCCACTGAAGGAACTTTTTTGTTAAATTGAACAAGCTAAATTTTCAGTCAAGCTGGACAAAATATTTTCCCATTCTCAAACCCTGAAAAAAAGTAGAACTCTCTAAAACGTTGATGATCTATCAGATATAAGAAAAAGGAAACAAAAAGCAATTAAATTTTGGGTAATTTGCAATATTTCCAGCTCAGTTTGTAGATGGTTGGCATAATTAGGTTACATTTTGAGAGGAAAGCTTTTAGAACTGGAAATTGTATTTTTTTTCATTAGAAGAATGTTGAAACTGGTTGTTTTAACAACTTTGTAACTGCTGGAAACATTTCAAAACTAGAAATATGAAAATTGATCCCTTCTAGCAGAGTTTCAATTTGTTGAATAGATACTATCAGCTGAAAAACATACCATCAGAGCATTTCTAGCCAATTCTAAGTGTTTCACTGCAAGACATTCTTCAAGCCTTCAAATAACTTGTGTGTCCTTTCAACACCTACTCTCATACTTTAACTTTCTCTAAGCTTTTTTTCTGTACTTCAATTAAACTATTTCAAATTCTAAGTCACTCCCAAGATCATTACAGAAAATATATTCTTTACAGCCTTAAAATAATCACGTGAAACTTTTTAAGTCTCAAGGGCAGAGAAAAAGATCTAATTCTACAGTTATGCAAATTATAGCCTCCATTTTTGCTATTTTACTAATAAATTAAACAACCTCACATCTTGTACTTCATAATACAACAAATACCTAAGCAGAATCATTAAATATTTTAATTGCCAGGAATTCAACTAAAGAATAGTTAATTTAAAGAAAAAAAGTATTTAATTACATTTACTGCCAGAATTGCTAAAAAGCTATCAGTCAGTATGCCATATATATTGATATAAGAAGCATATTGCTTCATTTCATCACTTCTGACAGCCACTCAGCTGAGCAATTACAAGAGATTTGCTGTCACGTGAACACTAAAATCATCTGTACACGAGCATTCAAATGGAGCTTCACAGACTCTTTGCATGTTAGACTGGATATGCCTCTTGTATTACCTTCTTATAGGAAGTTTGGTTTAAAAATACAAAACATTAAGAGACAGTTCTGCAGACTTGGAGTTTCTTCACACTGCTGCCAAGGAAACCTGGTGGGAAGGAAAATGTGTACTGAAGGATGGACACGTTATCAGGCCAGAGCTGCACTTCACGTATCTATTATTTAAAGATGCAGAACTGGCGACAAATTCAAAGACTACCTAAGTTTTTAGAGACAGAAGGAGATATACTCACCCTGCTGGGACAGCATTAATTGCCAACATTGTAAACAATGTTTTAGCTGGTCTCTGGTATGAAGGAAGAGAAAAAGCATCTCAAACTACAAGCAGTTTGTTTGACAACTCTTTTTCTGAACTGGTAATTACAGCTTGTCTTCAATGCTACACATTTGCACGGAACAGGACATCTTTCTGAATATTCATTTGGACATGAAGCATTATGGTTTTGCCATTCCAATTCTCATGCTGGGTAAACTCAGGAAATTGAAGAAAATCCTCTTTCTCACACACTTCCTTCTGATCAATGGGAAAGCTTCCAGTGATTTCAATGAAGTTACCATTTCACTCCTGATGATCTTCTTTTACTGACCTCTGTCCTTAATGTCATCTTCATAGTCCTGATAAAATTTCACAACTGAAAGAAAGTATCCTATTTCCTCATGGTTTTATATTTAAAACTACTCTTTCAAGATATGGAATTTTAGACAATTTTATATTTCTCATTTGAGAAAGGCATGTATATTTGGGAAGTGTGTGAATTCTATTTACCTCCAAATCTCTCTGCATTTTTAATAAATATCCTCAGAAATGTTTCCCCCATAAAAGGCTCCTTGACAGCCAGTCTTTCATATCAGGCAAGTATTTCAGAAACATCACCTTCTTTTCTGGATGCTGGGGAATGTTTTAAGCAATGGTTTCTGTCCTATGTCTTCCAACAATTTGTTGTTTGAAACTTGCCTCAGAACAGTTCTGCCTATGAATGCATTCACAAACATCCACAAACATTTTAGTCAGTGGCTTGACACCATGCCCCTTGATGCTTAACTTTGGAAAAGCATACTCCACAAACCCATGATCCTGAATGGAGAAAGACCACATAGTGCTGTGATGTAGCTGCCCATGTGTATAAGGTGCAGGTAAACATCTAATATGGACCACACTAAGGACAGCATACTCTTGTCAGCAAAGGAACAGGGGGAAAGGAACACCTGGAAAAATAGAGGGTTATATTCCTTTTTGACCCACCTGTTGGTTTATAACTGATCTTGGTTCTGTTAAATTGTTAAGTACAATGTCTCTGTAACTTTTTTCAAACACATTTTTCTTTAACTTGTAATTTGTTCTCTTGTTCTTCAGCCATAAGGAACTTCACCCTTTCCATATGACCACTGTAAAGGGAACTCTTGTCTGGAATATTTGGAGTCAGCTCAATCAGATAAATTAATATGTCTCTCATTTTCTAGGATTTGAAGGAAAGCAGGAGCTTTATCAAATAAAAGGTCTGGGTCTAATAAATCTCTCTTATCCCCATGTATATGAACTAATTGGTCCAACTCATCATTTCTGCTGTTCAGTTTTCCTTGGGGATATTTGAAGAACATAAAAAGTTGCTGGTGTTCATTTTTATTTGGCATTAGCAGATCTTCCACAATTACCTCTGTCTCATCCAAATCCCTGCAGATGGGGATATAATGCTTTAGCGTGCCTCAAAGTGGCAGGTGCAGAGTCTTGTATTTTCTTTCATAACTGGAACCTGTTAAAACACCCGACTTAAATTTCAAATGGCAAAAATAGCCTTTCACTTAAACATCTACATGTGATCTTCTCTCAGTCTGATGTAAGAATTTGTTCAAAACAGCCATCACTATCTACTGACTGGTACATCACTTAATGCTAACAGAGCTCTGTGGTAGCATGTCTTTTGACAGTAAGGGAATCAAATGAACTCAGGTATCACTGTGATTTACTACACAATTACAGCGCATAAAATATTAATCTCTCAAAATCATTTTATCTTAATTATTATCTATCAATACCTCTGTCAATCTGTATCTGTCCAACCACAAATGGAATGCCCTCTTTTGCCATTTCAAACGCCATGTACAGGACTTTAGATTACATGACATACAGCAGATACAGGGTATTTTCCAAAAGCTTATTAGCCTTCTCCTAGCCCACATTACTTTCTGCTTTCCAGAAATCAGAAGGAATTTGCCACAACAGCTGTCTCTTCATGAGCCTCAGTACATGATTTGTGTGCTGTATGTAACCAGAGGAGATGGCTCTCACTTTTGCCTGACTGGGTCATTGTGTTCTGCCTGCAGTGTAGGAAGCAAAAGATGTTGCACTGAACATTGGCCCCTCCTTTCTAACACACCAAATGTAAACTGTCTCTACTTTCAAGGTTTTTTCTAGCCTACCTACTTTTCTACTTGTTAACTCTCACTTAACCTCAACAGGAGGTAACTCCCACCTCTGTTCAACCCATGTCTGCCTGCCTTGCCTTCTATTAAACACAAAACTAACTTTGGTCCCATACTACTCTCACACTTGCAAGGATGTCTCTGTGAGCATCTACAAGAAACCCTCATTACCCTCTTTCAGACAAGAAAACAAAATTAAAATATCATAAGCCCACTGGACTGTCATTAATCATATGCATACCATAGCTGTAACAAAGTTAAAGCAGCTCAAGTATCATTTTTGAACTGTCATGGTTACGTTTATTCTTACTCAGCATCATATAATGAACACCTCACACATATGACGAGACCCAGCAAAACACTGTGTCTCCTTATCTTCATCATTACAGGTTTGCCCTCCAGCTGTTATAAAAGTTTCTGTATTTTTCTTTTGTATTTCTTTGCAAAATGCGTATGGAGGAAGATTCTTTCATAAAACTCCTTTTTACTGTGTATTGCTGCTGTCTGTATGTTGAGCACTTCTGCATTATTGTGACTGCGTTCACATTTACTGTAAATAAATCTGGTCTCTGTGGCGTGTCTGCCCCTCTGTTCTGCATTTACACTTCTGAATTAGATGCATTTCTGGTTTTCACAGCTCGTTAACACTGATTTTGTAAAGCATATTTTTCAGTAAATCTGTACTTTTTTCTCTTAAACCATATTTCTCTCTGATAATAAATTTGTTCTGACCAGGTGATAATCTGTAACATTAATAATTGGATTGGTCTGTTAACTGTTCAAATGTTTATTATTTAATTTTATCACTTCTCTGTAACAGAACATTCAATTGTTTCACACAGCAGATACTTTCTCATGAAGAAAAATGGTCCTTTCCTGTATGACAGTCCTACACTGACCACAATAATCTTCACATTCGTTCAAGCCATTTCTGGTCCCTTTCATGCTTGCTTTGGCACAGCTGAGAAGCATTTGCAAGCACACTACTGGGTAAATCTGTTCTTTCTCCCGCCTGAATGTATGCAGGCAGTGTAAGTGTATCTACAGCTTATATTCTCTGTGTGTGTGTTTGCATGCGTGTGTATGTGATATGTGCATGCACACATGCATGTTTAAAGGAACCAGGACTAAACGTAAACCATCAGCCACCACCAGCAGGTTGAGAGGTATCAGGAAAGCAGCTGACAGCCAACAGTAGATTCATGCCAGCTATGTCAGGAGGACCCAAGACATTGCTCTTCAGGGAACAATGTGACTGTATTATAGAATGGCCATGTGCAGGATGCTCCAGTGTCTTCTTACTACCCCTATACTTCTAAAGCAAACTGTCAATCAGGGGTAGGGTAAGAAACTTGGTACATTACACTTTTTTGATAATAAAATAAATTTGAGTAGAATATTTAGATGAATAACAAACGATCCTGTAGAAGCTGATGCTCTTTGCATGGTCAACTTAAAAATAATCATTGCCTGACAAGCAAAAGAGCAAGAGCAAACATCATTCTCTAGAACTTTCTACCCACTCTAGACAGCTAAAATACACCCTCCTGCCAGGGAAGCAACCAGGATACCAGCTCTGTTGGAAACACTGGTTCCCCATCAGAACTGACAATGAGAGAGTGCAGTTCTGCAGGACCAGCAGGACTAAAAAAACCCGCAAAGACAGCAGAAAGTGCCCACCATTTGCAGAGGACATGCAATGAATTTTAAACGTGTCCCTAGGGCAGGATGCCAAACCTCCTCTCACCCTCTCACTACACTTTATGCAATTCACTTAATGTTCAGAAATGCTCGCAACTGGGACTTTGATGTGCTTGGTTCCTTTGAAAATGAGGAGGGATGCTTAACTGGCAGAAATGAATTAAGAGTCATTTATTAATCAGATAACCTGATTCAAAATAGAGGTATAACGAAGCTGCATATATGAATTTTGGACACTTCTAGAAAATAATTTACTTGGATTAGAGATAAATTGTTAGGTGCAATCTTGCACATCCAGCTCCCATTTATTTTCCACCTGCACTCTTCCTATTAGTTGACAAACATCTTAATCATTTCGCCCAAATCTGCTGGAAATAAAGGAGGTGTAAAATAAAAAAGAAACAACAGTTGCACATCTGATTCAGCATTTTGCCATAAATGTTATGCCCTTCAAAAGAAGGCTTGCATAGTCATCTAACTATATAAAGGTACCATAAATGTAAACAGCTTCCTAATCTTTTCACTTGAGCATTCTTCTGAGAAGAGAGAATTAATAGTCCTTATAATTACCAGGACACAAAATAACAGCAGATGTCTATCTTCACTAATTGTCTAAAGCTCTTAGAAATTTATGAAATTGTTCACCTCACTAAGATTCTTTGCTTGAGTTCCATAGATTAATTATCCATTACACTAACTATGATTACCCCTTCTCGACCTAAGCAGTGAGCAGTAATTGAGGGTCCTAAGGTGACAGCGTTGACACTGAGAAAGAAAAAATTATTGAATAATCAGCCATTTCTTTGATGTAATACTGTTTTTCCACAAAGAATGTCCAAACTCTTAATTTCTCTGAGAATAAGAGTAATCAAACACATGGAGGGTTGGGGTTTTTTGTTGTTATTTTGTTAGCAGCAAATCTGAAAAGCTCTCCTTTCTGCTTTGTTGTTTCATTTTGTTGCATTCTGCCTTCCCAAAGCCATGCTCTCCATTTTTTGTTCTGTGTTTCTGGCTCCCTCTTCTTTGTGTTTGATTCTGTTGTCCTTGTTATATATACTTCATTCTCATACCTAGACATGGACACTATCAAAAAAATCAGTACCCAGCTTCTCTGCTTGCCAGTGAAACTTCTTGGGTCACAAGGTCAATATTGCCTCATATTTTGCATTAAGCCTGTGACTGGGTGGTGCATCTTTTGTCTCAAGTAGTTGATTCCTCTGAGAAGCTTGGCTGCTTTTCACAGTCTAGCTGAACAGAAAGCAATCATCACACCCACCAGTATAACCACATCACAGGCAGTTTTAGTTGCCCTTGTTACCGTTTTCAACTTCTAGGGCATATTTTTATTCTTATATTAAATAAAACTGGTCTGCTTTCCTTTTTACCATATACTCTTTTATTTTCTGATTTTTTTTTCATGCGGTATTCTTTCCTTTCCAAATATGGGTCTCCTCATATTTTAGATGTCTTTCCTCCAATGAAATCTCAATAATGATTTTTACCTATGCTACCTTTGTGGCGCTTTTAGGTACTGAATGAACCCACCATTTAAAGAGAGAATACGCTATCATTATATAGTCAACTTTTTTTTTTTTTTTTTTGGTCTTTTCTCTCCTCTTTATACTGCCTCCTGGACTATTTGCTGTTTAGATTTTCATTGGAAGTTTAGCTGTCATTCTGCAACATAACAAGATACAATGATCAACCATTACTCTGTAATAGCCCACTCACAATCTTTTAGCTTCTCCACATCTTCCAGAAGTCCTCCTCACAACTCAAGTTTCTTCTTACACTTACTACAGTAGTTTTTTCTTCACACTCTTCAGAGCTTATTGCAGGAACTCATTCCCAGCACACTTCTATGGCTGGAGCCCCAGGGAGAAATAACCGAACTGGTTCCATGATGCGTATCACCCAGTGTAGGCATATGCTTTCCGCATCATTGTTTGGGACACACAGCAGAACCAATAGGGCTAAATTAGCCATTCCTCCTCTCTACAATACAGCTACAGCTTCACGATGCCACAACTTTGCAGAATTTACTCAGTCATAGAAGGATACGGCTACATGACATGGATTCTCATGCCAAATACTACCACCCTACATATGAGACACATATTTCAGAAAAACACAAACATTTGTGGCTTCATACTCAGAATGATGATGAAGAGCACTTAAAATTTCTACCATTGATAAACAGGGACTATGGATGTTCAACACTGTGGACCACATTATTCATAGAGATGTTAAAATGAACTCTATGTGCATTTGAAGAACAGAAGAGCAGAAGAGACATGGCACAGTTCACCTTTCAGTGACCACATTTCTCTCGACCTAAACAGTATTTACAATCTTTCAGTTCATAAAATTAAGGCAAGTGATATTTATATCTTGTTTATCCAAGTGTTTACATATTAAAATATTGTAAATTATCAACAATGACAGTGTGTTCTTCCTCCAGAATCAGAAAGCATTAATATATGCTTATTAGCAGTGTTACTAATGAGACAATGTTTAATATGAGTGTGCTGATGAAGTTGACATGCGTCATCTAAGAATGGTTTCCTTTTAAGGGGGAAAACAGTGAGATTTAGGAACTCAGCTGAGATGTGGGATGCAGTGGTTCAAGCCCCCGGTCTGTTAACTATCAGGTTTTTTTCTAATCCAACAATTGCAAGGTCGTTAGGGTTTACAAATAAACCAAGATGATTGTTGACTGAAGAAATGTTTAAAAAGAAGCTCCCGTTACTGTACATGGTGCAAGGCAAGTGCTGAAGATTCACATTTTCTAAACAGCAAACTTTCGTTTACCTCGTGGGACTCTTCTGTATCCTACACACCTCACGTGCTTATACATCAGCTTTGGTTTTATATGACACCTAATACTGACTCCCTGTACAGTACTCCCTAAAAATCAGGTAAACTAATCTTTTCGGAGCCAAATTTTCAGGCTCCGTAGGGCAATTTATTTCTATGCAACCTTTTACGATTCGGACCAAGCCAACCAACGCGGTCGGAACGTCCCCCGTAGCCGTCATTTACAAACCCGCGACCCGTTCCGGTGGGAGCAGGCTGCAAACCCCGCGCCCCCCGGCTGCGCCGGCGGCGGGGACGCGGGGCAAGCGGCGCCCGCGGCGGACCGAGCCCCCCTGGCCGCCCCCCCTCCCCCCCGCCCTGCCGCCCCGGGCCGCGCCCGCCTTCACCGGCTGCAAACTCGGCTCCGGCCTCAAGCGCAAAGCCCTGGGAGAACCGTGCGGGTACCCGGGTCTGAAAGAAAAATCGCTCCCCTTTCAGACAACAGGTTTTTGTTCTAAGGTACTACAAGTAACCCGGAATTTGCCGTAACATCTGTGGACATTGGAAGAAAGGGAAAAGAAAAAAACGCAGCAGCTGCGGCAACAGCTACAGCGCCGCTGGGTCCCATGCTGAGGACCTGCGGCTTTTCAGGACTTGGTGTTAATGTATTTAATTTGCACTGTACGCTTGGTATTTCTTTGTTGGCCATAATGCAAGCTGTCCATTTGTATTTATGGGCAGACAGAACAGGCTACCAATCCCTTCTGGCAGAAATTAAGCACTGAACCTGGACTAATTTTCAAGCCCCGTCCTAAAAACAAGTACCACGGAGAGCGAAGAGTGCAGAGTGCCGTGCGAGTTCCGCCGAGGCGCAGCGCCGGTTCCGAAATCCAGACAAGCCAGGAATCACAGACCAAAGGTACCACCGTTAGGAGTCAAAATCTTGGTTTCGACTCCACACACACACACACACAGAGACACATGCAATTTTCCCGGACGGTCCTGGACCGGACGGCTGCCCTGACTCTACAAGTTCCCACCGCCCGGCAGAGCGCTCTCGCGCCGCCGCAGGCATCAGCGGAGGGGATGCGGAACGCCGCAAACCCTGCTCAGGGAGCGCCGGGCGCTCCGTCAGGTTCCATCGTCGGGCTGCTCGGACCTGGGGCTCGGTGACCTGCGCCCCGAGCCCGGGCTGCGCCCCGAGCAGCGGCGGCCGCCCCCCAGCAGCCCCCCGCCGGCCCCACCGCCCCCCGCGGAGCCGCCCGCGCCTCCGCGCAACCTGTTGCCGCGGCCCCGCCGGCCGCGCGCTGGGGCGGCCGGGGGGAGCCGAGGGGCGGCCGGCGCAGCCCACGCGTGGGCCACCCGTCGCGCGGAAATGCTGCCCACCCGTGACAAGACTACCACGCACAACCCTCTGCCCCGCTCGCCGCACGCGCGGCCCCACAGACGCATGCAACAGCAGGGGTCCGCGCGTTGCATACAGAAGAACTCCCACCGCGGGGACAACTTTGTCGGAGCGGGGCTGCGGGGGGCAAACGCGCGAGCAGCGGGGGAACGGGGCCGGCTCCAGCGGCGCGGCTCCAGCCGATGGCAGAGCTCGCACGTCGGCGGCGACTCCTCTCCCCTCGGCGCCTCCCGGATCTCCCCGTCCCCACTCCTGCACCCCCGCCCGCGGCCCCACGTTTCGCCCCGTCGCCCCCGGCTCGCTGGCCCCCACCCCAGGCGGCGGCTCGGCGGTCCCGGCGCTTCCCTCGCTGCTTCCCGGGAGCCTGCGCGGGCTGCGAGGGAGAGGATATTAAAGCGGGCTGCGTGACTGCCCCCCCTCCGCCCCCTCCGCACGCAGGGAAGGCAAAGGAAAAAGTTGCGCTCTCCGGCCGCCCACGACGGCGCTGTCCGCCCCGCGGCGGCGGCAGGACGAGCCCCGCGGCGGCGGGGCCGGGGTCGGTACCTGTGCCGCCGATGCCCTGGCGGGCGGTCTCCAGGGGGAAGATGCCGGCGCACTTCTCCCGCTCCACCTGCCCGCCCAGGCAGAGCTCCGAGATGATCTGCAGCGCCTTGTGGCAGAGGCTGCCCACGCCGTCCTCCGCGGGGAAACTCATCTTCTGCCCCGGCCGCCCGCTAGGCCATGGCCGGCGCGGGACGGCTCCGCGCCCGACCCGCGCAGCCTCCCGCGGGGAGCGGAGCGGGGCGGAGCGGCGGCGCGGTGCGAGTGAACCGCAGAAGTAGTGAAGGGGGAGGGGGGGGGGGGAAGACAAAAAAGGGGGGGGGAGGGGAGAAAATAAAAAAGGGGGGGGGGATATAAGCATCCACTTAGCAACGCCTTTTGTGCCTAGCGGGCTTCGGTAGGCGGCTCGGCCAATGGCAGCGGGCGCGGGGCGGCCACACGACTCGCGTCCCCCGGGGAAACTTTTCCTTCCCCCGCCCCGCGGCCGGGCGAGGGGCGGCGGCGCCGGGACGGCTCCCGGGGTGAGGGCCCCGCCGGGAGCGCGGCGCGGCGGCCTCGGTCGGGGGCTGCTCGGGGGCGAGCGAGGCAGAGCGGGGACTGCGCGGGTGCCGGCCGGCGGGGTCCTGCCCTCCGCCCCCGGCAGGAGCCCCGCGCCCCGCTGAGCAGCGGTGCGCTCCGTGCGGAGCTCCCCGCTCGCTCACCGCGCCGGAGGCACGGAGCAGGGTTTATTCCCCACCGCTCCGGTCGTTCTTCCCGGAACGTGGTTCCTGAGGTGACCTGGGCAGTGCAATCTTCAGTACGGGGCTGCCGAGCAACGTCGGATAACTCCGTTAGCCAAACCACCGTCCCCACTGCACCTTTCCGCAGGAGTTAGGGAGTAGTTTACCTCGAGTATTTCTGTAAATCGTACAGGCCTTAGAGTAACCTTACGACTGTCCGGTCTGTTTCCTCAACAAGTTCTCTAAAGTTGGTTTTGTTTGGTTTGGAGTTTTTTGTTGGTTATTTTCTGAGATAGAAAACTTACGGGTACTGCGTGTGCGTGAACATACTTCTAAATTTCAGTGCAGTGTATGCTACTGCTAGTGGTTGTTTCAATTGTCAGCTGCATAGCCGAGCAAGACTTAAGCTGTTGCTTTGTTCGTATACCTACTGAAATTCTGATACATTTTCATGTTTGTGAAGAAAAATGCATCTACTTTTACAGCATATGTATGTCTTCCAATGCTTCATTCTAATTAGACATAGTTGAAAGGCAGTCTGCTAGCAGTTTGCTTAACAGCGCTGCCTGTAGTCTGCTGCCAGGGTGTCTTGGTTTCATAAGCATGAGAAGTTAACTTGTGTAGTGCTGTGCTTTTTTTCCTCCAGATTTCGAATTTTTTATCTGTTACCTGAAAATTAGTAACTCTCTAACAAACCACAAAATTGAACATTTGAAAACTTTGTAACCATCAATCAATACCTGTAAATTATGAAATAATACAGAAATGTTTATCCCAGTTTTAATTCTGAAGTTAGATACTTCATATGGTATAGATGCTTGTAAAAAACACAAGATGATAGTTCTAAAAAGCATCCTCTTGGCATTTTGAAAGCTCATGCATTTATGCATGTGAATTCATGCACATGTATTTTTTAGAATCTTAGGAAAGTAATAGACTCTTGTATACAAACTGTAACATCAACAGACATTGTGTTCCATAAAGGTTTTTCACAGATACAGCAGGTATTTCAGAAACATAAGATGCTACCAAAGAAATCATACACTATTCAGTGCATTTCCTGAGACTTGCATTGTCATAACTGTGTTATTTCTGCAAAATATTCTGACACATCCTAGAATGTTTAGACTGTAACTAGTCAGGGCACACAGCTGTGTTGTAGTACTGTTGGAAGACTCATTTAACCCTCACAGGGACTTAAATCTGTATAATGATCTCATAAAATTAGGCTTGCTAGGTACGTACATATTTTCCTTACAGTGAAGGCTACTGATGCTTACTTCCAAACTTCAAAATATGAACATATTTACTGTTTGTGTGACATTTACAGTCCTGTTCCCAAAATTCTGTCATGCACCACCAACTAATAATTAAGCAGTCTGTTTATCTTTGAGACACTCAGAGCTCTAGCAGAAGCTAACAGGAGATACTGTACAGACTGATGAAGGAAGGATCTTAAACAGAAATTAATTTTAATGAAAGTGAGGCCTTCATTTAAAGGCTAAGACCTAAGCTCTTCTATTTCTGAACCTTCCTACAGACTGTCTTTGTGCCCATGGATGTGTCATGCAGTTCATGAGTGAGTTTTTTTCTTTTTGTCTCTGAAGTTACTGGCAGTTTTGCCATTTATTATAAGAGTCAAAGTTCTACACATAAATCAGTTTGCTACCCTGCTTGTTTACTTACGTAGTAAGACTTTGGTGCATTCTTATACTGTCCACCTTTGCACACAAGAACTTCAGTTCAGTGAAGATCATGCAACCTTATTGATATTATTATTGATAGTATTGATGAGTACATAGACATAGAAAAGCACAAACAGATATATTCTACATTAATAATAATAAAAAATAAATAATTGAAGACTGAGATTTTCAGGTAGATGTCTGAAGACAGGTACCCAGGTTGTATCTCTCTTAGCTGTCCTAAGTACTTTAAAAAATGGTTTTAGGTATACAAAAAATACCAGCCACAGTGAGCAGTATCACTGAATCTTCATCAAATGCATCACCATCACCCTGTTCTTCAGTAAGTGGCATGGATATAAACTTTAATTCATCAACAAGAATGTTTTTTCTCATCCTAAGTACAGTGAGATGAGTTTCACTAGGAGATTAATGATTCTGCTGGTGAGATATGCTGACAATTCTGTCCAAAACCAGATCCAGATATATCTTTTGTTGCTGGGGTCAAGTTATTGATGAAGGAAATTCTTCACTTTTTTTTTTTTTTTTTTGAGGAGTTTGGTCTGAAATGTGAATTCAGAATCCAATGTGTTCTTTCAGTGGAAAACTACTTTTTCTGCATATGAAAGGATATTAAAGGTTTTTTTTCTAGCTTCTTCTCCTACTGCCTGGATTTTCAATGGCCTGGCAGTTTTTAAATGAATATGCAGTTGCATCATGTGCCCTTTTATCCACAAAGACCATTTCCCCTTTGGAAGTGCTCTCAGGCTATCTCACCGCATGTGTTCTGTTAGGACACAGCAGACTCATGCCTCGTGGGTTCCAGCTGCTGGGACCACACCAGAGCTTACCCACACTTGCCCTGCTGACTGCTGGTCATTACCAAGTCCAAACTGGCTTGACTGCTTTTTCTTGATTCATGTTGACTAAGGGAGAAAATTTCCTTTTTCACATTCATTGCATGTATTCACATGCTCATATTGTCTGTGCAATATCCAACCAGTGATTAGGGTACTACTCTTTGGACTGGGAAAACATGGGATAAATACCTGGTTTTGTAAGATGTATTCTTTAACAAATGCTGTGTTAGGATTTCTGAAGTTTAGTCAATATGGGTAGCCTAAAGGCAGACAAGGTTCAGATGTCTTTCAGAGTTAAGCTGCATTACTAAGTGTAAGGCCACAAACTATGTGATGTAAATGAGTGAAGACCTAGTAATTTGCAAAAGAGGAAGGGATGGTCTTGTGACTATCGAGTCAAAAGTACTCTTTGCTGCAGGTGTTGATAAGCAGGTGTAAGAACAGCTGTAGTAATGGTATACTGCACAGTTCATAGGTTTTGACCACTTTCTGAAGTGAATTTCTGTCTGAAATTCAGCTAGAGTGGCAATGTACAATGCCAAGATGTCTGTGAAAGAAAATAGTCTCTGTAGCCATGCTTGCAAGGAGAGACTGGCTCTGAGGGTACTGCTGGGCATGGCCAAATGGAGGCTTTGTAGGTATCCCCAGGGAGAACCATGATTTGCTCTTCACTTGCGCAGTCTTCTACAGCTCCCCCCTGTGCTTCTTGTACATTGTACCTGTTCACTTTTTTTCATAAGCACTTACTCTATTTTTAGTAAAGTGGCACCCTAGTCTTAGGTGGAACTTTCAAGTATTTCTTTTTACTTCAGCTGAGAGTTTTGCCTTGGTGTCTTGATTTAGAATTAAATAAGGATACAAAAAAAACCCAAAACAACAGAGGTAGGGGAAAAGAAACATTTCAGCGTTCAGCTTTTGGAAACAAATTACAAATACAAATCAATGAATGTTCACAGCTCCTTTGCATGTAACTGGTTAGGTAGGCCTAACCAGTTTTTGTTTGTAACAGTTAGAAATGCATTTTTTCCCTGATAGCATCTCCTTAACATTAAAATCCATTTTAAACAGCAAAATAAATCTGGAAACATTAAAGATTGCTTTACTCTAGCTGCATATTTTTAACCCTCTAATTTTGAGTAAGAAGTGCCTTTCACTTCTAATGTAACAAAAAAAAAAAAAAAAAGGAAGAAAAAAAGAGCTGTCTGACAGGCATTATTACAGTTATACAGCAATCCAGGAGACAGTCAAGGAGGAACATTCCTAACCAGCAAATTAGAGAGGAAGGGTGCCATGAGCTATGTAAAGGTGCCTGTAATAACAGACTGAAACATTATGTCAGCTGGATATGGGAATGCTGCTGTTCTTTGCATTCTGAATGAATGAAGATGAGATCATATTGTTCGGAACTGGGCCTCCACTCATGAGGTGAAAGGCTAATGCATTAAATCACACCCTTCCCTCTTGTAACGTGAAAAGGTAAATGCTTGGCAAAATTTTGTCAACAGAGTGAATATTGAATAGGCTGAGAGAGAGCTTCCAGCTTTTTGAATATTCAGAACTGCCTCCTTGGAAGATGACTGAGGCCTCATGGCTACAGCAATGAAGGGCCCTTTTCATTTTCCAACAGTCTTCAGGCTGTCCCTGTGACTTTGATGGAGACCTTTAACTTCTCTGAGTTACAAACTATAACATGAGGACAGTAACTCTTTCTCGTATTCTTTACTTCTCTTGCCTACGTAAGGTTTGGCTGCATGAATGGGAACACCTTCTTAGTTTTAGAAGTAAGACAAAAAAGTTTAAATTTCCCCATTCTTCTCAATTTGCTCTTCTCAATTCCATACTTTCATAGTACCTGGTACAATGGAACCCTCATCTGGGTTGCTTTTTCCTACTTCTAATTCACTATGAATAAAAAATGTAAAGAAAGCCCCCCACATTTGGTCCAAACAGATGCTTCCATGATTATCAGAAAAGTGAGTAACCATTACTTTTCCCCCCACACACTTAATTTGGTGTAGTTGATACTTAAGACTACAAATTTGAGCAAAAAGAGTCCTACAGGATCCGCACAGATAGCTGAAGCAACTTCTGAGAGTCAGTGGCAAATAACATTTGCAGTTTTGTGGAAATATTTTTTGAAAGATGTATGGAATGGAATAATTTATGGAGATATAAGATGTTAGAATTCCTCAAGAATAATTGGTTAGGGACAGAGAACAAAGCAATTACTGTTCTATTTTATTCCAACTAATGCTTTGTAAGTGATGTGAGGAATGGGAAAGTTTTTGATGTCTCGGAGTCCTGAATCAACTGTGAATTATTTTCTTTTCAGCTACCAGCTGGTAATTAAATAACATACTTCTTCCTCACCCCACCCCCCCGCAAAGTCATAAATATGTGGTATGATCTTTTCTGTGGCTATTTCAGCGGAATAGTGAAGCACTTGGTCAGGAAGCCAGCAGATCCTGAGTGCTCATCTTGGCTGTCTGGGGATGGCCTGGCACACCATTTGTTCCCTATGATGCTTTTTAGGCCTACCTAACCAGTTACGTGCAAAGGAGCTGTGAACATTTGTTGATTAATGGCCAGAAAATGAACTAGTGTGCAGCTGCCAGGCTGTGGGAAGGGTCAGCATCTCCCTGAGGACCATGGAGCCAGGAGTGATGGTGGCTCTGGATGTGGGTGGCAGCAGGGCAGGGCCTGGAAGCCAAGGCCTGTCCCAGTCCCCAGCCAGGAGGAGGGCAGGTGGGGGGCACTGGGGGCAGCCCCAGACCTGGGTATATGGCACCTCCCTGGGGACAGGGATGGTTTGAGGCCTGGCCAGGACACGGCCCCACAGCAGGGCCCAGCTTGTGTGGCCCATGGCCAGGTAGGGCAGGGCTCTGGGGAGCTGGAGATGGGCATGGGATGACAGCCTGGGGGGCTGAGATGGGGTCCTGGGCCATGGGCAGGGTGAGGGGATCTCCAGAGCATGATGGGGTGGTCTGTCCTGGAAGTACCTTTGGGGCCCTGACAAGTTGGTCATAAAAGGTCATAATTATTAATAGACAGAAGTAGAGGGTGCTTAGAAAACCTCATCAGGCTAATCTTCAGTCCTAAATGGGGTGAGACAGTGGTTGGAGATGTTTTGAGCTGTGAGGAGGTGGCTCCGGGTTGGTGACAGACAGTGCAGAAAGGTAGCAGTGACTCCTGTTGTGTGAGGGCTAATTACATGTTGGATAAGGTGAGAAGAGTGGTCTGGAGAGTTTCCTCCTCTGATATTGTTTTTTACCAAATAAAGTATTTCTGAGGCTAATAAGCCTTCTATATCCGCCATTCCTCGGTTGAAGGGCTTCCTTGTCACCACTCTGTGACAGCTGGCTGTATTACCTGCATCACATAGCCTCTCATTTTTATCATTTTTCACCTACTTGTTGAAACAGAAGAAAGGCAAGGTCCCAGAGAAGCAAAGTGCTTGAGCATGTGTGTGTGACATGGTGCCTCAAAAGGCCATACTCTATCGAATGGTAGCAAGTTAACAATCTCTGTTGCCTTTTGTCTTCCTAATACCTTCACTTCTTTCTCTTAGCTTCACTTACTGAGGAATGAGGTTGTGACTAGCATTAGAGAGGTTTCTTCAACTGTGGGTAAGAAGTCATGCTGAAATAATTTCATGATTTGCGAAGTAGGTGGGTTTGACAAACTCAGAATAATAGAATAATGATTTTTTTCTTTCTCGGCAGACTTTTCAGATTTTTTCCTGAAAGCCAGCTTCTTCAGAATACTCTGTTTCTGGTAATACAAGCCAACCGTAAGCTTTGGTGAAACAAGGTATGTTTTGCTACTAGAATAGCTCAATGCAGCCGGATTTTACTGATGAATTTGGGCTGTTCACCTGCATCTAATGAATTTATGCCTCTGTGTGCCTTCTAGTGAGATGGCTACGAGCCTTATTGATTTCCAAAACCTATTATCAACCTGAACCCAGACAGAAGTAGTTTGTTTGTTGATGATAATTTTTGTTCCAGTTTTGTTCCTCTGTACTTGATCGTTTCATGGTAGAGTGCCTCCTATAACAGCTCCAAATTTTGCTTCCAAAATATTTCATTATAAAGCCTAATAAATTAAGGATTTTGTGGCCCATTATGTTGTATCCCCCTCTGACAGCAACACTATTTGATGAATTTATGATTAGGTCCTAATGGAGCAGTACAAAACTCACTGAAATAAATTGTGGTAGTGCAAATACAGCAAACACATTTGTTTTGAAGGACCGCACTCTCTTGCTACATCTCCTAAGCTAATTAGAATAAAATAGATCAACTATTTATGAAATGAACACCTGTTCACCTACACTATCAATAGCCACTGAATAAAATTATTACATCTATATCAATCATTTAGTTCCACATAATAGAAACAAATAATTACTACTCAGCCTTGTCAAAAGAGTAAAGCTTCGTGCCTTTAAAAGACACCAGCTCTGCCTCGACATACATTTGTGATAAATGAGCCTCATTTCAGCATTTGTTGAGTGCAGGAGACCTTTATCCTGTGACATTGTTCTATTCCATTGTCATTATTTCTTAATTATCTCTGTCATCACTAGTTCTGAGCGTGGTATATGTTACTGGCCAAATTCAGCTTTGACTTCAGTGGGTACAATGCTATTTACTCACAACAGAAATTGTGTCCATTTGTGTCAGAACTGAGCTTAATTCTCAGCTTTTAACCAGTGGCTCACGATTTACTTTCCTGTTCACAACAGATGCTGGAAAATGAACTCAGAAAAAACAATTTTTACGAGAGGGTGCCATTCAATACACCACTGTGGATCAGTTTCACCCTGCTGTGTTCCTCCTCTCCTTGCCACCTGCCCTTATTCTTCTGGGGAAAAAGGAGAGCTACCCTAACAGGGTGTCTGACACATCCTACAAACCAGGTTTGCTATTTGCATAGTGGGGTATGCTCTTTGAAGTTCTGTAGGTGGTTGCAGACATGCAGTACTCCTTGGCCATCGTCAACAAAAATGGTCCCCTTAAGTAATTGAAATTAATCAGATTTTCCCTGCTGTGTTGTTAAAATCTTTTATGCTTTAACAACTGCTGCATTATACTTGGCTAGACCATGGGACCGTAGTAATGTGCCTAACCCTAAAGTGATATATCATGTGCTGATTCTGAGACAGCCTGTTTTCCACCTAGGTAATGGTAAATAAATTCTATTAGGCTCAGAAGGATGTTTTCTATTCTCTAATAGTTTGTAATTTAATTATTTTCAGTGAGAGAAAAGAACTAATCTCTGGTAATTCTAATTGACACAACTTCATTTTTGTGTAATCATTCATTTCAGGGATTTCTTCCTAACCCTTAATCACTGCTCTCCCTTTAGTTTACAGTCAGGGGGATAAGCCAGAAATAATGCTCAAAGACATGCAGAGACCTGTTTATAGGGTCTTTCATTAGCAAGCAGGGTACAGTTGCTAGTGACTGAAGGCTTTGGTAGGGATGGGGGCTGGCAGTGCACGTGGGTTCCCAGAAGGGATGGGAAGAGAGCAGGTAGGGCCATGGTATCAGTTTTTCTTCCAGCACTGGCAAAACGGGCAAGCTTGGTGCACTGGAAGAAGTGCGCTGCGCCTCTTTGAAGGGTTGTGTTTTCTCTTTCACCTGGCCTGAGAGGAGTCAGATTTCATAGTGGACTCCTCCTTATACACCAGCTGAGGTTTTGCAAGTGGCATAAATAAGTGACAGGAATGCTGATTTCTTCCATCCCACCCAAAACTCTGGTTACCCATCTTGAATTAACTATCATGTTGCAATGTACAATATTTTAAAATTTCTTGATCTAGTGTGTGAGCACTGAGGACACTGACAGCAGCAGAACCTGCCTACGGGTCACAGCTATTAGTAATTGTGAAGGCTTTATCAAGGCTATTTTATTTTACATGCACTATGGTTGTTTTTTTTTTATATTTATGGAAAAAATTGATTTTTTCAGCTTGTTTGAATACACTGTTACACTAGTCCATGACATGGATGGAGTCTGGTGATGCATACGCAAATGTCGGAATGGACCAGGATATAGGACAGTATACCCATAGTAACAATTCAAGCATGTAAACCAACATGTTTCAGATGTGGCTGAATCATGAATATTCTTATAAAGACTTCATATCAGGATTTCAAGCTTGTCATTCAATCACTGTGCATATATAGGAACATATATGGTGAGGCATATATTTAAAAGGGTGGGAGCAGAGCCAAACATTCTGAGCCTCTGAAACATGTGGTTCACTAACCTGTACAAGCAGCTTCTCCTAATATCTGGTCTCTGTGTCCTTACAGGAAGGTTTCGTAATATGTATTTCATTCACAAAATACCTATTTCAGAAGCAACATGACAGAGTTGCAGAGGGTGTAGAGGACTCCTACATTTTTTCCAAATTAGTTGTCACTAGTACTTTTTATCTTAAAAATGTAAGTTTTTCCCAAGTGGTTTACAATGCACACACTCAAAGGCAATAAATATAATGATAAAACAATGTAATGATGATTTGAATCAGTCGTATATTAACTGACTGAGAAAAAAACCTCCGGAGTACTCTAATTACAGCATCCTCCCATTCACTGTAAAATTCAGAAATCAAGCCACAGTTTTAGGGTACAATCACTGCCAAGTAACTGTGAAGCTGAGTGTTTAGTGTTCCTTTCTTAACAGTGAATGATGCCCTTGGGGAGAAAACTCTCAGAAGATGAACTTTAAAAATTCAGGTTTTAAAGCAAAAGGAGAAAAAGTTAAAAGCAAGCTTTTTCATAAACTTAAAAGCTTCTACACAAATTCTGAGTCTGCCACTGTAGACATCAGTAAAAGATATAAAGATAAAAATATGGCCAAACTCTTCTCTGTATCTAGTCATCACTTGATTTAATGGAAAGAAGCCTGCAAATAATTTGCTTGTAGGTCTAGTTGTGAGACCTGTACTCTGTTCAGGTTTTCATGAGGTTTTGAGGTTGCTCTATTTCAGAGCAGCCTAAAAGCTTTTTAAAAATACATTAACAGACTGTGACTCCATTGTGCCAGTCCATCACCTAAAGATAGAAATCACAGCTCGTGAATGCTTAAGACCTAGGCCTGTAAAAGAAGACTGTAGGAGAATTTATGGATAGGGTTCATCTTACCTGTATTTAGATAGCTGTAATATAGATGCATGTCAACTGTCATCTGTTTATAGCTTATGGACAGAAGTGGGTACCATACTGCAGTTTATCTGTGCCTTCTTTTTTATCTCAAGATGAGATAAATTTGTCCCTTAGCATACCTAGTCTTCTCCACTGATGGTGAAGGAATGACCTGGTCAGACAGGCATATGAATTCCAGTGCAGGACAATAAGTCCAATGCAGTGATTTAGAATTTCAGTCTTTTAAGATAATGGCACCTGTAGAAAGCATCAAGATGTTGCAGTATTCCATGAAACTATATAGCCAACAGGTTCTGGGGAAAACAATTTCCCTTTCACTAGCATCCTGGTTTTTCACACAGTCTGATCTCATGGAAATGCTTGGATTTGTTCCCTGATGAACATCACCTGTGATGGAAGCCACAGGCCAACATAGTTCTAAAGCCCCTTGCACAACCTCCTCCTTTAGCTACTCATCTTCTGGGAAGCTAGAACACTTCCAGTCACCTCCTGCACACAACGTCTGCTTTGGCAGACCGCCATAGAAAGGCAGAATAGCAGATTGGTGGTAGGGCTGGAAATGGGGTAGGAATGGGACTGATTTGGGAGGGAGGACTAAAACCATTTATGTTTTCTTTATCTAACTTCCCCTCCCCTGAAGCAGCCATACCTCAGTCCAGGAGGGTGTGACTGGGACTCAAAAGAATATGCAGAGACTACATTGTGGGTCATAAGATTGACACAGCAACTAGATTATTATGTCCTGACATGGTATTTGCATACTGCCCATCCTCACCAGGAAACAGACACTCTCTAAGTTGCTTGAGAGAGCTAATGTAAGAGAAAACATGCTCTGGTAGATCTGTCATACACGACCAGGGTTTGGTCTCTTACAAAACATGACTGAGACCACAAACCTTCTAAAGCTCCCTGGCAATGAATAGCTGTCTATGTGATGAACAGTTGATTCATGCAGGTCTCATGAGCCTACAGTCAATAAGTAATAATTTCCTGCATATGCATAGGCCCCTGTGGGCAGCACATGTTAAAACTGGAAGCTCTGAGATGTGTAGAGTGCCCACCATTCATTGCTTTGTAATTGCATGGCAAATCTTCTTTGGGAGCCTGTTCTTTTCCCTGAACCTATTCTAAGTGTTGCATGGTCTTACATGGCAGTGTGTTAGAGCAATTAGAAAGAACCAGAAATTCCATAGTCTGTTAAGCTACCTGAATAACAAACAGTTTGGACTGAAGGTGAGAATCTGACCCACAAAGCATATCCATGTATCCAGCTGGTATTGCTGTGTGGTTATGTGGAATTACTTATAATTAATATGGAGATGCCCTCTAAGAAGCGGTAACTCTGTTCAAAGAATGAACTGGAATAGGCTGGACTGGAACAGCCTTAATAAAAGAATAAAACAAATGTATCTGCACACTTCAAATGCATTTATATATATATGATACATGTTGTGTATGAGGAAAAAACCAGTAATTATCTTTGTAGCAATTTTTCCACATCATAAATAAGATAACATTATATAAATTCTAAATAGTAACGTAATTTGAGCTCATTAGAGAGAACAGCAAGACTGGGAGTTAGTGGACTAATCATTTTAGACTGGCTTTTTTTGTGGAAGTGATGCTGAAACTCATGAACTGAAAGTGGTTTTCATGGAAACACCAGCATGCAGATGTAATGGAGACTGACATTTGAAGTTTCTATTATAAAATATTTAGAAAAATTTGCAATACCCAATACTTATGTGATATTTGGCAAATAAAATTAAAATCTAATTAAAATAAAGTGTAAAATAGAAAAAAGACAGGCATGAATATGAGTTGCAGTCAATCATCTACTTAAGTGAGAATTACCAACCAGAAGAAGTACTTTAGGGGAACTAAGAAAAAAACATTTGAAATGATAGAATCAAAGAAAAGGTATGTAAACTGGGGAAATAAAAGATAAATGAATGCATGAAGTTATGCCTGCTCTGACTAGTAAAAAACCCAAAACACCAAAATAAGCAGCAGACTTTGCTTAAAAGGTAATTATAATACAGGAGCTAAAGTATAAAAGCTGGCTAGAACAGGAGGCTGAAATTGACACCACGTATCGGTGAACAGTGTATTGAGTAGAGAGAGAATTAATGAAGTTGGCTGATAAGGTTCAGAGGCATTTAGTTTTGATTCAAGAGCTGGTAACATGTCATAATTATTACGGTATGATGGAGAGAGTTTGGGATTACGTTCTGTTGGCAGAGGATCTCTAGCCCATTCATTGTGATTGGCAGTACCAGATAGCTTTGACTCTTACCCACACTTAGTAAACAGTAGGCTGAGGAAGCACCATAATTCGCAGTTTTATCAATCATCTCAACCAAAAATCTGTGTGTCCTTTGGCTGGGAGCAATGTTAGGCTGTATCATAGATGACTTGGCTCCTTTAAAACACGTACTGGGAATGCATATCTATACTATCCCAATAAAACATTGTATATGCCTATAGGTTTTGAGAGTTTTTTAAAAATACTGAAGTAAACACTATACAAAATGATGCATTCAACACTTAAGAAAATACAGTAATACAACACTTTAAAGTATGAATTTTGTTTACTCTTGATTGAGTGGAACCACGACAGTTCATAGTTGATGGGAGTCTTGATGAATAGTAAGAATTCAATTAACATTCAAGATGAACATCTCATTTTAACTCTTGTAGAGAGAGATATATGCATATTTTATATATATGTACACATAACATCCATATATGTATCTATAACTGGTTTCTCAGTGTCCTAATTTCAACCACCTGCTGCTTTTGCTTTCTTTAATATATTATTGTAGTAGCAAAACAGTCCTGAAGTTGTCTGTGTAACTGATTAATATTATACAATACCTACTCAGGACCAATCCAAAGCCACTTGAACTAATGAGAAGATTCTTACGGACTTCCAGGGCTTTTGGAGCAAGCTCTCAAGAAATGCCTGTTACTCAACAAACGTACTTGATTTCTGCTGTTATATAATCCTAAATAATTTTTAAAATATTTTTAGAAAATTGGAAGCAGAAGGAACAAACATTACTTTTTTAGTGTATGTATGTACACATATGCACAAAGCACTAATCTTTGAAATAGTAAATTTGCTCTAAAGCCTTTCATATATCGCTACATATGCCTTTTAATAATGTACAACTGTCTAATGTGTTTTGTAGGCATTGTATCTTTGGGTGCTAAATAATTAATCACTTCATCTTACTTTTCAGTAGAGGGCACTCAGAACAAATCATAGATCAAAATAATATATAAAAGACACTAAACATAATAAAAGTTATTCATTAAAAATACTCCTGTGTCTTAAGCAAGACTACTATATATTTACATCTGTTTCATATGATAAGCAACTGTATGGAAAGATAAAACTTTTCAAAACTTGAGCTGTCTCTTGTGCACCTTCTTACGTTTTTCTCAGCATGATACAAGCAAGCTATTAAACTTTGAGAAAAAATGTTTTTTTCATTTTTATGGATTAACTAGCCAGGGCCTAATAAAAAATTTAACAACTTTTTAATGAACTAAGCCTGTCCTCTCTTTCCTGACATAATGAATAGTGTGTATAGGTCTTGGCAATAGACATTATTCCCTTTTTTGGTACAGATAATTTAAAATATGCAAAGTAGAAAACATTCAGGCTTTGTTTCCAGCAAAACCTGATCTGTTAATAGAGGATAGGGTCCTGATTCCTCACTGTTTTTGTCTAGCCTTTGTACTAGTATAACTCTAATGAATGCAGCTATCGCACCATTATAAAAAGAGTGATGAAGTGTGGATCTGGATAAGCAATTTGATTATATTACATTTCATGAAGAAATACTGCCAATTCAAATGAGCTTTTATAAAAATGCTAATATTTTAAATAACATTCAAGAAAAGAAGTGACCTTTGTCACTTAGACGACATTTCCAAGGGGATGTGAAACGTAACAAGTTTAAGGAATGAAAACTTCTGATGCCTTTCATACAATTGTTATGTAAGAGATCCATTTTGTTCTATAAATAGAAAATGGAAGCTGTGTTTTTTTGTTTTTTTTTGGTGTTTGGTTCTTTTTTTTTTTAATTTAATTTTATCAGATACAAATATCTGAACTTGGAAGATGTATCTGTAGCTGATAAAATGAATGCTCTGCAAATTAGTACTTACCTAAGCCCACAGCCTTCGTGTGTGCACAAGTGTTCCATGAACATACGGTTTAGTTTTTGTTGAGGAAGGGCTTCCATGCTAACATGGAGATTAGTGTCTGGATTAAATATAGAAAATAAGGTGTGTTGGTCTGTCTGTATCTAAGTAAAAAGAAACATCACTCACAGATTTTAAATTATTTCTTCAAATTATAGTTTTATACCTTTTAATACATTTTCTATCCTGGTGGAATGCTAAAACTGTTACTGTTCATCTACAGAAGAAGTACATCAAGACAGTAAATTTTCTTCTACGTTTCCCAAAGCATGATTCAAATTTGATCTGCTGGAGGAGGAAGAAATTCCATCTGCATGCAAATTCTTTACTGGGCATGACTTCTTGAAAAATGGCCATGCTGAGGTGAATCATTAGCACACCATTTTAGAGACTTTGTGACTAGAAGTATTGACTTTAGCTATAGATGTTGTGAATTTATTTTGCCATGTAACGCACTTCACTAATACTGCACTACCCCTGCTATGCTAGTGATAAGTTTCTATTAAACTAGAACAGGTAATCATCCAGAACCAGGCACCAGTTTCTTGAGACTAACCACTAGGTATTAACAGGAAGATTGCAAACTCATTTTATTTCTGAGCTAAACTGGCACCAGGATCTGAAGCTACTTCTGTAGGGGTAAAAAGCTAGAAAGCTAATCTACTATACTGCTAACTCCAGAGGTTTAACCAGTCCTGTATCTGTGTGACATAATTCAAGGCTTTTATTTTTTTAAATGTATAACCCTGGTGATTTAGATATTGACTTTAAAGATCTTCCTAGAAGAAAGTTTATTATATAATCTTTCCTCCATGTCAAAAAAGTACATACTATGAAATTAAAGTAACACACCATTTCTCAGAAAAGGAAGCCAGTCTGTGCTCTAGCTTTATTGGGGGAAAAAAGTCTTTATCACAAAGTCATTTTAATGTTTTATAAATATATGTGTTATGTTTGAAGAAAACTGAACTGAAAAGGAACACATCTACATGGTTACATCTTTGAAATATATATGTGTGTAGTATTTTATGTATATGTGCTAGTATTTTAGACTCCCACAATGATACTTCAGAGTACTAAAATACTAAATAGAAATTTTGAGTATTTGTGGTTCTATTTTGCATAGAAGCATCTTACATTATGAATTCTGACAACAAACAATGCCCACATAAGGTGCACCTACAGCCCTGTCTTTGTTTCAGATTGGGAGTGCAATTTCAGCTGTCCCCTTCCTCTGTGCTTCGGTTTGCATCTTGGGGTGGTCTGAGAGCTAAGAATTGTATTCCTTCCTAAAGAAAAGAACCTGGAATAAGAGATCCAGGAGTGTGCTTAACATGCTGCAGCCACTAATGAGTACTCATTAGTCATTCATTCACCAGGAGGCCAGCTTAAACCTGAAAAATGTGATGTGAGGTACTGGTTCTCAGCACCAATGGTTTCACCCCGTGGGGCTCTCCTAGTGTGCTGTATTGCTTGTAATATAAGCAGTGCCAAAACAACCCAAAATCTATATACTTCAGACATCTTAAAAATTCTCATTAGTATTTCTTGGTCCATAAACTATGCAGAAGCAGTTTATCAGAAGCATTTGAAAGTTGCAATTTGTGCTGTGTTGGTTGATTTAAAATGTGTCTTGGATCAGATGGTAAGCTTCATATCCTGATTAACTGATGATGGGAATGGAATATTTATGTTTATAAATTCACAGTTTGTATTCCACACATATTCTCCAGTGGTCATTGAAAATTCAATGATTTATATATTTCTGTCAAAAAGCAAGTTTGCTGTAAAAGTCAGACACAAAAAGGTTCATGATTATAAGCACTGTGAAAACAAATTAACCTTCTTAGAAATGGTTTTACACTCTTTGCCCAGGACTAATTTGATCTGCATGCTTTTTCAGCAACAGAAAACACAGGTTTTGATTGTTTTAATAAACATTTATAATGCTAAAATATTAATAACCACAGGAAAAGTGATTATTTTTACTTGAAAAATAAAATGTTAATAATGGCTGGAGGAATTGTTGTCCTTTTCATAATGGCATGCACTGTAGCCACACAATAAAATACCAAAAAAGAAGATTTTATCTTTTTTTTTTTTAATACAACACATTTTACACTGTTGAAAATATTATTTTTCAAAATATCTGTTCCTATTTAACTTTATATGTCATTGCCCTGATCCAAACGCAGCTGTAAACTCTCTTATGTAGCTGTAAACTGTCTTATGTGGATTTTTTGATTAAGGTGCCATACCTACTTAGATAAATGAATAAAAGTGGGAATGCAGAAGAAACTGTAACTGCCTGCTCCCATAAAAGTTTCCAAATGTGCCCAAGCTTTGATGGATGCCACAACAGCATGGGTTTTTTAGGTGTCACAAGGAATTATAGAAGTTGGAAACGACATTCATTATATGGATAAATTTTAATTTAATCTTAATTCTTAAGCAAAATGTACTGGCAAAAGAGCAGAGAACTTACCCTGCAAATTTTTCTACATGATGCTTTGATGCTGTATTTCTGCATAGGTACAGTAGCTCATCAGCACAAAGCTATTTGCAGAACTATGGCCTTTGCACTGCTTTAAAAAAAAGTAAGCTTTTAATCCAGTCCATATTCAAGAGATTTAGCTATTGAATGGCTCAGTTTATCAGTGGTAAGCATATAGCAGAACAATTACCAAGCTATATCAAATCAGTCTTGTGTTAAGTCTGGCACCTTTTATTTCCCAGTGCTCAGGCAGAATTTTTGGTAGCATCAACTTTTTGCTGACATGTACCTCAAGAATATATGTCTTAAGTTCTTGTATAATGAATAAATATGTCTGTTACTCCCACACACATTTTCTTATCTTTTATTTTTCTGTTTAGAGCTTGCCTTGAAATAATACTTTCTGGAGGAAAGCTTTTTAAGATGTTTCCACAGGTCATAAACATTAGATTTATCCTAATAAATACTTTGAGTTTCAATTCTATCTGACAGTTCCATAGGAAACCAGTCTTCCTGTTCCCTATTTTCTAGAACAGAACTAAAATAACATTGATTCTAGAATAGGTTATGCTTTTTCCAGGCTCTGGAGAGAAAAGAATTGGGTTGAGCTGATTTTTACACCTCCAGAATAGATATTAGGCATGTGTAATCTTTCCTATGTTTGAATTATATCTGACTACACTGTGGCATTGTACATGCCTTTATTGCTACAAATCACTGCAAACATTTCAGCAGGAAAAAAAAAAAAAAAAGCACATTATTTGTGCATATTCATATTAGCCTAATGATGCCCGTACAGACATGATAAGGATAACAAAAGAATGTAATCACAGCACTGTCAAACTGCTTAATACCAGTGTCCATCTAGCTCTGTGTCTACCTTCTGACAGCAGCCAGTATTTGATGCTTTGGGAAAGAGTTCAAGAAACATGGCAAGAGCAGAATGTGCATTCTCCATCTACCAGCTTCTAACCACCTTCCTGATTGAAGTTTGCATCCAAATAACTCTGTTACTAGCTACACAAGGACCTCTCTGTCCTTAAATTTTTCCAAACCATATCTAGTGTGAGACAAGAAAAAAAAAAAAAGAAAGAGAAATTAAAGAGTGAGAAAGTAAGAACTTTTTCTTCAGAAGGTCATATTTTAGGCTTAGAATCAGAATCTATAGTACATACATGTTTTTATGTATTTCCTAAATAGAACTTTAAATCACAGCATCAAAGCAATCTGATCCAGCCTTTTACTGGTGCATATCACTATGCAGGCAGAAAGTTTGCAGAGCTTCTGCTTTTGAAACTTGCTTCTTTATATGGAGACTTTCAGCTCTATTAATAGTGCCTTCCTCCACCACTTTCTGAAGTATGGACATATACAGGAGTCTAGTGCATTTCTTCAGAATGTAAAGAAAGTGAAGGTTGCCTAAAATGTAGCACTTCAAAATTAACATTTATTTCAGCTCCTGCTCTTTCACAGAAGATATTGTTCCTATGAAACTGGGCCATAATATAAATGCATCACAAAAAAAGGAAAATGAAGGTTTTCTTTATACTTGCATTTTCTTTACTTGCACATGTATGGTATTATTTAAATTAAAGATGTTGTAGTTTATCCTCCTTTTCTGTCAAAAATGGATCTCAGGGTCTAAGTCAGGACTGTTGACTCTTCGTTGTAGTCCAAGTCCCAAAATGATGACAGTATGGACGTACTGAGCCATGCAGTGATCAGAACTCTGTAGATCTGGCTCCATATGCAAAGTGTTATTAACAAGGAGAGGACAATGAGAGCAAGCAAATCAGTGGCTTTTGAAGGCTTCTTATCCTCCAATTATTAAACTGAAGCAAATTATTTCCTTGACCAGTTTTTGGAACAAAGAACAAATCACATGAAGGATTTTACAGTTGAAGTAAACACTGAAGGGGACTGGCAACAGTTGTTACATGAGCTCTCTGGCTACCTAGCTGAATGCTAGTTTAGCAAAATTAACTAAACTGCTAATTGTCAGTGGCTAGAAAATAGGACATTGTTATAATACTCCAGCTACAGAACAGAAAATATTCTGCAGTGAATAATCCAGTCACAAATACATAATACCAATCAAGTAAGAGAGTAAAAATCTGAACCTGTCTTCTTATTTTTTGAAAGGTGGTAGGGTGCTCTGCAACAAGCTTTGAGACCAACTGCAAGGAGCCCAGCAGAGACCTTGATGCCCTGTTATTTACACCTCTGTTTGGGGGCTAGAACTACTTATCCCAGGGCAGTGATTTTAATCCTAGAGCTATACAATTTTTGCCCCAAATTTAGGTCCATCCAGATGCAATCTCTGCTAAATAACACTGCAAAATCAATCTATCACTAACCTGTTAATTAGCAACAGCTTTCCACTACTGATCTTTAGCACCAATGTTTTGCCCCAAACTGGAAGAATAAGATTGATCCGTTCTACATGATTACTGCAAAAGGTATTTCTGGTTATACATTTGAAGCACCAGATTCTGTCACTCTGTAAGTACGTACAGATTTGGCAATGAGCCAATCAATGTGGCCATTTTCAGAGCAATGTCCTGTTTTAGTGAGAATGAGTTTGCCTTAATCTGGCCAACACATGCAGGATTTGGCAGTAAATTACATGTCAACAACATTGAACAAGTGGGATAAAATGCAGAGTAAATTTGGGTATGAAATGCTTAACAGAGCCATATATTCCCATGTGTATTGGCTTTGCATGGTAAAGTTTGGGTAGCAGTATTATCCCAAAACCAGGTTCTTCACCCAGTGTGCAGGAGCTGATCCACACACAGAGTCAAGATATTTGGTTATTGCATTTCTGTGCAGAGGTGGGTGCTCAGTGGTAAATCCACAAAACTAGCATACCTCCTAACGCATAAGAAAAGTTTTTATACACTTTGAACAATTATTTACAATTATATTTAGTCACACTTAATTCTCATCGGTTCTTACAAGTCTCATCTCCATGTAAAAGTAGTGTTCTTTTTTTTCACCATGCATGTTCTGTGGGGAGGGGGCTTTGTTAGTAGAAGGCTGTCTTTGCTCCAGGATGGATCTTTTCAGTATGCTAATTAGGATAGTTCACGCATAGTTGTAGCAATTATCTGTTTAGTCTCATCAGCCATTTGGTTCTCCATGAGCTTATCTTCTTGTGCCTGAGCTTGACATATTTATAGTCTGTTCCTTCTCCCAAGGCCATGTTTTGTTTACTGTTTGTAAGGATTTACCTAACATCTATTTTTCAAATTCTTCTTGTTTTTCACTATTAATACTTGCTTTTTTCTCTTTTTACTTTTAAAAGTAAGTAATTCTTACATTAAGAGAGCTACAGGGGTGGCTTCTGTGAGAAGGTAGGTACTAGAAGCTTCTCCTATGTCAATTGGAGCCAATGCTAGCAGGCTCCAAGGTGGACCTGCTGCTGGCCAAGGCTGAGCCCATCAGTGACAGTGGTGGCATTTCTGGGATAACATACTTAAGAAGAAGCAAAAAACCTGCTGCACAACAGCAGCTGGAAGAGAGGAGTGAGGCTACCTGAGAGCAACAGCTCTGCATACACCCAGGTCAGTGCAGAAGGAGGCAGGAGGTGCTCCAGGTGCTGGAGCAGAGTTTCCCCTGCAGTCCGTGGTGAAGCCCATGGTGAGGCAGGCTGTCCCCTTGCAGCCCATGGAGGCTAATGGTGGAGCAGATACCCACCTGCAGCCCATGGAGGATCCCATGGTAGAGCAGGTGGATGTGCCCAAGGGAGGCTGCGACCCCGTAGAGAGCCCACACTGGAACAGGCTTCTGGCAGGACCTGCGACCCCATGGGAGACCCACGCTGAAGCAGTCTGTGCCTGAAGGACTGCACCCTGTGGAAAGAACACATAGAAAGGACCCACATCTGAGCAGTTCATGGAGATCCGCAGCCTGTGGGAAGGACCCACGTTGGAGAACTTTGTGGAGAACTGTCTCCTGTGGGAGGGAACCCACGCTGGAGCAGGGGAAGAATATGAAGGGGAAGAATGTGAGGAGGAAGGAGTGGCAGAGACAGCGTGTAACGAACTGACCGCAACCCCCATTCCCCATCTCCCTGCGCCACTGGCGGAGAGGAGGTAGAGAAATCAGGAGTGAAGTTAAGGCCAGGAAGAAGGGAGGGGTGGAGGCAAGGTGTTTCAAGATTTGTTTTTTATTTCTCAATGTCCTACTCTGTTTTTTTACTGGCAATTAATTTCCCCAAGCTGAGTCTGTTTTGCCCATGATGGTAACTGATGAGTGATGTCTCCCTTTCCTTGTCTTGACCCAGGAGCCTTTTGTTATATTTTCTCTCTCTTGTCCCACTGAGGAAGTGGTGTGATAGAGCAGCTTTGGTGGCCACGTGGCATCCAGCCAGGGTCAACTCATCATACCATGTTATATTTTACTTTCCTTATGACCAGCTTTTCTGGGACCAGCAGTGGGAAAAGGAATTATAACAGGTAAGACATGGTGGCAGAATGAGATCTTCAGTAGAAAGTATTTGGAAATAAAAGTAGAATAGGCAAAAATGGGTTTTATATAATTTGCGTATGAAGTCCCAGTGAGGGTGCATATTTCTTCAGATATTTTAGTTAATTGCAGAATCCAATTGCATACTTGGGCTGTAACCTTTTTACTGCAAATAGCAAATAATTTGGCTCAGTCTATGTATAATGACAGGAAAAATTTATTTTGGGGGACTTCTTTCTTTGGTCTGAGCACCAGTCTAGAGCTTTTTGAGAAGACCATTCCCAATCTGAAAGATAAGAAGCAGCAGTCAGCCTGTGCTCTGCCTGCTACCTATCTTGCATACACAAACCTTGCAAAGAGATAAAGCTGATAACCTTTCCAGAAATTCTCCGTTTATGTAACACGACAGGGAAATCACACCAGGCTCAACCAGAGTGCATAAGAGGTATCCAGGATCCTTTTGTGTAGGCCTGACTTTCACCTCCACTGCAGCTGGATGATGGTGTGAAAGCACAACCACTGCATTTGAGGCTTTCTAAAAGTGAAGAATGGTCAGGACAGCTTTGCCTGAAAACCCAGGTGTGGACATTAGATAGTGAGTTATGTGTTATCACTTGCTTTTACGTTGCTGTAATATTGCTAATGAAAAGGTTATGCTTAAATGGTAATTCATAATGTCTGTAACAACCAATTGAAACAAGAACCCCCCCCCCCCCCCCCGTTGCTATAGCTTCTACAAAATGATTAACAAAGTGACAGCTTTAAAAAACATTCCTGCTAGATTTGGAATGAAAGAACTGCAGTATAATCTACTTTTTGCTGTATAGGAAAGAACAGAATATACTGCAATATCAGTGTTAGGAAAAGCTAGACCTAAAAGCTTGTGTAGGGCATTAAACACAAGGATTGAATAAATTTTGGATAGTATTATGCCTTCTTAACTGTCCAAAATATGCATAACATTTTAGACTGTCTTTTAATAAAGAAGTGATACTTCTATTGTACTGTTTCATTTCTTCATAGCTGGAAAATATTAAATATAAGTAGATTTGAGAAACAAGCAAATAATCTTCATTGAATTTAAGAAAGTACTTAAAAACACTTTAGAAAAAAAAGTGAAGAAACAATGTTCAATGTTTAAAAATACAAAAACTCCAGTGAGCAATGTTAAGTGGTCAGGGACCTGATCTTTGGCTTCTCTTTGATTGTGGTGAAACAAAGAACCTGGAAAGTCAAGATAACTAACATGAGATTTCCCAGAAGATGTCTGAGTGTTGGAAATCTAAAAATTCATCAGAGCAATGTGATCTTGGCAGCAGACAGACTACTCACACTGAGACAATCTGAAGTATTCAGAGCCCCTACCTTCTGCTGTGTCTGCAAGCAAGAGCAGTCAACTATTTCTAGACAATTAGGAAGACATGTGAACCATATTAGCCTTTAAAGCACAGCCCACTAGCAAGCAAGGGCACTGCTTTGAGTCTTGATTGGCTTTGAAAGCCTCCACCTGCACATCTCCAGCTTCAGGAATCCAAAAAATATTTGTTGGTAGGTTTCTGACTTTGCTGCTGTCTTTTTACTCATGCTAAGTGATACAGGTCAGGAACATCATCTTGGAAAACTGATTACCAATCTAACCAGTACAGGAAGAGCACTGGTTTTGCTCTTGAAGAACACTCCTTTTTGTGGACTTTGTTTTACATGTCTGTACATAAAACAACTTACCTGACAGTCCAAGCTAAAGAAAGGAAGGCATGTTCAGAGTGCCATTTGCTGGTGTGATTTTTTTTCCCTGAGAACCTGTCCTGGTTTCAGCTGGGATAGAGTTAATCCTCTTATTAGTAGCTGGTGCAGTGCTGTGTTCTGGATTTGGTGTGAGAACAACGTTGACAGCACACGGATGTTTTTACTTGTTGCTGGGTGATGCTCATACTAAGTAAAGGCCCTGCCAGCGAGAGGGTTGGAGGGGCACGGAAGATCAGGAGGGGACACAGCTGGGACAGCTGGCCCAAACCAGCTAAAAGGATGTTCCATACCTTGGGGCGTTATGCTCGGTATATAAACTAGAAGAGTTGGCCGGGGCCTGTGGGTCATTTTTTGGGGACTGGCTGGGTATTGGTTGTTGGGTGGTGAGCAGCTGTATTGTTTGTCACTGCTTTTCTTTTCTCCCTTCCCTTTGGATTTCATTCCTCTCCCCCTCTCCCTCCTTTTCATTATAACTGTTACTATTATTATTCCTCTTTCTTTTTTATTTTATTTCAGTTATTAAATTGTTCTTATTCCAACCCTCGAGTTTTACATTCCTTTCCACTTCTCCTCCCCATCCCTCAGGGTGAGGGGGGAGTGAGGGAGCAGCTGCTTGGTACTTAGTTACCAGCTGGGGTTAAACCACAACAGAACCACAGGCAGCTGAGTAGTATTTTATCTGCAAAGTGCCATAGCAATCAGGAGATTACATATAAATCTGTTACTGCTTTTTACATACATTGGTATATAGATGATATAAAAAAATGGGTTAAAATTTGGGTGGAAGCATAGGCTACAAAAGATTACAAGAACAACCATTATCTGAATAAATTCAGACCAAAAAAAAAAAAAAAAAAGGAAAGGATGAATTTAGTCTACTTAGAGGGTGAAGGAAATGGGGATGGGGAAAGAGCAGTCAGTTTTTTCAGAAGCAGAACCTTTTTTTTCTTAAACTGTTTTTGCATTTGAAAAACAATAACTGCTTACAGTTCTGAAGCAACAGTCTTTATACTTTAAGAAGTATGCACTAAAATAGAATTAAATTTTCAAGTTTAGAAATTAATCTTTTCAAAACTAAGTTTAATTTTACTGATGTTTGGCCTGACCTCCAAAGTCTACCTGCTTCCTTAGGTCTGTCCAGTAACTTCCCTGTTTTGGCAGGATTGGGATTCGTTTCCTTTTTAGCTCCTTTTTTTCCCATGGGGCTTTGATTTCATAGGTTTTTCATTTGAAGAGAAGATGTTGCCCATGTATAATGTTTTTTATGTTCTGGGTAGTTCAGCACTTTTAAAATGTTTGTTGGTGAAGGTTTGTTTCATTTTGTTTTATTTCTGGATCAGTTATCCACTCATTTATCTTTTCTTCAAGAAGGTCCATGCTGATCTTTGTAGTTTGCTGTGTTTGCATGAGGATGTAGCAATGAATTTTATGTTTAGTTACCTTTGATATAGTCGGCCAGATTTTTATTTTGTGCCTTTATATATTTGGAATGATCCCTTCAACTCAATGTAGTTAAATATTTCAGCTTATGACAGTCTTACTGAGATCAGAATTTGACCATGTCTTCCATCATCAGGATTTAGAGCCATTTGAATAAGGGAGAGGAAAAAGAAACAATCACATCATTAATAATAAACAGGATTAATCACAGTAAGGACTATTCCATTAAGTAACTCCATAAAAATGAGAGTCAAGGAAATTACAAAAGCTTAAAGCATGTCCTGATCAGGTATGAATGGTGATCCCAGTATTTCTTTCCATTATCACTGGTTATTAGTAAGAAAGTAGATTTTTATTTTTCTTTTCCTGAGTAGATTCCCCATTGAATATATAAAGCCAAGAATGAGCTAAGGCTCAGTCATTTGATTCAATGCACTCTTGTTGTATTAAAATCATGTAAGTATAAAAGGTTTAACTCTCATCTCGTAGGTGATGACTAGTTTCTCCCCTTCTGTGGTCAATAAGGAAGAATGCATACATACCTGTGCTAACATGCTGAATAGCATGGCTTCACAGACAGCACAGCAGTTGTAAGTGAAGTCAGAGCTGTCAGCATTTTCCTTTTCAGTCCTGATTTCTCCATGACAAGCACACTGAATTTCTAAACAAAAGGATCAAAGTACAACATTCAGGAATTTAGTGGCAGATTTGTTTGGCCTAACCAAAGAATGATACCATTCTGGAGGGGGAGTGTTCTGAAAACTTTTGAGTTGGACCTCTGATCTGTGTTCAGTCTTGACACATTATTTAGGGATTTGCTTGTGTGCAGACATTATTTAGGGATTTGCTTGTGTGCAGTGAAGAAACATTTTAAATCAAATTAATGGTAGAATGTAAATTAAGTCTGGGGTTTTGATAGATTCCTTTACGCAGTCTGTTAAAAAGTAAGTCTTTGCAACCATGTGGTGTCTGTTTGGGTATTCAAAGTTATGACTTGCCAGACTCTGTAAATAATGTGCAATCTAAGCAATAATTGGCATTTTAGAGGGAAAGACAGGAAAATCTTATTCCTCCAGTCTTCTTCCCTTTTATCCACTGAATGCCATCTTACAGATGCAGGTGCTTTTCAGAATTTAGGCAGACTGAAGTTTAAATAAGGTCAGCTTGTTCAGCTCTCCCCTTACATTCTTGGCGACACTATAATGCTAGAGGCACAATGATAGGCCTTATTATTCTCTTGACAGGTAATGTTCATGCAGAGGAATGGAAATTATAAGTCTGAACTAATGATGTTTTATCTCATTTCTTCATTGGAGAATTTTCCTCCCATAAAATAGGGTAAGAATTTATGCATTTTGTATACACAAATTGCCATAATCCGGAAAGGTCAAGGTCATAAGCATAGAATAAAGTACAGCTGCTACCCACCTCCACTTCTTCATTTATTTGATATCTTTTGTAGTGGCTGCCCTGATGCTATTCCTAAAAGCCACTAAAAAGATGGAGATGGAGAAAGGGGAGTGATACTCTGTTCTACTGTGGAGAAAAGATGAAAGAATCTCTAGAGGGCTTAACTCTCTAACACGCTTTGAAAATACTTTCCATTTACTGAGGCAAGTCTCTTTCATGCTCACCAGCTGCAGCTCCTTCCTGAGGATGTGAATGCTTCAGTAATTTACACCAGTGTAAGCTGCCTGTTCTTTCCATGGCTTCATCAGTGGGGTGGGACATTGCATCAACCTACCTACTCTCATAGTGACCCTGTGTGTATTTATTGCCTTCTCTTAAATGAAAAAAAAATATTCAGCTACCATTTATGGTTGGTATGCAGAGACAGTTCTTTGATGAAAGGAGAAAGAACACTTGTGATCAGTATAAAGACTGCAGATACATCTTAGTTATCATTTGTGTTTTCAAATGTACACTCATTTTTCACTAGCTTGCTTTTCAGTTGTGAGCATGTCAAACTCATGTATGAAGATACTATAGATATGAATGTTAGAATTTTGTCAAATATAAAGATTGAATGAATTCTATACTGTTACTTAGACTGTGCTTTGTCAACTTCTATTTGCAATAGAAATTATGTTATTTGCAGCCAATATAAAACCAGACAGTATTTAGATTCCTTAAAGCATGCACTTTTATAGAAGTATTCATAGTATGTAATTTTATAATGGGCATGTTAAAGAAATTAGGCAATCACTTAAGGAACATGCTAAACCTCTTCTTAAGACCTTTCCTACAAATGCTGTTGAGGAGGACATGTTTTGCAAAATGCATGAATGACCTTAGCTTACAGTTATACTTTAGACATCCTGGGAAACTACAATTCCAGCTACATAATTATGGGACTCCAAGTTTTAAGAAGATTTTAGACACAGATTTGTTACAACTGAAGCAAAGGAATGTCCCTTTAGAGCTGTTGAAGACCTGGCCTTAACATTGAGTATGTTCACTGGAAATGCTGACAGCCTCTCTGGAGAACTGAATCTGAGAGACAGCAGAATATAAACTACTGTTTCTAGTCTCAAGTTATCTAAAGGCACCTATTACCTTTCCCAACATCTATGGGGAACTGCAATGTTGTCTTATTAAGTGCATGCTGTGTATGGCTAGGGAAAGCAGCCATCCTTAATTTCTAACTAGTTTAAATAACACTGTGCTTTTATAAAATGTAAAAAATGAATTAAATAGAAAAAAATGTTCCTAAAGTTGCCATAATTTTATGCTCAGATGTTCTTCTCCTTCCATGAGTGTGCACGTGCACAGGTTGCAGAGCATCACAAGCAGGCAGGGCTACAAAATTCCAGAAGTTGCATCCCTCAAAGCAGACATTTTTCCTATTGTCCTGCCATCACTTTTCTGGAGGTGATGCAGGCTTATTAAAGCAGTGCGATTGAAACAAGTAAAAGGGTAATCCAGCAACACTCTTTTTGACAGCAACCCTACAGATACAGTGCCAGAAAACAAACAGAATCAATCATTGATTACAAATTTTTCTGCACTTAATGGAATCTGGAAAAAATGCTAGGGTGGACAGGGCATGAATGTCAGGATAACGGGACAAATTTAGCTTTCAGACATCTCTACTGCACATTAACTTGCCTTTAGATCAAAGAAAGAGGACAATTTCAGGACTACAGGATGTGCCCAACCCTCATAAATCAATATGCTGCCTATGGAGCTATTGGAGCTTTGCTGGTTTAGATAAAAAGCAGATCTACTACTATATTAGCTGTACATCCCTAAAAAACAAAGTTTTGCCAAGGAAGAACTGAAGCTAGAACTTTCTAAAAACCTACAAAATGCATATGAATCAGTTGAGAAGGGCATGAGGCTAGAATCATTCAAAGCATTCATAGACCCAAAAGCTCCACTGAAGGAAGATCTTACAGGCTGTATTGATGCACATTAATTTCTGGGTAGAGATTAATATCACTATTTATCTCATAAAACCATAAACAATTTTGAGTCCTGGCTGTGTTAAAAAAAGTTCAACTGTCCCTTTTCTTGTACAAAACCATTTGAAATGATAATAGGTAGAATTGCTCTGATTAGTGGTCTCTTGGATCAAAAGGTGAGATGAGCTAAAGATACATACAAATTGCTAATTGCTGGTATGCAGAATAATGTTGTAAATGGCATTTTAAAAGCTAGAACTGGAGCATCATAGATCCATTTTTATGACTGACATGTTCATCACGATTTCTAATAACTTAAAATACCCTTCCTTTTCACCCAAAATTGAATTTTTTTTCTCCCATAAATTGCTATGGCACTCCTACCTAAAGTAACTGGAGAACAGAATTAGTTTTAAAGACTCATTTATTCAGATCCTCAGCCTCTTACATATAGTGGTGGAGGAGTGTCCACCCATTTGTGGCATGTTACATTTCTAGGGGAAATAATGCCATTTCAACATTATGTTTTCATGAGAGACATGAGTGTGGGAAAGAAGGAGTAGTAATTTATTCCTTTGCAATGGAGTCCTTGGTATAATCACTTGGGAAGATGTTAGTTTAAACCAGGCGTGTTAGGGGTGTGTGTTATGCCAAAGTCCTCATGTGTTATTCTTCCATTATTTAAATTCTTGATTTAAAATCTTACTTAAAAGCTTTTTTACCTCAGACCTTGTAAATGATGCATAGATTGCTATCAGGCATACCCTCCATGCTCATGCAAGTGGAGAGATTAGAGATAATTCCAGATGTGCTTTACCATTAATTCACTCAGAACTCTGGAAATGATATTAGATTTATTGAATTTCCACCTGAGCTGGGTTGCAAGCAAAGGAATGCTCTGTGCTGGACTATGGAATGGTAAACTTAAATGTGTGGAGCGCAAACATATGTATTAAGGAAGCGGTTATGTACCAGTGCTGTAATAATGTGCTATTTATGCTAACAGAAGGGTATGCATTTTATTTAATTCACATACATATAATACGAAAAGAATAAACAACTTTTAAAGGACGTGTAATAATCAAGAATTCATTCAGTAATAGCAAGTCTTGAATGCTGATTTCTGTTTAGTTCATCTAGCCAGCTCCATGTTTTTATGTAGAAACCAATTTTCTAAATGAATATAAAACTTTGGTTGTTAGCCAGAATCTATGTCACTAGGGAATGTATAGCTATCAATTTTGATGATATTTATGAATGGACTTTTTTTGTTTCAGGAAAAAAATAAAATAAAATCACTTTAAGTGAATGCAGTTACCTAAAAAGAAATTATACCTCACTTGCATCTTAATGAAAGACAATTGAAATCTCTAACTACTGAATTTCCGTTTAATTGATGGGTATCTGGGTTATTAGCTTTCAGAGATATAGTGCAGCTATTATGATTCTGATTGCTTCTGGGTAGAGGATGCACGATCTTCAGGTTCTGTTTAATGAATGTAGAAAAATACATTGCTTAAAGCCTCCATAACTAAATAAAGGCTGGAGTGCCTGTGCTATTCGTTTAAGAAAGAATAATTATGCCAGTTTCTTCCTGTAGAGCTTCTTTAAAATTTCTCTTTGGCAGTTTATTGCTTAGAAAGCTAAAGAACAATGTTATGAATTTAGAATATTTTCCCAGAGAACTGCTGCTCCTGACTTTGTTTTGTCTAGGTAAAAGTGCTTGTATTATCATTAGTTTCATCTCCCTTTATCAGAGAAAGAAAATGTGTTTTCTAATTTTATACCTTCCGAGCTGACTATTTTGACCTTTTTGTTCCCTGGTTTTCAGCTACCACTACAGTGGGATTCTGCTTTTGGTTGCTGGGAAGGGAAAGTAACAGATAATTTAATGCTGTCCTTTTCCTCATTGCCTGAATCAGCTTACAAACTCTTAGAGGGTGACTGGCTAATGGCAACTAACATGGTCCCTGTTGGAGCACAATTGTCCTCCCACCTTCTTCTGGCATACCACTGACTGCTCTTTCCAGAGGCTGGGCAGGGGAACTGATACCCTTAAAGCATGTATACTGAGTGATTTTCCCAGCTTGAGTGTAGAATGGTTGCTTCCCTCCCTCCTCCTTAGCCTTTTCTTTTGAAATGAGACTCCACTTAGTATTTAAAATGTAAATCTGCATTTTGGGACATTTAAGGTAATGCTTACAATTCACCACTTTGTATTCTTCAAAACAGTATTTTTTTCAGTTTCACTGAATGGGGTCTGAGGAGTGGCAATCTTGATATGCTGAACATCAGAGAGGAGTAATTTTTTATGGTGTATCCTTATTGGTGTTTTACGAGGTAGAGAAGTTTGTTCCTGCCTGCTTTGAACTCTGGTATTATGATAACAAATAGATTTCTCCACAGATGAAAGAAAATTTGCAGTGTTACAGTGAAAATCTTGTTTAAATAGCTAGTGTTCAGGTGGATCATACATTTCTGACCAGGACAAATAGGTCTAGACTGCTTTATATCTAAACAAGAAGCAATAAATATGAAAAATGGAAACCGTGGGAAATAATGAAAACTGACAGGAAATTCTTACTTCTGATGTTGGTTTCTGTAACCAAGAATCAAAAGTTAGAGGGGGATTAAAACACTTGTAAGCTACAGGAGAAAGAAAGTTTCAACAAGGATTTGAATTTCTATATTATAGGATTTAACCAAATTCTAGCATAAACTAGGCAGAATAGATTAGTGTGTTTCTTGTCCCTTCTGGTGAGGCATCTGCTGTTGAAAAGACAGGCTATTAGGTTAGACAGACCTCAAAACTTCCCTGAGGAAAAGTCTCACATCATTAAGAATGTTTTTGAAATAAACAGATTAGGATAGAACACACCACCACCACCACCCCCCCCCCAAACAACAAACTGGGCAAAGAAATCAGATGTGGGAAAAGTTACTTCACTTTGCACTGAAATATTTTTGTCAGTCTGGGAGAGTGGTAACTTTAACTTCATATACGGGTTGCAAAGGCCCAAAGGAATCTGAACTTGCTGGACAATCTGATTCTTGAAGTCAGTCTCTAAAAAACCCACAAATAAATGCAGATAAAGACCAACAGGAAAACAGAACAATCTTCTGGCTTTAATAGCTTGCTTTCTAGAATTTGTTCTTTGTTGCTGTCTCACAGCTCTCTGTGGTATCTCAGTGCTAGGTTTTAGCCTGAGGCTCTTTTGGAGGAAAGAAGCCTAACCCAATCTCTTGTATATTAGTCTTTGAGCAAAAGCAAACTTGAATTACATATCTATATATTTTAAAACCATTGATTTGTCACGAGGAGAAGAAATGTGCTGGGCGGCTGTTCCTGTGCTTTGATCGCTAAAGATCTTTTTCAAAAGAAAGATGCTACGAGTGGAAGGATTGGTTTGTCATTAAAGTCTAAGAGTGGGACAATAGATCTTGAATTGGTCTATGGTTCTGTAATACGTTTCCTGCATAGACTTAGGAAAACCATTACAGTTTCTGAGCTGTCTACACCTCAAGACACACACACACACACACACACAAAAGGCTCCTGGGAGGAAACAATTTCTTTTCTACCTGCTCTTTTATCCATCTTTCATAGATAGCTTGAGTTAGGGTCTGTCTCTTTCAAGTGTCTGCACAGTATGTAGCAAAGCACCTGCTGGGATTGCTCAGTTCTCCTGTTTTATGCCTGGAAATAAGTAAACCCCAAATATATATTAAAAAAAAAAAAAAAAGTGTTGGAGGAGAAAAAGGAGAGAGTAAGGTTTAGTACTCATTTGCCTGTCAGCCTGTTCTTAAGAAGTACATAAATGGGAGGATGGAAGGAGCAAAAGGGAGTCTTACCTTTATTATCCTGTAAACAATCTCTGAAAATGCCAGCCCATTTTCACAGTATTTCATCTAGCTCTCAGCTGTCTGGGGCAAGGCCTCTTTTGGGACAACTTTGCTGGAGTTTGCTGTGCTGGTTTGCTGGCTGGAAAATTCCTCCTATTGACAATGCAGTTTATCATCTTTGCTTGTTTATCCAACTAAAACCAAAACAAGGAGAAACACTGTCTTAGTTAATACTTACATTTTTTTCCTACTGTTTCTGATGGAAAGGGAAAGTAATTATATGAGTAATAATAAGAGTTGAAGTGTGGTTTTGTGGGCAGCTTGTTTTCATATAGGACACACCAAGAAGCTTTGAAGCCAGAAACTCCTCCCCACCAGCCAGTTGATGCAGATACAGCTGTGGAACATCGCTTGTGCTGGTATGATTCTGTAACAGCCTTGATTTGTGGTGGTCCTGGGCCACGGCCTCAGTGAACAGCATGCACCCATCTGCTTTTGGTTGTCAGTAGTACCAAGAATAGCGTTAGCTCTGCTAAATCAAGACCTCTATCATTGAAGCAAGGTTGGATTCTTTTATAAAAATGGTAAGACAAAATATTGGAGAAACATATAGAGTTCATGTGAGTGACAGATAATATATATACAAAATGTTGATTAAAATGTTTATATATGCAGATAAAAATATGTGCTTGTTTTATATATGCATACATACATGCATTTAAATAAACTTTCTATACAAACACATCTACTTATCTGTCTGAGTGAAAGTAAACATCAAAACACGAAACAACTCACTAATTTTTTTTTTAAACCAGGATTCAGAAATCTAAAATCTTAATTTACACAAGATACGCACTCAGCTGTCAAGAAGTGGTAAAAAATTGACATAACTCTTAGCATCAGATCACTCCTTTAGAAGTTTATCCTCATATGTTACTGATACAGTGTCACCAAAGATGTAAATAATGGTGCTGACAACTGACTACATTAGTATAAAGTTTCTGACTTTATATTTCTGATGGAGCTTGGAAATTCTGAAATAAAGCCTTCCTGAACTTTCCATGAACAAGGACAGCGTTATGGAGTGGGAGCTGGCTTTAGATATTATGCACAGATATTTGCTGAAATATTTTGAAGTAGAACACAGCCCCCCCCCCCCCCCCCCCCCCCCCCCCCCCCCGATATTCTAGTACAGCACACAGTACTGTTCCCTACATAGTTCATTTTGAGAATGATTCCAGACAAGTCATGACATGGTTTCTGTTGTTCATGTTCTGCAAAGATAAAGCAAAGGCAGGATTTTTGTATTCGTATAAAGCAAACAACAAATGGGTGAATTTTCTAGTTGAATTTTTCATGAGAATTAGGAAATTGGAGAATCTTCTTTATGTCTTATTTTTTATGCACACATAGAGAATAAGCACTTCTTGACGCTTCTCCTTATTACTAATAAATCACTTCTTCTATCAGATTGTTGCTGCTTTTTCTTCCAACTACTCCAAGAAAACTGTCTGCTTTTCTTGCCGAAGAAGATCTAAACACGGACATTCATTTCTACCTATTTCCGCATGTTTCTGCTACTAGTCAGCAGTTTAGGTTATAATTGTATATATGTGTAAAGCAGAGACAAATCTTATGAGTGACAGTTCCCCAGTGGCAGGGAAACACATGCCTAGAAATTGACTGTAGATAATCAAGAAGATTGGAGGCAAAAGTAGAGGTTTGGGGGCAAGGGGAACAACAGCTATACTTTTCTTTTGAAACGGCCAACTCTATCTTCTCTATGGGTCTCTCGACAGAGGAATCAGGTCTCCCTCTTCTCTCAGATATCACACCACCACATTAGTAAGACATGCAGTCAATGAAGTAGGAAGAAGTTCATTAGGGATGAGCCCAAATACTGATACTTGGAAATGGGTTTGAGGCCATCAAAAGTTTATAGTCTATATGTGTGTGTGAAAAAACAGGGAGAGGGTAAACAGTCCATGCAACTTCCATCTCTGGCTTGAGCAAATATCTGCAAGTGGCTCTCTAAAGAGGCTGTCTTTCATTGACATATTCCTGGTGTGTCCTTCTATTCTGCCTCAAAGAAGACATTATCTGTGTTAGAATTTGTCTGCTTTTGCAGCCTGGGCCGTGCCAAGTTCTGCAGGTCTTCCAGCCAACTGTGCATTATTGCAGGCTGGTTACAGTGTTCCTTTCCTGTGGTTTTTGTTTAAGCCACCTCCACCACATATCACAGAGAGCACAGCTGTGAGGGGAACATGTGATCGGCTAAGAAGAGGTAATGGTAAACTGTAAATGGTTCGGTATAGAGACTGGAGAGAGAAGCTCTTAAAAACAGTGCTGATACTTTAATTATAATCTTAGGATTTGCAAAAAGTGGTAGAGAAATTTACTTCTACTCACCTGTAATTGAAAATGGAAACAGTAATTAGCTGATGTTAATTTCCCAAAGGTGTTTGTGTACCTGGGATACTGCACGTGGCTGATGGAGCTGGTGAAGAGAGGCAGACTATGGTCACAGGCAGCCTACCAATGCAGCTGGTAAGGTAGGGCTCACTGGAGCATGGCCCAGAGGAAACTTAATTAATTCTCTCAAAAATTATAAACACTGAGGCCAAGTGAAATTTCAGAGCCTTCAGTGAGTTTTGGAATGTTACTAGCCTTATTTATTCAGAGGACTGTTTGTAAGGGGCCTTCATGAGAAGGTGGATGCTGGCCTGGTGACACAGAGCATCCCATCCAGCCCAGCAACGTGTCTCCAGCAGCAAGCAGTCATAGGTGCTGGCGTGTTTTACCAGAACTGGCTGTGGCAGTGTACCCCAGAGACGCAGCACAGCTATTACTGCTCAGGATTCAGGCATGAAGACAGGATGACAGGATATCAGATATGCTCATTGTCTGATACTGAATTTCCCAGTTTTGGATTAACGTGAGATTCTTATTTACCTGTGGCTATTTAGGGAGAAACTCTGTGAGGACTTTTGGCATCTCTTCTTAGCTAGAAGAGCATAGGTCTTGTATTCAAACAAGAAAGCAATTTAAGGCTTCATAATAATTTCAGCATTATTCAGAAGTTACAAATTTCTGAAGAGTTCAGCTAGCCAGTGTTCTACACCTGGTGTTGTTTCCATATGGAATAAATTACTATTGTTGGTGTATAAATCCTCCAGCTGTCCAAAAGCAAACACAATATTGGTGCCATAAATCTGCAGTCGGAATTGGTAGAACTATGGTTAGCTAATTCAGAGGGAAAAAGCAGATCATGTCAGGATGTCTACTGTTGTAACTTTAACATATTTCCAGGCTCTTTCTTTTTTAGGATTCTGTTGATGTGATTGAAGCACTTTGGCATGGGAAGGGAGTCAGGAAAGAGGGGAGTGACAAGTGCTAGGGTATGATGGATTCTGGGCTCTGCTTGCATGGGTCATTTCACTGGACGGAATATAGTTATCCCCAGATGTGCACACATCTTACCCTTCAGGTGGTGCAATTATAAAATATGAGTAGGGCTGGATTAAACTTGGTTAGCAGTAAAAAAATAAACCAACTTTGCTAGAACTGAGCACACAAGCACTACACAACCTTCTGCCTCTCTAGTGTTTAGCAGATGTTTATTTGAAACCATTTTATGCCCAAGGTTAATATTCCATGTGATGGCAACAAAATGTAGAAAATGTGAGCTCTGGCCATGGCAGATTTAAGGATAAATTTCACTGCAAGAGATAGATCCTGCCCCTGCACCCCCGTACCCCTTTACAGTAGCTAACCAGCACTGCTTACTTTCCTTTCGGTTCTTTATATAATATACTATAATGGATAATATCATATCTACTTAAGTAGTAGCACAACAAAACAGTGATTCCATAATTATTCAAATTGCATAGAATACTATGCTATGACTGCTACTGCCAAGAAAATATAAAAAATATGAATATCATAGTCCATACATATTTATCTGGGGGGAAAATCCTGACAATAGAAGTATTTTTAATCTAGCAGACATGCATATCATATTCCCGGAAAAATTCAGATAATTTTTTTTTTTTTTTTTAAATAGAAGGGGTAATTAATCATTAGAATAATTTGTCCAGGGGATGTTCTGGCTTCTCTGTCACTTGGAGTTTTAAAGTCAAGATTAAAATGTCAGCCTGAAAGATTTGTTTTAATCAAGCAGAGGTTAAAAGCTATGGACTGGCGTTCTTCTGAGATAAGGACTGGACAAACTGCTGGGCAACGTGCTCTAGCTGACCCTGGTCTGAGTGGTGGGGTTGGACTAGACAGTTTCCAGAGGTACCTTCCCACCTCAGCTATTGTGCAGTTCTGTAGTACAGTACATTTTTTTCCAAACTCAAGCAGTCTTTAACCTTTGGGACCAACAGATCTCTGCCCAATCTCAAACCAAGTAGAACTGGAGAGGCTGTAAAGGTCTTTTTTTCAACAAGGACCCTCAGGCCCTTCACAGATGCTCACTGTTTTCCAGACTGCAGTTTGGCAGCCATGGAATAGCCTAGGATGCCATTAGGTGGGCAGATAAAATACACCTGTCTGAGCATTTCTGTCACCTATTCATTGTTTGCCTTTATTGGTTCCTAAAGAATGTAACTTCCTCCCCTGGCCCCAACAAGTGGATAGACACAGGAGTAAACCTACTAGTAAAATGGTGGAAAAACTGAGAAGGTGGCAATGGTAGAGGTTCCATCCAGCTCTGACCTTAATAAAGGGCTTATCTGGTCAATTGATATGGCTGCAGTCAGTTTGTGGGTTTGGGTACTGTTGATAATAGGTGGTAATTTTGTCTTGCCACAGGGAACTGTAGGCCATGGGAGCAATGGGAGTTGTGCAGAACCTGTCACCAGGCTCTGAGGCTGCTGTGTGATGTTGTGTCTCTCCTTGAAAGGGGAGATTGGTGTAAAGCCCCATGGGCATTACAGCTGCAGATGGCAACATATGATCTAGCTGATGTTTAACCACATTGGAAGGCCCCCTGAGGCCAAAATACAGAGGACCTTATGCCTAATCACTCTCCAAAGCACTTGGCTGCCTTGCTGGGGTAAGACTCCCAGCAAGCAGCTGGAAGCACATTTTCCCATGGTAGCTATCCAGAGCGCTAAAATGGAAGTTAATTTAATCCTGCAGTAGTTTCCTGGAGGCAGCCTCCCATGATATATTGGTTTCACAGCATTTCCTTTTCAGCTTTGATTCTCAGGTAACAGTTGGATCTTCTGTTCTCCTTAAATAAAATATATCTTCTCTATAATTCTTCTCTGTCGCCTAAAAAGAGGTAGGGACAGGCATATGCCTGACAAAACACTTTTTATGCCACAGGTATTGTTACCAGGCAACCATCCCATGCAGCTTTGGCAGAATACAAACTTCATCAGCCACTAACCCTTCAAACATCGGAACCAAGATATGCCAGCAGAAAACATCAGTGATCTAGGTGAAACAATGGGGTAACAAAGATTTTCAAAATCAACAAATTATTAATTATGATACGTTAGCACTGTGGTTACCATGCCCATTTTCCAAAATATTGCCACAAATGAGTGATGCTTGCTTGCATGTGAAAAGGTTAATTATATCTATTGTTTAGGGGAGGCATCCCAACCTCTTGGGTTATCAGTAACCTAAATATTTTTACTATGGCAGGTTCAGTGCACTCTGTATGAAACTGGAAAAAATTCACAGCTTCCATCCCTATCTAGAATAAAGGGAGAGATGAGAACTTGCCAGATCCAACCAAATTTTCTCCCATTAAGCACTACAGGTAGTCATCTGTGTCAGCACAAAGCTGTTACAAAATTATCTTACTTTACAGTGGCATTTCTGAAAGCTCTTCCTTTTCACAGCCATTAGAATAAAATCTGTGTACTTTGCTCAGCTTCCAGATTTGTGGCTGTCAGGCTTTTTGGAGTCTATGCTGCTACGTGGGTAAGCAAAAGTGAGGGATCAAGAGATTTAACTCATTGCAACTCAGTTGGCTACAGTCAGTTGACACCTGATGGGTACTTGTAGAGTATACTCATATATGCCCAATGGATTAAAGCAGCAGAAAACAAAGTAGGTGGAGAAACAAATCACAATCCATGGGTATAGCTGCAGTGACATTCCTAGTGGAGGACATAAGCATCAGCCAAAATGTTACCGAAATCTCGGAATGAAGAACTTATCGACACCAATGTGATGTAGATAAGCAGACACTTCTTTGTTAACGGCCGGGTGCGTGAGCGAGTCCTCTCACGATCAACGCACACCGTGGTTCAAAATCATACACCTTATATAGAACTCCTTCATACATATTCATTAAATATTCCTGCATAATCATAAGATTTCCCATAAATCATTAACATACTCTCCTCCCATATCCGATTCTGCGCAGTAAAGCTTAGAAAGGTCCGGAAATGGGTCTGGGGTACGATTTGGGTGGGTGGTATATGAGTCGGTGGTCGCGATCTCCCCCTGCCGGAATTACCTTTCACTTAAGGTAACTGTTTCTTGGCCGGCAACTATGGGTTGCTTCACTCGACTCTCCCCAGTTCACATTAATTCTCATTTTGACATTTTAGTACATTCTCCTAGGTTACCTATAAACAATCATCTCAAATCTTAAGTCTGTTATCTAAGTTCTAAACATTCCTACTAGGTGATTCTGGCCAATACCTCCGGCCTTAGTACGGGGCTGTACAGAGGATTTTTATAGCATCTTTTACTATAAAAGTTTCATTAAAATATATTTCTTACCCTTCTATATTTCCATTACATGATTGATTTTATAAAATCAAATAATCAATCAAATAAAGTCAATCAATCTTAACTTATTAGCAAATCTATAACATTTCCCCCCTTTGAAAGTGTTGAAAATTATTATTTCAGTACTTTCACATTATTTACATATCATTTGTTTCAACATATTTTGGTGGTGGGCTATACCTTGGTGGACTAGTTGGTAGTTCTCTCATGATCATACGATTGACTGCAATTCTGTTGGTAAACTGCTTCTTCAAACATGCATATACTAGCATGATCATCAAAAAGACAATCAGTAACAAAACCAAAGTTTTGATTATGGATTGTATCCAAGAGCTCAAGTTCCATCCTAATTTGTTAAAAATTTTCCCTAACCAGTCTTCTGACATATCTTCTTGAATTGATTCTGTTTCTTTTTCAATTTTATCTAATAAATTGAAATCATGTTCCACATCTTGTGTGACATTTGGAATGTGGATACAACAGTGGTCCAGTTTATCTTTGAAATATCCACATACTCCATGTTCTTTAAGTAGGAGCATATCTAATGCCATTCTATTTTGTAAAGTCATTCTGGAGATCGCCTATAATTGTATATTCAATTCCTTAAACCCCTTTTTGGTAACGTTTGCTAATTTTTCCACTTGACCAGTTAACTTATAGAGCCATGCTCTGTTTCTATAGGAAGCTATAGGATTTTAAAGTGATTCAAGTGCCCAGCCAATTTTCACTCCTGTAGATGGTTCATTCCAAATATCATCATTTGTCTCAGATCTCTTTGTTTGTTTCAGTTCTAAATTTTCTAGGGATCCTCTAAATGGTGATTTCTTCCAAATTGGACACAATGTTGGCATGCCTAAAGTAATTTGTTTCACTTTACCATCTAATGGTAGATGAGTTGTCCAGGTTCCATCTCTCAATGCCCAAATTAGATGTCCTGGACTTTGAATAGTAGATTTTTTACAGCTAAACATACTTCCTTTTCTGGGTGTATAGGCGCTAGTTAGATTAAAAATATTCTTAAGACCTCGACAAAAACAACCATATTTTAAAACAGCGGCCAAAGGAGGGATTCTTTGAATTATTAAGTCTATATTGCTACAATCATACACTTTTTCACATTTCCACCATGACACTATTTTATTTTCCTTCTCTCCCAATGAAGTTGATCTATCATTGACCCAGGGTAATACTAAAAAAACTTTTCCATCCCAGGTAGAACACCAAGAAGTTTTTGCCATATGCTGAAAATGGGAATATAAGGTCATAGACCAAACTGAATCCCAAACTATTTCCTTTTCCTGTAGGGTTCAATTCTTTTTCTCACATTTTGTCTCGGTTATCCATACACTGGTGTTTGTTGTAGCCATTTTAGGGTAGTAACACCATCCCTTGTTCCCTAAATCTCCATATAATCCCGGTTTTGCTACAAATCTTCCTTTACATTCCCAAATGGTTGAATATACTGGTGATTCTTCCCCAGCTTTAACCTTTTGCAATTCCCAAGTTTCCCTAGGTTCTTGTTTACAATTCATTGTCCCATTTTCATATTCCAATTTGGTCAGATTCATGGTTAAGATTCCCCATGGAATAGATTCACCTTCTGCCCTCGGTATTGGTAAACAAGCAGTGATCTGCATAACATTTTATAAATTGGCAAATCCTTTAATCAATCCTACCATCAAATTTTCCTCAGCCATTTGTTTGGGAATGTCAATCACTTGTTCTGTTTCTACTTGTCTTTTGTTCCTGTCCACCGAGTCAGCCCATGATCCCACCAACACTACCGACCAAAATAAAATCCAATATGAAAAATTAGACATGTTTTGGTGTCAATTTTAAAGTCTCTGGGTCACGATTGACAATTTTCCATGAAATAGGTGCTTTCTTCACTCAAATATAATGTATCCAAGCATCTGATTCTGCTATCTTGATAGCTGTAAAAGTGGTTAACAGTACTTGAAAAGGTCCTTTCCAACGTTCCTGTAAAGGTTCGGAGGTCCAGGTCTTCACATAGACATAATCTCCTGGTTGGAAATCATGCACTGAATTTTCCAGGGATAAAGGTCTATTCCAAATTACTGCACTCTGAATTGCAGCCAAAGTTTTTCCTAGAGAAAACAAATAGTTATATACATCCTGCTTTCCTTTTACATGTATGTTTGGATTTGGTTCTGGAGACTCATATGGTTTTCCATATAATAATTCATAAGGACTAACTGAGGTTCCACTCTTTGGCTGTACTCTGATTCATAATAATGCCAATAAAAGTGCCTGAGGCCACTTTGGACTGGTTTCTTGACAAATTTTACTTATTTGTTGTTTCAAAGTTTGATTCATCCTTTCCACTTTCCCACTAGATTGTGGTCTCCAAGACACATGTAAATCCCAATTAATGCCCAGTATTTTGATAACTCTTTGGACTACTTCAGCAACAAAGTGTGGACCTCTGTCAGAAGAAATTCCAATAGGAACTCCAAATCTCAGAATTATTTCTTGTAATAACCACTTCACCACTTCTTTTGTTTGTGTGATGCGACAGGGAAGGGCTTCTGGCCATCCTGTAAAAATATCAACCCCTACCAGGAGGTACCGGTACCCATTTTGTCTGGGTAGCTCTGAGAAATCTACTTGCCAATAATCTCCAGGTTGTGTACCAGATTTCAGTCTACCCATTTGAACCTTTTCTTAATCATTGGATTATTCTTCAAACATACTTCACACTTTGCAGTTACCATTTTAGCTATTCCAAACATCTTAACTGATATTACTTGTTTTTGTAAAGATGTTACTAAGGCTTCTGCCTCCCAGTGACATTCTTGATGTCTCGTTTGAATTATCTCTCTCATCAAAAGAGGTGGAATTACTACCTGTCCATTAGGAGTTATCCACCATCCAGTTAATTTTTTCTTAGCATTTAATAACTGACTCAATTTGTCATCTTCCTCTAAATATCTCGGTTTTTCCCTAGGAAGGGTTACTGTTTTAAAAGGAATTATTGCCATTTGCAATGCTTGTTTCTTTGCTACCTTTTTTGCTGTTTTATCAGCTAAATTATTCCCAGCTATTATTTTTGTATTCTCAATCTGATGTGCCTTACAGTGCCTGATTGCTACTTGATCTGGCTTTTGAACTGCTTGCAATAATCGTAAAATTTCTGTTTGATGTTTAACGTTTGATCCTTGAGAGGACAATAACCTCCTCTCTTTCCACAAAGCTCCATGGACATGCACTACCCCAAAGGCATATTTTGAATCAGTCCAGATATTTACTGTCTTGCCTTTACTTAATTCTAGGCTCGAATTAAAGTGATAAGTTCTGCCTTTTGGGCTGATGTGGTACTAGCCAATGCTTCTGCTTCTATAACTGTAGTCTCTGTTGTTACCGCATATCTGGCGTATCGGACTCCTTGTTCCATAAAGCTGCTTCCACCAGTATACAATTCCCAGTCTGGTTGCTCCAATGGTACATCCTTCAGATCCTCACGACTGGAATAAACATACTCGATGGTAGCCAAGCAATCATGTTCCAGTTGTCCTTCTTCCTGTATGGAACTTCAAAACACTGCAGGATTTACCAGGTTAGTTGTTTTTAGAATCACATCATCCTGTTCAGTCAATACCACCTGGTATTTCATCATTCAGCTGGGGGACAGGCAGTGTCCCCCCTTCTGTTCTAAGACAGTTATCACCATGTGTGGAACATAGACTGTTACTGTTCTTCCCAAAGTCAATTTCTGAGCTTCTTGTATGAGCATTACTGTTGCTGCCACTGCTCGAAGGCAGTTTGGCCACCCTTTTACTCACTGTATCCAGTTTGGAGAAGTATCTGACTGGTCATTTCCAGCTTCCTATCTTCTGAGTTAACATGCCCAGTGCAAGGTGGCGCCTTTCATGAATAAACAACTGAAAATATTTGGTTAAATCCGTAAGTCCCAAAGCGGGTGCAGACATTAAGGCACATTTCAACTCTACAGAAGCCTTTTGCTGTTGTGGGCCCCATACAAAGGGAAAATTCTTTTGGGCCTCATATAGCGGTTTAGCTATTAGCCCATAGTTCATAATCCAAAGGCGACGCCACCCAGTCATTCCCAAAAATGATCTGAGTTCATGAATATTTCTCGGCTCAGGTATACCGCAAATAGCTTCTTTGTGATCTTTTCCTAATTGTCGTCGTCCTTTTGAAATCTCAAAGCCCAGATATATCACAGTCTGGCAGGCTATTTGGGCTTTCTTCCTGGATACCTTGTACCCATTTAGTCCAGAAAATTCAAGAGGACAATAGTCACCTGTATACAAGTAAACCTTTCTTCTGTGGCAATCAGTATGTCATCCACATATTGTAAGAGTAAATGTCCAGGTCTTGATTTATCCTGTTTCCAGATTTCAAGTTCCTTTGCTAACTGATTTCCAAAAATAGTTGGACTGTTTTTAAATCTTTGGGGTAATCTAGTCCATGTCAGCTGCATCTTTCACCCGGTTTGAGGATTTTCCCATTCAAAAGCAAACAATTTTCTGCTTTCCTTTTCCAAAGGTATACAAAAGAAAGCATCTTTTAAATCAAGCACTATAAACCACTGATAAGTCTCCCTTAACGCTGTTAACAGTGTATAAGGGTTTGCTACTACAAGATAAATATCCTTAACTATTTGATTTACTGCTCTCAAGTTTTGCACCAGCCTATATTCACCTGAGGGTTTTCTGACTGGTAAAATAGGAGTATTATACTCAGATTCACATTCTTCCAAAATTTTATACTCCAAAAATTTATCAATCAATTTCTTCAGTTCCTGTCTCACTTCTGATTTGATTGGATATTGTTTAATTCTCACTGTTCCTGCGCCTTCCTTCAAATCTATTTTAACAGGCTCTGCTAGTTTCGATTTACCAGGAATATCTGTTTCCCATACAGTAGGGATCACTGCCAAATCCACCTCCGGTGGAATTTCTTGTTCCTTTACTCTTTCTCGTACCATCAAGATTTCTCCTGTTTTTGACTCAGGTCTTTTCAAGAAAAGTTCTCCTTCCTCAAAAACAATTTGTGCATTTAATTTGGATAACAAATCTCTTCCTAACAAGGGTATCAGACATTCTAGTACATACAAAAATTCATGTATAATTATCTTATTTCCAAATTTCAAATCCAGGGGTTGCAGAAATGGCCTGGTTTTGTTCCAATTTTTCCTTTACAGGTATTTAATACAAAAAATATTGCTCCTGTATCCACTCCCAATCTCACAGGTTGAGCAACATTTTTTTTTCCACTTTCTTATTATCAAAAGTTATAGCCATTACCAAATTATCTCTAATAGTTAGCTTACATTCATCCTGCCAATCCTTTCTTTGTCTTAAATAAAAGAACAAATCCACATTTGGCATTTTATTCCATTTCCCTTCTCTTTTACAATACAACATTAACTGCAAAATAGTGTTATAATTCAGTGTCCCATTCATGGGCCACTTTTCCTGATCATCCAATATATACAAAGGCCACCAATTATTACAATACTCAAATTATTACAATATTCAATCATCTGGCTCTTTTGCAGATCATCATGTAAATGTCCCCAATGTGCCAATAAACATCCCAACAAAAAATTTTTCGGGATTTTGTCATTTACAGCAAGATTACCCATGCTTTTACTTTTAAACAACCGAGTTAACTTAGATGCCATGGTATAATCACTCACAGTACAATACACAATTATTCAACTCTGTCACTCCGATCCGCAGATCCACACTCCACACTCGCTTTTGTGCTCAATTGCACGTCTCACCCTTACAGCCACACTCACACTTTTCCACAATTGTTACTTTAAACAAAGACATAAAACACAATATTATACACTTCTTAATTTTCTTCTTGATACACAGACACAATAAACAATTCTGTATCAGAAGAAAAACCCCTCCTAACTTCTTGTTAGAGGCACTACCTTAGAGAACACTATAGCATATAGGTCCTCTTGTTTCCACTTTTGTCCAACCCTTAAATAGCTTTCGCTTATGTCTTACGGGCAGACGCCTAGGCTTCCACTTCCACAAGGATCCTTTTAGTCCAACCCTGCGCAGCTTTCACCGCGTCTGACAGGCAGACTTACTCAGTGGGACTCAAACCCACTGGTGGGTCTCCAACCCACTCCTTACCATACACTTATTATAGTGGGACTCCTACCCACTCCTTTAGTGCACTTGCTTTAGTGGGACTCTAACCCACTTACTACAATTACAAAAAGAAGTGTCTTACCAAAATCCAGGGAACTTCGTGAAGAGCCTTACGGATTGGGGATCGATGGGTATCCCCGAGAAATCCTCGGTGCTGGCTGGAACTGATCAGGTCCCCGAGTCCTCCGGTCTCCTTCAGCGAGGTCCCATCTGGGTCGCCAAACTGTTACTGAAATCTCGTAATGAAGAACTTATCGACACCAATGTGATGTAGATAAGCAGACACTTCTTTATTAACGGCCGGGTGCGTGAGTGAGTCCTCTCACGATCAACGCACACCGTGGTTCAAAATCATACACCTTATATAGAACTCCTTCATACATATTCATTTAATATTCCTGCATAATCATAAGATTTCCCATAAATCATTAACATACTCTCCTCCCATATCTGATTCTGCGCAGTAAAGCTTAGGAAGGTCCGGAAATGGGTCTGGGGTACGATTTGGGTGGGTGGTATATGAGTCGGTGGTCGCGATCTCCCCCTGCCGGAATTATCTTTCACTTAAGGTAACTGTTTCTTGGCCGGCAACTATGGGTTGCTTCACTCGACTCTCCCCAGTTCACATTAATTCTCATTTTGACATTTTAGTACATTCTCCTAGGTTACCTATAAACAATCATCTCAAATCTTAAGTCTGTTATCTAAGTTCTAAACATTCCTACTAGGTGATTCTGGCCAATACCTCCGGCCTTAGTACGGGGCTGTACAGGGGATTTTTATAGCAGCTTTTACTATAAAAGTTTCATTAAAATATATTTCTTACCCTTCTATATTTCCATTACATGATTGATTTTATAAAATCAAATAATCAATCAAATAAAGTCAATCAATCTTAACTTATTAGCAAATCTATAACAAAAATAGGCCAGTCAGGTAAGAAGTTTCAAAATTAGTTCCCACTATCTTGAAAGCAATTTTCATCTAATCAGCCTTCCCTTTGCTTCTCTGCTGGTTGAAGGAGTTGACATTCTGCAGGAGCACAGCTTGGTTGCTCACATGAAAAGGTCTTGTAGTCCATCAAACCTCCTCTTAGTCCATAAATAGAAATAGGAGTAAGAGACCTTTGAAAATGTGAACATAACTATATATAGTTACATTTATCAGGTAAAAAAAAAAAAAAGTAAAAAAAAAAAAAAAAGTGGTGGAAACCAGCAGGTAGATGATGAAGCTGTTGGTACTCAAGGTCATCTATTTGCTCAACACTGGTATCTGTTTTGTGAATGTAGATGTTATAAAGTGCATCTATAAATTATAACATGCGGAGTCTTCCATACACAGAGGCCAAGTTTGTCCTTTCACATGCAAATAAATATCCAAGAGCCAACAACAGCGCCTGAGGTCCATTCAACAGCCATGCGATTGAAAGGGTTTGACAGGTCCAGTCCCTCACATGCTATAGATACAGCATTCAAAAGTGTTTGAAGATTTCATAGCACATTGAAAAATACAGAAGGTTAACGCTGACCAAATGAATGACTCAAAGGCACCAGTTTTCCTTTCTATTTGATTTCTTGAAGCTGATTCCAAGTAAAAATTTCCTAAAGAATAATTATAACTTCCAAAATGAACCAGTTCTCACAAAGAAAGAAATTTTACATATGTTTACAAATTTTGCCCCTTGTGCTTTGTGGGGAGAAGGAATCATTAAGTAACTAATTCTATTTTGGTCTTTCACACAAAATTTCTTTGAATGGCTTTTCAGCAAATCCAAAAGGGCAGGAAGAAAACTCTGTATGTTATTTCCTTCAGCACTTTTATTGTTCTAGGGCCTGTCTCCTGTCATCATTTATCACATCTTAATGTGTGATTTGCACTGGATTTGTGGACCCTGGCTTTTTGAGATGTCATTGCACCACTTTTTGTTGTCTGTTAATAAACATTTACGATGAGATCAATGGTACTGTACAAATAACCATGATTAAAATGTGTCCTGCTTTTTCAGGACCCTACAAGAGCAGGTTCACGTGATGATAAAGGTATTGATGCAGATGTTTCCTGAAGCTTTCTGCAGTGCTCTCAATCTATACATGACATATGTATTCCCATTTTTTATTTAAAATCTTGCACATTTATGAATCTTTTTTCCTGGTGATATGCCAGGGTGCCCTGTTGCCAAGGCAAACAAAACAAATGACAAAACTGTCTAATTCTTTTCTGTTTCCTTCTAGTACAAAAGAAATCATTGCAGTCTGGGTTGTTCACATAACAGGGCTATGGATTTTGTCTCCAAATTCTATTCTGAATGTATTATTTCAAATATGATTGTTCATGCAGAAATGCCTTCATCTAAGAGCTCTTCCTGTTGTATTAAAATTAATACAAACTGTTATTTAAAAGATGGACCACTGACAATTTTAGTGTTTCTTTGAGGAATCGTCTTGTTTTAAAATGATTTATGGTACCACTAAAGCCTGCTAATCTGGTCATTGTGCTGCTCCTGCTCATTATTGGAAACAGGGCCATAAAACTCAGCTAATAAAATGTTCTATTGCACAGATGAAATATTGTGAACGTCGTCTTTCCTTTCTTTCTAGATGTCTGTCAGTCCTAAAACTACAGAACATGCTTGTTATCTTTGCTGTTAATTTTTTATTTTTAAAAATCATATATTTTCCCCAAATTCAGATCCAAACCCTTCTTTTTCACCTCATAGTTTTTACTAATTTCTCCTGATCGAGTTTTACAAAATTGGAATACTTGATTATCACATTTTGTGGCCCCATGTAGAAGTAAAATTTTGAGACCTAATATAAATCTTTCTGAAGATAAAGGGAACTCAATTAGAATAATAGGCCCCAGTATTCTGATCAATTTACACATTTGTAATTTTTAATTTATGGGTTCATTTGGTACATGCATGACTTTGCATGGCATAAGGTGAATATGCATGGAGATTACATTTACTCTGCAGTATCTGAATTAAACTTTTTCCTGCCAATTACCATCAAAGTGAAAAAAGTAGACCTAGCCTGCTCTGTAAGTGAATTTCACAGGTAGATAAGGTAATTTTTCCTGAATTTCATATACGTAAAATACTAATATTATTATAGTATTCAGAGATTCTAATCGAATTAGGTCTTTGTTATGTTGTTGCATAAACAGACGCACATTACTAACTGGAAATTCTTTACATTGAAAATACGTTTGCATTTACATATTTTGGGAAAGGGTTTTCAATTTTTTTCCCCCTTAATTTTTGTCAAAATTGTGTGCAGCCACATTACATACGAACAAAGGCTTTAGTCAGCGTAACAAGGATTTGATTATTTTTATAAACTCCCTCTCCAGTTCAAGCTGGTTAAGTGAGTCCAACAACGGTGTGTTAGCTTTTCCCACTGATGAGGACACCAGCTATATCAGTCTCTAAGTTTTCCTGTGAAACTGTGTATTTAACATTCTTTCTCCTGGGCAGTAAATGCAAAAAAACCCCAATCACCACCACTGACCGTCAGTGTCCTCTCAGCACTGTTTTGCCATACAGCAGCTCAGCTCTTGTCGTGGGTAATGGAAGGGTGATCTGATACATCACTTTCTGTTTCCTTTTAGGGTACATGCTTTACAGCTTGTCAAGTATAATAAAGATATGACATGTGCAATAACCTTTTCTTTCCTTATGAATAAAAATGTGTTATAATAAAATAGTCTGGCAGAGTTCCATCAGCCAGAACATTTTCAAAAGTAACTTGCTTCATCTAAAAAAGAAGGAAGAAGTGGAGGAGGAAAAGAATGTCAGTTTGTCTTTGAAACCAGGAATATGCAAGGTCTCATGACATAATTCTTTTAAAATAATTTCAAGCAACAGTACATCAGTTAATAAATTCATTATTTATCTAATTTGTATTTTAGATGTTTTCTTAATCAATTATTGAGCTTTCTGTGACATGCATGACTCTATAAATTGCATTAAAATGTGGTTAACTCTGCAAGTATCAATCAGCTGTCAAAAAAAGCAAAGCAAACTTCTTAGAGAGCTCCATCTCCTGAGAGTCTATGTTCTGCACAACTTTCATCTTCTGGCAAAACTCAGATTAAGATAAAATGCAAGTCTATCACTTTAAACAACAAGGAAAGTTTATGCATTCTTTAAGCATGCATTTCCATACTGTCTTGTTTTGCCACAGGAGATTTTATCAACATCAACATTTACATCAACATGTGTACCTGCTTTTGCCCAATTCTGAATGAGTTATAATGATAATGTTGCTAATGATATTACTAATGTTTTAGGGGTCTCTTATCTGATGGGGAAAACAACCTCCTCTGTCTTCCTGTGAGTTAACTTGTAAAGGGGAACCTTTGTCATGAAGAAGATTATCCTCTTGAGAATTAACCTGTATGAACATGCTGATAGTTGACTTTCTACATTATGTGAGATCACTAATCATGGGAATCCTGTAGCCTGACTTTTCTCTGTAATTAATTCAGCTGCTGCTTTCTCCTTCTGTCCCTTCCATTACTCCTCTTGCTCTCTTTGTTTTCTTTCAGTTACCACTCTTAGTCTTTAGGTACTTGCACAGGAGAATTACTGAAGAGTAATAATAAACAGACAGAAATACCCTGCGTTTCTGCAAGTTATCTTTATCTTTGTAAAAGATGTTTTTATCCGTTCCTGCAAGCATAATTCATGAATGTTTTTAGACTTGAAACTGGCTATGATAAGTGCCTGTTAGTTTCTCAAAATATACTTTTAAAAATAATTATCATTGGTGAGAAAATTACTTTGATGCATAAGTATTAAACTGGGAAAAATATCAACCTATGCTGTATTGTCTAAACGAAAATGTATCGGATCTGGCTGAGCCCCATAGCAGCCCTCATAGCTCTGTGCTTGTACTGGTAGCTACAGCTGGTGATAACACACCAGGGACTTGGCTGCTGCTGAGCAGCACTCACACAGCATCAAGGCTGTCTCCCCAACCTCCCCCTGACCCCTCACCAGTGACCAATGGGGTGTTCCATACCATATGAAGTCTGCTTAGATACAACAATTAAGAGAAAGGAGGAGGAGTGTGTGTGTGGGGCATTCGTTTTTTACAACATTTGTCTTCTACAGCAACCGCTATGCGTACTGAAGCCCAGCTTCCTGGGAAGTGACTGAATATCGCCGGCTGATGGGAAGTATAGACAATAACATATTTTGTTTTCCTTCACTTCTGCACATGTGACTTTTGCTATTGCATCATTGAACTGCCTATATCTTGATCCACAAGTTTTTTCCATTATATTTTCTTCCCCCCATGTTCTGCTAAGGAGGGGAGTGATAGAGTGGCTTGGTGGGCATCTGACATCTAGTTGAGGTCAACTGAAAAATACATAACTTCACAGTTGTTTAAAATGCCCAGAACACTATACGAAGTTTCAATGACACAAATTTCACAGAAACATTCAAATAGATTTTGCAACAGGCTCATCATCCTTTGTATAACCATCAGACAAAACATTTTGTATGAAAACAGGTGACTATATAATTAAAGGAGCACCTTAAGCACTGTGAATCACTAGTGTCTCCAAGAAGTAGTATGGTTCAATGGGTATAAGATTAAATTGGTTATTATGTGAGCCAGGTCATTTTCTCAGTTTTGATTGCAGTGAATTTTAGACACTTCATGTTTGAAGTTATTAATTTGTAAAATTGGTCTCATGATGCCTGTCCCCACTCACATATTTATAATGGAGCACTTTTAACTATGATATCTTCAAATACTGAAGAGGACTACAGATGTGTTGGGAAAAGGGACACTTAAGGAGGAGGACAATACCGAAACAGACTGACCTTCTCAATCTTTTTGCTCAACAACTGTGTAATACTTAATGTAGTATTCATCTTCCAACTGAAAGTACTCCTAACTGTTGTGATCTCAGGTTTTGCAGCATTTTCTGCTCCTTAAAATAATGTAATTTTCTAATAAGGATTGAGGTGAATGTGGCAATTCTCCTTATGTGTGCTCTGTATTCTCCTTTATAGGGGCATGACCAGATTCTAACAGTATCTGTAAGAGTGACCAGTCATACAAATAGAATAGCAAAGTGGTTGCAAGAAGGGTATAAACTAGTAATACAAATGAAAAAAGAGAGAGTACTGCCATGAGTAATCATCAAGAGAGTGTGTGCATGGATGGTCCAAAGTATATGGAGGTCATGTTGGTTTAGTATTTTATTATCTGGCTTGAAAGAGGAAGATGGTTTCATTGATGAAACTATGATTTCTTCCTGCCTGTTACTGAATTTTTTATTTTTTTTTTTTGCTGGAATTCGTTTCATTTACATATTATAAATCAGACAGACATCACTTACAATCAACAATGCAAACATGTAGTAGCTGATAGCCAGCTAGAAGCAGTGTTTTCTTCTATCCTGCCAGCGGCAGGGTACAATGGGGCATGTATTCAGAAGATCACACAGATTAATACCTGGCTCTGGGCCTGGTGTCAGTGGCTAAATTTGGGAGTTTTTGATCATGGCTCAGTTTACATAGCAGCAGGCCTGCTGGCAGCAGATGAGGTTCACCTGTCTCAAAGCAGGAAAAGGATATCCTAGGTCAGGAGTTAGCAGGGGTCACTGAGAGAGCTTTAAAGTAGATTTGAAGGAGGAAGGGCATTAAAATAGGCTTGCTAGAGATGAGCCTGGGGGCAGCATGCCAGTGTTGGAGACGAGTTTTTGATTCTTGGATAAGTAAGGAGGGGGATCAGCTGAACCACTACCTTGAACTTCCAGAGCCACTAAACAGACTTTAATCTGTTTAAGGAGCCTGGTTGACAGAGTCCCTTGGGAGGTGGTTCTGAAGGGCAAAGGAGTCCAGGAAAGCTGGACATTCTTCAAGAAGGAACTCTTAAAAGCACAGGAGCAGGCTGTCCCTATGTGCTGAAAGATAAGCCAGCAGGGCAGAAGACTGGCCTGGCTGAACAGAGAGTTTTCGCTGGAACTCAGGGAAAAGAGGAGAGTTTATGACCTTTGGAAGAAGTGGCTGGCAACTTAGGAGGACTATAAGGATGTTGTTAGGTTATGCAGGGAGAAAATTAGAGGCAAAAGCCCAGCTAGAACTCAAGCTGGCCACTGCCATACTAGATAAAAATGCTTTTACAAATACATTAGAAACAAAAGGAGGGCCAAGGATAATCTCCATCCTTTGCTGGCTGCAGTGGGGAATATTACCACAGAGGATGAGGAAAAGGCTAGAAGGACATAATGGTTTCTTTGCCTCAGTCTTTAATAGCAACACCAGCTGCCCTCAGGGTACTCAGCCCCCTGAGCTGCAAGACAGGGATGAAAAGGAGCAGAAAGAAGCCCCCATAGTCCAGGAGGAAACAGTGAGTGACCTGCTGCTCCGCTGAGACATGCACAAGTCTATGGGGCTGGATGGGATCCACTTAAGGGTACTGAGGGAGCTGGTGGATGAGCTCACCAAGCCACTCTCCATCCTTTATCAACAGTCCTGGCAAACTAGAGAGGTCCAGAAGACTGGAGGTCAGCCAGTGTGATGCCCATCTACAAGGAGGGCAGGAAGGAGGGTCTGGGGAACTACAGGCCTGTCAGCCTGACCTCGGTGCTGGCAGAGGTTATGGAGCAGATCATCTTGAGCTATCATAAGGCACATACAGAACAAACAGTGGATCAGGCCCAGTCAGGATTGGTGTAGGAAACGCAGGTCCTGCTTGGTAATTATAATGGAAAATGAAAACTGATCTACAATCCCTGCTATGAAACATATCACTGCCTTTTTAGAAACCTTGACCAATACTCAGTTCCTTTAAAGCCAGAAGCAAGTCTGTCTCCTGTAACCTTGAGGCAAGTATTGTGTTTGACCTTAGGAGAGATGCTTCAAAGAGAACAGAAGGGTTCTTAGCAGGAATCTTGGTGTATTTCAGATCTAAGGTGAAGGGAACACACTTAAGGATATAGCAGCAGATACCTGCATGCCTACTGAGATCCTGACATTTCTGCAAAGATGATTAATACCAATTACATGATATGCATCTCACACCCAAAGAATGAAAAACATCAGCTCATTTCCAGTGGGGTCATCAAACATTCAAGAGCAGATATTAAACTTCACTCATCTCTGAGGCAGAACAGATCCAGACTTAGCTTCTGGCAGCAGGTGCCTTTGCAGCCTGGTGAAAGGAAACACAGCAGGACTTTGGGGTGAGGGGCCCCGGGGCCCCTGGCACACTGCTGTGTACAGCTGTGCTCCAGAGCCGGGCCACAGCCATCACCTAGGCAGAGCAGCACAGCAAGGAGCAGGCAGAATAGGGCACAACCTGCTCCCTACTGGTGAGCCCACCCTTTGTGCACCACCCCAAGCATAAATCCACCGCGGGGTTCTGGGGAGTAAAAGGAGGCAGCTAAAAGGAGTGGAATGATGGCATGATAATGAAATATGCAACGCCAGAAGTACCTTGGAAAGATATAAAGCACTTTGGTTCTTTTTTTCCAAAGATGAAAGTGACAGAAGTTCAATATAAGCAATAATTTAGTGTAAATTACTTTTCCAATTGTTTTAGTTTCACTCATATATTAGTTATTCTCCTTCCTGTTGGATGTTTCAGCTACTTTCAGGAGATAAAAATGTTTCACTCAAAAAAAAAAAAAAAAAGATGATGATGGTGATTATTACTATCATTATTATGAACAGCAGATAAGACAGAGAAGTTCATGAAATTAATTCCAGAGCCAGACTACCTTGAAATCTGTGTGACAGAAGTCATGAAATTACTTTATCAGAAAGCCTTCGTAAATCACCGTGTCTGTCCACTGCTAGACTGAGAAAAAACAGAGATAACAATTAACATTTTAAGAAGTTGTCTGTTTCCTCCTTACAGTTTAAGGATCTCTGGGGAAGAACATTGCAGGGGCCAGGATTTTAGCTTTGATTATAATCTGGATTTCTGCAGTGCTGCATTTCAGTTACAGATGGTGGAAGTTATTGCTTAGGACTCTGTACAAAATAAAGATTGTTCTGTCAATCCTTCTTTAAGGACTGTTGCTGGATTTTTTTTGCTGTGTCTGGTAAAATTGCAAAAAGATAAAACTTATCACGAGGAAGAAATTTTAAAAGGAAAAACCACAAGTTGAATAGCTATAATTTTGGAAAGTGACAATTTAATGAAAAACAGGATGCTTTTCAGTTTATATTAGAGACTGTAATAATACTTTTGCTCAAATTTTATAGAAGATAGGGACACATAAAGGGTGAATGTCTGGCTTTGTAGTTTGAAATATGCCATTTCCAATGACTTAAACACTTCCTCCATGATGTAAAGCAGAAAGATGTAATTAATCACTAAGAAAAAGCATGTACCTATGAAATTTTTTTTAATCAAATAAACATCTATCAATACTTCATGCAAATAAAAAGAAACATATCAGAAAGCAACTAGGAAATATTGCTGTCTGGTCTTTTGGTGGCCTTCAGAATATTCCCTTACTTGTTTTTCTAAACATTTTTTTGATATTAAAGTTCACTTTTTGATGGTGTGATACAGTTAGAGAGCAGCTGTTAGACACTGTCTATCTGAAGGAATTGTTACTTCACTGAGACAAAGTGACAATCATGTCATTTGAATTCACAAAGAAAACGTGTGGATGCTTGGAAAGAAACTAGCGGGATGTGGCAAAAGGGCCCCAGGTGAAGAGCACAGTGACTGAGGTCTGTACAACACACTGATTCCAGTAAAGTGGTCTGAGACATGCCTTCAGAAGGCATCCAGCTGTGTTCAGAAGCACGAAGAAGGTGGGGTGCCTGTTGGCTGGGACACTGCAGGCAGCACGCCCAGGAGCACGTGGGGAGGCAGGTGCTGGTGCCGGTGTGGTCAGCAGTGGGAAGTGAGGAGGAAGGATTTGTAATGCTTAAGAGAATTGTATGTGACGGAAAATGAAGGTGCTGTATTGTGCTCTGTGTACGTAAGTGTGAGGGCTTAGGGAAGTGTAACCTGAAGAAACAGCCTCTACGAGTGTTTCTTTACGAGGACTATGCAGACCCACTAAAGGTTGGATTTTGGCAGAAACAGGCAGTGAATGAAATGCCTCTTTGGAGATGAACAAAGCCACATGTTACTCAGAAAAAGACTTACTGGACACCATTTCATGGTGTAAATGCTTGGATGTGTTTCTTATTAGTATAATATGACTGTTACAGACAATTTCCTATACAAAAAAAAAAAAAGACCAGGAATACATAGTCCCTTCCCTTAAGGGTTATAAAATGAGGAGCACAGTGAGGAGGCTGAATACTTATTTTCCAGCAGGGGAGTAAATTTCAGTTGATGGACTCTACTCACTATTTTTTTATAGCTGTAATAAACTCTTCTACTGTAAATTCCTCTTGTGGACTTATTCTTTCAGGATCCCAAACACCAATTTCTGAAAATGGAAATAAGTGTGAGACAACCTACATTTAGTTTTGAGGATGTATGCCAAAAATTAATATTTTATATTAAGATCAAAAGGAAATAATGCTTTTTTCAAACAGCAAACAAGATGGTATGCAGAGTGGTTTCCTTAACAACTGCAGCATGTAAACACCTCTCAGCTGATAACTGAAGAGCAATGGTCCCCCCGCTCCACTCCGTGATGTGCATGAGCTGAGTCTATTAGTTTAACCTAAAGATTGAACATGTCAAGGGGATATTTCAGGAAGAAAACAAAAACCTGGAATTGACAGAGAAATGGTGAACTTAAAGTTAAGTCCCTGTCATGTGTGTAGCAGTGCAGCAAGAAGCCAGGACTCAGAATTTCAGTTGAATGGACTGCAAAATCAGGGAATGATTCAGTAAAGTTCAATTCATTTTGGTGTATTCCCTAGAGCAATTAGAAGTGTAATAACTTCAGAATAACATTAAATCATGATAAAATTCTAGCCAGAAGTGTATCTATATTTAGTTCCCAAATGAAAAAATGCATCAGAAAACAGGCAAGGAGGTGGAGTTTCTGAACTGAACTTGTCCCATGCCTGCCAGTGGGTAGCACAAACTGGAGCCAAAGAGGCTCCTGACAGTGAACACACCCAACGTGCCTACCCAGCTGTGAGAGGCAGAAACCAGGTAAACTTTCTGAGTTTCAGAGAATAATGTAGGAAAAAAAAGAGGCGATAAATGCTGGTAGGTGCTATTTGTGAAGGTGACAGTGAAATCTTCCTAGCTTTTATTTTCAGAACATTGTAAAAAGCCAGGGAAAACAAAACTCACACAGATACAGAAGCTTTAGGCATTGCTTGGGGAACTTGGAGGAAAACGATATAACTACATCTCATGAATATGCATTCAGGAATACTCACTTCAGTAGAGGTCATATATCACAGTTAAAATGTTGGAACCATGAGAGAAGATTTTGGCAGCAGCCAGGATTAAGACTTTGGTCTTGAGTTTAACATTGGCAGCGGTACATTTGCTGTCAGCCATCAGAAGGAAACAGTCCAGTGACGCTGTACTGTTCTGCTTGCATATCCAGAAACCATAAGAACAGTGCAATTCTGTAGCTGCAGGATCTTTTTCTGATGATCTTCCTGTGACAGCTAAGGAAGATTTGGGAAACAAGGAAAAGTTTCATTACAGGTAAGGTACTCTATGCACTTCTGAAGCAGAAAAAACCAAAGACCAGTTATGCTTTACTAGCACAGGAAACCCGAGTTAACTCTGAGAATAACTGTTTGCTGCAGGAATTCAAGTAATAGTAACAAAAGTTGGCTAGGAAGACAACTAACAGGATTTTATGTGTGGCATCAAGGTACAGTAATGGAAGCATGGAAAACTAAAAGTTATTTTTTTGGGCCAGATGATTACAAAACAGAGTGTTGGATATGACTTAGGAGTTACGTCAAAAGCAGCACCTGACATCCATGCCAATGTGCTATAGAGCCCTAGAAATAGCAGTAATTTGGCTATACAAAAAAAAAAAAAAAAAAAAAAAAAAAAAAAAGAAACAGTTCAAATGAACTTAGTTGTGCTTGAGGTCTATTCCCCATAGCCAGAAGTGCTGCATGTAATAGCAGCCTCTGCTATGAAAACATCTAGAACCTGGTGAACCATACTTGCTACTTACAGGTTGCAAAACTCCAAACAATACTGGAGAGCTACAGTCTATCACTCAGTGTTGTCTGAGCTGGAAGAGTGTTTTGGGAAAACATTAACAGGAGCTCTAGTCAAAACTGAGATGAGACATTGTAATGAAAATATCCTGTTGCTGCATAAATTTGCTCTGCGGACAGTGCCAGGGGTACTGCTTTTAAAATGTCAGCTGTATGGTGGATTTAATTACTAAGACCTGGGCTACCAAGAGTGCTGCAGCACAAACAAGTAGGAAATAAAATCTCTAAATACTGAAAAAAATGTAATATATATTTAATAGGAATTCCTGGATAAGGCAGGCAGTGCTGGTATAGCATTGCAGAGGAAGAACAGAGTGGAGAAAATAGCTTTTGAAGCATGTACTGTTACTTGTAATCTATTTAGCAGAGATCAAAGGGGAAGATAATGAAGAGTTGTGTTGATCAGTTGCAATCAGATGGAGATTTGCAGGGGTTACAAGATGAGGCTTCTATGGCTGATAAGAAGGGTTACAGCTTTTGTTCACTTACAGAGGAGGAAGAAAAGGGGGTATCGGAAAATGATCAACAAGAAGAAAAAAACCCAAAGCACTTCTTTAGGGAATTGTTTTCATAGTTGTATTAAAGAATCAGCAAAAAAAAAAAAAAAAAAAAAAAAAAACAAAAAAAAACCCACCTAAAACCTCACTTCATCATAAATAACACCATCCAAAGAGAATTTTCTAACTTACGTTAAAGCTACACTTTCACTGCAGTTTTTGATTTGTTCTTTTTGAGTCTAGCTTCCTATTCTCTGTGTCTGCAAGCACACTGTTTTCAATAATAAATTCTGAATTCTTTTGCCAGTTTAAATCAAATTTGCCAAGGGAATACAAGTTTCATATGTGGTGCATTCCTATGAAAACAGGCATGAATGTATTAATACAACCTGTGGAAAAGACTGCAGCCTGAGCTCACTGCTTTTTAGTTAGCCCTGAATCTACATCAGTGTTTGTGCAAGAGTTACAAGTCAGTTAAACTGGACTGCCTTGATTGCTGCCCACTGAGCTACCTGCGGGAAGATACTGTGAGCTGGGGAATCTGCATCGGAGGAACAAGCCATACTGCTCTTTTTAAGGTGTATACATTTGCTTACTCTTGCTTGGGAGCTTCAAGGCTCCAAGGAAGCATGAGGTCGAGGCTGAGTTTTCCCAACCTTAGCTTTAGATTTAAGCTTTTTGCACCAAAGCAGGTTACATTCTGTTAGTAATGTCTTAGTTTGTGCTGCTCTTACGATCTAGTTTCTGCAGAGTTTAATAGTAGCATGTACTGCTTAATAGTCTAGCCACATTCAGATACATTAATATTTCCGCTTTTTTGGTATTTTCTATTTTGTAAAGTGACATATGACACTGAAAGTAGATAATATATACCTTGTCTATGGAGTCCCCTTTAAATATACTAGACATAAAGCACCCTTTTACCTCCTTGTTCTCCAGCTATCGTTTCAAACGTAAATATTCGTCCTCTTAAAATCTTATTGTAAGCTTGTAGCATATAAACAGTACACTCAAAGCTATACTTTCTTTCCAAATACTAAGGCCTCATATCAGTAGTGTTTTGTTGCTGGAATCTATGCAGAAGATTACTTAATGGCAGGATCTGGGTACTGTTATCTTTTTGACTGAGGAATCTTAGTCCCCAACTAAACCATATCATTCCTCCTTCCTCAGGGAAGCAGAAGTTCAAAAGTTCTCTCCATGTGCCTCAGATCTCCCAAGGATTACTTTACTGCCACGTTTGATGCAAAGCCTTTTGCTACTTTCTCCAGACTTCAGACAAATCAGTTGCTTTCTAGCACAAGGCATCATGGCTTCCTCAAATTACTTTCTTCAGCTTTCTTGTTGTTTCCCTAATCTTTTGGACTTTTCCAGACATTTTGCTGAAAAAAAACAATTGTAAAACTTCTACCTTCCAATTAGGAATGGCCAAATATCTTACCATTTTTTTATAAGATCAGATATGTGAACATCTTAGTGAAGATATTATCCCACTTTCATAAGTTGGCCAAGGGATAACAGGATTCTAACTATTAATGAGCAAGGAAGTACTTTACATAGAGACATTCTCTGAAATGTTTTTGTTTTCCACTTGAATTTACCTCCAGTATCTCTGCATGGCTCTCCCCTCCCCTTTTCCTACTATGCACTGCTGGCCCAAATACAATTTCTAAGACTTAGGTTTGGGTTATACTAGCTCCCTTTAAAGGGTCAATTTATCGTTTAATAAAGGATCACCTATTACAAATGGAACTAGAAATTTTCTATGACAAAACTGTGGTCATACAGCAAAAAATATAAGTTCTTGGCAGGATGAATTTATTGATATCCCTCCAAAACATGCTGGTTTGGCTTTTTATTCTGAAAAACACGTATGATTTAAACTGCTTTGAAGAACCCATTGAAAAGTTTGGAGGTTTTGTTCAGACTAAATTTCTCAAAGTATCTATTCGACTACAGTATGTGGAAGCTTTCATGTGATGTGTGCAGTTCACCCTGGCTACATCCAAATTAGAAACACCACAGTAAGAGATTACTTACTCATTTACTCCCTTTTTTTCCCCCGGTTGTGTTTCAAACAGCATTCAGACATGCAAAGACATTTAAAAATGAAATCAAATAAAAAACTAATTAGCTAACACTTCTACATCTCTCCAAGGGTCCAGTTTTGTTTGAGCTCAGGGGAAAGGTTTCTATTTTAGATTAAAATGACACCTTCTTCCTTATGCATAAGTGAATCAAGACTGAGTCAGTAGACATACTAGCTAAATCCACTCAGTCAAGACCTAATTAAGGTATATCCTGATGGGTATAGACACCAAGAATATTGAGTTTAAAAAGAGAGAGAGAGAAAGGGGCGTATATTTTGATCAGATCATGTTTTGATTAAATCCATCAAAACTTATAATTTCATTTCTGCAGGAAACAAACTCCTAAATTTTTCTACTTTAAACTGAACTCAAATAAAATATTCTTGTCCTCCCTGCAAAATGACTTTCCAAAACATTTGTACCCAAGTGCCCGGTGTTTCTTTTGGGATTATCAAAATTTTAATTTTGCATCATCTGTCATTTTATAACGATTGCATGTATTATTTTAGGTGCTTTTCTACTGTTTCAGTAATGCAGTACATGGGGAAGTATCTCCTTATTTGTGCTCTACTTTACTAGTGTCAAGCTGCTTCATAAAAATACAAGTGCAATAATCATAGAGTCATGTAGTTGGAAAACACCTTTAAGATCAAGTCCAACTGTTAATCTAGCACTGCCAAGACCCCAAATAAACCATGCCCCTAAGCATCACGTCTACACATCTTTTAAATACCTCCAGGGATAGCGACTCAACCACTTCCCTGGGCAGCCTGTTCCAATGCTTGACCACCCTTTCATTCAAATTTCATACGAAGAAATTTTTCTAATATCCAATCTAACCCTCCCCTGGCCCAACCTGAGGTCATTTTCTCACATCCCATAACTTATTACTTGGGAAAAGAAAAGAACCTACAGAACAATTGCCCATCATGGTTCTAAAAGTAAAATCAACTAGTAAAATCATATTCCAGCTATTTTGCTAACCATCCATTTCACCAGTAAAACTAGCAATGCATAATGTTAACATCTCATGAGAAGCAATATAAAATTATTAAGAGATAATTAGTTAAGTTTTGAATTTAACACATCTCAGTATTTTACAAAGCAGCCTGTTAGAGGAACCCTTTCCATGTTAAAGTTTTTCAAGAGAATGTGTTTTGTGATATATTTGAAAGTCTGGAAAAATGGTTAAACAGAAAACTGTTTCCTGATGAAAAATACCATCTTCAGATGAGAATTCGTAGTAACACACAGCACTGTCACGATGTCAGCTTCAAGTTGACCGCTGTGTGTGACTGGCGGTAGTGACATGTGGAAAGGAAGGTAATTCACCAGCTGTTAAAAAAATGTAACCAAGTATCTCTGTACCTCCTAGAAACTTCATGCTCCACGACTCTATTACTGGCCATGGCCAGGAGGCAGGAGGCTGCTCTGCCTGAGCAGGTCTAGTAACCCTTTAGTAAATCTGGTAAATATAGCTAGTTAGGTATCTCAATTAACTGTATCAACTCAAGAGTATTGCATTGCAGGCCATGCTTTAACGACCTCTAGTTTATGGACCATTATGGACCATCTATCAAGACAAGAACTTCCTTCCCCTGAAGTCTGAAGTCAGCAGACAGCAGACTGCTAGGTGGATATTCTCCTAGACTTCATCTTTCTATCGTCAGATTAAAATGAGGAATTGTGATGCTTCAGAGGTTTGTGTTTTGTAGAACATCTGCAGATGTGCCTCTGAGATAAGAGGCTATGGCTGTGGCCACAAATCCATAATCAGCGTGTATATCGAGATTGGTTAAGGGAACACAACAGGTAGAACATAGTTTTCACTATCATAATTTCAGCTGCCTTTTTTTAAAAAAAAACCAACAAAACACCCTAATATTAAACAGACAAAAATAAAAGCCAGAACAAGAACAACAAAAACAACCAAGTATTCCGAGAGGAGCAACAGACACAGAAAACTTCAGCCCATGTTTGGGCAACTTCTCTACATTCCCAAATGGCATCTGATAGGAGAAAAAAGACATAAAACCTCAAAAATTAGAGTGACACTAAAAGTGCCTGCTGAATTATAAGAAACCGTATGATACTATATAGTACTGTTTACTGTTATTCTAATTTGAAAAAAGGGATCAGCAGATATTGTGAGTGGGATGCGTGGGAATATGGCACTAACATTTTTCTTTACAAGACTTAGTATATAGATTTGGTCTTGGTTTTTTTGTTTAAGGTTTTTTGTTTTGTTTTGAGGATATTTTTGGATGAAGGGCTGGGGAGGAGCATTTTTTGGTGTTTTTTTTCTACTTGAGAATAATGTCTTTAACATGCCATTCACAGAAAACTCTTAATCCTTTTGAAGAACATCTCTTTTTTTCCCCTGTATCTGAGCAAATTTCAGCTGCCCAGTAGAAAGACTTGGAACAGATCATTCATGTTTGCTTTTTCAGGTTTTTATTCCTAGATGAATGTCAAAATTTAGGGAGCAGAATGGCAATGGCAGCATAAAGAAACAGTGATTGATGAAGGGTTAGTACAACAAAATGTTATTATATTAATGTTATGTTAAATTCCCAATGAAAATTACATTGTAAAGATGATTTTCTGGAGATGAATGTAAAAGAAATATAATCAGAAGATCATATGTATAGTGAAAATGACCAAATGAGCCTGTTACAAAAGCAGTTGCTCAAGCACAGAGTAACTTCCCTAATTATGTAACAAAGCCTTTATAAGTGCAAATATTCACAAACTTTATATAATTCTTGCAGTTAATAACACTCTGACAGTGAGACAAACAGAATGAAACTTTGAATATTTGCTTTTTCTATCTGCGGTTTTCAGGACATTTATCCTCATGATTTTCTGAGTGCAGTTAAGATTTGCAAACTTCTGTTTCCATAACAGACTCTGATCTTTTGTAACCTGTATCTACAGCTTTAAACTTCTTGATTTTTCCTGGTTGCAGCTGTGGCAGCAGAGAGCTCAGTATGGATTACACAGAAGCTCCATTTCTTGTTTAGTTTTTCATGACTACACTGAACTCCGTACTGCTATGGAAACACTGCAAGCAATACCCATGTCATTGCAATGCTTGTTCATTTTTAAACCTATGCAAATATCGGTCAGAGCAGTGGCTATAATGTGGTCTTATCCTGAAAGGATGGCTGTGTCAACACTTATTTCCTCGTGAATTATAATTGTTTTGCTCCTTCGCTTTGAACTATTAGGAGAAAACTTTCTCCAGTATTCGAAGCCTTACAATGTGTTTTGAGGACAGGTTGTTCTTTTGTCTTAAAGTTCTACTTGTCACAAAATTAGTCCTATGCTGATCCTCTGCAAACCACAGGATTGTAAATATTTACTAGTATTCTAATTGTCCAGTGATTATAAAGCAGATGTAGAGAATAAAAATTTTTTCTACTGTAGTAAGACAGTAAGAGAGTTTTGGTGCTATTCTTTACTCCATCTCTACTTTTTACACATCATTTGCTTTTATTACTGATCTGCTTCTGCAGATCACATCACATTAAACAAAATATTGCATTCAACTTTTACAATCCTAAAGTACCTATATGAATTCAGCCTTATAGGAATGGTACTTACACCCCATGTCCATACTTTATGATTTATTTCTCTGTCCTTTAACTGAATGTTACTTTCATCTAAGTAGCTCAATAAGAAAGGAGATGCATTGCCTGAGAGTCTGGAGTAAGATTTTCGGTCTGTAGTTCACTGACCATTTGTGAGTAAAGGAGATAGAGCACTACAGCTTTCAGTCCTGTGCCTTAGCTGCAGGCAGCGCTGGTGTTCTGCCTGCCCTGCTCTGGCTTTTTAACACTTTATAGTGAGAGCTATTTCCTTTGGATAAAGTTTTTTACCTCAGAAGAGCCACAAACTTTTCACATGCCTATACCAACCCTAACCTTACCTTAGATGGCAATTTATCATTAATCCTGTGTGCAATACGTATTATCTATCTCAAATATTCAGCATCACTCAAATTTACTGAAAAGAGAAAAAGTGGAATACACTGGTTTACGTTCCATGACAGAAAAAAATTGAAATCTAAAGCAGCTCAGTGTGTAATTTTTCCAAATGACTGTTATTCTTAGATTAGAATAAATTATATCTAAACCAGAATAAATTATATCTAAACCAGAATTCTGAGCCTAGTCTCTTCAAAACGATACCACTTTTGCAGATCTTGAAATATCTTGTAAATTTTAATCCCAGACACAGAAGAGGAAGTAAAGATCAACTAATGGATCCATGAATTGACGACACCGGTACAAAGAAGAGGGAAATAAAAAGAAATGCATTTTGTATTCTTTGTTTATCAGAAGCTTCCAACAGATGGAAAAAGGGAACATTTTTCAGAGTGGTAGAGAAAAGTATTTTTCAAGATTCCAAAAATACAACCAATTATAAGTGTAAAAAAAAAAAAAAATATTAAAGCAGTAACATCCTTCAGAGTGTCTTTCCCATTTAAGATGCACTGGACTGCTATAGAAAAATCTGTTACAGCATAAGCCAATCTGTAACTGGCCAGCACATGAACTGTGTTTCATTATAAAGGTTACATTCACAAAAGAGGTTATATCCACATTAGAAAGTACTGTGACTCAAAAGGAACAGATCTTTAAAGGTGAAACCGTCACCACTGAGGGTACAGTGAACACTCCACACATGACTCTTGTCTGGGAGCCTCACAAGCCGGATTCGTCTCATCCTGTGGCTCATTAACAGTTGGTGAGCATCTCTCAGTTCAGTTTCATCTAAAAAGAATGAGTTCATCTCATGAGTTTGTGGGTTCATCTGAAAAGCAACTACATCATGCGCTCCAGAGCTTTGTAATGGGAACCAAAGCACAGAATATGAGCGTGACCAGGAGAAGAAATTTAAAAGCACTCACACTTGATCTGAACTAGAATTCTAATGTAGGCTCCCCTGGCTTTACCTTACACCTGCAGCCTTCCAAAGAAAGGCAAAACAGAAATCAAGTTGGTAGCATTTATGCTAATTCAGTAAATGTGCTTCAGTTATGCCATAATCTGTGAAAAAAATCTGTGCAACAATATTGAAGTTATTGAACCTGGAATAAAATATGATATAATTTATTAAGAACAATTTATAGCGGCAGCGTTTAAAATGCAGTTCTTTGTGAAAAAGAAACTATTTAATTGGCATAACGAAATTTCATGTATTTTGCTATCAAATCCCTTCAGGTTACAGAAACATCTCTGCCTGCCCAGACATCTGGATACCAGATCTACAAACGCAACTGAGACTTGTCTTCTTCAGATATCATCGTGACTAATAAGAGTAACCTAGTCCAAAGTAGGTTTTTGTAGATAGTATTCTGCACTTAGGTTTTCCTTAAACTTGGGTGCAACCCATCAAGAGCAGAGAGATTGTCTAGAAGTTACAGATGAGAATTTAGCAAGCGATTATTTGATGGTGTGCATGAAGGATTCAATCCTCATTCACTTCAGCACAGCTGCTCCTACTCTGTGAGGCTGCCCTTCATTTTGTCACTGGAGTCAGTAAATTCATACCAAAACCATGTGTAAAAATACTTTCAGACCAGAACTATAACTCACATTTCTTGACTTCTACTTTCTATTCTTATTCTGTCCTTACTACCCATGTATTTTACCTACCGATCTGTAATTCTTCTGGTTCTCAGCAACTTTATGAAGGGAAAACAAATACACATGCTTTCCAAAGCTGAACCTTTGGTACTATTCAGTCTAAGAAGTTCATTGTAAAACCTGTATTACCAAATACATATATATTTTTAATCTGCTACTTCAAACATAAAATTGAATAATAAATAAGTTATGTAATATAGAAAGTATTTCTATGTTGTCTTCTGCCATTTGGCAAAATTTTTTATTATCTTTTTTTCTCAAGTGTAAATCTGAACTTTTTGTTGTACAATTTGACACATAGGTAATGTGTTTAACAGTTACTGTTTTAAAAATCACCTACTTAGTTTATCTATAAATAGTCTGAGTATACTATAATATCATAGGGAAGAACACATTGATAAACCCCAGTTACTGAAAAGGAAAAAAAAATAGAAAGTTAAATTTCCAGAATTTCTAATTTTTCCTCCAGAAAAAGTTTAAAGAAGCAATTTATGTGCTTCTTTGATGTTTTTCACTAAGAAAATATTGTATATTCATACAAAGTTATCTATGGTAGTTTTAAGGATGGTGGGTGGGGAAGAATTACATTATTATATGAAAATTAAATTATGAGACATCTTCCATTAATACAGAAACATTCCCAGCAATGCTATTTATACAAAATATGTCCTTCCTGATAATCACATCATAAACAAGACAGCTACTTATTGCCTTTTTTATTAAGTTATTATTGCAGACTCACAGACAACAGGATCTTTAAATGTGCGAGTAGGATAGTAGAGTTACCAATATATACCGTCTAAAACAAAGTACTGAAGAATTTGAGAATATGATTGTTCATTACTGTTAATTGGTACATCCTACAATGGTACAATGAAAGCAGAATAAATATTTTTTAGCTCCAAATTAAACCAGATTTTTTTATGTCAAGTCCTCAAAAACCCAGAATCAGTGCACCAAGGATTTTAAAGAAAATGGCAATCATCTCTTCTGAGACTGACCACAGCTCTCCATAATCTGTATCTTTAATAACAGGGAGGCAGATCATGCCCTCAGGACAGAGAAATAATGAAATCACAGACTCTTTCTGTGGAGCAGTGAGCCCCAAGCTCTTCCTAGTGATCTTTCACAAGAACTTCAGTGATCTTGTTAAGGATGGGATTTTCAAAGAAGATGGGTTAGACTAGCTACCTAATTCATTGGACCTTGCTTGCCTGATTCCTTTGAAAAATCACATACTGCAATAAAATGATATACCTTAAATCACCTTTGTAGTTTACACTACACAGCCTCTATAAATTCTTCTCAGATGATTTAAGATGAAGAATGAGAAACAGTTAAGTAAAATTCTTAAAAACTCAAGTTATGTGATGTATATTAGTCTAGTCTTCACAAGTCAGGATTTTTTAATGACTGTGTCATGCAGTTGGACATCAGGCAAAAAAAAGGCATCCAGTTCTTGAGCATCTATAGATACGTTGTTGTTTATATCATGGGTTGTGGCTCACTGCTGTATAAAATAAGCTGTTCAGAAAATCCACAGCTACATGCAGATTTTATGTGGAATTTGAATATCTCCAGTATCAGTGTATTCAAAACTGAAAGTTGGTTTGGATCTATTTTCTAATGTATAATATTAGAGGGCTAAATTCAATCTGTGTAAAAAGTTAAAAGTTTGGAGATGCCTAATCACATATAAGGGAATATATCACATACCTTATATCACATATAAGGGAAGTTCCTTATGTCTTCTATCAGTTACTCCTACCCCAAAAGGGTGCTTACACCATCTATGTACCAGCTTCCATGAAAACAGGGACTGTTTCTTCCTCAATGCATTCTGTACTAGGGCTTTGAAACAAGGCATCAACAAACAGAAGGCTGTAAGGGAAAAATAAGAAAAAAAAATGGAAGCAAATGAGCTAGAAAGCAGAAATGCCATGTAATATCTGGCTGGTCTGATATCTCCCTGTTTGAACAGTGCAGATTTTCTAGACAAGAGAAATTCAACAGATCAACTAGTCATTCAGTATGCATCTAATACAAGGGTACAGGAAATTTTTAGTGAAACTAGAAAACATGAGATTATTACATGAATAGCAAAGTAAGCAAGAAATGGGCCAAAGGAAAGATGTTTGTATTGCAGTGAAATAGGAACTACTGTGCTACAAAGAAGTTTCAGTACAGTTCTGGAGTTTTTTTCCTTAATATTTTCATTAGAATAACTACTAAAGAACAGAAGTATACTAATGGCATTTGTTCAAGTTACAGCATGGCCAGGAAGAATTAGATGCCTTAAATACAGCCATTAGAGAAACAGGATGAAATTTCATACTGTAACATGAAAGCACCTCCACCAAGGAGGTAATAATGAAAACTAAGGAGTTACCAGTTAGAAAAAACGTAGGTGCTGAAAGGCTTTTAGGCACTAGGGTTTCAGAATGTGAACCAGAAGGTGACTCTGATTTTGCCATCTCTCTGTAACTCCTGCTGAGATGTGCAACGGAGAAAAGAAGGTATTTCTGTGTCAATCTGGCAGTAGACATCCAGTCAAGATGTATGTCTTGGCCTTCATACAGGGCACTAGAAAATTATATTTCAGAGTTCTGATTCTCCAAATAATAAAAAAGAAATTTAAAAGGTGAATTAATGGCATAGAGCTCAAGAAAGACTACTCAAAAATTTGGAGGAAGAGAAAGCCTTTTAGTTTTAATCAGCTGAGTGAGCAAATTTCTAAAACTGCATGGGCTAAACGTGAGAGAGGGAAAAGACTAATTTATGTTCATTAATAGTGGTCTGAAGAAAATAGAAGCTAAGTAACTGCAAATACAGTTGTACTGACAGTTAGTTTACAGCTTCTAAGACTCAGAGGACAGATATTCTGAAATATCCTTCCTAGAGTGGAAATCTAACTGATTTTAAGTGAGAACTTGGTTATATATGTGAAAATATTACTTGTTATGTTTACCTGTACCAGCAAGGGACATCGCTAGAGGACCCAGTAGGTCTGCTCAATTCCACTGTTCATTGAAAAATCAGTCATTTCACTGATTGCTCTGAGGCAATTTTGAAGCAGCAAACTGACACATTATGTATACTCAGCAAAATGATTTAATTCCCTTGGTGCCCCAGTGCTCATACAGCACATTCTTTCTGTTTAGGTAATATTTTTCAATAATTAAATTATTCTAATCATGGCAGGAATTTATAATACATCTTCGTTTCATTAATTTAGCAGTCAGTTAGAATTTTAAGCAGCAAGTGTTCCCAAACTTCAGTTGCTTTGGAGATGTTGCAATGAATAGAGCTACAATGAATTAAGGTGTATTAGTTACAGTAACATGCAATTTGTCACACCCAAATACATTCGTTTACTTTGATGAAACTGGGGAAAAAAATCCATTTTAACAACATGAAAATTACTTTAGATGATCTTGTATGTTGCCTTCGTAAAGGATCTCATCTTCCCTCCCCTTGGCTCATATTTGTACTTGAGAATTTGAATTAATTTCCAACTTCTTTCTACCCTCCACTCTGGCTTCCTGTCTTCTGACACCACAAATAAATTTCTGTTGATCCCTTTCTGACAAAAACTACAACTTTTGTCCGGCCACAGTGCTTTTTTGAACCTATTGGTCAGTGCTGAAGTCTCAGCTTGTTTGACTTCTGTAACTAACTCTGGAAGCATTTCCCCATTGAAACTGCTAGTGAGACTGAGGCAGGGAAAACATGGTGAGTTAACATTATGTGAAGGGGGAGAGCTTTCAGTACACTTCCTCTGAGCCTCTGGTCAAGGTTCCCTGTGTTGCACAATCAGAAAAGGGAGTTTAATGTGCAGTAAATTGGCTTTTTTCACCTAATATGCTTTTTACTTTATTCAAGAGGCAAGATGCTCCCTTTTACTGCAAATCCCAGCCACTACTTCATGATACTAGAAAAATAAAAGTCACATATCTATCTATTTGAGAATTTTCTCAGTGCAGGCTAATGCAGAAAACATACCGTTATAATTAATATGACCTCATCTGTCAAACTTAAATGGGTTCAGGGATAGGAGGCACTGGGTTACAAAGTCTCAAGTAGTCGGACACAGAAAGCTTGCATACACAACATCCTTTAAAAAAAAAGGACTGCAACAGTGCTAACCCAGTGAAAGTGCACGTTTGTGTGTTGCCTGCCTGTGTTTGTGCTTGAACACATGCATGCATCTAGGTTTAGCTGTAATTAAAAACTGTATTTGTATTTAAAGCATGTCCTCACATTCATTAGCCTTGTTATATGTTTCAAAATTGTCCACACTTTTCAATGTATTGAACATTTCTTATTTGATGTAGAAGGCCAAAGATCAGAGCCATAGAATAACTGAAAACAACACTATTTTTTTAAACACATAACAATACTCATTAACTGGAAGAAGGTATATTGTGTAATTCCCTGCTGCTTTGTTTTTTGAATAATCAGTTTACATAATGAGATTTGAGAAATCCTACAAACCGCACAAAGTTTACTAAAACAAGCATGAAGTGTTTAGTTTAATTCAAATACATAACTGTAACATTTCATCAAAGTAATTAGAGTTATTGTGTAACATCTGCATATCAGGATCCTGATGCTTCATTTATGATTAACACATGATTAAAGCAAACACATTATAAACTGGAGGTAAAAAGACAAATATCATCCTGGAGAACTTCTTATTTTAGATGTCAGTCAAATGCAAACAAAGGTCAGAGGGACATAAACCCACATTTGGGCTGCCAGCGGGCTGCTGAGTTTAAGATGCATGAGATCACATCTATGCCTAATACAGTGAAATGGCACTGTTCTTTGAGAAACAGCTCACTTGTCCCTGGGCTTTCCCCATGGTCTGAAAGTGGCCATTACCTTCTGCTTTACTTAGTTTTTCGCAAACTATTCCATGTGGAAAAAGTCATACCCAACTGTACAAGGTCATTTGTTAGATACACATTTTCATCTAATAGGTCTGTTGAATGTGCCTCTGGTAACATGGATTACAGGAGACACCGCTCCATCATCTTGGGCTTGAGAATTACTGGTGACCATTCGTGTGCCTTATCCCTCCATGTGTTTGGCATATTCCTTCTGGGCTGGGCTGGTATCCTTTTCCTAAGCAGTGACACAAATGTCACCAGGGCCGCATGGAAGGAGGGTTGTGGAAGTTTCCAGGTTCTGTATTGTTAAGGTACCATTGTCATGCCAAATCCAGGTTCTCCACCCAGTGTTCAAGAGCTGATCCACACAGAGTCAAGATACTTGTTTATTGTATGTCTGCACAGAGAGGAGTGGTAAATCCACAAAGCTAGCACACCTCTTAACACATGGTGAAACATTTTATGCACTTTAAACAATTGTTTACAATTAGGTTTAGCCACACTTAATTCTTTTTGATTCTTAAGATTCTTATTTCTATTTAAAGGTACAGTATTCTTTCTTTTCACCAGGCAGTTCTGTGGGGAGAGGACTTTATTTGTAGGGGGCTTTCTTTTCTCAAAGGGGGCTTTTTTAGTATGATAATTAGGATAGTTCACAAATAGTTCAAGTAATTTTCTGTTTAGTCTCATTAACCATTTAGTTTTCCTTGAGTTTATCTTGTTAATTTCTAAGTTTGACGTATTTATGGTGTCTGTTCCTTCTCTCAAGGCCATGTCTTGTTAACTATTTGTAAGGGTTGATTAACATCCTCTGTTTTTCAAATTCTTTCTTGTTTGTCATCATAGATATTTAGATATTTCTTCTTTTTAAAGTAAATAATTCTTGTAGCACCATGACTGTCAATAACTGTTACTTGGATGTCCAGAACTGCTTGCCACTTACAGACCCTCTCTCCAGTAACTCCTCCACCTCCTTCTCACTCTAAGTAGTTTCCTCTTGCCCTACATAAGACTTAAGGCAGTCTGGACATGACTTCTGCTTATGTGTGGAAAGCGCTCTCAATCTTTTCCCTGAAGTCATCCTAGGTGCCCAGCATACACTAGCTGTTGTATGGGTGGCCTGTCAGTCTGCTGACTTTCCAATGTCTTCTCATATCTCTTTCCTGAAGATGTTAGCTACTACTTTCACCTTCCAACTTCCATCATGTTCCTGGAATACAATTTGGGGTTAACCAACCTGAGGACTTTCTTCTAAAAGAGTTAGTAGACCCAGGAAAAACACAACCCAACATCTTCCAGCACTGCAAGCAGCAAGAGTCAGATTTGTCAAAGGCAGAAAAAAGCTGTCATTATCCCCACAGGCAAAAATTTTTTTGAAAAGAAGGGAAAACCTAAAGCCCTTCTAGAAATAACGGAGCCCCAGAGGCTCTCTTCCTCAGTGGCTCTGCCAACACTGCTTAATATTAGTATAAGAATCTTCCTTGGCATTACAGCCAGGCAGCACAGAGCACTTCATCAGTACATTGCTAAGTTCCCCTTCCCCTCCGAGTGGATATGTCCATACTGTACATTATTTGAAGTGATCCTTGTTTTTATGGTCATCCTATTGTTTTTTATGCCTATTTGCCAGGGGGCCTCTCTAGCATACCATGCATGACATCTTCTTTTTTACTTAGTGCATGTATGGTACATGACTGCACAGTCTCCACAAAAGGGACAAAGTACCCTATGCATACATGCAGGATTTTAGTGGCCAGTGTGACGCTGTGCAGCAAGCAGTGCAAGCCGCTAACAAGCACCAGGCTAATATGTAGTAAGGCAAGCAAGCCCCATGGCAAGCACAGAAGCCTGCCAATTAATGGCTAAACAGCGATAACACTTCGACCTCCTCTGGCAAACATGTGCACTGCAATACTGAACAGCTCAGAGATGTCCCGTAATTATTTATATCCAGGTTGCCAACTGGCTAGGCACTCTCATGGCTGTAAGCTCTGGGGACACTGGCATCTCCTGAGTGTTTCTGAATCACGGAACCCTTGGATGGCTACTGACACCTGGATAATCACTGAGAGAACCCTTCAGTCTGGTTGCTTACATTGTCTCACAGTCCTGCTAAAATCACAGGAGTGCTAGGCGAGAACTGGAGCTTACTCTGCCTGGTCAAATTTTAGGATAAGGGTGTTATTGGGTATGAGACATATTGCCCACAGCACAGAGCTTGGTTTGATTCGGTGAAGTATTCTCTTGTGATACAGCCTAAAACTTGAATATGAGACATTCATATGTGCTAAATAGGGATTCAAATCTCTTGACCAAGATGTCTTGAGAGATTTCTTGTGTTTTCTCATTCCAAATGGCCAACAAATATACCAAGCAGAATAATCTTTTTCTTTCAAGGTGAAATACAGAAGTCTAGATAAAAAACAAGTTCATTAAATGCTGTTTTGATGGTTAATGAACATAGATTAGCAGGTTGTTCTATAGATGTGTGTGTTTGTTCTTAATATTCTTCTGCAATGAACTACTAATAAATATTTTCTTTTGATAACTTTTTAATTTCTTTCTTAAACTGAATGCAAATAAAGTACAGAGAGAATATGAATTTTTTTTTTAATTACTGATTTTCTGCAGCACCTGTTTTCCTTACCTGCCAGCCTAGTTATTTTGTCTTCATGAGACCTGAAAAAGATTTTCCTTGATTACAAAATCGTACAACTAAAAAATTGATGACATGTGAAGGCACCTCTAGTCCAGGAGTTCTCTAGTCCATCTGCCCTACTGTCCAGTTGAGTTTCGAAAATCTTCAACAATGGAGACTTCACAAAGTCTCTGGGCAACCTGTCCTAGTGTACCATCCTCACAGTAAAAAAAACAAAAACAAAACCAAACAAAAACAAAAACAACAAAACCCACAGTTTTAATATTTAAAAGAATTTCCTGTATTTTAGTTTGTGCCCATTCCACTCTATACTTTTCTTAGGCACCAATGAGAATGGTCCAGCTCTGTCTTCTTTACTCCCCTCAGTCAGGTCTTTATCCACATGGCTAAGATCCCCTTGAGGTTTCTCTTCTCCAGGCTGAACATCCCAGCTCTCTCAGCTTCTCCTTGTATGAGAGATGTCCCAGTCCCTTAGTCACCTCTGTGCCCTCGGCAGGACTCACACCGGCATGCCTATGACCCTGTTGTACCGGTGAGCCCAGCACTGCACCCAGTGCTCCAGATGTGGTTGCATCAGCACTAAGCAGAGGAGAAGGATCACCTCCCTTGAACGGCTGGTGATGTTGCTGGCCACTGTTTCTGCAAGGGCACATTGTCTCCTTGTGGTCAACCCATTTTCCACAATGAAAAGTCCTCCTTGTGAAAAGGTGGTCTCCATCTGGTCAGCTCCAGCCCGTAGTGGTGGTTATTCCTCCCCAGGTGCATGACTTTACATTTCCCTTTGTTGAACTCCTTAAGATTCCCGATGGCTCATTTCTCCAGTCTGTTGAGGTCTCTCTGAATGGCAGCACAACCATCTGGTGTTCCAACCACTTTATCCAGTTGTGGATCCTTTGCCAACTTGCTGAGGGTGTGCTGCCCCTTCACCTATGTCAAGATCTTAGTACTGGCCCAAGTACCAGCCCCTGGGGTACACCACTAGGGTCTGACCTCTAGCTGGACTTTGTGCTGATAACCATAAGCTTTTGAGCCTGAAATTTTATTTGCTTTTCAATCCCCTCACTGTCCCCTCAACTATTCTGATGGGGAATATTCTCGTATGTAAGGGTGTTGTGGGAGACTGTTGAAAATCTCACTGAAGTCTAGGTGGGCAACATGCACTGCTTGCCCCTCATCCACCAAACTAGTTATCTCATCATAAAGGTTGTTGAGTTGGTCCAGCATGTCTGCTTCATAAATCCATGCTCCCAGTCATCATCTTGCCCTTAATATATTATTTTCTTCATGTGCCTGGAAATGGTGTTCAGGATTATTTGCTCCATCACCTTCCCAGAGGGTGAGTTCAGAGTGATTGACCTACAGTTCCACAGATCGTGATTTTTACCCTTCTTGAAGATAGGAGTGATGCTTACTTTCTTCCAGTTGTCAGAAACCCCTCCTAATCATCACAACCTTTCAAAGACAGTAGACATTTGCCTCACAATAACATCAGACAGCTCCCTCAACACTTGTGGCTGCATCCCATCTCATCCCACGGCCTTGTCTATGTCCATTCTGTTTAAATGTTCCCTAACTAGATCCTCCTGCCCCAAGGGTAAGTTTTCCTTGCCCTAAACTTTCCCAGTGGTCTCAGGAATCTGGGATTCCTGAAGGCAGATCTTAACAATGAAGACTGAGGAAAAGAAAGCATTGAATAGCTCATCCTTTTCCATGTCCCCTCTGGCTAGGTCCCCTGCCCCATTCAGCAGCAGGCTCACTGTACCCCTCGTCTTTCTTTTGCTGCTGTAAACACTCTTCTAGTTTCTTTCACAGCCCATACCAGATTCAGCTCCAGGTGGGCTTTGGCTTTTCCTAAACCCATCCCAGCATACTTGGACAGTGTCTCTGTATTTCTTCCTGGGTCACCTGTCCCTGCTTTCACAACTTGTATGCTTTTTTTGTGGGCCCTTCTAGCACCTTACCAGGATTTCTTGATCATGAGGAATGGACTATTATTCAATTTGGAAGAAGGGACACTTGAAAATCAACCCATTTTCTTGGATCCCTCGTCTGTCCTAAACAGTATCCAATGGAATCCCTTTAAGCAGATCCATAAACTGGCTGACGTCTGCTCCCCTGAAGTCCAGGGCTGTGATCCTACTGTTTGCCTTGTTCCCTTCTCTCAGGATCCTGAACTCCACCATCTCATGGTCACTGCAGCCAAGTCTGCCCCCAGCCTTGACATCCTCCACTGGTTCTTCCTTGTTTATAAGTATAAGGTTCAGCAGAAAGCCTCATCTTCTCAGACAGCTGCCAGCCTGAATGCTTAGCAAAGTGCAAATCTTCCTAGAAGCCACAGAGAAGGCTTGTAAGACATTTTGTTGGGAGGAGGTGATAGCTTCATAGCGGGAAGGTGCCCATCAGGAGTGCTAGTTGTATCAGATGCAGTGCATGCATGCAGGGTATGAATAATGACAAAGCTGTTGCCTTCTACCTCTTTTTGCCCAGCTGAAAGAACTCACATGGTGAATGTGAGCAGAATCCACAATTTTTTTCAAGATGACAAAGCTTTCTTTATCAAATTTCCTATCCACTGGGGGAAAAAAAAAAAATCACTTGCTTGTAGTTATATCCCAGACTTGGCAGTCTCCACTGTACAAGGCAGTGCTGCTGAAAGGACAGGAGAGGACAATGCTGGTCAAAGTGCCTTTGATGACAGCCTTAGTGTCTGGCTGATGAACATTTTGTTCTTTAAAGAAGTTATGGCTACTCCTATACTGCAGTCAGGAACACAAGATGTGTTTCAAATTTGCACAGTTCAAAATAATCTCAGAACAAGAGAAGAGACCTTGTTCATTTATAAGCCATGTATAAACCTATCTTGAGAACTGTGAAGGTCTGGAACACTTAATGAGGTATAGACACACATATTCTAAAAGCAAAGGAATAAAAATAGTGGAGAAAAACATAAATAAAAGGAAAGCTTTGCAACATCGAAAAGGTTGGAGGCAAGTTTTGTGTGCAGAAGCATTCTGCAATTGTAATACCTGTTACAGCTAATGGCACTAGTGAATATTAGAAATTAGGATTTAAAAGCTGATTTATTATGTACCACTTATTATGTGACATTCTTCATCCTACATGGGGCCTTTTTTCCTGGTAGTTACATTTATTATTTTTTTATTCCTACAAGAACACAGCATAACAATTCCCTAAATGATTTCCCAGCAGGTCCAGATGATGCTTAAGTAGTAAGAGGACTGACAGAGGTTGGAGTGAACATTTCAGAAAGCATCGCTGAACTGGTCGAGAGTATGGCAGATGCCTTCTAATAATTCCTACTGTTGTGGCCTGAGATTTGAGAAAAATACTAACCACTGGAGACAGGTCCACTGATGGGTTGCCGATGACTATGCAACCACAGTTCCAGCTGTGCATGATACTTTAGCAAACCAGAGATTTATAATAGAATGTGGAATTTTATATTTCTCTTACTGTGTAAGCTTTTGTACTTTTCATACAGAGATATTCTCCGAGGGCGAACTGTTCTCCTCTGGCCTACATCTAACAGTCATTTTTACTCACCTGTGCAAAGCAGGTATGTGCTGGATCTATTTTGATGTGTAGAAAATTTATTTATGCTCAGATATAAATGATGGCACACAATTGCAAAAGTGTTGAATGGTGCCTAAGGTATTCAGGTGGAAAAAGTAATTCAGGTGGAAAATGAGATATGTATCCCTATAAGCATTACAGGGATGTATTTACTTAGATGTTTTCTAGGTTATTGAAACCTCTTAATATTTCTTTACTTCAGGGAAGTATCTGGACATTTCTCTTTACAGTTGCTCTCTGCATGCCATCACGCTTTCCTCAGTCACCCTTCGGCTTGTGGAGTTTTTCAGGACCCTCCACATTTATCTCTAACTCTCTGGAGGAGAAATATAAGGCTGCCTCATTTTTGTAGAAGCCTTATTGTAGCATGAGACTGGGCAACGGTGTTTCACTCTTCTAGCCCCACTCAAGTACTTTTGGACTCAAAAATAAGTGTCTTTGAATCCCATCTGAGGGGGAGATCATACTTTCTCTACCCCTTCCACATTCATATTAGAGAGCTGACATTATCCCCAACCAAATACATAAATCACTAGTCAACAAAAATAGATGATAATTAGTAAACAAACCTTTATTCTGTGAAGCTGAGACTTATTTAAAGACCTTAACAAATCAAGCCTCACAACACTAAGGAAGGCAATGCACTAGGTGCCTTTATTTTGCAGTGAGGCTGACCGTGGTACCAAGCAGTTCAGTGAGTTCCCTCAAGTCACAGAGGCAGTCAGTGGCGGGGGCAGAAGGAAAGTTGGCCTCCTTGAGTGAAAAAAAACAACCCTGTCCTTGCTAAAGCTACAAGCCTTAGACTTTTTACATGGTCTAAGAAAGACAGTTTTGAGATTCCTGGGTCTGGCCAAGTCTTTACCTCTTCCCTTTTGTGCATGCTCTGAAGTCCACTTTTCATGCCTGGAATCTATGGACTGCTGCTTTGAAGATTTTTAGGGTTTTTTGGTAACATTTTAATGACAAAAGCCTTTCATTGACACAGATGTTTTGGAATAAATATTGATTTATTCCACAGTGTTTGTAAGTAGTACTACTTCACTGCATGGAACATGGTCTGTTTTTGCTGAACTTCAGTATTTTATAGGCACCAGGATTTGTTTTAACATTTAAGGTGGAAGAGAGAAAAGAAATGCCATTTTTTACCGTGACAGCCATCACAGACAACTTATGTCCCATGCACCATTAGTTTATTGGTCAGAGAACACTCAGGCATGCCCATGGCAATTACTAAATTCCCTTTTCCAAGTACAAATCACTGTTTATTCACAGTGAGACACACTTAAACAGTCTGAATGTGCAGCATGCTGAGCTGTGTGAATAGTGTGCTGATTTCTTTTAGGAGAAAGAAAATGGCTGATAAAACAGATGCAGGTCAGTCAGCAGTGACCACTGCAGGGACACATGCTGCACCAGTAGCACAGTGAATACTTGCAAAACCACCTGAGTCCTGTTAAACTTTCATTCCTGTTCATGCAGAGAGCTTTTTCCCTCTTATTTCTTCTATAATAATTTAGGAACATTGAGAGCCTGCAGAGGATGTCAGTTTTCAATCAAATAAAGTTGAACTAAAGCACACAGAGCTTGCATTTTCATTATGAATTTTCAGGCTCTCTTAAAGCCCAGCAAGCTAAGTGTTTGAAGGAAAAACAACTATAATGACTATTATTAATAATATTAATTCTTATTATGATGATGGCACCCAAGATCCCCATCCAGGATTGAAATATCTCCTTCCCCTCTCTGCATCCCACTGAGGAGATATAAAACAGCTCAGAAATGATGCCTGATGAAAAGGACGCTGTTTATGCAATGTCTGTCTCTTTCCCAACCTATTTCTTTCCCACTTGCCACTCAGCATGCCATGCAATACACTATGACCTCCTGTGACCTCCCAAAAGATGATTATTCTTCTATGAGTTTATTTTCCTCACTAGTTTATTTTCTTTCTTATCCCATATTTACATTCCTGTTTCTGAGACCTACATCCATTTCATGCTCACTTGTGCCACTGGTTTTCCTTTCTGCTTTAGCCCCTTTCTCTCCTCATCCTACTCTTGGGGGCTCTTCTGTCATTCATGCATCTTTCTTTTGTACTTCCCATGCCATGTGCACTGGGCCAGATTGCCAAGGCAAAGTTCAGACCAGCCAGAAACTGGGTTGCCTATGTGGCCTTTCTCATGCTGTGCCTGTATAAAAAGATGGGACTAAGAAGGTACGGTACCAGGAAATCAAGTAGAGCAATAATCCAGTCTGATCCTGATGCCAATTCACTGCTCCACGGTCACGTCATTTTCCTCATCTGCACCATCCTCTTATCCCCTGTGGGTAATTTACTACATGCTACTTACCTTTTCATCTAGGATCAAGAGTGACTGAAAGCAGGGAAATTATTATTCTATAAAATGTGCACCATGTTCATAATTAGTATAGCTAATATTTCTCTGATGGATACAGTTCTTAGTCAAATGGATGAGTACTATACTTCTATAGACAACACTGATACAAGAACAGAAGTGTCAGATACACATTCCACAACTTCTAGAAAAGCCCTGCTCCCCCTGCCATCAACTGCCCCACCCCCCTGGAGGTTCCTTCCTTTCTACAGCCATGTGATATGTTCACTCCACCTCAGCCATTTTGCAAAACATTCTCCCCCCGCCCCACCCCCCCCACCCCCCATTTTTACAGGTTGTTCCGTGACTCATCAGTTGCCCCATCATTTTACATAAAGGTACATCAAAGAGGCAGTCCCTTCCCATTTTAGACAGAATGTTGCCTTTTCATTTCAGCTACCATGTTTCAAGAAGATTATAGGAGCATGAAATGGTTGAGGTTGGAAGGGACTTTTGCAGGTCATCTTGTCCAAACCCCCTGCTCAAGCAGAGCGACCTAGAGCAGACTGCTCAGGACTATTGCCTGAAAGCTTTGGAATATTTCCAAGTGTGGAGTCTCCACAGCATCTCTTGGTAACTTGTGCCAGTGCTCTGTCACCTTCACAGTAAGAAAAGTATGTTTCCTAATGTTAAGCAGCAACCTCCTGTGTTTCAGTTTGCACCCATGGCCTCTTGTTACTGAGTACCACTGAAAAGAGCCTGGCTCTGTCTTTACAACCTTCCTTGAGATACCTACAGACATTGATAAAATCCCATCTGATCCCTTTCTTTTCCAGGCTAAACAGTCCCAGCTCTATCAGCCTTTCCTCGCAGGAAAAGTGCTCCTGTCCCTAGTCATTTTAGTGGCACTTTGTTGGAGATTCTTCAGTAGCTCCACATCTGTCTTGTACTGAGACGCCCAAAACTGGACCCAGTATTCCAGGTGTGGCCTCACCAGTGCTGAGTAGAGGGGAAGGAAAACCTCCCTCAGCCTCTTGGTAACACTTCTGCTAATGCAGCCCAGAATATTACTAGCCTTCTTTGCCACAAGGCTACATTGCTGGCTCATGTTCATAATTAGTATAGCTAATATTTCTCTGATGGATATGATGATGTCCACCAAGACTCCCAGGTCTTTTTTTACCAGTTGGGCAAATCCCAGCATGTTCTGGTGCATGAGATTATTCCTCCCCAGGTGTAAAACTTTTCCCTTTGTTGAAATTCATAAGGTTCCTGTCAGCCCATTTCTCCGGCTTGTTGAGGTTCCTCTGGATGGCAGCACAACTCTCTGGTGGTCAGTCACTCCTCCTAGTTTTGTGTCATCAGCGAAGCTGCTGAGAGTATGCTCTGCACCATCCTCCAGATCATTAAGGAAGGTGTTAAACAGGAGCTGATCCAGAATGTACCCCTGGGGTACATTACTACCCACTGGTCTCCAATTAGATTGTGCCACTGATCAACCACCCTCAGAGTCTGGATGTTCAGTCAGTTTTCAGTCCACTGTCTACTCATCCAGCCCATAATTCATCATCTTCTCTATGAATATTTTATGGGAGGTGGTGTTGGAATGCCTGGAGACAATAACCATTGCTCGCCCCTCATCTATAAAACCAGTAATTTCCTCACAGAAATTGGTCAAGTTGGTCAAGCATGACTTCCCCTTGGTCAGTTTGTGCTGACTACTCCTGATGTTTTTCCTGTCCTTAATGTGCCTGGAAATGGTGTTCAAAATTAGTTGTTCCATCATCCTGCCAGGGATCAAGGTAAGGCTGACTGGTATGTTGTTTCCTGGGTCCTCCGTCTTGCTCTTTCTGAAGATATGAGTGTCACTTGCTAGCCCTCACCTTGGGCACCTCTCCCAGAAACCATGAGCACTGAGAGATTGAGAGTGGTACAATAATGACATCAGGCAGCTCCCTCCAGGCTCCCGGGGAAAACCCATCAGGGTCAATGGCACATCATGATCAGTTAGTATTCCCTGACCTGATCCTCTTCCAGTGCTCCAGTGTCTAAGATACACGTGAACTATCTGAGAACTCTGTGCCAGGGTGGGATGAACCCAGGCCTAGAAATGTTGGGTTTATCTTTAAGAAACTCCAGGAAAGAAGACAGCCATATTGTTCTGTAAGAAAAAATATAGCAAAACTGTAACAGAAATACAGCCACAATATAGCAACACTGTAGCAGAAATATTGCAACAGTGTAGCAGAAATACAGCCACAATAGAGCAACAGTGTAGCAGAAATACAACCACAATATAGCAACACTGTAGCAGTAATATACCCACAATATAGCAACAGTGTAGCAGTAATATACCCACAATATAGCAACAGTGTAGCAGAAATATAGCCACAATTTACAAGAGTGTAGCAGAAATAAAGCAACAATAAAGCAACACTGTAGCAGAAATATTGTCACAATATAGCAACAGTGTAACAGAAATATAGCAACACAGTAGCAGGAATATACCCACAATATAGCAACAGTGTAACAGGAATATATTGACTAAATAGCAACCATGTAGAATCAATATAGAAAAACTGTAGCAGCAATAAAGCCACAATATAGCAACAGTGTAGCAGATATACAGCCATAATATAGCAACACTGTAACAGAAATATTGTCACAATATAGCAACACTGTAGAAGAAATATAGCAACAGTACAGCAACACTGCAGCATTAATGTAGCCACAATATAGCAACACTGTAGCAGAAATATAGCAACAGTGTAGCAGAAATAAAGCCACAACACAGGAACACTGTAGGAGAAATACAGCCACAATATAGCAACAGTGTACCAGAGATCAAGCCTCAATATAGCAACAGTATAGCAGAAATAAAGCTTCAATATAGCACCAGTGTAACAGAAATATAGTCACAATTTACAACACTGTAGCAGCAATAAAGCCACAATATAGCAACAGTGTAACAGATATATAGCAACAGTATAGCAACACTGTAGCAGAAATAAAGCAACAGCGTAGCAGAAATATAGCCATAATATAGCTACCCTGTAGCAGAAATATAGAAACCGTGTAGCAGAAATATAGAAACCGTGTAGCAGAAATATAGCCATAATTTAGAACACTATACCAGAAATACAGCCAAAATATAGCAACACTGTAGCAGCAATATAGCAACAATGTTGTAGAAATGTAGCCATAATATAGCAACAGTGTAGCAGAAATATAGCCACAATATAGCAACAGTGTAGCAGAAATATAGCCACAATATAGCAACAGTGTAGCAGAAATGTAGCAACAGTGTAGCAGAAATACAGCCACAACATAGCAACAATGTAGCAGAAACAGGGCAACAGTGTAGCTCCATGCAACATGTGGTAGAAAGGAAGGATGCTTTCAGTTAAAAGACAAGTGATTTCAGTCTCTCACACTTACCCGCGGGTACCCCCAGCATCAGGACACATGCAAGCAGCCTGCTGCGCACTTGGGCACTAGGACACCTGTATGCAGGTGGCCTGTTCCAGAGTTGCTCAAAGCGACAGGGACATTGAGGGGCATCGGGGTTTGAGCCTCTCTTCAAAGTTCCTGGGGTCTTAGGAGTGAGAATCCACTAAGGAGTGTGTTGGGTTTGGTTTCACCTTGTTATACCCTTCAGGTATGATCAATCTCTCTATCCTGTCCCACATCTGTGGGTTTGTGAGTTGTCAGTATTTAGCTGTTTCCGATGTGGTTGTCTTAAGGAATCACAGGTAGGTGGGTGTTAGGATCTTGATGTTTTGCTACTGAAGGTGTCAGGAGCACAAGACATTTTAATGCCCTGCAAGCATTTTGCAACCAGGTGTTCACATTCTCTCTCCATCCATATAAATGTATTTTTTTTTTTTAAAAATAATTTTCCACTGCCTTAAAAGATTCCTGGGTTTCTATTGTCTAATAAATCACAGGTACTTTGGTATTTGCTGAGAGAAAAAGTGGTAGCTAACATTTATGATTCACAAGTTTTCTTCTGAGAAGTTCCCCAAGCTTCTGCTGTTGCCTCTCAGTGTTTTGGCAACATGGTAGGATTATAAAATCTTTACTTTCCTGGCTCAGAATTACACCAGAAGTACAAATTAATGTTGTAGTTGACTTCCTTCTATGTGATCATTTAATCTATAAATTCTAATCAGATCCAAACTGCATGCACTCTATCTCTGTTTTATTGGATTCTGCTGAACTTTTTGGTGTACCTTTCCACTTCCTTACTTTCCATTTTTCCCCTTAAATAATATTTTTTTTAAAATCCAAAACAAACTGGAAAAAAAGTTTGCAAGAAAGAAAAGACACTTATCATTGATAGGATAGATGGAAAAAATCTGCTGAGGGAAGAGGGAAAAAAGCTTTTCTTTTGCCTTTAAATAACATTCTAGATAATATTTCTGTGAATTATAATATTTTTTCATTGACTATCTTGCTACATATTCATCAAGTGCTACCTCCTGGCTATTCAGAACTGTATTGGCGTAGAGGTGTCAGCTGGCATCAGATAAAGACCTTGACCCAGGCTGTCTATGCTACATTTATAGCTGGGTGCAGTAGCTGACTCCCTCCCGAGATTAGAGGTCCAGTGATCAATGCCGTATAGTTAATAAGTTCAGTTCCACAAATCACAGTCACAAGAAAGTCAGGCTGTTCAATGGAAACTGAGCTGTGCAAGAATCAGGCAGACAAGATACTTACTTAAGGATGAAAAATTCTAAGAAGGGTAAAAACCATTTCAGGAAGAACTGCATAGCAACCGAAGTATCACATAGGAGTTTTAGACTGTTGAATAGCTTAGAAGCTTATTCTTATATGATGGGCTCAGGACAACAGTAGGATGGTAAAGAATAATCTGTACTCATTTGAAGAACTAAGGGCCCTCATAACTCATGTCAGAACGACTGTAAAGCCATAATTAGGAACAGGCTTAATCATAAATCCATAAATCTGGGACAAAATCAGTTTAAAGAAATCTTGTTTTCCCACCTTTTAACAAGGAAAAAACATTCACTGATAATTTCTAACCTGGTAAAACCCATCATTTTTATGTGATCATTAAAATGTTTAAAAAAAGGAAACAAAAGATTCATAGTATTTAAACAAATAGCTTCAACGATTCTGAATATAGCAAGAATATAAATATTTACAAAGGAGAATAATTTAATCTTTTATTCAACTGTAGCCCTTATTTCTTTCAAAGCTTGCTCTTGTTGCTTTCTGTAACCTGCAAGCATTTTGGTTTGCAGGTCAGGTTACAATTTGACTTCTGTTCAGATCAGCAATTCACTTTTTAGTAGTTTCAGGAAAGGGATTTTTCCCTGCCAAAGCTTCCCACCCCACCAGGGGCATAGTAAATGGTTTTTAAATGAGGTGGTGGCATAAATGTGTTTACTGACAGACAGATGCTACTGCATCTAAAAATGAAACTCTGGACAATCAATTTAACTTACGTGCTGAAGAACTTTAATAACAGGGTATGGGGGGGTGTTCGTTGCTGATCAGGCTTCTCCAGCCTTTTCCTTTTTTTCCTCAAACAGTGCTGTCCCTTCTACATGTTTTCCTCCTTTCACTGCTGCAGCACAGAGCAGAAAAGGGAACGGGCCAGGGCACACTTCTCTTTTCTCCCTCCTCAGTCAGTCAGATGGAGAATTTTGAAACTTTCTATAAAGTCATCAGCCTAAGGATAAGGAATCACACCTGGCACAAGCCTGCACCCTGTAATGGTCTTATTGCTAGGTGCAAGTGTCCTCACAGTGGAGGGCAATGGGAGCTCCCTTGCAGCCCCGAGCAAAGCCCAGCACCTGCCTCTTAGTGCTGCTGTGTCATCCTGCTGGGCTCCACCTCCCATATGTGGGGCCTCTCAGTGTGGTTCACAGGATCCAGCTTTCCTCAGAGGCCCTTGGTGGCCTCCAGGGACATGTCCATAGCCCTAGGGCATGTTCTAGTTCATTCCTGTCCCCCACCCCCACACTCTTTAAGTTCCCCCCCTGCCCAAGCACACTAGGGCTTGTCCAGCAGCCTTGTAAAGTGCAGGGCTCCTAAAATGCCTTTTACTTTTGTTTAATTATTTTTTATTAAAATTTTAAAAATAATTATTCATTATTATTTAAAAATGTATACACAGTATTTTTAACATTTTTTGATGTATAGATTTAATTTCTATCTCTTTATACATGCCCATATTTCTATGGCATAACATATATATATATATATATATATATATATATATATATATAGTATAATAATACACACACACATATAGTGTATATATTTTTATATAAGAGCACTTCCTGGTCAAAAGAATGTGAGGAGCTAATCAGAGGTTGTTCTGAGATCATGTGGGTATGATGGTTTCAAAAAATGGCAGGCAACCCATGACAGAGAAATATGGAAACGCATGGAGTACGATGTCAAAAATAGTGGCCTCCATGTATGTGATGGGCTGGGGCTTGCAGTTCTGATCCACTTCTGGGTCAGCTAGAAGGCACGGCTGGTTCTGGCAGCCGATCACAGGGCTGCTTTGAACATATGGGGCAAAACAGTATTAGGAAAAATCCATCACAGAATCACAGGATGGTCAAAGTTGGAAGGAATCTCTGGAGATGATTTAGTCCATCCCCCTGATAAAGCAGGCTCACCTAGAGCAGGTTGTACATAATCATGTCCAGGTGAGTTTTGAATGTCTCCAGAGAAGGAGCCTCCACAACCTCTCTGGACAGCCTGCTCCAGCACTCTGTCACGCTCAAAGTAAAGTAGTTCTTCCTCACATTCAGATGGAAATTCATGTTTTTCAGTTTGTACCTGTTGCTCCTTGTCCTGTTGCTGGGCACCACTGAAAAGAGCCTGGCCTTTAAGACATCTGTAGACATTGACAAGATCCCCTCTTAGTCTTCTCCAGGCTACACAGGCCCAGGTCTCTGACTTTCCTCATAAAGGGGATGCTCCAGTCTCCCAATCATCTCCACAGCTCTCTGCTGGACCCTCCCCAGTAGTTCCCTGTCTCTCTTGAACTGGGGAGCCCAGTACTGGGCACAGCACTCCAGGTGCAGCCCCACCAGGGCAAAGCAGAGGGGCAGGATCACCTCCCTCACCTGCTGGCCACGCTCCTCCTGATGCACCCCAGGGTCCCACTGGCCACCTTGGCCACACGGGCACAGTGCTGGCTCGTGGGCAACTTGCTGTGCACCAGGACTCCCAGGTCCTTCTCCGCAGAGCCGCCTCCCAGCAGGTCAGCCCCAGCCTGTGCTGGTGCGTGGGGCTGTTCCTCCCTGGGGGCAGGACCCTACACTTGCCTTTGGTGAACTCCATCAGGTTCCTCTCTGCCCAACTCTCCAGCCTGTCCAGGTCTCGCTGAATGGCAGCGCAGCCCCTGGTGTATCACCTGTATCACCTGCTCCTTCCAGCTCTGTATCTTCAGCAAACTTGCTGAGGGCACCCTCTGTCCCTGCATCCAGGTCACTGATGGTCAGTTGAGCAGGACCGGACCCAGTGCTGATCCCCGGGGAACACCACTGGCTACAGGCCCCCAGCTGGACTCCGTGCTGCTGGTCACAGCCCTCTGAGCTCTGCCATTCAGCCAGTTCTCAGCCCAGCTCGCTGCCCACTCATCCAACCCACACTGCCTGAGCTTACTTATGAGGATATTATGGGAAACAGTGTCAAAAGCCTTGCTGAGTTCACGGTAGGCAACAACCACCACTTTCCCCTTGTCTCTTGATTCAGTCAGTCACAGAACAGTATGAAAACATGGTGTTTATGACAGTTTACAAAACAGCAGCTCCCTGGAAGAAATGGTGGACAACCCAAAATGGTAGCCCCCAGGCACGTAGTGGGGATGGACTTCCTGTTGTGATGTCCACCTAGCTGAACTGGCAAGGGCAGATGGCAATGTCAGCCAACCATAAAACTATCTGCGCTTGTGTGTGTGTGCTTGGCACTTTACAGAATGACAACCTTTAAGGACAGAAAGGGGAAGCAGCAAGCCAACCACATGACCAGAAGAGAGGTGGGACTTCCAGGAGCAGCAGGATAGGTGATGACACTGGGGGAAGACTTTCACAAGACACGGGGAAGGGGAATCACCTCAGCTGGTCTGGAATTAATCTTGTCCTGATGCTCCTGGGAGGTGCTGAATAAAATTCTTTCACCTTATGAGAATTAAGAAAACAACTGCATTGTGTTAGAAGTGACGGTCTGACACTGTTACATGTGGCCTAATGAAAATGGCCTCAGTTATACAGCATTATTTTTTTTTCTCAGAGAAGAAAGCTTCATTGAGTCTCACTGTTCAACAGTGTCCTGACTAAAAGAAAAATCAGCTTTTCTCTGTGTCAAATCTGTTCTTGTTGCAGAAAAGTTTTGGTAGTCTGAGTACAGCTGAGGAGGGGCAGTGCTATGGGTACAGCCAGTGGGCTGTTCTGGCCACCGTTGGTTCAGAAACGGGGTTTACATGAACATAAAAAGTTATACTTGGAATTTTATAATCTGCCCATAACCCATAGACTGATGCCAAACACTGTTCTATCTACTTGCGGGAGCTAGATTTGCAATAAGCCATTCTCGTCCTACTAAAAAGCAGGAAAGAAAATAGTAAAAGAAATTATGTCATATACACCGTATACAGCTATATAGCTTCAACTTTTATGTTACAGATTTTTTTTTTTTAGTATGCTTTACACATTCTGTAAACTTAAAAATTTCAGCTGCATCTGTGAAAATTTGCAGGAAAGAGATGGGAGAAGTATCCCGGCCATTGTCTGTCTAATCCTTAATTTGGTGAACCCGCTGTGCCACTCTGGGTAAATGAGACATAAAAGCACAAAGAAACAATATATAAGCAATATGCCCTTCAAGCTGAGAAAGTATTAGTATAAAAAGGGCAAATTATAGAAGCAGCTAATGACTGTAATAGTTCCCAAGCTTAAAAACAGATGCATGCTCAATGCTTTACAATTCTCATATAAAAGCATTTACAGTCTTGCAGAGACATAAATGAAAGGCAAAACAAAGAAACCTTTAATCATAGCTGGAACATATTTTTAAAACACCAGAAAGGTAGGGGCTGGCTGGTTGGAAAATGAATAATGGAAAAAAAAAGGGTCCTAGTCAACTTTTATTTTTTCTAGGATAAGTCACTTGAAACCAATACTTGCTACAGAGCTGCACTGAAACCAAACAAGAAATAATATCCTTTTTCTAAAAGTAACATCAACAGCACGGAACAGCTGGCAGCTGGGGGTAATCCTCAGGATGAGGTCTGCAGTGATACTGGGTCAGGTTTAAGTCAGACTGTCCAGTATGGAACGTTGCCACCATCTCAGGAGTACCTGGGCTGAAGGAGCTGCGAGGCACTGATCTTCACATGAACACTGATGCCTCGATGTCAGAATGTAATTAGGTGTGTATAAATGACATGGTGTAAATCCATTAGCCGACTGATCAGATGGGATATCTCCAGCACAGTCCTGAGTCTGTTTTGCCTGTTAGACATGGGTCCTGGCATTAAACGACTCTCATGAGAACGGCCATGGTGAGGGGTGTTTTCCCTGCATTATTATCAAGAAGGCCAAAGTCTTATTTTTATGGAGAGCCCTCAACACCAAGTTCAGCCACTGCTTTAGTAATACCTTAACTGGCCTCTGAAAATATGCTCCTGACTCAAGGACGCAAGCGGCTGCATTCCTGGAAAGTGTTAGATTACTGTGTAGCATGTCAGAATGACTTTTTATTTCTACTTTCACCATGCAGGCAAAACAACAGGTGAGTTTTAGTTAAAGGCTTGTATGTAAGAGGAACACTGAGCAGCGTCCTCTCAGTGTTTTCATGCAATCCTTCCGGTCCACCACTCCAACCCCGCCCCCACCACCACCCCCCCCCACCTTAACAATATATGAATTGTTATGGGTTTTATGCAAACCAGTCTTGGAGCCCCCTCTAGCCCTAGCACATATTCCTTAGGAGTTAGTACAAAAGAAAGAGAACTGTTAGGGATATTTCTGTGACTGAGCTGAAAAACATACAAGAACTCTGGTATATATTTTCTCTGTGAAATTGTTTCCTATATCTGTGGGGTTTTTTTGTTCCTTTATATTCAGGCAAATCAGAGTGAGGAATATCTAGATTGCTTTGCTTATTAGTCTAAGAGGTTAAAAATTGTTACATTTTAAAGCATTAAAAATGACAGAGACAGAAAGAACTCTTTCAGTCAGTCATTATTTAGCAAGCTAATTTTTCCCAGAGTCAATATAATGACCATAAATGATGAACTTTGTGTAGTGTTATTTCTCATAAATCGTATTCAAGAAAGGTAATCAAGAATTCTACTGAGGTATTGCTGTTATAGGTTCTGTCTTTATGAACCATTGCTAGACAAAAACATAACAGAACAATCATAAACCACAGATATATTTTATTTGCACACATTTTAACAGAAAGATGTATCAAAATCCAATTCTGACACCATAGACTAATCAAAAAAATTATTAGCATATATAAAATTAACAGTAGCTGTGCATGTTTAAATTGAGATTTCCAGAGCTCTAACTACACTGTCAATTTATTTTGGAAGTACATGGTTCCATCAGTTTATCAGTAGTCCCTGGCAGCCATGGCAAGGCTGTTTCTTAATTCTGAGTTAATTTCACAGCATACTTTTGGACACTTTTGAATCTAAAAAAAACTGTTTCATACTGTTCATACAGTATCATGCTGTGATATACCATGTGTGAAGTTCTCAGGAAAATTAATAGGGAGAGAGGAGACAGGAAAGATAATATTTCTATTTCATGAATTCATTTAGGTAGGAAAAGACCTTTAAGATCCACATCTGTTACAGCACAAACAGTGTGCTGCAACAAGGCTTTTACAGTCAGATTCTACTCTTGATGCTGTTTCCTCCTGAGACCAGGCCACACTGCTCCTGCTTCCCCCCCCCCCCCCCTCCATTCAACCCTCTCTCCCACCATCCTCAGGGCTATTTAACTACTTAACAGGAACAAGCTACACCTGCACATCATCCATGTCAACCAACCCACTGCCTTCACGGCAAGGCCACAGCTGCATGTTATCAATGATAATCAACCCACTGTTGCATTCCTCTATACACATCAACCACAAACCTAAAGCTGCTAAGTCCATCACCAAACCATGTCTCTAAGTCCAACAACTACATGCCTTTTAAATACCTCCAGGGATGGTGACTTAACCACTTCCCTGGGCAGCCTGTTCCAATGCCTGACAACCCTTTTGGTGAAGGATTTTTTTCCTAATATCCCATATAAACCTCCCCTGGCACAACTTCAGGCCATTTCCTCTCATCCTATCACTTATTACTTGGGAGAAGAGATCGACACCCACCTTGCTACAACTTAGAGAGCAATAATATCTCCCCTCAGACTTCTTTTTTCCAGACTACACAAACTCAGTTCCCTCAGCTGCCCATCACAGGACTTACTCTCTAGACCCTTCACCAGCTCCGTTGCCCTTCTCCGGACATGTTCCAGCACCTCAGTATCTGTCTGGTTAGTGAGAGGCCCAAAACCAAACTCAGCATTTAAGGTGCAGCCTCAACGATGCAGAGTACAGGGTGATGATAACTTCGCTTGTCCTGCTGGCCACGCAAGTTCTGATACAAGCCAAGATGCTGTTGGCCTTCTTGGCCACCTGGGCACACTGCTGGCTCATGTTCAGCTATTGACCCCCAGGTCTTTTTCCTCCAGGCAGCTTTCCAGCTGCTCTTTCCCAAGCCTGTAGCGCTGTGTGGGGTTGTTGTGATCCAAGTGCAGGACCCGGCCACTTCTCCTGCTAAACCTCATGCAACTGACCTCAGCCCATCTGTCCAGCCTGTCCAGATCCCTCTGCAGAGCCTTCCTGCCCACAAGCAAATCAACATCACGCCCAACCTGGTGTCAGCTACAAACTTCCTGATGGTGCACGCAATCCCTATCATTGACAAAGATATTAAACAGGACTGACCCCAATACTGAGCCCTGGCGAGCACCACTTCGGTCACCAGCAGAATTTAACTTCATGTACCACCACTCTTTGGGCTCAGCCATCCAGCTAGTTTTTTAACCAGAATAGACTATACATATCCAAGCCATGAGTAGCCAGTGTCTCCAGGAGAATGCTCTCGGAGATGGTGTCAAAGGCTTTACTAAGCTCCAGGTAGACAACATCCACAGCCTTTCCCTCATCCACTAGGCAGGTCATTTTGTCATAGAAGGAGATCAAGTTCATCAAGCAGGACCTGCCTTTCCTAAACCCATGCTGACTGGGCCCGATCCCCTAGTTGTCCTGTATGTGCCTTGTGATAGCACTCAAGGTGATCTGCTCCATAAGCTTCCCCAGCACCGAGGTCAGAACGACAGGCCTGTAGTTCCCTAGATCCAACTTTTGCCTCCTGGTGACACTCCTGGTGGGATTCAGCTCGAAGTTTAAAATACATAAATTAAAACGTTTACATTTGGGCACACATTGGAGCTTGGTATCTTAGTTCCCATTATAATCAGTGGAGAGCAACCTAGTACATGTGGAGTCTGGAGAGCTGTTCAGTTTATCCTCACATATGATTGGACTAATTTGCAAGCAGAATCTTGTTTTGCTTCTCCGTCCTGTTTTCTTTCCAGCAAAGGAGGAAGAGCTGTAGCAGAAGGAAAACCAATGTGAAGCCAACAAACAATCCCATGAACGTGTGAAACATGATTACTTGAGGCTTTGTTTTAGTTACCAGTGCTGGAGGTCTCATACATTCTCTAATTTCCTTCTTAATGATCAATGCTCCTGGAGTGATTCTGGAGGTCTTGTTTTCCATCAAGACTCAGTAGGAAGGTTGTCTCTTCCTCTCAAGTTGAGATGATGTGTTTCTCACTATAACATCTCTTGCAAATGCACACTATGTGGGGTCATATTCAGTATTGCCCTGAATCTGAAGTCAGGATATTTTTTGAGAAGTATTCTGTTGTAAGCGTATCTTATCAGGTCTTTGCCCTGCCTGTACATGGCTTTGAAAGCTCCCAAAAGCACTGAGATGAGCCCACTTCACAAGCTGTAGCTGTGTCCTGATTTACAGCCAAGAACAGAAAACCTGTGGGATCTCCTTTCTATAGAAGACTGAAAGGCTCTAACTTCAGAGTTACATTAGCACTTACATACTTGACGTGAAATTGTGGTATCCATCTTTGTAAAGGAAGAAAAGAAGGACAAGCGTGCTTAAGCGTACTTTCAGAAATCTTGCAGAAAAGGATTTTTAGTTGCTGGGCACTATGAATTAACTGCTTCAGCACTGGAGTGGAAAACATTGTGGTTTCATGATGATTGTGCAATCTATTTTAATTATAATCTTTGTGAGCTGTCTGAATACAGAGAGTGTCAGCAAAGATTAAGAGCTCATGGCCTCAGGCTCCAGATACCACCCAAGACGAGACTAAATAATTTGAAGTTGTTGGCATGCTATCAATTTACAAAATCCTATGTTATCATTGTTCTATCAATTATGTACATATTACATTAATATATGTGGGTTTGTTTGCCATTTTTTTAAAAATAAATCTGGAAATTATTATATACTTATTATAGAATTTTTTCACTTATTATGTGTGAAAAATTTAACTACTTTCTAATAAGAAAGAAGCTCATTTACCCCCTCCTGGCACCCAGGCAAGTTAAGTTCTTTCTCCAAAATTCTGAGCTGATGCCTACAAAGAACACGCTGGTTACAGTTAATCTAATCCAGTGAAGAAGATATCTGAGTAAGTTTCTGTGAATCCTTCCACACAAGCATGAGATTATTTTATTTTTAAAAGAAAAACACTTCCAGCTAAAAGGGAGCTGGAGTACTTTTTCATAGTGTGAAGTACAAGGAGGTTTGAAGATACCCAGCCGAAAAGTATTCATGCCTTTATCTTTGAACAGCTTCAGCTACATGAGTACCTTAAGTATGTGTCAGGTACAATCAGTTTTTACTGAATCCATAATGAGTCTAATTACATTCTGCAAATCAAAATGGTGTCTAATCTTCTCCTAGTCAAAGTTGCCCATTTTTTTTTCTTACCCACTGCAGTCAGGATGGTGTTTACCACCCTAATTCCCTGAACCATGAGTCTCTCCTGTTTGAATGCAGTTGTCAGTGATTCCTGGATTGAAAAGCAGCAGGGCACAGATGTACCAGCTCTTGAAGAAATGGATCAGCCGTCACATTACCTTTAAGAACTGATAATCAGCCTCTTTTATGTCTTTTAATAACAGTGAAAAACACCGGAATATATATAATCTTACTTGATTATATTAGTACTTTTCTCTTATTGGCTGGAATTGCCCTTTTGTAGTGTAGCTGCACAAACACATTTTGAAGCAACAGTGAATAGCAGCCAAACCAAATTGAAACTCCTCATAACAGTAACCTCTCTGTGTGAAACTTAAGGGTCTTCTCAATGTGCTGTGCTGTAGCACTTTGCAGCCTCCACAACAAATAGAATAGACATGTTCTCAGCAGATTTAGGGGAGGAGGTAGGGGATAAGCCTAGCTGAAACGTGGTTACAAATAAATTAATTTTTGTTTTCAACTGAGGGTGAATGCAGAATTTTAGGCTAGCAAAGAGATTAGGAAAATCGATCTAGTATACAAATGAAGAACCAGAGCCTAATAAAATTTATGCAGAAAAAATTAATGATCTAGAAGAGAAAACGCAAATTCAATACTAGAGAAAAAAAGATAATGCAGTAAAGAAAAAAAAGTTGGAGAAGCATTCATTTCACTGTAGAGAGGATGCAAGTCCTCTGATATAAATGAAAGTGGATTTTTATCTGTACAAATTTTGTCATATATCAGTACTGTTAACGCTGCTGTTATTCTGATGTAAGTGATGACGGAGGTTAGTCCCTTAAATCCTAACTCAATGTATATTAAAGTTATTCAGGAACTTTACAGCAGCTTTAAGACAGATCTGAATTAAAACTTAGTTTCTGAAAAAGAAGATAACAACCTATCGTCTTTTGGAAATTATCTCAATAAAGGTACTGCATACAGGAAAAAGAAAAAGTCAAATAATATGATTTGCCTAAGAAGCTGGGGAATCTCTCTGGGCTAAAAGAGGCAAAGAAATAAAAAGAAAGTGATGTAATTTGTCTTTGGCAGGAGAGGAACAAGTGAAATGACACCAATTTATCTTGAGAGAAGCAAAAATCGAAGTAAAGAAGGCATGAAAAGGCAAGAACAAGAGTTCTAAGTAAAATTCTTTCAGTTTTTCCCTAGGCTAAAAATAAATAGCTAAATAAACACATTAAAACATTCATGACTTTTTTCGAAAGATGAAAATAATCTTCATTTCACAGATAAGTGAACTGAGGGGATAAAAGCTCAAGCAAGGGACATAGTCTTTCCTTAGGGTCTTATTCATTAGATCTTGTATATCTGTTACCTCACCCTGGAGTATCAAAGCTGCTGATGCTGAAGATCTGCTTTCAGCCTGACCAGAAGCATCTCAGGACTGAACACAGATAATCCTTGCTGGAAATAAAGGAGAGGTGCTCTTCTCACTGCCTCATCCCAAGGGCTTTATGCCTTCAGCGTTTTCAGATTATGTTAGAGAGTCAAGCTCTGCCCAAGTCACCAAAGGAACATGTGCTGTTGGCTCCTCAGTTTTTTTCCAAGTAGTTCAGAAACTAGCAGGCTGTGGGAAAAAATAGGTATAATTCTCACCTGAATCTCCACCTGTCTCAGTTTGGTAATGAGCAAGTCAAAACTGTTCTCTTTTGCTTGAAATCATTAAAGAGTCATTGGACCAAAGACAGGGAGGAGGGTGTACATTGATTTGATCTCTCTCTGGCCCAATAGTTAAGGCTCTGAATTCTAATATGGAAAATTTGGATTCCTGTTTCTGCTCCAAACAGCTATTTCAGTAGGTTATGCTAAATATCCTGGGAAAAAAAAAAAATTGTTCTTATTTATGCCAATAGGAGTTTTACCATCTACCTCAATGGGATCAATATAACATCTTCTAAAAAAAATGTCACCCAATGTTCCCATATTTTCTCTTACTTTGCTAGAAATCATATTTTCTCCTATATTTCTCTGCTATTCTCAACTTCTGAATATTGGCCCCAGGAATTAATGGGAAAAAAATTCCTTCATGAATGCTGTCCTCATGTATCTGATCTAAATCCAATTAAATCAGACTTGATGTGTCTATCTGCTTGTTAAATAAGTTTATCCAGCTGCAGTCTACGACAATGCAGTCAACCAAAGGAAGCCGATTCATCAGAGTTAACTTAGTGTACTTAACATATTTTTCCTGACTGCTGGCTTGCTGCCTATCAGTCAGGAAAAAGTGTTCTGTTGAGTCTGAATACCCTATTTCTTTTATTTTTATCTATGTGAGTTCATACTACAGTAAGAAATGAAAATATGTAAATTATTGATGTGGATTTGGATCTATTCTTGATTTGGTTGCTTGCATACATCATTTACTTTTGTTCCAGTTCCCTGCTTGTAGAAATCAGAAAATGACAAAAAAAATCTTTGCACAGTGGTCTAAGGTTAAGTTTATTATTAAAAAAAAAAAAAAGGCAACAAAAAGCAAAGCTGTCTATTAATTGTCAAAGCTTCCCTTTACTTCATAGAGTCATGTCTGAGCAATATGGCTGTAGTATTCTCAGTGTACATATCATACCCATCTAAAAGCTATCTATCCACCTTTAGAGACAAACCTCAGCAGCTGCTGTGTCTGGTTTGGTAGGGAGCAACCTCTGTGTGAGAAGTAATCAGGCTTCCTATACTGCAGCTCTTACAGTTGCTGTAAGAACAACTTGCAAAGGAGGATCAGTAAAGTTAATAATGGGTCTGAGGAAAAGTGTATTCAGGATAGCTCAGCAGATGTTTGGAGTTCAGAAAAAGTGATTCTAGCAGATTCATCTTCTACAAAAGCTTTAATTTGAATATATGTTTAGAAAGCTGCAGTGTCATTGTTATTGATAGGAGAACCTTACTCATTAAGAGGTACTACGTCACCCTTTCTCAGTGGTAGTTGCAAAACATTTGTTTTGCACATTGTGGTTTAATATGGAGGATGTGACAGAAGGTGTAGGCAGTGATATTTTAAAGAAAGCAAGGTATCTCCCGCAGAATTCCTTTTTTACTATCCCTACACCCATAGGCTTCAAACAGCTTTAAGATTCAGTATTGGAGAACTGCTTGTTAGAATCAGGTCTGTAACAGTTTTGTTCATTCTGTTGAAGCCCTACATATAGGAAATTTGCCGATTAGTATTCAACAAGCTTGAAATATAGATACAGAGAGTCATAAATACATGGCTGGAAGGGGCCTTGTAAAGATGTCTAATCCAATTGCTTGCCCCAAGGCAAGATCAAATGCAGCTAAAGTATTTCTGGCAGATGTTTATGCAGTCTATTCATAGGAATGTCAGTGATGGATATTGCACAACATCTCAAGACAAGCTGTTCTCAAGACAAAGAATAAAATTTCAAAATGCAGTCTTTTTTTCTAAGGCTAGGAACTAAATGATGGCTGTTTGAAAGCTTTGTTATACTGGTACTGATCCTGATTTACATTAATATACATGTCATTCGTAGTGTGTTGAAATTATATCTCCTGCATAATGCGCTGGCAGTTGAGACTGTATGAGGTGAATGGAGATATATATGGTGAATTGGTTTTCAGATAACTATGCTTATGAAATAGAAAATCTTCATATCTGTCTGTGTGGTTGTTCTGGTTTCAGCTGGGATAGAGTTACTACTTAGTAGCTGGTGCAATGCTGTGTTTTGGATTTGGTGTGAGAACAATGCTGATGGCACATTGATGGTTTTAGTTGTTGCTGGGTAATATTTATACCAAGTCAAGGACTTTTCAGTTTCTTGGGCCCTGCCAGCCAGAGGGCTGGAGGGCATGGGAAATTGGGAGGGGACACAGCCAGGATGGCTGACCCGAACTAGCCAAAGGGATATTCCATTCCATATGATGTTATGCTCAGTATATAAGCTGGGGGAAGAAGAAGGAGGGGGAACATCTGGCATTATGGCATTTGTCTTCCCAAGTAACAGTTACATGTGATGGAGCCCTGCTTTCCTGGGGATGGCTGAACACCTCCCTGCCCACGGGAAGTCATGAATGAATTCCTCATTTTGTTTTGCCAGTGTGTGCAGCCTTTGCTTACCTATTAAATTGTTCTTATCTCAACCCTAGAGGTTTGCATTCCTTTCTGATTGTCCTCCCCATCCCTCTGCATGAGAGGGGAGTGAGTGAGTGGCTGCGTGGTAGTTAGTTACCAGCTGGGGTTAAACCATGACAGTGGTTTAAGGATAACTGTCTTAAGTATCTTAACTATCTTAAGGGTGCTATCTTTAGCCATATTAAGAATACATGCTGGCATCTTCAGAAAAATCCTAATGCTTTAGGACCACAAATGTCATTAAAAGCTAGGAGACCTTGCATTTAGAAAGTTACGTGCACACTTTAGAAAGCTATGTACAGCTCTCTGCCTTTTGACAGAAATTATTTTTGAAGATATAAACTGAAGTGCTGTTAGTCTAGGATTTGTGAGTACTTGCAGAAAGCATAGTGTTAACTCAAAGTGAATATGCTCATAATATTAAAAAAAGCAAATACCTCACAGGCTAATGTATGTGTGAACTTTACTGCCTTTTTTCCTTTGTCTACTTTCAAATACCTGCTTGGCTTTATAGGTATTTGAAAGTAGACAAAGAAGGTAAAGATTTAACTTATCTTTCATACCCCAAAGAGAAAACAGTATGGGATACAATTTTTAAATATGATTGGTAGTTTCTACAGGATTTTTTTCCAGATATTTTAAATCTTCAGACCTTCTGCTTTAATTATATCTGAATTCAAACTGCATTTTTTTAAGTGTTTTGAGGCTGTGCAATATTATGAACTAATAATTAAGCAAACAGCTAAACTTAAACTAGAAATAAATGAAGATATTTATGTGCTTAACAGAAAGATTCATGTGCTTAAAAATGAGGAAAACACACTGAACAACATCTAGATTGATACCTCTCAGCTTTTCATGTTGGGAATACCCCTTACTCAAATACAATATTTCACAAGATATTAACATTTTCTATCAAAGCATGAATGGAAACACATCAATAGAAACAGCAATGTTGTGCAGTGTGTTTGTATGCTTCAAGAAGCCAACAGATTAATTTGATCCTGAGGAGTATTGATGTAATGAGCTAGTGGGAATAGAATTTTCAGAGCTTTGCAATCTCTTTTGACTACTTTTTGGGGTTCCTCTAGAGTATGTAACAGCCTGTCCTTTGGGCAGCAGCCTCTTGTCTGTTCTTTTGCATTCTAGTCTAAAGCAATTTGCTCAACTGAAGAGCAGCATAAAACAGGACAGTATAAGGGAGATTGTGATACATAGTATATACCTGTCTTTGTATAAGACCAGGTGATGTCTGTTGGTGTCTATTCATTGGTTTCACTTGTATGTGGCATGTATATCCATAGCATACAGACAGTATGCTAACAGTATGATTTTTATACTTTACAAATCAGTGTAAACCCCACAGAATAGGCATGCAAGCAAAAAAAAAGCTTCCCTTAACCACTGAGAAGGTATATGTCTCTCCTTCACCACTCCTTTCTCTGAAAATGATAGATGGTTAAGAAGGGGGGTCAGGGGCTGGATTCTTCTGGTAAAATCAGCAAAAATAATAGAAATTTAGGTTGGGACAGGTGCAAAAATGTGCTACTCATTTCACAGTATGTGTTTAGTTGTGTAGTATGAACATGACAACTAAACAAACTTGAGAAAAACATCAGGTTTCCCAACTGAAAATACATGGGAAAAAAAAAGATAATTTTACTCAGCTTTGTCAATGATACTTTCAGTCCAGTATGGCAGGGAGTAGAAAAGAGCTCTGAAAGCAACACTTAAAAGATGAAAATCATAACCATATCCTACAAAATTATTGTGCCTTTATCTTTCTTCTGTTGCTTGTAAGGAATTTTGTCAGCAAACAGGAAACACTGCATGGCAACATTTTATGAATGTACTTTCATTGCATGAAATGCTTTTCATTCTGTTCAAAATCTTTTTGGAAAATGAGAGGTGTTCCCAAGTGTTAAAGAAAATGTATGAAAATCACAAAGCATGTATAAACTAAATGTATGAATTGAGGTTTTATCCTGTAGAAAATTACTTAAATGAGTAGGATTTATCATAACAATAATGTAACATTTTTTTTTTCTGCTCAGTGAACTATAAAACCTTTCTATTGATTGATTTACTACAGGAGAGAGTATTCCTTTTAAAACTTCTACTCTGTATTTTGCTGTACTCATCCTTCCTTCCATCCTAATAAAGTCAGAGGATCTGTAGGAGGCACAAGAGGATTCAGGTGCATCATGGATTGTCAGAAAGATGAAACATTGGTTTCTCCTGTATATAAGTCCTTATGCAGAGAAACGAGAGATGAAAGCCATATGCATTGAAAAGGTATTATCAAAATTCTCATTTCTAGAAAGTATTCAGCATTCATCTTTCACTGAAGAGCCACTGAATCATTTCTATGTCACAGTCCTGATTTGCTAATAAGATACCTTCCAAGGCTTAAAACACACACACTGATAAAATAAAGTGCATTTGAGGGTCTCTCCTAAAATCCCCTAATAATTTAGGAAGCACAGCAATGCAAAAAAGTGCTGATTCATTTGACTGTTACTTTAACTTTCCACAATTTCACAAACATTTTATGTTCCATAACAAATCGTGCCCTTCCCTGAGAGAAGGTAAATTTGATTTTTCTTCCATTTAAGTAGAAATGTGTTTGCATAAGATAGCTTCTTTTCATACAGTACGCCTTGGTCACAAAATCACTAACCCTTAAGTGGTAGTTCTTTTTAGAATTAAAGAGCTAGACCTTTGAAACGAAGTTGTCTAGGCACCTTAAAAGACATTCTGCTTTCTCTGGTAGAAGCTTGCACAACTGCAAATTGAATCCAAAGGTTTTTAACCCTGCTGATAACCACCTTCAGGAGCACTCCTGTACTCATATAACAAACAGGACAACTATCACTGGAAGTTTGATCTGAACAGCAGAACTTCTGTGTAATTTAATTAGGTTAGCCTTTTTATTATACTTTGTCAGAAGAGCAGTATTTAAATCTGAAGAGTAAATATGTTGGCAAGAGCTGTAGTTGAAGAGACATTGTGTTCAGTATGAAATAAGCATCTATCATGATAAGGTCTGCAGTATGTCCTTAGTTTGACACCAGTCACTGGATTTTTTTTTTTTTAATGCAACCTGCACTAATGCTAGCCAAAAGAACAAAAAACTGTAATTAAAAAACGGGAGAATAGATGTCTACAAAATGTATTTTTTTTTGGACAATTACAAGGGTGAAAATAGAGCTCAAGCCAATGGGAGGTAGGACTAAGATGCAGTTTGTAAGCAGGTGTGAGCTCTGCATTGCAATATTGCCTCTTCCATATCACTAAATAGAAGAAGAACCTTATCTAGATGAGACCAAGGCACTGAATTATAGAAAAGGGAACTGTAGAGTTGAAGAAAATGAGAAATTATGTATTAAAAGATGTGGTGTTATTCACAATCTCATCTTGTACGCCTCACTAAACTTTAAAAACTTTTAAACACATTTAAACTTTGATTTTTCAAATGTACTCTGCCTTTGAGCCTCAGTTCTTTTGAATCTTTTTTGGTATTGGGGACTTTGGCACTTTGTGGTTTTGTGCCTTCTACATTACTTCCTCTGTGTGCCTATTTCATGGATGTGCTGTACATTACCACATATAAAGTGCTACATTATCTTTCCTTTACATCTAACACTCTTCCAAAGCAGCTGCAGTGTTGTAAGCGATCAGGGACATTTAATTGTTATAACAGTATCATTGGAAAGTATTAAACTACTTGCTAAAAGGACTTAGCAATGTTGATAGTACTGATGTAAGGGGGCTGAGATGGATTTAAATATAATCCTATTCTAAACAGACATCCCATTAGTAGCTTAAAATTGAGGGGAATTCAGGGTAGAAGAGACATTTTGAGAGGTGCCAGTGAAAAGTAATTTAAAATTTTTTTTCCTCTTGAGTACAATAGCAATTTCAAAAAAACGGAAAGGAAAGAGCTAATCACTGGACTTGTTCTGTCAGGCACTGCATTAAACCTGCTGCAATTCAGATTAAACTCCTCTCTGTGGAAGGCACTGCTTACATTTGAGTACCTTTTACAGGCTACATAGAATGTTTCACATTGCATAATGGCTACTTTATTAAAAGGAGTCATCAAAGTAGTTTCTAAGAAATATATGATAGCTTACGTAGTCATACGTTACAAGATGTTCCACCGAAAGTTTAGCAAACACCCTTCAGGCGTTTGTTTTAATAACCCTTTGCAGTGGACCCCAGCCTCTTAGATAACATATTTCATTCATGGATTATCAAGTTTATGTGTTTTAAATTTTTATGGAATTCGTCATCCCCTATGGTCCTTACTGTGATGCATGATACAAGCGTTTAATGAGAAAGTCTGTACGTGTATATATATATACACATAATATCTGCTCTTTCCTCTCAGTAAAGCTGGGTTGCTCTATTGAGTAAAATGCAGTGACTGCACTGATTTTTGTCCCCTCTGTTCTGCTTTTTAGCCCTCAATCAATTTTGAGTTTTGCAGCACCACACAATTATAATAACAGCATTGTGTTTGAGAGCAGGCTTAAAATGTCCTTATAAAAAGCCATGTTTTGTGTCTGTTAGTATTTCTCAGGATATGGAGTAGAACCAGATCAGGGTTTTCTTCAGAGCAGAGGACTTCCTTCAGCATCATGCCTTTTCACGCATTCTTAAAGGCAATCCAAAACAGGCGTTCTGGCTTTTTGGTTTGCAGACATACCCAAGTCAATACATCTAATTAATTCCTCATTAACTTTTGTTCTGGAAAGGAAGATATCCAATGAACAGCGAATAGAAAGAAAGGAGTTATACATATAAAGAAACTTAATTTTCTAAATACATCTGGCAACATCTGGACAACTGAGATGGGCGTATGAGTGGGTGTAAAGGTGGATTTTGCAATAAAAGCAGAAGATAGTGAGACTGGCTTTTTCAGTCTGGTGAGGGAAAGCTATCTCTGAAATTAAAGGGTTTTCAACTTCTCCAAGAATCAACAAGATTTCAGCTTGTAATGGAGGCAGAATCAAGTTAAAGGAAAGTCCCAAGTTGCTGGAATGAATATAGGCAGTATGATATAATGATGGATAATGACAAAGGAAACTAAAGTGGTCAGTGTGATTATCTGAAGAGCTATCCCAAGAAAATCTCAACATGTTGGACAGGGTGAACTGCAAAAATAATTCAGTTTCTTTCTGGCTGCCCGTATTTGGTTTATAAGACAAAGAGATGAAGGAGAAACAGTGACAGAGAGGGGCCTGATGCCTTCTTAAGCTTCCCCCTTCACTCTTTCATTTATTCTGCCTTGAGAATGTGTCCAAGTTTTGTGACCACCCAAAGACAGAATGCAGGGGAAGATGCACGATGGGAAATGGAAGATCCTGAGTAGACTAATAAACCAGAATGACCCTGCTTGAAAAGAAAATACAGTGGGTATATTTTTGTTTAATAGACATTTCCATGTTCATCAAACTTCAGAGGAAAGGAATAAGGGAAAACTGCCTGTTACAAAATAAATCCCATCTGCCTGTCCTATGTCTGTTCCCCTCACTTCCCCATACACTGGAAAATACACTCTCTATAATCACTACAATATTTTAAATTCTTTGGGGTTTTTTTAAAAAAAAAAAAAAAAAAAAAAACCAAACAAAAAAACCCCCAACCAAACAGAAAAACAACCAAAAACCCCAACCAAAGCAGACAAACCACAAACCTCCAAACTTTTAAAGTTATTTAAAATAACCAAATGATCCTTAGAACTTTCTAAAGCTTTGTGCTCTTTCTGTGGTTTTGCTACAGATGTACATTCTTTGAAACTAGAATTTTTTGTATTTTATACGCTGTTAAAAACTGACCATAATAACATGAGGCATTATCTTAATCAATGAACTGAATGTGATGGTAAATCCTTCATGACTGACCCTTGCATGGATTAAAATTCTGCATATAAGCCAAACTCATAAAAAAAAAAAAAGAAAAAAGAAAAAAAAGCGCTCTTATTGACATTGTTGACATGTGTTGTGGGATCCATAATTTGAGTAGAAAAATAGAATGCTAGAATCCCTGAGGAACTGATAATTTTGACTTTTCCTTCATATATATATTTTGCTCTTTCCAGCAGATGTAATCTAAATACCAGTTAAACTAGCAGCTGAATATTTTTTCAAAAATTTTTCCAGCTGTGAAGCTTTGCAGCCACATCATTAGGACTAACTTGTGATCTAAATGCTATCTTGCAGCTCAGCTATCTGCTACTAAATATTGGATGCTTCTCTGTGGAAACCATTTTATTACTTGCCTAAATATTTCATTCAGAACACTCATGTGAACAACTGGCTATGAGAGAACACAGAAGGAGCCTGGAAATGTCCACTAGAAAAAATAATAAAAATAAAAAACACAAAAATGAGGCTGTAGGTCAGCAAGCAGCCAGGACTTCATAACTTTTTTTGAATGCTCAGAATTTAAACAAAGCAGATCAAATAAGGAAAAAAATGGGGATGCAAGATACTTATCTTCTTAAAACACTGACAAGATAAAATTGCCCCATATAAGAGTCATATATTGAATTTAACCTTGTGAGACCAATGGACTTTATGGTTAGCCTCTTTGGTGATATGGACACTTCACATTATATTTTTTCATGAGCACTGTGTGTGGAAGAGTAGCCTGGAAGCAATGTAATCAGTGTACAGTACCACTTGAACCAGTTAGCAAACTTCTTGGAAGGCTCAACAGAGGGTTCCACAAGTCACTCTGCTGTCTCCAGTTACAGAGTTAAAGCAATAGTATGGTATTAACCTCTGCAATGCAGAAATAACCAGAATATTAACTACCATGCTTTGACCTCTTATGGGACCTAGTAAAGATGCACTGTCTGATTATTTTTACTCTGGTCTGTTCAAGTTATTTACATCATAAGGTAACACATGCCTGTCCATCCATTCAGATGTAACTTAAGCAGCAGGTATTCTGAGATAGAATTCATGATTGTCTAAGACAGTGTTTTAACAAAGAAAATTAATTATCCCTTACATAAGAGAATAAGGCAAAGCATTGCCCAGGAAGGAAAAGAAGTCCTTATTCACAAGTATTTTCAAAGTCAAATATCTTTTCTCATTTATCTTTCTTAATGAAATTTGCTTTAGTTATACATTTTTTGTTGCCTTGTCTGTAAATCTACACTAATTTATTAGTCCTTCTCTTCCCCAACCATTTAGGGTCACTGCTCCATTTCAGGCTATTTGCATATAGAAGATAAGAAAATATTAGGATGCTTGGTCCTAATTAACTGCCATTGGTTTCAGTGCAATTTCTGTGTGAAAAGTTTTGCAGTTTGTGAGCACTTGCTCCTCTCTTCTAATATATAATAAGAATAGCAGGAAATATTGTTTACAGTTTTGGATCATGAAGCTTGAACAACAGTGAACTGTATCTTTTCTATCAACAAATCCTACAGAGCTGGATTTGGGGCTGTGCCTATCTATATCTTTTTTGTTACACTTTCATTCTGTCAAAAACTAGCTAACAAAATAATTACTTTATCTTCTGAACTACAACGAAGTATGTACAGTTACTGTACCAAAGCAAATGTACATCTGCCATCTGAAAAAAATGATGACTGGTACAATGCTGTGTAAATTCAGATACATACAATTGAAATTCTGCTATGGGTTGTACTGAAAATTTGACGGATGAAATACAGATGGCAAATTACATTTGCTTCAAAGACAACGGCAGTAAACAAGCACAATGGCTTTGCAAAGTTTATTAGATGCAGTCATTATCTATTTAATTGGGTTTCATATGTGTTGGATATCTGCAAGTGTAAATGAGATGGTTAAATCACTCGAAGGCTTTAAGTATTGTACTTACACAGATGCCTTATTATCCACATTTTGATTCTTTTTCTGCATCATCATCAACAACAATAATAATAGCAATAGTAATACTAATACTAATCCAGCTAGGAATAATTCTTTGATGTTGTTTGTGTGGTTAATTGTGAGAACATAAAGTAAATCCTTCTTCTAGCATATCTGCCAGCAGTGTCTGTTTACTTCTGAAACTGTGAATACACTTTGGATCTGTGAACAGCAGTTGCCTTGGAGAATATGTTTTACGTAAACATTGAAGAAAAATTGGTCTGTGGCATGAAAAGAGACTTACCCTTTGTGTATTGGAAAACAGATGGGTCAATAACAGGGTATGGTCTGGATTATGTCTTACTCATTATTTTTATTCCATTCAAAAAGCCAAAAAAGTCTGAGATGCCATACTATCATGTGTACCTTTTTAAAAATGAGAGCTTATTCCACACAAAACCTGGGAAAGTTAGGTTTTTTACACGATTTCTTATAAACCACAGATAGCAGACATTGTGATTGTTCTGTGAAAATCTGACAGCTATTGACTTTATGATTATTTGCTGTGTGTTTACCAGTGACTAAGAATTAATTTCCAGCAATTTCCTATTATTAAATAAAGGCACCTTTAAACATTATTAATTCAACCCTTTATCCTCTAGAAAAACAGTTTATAAAACATAAAACAATGCTGAAGAGCAAGTATGAGCATTTTCTGAGTGTCTTGGAGGCAACTGCAAGCACTGCAGCAGGCAGTGTAATGGCTTTTCTTTAACACCCTCAGCCTTCATGGCCATTGATTAGCTAGGAACTGAAATGTTTGTGAGCTGTTTATTAACCCGTTATAAAGTCATTGTATGTGTCTACATTCAAAATATTCTAGGTGTGATCCAAAGGACAAACAGAAATGCTTGTTTGCTTTTCCTTTCTAGGTATGCTGGAACAGAACAAGATATATATGTGGGGAGAGCAGAAATATTCCCAAGACTGCTGATGTGTCATCACCCCAGGTCTTAGTGGCTGGCTGTGAACACAGGGTAATCGCACAGGGTGTAATGTCACATATTTGAATGCCTCACGGAAAAAAACATGTCTGCAAGGAAGCTCATCATTAAGAGGTTGAAGCACAAAGGGCCAACTTACAAAGCAGGTATAGATCTTCCATTCACTGACTTTGAAGAATGAGTCTTTATACAAGGAACTGGTATTTTCTGAGGGGTCTCTCCTGAAGGCAGTTACGCATATCTTAAGGGAGCGTACTGATTTTGGCTGGGATAGAGTTAATTTTCTTCACAGTAGCTCATATGGTGCTATGTTTTGTGGATTTGTGACAAGAAAGTGTTGATAACACACCCATGTTTTAGCTGTTGCTAAACAGTGTTTACACAGCATCAAGACCTCTGTTTCTCAAACTGTCCTGCCAGCTGGAGGGGCACAAGCTGAGAGGGGACACAGCCGGGACAGCTGTCCTCAGCTGGCCAAAGGGATACCCCATACCATGTGATGTTATGCTCAGCAATAAAAGCTGGAGAAGGGAGAAAGGGGATGTTCAGAGTTATGGCATTTTGTCTTCCCAAGTAACTGTCATGTCTGATGGATCCCTGCTTTCCTGGCAATGGCTGAACACTTGCCCGTTGATGGGAAGTAGTGAATGAATCCTTGTTTTGCTTTGCTTGCATGTGCCACGTTTGCTTTACCTATTAAACTGTCTTTACCTTAAGCCATGATTTTTCACACTCTTATCATTCTGAATCTCTCCTCCATACTACTGGGGCAGTGAGTGAGCATTTCTGTGGGGTTAAGCTGCCAACCAGGGTTAACACACAACAGTCAGCCAACATTTTCAGCATATGGACAGAAAACTGCTTTGTAGTCCTTCTATTACCGGTCCATTAGCTCCTCTTTGGAAGCTGACTTCATAATTTTTTCTTATTGTGAACATGGCAGTAGGTACACAGGAGAGGAATGGTTTGAGTCAGAGCCACCAGATGGGAAGGGAGATCTTCAGGACATTCAAAACAGCATAGGAATGAGGATCTGAGGCACATTGTAGCATTAAGCTATACATATTGCATGTTATCCATCTAAATTACATTTCATCACATTGATTCAATCACAAGCCACCTCTGATTTCCAGCTGGATACAAATATTTTCAGTGTTGTTATTGTTTCCCCATCTAAATTAAATTCCCTGTTTGAAACTTTTTCCCACTATTGATTTTTTTCTTTTCCTGTTATGACAAATCAATGACAAGCTACATTACATTTTCATCTGCTAGAAGAACAGGCTTCTTTCCTGGAGGCTCTTTATCCTTTGGATTAGGGCTCTTTCTGTTACAAATTACCCCTTCTGGCAAGCTGCAGTGCATGGTCTGTATTCATAGGACAAAGCACTTTCTCCTTTTAGCAAAATCTAATTTAGTTTTACCTGGCTCAGAAGATGGATATTGCTCCCAGGGGTAAAGCCTCCGTAGTCTAAATAGTTAGGTGCAGACAGGCATATGTTAGCTCAGTCTCTGTTCTGAATTGGTGGGATGCAAGCCAGATTGTGTGTGAAGGTTGTTCAGTCCTGCTAGTGCTTGGCTGTCCTCACACTGCCAAGTCCCACCTCTCAGCTGGGCATCCACAGCTGACCTCTGGATGAGGCTGATCTCTGTGTTCTGTACAGCAAACCTGCAAAAACAGCCAGAGGCTGTGAGGGGAGGTGAACTCCTATGGACAAGTGCAACAGGCATGACCATGTCATGGTGTCACCCTTGCAGAGGTCACACGTGAGGCAGACCAGTGCATGGCAGGCTAGCAGACAGGAGGCGCATCATGCCACATGTCTGGTAGGGCTGGGAGGCTCTCCTTCAGTGTGGGATGGACACAGCCAGTAACACAGGCAGCGAAACAACCAGCGGCAGAGTGGAGAAGGGAGCCCCTCACAAGTTTCTGCAGATCTCCGAATCTGATCCATGGTAGGAAAGGATTTCTCTTTGCTTAAACTGGTGTAGCACACAGAAGACCAGGTTGTCAAAATAGTTTCCAAGAGAAAGGCAAAAATCAATTGGCGCTTTGTTGTCATCTTTTCTTCCCTTAGTCTGGTATAGTTAGTATACACGCATGTGTCTGTGCATGTTCATGTACGTGGGAGGGAGAGACTGCTGGGCACGAGAAAGTTAAAGAGGGAAGAATATTTTGAGTGGTTTCTAATAGCTTTTTGGTTTAAAGTTGAGACTTGTGTTTGGTTCTGAAAATGCTTTGGCTTATAATGATTCTCCCTAGAAATAATTTAACACCTTCTCTGGGAGCAGCATTTCTCACTCTGCCTTGCTTTCCATGCAAAGTAACCATATGGTGGAAAGTCAAGGTCACTTCAGACAAGGTGACCTCGGAATGTCTGATACCTGTCTTGCTCCACCATGCAATGCATTTCCTCAGACAAATGAAAGAAACAGAAATGTGGGGCACCAACTGAATTGTGTGACTTTACCTCATGGAACAAAATTCATTTGTGCTACATGGCAAAAAAATTATTTACAGTTAAGGTAGTGTTTATTTTATTCAGCTGTCGTGTGTAAGTGAATGTTGCATGTTAAAATATGCATATCTATGTGGACACATGTAACAGAAAAAAATCTGTTGATTTAGAATATATAAATAATACACATTTCCAGAATTAACAGGTACATTATCTCTGACAGGAAAAAACAGACTGCAGACTGCGTCACAGAGATAAATACTGGATTCGATAAGGTCGCTCATGAAGCTAAACACACAACTACAGATAATATATATTCTTTGTTCTAAAAATGGGATTATTTGTGAAAAGAAAATGCAAACATATAAGCTAAAAATAAGTCATGAAACTTCTCTTTCAACAAAACTTTGAGCTCAGCTTTGTTTTCACCCTGGATAAGACTTGGTTTATTCACACGTTACTTTCAAGTTGCTCTAGTAAACAGCACAAGCTGGATGACAACAAAAAGGCCTGAACTGAAAACCGTTGTTGAGAGGTGAGAGTTAAGGCAGGATCATAGTAATCACAGAGGCTCAGCCTCAGTTTAACCATATGAACAGTATTAAATGTTTTCTATCTGAGCTAAGTGCGTCCTATCATTTTTATGTTACTGAAAGAGCTTTTGCCAACTAATGCCTCCTGAAATATAGCACTCCAAAATTACCAATCAAAAGTGTCACTCAGGATTAAAATAGGGTGAAATACTTTTAAAATCAGTTTAGGAAGGCGATGTGAATTGTATAGAGACAGATCTAAAGTATCAGGATCTTGTGATAAATTTACAAGGGCAGACTTTTCAGACATTTTATCTGTCAAGGAGCTGCTTCTGGAATGCTGTAAACTGAATTTCTACCACTGAAGTGCCTATTATGAAAAGAGCTAAGGACGTGTAACCTTGGGACTTACACTTGCGAAAAAAAATAGAACGTCTTGTCCAATGTCATGGAAGGAGAGCCTTATGTATCCAGATATAGGTATAGGAAGAGTTTTTTCAGTGAGTTGATGTGTTTGTACCGGTATATACATTGGAAAAGACGTTTAGCAAAGTTGGCAGTATCCATCCTTCTCAGTGAAACAATGCTAAAAATGTTCTTAATTTTGGCAACTTTTCCCAGGCTGCTTGTATTTGAACTGCCTGCCACCAGACTATCCAGGCTTTTTGATGTGGCCATGAGTCAGACTGCTGCCTGGGAATTCATCCACTTCACTCCTTGTGTACTTTAGGTTTCCATGTTCTGCGATTCAGCCTCTTGGACAGCACTTATGGCAGAGACCAGCTGCTTGTGACTCTGCCAGTGAACTGGAACAGAAGGCACCAATTGTCCCTTAGCCTCCTGAGAACATTCCTGTGGCTCCATTTCATACTGCTTGAGCACATCCTTTCTCACCAGCAAACCCATAACTCCTCAGAAGTCTGGTATTGCTGGGTGGGAGGAATGAGACAGAAACAAAAGCAATTATGAACAAGCAAACAAAATGTCGCTCAGTACTTAAAGATTAAGTGCAAGTCTATGCGTATCATCATAAAAGAAACACACATCCTGATCACCCAGTCCTGTCTCCATACTTCCCAAACTCTCACTTGTCTTCCTTCCAGCTAACTCTGCTTGTGGGAAGCCATAGGAGCCATATGCATGGGCTCCCTACTGCCTGAAGGGCTCAGAGCAGCTATCCCTCAGTTTCAGCTGATCAAAATGCCTGAAGCAGAAAAACAGAGGGCTTGTGTTTATCTTACAGCCTCTCTATCAGGTAACTCCTAGTAAGCCTCAGCAGACGTTCACAGACTCCTGCTAGGTGGCATGCTTACCACAGCCAAGTGATCCTTCACATGCCACCTTGCCCCTGTAAGACTTCGTTTATCCTCCAGCATGTATGGATTGATGGTAGAGCCACCTTGGGTCTGCCACGTTGGTCTAACACTACTCTGTTTATGATCCACGTTGGCATTCTTGGGAACATTCACATTATAGTTTCCGTGAAGATCATGCATTCATTTTGGATGTGAATCTCCCAGTAGCCCCCTTTAACTGTGTTCTTGTTCACATCATCGAGCAGTCTCAAAGCACAGAAGTTTGATTCCTTTTGGATGAAGTTAAGCTGGATGATGTGTCCAGGAGAAAATTTAGTGTATCCCAGCTGCAAATGGGAATTCAGTCCCCTGTGCTTCTCTCTAGAGATAATCTGAAGAAGCTTCTCAAAAAAGATCACTTTGTTTTCAGTAGCCACCTTTTGGCTCTGCAAATCCATTCCTATTGGGCTGCATTATTTACTAACATAGGTAAAGCCATTGCAACTATAGACTAAATGCTAGACAACAAAGAGAAGTGCTGTATACTCAAAACTGACTGCTTGACAAAAGTATATTGGACAGATCAGATTAACAAAGTTTTAGGAGTATGAACACCTCATTCATTTCAGTGAGCTGTAAGGTGCTAAATGTCTCTGAATCTAGGCTGAAGCATTCATAACCTTGCACAGCTACTGCGTAGGTTGATTCTCCAAATCATCATACCAGCACAGAGTGGTAGCTATATCTGTTACAGTTGTGAATGTGGTGGTGCTCTCTGGACAAACTCAGTGGTGCATTCTTTCCATTTCTTTTTTATGCCGTTTATACAGGATTTCTTATGTCCTTCCCTCTGAAGGGGAATGTATGCAAGTTGAAACTGTTATGCTAGTAACTACCCATCTGTTTGCAGTTAATTCTTATGAGGCTCTTAATAGGGAGAAAATGCAGCACAAAATGTTAGTTTTTTTCCTACTTTGTCTTGGTACTCAGGCAACTGGTGTAGCTGCATGACCTGTTACTTACAGTAGGATGGGCCAGTAGGAACAGGAAGGTCTTTCCATGTGCACTTGACCTATCATCTCTCTTACAACAACATGTCTGCTTCCAGTAAAAAATGATGATCTGTATGGCCTTCCAAACACCATATGTTTTCTGGTAAAATGAGGGAGACAGATTTGGCACACATTTTTTGGAGGCCCAATGTTATATTTGGAATTGTCAGCTCTAATAAAAAGACTATTTAGCAGTGACCTCCTGAGGATGATAATAAGGTGCCTTCATTTAGATTGATTACTGCTAGTTCTGCGTAACCCTATGTGAGGAGATTTTGAAGTAAAATGCATAATGCACAAACTCCTTGACTCCTCAGTAGAGAAAGAGAAGGAGAAAATTTTACATAAAGGGACATTATTGTAACACAGCTTTTGTGGCTTCCTTGTTTTGTCAAGAATTAGTCAGGGAAAATAGGAAGAAAAAAAAAGCCCATCCTACAACAATAGCTGCTTTATCTGGAGAAAGTCACATTCTTTTTCCTTGAATGAATTCCCGTATCTTGTGCTCTAATCCAAACACTGTTTAACAATGGTCCAGCTCTTTGTTTGTTTGTTTCTTTTTGGCAGACATTGTGGCTTTCATACTTTGCTCCTTAATTACTTGTCATTTCACTCCCTGATTGTTTTCATGACTCTCAGCACAGCTTCCACAGAAGATTCACTTTCAGTGTGCCTTGTATTTATTTATTTATTTGTTGCCAGGCAATGTGGACTCTTTACAAAGCCTTTGTCTTGTATCAGAAATAAAGCTGGCTGCAGAAACACAGAATATATTTCCTGTACTCCATGAATACATTTAGAGAACAGTTCTTCTACTGCTTGGCACCAGATTCACTAATTCTGGTCCCTTTTGAGGACTCCTGTCACTCAAATGTGTAATGGTATGTGAATGGTACCCTTCCTCCTGAGGAAAAAAGAAGCCCTCGAAAAATAAGCCATCAGAATAATAGTCCTGTATCACCCATTGCACTGCAATCCCTATCATGCTCAAGTGTACACTATATGAAAGGTGGGTTCAGTCCATGTAAAGCTGGCTGAGGGTCACAGAAGGTGGGCTTTTATAGCCCAGGCACTACCCTCAGCATCTGTCTGTGCAGTCAGTTGCTGATATGTTTGCTATGAAAGGAGATGCTCAGGTGTAGCAGGGGGTTCTGGCTAGTCTTGGAAGAGAGAGCCCTTGCAAAAACCAAAAGCTGTTCTCTTTCTCATCCCATTTGCCACAGTGGCAGCAGAAAGCCCTTCCCTCTGGTGATGTCCTCCGGCATAGTAGCTGGCCTGCATGCATTCCTGTCCTCCTACAGTAGAAGCATGGTCTTGCCCAGGTCCCTTCTTTCTCCTCTTGTTTCACAGAAAGAGAGCAGAGGGAAGACAGGAGTGGCTGACACAGTGCATTCCTCTGGTGATCAAAGTGTGTCGGTAGGGTGTGAGGGCAGTATATTAAAGGCTGAAGTCCTATACCACAACAGAGCAGAGAAGAGAAATCCTGTGGCAGGAAGAGAAAGATCCCATTTCCCATACATTGCCCTGAGGAATCTGCATGTTTCCCCCCATGTCTCTCTCTCCTCTTCCACGCCCCCGACACCTGCTTTGTTGTTGGGAACAGGTGCAAATGCAACCAAAAATAATGCAATGGTAGCATCTATAACTGGCCAGAAAACTCACCAGGATTATAAGAAAAAGTAAGAGAGAAAATTTAACTTTCTGTGGTATAACTTTGAAATTACCATGTTGAATAAGGACATTTAAGGACAACTAGAGACAGACTGTACTAATAATAACCCAATCTGCAAGAAATTTTTGCCAGTCAAAGAAGGAAATAAGTGAGGTATAGTTGGAGAAGGATGCACACTCATCAAACCTCTGCAATGGATAAAGGTAATTGATTCAGTTGGAGCTAGAACGTAAGTAAGAATATTACGTATCATCTTGCATACCTCTAAGTAAAGTGTCTCTGGCCTCACTTGCCTAGAGAAGTCATTCCTCTCAAGCATCCCCACTCTTTTTTTTAATGTATATTCTGTGCCAGAATATTGCACAGACCTGAAAAATGTTTTGAGTGCTATTGACATGGGGGAAATTATCTTAGCAGTATAGGGTTATTATTAAAAATAATAATGCTAATAAAACCCCAGAATTAATAGCAATAATAAAAATATTATGATAATGCATATGAATTTCCAGTTTCTTGTCTTAGCATCATAAATTAGGGAAGTGTTGAAGCTACTGACATGATCATGAATCAATCTGTTAATATTACGCTCAGTATATCCTTCCTGTGATTACCTCAAAACACTTTTCATTGAACAAGAAGAGTTGGCTCTAGGTTAAGTTGTGTTCAAATAACTGACCTTAAGAGTGTAAGGATTTCGCTAATGTCTGAATAAATAATTCAGAACAGTTGGTATGAAAGTGACTGTGGGCTCATCACTTCTTTGTTGCTCTTTATTTCTAAGGAGGAAAAGCAAAAATCAGGAACAAGTGTGCTCTGATGGCATGATAGGGTGAGAGAGTGAATCCTGATACTAGAATCAATTGCATGCATTATTATTTCTAAAACTCCACATGCAAATAAACAAGCCCTTAAATTTAGGAATTTGAGTACTTTCTGCTGACTACAGGACTGGAGATTCAGATAAAAGAACCACATACTTCTCTCCTAATTCAAAATACTTTTGCATGATATAGTGAAATCTAATTATACTCACTACTTAATCTAAGTTCAATTTCACAAAGTGTATTGGTCTTCTGGCTTCACTGAAGAGTAAGCTTTCTTGCACAGATGTGTGTTGCAATGGCATCTCTGAACACAAGCAGGAAGCAGTAGGAGAGAGACAGACTGAGCTTTTGGCCCAATTATTGAGTAAAACAAGTAACATTAACACCATTGAATTAAGCCTAGGCAACCACTAGACTGCAAGTGATTCCCATGTATCACAGAGAATCTTACAGAACTTTCCCAACAACACATCAAAGCTCGTTAGTCAGCTCAGAGATAATGTTACTCCTCCCTTGCCAGCTACCAACCAATACCGAATCCTTTCTGTCACAGCTAGAGCTGTCATGGGGTAGTACCAACTAATTACACTGTTTTTTCATCATGCATTTCTGTTGCTGCAGAGTAAAAGTATGCTTATTTTTTTATCATTCACATTTCCTTAGAATAGATTTAAAAAAAATAAATCAAAATAACTGTTTATCCAGAGAGCAAAGCAGATCATGCAGCAGAGATACAAATTTAGTGCACTCTTGGAGGTGAGCAGAAGATGAGGTTTGTTACAAGGAAAGTTAGCGCCTTTTGTTACCTTCAAACAGTGTTTGAGTCCCTCTCATCAATAAGATATCTAATAACTGTCACTAAAAGCCAGGAGCAGTGATGTCACTAGGCTAAAGGTGGGCCAACCTAATCTCTTGCTGATTGATCAAACAGCCAAATTCATCATTTTCTCGTCATGCTGCTGTCTAACGGCGTGCCAAGGTGTATGAAGAAGCAGAATTGGCTGCACTTTAGAAGTCAATCAGGATGGTATTGAAGGGAAATGTCACCTATTTTTCTTGTGTTCTTCTCTTGTCAAAACTGTAGTAATGCTGTCTTTTAAGGGACTGGAGAATTATAGCAGACTCAGTGTCTAAGCTCAGCTTTCCATAGTGACCGTCAATGATATTTCCCAAACCATTCCTATTTGCATCCACAGAGACAGCAGATGATGTGTATTCACCATGGTGAGTATTCAGAGGATTTAGAATTACTGATTCACTATGTAGATGAGAGGGGCAGAACCACAAGGTTTAGTTTTGGTCTGGGAATTTATTTTCTCTATAAACTGTCCCTATATGTCCTGTACATTCCATGACTTTCAGTTCAGTTATTGTTCTCAGCAGGGCAGATGGACAAATACCTAACTGAACTGATGCTGGGAAGTGGGTCTGCTGTCAGACTGAAATGAAACACAATACCCAGCATCCCAGGAGTAGCAGTTGCAGTGGGCAATGGGCATGCAGGGCCTATTTGGAAAGCACTGGCAAGTACGTTGCCTTGTCTACTGGTAAGCTGATATGTGTGTTCAAATACAACATTGACCCAGAGACTATGATAATATTTAATAACTGTATTTTATTTATATAAGTGTATTTTTGATATGGCCTGTAGCATGGCATTCCAAATATAGACATAGGTCTCATTATTTCCTTTCGCCTGCATTCCTGAAGGGTGATGGTAGGGACCATATTGGAAAGGGGGAGGAAATTTCATACACTTGAGTTTCAGCAACTGTATGTCCAAGGTAGTGTAAGCAGAGTCCTGACGCCACTGAATTTATCTCACCAATTTCCTTTAGGCAGGGATTTTATAGCTGATGAAACAAAGTTGCTGCAAAACATACAAAGAAAAGATCTTTCCTGACTCTATATTTCTTTATAAAAAGGGATGGTTAGCATCATAGAAGAACAGTATAATGGTAAATTGATGGGCAAGAACACTTATAAGAAACTCTAATTTGAACTTGGTTTGCCACAGCCTTTTTGTGTAACATCTATGCATCTGATCTTGAGATGCTTCTTCCTTGTATAGAAAAGGGAAAGGAGAATTCCTTCAAATTAAAGTTATAAGAAGAAGGAATAGTGAAAGGAAAACATCTAAAAAAGATAAATACAGAACAAAAATTACAGAGACTGAAGTATCTTCTAAATTTTGGCTTGATAGCTAAATAACAAGAATTCACTGGGTATGAACTATTTGCTGTTATTAATGTATATGGTTAACTCGGATAAAACCCACAGATGAGACATACACAAAGCCATCCTTATTTTCAGAACTACTCATTTCCTTACAACCTTATTGTCTATCATCTCAGAACAATGCAAAGTATGTATCTGAAAATCAGAAAATCCCATGTACACAAAACCCCAAACTCCGATTTTTACCATTTTTAGTTTCAATCCTTTACAGTTTTCCTCATCCTGACTTGGGTGATAAGAGAACCCTGACCATTTCCTATGGCTAAGTCCATAACTGTCAAAGATCTTTTGCCATCAATATGCCTGATATAACTTTTTTATATCACACTCTCCTGTTGACCAGGCTTCAACCACCCCTTGATCCCTCAGCTTCCAAAACCTTTCTTCTTGTTTTCCTAATATATTCTGCCCATTTCTATAAAAAGCTGCATGCATAGTTTTCTCTGCCTTCTCTGTTTTTTCTCTTTCACTTGTTTTTTCTCTAATACACCACAAATCTTCAGTAAGACAGGGTCTGAATTCTTATGTACAATACCATGCCTTCATCGCACCTTACAGGAAATGAAAATCTGACCCTCTGAGAGCACTCCTGTAAGAGACATAGCTGTGCCACAAATCTCATGGTGTTTATAGAATACAGAATAATATCTAGAAAAGACTCTTCTATCTTCTGTAGGTACTTATATAGTCTAAGTCCTCCAGTACACCACCAAGATGATTACTATGAAATGGCATCTTCCCGTTGAGTGTTCACAGTTATCAAAGGTCAACTGTCTTTAATAAGTTGCTCGATCTCCACAGGCAACTTTCCTGATGGGGAAAGTTGATAGTATCATTCTGTTAAAGGTTTGGATTGTGTTCAGTTCAGTGTGTATCAGTCAATGGCTATCAGCATTTCTTGGAAAGAAATTGTACCTGTTTCCATTTGCAGAAGAAAAATAATCCCTCCATAGAAATCAGAACTAAAACTGTCCCTTGGTTCAATAGGAAATCACACTTCATCTTTGGGCTCACTTATCATCAGAGAATGTTGGATTTTTTGTTAACAGATAAAAAGAGTGTTATCTAACTGTGTTTGGGCTCATTGACTATCATCATAAGATTCTTAGAACAAATAAAATCCCCAAAACCCTCACCAAAGAGGAATTTGATGGTGGTTAAAGAGCTACAAAGCACATATCTGAGAGAAGGATGTATTACTTAGCTGGGCTTAGTAAAAAGTTCCAAAGCAATATACAGTATCTCCTGTTGCTTTCAAGATGAACATTGAAAAGACATCACTCCATTGTTACAAGGCTAAGGAGAAATTTGGAAATTTGCTAGTTGTGACTATGCTGACTTGGAAAAGACTATTTTAAGGTGACTTCCATAATGAAAGGCAAACTAACACATTAATTCACCTTTGAGAAGGGATTTTCACAAGGGAAACCTGCCTTTGTGGATTGTGACAGCAGTGCTCAAGGCACACCTTGTGGGAAAAGACAACACAGCTGATCTGCTGGCCCATCAGTACCAGCTGGGAAAGGTGATTGTAGGAACTTCCTACACTGTCAATACCTCCTTGTGGCATGTCTTCTGTATGCTGGCACATCAAGCCACTTAGAAGGAACTGAATATTCTGAAGTTTCCTGTGACTATATCACAGAATTTCTAGCCCTGTTTAGTGGTTGCTGGTTAATTTTTAAAGAAGCATCTAGACAAGAATGCAATGTAAACCTTAGGAAAGGATGTGATTTGTTGCCTAGTAAATCAGATGGTGTTTTGCCTACTTGGAACGTTTTGCCTGTTACTGTGCTAGTCAGTCATAGAAAAGGGGGGGGGGGGGGGGATCTTCCTTTGGAAGAAAGCCACTGGAGGCTGCTTAAAATAGCTTTTCATATGTGCAATGTCAAATTATCGCAGTGACCAAGACAAATAACTCTTTATTTTTAGGGGCTAATATAGTCAATCCCACCACTAACAGGACAGAGGTGGCTGTTCTCTAAACACTAAGAAAAAACACCATTTGCTTATTACAGTCACCATATTAAAATTGGATTAATTCTGTGAATATTATAGCTATGGAAAGCATCCATTTCTCTGTTTTTGGATGATGGCTTCTACAGATCTAGTCATAAAGTCCAGGTATGATACTACAGCATCTCAAACAGTTTGTGTTTGCATTAATGTCCTCTAGTACACAAATTGCCTGAGAAGGCTGGGATACAGGAACAGAAGAGACTGAAGTGATAATTTGTTGCAGATAGAGGCTATGAAATGTTAATTACAGGACAAGAAAAACACTCTCCTTTATGTTATCACTTTTGCCTGGGTGGCCCAGTAAGATAAGATATTGTTCTAAACTCAAATTAGTCAAAGCAAAGCTGGATTTACATAGCGTATCAGTGACTTAATGGGAGAGAAATGAGCTGATCCAGATAAAAAGCATGACAACCCTAATCTGTTTACACATTGGAACAGATGGCAAAGCTACATTTAGTTTTACTTACAAAATCTCCAGCCACACTCTTCCCCTGCTCCCTGGGTACTGCTCCTCTTTGCTGGGCTGTGCCTGCCTTAAGGCTGCAGCAAACACAATAGACCTGTGTTTAACTTGTCAGTCAAGACATTCAGAGGAATAATGAAAGTCAGCCAGGTGCCAGTTCCCTTGTTTTAACAGAAGTCGTGATGGCCTGTTACATTTCAAGGCCACTTCTGCTTTTGGCTACAATAGATGGACTAATATCAGCTTATTTCATATCAACGTGTTAAGCAAAGCATTAGGTTAAGCCATTCAGTTAAATTAACTGTGAGGTTCTGCTGCCGCAGATCTTGCAGTAAAACATTTTTGGAGGGTACATATATGTATTCATGTAAGCTGTGGAAATATGACATATAAGGGGTTAAAACCTATCGTGTTTCCAGCACCATTATTATCAAAGCAAGTTTCAACCTCTTTGCTGACTGATGACACACGAATCAACCTCGGACTGTTAGTGTGACCCAAATGGAAGCTGTTTGTGTTTATCACAGGGGAGTTTACCATCAAAAAATTTAGTGCACTCATTAATACCACCTGTGTAATGGCATTTCTTATTAATTGTACTTCATTAGTCATTAATATTCCAATTCAGTGATATTTTCTTCTACTGAAAAAAAGGAGCCAAATGGAAATGGTGACCCACCTACTGCTGACGGACATGATTGCTTATTTGGCTATGAATATATCTCTGATCTCATATTTTTGCCATTTAATATAACCTCATGCTTCCTCCTTGACTAGATGTACCATGCAGTATCAGCATCATGTGTGTCATCATCAAACTGAACAAGTAAGACATTATATTACATATTTGAGGTCTCAAAAATTATGTTCAACTCAATCCGATATATCATGTAGTTAATCCACTCACCAATCAACACTGACAGTGGACAGCAGTGAAGGTTGGATGCAATGTTGCCAAAACGCTGTAGATGTAAGATGGCAAGTGCTTGGCATATGCAAGAACTCCTTAAACCATAAGGAGGTAAGTCTGCTAAGAGGCAAAAGTATTCAGTAGGAATGGGGCTATCTGAGGAACTATGAGACAAAGCATAGTTTGGGTCTTCAAAGACAAATGCCTCTTAAGTGAGTCTTTTCATTTTAACTTCTCTGTTCCTGGATTCTGTCAAATTGTGATGAACTATTTATGTACCTTAAAAATTTGGGGTTATTTGTTTGTGTTTGGATCAGTGGCTCAAATAATATTTTCTCAAGTTCTACATACCCTTCACACTGAGATGGTTTCTCCTGGCCCTATTCTCTGTGAAGATGTCTTCCAAATGCTATGTAATCCAGTCAGTGGGCCTGCATCTTCAGCCCATTTCATTCAAGTGCCTCCAAAATTACCTCATGATGCGTTCACTTTAAGTGCCATAGCTCTGGGTGTATCTTCCTGTAATTAGGTTGCCTCACTGCCAATTAGAGACAACAGAGCATGTGTTCAGAATGTTCTAGGACATTAAAGTGATTAATGGCAGAAAACAAACTGTACCAGTCCTAAACAAAAATCTTCCTTTCATTAATCCATTTTGAAAGCAAGTGAAAGATATTTTTCCTTATGCTTTAGTGCTGAATCTATTCAAGCAATAGATTTTAAAAGCTTGATGATAAGGCACGAGGGTGTTTTTTTTTTCCTGATAATTTGTCTGAGGAAATTTATTCAAAACTCTCTACAATAAATATATTTCTGGGTTATTTAATCATAAAATAATGGTGAAAATAATGAATAATTAGGGTTGTGTTTTCAGAGATAGGTAAATCAGACCCTGTATCATTCCCAGTTAAGTCAACAGACTCTTCAACTGTTTTAATCCAATGTTGAATCAAGTCCTCAGTGCCTGTTTCCTGAGCACAGTGGTGCACAGAGACATCGATCTGCAATGCAGGTGAGAATCAGAAAGCTGTAGTGGTGCCTGTTACCTTAGTGTTCACAGGTAACCTAGAGGCCTAATCCCAAAGGTGCTCTTGTATCAGTTTTCACCTCAAAGATCCTTTTTGTTGAAATATGCTTCTCCTGTGCATGTGCAAAACCTCTCCAGGACTCCACAGATCCTGCTCTGTTATCTAGTTACCTAGCTGTAAGGCAGGATGGTGTTAGGTGTCACAATGTCCGAGTGTTTGCATGTCTTCCAGTTGACAGAGAAGTTAGCTGTCGTGAATCCTCAGCCAAGAATATAAATAATAAATACAGAAAAAGAGAACTACTGCTGTGATTGATGGTGGGCATGAAATCTTCTTCCAGACAGTAGGAGAGTTGTCTGGTATTTGAAGACTTAACTTTGCTGACACTACCGTGGAAGATAGGTGTTTTAGCTTTGTAAACATGTGTCGTCTTGTAGCTGGGAAAATGAAATCTCTCAGAACACCTCATCTTGAAGTAGAAACTGAAGAAACTGAAAGGTAAAAAACAGGCAGTAAAGTGGTGAGAGAGTATTGTGGGAACTGCAAATCAAAGAAAAAAGATACCCAAGATATATTCTATTTTTGTTTAAGCATCAAAACTTTAAAAAGACTTACTTAATCAACTGCAGACAAATCTTTCTCTTAGGACCAGAGCAAAAAAGGTATTGGGGAACATGCAGTGGCAAAAAGAAGAAAACTGTAAAATAGGTATTTTGTTTCCCTGGCCTAAAGATATATGTTAGAGAAAATGGAAGATGACAGAAATGTGAAGCTATTTGAAAACCTTCCATTTGTGTTGACACACATTGGTACTTATGGCAGCATTTGCAGCAATAGTCAAAACTTTAAGGATTTTGTAAAGGAGATGAGGGAAAGGTGAGTCCAAAATGAAAAAAAAAAAAAAAAAAAAAAGGCAGAAAACTGGAGTTGACCTATAGAAGGTATGTCAAGTTGCAGATACTAGTTCTAAGGAGAAGCAGGGACAGGATGTGGAAGAAAGTGTGGAAAGAAAAATAATTTTGTCAGATAGAAGCTAACAAGTAGCTGGAGCAGACAGGAGTGTCCTATGGATAAGAAGGCAGATGAGAGCAACTGAACTCAGAACTGGAGTGATGCAACACTGAATGAAAAACATGAAAAATCAATGAAAGGAGTCCAAGATATGTTTAGAGGATTATAAGGTCTCTTTGGGATGCAGTAAAATTGACATTAATAAAATTTAACAGGAAGATTTGAGTTGGATGTGAAAAATCTCCACTTAAAATCTGATATTGTTATAGTTATTATTATTGTTGTAAACATCATCATCATTATGTTTGTCACAATTATGTTTGTTTCTTAAAAATCTACCAAAACAAGCAAATTTATGTATATTTTCATATTCTGAGCACATGAAAAATAATAAGATGTGTCTCACATAAGTAGCAATCGATCACTGTGCTAGGCATTTTGGCAAAATGAAAAGGTAATTATTTCCTTTCCCTAAGAGCTTACATCTGAAACAGACAGAGACAGCAGGTAAATGCAAAGATCCAACAGACAAACACAGTGAAGTGTGTTACCATGGCACATTAATTTCACTCATTTTTCCCAAGAAAGATACAAGTAAAATGGAAGGAAAGGGTACAGGACACGGTGGTTGGAGCGGGTAGGCTGAGGTTACTTGATCACTTTTAGAGAGGAAGAGCAGAAGACAGTTCCTTTCCAGAACAGACACTTCCTTCAAATTAACTAATTTTCCAGACCCTCTGAAAGGAAGGAGTGAAACTGATAAGGAGGAAATTAGGGAAAATAAAGAGCTCAGCAAAGGTGTCTGATATTTCAGGTAAATACTCCCAGCATGGCATCATTTATGTTTCAACAAATGAACATGTCCAAGGTAATAATTTCTTAGGTACAATTTCTATCCAGCTCTACTTTTACCACACAAATAAGAAGAAATGGTTTTTGCTTTTTAGCATCTTAGGTGGGTACTGTCAACTGGAAAAAATATATATGGCATTCCATAAGACCTGTCTGAGAGATCTCCGATATGTTAAATTTAATCTAAAAAATCTTAGAAACTACAGATACACTTCAGAGGTCTGGAAGATCATCATGACATTGGCTAAAAATTGCATTTTTTTAAACCTCATTTGATAAATAAACTGTAAGCTTGACATTCGTTCCAGGTTAAACACAGACTAATCTGATATAAAGTTGAAGTTTTAACAAATGAAATCATAACAATGCAATTAATGCCTGTCAACATATTGCACTAGACCTTGTATGTTTTATATTGACAACCAGGAAATAAATATGACATCAAAGCTGCTGGAGTGTGTGGGTGACGGAAAGAGTCCCTTGGAGGAGAGCACTAGGGGGGAATGGGCAGAGCACACTACACTTTTGCTTGTGAAGGTTGTTGAAATCCTCGGTGGGCAGGTGCAGTGGGTAGGGCCAAAGAATGATCAAAGCCGAGCACAAATAAGACATATTGAACATTGTATTTTACATTAATTGACTTTTTTTGTTTATTTTTTAAATTCGCTTTTGAATTGGACTCAAAAAAGAAAAACAAAACATCCTCAAAAACTCACTTTAAATTAACATGAGTTGTGAATTAGAAACGAAAACAAAACAAGCCCTGTTCAGTGAACAGTGTCATTTTTCAGTTTTCCCTTGAATTAGTGTTTCCCATGCAAGAGCTGACTCATATCATCTGAGAGTCACAGGCTATGAGAAGATATGCACATTCCTGGAGTCCCAGTTCTGCAGAAACAGAGACTGGGAATATTGGGAACTGTGGATCCAACTGAGCGTCTGAAAGCTCTGTGGATTCCCAAGACTTCAGGATGCTGCATCGACAATGAGCATAGCATTGCAGGTCTATAGCATCCAATGAGCAATCCACATGTGATCTCTTGAAATCTGCCTTGTGTATAGTACAGCTTACCTTGAAGGAAGATACCTTGGGATCAGTGATTCAACCTTTCCTTGAGAAACTGTTTCAGCAGAAATGTTATGGGCAACTTTAATGCCGAGAGATTTAAAATAAAAATCCAGCACCCAAGCCCCCACGATTTTTTTTTCTGGAGAACAGCTCTTTCTCAAATCATAAAGAATGCAGCTAATGCAGCATGTTTGTTCCCAGCTCAGAATGTGTTCCATAGCTCAAAATTACCATTTAATGAAAGGAACACTTGATGTAGCTGTTGTCATAGCAACAAGACATGTTTACACAGAAGCTGAGATGGAGAGCAGTGTGTGTAAGTGGGGCTGCAGGAGCTGGGTGATACTGGAACTGCACAATCTCTGCACCTCTGTTTATTCTGGATTTCCTTCTGGATTTATGCTGTGCAGGGATGATTTATGTGCAAAAGTTATAGCTGGTTGCATCAAGCTATAGAATAATATAAAATAATGTGCAACAAAATCTACAGTAAACTTACAGTTACTGAATCTCAAGATTTCTGCTTTTTGCAGTTAAAAAGTATCAGCAGTCAATCACGCTTTTACCTGGCACCATCTCCAAGAGCTCTAGTAGTAACATTTTAACATGCAGACTCACCACTAGAATTACTGACAGGTCTTTTTGGGTGCCAGTGTCAGAGGCCAACTTCTCAAAAGCTCAGCATGTCAGGTCTTGAGATACTTTGAAAAGGTGACCACAACTGCCTGAGTAAAAGCTGTGTAACAGGATGAATTTAAAAGTTAGGTAACTTTTCTTTCCCACATGAAAATTTCCCTTTTTCAACTTAGAAAATGACTTTTGCAAAGTATATCTATCTTTGTGGAAAAGAAACAGCATGCCCCTACCCTGCCAAAGACAAATTTTGCACATTCAGTTGACCAGTTAATCCAAAACAGTTCTCACAGACTGCTCTGGAGCTACTAGTTTACAGTTTTATATGGTTTTGTGACTCAGCTGAGGACGACACACTCTAGCAGGTGGACCATCAGCCTCCTACAAAGGAAGCCTCCAAATATTATGTTCTGACCAGCTGTTCCAATGAGAGAGATTTTTTTTTGAAATCTGAGCCAAGCCTTATCCTTTGAACTACTGCAGGTAGTAGTAGATAAGTACAGGTAGATCTGTGCTTATCTGCATAAAGTGCTGATCTTGAGTAATTACTTCCTACTACCTTTTATGACTCAGTGCAAATATGTGAGCTAGTCATCCGAATACAAGACTATGACCCGGAGTGTTTTGTTCTTACCCTGTTTTTCATGACTTTCTAAGAACACAGGTAATATACATCATCACCCTGCTCTAGGACTCATGTTTCCATGAGGGGGATAACTACATGCCCACCAAACCTTTTATGACTTCCAAGAAACCAGCTAGCTACTATTCATAAAGTACTTGAGAGAAAATTGCTACATGCTGAACCTGATTCATCACTGCATTCCTGGTCTACTTCTGTTAGAGGAACAATAAGACACTGAAGTAGAAGTAGGATCTACATCATCTATCCCAAAAATGTACAGGAAAGATCTCCAAATCCCACTTCAAAATGAAAACAAAAACCCAAAAACAAAACCCAAAACCAAATAAAAAAGCCCAACCCCCCAAACAAAACCATTTATTTCCTGTTTAACTCAGATGTGCTGTCGTTACACTTTAGAAAAATGAGAAGTGCCCCAGAAAACTTGCATTCTGGATATAAGTTAAAATTAACTTTTTGAATATCTTGACATTTTTGTCCATTCTCTTTTTTTCAGAATTATGTGTCACCCACCACTTGGTTAGGTTTTCTCGCAGCAGCGTCATTAACCAGTTCCTGATAATCCTATTGCTTATTTAAAGTGACAAGTCAAAACCTGTAATTTTGTTTCTTGTTAACCAAAAAGGAACAAGAATCACTGTTCATGTTACCTTTGAAAGAGGTCCAGATTCAAAGCTTGTCACTTTCAGACACACAGGCAAGTTAGTCTCTGTCACAGGTTTGCAGCTTTCATCCCCTCCAGGCTATTGCCTGTTTCTCTATTGTGCCAGGACTCTACTTGCTGTAGGATGCATCTTGCCTTCAGATCTCTTTCCTCGAGAGCTGCCCTTGGCCCCAACAGCAGCTGTTACCTGGCCAAGTTGACCTCCTGTCTTACTGTCACAGTATCTTTAATGTGCCTATACCAGAAAATGTTTGGTACAGCATGACATATTTCTCTTGTGCTCCTTTTGGGTTAGAGAGAAAAGAAAAGATACAAATGGTTGCATGACCAGTATGTCCCTGTGGAACACTGGGGGGCTTGTTTACATTTGGGTTACTTCCCCTTTTCTCCAGGGCAGGATTAGGTAGCCCACTCCTAACACTTTTTTTTCTCCTGACATATCATTAAAAATCTTCACTACTGTGGACTCCATTGCTGCCTAAGCAAGCTTAGTGCTTTATCATTAGAAAATGTTCCTTAAAATGTAGCCTAATTTCCTGACTTTTCCCTACTTGTCCTGTACTTAATGAATATTCAGTACCTTCATCAGCCTGGCATCCTTTAGTGTATTGCTAAAGATATAGAACTATCCCATGTTTAAAATAAAGAATTGCAGTGCTTTCATGTGCCTTCAAGTGGTTCTTGATTCTCCATTTTGCTCTTCTCTGACCTCTTCCTGCTCAGCTCCCTAAACATCTCTCCAGATGTGCAATGCCCCAGACCAGGCATATTTCCATAGGTGAGCATGAGCAGAAAGAACAGTATTATTGCTCCTGCATGTCTACATTCAAGTTTCCGCTTCTCTGTACAGACTTCCATTATTTCTCAGCAGTTTGAGTAAGTCATGCTCAGCTTGTGATCTGCTAGACAGAATAAGCCACCTTCTTCTATCAGCCAGTGATTTCCACTCCTCAGCTGAGGTGGCTGATTGTTCCCACCAGACTGAAGGTCTTTGTCCTTGTCCCCACTGAAGAGCATCATGTTTGCTTCTTGTCAGGAGACGTATTTCTGTTTTAATTGTATCTTCTGAAAGTGGATATTGACTTCCTCGCTCCACTTTGTCCATCTAACAGATTTTAACAGAGACATTCCCTCTTCATTACCTAACCCAGGAGAAAATCCTAGTGAATGTTTTTTGATATATTCATCAATTTGCCTCAGGTTGCAGACCAGCTGAGCATCATTTGTTAACTGTTTCACTGAGACAGTGTTTCTCCAATGTGCTTATGAAGAATGTTGTGTGAAACAGCATCAAAAGAGTAGAGTGAAAATACATGTCATTTACAGCCTTGCCCCCTGCGTACAAAGCTAAGAGTATGGAGGATTTGCCCTTGACACCTGCATGTGGGCTATTGCTTATCTCCTAGCTGCTGAAAATTAGATAGCTGGGTTATTTGTCCCAGCGTTTTCCTGGGTGGGGATTCACCTGACATTTCCTGTGTCATTTTTCTTCCACTTTTGAATACCAGTACATCTGTGTTCAGTTTTGTTCCTCACTATACGAAAGAGACATGGGCAGGCTGGAGAGGGTCCACAGAAAGGCCACAAAGATTATCAAAGGACTGGGAAGCCTGCTGAGGAAAGGCTGAGAGAACTGGGTTTGTTCAGCCTTGAGAAAAGAAGGCTTAGGGGACACCTTATCACCGTGTTCCCATAATTAAAGGGTAGCTACAAAGAAGATGGAGACTCCCTTTTTATGAGGAGTCACATGGAAAATATGAGGGACAATGGGTACAAGTTACTTCTGTGGAGATTCCAATTAGACACAAAGGGGAAAATTTTCACAAAGAGAACATTGGGCATGAGATTCAGCTGGACATGGTGCTGGGCCATCTGGTCTAGACTATGCTTTGCCAAGAAAGGTTGGACCAGTTGAACCTTGAGTCCCTTCTGACCTGGTATTCTATGATTCTATGATCTTTCTCAGTTTTCTGGAAATTCATCAGAGGCAGCTGCTTCAGCCAGCTCCCTGTGTACTCTAAGGTGAACTTTATCAGGTTCACTTATGTATAAACACCTGATTTCTCTGAATATTTCATCACCTGATCTTTGCCTTTTCCACCTAAAGCTTTTGTATATTTATTGCTGATGTTAGGCCACTAACCCTTTGAGTGAAAACTCCATTAAATGATACTAAATGCTCCAACCTTCCCAGCATCATCAGCTGTTGTTTCTCCATCTGGCTGAATAGTAGAGCAGGCCTTTCCTTCATTTTGCTCTTATTACTCCTACTAAACAATTGCTACTCTCCATTTGCTTTGTTAATATTGGCTCATTTGGTACCTATTAAGAGACTATTCTCACAACAGAGAAAAGCTACTACCTTTTTTTAAGCAAAACATTGGAATATAATCAATTACTATTATTATTAATAATCTAACTACACCTTGTTGATCTTGTTGTACTTGTTGATCTCCTCTCTAAGGTCTCAGTGCATGGTTTGTTGTTTACCCTCAGAGGGGAGACACTGTGTCTCTCTTACTGTGATACACAGCCCTGGGCTGCAATGGCCCAGCACTAATTGACATTGTCTCAGCAGGTCTAAGTGCTGTTTTGCACTTCTGTTCTTTCCAGAAGCAGTAACATGTTGTTAATAAACTGACCAGACAGCCTTCTTAAAGCCAAGTATTATTTATTTAGAAGCAAGGCTTTTCAGAGAAAATCAATCTTTATGCAATAAGCTGTCTACTCACATGTTTAGCTCAGTGGTTGTCTACACAAGGTGATCTCAATAGGTCCAAGTTTCCAACAGACACACTCTGAGATCTGGGCACAGCAACAGGTTCCTTTAGCTCATGGATTACCTTGGGAATAGAGACAAGTATTTTTTATAGAAAAACTGGCTTTTGTAGCATCCTCTTTTCCAGAGATGAATGCTTTATAAATATTTTTTCATAGCTTTTGATTCACCTGTTCCTAGCATGGGCAAAATGTTTTTCTAATTTTGGGAGGTGCAGCACAGAAAGAAGCTGTTGCCATGGATCCCCTCCCTCTCCGTCCCTTCCCACTGTGTTCATTTGGAAGCAATTTATCCACATCCAGCTGTTGCTTTCCTGCTTGATTTTTTCCAGAGGCCTTCTATTAAGCAAAATCCATACATTATTTACAGGATATGTATCTCATTGGGAAGACTGCATATAGGTCTCCCAATATTGCTGCATGGTACTTCCTTAGATTGCAATCTTACCTTATTCCTAGTGTCGTACATTATGACATTAATTGTAATGACAGTAGGTTTCCTGCTCCAGGGAATGTGTTGCAGCTGTTCCAGAAAACTTATTCACTATATTTCCTAAAATGTATCTACATGGGCTAGTAAGAGATGGAGCTTACTTTTTCTTTTTTTTTTTTTTCCTCTCTGTTCTGCATATGCACTTTCCTAACTGCCTTTTCAGGTACCTCTGGCATCTCAAAGGAAGGGAAAAAGGTCACATTGGGATGTTATCAGTCAGTGCTTTGAAAGGGGGGAAGGTTTCTTCAAAGGTTTAATGTCACTTAGGTGACTTCTCTTAAAAAGACATCACTAGAATTTATTCTTCAAAGAGGAACTGTAGAGTGTGTGGTGAAAAGGTCATTCAAATGTTTATGATTGTAATAACCTACCACATCTAAAGACAAAAAAAAAAATAATCAACCCATCAAAGCAGATAAGTTGTATCAAATGTTGTACTGCAATTGTAGTTACCACAGTAAGTCCGTATACAAATGCTGGTTGTACACTGAGAGACAAAGTGTGAGGCCCTGTGTTTTTCTGCCTGCTATTGCTATGGCTGTGCAAGAATTACTAGCAGATGTGGCTCTAGATGCAGGGCCAGAATAGGGAGTGGATAACTATTGCTCAAAACTCACTTTTTGGTTTTGGGGATAACAAAGTCACATAAGAGGTGAATGAGAGGATGTATGGCTGGACTGCCAAACTCTTTTTGGACAAAAAATGATCTTGGGAATTTGAAAAAGTTTAAAATCAGTCCTGCAGCTCTTAAGTGAAAGCACTTAAGTGGGAGGCCCAGAACTGCTTAGGATTTAACAAGGGGTAATCCTAAGCAGTTCAACAGTCTGGATAGCCAACCTTTCTCTTTGTGTCTGGGTGTTGTGGTTTAACCCCAGCCAGTAACTAAACTCCACACAGCTGCTCGGTCACTGCCCCTCTGTGGGATGGAGGAGGGGAGTGAAGGAGTACAAGTGAGAAAACTTGCGGGTTGAGATAAAGACAGTTCAATAAGCAAAGCTGTGCACTCAAACAAAGCCAAACAAGGAATTCATTCACCACTTCCCATGGGCAGGCAGGTGTCCAGCCATCGCCAGAAAAGCAGGGATCCATCATGTGTAACGATTGCTTGGGAAGACAAAACGCCGTAACCCTGAACATGCCCCTCTTCTTGTTCCCCAGCTTTATATGTTGAGCATGACATCCCATATTATGGAATATCCCTTTGGTCAGTTGGGGTCAGCTGTCCCAGCTGTGTCCCCCCACAGCTTCTTGTTCCCCCCCAGCCCACTCACTGATGGGGTGGGGTGAGGAGCAGAAAAGGGCTTGATGCTGTGCAAGCACTGCCCAGCAGTAAGCTGAAAGCATCCTTGTGTTAGCAACACTATTTCCAGCACAAATCCAAAACACAGCCCCATACTAGCTATTATGAAGAAAATTAACTCTATCCCAGCCAAACCCAGCACACTAGAGTCTTCCCTGCAAGTATTAAGAAGGATAATTTTTTTCATAGGCTATAATCTTGATGTAGTAAAATACTCTCAATGCTCAGATATAACACTTCAGTACATGTAAATAATGCAGCCTTCCTGGGCTTCCTCTAATGCATCTAATATACATAAACAAAGTATTGTGGTGTTAAAAGGGACTTCCTGCTCACCGCATGAGGTCAAACAGCTGCTGCTTGTCCATGGGAATGGGATATTTAAATATCAGATGCAGATTTCATATGAAAATGTTAAAAGAAACCATAAACACTCATTGAGACCACTTCTTATCCCTAGTATTTAGGCTAATCTGAAGGCAAGGGGAATTTCTTGTGGCATAATTTTAGGATATTTACAAGGAAAAGCAAGTACTGCTGCTTTCTAATAAATATTTTATACCTTGAATTTAGATATATCAGTGTCTTTAGAAATTTTTCTAGCACTGACTATCTAATGCTCTTCATCACAAGTCTTAGGATGGATGTGCTTTTTTTTTCCCTTGCACTTGAACAGTATCTGGATTTCTGTGACATTAACCTGCAATAAACTCTATGGTTCATCACCGTGAATCTGGTTGATTCACTTCAGCTGTGACCCTGAGTGAAATATATTTAGTGAGTAACACCATTTAATGAATTTCATGATTTTTGAACAATTTTCTGTTCTCTATAGACTACAACTTGGGACCAGTAAAACCTTCATGTCTTACAGCAGCAGGTCTTAATCTGGTAGGGTGAAGGACATATCCAACTTTTGAGATGTCATTGAGAATCTGTCAGCATTATCAGAGGGCACCTTAAACATATTTACTGCTTCTTCCTGATCCTCTGCATTTCATCAAGATGACAGACTGCATTGCAGAAATTATACACTGAGAGAGGCTTTTGTAAATGTCCTGTGTGATCTTGCCTTCCTTCTGAGGTCATGGTATGAGACACTAACATATATCCATCTAATAGCTCATACATAGACCAAACACTTGAGTATGAAAGTAGAACTGCTCACTGTCTACTTTCTGTAGAACTGACTGTCATCGCAAAGCTCATACATCTCAGGCACTCATGGCAACTTTTTGTATACAAGCTTCACTTTTTATCCCTGGGTGGAATAAAGATCATACAGCAGCTAAGATGCTATAAAAGCTTAAAGAGCAAATATGTGTTTGGCTTTATTTTGCTTTCCTTGCACTCATTTACTGTTATAACTATGGAGCCAACTTTAACAGATCAGTGTGAGAAAGCCATATCACTCATGTAAAATGTTTGTCTAAAGCCCTGACTGACTGATTTTTCTTAATAATAATCCTATCATCATCATGAAGTCACAAAGAATACTGTGTGCATTGTGACTGCTGAGAAAATACCTGTAACATACATTGTTGTCAATCGGAGAGAAAAAAACCCAAACCCCTTTAGGCAGAATCAAAGTTTAAAAAGGTCACAAGTTGAAGCTGGTATGTATTCAAATAAGCCAGAAAAATAAGGGTTGAAAGTAAGACAGGCAATATACAACATATTAAGAAAACTGCGGACATTTAAAAACAGCTGTTTGGGTATTGAGATTCAGATGTTCAAAAGCATCACATTTTTTTTCTTTGATTTTTAAGTTCACCCAGTTCAACCCAGTTGTAATAGATCAGCTCAGCTTTATGCACCTTGTAATATACATCAGTAGTTCAGCAGAAAATAGCCGTAGTTCAGCTAATCACTAACCTGCAGCAAACTGTAAATGAGTATGTGTGCTCCTGTGGAAGGATCTGCTCTCTCCAGCCAGGACCTGTAAGATGTCAATACAAAACTGTCTCATAGAGGGGAAGGATGAAGTCTTCTATCACGAGTGAAGTTTGTCAGGGTTGCGCACATCTTGTGGGGGTCAAGCAGAGCTCTGAGGAAGACAAGGCCTTTTTGGTATAAAGTATATAGAAAATTATTTATTTAAATATCATAGAGGTATAAGGGGATTAATAGAACAAAGCCAAGATCAGACTTGGAGACATGACATTCTGCACTGATCCTCAGGAGCCGGTTTTCCCAAAGGCATGATCTTAGGATGATTTGGAAACGGACACCACAGTTTTGTGGTGAAGAGGGATACCACTAGCAGGATGCCACATGCTTCCCTGGATTCATTCCCTTGGTATTCCCTTGGCAGGGATGGCAGAGATGGGAGTTATGCTGAGCACAGGCACCCTCAGTCCATGGGCAAAACATGTTCATCACACCTTGCAGACCTCCCCTAGAAAGCAAGCATAGAACTGTGCATGGGTCAATGTTGACCGCTCAGTGGTAGCTCTCAGGTCAAAACTAGATGTTAAGTTCCATTGAGAAGTAAATGAAGAGACACTATGTCCTTGTCTGCTCCATTCTTAAGGAAGAACCTTGCAAAGCTGCAGTCACTGCCAGACAAAGAGGAATTAATGAACAAGAAATGTGGTGCCTGTAGGCCTAATTTCATTTTCTCCATATATGACTACACACATAAGATGATAAATAGATGTTTTGGTTTTTTTGCTTCGTATTACTTTTATATCAGTAATGTTGTAACAATAATAACATGATTCCACCAACAAACAGGTTCTCCCATACTGTTTATGCACAGAGGCAGTTACATTGTGCCCCATAGCCTGTCATGCCCTCAAGGTTGCATGAGGTGGATTGCTGTGGATGAACAAAAGAATAATGTGATCATGCTTATTTCAGTTGAGTGCGGTAAGATGTGTACTTTCATTTTACAACATGATTTATGTGGGATTATATAAAGAAAACCAAACAAACAGAAAAACCTGCATTCAGATATACTTCACCATCAGAGGGTTTATGAGCTTACATACCTGATGGAAATTTGTCCCTAAGAGAGCTAAAGCAGAGTTAAAGCTCAAAATAAAATTTGAAATAGCACATTCATTTTTAAAATTCCTACATGGAATGACTGGCACTTTTCTTCATACTCTGTCCAGAAGCAGAATAAATTCTGAAACAGAAGTGCCAGTTTCAGTTGATTATATAATTCTTCTTAATTTAATTTCTTATAAGCCACTGTTGTGTTTTATGCCTAACACCCACTTATCCCATCCTGAAACAAGAAGATATGAATTAAGCTTATATATAGCTCAGAAGCAAGCATGTGATCCTTGTGGAATGATAGGTGAATGTAAACAGGGAAGATGCTTCCTCGATGCTAGTGTTCAAAATGCTCAACATTATATTTGGAATATTGTGCCAACTCTTGCAACAAACATTTCTGTAGTGTGAAGGAATGCTTCACAGCAATGCCCTTATAAACACACTGAAGGGGTTTCTAGAGCAATCTTGTCAGTTCCCTGACAAAACTTTCTATCATACAATGTTCTTTTTTGAGATGCGCATCTATAAAACTGACAGGAAAGAAAACAAATTTACTTTATTCCCCTCTGTATGTATATATAGATCACTGTGTTTCCAGCAGTTCTCCTCCTCTTATTGGTATGTCTGTCTTAGAGAAAAGTACTGCCTGATGCTGAGTTGGGTGTTGTTATTTTTATTAAAATTATAAAAAAATATTTTAGGAAAGCAATATTTGATTTTTTTTCTTTTTTGTTCTGAACACCTTGGTGTCTGGAGGCAGAGTCAGGGCTGGGTTTCTCTCAACAAGCTTTGATGAGATAGTTGATCAGGTATGTTTCCAAATAGATCTAGTGTTACAGGACTCCTACAGTATAAATTATATATCAGGATAGATTTCCCGTAGTCTACCCACAGGAGTCTGCAAGGTCTTTGCAATCTTCTTTCTATTTTGCCCCATGACAGAAATGAATTGTACAAAATCACTAAGTCCCCTTTCTCTCAAAGGTACGAGAATAGCCAGGAAAATCTCAAGTCTCTTTTGTTTCTGAAAGCTGACTCCTAGGCTTTTTAATCCTCACTGGAAAATGGGCACGAACTGTGATAAACAAAACCTGCCTTTCAGCTACCAAGTATCTGCATCCCCAATTCTTCTGCTTTTTGGTCTAATGAGACTATAAATAAGATGAAAAAATAATTTTCCTGGGCATCTGGTTGTTTTGATCACAACTGAAAAAATGTTATTTCTAAGTCACAGGAGAGGTGGTGGGTAAGACAGCTTATGGAAGACATGGGCTGAACACCTCTGAAAATGTTTAAATTATTTATATTTATTTATATTAAATGAGAACTGAGGGAAGGGACACGAAGTCTTCCTGTCTTCCTTAAACTTGCATTTTGGCAGTGTGAGAGCCTTTGCACAGGGAGAGACTTTCATTTCACTTCTCCATATTTTTTTCTGCTTCCTCATTCATAGCTTTATAATGTCTCTCACCTAGGGAAATTGATAGGGGCATTGAGCTAATGATAATCCCACAAGAATATTGTGTACTCTGAAGTATTGCCCTGCAAAAAGTATCAAGTCGAGCTAGTCAGAATATTTGAATAACTACACAGCATTATGTGGTTTGTCAAATTTGAAGCAACTTGTGGAGATTTGTCAGTTCTGATGAAGTTCAGGAAGGGCAGTGACCGAGGCTCTGAGATCTCTGGTCATTTCTGTTGAGAGAAACATGAAAGCTTGAAGCTAACCTTTCAAATCTGAAAATAGGCTTTTTGATGTAGTTTCATTTTATCTGATAACTTCAGTTTTGCTTCATCCAGAAACTATATTTCCTGAAACCTCAAAAGCTGTCAAAGTTGGAGTTAGCAACCTTGAATCATCTTATTCTTCAAAATCAAAGACAAAGCTTCCATAGGAACTACTGGGCTTGGGAACAAGTCCTCAGTGGAGCAGGGCTGAAGTGCTATATAAAAATTGCTTCTCTCCTGGATTAACAAAAAGTTTTCTCAATTCCACCACAAAATAAGTCAGTAGCATCAACTCATTGATGAGTTGAAATTCAGACTTTAGTGAATCAGTGTAGCTTCTATATCAGAATTTGTTCGGCACAGAAAATCTGAAGGTGTTGTAAGGGACACTGGCTGTGTATTATAAAAAAGCATCCAGTTTGTCTTCTGAATTTATTTTTTTCTTCCCCCCTGGAGCTGTTTTAGCCCAGCCTAACAGAAAAAAAAAAATATCTTCAAGACTCCTTCCCCACACTTCTTTTTTTAACAAGCATTGTTCATAAGTCATTCTATCAGAAGACCATGAAAGGAGCGAACTGTCTGAGATGGAGGAAGGTCACTCAATTTGATGACAAAAATGTAAGCATGGGTAGACACATCAGTGTGTTAAAGGAAAATCCAAAGGACAAACTGAAAAGTTTGGGAAGGGGAAGCCCCACATAGGTAAGAGCTTGGAAGCAAATGAAGGTGGAGCAGGTCCAAGCACTGCATAGCTGAGGCAGGAGCAGTGACTTGGGGGGGTGCTGGCCCCTGACAGCCAGACGAGGGGCAGCGTGTTTTCAGGGTGGCTGCAGGAGACTGGCTGAAGTTATTGACCCATGTGAGCATTCACGCCTGGGTTGGGATGAGTGCCATGGTGGGTCCCTAGGGTCAAATCCTGCAGGATACCAGCAGCCTGGTGAAAAGAAGGCTCTTGACTTTGATTACTTTTCCCTCACTTTAAAATCAAGGGAGGAACAATGGTGTTGGTCCAGGATTATTTTTACAAGACCATTTCCATTAAAGCCAAGTGAGAACTTTTTCCCTTCCTAATCCCTAAACTCTACAGTTCCAGAAAATAGAAGTAATAATGAGTTTTTCTGGTGTTATTAAATAAGCAAATATGTGGCTGAATGATACACTGCCTGTCATATTATCTCAGTTTAAGACACAATATGCTTTCTAGCCCCATGACATCCCTTTGTGTTTTTCATAATTAGAAAAAATGTTGGCATTTAGATTCAGCACAGTTTTGGATATCAAAAAATTGCCCATTTCATGTAAAATCTCTAGCTCACTAATTAGTTTCTAAAGTTGGAATCAGGTGTTTATAAGCCATTTAAGCAAAACAAATTAGTATTCTATAGAGACAGCTGTTGTCCAGGCTGTTTAAAAGTTTAAAAACTTTGAAAAACTGAAAAGTAACAGCTTTATAAATATCAAAGCTTCTGAAAAGAATGGGTTTATTTCTATTTAGTACCATCCCTAAGTTTATTTACTGATACCTTTGAATAAACACCTTTAAATTATTTTTTATCCAGTCTCAAAAGTAACGCTTGCAATGGGAAAAGATGACCAAGTAAATTCCTGAAAGGTATTTGATATAAGCCCATTTATAGTAGAGTGCTAGCCTGATTGTAAGGACATTTACCATTGGTGAAAACTGTAGATGTTAGACAATTTCAATTACTCTTGGTTATCTAAGGCACCAGGGTGGCAGTCAGTGACATATATATTTGACTTCAGATAACCACACTACAATCTGTTGAAGTCGCAGAAAAGCCTGTATGTTTGCAGAGCTGGGACATAATCAGGCACGTCTTGTTCATTTGCACAGAGCCACACAAACACACAAAGTGAGTAAAGTAGGCATAAAAATGAACAGATCTGAAAATCAGTAGTTTACCCCCACCCAATTCAGGTTTGTTTAGTCCTGGTGTAAGAAGCTATACAGGAAAAAAGAGCAGCTGGTTCTTTATGTCTGTTTAATAAAACTGAGCGATTTTTTGCCTGTAGAAGACAACCACATTTTTAGTGAAATGGAAAAAAAATACGTCCCAAACTAATTCCTGTTTATATTTCTCAGGCAGCTGCAGCCTGTGATCTCAGGTGAGGCAATGGGATTGCTAGATATGTGCGAAGAAAGAACATGAACTCGAATCTGTGGCAGTATCTTATAGTTAATTTTTATAGTTACAATAACATCTGGAGCCATACCTTTACGATCAGAGAACAAGTAGAATTACCAGTGATCTTGAGGTGAAACAATATGATCTACTTTTGTCAAAAGTGGCCAGTCTTTTCAAATATATTCTAAATGAAATTTTCACAATATATACATTATTGCAGGTATAACCTAATCATCATTGGCTGCGCAGCTAATATCTGAATAAATTAAAATATAACTGGTTGTTGGTACTAGCTGGTTGAGATGTGGTTAAATTATGTGGCTAGAAACAGTTCTGTCTTTTGAATTCCTGGATTCCTTCAGTCTTCATCAGCCTTGAAACTGTCAGTTAGCCCACAGAGATGGTCAGATGCAATTCAGTCTGTACCTTGAGAAAAAAGTACAGGAAACTTCTGCAACATCATCACATTTTTGCTTTTTCTAGAGTTTAACTTCTTTTTTCCTTTTGCTGTACTGAAACAGGATAGAATGAGTCCAGTTTCATCCTTTTGATTTTGGATTTTTAAGACTTTCTTTTGCTATTGCTCCCAACAGGGCTACAAGAGAGCTTTCTTGTTATTTCAGATTACCAATGATGTAAAGGAGAGGATTTTTATCCTGTAACCTTGAAAAAATGACTTTAAACTTGTTGACTCAAACTTAAATGGGAATAAAGTAACAGAATTTTCTATTCACTGACTAAACAAAAAACTCAACATCTATAAAATCAGCTCAAGTCCAGATAAAATGAAAATACTCTGCTTCCTTTTTTAACAGCAACAAAACCTCCACCTAAAAGCATTATATTTAAACTAAATTAAATATCTGCTTTCCTTTGCAGAGAATGTAACCTTTTTGTCTATTTAAAAATCATGATGATTTCACAATGAAAATGCTTCTTAGAAAAAAATAATAAAAGACAGAAAACATTTTGTTTCTTCAGTTAAAAAAATCCAGAGTTGTCATAAGGAAAGATTCATTTTGCTGCTAAATAGATGAGTAATGCTATTGTCTGTGAAGCTGTTTCCGTTAGCAAAATTACTTTTCTCAAAGTTAAAAAGGACCTCCCTAGCTCTCTGTTGAAAAGTGGTTTAGTGACTAGTGCTCCATCCTCAAAGAACAGCACTGGAGGGGGTTGCCCCTGCTGTAGTTGCAGAATATCACCAGGGATTTTTTTTCAGTCAGTGCCAGCTGAGGTAATTGTGTACTACATACCTGTCCATCTGCTTCTTAGACAGGCCAGAACAAGCTCTATTCTCACATCTGTTCATCTCAAACACCAAGGTAGATCACCTCACTTTTGATTTCTAGCTAGTCCTCTGAAGATAGGCTTGCTGCTTATGGGGACTGTGGTCTACATCAGGATTAGCTCCCACGTCTTTCACTACACTTGCTTTCCCTTCTCAGACAAGAGCTGCTCTTTTCCTTTCTCTAGGTACATTTACTTCTCCTGGGAGCAATCAGCTTATTTCCTGATCCATAACACTGCATTATTCTTATCAGTATTTTCCTTTGTGAACATCATCAGGGAAACACTATGTGCTAGGAGCTTAATTATTCATGAGCTTATGGCCAGTTTTTTCATACAACTTCCTCTGTTATAATTATCATTTCAGCTGATACAATAATAATAAGCCAATAATATTGTGCCTAAAGCAACTACCCTACTAAGAAAGAGGTAGAAACAGATGCTTAGATTGTATGGCTGGCAGATTTCTGAAGTGTTTCTTCTAATGCATGGAAAGCCCTGGATAGACTCGCATTCAATTTAAGTCAAATAACTTATCTTGCTTCAAATTGCACCCCCTCTGCAATGTGATGCCAGGAAACCCATTCAGAAGAGTTCATTACTTGTCTACAAGACAAAATAACTTTTCTCTGGTGGGTTTCTGAAGCTTAAAAATATATTCCCAGAACAGGCCCAGTAGCATATAAACAGCATGAATTTTTAAATATACTCATTGTAAAACAGCAAATGAGGTGCTATCTACTATGCTGTGCACTCTACTTTTCATCAAATCACATGTGAATATGAGCTTTCCCAGCTGTTTTTTGTTTGCTTGTTTGTTTTCAACAGAATCGTGCTTAAGTCTGAATTTCCCAACGTGTTCAGTTTTTAGATCTCACAAAGTATTCACTGGTGAAAGTTCATCTGACAGCTTATGTCAGTCCTATTGAGTGTTCCTTTTACATTGCTCTGTTTTTACAAAATCCATGTTAAAAGTGTACATATATATATATATAAACAATAGAAATATGTATGTATATATGATATATGTGTATGTATATATACACACACCCATACATATACATGCACTAGCAGTTCTTATAAGCAAGCGTTCCTTCTCATCTGTGGTGGTGACCTATCTGGCTATGAAGCAGGACTGTACGGTCAAGTAGTGATAATATCTAGATCAGTTTTCTTGCCAGCTGCAAGATTATGAGACATTTTCAGCACATTTAGACAAAATGCATCTTCTAATACATCAAATATTTTACTCTCTAATAGTCTTCCAGTATATAAGAGGCTGTTAGAAGGAGGACAGACATCAGTTGTTTGCTGGGTATGGAACTGGAAGAAATTGGGCTGAATTTGCAACAAATAGTAATCAGACTAGGTATTAGGAAAATACTCAAAATACAGTGAAGTTCTGGAAGAGGTGACATGGAAATGTTGCTAAATCTCTTTAAGAGTTTATAGAAGAGGTTAAAAAATTTTTGTCAGCCATGGACCTGATACACCTGGCCATTTTTCAGGACAAAGGAAGGGACTGCATGTTATACTGAAGTTTTTCCCAGAAACATAGTCTTTCCATGAATGTTTATCTACAGTCATTGATGCTTACCACCATCATGTCCTTGGCTTCTGCTTTTTTAAATTTCTTTTTTAATTGCAATGTTAATCATCCATAATTGATAATCCATCTTTAAAAGTGCTATTCTGATGTGTTCACTGATTTGAGGCACATCACTCTTTGGGGGCTCAATTTAAGCCAATGATCCTCTGCTTCTCAGGGAGATCTGAACTTCCAAAGTTGCTGAGGCTTCTTTGGTAGCCCAGCCTGATCAGGGCTTCTGGAAACCAGGGTTTAAATGTTACATAAAGGTAATACCTTCCATTAAAGACCTATTTGGTCTTAAATGCCTAGCTGATGTGTCTGCTACTCTCTGGATCTTTCCTGAAGCCCAGTGACAGAGTCTTTCTACCTTTTTGCTTGATGTTATGAGGCAGATGAAACTATGTGACACATAAAGCATGTTTTGAAAACTGGCATGTGTTTTTCACCGGTAAATCAAGGATATCTGTGTGTTCCAAAGTATACTAGCATGTAGCTGAAAAGGAGAAGGAAGAGAAAATCTGGACAGACTGTTTAGGTACATGTTGAATCTATATATTTCATTGTCATCTGTTCAAAGGAGTTAAATGACCTGTACAGATTACCTCAGAGCATTGTATATTTAGGACTATAAAAATATCGTAATAGAATTAAATGAAAGACAGAAGTCACTGATCTTTTTGAACTAGCTGCTTTATAATTAAAAGTACAACTCATTTAGGACAAATATGTTCCTTAGCCATTTCATCTCCTCTAATGACCCTTCTTTCTCATACTGTTAATAATTTAATTTTCTTCCAAGTAAAAAAACAATAGAAGAGATGCATAAAATGAAAACCATAATGCAGCCCTCAAGCAAGAAGGTCTCAAAGCACCAAAGAAATCAAAGTGCCTTTTGCCATCTGTGGTAATTCTGCAGTTTACAGCTGATATGATCACTCAAAGCCTTATCTGTCAACAGTATAATGACATGGTGATTAAGCAATAGGGATATTAAAGTTCAACAGATTTATTTGAATATGATCTGCATGAGGGAGCTTACACTCCCTCTGATTCCTAAAAACTGGCTTATCAGATGATAAAATTAGTGACAAACTAGTTATACTTCATCACTGTACAAAAGTGGATGCCTATGGTTAATACAGCAGTCTGTTTCCTCTCATTCACAGTAATTCCAGTGACGTGATATATGCTGTCTGTGCCTAACATTTTTCTAAAGATCATTACTCTACAGGGGAAACCATACCACAGCAAAAAAGCCCTCAGCTGGAAGTCAGCTGTCCTGAACATAATTTCCATCTCATATAATAGAAGGCTTTGAATATGAAGAGGTATATTACTTAATTTCCCAGATAAATAACTTCATTTAGAAGGAAGAGAAGAAGCAAGTGGAAATAGGGTAAGAAAGGGTAGGAAAAGATCTTGTCTGCCTCTGCAGTTATGAGGAACAGTTGCAGAATGTTCATCCAAAAGCACTAACTAAAACTCCAGGTCTTTTAAAAGATCCTTCCAACCACAGGTGTGTAGCTGAGATCACAAAATGCTGGTTGTATATTCAGCTGACATAAATTGTCCCAGTGCTACTCATATTTTAAATGAGTATTTTATTTTAAATATTTAAATATTAATATTTAAAACATATTTTAAACAGCATATAGAGGTGGTCTAAAACTTGACAAGATGTTTTGTGAGAAAGTCTCAGTTTCCCTCACTTGCATAACCCCCCCAATTTTCATTAAACAGATCCTTTTTTTTTTTACACATAGCTCTCTGATATGTCAAACAGGAGTAGCAAAATACAGAAAATATCTAAGCATGTGGTCATTTCCTGTAAAACTTTACATTTCAACAGAGCATTTAAGTTTTCTGAAATGGTCTGTATTACTTACTGACTTCTTGGCTGAATAATGTCTTTGGCTATAGTTTTTTTTCTTTAATGAGTCAAATCCTGTGAATTTTCAAAACATATTTATGTATCAGTCAAAGACTCAACTTGGATTTTTAAAATTCTTTTCTATTCTCTTTACATATCTCTAATCTTTTTCTTCCGATTTCTCAAAGTACATACATAGCATTGAATAACCTGTAATAGGAGCACACTTGCTATAAAACTAGAATATATCTAGCAGCAGGCAAATACCGAATGGGAAAGATAGGTGTATGGCTTGGCTTACGGCTGTGTATAAGCAAGCCTCTTTTTTTTCTCACTGCCTAGGATGAGATAGAAGTGTTCCTGCCAACAGAAGGAATTTTCCCAGAACTGAGCAGTGCATGTGGTCAGGTCTGCAGTACTTACAGCTCCAGTTGCTGCATGTGCAACTTGTCCTGTTTGTAAATAAAGGAACCCAGCTGAGCTGAAAGACTGGAAAGAAAAGGACATTTCAGGCAGTGATTTTGTCATGCTGTGCTTGAAAGTATGCCTAATGGAAGGAAAACATGTAATTTCCACGTTGGTCGCCCAATCAGTGCCTAAGAGGACTACTCCATTGCACTTCAGTGCCTGAGTGGAGTGTTCCTTCGTAATGAACCTCATGGGTACTGCATCCATATGACTACAAATATTGAAGCTTCTGCAGCTCCTTTTCCCTGATTTACCTTCCCTCCCCACCCCATAACCTTATAAACAGGTTTGCTTTTGCTGTTATCGGTTCCTTGTGGATTTATACATGAGAAGCCCTATCAGTACATTTTTATTTGGTTTTGTAGGCACAGCAGTTGCTTGACTGCCAAAGATTATAAAGGTAGAGTTGGTAGATGCATCCAGTGTCAGCACTATCATATTATCTTACAGACTTCTAAACAGACATAAATTATCTGATCAGAAATAGAAGTGAGAACAGTCCTGATGTTCTTCAGAGATTTTCTGAAATACTTTAGTGATTTTGGTTTTAATTTAGCCAACTGAAAATGGCTGGCTGAACTGAAGAAATACTTTGGTAAGGAGGAGGATAAACTTTTGGCAGTGATCCTGCTGCTGTGATTTAACACAGATATGAGTGACTAGAACTCAGCCAAATGACAGAAACATATTTTCTTCAAAATGTCATCTCATGAGTTCAGTTTAAGAAAAGACCAGTAACTCTGCTGCCCCCTGAAAATAAGTTGAAAAATTACAGAAAATATTTGCCAATGATGCCATTTCCTTTTTGATGACCTCTGTATAAGTTCAAATGAACACCAGAAGTGAAACCCATTTTAAACCCTTTGTTTCTTGTCCCTGCTATCAAAAATCATGCAATATTTTTAATTGGTTTTCTTCTTAAACATGATATACATATTTTTCTTTAAAATAGAATTTTGCAATTTAAAGACCAAAAGAGCCTGGTAGAGGAGAAAGTTTGCGAGAATTGTGTCCTATGCCATCAGATCAAAAAAAGCATATCTTCCTTTTGCAAGCCCCAGTTTTGCTGTGTTTATTTGTTTTGTTTTAAAGTTGTGCCATAACCCCAAAAGCCTAGCTCATATGTCTGGCAATGGTATTCACTGGCCAATGTGAAATTACTCATGGTGCACAGGCAGGTAAGGAGGAATTTCAACAGAAACTAAAGATACTCAGATTATTAATAATACATTTTCCATCTCTTTTTCTGAGGCCTGTCAGAGCCATAGTTGTCTGCATACCTGGGCAAGCTGTGTAGATGCCAAAAGCATGGCAAATTTGTGAAGTTTGAGAAAGGATGTAGTCATATTTAATGCTGCTTCCTGGATATATATTTTCCCCTGAAAAGCTTTCAAGCTGTCAATATCCTTCTAAAAATAAAAAAGCCTATGAGCAATGCAGCAATGCCTTTATAGCTGGTGATAAGAATAAGTGCTGAAAGGCAAATGAACCGCCTAAGCTACTGATATATCACACTTCTAAACTGGTGAGAGAAGACACCTCCTTCCCTCCAGATTTTGACCCATGGGCAAAGAAGAACCAGATGTACTGTTTTATAAGCAGAAGCAACACTTCAAAGAATTGCAGCAAACACCCCAAATCCTGAAACAAATAGCTGAGATGAAAGATGATCAAATTAATTAGAACATTAGGGGGAAAAAATCTAATTTGGGCTGAAATTTATGTTGCGTGTAACAGATGAGATAAATCAGGATGACACAGAAAGCACTTGTTACAGAGCAGACAAGGCCTTCATCAACTTCAAAATGGTTCAACTCCATTTTAAAACAGAAAATATGACTCAGCAGGACCAACTCCTGCAGAAGTGGATATATATGCTGCATAATTGCTGAAGCAGTGACATTACCATTCTGATGTGTATAAAGCTGTCAAAAACATTGTGGAAAAGTCATAATGCAATTGGTGTGCAAATGAAGTGGGAACTGTTTGACTTCTTAGGACACAGAGAAGAATAAACCAGCTTTTTTCTGTCTATTCTTTTTCCCATGCTATTCCCAGAGGCCAGGCTCAACCCTTCAGTATTCCAAGATCTTCCTAAAAGTCTCTCTATTCAGACCTTTAATTTAACCTCTCTGTACTGTCCACTGTTACCACTTCCACTTTTAAAATATTTAGATTTTATAAAAAAACCCAATTCTTCACTACAGGAGCCCCCTCACACACACATTTTTTTAATTTTTGAAAAATTATTTTTGGCTTTAACACTGTAAACTGGGACACTGTGTTACTAGCCCACAGAAGAACCAATGCCTCTGAATTTATTTCAGGCTCTGGACTTATATGACATTTCATTATTCAGAACACAAGAATGCATAGATAATACCAAATTTACAAAAGCAAATGTCCTGTATTAGGCAGCTCAGTATAGTCTCTATATAGGAGGTTACTCCTTGAATATGCTTATAGCATTAGGCTATATATCTCCACTGCTCAACAAGATGCTTGCTTTCTCCCCAGATTAACTCTACATTGATGGTTTTAAGCTACAGGTAACAGTTCTAGCCAGAGCTATACATTTTAGGATAATTATCCTCGTCCTTCTTCAATCACCATTCCTTCAACAGTAGTGACCAGAGAATTTGTAGAAATGAGATCAGCTCTAAAGTACATTCTTTCATGAGAAAAAGCCTGGTGAAACCCTAAGAATATAACCAAGAGTGTAATTACTAATGTAGGTAGGTTTATTGCATTTAAAGACCAAGTAAATCCTGCTCACGGAACAGAAAAGGTGTAAAACTGGCATATTTATTTGAAATCCATTTTCTCATCTCTACACTTGACCTTCCTCTTCTTCATTAGTGTAATTCATTTGAACTCTGTTGGGGCCTATTTCTAGGACAGGATAAGAATGGCAGTCAGGATTTTGCCATCTGTTTTGCATGTGGATGAATCACTTTTACAATCAGAAGACGTGAAGGGATATTTAAACTTACGATTCTATCCGATCCATGCGATCTTTTTTCCTGAACTGAAAGCTATATATTTTGTTTGTATAAGGTAAAGATAAGTGAACTGACAGGCAAAGCTGAGGAGGAAAGCAAAGCAAAACAATAGGTAAAAATCCCAGGAAAGACAAGAATGTGGTTATGCAAAATATAGGGAATTAATGAGAAGAAAATAGGTACAGGTACCACCTACCAGTTGAAGCAGTCTCTAAAAAACTTATTTTTCATACTAGTGGCAAATACAGGTTTGTGTATGCATAAGTGATACATCTGAGGAAAGTCTGGTTGCTTAGGTCTCAGTGGACAGATGTGGTTGTAAAATTGTTTGAATGTTTCCAAAATATTTCTAGATCTTCTTGATTTTGTGTCCTGGTCAGCCCTACTTAAAACACATTAATGACTATCAATTTAGTCTTTGCATAGCTTTGAATTAAATTGTATTGAAACATACTGACATATTATATTACTGGCAGCCTTTTATAAATCACGCACTAAACTGTGGCATTTGTGGGCTGTGTGTAAAGTGTATGTAAAAGTGAATTTTCAGCACTGCAGGTTTATGGTTGCATTTGTTTGATGTTTTAAGAACAATTCATTTTGTCACTTTAAGCATTTTAATTGCTGTTCTTTGGTCCTACTATATGATGGGCTCTCAGAAATTTTAATCATGACAACAAGTAAAATTATTCCTCTTCAATTCTTCCTTCAATATTTGGATACAAAATGTTACACAGAGTTTCGTATCTATACATGATTACTCCTTTATGACATCCAGGCTGTTCAATTATTTAAAAACATGCCTATAAAACTGTGGTTTAATAATAACATGTTTTCCTTATTTGGAGGAGGACAGTTGTCTTAGTGATGGGAGATTAAATAACAAGCAGTCTGTGCTGTGAAAGGACCATAGCCTTTGAATCTTTCATGTAGCTGCTAGGATGTATATCACATCTTAAAAGAAGATTGAAGGACTGAACAGACATATTGTACCAATGCAAAGGGATTAATTATGTGCTTGGCTTTTGGAGATCGCTCAATAATATATTATAAAGGGTATTTTATCAAGAAAAGCACTTGGCAGTACTTTCAATTGGTTTAGAACAGTAAATATTTGATAGACCATCTGTTGGTGACACCACAGAAGAAAAAGAGCTGATCCATTTCGACTCTTTGTGGATTCCTGAACAGTAAAGCAGAGACACTTGTTTCAGATCCTGAAAATCAGGCAGAGAGGGAACTTGAATCTGAGTCTCTCATACTGCAGTTATAGTCAGATTTACAAGGCAGGAGTTTTCTCAACAAATGTGGTGCAATTACATACAATGGGTACGGTGCTTCACACACTATTTTTACTTCTGGCTCAAGCCTAATATGAAATGCAGTGGATCACTTCATTGGGAGCTACAGCTGTGAATATCTGATTTGGGTGTGCTGCATTATGAAACCAAGATTATTTGCTAAAAAAGAAGGTAATTAAAAAAAAAAAAAAAGGTCAGATGACCTGAAAAAATTGGAACTGACAAGACTTGTTTCTATTTTGGGCTAACCAGAACAGCATCTCTATGGAAATGTTTTTGCAGAAGTCTAGCTCCGAAACCCATGGTAGAAGGGACATCACTACTTTTCTCTGCATTGCAAAAAGTCTGCTTTAAAGTGGCTCATCGAGATTGATGACTTGCTGCATTACAATTCAGCTCTCCATTCTTGTTTTCCAAGCTCAGTAAAATTCCACAATGTCACCTACAGCTCTGGTTCAGTTTAATTTTACACCCACTTCTTTGCTGCATTCATTTACTCTTAAATTTCACTCTTCATGTTCGTTCTTTACCTAAGCACTCATTTTAGCTTAGCTTATTTGTGAATCATTCCTTAGAGGCTATGTGTACTCTCTATTTTTTGCTTGTGTGTGCAGCTGAATTTATAAGAATTCCAGTGCTGTCCTCTGGGTAGGGATTTATCTTCTAGGAAGCTGTAAAATGCAATGCACCCATACAGTTGTGCCACTAGTGACGATTAATACTAAAGAAGTAAAGTAATATAATTTAAAAATAGTATTGTGTTGGAATTAAAAGACTAACAGCCACACTGTATAGCTGATTGATTGAAACAAGTTAATGGCACTCAGGTCCTTCTGTCTTCCTCCTTCCCTCCAGGTTTTTAAACGTATTTGAGCTTGTATCCAGACATTATGACTTGCAGACATTTGTGTTTGAGATGATTGTAGAAAAGGCTGAAGAAGGAAAATGTATGCCCTAGCAATACCAAGAAAGAAACCAAGTGGACTTACTCTTTGCTTTTATTTCAGGTGCTGGCTTACTTCTGTATGGCTGGGTAAAGACTTATTCTCTATTCATATCAGCTTAAATCTCCTCCAGGGAGAAAAGTAAATATGCTGGGCTGGCAGGTATAACCCCCCAAGCAGCTATTGTCAGGAACATGATTTCTGCAATCCATTTGCTAAAAGCTTCACGTTTTAGTCTCTGTAGTCAATTAGCATGTCCACTTCTCCTTAGTATAAACACTGTGACCTTCCCCAGTCGTTTCATATCTAGAGACCATTTAAACGTGGTTACTTTGTCCTTAGAAAAAGATCAGCACAAATTGTCTGGAGTTTTCTAACTATTTTTTTATCATATCCTGAATTCACTGAATAGGCCAGATCTTTCCTCTGGAATTAAAAGTAGAGAGGGGAGAATATCCCTTTCATAAGAAGTAGACTTTGAAAACTTACATGTGAATGTATTGCTTACTGATTTGGAGCAATGAGATTAACTAGCTAGGGCTGCTGGCTCACTCTCTTCCCTTTCAGCTCCACAGGGTGTGCACCAAATTTCCTTTATCTTCTTGTTTTTCTTTTTCTTTGTCTGTTTCTTTCTCTCTTCTCTCTCTCTCTCTCTTTTTTCTTTCCTAGGTTGGAAAAATGAAACCATATGAGGATTAGATAATCTGCTTGGAGCTCACACTGAACAATTGTTCTCAAGTGCTCTCAGCTGAGGAAAGTTTCAAATGTGCTGAGTGTTCATTTCCCACCTGATGGCTTGTAGATTATGAGGACTAACACCTTATTAGCAGGGATGCACAGATACAGAATGAGGCTGTATTTATCCTTTGTATATCAGCTACAAGAACAGTCCAGTTAACTATTTGGAAACTGAGAATGACGTGAACTACACTTTGTGAACCATATTGAAATGATTCCTGGTTTTGTTGTCTTTCATGGATAATTTAGCAGCTGTCATGATCATGTCTAAATTAGAAGTTTGAAGAGATCATTCATTTTCTTTTCCTACAGTGTGGATATTCTTCCACTTGCACCATGAGCTCATACATACTATTTTCAGTGGTTCATGTTTAGGGTTTGTTTATTAAAAGAAATCAAAGTTGAGAGAAAAGACGTCTTTCACTGCAATTTTATCTGTTGTGCCCATGATTTCTGGTCCTAACTTGACAGCAATGAAAAGTGTTAATCGCAAACTAACTCCTATCAGAGAGGAACTGATGCTTGTAGGTGGGTGTTTCTTTTTCCTTTTTTTTTTTTTTTTCCTTCTTTTTTCTCCCAAGCATGAGTCAGATCTGAAACAATAAAAAGTAAAAAAAAAGAAGTGATTTATAAAGTTTATACTTCAGTTTCATACACACAGGTGATCAGATAAAACCTACAGCTGGCTCCTGAGCTCAGCTGCATACCTCACTGGGGTGCTGAGACATGTCCCAGAGCAGATGAAGGCCAGGGGCTGTGAGACTGAGCAGACCTCTCCGCCTAAGGAGGAAGGGTGAGGCTGCAGTGACCACTTTTACAGCTGCTACTGAACAGCCCCCATAGCCAGGTATCCAATTTGGTGACAACTAGTACAGGATACTACAATGAATCAATGACCTGCAGAGAGATCATTTCCAAGCTTCTCATCCATTGGAGGTGCCTTGCTGTGCTTTTTTACACAAATGTGTCTGGTCCCAATGTGTCAGACACGTATCACCAAATACCATTAAAATACTGAACTAATTACAAGTTATGTACTTTGATACTGGCACAATTTACATTATTTTTACAACTGCCAAAGATCTTGCTGTGCTTCCAAAGACCATGAAAGCAGCATCTTTTTCATGGCCATCTAGAGTAGCGGGACTGTTTCTCCTTCAACTTATTCAACATTATCTCTGTTTGAGAAGGCTTAGCAGCCTAGGGGGAAGACACTTGTGTATTTTGAAACTGGTGAAGCTCATAGCCCACCTTCTCCATGTGTTGAGGCACAATAGAGCTGGCAAATCAGTTTTGAATAAAAGTCAGGTAGGTAATAAGGGAGCAGGGGGGAATTCAGTAATTTCATAAGATGGAAGGCAGTTACAAAATTATTTGTTCCATGAAAAACATGCTGACAGTGCTGTCCTGGGGATCCCATGGGTGTAAGTGTGTACTTTTGGCAAGGTAGTCACCTGAAGATGGAAAAGATAAGGTTCCCTCAAACGATTGTCCATACCTGAGTAAATACTGTCTCTCAACTCTAGATACTTATTGCAAGTGGCAGTCTGGGTGACATGACAAAGCAGGATCTGGGACTTAAATTCCCTACAGTCAGCATTTTGAAAACCTCAAGTTCCATTTTCTAAAGGAAGGCAATAGGGACTGGACTTCTGGGTCACAGTTACGCTCAAAAATAGGCTTTTGCATAAGTCAGCGACATAAACATTTGAAATGCTTCCATTTTCCTGGTTGTTTGAACCTCACAAAATCACAGAATGCTTGGGGTTGCAAGGGACCTCTGGAGATCATCTGGTCCAACTCCCCTGCTAAAGCAGGTTCATCCACAGCAGGTTGCACAGAGTCACATCCAGGCAGGTTTTGAATGTCTCCAGAGAAGGAGACCCCACAGCCTCTCTGGGCAGCCTGTTCCGGTGCTCCGTCATCCCCAAAGTAAAGAAGCTTTTCCTCATATTCAGATGGAAATTCCTGTGTCACAGTTTGTGCCTGTTGCCCCTTGCCCTGTCACTGGGCACCACTGAAAAGAGCCTGGCCCCATCCTCCTGGCACTCGCCCTTAAGATATTAGTAGACACTGATAGGATCCCCTCAGCCTTCTCCTCTCCAGGCTCCACAGGCCCAGCTCTCTCAGCCTTTCCCCACGAGGGAGATGCTCCAGTCCCCTAATCACCTTGGCAGCCCTCTGCTGGACCCTCCCCAGCAGTTCCCTGTCTCCCTTGAACTGGGGAGCCCAGCACTGGGCACGGCACTCCAGGTGCAGCCCCACCAGGGCAGAGCAGAGGGGCAGGATCACCTCCCTCACCTGCTGGCCACGCTCCTCCTGATGCACCCCAGGGTCCCACTGGCCATCCTGGCCACACGAGCACACGGCTGGCTCGTGGGCAACTTGCTGTCCACCAGGACTCCCAGGTCCTTCTCCACAGAGCTGCCTCCCAGCAGGTCAGCCCCAGCCTGTGCTGGTGCGTGGGGCTGTTCCTCCCTGGGGGCAGGACCCTACACTTGCCTTTGGTGAACTCCATCAGGTTCCTCTCTGCCCAACTCTCCAGCCTGTCCAGGTCTCGCTGAATGGCAGCGCAGCCCCTGGTGTATCACCTGTATCACCTGCTCCTCCCAGCTCTGTATCTTCAGCAAACTTGCTGAGGGCACACTCTGACCCTTCATCCACGTCATTGACGTATAAATTGAACAGGACTGGACCCAGTGCTGACCATTGGGGATCACCACCAGCTACAGGCATCCATATAGACTGTGCTGTTAATCACAGCCCTCTGAGCTCTGCTTCTTTTCCTCCACATGCTTAGAAATTACCTCCAGGATGAGCTGTTCCATCACCTTTCTAGGGTCAGAGGTGAGGCTGACTTGCTTGTAGTTTCCTGGGTCCTTCTTTCCCTTTTTGAAGACTGGAGTGACACTGACTTTCCTCCAGTCCTCAGGTACCTCTCCTGTCCTCCATGAGCTTTCAAAGATGATGGAGAGTGGCTTAGCATTACATTACTTTTGTTTTTTAATTTTCTCTCAGATGAGGAGCTGCAGCTGTGGTTCACAAGCACTCTTCCAGCACCACTGGCTAAATACGTACCGAGAAAATGCAGGACTTCCTAATGGCTCTTCAAGCATGAGAAGCTGTCTGATGGGATGAAGTCAGACTGTCATAAATAGATGCTGAGTGCTGTATTGTGACAGATCAGGTCAAACATTTTTATCCTGTCAGTTTGAATGATATGGCAGACCCGAAGGCTTCCAACTGCTTGAGTTTTAATCACTGAGGTAATCTTCCGTGTGTGTTTCTTTGCAATGCAGCACTGGAAATTCTACGGCACTGAGCACAGGCTGTTACTGATTCCATTTATGAGAATGCCTCTGCCTAATCTAAGAGCATAGTGGTTTACTGGAGAAATAAGGTGTAAGTTTGACTTCACACTCACACCATGTACTAAAATCCCTGAGCCTTGGGATTTAGACAAATTCAGTGAGATTTAAGGACCCCATTTGTGGCTGACACTTGAATAGAACATACGAGCAGAGCTATACTCCGTGCTGAATTTCTGCTACAGCAAGGATTGTGAAAGTTTCCTTGCTACAAGGATGTGGGGTGGTTACTGACAACATTACTATACCAGTCATCTCACTTTAGGGAGTGTGGAGAAGTAGTAACAGCAGCACAGCAACCATGAAAATACAAGGGTGAATTACCTAAGTACACTTATGAGTCCATGGTGTGTGGTACTTTGTGGACCATGGCAGGATCGATCTTCTAATCCTTACAAATAACTAGTTATAAATGAGTAGAAATTATTCTTGAAAGGTCATCTTTCCAGGTGGCTAAAATATATTGTTTTGAATGGTCTTGAATGCTGGTTAGAAACAGTTCAGTTGCTATATTAACTTTATGACTCAGTACACTACTTTGGACTGTGACATGATGGGAATAAGAGGAGGAAGTACCTTGACACATGGTATGGAATTGGACCTAAGAAGCACAAGAGATCAGTGGATTCAGAAGACCTGAGCTTACTCGCTTGCTTTGAAAACCTTGTGAGATCTGAAGAGCAGAAATACTTGCCTTATTATTCATTACTGACAGCCTTATTTATTTTATTTTGAAAAGGGGTCTTGTGAGAACAGATGTATAACTTCTGACTGTGTTTGCAACCTCTCATTCCTTTGCCAGACTGCTTAGGAAATGTTGCAGAATGGCTAATGGTCAAGTAGGCTGAGGACCACAGGCAAATAATCTAAGGTTCACTGAAGGCTCTACTGCCTCCTGTCAGCAAACATTTGGGAAGGTGCACCTGTGTCTCAGTGCACAAATGTAGGTCAAGTGACCACAGAAGCAAGATCTGTGCCTATTACCAAATTCTGCTCAGCATCATCACACAAACTCAAGTGGGTTAGACAGCTATTGACTTTTTCTTTCAAGCCTTCGGAAGTCATGGTAAAAATAAAGCTTATATAATTTGGATGGCTGATAAGTGGTCCATGAAATGTCAGTGAATTGCAGGTCACCATAAACTGCTTTTAACACTTATTTCCATTCTAATTTGCATCAATTGCTGTGAGCAGCGAGACTGCTATTATCAGGTTAATACAAGACTGGTGTTCTCAAACTTTGACAGGTCAATTTCTACCTTAAAAACACTCAACATTTTTTTTTCTTTTGTTTGTCCTTTTCTGCCAGAAAGGGATTTTAATTCCCCATGGTAGATACTAGAATTTCTCAGAGCTCTTGATTTGAGTCTTCTAACTTCAATGAAATAATAAGTTAAAATAACAGAAAGTTATCTTCTCTGTGTTTTACAGATCCTGAAAGTCTTTGTGAGTCCACAGGTAATCAGCTTGCTCACGTTTCTAGTCACTCTCCAGGATACGTAGCTTCACTTTGAATATTGGATTATTTTTAACATCAGGTGAATGTTTTCCCTTTTATCATTGCAAGGGGTATAAATGATGTTTACTATTTGCTATCATTCAAAAAGTAAGTAAACAGTTTAAAATATGCAGCCAGTTCAGTAAGTTCACAGAGCACCTTTTCTTCTTCAGCAACATAGACCGAGCATTTAGGGCTGTCAGCTGGCAGTATGGCAGTAGGACTAAAGTGTACTAACAAGAAGCTGTGGGAGCTGTGACACACAGCAGTGGTGAAGCCGTGCCTTTGCAATAAAAAAAAGGGGGAAAAAAAATCATAAACCAAGAAAATCCATACAGTGGGACGTGATCCAACACTGGAAAGACAAACACAAATCAAAGTGGGGAGAAGACACACTAGTGGTGAGGGAATCAAATGCCTGGAACAAGGCAAGTCAGCCAAAAGAGGGGATTTGCTAATGGTTCCCTGAAGACATTCAGGCTGAGGGTTTCAAAAGGGGTGTTCAACAGAGAAGTGCCTGCCCAGCTTGTTGCCTTCCCACCCAGGCAGGGTCTGGGCTTCTTTCATAAGGGAAATGACATGCTCTCTGGTAGTGTAGAGAGTATCTTCTCCCACAGCTGGAAATGCCAGGTGAAATCCCTGAGTGGCCCTATGAACTGTCAGCAGAAAGGCCCCTTCTGACCCACAGATCTGTGCATACGCTGTAGTAATGTCCTGGTGAACTTAGGGTCTTTTTTCTTTTATTCTGTCTGATTCCATTAAATGAATGTCAGAACCATCTAAACTCTGGCTGCTCTTGAAGGTCATACATAGGAATGCTCCTTCACAGAAGCATTCCCATAGCAGCCAGAGAACGAACGGGCATAATTTCTGAGGCTTTCTATGCTTAGTCCCCTAGGACATGCCATTCTTCAATATACGATGAGATTTTCCCCTTGATTTTCCTAATCTGATTTTTTGTTCTTTGCCATACTTTAGGTCGTTCTTTTTTTCTCTCTTTTAAATAAACTTTTTAATAGTTTATTAAAAGAATACAGTAATACCCTCGTATCTCTTAAGAACTTGCTTTCTTCTCAGAATTCTTTGGACTTCAGAGAACTCTTTTAAAAATCAAAATAGTTCTCTCTTTTTTTGTTGGTTTGTTTTGGTTTTATGCCTTATACACTCAAGTGCATGGTGCATGGTGCAATACCTTTATGAGGGGTTTCTTTGACCTTTGTAAAGATTATGAGGAGAAAAAAGATGGAGGAAAAACCCAAAATATACAATCAAAAGTTGAAGGATATTCTTCAGATGACAGTCAAATAATCTTTTCCTTTTGCTTTTGTCAGAAAGAGGACAAAAGAAAAACTGAATATCATTGACAATCTGGACCAAATGTTTCAACACACTCTAAGAAGCCTATCACAGTTCTTTTATGATGCTTTTACCTCTGTATTTTTCAGAAATTTCAGGTATCTGCAGGCATTATATAAGCCCTAGGACCCCTTTATTTCTTGTCCCAGTGTTATTGTATTTTGTTACCAGCATTAATACCATGAAACTGGCAGTGAGCACAGAGACACATTTGATGCTTTAGAAATAATGAAATGTCACTCCCATTACAGAACAATGTGGCATTTAATGATTTAATGGGACTATGCAAAGTTTATTTGCATTATTATTCCACTGTAATGATTTTTCCTGGCAGTCAAAGCTGTCAAAAATATCACTGAATGTTAATTCAGATGAACTTTAAAAGCAGCCACATAGGGAGTGACCTGAAATCAAAGCTCTTGGTCCTAGCCTTCAAAGGAGACTACCCTGGAGGGTGTCATTAGAATCTTCCTTTAACCTCACAGGCTTCAAATCTGAGAAAAGGACATGGCAAAAAAGACTCCACACACTGAGCAGGAGCCGTGTCACTCTTCGAAGCAAAAATCAGAGTACCATAATTAGCTGCCAGAGGGAGATATAACCTTGGATTTAGATATCATTAACACAGCTAATTAAATATCAGAAAGTGTTACATGAAAATATTTTGGGAAAAAAATATTCTATTTCCCAGTAATGGTAATTTTAGTAAATTTTACTCATCTTTCACAGTTAGCTTTACTGAACATTATCAATTTTAACTGTGTTGATCCTTTAGTTTTGAGTGACGGTTATCAGAGTGCATTACTACTGAGCTTTACACCTGGAATGCTTTCTCATATAAGAAATACAAATAAGCTTATTGGCATGTATATGATGATTGTGGCTGAAAGGAATAAACCAGTGACTTTTGAGGTCCAGGTTGTACCTGGCTCTCAAAATACAGATACACTCCAGAGGAGTGGTTTAGACCAGGGACTTTTGTTTAGTTTACACAGTACCTGCTTTAGAATTGAACGAGGTTTTGGTGTTTTGGTTTGTTGTTGGTATTTTTTTTCCCGTCAGAAAATGACATTTCAAATAAATAAAGAAAAAAAAAGGTTAATTTATGAGAAAGAGTGATAATTTTTGGGGTGTGGAATTTTTTCCCCAATTATTTTATAAACATTTTGATAGTTTTGCTAGGTACAATTATTTTACATTCAAACTTAGCTAATGAAATTTTAATCCTCAAGTTAAAAGAACCCCAACCTCTGTGAAAGAAAGACAGTTAAGCACTATAATAAGAAGAAAAATGGGAGAAAAGAGAAGGAAAAGAGCAAGTTTTCTATTGAAAACTATTGGGTTTGTTCAGAAGAGAATAAATACGCAGTTCTTTCTGCCAATAAGCAGCAAAAAATTATGCTGCTGTAGTTCTGCTCCAGCCTTATTTGTGATCCCTTGGGTCTGTAACACAGATGACACAAACCAGTATTTAAATCATGTGTTTAAATCAACATTCAATAAACTCCAGTGCAACCAACCTTCAACTCTGTGGAATAATTGCCTTCTCTTTTCAACACTACATGTAGACAGAAAACATAAAACCAGATTTGCTAACAGTTTCTTTTATTCCTTTAACTTAGAAACTAATTAGTACCAGCCCTATCTAAAAACAAAACAAAATCCACTCAAACAAACCAGCTAAACAAAACAAGACAGTATTTTATATCACCCTAGCACCTGGGAACTAATCAAGTATTAAGAACATGAATCTGAAAACAGTGTGCCAGCATTATTATAGAAATGGGATCGAAAACAGAAAAGAGTGAGGGTGTGCATAAAAGTGAAGATTAAATGTATCCATTGTGGACAGATGTCCATGTTCTTTGCTGGTTTGTTTTGTTGTTGTTTTTTTTTTTAAAGCAACCTCTCAATACCTTGGTTGGAAGGCTAATTAACCTAACAGCAGGATTCAGGCTGAAATCAGCTCTTTACCCACGGTAATCATTAGGATCACAGTTTGCTCAGGGACTATGGAAAGCAGCCCATGCAACTTAATGCAGCTCCTCCATGCTTATGCATAATGATAGAGTCTTTAATTACATGCTTGAACAGCGCTTTTCCAACTGGAACCCTGGCGGACAAATGGCTTTTGGAGAAGGAAGGGAAGAAATTCTTGGCTGGACCTCTACCTTGCTGGCTGCAATAGGCAAGACAGCAAATGCAGCAAGGTACATCAGGAAAAGCTGATTTTGTGAATGAGGATCAGGATTGTCTCCTCCCTGATCATGTGGTAGCGGCAATTGCTTTCAGCCAATCTGTCCGTTAGTGGCAGTAATTCTCCTCTGCATCTTTATAGATGTCCACCTAAAACTGTTGCTTGTCCTAGGGGATTTTTTGCCCCAAACCCTAAAACTAGGGTGCATCTCTTTGGTCTAGCTACTGAACTAAGAAATATATTATGTGCAGAACCACGAGTCCCATCTAGTCAGCAACTAGGTACTCACACCTTCATAGGTGCCTGGGGTATCTACAGTAATATGCTGTACTGAAAAATTAGTGGGTTTGCACAGAGAGTTGAAATCAGAATTTGCAACTAAAAATGAGATTGTGAATAATTAAAAAAAAAATATGCTTTACTGTGGTGAGGATTTGAAATAGATTACAACTTTTCAATGATGTTTAGCATTATAATAGGTATTAAAGATCTGATTCCTAACCATGTCACTCCTGTTTTGTGCCAGTGAGACTGCTGCAATTAAGAGTGGCAAATAAATTTGTAGTGGTGTCAACTGAGATCAAACTCAACCCCAATGTGCGCATGTTAATATGTATAATATATATAGTTAGCCATCATGCTACAATGGCTTGCCCTCAGATGTAACACTATTATTATATCAAAACTATGTAATTTAGAGAAGCAATTTTCTGCTTAGAAGAATCTGATCTTACTATGGAGACTAAGGATTACTGGATACGGAGTTATCAAAAGATGTAGCAAGGAGTCAGATGAATTTCCAGACTCAAGATAGTCACTGAAGTCACTTCACCAAACTTTAGCCATTTAAAAATTAGGTCTTTGTGACAGCAGTCTAGGCAACTAGGCAATAGCAGGAGATCTGTACTTCCAAAGGGTGATTCATGTCAACTATTTTAGACACTTCTTCTGAGAAGGGAGGTATTATGCTGTATGCCCTGACTATAGCCAGGCCTGAATAACTAGATTGCATTAATACCTACATTTTCATAGCTGAATTTAGATTAAATGATGTCTAAGCATGCATATTCTCAGTGTACTGTAGTGCTCTAGGAGCCTCTAAGAGAATGTCACCTTCTAAAGAATGAGACCCATTTATTTTCCAAATAGTTAGAACCTGAATACCTCAAAAAACATAAAGCAAAATTGACAGGAACTACGGCAAATCCCTAAGTGGTTTCCCATCCTATTTTTAATAATTAGCAACTCTTTTCCACAGGACTACTTGCAAAGGAACAGCGTCATCTTTTATAGTTGGAAACACTGCAAACAATATCATTTTTATTTTTAAATAATTGTTTTAAAAGAGAAAAAGAAATGGTGACTAAGTCAAAGGTCTATTTAACTAAATGTTTCTATTAATGATTTTGAGAAATTGTTGCTTTAACTTGAAAAGCAGAGGGCATGAGAAATCGAGCAATCACAAAGAAGCCCCAAGTATTTTAGAAAACAAAAATCTCCACATGCAAAAATATTTCAAAATGCCATATAAAATTCACTACTATTTCTGCTTCCAGAATGTCTTAAGCTTATAAAAAGTCTATTGAGATAACTTTTTTTCCTATTAACTGGTAAGAAATGAAAACAAAACAAAAAAATGCAAGTTGCTGCCTTGTTTCTGGACACACCAACAGACAAATGGAAAGGCAGGTTATCAGCAAATGGAGCTTGCTGTATCTCCACTGAGGTCATTGCTGTTTCTTAGATCTACCAGCAGAACTGGCTTGCTGGTAAAGCCTTTTCTAACATGCATACAAAAGCTTTCATGAAATACTACATATCCTTTTAATAACCACTGACTTATATGCTTATTAAGCTCTGCAGTGGTATTAACCTCTGAAAGATGCTATAATGCAACCTATAATAACAGTTCAACATATAAAGTGAACTGTAATAGGACTGCTGAAATACAGTTCCCTGACATCTGGCTTCTAAGAATTTCAAGAGAGTGATCAAGTGCCAAGTTGCCTTGCTCCTTCTCAAGTAATTGAAGCCCACAGAGGATGGTGTTTGCTGACAGTAAAACTCCTTTTTCTGTAGCCAGGCGCAAGGTCTGCATATCACACAAGTACTGTGTTGGCCTAATTTTGAACGCTGAAGTGAGGTGAATGGGGCTTCTGCTCACTCCTTGCCCAGGAACAGGCTGCCTGGGTAAGCTCTGACATATTTTCCCCACATTTTTACTTCACTGCAATTTGCTGGGTGTTTCAGCAGTGAAAGCTGAAACGTATCAAAGAACGAAGGTTACTTTTGTATTCTGACACAAATTTTAAGTCAAAATGGTGCTTCAGTTTTGTATAGAAAACATTCATACCTATTTGAAATGTACAAAAATGAGTTTAAAAGGAAAAACTAATGTTTCAGATCATTTCATCACCTGAGCTACCTATTCAGACAGTCATCTGGCAAACATCAGTTTATCATCTGGCGAACATCAGTTTATCCTTACATCATACAACTGAAAAATTCATAGATTGCCACCCTCACTTCACACAAAGAGCCTGATATATGGGGATAAAGGCTCAGGCTCAGTTCAGTTGCTCAAATGTGGCCATTTAGTGCCATCTGAGATGCTTCCTTCCCTCCAGTTACCACTCCAGGTGGGTGCGTACCCCCCATAGATACATGTTATATCAAATCAGCTTCACATAGATATCCCTGCACAGCTCAAATGGATCTTGACACCAATAGGACGCAGCTGAATCAAACTGTAAGTAACTATAACTGATCTCTGTGACAGAAGTGGGAAATTAAGTGTATTTCATGATGCAGAAGATCACTTCCTACAAATGTGCACTCATTCTTTTTTGTAAGTGTTCTAAAATTCTCAATCACTTTCAAAACTGGTGTGCTGTCTTGTATTTACGGAAGTATGGGATGGGATTCACCGCCAAACTCAAACCCCTCAAATTGGATGTGCCTGTTGACAAACTAGATGTCTACACTGTTCTTAAAGACAACAGGCAGCTAGCGAATGCTATCAGTGGAGTCTAAAGCAAATTCATCTCACACTAAAGGAGATAATTTGGTCCCCTGTATTACAGTCAGTGGAGCCAAGACTGCCACCAGTCCTCACATCTTAGATCAGTTCTTTCTTATTTGAGAACACCAGGTCCAGCAAAGACTTCCTTGTTGTTATCCATTGCCTGCATCACAAATTGTCCTTTACACACGGCAAAAATGTCCTGGAGAGCAACCTTGGCCCTTTTGACCTTCCCTGTACCCTGCAGAGTCCTGTAGTCATTCATGATGTGTTGAAGGTTTCCTTCACAAGTTTCATTGATAATGGGGGTTCATGGGCTGGACAAGCCCTTAGCAACTTCTCCATGACATCCTGGATCTGGATCTCAGGCAAACAGCAAACCTTGGGCAACAGCAAGTCTGACCAGTGGATGAGTGGATCTGCACATTGGCTCTTACCAACAGATCAGAGCAGCCTCCCAGATGCCTCCCCCACCAAAGCTTCTCTCTCTTCTGTTTCCAGCTCCCACCTTCCTTCCATGACTGCACACCTGGCAGGAGGTCACAAGCTCCCAGCCAACTCCCACCATCATGGGACCCCCCCACGACGTCCCCAGCTACGGTTGATGCAGGGGACCATGTTCTGTGGCATGTCCCCATTATTGTGCTGACTGTTACCGTCTCATGTAGTTTCAGGCAGTGCCCCATGGCTCACAGCATGCCCTGCTCCAGGCCAGCGGCCACACCAACTCCTCAATTGCCCTCTTGAACTCCCTGCTGCCCTGGGCAGGAGGCTGAGCACAGACAAGCCCCCTCTGACCTTCCCTAGAAGGTTACCTGCCTGGCAGGCAACTGCTTTTGCTGGTTTTTGTTTTCCAGCCACGGTGGGCACACCAGCTGTGCACTCACCCAGTCTGTCGTGTGTCGTATCTTCCTGCCCTGTGCTCTGAGCATGGGTGACTGAGCAGTGCTCACACACGTAGGCAAGAAAGCTGTTCTTCTGAAGTTCACCCTGCTGAATAATAAAGGATAAAGATGTCTGTTGTTGCCAAGGAGAGTGAATGATGACTGGGTCACACTTCATTATTTTCTTGGCTATGGAAAGGTGAGAAATAATCGGTAATTTAGTTTTTGTATGTGATATTTTACTTGGTAGCCTTGGCACCTGGAGTTTTAGTTAAGGGCTGTGTCTCTGCATTGTGCAAATAAGTAAACAAACAAACAATCAAATAAATAAATATATATTGCTGCCATCTTCCGCTGAATACTCCATGGGGCTGGCAGAGACATGGATACACTTGCTGACAAGGACTGCCTGCTCTGTTTGTTCTTGGTGGTTTTGCCATTGTTTTTTTTATCCCCTGAATAGCAACCAGTGAACCTCAGAAGTGAAAGACAGGCATATTTATGCCTTTTGAGTTACAGCAGAATAAATAACTAGTTGTGACTACTGCCTGTTTGTGCCACATTAACATGTAAATCATCCTACACCTGAGTTCAGAATTGCCCTGGGGCCCTCAGCTGGGGAGTAGGAAGAGATAAAATGAACATTCAGTAAAAGAAAAGAAAAAAAGCCACCCTGTCATGATCCATCACTCTTCGTCGTGCAGCCCAGTGCTGTAATGCTTTGCTATACCTGCCTCTGAAGGGGAAGTGTAACCTTTGGGAAATGTGGTACGATGACAGCTTCCTATTTTTGGTACTTCCATGCAAGGGTGTAAAAAATAACAGAGGCTTTGTGTATGCCTGTTCTCCAGGCTGCACGGGGAGATAGCAACTTCATTTCTTCAGCATAACAATCGAACCAAATGAGTGTGACTGCAATAATCAAGACATTAACAACATATAAGTAAGGCAAAGTTTGCAGGAAAAGGAAATATACACTCTCTGAGACACTCAGCCAATACTTTCTAATGAATAACTCATATGAGACTTTTTGCCACTTTTTCTTCTTTGTGAATCATCCTTAGAGAGACTGAAATTTTCTCTAGTGCTTTAGTTAACTAAGAGTACTAATCTTAGCATTGTACCTTTATAATTCCTCTTCTGTACCTTCAGTAATCTTCAGTTGATTATGACTATCTGTTATTCTGTATTTCAATTACTCAAGTAATTTTGCATTCCTAAGATATTGCTGCTCATTACACTGTTAATCTTTAATTTCTACAAATATCCTCCAACATTAGTGTACAATTACATTATTAAATATTTTTACATGGAAATAGATTTGGTAAAATATTGATGGAAAAAATACCCAGAAGACACCTTCACTAAAAATTCTGGGCATAGTCTTTGCTGCATACAGAATAGCATTTAAAGGATAATTCAAGTTACAGGGCTTTAAAAGTTTGGAAATGCCAGATTAGTTGCTATCTGAGAGAGAATGATACATCTAACCTTCTGCTGTGCCTTTCCTGCAGGTTTTTGTTTTGTTCATTTTGACGGTTTGGAATTTTTTTAGTATTATTATTTTCTTCTGCATTTTCCTTTTTTGTTTTTCTAGCCCAGGCAATATTTGTTACATTTGAAAAGAACTAGACTATTGACCAGGTCACATGCTTTGAATTTTGCCCATTTTTGACTTCAGTTACCTGAACTTTGCAACAATCAGGAAAAAAATATTACTCAACAATTCCAAGTCCTAGAAATATTGTGTTGTAGATATAATTAAGAATAGAACGTTTAGATAATTTAATAAATTACTCAATGAAGGAAATCGGTAGCAAGGAAGCATATAGACTCATTTTCTCTAGAAATATTAACAAAGCATGCCTGTGAAAGAAGATGAAGAATAAAGGATCATGTAGAAAAATCAAATCTAATTTATCAAAGTTTAACAATGAATGGAACTTTCGGCAATTCAGATGCAATAATTCTTGTACAGAAGGTTTCCAAGTATATTACATACATAAATTTTCCACCAAATTGTCCAACTATATGTGCAAAATGTGTATTTCCATGTGCAAACTTGATGTGCAGAACAAGTGTTAACTCATACCAAATTGCAACTTCATTTATCTATCTATACATTGAACAATCTATACCGTAACTGTAAATTTTAATCCTCTACATCAAATTGCCTCTGTATTATGCTGTACTATACAAAAATGTTCATTTCAGATGTCTGTGGGAAAACTTCTTCCTGGATGTGTTTTGGAAGGGATCAAATTATAGCTTAGTTAACTGCATACTTTTTGCAGTCATCTACATGCAAAAAAATTACAAGAGGATAACTTTATATGCCTGTGCTTCTATAAAAAGGCTATCAGCTGCTGCCATCAAAAAAGAAAGCAAAAATCATAGGAATACAAGAGCAGTAAATGTTTTATGTTGTCATGACAACTGCCATTTCTAGTCTGGAGAGTTGACAGGGAAAACATGCATGCACAGAGGAACAGGAGAGAAAACTTTATAAGATGTTCAGGCCAAAATCAGAATTAAGCCAAACTGTCTCAAATATTTCCAAGGAAAGATGAAAAAAAATTGTGTTCATTGATTGATACTGAAAAATGCTGAGGAACGTGTAAGTACAAAGGAAAAATCAGACCTGAAATGTTAAGGACTTGTGGAGTGTTTGAAAGGAAAGACACCAGTCTCGTTAAGAAGAAGGAAACCTGAATGCAAGTTTCCATTATTTAAGGTTTCATGAAAGCAAAAGAATTTCCATGGTATTTAAGGTTAATTAAGTCATGAAGACAGTGATGACATCTTTATCTAACAAGTTGTTTGTTAGGATAAATACCCTTCTCATGTTTCCAGAACTGGATTTTACTATAAGCACAGTTTGTGACATAAACAGGTATTCATTCAGCCTCCAGGAAAGGAGACGGCTTCCATGGCTGGGGTTTATCCTTTGACTAATTTCAGTTACTTACACAAACAAAGAGTCAAAACTTTTGTCACCACAGTTCTCAAAGTCATAACACTGGTCCAAATTAAACAATATCCTGTTGATCACATCTCATGCCGTGAAACTTGAAAAGTGAAGGTAAAGTCTGAGATATAAGGATTTTTCCCCCCTCAGTCATTGAGTGTATTAAAAATATTCATAATTGGTAAGCTTGTAAAAACTCAAGCAAAAGAAGCAGACAAAGCTCAAAAATTGGATATATGTCAGACAAACCATATGAGGATAACATATGCCTCAAACAACATTGCAGCTTCATGGTTTGGTGATGTTTATTCTTGTAAATGTGGAAAAGTAATAAAAAATTATGAAACATAACTATCCAGAATAAGACAACATACTTTAAAATACTTAAAAAGTGACTTGTCCTGTGTGTTGCCTTACTGTTGAGGCGGATCCTCTTGCAAAGAGTAGTAAACTGAATGCACGTTACTATACTCCTTAGTCTTCTCTCACTCTCAAAAATTGTGCTTGTGCAAATCGTACATTTTACAAGAAATTCCAGATACTTCTGCGAATTGTGCCTCAAACAAAACATTTCCCTGTGCTGAAGCTAGCCTTACTGATGAGGAAAGGAGAAAGCTAGGTGTATTAATAATTAATCAGAGGAACTGTGGAAGCAGGAGGGAGCCAGGAAATCACTGAAACTTGTTTTAGGATACAGAAGACAATTAGAGCTTTGATAATAATAAAAGATTCAGAAGCAGCAAGGTCTATAAAAGGCTTTACAGGTACTTCCAAAGTGGAAGGAAGAAAAAATAAAAACAGATTCATTACTTAATAAAACAGGAAACTAAGTAATGCGTGATGCAAGCTTATGTTCTCAGTGAACTCCCTGATTCAATTTTTACACAAAGACATTCAGATGCAACCAGATGCTTAATGCAATTATATTAACAGTGCACAGGTGTGCAGTTCAGTGGAGGAGCACAGATAATTTCAGTGTATTACAGAATTTGTGGAAGGGTGTACTCTAGTGTTCAGGATCCAATGAACACGATTGAAAGGGCTAGGTAAAACGAACTTTTAACTTAGCATTTTATTGTTGTTGTTATTGGAAGAGAAGGAGGGCTCAGGAGACTGGAAAAAAGGTGTGTGTGTGTATTTAAAAAGATCAATAAAGGCTGGGATAAAGTCTGGGAATTAAGATGATTCAGATTAACTTCATTAACAGGAAATAGATGAATGTTTAAAAAATAGCAATATATAAGCATGTAGGAGAGACTAAGGAGTAATAAAAGAGCAAACAATTTGTTTGAGAAGCAACTTCTCCAAGCAAATAAAATATTCACTTTAACATGGTTACTAATACAAACATAATATAGATCCAGTATTGTCTTAACTTTAGTAAGGCTTCTGATACCAACTCACAGAATCAGGAGATATAGTTTGGGTAAGAAAAAAAAACTTTGGGGAAAATTGCCATAAAATGGTCATATACTTCGTTGAAAAATTCTTCTTAGATCCAACTGTAAGGGTTTCTGTTCAAAAAGGAAGGCAAATAAAATCATAGTTTTCTCTTCTATGCCCGAATTCATGTCATTATTTCCATTAATGATTCAGATGATGAAAAGGATAATACAAAATACACAGATGACTCCAAAGAACAGATTAAAAACTTTTCAAAAGACAGGATCAGATTACAAAATAATCTCAGTAAGATGAGAAATAGTCTAAAATCTAGGAGAGTAGATCAGATAAAGGGAAAAGTCTGTAAGGAAGATGAACGATGCAGAATTACAAAATAGGGAATTCAGGGCTCATTGGCAGTATTGAAGAAAAAGTACAGTGAATTATAATGAATTGCAAACCAGATACACATAACCAGCATGAAACAGTTACCAAACCTCCCAAGTCTCATTCTAGGATATCTTACAGAGATCATAATTTACAAGGCACAGAAGATAACTTTTTCATTGAACGTGTACGAGGCTTTGCCAAGAATAATGTTCAGTTTGGAAACAGAGTTTTGGGGATCATTTGGAAAAATCAAAAAGTCAAAAAGAAGAATGGGTGGATTAAAAATTAAGTTCAAAGAAGCGGTATTTAAAAGATCTGCTTTGAGTCCAGAAAAAGGAAGAAAAAGAGCAGTGTCTGCGTGTAACCCATTTTGCAGTATGGCTACTGAGCAAAGGGAAGAACAAACTGGCTCAATATTCAGAAACATCTTAAATCAGAAAGTAGAAAATACATCTGTCTGTCAGCACAGTTATATTCTGGAAAAAGGGAGATTGAGAAGGGGACTCGAATCTCCTTCTTTACAAAATAACATAGTAGTAATAATAAAAACAACAACAAAAAAGTCATCAGTTAAGACAAGCATGTTGCTGTGAGCTTGCCATACACATTGGAGCTGAGAGAAGATGGTCTGGATGGTTCTCCCCGAGGCAATGAATCTGTGACTCCAGGTTAGCCAAGACCCTGCTCTGTTTCACAGTAGTTAACAGGAATAATCCAATTCTTAGTTGGGTGACCAGGGGCCCCTCACCAAAGGGCAGGGAGTAATAGTTCTCCAGGTCGTTGTGGTGGTACGGGTTATAGAATGTCACTTTCCTATTGATGTAGATGCTTCCATAATGGAGACTGCCAAAAAAAGCACAGTAAAAAATAGTTGGGGGTTCAGACGTGCTGATTTATTGGAATGGATTAAAGTTCTGATTCATGAAGATACTTAAGCAGTGTGCAACTTGCACATTAGAGTCATCTCTCAAACTGAGCGTGTTTTATTATAACTACAGGTGTAGGACACAGCAACTTCCATTAGGGTCTGGTACCTTCCAAACTTCATGGCAGAAATCTCTTCTCTTTTGCATGCAAAAATTAGAAGAGGCAGAACTTCACAAGTATGTTTCAAGAAATTAGGGAGCTGGACTAGATTGCAAAGAAGTGTCTCTATGCACTTCTCAGACTTTTTTTTTTTGCCCATGTGTTGTGTTCACTTTTATCCTATAGCCCATGTCAGTCACTGTGATAAGACCATTATCGTCCTGCATCTTTCCCTGTTCTTGTTTGTATGGATATGTATGTGTCTATACCTATCAACTCCACTTTCCCACGCCCCAATTCTATACATCTTTTCCTTCCTACTCAAACTCAAAAAAACTTGTGACTCTACAGTAATAAATCCCCTAATGATTTCTTCATACGGTACAATGACAATTTTAAAACCTCTGAGAAAGAACCAAATTGTTCTCACACATTCCAGGTTAAACAAACACTTTCACTTCTCCCAGATACTGGGTTTCATTTCTTGCTGCTTTAATTCTTGCTTAATCATTTGCCTCTTTTGGTTTGGTAGGGTTTGATGCCTACTTTGAACCAATGTAAAGAAAATATCCATGGAGAATATATTTGACAGACAGGAGGCCACGTGAAGTGCCTTAAAAATAACATGTTTATGGTACTGAATGTGGTGCAAGGAACCAAAGCATGAATCTGCTTAAAGCATCAGTAAGGTTGGTATATATATTTGAACACAAAAGGAAATTCTAACTTCAAGATATATCCTGTGAGATCAATGATAATTATGTTTGCTTTGCAAGGATAAGCATCTCATCTCATTTAACATGCTTTCCCTTTCATCTTTACTGCATGGAGTAGATTGAGTATCCCTGTGTATTGCTTTTGGAGGTACCTGCCAGCAAATAAGAGTCAATGCAAACACACTCTGAAGTATTCTTTAACACATAAGGCTTACTGATCATTATATATCATAAAATTCAATCCACTTGCTAAATACATAAAATCACTAGGTTTTTAAATAAATGTGTGGGGTTTTTTAAGAAAAGAATGTGATTTATTGGTCATAAGGAGCAAGAACAGGAAAGGATAATAGTTCTCTGATTCACTGAAAATGCACATAACCTATTAAATAATCCAGATGAATGTAAAAAGCAGCCACATAATTTTCACTCAGTTACAAAAATAGAATAAATTGGAAGTTTCCAACGGATGAAATGTAAGAATAAATTATTCAAATTTATGGCTCACACAGAGGACATTAGCACAAACAATCCTTAAAAATAGTTCTTTTTAGTAGGACAAATACATCACCATTCAAAAATAGTTGTCTGACACAGAGACATATGAATGGAGGGGTTGACTGTACTTTTCCCTGGTCTGATTAATTTTTGATAATTTGAGAGATCCATAGAATTAGGCAGTGGCTTGACAGGTCTCTCATTAGATTTTTGTACGTAAATAGTATGTCACCCATATCTGAGTCGCATAATTGCCAAAGTATAGATAAAGTAACGTATGGCAGATCTGTCCCATGCGGCAAAATAAGCGCAGGAACCAACAGCTTCTACTTATGGAGCCTGCTTTGGTACCAGTCAGGAGTTTCAGCGTAGTACAAACCCTGTGGGAGTGCAGCCATGCCGTTCTGAGAAGTGAGCTTCTGCCCATGTCTATAGTATTGCACTGTTATGCAACATATATATACATATATGTATGTGAGGGTGGGTGCACTGGCTTGGTGGTGCTAGCTCAGGGTCACGGGAATTAATTCATAGCTCAGATATGCCTCTTGTACAGTCAAAAAGCAAATTATTGAAGGAAAGCAAGTGGTGATGCACCATTCCATGAACTCTCTTTGCTTGCTGTGGCTGGAAAAATATTTTCTAGAATGCAAAAGTGTGGAAAACACTTTTTACCACAAAAATACAGGTGTAACAACGTATAAAATTGTTCTGTTTTCTACACTGAATTATTTTTAAATGCTAAATCAAGTTCAAGAGTTTGGTCCTAATCTTCAAAGTTCTCCAGAAATTTGTCCCAGAGCAATCAGCAACCAGATCACACTGAGTATGACCTCCCATAGTAGCACCTGTCCTCTCCTATGTTGGCACTGTTGAATTTACCAGAAAAAAAATGCAGGTCTAAGACAGGAGAATTAACTCTTTGTATTTCTACAGATGTAAATTGCCACAGGCTTCATCAATGCCTGAACAAACATAAAAGACATTTCTCCATCTTAGCTCTTTACAATACAAATTCCCTCAGTACAAATGGATGAAGAATCATGTAATTGTGTGTATGGCGAAAAAGCCTACAAGATTAGGGTGAGTATACAAAAAGCTGAGATGAGAAAACTTCTACTTTATTCACACCAAAATGAGAAGGACTGGAAATGTAAAATAAGGAACTATTGTTATAAACATTTATTTTCAGAGACCCATCATTCACAATTCACATAAAAGTATTAGGTTGAGCAACAGCAAACAGCTTTTATCAGAATAATTTTGACTTTAAACACGTTTGTTAAATAACTGGAGAAGGCCCAGAAAAAAATTAACAGTCCCAGAGTAAAAGCAATTACATCAGAGTTCTATAAATTCTCCGTGTGAATGTTCTGTAGGTGGAAAGTACATTTATGACTAGGAGTAGAATGGCATCTGTCTGTGAAATGTGGTTTTATTTGTTGTTGCAGTCTTGTGTAGGAAGTAGGTACCTCAAAAATGTATGGTTTTAACCACATTGTGCAGTTGATACAAATAAGTTGGTGGGGGAGGGGGGGGAGCAGGTTCTTGTAGGTTTATTTTGGATGATGAATAATTGTATAGTATGTTCTAGTGATATCATATAATGAAAACAAAGCCCTTGAAGAGATTTTTCTGTGATTGTGGTGTACCCATATGCAGGCAATACATCTCTGCTCAGCTGTTAGAACATGATGTTGGGGCACTTTGAATCACCTTCCCCCACATGGCCCATGTAGACAGGACATCCTCTGGATCTTTGGAGACCTCTTCATTGTCTAGATCGTTGTAGATAACTTCCAGTGCTACTAGTTCTCTCAGGTACTGGGTGCCTTCATCTGTGGTAATCCACTTTCTGGGGAGTTCACAAGATCTTCCTTGAATGCGTATCTCGCCCTCACACTTGAAAGGAGCCACCTTCAGAGACTGCAGATGGCTGCCTCTTTTCCAGTTCCTCTCAATTCCCTGGTTTCTAACAAGGGATCCCAGCTGCTGGGCTCCTTTGCCTTCCAGTTGTTGACTATCAGCCCTATTATCCAGGCACTGGAGCAGCCAGGCAGCAATCCACTCACTTGGCTGGCAGCTGTCATCTTTCCACATATCTCGAAGTTCTGACAAGGTCAGGGACCCGGGTAGTTTCTGCTTCCTGCCTGAATTCTTTCACTCCTTCCTCCAATTTCTTTGTCAAAGGACCAGCCTCATGATCAAAATTTTCCTCTTCTTCCTCCTCCCTTTTCTAATCAGTACGGCCCTGTTGCTCTTCTTGCCCACTATTTATTGAAATTTCACTACTGGGGCAATTACTTCAGTTGTTTGTGTCCCTGTCTCCACCATGGTACTTGCAGATGCAGTTTGGGTCCCTGCCTCAGCCACAGCCCCCTGAGAGTCCTGAACTGGGGCTTGATGGGCACAGGCCAGGCCCCAGGACAGTACCAGAAGATGTTGGTGTTCATGGGGGTAGTTAAGGTACCCTTCTATCAGGTGGCACATCAGCGTGCCAGGGTTGCTTGCCCGTTCAGGTGTGGAGTCCCAGATTATGGGAGGTGATAACCGTCCTAGGAATCTGCCCAAATCCTTCCACACACTCTGCACCCCTGCACTGGCCGCCTCAGGGCACATTTCAGTATTGCCTCACCCAAAATCTGTTTTCTCTTACACCAGGACAAAACCAAATTCTACAAACCCCATAATATGTCAACAGTATTAATTAACAGTATTAAACCACTTACATAAAGGTAAGCAAGGACCTCAGGAGCCTGCATTAAAAAAAAAAAACATCCAGGGCAGGGAGAGGGAAATGCATTCCCTCGTCTTCTCCACAAGATAGCTCCTCCAGTACAGCAGAACCATCAATGCCAGGACAAAACACATAGCCATTATCTCTATTAACATGTTCCCAAGCTTAGAAAAGTAGAGATAAGCAGTTCAGCTAACAAACTTGGTGACCTGCACAAGAGCTTGCCTGTGCCTATAATTACTATAGCTGTAGCACACTTAACATAAAACTGCTGTTGCCTTGCCCCATGTTGGTTGCCAAAAAGGACTGGGGTGGGATGACCCTGGCTGGATGCCAGGTGACCACCAACCACTCTATCACTCCCCTCCTCAGCAGAACAGGGAGGAAGAAAAGAAGATGAAAAAAACCACTTGTGGGTCAAGATAAAGGCAGTTTAACGCAGCGATAGCAAAGGTTGTGTGTGCAGAAGCAAAGGAAAACACAAGATGTTATTCCCTTCTTCCCACCAGCAGGCAATGTTTGGCCACTTCCCAGGAAGCCGGGCTTCAGTATGCACAGTGGTTGCTCTAGAAGACAAACATGGTAAATAATGAATGCTCCCCAACCCCCTCCCCCCCTCTTTCTCTTAGCTTTTATATCTAAGCAGACTTCATATGGTATGGAACACCCCATTGGTCACTTTGGGACAGCTGTCCTGACTGTATCCCCTCCCAAGATCTTGCCCACCCCCAGCCCACTGGTGAGGGGTCAGGGGGAGGTTGGGGAGACAGCCTTGATGCTGTGTGAGTGCTGCTCAGCAGCAGCCAAGTCCCTGGTGTGTTATCACCAGCTGTAGCTACCAGTACAAGCACAGAGCTATGAGGGCTGCTATGGGGCTCAGCCAGATCCGATACAATAATGACTAATTTGCTATATTGACTTTGCAAGTTAATATTTGGCTGGTAATATTATAAGAATGCTGGTAATATAAACTATATCTCTAAACAAAAATTTAGCTTGATCAGTGCAAATGAAGTTTAGTTTTATATACAGAGTTTTAATACAGAAAAGGTCGCATTGCTTTTGGATGCCAGAAAGTTATGGAGAACAAAATACAATTCTATTATCATTATTTTTACAATTATCTTTGTAACTTTGCATAATTTTAAAGCTCAGTCTAAAAACCCATTCACTTAATGAAATTTGGATCAATATTCATCAACACAATAGTAACTGATGGTCTAGTCAAAGAAGAGCCAAAATATGTTTTAATGCATGGCAAACACAAGATGATCAGTTAAAGCAGTTCACTATCTGAATTCTGTAATTGATTTTAAAAAACCCTCTGCATAACTTTTCCCTCACTTCTCAGAGCTTTGTATAGCTGCATTTCAATATCAAAAGTCTTTACGCCCTAGCATGATACAGAAAAAAAATTTTTTGAAAGAGGGAAATTTTACACTGGATCCTCAGTTGCATGAGTGGGATAAGAAAAATTCTTAAAATACATATTGCATGACAGTGAATTCTCATTTCATTCTTCCCCAGAGCCATTAATCTATTGAAGTCTTTGGAATTATGTCAGTTTATATTGGTTGTGATTTAGGGTTTTAATGTAGAGACTTCTGACTGTAAGAGTGCATAGTGATCCTGAACAGATTAGCATATTCTGGGTGTTGAAATTTAAGCCTTTTTAAGGTACTGAGGGTAGACATCCAAAAGTTGAAGAAGAAAAAGCCAATTTAATCATGCATTGAATTGCAGTCTGTCCATCAAAAGTTTTGTGTTAAGGGTCATTCTGCTTGTTTCGTGAAAAAAAAGGAGAAAGGGCCACAGGAGAAATCTTACAGAATTTAAGCATACTGCCTTTCCATTAAGTATTTCACTGCCAGCTTCTTGTCCAAAAGAACAGAGTAGTGTGCAATGGGAAGCTCTGGTTTTTCATGGACAAGACAAGGAAATATTGTATGGTTTGTTTGCATTATTGTTCCAATTCAGCCAGTCTTCATTAGAGAGCAGCCCCATTGATATCTGCGGGAAATTATATAATAACTCCTTTGTATGCCTTCTCTTAAATGTTAAATGTAATTATTCTGTCCCTTCACAAAGCATTCTGCAATTACTCAGAAGAGATACCAAGAAATCACAGCCTTATCATAGAATGAACTATGTTTTGTGAACAGAATACCTATTATCTGTGAGAAAAAAAGGTGTAATTTGTCCTTTTGCCTAGGGCTTGCTGGCTTATATTGCACAGCACAAACTGAGGGAATAACTTCATTTGTACCATCTCATTTTGCCTTTGAAAGAAAGGGATGGGGTAAAATCCATCTAACCCACTCTTTCATTCAGGCATAGAATGCATTCAACACCCTCCTAAGGATAACAACAACACCTTCATTCAAGACAAAAGGTTTTCTTATTATTATTATTTATATTCTGCTTCAATACCATTTTCTCTTTTGAATTGATCTCAGTAGAGAGCTCGCTTGGTCCACAGGAGTTCTTGTTCTTTGTTTTAATCTATTTTAAACTTCTGTGATTCTGAATCTTGGGGTCCAGCCTAAATCCCAGTTTTTGAAAGGAAAAAGAAGCTGAGGATGATGAAGATGATTAAATATGGCCAAATTCTTGCAGTAATCAAAAGTATATTAAATTGTTTGTGAGAGTCTGCATATATGTGCATGTGTTAAATGAGTGGTTTTCAACCAGAAGCCCTAGGGCACTTCGGAAACCGTCTGCTACTACTCATTTACATAAAGCAATGGAAAAAAGAAAGAGCATTAACAAAAGGCTTAATTTTGCTAGATAATGACAACATCTGCACATTCAGTAGACTTCTGTTAGGCCTCTACATACCAGTACTAGTATAGAATTTTGTAAGCATCAAAATGGTATCTGGATTTCTCAGTTTTCTTAGAATTACGGCATGCTTTCTGGAAGCTGATTTTCACCATTGTTTTGAATGCCTAAAGCACATTGTTTGTTAGACCTTAGGCCTGAGTGGTTATATTACCATAAGAAAAATTTATAGAAGATGATGCCTACAACAATGACAGACAGTCTGCTTTAAAAAAGGATATGTAGCAGCATCTACCTGGGCTTCCTTCCACTCTCATGAGAGGGGTTATCATAAGTGTAGGAGATTGGTGGAACTGGTGCTCTGACACATGGGCCACACACCTGATAAAAGGTTTTTATTAGTAGGACTGACAGTGCAGTCCCCAGAGGAAAGTGACCATTCAAATTTCCATGTGCAAATTTGACAGAAGGGATCTTCCACTGATGACATTGTACTATGAAATGGTCACACACCTTCATAAAGGGCAGGTTTATGAAGAATTAAGCCCAGATTAATGATTCACCTGCCTAAACTGTTATTCAGAAGTTACAGAAGGCAGTAGATTGCTTAAAACCATCTCAGAACAACATTCCTCAAACTTCCTCAACTGAAAGACCACCTAAGCTTCCCAGCAAAATACCTTAAAACTAATTTAGAGAATACTTTCCACTAAAAGAGCGACAGGGAAAGGAGAAGGAGGGGTTGGCTGGGAATGATGCAATAATGGCTTTACCACCATCTGTGTAATCAGTGAACACCTTGCATGGGTATGGAGTGTGGAAATGGGACCATGAAGGTATAATCCACAATGAGATCCTTGCACATCATGTGACTATAAGGACGGGTATATAAAACTGCCTTCCTGAGCTCTCATTTGCCTCCATGTTCCAAATAGAAATAAGTGCTGCTCAAAAGTGCTTCAGGGAGCTGACTAGTCCTTGTCCAGCATTGTAACGGAATGGAAATTTCAGCTGATGATCAAGAAAATGCAGACACTATCTGCCATGGTGGGTAGTGGCTAGGTTCCAGTGCTTAGTAAACTACCCTCTGATGTTTTCCATACAACTGGTTGAGAAGCATCAGTGTGGAATGACATCTAGTAATGATCTGATCTTCACTGTGTATCTGTTATATCCTTTTTAGTTTTCCTATATAACCTCCTTTTCTTTCACCAAAAGGTTTACAGATAACTTTCTCACAGTGAAAACTCAAGGTAAAGATACCCATGGCTTCACTTTTCAGACCAAAGTTCTATCAGCTTTCATGTGACACAGAGCAGCATAAGCAACTGGTAGTAAAAGGCAAAAAAATGCATGCAGCATTTGGCCTCCAAGCTGAGCTTTGGCAGCCTCCCAGTGTCCAGATGCCAAAGGCAGAACCAGTTCAAACTATTTCATAAACTCAACAAATATAAGAAACATGTTGAAAAAGATGAGGTTTCGTATTCATACTCTTCCAAAATAAGAAGAGAAATTTGAAGGAATTTAGGCATCAGGAAAAAGTTAACAGCTAAGACAGTGATGCAGTGTATTACACTGCCCGGGGAGGCTGGGGAGGCTCCATCACCAGAGTGCTGTTAGACTAGGTAAGCATACAAAACCACAAGAACTTCCACTGCATGGCAGGAGGATGGATTACACACCTCTTTCAGTCTTTTTTTGTGTGTTATTTTTGGTATGATTTTAACCCATGCAATGCCTGCATTTTCAAGACAGCTGCTCAGCAAAGTGCTCAGAAAGAAGCTGCATATCCACAGGCCTACACGTCAGATACTGTCACAGCAAGCACTTTCCACAATTTTAGTTAACCTACTATTTTCCCAAAAGAAATGATTCCCAATAAACATTTATTTTGAAGAGGCTATCATGTAATAGGTGTAAATTATAAAAAACTTGCTACATTTCCTAAAAATGCCCACAGAGGTTGCGTGTGATGCCTTCTGTGATCACTGGTGAGATGTTCTGTTGCTAAAGAAATCCAGAGCAGTAAAATCTGCATACAGCAAACAATGCATTTACATGTGAGATTTCCAGCAGAGTAGCTTGCTACCAAGAGATGTTGCTTTCTAATCAATAGAAAAATTCATCATGGACTACGAATATACTCAGTTTACAGCTCAGTCTGTTTTCAGACTACAGGCAGTGTACAAGTGGGACAGAGCTTGGGTTAGTATGACCTGCATAAAACAAGGTGTGAAAAGACCATTGGTCCTCCTCTTACACAATGAAAAATCAAAAGATAGTATTGGTAACTGAAAAACTATATACTGGTATGTTTTGAGGTTATCTGCTTAGAAGGAAACACAACTGTGTAACTTTTATGAAGCCGTTCCTAAAAATGCTTTGCCAAAACTTTTGGTCTGTATTCATATACGGAAAAGATGGTTCCAGTTCAGGATTTTTAAGAGTGGGACAGTAGAAGGGACGGTCTGGGATTTTAAAGCAGGTCAGAGCCTTCATCAGGAATAGTGGAGTACTGAAGCAGAAAAGCAAACTTCCCCTCAGCTCCTTGCTGTCCACTGCCATCTGGTTGTCTCTTTGCTTGGCCACAGGGAATATTTCCTAGGAATAAAGTTTATCCTTATCCATGGAGCCATTGTCATGAGGAGTCCAATAATCATCCATCATTAATAATGACAGTTAACATCTATACATTTTGTGCCCCATTCATCCAGATTATGTTCTTTCAACTATTGCAATTTTTTTGTGTGTATGTGAAGAGTCTTCTCCAACATAGTTAACTTCAGAACTAAAGTCTATTTAAAGGTTGTTTGTTTCTGTTTTCTTTATTCTTTTTCTCAGTGATTGGGGTACATATTGTTTGGAGTACAATTAGATCACCAAAGTTCATATTCCATCAGGTTTTTTCTGAGTTTTTTCCTTCCTCCCCATGTCAACAGAAATTCTCCATTTTAAGATTAGAGTTTAATCTTTATGCTCCTGAAACTGATCATCATGAGAGCAGTTACCAAATGTCATTTCACTGTTCTAGTTGTCTGGCAGCAGGTACTTGGACAATGTCAGCGACTCCCCCAACAGTGCTTTTTTATCTATTTCCCCCACACCTTGGTACTTGCTCTTTTAAAAATCTCAGTGACTGGCATATTTTCAAAACTTTCTGAGGCATCTTAAATGAACTGATGTTTCCCAAACTCAGTGGCTATATTCCCAATACAGTGACTGCAGATGGGCCAGTTAGCACATGCATGGTGTCGAGGTGGGATTGTTGCTCATTTACCTTACATTGTTATGACACTGTAGTATTTGTTCTCTCCCCCTTAGAGTTTCCCCAGAGCACTCCTGGCTTTGAACAAACTGATCTGTTGTGTCATGGAGAACATCACATGACAGTTCAAGACTTTTGGGAAAATAAATAATAAATTACACATTAAAAAAGCTTTATTTTTTTTTATAATAAAAAATTTTATAATATTTGCATTCGAAAAGAACTTCTAAAGCACTTCATTATTGTAGTGCTTAACAAGCAAACCAAAAACTTTAGCGTGCCTGACAAAACAAAACAAAAATGGTAACATTGCCAGTTATGTCTGCCTACCAGAAAGAAGGCTTTAGTACATCCTAAACCGTTTCAGAAGGATGGTCTCTGTTCTAAATAACTTATAACTGAAGGAAGAATGGACAAGCAAGCAGACAGAGAGCAAAGGGAGAAAGATTTCAGATAGACAGAAGCCTCAGCAATGAGTTCATCTAAGGTGTGACAGGCCAGAAAGACCTATATAGGACAGAACAGGGAGAAAATTTATTTTATATAAGGGCCATGCTGAGCATCCATAAGAATGCACAAAGAGAGATTTGAGGTTCTTTAGTATATTATGTTTAAGAATAAAGCCTTCATCTGGAAACAGCACGTCTTACTCTGTTTTCATGTAAACACAGCAGCAAAAATCCTTCCACTGTAATAGAATTAATGAGGCTTTGTTAGTAAAAGCAAGGTGTTGAGAGAAGCAAAGAACCCATTAACAGAAGTGGGAGTAGTCTGCTGCAGGATGTGGTAAGAGCACTGGGTATAAATTATAAACACTCTGGATTGACCGCAGCTGTGTTGGTTAAGCGTTAGCAACGCTGAATGTGTTTCATTAGCTTACTGCCACTGAAACAGAAGGTCTATGGAATATAATCATGCAGTAAAGTTAGGGTTTTCTCCGAAGTCTTATGTAGAATAAAATCAGAATTTTGGTACCATCTGTAGCCCTATCTTTTCTCTTCTGTATAATTCCAAGAATAGAGATGCTAGATACAAGCAGAGATGGCAATACGTTCTAGTTTGGAAATTGGACAGTGAATAGGAAGGGAATATGGTCAGAGGCTTTTATAGTCAGTGAGAGATCAGAGGAAAAAAAGAAAGCCAATGTGCCTGGAATTCTTCTAAATAAAGGATGAATAAAGAATTGTGTTGCTGCAAAAGGGTAAAGCTGTCCGTTCATCCATCTTTAAGAAAGTCAGGATTATTTTCATCACTTAACCAGATTCTGAATAGTAAATTTTACTGTCAATACCACTACTTCTCCTTACTCGGTGGAGAGAGGGCTATTTCTTGTTATGTGATTTTAGCCACGTATCTGATAAATGTCTTGTGAAAATGACAGCTGCAGAAATGCTTTCTCACATGTTTTGGTCCCCAGGGATTTGAGTCCAGAGTTGTCCCTGTGTTTTCCCACTCCCACACAGCTGAAGACAGACCAAAGTGACAAACAGAAAGACTTCTGATGGAGCTGTGAAAGCCAGATGATCTATGGAGACACAGGGGAAAACACTCACCCATACCATGACATGAACAGTACTTTAATGTAAAGAAAATGTAGCCAAATCAATTTACCCAGTGCTGTGGGAGGCTAAAGAAAAGGCTTTTTGACAATTCAATATAATTTAGAAAATATCCAGAGCCTGTTTTGAATGGTTTATATTTTTGCTGTGGTAACAGAGTGTTCCAGAGCTGAAGGGCATTATATTCGCCTCTGGAGCACCCAACGGTTTTGCTCCAAAGCCTTCCCTTGGTTGCACTGTTGTAACCTTACCTCTACTGTGATGGCATTGTCATTCAGAGCACTTTAGCGAAAGGCGTATGGGGTGGCAACTTCCCTTGTTGTGAGAAACATCTTACCCTAATGTGTCACATGAGATTCAGGCTCCATTAAAGCTACAAAAAACTGGTTAATCTAAGGTTCAAGATTCTTCTTTCTTATAGTCCATACACAGCCTTCTTGTGGATATACACCATCCATTGATTTGATGCTCTTCCCTCAGGCTACATAAAGCAGAATATTTCCCTTCCTGATTTGGGATACCAGTAAGTGAATCAAAAGCTAATAAGGATGTGGTGTTTCAAGAAGGAGATGGTGACTGGATGAGCCACTGCGCTGTTTTACAATCATGAGCGGCAGCCATTCAGGCAACAAAAATTCACTCCAAACTTCTCTCTCACACCGGATCTCATCTAGCTTTTTTCAACAATTAACTCTCTTAATCTGTTAATGTTGCTGAAGAATGTGTGTAAAATATGTTGCTATAAATAAGATCAGCAAGTTTTTATAATAGATAAAATAGCTTCTTGTCATAAAAAACAAGATGTCAAATTGTGATGGGGAGGTTTGTATTAACATCTCTGTCGGCTCTTTCTCCCTTGTCAGCACATAGATGTATCTGACTTCTTTCAACGACAACTAAAAATAACTGATTAAAAATTCCCTGAGATTTCACACCTATGAAAACAGGTTAAGGAGAGACAGAAAAGGTCAGTCTTACAAAAATATGGTCAGGTATTTCACAGAACACAATCTGGGCTTTTTTCATTGCCAGACTGCTTAGAAATCTTTTCCATAACAGACGCACAAGGAAATCATCAGGAAGAGACAAGAAAGATAAGCTGAGGTAAAAACAAGGGTAAAGAACCACTCTCCTGTGGCAGGATTTCTAGCAGATTCAGAGCTGTGGTACTGCCAAACCACTACAGAAAAAAAAAACCAAAACAACACACTGTACCTGTTTGTCTGGTTCACTGCAATCACTGGTTCTGAAATCCAGATTTCTTCTCACTGCTGTAGCTTGCCAGTTTGAAATGAAAGCTGCCCCTGTTGCTTGGCTCAGAGGTATGTAATTCCTGAGAAAGGTCTTTTTGTTTGTCTTTCATCATTCTAATAAGTGGTGTTCAATGTGAAGGTGGTGTTAGCAATGGATGATCTGTTTTGTGTTTTCCAAAGGATATAATCTAATGAAGGTTTGTAGCGACCCTTTCACCTGCTTATAAATTGGTTGAAGTAACTAGATTTTTAAATTTGGCTTTTGCAAAGACTTCTTAGTATTGGAGATCTTTCTTGTAGGTGAAACCAAAGTGTACAGTGGTTCTGATCTATTTTATTTGAATGAGCTTCCCGGGCAGATAAAAATTTGTGGTCCTAAATGCTTAAAACTGGAGATGTACCATTAGTTTACATGAAATTAACTGGGGGTATTCTAGCATCTTCTAGTAGACAAAAGATTCAGTTTTGAGAAACCATTTTGACTGTGATTAACAGCTTTCTGGTGCCAGTTAAAGGTTACAAGGCTAATCCTTCTAGTAGTTATAAGGCAATATTCGCATTGCTTAACTTCAGCTGTCTAAGTTAGAAACCTGAATAAGGAGTCTAGTCTCCCCAGTCTGCCCGGGAGCAAGGTGCATGAATGTAATTTAAAATCCCCTGGAGAGTAATTCAGAGAGTCTGAAGTTGAGGCATTCTAGAGAGAAACTGCAATTAGGTCTCTAAGTTTAGCAGAGCGAATATGCCTTCTTTGTGAGTTGCTGGGGAATAGTTGGGGGGCTGCCTGTCATACTGTAACTCTCGCTTTCCTTTGAGTGCAGCAAGGTCTATGGAACCCTCTGCCCTTGCGGCACTTGCAGGGCAGCTGCTGCTGCTGCTTAATGCAGTGCAGGGATTTGCATCCTACCCCTACCGTAGGTGACAGGGCACTGTAAGAGCCGCTCCCAGCTACTGCAAGATTGAAATTACTATGGATTATCTATGCCAGACCTACTTAAACACCTGGCAGAAGATAAAAATATGAGAGAGAGAAAAATGCCAGTTCAGTAAAGAATCTACAAATTAACTTTAAAAAACAAAAACAAAAACAAAACAAAACAAACAAAAAAACAAACAACAAAACACAATTAAAAAAAAGTAAGCTAAAGAAGTGCTTCGGGGGGAACCAGTCATAAACCAGTATTATCCTGGAAGGCTAAAGCTTTTAATATTACATGAATTATAAAATATGAAATGTAACAGTCAAAAGATTTCCAGACATTTCCCTGCTGAGGTATAATCTTCTATCACTCATTGTCACCTTGTGTTTACTCATCCTCTGCACCACAGAATTGGCTTCAGACCATAACAGTTACTGCATTAAGTGCTCTTTTTTACCTTAAGATTCATCACTGTTGAAATCAAAATTTAACAGAAAAAATGTGGTGTGAGACATATTTTAGCTGTAGTTATGTAGTTGCTCTCAACACAGCTTAGTATTTCATTCATTTTGTAACTAAAGGCTACATTAAGCAATAGCAAGAAAGTCTAAACTTTCATGGTGATCAGCAAATTTACACCACTTGCAAAATAACTTGACTAACGGGGTAAAAGGTTAGCATGTACACACTTCTGAATTTTCTATTTTAGATCACAGCTGGTGGCAACTGGAATCAGTTCTTTAGTGGTGTGACAATTTATACCATTGAAGAAACTCCTTATGCTTCTTTTGGGTCTTCTTCTGTTTCTTTTACTCCAACAGTTTTCACTACCATTTTGTGTATTAATAAGAACAGTCTAACTCTTGTTTGTTCACCTAATGTAAATGCAATTGCTCTTTTGATCTGTCCTGATAGCCATTGTACAAATGACAGAAATGAACAGTGATGATTTTAAGCTTGAAATTTCCTGTCTCCCTTGGACAATAAATAGACCAAGATGTTGAAGCAATTTAGATCAAACAATATAAACAATCTTTTAATAACCACCTACTCACTTCTAGACAAATGAGTTCCATTTCCTTCTGTTCTTCCTCTCTCCGTGTGCTTCAAAGTAAAATAAAGTGGTAGTACAGCCTATTATTTTCTGGGTTTGCCTTTCTTTAATGAGTCCTGTCTTTATTGATCCTCCTGAAAGCTGGGTACCATCTAGCTTGGGTACTAGCCTATTTCATGGCCAACTCTATGGTTTGATGTTTAATGGGAATTCATTAGAGGGACACAGGCAATTTTAAAATTACACTTTTATTACTCCAAACTTCAGTCCAAACTTTTCTCTGACTATTCTTGTACTAGTTTAGTAACCATGATGCTGAAAATTGAGAGAAAATATGTGTATTCTGCTTTTGGTTCTCCCTCAGCATCTCCAATTCTTCAGTCAATCTTTTGCCCTCCTAGCTGGAAAGTAACCTACAGCAGACGCCATGTGGAAGTGTAATACAGTTTGAACTTCAGTTGGAGCCTCCATGACGTTATACACCTGCTTCTATACCTACAATTACCATCACTACAGTTTTCTTCTTGTTAACAGTCGCTTCATAGAACAGCTCATAGGCAAAAGAAGTTTGAAGAAAATGTTCTCTAAATACGTAAGTTCTTTTCAGTTGGGTTACCATGTGTTTTTTAGGCATAAAACTTGTCAGCCTTTGCACTGGGAGGGAGAGGTCCAGGATGGCCCTTCAATACTGCATCTGGGCATAAAATCAAACACTGAAGGAAGAAACAACACTGTACTACAACTACAACTAAATATTACATCTGTACCTATGTTCCAAAACAAGTGCTATCTAATTCATCTTATTAGATCTACTTGTATTCCCTTCCAAATTCCCAAAGAGAAAATGTGTTTTGTCTGAGGAGAGATAAAAATCTTAAACAATACAAACATGTAAGGAAACAAAATTGACTCACTGACTGACAGAGTAATATTCTGGAGATATTTTTTGATCAATAATATTTTACTTCTTGTAGCAGTAACTTAGGTAATGAGAAAAAGATATTTTTTGTTCTTGTAGGCTTTTAGTCTTTATATGTCACTAGATAAAATGATGAAGTTTACACTTTAAAATCTATCTTAAGATAAGCTTGACTCCATATCCATTTGATCACATATAGGATCGCACACTGTTGTATCACTAAGGTGAGGAACAGAAGTGGCAAGTCTGGTACACTGGTACTGTCTGGGCTTAAACACTTCTATTTCTTGAAATGTGGTAGTAGCATACCACAAGTTACCATGCCCAGATATCACAACAACGCCACAGCGGTGGAGTGCAGAAGAGCTGCTTTTAGCCCCTTTTCCACACATACAGTGCCAAAGGGCCCCGCAGCCCATACAGAGCAATTCAAAAGTTCATTGTCAGTTATCTGCTTTTGGCATCCACACACATCATGGCTAACTACTTAGCTTATAGGTTTGGAATGAGAAAAACTTGCCACATTGTGACGTGTGTTGTTTGGGAGTATCCATACAGCCGTTTGTGCTACATAACATTCATGGGTTTTCCTCTAGTTTAGCACTCTGACAGACTTCAACAAGTTTTAAAACTGTTTAGGTGTCCACAACTACCTGTTGGTGCCTATAAGAATCAGCATCCCACTGTGCAAAGCTGCTTCAAATTAAGAGTGTTTTACAGACACTGCCCTTGCCTAGCTTCCAGCATCTGTTATGCTGCAATTTCTTCTGAAAGAGCAGAAATCATAGTGCTTGCTTTCTGGAGCTACAGTTGAGAATCTGCATGATAAGTTTTAATGTCTAGATACTAAAGAGAGAGTGTTTCCTGATGTCTGAGCACCCCAGCTTCTTCAGATGGCTGTTTTGTTCATCTAGACTCTGTATTGTGTTTATTTCTTCTGATTGGGATGAAAATTGAAAAAAAAATCAGTCATCCATTGCTATATTTAAGTAATTTTTAGGTCTCTCAAACTGCATTTGAGTTTTGTTTAGCTATCAGAGGGTGTCATGGTTTAACCCCAGCCAGTAATTAAGTACCACGCAGGTGCTTGCTCACTTCCCCCTCACCCAGAGGGGTGGTCAGGAGAAGTGGAGTGTAAAACTCAAGGGTTGAGATATGAACAGTTTAACAATTGAGATAAAATACAAACAAAAGTAACAATAATGGTAATAACAATAACAGTTATAATGAAAAGGAGGGAGAGGGGGAGAGGAATGAAATCCAAAGGGAAGGGAGAAAAGAAAACCAGTGACAAACAATACAACTGCTCGCCACCCGCTGACTGATGCCCAGCCAGTCCTTGAGCAACGATCTGTAGGCCCCGGACAATCCCCGCAGTTTATATACTCAGCATGACATCTCATGGTATGGAATATCCCTTTGGCTAGTTCAGGTCACCTGTCCTGGCTGTGTCCCCTCCCAACCTCCTGTGCCACTCCAGCCCTTGAGAAAACAACAAATCCCCAACCACAGTGTTCCCACATCAAATCTGACACACAGCACTGCACTAGCCATCAAGAAGAAAATTAACTCTATCCCAGCTGAAACCAGGACAGAGTCATTTATTTATCTGCTTCTGTATCTGGCTTGGTCAGACTGCAGACACATTCAGAAGAAACGAGAAGTATTTTGTTGGGTTAGTCATACAATTAGTTACAAAAGAAAGCTAAGAGTCATTCCTGCATGGTGCAGCTCTATTACAGGTGAAAAAAAGCACATGCTTTGTTGAAGAGCAGACCAAATAAAAAGGGCATTTCTAATTTCATCCTCTACTTCTGGGAAAGTTCTGTTGGTTAGTGGAAAGATTGAGCATAAAGGTTTTCTACACCAGGAAGGACTATTGTTTGACCCAGTCTAATGAGTTTTGATTTTTGAATTGCCAGATATTTTTTTTGCTGGACTGTAGTGAGATTACAATTGCAATGACATTGAGTGAAATCTCTTGGAAGAGTGAGATAAAATGTAAAATTCAGAGAAATTACTAATATGCATAATTAAATGCAAAATTTCCAAAGATGAATAAAACAGAGAATAAATATTGCTTCTTCTTTCTCTTTTTTGTTTCCTTTTTAACCATCCTTTGTTCAGGAAAAAGAGTAAGAAAAAAGAAGCAACAATATATGATAAACTGGACAGTCTGATCTGCACTGTCATCTCTGGAGAGCACTTTACATAAAGGAAATGATCCAAAAGATGTCAAATCATCTGAATTTTTTCACAACCCTCAGTTACTTTAGATAAGGCGTTAATGTTATACAAACTGCCTCTCCTGACATCATAGGGATTTGAAATAGCAAGATTGGACAGAAATCCCTTTGAAATTATCATCAAACCTGTCATTTACTTCTGGGGAAAAATATGAAACATGAAATAAGGATGCTATATGAAGAAGAAAAAAAAAAGTTATATGTATTCTTCAGGTTTGTCTATAGCTGACTTTTCTTTCTGGAGTAATATTCAGGGATTATCTCTAACCAACTTTTTGCGTTATCGCTAAGAATGCATTTCTATCATTTCTGCCTAAGTAATTTCAGCTGTCACCAACATCAAGAGAGTACAACTGGTAAACAGCAAGAGACATAATAACAGGCTTTCTGGGCAGTCCTCAGGAGGTCTGGTTTGACTGCTTTCAAACATCTGGGTGAGCAATTAAACAGAAAGCCAGCCAAAACTGATCAAGGCTATGTCCTTGTCAAGTGTCTTATTTTACTTTACCTCTAAAAAAATCAAGGAATGAGAGGTGCCAGGAAGCAGCATGTGGGGCCCCTTGGGAGGGGATGAATCAAGGGCAACCTCCCACTGGCTGGGATCTCACCGAGGGGCCCATCAACAACCCCTCACACAGCAAGGGGGCACCCAGGATGAGGGGACACCCAGGAAATGGGGGTGGAGACCACCACTCCATGGCAGAGCTCAGGGAGGGGCTGAGATGGCCCCTAAGGGCAAGGGGGAGGAGGGGACCATCTAGGTGAGCCTGCAGTTATGGCTCTTCAGTACCTTCAGGGCCCTGATGGGGGACTGTGAAAACATCTCCACAGGATATGTGCCCTACACTAAATTGCAATGTAGAGAATAATATGGTTGTTAATGTGAATTACAGGGCCTTGCCTGATACCTTTACAAAGAATCCCTACTTAGATGTGGAATAGGACTGTAGGGGGCTTTGGTGTCAAAGACGACTTCTGGGGAAACTGCCTTATTTCATTGTAGAATAGCATTTAGTCACGTTGACCTGACTTCCCTGAAAGTCATGCCATTATTAATTAAAAAATCTGTTGTATACAGAGAACATGCAAAAATCTGTAATGTTGAAGGACATCAAGGCATACAGTGGTGAGAAAGGTGCACCATAAGCAAAAGGATCCAGGGCAGCAAGACGGGGAGAAACGCAGTGTGGATGGGAGCCTGTACCAAGAGGGGTAAAAGGGAACTGATGAGTATACTGATGAGTATAAGACAGAGTCATCTGAAGCATCAGTGGACTACTGTGTGAAGATCTGGGCTGGGTGGCTGTCTTCTATCTGTCTCCTATGGTAGGACCATTCCTTAATATAGCCATAAAGGGCAAACATCACTATCCTGTATGTCCTGCCTAAGGAAGAAAAAGCTACTGCAGCTTCCAGGCCATATGAGCTTTACCGTCCTGTGTGGCAGCAGGATGGACACAGCCATCTAAGGGCATTGGCTGCTCTGGGGGACAAACAGAAATGATGAAGTCATGAAGCTGTGACTGCTTTCCCTGTATTAATGCTGCGTGTAGGACCAAGAGGACAACAGCTGCCCTCAGGCTCTGCTGTTTTGCATGCTTGGTGGCCTAGAGTAGGATGTTTGGTTATGCCCAACAAACCAGATGTGACCTATATCCTGAGAGATGAAGAAACCCAGTGTGGGTTATGGACTTCAGGGGTAGGGATAATGATGTTGCTTTCCATAAATATAAGGAAAATTGCTTTAAGAAACCCTCAAATAAACCAGACTGAGTCCATTAGGAAGGCTGAAGGGTGCACAGGACACGTAAGGCAATGGCAGACAAACACTCTGCTTGTGACTTCACCTAATCCTCAGGGTGGTGGATCCCAGACATCGATGTGTCTGATATTTGGGCATGAACATTCTAGCAGGGCAGGGCATTTTCTTTTAAATAAAAGGAAACAGGTTCAGGAGGGAAGCGTAGCTCTGTGCGCCATCCCCTGAAAGACCAGAGATGAAAGCTGTACTTGAAAAATGCCTCCCTAGACCAGGTGTAGAAAGGCAAAAGACAGTAGTCAAATAAGCAAAATGAGGATTTTATGGATTTTTAGAGTTTGTATTATTTTTTACATTTTTAAGAATATAATATTACTATAATTTCTCTAGATTAGGGTTTTCTTGGAAAAAAGTTTCTTCCTTAAAATAACCAGCTGACATTTTCACATTAAAAGTTTTAAGAGAAAAAATAATGTATGTCTATATGTATACACGTACATATATTTACACAGATATTCTGAAATGTTAAAGGTTGCCTAGAGACATTAAGAAGGACAGTCATTAATTTACTCACCTAAAGACAGGCTAGTGAACCAAGGGGTCATTTCAATTTTAAAAAAAAAAAATTGTTTTGGAAAAAACAAATTAGCCAAAAATTTGTTTTGAAGTTTTGATATTATTCTCTAGATAGAAATGGCTAGAACTTGCAGTTTTCTTTCCTTCAGTTTTATTCCAAAATACTTCATATCTTTAAGAACACTAAGATCAAAGCATTTTCCTTGTCCCCAAATTATATTTTCACCTGGCCTATCACCAAAAAAATTAAACTACTTTTAATTCCCCTGCCTCAAGGAAATTCTTTAGGATTCACAGAAACCAAACAACTTAAGCACTGGTAGAACTTAACTCTAGGTGGAATTTAATGATGTTTTCAGCCTTACCTCCCTAACAGTTGTTTTTGAGATTTACATTGTTGGATTTTGCATGCATTTGAAAGACAGAAAATTCACTATAAGTGATACAAATCATTACAATATGATGGTAAACATAGGGACAAAAAAGTGCCACAAACAGTTCTGAGAAAATGAAGTGTTAACAACTAAAATGTAATGTCAAATGTTCTTCAGTTTAAAGGTATCTTCATTTAGGCAAACAATTGTCCTCTTTCAAGAATCCATCAAGGTCATTCATTTAAAGTTACTAATCTCTCGTGGACTTAAAGACTGATAATTCCTTAGCTACTTAAGGTATAATTCCTCACAAAATTTCATAATTAATTAATGCACACATTATTCCTTTTCATTTATCGCACTTGAAGCTAATTAACATATGTGTTTCTGTAAGGCACTTAGAGGAATGAAGTATATGAAAGAATTGGGGTTTTTTTTGCTATGAAACAGAGAAGTCAAAGTGATAATTTAATGAATGTTCTGGTCCAGATTTTTATCTGTTACATAATGGTGAACAGCAGTACTGAATGAATAACTGAGTGTACACATGAAATCACAAGCTAGGCTTCAACAACAGCAACTCAGCATTTTAAGTAAACTTCTAGCACTGTGCATTCACAAATGTTTATCAGTACTGCCAGAACAACCAACTGTGGTAGCTTTAACATGTCAACCAACTCCAAAACGATGCTTGAGGACTAGAAAGAAATCATCCTTTGTTTTTTTGTGAGGTTTTTTTCCAGGTGCTTTTATTTTTAAATATTGTCCAAAATGAACACTGCCAGAAACCACATAATTTTGCTTTTCCAGATGAATCAGAGTAGGAAACATTGGAGGAATACCTACGACAATGGCCTTTGTGGAAGAACTCAGTATTATATAGTCTTTTAAGTTAAACATAGGCAGAACTGACAAACAGTGAACATTCAGTTCAGTGCTTGAAACATAAGAATATCTTGGGTTCAAATGAAGTTTATGATTTAAAAATTAGAGAAAAGAAGACAAAAAAAATTGGACCAACCCTGAATAGTTTGATCCAACTCAAATGTTCTGATTTATTAAACGAGTGGTTTAATGCGCTTTTCCTTTTTAAACGAAAACTGGTATTTCAAGAAGAAAGGTCAATCTTTGATACATTACCTAAGCATTTCCTAAACAAAAACATATTTTTAGCAAGTTGAAAATGAATATTTTAATAAATATTTCAAGCAAATACTTTGATAGTTCTTAAATGAAAAAAATTCTTCCTCTTTTTGTCACCTGAAATTCCTTTAAAATTCAGAGGTGTTTTATAATTATTTCCAATTCCTTTGAAAGCTTTGTTGGTAAATGCAATTGTTAAAAAGCCCTTTAATTTTCATTTTCCCTATCAGAGTAAATATATTTTTTTTTTCTCAAAATTTACTCACATTTGGTTTAAAAATGAACCTGAGGTTTTGCACAATACAACTAGCTTTTGTATTTTTAAGAATTTTTTTTAATCTCTCCTGGCTACAGAGAAAATTCATGAATACATGAATTATAAAGTGTCCACCAGCAGAACAAAAAGAGAAAAGACATTGACTGCATTGTCTTTTCAATCTTAGATCTAGAAATCAGTGCTTGTAACTTTGGGTATTTGACTTAAGAGTTCAAACACGTGCAGTTGACCCTGAGTTGCAGCAAAGCAGAGAGCAGCAATCAGTGGCAGCAGATGTACCCTCGCACTCTGCAAGGACCATTCTCATATTCCTCCAAAAACTCAGAGAAAAGATTTTTGCCGAGCAGAGCTCTTTTCAATTTATTTTTTTAATATATAATGCCTAACCACCTCTCTGACAGCACTTCCACTTGTCATACAAATTTCTAGGTCAGAGTTACAAATGGAAAAGAGATTTTGGACAATTTAGTTTTGTTTCAGATGCATATCAGCACGTCTGAGTGCCTGGTGTTTGAGTATATGAATGATTTCAAGTGCATGCCACACTAGTTAGAAACTCTGTCAATCTTCCAGGCTGATTTACTGAGTAAGGTCCTCAGCTGCATCCTGCCTCTATTTGCATGCATAAAAAGGCTAAAGCAGCATGCAGAGGCTTCCAAAAAACATTAGTTATTCAGGACTGTCACCCCTGCAGCACAGGCCGTGCGGAAGATAAGCTCACAGGAGTGCCTCTCAAGCTCTGCTCCAGTTGTTGTGCCAGAGTAGGAGCTGCGCAGTGGGGCAAAGCCTTAGCTTTGGACACTGTCACTGTTTAAATGGTGTTGAGGTGAGCTCATGGATACGGCAGCAAAGACAGGCAGGCCTGAACGTCGGGGTAAAGAGGAAAAAAAGAGAGAGAAACTCCCTAGCTACGAGAGCAAACTAAAAGTTGCAGTGCACAGAGGTGGTTGAAAATTATCTTCACCACCACACCTCAGTGCTGGGGACTTTAAAAGATTCGTCTCAGAATCAGACTCATTCTGTTTAGGTATGGAGAAGAATTTTATCTTTTTTTCCCTGGAGGACATGGACTTTGCTATATATGCAGCTGCTGAAAAGAATACAGGTCTAGAACAGCAGCAGAGCAGCCTGGGGTTGTTTTTTTCTCCAGCGGGTGTTTTTCTGACTTATGACATCTTCATAAAACACATGCTACTGTGAAAAAGATTTATCAATTGTACTTAAAAAACAAACAAACAAACAAACTGAAAAAGATGGCAGCAATGTCCTTGTAATCTCATCTTTCTATCATATGTCCATATTCTAGTTTCACACCAAAGAGATTTTACAGGTCCCTCCAGGAATCAATCCACTTTACAACATGTACAGTAAATCACGTCCTCTTTGAAATACATCAGTGGCATAAATGTTCAGTGTTTAACTTCTGTCCTATTTTATAGTAAATCCTTATAATGCAAACTGGATTCATTAACTGACCAGTACTTCTTGTGCAAAAATCATGGATACAACTTCTGCAATATCTTCCAAGAACTAATTACATGGATACATTTGTAGAAAACACAAGATTTAAAGGAAGCTCCTCCTCTTTTCAGGAAACAAAAGGTACATGACTTATAATTGCTTAATTCTGAATTGTTCAGTCAGCTTAAAATGCAGTATAAAATGTTAAGGGCAAACCTTTCTGTTAATTAAGTATGACTAGGTACTTTTTGCTTAGTTTCTAATTTCAGCACATTTAAATGGATAGATTTTCCTATGTAAATACTACATCTATCTCTTTAGTGTCATTTTAGCTTTATTAGCATAGCATCACTGCATAAAGAAGAAATCATTCTTTTCACATCCATCCAGACAGAAGCCCATTCCTCATGGGAATCCATCATCAGAGGCCTCCAGTTTTGACCAAGGCAAGCAGCACCCAGAAAGGAGTTCTACAGACGCTTGCAGGGGTGAATATTGTCTGACCACGCAGAGTTGCTTCTGGGAACTGACAGGTTCTCTCACGTTGCAGCACCAGCTCAGCTCCCCCGAAGACATTAAGCACTTGGGTAAGACACCAAGGGAGCGCAGACCCCTCCACCTGGGCAGCAGAGAGGGCAGCCTGGGGACCGAGAGCAGGAGTTTCACGGGGAGGGAGCTGTCTTCTCCTCCCAGCTGTGGAGGCTTCAGCAACTTCCACAGCAGCTGCCCAGCAGCCATGCAGGACAGTCACAGAGACAGGGGACGGATGCATGAGCACTGGCTATGAAAAACAGCATTTGAAGGGAAACCTTGCTGATGAGAGTCATAAAGACTGGTACTCCATGACCAATGTTACTATTTTGCTAAAGACAGGCTAATAAAAATGCCATTGTTCAGAAGTGACTTTTAAGTTAAATTTTAGGTCAAAATGGAGATTAATTTTGAAGTTAATATTGTGATGCTAACTTTGTGATATCAGAGTGAAAATAAGAATTCCAGCTTTTCCATATTGACTCTTACAAAATGATGCAGGCTTTCTGAAAGCATGATACTGTCTTTAGGAAGACGTAAGAATGTCTGGAGCTTATTGCTGTTATTTCAATTGCATTTGGGATTAATTTAATATACGTAAGGGGGCATGTGCTGAGAGAGGAGTGGTTGAGCATGTAGCACTCAGAAGGGTTTTTGTCAAGCTTTTCCCCACAACCTGATGGACAAGAAACCCATTTCACCTTTTCAAAGAAACACTTATTCTTGCATAGGCTTTTGAGTTGGGATACTGTGGCTTTATGGAAAACATTAAACGTTGAAGAATTATTTTAAAATCTGATTTGACACCAGTGGCATTTTCATGAGATTAAGAAATGGTTTAGCTGTGTTTTGTAAGCCTTTGCGACATGACCAGTGGCACAAATGTTCATGCACTGTTACTGACTCCAGCTGAAGGAAAACAGAGAAAGAGACATGAATAAAATGTAGTGACAGAAACAGCAACACTTGGACCCAACAGGGATTTGTGACCCACTGGGCACACTATTTTTTCCTAGTGGTTTAGTCATCCCTTGCCAGTGACAAAATTATTTACTAACCTCACCCCAATACGATGAAAAACACTCCATGCTTTCTTGATTCAGAGATGCTTTTGGAGCTCCACATGAATGCTGTCAAACTGTATCTAAATGACTTACTGATAACAAGGTTTTATCAGAAAGCAAAGAAATAAGGGGATGTTCCCTCCTCTGGCTCAGTGTGATGGATAATGTGGGGATAGAGATATATGATTTTTGCATTGCCCCATGGAAAAAGAATTAGCTCAGGAATCTTTCTTACTTCCCAGATACCTGAATCCCCCCATATCTGTCACAGAGCAAATGTGACAAGATTGTGAATTACAGGGATACTATGCAGTTTAATCTCTTTTAGTTTCCTTCCTCAAACTTTCACTGAAAGGGAAAAGCAAATAAAACCTATTACAGCTGGAGTAAGACAACACCAACAATAATCTCAGGGTCTGACCTAGCTTAGATTTCATGTAATGGCAGTGGCTCATTAGGTGAAGGAAGAAGTTTATGTTTTCTTTGATTTTAAAAGCCCCAGTTCTATGAAGCTTTAGACTGGCTACATTTCAATTTGCATAGAAGAGGCTACTATGGTAACCTCTTTATGTTGCTAGGGCAACTATTTAACAATAATTAGTTCCTTTAAAACTAATTCACCTTTTATAGAGCGTTAAAGATTACACGTAACACTTCCAAAAGGTGTGAACTTTCTGCAGGAAGGAGTCATACTACCATTTATAACATGTCAGAAAGACACCTTTTTCCATCCACCCCCCACCCCAAACAAGGAAGCACAATTACTCCTCTTGCCATATTCATATATATATTCATGTGACTCGTGTCATATGTGCAGTCTCCACAATATTTTTGTGCTTGGAAAAGATACACTCAATATTGTATAATTTCAAAAGAACTGCACCGATTCAGATCTCTCAAATTAATAAGTGTCTTCATGTCCTTACGGCATTCTGCTCTAGCAGAAAAGTGCATGCAGGAAAACTCTTTTTTCCACCATATTCTGTAAGAAGGGATGATGTTTATTACTGCAAATGAGCATGTGTTACAGTGCACCGTGTGCTGGAGGCACCCTCAGTCAGCCGCTGCCGTGAGTAGGACTGTGGGAAGAGGGATGTGTTGGGGGCTCATGGCTGGCCAAGGCAGGGCTGTGAGAAACTGGAGCCCAGCCCTGCTCTGGCATTGCTGGGGCAGAGGCTGATAACTCTTGGACCTGAAATGTCCTGAGCCATGGGCAGGGTGGTGGGAGCCCTCAGGTCCATGGCTGAACCAGGCGTTTGAAGCAGCTTCCAAAGTCAGGAAAATTTGTACTCGGGTCTAAGCTGCATACCTCAGATATTAACTTCACAACATGGGAAATTTCACTCTATGTATATGCAGTTACATGACTACTTAACAGCTGTGAAACTTGACTCTGAATCCATACTTGCTTTCTATTTACCCAACTAGGAATACAGCTTTTACAGACAACATTTTCTACTCATCTCATTGCTCAGCAGGGGTTGAAAGGTAAGGGTGAGAAAACCCTCCCACTGATGACACTTTGCTCCTGATCAATTTAGTGGCTACAATTCAACACTTATAACCCCAAACTTTCCCCTTAGTGTTCTGAAGCATCAATACCTCCCTTTAAAAGACTTAACTGCCATGGACAGTCTCTCATGATAAGCAGAGCACATCACCACAAGTCTGAAGTTTGTACTGCCACTCCCTTCCTGAAGGCTTTGTGTGCAAGGTGGTTAACATCACCTGCTTTCACGAGTGAAAGTCAGTCCCCATGCTGGGGCATTGGTACCTGCAGACAGTCACAGATTTCACAGCAGCCTGACATTTAATAATCTTATACAGAATTTCAGACTTAAATTTTATCGCTTTGTGATTTGAGGTCCTGTTTGTCTAGTGCAAACTCAAACAATTCTCTGGGCTGCATGAGAATGCTTGGAAGCAATATTTCTGTTCATCTGTCACTCCCCCCTGCAGCCACCTGAGGAGGGAGATGATGAGAAATGGGAAACCCACTGAAACCACTGTCCCTGTGGCTCAGAGTAGCTGAGGGAGCGCAGATAAAAGAAGTTACAACCGTGTAAAGAAAATGGGACTGAAAGGAGAAGCACAGCTGAGTCACTGCTATTTCTCTCACGTGTTTGGACACTGCTGAGCCCTTTCCAAGCACAGTGACATACAGGTAAGCAGACTCCCAACCCCTATAAGCTGAAATGGCTTAAAAAATGCACAAATCTCTCCTTATTGCAACATGAAGCTGACACAATTAGCCTGACAGTTTGCTTTTTGATGCCTGTAGCTATTATTGAAGACATTCCTCTGAAACATACCCAGAAGAGCAGTAAGAAAGCAACAGTTTTCTAATCACCATCAATTTATCTGGCTTTTCATCTGTCCCAAAATATTGGGTAACATCTGGTAAAGACCCCCACCCCAGCAATTCTTTTAAAACTGCACTGATGAATCTATATGACTAGGGGCTGTAAAAGGAAAGCAGATGGCACACTTATCACCCAAAAAACAATCCCACAACCTTGTCCTTTACAAGAGTCTCTGGTGAGGAGGCAACTTGTTAATGATAGCAATTAGCATCATGGAAATACCAGGAAGGCCAGAACCTTGCAGACAGCATTTCTGATAAGCTCAGGGATTGATGCTTTTGAAGCTATCCAGAGAGGCAGAAACCATTAGTGTCTAATGTTAATTCATCACAACTAATCAGGTCCTATGGGTTTTTACTTTGGGGTAACAGTAGCTTGCTAGTAAAATGCTAAATCAAGGAGAAAGGAAAAAAAAATCTTGGTCTTTTGTCAGGAATCTCACATTTTTGTTTATTATTATCATGCTCTATGGACTTTCAACATCAAGCTGTCCTGTGTATATTGTGGTTTGGTGAAAGTCACTCTCCTTTAAAGTAACTTTTCCCAATAAAGGAAAGGAGCAACAGTTCACAACAACTTAGCTGAATGAACTTTGTGCATAACAACAAATTTCAATATCACTTCAGTCTGTAATTTTATTCGGTAATTGCAGAACACCTTCTCGAGAAGGATGCAATGATAGGAAAAGAGGTGCCTGGTCTGCAGTTTGCAGAATTTGTGTGTCCTTGCAGCAACCTACATAAGCTGAGCACCTTTCTTCACCTTGATATATTAAGATTACTGATTAAGAAAATTAATTCAGAAGATGCAACACTTGCAACTAGGTTTATAGTGAAACTCAGTTTTGGCTATCTGTGCAACTCACAAAGGTGTTTTCATCACAACACTGGTAAAGTGACTTTCCCCCCTACCCCGAAACTGGGGAACTCTACCAATTCCCTAGCGAAACATCTTTTTATCAGTGAATTTCTCTGGCCTAAGTGACTTATCTCTTTGTAGGTGATGTGCAAAGAAGTGAGATCAAATCTTGCCTTGACAAACGACCCTGAATTTTGCACTCGTAGCTCTCAATGGGGTAAATCCAGAAAATCATAATTTTAAAGACAGTTTCAAATTCCTAGCAGTTTGAATGGTGAAGACCCCTAACAAGCTTCAAGGAGAACGCCAGCTTATTGCTGAGAATTCATCTTCCATTTAAAACTGCATAAAAGTTGATTGCTATGCAGCTTTATTACACAAGTAAAACAAACTCTACAACACTCACTAGGAAAAATATTGGTCCAATAAAACTGAAACAAATCAGGGAAATCTGTTGTGAATTCAATCATATTTATTCTCCAAGTGTTCATGTCAGAATTTTCATCTGTAAGTTACTCTTCTGGTAATTTAGAGTCTTCAGAAATTCATTGTAACCTGAAAACGTGGTGTTTATTTTGTTAAGATGGGTGTTTTATAGTTGCATCATTCCTCACTTTTAAAAGTGGGGCTAAGGGAAAATGAATACCTGGACATGAAATAACAGGCAGATAAATGTACACCTGCAAACATATCTTTATATGTGTATTTTCAATTTCTGTTGAGTGGTTCAGGTCTTAGGGTAGGTCAGCAATCTGTGGTGAAATTAAAGCATTGCCTCACTCACGTTCCTGACAGGAATTCATCAGCACCCACAGTGGCTCTGGGATTACCAAGTGCCTGGGCAGATAAACTAAGGACTGCAACTGAACTTCTGTTTGATCCCTCGTGGTGCTCCCTCTGGTCAGAGAAGTGGTACATTAGCAAGACAACATCTGGCATCTCACACTGTCACATTTGTTCAGAAGATCAATGGAAGACCTCTGCTCACAGGGTAGTCAATCCGTTACCTTTTATAAGCAGCAAATTCACTTAGCAAAGCATGAAGAACAGGAATACAATAGAAATTCATTTACTTTGATCACAGCCAGATCTTGACATTTAGTCTCTACTGTAAGGACAATAATTCTGAATGGTTTGATGTTTTTCTCCTCCTGAGCTATAACACTAAAAAGCCAGCTGAAAAATATTAAAATCTAGCCATGTTTCCAGACTTCTTAAACTATGTTTAATGCAGCTTTGGTCTGGTTCACTGGTTGGTTGGATGATCTCTTTAAAATGCTGTTTAATAGCAACAATCTAATTAATAAGTTACACGCTTCTATAAACATTACCATAGCCTGTAAATTGTCAGTAAAACTTCTTTAGATTCTCATGTTGTTGTTTACAGTCGGTAAACATAAATAGTTTGCAAATCAAGACTACTGCAGTTATGAACAGTTGTGGTAAAAGAGTAAGAAACTCAAGGTGACATGAGAAGAGAGAGTACATACCAAAAAAAGAAAAAGTTCTCTAGGCTTGTCTTTACCCCCTCCTCTTGAAAGACCACCTTGTAATATAAACACCATCCCACCAATTCCTGAGGTGGCATTACCATTTAACTTTGACAAGGCTGAAACAAACCAGCTATTTCTACCTGTCTTGTTTCACAGATGTCTACCCTCTTACTAAGCAGATGGTCCTAGCTTAGTATCAGCACACAGTTCCAATACAGTAAGAGATATTCTTTTCCTTTATTGTCTTGAGTATAATTCTTGTGCCTTAAATACAAAACATTCAGAATAAGAATGTTCTTTTTAGAAACCTTATTTTTTAGTAAGGAATACTCCTTCAGAACATGATGCAACAGTTTCCTCATGCTCTGTGGAATGGTTCTTTTTTGCTTTGCTTCTTTCCTGTAATGAACAACAAAGAGTTAATTTAATTTTAAAGCCTTTCACTTGTCTTGGGCTCTTGTTTTACTAGGATTTGCCATTTTGCAGCCTCATGAATTTCAGCTGTTATTTGGAATTATACCAATAGGAACCTAGTAAGTAAGCATCACTCAAGGGTCTTTCAGGTTCACCATTCGAGATTGCTTGCAGTTCTCAAAAAACATGCTCTCGACAGGAAAATATCTCTCCCAGAGCTATACCCCAGGATTTTGAAGAATATCTAGCACCCTGAAGTATCTCAGACTTCCCTAAAGATTATTTTATTTACCTTTCCAGATTTAAAGGCAGCCTAGACAGTCTAGCCAGTTTCCCATTTGCAGTTGTTTACTCCCAGAGATACTCTGTACTTCCCCACAGTTCCAGTTTGGATTAGGTCATGGCATTTCTTCTAGTTTAATTCACTGAATAGCCAGGCACTTGCAATCCCTTCCTGTCCCTCTCCCTCCCCTTGCAGACTGCCCTCTCAACCTTCCTATGGTCAAGTTCCCTCTCACTTTTCCTGTTTATTATTCCCAAAAAATCACACGGTAAGGACCATGCGTGTTTCCTTTTCTTCCTCCTCAGCTTTCTATGTACTATTTACACTATGCTTTTATTACCTTTCCCACAGGTACCTGGGCTCACTTCTCCCCTCACTCTTCTTTCCAGGAGTTCCAGCCTTGGAAGTAAAGTAGCTTCTTAAATGCTCACTGGGAACTCTTCAGACAAAAAAGCTCTGCGTTACCAATTGACCCTGCTGATACCGAAGTATTCAGCCCAGTTGTAGCTGTTTAATTAACTCTCTTGCAGCTGAGAAACTGAGTATTTGTATATTAACCCCTTTGTGGCTGGCAAATACTAATGAACATCACTGATCTGAATAGTAATGAAGATAACTGGCTCGTAGATGATCCAGCATTTACAGTTTGTCTCTCTACCATTTAAACACTTGTGTGTTTTCTATTTCTTCATATAGAGGACAGGCTGAAAGAGTTGGGTTGTTTATCCAGGAGAAGGCTCCAGGGAGACCTTATAGCAGCCTTCCAGCTTTTAGAGGGGCCTACAGGAAAAATGGGAAGGGACTCTTTATCAAGGAGTGTAGTGATTGGACAAGAGATAACAGTTTAAAACTGAAAGCGGGTAGATTTTGATTAGTGATTAGGAAGAAATTCTTCACTATGAGGGTGATGAGGTACTGGAACAGGTTGCCCAGAGAAGTAGTGAGTGCCCCATCCCTGGAAGAATTCAAGGCCAGGCTGGATGGGGCTTTGAGCAACCTGGTCTAGCAAAAGGTGTGTCTGCTTGTGGCAGGGGGGTTGGAACTTGATGATCCGTAAGGTCCTTTCCAAGCCAAACCATTCTATGATGCTATGATTCTTTCTGATTTCTCTCCCCAGACCAATAGCCTATGGTTCATTCACTCTCTAAAATCACCTGAGATTTAGAAATGGAAATTGATACAGAATGTAAAAGTTGCCATGTCCACACTGTCCAGTGCTCTGATGAAGTGGCTAATGCCTACGGATTGCGACTATCATTTCACTTTGCTCAGTAACAGGAATCTGGTCTTGGAAGTTTAGTAGCACAGACCAAGGGAATCTCATGTAGAACAAGCAGAAACAGTAAAACTCACAAAACCTTACAGCAGCTTGATTCAAGGCATGTATTGGTGATGAGCCTCAAATTCATGAAATAGTTAGTGTTTCATGTACTACATGGCTGATTAGCCCCTTGTTTTTACCACGTGGTGGCAGGCTACGATTTTGAATATATATATTCACGCATGGCATATGAAGGCACAGACCCCAAGTGAGATCCTTTATTGCATACGTAAGTGCTGGTTATAATTCATAATCCACTGAGCTGTTTACTCCCTCCACACTTATCTGAGGAGCTCTCTTCTTTCCAGATCAGGATTTAAGATGTGGGAGGCTTTGGGCACACCCCTCATTGCAGACAGGTGTGCACAGAATAGATTTGCAGGTGAGCTCAGAGAGTCAGATTTAGTGTTAGTTGTTTCCTAACTACATTTTAAGGCATAATCTCTGCAACCTGGCACCAAGACAATGAACAAAGCCTTTTCTTTATCTCCACATCCAGGGCTAGGGAGCAAGCAGGACAAGCCTTCACAGATTTCAGAAAGAGCCCTTACCTGCATATATAATTTTATATATATTATAAATATATAATATATATAACATTTACTATATATATAATTAAAATATATACAGTAAATCCCAGACTGTTTCTCCCAACTCTCTGCTGCAGTTGCATCTCTTGTTTCTGTTTCCATCCCAAGAACATCTGGCAGAAACTGATTGTCAGCATCTTGTGAAGCAGATCAGCCAACAATTTAAGCAAAGTTCACCCAACAGCAGAAGAAAGTAACTGTGAGGCTGCAGTTACTGGAGTTACCAGTGTTACCGGAGAGGTCTTTGATGACATTTCCCTTTCTCAGGGATATGTTGCTTAAACAACTGTGTTAAGTTTTGCTCAAGAACAGGAGCTAAATTCTACGGTGCTCAGGATTTCTCTGCATCAAAGGTTTTAATCTTTAATAAAAGGTAATGAAAGTATTAATGACTAGGAGAACTTTTGTTTCAAAACTAATTTAATGAAATTGGCTTACCAAGATTTGGAAATTTCCCCTCTGAAATTTCTATAGAGTCGCATTACACATATAACTGTCAGGATTTAAACCGTCATGTTACATGAATCATGTCTCTCAAATAATTTTTCTTAGATGCTCACCAGGCAGCAAATGGAGCTGTACATTGAACTTGTAAGTCTGTGTCAGTGGTATGAGTCTACTGCTTCTGGCTACATCTATACTAATAGCTTACTTATAAGTCTAAGCTTTCATTCAAGCTGAAAATCCTGGTTTGGCTACAATATGTGTCAGCTCAGATTTGACTTTAGTCCAGAGCAAGCCAAAGAGCTGCCCTAACAGGAATATTTGTGCTTATGGAGAGGCTGACTTAAGCAGAAATGTTGCCTTCTACAAGCTGTACTGAAGAGGCGTCATGAACAGCTCAGCGTTGTTAGCCAGAGCTCACATTTGAGCACAGATGCCAGAGACAGACAGAAGCTACGTATGTGTGGGGTGTTGCACAAATGGCTCTTTGAAACAAGAGCACCTTAGAGAAGCAGCCAGAAAGACAGGCATTTCTGGCAGAACATAGTGACTATGCTCTTAATTCCTAAAAGTATTTACTTCTGATTAGTCCTGCTGAGCCAGCACACCCCCAGGGGAGTGAGCTGCGCTGGACCAGGGCTGCAAAATAAGCAGCAACGGAAAGTGAGTTTGAATCACAGCCTTCTCTGCTAAGGGTGACCTTGGTAAGAACTCACTCGCATTTCCCATCCTAAATCAGGTTTACTGGGCTGGCAGTTAAGAAATACTACTATTTAAACAGAGGTTAATTTATCAGCAGCTTTTTATGGAAATGTATGAAAAATTTGAGTGAAGAAGGTATATCTGCATAGTCTACAAATAGAATCAATGTAGTCTCTTGGAGACAAATCCAGTATAGTTTTCATTACATATTATTTGAGAACTGTAGGTAAGTATTAAACTTTACATAATCCTAATTGTCAGATTATCATATTTGTCTGGCCTGGTGAGATACTCTTACCACTCTCTTCTCACACATCTTTCATCAAGTCTCCAGTTTACTGATTTAATTGTTAAGACAAACCTGCACCTGGAGATTCATAGGCTTGCATTGGAAATTGTCAGAAGAAAACATAGATAAAATGACTGATTGACTACAGTAAAAATGGATGGGGAAAAGAGCTGTGAAGCCACTGAACTATAAAAAAGGAGAAAATAAATATTATGTTTGCAGGTAGAATACAGTGTTCAAGTCAGAGATGAGCATGCGGTGCTAACAGTTTCTTTTTCCATCTATGTGTACTCTGCTGGTACATTAGAGACAGGAGGTATTAAAACAATCTGGCTTCCAGATGCATTGAGCTGCCTTATTTTAAGATCAAGTTCTGAAGTCAGAACTGAATGAAACCAACTAAAGAAAACACCAGACAGAGAGAAAATATTTTGTCTTGTCTCCTGCATTTCCAGCTGGAGATACATGGAATTATAACCCCAAGACTGCTTCATCTCTGTTTCCTGGTAAATCTTATTGCTCTGTTTAACTGCAATAAGGGAAAACTGAGTGAAATCGGTAGCAGAAAGATCAGTGAGAAATTTTCTACACATAAGAGAATAAACTGGTTAGACAGCAATAAAATAAATTAAAATAGCATTTCATAAAAATGGAAATAAGTGTTTTTTGTCTTGTGAAGGAGTATGCAATAATATGTGACATTGCTTATAATGAATTCCAAGCAGAATGCAAAACACTTTAAAATGGGTGAAGACTAATTTTCTAAGTGACTTACTTGTCTCCAATGTTCTCTTTTATTCAGTTTATTGTTACAGCAGAGGTTCTGTTGCTGCATTGAAATATAGATCAGTTACAGTCAAATGGGATTGTTTTGTATGAGAAGGGGTTTACTTCCTTTTATTTTTGCCTGCTTTTTGTTCTTCTGTTATGAAAATGAGGTTTGGTACTTCATGTATTTTCCAGTTCAGTTACTGCATTGCTAAAATACTGTTGCTAGCCTGTTTGGTTCTTTTTTCTCCCCAACCTTCAACACCTTAGTTATTTCATGTAAAAAAAAAAAAAGCTAAATCCTATTCTTCCCATTATTCTGAACCTTCAGTTTCCTGTTTGCAGTATCATTTCCATGATACAAATTCTTCATATTGCTAAATGAAAAGAGCAAGACATCTTTATCATACTGAACTGCCAAATAGCAACAACATTTAGCAATGTTTTACTAGCTTGCTTGCAAGGGACTTTGGACTGCAATAAGGCCATGGCCACCTGCTCTAACAGGTATGTCCTCCTGGTATTGCCCACCCCCCAGCAATGCTCTCTCACTGTGGTCCTCCCTGCTGTGTTCACCTAGATACTGAAGGGACAGCTCTCTCCTGAAACTGGATGGGGTGAAGAACAGGGAAAGTTTCTGCCTCAGTTAGTGGTCCTTATCAGGTCTCAAGAGGTGCAGAACAGGAGCCTAGTAGAATTGGAAGATCTCTGCTTATGATAAGAAGAGGTGGAGGAAAGGAGAAGACACCAGCGTGTCATAGCACTAAGCAAAACTAGCCAGCTACAAGAAGGCTTTTACCATCCCATACCAGGTTAACTTCAAGAAGTAGCTCCCACACCTTGCCCTGGCACAGCCACCGATCCCCCACAAAGTTTCAAAAGTTCATCTACTGTCCGATGCTGTTTCTTCATCTTCTTCAGGCCAGTCCATCCTGCTGCATCCAAAGTCTTCTTTCTCTAAGCCTTCTACATCCAGGGCACACGCTACACCCTGCCTCTACTACTTCTGGGCTCTCTCTTCATCCAGTACCCTTCTTCTATCCCCTTAGAGCTATTTAACTTCTTAGCAGGAACCAGCCACAGCTGCACATTGTCCAAGTCAGCCAACCCACCGCCCCTGAAGCCAGCCCACAGCTGTATATTATCAATGTTAATTAACCTGCCTTCATTCCTCTACAATTCCTCTACACCAGGGCACCCTCAATCCAGGGCGTCCAGTAGTTGTCATGCTTCAGAAACTGATTTTCTCTCTTTTCTGCTATTGAAAAGTGTCAAGTCACTTGATTTTTTTATAGTCCCCACAAAGGCAAGCCCCATATTCCCTCTATGCAAAATAAATCCTATCAGAAATAGCCAGCAGGGTTTAAGACATTGAGGAAAGTATCAGAAGGGGCTTAAGTTTGACTTGTTCTCTTGAAACAGGGAAGATGTTGAATAAATATAATCCTTCTCTTAACCCTTCTCAAAAAAAACCCTTAAATTTACTTACTGCCATAGGTAATGCACATCATTGTGGTTTTTCTACAGAAAGCTTCCGAGTATGGGACTTGTGCAAATGATGTCATAGCACCCACCAGCAATGACTGCCATGTGTCAAGACATTCTTTCACCTGACTGGTATACTTTCTTCACGTATATTTAGGTATTTTTACAGAAACCAGTTACACTTTGGAAACTATGTTAAACCATTGCAATTGAATTACAAATTCCTGTGCAGTACAGTTTTGACATGGACATAAAATACTAACACCAATCTGTCCCTTGACAGAGAAAAAGGGATTTTTCTGAAGTGATCCCCAATCTAAATCTCAAGTGAGAACAAAGCATATGTTGTAAAATAGGGGAAAACCCAACAATCTTAAATCCAAACTGAATATTACTAAATGAACAAAGAAAATGTAAATGAAGTTCTGATAGCATTATAATGTGGTTTTACAGTCTTATAACCACAGTGATTGTTAAGCTCATCTTCATAGTTTATTTGTTCTCATATAAACACTGCAAGTACATTATTTTTCATTAGAATTGAGCAGAAGTCTGTAAGAGGGACTTGATAAATACTTGAGCAATACAGATTTGATTGCAACATGTACCTAACATCATAATCTTAGTGAAACCAATAGATTTAAAGCTGTACACACTACCTATGGACTAGGTGATATTCATTTGATTGATTTTTATCTAAATGAAAAGCTGATGGAGAAAAGAAAGCTGGAAGCCACACTCAAACAGTATTTCAAAAGTGCCTTCTGATTCACCTCTTGTCCTCCTTCACAGCACACATTATCTTCCCATGCAGAAAGATTTTTCTTTCTTGGATTTCCAAGAAAAAGTAGTGAAAGAATTAATAAGATAATGCCAGCAAAGTCTTTTTAAGTCTGAAAGCATTGTATTAAGTATACTTTTGACTCCAAGGCCAAGGAGCTTACATTTCAACATTCAGCTCAAAAAAAATTGTATTAGAGCAAGAACAGCCACAAAAATTATTTCATTCCCTAACTCTCTGCTGAGGACAACCTCTTGAGAAAATTACCTAGAAGCAGATTTTAACAAGATAAATTGTATTTCCACACTTGGAATGTACTTTTACAAATTTATTCACAGGAGTTGCTAATGGGTGTCTATGTCCCTTTTTCAAAGGATTCTATAACATGTCTAAGAGAATGACTAGACTAGTTCTTTTTTGACTACTAGAAACATGCAGTGAAATTATTCCTGTATATTTGGAGAGACTATTTTAGTACAACTGCGATATAATATCTGCTGTATGCCTCCATAACAGCCTCTGAAAACCTCTGTACTTCTGTGTCTTTCTCACTATGTAAATGCATTACAGTGTGTCAATAATTTCAGTTGTAAAGATCTCAAGGTTGAAAAAAAAAGTTAAACTACAGCTGGAATCTACTTCCCCCCCTTTCTGCTTATCTTCTGTTATTGCTAAAAGGTTCCTGTAAAAAGAAAGGTCTTGATCTGAACTCTGACTGTAGCTGGAGTTTTGATTCAATCTGACACCTCTGGCAAGGACAGTCACACAGCCAGGGACTTTCAGATGATTTCAGAAGGAATGAAGTATTCATTGCTGTTATAGCATCTCAGGTGAAGGAAAAAAAAAAAAAAAAAAAAGCAAAAAGCAATTATTTTAATAAGCTTTTCACTCTTTTGGTGCCAAAGGTGAGGAACCATCAGCGGAGGATGAGATCAAGATGTCCCATGGCTCAGTATATCTGCTCAGCCTAGTGCAGGCTTCATTTCCACTGACTGCTTGCTTGACATGGCTAGCAGAAAAAATCCTGCAGAATCACATGTAAAGCATTGAAAACATCTTGGCACAAGCCAGTGTTTCACACAGTCACCCAGACATGCTGCATCTGGTCTGTTTTTAGCCAGGTTTAATATCGATAGATCTGTATGTAATTTTGAGGGTCTGAAATTGCTGCCCAATAGATTGCTTCTGGAACAGTTTCATAAGTAAATAATTTTACTGTCACTGCACACAGTTAGTGTATCATCAGCTGCCCCTACAGACAACTTTTCATAGTTGACTAACAATATATCCAATACGTCTCAGTGATATTGGTTGTATTAAAGCTGCCTACCTGGTATAGCACAGCGCAATACGACAGGGCTCTGGAAAAAAAAAAAATCAGGGTTCTTGCTAGATAAAGTGTGCATGCAAGTATTGAAGATTATTCCAGCAAAAATCATTGCCAAACAAACAACTAGTTCCAATGCTGAAAAGGTCACTGGCAAATGAAATGTTCTTTAAAGGATTATGTAATTCCTCATATGGGTTTTAATACCAATTTAGTGCGCACTGCCTCCAGGTTCACAGAGCGTTAGATCAGATTTTCAAGTTAGTAATGGAGAGAGATCTATGTCACTTCTGCAGCCAGAAACCGCTTGAAGTAGAAAGCGGGAAAGCAACATGAAATGAATACAGTGGGCATTTATCTTCACAGAACCTGTGCTTTCAGCATAGCACATCAGAAAGCATTACATTCAGATTGTCCCCATCATACAACATAATAAATATAGAATTGACCTTTTGCATTCCTTGGACAGTTGCAGTGTTCTAAGGCATTGAAATAAATAAACAGATGCTCTCAAAAGATAGTAAGCGGCTGCCCTCTGTCTCTTCTGTAGGTAAAAAAGGACTTTCCTGTTAACACTTCATCTCCTATCACTTGGTAAAGGGTAGAAAAAGCAAAGATAGCATGTAGTACTTAATTAAGAGTCCTGACTACCAGCCAAATAGCTTGCTCGATCCAGAACTGTAGAATTTAACATTTGGTTTATGTTCCAGGTAGCACACAAAAGACTAGTGTGTCTCAAATTAGAAAAACTGGTTGCATAATTTATATGTAAAAAAAAAATAAATTGCTGCTGGGTATTTAATGGAAAATATTTAAAAGGTCATTTACAGAACTTGTTGCAGAGACTGTAAATGAAACTTTAGAATTTAAAAGAGAAACTTTTTCTTCCTTGCTGTAAATAATAATAACCTTGCTGGCTATATATTTGTTATTCTCAAAGTATGACTTGAACCTCAAACTTCTTATCTATGTATGTCAATCACCTGTTAGACACTCAGGAAGATCTTTACATAATTGTAAATTAAATTAGTGCTAAGCAGCAAAAGAGTACCTGGCATCTAAAACCACCTGTTTATAATCTTTCTCTTAAAACACTTTATTATTGCTCAAATGGATTGTCCTGTGCACTAAACATAAGTTTTGCATATATAATGTGAAGTTTTGGTACCCTACTGTGTTTTCTCTATCATCTTCCATCTGGCTTTTTGTAGAGGAATGAAGCTGGGTTAATTAGCACTGATAATATACAACTGTGGGCTGGCTTCAGGGGTGGTGGGTTGGCCGATGTAGATAAGGTGCAGCTGTGGCTGGTTAAGTGGTTGAGAACCAATGAAGGCAGAGCAGCTGAGGAAGAAGCAAGAGAAGAGAGAGCAGGCTCTGGATGAGGTGAGGAGAAGGCAGCAGAGGGACTGTATGAAGAGTATGCTGGTATGAGGTGGTAAAAAACCTTGTTCCAGCTTGATAGTCTGGAGAGGGCCGTGACAGCTTTTCCGTAGTTAATATCATGGATTTGTGTTCTCCAGTCACAGATTTCAGAAGAGTTTTATAATATACCTAACATTTTCCCATCTTCTCTGCTACTTTGTACTAGTTCTGTATTCCAAGATGTTTGGATTCACTTGGTTTTCATTTTTCTTAGAATAATAGATCTTTTCCAGTTTTTATAGTATCTGTCTCTCATCCTTTCCTTAGAAACACAGATCTAGACATGTAACACTTTGGTAATCTCTCCTTCAGTCAATAAATTCCCTCTGACACTTGACAAAGGCTTTACGCTCTTTCTCCTTGACCTGTCGTTACTTAGGTGCTTGGAAAGTATCTAATTAGGTACTTAAGATGTATTAATATCTTATTTTTGTTCTTTAGGCTTTGCTTCCCCAAAACCTCCTTCCTTCTAACTTCTTTTTGTAGTTATCCCATTGTCACATCTCCACTTTTCTTCCTCCCCAGGATCTGTGGCTCCAGCAACAGGGACTGCACAGTTTGGCAGCGTGGCTCTATAGTTTGAGTAACTGCAGGCTATGAATATTCCTTCAGCACTGAGCGTTTTCCCTCTCTGCATTGCTGCACACCATGCATTGCAACCTGCACCTTCAGCTTTGACTTTGAAGACTATATTTAGCCATTGATCTGATTTACAACACTTCTGAATGCCCCCCACTACCGCGGGCTTCAAAGTCACTCCCAGTGTAGCTGAGAACAACACGCTGGGACAGGGAACATCTAGATAACAAGTATGCGAATATTGCTTTTGTAGGCATGCATCTCAGCAGCAGCTGCTGGGTTCTGAGTGCTTTGGAAAATCAAGGAGGCATGACACTACAGACTTCAAAGACCTGACTTGCCCTGTCCAGTTCTGAAAGTCTAGGACTGCAAGTAAAACTTGTGGAACACTGGGCGACTTGGAATTCTCGTTGCTGCTCATACTATCAGTACGCACTGGCATTTCTTTCTCCTATAGATTGTAGTGCTTCCCGTTTGTTTGATTAGGAGGGCAAAAGCTGCTGAAGAGACCTGTACCACATATTGTATAATGCTTCTAATGCTGCTTTAAAGGTCCCTTCAGGCACAAATCTAAGCCTTGATTCACTTGTTATCAGTCATTACTAGACAGTAAATTGAAAGGGGGTTTCATACTCTTTGGATGTAAAGCAAAGTTTAGCTTGTTAGAGTTCACAAGTCTGGGAGAACAAGACTTATATTATAAAATAGTTTTCATTATAAACTAATTATTAATTAATTAATATTAACTTTTATTCTCTGGGGCTCAGAGCTTTGAACTGAAAGAAATCCAAATTTCTTTTTTCTCTATTTTTCTGGTTTTTTTGCACAGCTGGTTGCAGTGAAAATATCCCATTATGTACAAGAAAATGTGTTGAAATGTTTGCTTTTGTGTAGACCTTATGATTTTGGAATGCAAGTGATTCATAAATATTAATTTCTTTGTACAGTAATTCTGAGAGCCAAGAACTATTATTCCAATTTTGGGGGGTGGGGTGGTGGTGATAAGAAATGAGAGAACACATAACTTTCTACAGAACTGACAGAATGGCCAAACTAAAACTCTTTTGTGAGAATTTTTGTGTTTATATAGTGACATTCAGATCAATATAATTTATTAAAAAAAAAAAGAATTAAGACTGAAACACAAATTCTTTTTTTGGGGTTTAAAATTACTATTTGTTTAATCAGGATACCTCTAAAATGTAGTTAATACTAATTGCATGCTTTCATAAAATACTTCCAACTATTACAATGAAAAATAAAACCAAAACTTATCTCTGTTCTCTTTGTGGTATATTGTTGCCATTGTACTACTCTTACATTATCTACAAATTACAGAAGTCCTGGGGCAAAACTTGTTATACTTTCATCAAGCTAAACGTGCAAGAATGGCTTAATATTCTGGAAGTCCCCAGGTACAACTTCTATGCCATGGCAGAGGTTGGAAGTTATCTTTCTATCTCCAGCAATTATTAAAGTAGTCTAGAAAACCAGTTTAAAGATTGAACATTTAACTGCACATGGATAAAATCAGAGAAGCCAGATCCTTCCTAGGTGACAGGCTGTGAAGCGTGGCTGCAGAATTGCTGTTGGTATTGAGAATGAGATTTTTCAAGTGTTGTAATACTAGCTTAGAGAAACAGATGCTATTGGAATTTTAACCAAATGGCTGAAGAAATTATTTCAGAAATAAGCATCAGCCTCTCCTGTTTGTTGTCTTTGGAAATGTCCAGAAATTAGTGATTCAGGCCTTATGACTGCTGTTTAAAGAATCTTGTAAGAAAATGTCTATTTGTGAAGAATTTTCAGTCAGTCTGAGATCTTTTAACCCTACTTCCACACCTCTTTTCCTCTCACTTCCAGTATTTATGAGCTCTGCACAAATTTTATATGATGCTTCAAGAAAATTATGTGAAATATTTTATACAGAATTAGAAAAGAAGGGGTGATAAGGACAATAATGGCAGGTGACCCTCTGTTGTAGTTAAACCCCATCCAGCAACCAAGCCCCACAGAGCCGCTCGCTCACTTCCCCCAGGTGGGATGGGGGAGAGAAGCAGAAGAGTAGAAGTGTGAGAACTTGCGGGTTGAGGTAAAGAAGAATTAATAAGCAAAGCAAAGACTGCTTGTGCAACCAAAGCAAAACAAGGAATTTATTCACCACTTCCCACCGGCAGGCAGGTGTTCAGCCATCGCCAGCAAAGCAGGAATCTATTGCACGTAATGGTTACTTGGGAAGACAAACACCATCTCTCTGAATGTCCCCTCCTTCCTCCTTCTTCCCCCAGCTTTATACGCTGAGCATGATGTTGTTTGGTGTGCAATATCCCTTTGCTCAGCTGGGGTCAGCTGTCCCGGCTGTGTCCCCTCCCAGCTCCCTGTGCCCCCCCAGCCCGCTCGCTGGAGGGTGGGTGAGAGGCAGAAGAGCCCTTGGCTCTGTGCAAGCCCTGCTCAGCAGCAAGCCAAAACCACCCCTGTGTTATCAACACTGTTTCCAGCACAAATCCAAAACACAGCCCCATACTAGCTTCTATGAAGAAAATGAACTCTATCCCAGCCAAAACCAGCACAACCTGAATGCAGGCAAGAACCAACAGAAAACACTGGAACAATTTGAAATGACCACGGACATCAATTGGTTCTGAAAACATCCAGGTAGTGAAGGACAGTGGCCAGATCTGGAGGGTCTGGGAAGACGTAGAGCTCACTTCTGAAAATACTGTTGGCCACCTCATCCCACATACAACAGGTGAAAGTCTATCGTTACACATGGGGAGACACATTCTCACCCCAAGGAATTTGAGCACCACTGTTTTCCTTCCCAGTCTTCTCCCTTTTGAGTCACTTTTATACCTACCTCAGATGTCATTAATTTATTCTGAGTCACATTTCATTCCAAATATAAACTCTTCAGCAATGAAAGAGAGATCCAGAAATACTAAGATGACAAATACTTGCTAGTGCATCCTAGATTAGTCTTGATTATTTAATCTAAAAATATTCCTTTCCTGTGTTATATGTGTACTGCAATAGAACAGAACAGAATTACATTTTGCTGCGCATCTTTTATTCTATTCTCCAATGCATGTTTCTCTCAATACTGGCCTTCCAAAAATTTTTTCACTCTTTCTAAATGTAGCTTTTGACCTTTGCAGCAGTTCTGGATTCATGACTTTCATACCATACTGAGTCCCTCTCTTGTCCTGTAGGCAAAAATGTACCATGTAATATTCTCCTACTGTCCTGTCAAAAAGAGTCTCATCCTAAAGGACTTTAGTTTATAAGGTGTCTATCTCCTGTTCAATGACCCCTTGACATTTGTTACTAGCAATCACTAGTATATTTCTTTTTTAGGTGCTTTTTACTAAAAATCTTTAGCAAGTAGCATACCTAAGGTCACGTAGGTACTTACTGGTCTCCTGTCATCATCCAACTTTCCTCCCGCTCTTTACAGTTTAACCTTGTACAGGTTTTCTCTTCTTCCTAATTTCCCTTCTATTCTCCTTACTCTGTTAATATAGTTGTCAGGATTTCGCTTTCTTTCATACTTAAATATTTTCTTGTCTGCCCTGTTGTAGTCTGTGCTAGAATCAAACTCTGGTTTATTTCCATTGCATTTTCCCCTGGGTCTTCTTTCTGCACCCAGACCATTTATGAAGGAAATGTCACAACTCATTTACTACATCTTTTCTGTCCCTTTTTCCCACTTAACAACTCTTCTCCCATTTACTGAATTTTCTCAACCCAACCATCAATCACCTTGTCACTGTCTTCAAGACTTGCCCCACTGCAGCCAGCATTTTACTTGTTCCACAAGCAGTTCCTCTCAGGCTCCCAAGAGGAACCTGACCAAGGCGAGTGCCTTTGCATTGCTTTTGTCTTCCTCTTCTTAAACTATTAAATTTACCCATTAAAAAAAAAGATGTTTCTTGACTGCCTTTTCCTTAACACCTTTACTTGTTCAAATGACCTCACTGTATAGTCTGTCTTCCTCATGCTCTTTTCATTTTCCCTTTTTATTGCTTTCACTATAGAAAAATGCTTCCCAGCATGTTTTTCCTCACAAATGCATTTTTGCCTTTTACCTCTGAGACATCCCTTTTCTGCATCATTGCAGATGCAAGTGATCTATCTTCTAGGTTTATAATCTAGGTTTAATCTTTAATTTAGAGTACTTTTTAACACTGACATGTAAAACCTATTTTTAAATGTAGCAGATTCTTTTTCAGTGGTGGTGGAAGCTTGCAGAGCACTGCAAAGATACAGTTTTATTGTCCGTTTAAATTCTTAAAGCTTTGCCATCGTACAATTCAGTTGCTGTGGCATCATGTTGTCTGTTCCTGTCAAAGGCAGTTTTGCTCTGCCGGAGTGCGCGTAGAAGGTTGCTGCTAAAGTCATTTTCCTAGTCCATCAATTTGACTTTCACAGTCTGCAATTGCTCTCCCTTTCTGCGTTCCATCAGAGTACTTTAACTTTCCAGGCTTTTCAGGTCTTACTGCAGTATCAAGTTGTCATTTCCCTCCTCCAGACGGCCTTTGAGGACAGCTTTCATCACACCCATGTTAAATTCTGAACTGCATACATTCAGGCATCAAGCGGGATCTCCACCTGTCTTTTACTTCCTACAATCTTCCACAGAAATCTGTGTTACTCCCTTTCAAGCCACCTCTTAAACCACCATTCTTCTTTGATAGAGTGCTCACAGAAGTGGGCATTGCTGGGGTTTTGGTGTACTGAGATCAGAAGCCAAGCACACCCACAAATGTTGCCTCACTGTTTTTCTTTACTCCTCCTATCTGTCTCTGTCCATCTGTTTTGTCATATAGTTTAATTCTGGTTCTCTGAGGACAAAACATGTTTGTATGTCCACAGCGCTGCTACCTACAGCACTTGACACACTGGGATCCCAAACTGTGGCTAAAAGTCAAAGACAAAGGCCCCAGGATAATGCAAACAAATAAAAGTAGATGCAATTATTAGAAGATTTTCTCCAATATTTTATTGTTTGGGTTGAGGGTTTTTTTTTCATTTTCTTGATGATGACAGTGTTCATGTTTTTTTTAAAAAAAAATCTGTCTTGTTTTTTTGCTAGTAGTTTAGAAATGTTAGTGTTGGGGGTTTTGTCACAACAAACTAATCAACATTAAACCGTGTGCATGAATTCTGGCAGAATTTTTCCATCAACTGTTCATGAACATTTTCTCTAAAAAAGTCTGTAATGTGGTGACACAAGAAGTGTTAAAAGGACACGTTAGCATTCCTGCCAATAATGACAAGAGGGAGTTAATCCATATGTTGATAAGCCGTCAGTCAAAAGCAAACTGAAAAATAAATTTGTCTCTAGGCAAAAAATAAAAGGACATTCCTTGATTTTTTGTTTGTTTGCAGTCCTCCCCCATGACTCTGTGTGGCTAGTATGCATAAAAATAAATACCATGGGTCATGGTAGATATGTTATGGTCTACATGTTAAGAAGGTAAATTAAATTTGTCCCTCTTCTTTTGAAAGCTGTTTTTCTTATTGCACAGTAATATTAGGAAGCAGAGAGGACAACAGGTAGCTTGGCGTCCTTTCTTCTGCCATTTTCCCAAAGCCTTCAGTGGAGATCCATATGCTTACTATGCTATTTCTATACACAGTTATTTTTCCTGTCCAAATGTCAGGGGCAGACAAGGAACCATGACAAGAATGTCAAACCAGCAGAGCAGCACTTTTAAGAACCAAACTTTCCTACTGGTTATTTAAGCAACTGGCGTTTTTAAAATTTGTATTGCTTTATTTTATTTTATTTTATTTACATGTAATATCAAGCTTTGCATTTTTAGTTTTTCCAACATTTGCCATCTGTAGATTACTATTGCGTTCTCCTAAAATGCCTTACTGAACATCAAGGGACATAATCATGTCTTTAAAAGATTTGCTGAATTGAGAACGTAGCTTTATTCATGAAGAGTTGTGATAATCTTTCATCTGTGCGCCCCAGTTAACAAGGTATTTTGATAGAATTTTCTCCTGATATATAGTGTCAAAGCCCCTAATATTCCTAACCTCTGAAACAAGTTTTAGTTCAGATAATGAAAGTTAGTGCCTGTCATTTGTGTCTTTGAAAATGTCCCCTGAAGCCCAGAAATACAGTGGAGTGCAGTTTTGATACTGACTGCTCAGAAGAACAGTCAGTCAATGGTTTGACATTTTCTAATCTGGATGCATGAGATAAGTCAGTTAACGAAGCCCAGTGAGCTCACTATAATGGCAAATATAAAATAATTTTGTCTTTTTATATAACCGGGTGTGGTAAGAATTGGATCTGGTAGTGTTACTCAGGTAACTTTGGAAAGTGCTATCTGCTTCACTTTAATTTGTATAAATATATCTGAAGTTTCAAACTAATGTTCAACTCTGCTAATTCCACTGTGCAAAATTCTCCCTCTATCAGGCAGTGATAACTCAATCAGAGTGTTTAACCATTTGTACTTCCTAAAGGTCAGAAAATAAAGTAGAGCCACTGCACAAAAAACCCTGATGGAATTACTTAGCCAGACCGCTTTTGGTATGCATAAAAAAATTTCTCATTTATAAAAAATATCTTTTTGTATGAATTCTTTGCAGGCCTCTTTGGTCCTAAGAGTTCCTAAGCAGAAAGTATGATTTGCTCTTGACAGAAAGTATGAACTGTTGCAATCTCCCTTCTTCCTCCCTCTCTCCATTCAAACTGTGCCTCTGTCTGACACTGATGGCCAGTAACCCAAATGTATCAGTGGAAGATGTAATAAATCTTAAATTGGGAAGTTACAGATAGAATCATGGAATCATTTAGATGGAAAGGATCTTTAAGATCATCAAGTCCTACCATTGTGGTTACGTGTCATCTTAACCTTCTCAGTGGTAGTTTTCCTTGTTGACTTTTAATGCATTAGGATAGAAGCAAGAGAAATCCTGAACCCAATTCAGTGGCATATTTGCTCCCTGACTTCACTGTGGACAGATTTTTCTCTCTGAGACCTCCCTCTCAGATTTCTCTGCAAAAGACTGTCCTATCTGTTTCCCCTTGTTTCAAGCAGGCCAATCCTCTCGAGCCATCAGCAGTAGCAGAAATAACCTCCAAGATTAACCAAGGAATTTTATGAACACCTACAGCTTTCCCTCTTTCTATTGTAGTCCTGATATTGATAGCAAACAAGATACATACCACTTACTGGGTGAAAGGCAGGACACTTGAATGTGTGTGTCATGGTTATGATATTACAGGTAGCCTTTGACAGATAAACAAGTATGCAACAGGCAACAGATTAAAAAGTAACAAACAATACAGCCCTCTAACGGTAAAACTGAATGCTAACATTTCAAAGAATAAATAATAATTGTATGAGAGAAATATTTTTATAAATCATATAAAATGTAGTGCCCATAATCCCTTCTCTGGTACTACTGATACCAATTGGATTAAAGTAAAGAAGATGTTAAACCCAGCTAGTGGACAATAATGAATCCCAAAGCACAGAAAAAAACCACGTAGCCCTGATCTTAAAGGCCAGCAGAACTGAAAGAAGCAGGAGAAACATGAAGGATGGAACGCTTTCTCTGTGACTGCTCTCCATAAATGCACAGCTCACAAACTTGCACTGTGCTTTGGGGGCTCCTTTCCCTGGTTTCAAAAAAGAAAATATTGTCGCTCCACTGGGGACATTCTTCTTTCTGAAGCTACACTGGGATCTGACTTTGACCTGAATCCTACTGTTGAGTGCTGATGGTTGAGCCTAAAGCTGCTTTTGTCATTGACTGTACTTATGGTAATGCCCTACAGTTTCCAGGGCAGTGCTCCTGTGGTGCTATAAAAGCAGCAATTGAAACATGAATGCTAGAAAACACAGTTGCATTCAATTAATTAAAATGGGAGGTAGCTGGTTGCAGGAAGTACACTAGGAGAGGTTCCTGGTTCTATTCTTCACCCAGATCTCTGATCTGGTTTTTTGTCATGCATGCTCACTTTTTCCCTTGTGGAACAGTCCAAGGGTGGGAAGAAGCTATGTGAGGAACTAGCTGAAGATATGTACTAATAAAATTGTTTATGTGGAATTATTTCTGCTGTTATTTGGGGATAAATCCTCAGTTTTTCGCATATACTTCTCCCTGCAGAGTTTTCTGCTGTTTTTTTTAGTTCATGCCCTTTGCATGGGTCTGTCTCTAAATGAAGGTCTACAATCAGTAATGAAGTCCTGGCTGGCTAACAAACAAAACAAAGAGCCTCATCACTATCCCTCCAACTACATTCTGCTCTCATGCCCCCATAGCAGCCTCAGCAAGTCCGACAGGCTGACATGGAAATACAGGCTACTTCCTCTCTTACCTCATATTTATGAATGAGAAGTTTAATGTAATTTCTATGGTTATATTCAGATCTCCTTCTACCAGAAAGCTTACAGCTGTGTTATAGCTGGCCAACAGTGACAGCCAGTGTATCATGTAAAGAAATTATGTGAACTAGATTAAAAAAAACATTATCATTTTTCTATCTTCCTAGATGTTATGGCACCTACATATCACATCACACAAATACACTGCAAGTTCTTCGTAGCAAAGGCATTCCTTTCATTTGTGTTGATAGAATTAAGCCTTCACTGGTATGACTGGGTGCTACTACCATGCAGCTAAATACATGAATGAAGGGCTAAAGCTGCTTTTACAGCAATCAGCAAATGAAGCGGTTTCAAATTTGGGCTATATTTTACTACATTCATATTTTCAGCTGAAGGTATAATTTGCTTTCTATATAATGTAAGCTGTTTCAGGGCTGATGTAGCCTCCAGGATACTTATTTAGGTTACTCTTTGAATCCAGACATTTGTGTAAACCCTGATTCTGTTACAGTTAGAACCCACATAGAATCTCATAAGCATTACAGGAGCTCTTCAGTTAAACCATGACTTAATAAGATATACAATTTTGCATAGAACACAAGAGTTTCGGACTAGTTTGCACATCTCCTAGAATGGGAAGAGATATCAAACAAGAATATCAGTCTACTTAGAAGCAACTCCAGGAATAACTCCATTAGAACTACATGAATGGCATTTCAGTGCATTTTTCAGCTATTCTGAGCTTGAAATACAAGACAGCCAGGCTTCTGGGAGAAAAAAAAAAAAAAACCAAACCAAAACCAAACAACCAAAAACAAACCCCCAAAAACCAGCTATTATCAACATTTCTTCACTTTATAATTCAAAAGAAATTCAGGGCAAATATGTAATGTTTACATACGTGAGTGATACTAACAGTGACCCTGAAGACATGGAATTTGTCATACTTTCCCACTGTATGCCCCATATTATATACTACAGACTGCTTCTTTTTAGTCTCCTATTTCTGATAGGAAGGATTGTGTTTTCATTTAGAATATTTCAGCATGATTATGGATGTATCATCTGTGAGCAACTGTTATTAGGAAAACAGATTTTTTTTTTCTTTCATGTTTTCTGAAGCAGTTTAGCAGTTGCAAAGAAGATGAGGAGACTACATATTTATTACATGGATCATATCTGGAGAGCTAGTGATTTGCATATCTATTATTTTTATTTAATATAGTTGATCTATAGGATAGAAGGGCCTCAATAAGACAACTTAAGTTTTCATGCTCTCAAGAATTTCTTTTCCGTTCATTTCAATTGTGAATGGCTGTTTTCCATGGATACTTAATACTGAAGTTCTCTCTACTGATTATATGTTAGTACCTCAAATACCTCACAGTCCTTTCCGTACTAGGGACTTACACAGAGCTCTACCTTCCAGTTTCCCTTTTCTTAAGTAACCAGAAACTTATGTTGAAAGTTAGTAATACTAAGTTCTCTTGACAGTAATAAAGCCAGCTTTAAATATCAGTTCAGATGGGATGTACTCCCTGGAAATGTCGATTTTACAGAGAACAGAGAACTTAAGATCTAAATTTAGACACTTCAATTAAGTGCTTTAAATGGGGTGAATCCAGGCTTAAATTCCTGAACTGTTGTTAAAGATGTTCTCCATTGCCATCTTTTGTTTCTTTGAAAGCCTTCCTTTCAAAGGAAGAAAATTGTCTTGACACCATGAACAGTAAGGTTTACAATACAGAACTTGAAAATCAATGTAATATAACTTAAGTTAAATTTGATTTTAGGATTCAGGACACTTGGGATGCCAAACAGACTTTTTTCACCTTTGTTTACGAACAAAGCAAATCTTTATGGGCAAGTTGTAACAGCTGAAAAGGTAAAAAGCCAACACCCTACCCCCACAACAAGTAAAGTTTAGATTATTAAAACACAGAGTCAGCATTTCTGGCTGCTGATAGTCATCATGAATGTGCTGCTATGTTGTTTCCAAAAAAATTCCTCTCCCAGTTGATGATGCAGAAGCTTTTGCAGGAGGAACAGCACTTAGGAATGGGCTCTTCAGTCTCCTCATATCACCACACATTACACTGCAAGGGTCAGTCTTCCCTCACCTCATTTGTCTGGTTGTACAATGTCATTACAGGATCCACTCTGTAGTTCAGGAGGTGTAGGCAGGTGAAGACATCGTTTATTTCTCATCATGAAGACACATAATCATGTCTAACTTTTTGCATGAGTGCCTTTTGCAAGAGGAATGACAGACTATTGTTTTGATAAGTACTTTGTATGTACAGCCCTGGTTTGTGAGAGGTCCTCCTTTTTGCTGCCTGGCCTCACTAAGTCACATGAATCAATTTGGTCAAATATAATTTGTAGTTTGCATTTTTCACTGCAGAAAGGTATAATTTGCCAGACATATAACACTCCCCTCTTCTTTGCAAAGGTGAATCAAATAGACAAAGAGCATCCTGACACTTGATGGTCCCAAAATGTAAATGAAGCAGGAATGTATTTTTAATAACCTGTACTGACATTAGATAGAAAACACCTTTAATTTCCTTCACAGAGAAATATTTAAATTTTTTTATAGTAACAGTGTAGTCATTTTTCATGTGCTTTGGCATTTCTCTTAGAAAATTATTATTACAAATTGTGCTGCCATTTCTATGACTTGTAAAGGTGTTTTCTTTTGTTTGTTTTCTTTTGGCTTCACCTTTGCTCCTGTGTTCCCATTTCATTCTTTATATTTTAAAGAATACCACTAAGCAGCTGGAAGCTATATAAACATTGACTGCAATGAAAGCTATATCCCATTTTTATGGCATCTGAGAGGCTATTTTCAGGAACCCAGCTGCACAGGTGGGCTGGAATACAAACACAGAAGACCTTCTTCCCACCACACCACACTGAGCTACAGAGGATGAGATACTTTATAAAGAGAAAATAAGGGGACATTGCATTGGGATGCCTTCTTGACAAAGTTCAGTACTCTGCACCAGTTTACCCCTTGGCCAAAGAGGTAAAAGGAATTTGTTCACTCACTAAATACTGGGGACATGGAGAAGTTCTTCCCAATGGAGGTTTTGGGGGGAGTCAGACCAGCTAGTGATGCCACGCGTGGAGACCAGCCTTCTCACAGCAGAAAGTGAAGACCTAGTGGCCACTACCTGATGGAATATCCTCTGCATACAGGTAGGAAAGAAGCAGTAGCTGCTGCTATGGCAGATTCAGCAAGTACTGGGGCAGCACAACCAGCTGTGGCTAGATCAGCAGCAATTTCCACAGAAACAGCATTCGGGAAATATTCTTCAGGAAATATTCTTCAGACTGACTATGAGAGAAATTCTGCTTCTGAAAGAGCAGTCTTAACTAGTTGGGTGAAGACTGTCAGATATGATAGGAAGGGCAGCTAACAAAAGCCTGGCTTTGGAAGTTCTGAAAGGTGATCTGAAGCATCACTTACAGACACATCTGAAGATCTCTTGCATTGTTGCTGTTTGCTGCACAGCAAATTGCTACAAAGTAGGAGGGTTTACATGAAATAGAAATAATCTTTAAATCCCTAACTGAATGCCTGTTTATCCTGAGAACTTCCAGATGGGATATGACAAATCAAAATACTTAAGGTACACCTAAGGAAATAGGAAGATTAAACTTCTTAATAAGGTAATATATTTAAACGATATGCCCAGATCCTACCATTGACAGTGCAAGTAAACTCCTTTCTGAGATTAGTAGGATAAAACTGATTAATCCTAATTGAGTTTCCAGCAGACGCAGTCTCCTTAATTGATCCTATGTGTAACAAAATACTTCACAGAATGAAATTATCACCTGTGTGTGCAAACAAGTTTAATATGACCAACTGCGCTTACTGAAATGCTTAATGCTTTGAAACTCGGAGGGTGCCACAGAATTAATTTTGTATGTAGACACTCAGGAAAATTTAAGGCAGTCCTCTTAAAAGCAAATGAGAAAGGGTGGATCTTACTGTAGCTGAACCAAAGATTTCTCATATCCAGCAAAATAATGTATGTGATAATAGAAAAAAAATCCCACAGCTAAGGAAGCCAGCTGAGACCCTAAAATAGTACCTTGCAGTAGGGTTCACTAGAATTATTACACACAAGTGGAGACCAAATCCCAAACCAGTCCTCTGCTTTTTATTGCTTTAGCCTTCTTTGTCATCAGGATGTCACAGATCCACTGCTATCAACACAGGTCCACGTAATGAACATTTTTCTCACCATGTTACAGATCTGTTGAATGAAGAACGAGTCTGATTCAATTCTAAGGAGGTGGAAATGAAAAGGGAAGGTGTGTAATTGAGTCTGAGGCACCTATCCTCACTCTGAGGGAGGAAAACACGCAAGAGGAAAAGCAAGGAGAATCTGGGGAACTGCACGCTGGTGAATCTAACCTCAGTTTTTGGGAAGACAATGGAGTAAATTCTTGTGGAAACCATTTGCAGGCACACGAAGGACAAGAAAGTGACTGGTACAAGCCAGGATGGATTTAGCAATAGAAAGTACAACTGATCAACTTGGTTTGTTTTCCATGAGGAGATGACTTGATCTATGGAAAGGAGACAGAACAGCAGATACTGTTTATCTTGAATCTAGCAATATTCTCGGCATGGTATTCCATGTTGCTAATCCAAAGAGGTATGTTTTGGATAGATGGTGTATAAGGTGAATGGAAAATTGCTGGATTGTTGGCCTGAAGGGCTAACAGAGAGAGGTTTTTGAACCAACTGGCAGCTGGGTACCAGTAGTGCTACTTGGTGGTTGATACAAGAACCGATACTGTTTAAATTCTTCATTAAGGACTGGCAGCATCGAATACCCACCCAGTGGACTGGCAAACAAGCAAACTAGGTGGAGGAGTGGTTGATCTGCGGGAGAGTAGGGCTGCCATTCTGAGGGGCCTTCACAGGCTGGAGACATGGGTCAACAGCAACCTCATGCATTTCAGCAAGGGTAAATCCAAGTCCTGCCCCAGGACTGTAATAACCCCATACAATACAATAAACTGGGGGTTGGCTAGCTAAAAAGATGTGGTGGAGAAAAGGGGTTGGGAGTCCTGGTGGACAACAAGCTGAACAGTAATCACCAGTGTGCTTCTGTGGTGCAGGAAGGTGTAAACTGGATTTTATTAACAGGAGCATGGACAGCAGGTACAGGGAGAGATTATGCCCTTCTCCTGGCTTGTGCAGCACACTTTTTATTCAACACATTATGGTGGTTAAAAGCTGTGGGGATATTAATAAAAATGTGACCCTAGATAAATAAGAAAAGTGATTTTCCAATCTGATCACTCAATAGAAAAAGTACATTTGATTTTAACACTCTTCTTATTCATTTGTGAGATTCTATTATTTTGGTATTTGTGTTTCACAGGGAGACGACTGGTTAGAAGAGATTCTAACAAGGCAAAAGGGAGATTTTGTCACAAAACTTCAGAATATAGGTCATAAGGCTCGTGTGTTCACACAGAAATTCAGGAAATTTGCAAACTTGGGTGCATCTGCTGTTTTGACTGGTGTCTGGGCAAGGAAATGGAAATCTCCTCTGACAGGAAAGCCTCTCAGCATGGACATGAAAGGAGACATGAAAGCTGTCAAAACAAACCCCAGTTATATACACTTTATCTCTTTCAACACTGTAAGGAAACAGTTCCTCTGAAAGTGTACATCTTCCTGAGGAATGCAATTGATCCATCTCCTACAACATGATCAGCTCCTGGGTCTCTAGATTGCATCTAACTTTTAGTCTAGTTAGTAGCAAGGTTCATCAGTACTCTTACCATGGCCAGAGTCCCTGTGACAGTGGGTACTAACTTTTCCAATGCTGTCTTCCTAAGGGAGTGGCTCAGTGATGAGTGATTTTCAGATACATAGCCTAGGAAACACTGGATTCTTTATACCTGATCCCACTAGTATCTTTTATACTACTTCCTTTCATGATATGTTGATTATATTCTCCTTCTCTCATTTATCTCTGAACACTATATAAACGGGTTATAGCCATGGCTTTGTAGAGCACAAAGAAGCAACTGAAGTAGTCAGGAAACAGGATGAGATTAAGGTAGGTGGACCTGAAAATATGAGTGAACAGCTTGGTATAGCAATCATCTACATTGATCTTGGTGAACGCTTTCTGTATCTATTAAATACCAATAGATTTTTCATAGTGTAATGAAATTAATGAACTTAATGCTCTTCAGCATCAAAAGAAAGGGGAGCAGAAACAAAGCATTTCCATACACAGTAACTGACACCTCTCCATAACAAATGTTTAGTGGAGATTACCCGCAAAAGGCAATAGCAACAGCAATTCTGTCCCATGACAAAGATGGCATGGGGTAGTCTATATGACCAACAAAGACTTGGTTTAGCCTCATGTAATTCAGACTTCTAAGCAAAGGTTCTGCTCAGTAGAAGTTCCCTTCAAGGCTGTGCAGAGCTTTAGGGCTTGGTGGACTGAATCAATATTTTGCAGGTACCTCTCTTTTTGCATTGTCTATGGAGGAGGAATTTAAAGTCACGCAGCTGATGAGTTCCATGCATAAATTTAACCGGAAGGAATTTGGGATAAAGTATAGTGTCTGAAAATTAGGTTATTTTAAATATACGCCCTTGTTACATGACTTTATTTTAATAACTTCTTTTGCACAACATTTATTTTAAATTACCTCACTGAACAAATACCCCAAATAAATCTGTCTTTGGAAAGGTGCAAATACTGGCACTCACTTTGTATCATGAAAAGAGAGTTATGGACTGAGGAGTGATCTCAGTTGAACTTGTTGGCACTTTGAACGCTTGACTGTTGTCATCCTCCATCTCCTAAATGGTGTAACACAAATGAAATTGAGCCACACTTAGAATGCCAATAGCGGTGTCATGGTAGATTTCCAACCTCAGGAAATACTAAGTAGCAAGAACTCCTAAATCCCATAGAGGAAGACAGGGCTTCTCTGTAGCACAAAATAATATTCACCTTTATCTATTTTATCTTTTCTTAATAAAAAAAATAATAGAAAAGATTAATAGTTGTGAAAAATTCTAGCAGAATACATGGTCTGGACAGAAATTACATTTATTGAGCCAGTAGCCTCCAAACAGTGCTATTTATTATTCCTGCTTCCGACGTGTTATTGAGATGATTTTTCTGAAATGAAAATCATTAAAATTGCCATTAGAAAAACCAGCAGCACAGAATAATAACCAGCAGCTAAGCTACTGGGTTCTGAATAAGGACTTCTAATTCTCCATAAGCTTTTCTCAAATTCCCCTTAATATGGCCAAAGACATTCGCAAATTGGAAAAGCTTCAGCCAACAGAACATGGCTTATGGGCTTAGTGTGAGGAGTCAGCACAGCTTCACAAAGCTCTCTCAAGGTGCTCTCAGCAGAGTCTCAAGTGACCAAAGACAGTGGCTTCTCACATGCTCTTGTCTTTAATAGGTAAATCCAATATTAGTTCATCATCCTTCTAAGAGTGTGACTCCTCTGGCAGCTGGATTTTTGAAGCCCTAGGATTTCTGAAGCAAAGTGGATTTCTAGTGGAACCACATATAATAAAAGCTGCAAAAGTCTGAATGAGAAAAATGAATTTTTCACAGACAAATAATTGACAATGAATTCTACAGACCGGTGGGTTTGTGAGCACAGGATATGTTGCATTTTGGAGGACTCTGAATGTCCTTGCAGAGACTAGCTTCAATTTAATGGCCGTGTAGCTCTATTGTCATGGGAACTGTTGTGCTGCTATTGTACGATTTATTTTTTCAGTCCAGATAAGGTATTATCCAGTAATGAAACCTGTTACACAGATATGGTCATTTATATTATAAATGGTGATAATAATTTCTGTCTGTGAGGTGCTTGTACATCATGCAAGGTATTGCACTCTCAAAGGATTAAGCATGTTCTCTGTTCCAAATCACTGGCCAACATAATTTATGACATAGGGATCCTTTTTACTCTATTCAGCATCTTCACACCCCTCTATCTATTTAGAAGACACTGGCATGTTTTCTTCTGTATAGTGTTCTTCCCTCCTTGTTTTTTTCTAATTTTTTTTTTGTCTTTTAATTTGCATCAATAATTTCAATCTAATTAAAAAAAGATGAAGAAAACCAGCCGGTGTGAAGGAAAAAAATCTAATGATATCCACAGAACAGAGTAATTGTGGATAAGTTTCTTTTTCTATGGAAATGATCTGGCATCAGATACCACCCTGAACTACCACCTACTGTCTGGTGGGTTTGTGCTTTGTTTTAAAGCATTCGTTGTGGCAAACACAGTTTTTCATGCAAGGCCTTGATCCTGCTGAGAGTTGTCTTGACAATAAGATATCCTAAATTCCCTGTAGGGCAGGAAGCCAACCCCCTAAGCCAACAAAAGGAAAATGAGGGTGTGCATACAGTTATCGCTTGTGCTCCCACTGTTTCGATGGAAAACTCCTGTGCTCCAAAGGCACAGACAAAATTGAATCAGCTGAGGAAGCAGGATGCAAGCTGGTTGGTAATTTGAACCACATATAAACCAATGTAATATCTTTTTGCGTCTACAAGTGCCTTGAAACAATAGCTCAGAGTGGGATCAACTACTGTTCTCATCTCTGTTTAAATGTACATAAACATAGACACACAAAGACGTTGGTAACTGTAACCCTCTTCCTCTATTCCTCTGCTAAGGGATGCAGTGCTCTGTGGCCAAAGGCTTAGCTCCAGTGCAGTCCAGCTGCAAAACATGGGGATAAATGTCAGAGCAAATTGTTTATTGTGAGAAAGAGATGTGAGGAAGTGCATGCAATCATGCAAGACAAAGAAGCTAAAACTGCAAACTCATAGCAGCTTGAGGACCTAAGAGGGAAAACACCAACATGAAGACTTGGTGTATAAAAACCTAAAAGAAAAAAAAACTGGGAGTCATAAGATAGCAAAAGAGTAATATCAGGGCTTGGCCTCTTCCACAGAGCAGTGGAGGCTGAGCCTTTGCCCCCTCCTTGACCACTGCCTGACCTACAAATAGTCAGGGCTCCTTATTAGGGGTTGTGAGCATATGAATGCTTAGAGTAATAGCTTGGTAAGTGTAGTTGTGGTGTGTATTAGCTAATAAATTACTTCTTTGGTCTTTTAAGCTATGTGAGTATGTGAGAAGCACTTGAGCATATGGTAAACGCTGCCTGAACAAAATGATCCAGGGAGAGCTGAAACAAGGATAATGAAAAGAACTTTGTAATTTGCAGTTTTGTTTTTTTTCCATTTCAAGGGAGTAGGCTTAGCCATTCATATGACCACAATTTAGAAAATCACTATCAGCTTCTGTTTTCTATACTAACCTCTGACCACTTACATGGGAATAGAAACCAACAGAGAAAAAGAAAACCAACCCTGTCAACTAAAAGACTTCAGTCTTTTATTTTGTATTATTTCCTACAGTATGACCCTAAAAAAAAAAAAAATTAAAATATATAATGGCAATTTGGCAACTCTTCTTCCACCATATTTGCAACCTTCTATATTTCTGCCATGTTCTTCATTATCCTTTCCTGGGACTAAAACTCTTAAACTTGATATAGAGCTCACAGATTCTAACATGGAAGTGTGTAGTCTATGGCGAAGCAGGGGAAATACAAATGTAATGATACCTGCAAAAGTGTTCTTCCAGTCAGTGGGGGGAAATGTGTGAATTAATGAGTCTTGCTGGTTATCTTTGAAAAGCCCACAAAATTTAAGACAATATAATTTTTTTCAGCATAATTTCTACCTTTATGTACTTAAATGAATCATGAGAGTAACAAACCCAAACATCATTTAACCATCAGAAGCCCTTCAGAAAGATGACAGCTAAACTCTGAGATACTTTTTACATTTAAAATTCAGGCTCTTTTCATTATAAAAGCATTTGGTTTATTTATATTTTTGCTCAGAAAGGAGAAAGATGGCAGAGGGAGGCAGAGGTGGGAGACAAAAGCAAAAAGTCATCTTGTTGGATGAACCTTTGAAAGCTCTTAGGCTGAGTTGTGGAAGACAATAGAAAATGCTACTTTCGTTATAAAATGTAAAGCATATTTTGTGTCCTTCAGTAGTAGAAAATACAGCAGAGAGGATGCGCTTTGGGATAAAATTGTATACTATCTGCTTGAAGTGCAGGCCATATGAATGGAAATATTAAAATGTAATAATATCTCTATTGAAAAGTCAGATGAGAGAAAACCTGTCTGCTGCTATTTTGTTCTCAGATCTTTATGTGGTCTGACATTTCTAGCCAGACTAGCGGGAAGCAGCTGCACAGCACTGGGAGCTACACTAACAAAGATTGCTCTCCTGTAGAGCTGAGCCATCAGGACAAGCTTCTTAACATTTCTGGCATGAAACCCAGACCTTTGCTAAGATTCCTCTAGAGCCTAGACACAGAAGAAGCTGACACCATGCGGACTTCCTTTAAGCAGTTTTGAGATATGCTGTGCTCTCCTGCGTTTGGGCTTCACACTGTAAACCATACACTTAACATCTTTGATTTTAACACCTCTGCTACTTCATCCAGGGTTGAAACATCCTGACCTCTGATAACGGGTTTCACATCTCACCTCAGCACCTCTTCTTTCCTCTTTCATGTCCCCTCTGTGCCCAGAAGCCTTTCAAATTCTGCCTGCAAATTATCATGAAACCTGTGTTTGTGTTAGAGCTGGGCAGAACCACAAATGCATCTTTGTGAACTGTGTGATAAAAAGATACCTAGCAGTTTAACTACTATGATTTCATTCACCTCACAGCAGAAGGCATGCTATAGGATGAATGCTGGGACCTGATACAATCCCTTCGAACATGCAGTGGATAAAATATAGATCAAGAAACAGAGAATGCATGGGAGAATCACCTCACTCCGAAGAAGGCCACACCAGCATGGAGAAAGCATAGCATCCCCTGTTTTTCACAATCATCTCACCTGTATGTGTGTAGGGTGTGACAAGGTTCAAGGGAATCTCTCTATATTTGGCTGATACCCAGAAGTAATTTCAGTACATTAGTTCTGTTAGTAGTCAGGGTAACTTAACCTCACAGACAGCATCCCAGTAACAGAAGAGCTTTACATGATCCTTGTGAATTCCCCCTGACTGGTGCAATGTGCTTTTTAATGACAAAAACCAATTTGATCCTACAAAGACTGCCTTTTTTGCATGACTCCAGCACTGTAGGTCTTATGTACTTTAACACAAACATTTCTGAAGTAGGAGCCTTGTAGAAATGAACGGAGAAGTCCATTTTAGTTCCATTCCTGGGTTTGGATCTTCCTATTCCTCCACCAAAATAACTCTAGTGAATTACATGAGAAATCTGTCCCTTGCAAGCCAAGAAATACAGTTCAAACTGTTTGTTTCATGAAGCTAAAGGTATCAACACAATAGCATTCTCATATCACTGGCAGGTAAGACACAATTATGTAATTTGGAGATTTAAAGCAGATCTGGAATAAGATAGTAAGTTTGCTTCCCTTAGAAATGATTCCAGGGGTTTTAAAGCAAGAACTGAATGTAAAGTTCGAGGGTTTTTTTCACTAATATAATATTCTGCATCACTCCTCATTGTCAGATGAGTATTTTGTAAAATATTGTTTCTCCAGACAGTGTGATACCCTGAGACTGTTTTAAGACGCTTTGTAGTCAGATTTTTAGATAAAGATGTACAGAGAAAACACTTTTTGAAAACAATACACTATAAATTTTAAATCAATATTTTCCTTGATTGCATGTCTACCCAGGAGAAAAGTTCTAGTTCATTTACAAGCTATTAGGTTCAAACTAGAAATGACTGGATGAAATTCAGTGAGTCAGATGAAGAGACAAGTCAGAATAGATAATGTTTATGGCTTAAAATCTATTCAACTGTTTGAAGGAAAAAAAAAAGTAATCTAGATTGATTTGTAACATGGAGTTGTTTGCTTTGGTTATTTTGAAGGGAAAGACAGAAAGCTCAAGTCTAGAAATACATACTTCCCTGAGAGATCTGTTTGGTTTATCAAACTGTTAATGCATATTGTTGAGGGCCAAAAATAGGAGCTGAAAACTTGGGCACTGATGCAGCAAGGTACTTAAAATGAGCTCAGCCTTAAAATTGCTTTAATCACAGACAACGTTTCTGGTGCTACTGCCCGAGTTTAGAAAGCAAATTTAGCACTAATGAAAAGACGCCAGAATGAAACAAGTAAAGGCTGTCATCTCTTTCTGTACGGAAAAAAATGACAGGGGAAATAGAAAGTCAAGCTTTTTTAAGCCTTTCCTGCCTGCCCCATCCCCATTACCCCTCCCCCCATATGTTTAAACTTAATTTTATTCCTGATGCAGTCCTTGAGATGCTTAGCAACAATTTCAGTTAGCACCAACAAAGGCAATGCTATATTGACACACATTCAAACTAATAATGTAAAAGGTAGTTTGTAGCTCTAGCCAGTCCTGTTAACTAGCCAGTCCCCTTAACAGTTCATCATCTTTCTTACCTCTTTCACTGCTTGAACTTGTTATCCATGGTTCCCACATTAGCAACACCTCAGCACGATGTCTGCTACCTTTTCTCTCACTCAGAACATGTCAGGATATTTGCCTGACTGACAGGTTTAATTATGAGTAGCTGGAGCATGATAGCATCGAGGGCACAAAGGTGACCAAGAGAAATGAGGTTTGGGGTGGATTATTGGAGGCCTTAGGTATCCTTGTAAGCCTCCAAAGGTGTTAGGCTGTGAAACAAAGGTTTTCTTGGTAGAAATTTTTCAGAAGAGGTGTTCTGGTTTCTTAACCTGGGAACTGTTTTCATAAATAATGCGTAGTTCAACTGAGACATAAACTTTTATTCCCCCACAGTCCCCTGTTCTTGGCATTGATAAACTTCTCATCAGTACCGAGTATCACTGTCTCTCTAATGCAACATTGAAAATTCTTCTTCATGTTGTAAAATGGGAAAGAACTTTGGTGGGGGTTGGTTTTATGTGTTATTTTCAGGGCACATTTTCTACAGTGTCTTGCTGTAGCAAACAAGAAGCTTGCAACCTACAGCAAGATCTTACCAGATTTTCATTAAGACATCCTCTGCGCTTCATGCACCAACAGGACGGGAATGAGATTCACGCTGTACTTCCCGCATGGGACATGAGGTTGCCCTGAATTACAGTTCCTAACCCAAAACAGTGCAGAATTTCTATAGTCTCCTCAGAAACCAGTTCCTACAAGAAGTGTTCAGGGATGGGTGAGGATAGGAATGAGAGCCAAACCCAGCTCTTCTCTCCCAGCATATGTCTCTAAGCGTGGCTGGAAGATGTGTAGGGAAGAACATGGCATCAAAGCAAGGGGAGAGCAGTTCCTGCATATCTGCCTTGTTTGCAGGAATGATTAGTTACAGGATTTAGATGAATTTGTCTAACTTTTGAATGTGCTAATACTTTTTTTCCCTCATGATGTTCTAGATAAATACATTCCAAAATTGCCAATGCAGCATTTGAAAAAGAACTTTCAGGTGTTTAGGTTTGGAGATAAGAGCACCCCTAGCTCTTCTGCTCTGTGTTGTAACTCCCTTCAGCTGTTTCTTTCCAAGCTGAAAAGTCCTAATCTGTTTAGCCTCTCTTCATGTCTCATCATACATGTTGTCCTTCTCTGCACCTTTTTTATTCCTGCTATATCCTTCTTCAGTAACTACACTAGGTGTTCAATATACAGAATGCTAACATTTTACACATTGGCTCTAAGATATTTTCCAAGCATTGTGCCTGATCATGATTATATATTTTTTTAAACTTATCCCTATGTGGGTATTTATGTATTTGCTTTCCTCTGTGCATGTATATTACCTTGCATTTGTTAACATTGAATTTCATTTCTCATTTCATGTCTCTGTAACTCAGTGTCATACGTTGTCTGGCAAAACTTTAGGTACACTTAATATTTACTGTGATGACTAATTTTGTGTCAGCAGCAAATTTTATCACCTCACTAATTTCCCCTCCTTTCACACAATTATGAACACATGGAATAGCACAAGCTCTAGAAAAGATACTTGAGTGAAAATATCAGTGGTAAACCATTCATTTACCTTTGCAGTAGCTTTCTGAAAGTCAATAATTTAATTGAAATTCAATAATGCTGTATTTACCAGGGCTCTTTTATCCCTTGCTTTTTGACTGCTCCAAAGGAACTAACAGATCTGTGGTGCATGACAAACACGTTGACTTTTCCCCAATGCTTTGTACTTATACATAGGAAATTATTCCTGTTTTATTATAATGTCTACCAGTTTTCTTACTGCAGAAATCAGATTTATTGAGCTGTATTTGTTTGAAATCTCTCTTAAAAAATTGGTTTAACATCCTCTGTCTTCTGATAAAAAGCCTTACTTTAAAAGTTACATATATGTTTTTAGTAAATAATTTTAGCAGTTATTAATTGTATAAATTTGTTCTAAATAGCTCTCCTGCCTTTCATTTTGTAAAAGGTTCTCAGAGTTGTACTTGAATGCAGGACCCTTTTTTAAACCTCTCTACAGTGAAAAGTAGAGCATAACAAAATTTAACTTTTTCACTTTTACTACACCTGGAGAATTTTCTATCCTGACTGACTCTGGTTGGTTTCCTGCTTTGATGCATTTTGGAAAATTCCTACTGAAAGTTTTTCTGCTTTTAGCAAGTTTCTTGTAGACAACATTCCTGACCTGCCTCATTGCCACTCTACATGCCACGTGCTGCTTTCCGTTCTTTTTTGCATTCCTCATTTGGACAATAGAGGGAACACAGGTAATTATTTTTCCTCTGAAGCATCAACCATTTTCTGGCAGTATGGTGAAGGGACTACACTGGCCTCTTGGAAGAAATCTCCTTATAGAAAAAGTAGGGAGGCTTGGGAGATGGTTTCTTCAAAGGAAAAGTAGCTTCCCTGGGGGCAGCTGCCACCCCTGAAATAGCACAACTCCACATCATTCTCAACAATGCAACATATTGGGAAATAAGAGTTTATTTTAAATGGTAGGTTTAACCTTTGAGTAGGGATATTAAATACTGCATGAAATATGAGTTGCTGGGTGATGTTTGCCTAAAATGTCACCTCTTAAAACTCCTGGATTAGAACTGAATCTAAAGAGAGCATGGGAAATTCTGTTAAACTGACAATAACACTTGTTAATACTTTTCCTAGCTTTTTCATGAAAAGTGGGTTTTGTGAATGATATTTTTAAGGAAAGTATGAATTAATCAAGCAGTGGTAGTCGCTTGAAACAACTTCAGCTGGGTGCAGTACCACTGGAAGGAACAGAAGGGGCAGGGGAAGGTTCCTCCTCACTCCTCAGACTTACCACAGTGGACCCTACATGGCTGCTATCCAGCATGGTCATGGTCTTTGCCAGTTTACTTTTTGTCACTGAATCTTCACCTCTTCAGTTTAATTTCTTTTACCTTTTGAACTTGTGCTCATCCACACATATCAAAACCAGAGACCAAAGTGAGAAACAAATCCCACCTTCCACCTCCAGGGCTTGATGAAATTTCACTCTTTCCTCAGCTTTCAACATCATGTAATCCACTTCTAATAAAATACCATCACAGCACTTCATATTCCTAACAAAATTATAAGCACTTTACTCAATTTATAAAAAGCATTTATACCTAGTTGTATGTGGAAAATGGTTATTCTAACCAAAGAAACTTTAGGTGCTCACAGCAGTATGGCCTACAATGCATCAGGGTAAAACCAAGACCTCGACAAGGATTCCATGAGAAACAAGCAAACAGATCAGAGCATTTGCAAGAGATACACAAGCTCCTTGGGGTTTGAAACTAGATCTGCCACATTTCCAGTGAGTCCCCTGGCACTGTAGGAAATCTGTCCTACAAATCTCTCTCCTTCATTTCAATCACACATTCCATCTTGATCCTCCCCAAAAGGAAAAGATTCTGAAAAACACCTCCAACAATGCTGCATCTTCCTTGGCAACTGCTGGTAGTTTTCCTGACCAATGGAATAGGAGCCCCTCTGCTCAGGAATATGGGATTTAGATTTATCACAGGAAGTTGTATCGTGCTAGCAAGACTGCTCTGCTTCAGCAAGGTAGGCTTTTGCATCTTCCACCCACTGCTGATACAGCATTCATGGTAACAGCAATGGGGATGGAAAAAACGTCAGGAACGACAGGTTTTTAACAGTGCCATTTCTTCTTTGTCTTCTGCCACCACAGCACTAAGTTGCCACTGTAAAGCTCTTGAATCTGCTACACTTATTGCATTTCAGAGAGGCACATTTAGAATTAACTCCTCTTGCATTTGTAAACAGCCTAAATTAATAGAAATTAAAGTATTTGACATTTTAGATCACTTGATGACAATTATTTCATTGCACTGGGTTTTTCACATTTCAAAACCAGAAAATAACTACATACACTTTTTCCTCCAAATTAGTGTGTTCTCAGAAATTCACAAGTCATATTCTTTTCTTCAACAAGATTTGCAGAGCAGATGCATACAAACCACCTGTGCAACAAAAACCTTCATTTCTTTCCCCATATACTCATTCTTTCAGGTTGATGCTATTCACAGCATATGAGGTCATGGCCACCTTTCCAAGGCTGATGGATGACCTCCAGAGACTAACACTCAATACAAAGCTGCCTACTTAGATGATACAAGTCATCTACAATGAAGACTGGAAATGCCAGCTGCAGAGACTGATGGCTGATCTGTAATCACTGCAAAACACAGGTCATGCTTCTATCAGGGCCAAATATTCTACTAGCTGATGAACTACCTATTATCTGGGTTACATCACGGGAAATGGCCAGGGGAAGGTGTCATTTATGAAACTGCTCCTTTGGCTTAGACACCAATCACAACAGTAAAGGAAGCCTGTGGCGGTTTAACCCTGGTGAGCAGCTCAGCACCACACAGCCACTCACTCATGCCCGCCACCCAATGGGATGAGGTAGAGAATAGGAACAGTAAAAGTGAGAAAACTTGTGGGCTGGGATAAAGACAGCTTAATAAGTAAAGCAAAGTGTCACATGCAGGGAAAGTAAAACAAGGAATTCATTCACTACTCCCCATCAGCAGGCAGGTGTTCAGCCACCTCCAGGAAAGCAGGGCTCCATCACACATAACAGTTACTTGGGAAGACAAATGCCACAACCTGACTGTCCTCTCTTTCTTTCTCCCATCTTTATTGCTGAGTGTGATGTCATATATCATGGGATATCCTTTTGGTCAGTTTGGATCAGCTGTCCCAGCTGTGTCCCCTCCCAGATTCTTGCCCGTTCTTAGCCTACTTGCTGGCAGGGCAGCATAAGAAACAGAGGTGGCCTTAACACTGTGTAAGCACTGCTCAGCAATAGCTAAAACATACATGTCTTATCAACACAGTTTTGGCCACAAATCCAAAACAGCATCACATGAGTTGCTATAAAGACAATGAACTCTATCCCAGCAGAAACCAGTACAATCTCCACCCCTTATTTCATGCCATTGGACAATGTGGGACTTGAGCATGACGTTAAATGATCAAGAAGGTGCAGTTAGGATGGCAAGGAGTTCAGAAAGATCACCAGCTATCTGTTCTTCTGGTAACACTGCTGTGCTCAGACTCTTTTTAAAATATCTGACAAATCCATTTTCAAATAATAACTTTCACATTTAAAGAAACATCTGAAAAAGTTTTGCAAACTGAGCTGCAGGTGACTGCACCTGCTGACAGATTCAAACCCTTTGAAGGACACCTGTTAGAATCAGGTTCCCCTCTGGTGCATTTTCATTTTGCAGTCAAAGAAAGTCCCTCCTATAGTTGCCCCTGTGTGGGATGCAGTACGATTGTTCTACTTTTCTACACAAGTCCAATCATTTCATTTCAGCAAGGAGACTGTACCCAGCACTACCTTACCTGATGAAGCTGCAAGGTATGTGACTAGTTTAAAGGATTCTGGGTTTGTCTCTTTTTATGTGTTTACTTATTTTGTCTAATATTGGCTCTTTCTTGAATGTATTCATATAAGCTTAGCTCTTGAATCTTCATCCAAACTCACAGCTGCTGACTGCCCTAAATCCAAAACAAATAGTGGGGTTCTGAAGACAGAACTGCTACTTTGGCACTGCCAGTACAATGACATCATATACAGATTATTTGCTGTTGACCCTGAAGGTGGAAAAAAGAAGAAGAAGAAAAAAAAAAAAAAGCAAAAAAAGACACAACTCTAGTAAAAATTCTAGCAGTCTTATGCATAAGAAGTACCAAAGGTGATCCATGTGATACAGGGATTGTAGAATTTTTAACAAAATGTAAAAGACATTAGATTTGTATCTTTCTAGAGAACAGTTAGATACTTGAGGGAAATAAACACAAGTGATGCTGCAACACTAGGTGACTGCTCAACATGGGAACATAAGTTATTTTTCTAACAGAACAGAATCAAACATACATGGAAACAGGTTTACTTTGCAGAACACAAACTTTAGCATAAAATACTAACAGTGGCATTCCAAGAAAAAAATGCATACATGTAAGAAGTGGAAAGAAGAGGCTACAGGAATACAAAGTAAACCTAAGACATGCAGTAACAGGGACTGGCTTTTTTGTTTCATTCATCTTCCCATATTTTTGAGTATTACACAAGTGCTCATGAATGGGATAACTTCCCTGAAAAAGTCAAGGTACATTTTTTGGTTTTTGGGGTTTTTATTACAGGTTTCCAAACAAATAAATAAATTTGGTTTTCTTTCACTGAAGACCTGCACAAATCCTCTGTCCTTAGCCCTCTCAGTGAGAGCCGTTACAGAACAGTATGAGTCTCAATAGTGATTCAAATATCATACTTGCTTCATGTATTAATTTCATGTGAAAACTAGTCTTAGACCCTTTCTAGGGAGAAAATTTTGAGATAGTCTGAATTTGACAGACAATCTGAATTTGAATTCACTATAAATTTTTTACTTTTGAAATGCAAAGATTTTCAAGAAAATCCTGCATTTATTCTTCAGAGGGCTTTGAACATACTGGGACATGCTTCATTTTATCTACATGACTTAATAAGTCACTAAGTTTCTAAACTTAAAAGGAAAAGAAAAAATGATAAATGTTCAGCTTCTCTATTACTCATATAAACATTAGTTTTATCCCTACTCAATGATTTTTTTTTTCCAAAATTGATCTCCCAAAGAAAAGCAAGAAATTCCTGTACCAAGATACAGCTGCAGAGCTTTAAAACTTTGAGATGCAAGTAATGATAGGAGAAACTGGTTAAAACTGAGTTTATTACTTGCCTTCTATAATGTGCCTTAGGTCAAACTTTCCAGAAAGCAAGAAGGAAAAAAATCTTTGTTTAGAAAGGTAACTCTCTTTTTGCAAAATGAAATAAGGGCTCCTGGCTTTTTCTCAATGTGTTGGTTGCACTTGCTGCTCTTTTTTTTTGCCGTGCACAGGGAAGCACACAACCTTCTATAATCTGTTTGTACCCCAATGCCAGTCCTGGCAGCCAGCCCCCACAAGAACCCATTCATCTACATTGTTCACCTTCTGTTCAGCCTTATGCTTCCCAACACTTCTGGCAGTGGCCACCACCACACCAGCTGAACTACCAAATGCAAATTTACATGGGGCTGGATGAGTTTGGGCTCCCTGGACCCATGAGTGACAGCTGCTCTGGCACGTGCTCTCTTGGTAGAACTGCTCAGTGCCTCCCATTAGAGTGAGGCTGCATCTATCCCTGGCTCCCCAAATATTAAATTGTTCCCTCAATGTACATGAAAAGATAAAATATTTAGTTTATCCATTGGCTTTACCTAGGTCATCAGTTAGCACCAATCATGAATATATGGCAGTATAACACAATTTCAGCTATGTATTATAGAAAACTTTTAAAATATCATCTTTTTTCACAGCAAGTTAATTCAAATACACTACCAAAATGCCTGGTTTACATCCAAGACTCCTGATATCAGCATCCTGGAACAAATTAATGAATATCTCAGCAACGCAGTCAAGAGGAAAAAGATTTATTAGAGATGGCATTTGCTTACTGGTCACTACATAGCTTGAAGAACGAAATGAGAGTTTGCAGGTTTTGCCTGTCTTTATCTTTATCTTTATCTTTATCTTTATCTTTATCTTTATCTTTATCTTTATCTTTATCTTTATCTTTATCTTTATCTTTATCTTTATCTTTATCTTTATCTTTATCTTTATCTTTATCTTTATCTTTATCTTTATCTTTATCTTTATCTTTATATCTTTATCTTTATCTTAATATCTATATTTATATTTATATTTATTTTATCTTTACCTTTACCTTTACCTTATTTTTATATCTTTATCTTCACCTTCATCTTCATCTTATATATCTTCACCTTTATCATCTTTGTCTTTGTAACTTAACCTTTATCTTTGTCTTTCTTTGCCTATTTTATGTGCTACCATAGATGGGGACTTTGTGTCAGTGTTTGATGGACTGAAATTTTGGGATTTAGGCACTTTGAAATAGCCTACAGAGTTAATTGTTTAACTATCACCTAAGCATGAAACCCTCTAATACTCCTAGCATACTAATTATACTTTGAAATCCCTCTAGTGATTGGTCCTGCCCTGGTATCTTACGAACAACAAAGCTTAAAAAAACCTTTCATTTTTTTCATTACATCTTTTAAATAGTTCTATAGACTAGACTGCAAAGAGATCAAGCTCCTTGCTCGGTGCTGTGCTGTGAATCAATGACAGACTCAGCAACATACCCAAAATGACATACAGCAGTTTACTCTCCTTTAACTGACAGGCTGTATTTTCCAGATAACAAATTATGAGATGTACAGGTCTTTATTTCCCCCTATAGCATACAAATTCTCACTACTTGGAGTTAGGTAGGCATTCTATATTTTTAATGAAGCTGTATAATGTTTCACAATTAGGCAGTTTCCTGATGGGAAACTTCTGGTTCTTTTTCCAAAGTTTTAGAGCTCCTTGGAGCATTGTCCTATTCTGTTATCTTAGTTCTTATTTTTGTAAAAAAAACCACAGAACTTTTGAGACTGTGCTTATTTGTTTTGCCTCCCTATGTTAAATACCTGGCCCGGAATTGAAAACTGAAATCTTCAAAAGTGTTCTTTTTCAAAGGTAGCAATTATGAACAAATTTGTTTGGGAAAGGAAGAGAAAATGGCGCTTCATTATAAGGACTTCAGGCGGAGAAACTGCTGCCTCAGGAAAAAAATGTACATAATTGTTTCTTTCAGTCATTGTTAATAAAATGGAAGTACTGTTTACAGAACTGTGGGAGCACTGCCAGAAATCCCTCTTCAGTGCAACATCAATATAAAGTATTAAACCAAATTATTCATTCAGATCCCATTCTTTTCCTCCATTAGGGTCAGCACTGGTTTTAGACCCAGACTGCCTCCATGTGCTGGTTTTGGCTGGGATAGAGTTCATTTTCTTCATAGAAGCTAGTATGGGGCTGTGTTTTGGATTTGTGCTGGAAACAGTGTTGATAACACAGGGGTGGTTTTGGCTTGCTGCTGAGCAGGGCTTGCACAGAGCCAAGGGCTCTTCTGCCTCTCACCCACCCTCCAGCGAGCGGGCTGGGGGGGCACAGGGAGCTGGGAGGGGACACAGCCGGGACAGCTGACCCCAGCTGAGCAAAGGGATATTGCACACCAAACAACATCATGCTCAGCGTATAAAGCTGGGGGAAGAAGGAGGAAGGAGGGGACATTCAGAGAGATGGTGTTTGTCTTCCCAAGTAACCATTATGTGCAATAGATTCCTGCTTTGCTGGCGATGGCTGAACACCTGCCTGCCGGTGGGAAGTGGTGAATAAATTCCTTGTTTTGCTTTGGTTGCACAAGCAGTCTTTGCTTTACTTATTAATTTTTCTTTACCTCAACCCGCAAGTTCTCACACTTCTACTCTTCTGCTTCTCTCCCCCATCCCACCTGGGGGAAGTGAGCGAGCGGCTCTGTGGGGCTTGGTTGCCAGCTGGGGTTAAACTGCAACACGCAGCAAGCACTTATTGTCAGGGAAATAGCTGTTACAAAATGAGATGTGAAGTCTAGAGTGGCATCAGCAAAGCATTGCAGTCTAGTGCTATAATGGTGAAGAATCCCTTTCATCTCAGACTAGAAAACAGCCTTCAGCACTGAAGCTACTCAGCTGCTGAAGGACTGAATGTTTGTTTAATACCCTTTGACGATATTTGCCAACCAACTTCTGCTACGCAATGTAACAAATGGTATGAGCCTTGTTTTGCACAACAGACTCTAGCAGTCTTGCAGCTCCAGTGACTGAGCTATAAATTCAATGGCCCTTCATTTGCCTGCTGTCTGATACCTCCTGCATGTTTTCTAGATGACTACTTAGCTTTATCAGACCACCAAAACCAGTGGTGACTTCCAATCACCATGGTAAGCATGTTCAACACATCTGGAAACACGATGGTTCCCAGGTACATTCTCGCTGTGTGATGCCCTTCTTATTTTACAAGTGCCATCTATCAGTGCTTGCTAGCCTTTCACTGGGCAAGAGGTATGTCGGATCAAGTAATGCGTGGCCAGCAGCCCCTCTTAGTATCTTGTTACTCCATCATTCACAAATAGACCACGTTTGGTCTTTCCCATGTGATGCATGATGAGCCCGTTTCTCAACCAGATCAGCATGATGTCACAGATGTGATAAAAATTAGTTTCCTAAGCCAGTAAAACTGCTGTGCTATGTTAAAAGAAAGCTTTAACCTTCTTGGTATGCTTGATACCATGATACTGCTTGGCCTTGGCATGTATCACATGCTTTAATGTACTCCAGTGAACAGTCAGGATGCTGGCAATACCTACATACCTTCAGTGGCGGGTATTTCCTAAGGACAGCGAATAAGGTCGATTCCCATTACCACAGCTATTGTTTAAACTGTGTTTCAAAAACAGTGACTGTTTTAAAGTAGTAGCCAGACATCTCGTTGGACTACAACACGGTTTTGGGGATATATCATCACCTCATGAAATCCTTCATTTAGGCTTTGAAAAGGTGATTGATTCCTTAGCCAGGTATCCTGCCTCCATAACCCAACATTTAATTGTCTTCTGCTCCAGAAACCAGACTGGATGGAGGAGGAGGAGGGGATTAGCTCTCTGCCCCACTGTCCTGGGCTATTTTGAAGCCTTTCTGTGAGTTCTCAATGGTGCTGGCAAACCTACAGAATAACTGTATTGTACAAAGATTTGACTAACCCCTCGCCTCTGATTCCTGTAAGACTTGGAAGCACAGTTTTGCAGCAAGGCACACAGCACACAAGCTGCTTATGAGCTTCTTTGAAGACAGACACAGTCTTGAACTGTAGTGGAGATACATGCAGAGAGGTTAGTTTTGCTGCATGTGACAGACCTTTTTTTAACAGCAAATTACAATTCCATTGTCTTGTTTTTGAAGGTAATCAAAGCTCCAATAAATGCAAAGTTTTTTGGTATAAAACAGGATCCTACATATTTCCCATATATACCTACTCAGTAGTTCAAAAGGCTGATTGAAGGAAACTTGTATTGGTATCAAGGCAGTTTAATACATAAAAAACCCTCTGCATTTCAACTGAGAGGGAAAAAACAGGCTCCTGAGAATTTAATGATTGTTTTTCAAAAGGCTTTAGTGACTTAGGAGTCCAAATCTCACTGACTTGCAAGGAAAATTATGTTCTCACAGGTCCTGGAGGCTTTTAAAATTAAGACAAATGTTCCTAAATTACTGGAACACTTTTGAAAAGTTTCCCCCTAAATCACTGTGGTGAAATACTCCACACAAATCAGATCAGGATTATGTTATATACATTCGCTTCTCCTTGATAAGAAAAAGATTTTACCTTTCTCTTTTCACTGCTATATACATCATGTGTCAGTTTAACTTAAATGCTAAAGGCTTTTATTCTCACAATCAGCCTGTGGTTTAAGTGAATTATAAAGGAGAAAAGTGTTAACAATTCAGTTCACAGAACCCCTAGAGTTACCCTATGGAGAATTTTAGACCTAGCATTAAAGCAAATAGTCTAGCTTTAATAAAAGAAAGATTATGGATGTTGTAATACATGAATTATTAACAAAAAATATTCCAGCCAAGATAAATCAGAATAGTGAAAATCATCCTCTTATTCTACTTCTGTCTGTTAAGTCATCTTTGATCAAATAAGTTCATTTTAGGCTTTGATCAAAGATTTGTTTCTTTTAAGGTACAATTTTTGCTGAAATATTAACAAAAGCCTATCTAACCTTTCAAGCTGGATAACACAGAGGGCATCGCAAACAATGAGGATTTCACACATTACTCCCATATAGCTACTTCTGGGGTAAACACAGCAACCCTTCTGCTGATCAGCATCTAACACAGGAAAGGCTAGACTTTCTTCTCAGTCGTGCTGATACCTCAGACTAAAATCTCAACTAACTGTAACAGGAAATATCAGCTTTGTCAGGGGTGTTAAAGTGGGAAAGTCCAACAAAATCAGACCTTCTTGATGTAGAAATTACTTATTTGGAGCCAAATCCTACCACTGTCATGCATGTGGGACGGCATCTTGTCCACATAATATATAAATTTCATGGCTTTCCTGGGAGACACACTGCTACCCAGTAGGAAAGCTGTACATGGTCAGTTAGTACTTATGCCTCAGTTCACCCATCTAGAAAATTAATATTAGTAACACCTGTATTCCAGGTATGATTTTATTAAAGTTTTGATAATATTTAGAGATTTTGAGACACATAGATTCAAATAAACAATAGATATTACATTTTCTCATTTCTGCCATTTAGTTAGGTTTTCTGATGGCTGTTTCCCAATAAGGGCAAGTAAGCAGAGCAAAACAGAATGAAAAAGATGAGTTATGCAACGCCATGCAAAGAAGACATGAAATCATAAATCTCTAATATACCTAAGGAAAAGACTTAGGCACAGAGATACTTTTAAATCAGAATTTCCCAAGCTCTTTTTCCCTGCACTGCAATCCCAAAAGTACCCTCCTCCCTGTGCCTCCCACCTCATTTGCTCCATCACAGCCCTGTGTCCCTGTACCCCCACTGCTCTATGGCTTTCCGTGTCCACACCTCCTCTACAGCCTCATGGCACAGGCAGCGCAAGCACCAGCCCAAGTGTGTACCTCAGCTCCACTACCAAGTTCAGGTGAGCTCTGGATTTTCTCCTCTCAAGTAAAATACTTGTGTGATCCCTTGCTGGAAACTGCAGAACAAGGAAATGTTTTTGCCAGACTGCAAAGGATGGCTGAGTTCTTGTTTGCAATTTTCCATTTGTATTCATATATTTTTGCCTTTCATCTGAATGCCATGCTTTGACATATCTAGATAAACACAGACAGCACGTGCCCTGCCTGGTCCATATACTCAACAAGGCGATGTTCTTGAGTGCAAGGCATAAAGTTCCTGCCAGCTTAAGGACAAAGCTCTCTGTCTGACTGAAATGTCAGATACTATATTAAAAAGGTAGCAGATTGTGATGATAATGAAGTGCTGCAGCCTGTCGCTACGTTACCAGCTGCTCTGAACTGACGTGTCAGAAGGAACAGCAAGGAAAATGCCCAGAATCCCTGTTTGGATCCCCTTCCCACACCTACCACCAACTGAAGTATTTAAAATATTTACAGATATAGCCAGCATGTTTATTTAACAAAGCCTAAAATTATAACTAGATAAATATATTACCCAGCAAGGCTGCTGTCTAAAATCACCCTCCTGCTTCTCCACTTCACCTCAGATCACATCCTGCACCCTCGAACAGAGAGAGATTGATTTGGAGTGGGTACTCTGCCCATTCTCTGTCCCTTAAAGAAGCCAAACTCCCCCTGACAGATGCAGTGTGTTTAAAAGTAGATTGAAACAGGAGGGGAGATGTTTTCCTGCTGACTGAGGATGAGGTGAGAGCCATGGATGCTCTTTAAAGGGAAGGGAGACATTTTCCATCCTTCACCTTGCTGATTCTACCTGTTATTTTCTTATTTATACAGTGTTTGCATCACCATCCTGGGCAATGACCCTTGCTTGATAATAAAACTGGGTGCAGCTGGCCTGTAGGAGCGGAGGCAGAAGGGAGGAGGGTGGTGCACAAAGACACAGCCAAAACTATTGCTTCCATCCTGTACAGAGCAACACTCATGGCAGGCTTTAATCCCTTCCCCTCCCTCAGCAAACCTACCTACTGTGCAAAGCAGAAAGCGCTCACAATCAAACCGCTTCTGCTTTCACGGGAATTTTGCATAAACAAAGAGAACAAAACAGAGCCCTTATCACGATGCTAGGGATGTACTGTGACTTGCCTGGTAATTTTGATATGAGATGGGTCTTCATCACGGGGTATGTTTGCTGAGAAGAGATTGCGTTTGGAAGGGCACTGGATCTGGATGTGATTCTGTGCTCATAGACACTAATGTAATTTTTAAAACTGTCTATACTCAGTCAAGCAAACAAACTGGTTGGAGTCACTTGTTTCCTGCTGCACAGTACACAGAAATTGAATTCTCAATTATTTTACCAGTTGTGGCTGAATTTTCAGTTACATAAAATGGTAGGTTTTCCCAACATTATGAAAAGAGATCAGTTCTCTGAAAAGTCTACAACATTTAAATTAGAAACAGGTTCATTTTCTGCTAAAAATCTACTGTATCTTTATCTTAATTTGTCAGTAAAGTATTTTAAACTGGGTATTGGGTGAAAGTAAAGTTGTGTTAAAATAACAGCAGATACATTGTGAAAAGCCAAGAACACAATTAGGAAAGTAATACCATTGTTTATGAAAAATCACACTAGTAGAGGCTGCTAGACATTCAGTTTCAATAAAGATTTTTTTCACAACGATGTGAAGCTAAGCATCAAAAGGCAAGTGTCTAGATTTGTGCATCACACAGCTACAAAGCTTCACGTACCAGGTAAAATGGAGGAAATAATGTGGTATGAAGTATGTGCTGTTACTTGACCGGGTATGCCATAGATAATGGAAAAGAAAAAAAAAAAAAAAAAAAGACAAAACCAAAACCACCTAAACCCCACAATTCCATATATTTCTAATTGTTTGAAAACAAATTGCTCAGAGTGCAACTGAAGCCATGCACACCTAGGAGACTTTTACCCCTGTCCCTGTTCTCCTAGTAGTAAGGGCACATGGTGGCAACTGCTGTACTGAGGAGGGGGAAACAAGCATTTAACCAAATTTCTGATTAACAGGGCAGGAAACCTTCATGGCCTATCACGCTTGATCAACTATATTCACCCTCATGCCATTTGTCATCACTTCTCATTAGTCCTGCCAGGCAGCTCAGAAGAAAATTGGTAGAACTTACATAGCCGATACGAGGCCATGCTAACATCTTACAGGCATTGTTTTTGTTCCTTTCAGCTTCATTTGCTGTTCCTTCCTTTTGCACCCTCAGTTGTGAACGGGCAGGATCTAGACCTAGCTGAAGCAAATATCTGAGAAAATCTTATTCTTTAGGCCCTGCTTAGCAACAGCTGTCAGGAAGCATATGTGACTAGGCTAAAATTATACATAAAGGAGAGAGACGGACAGGACTAACTCCAGTAGCTTCCAGCTGCACTGTAAAAGGTTGGGTTTGGGTAGTCCAGGACAGGGCTTCAAGTAAAAGCATGTGCTTTCTCACAAGGGACTAAAGCTAAGGACAGTGAATAAGTAGTTCAATGAAGCTGTGGGATGTCCACTGGCTGAGGTTGCCCAGATGTCTGCCAGGTATATTTTAGACATGAGGTGCCAACATGTTCCTGATGATTAACTAAGGTCCCTTCCAGCCCTGTTTTCTATGACTGTATAATTCTGACATATATGTTAATATATTTTCTGCCTCCTATGAAAAAGGAAATGCTGCTATACCATTTCTTTACTAGTATTCAGTGGTACATTTTTCCTGACAGCAAGGCCCTTGGAGTGCAAGATATCAGATGCATTGACTCAAATATAAATGACTAAATTGGGTTTTTCTCCTCCATTAATTCTACTCAGCCCTTTACTCTCATCCTCCAGACAGATTCCTGATTAACATGATTGGAGCAAAGAGTTTTGTTTTTCACTTTTCCGTAGAAAGTTTTGTTGTTCCCCACCCCCCACCACCTGCCATGGGTATTCAGTGCGTGAGCTTGACAACATCAACCTGATTGATTGAAATGTGCCTTTTAACTTTGTCTGAAGAGAAAACCTAGAGGAAAAACATGAAAGAACAACAGCTCTAAATGAAAACTCCAGTCTCTGTTCTAAGTGGATCAACAAAGGTTGATAGAATAGAGTTAAGGACTGCCTGCATCGGCAGGACTTGTGATGAATTAAATTGTTGGGGGCTTCAGCCAGTTTGTTGTAGTGAGGAGAAGTCTTCCGGGTCAAAGCTCTCCACCCTAGTTATTTTTACCTGTTTACTGGCAGTGAATGTTTTATAGATGAACCATTACTGGCAGGAGTTAAGCAAGCACACGCGCACTCAGTTGGATGCCCAGAAGCCTTGGTAAATACTGAGATTATCCATGAAAACAAATGAAGCATAGATGAATTTTGACCATCGTGAAATGGTAAAACATCAGATGTCACATCCAAAGGCTTGAAAAACATATATTATTGTGTACATAGGAGGTGATAACTTCATCTTCTCTGTTTTTCTGAGCCTGAGGTGTCCTTTGCATTATTACAGTTCCTGGGGGGATTCTGAGGTACCAGCAAATGTGAAGAAGCTTCATGGATGTATCTGCATTTCTCTTCATGCTCAGAGAGTTACAGAATTAATTCTAGTTCATACTCAATAACTGCCACACTACAGTGGGAGAAATTATTTAAATAATTTGATAAATAAAATTTAAAAAATATCTTAGGTATCAACTTGCACTGTGTGATTTAATTTCACAAAGCCAATGCTGTAGGATATAGGCACCCGTGAACCTTTCCTACTGTGCCCAGGTTTTGCATAGACTTCATTCTTCTCCAATTCTCAGAAGTGCAGCTCTTACTCTATGCATGAAAGAGGAGAATACATCTGTTGCTTGGTGCTTTAGCTGCTTGAGTGCTTTCTTGACTAGCTTGCTATTCTAGTAAGAGAAAAATTTCACAACAAGTTTTCCATCTCTCCCCTCTGCTTTTGCAGCATCCAAAACTTATAGCAGGAGTAACATTACAGTGTATTACAAAGAGGTAAAATGGAGACGCAATCAATCAGATCCAAAGATGGCATGGATGAGAGAGGAAATTCTGGTCTAAGTTGCTGGTAATACACTCATCTCTATCTCTCTCTGGGGCTAGATCTTTTCTTCTGGGTTTTCTGAGTTAAAACCATGACACTTAGATGCAAACTCTTTCATCTTGGCCACTAGATGATAATAAGGCCATTGAAATGGATTGCAGCCAGCCAGCAGTGAGTGTGAAAAAGTTACTCCTTCAGAATGGAAATGAAGAGGTTGTTTTTGTCTTGAGAGCAAAGACAGGCAAACTGCAATGAACTGAGATGAGCTTTAGCAGATCCCTAAGGAAAATGGGCTGCCACGGAGGGCAACTGAGTGGCTTCAAGTGGGCTCAGCCTCTTACTGCTAGGCTTGCATCTATATCCTACCCCAGACTCACTCTTCTGCAAAAGGTGGAGTGCCACGTCCCACATCTGCACTGCCAGGAGCCTACAGACTTTGCTTGGCTTAAAGTCCTCAATCTGCCTCTAATAGCCCAATGATGGCTTTAGAAATGACAGTTTCTGATGATCTCACTTTGCAATATCCCCAGTAGATGGTAGGATCAAATTTATCCTGAGTGCTTCATTTTTGTACTGCCATTTTTAATGAAATCATAAACAACTATCCAAAGAAAGTGGATGAAAAAGTAATTTCAAGTGGAAGTACTGCTAGCAATTTTCTAACCAGTTCTGCATCTTAAAATAAAAGAGGATCAGAACAATATTATAACAAATTAAGTACCGAACAAGTATAACAGGAAAAATAAAACAAATCTGATTTGTTACTCTCCAAATTAATAAGCAAGTTTACAGTGCTGGCAAAAAACACTTGGTCCCATTGTACCATCCTCACTACTTTCCCACCCACCATTTCATACTTGAATGTATTTTTGTATGACTGGAGCAGATGTGATCATCTTGAAGGAAAAAAGTAACTCGGTAGCTTGCATGCAATACTTGCTAAGTTGTTATTTCTTCATAATAGCCAATATGACTTTAATGGAAACAAACCCTTTAAAGAATAAAAAAGATAGATCACATTGTTCCCTTGGGACAATTCTAGGCAGGCTAACTTCAGCTTATTTAAATGGGTTAACTGAAAGGATGTTACAGTGTTTACAAAAGTAGCCATTGTACCCACGGGCTGGTGTTGTCCTTTAGTATATTAAAGTATTTTGTAAAAATATGATGAGCAGTAATCAAATATTATTATAAAAACTATACAAGCTGCACAGTCATTTATTAAAAAAGTCTATTTCAGATTCTACCAGAATCCTGGCAGAAACACGGTTAGAACCATTTAGGAGCATATAAACAAATTAGCAATTTGGAAGACAAGCTCAGATCAATAAATGTCAGATCAGTAGGGTCTCTTGAAAAAAATGAGATGGAAGGCACAACAGAGATGTGTCTTTTAATGGATTGCAAAGGTGAAAGTGTTTAGAGGTAAGATTATTCCGAACACTCTTTGATAACTTGTGCTCAATGCCTTCCTGACAAGGTCATTTCTAGTATGGAATTATACTTCCAGAAATTTCTAGAATATCTGCTAGTATATGTGTTTGTGTATATATGTGTGTGTACCTCTAGGTACTAATACACACACACTTTAAACAAGATAATGTTGCAGAAAATGTTAGATTCAGTCTTCAGATTCCTGGACAGTATTTACTGTGGAACTGTCGGAGAGATGAGTGACCTTGAATCAAACTCTGCTACTTCTCTGTGCTTCGGTTTCCCCATTTGCAAAATGATGCCAATCACATTGACTTCATCATGAAGTGTATTGACATCTGCTGATGAAAAATATTTCATGTTAATGGACTGAAAATTGTTTACAGCTATTTCTCACTAGTATGAGTGAGTTAGAATAAAAGCAATGAGCTTGATTTCAAAAGAAAAGCCTGTGGCAGTGGCAGTGGTTTCACCTGCTAGTCAGCACGTTGCTTTTTGCTGTACTTATCTTTTCTTTCCATTGGCATTGTGTTACGATTTAGAAGTCTTATCAGCTCACAGCACTCGCACAAAGAGCACAGAAAGGTTTCACTGCCCCAAAGAACTCAGGGATCTATAATGGGAGTTTTCAATCCATTCATGTCAGCTGCATTTGCACCCTTCAGCATTGCTTTCTCCACAACATTTCCAATACTATTGACTTTCATGCTGTTAGTGTTTTTTCCTCTGAGGCTCAGAAATACAAGGGAAAAGAAGAGAGAAGAGTAACTCTCCCTCTGGATCTAAGAGCCTATTCACCAATTCCTTTTCACACTCTCACTCTAGCAGGCCCTGAACAGCTACCTGCCTGTCTGGCCTAATGACTTTCATGCTCATCAAAAGCTTTGTTGCAGGATGGTTATTTGGTATCTTTTAAAATGTTGCCATACACCTCTCTCAAAGCAAAAAGGAACATGAATAATACCTGACAGCCAAAAGATGTGCAGTCTGTACACACAAAAACATTTTGAAATTGTGCTACTAACCACCCAAATCAGCACAACTTCTCTTTGTTGCAAGATATGAAAAGCAAGCGGAGTGAGACAAGAACACATGCACGAGATGGACCTTCTTTTCAATACTCAAATTTTCTAAGAAATGGAGAGCTTTTTATATCCAGCAATCAGTTACACCTTGTAATTGTGGGGCTGAGGGGTACAGGAACTCATCAGGTTGATTTTGTAGCTTTTGCACTCACTCCCTCCCTCCCCTTACTTTACCAGCAAACTAAAGAAACAGGACATAGATTGTTTTTCTGCTAAGGGTGAAAGCAACTGTACCTAACAGCACAGTTGCACAATAGTTTTAAGCCATCCTAATGTGGCACTATCTCTTCCTGATGCATGCTACATGCTCCCACCTCGCTGATCCTATGACCTGGTTCAGGGAACAAACCCAAATGGTTCAGGGAATTAAACCAAATGAAAGCTAGCCCTGGAAGGAAAGCCTGATTTGGTTTTGCCTGGCTTAATTTTTGAACCATTCCACAGTTAAGGTGTAGTACCCCTTCAGCACTCCTGCTCCCTAAGCAGTTTCTGACTATACAAGAGCTGAACATCCTTCAGCACCCTGATCCATGACACTTCCACAGTATGAGAGTCCTGCTTCTAAAGCCAAACATTCAAATCTTGCTGCTTCTCTCTCTCTGTAAACTCATAGGATACTGGGAAGTGGCTCCTGACCACAACAAGCTCTTGAGCTCACATCTTAGACTTAAATGTGTGTTGAAGAGTTTTGCTAGACTGCAGAGCTCATGACTGCAACTGTGTGGGTTTTTCAGAATGTGTTTTTCTGCTTCCACTTTAAGTACAATGTTACATGGGTCTGCTTGAAGAAAGAAATGAAGGACTACAAAAAGAAGAAAGACTATCATAGTCGTTTACTGTCATCTGTGCAAAGAAAGCATTGCAATGGAACTTTGCCTGTTGTGTCTAGTTTACTGTCTTCCTTTGAATAAATATATTCAAATACCAGGGAATTATTTTGCTTAGTCTGAAGTCTGGCTTTTGCAGCAAAGGCTCTTCTCAGGGTTTCTGAGCTTCAGGCCTTAACCTGTGCTAAGGTGTGAAGGATGTGGAAACAATGAGGTAGAAAGGTCAGGCTAAATTTGGATCCTTAGGCAGAGCAAAGGGAGATAGCAAATGGAGAAAACTGCCTCATTGGAATGAAAGTCAAAGATAATTTATGAACAACAGCAACAAAATAGTTTCTCCAAATAATACTTGTTCACATAATTCACTTATTTTTTTCTGTTTCTATTGGCCTTTTTATTTGAGGTAGAGTGGGACTCTGAAATCATTTAGCTTGTCCTGAGGCATTCACAGCATAAATAATACACTGCATGCAAAATAATTATATATTACTCTGAAAAATTAGGGAGCACGAGGATTAAAGAGGCTTTTTTAACTGTGCTTCTTCCCTTTGTGCAATTCTGTTCCTTCATAGTCATGTAAGTTTGCATTTCATGCTTACATGCTGTTTTTCTCAGCAGGCACCCTTCCCCCTATAAAGAAGTTTCAAGGCTCTCTGGAGACTGTGTTTAAGCATTCCTGCCTGGGGTCCAGGCCATCTACTCAATAGACCACTCAAAATGAACTTGTTTTATATGTTGCTTCACATCAACAGATTTAACAGGGCCACGTGGCACAACACAGCTGTGTTCTTCTGAGTGTTTTAGACAGAAGGAAAATGAAACTTTTGAAACACCAAAACAAGATTCTGAAAGGAAAAAAGGATATGGATCTGGTAAAATCTAAATAAGAGGACACTGTCCAGCAAGGCTTCACTGACTCCGGGAAAAAAAGCAAACTGCTCTGATTGGTAATACAGCTCCAGCAGCTGCAATTCATACAGTGAGACCTGTGACACATTGAACTGCTTCTTACCAAGGTTTCTCTGCTAGCACAGGTCTGTCACTCAGGGATCACACCTCGTTATAGCCCTGAGCAATGCCAGCACAAATTTTTAGTGCAGATTTGAATTCAGTGGAGCTCATCTTATATCAGGTCCTTTAGGGGCTAGTTCAAGAAGACATGAAGGGAGCACAGTTTAATTCCCTTTCTCCCTTTGTATTTTTAAGATATGACTTACAGTGTACTGTGAAAAATTCCCTAAGTACAGAAGCAGCCCCAAAGGCAGCTTAACACTTTGGTTCTTTCTTTCACACTTTAAGCTTAGACTTAATTCTCTTCACGCTTCAGCAGATGTGAACCATAATAATTAGAGCTAGCTTTTGGAATGAGCTGCAAGAATAATTGTTGGGCACCCTGTGTATGGAGAGAGGACAGAGGGACCATTAAATTATGTTAGGCTGTGTCCACACTGAGAGGCTGGTGTGCTCTATGATGTCCACTGCAGCCTTGGGCTTCTGGTCTCCCAGTCTCCCAGACTGGGCATGACCACTTTTAGCCGGCACGTTGGGATTTTCTTTCCCTGGAAATCTACCTGAGAGGAGAATAAGAGGAGGAGCTGTTGAATAAGCTGAAAAGTGTTCCTGGCTCCACAGTCACCATATGGAAATGTCAGAAAGGAGAAGATCCATGAGTTACTTTCTCACTGTAACACTGACTGCCTTTGCTTTTTGCCAGTAGTTACCTGCAGTTTTCTGTTCTTCTACAGATAGCTGGTGTTTGTTGAAGGTTACACTGAAGAAGGATGCTAAAGAGTGGAAGAGGTATATACCTAGCCATCCTTCTTCATTACCATTAAGAGAATCATATGTTCTAGTAGCTACCTGGTGCCCATAAGGGATAGAAAGGGGAAAAGAATATGATCTTTCTTTTTTGCTTAACTGCTTTGCTAAACAGGTATCAGCAACCTTAGGACAACATTTGCTTACATGTGGGCTTCCACAGAAACTCATCCTCAGATAAAAATTCATTTTTAATGAGGCTTTTGACCCTTATGTGCAGGGTTCTTAAACAAAAAGGGTAGGGGAAAGTGTCCTGTCTTCAGGGTATTTAACAGGTGAACAGTGAACAGAGCCAAAGATTTGCTATAATGTTACAAATCCACTACCATTTCTTCCAGCAATTTTATTCCAGCTCTAGGAAATGTTTCTGTTTACTATAAAAGGGGAATATCTAAAGAGTTGAGGGTTAAATTTACACTGAATATTGGGTTAAGTTAAATCCTCACTGGGGAACGAATGGTTACTATGGCAACTGGAGCATGCATTCCATACCTGTTATTCAAGTCTATACCCTCACGCTTGTTAACTATCACATTGTTTATTAATCTTCACTCTAAAACGGATGTTGCCAGAACCTCTTTGCTTTGACCTAAGTAGCAAGCATTAATTAATGTGAAAAGAACTCGCAATTGCTATCAATGCATCAAGATGCCTCTCAAAAAGCACAGATCTTTGTATCTGAAGAACAACTTTTGCTTCCTTGTAATAAAACCTCAAAAAAGCATTTTTAAACAGAATTCTGAAGGGAGCTCTGCCTGGAAAACAGCAGGACTTATCATGATCTTCTGAAACAAGCAGTGTAAAATTAACAAAAAAAGGCAGGCCAAAACACCCAGGTAGATACTAAGCACCAACACATAAGAACTGCCACGCGGGATCAGACTAAGTGCATCTGACTGTATGTGTTGTTGAATACCATGAGCAATATGAAATGACTTAGGTGAAGCTGGAGCCCTTGTGGCTCCCTGGTTTTTTCTACTATGATAAAAGAGAATAATATGTTCAGAAAATATATGCTAGTTTTGGCCTATGATAGTTTGCAGAGGTCAGGAACATTATAAGGACTTGCAAGAACTAGTACGCATTGTACAACACAGTAACACTTCACAAACCTCTTGAGACCTCTTTGTGTAGCTTCCCACAAGAACACAGAATTAAATACACATAGCAATTCATCCCTGAGCTTACTCATTCCTCTCCCATTCAGAAATTAAGTATCAATAGCAACAGATGCTTCAATCTGAAACAAATAAACAAACAAAAATATTTAAAATGCTTCCTTGGGAGTGAAAATTCTTCCCATTCAGAATCATCAGAACATGTTATTAATTTCATTTAGATTTTTACACCATGTTAAAATATACACGAAGTTATATAAAGCTTACATGACACTTATACATGAACATGGTGTGTTCTTTTAATAGTGCACAAATATGACAGCGTGACTAACAAGTGTCTGTTCATGGAAACTATGAGTTTGTCTTGTTGATTCCTGGAACACTAACAGAGAGAAGTTAGGATCAGCTGGATCATCTCACTTTGTTACTTTCAGAAGGCAAGGCACAACATTAGTCCCTGTGTACATTTGGCCCTAAACACCCAACACTTTTCATAATTTGGTGTTAGGCTCTGAAGTCTATCACATTTCCTCATCACAGACGTTACAATCTATGCAGCTGCAATGCTCCCAAGCATAACAGAGACAGAGACAGAGACATATCAGTTCATCTTAAAAAATTATGCTATTGAAGCAAAGAATATCATTCTTCACTCTAAACGAGTCTATGAAAGTAGGAGCACTCAGTTACTGAAACAGAACTAAATTGCCTGTTCTAAATGACATATTGCAGACAAGTATAGAGCACAGAGTTGATATTACATTGATCATTCTGCAAAAAAATTAATATTTCTGCATAAGCTAGAGTCTCATATCCTACAATATCCTTGACTTCAGCTGTCTGAAACCACAGTGCTTTGTATTCTCCCAGTAAGATCACATTGGCCTAAATAGAAGAATCACTCAAAGGATTAAAAAAAAATCATTGTAGGAATAATTTTGTACATAGTAAGAGTTCTAGACTTTTTGTTTCATTTTTATTAAATTCTTGTAAATTTTCCATTCTGCAAGGGCAGATGTCACATAAGACTTAGCACACACTGGACAACTATAGAAAAGAGGTTAAGATGTCCTCAGGGTATTTTTGAAGATCCTATGGGATAAAAGTAATGAGTACCAATCAAAAGTAAAATCTTAGGGGAAAAAAAGTACTTTGTACAGAGATTTAAGAAGTGTCTGAGTTTTTCACTTGAAGTGGTTTTTACTTTCCTTCCTTTTGCTAGCCTCAGATGCTGGCTTTCTCAGACACTATAGTGATGAGAATGTGACTAGCCATTATACTAAATACCCAAGCCTTTCTATAGTCAAGACCAGTACCTCAGAAAGGCATCTGAAATCTTTTGGATTTTACTAGCAATTGAAACCCTAAATTCTCTTTGAAGTCCTTTAAAATATTTAGCCCAAACCCCAAATCCAGGATAAGGCTTGGGATGCTGTAGGGTTATAATTCCCCAGTAGCAGCACTCTTAGGCTCCCAGGTGCAGCAGGTAGGGCCAGGGTGGCCAAAGAGCATTCATAGAAGTTGTGCTTCCCAAATTTACTTGAATGGGTTGCCTTGTTCAGTGATGAAAACTTGGGAAGCGTCAGCACAAAATTTCTTGGTAACTGGAAGCATTTGAACTCTAATTGCTTGCCAGTGATTATGACAGTCATCAATGAAAGACTGATATCAAGTTAATATCAAATAACTGTAATCAAGTAAGTGGGACTTCTCAGTTCTGTGTGATATGTGCAAGTTCTTCATTTCCATTGAAGACTAAAAAGAAATATAAACAGGGCTTGGCAGAAAGCATCACTGTTGATTTTCTTGCATCAGACATTAATAAAATACTTAGAGCCACAGTCCTGCAAAGACATAACTTCTGTGACTTGTCCCATGAAGGCACCCAAACTTCTCTCACTGCAAACTTGGAAGTCTTTCCAAGGCAAGAGGTTTTGATTGACTTTGAGAGCACTTTAAAAAAAATACCCACCACTTTGTTTTGACATTCCTACTGTAACAAGAACAGGTGGTAAAACATTCTGACCCTACAGATGATCTCTGCACTCATTCAGATTATTTTAATAAATGCAACAAATGATGTCTAAGAAAATAACACCAGACAGTACGAAGTTTTTTTGTTTGAGGGTTGGTTTTGTTTTGTTTTGTTCATAAAAAAGCAGAACAAACAACCTTATGATAGAAAGAGGAGAGCTAATTAAAATCTGGACAGATAATCTAATTCTTTTTGAAATGCTGCTTGGTAAAGTGCAACACCGTAATTAGGTTGTTCCACCAGGTTTAATGAAGTGGGTCAGTTAAATTAGTCTCTCTCTGTTATGAAATATAGTGAAAATCTAGAGTGACTTTTGGACTGCAAAAAGTGTTTGAAATGATTTTTTAAAAGTATTATCTAACTGTGGGATAAAAAGATTGAAAGATGTTGGTAATAGTTTTGATAATTTGAAAATATTTCTTCAATTTTTACTCAGGAAAAGAGCACCATCTACTGATCATCACTCTGAAATTCCAGTATGATGCTTCATGTGCATGGGGTTACTTATATACAATATTATAATCTTAATTCCAGCAGCTCTGGATGACTCTTGAACACATGTGAAAGAAGGTTTACGTATCTGCAGCTATCAGATAATATCACTGTGATGTTCTATTGTTTTAGTATCCAGCAACACCTTAGCAGCAGAAAGCATGAGCTAAGAAACTACTAACATGAATTAAGAACTTCAGAACCTATGGTGATATTAAATAAACCCACATTTTTACCAAAAGGATGGTACATGCTTTCCTAGTACAGTTGCTTGTTGCATATGCCTGCTTCTTACTAGCACTTTTTGTGAAGAACTAACCTAAGCAGGGGAAAGGTGGTTTTTTAAGTAGGATCTCTTTTTCAGCTGCCCCAATAGGGAGAGGACAAGGACTGCCCTTTCAGTCCCAGCACAGATTTATGCCAAATTACAGTATCGTTTAACAGTTCCTTAAAAGACCTGCAGCTCTTCTGCTCTAAAGAGAATACTGAGTTCTTGAGTTCACCTCCAAAGCTTTTTTTTAGCTTGCTTTTCTGCCAGAGTGCCAGCTGTGACAAAGAACATCACACCGAGGAGTATTCACTGGAGAGAGCAACACTCATCCAATGCCATAAACACTCTCCCCACTTACACCCAGAAGATGTAACTATACTTAAATCTCAAGTCATTATTCAGGTGTTCTACCAGACACATTCTAATTATACTCTTTTAATTATATCACATACATCTTCTTTTTATAGCTGTTCTGAAGGCTCTGACTTTTTTTCCAGAAAGGTGGTTCATCCAAGTTCCTTTATTTTCTTTCCCTCTTAAGGAAGAAGTGATTGCACGCTGGCTGGTGAGAACACAGTAGTGCTCCAGGAGCAGAGGGGTGGGCTGCCCAGTGGGTGTGGGGATGGTGCTGGGCACTGAGGGTGGTGGTCCAGCAGGCCCTAGTGGGGCAGAGTTCTGGTTGAGCCGGCAGCTGGGCTATGACAGTGACCAGGACAGGTGCAGCCTTGCTTTGGACAGAACTGAGAACTGGAGCACCCATGCAGCCTCAGACCTAAGGCACAGAGGCCCTCAGTGAGGTCTCTCCCAGCTCTGTCTCACAGCCCAGGGGTGGCAGCAGAGCCTGTAGAGCCAGCTGGTGCACTCGGGGCCCTAACAGCACCCAGCAAGCTTAGCTATAAATAAGTTTTTTCTTTGCTCATTTTCCTGTACATTTGATACGACTTGAATTCTTAAAAAGCTCTAGTGCTGTTCTGAAAAGCAATTTCAGAAAATTGGTGTGCTGGTGATTGCTGTCATCCTATGAGTGATGGGGCTATTTTCCCAGTGTCTCACACCTGATGTTATTGTGATGATTGTCTCTAATCCAGAACTGAGAAGCTGAACCAGGAGCTCCCACAGCTGCATGCACAGCTACAGTTTGAAACTGCCAGCTAAATCTCTGTGACTGGCACTCGTGCCCGCACAGGTCTGGCACACAGGGGAATTCATTGCACGTCTTATGCACTCACGCAGTTATGCCTCTGTGTGAACTACAGGAGAATTCATGTCCTTCTCATACTACTACCCTTGTCAAGCCACAGCCCAGCAGCTACAGCTGAAAGGTATCATTGCTCAATAATTTCTTGCTTGACTCAGTCTTCAGTGCTCATGGATTCCTTGTCCCAGGGCCATGCGACCAATGGGAACATCTCAGCTGCCTGGGGAGGAGTTGTTTAAAGAACATTTCTAGATCTTCTATCTTCAGGGTAAAACCATCACGCATTTGCATTCAAGATACTCCGTTGCCCTGCCTAAAAAAGAAAGTATCAGCCTTTTGGGTTTGAGGTTTTTCTTTTTATACACTGGAACTTTTGCTGGACAGGTTTCTACTTTGCCTGGAAGCGTAGATGGTTATTTAATGATTTTTGGATGCAAGCCTTGTTAAGACTGAAAAATCTGTTTCCTCCATTAACAGGAAGAAGAAATGAGTGACTTTAACAGAAGTCACTGTTTATAAACAGAAAGCATAGTAAAATCATAGGTTAGGATAATTCAAGTGAGAAGTGACCTCAGAAGGTCTCTAATCCAACCTCCACCTCCAAGCAGCAGCTGTGAGCTTAGACCAGGTTGCTCAGGGTTTTATGCAGTTCAGTCTTGAAAACATCTAAGGATGGAGATGACATAGCCTCTCTGGCCTACCTGCCTCATTGCCTGACTGACCTAGTGGTGAAATAGCTCAAAGCTAAGTGAGTCTCAGTTAAAATATAAGTTGCCTATACATATATTGAAGGAATGGAGAGAAAAGGATATACATATATTGAAGGAATAGACAGAAAAGGATAGAGTCATTTACATGGGAGAAACCATAGCCACCGAGGTGTGCAGTCAGATATTAAGCAAGTTAAACCATCTGTAGGCTATGTACAGCACTGGGTAATTGTCCTGCTTTCAACTGGGATAGAGTAGCTAGTGCAGTGCTGTGTTTCAGGTTTGGTGTGAGAACGATGTTGATAATGCACTGATGTTCTTAGTTGTTCCTCGGTGATGTCTATACTAAATCAAGGATTTTTTTAGTTTCTCAGGCCTTGCCAGCAAGAGGGCTGGAGGGGCACAGGAAATTGGGAGGGGACACAGCCATGACAGCTGACCCCAACTGACCAAAGGGACATTCCACACCATATGATGTCGTTACTGAGAGGGGAAGAAGAAAGAAGGGGATAATGTTCAAGGTGATGGTGTTTGTCTTCTCAAGTAATCTTTATGCGTGATGAACCCCTGCTTTCCTGGCAATAGCTGAACACCTGCCTGCCCATGGGAAGTGGTGAATGAATTCCTTGCTTTGCTTTGCTTGCGTGCGTGGTTTTTGCTTTACCTATTAAACTGTCTTTATCTCAACCCACGAGTTTTCTCACTTCTACTCTTCCAATCCTCTCCCCCATCCCACTGTGGAGGGAGGGAGTGAGCAGCTGTTTCATGCTTAGTCACCAGCTGGCGTTAAACCACGACAGTAATGTAATTCCAAGGTACATGATAAATTCATAGATAGAGGTTGCAGATGTCCTTTTGTGGAAATTAAGTTGCAATGCTAGAGTGGAATGAATGGCTGAACTAGTCAGGAAATGCATTTTCATGCATCTACAAAAAAAAAAAAAGAAGTGTGGTTGAATTATCTTTTTTTCATTCAAAGTATTTCTTTGACATTCACATCGCTGGTTTGTTTTAGGGGCATCTCATTATTAATACTTTGCACATAAAGAAAATACAGCTGGTATTTTGGGTTTTCTAGCTATTTCTCAAGTCCCTCCAAGTCCATCCCTTTGTGCCAAAACAATTTGTGGGATTAACTTTAAAGAGGAGCAAGTATTACATTTTTAGGTTCATCAATTGAATCAGGTCATTCAACATCACACCGTGCCATGAGAATAAGAACCAATTTCTCATTTTATTGCTCTCTCTGCCCCAGACAAATCATTCATACAGAGCTGGGCAAACTCAAGTGTACAGCTAACATGAAGAAGACTTTAATACTTTCACATACATTATGAGGAAAATGTAGCGTTTTTTTTCTTAAAAAAAAAAAAATGTAAATAGTTTGACACTTCCTTAAACTTTTTTCTCTCTCTGTTGAACTAGGCCAGCTGTCCCTGTTCTGCAGTGTCAGGAATTATCTTTGAATCTCATAGTGCTCTGTGTAAAAATTAGACTTTAAAAGTCAATATGAATCACCATAAAACAACTATCTCTTCTAGTCAATAACTACATTTGAAACCTTAGCCTTAAACAACTTCATACTAACATAGATAGTCAGTTATGCCTTCTGTTTTTCTGTGAAAAACATACCAGGTTATTGATCTGAGAAATCCAGAGGATATTTGGGATAGAGCATCTAAGAGTAGAGTGAAGGGAGTGGAAGTTATTTTGAAAAAGATTCTTTCAACAGGTTTAAATTAACATTAAAATGCATCTCCACTGGAAAAGATTTAAGGAGATGCAAACTGAAAGGCTTTTTTTTTTTTTTTCCCAGGCAGGCAATTATACTTGGTATATTTAAAGGTGGTAAGTTCTGATAAGTTTTTGATAAGATGATTGCCCTGAAATTCTGATTTCTTATTTCACATTGTTCTATACATATTATGTGTATAATACATTATGTATCTACTGTGTGCTAAAATAGTGCACATATCCACGGCAAGACAAAAAAAGTCCTGGATAGTTACAGCTCTTCAGAAACTGTTCAACCACCTTACAGATTGTATAAAACAGATTTTACTAAGGCAAAGAAAAGAAAATGGGCAGAACTGAAAACAAAATCCGAGGATTAAACATATAAAAATATACACAGAAATTTTAATATATGGTTTTCTGGCTCCATCTGGTGTTTATTTTACAGAACTTCTAGCCAAAGGAAATCCACTCTTCAGCTATACACTGGAAATGAGGAGAGGTATTAAAAGGACAGTTAAATTCATGCGTCCTGAAGGCTTACATTCAAAGTTGTATATTAGCTACTGTGAAGGAATAAGAATACTTTTAAGTGTTTATAGTCTGTGACTTAAACCATATTCAGATGCAAGAAAGGGCGTAGACTGCTAAAATACTGTTCATCACTACTGCTCTTGCCTTGCTTACATCCTCATGACAGCTAGATCATCAATACTACTGCTTTATTCAAATTAACTCTCAAACACTTGCAAAACAATTATCACAAGTATTCACATCTAGTCTTTTATTGTTGCTGCTCTCAGGTCAGATAATAACATATTCGCTGACTGTACAGAGAAAGCAAGTTGGAAGGAAGAGTGAGCAGATGACCACTTGACTGCTCACTGAGTCAAACATTCATGGAGAAAGTACCTTTACAGGCTGGGACATAGATCACTTTTAGTATCATAGAACTATAGAACAGCCTAGGTTGGAAGAGACTTCAAAAGGTCATCTGGTCCAATATTTTGTGGGAAAGGCAGCCTAGATAAGATTATTTAGCACCCTTACAACACCACCTTGAAAACCTCTGGTGATGGGGACTCAACACATTTCTGAGAAGGTTGTTTCAGTGACAGATTGTTGTCACAGTAAAAAACTTCTTTCTTACACTGAGAAAGAACATCTCCCAGTACAATTTATACCCATTGTCCCTTGCCTTTTCCATGTGACTCCATGTGAAGAGAGAACCTCCATCCTCTTTGTAGCTGCCCATACAGTGCTGGAATGCCATGATGAGGTACCCCTGGGCCTTCTCTTCTCCAGGGAGAAAAGACCCGACTCCTTCAGTCTTCCCTGAAAAAAACATTGATCACCACCTTCCAAGTGAGGCCTGTGAGCCAATTTCCTACCTATTTCAGAGACCACCCATCCGTCTGTATCTTGCCAGTTAGTCCAGCATAAGGCTGTGGGAAACAGTGTCAAATGCTTTGCAGAAGTCCAGGTAAACAACATCTACTGCTCTCCCCATGTCAACAGAAAATGTTATTTTGTTGTAGAAGGTGACCAGGATTGTCAGGCATGATTTGCCTTTGGTAAATCCATGCTGGCTTTTCCAATCATCTGCTTCATTTGGTTTGTAATAGTTTCTAAGAGGACTTGTTCCATTACTTTCTCAGGGACTGAAGTAAGACTAATGAGTCTGTAGCTTCCTGGGCCATTCTTGCAGATGGGTATGACATTTGCCCTCTTCCAGTCATTAGGGATATGCCCCTATCTCCATGACTTTTCAAATGTTATAGAAAGTGGCCCTACGACATCGGCCTCTTCTCTTAACACCCTGGGGTGGATTTCATCCAGACCCATAGATCTATGTAGGTGTAAGAGCATAAGCTCTTCTTTATTACCATTTCTCACAACACAATGGCATAACACTCTTCTTTTTCTACTGGTCTAACATACAAAACTGTCTTGTCGTGGTGTGTTCATACACCAGCAAATGTACTGTAAAAGCCAGGGTAAGTTAAATATTATCCTTTAAGATAGGGATTCTCACTTTCCATAGAGTAGAGAACATACATACCCACACATGAATGTTAAAAACAGTATTAAATCAACATGAACACATTTTCAAATATGATTTCACAATTAAGAATAATGTGGAATAGCTGGTACTTCCTGACAAACAAGCTTTCTGCATACCTTATGGGCTTGACTATACTTGTAATGCACCTGAGTAAAGTAGGTAACATTGAGAAAATCTTCACCAGAAGAAAATACGTTAAAAATTACACCTTTTTTTGTCCCTGTGTCAGTTAGAAAGAATGGGTTTTCCAACCTTACTCGTTTAAAGTAGCTTACTCTTCAAGATTCTTGGTTACAAGGGACAATCTGTTTTCAAAGACATTGTTCATTATATCTATGGATGTTACTATGGCCTTTACAACTTGCCTGCACAGACTTATTGTTCAAAACTACCAGAGTATTTGTATGTCTCATCTGCAGGTAACTGAAGAACTCACTGTACTTGATAAGCAGCATTTCAGCTTTGGTTTGGACTGAATTCATGCACTAGCTCCTGGGATCTCACTGGTGCTCCATAACTTTTACATGCTTCTTTACACTGCAGACACTCACACTTCTGGATTCAGACCTGTGTTTTCCCACACAAAAAAATCAATTTCCTAAAATGTGTGTGTGATGGCAAAGTGGAAGGAGCTAAAGCAAAGATACTGTAAATCAGCTGTCGGTCTCACTAAGCCCAAGTTTTCCCTGGGGTAGTCAGTTGAGTGCAGTCAGTTCAGTTCTCCACAAGCTCAATGTACTCCCATTTGAGCTGCTGCTCCTCATCCCGTCCTTATTCACCACATGTGAATTACCAGTCTCTATTGCAACAGCTGGCAAGAAGCTGAAGGAACTACCTTAATAAGACCCAGACAGCCATAAGTCCCTGGTCTGAGAAGGATTACAACTTGTATCATCCTCTGGCAGGACAGGCAGGCAATGAAAAAAGCAAAGCAAATGAAAAGCAGGCCATATAACTGGCCTGTTCCCAAGCAGGCAAAACAAAATGGTGCCATTTAGCACAATGGACTCCTTCCACCCCCTGAACATTGCCCAGAATAGCACCAGTGGTCCTGGAGATGGGTAGACTTTTGTGCTTCTTCCTGATTCCTTCTCCTCTTCAAGATTAAATAAATTAACTCTAAACAAGTTACAGCCAAAGCCCAGGGTGGAGTAAGTGCTGCCTGCTTATGAGACTCTCTGATCTGAGGTGAAGGCATATTTGGAGGAGCTCAAAAAAAAGAGTTGCTTCTTTTCCTCTCCCCAACTCCAACCCCAACCCCCATCCCACCCTATGACAGTTGTATTTATAGCTGTCAGACTGAGCTCTTCCTTCGAATAACATATGCCATCCACCATACCTGCCCTCTACAGTCTCTAACTCAGAATGATCCAGCATCGGCTGATGTAAACGGAATGGATTTCCTTTAAAGGAAAAAAATATTTTTGGCTGCCCACTGTCACAAAGGAAATTCATGGCACGTGGGAAAACAACTGTGCCCGGTACTGTTGAGTCAAGACTATCTAACATGTTGCACTCATTATAGCCTAAGCATAATAACATTTTTAATGAGCAGAAAACAGGAAAAGCCTTATGTCCCTTTGGTGATAATGTGGAGGCACTATTATTATTAAAAGCCTTGTTTCCTTCTGATTTCTGACATGCTAAGGATGGAATCTGTAATATTAGTGATCTGATCCTGCACACATGTAGACGGCCTCAGCATCAGGAAGTTATTACCCAGTGATATATTTGTTCCTGATGCCAAAACCAAGCTCATTTCCAAGACTCCTGGGAGACCCATTCCAGAAGGCAAGGAATCCCAACCCTGCCTCTTGTGCCACATCCATCCAACCCTTTGTGTGCCATTTCCAGATGTCAGCTCTGGCCCAGGGAGGGAAGCTCAATATAGCAGCTTTGGTTAGCCTGAAATTCAGGAGAAAGTTGTCTCCAATCCAGCTCCTCATTACAGTATCACCAGGATCAAAAAAAGAAGTTACTTAATATCTTTCTGTGCTTTCTTTCCTAAAATGGGTAGAAGATATTTCCATATTTCACCAAGGTACCTGCTCCAGAAAGGCAGGAAGCTACATGCTTTCTGTCAGATGGAGCATTTGAGCTTTCTGAGAACAGAGGTTGAGCTGACATGGTTTCAGGGAAGAGTTGCCTAATAGTTCCACAGTAGGCACATGTTTTGGGGTTTTTTTTTGGGGGGGTTGAAATCTGAAATGGTATGTGATAAAGAGACTTGTAATGCATTGCAATAATCTCCAGTCTCTTACTGGCTTTCAGCAGAAGGATCTCCCTAAGTATTATACTGCCCAAATCTCAATTAATTATGTGTAGCCATTAAAAGAAACCAAACCCAGCATTTTGCAAAGGACAACTACTCTTCGTTTTCTGGTTGTGCTAGTAAAAAAAAAGGGATGAAAACAAAGGGAACATTTTTTTTTGAAAGCTTTTGTGGGATTGATTCAGGTGGGAGGGGGGCTCTGGAAGTCCCTAGTCCAACCTCCTACACAGAGCAGGGTCTTCTCTGAGCTTAGAGTGGGGGTTGCTTAGGGTTTAACCCATCTGGCTCTCGGAAACCTCCAAAGGTGAAGACAGCACAATCTCTCTGGGCAGTCTGTGCCAACCTCCTGCCTCCGATAAGTGACAAAACAGCCTATTCTTACATTCAGCCCAGTCCTCTCATTTCATCATGCCCCTGCTATCTCTCATCCTCCCTTCGTGCACAACTATGAAGAGCACAGCTCCACCTGGCCAATATCCCCCTTGTGAGCCCTGGGGGGTTGCTGTCAGGTCTGCCCATTCCCTGCTCCTTCAGCCTCTGCTCGCAGGGAGGTCTCCTGCCCTGATCAGCTCCTGGGCTCTGTGCTCAGCTTGCTTCAGCTTGTCCGAGTCTTCCCTGTGGCAGGGCCCTAAGCCGGGCCATGGACACGCTAGATGTGATCTAGCAAGTGCTGAGTAGGGAATGACAAAACCCAGCAAACAAACCCCCTTTCATGCAGCCCTCTCCAGCGTAGGAGGGTAGGATTTCCCAAGCACTAAGGCAGGGAACACCCAAATCACACAGGCCTCGCCCGCACCTAGAGGCCTGGATCCTCCTATCAATTCCTTTTGATAGACTCCATTTTGAAACTACCCGCAGTGTAAAAACTCTCATTTAACGCCCCTCGGGAGCGGCGGGCTCGGCTGGCCGGCACCAGACGCCTCCCCGTGCAGCGGGAGGGAGGCCTTAAGAAGCGGGACCGCCGCCACCCGTGCGTGCTTCTGCCCCGCACCAAGCGGCAGGGCGCGGGCGGCAGCGCCCCCCCCCGGCGGGTGGGTCCCGGCCCGGGGCCTGGTGGAGCCGGGGCCGCCCATGGGCGCGGGCGGGCGGCGCTGGGCGCACCCCTCCCCGCGGTGAGGGCGGGCCGGCACCCGGAAGAGGAGCTGCCGCCGCCCGCCTGACTTCCCCAGCTGGTGGGCAGGGAGGGAAGCAGCGAGGCGGGCGCCATGCTGCAGTTCTTGGTAAGGCTCCGCGGGGCGGCGGCGATGCCGCCATTTGGCGGCGGAGCGAGGCGGGCGGGGCGGCGGTGGGTGCGCGCCTCGGCGGCGGGAGGAAAAGCCGCTGTGTGCCGTCACCGCCCGCACCCGCGCTCCCGGGGGGGGCCGGCGAGTGGCGGCCAACCCCTGCCGCGCTGCCCTGCCTGGAGGGCTGGCGGCGGCCTCCCCCTTCAGCCGCCTTGGGTGCTCCTGCCCCGGGGCGTCACTCGCCCCCCTGGCCGTGAGCCCGTCTCAGCGGGGCGACTGCGCCCGGTTCTGGCTCCCCGGCAGCGCGGCATCCCTTTGCGGGCGGCTGCGGCCCCGTTCCGGCTCCTTCAGTCCCGCCCGGACCGACCCCTTGAGTCGCCCCGCCGCGCCTTTGGGCACCCGCTCGCTTTGTCCCTGCTCCCCGCCGAACGATGCCTTAAAACGACGCGTAAAACCTTAAAACTGCTCCGAAAATGAAGTTCCTGCCTGCTTTTTTCTCCCAGGTGTGCCCCTAGTTTGCCTTGGAGACTCGGCAGGTTTTGCTCGCTCACGGTCGTGCCCTCCCTGCCGCTGGAGCTCCTTTGTGTTGCCGTACGTGCCTCCCCGTTACGGGAGAGCGGGGCTCGGGCCGTGCCGCTGTGTGCGCCCTTAAATCATTTATCGCTGGAGATGCGGGCTTTTATATATAGAAGTCAAGGCAGGGGTCACGTTTCATCACTGCCTTTCATTAAATCCCCTTAAGAACAACAGAATTAGACTGAATATTTTTGTACATTTCTAACAGTCCTTTCTATGTGTCCCCCTACACTCTTCTGGGGGCCTGACGTTAGATGCTTGGCTACTCTTCATTAAATATTTGATCAATGCTGGTATTTTTACTGCCCAGTGTGGAAATAAATTACCTGACCAAAAAGATGCTGCTTCCTGCTATAGCAAAGCATGGAAACAGCCTCCTGGCTTTCGTTCTAGTGATGTGAGGGATACTTCAGGCTTTTGGTTGTGTTCAGGTATGTCCCAGTAAGTACTTTTGTTGGGGGAACTGTAATTCAGCTGGCTAATAAATTTCACTTGTTAATACAGAGCAAGAAGAGATGGCCTGTTGCAAGTTGGGAGAGTCTCTGTGGCTTTATGAAATTAATAAATGAGGCCTATTTCTTATCTCAGCTTTGGAACAACAAGTATGAAAGCCTCAGTAATTTCTGTAGCTGTTCACAGTCTCTGTCCGCTCTGGTGAAAACAGTGAGGGTATATACGCTTAGCCACTCTCGAAGTTTCTGTGTTTATCAACTCTACTGCTTGCTGCTAATCTTTTGTTGCTAGATATTAATTATGACTTCTTGATTAGCACCTGAAGGTTAGAAAAAAGATGCACTAATTCTGTGTTTCTTCCTTCTTTGGGTGTAGACTCTTGCTGTCCCTTGTTAGGGCTGTAGCAGGGAGATAAAGGGATAATCTCACAAACCTTGTATTTTTGCTGTCCCAAGTATTAAATAAACATTTTTTTAAGGTGTGACTTCAAATGCTGGGTAGAAACTGGAAGACCCCAAACTCTCATTCACCCTGTTGTCTTTAGTTAACATTTTAATTGGCTGTATTCTTTACTTTCCACATAATTGAAGTCTAAATAGTGAATTTTTTCACTCTGCTTGAGTGTACGTAACTGGGTAGATTGCTCTTGAATGCAGTGCTAGACTTTTCAGTAAAGGGGTACCTTTAAAGGGAGTACCGATCTCGCTACTCTGTACCAAATAAGGTTTATCACACAGCAGAATATGATAGTTGTCCCATCTTCAGAAAAAAAGTTGTCTCATCCTACCTTTTGTAGGGTGAAAGCCTAGAAAACGGCTAATAAACAAGGACCTTGTTTGTGTTTTCAAGTGAGTTCTCAGACACTGCTAAAGATAGAGGAAATTCTCTTGCTGGAGTGATGCTCTGCATTAAGAGGAAGCACAAGTCTGGTTTACATCAGTGTAATATTTTTAATATCTCCCAGAGTACTACTTTAACTGATAATTGAAACTACAAGAGCAAATGATAACCAGTGTAGTGTACACAAAAAGAACTCTATTTTTTCTTTAAATTGTTTAAGCTCCTAGAAAAAGTAATGGTAAGCAAAGTATAAGACTAAAAATCTGTTTAAGAGTATACTGAAGTAATTTGCAGTTATGGTTCATTTGACAGTTTTCAACCAATTTTAGTTTTCTAAAGCTTTTAACTGGTGATGCTTATGGAGTCTGAATCACTGAAAATATGAGCCATACCGTTTGTCCTGCTTTTGGCATGGAGAAGATGTCTAGTCAGTATGTGATGGCAAAGTTATTATTGAAAACAGTGGTTTTATTTTTCTTAAAATAGTCTTATTTTGACAGCAGTGACCATAAGCTATAATAATTTTCTTAAATTATTAAACTGACCTCATCTGTCATACAGAGTGATTTGTCTACTGACTATGAATGACGGCACAATATTAGTAGCGTCCTTCCAAAATAGTCAAATGAGCTTTCATAGTACAGGACGTACTTCCTATGAAATACAAATATCAAAATAAAATTTAGGGTCTTGGGGAATTGGTGAATGAAAATCTCATCCCCTGTCTGAAGAGAGGAATTTCTTTCACCCCAAAAGTGTTGTTACACTTGAAGATTTTCCTCAGCTGGCAAGCAAGGTCTAGGCCAGGAACTGTGCTTCTGTTTTAATCTTGCTCTCCTTCCAGCATGCATTTTCACAGACACTCTTCAGCAGCTACTAGTTTGCAAAATTGTCAAGAGAGGTTGTGCCCTGCTTCCAACCAACAGTGTTTTCCTGCCTTACGATCAGAGTGGATTTGGCTGAAAACTAATCTTTTGGGGTCAGAAGGGTCTGGAGGTGAACAGCTGTTAAGTGTTGCAGAAGAGAACTTGCATCAGTTTAAGCTGATGGAGAAGCTCTATTTTTAAGCATTTTAAAGTGAGACTGGGATCTTTTTGCAGTCAAAGCCTGACTTTCAAGAGTTCTGACTTTCAAGCTTGTGAACTTTTTTTTTTTACTGTATATTATTGTGTTATGTCTTTGTATATGTGTGTCCCTTCCCAGCACGGAGTGTTATTCTAGTGGGGTGTTTCTTGAGGCTTTACAGGCATGGACCAAGAGATATGTGTTATGTAGGTTTGTGCTGCTATCTCACCCATTTTTATCAGAGTTGCTGCCTTTGTGGGTATGCAGAGAACTTTACAAAAGTGATCCAAATAGTCTTGGATATGTGTATTGACAACACAACTGTGCTGTATTTTGGAAATGATGACAAGGATTTCCTAGTGAGGAAGATGGTTAAAATGCACCTCTCTGGAGGAAAGGTGAGAAATTAAGTAGAAGTGGAATTAAAATAAAATTAAAAAAAAATAATACTGCAAGTCATGTAGACTAATGATTTTCAACGAATGTGCTTTTGATGGAAGGATGTTAACTATTCTTCTCTCCCTTTTTAGCTTGGTTTTACTCTTGGCAATGTGGTTGGGATGTATCTGGCTCAGAACTATGATGTGAGTATCCTTGTATTCTCAGAGTTAAACCTATTCTGAACTGAAGATATAAAGCTGTTTTCTCTCAGTTGGAACTGAATCAGTTTTTATTTTGATGGTTTATTTAAACACAGTGCAGATCTGACTTGAGTTACAGGTGAACTTGAGTGTAAATGGAACCAAACGTGTACCTCTGACATCTTCCCTGTGAAGGAGTAATGCTTATAGCCTTTACTGGTGTTAGGGCCCTAGAGCACAGGTATGGTAAATAGGTATCTACACAGGTAGAGACAGGAGAAACAGAAAAGGTTTAGCACCTGTTTATGGGTTATATCAGCACTAAAATACTGGTTTCCTGACTGACGGACTGTCTGCTTACAGTGTTCTCCACTCACTACACCTGTTTGTTACTTAAAAATCCTTCAGAGCATCTGAAATTTCTGTCTCCTGTACCAATAATGAAAGTAAGTTTTGCCAGCTTTTGTGGAAAATTCAGCATGTGCTCCTACTTCAAACAGCGTGTTGAGCTACAGTCTCTTTCCTCTTTTTCTCACGGTGAGAAAGAGAGTGAACTTCCTTTCCTGAGTTCTCACTGTGAACAGAGGTTTTTCACTGTGAGAGTTAGAGCAGATTTAGAGCTGAGTCTTCAATACAAGCTTTTAATTTCAGTGATCAGCAGAGTCCCTTTTAAGAGCAGTGCCACTTCGCTTTTTACAGGCTAGAGGAGTTAATAAAATTTAACATTAAGTTTTTTCCTTTCTTATGCAAACTGTATTAGACTAGTTTAAAAAAGCAAAGCTGTTGAGGCTCAAATCTCTGAAGACGTGTTTTGCTTCCCTCTCATCTTCAGTATTGAAGTCATGTCACTTTCAGAATTCTTATTTTTAGCTCCTTGGTCATGCACAAACTGTTGTGATGCTTCATGTCAGCACTCCTGTAAGAGTACTAATAAAAATCTGGTGTTTCTTTCCAATATATGTTTTAACAGTATTATGAAAATGTAACCATAAGAATATATTTGGGTGTATCAATATGGTTTGTAAGCATGGTATAGTGGGTTTTTTTGGCAGCACTAGTAAAGTATTGCCACAAGAGGGGGACATGCTTTTGATTTGCCGGAAGTGGTTCCCTGGGAAGGTAACACTGACTTGCAGGATGAACGTGGTCATTTTATTGCTGGTATTGAAGATGATTTGTTTTAAATGACATCCAAGATAAACATGTCATAATGAGGTCCTAATTCTGCAGCTGTACACACATGTGCTTAGTTATAAACACATGGAGGGTTCTCTTGACAGCAGTGGAATTCTCTTGGTTTAGCTTAAATGTCAGGCATGTTACAGGCTGGGCTCTTAATTATGTTTGCACAAACAGAGTTTAACTTTGAAAGGGAAGGTAAGAGAAAAACTTAGGATGCTACCTGTACTATTAGCCCAAACCATCCAGTCTGTTGGGATTCACTTCTGCTCTGTGGTCAGGTTACATACGAAGTAAAACCCCATGATTTTTTTTTCACAATTATACCAAGGGGAACTTTGCTTTCTTTTCATTTTAATCAGTTAGCTTGTGAAATCCAGTGTTGTCAATTCCCCATTTTAGCTAGAGTAACGAGATAATCTATTCCTTGCTCTTTAAAGTTGCTGCTATTTTTTAAAAAGTTGTCAAAATTTACTGTTGGATTATTTTTTTAAAATGCTTTTATTTGCATGGGAGAGCTGAAGTTTTGAAATTCACAAGCAGTAAATTGAATTTTCATTCAAGTGCGAAACTGCAAAAGGTCACCAATTTGCAATGTAGTAGAATTCCCCAGTGGGGAAGTTTGGTTCCCAAAGGTGGACCAGGAGAAGTATTTCTTCATAAATTTCTTGAGAACATATTTGCTGCTCTTGAACCTATTTTTTCTCTTGGTTTGTGATGAGTATAGTACAATCTAATTTTCCCTCAAAAAGTCATTATTAAAGTTTGTGCATCAGTGTTTAAATTGGCTTATTCTTGGCAGTTTGTCATCTTTCAGTGGGGAAGCCAGACTGGTCTTAATAAATTTCCTGTAAAGTGACATTTTTTTCCTTCTGTTCCTACTGGTTGACTTTTAGTCTTAACAATCTAAAATATCTCCTGAAGCCTCATGTGAAGTGTTTTTGTCAGCTGTTTGCTTGATATTGCTTTGTTTTTAACCTCTGTGCAAGGTAACATCCTGGAAGCAAGTATCTTCTAGAAACCAGTTTAAACTTCATAGAATTTCTTGCTGTGTTTATGGTATTGTCTTTCCTGCTGAAGCTCATGTAGCTGAGGAGTTCTTGTTAATTTCTGTGGTTTTTTGTTTTTTTTGTTGTTTTGTCTTTAAAGATTCCTAACATTGCAAAGAAGCTTGAAGATTTCAAGAAGGATGTGGAAGCTAAGAAGAAACCTCCCAGCGACAAGTCCTAAGAGAGCAGTGTTACCCAGGTCATCTCTGTGTGTGCATCAAGGATGCAATTTACCTTTCAGGCAACAAAGATCAAGTAGAGGGTTGGCATGGGAGGTTCCACCACTTTTAGTCTCCTAGAACTGGAAAGTCTTTCTTTGGAAAGAGCAGCCGTGAACTTTTCCTGGGACTGATTTTCAAGGGTTTCAGAATTTGGATTTGCAGCTGATATCCGACTGGATAAGATCATTTGTAATTTTTGTTATTGCTTTTCCTAATATTTTGTAACCCATTTTTACCTGACCAAACTGGAGTCCTCTTAGTGCTGTTACTATGTATACCTCACACTTCGTAAAACCCTAGGTCTTAGAACATCGCAGAAGAAATTAAATGCATAGAAAAGTAACTTTCAGGGTTTCTTGTCATTTGTTGTGAGCAGTGGTACTTCACTGTCCTCAAGATCTGCGTTCCATTATTGGAGATGGGGAAAGCTCATTTGTCAAACTATAAACCTGGGGGGAAGTGGGGAGCTCCTGCCTTTTCCATTATGTTAAATCATCACTTCCAGCAGTGTAGACTTTGCACAAACATGGCTGATTTTAAAAAGCGTAAAAGGCCATCAACTTTAACCTATGTTTTACATTTATGGTTTCTTCTATTATTGTCTCTTCCTCTTTCCCTTCTGCTTGGTTGCTTGAGGATGTCTCTGGAGCGTTGGGGAGGATGGGGGAGAGAAAAGTTATCTTCCGTATGTGGTAATTGGGGCACATGGAGGTCAGCAGTTAAATTGTGAATCCAAACCATTCACTTTATTTACTTACTTAATGACCCAATGTGTGTAATTGTTCTAAGTATGCTTTTTTATTGCTACTTGTTGTGGAACAAGGACTAGAGCTCAGTATTTCTATCAATTAAGTCTGGTATTGTCATTACTTCCTCATTCCTGTGCGTGGTCTTCAGCCCACTGCCGTTGCAATTTCAGTTGTCTACCATGTATTTTCTTAGAATTAGAACCATTGATCTGCTGGTCTCCCTTGTTGTTTGTCTGGTATGCTCTTCACCCATTGCTGCCACTGTGCCACTGAAAACCCTGGTGTGTGAGAAAATACATATATTGTAGCGGTGTCCTAATTTCTTTGAATGAAAACCAGTCTGCATTTGGAAACCATAGTTGTGCAGAAATTCTTTTGTAAATTCTGAAGAAAATATTGCCATAATTTGAATAGATGTAAGTTTTATTAATTCAACAGTCTATCAAATAAAATTTAATATTTTTTTCTGTAAAATAGATGAGATCTATCAACTCTGTAAGGTGGCTTAAATCACTGAGTCCTCTTGACAGTCTGTCCTGACAGACAGGCCGTGAAGGACAGAGAAAAGCACCAGAAAGATACTCTCCTTGCTTTTATTAACAATGCCTGGTGATGGACTGCTATGAACAAGCAGGAGGAACAAGCACAGAGAATGACCTTCTCCACTCTTTCAGGCTCTTGATTAAAGCATACCTAGAGTGCTTCTCCGGTAGTGTTTTAGTTAGGGTAAGGATGGTGCCTTCAAAGTGAATTGCCCTTTTACCATGTTTTCATTGTCATTATAGGAAAACTGTAGAGCACATGGACTGGATTCCTTTCAGAAGAGACTAAATCAGAAGATGTGCTTTGATCTCTAATGGATGTTTAGTCCATGAGACTGGCCTAGAGGTATTTGGAGGGAAGATACCACAAGCTTTTGGCAGTAACTGTTTTGCTCTGTAGACACGGTAGACTGTGCTCTCTGAGATAAACATAACATGAAAGCTCTCGAGTACAGGGCTCCCCATGTACCCATTGTAATTTTCACCCTCTACCCCAAAGCTTTTAATTTGGATACATCGAGGTGGATTCCAGGCTTAGGAGTTTTCACTGAATTGGCAAAGACAGATTTTCAGAGTATCTTACACCAAACTTTTGCTTCCTTTACTAAAGTTTGGTGGTGGCAGAGTTGTTCTACAATGCAGTCCTGCAACTGAGGAAAGTATATTTCATCTAAAGGTTCTCCTTTTTAAAGAATGTATGTATATATACCTGTATGAGAAATACTTCGCCTGTAATTTCCCATCCTTCCTTTTACCATCTGCCCTGAAATGTGTAGCTAAACATAAAAACTTTCAGTCTTTACTGATGAATATTTGACAAGTTTAAAAACCACGATCTTACTAGCTATGCTACCAACTCTCCCTGTAGTGAACACTCAAAAAACTTGAACAGGGAGAAATTATTTGTGCTACTTAACATTAGCTACCAGAAGCGCAGTGGTAGCAGTATGTGTAGAAGATGCCAAGAGTGCGCTTGGTGAAGGGAGTTCACAAAGTACAGCTGTTGTACTGAAGCAGTAGTGTACGCTCTGGTCTTTGAAAGGCGTTTCCATTGGCTTTCCTAGACTTCAGACCAGATTGAAGGAACTGTCTTACACACCCACAAACTTTTCCATAGAGTGAGACAGCTCTGTACAGCTGTTCTAATGCTTTCATGAATGTGATGAACTTGGCTTCCTGCTCCGCCCCCACCCCCCACATCCCCATTTCTTTCTTTCCTATTTTTGAGCAGAGTTCAATGCTGGCTCTAACCCATCCATATTTCTTTGCCTGTCATATACAATTATGGTAATGTTCAAAATTGGATTATTTCTTTCCTCAAACATGCTTTATGTTCTTCCCTTTATACAGAGACAAGAAAGGAAGTAATATTTGCAGTCTCTATTTGTTGCCAAACAGGCCTGTGTTACTCAAAGTGTTATTTGGAGCTGAAACTTTCAGCTGAGCATTCCAAGCAGATGTTAGGATTATTTTTTTTTTCCCTGACAGATTATGGAGTGAACCAGCTACAGCTGTAGTGCTGTAGAAACAGTATATGCTCATTAATATTAAAGATAGGACAAACGTTTCACAGTTTGCAACACTTCCCATTTTAGCTCAAGCTGTCTTTTTTGCCCCACATTGTAAGCTGGAGAGCTGTATAACATTGTAACAGAGTTCTTGTCGACTTTACAACTGCTGTATGACACGTTTTACCTAAGTGATTCAGCCTGAGGCTATCCTAGAGGATACTAGAGGTTAACCTTGTATTTCAGAGGGCAGAAAGTACGCAGAGATCTGCTTGGTGCAGATGTTACATCTGAAGGCTCAGAGGGCTTTGGTTGCAGTGGTGTCATAGCAGGTCACAAAGGATGCATGCACCTTCAAGATATCCAGGAGCAAGTTTCCCACTTACAGTGGGTACTGTGAATTCCTGCATGTTCAAAATGCCTGTGTGGATAGCTGGAATTTCCACCTAAAAGATGCCATCTTCCTTCCTTTACTAAAAGCGGTTGTATTCACTTTCATGTATTGATTCTTTTGAGACATGTCCTAGGAGCTGAAGGTTCAAGGCAGAAGGGAGGTAAAGGAATATATGAGCTACTAATCAAATATTTGCTGTGGCTTGAGACTTACTATCTTGTGATGGAAAATGCTGCCCTAAGGCTCCTGTAGACTATCTTCCATTGAATACAGTAAAGGGTTAATACTGAAAATCACAAAACGCCAGATAGCAAGGCTAATCATTAGCCTACTGGGCACCAGAGCTCAAATAAAGACAGTGGATTTACCTCACAGAACTAACATGAATGTGCAGTGGTGCCATTTTATGTCACAGAACTACAACCCCTTGTCTCATGGTGCGTGATGCACCCTTTGGTCTTCGTGGCCCTTGGACAGGACTTGTTCCAGTATGCCCATGTGCCTCTTGTACTGGGGAGCCCAAAACCGGACATAGCAGTCCAGATGTATTTCAGCAGGGGTAGGAGGGGAAGCATCACCTCCTCCCTCAGCCTGTGGAGGATGTTGTGCTTAATGTAGCTCAGGGTACTGTTGGATTGCTTTGCCTCAAGAGCACATTGCTGTCTCATGTTCAACTCATCTACCAGGACACCCAGGTGCTTTTCTACCAAGTTGCATTCCAACTAGTGGGCTCCAGCTTGTAGTGGTGTGTGGGATTATTCCTCCTCAAATACAGGACTTTGCATTTATTTCCCTTTGTTGAACAAATTGCATAAATTGCCCCCAGAATAGATATTCATGCCAAAGTCAATTCTGGCTTTAGTCTTTAATACAGCTGGAAAATACCTACATACCCCATTTCTGTAAATCACCAACTCAAACCATAACTACTCTAGTAACTTTACTGTCTTGTAAGCCCAAACACTGGAGTGGAACATACTGTTGGGTTTCTGTGTGAAAACGGGTTCTGCAACCTTTCATCACACCAATTAGAGCCCTTCTCTGACAACTGTACCTTCAGGTTTAAAGATGCAACCCAAGTAGTACGACACTAATCAATGTATAAAAAAAAAAACAAACCAAAACCAAAAAAACAAGGGCCTATTTTAAATTCTATTATTCACATTTTCTGCAAACCAGAGAGAACTGAACAACCCATGTGCAAGTATAAAGTACAGCTATCATGCTCTGTGCAAGTATAAAGTACAGCTATCATGCTCTGCTTCTTTTTCCTGAGAAACAAAATATTAGTCTATCAGTTAAAGAATGAAAAATTGCTCTATATATATCACCTCAGTTTACTTCAGTTAAATTGTTCAGGTTTTATATCACTGTGAAAAGAATATATATGTAGCCTTAATAGGATTCTAGTAAAATGTAATATGAAACTGTAACATAGAATAGTACACTGCTACTAGTTAATGTGATTATACTTTTTGGATAGGAATCTTAAATTCTGGGCTGAAAGCAGAACTTTTATCTTTAGGACTTGATGTATGTGCTGAATATTGAAAGCATCTGGAAATCACTTAATTTGAAATCAGGCTTATCTTCTCTCTGGTGAAAATACTTCAGCTTTGGTTATTGGTAGAGACAAATGTGAAGCTGAGTGACAGTATGCTATAAATTACCAGTGAAAATATCCCACTTGTTTGTTCACTTGCCATTTATTTTATTTTTTTAAAAAAACAGAGCAGCAGTCAGCACCCATTGCTGTCATGCTATGAGCTGCACAGCTTCCAAGCCCCAAGCTTGTTACTCACCTGCTGCTACTTTCCTTTGCTATATTCAGATTCTGCCACAAAATACTTTCTTGGGTACGTTCTTATGTCTTCAGTGAAATGAAGGGAATTCTACATGTATGTCTAAGGGTAGAATCTGGCTGTGGTGCATGCACTGGCTTATCTAATATGGAAAAAGGGCTGGTACAGTGCACTGCCTTCCTGCAAATGCCTGGTGGGACAGGGCAGTGACAAGTGCCAGCAGCTGTGGACATGGAAGTGTGCTGAGAGCACTGAAACAGGAGGAGAGGCTGCTGGGGAAACTCCTTGCCCGGGTCCACTCCAAATTTCTCTGCACCAATCTCATGAGACACAAACTATGCCAGAGACTCATGGAAATGTTTCTGAAGGAATACTGCTTGAGGTGCACAACACAGCACCGAGCAATTTCCATTTAGCTAATGCTATTGGTGTTATTACCAAGGAGTGTCGGTGGCCACTGTGTTTGATTTGTGAGTAATCCTAGATCTCCCTAAAGCTGATTAGTGTGCCAGCAGCTCGTCTCTTGCAAATGAGAATATCCTGTGTTCATATCCCCTGGGAGAGCTGTGGGATAGCAGAGGCCTGATGGGAGCTGAGCTGAGGAAGAAATAAGTATGGGGAGGGTGGGGGGTGATTCGTCCCTGAGCAGCTAGGCAATTTGAAGGTGATGGTGTATGAAGTGTGAAGTGAAAAGCATTAGATGAGTGCAGAGTAAAAGGCACAGAGCAGCTGAAGCCTTGGGAAGAGACCAAGCCAGAATGTTTCTTGGCAGGGGGAGATGGCTGAAAGGCATTTGGGGGACTGTGAACAAAACGCCCAAGGAGGGGAGCCGGAGTGGTGTGGAGGATCTGGATCCCAGTGGCAGGCATGAGTTTTGTATGCTGGGGTGCAGCAGAGCAGCAGGCTCAGGATAGGGGCAACACAGGGACTGGGTAGTTGAGAAGAGTTGAGAAAGTGGGGCTGAGGTCTTGTTTTGTGGATTAGGAGGGCATGGGAATGCACTGAGATGTTAATTCACAGGAACGCTTTTTCAAAACCAGGTTTACAGGGACTACTATGAATAGCAATTGTTTTGCTAAGGGGTGCTGCCTCCTGCTTTTTGTACAAGGGCTAAATCATGATTTTGTGATTTGTTTTATTTTTTCCCCCTACCATTTCATTCCTCTTCTGCCAGCCTATGTTTTTACTCTATCTGTTTATTTCCAAGACAAGTCTTTGGGATCCCTCTGTTTTGGCAGAAGCAGTAATGAACGCCTCTTGCTCAACACTGCTTCCCTAAGAACTTTTGGTGAGTTGTGAGGTGAAATATATCCTATTTATATTCTCATAGAGCACCACAGTGTGCAGTAGTGAATAATTTATTTTATTGACATTTTATTTTTGTAGAATAGATATTCCCACTAATATCTAGAGACTAGATTATAAATGTAAAGCATAAAAAATCATTAAAGTGTATATATAAAGAGCATGATTACATGAGATTCAATCATCCTAACAAACAACTTAAATGCATTGACATTAAAGAAATTATTAAAACCAGGACATAATACAAGAGAAGGTTTACTGAGTATCACAGGGATCCAGTCAGAAAAGCAGGGCATTCACTTTGCAGACTATAAAGACATTGGCCTTTTGGTTTAGTAGTTATCCACTCTACGTCACAGTTTCCAACATTTGAAGTTCCTGTTCCCTGGGCTGCTAGAGAGCAGGTGGGTGTGATGTTCAAGTGAATGCACACGATGAGGAGATAGACCAGCACCACTCCACTTCAGCCCTCTCCCTTCTTACTCATGGAGCAGCACTGAGTGCCATCTTGGATGAGATTGTACTTTCTCTGTCAGGGAAATCATAACTGCATAACTAACTAAACAGCAGCCAAAGAGAGGAGACCAATGGGCCTGTTGGCCTGGTAAGGTTTTGCTGGTCGCAGTGTCCCCGCTGCAGTACAATGACAAGGAAAGAAGGTATTGAACAAAACTTTCTGTTTCTGAAGCTCTTTCTTCCAAAGCAGAGACTGCAAGTACTGCAACACTGGAAACTTTATACTAGTGCTGTGGAAAAAAAAATTCTCCTTCTGAGAAGGCTTCTTCCTATCTGTTTGTTGGTCTCTGTTATCCCTTTGAAATGCTGTAGCTGGTAGTTGGTAGTTGTGTTTCTGTCCAGGCCATGTGGTTAGACAGGAAAGTGTTTTTTTTCCAACACAGTGATGAGTCACCTCAAAAGAATAATAATTTGCCTTTAAAAGAAGTAGGTTTATAAAACTCTGGGTTTGTGAATAAGGCTCACCCTTTATTCACTGTAGGAGTCAATGGTAGGACTGAATACTTAGCTACTGAGTACACCAGTGTGTATATACTTGTCTTCTGTCATTGGCGTCCTATATCCCCTGTTTTAAAAGTCCTACATAGTTGTTCTAGGGCATGAAAAAAACATAGGCAGAGAATTTGGAGGAGGGTTTTTTTTCAGTTATGGTATCCCAGGGAAAAAATATAGCAAGACTAATCTCTCCTTTTAACTCTTGTTGATTTTCAGAATGGAAAAGCTTATGCAGAAGACCTCCCTGCGGATTTTCTTCATGGTTTTGCAATGGATCTTGGTTCTACATATACACAAGTTTTCTCCTTTCTTTCGTATGTGCAATGTAGTTTTAATATTTTATCCCAACTTGCTTTGGTCTTGCACTTTTTAATTTTTTTTTCTTATTTTTCATGGGAGATTATGTTTGGCTAGTGATGTTGCTGACTGCTGCCCATTCTGGAAAAGTATTCAGCTGGAAGAGTCTAATTCCCCAGGTGTTGATTGCCACCATGACAACAGCCAGGCCGATCAGATTTACGCCTAGGCCAGCTTTCACCTACAAAAGCAAAATTAATCAGAGCACAACCAACGACAACTTGATTAAAACCAGTTAACAGGGAAAAAAAGAAGGCAATAGGATATATGTATACTGACTTACATATAGTGTGATAAATTATGTACACTGATTTCTAGGGCAAAAAAACCCACAATGAGTATTATGTATTGGAGTGTACATTGTGGGAACATTCCGGAGTGATAGTCAAAGGCTCTTACAGCTCATTGGAAAACTGCTCAGTTTGTCACTTGAACTTCTCAATCAGATAATCAGAATGGGGAGTTATACCACACACAGCAGGGCAATAACTGCATGACTTACTATGGAGCTATGTGATAAATCTAATTTCTCATCCTCTCCTGTGCTTGTCTTAAGAGGTCAGTGCAAAGAATTGTGTACTCCTGTTCTTTGGTACCTCTTCAGACCATTACATTCCTAAAAAACTAAGAATAGAAATGTACATTTCCTCCAGCAGATGTGTGGATGTTCTTAACCTGACAGCTCACTTTTATAACAGCAGTGCAGATCAATATGAGTTTATATTAGCACTAATATCATTATTATTATTGGCTGCTGCATGTGAGGACAAGGTTTTGAGGTGACATGAAGCATGGGAGGATATACCCAATCTTAAAACTCACCATATCCTTAATCTGGCAGTGCCCATAACTGAAGACAATGGCATTTGGAGGATTACCCACTGGCAGCATCACCGCAAACGAGATACACATGGTGACAGGAATCAGGGTGTATAAAGGGTTGATAAGCAGGGTTTCTGACTGGAAGGAGAAAGGCAGAGGGGTGTTTCACTTCACAAATAAAAGCTGCTGCTCACAATTAGGATGAAAGGACCCTCTCTGCTCTATGTAAAGATTCTGTGAATCTCTCCCTGATTTCTAAACTTAAGTGTGGAAGTCTTTTGTGGTATTTTTTTAGAGTAGAGCAGTGCTGTAATTTGGAGCTGGTCATGCTCCAGGGATTTCTTTTGAGGCATTTCACACTGAGGGAGGGTGGAGATTGCTACTATTAGACCGCCTTTGCGGTTTCTCCCACTTGTTCTCCATGTCATTGTTTGTGTCTTCTGGAGCTTAACATTGACTGCCATTTCAGTCTTCATCTAAGAAAAGTCACAACAGCTTGACATGAAGAACAAAATTCTTTCAGTTGCTGAGGGTACTGAGACCATTATGTAAAGTCCTCCTGAACGGTGGTTAAGAAAACTAGTTTGTGGTCCAAGCTTGCATGGTGAGAAGGCAGAGATGCTGGAATATTCTTTACAGTGGTCTGGAGAATTATTCTTCCACTGCAGCATTCAGTGGTGGTGAAATTTCACATTTTGTTTACATTGCTATGGCCTTGTTTTATGTCAGAGAGCAAGGGAAGGGTATTCACAAGGCTAACTTCATTTTGGAAAGGGAAGTGTGTCCAGGATACTTTTACATCAAAAAAGAGAGACTGCCTTAAGATGGAAGTTCAGGCTACTGAAGGTAGATTACTGCTCTAAATTTCTCATTAGGAGAGCCTATTTATGCATGGAGCAGAAGTAGATCTGAAGTCATAATCCATACAAATGTAATTACTTATTTTCATCTGACCGTATCTTCCTTTTACCTCAGAGCTGTTCACATAATGTACTTTGGGACAGTCCCGTAAAGTTGTTATAATAGAGAAACATGATTAATGACCTGCATTCTTGGTATGAAAAGCTTCACATTACATAAAATAAAAAAGACAGTTTTCTGTAACTGCTATTCTCATACAGAATTCAATTTGTATTTCTTTCCTCTGCCTTTGTCACCAGTCTTCTCATTTTTTTCTGTCCCTTACAAACAGCTCTGCTTTCTGTGTTGGATGATAGTGCACTTACCAGATCACCCCCTTGAACATATTTAAATCTGATATAAAATTCAATCATACAGTCTTTTCTTACAAGTAGTGAGTGGATGACTACTAACTAAGGAACCATACATTTAAAATAACATTGATGAGAGTATCTCAAGCTTTATGTGGACATCACCTGTCTTGTTGATTGCAATGTCACCTTTTCTTGTACGAAGACTATGAATCCCTCGGTGCAGGAGCTATGTTTTCATTTTCCCTGAAGAGATATTGGATAAATTGCTTGATGCTAAAACGGGCTTTTGGCTGCCCGAGTTTATTATTTTTCCCTGAGCTCAAGACTGCGGGATGGTAGTTTGGGAACTAAGACCAGGTTTCATGTGAACAGAGTGGCAATACCCTGATGTCCTGAAACATTCCCATGAGCCTGTCAGCAAACAAGAAGCTAAAAATGTTGTTGTTTTTACTCACCATGCTGCATAAAATAGGCAGAAAGATAGTTATGGTTGCTGGATTACTAACAAACTCCGTTACCAGGGACACCAAAACGCAGGCCAGCAGAGTTACAGCCCAGTAGGGAAGGCTGCTCAGGGACAGCATTTGGCGTCCAATCCACATAGAGAGACCAGAGGTCTGGGGAAAGGACAGAAGGGCAAGAATTACTTAATGTGTTTGTGAAACAGATTCTTCTTTTTGGGGCAGCTTACATTAGAGAATCCCACCAGCAAAACCCCAAAGTTTAGGTCAATGCTTTCTGCTTTTCCTTTTGTTCAGTAAATTGGATTTCACTGCGGTGCCTAATAGATAGTTGTCCTTAGTAACAAAGAAATACATCTGGCAGTTAATAACATTAAAAAGGCATCAAAGATGACCTTTCCTCTTTCTTCAGCATGAGAACTGCGGTATAGCAATTTAGTGATGAAGGATTGCAGTCTGGGTAGAATTCATTTTGAGATTAAAATAAAAAAATTTAGTTGTCTACATGTAGAAGTCTATAGCAGAGAGAGGTGTGTATTCATGAATTATACTAAGTGTAGATACAGTCAGTAGAGCCTAGCATATGGTTTGGCCAGTCAGCGCTAGGAGCTTGACTCAGTTGCCTAAAGAGGAGCATCCAGTGGCAGCTGGGATGTTCCCCCTCTGCTTGTTGAGAAAGTGTGAGGTCTCCCTCAGATCCTGTGCCATGCCTGCTAGCCTTGCAGGTATATCTAGGTATTCTAAAGTGTCTGAAACGGCAGATGCTTACACAATTGTCCTGAGCCCTAAACATCCTTTTGCTAGTTGTCCATTGAGTGCAGGGAGTTGGGACTAGGTTATGTATACATTTGAAAGTATCCACATTGTAAATCCAAATTGGGGAGCATACAAAGGGATGAAAGTCCAGATTTATAATTTTTGTCTGAAGGAGGGTAAAAAGCTAAATCAGTACCTTGCATCCAGCTGCTAATGCATAACCTCCTCCAACCAACACTACAATCTCCCATGGCATGGTCTTCTGGAAGTCCTTCCAGGTAATGATGGGATCCAATGTGTTCATGTCTGTTGACTTTTCACCATCTCCTACATCAAAAGAAAGTACATGTGTGACCAGTATCACATTGGCCTTTTTGCAAAGATCTTCACATTTTTCACACTAGCAGGAATAATGTAATATCCATAGTAATTTTGAGAACTGTCTGTGAGAGCGGTGAAGAAGAGGTGTGTGACCTATTTCTCTGTTTAGCTCAGCCTCAGAAAATGCAGCATATTAATTCCAAATGTCCTGACTTTCCCTTGGCTGCTCTGTTGATGTGAATAATTATAAATGCCTGTGTTTCATTCTATGGCTTTTTGAGGGATGGTGTGTTCTGTTGTGTATACACGTGTGCAAATTACATGTAGACTGCAAAGATGGACTTAAAATGTGATTATTTTCTCAAAGAAGGGCATTTTCTCTTTCCAGTAGACCATGAAGCTTGAAAAAGTGGATTTATGCCCCTAGGTTTTATCTGAGGACAATATTTTTTATGGATGCCTAAGTATTTTCTTGAAGTAGGAGTTAGAGAGTATAATTTTTCCTAAATGCTGCATAATATATGTCAGTATGAAAAAATAAGCATATCTATACAAATTTGCAATCTCTACGTAAGAGTCTATGCAGGCAATTCTATTTTCATACGGGACTGCTGAAAGCCTGGCACAGCAAACTTACCAATACCACTGAGTGCTACCCAAATGTGAGTGTGAAATACCAATTATTATTAATATCAAGAAGATTGTGCGAGAAGTATTGTGCAAAACTGGAACTTTGTCTGATATTTACTGACCACTTTTATGTTTACTTTAGGACATTATAAATTATTTCTGCTGTGTAAGCAATGACCAAATTATTTGCTAGAGCTTATCCTCAGCTGCTTTTGTAAACATCTGCATTACAGTTCTCAATATGGAACGCCATCTGAACCTTTCCTAAAACTCAGTCTTAAATTTTGATAACTCTGTTAGCACAGAAGGGATGCTGGTCTCAGATACAAGACCTGTTTGTCATCTGCTGGATGTCACTATATGATTTAAAGCAACAGAAGAGTGGACTTGATGCAGGAAGGGCTGGTATCAGAGGGGAAGGTGAACCCTGACCTTCCACAATAAAAATCTCTTCCTGAATATTTTACAGAGAACAGGAAAATGTCTTTAAAGTCACTGGAAAATGGGCCAGATCTCTTTCCTGCTGCATCCTACTCACCCTTCCCCCTTTTTCCAAAATATGGCTTTTTTGCTGGAATCAGGAAAAGGAGAAACCCAAGAAATACAGAGACAGTGGCATCAGTCCGGTAACCTTTCCTAGGAAAGAAACAGTGGGATTATCATAAAACCTCACTAAAAGAAACATTTCCAAACAAGGTACATGGCTCCAAGGAAATTGTTGCAGATGAAGTTGTATTTCCTCATCTGAAATCTCACTGACAGCCCACTAGAAAAATATGTCTGCATGTCAAGGATACAAATTGGATTTCCCCCCCCCCCCATTTTTTTGTGGCTAACTTCAATCACTGCTCAACAATTTTTAACATTCCATTAAAAATAAGAAATGCCTTTCAGTTTACAAATCTATTAACTTGGAGGTACAGAAAAATAGTGTGTTTATTAGAAGCAAGAAACAGTAAACACGTGCTGGGGAAACATCAAACCCAAGTGATCCTTTAGAAGTGAACTGTAGATTGATTGTAAATTAAATGTTTAAAATTAATTCTGAAAAACTGTTTTGAGGAGTGCCAAACTCTAGAGATCCTCAGGAAATCCCAGTATTAGGAATTGTTTTCTTGTCAAAATTGGGATGTTAAAATAATTTTTTGCAGTAGAAATGTTAAGAAAATTTAAGTTTAAATAACTTGTTCTTAAATATGCAGTGTGTTATAGTTACTTTTATTTGTTTCAGTGTTATTTAAAATAAAAAATATTTGCTTCAGTCACAGTTTTGTGTAATATTTAATGGAAACGGACATTTTCTTAATAAAATTTATCTTCAGAAAAATACACTTTTTGTAAAAAAATATTTTTTCAAAAAATATATATATTTAAAATTATTTTCAATTATAGTTCCAGTCTGTTCTGGTGACAGCCTCTCTATGAATGCACTAAAATGATGTAACTTCAAAATATGACCCTCTTGTATTTTACATTTTAAATACATTTATTTTGCTTTCTCTACTTAACTCACTCTGCTTATTGAAAGGGAATACAATTTGCCACCATGTGAACACGTGTAGTTTAAAAAGAAAAAAATCCTATTTTTTAAATAAAGTCCTAATTTTTCACCACCTTGTTACAAGTGGCTGATGGTGTATTAAAGCCAAAAATCATTGCAGAAAGTCAGAAGAAGCAAGGCCATATTCTGGTGCAAGTTTAGGGAATTTTACTTACCTCTCAAAAAAAGATGACCATCCTGGTACAAAGCCAGGCTCACGAGTAAACCAAAGCAAGGTCATCAGAATGAAGAAAAATCCAGTCACCATCTCAGGATAGCTAGAAAAAAAAAGAAAAAATAAAAAAACAAAAACAAACAAACAAACAAACAAAAAGCTAGGTATATAATCCAAGGTCTGTCTGAAAACTCGAGAGCAAGTTCCAGAAGTACAAAAGCAAAAATTGGTTCCAAAAGAAGGATAAAAGCCATAAAGAAAATAGAAAGGAAGATTAGTTTGAATTAAAGAATTTTACATTTGGCTGCCGGCTGAGAACCGTCTAAGCCCAGTAAAAAATTGGCTAAAATTATCCCTCCATATTTGCAGTTCAATCATTTATGGGCAAGTCCTGAATGAAACTTATTATAAATTCTTGGTCTGTATTTGCATTATTATCTGATTAAATGCATTAACAAGGCAAAGCTCATGTTATTATTGTACTGTAAACACTTTCTACTGCATTTTCTAAAAGTGTAGAAAGCCTAAGAGCCAATGACAATGTAAATTAGCACAGATGTTTTAAACACATGGAATAAATATAAGGTGATTTGAGGATACTGAGTTCTCATGTAGGATTGCTTTAAATTAAGCATGTTGTCATATTTAGGCACAGTCTGAACAATAGTCTGGATTCAGAGTTGATCGTATTCAGCCTGTTGATCTGTCAACATTTCAGTTGAATAACACAAACACGTTTTGGGAAGAACAAGTTTTATGAGGTATCATCCCTTTTGAAAAATTAAAATCTTGCAAAATAATCCTTCCAAGGGATGTATTTTGCCACCATGAATAAAGATTATGGGCAACTGAGAAGGGCAGACAACTTCTGGCGTGGGAGATTGCTGCAAAGCCTTTGCTAACAGTGAACATCTATCCACCCAAACAAGTGTGTGCTTGAATGGGGAAGGGGGTCCTTTAATAATTTAGTTCAAAGGCAGAGACAAACCTTGACTCAGATGACCTTTGCACCCTGGTATAAACCTGAATCTTTCCATTTATTTCCTTTTGCTTCACAAATAAAAAAAAGTCTGATTTTAGTTCATTTTTGCATTTAGTTCTACTCCTATCCCGGAAAGAAGGGGAAAGAGCTGACAGTTTAAGAACCAAAGGCAACATGGAGAGCAAGATGAGAGGGTGGTCCTGCCTAAACAGGCACATTCCTGAGGAAGGCAGGTATGTTTTACCTAACATTTCCCAGTTTCTTATATTCTTCTTGAATTCTTCTCTCTGACATTTCTTCCCGTTTGGTCTTCTTCTTCTTGCTCACAGAACAGGTCTCTTTAAAACTGAGTAGGTAGCACAGTAAAATTAGGCACAGGCATAAAGTGGGGAAAAAAAAAAAAGTCATAAAAAATAATAGCCATGAGACAAACTGAAAATTCCAGTTGCCTGGGGGCTGTTGGGAGAAGATGTGACTGGGGCAAGGCCTGATGGCAATGGGAAGGGAAATTACTGCATGTGACCTTTGCACAGTCTAGTTGCCAGATGTGCTGAGAATCAATCCTAGATGTAGTAGGAAGGTCTCCAGGGTGCTCTGGCTAATCACTGAGCCATCCTGAGCTTTGTCTGGGCTCCCTTTCTGTAGGCTTCCTCAGACAACTGCTGGTGGCCACATTCTTCTGGTGTCAGAAACCTCCAAAGGCTATGGCTAATTTCTGTCACCACATGGAAAAACTGTGACAGAGGCCAGCTGTCAATAGATTTTCTTAACGGAGGAACAGCATGCTCCCCAGTTGGATCAGGGCTATCCAAAACATATGGGACCCAGTCTGGCTTTTGAGCCCAAGTTTGACATAAATATTCAGCATTTACAATAAGTAATGGGGGAAAGCTGTGCTGAGGATCCCAATAGCTTTTACAACCTGTCTGCTTCTACTAATAGTAGCCGTTTCTAAACCAGGCACAATCTGTGTAGCACCAAATTGCCTCTGTCAGAGGCCAAGGCAACAAGCCTACTGTTCTGTCTGGGTCAAAAATGCCTGTACTCTTGACACACAAGCACAGTTCATAGCTGAGTGTATTTAAACCTGTTATACATTTGTATGAAAACTAGGTGAAGCCCTTACTTTATTCAGATTGCCTTCATAATATAACAAAGCCTGGGCATTCCTAATTAAAATTGAGATACTAGCAAACTTGCTTTTAAATTTGCTTCTTTCTAGTAGTGTTACTTTGCTGTGCTTTGAGCCACAGATCTCTGCCTCAGCTCCAGCTGTACTCTCTGTCACACAAAGGTGGGTGGGGTGGGCTGAGAAACCTCTGCAGCTAAGCCAGAGGTTTATAAGCTAATATAAGTTAATATTCTAAGCTAAAATAGGCTGCAGCAGCAGGGAATGAAGTACCATGGGAGCACCATGGCCTGCTTTTATAGTTCCTGCTATTTTAATATCTGATTTGGTATCCTACTACAGCTCCATGCCAAACCATGGAGTACAGTCTCACTCTGTGTATCTGGTTAAGGTCAGATTCTCAAAGGAATTTGCAGAGCTCAGGGTGCAGGCAGGCCCTGTCTGTTAAACAGAAAGTCTTAAACAGGCTTTTCATTTCAGTCATAAATGGACACTTATGTGACACTTGGTTTTAGTGCACTTAGCACCACCCTGCACCTATAAGTATTTAAATTTCCTTGCAGACTTCGCTGTTGGAGTCCAGCAAAACCCACCAACAGTAATGCAGTTGCTGGAAAAGAGCTATGTGGTTTATAATGGCCAGTTCTACAGTAACGATTCTACACTTAGCTCCGCTTTGCTGGCAAAAATAATTTGGTGGGTCCGTTATCCTTCCCCTTTGACCAAGTTTAGAGCCTAAAAAGCAAGTCTGACATGTTCCAGCTGGGCCAGATAAGAACAGACTGATGACACTGGGCTTCCTAGAAAAGAACATGAACATTATGGGAATTCAGTAAACATTTATCCACAGGCATTAGGCAGCTGTTTCAACATGTAAGTATTTACAGGCTTAGGAGGATGTAAAGACAGAGTATTGTAGCCAAGCTCCTAACATAATATATTCTTTAATGAACTGCAGCAAACAGGAGTTAGAGATTAAGGAGGCTTGGAATCAACCAGTACTTCTCAAAAAGTCAATAATGCTTCAGTCTCTGGTATTATTTAGAACAACATTAATCAGCATGAGGTCTTGGATGCAATGAAGAATTTCAATTATATTTATTTTTTTAAAAAAAGAAAATAAGGTAATTGAAGGTCATGTTAGGGCCTGTTTCAAGATTTTTTTTTAAAAAACCCAACCTTTTAATTTGGAACCAGAAGGCTCAGGAGACTGACTTGGAGAACTCTACATTATTTCTTCAAATCTAATCAAGGTCAGCACCAAGCAGAATTCATTATCAATTTATTCATTGTCTTAGGTGAAATAAATTAGTGATGTCAGTTCATCTTACTTTTAAGAGTAAACTAAATCAAATTAAGACCACTTTAATTCTGAGTATATGTGTCTGCACCACAATTTAATGCAGATTAACTAATCTACTCTAAATGCACACATTTAGTCAATTTTCGTTAACTTTGCTGAGTGCCTCTGCAAAGAGAGTACGTGGTACAAATGAACTGGGAGACTAAGAGTTGTTCCTATTTTGGGGCTAAGAGACTTACTGGTATCAAAAGATATTAATCTCTTAGGCTGTGAGACCTTCCCACTTTAAAGAGAAATATATATGGAGTCTATTTACCTTTAATTTTAACAGGTCTTATGTTAATTTCATTGAGCTGGGGAAGATCTGAAAAGTAACTTTTTCACTTGCAGTTATTTTTCTATTAAACTTTTAAGCTGTACTTTTCCAAAAGGACTTCTAGTAAGATTTTTGGTCCACATTGGGATTCTCATGAGAGTACAAAAAAAATCAGTTGAATGCATAGTAAATATTTCCATCAGCAATACCTAGGTACTTCACTCTCAAGCAGAGATACAGTACACTCCTGTCTATGCAGCACAGCTAAACAATCAGATTTCCTCTGTAACTGTTCTGGAAAGAAGAAGGAAGTTGTGCCTTAGTTTTTGTTACTTGCAACTGGAAACATCTTTATGAGACATGTTCTAGAGTAGGCACAGATGCCCTGCTTTTGTAGCCCATGCATCTTGAACAACCTCTACTCACTTGCAACCCAAGAACAGCCAATGCATCCAGAACCAAGTCAGGACCAACATGATGAGGGAGATGGGGAAGCTGAATAAAAACCAGGTTCCAAAATTCACCACTTCAGCATTTGGGTAGTGGCTGTAAAGGAAAAAAAGGGTGCACCAGAAGTTAGAACAGTAACTCCAATATGCACAGATGCACACACACACACACACATATATATATGTGTATATATTTGTCATGACATGATAGAAAAATTGCATCAGGAAGTATTTGCAACAGCTGCATTACATGTGCATAGTGAAACCAATTGCCAAAGAATATCAATCATTGACCATGCCTGACCAAGAGATGAGCCATGTAACACTTCACACCTTTAAGACCAAATGGTCTGGATTACCTAGCCAGCTTCAAAAACCTTTAGAGTTACCAGGAGTGAAATTCTGGCCCTACCTGCGGTTTCTTTAAAGCTCTTTTTAGTGTTAGCAGACTTAAGAATTATTTCACCCAGAATCTCTTTGTATGTCTTACTGTCGACCACATGAATAATGACTATAGTCTGCTGGGCTCTGACAAAGGTGTCTGATATGTGCTTTTGATACAAGTATCATAACAGCAAGATCTTTGGAAATTCTGTAAAATCCAAATCTTTGGATTAAGGATGGCTTCCAAAATCAGTTTTCTTTGCTACCACCATTTCAAAGAAAGAAATGAAGGATACCGTGGTAGCAGTGGATGATCAGAATCAGGTCTGAGCTTGGACACATAGCTGTGCATGAGGATTACCACCAGGCTTCTGACAAAGGTAACATTCATGTTTTTGAAAGCCCTGGGCATATATGATAAAGGAAATGCTTAGCTGACCACAGAGCTGTTTCCCATCTCCTCTGAAGCAAAGGTGTAAGGCCATATTTCTAAGTCTATTTATTTTTTGCACTACATGTAGAGCAGCCCAAGTACCGCTAGTGATGCCTCTTGGTTCACCATAAGGACTTGCTTTCTAAGAATCCATAGAACAACTTGAAGCTGATCTTATGACATTTCTTCTTTTATGAGTATTTGTATTCTTTTCTGTAACTTCATGACTTTAGTGTTTGCTTTTCCAGAGTGCCTGCTGTCTTCATGATAATCAGTGTGTAAAATCAAAAGAAGTTGGTGAAGAAACTCAAATGTTACCACATGCTGAGGAATTTTTATTTTGCTTGGGAGAAAGATATTGATCTTATGCTCCCCCTTTCAACCATTAACCATTAGTAACAACATAAGAGTAGAGTAGGAAACAAAATTGCCTTCAGAGACACTGTCTTACAAGGGTTCCTTGAGGTAGTAAATAACCCATGGCGAGCACCACAGAGATTGTAATGACCCAGCCACCATTCTCACACAACTCCAGTAGTATCACTTACTTGTTGAAGTGCTCTAAGAATATGAGGCTAGTGGAGGTCCCTATGATGGTTGTCAGTCCTCCAATGGTTGCCGCGTAGGAGATACTTAGTGAGAGGCATTTACAGACCATGTGGTCATGTCTGGTCTGATACCGGTACTTAGTGCTCAGGCCCAGTTCTGAGGGCTTAGGAGGCAGGACCAGTATCTGAGCCTGTAAGGGAATACATCCACCAAAGAAAGCAGGTGATCAGAACAGAAGCCCAACTTGCCCTAATGCTATGGTGATACTGGTCCCTCAGAAACAACGGGTTTGCATAAGAGGGGACAAATTTTTCTTCACAGGGATTAACTGGGATCAGAACTAGAAACCTGTCCAGGGGCCTGAAATTGCCTTGTCTGTGGCAGAAATGTAGGACAAACAGTAATCAGACTTCTGGCTATGGTTTGAGCCAGCTCCGGTTCTCACTGGAATCTCAGCAGGATACCGAAAGCCTTAGTGGGCTGCACGGGCAGGATGCCAGCACTGCATCAGTAGGAATCCATAATCGTTGAGGTTTATGAGCAGCTACCAGACAAATGCTTGGTAAATGCTTGGTGGACTTTTTATGCTTACAGTGGCTCAGACCCTCTAATAAGGAATGGAGTGCTAGGGGTCTCAGAAGTAGCACACACACACACACACAAAAAAAAAAAAAAAAAAAAAAAAAAAAAAAAAGGAAAAGCTGGGCAACAGGCAAGTGAGAGAAAAAGCAACAGGAAAATACTGTTCCAAAAGAAACTTTCTTAGCAGCGATAGGAAAGTCTCTATGTTGGTAAATCAAGTTCTCGTACTGGAAAAAGAGTACAGTACTTCAAGGCACTTCACATGCAACCCAAGACTATAATTTAGCATCAGGAAAATGCAGCAAGTGGTTCAGATAGATTAGTTAAATTTATTAATTTGGATTTGGGTTTATTTACTAAATTCAGTCATGCTATATGTTCATCATCATTGTGAGGGTACCCTAGCTAAAATCCCTGTAGGTTAACAATGAAGTGAGTATATTAGTTATAAAATAACCACTGAATGTGTAGGGGAAATGGGTATATAAAGGAAATCAAGTACCAGGAGCAGCCCACTGGCCTCTTTTGAAAAGATGCACTCAAATTTTTTTGAACTGTGAAAAAAAATTTGTGTTGATTTTAGCCTAACCTTTCCCAGATTATTATTTTATGCCATAAAGATACTATATAATTGTAGTTCAAACAGCAATCACTTCTTGGATACCTTCAGGCAAGGCAGAAATACCAGTGCAGGTGATGTTCATGTCTTTCTTTTCCCTCACCCCCTGGGTCAAACATTTCCTTACCTGAGGTAGGTGCTGCCCATTGCTCTTAGAATTCATCGTTCCAATAGAGTTGGCTATCATGTGCACACCATTCATACTCTGTAGAGAGGTAAATACCTTTGGATTAGCCTTTCTTATGTTCCTTGGGGCATTTAGATTAGAATTTATGATACTTTGCAAAGGTCATGGGTAGTGGGATTTTGGGGGAGCAGGGGAAACCCCAAACCCCACTAAAATTTCAGCTGTAAACTTTATACTGGAAAAAATAATAACCAACAGCCACCAACCTGATTTTACTTCTAAGTAATCTTAAAAGTCAGATTATAGTAAGTTTAGGTCTTCTCCGTCTGCCAGGTATGAGAATCTAACGGGTCCCTTGCTAGAGGCTATGGCTTTGTGGTATGTGTAGGTTGTTCTAGCAACTAAACTGCAGAAGCTGGCAATACTTGGACTATAAAAGGTCATATCTGAATTTTCTAGAAACCATATGGAATCGTTAGTTTACTGACTGGATCTCAGGATCTCCAGCAATATGTACAACAAACACTACAGAGCTAATGTTCCCCAATTTGATTTGTGCAAGCAGTCTGATAGGTTAAATACAAAACAGGATGTGCTGCAATATGTACTTTCTGCCAACAATCACTACTTGTTTGAAATAAAGGAAACATTATTTTGTTGCAGAGCTGTGTGGACTCTGTTGATGGTTCCTGCATTAGAAGACAGTGTAGCTCAGGAGATAGTACCTATGACAATACCTTTGAGTGCATCAAGGAGCTGAAGTCAGTAGTAGTAGCACTAAAAACAAAGAAAGGAAAATATACTTTAAAAATGCCTGTTCACCCAGCTACCTCAATAGGCACACATCATGGGTAGGAGAGGCAAGATCTGCAGGATAACTAGTGCCTACTGAAATGGTGAAGAATACTATTTATCAGTGTCTTATGTGGTGTCTTGGCCAGATACATGAGTCATTGTTACGTTCCACAGCCCTGTCTCTAGCTATGTAGCAATGGGGTTCCATCTCCATGCCAGAAAAAATATGTATTCTAGGTAGTATATATCCCATCCTAGGAATGCACTCGATTCACAGTGCGGTGAATCACCAGGCAATCCAGCACTACTACTGTCTTGTTCTACTCAAGTTCTCTGACCAACCTCTCCAAACTGCTCTTTCTGAGCACCTACCTGTACTACATTAAAGCCCTCACTAAAATCTGTCCTATGTGGCATGTGGGCCATACAAAAAATCCACTAAACTTTTACTTTGACACTGAAAACAGATTTAATTTTAGATGTGCTGCATTTCTTTTCCTACCAATTTTCAAGCTCTTTTTCAAGTAATGTTATTTTACTAATAGTTCTTTTATGAAATATCCCAAACATACTCTTTGATGGGGCTTGAAGGGATTAATGCACAATGCCAAATCGAAAAATTTATTCTATACTGCACAGAAAATATGGCTGGGATAAAAAGAGGTAACGGAGGGAATATTGGAGAACCCATTAGTCTCTAAACTAATGAGAAAACTATTTAGATCTTGTAAATTAACTTTAAGTTGTCAACAGGTTCTGTTTGATTTTATAGTTTTTATTTTAAATCTGTAAATTTTTTACAGATGTTACAAGAACTTGTTTCTCTTTTATTTAGAACACTTGTGAACAATATAGAAGGAGCTCAGGAAGGCACTGTGCAATTTATTCTCACACCTTGTAAGAAGATGCTCAAGATTTATCCCATAACATAGATTTAGGACAATAACATTGTATATTCTCTTGTGTATCCTGAACTGCAGAAAAATTAGTCCTTTCCTTTTTTTTCTCTTTTCACACTACTAGATTTTACCCCAAATAGAGATCTGGTTGAAACTGTTCGTGTTTCAGGCTTCTGAAGAACTTTGTCTACACTAAAAGAAGTATTTTAGGGTTTTTTTGGGGGGAGGAGGGATGTCTTTGGTTGGCTCTCCCTCCCTCTGCCCCTCTGCTCTCAACTGTCGCTTGAATGCAGGAAATTTAGACTTCCCTCAGGAATCCTCTGTACATGTCTTCCCTCTGGATATGTCCTGTGGATACTCCATGTTGTGCTTGGATCCTCTCCATTATTGTTCCTTCAGGGGAACAGAAAGCAAAATCTGTGGGCAGCACTCTCTTACACAGCACAAGCACAGACTTCAAAAGAAGATCTTTCAAACCCTGAGAAATATTTTCTTTCTCTCTAAAATGGCCATAGTGTTAAAAACTATATGAATATTAGGAAGCTTTAGTGAGATCCAGACCATTACATTAATCCCATTTCTTATATAAGCCTTTGTCAGTCACATCTGAAACACTCATTTGTAAGCTTCTGCTTGCCCTTCCTGGCTCTATTCCTGGGTTCATCTCATTGCAACCTGTGTAGGGCTCAAATCTCCAGTCGTGATGTACAGAGTTCATTCTTACTCCTCATTGATGAAGATAAGCTCCAGTGAAGGCTGGCCATTGTTTTCGCTGAGACCTGCAACGAAGGAAGAGAAAGCCGCCCTTGGGATATGAACTGAGCTGATCCCCTGGGACTCACCACTGAACCTGGAGAAATTACTGCAAAAAAAAGCTTGTCCAAACCATCTCAGGTACTGTGTGACCCTTATGCAGCATTTTATTGTAACAGAGTGTCCTGATCACGTGCTTCTGGCAATTAAAATAATACCTACGTATAATAGGCAGGATTAGATGACATCATTTTCTGCCTGGAATTTGTGAATTGAAAGAAATGGGAGACTCTTTTCTTCCAAAATCCTTTCTGGGAAAGAATGAACAAAACAAATCTTAAAGCTCTTATCAATTGTTCTAATTTTTTTTTGTGTGTGTGTGTGTGTGTGACACCTGCTCTGACTTGGGCAGCCTGGAAGGGCAGAACGGACAAGAGTGGAATTGTCACAGACCACATTTTTAGGCCTCTTCTACATTTTTTTGACTTTCTTCTCAGAGGTTTCTTTTCAACCCTGTAAAATCCTATGACCTAAGAATCCAACACACAAACTCCAGTTCATACCCTAATCCAACATAAAGAGTTTCCCAGCTCCAATTGTCCCATCACATCTTGGAGCTTTCGAAAGAAATACCAGAGTACAAAAAGAAAGAGTATGGAGCAGCCTTTATGGCAGTACAAGTCAGATAGCTCTGACCTCGATAGAATGTGAATAATGTGTATCGTATCAATGAGTCTGGTCACTGATAACTAATGAGAAAAGAATGGCCAGTATTGACAAATACCTATTGGCTCCTTTTCTTCAACAGTGGTGCTGCCTGCAGTACTGATGACCTCATGCTCCTCCTCAGCATTCACTAGCTCCTGGAGCACTGCCTCCACGATTGGCATCACCATGGCTGTGGTGGATGTGTTGGAAAGCCACATGGAAAGCACCGTTGTGCAACACATAAAGCAAAGAAGCAACCTGGAGTATAACACAGGGAAATATCCTTGAGGTACTTTAACAAATATTAAAGACCTCCTTGCCTAACATTTTCTTTAGTCAACTGATAACTACACAGTCTTTTTCTTTTTGCAGGTGCCAAAATATCATGCTGTGCACAAGGTAAAATGCAGCCTTGTGCTGAGAACTGTCATAAGGCAATGTGTCATTGGAAGCTGTTTGCTGCCCTGTGTAGAAATCAGCATGTGACATAAGAAACAGTGATTTTCAGCATATCCAAGATTTAAGCATCCTTTTGTGTTGGCTAGACAGCACACAAATAAGGAAAAGAGAGAGTGAAATCAGCATCGGTAAAAAAATTGAAAGCAAAGGAACAACAAGCCAAGGAACAGGAGGTGGCAGAAAGGGGATGAGAAAATTTGTAAGCTTTCAAACTCTGAAAGGAAATATGAGGGGGAAAAAGAGTCCCAAACCAAGCTAGCTTTTGCCCGTGGATGGGAAAGTTGGAGTTATTTGCTTTTTCAGGCTGCTGCTGTCAGCCTCAGGCTACCCCAAAGTCAAAGGTTCACTCACATGCCTGGCTTTGCTCCTGCCATCATGACCATGCGCAGGGCAATTCGCTTGTGAAGATTCCACTTTTCTACAGAAGCTGCCACACAAATCACACCCATGAGGAGCAAAGTTGTGTTCTTGAAATATTCAGCAGCCACCTGCATTAAGGGCAAGAGGGAAACAGTCAGTTAAAACAGCAGTAACCCCTCTACACAGAGAGCATGCTGAATGAGAGGAAATATGGTATTATGGAATTTCTCCCCCTAGAGAATGACATGGGGCTGGAGAAAATGAATAATTCATAAGTCAAAATGTTGTCTTTAATCTCTTCCATGCTGTTTTTACAAATAACAAGGCTCTATACCCACTTGTTAGTACGTTTCTCAGCTTTGAACAGATCAAGAGAAATTTTACTTCACTGCCTGCAGTTAATCAATCATACTGAGCTCGGCCCAGGCTGAAACAGCTACAGAAAAACCTCTGCACTGAAGGCAGCTTATTCATGTGCTTCATCATTCTGGAGATGCTATCCTCTATCTTGTTTATAATTCTTATCTTGTTCAACTGTTGGGCAAAATGTGACATAGCTGGAACCTACAGTTTTAGAAAAAAATGCTTTGTGACATGCTCTCTGAATGCAATAAAGGAAGGTTGGGGTATTGCTGTGATGATCCACAAACACCATGCCAGAACTTTTCAAAATGGACATCCATCTCCATTGGATAAAGGAAATAGAACAAAGTTTAAAAAAAAAAGAAAAAAAAAGAAAAATATACTTTTAATTTAATGGGGGTGAGTGTAAATCATCAGCTGGCTCAAGAAAAAATTCAGACACCACACGTGGTCCTCCAAAGCAGCATTCTTGAATGTGGGGCTTGCTAAGATACAAGATGATGTTCTGTGATGTGGCTGCAAAAATAACAGATGAAGCAAACCAAAACATTCACATATATGCACGCTTAGAGACTCTCTTGTGTGAAAGCAAACAAAATGGGAGAAAATAGTAGTTTCAAAAAGGTGCTTGGAGTCTATCTAAATTTTTCATTTCATTCTGATGAATCTTTCCAAAGTTGTTGCAGGAATATTTTTCAAAAAACATTGTTTCTTCAGTTTAAAACTGTTCCTCTAACCAAATGTAGGTGCCAGCATTTTAAAACAATTAAAATCATTAGAAGCAGTATTTTTTCCATTGTCCTCAGTTATACCGACGTTTCTCCATAGAAGTGCAAGAATGACACTAATGTTGTTTTGTGAAAGCTGCAGCAAGTTAAGTATTTAATTATATTTATTTAAAAAATCCCCATGGTGACCTAAATAGACTTGGTCTCATAGCTGTGTGCCACAGCTTTTAAACATCACTTTTTTTGGCTCTCTTCACTGATTTCTTTCTCATTAGCTTTCTTTATTTTCCTGCTACCTTGTTAAAAAAAGGTCTTGAACTGAATGAAAGGAATCCATCAAGCCAACAGCACAAAGAATCTGTTGTTTTCCTTTATTCCTTTCCCAGACTTTTTTGAGAAATAAGTGAATACTAATATTCTTATTACTACACACGCCCACATATACGACACACTGGCTCATGTTCTTAAGCCCCTGTGAGTTATTTGTAGCTTAAACTGCTAGGCAAGAGCCCTGGGCTTTTTTTGCACTGTAGAACAGCAAACCGGAAATACTGAAGCAGCGTCAGAGTTGTTTATTTTAAAATACAGGGGTTTATTTCTGTACTTAAAGCAAATAATGCATTCTCCATGGCAGTCTCACTTTCAAGTCTCACTGTCATCTAAATTGACAATACACTGAATTTCTTTCAGGCTGCCCTTAAATTTTCCTTCTTCAATATGCTGCAGTATTTTGTAATGAAAATGTGTAACTGCTTTACCTTTATGTGAGGAAAAAGAAATCCTGAAAAAAATTTACTGTGTTGGTGTGGAAATGTATCTGATTATATTACACAGTTTTCACACCACTGGGAGAAATATGACAAGTCATAAAACTATTGGTTTATACTTGAGTCTATCCATAGATGGGTATGACCAGTGCTAGATTGTGTTATAAATTCATTAATTGTATGGTTGCTATATATTCTTCTTTGTTCTTATCTCTATTTCTAAACCTTGTAAATCAAATGTGATGCCCCCTTACCCCCCAAAAAGAGAGAAAAAAGCACGGGGGAGAAAGCTGTAGATGAAATAAAATAAATTCTTGGATGTTATAAAAGAAAGTAACATTATTAAAAAAACCCTCAAGTAAGTAATTCAGAACTAATCATAGAGACTTTTTTGTATGGCTTCTGCTTTGCCTTAGAACTCATGGCTACAAGGCAGCAGTAAGGTTACAGGTTGGGAAAAAGACTAGACATTCACCAGCATAACAAAATTATCTAGTCCTATACAATAAATAGTAACTGTTTTTAGCATATGTAGCCTCTTGCCTTACATCATCTATAATAAATATAACTGGAAGGAAGGAAACTCCACAGTTTATCCCATAGCTGCTATTGACATGGTTCTGGAGGAAGGGAAAAGTGGGATCCTTTGATGCAGTAGGTTTTGGGAATTGGTGGCGCAGTAGCTGACAGGATGGACATCCCTCTTGGCTAATATAGCCTTTCCTATATCTATCTTCAGTAGAAGAAAGAGCTGGTCAGCCCAAGTTACACATTATAAGATGTACACTTCTTCCTCCCATACCTCTTAGTCTTTGCTAGTCCACTAAGATTAGTTTTATTCGAGTAATTACCTGAGAGTAAGTATATTAAATCATAACAAAGTACACACTGGTCTGACCTCACTGGACTTCATGACTCCAAAAAGTGGGTATAGGAAAGCAGGAACTAAGGCTCCTGCACCAAGAGGTACCGCTTCAGAGACCCAGTATACAGCTGTCACGATCAGCACGTAGGCGCATGAGGCTTCCTGTAGAGAGAAAGCACAGATGTTATGGGTTCCTGTCCCAACACCTGCTGTGGAAGCCTTGTCAGTATGCCCATAGGACTCATCAGACTGTGGGTGCTTGGACTTAAACTCAACAAAGACTGCATGAGGACCTCCTAAGGTGCAGCTGTTCAGGTGTGAAATCTAGGCCAGTTCCAGAAGATGATGCTAATGAAAGGTTTCACACATAAGCTAGGGCAAAGCACTGGAATAAACATAACGATCAGCAAAATAATGGTTCCAAATGCATTTACAGATTTGTTTGATGACCATAATCCATGTGTTCAGCCGTGAGTCCTCAGACTGGGCCTGTGGAGCTGGTATTTCTACAGGGCTTTCTTTCCAACATTGGACAAGAACATGAAGCCATAGTTTTCAGGATCAGATGAGAATGTTCGCATTTGCCATAAAATGAGTAAAGCTATATTGTGGCCTTTTTTTTGGAAATACTCTGAAAATTTGCGCTTTTTTCAAACACTGCGCAAACCTATTTTTTTTTCAGTTGAATTTATTTTCTCAAGTAATTTCCACAGACCCTGGCAGACGACCACAGACCTGAAGGGCTTACAGGCAATGGGTTAATGGGGTCAATCAAACACATTTGGTGCTGTCCAAGGCTCTGGTAGAGAAAGCCATGACAACTTCATGAGCATTCATGGAGCTCATATGATGAGGAAAGGTGCTATCTGCTGAATATTTTTACAGGAAAACACAGCTAGTCCACGGAAGTCTTCTGGTCCATATTTTAGATAGAAATGTCTTTATTTATGGCATTCAGTGGAGTTCTCCTTTGGCTCAGTTTGTTATGCTTAGAAACCTGAGGCTATTTCCTGCTAATAATTACAGAAATTACACTCAGGTAAATATTTTTCCTTTCCTTTTATCAAATTTGAAGCTGGCTCCTGTAATGGGGCTAACTGGTAGTCCTGTGGAAGCTAGTGGGTCTGCACTGATTTAGAACAGCTATAAATCTACTCATTCTTCATTATTCACTGGGTCTTCTGTATGAACTTAACAAGCTGCATGGATTCACAGGTCACAAAGGCTACTGTTTAGAAAAATCACTGTTCAAAAATGCTATTTGCATGTGTTAAAATATAATTTCATTACTTTTGTTTCCTGACCGGATGACTCCCAAATTAAGCAACTTTCAAGAAGTCACACAAGCAGTTCCCACAGATCCTTGTGCAAATCAATGATCATGTATTACACTTAATTTTTTTTCAAGCAGTTCTGTGAACAAGGTGGTAAAGTCTAAATTAAGACTATACAGGGATATGGATTCAATGGAATGAATAGCTTGTATTTAAATTCATGTTTATACTTGTTCTTTTTACAATACCTCTAATGAAGAGCCACAATCAGCTGTTCCTCTTTTTTAGTACAGCTTATAGTGATGACAGGCAGAACACAGCCCAGAGAAAAAAATACGATAGATTGCTATGTGCCATTTCCTTTACTTGCTTAAAAATTGCAGCCAAGGTTACTCAGAAGCTTGAGTTTAAATTAGCTGCCAGACCTTGCCCTGACTCCTGTTTCAGAAAGTGTAACATTAAACAGTTCTGATTCAAGTAAGCAGGGCCACCAAATAACTGAAATAAGGTTATCAGGAAACATAATTTCCTTGAATCAGATAAATTCCAATTACTTTAGAGACTATAAAGAGTGTCTGAAAAACTATTGGGGCAATTTAGCTCTGGATTGTTCCTTTACAGATGGATAAGTCCTCTGAACCACACAGAAATACACGCATTAGTTTCTTTTCCTTTAGTACAATAGAAGAGTGGTTTAGGTTTTAAGATTTCCAGTACAGGTTTCACTAGTCTTCTACCATCAGGTCATTCAGCAAAATATTAAAATAAAAGATTTTATTTCAGTTGTAGCTTCAGTGCTACCAAGAGAAAATTATAAGAGAGGCTAGAGGAGGCTGGCATAGAATGGATGAGATCAGAGGCGGTTTTTTAACATTCATGGATTGTGAAGCATGCATTTTATAAAATGGAACTACTATTCTGTTTGAAACTCCAAAGACTGGTATTCAGTTTGTAACAATTTCAAGTCATTACTCAGTAAAAACCCAAATATTTTTGACTTAAAAGTGGAAATAATTTTAAAAGTGAGATGACGGGCATTAGAGATTTTTACAAATCTCTACTAGGAAGACAAAACTATTTTAGATGAGAGTCACAGAACTGATGGATGGGCTCATAAACATTAGCCACCTTGCTGCTCAGTCATCTTTAACTACATTGTACTTCATGGTTAATATTCCACAGAGAGCAGAGCATAGGGTCATTTTTGTGACTTAGTGACTGACGTATTTTTTTTATTTTTTAACTCATTAGTTTCTGCTAACAAACTTCTATGTTTGCATGGGCTCTGTATGACATCCAACACTTGTCTGAGGTGAAAAATGCCTTTTAATGAAAAAACATTGACTTTCATTTTAAAGCAGTGCAGATGTAAGATACAAGAGATAAGTTTTGCCAAAATTAGTAAGATTACTTTCATCCTAACTGGATTACAAACTATTTTCTCACTCCACAAATATACTCCTCTTTAATTTCTTTGACCAAAGATTGTTATTTCCTATTGTTCCTTGGTCTGTAGAGTAGACTGATAGTGGAAATGCAGTAGGACAAAAGGAAGTTGCATCTCTATCAAAACATAGGTAAAGCTAAGCTGGGCATTGAGTCTTTGTGTTTCCTATAAACAAAGCTGTAATCAGTTTATAAACAAAACTAAAATAAAGCACATTTTGAAATGGTATAAAACTGAGTAGCAAGTACTAGGAAAGCCAAAGTTTGATAATCTGCACTAAAAGCTTAATCAGCTTCTCTAGCAACTTTATTTTCGAAGTGCTTTAAACCAGCTCATTTCCAAGAGAAACCATATTAATCTCTTCTATTTAATTGAACTGAATTTATATATTTAATTAATGGTTACCAGAGCTACTAAGTACTGGACTGAAGTAGCAACTGTGTAATTTTAACTGTTTCACTTCTCACTTCTTACTGTACACCTGAAAATTACTGTTAAACCCAACTCAGGACTTGAAGCGGGGAATAAGAAAACATGTGATGGGTGGAGGGACTACTCCCTATCTTCAGTCAGTCCCTTAGATGAAAAGAAAGGAGGAGCTGAAAGGAAGTCCTGGGTAAAAATAAAATTTCCACAATAAGGGTCATGCATAAAACTTTTGTAACTAAAACGTCTGAGGCTCTCAGAGTGAATAAAAAGAAGAATAAACTCTGCGTTGCAGATTTGACCATTTAAGAATGTGCATTGCATATCTTGCAAGCAGGTACATGGTCAAGCTGTGCAAAGTCTAGTCTTTGTGATCTAGTCTCTGGACTACCATCTTTGAGTTTATGCAATCACACCGTAATTCCCTCCTTTCAGCTTGTGTAAATAAAACCAGAGGTGAATGAAATTAAACCATCCGTGGCTGTTCAGAGCCTGTTCTGTGCTTTAGGGTCCATTTTGCTCATTTGGTATGTCAAGCTGTCAACATCACTTGATGCTGCAGGTTTCACAGCTTACAGCAACTCTTGCTGACTTTTGAGGAGTCATCTACATGTCCTTGACTGTGTTCAGTGTGGCCACAGGATGAGCAGTCATGGGAGACCCTGCCCACAGCTGACTGGATTCATCTGACATGCTTAGTGGTATTAACAGTGGCTTTATGAAAAAAAGGTGGATAAAGATGAAAAAAAGAGACAAAAATGTTCCTATGTCACTGTTAACAATGAGGGAAGTAAGGACAGAATGAAAAAGATTCATAGTTTGTAAAGCACACAAAGTTTTTTTCTGTCTGTGTCATGACCTGAAAGGCACTTATGCATGCCCCAAACCTTTTGTGCAACCCATAGTTCAGGTATAAACTTTGGAAAGGGGAGAAGAATTAAAGCAAATTTGCTCAGGTTTGAAATTTTACCCAACCATTTCTTGTCATAAAATAATAGAAAAGAAACTGTGGACATTATTCCCATTAGCCATATCTACAAACAGTTCTGAGTCCTTGTGCTCCCTTTGATCAGTCTTGCTGCTACATATTTAATGCTCCTTTGACATTTCCAGAGTTGTGCTGATATCATCAAAGAAGCTGCAAGATGATTCCCTGCAGAAATGCAAATATAAACAACCTGGTAATTCTGATCTTTATAAGAAAGACAGAAAACTAAAATAATTATCTGATAAATTAAAATATAAGTGAGCAGGCAACAAATTTAATCTTCAGGTTTAAGAAGTAATCATAGTCAATGGGTTGTAGCAAAGTAAATACTACACTAAACCACTTGAATAGTGTATTGTCAACTGAGTTTATTTGGTGTAGATGTCTTCTTAATAGTACTCTAAACATTTGTCTAACTCTGGGTCAGATTTACCATCTGTGGCCATTCATGTATATATAAAGTGGATGTAAAACCGCATCTGAAGGTTTTTCATATGACTTTGCAATAAAGCACACTGAGGTGCAGAGTAATAGCACAGAGGAGCTTGTACTGTATGGTAGCAATTCTTGCAGCAATATTGTCAGTGAACTTCTGTTTCAACATCCATATGATGCTGTTACAATTCCCTTGGCTATTAAAGAGTATCCTTACTGCATCCTGTTCCTCTGAATCCAGTAGGGAGAAAACAAGAGTGACAAATTTTAGTGCAGTGAATCTCATGTTTCTGAGGAGAGGTTCTCAAGGGACGTAGAGCGTGCTGCAGTTACAGTGCCTTATGGGCATGTCAGAGAGTATCTGTTCCTATGTCGCCCTTCCAGTGACATTGGGAGAGATTAAACCCTTTTTTTAAAACAAGCCTCTGTGAAATGGTGAGCCCTGCTGTTTCCTGAAGAGCATGTTTGTCTGACATTCATTCCCTTGAGAGAGAGAGGAGAGATGGAAAACTACTATGAGAGGACAGCTGAGATACACGTTGAAGTTCAGAGCAGGAAAACTCGTTCAAAGTGCAACATATAGTTCAGTGGTGTAGGAATATTTCCTTTCTATGAATCCTGTTTTTCTTTCCAAACAAAATCCTACACTGTTATTTTTGAAAACTGCTATGCAATTTCTAATCCTTTGCATTTCTATTTGATAAAGTTGTAGTATTCATAAATCCGCTGGTACTAGAAGGAAGAAGTAATCTTTAGCAGGGGAAAGACAGAATGGAAATTGCTGCACCAGTTGGCCAGATTTATGTCTAGGATTATGGAAGCACCAGCCACAGAATTTTTATATTGCACAGACACTGCAATTTTTTATAACTTAAACATCACCATCTCTATAAGGTAGGAAAACTGTTATTTGATGGTTTACAACTGCAGAGATATGCATAGAGAGGAGTTAAGCACAGGACCAAGGGTACTACTCACTAGCTCCAAAACAGTATCGCAGCTGCATTCACTCCCATGCGCTGGTCTGTGTGTTAAGCACAGGCTATTCCCTCCTTTGTACCGTTGTGTATGTCTCTGAGCCATCACTTACGAGCCACTGCCAGAGCTGCGATGTTTCACTAGGGGTACCTACACTTGCTTTAGAGTAGCCAGCGCCATGTATGGTCCTAACTCCAGCCTCACTGGAATTGCTATCCTATAAACCCACACTAAACTGAAAGTCTTTCCATACATACTTCTTAGTAAAACCTAAAGACACAAAAAGAATTCCTTTTAAAGACCTCTCCTCAAAGAAAGTTTTATGGATATGTTTGTTCCATTCCCCTTTTCACACACATATTATTGTAGAAAAAGGAGAAATACAATATTTCTGCTTTATAGTAGTGCTTTACTAGCTTCACCTGATTCTTCAGCTCTGCTTGTGACATGACTCAAGGTAGCTCTGACTCTTACTGTGAAGACTCAGTGGCCTTCCCAATCCTTCATATCTGAGTTCTTGATTTTTCTAAGAGCTATGCTTATTTAGGTCTTTGCGTTCCTTTTTGTGCACATCATGACTACCTACTGCATTCAGAGGGTTTGCTAAAAAGAAAATGAAAATGTACTTACGCTGCTGGGATATAAGAGTGGCAGAGGAAGCAGCAGAAGTGGAATCAAAACAACGAGCAAGAGATTTCTGGATCGGAGAATCTCCTTCATCACTGCCATACTCTTACTTTCTGGTGGCTTTCTTTTCCTTGGGTATCTTCTCCAGTTCCTCAGATATTACAGCTTCCACTCTACGTGTTCTTTCACCTGTTTATCGATTTCCCCAAAAGGTCCCTCACTGCCTCATTTTCTATCCCCACCCAGTCACCTAAAATATCTTTCTCAATTTATTTATTCTTCAATCTGTTTTTTTCAAAAAGGTTGTTTTCAATTAAAAAGACATTCAGTTTATGTAGGGCTCACCAGCACATCCAAATTATTATAACACCATAACGTGCAGAGGTTTGCAAGTTGGAGCATAGTGATCTTTCGACAATTTTTCTTTTTATTTCAGGATAACAGATGTAGCTGTGTTGCATCCTTATCTCCATGTTTTGGAAAGTTTTTTTCTTCCATCATTTAGCAATGTAGTTCCTGTTTTAATAAACCAGGCGAGGTATGCTTCAGGCTGCTGCTTTTCCTCCTGTTTAATAGTCAGAATGTCTCAAATGCAGGTTTCTTTTCTGTTGAAAAGTTATTAAAACCAACAGTTTATTGTTCAGTGCACAGAAGCAAATTTGCAGGTATTCCTTCTTTAAAAAAAAAAACAAAACCAACAAAACAAACACAAAAAGCGCAAACAAAAAACCACCAAAAACCCCAACCGACAGCTCCTCCAGATTTTGTCTTTTTGCTATAGTTTTGGCTTCTACTTTGTATCTACCTTTACCCTACTTTTGCCCTGAGTTTGGAATTCACAGGGCAGCAATTCCAACACAGATTATACTTGGTCTGAAGACAAAAACTTGTTAAAAAGCTTCGTGCAGCTCTAATTGACCAATGGGGACTGTAGTCAGTAGGAGTTGCTCCACCCATGATCCAAAACCCAGTCAGAACATTTGAGAAAATCAGCAGCCTCCTCTTTCTGACAGGCACGCAAACATACAAAAAGACCTTTTTTAAGTTGCTGAACAGTTTGTTATTGTTTCAAGGTCCCAGTAGTGATGATAAATAAATAATCATTGTTTTCTAAACAGTATCTTTTGTTTTTCATGTTTCTTCCTTCCTGATCTGTGAATGTCACTTATTCATAAGGCATACACCGATCTCTGTACTGATCCATTTGCCCACAGTAACCGTACGATTCAGACTCAAACTGAGAATTTGTAGGCTTTCCACTCTAGTCTTCTAGTGGAGAAACATTTCTACAATTCTGCCATTATTAATGCTTTCTGTGGGGCAGAAAGTACTGGAGATTTAGGACTGAATCCCTTGTACGGATTCTGTGCTGTACGACCTGTAGATGGCCATCTGTTTGCCCTGTACCTCATAGGAAGCCACACACCTAGGATCTTCCATGCTCCCAAACCTTGCTCGCCTATCATCTCCTCATACTCTGCTGTCAGACACAAACTGGGCTCCCCAGACTGAACTGCAATGCCTGTGTGACACTGAGCCCTGGAGAACTGGCAAAGGCAGACCTGCAAAGGAGTCCGATATGCAGGGTGAATTCTTCCTGGAATTAGTAATTATCCAAGACTGTGTAATGTTTCTATACCTTGGAACTTCCGTCATGCAGCAGAACCTTGGGACCCTTCAGGCAAATTTAGCAATTGGTTCTGGAATCAAAAATATAGCTAATGTGAAGATTTTGGGTTAGCCAATACAGTCAGAGGATTTATATCTGTTTTGTCAGTTGTTTCAGAGAAACTAAAATAATGTATAAAATACTCAAAAAATTAAAAATGCTTTATTTTAAATCAAAAAAGTCTATGCTTTATTTCACTTTTTTATGATCTGTAAGGTCAAAGGATTGATAAAAGGTGCTATTTAGAGGCAATGGCTCTTTACCCCATGAGAGATGGACTGTCTATAAACATGATTTAGTTTGAAGTGATGAGATGCAAACTGAGAACTGAGCTAGGGAGCAAGAAACCTATGCCTGCATCTTAAGCAATACTGAGAGAGGAAAGCTGCCCTAAGCCCAAAGAGCTGCCCTGAGGCAGATTGCTCATTTCCACTTGAACTCTGGAAAAAGGAGGCACTCATTCCTATTTATTACCTCCTCCTGCCCATCGGAGGGAAGGTCTGTTCCCTATTCTCTCCTGTACTGTTGCTCCCATGAAGAATTTTGCAGGCTGAGGTAACCTATGACTCAAGCTACAAGCTGTTACATAGTAAATCTGCTGCTGAAATCAACACAATACAAAAACAATTAGTTTTATGTAGAATATTTTTATTATTACATTGATCGTCTCAGTTAAATTAACCTGGGCAGTCCGAGCACATTCCCAAGGAATAGATCTTTTTCCTACACTACACACAGTAATGGGAGGAGGGAAACAAACTCAGAAAAACTATCTTCTGCTGAGGAGATAAACGTTTCTATTACCAATTTGTAAGGTACAGTAAGGTATATATGCCATAGGGGATGATCCAATATTCAGAATTATCGGTAAGTATTTTCCATGGGATACTTACGATTAGTAAACTCTGCCTGCTAAACAGTCCTGTTGTGGGGTGAGGAGTGTGACTAGGAGGCATTTCTCTGGATGGTGACTGCTAACAATTAATACTTGCTTTGGTGCTCTCTGGTTATTTTTGCAGATTTGGCATCACTGGCTGTAAGGGATTTATGAATTGCCCGGGTTCCAGACTATTCCAGCAAGTGCTGCTTCAGGGAGCCAAGGAGAGCTGGAAAGGCAAAAGTGCAGTCCATGGCGTTTCCCCTCCATGTGTTTGTGAAGCGTGGCGTAAGAAGAAAACACAAACAGATCATCAGTGTTGATGCTGAAAGCTTAAAGCGCAAGGCTGATTTGTGGGTGCTGAGCTGTGCGTGCACATAGAGGAGACAGAGGTACTTATGGCTCATAGCTTTGTGGCTGAGCTTCTCAGTTTCATTTGCCGTATGCCGGCCAGCCTTTGAAGATGGCCAAGAAACATCTTCAGGTTTAAAAGTGCACCTACACATATGTGCATCTCAATGCAAACATGCATGCTCATGCATACACATACAGAAGCTGCTGGGTGAAACAGGGCTGTCTGTGTCTTTTATAAGCCCTTTGCCCAGCTGCTTATGCCATTGTCAGCCTGCCCCTAAAGCTGCTGTCTTCCCACATTCCCACAGGTGATTGCCAAACCCAGTGCACTCTGACTGCTTGCACTATTTGCTGTTTGCTGCAACAAGGTGATGCTGGATCGATTTTTTCAGATCCAGTCCTTGGGGTATCCCTGTTAAGGGACACTGAAGAGTTCATTCCTTTTGCTCAAGTGATGCAAAAGAAATTAATCACGATTCAGAAACAGGGTTGGAACCCTCAGTTCACTTTTACACCTTCAGGGATTTGTGATTTGGGCCTGTATCCTTAAGATATGATGCAAGTAGAGAGATAGTGTTGGTATGAAAGGTGAAATAAATGTTCAGATGTTTTTCTGTGCTTTGGAAGTAGAAGCACCTCTAATAACAATAGAGAAACAGAGTTCATATAATTTTTTCACAAAAAATAGAGGAAAATGCTTTAGAATAGTTCGGATTTTTCATTGCTAGTCAGCTATCTGACAAGATATATATATCTCCTTTTTATCTCCATCTTCTGTCCGTGATTTTTTTCCAGTTTATAATAATCAGTTGCACTATTTCTACAAACAATTTTTGCTGTAAACAAGTACTGCTTTTCCGCTGCTCCCAAATTCATAATTCCCATGACTGGATTGGTGAATGGCCATTTCTGCTAAGTGGTTGGATGCAATTTTTCCCTGACTGAACAGTTTAGGATTCTTCCATGTACTCAGCACTTAAGTGCACACACATACATGAACACACACGCACACATACACACAAGTGGATATATAGTTTGCTATCAAAAATGAGCCACACCGCTAAATTCAGCACCAGTTATGTTTTAATGCACCTTCCTCCCTTGCCTCAGGGGATTCTGAACTATGGGTTTAGGTGACCTACTAGTTCAAGTGATAGAACCAGGAAAAATGGGTCATCATTAAATTAAACAGGGTCTTTGTCTTGCCTTTGACTTCACTGAGAACAAATCCATGTTCCTGTCAAAAGACAAGGAGCAGAAACACAGTCATGCAAATAATGAAAGAATCATTGCAGACTGTTTGGGAGGGTGGCTCTATGAAGCAGGCAATATGTTCACAGGCATTGTTTGCTGCTGGTGTTCACAATGCCCTTTGTCTTCTGCAGATGTTATTGCCATTAAAAACCGGCTCAGCCAAATGAAGTGAATCAGACAGTGCTTATTTACAAGAATACTTGGAATGAATAATAAGTGGCATAATTTCTGAAGACTGAAAGTTATGGAACCTCTTCTACTTATAGAGGACTTTTGCATTTCTGTATAATATTCTTTTACTGGCCAACCAAAATATGAACTTGTTTCCCCAGCTAGGAAAGCAGCATTCTCCAGCACATACACTTAGGTACGTGAGCACAAGGATAGTATACTTATGTATTGCTTATAGGAAACCCACAAGATGACACAAGGGCATATCTGTCTGGCATGTACACCGGACTCCCTACTTTGCCTGTCACAGAATGTGCCTCCAAGTGAGCACAAAAATTGAATTCCCAAGACAACATTTTTTCCCATATAACATGGAACTATAAAGTGGATTCCACAAGAGGGAGCTAGAAAACAAATAATATTTTTGAAGCAGGCTATTAAACTCTTTATAGAATAAAGTGGTGGACGTGCTGCGTGTCCCTTATCAACCAGAAGAGGTGGCTGAGTTGTCGTTGCATCAAGTCTCCCACTATGATGGCTCTTTGTTGTATGGGAACATCAAGTCGTGCTTCAGCGCTTTGTAAAGATTGACAAAGGATTCAGCCCAAGCGTCTTTCTGGTGCCCCTGGGACTGAGCAGCCCTGTAGGCTGTATAGACCATGGTCAGCACTGTCCTTTCAAAGTCTTCTTTCTTTAGGACCCTTGGGTAGGAAGACAGCCTGCTACTCAGCCTGCGGATCTCTGTGATGCTCTTGGGAATAATCTCATTGCAGATGGTGTCAAACTCAGCAGCCTTCCTCAGTGAAGCAAGCTCCTCATCTTTGATGGAGATCCTCTGACCTTTGTCAATGTCAAGCTCAGCTAAAAGAAACTGGTACAAAATCAGAACACAGAAAGCTATTTATCTTTTCCAAGAGAATCTAGGCAAAGTAAATGTGAATTATCAACATGTCCTTAGGTCTTTATTTTAGGTCAAATGGAGACAAAATTCTCATTGCACTGGCTGGAGTGAGGCAGACCAGAAAGGCTCTATGTGAACTTCGTACTCCTGTATTACCCACCTGGGAAACTTAGAGACAGGCTATGGGGAAAGGAGAGAGGAAAAGGAAAAAGCAGGTAGCCTTGTGTTGTCCAAAACAGGCATGGGTTGCTGCTGGTGCCACATGGGAATTAGAGAGGTACAGGCAGCAGCACAGCTGGGAAAAGCTCTTTACCCTGCCAGGGATAGCAGTAGTGGCCTAGCTCTGTGTGACAGACCACAGCAGTGGCTTCCCAGCCTGTCTCCCCTGTTTGGACATCCAATCCCAGTTTCTCAGGGTGTGGGATAGATAGATTTGACCCGTATACCTTCTTCAGGTGGGCAACTCTCCCTTAGCTGACTGTATGACACTGTTCCAGACTATGCATTATATCTGCAGTCTCCACTGCTGTGAAAGTGGGGACCTGAATCATTTTGAAGTGAAACAGTCATGCCCTTGGGACTACTTTGCAATGACTGATACTTGTGCCTTTAATGATCTGAACAAATAATTTGGGACTGAGACTTAGACCAAAGAATTTAAATGCATTGTGTTGTTAGTACGTAACTCTTCTGGACAAGAGTGAGCTACAACCCACATTTGAGGTACTGCAGGCAACTGCTGCCTGCTTAAGTGTTGAAAGAGCCAAGTTTGTCATATATGTGTCTGTTCCCTGCCTTCTGCTGAGCTATGACATAGCCAGCACTGGTTTTATTGCTGGGATGAGGAAAAGTGACATGAAGGTGGATAACCCCCATATGGACGGTCACCACAGTCTTGGTTAGGGCTTAAGGTACCATCTGCTCCCATATACCGAACCTCATAAAGCAGGACCACATCTTCCAGCGAGTTTTGTAGCACTGGGTTAAGGAAGCCAGCTGAAGACCTCTTGAATCGCTGAGCAGCTGGGAAAAGCATAGCTGGAAAATAATAATGGGAAAAGAGAAATTCCATAGAGTAGCAAACACTGAAAAGAGGAAGCACTTTTCAATAGTAGATTCAACAAAACAACAGCCTGTCGGAAAGATTTACGGTACAGTACAACTGTGTAGCATGGGCTGCTTAGACAATAATCTACTAGGGATGGAGGTTAACTGTTTGTCCTGTATACAGTGGCTAACACAGAGCGGTTTATAACCCAGGCCTAGTCTGAGGTGCAGCCGCGGTGTAAGGAATAATAATGATAACCATAACATCAACATTGCCTGAAATATTTCTTCTTCTTCTCAAAACATGTATTTTCATTTCATGCTCTGCAAGGGGGAATCAACAGCAACCCTCAAGAAAGCCCACTTTATTCAGGCCATTCTCCCACTGTCACACTTCTAAGACTACATTTCTCCTGGTTTCAGCTGTCTAACAGTTGATCTCCTTAGTTGATTGAGACAACTCCTCCAGAGAGTAGGTAATCTCATCTGTCCTGGGCATATATGTCTGGAAGGAGTGACTCACCCTTTGGAGATGTCTGTGCCTATTCACTGAGCCTGTTACGAGCTTAGACAAGACAGCTACGTTCAATGAGGTGAATCAAAATTTGTTATGATGTTAATACTTCACAGTGTTACACCTAGAAACAACAAAGTCTGCTATGATCGGGTATTTATTCACCACTGTGAAATGTAATACAGATATTGTCTCAGGGAAATGAGACAGAAAACATACGTATAGCCCCTGAACTCAGCACCCCAGTGAGGTAGACCATTTGTGGAATCAATGGCCTGTACAGTCCAGAGTATAGAAAACATCTGATGCTACATTACAGACCACCTAAATGCTTTGAGTTGCTAACTAGGTTACTAACCAGGTAACTAAATACTATTAAAAAGTATAAGTTCCTTTCAGAGCAGAGGGGGAAAACTCTGGGTTTTTTTAATGTTAAGTGTGTATGTTTTAGATGTTGATATTTAGGTAACCATAGTTTGGATTTGTTGGATTTTTTCTAACATTCAGTAACAGGAAGGGTTTTTCAAAGCTGTGCTTATGTTCCTCATAAACTTAACTTCTCAACTTTAACTGTTATTTACCAATAGACAAATTTGGAAACCAGTTAAAAAAAAAATGAAGAAAACACCTTTTGAGTGGTATTATGATCCCTCCTCCAAAATTTGAAGTTCTGCAATTGAGTAACATTTAATGGAACATACAGCTTACTTTGAATTTCTGAAAAGTTTAATCCCACCCTCTCTGTACCAGATTTTTTTCCATTAAATATTTTTACTAGATCAATTTTGTCTTGTTTTGCCAAAGTTCTTGTGATGGATTTTGCATGCTGCCTGTAGAAAACCTGAATGTCATTTAAAGCTCTCTCTGCTGGGCATGCAATGAAAGTTGGAGCCACTGTAATTATTTTATGGAAAAGTTGTCCCTGCTCCCTGACTATATGGTTCCTCAGACAATTTGCCTCTTTGAGTACCCAAGCAGATCACAAATATGCAGTTGCTTCTAGACTCTGAAGTCTAAATGCAGTCCTGTTTCCTGGGCCATTGCCAGCTGTTGACTTTGTTAAAGTTTGACTTGTTAATGATATTTAAGTTCTAGTAATGCAAGGAGAAAGAAACCAGACCCTCAGAGATTGTGTTAATTACGACCTTTACTATCTAGCACAAGGAAAATTAATTGGGATAATACTAGGTATGAAGTAATTCATGCCTGACCCAGCAACGTGTGTTTTGGCCTTGAATTAGCTAGGGAATATACAATAGGTAAAACAGTTTGTTAAATTGCAATAAACATACTGCAGCTGGATACTACTAACTGTAAATGTATCCTGCAGGAATGGGCTTCAGGCATTTCGGTAAGACACCTGCAGAGCTTCCTATTGGATCCATGTGAGTTTAGATTAAAACTTGTTTAAATAATAGAATAGTACCTGCAGGATATGTGACTAAAAGCCTGAGGGAATGAATGCACCAAGTAAAAGAACACAGATGTTGAAAAGGACTTGGTTTCTGCAGTAGCCTTTCTGCAGTGTGATGCCTTTACCGCCCAAGCATTTTGTCTGGCCCAGCTGAGGAGGTGATGAATTTGGGAAAAGTCACATGCTGCCTTCAGATTCTGCTCTGTGGGAGTGTTTGCCTAGCTGACCACTGGCAACTGGGGCTATACTCATTTTCTGTTGTTGCTCCATCACTGATGTTCACCTCTCTCACTCAGAGCTTTGCTGAGATACACTGGAGATAATCCATTTCTTGCTCTGGGCAATTTGAGAATGCAATTGAGTGCATATGTTGAAACTTCAAGCACTAATTGCTGAGTAATTAAAACTTTTATTACCAAGCAATTAAAACTGTAATTACTAAGCAGCTGGCAGAAATCCAGTCCATAATGATGACAATTCATTTTTATCTTTTAGATGCCCTTTCAGTGGAAAAAGCCTCAGAGTACAGAATACCTCTACATATGCAGATGGTTTACATCTGAAATATTCTCTGAGCCATGGAAAAATGTTGCATCTTGATTCAGTGCTGTCATGCTCACTGTCATCACACCGATTGCTTTTAGCTTTCAGGCCAAATGCAGGTTCCCACCATGGAGCTGAACTAGGAGTTATCAGAACCAGCCCATCATCAATCACCCAGAAAAGCCTCAATGAAGGACTTGCACAAAAATGAATGCCATATTATCAATTTAGTATTGACCTACTTGCTGAATCACAGGTAACACCTCAGAAAGCAGCTCGGTTTTTCTACCCAGCTGTTCCCAGTGTAACGTGGATTAGGTTAGGAGATTCAAAGGTGCAAGAGCCTGAACTGCTATACTGTGAAAAAGGACTTTGTATGCGTGTCAGAAGCTTGCCATCCTCTGTAGGGACCAGGCTAGCTCTGACTCCTTGATCTCACTATCTTGTTCCCAAAACACATCAAACTTTGTTACAGTTCTTAGAGACTCTACTCAGGAACTGTTTTGTATTTGTCATGGTGATCAGATTTTCCTGATCCACATTTTATTTCAGTCCTTCCCTTTCTCTTCCTGCACAGTAGTCAAATCCTTCCACCATCACTCCCTCCACAGTCCTTTCCATAAATTCGCCAGTTCCTCCAAAACTGTGTGAGCATTTAGAGCAAGCACTCTCTGATTTTCATTACCCTGACTTAATACGCATGTAAGTTAAGCACAAAAGCTAAGACAGAGGAATACTTGCAGCCAGTTTCTGCATTTAGTAATTGCAAATTCCACTTGAAACTTTTGTGCTGACATGACTTCTTCCTGCATTTACTTCCATCTCTGACATGAATTAGCCGGGCAGTATCAAATATAGCAGAGGAGTGTTACTGTGACTTTCCATCTCTTTACTATTTACTTCCCCAACGGGTTTCCCTGAAAAGCTGTGAAGCAATTATATCATAGAAAGATGCATCCAATGTGTGTCATTTATATGTTGATGTTGCAGCCAATGGTTTCAATAGCAGTACCCATGAATGTCCAAAAGGCAGAGATCCCTGATCAGTACTGACAGAGACAGCTCAACCCAGTGATCTCTGAAGTCATTTATTGATTTACTGTTTTTACTTCTCATACAAATGTGTCAAGACATCTCCAATGGAGATGTGGGTGTTTCTGTCCTAGGGACTGAGCAGTCACATAACAAAAAGCTTATGATCCACAGAGGTAGGAAAAACAAGGTTATTGTTATCCTTACTGAAAACATTTTCTATTATATATCTGTGTACTACCAGGCTCATCCTCGTCCAAATTCCTTCTTCAGGCAGGCTTTGGGAGTGCTCCCTGATCTGACCTCCATCGTTGCCCGCTGAAGCCTCAGGGCTAGAGGTGGCTGGGAGCACTGTGCCCGAGTGCAGCCGCCCGCTCCCAGCCCACCTGCCGACCCTGAACGGCCTCATCCTGTGCCCTGGAGTGCACCACTGCTTGTGCCTGGAGATGGTGGGCAGCCAGCAAGTCTAGTCCTAAGGGTGGCTACAAATGCCTGTCAAAACGTGGTACGGGAGTCCCTGTCTTCTGCACTGCTCACTGCAGGAGCCTGTCCAGTCTCCTATGGCTCTGTTAACTCAACTTGACTTCTCCTTCAGGACTAGCTGGATTTTTAAACAAAAGCTGGAGATATTGGCCTGCTTCTCACAATTCAACTCATGACAGCTTAGAAATTTTACAGTTTAAACATAATGTCAGATCTGAGGCTGACAAGAGCTTATTTTATAGATGTTTTTATCTTTCTTAAGAACTGTACCAGAATTTTCTGGACCTCGTTAGCCACATGAAAAACATTTGTGATCCTCTTCCAGATTTTCTGTGCAGTTTCACTGGTGAGGGTACAGATGTCTAGTTTTTCTTTCCAGTTCACATTCCTGCTTCTGATTTCCCACTTGCTACCTTTGATGTGTTTGCTCAATAAGTATGGAGCATAGCTGCAGGAGTGCTCCATTATTTGTGCATCATCAATACCCTTTTCTTCTTCTGTAGAAAGGCATGAAGGCAAGAGCAGGAATCAGGCCCTGTGCAGATCATTGCTCCAAAGCACGTACATCTCCCTGGTGCTCCAGGACATGAACACAGTTTAATTGGGTCATGACTCAGTAAGAATTATTTTGATTGACTTCAGGAGCATGGAAAAGGGCTATCTCATTGCTTCAGTGGGACTCCTTTCATGAAGGACAGGAGAAGGAAAGGAAAAAGTACTTGTGGGCCAAAACTCCTGACTCCCTGCAAGCAAAGCAAAGGAGTCACCTGTTGGTGTAGGGAAAATCAGTGGCCCAGCTGGATTTGTCCTGTAATCCAAACTCAGCCAGCAGGCTGCCAGTTGTGTTCTCATCTCTTAGGTTTCTCGGGCCTGACTCTAAAGAAACTCATTAAAATAATTTCTTTGGGCATCACTGTCTTCCTGGGACCAGCCCCCTATTTCTGGGAACACAAGGCAGGGAGCAGTTACACAAGCAGCAGCAGTTCCTGCTCAGTGATGGACCTAAAAAGGAAAAGTGATCTCTGAAACTCCTTTATGTGTTTGCCAGCAGTCGTAACAGGGATTAATAGGGCTCTGCAAAGTCATATCCACTCAGATCACCACAACTGTCTTTTTACTGCAAGCTCACAACCACCCCTTAATAGTGAGAAACTTCTACAAGCTCAGCAGCACATCCAGCTTGATCTCTCATAGCAAAAGTTTCCCTTTCCTGCTCAAAGCTTTTGAAGTCGAGACTCCTAAGCCTCAACAGAAAGAAGTTAACGCATCCTAGGTTATAACGACAGCAATTTCTTCTTATTTGGCTTTATTTTATCGGTAGGCAATAAAATGATTTACTGCTGGATGAACCTATTTTGATGCAGAGGCTGCTGGGAAGTTCCTAAAAGTCATTATTGATGTTGTTCTTTGGGCAAATGCCTGAAGAAATGCTCACAAGCAGATTTTCTTTAACAGTGTATGGGAAGCACTGGTTTGAACTCAATCTCTACATTTCTCCTTGAACATGTACTTGCAGAAGAGAAGAGTATGTGAGTGTCATAGTTGACATACCCTTGACAAAGGCTTTTTGTTTCATGTTCTTCTTTGATCACCTTACTTATGAGGGTTTACTATCAGACGAGAAGTATATTTTATACATATTTATTTCTGTCAGATGACTCTTTGGTGGGTCCTTATGCTGAGTTACTCCATTGCTAGAGTAACAATTCACTGTCCCCAATTTACTGCCTCAGGCTGTATGAAATACCTGTCCTTACCATGCTGCAGTCAAAGTCACTAAATATTTTTCTGCCCTGAGCAACTACCTGCTTTGTGCTTGCAGCAGATCTTGATACCAGAAGCATTGCTTCCCCCAGGGTGAAGTCATGTTGACCTATAAGAGGCATGGTGGGCAGTGAAAGTAGTAATGTAAATCACAAAAAGCGCAGTCATAGTGAGTGGTGATCAGGCTTCATGCATAGTAATCCCATCCTCATTTACTTCTTGTGCTGCACTTGCCTCATCGCCAGAAGGACACACGTTCACCATCTGCAAGGTGCTTGTCCTTCCCTGGGCCTGCAGTTGCTGCCAGGGCAGAACCTGGGCTGTGGCTGGCCCTGCCCTGGGGCATGCTCAGGCATAACTCCTCCATGTTTCCTGACCTTTGGCTTTTCTGTGTCAAAACTGCTATATTGGAAATGATTGAACACTTTGCCCTGGCATAGGAGAAATGGAAAGAGCGGGAAGCTGGAGGAAGAATAAGAAGAATAAATAAGGGAAACACTCACAAAAGCCTGGAAAACAGAAGGATAAAAAAAAACCCACTGCAGTGCTATAGGCTAGCTTCGGAAACCTGTATCTGGAATTGCAGATACTCTCATAAGCAGCTCCCATGACAACAAGTGCAATGCAAAGGCTAGTGCATTCCAACTTTAATACATTTAAATCTCCATTATTGGGAGATTAAATCCCAATGCCCCTTAGGAGAACACAGCAGCAAGAGGGAGAAGACATTTTAATTACAAACCAACATGAACCAGCACATTTTTAAAAGCAGCTACCAAGAGAGTTTGCCTCTTCTTACTTCCAGCTCCTTATCCTAGCTATCTTAGCTCCCAAGACTAAAATTAATAGTGGCAATGGTCTCTTTTTATTCCTGCCTGTTGGCAAAAAGTGAGAATAGGCATGTTTCTTCTTTAGTTATAAAAAGAATGGTTACAAGAGAAAAGCTCAAACTTGAAAGTATAAGTTTTTTCAGTAAGGATGGAGGAAGTACATGTCCCTACAAAAGTTGGCAACAGGCAACACTGTTCTTAAGAGGAAAAAAAATATCAGTTTAAAACTCTTAGAATTAATAGCAGATTGTATCAAATTCCTTAGTTTATCACATAATCATTTTTTTTTCAAAGTGGCTTCTTACTAATTTATCTCGTTTTTAAAAAACACACATATTCTCAGTTCTATAAAACAGAACCCACTCCAGCCTACACTTCTGCACCTCATAAATGTCCTGAGATATGTTAGATGAGATTAAGCTGCAACAGAGTTTCTATATAAAAACTAGAGTGGAAATAGCCTTTCTAGCTACTTGGCATGAGTAAGAAAAGTAAAGGTGTATTAGAAAAAAAATCCACCATTTATATTTACAGAAATACGTATTGCTAGAGAAGGAAATGGTGCATCTGAGCCTGTGTTTGTGAGAGGTGGAGGGCATTTTTTTCTTTTGTGATTTAAGTAAAATGGTTTTAAAGCTATGACTAACATCAGCCAACTAAAATGGTCTGAGAATTTATTCCCTCAGATGGAATTTCCATTATGCAGCATTTTCACCTGTTTGCAGCCTGGAGCAATGTATGCTGTGTTATTTATTCTTCTCTTGGTCATAAGGAGCAGATCCTACCTGGTAATGTTTACGCTCACAAAAAAAGATGCAGTCAGCCAAAAGAAGCCTTTGATGTGCTGGTGTAAAGTTGCCATGGCATGGAGAGAAAAAATGCACACAGAGAAACTGAAGGAAAGAAGTGAAATATACTGTTATCCTTCAGTTTACTGCTATATTACCAGGAACCGGGGATAGGCTATGGTGAACACTATATGAGTGAAGGGCTGGAATAAAGAAAGGAAATATCAACCCCGTTCCACAGGTTTAACACAGAGGCAATAAGTAATTTTGGTAACATAAGAAATTTCAGGCCGCATTGGGAAATGAAAGAGTGCTTTACATCTCTGTCTTCATTGCAGGGTCACCTTTGCTTCCATATTTGTGTTGCTCACAACAGCCCTTATGCCAAGGCACAAAGCAATCTTAATTAAACCCTTTTGAAAATGTTCCTTACAAATGAACAAGTGAAGGGATATAATGACAATCCAGTCTACTTCCATTTCTCCCAGGAAGGAACAGAGAATGAGGGAGTGAGGGAAGGAAGAAATACAGACACGTGTTGGCATTCCGGTGCTGCGCTGTGGGGAAAGACCCTGGGAGCAAAGTGAAGTGGATGACTCTCACATTGAAAAATGGAGTGAGAGCAAAAGAAATAAGGTGTGCTTCGCAGGAAAAGATAGAGCTGCAGCAGCTCCAAGAGGTCTGTGTCTTACGCTATTGCTGCTCAAAACCAGCTCGCTCTCTCCAGTTCTTTGCCCTTTTTATATTAGCAACATAGAGCCCAAAGGGGTGGGCTTGAGCCCTGCACCACCTCCCAGATACATATTTACACAGAGCTGACAAACTACGCATAGAGGAGAGATGTCTAGTAGTTAAGAATGTTTTTTTTTAATTGTGTTGTACTTTCTTTTTCAGCCAGGCTTCCCTGGTTTCTTGGCAGGCAGAGGTGGCTGAGTATCTGGGGGTTTGCTGAGGCTGACCTAATTGCAGCTGCAGCTGCAAGGGGCAGTCCAGCACACCTGCCCCCTGTGGGGCTTTCCTCTCCTTCCCTTTGTGCCAACACCACTTTGTGTGGTCACACAGCGAGCCAAGCCAGGGATCGATCGCGTCATGAATGGAAGGAAAAGCAAACCAAAAAGAATGATAGATTTTAGCTGTCTCACTCTCTATCACAGCTGCTACACCAGCAGCACCCCTTACATGTGAGAAACTCCCAGTGCAAGTGTGGTCCAGCTGCTCTTAAGACATTTGGTGATGATTCCAGTTTTCAGATGACATAAGGATGGACATCAGCCCTGGTTAAGGAAAAGCAGAAGCCCATCCTCATGCCTACACACCCTTGATCTAGCCACCAAGCTCATGATCTCCTTTCTGTGGATGGCCACCTCAACTAGTGTAGTCTTTGATCCCGCTAGAGGTGAAGATCAGCTGTGGGACCACCAGATGCCAAACACTTCTTTACACTCTATGCTTACATTACCCTGAACTTTTAACAGAGTATATTCAACTGGCACAAAGAATATCTAAAATTTATTCCAAGACTGGATGGTAAGAAAAGAATCAAAGGTCCAGTTTGAACCACAGACCTAGCAGGGAGCAGTATGAATTTTATTTCATAACCATGAATGACAGCTCAGATTCTTCAGTCCAAGTAATAACTGTTGTCATTGACTAGTTCCATAAAATGTCTATTCAGAGAGTAGAAACAATACCATGTACTTTATCTAAATGACCAACACTATGTAGGTTTAGGAGATCTCTTTGAAATTGTCTTGCCTTTTTATTTGGGACAATGGCAATGGCCCACTACAGGCTAATGAAAGAATTAGCAGATTTCCATCTCATGATGTCTTCCACTTTGAACTATATGCCTTTTCAGAAAAAATGTGTTAACGAAACACAATACATTGGATCTGTTGCAAGGGACACTACATGAAATGCTGTTCAGGTGGCCAAATTGAAAAAATACATAGGCATTCTGACTTTAAAATCTATGGCCATATGATCTGCAGATTTCTTGTTATTGCTAATTGAATTGTCCTGTGCTGAATTATCCTATGGGAACTGTCCCCCTGATGTCATGGAGCTGTTAGCTGAGGTGAAGAAAGAAGAAATTATGAGGACCCTGGAATTATTCACTTAAACCATCTGTGAATAGTTTAAACTGACAAGTAAATTCACGTGTTTGATGGTGGATCTAGGAACTGTTATTGAACTGATAGCAAACTATTTATTATTTTATTCGTGTATGAACTAATCACCCACATATAGTAGCACACATGCAAAAAAATAAGCTATTCCTCAAATTCACTAAGTATCAATACTGCAGCTCAAAACCGAGGAGAAATAAACAGTATATTGACCATTTCTTCTCCTTCACATTAGAAAGAACCATAATTGTCTTCCCTTTTCTTTCAAATCCCCATCCAAGTTGAAATAATTTTTTAGGAGGAGAATTTATAAATTCCAGTTTTTTGCTTCCTCTGCTCTGGGATTTCACTTGCTCTTCAAAAACAGGGAAACCCCAGCTGCCTTTCCAGCTGTTCATTGAGCTCCAAATGTCAGTGCACCTGCTGCTGGTTTTCTTAATGACAAGAATATGTGCTGGGTGGAGAAAGTGTCAAAATCAGCCTTGCCCAATAAACAAAAAGCAGGGGTACCCTGGGTCCTTTTTGTGAGGAAATGAGTTGTTTCTGGAGACAATGCCTTTTCAAAACACTGTGTGTTTTCCAGTAGTGATGATAAAGACAAGAAGCCTGAGAAAGTAACTCAGAACTGAAGATGGATTCAGGTATCTTTCTGAACTGAACTGGTACAGCTGTTTTGCCACCTGAGTGGAACATGAAGGGTGAAAGCTGTGCTGTAGCCCTGTGTACAAGGCAGGGGAGCCACATGTCTCTCCTGGAGCAGTGAGTGAGGGTCAGTGTGAGAAGTTGTCTATTCTGTCAAGTTCACACCTGCATGAATGCCTGGGCTCTGATATGTTCATTTCTGCATCTGCATGAAAATAAAATTAAAAATTATTGCAACTCAAATATAATCATCCACAAAATCTAATCAGTGGATTTCAATGTGTGCAGACACAATGGTGGCCCAAGACAGTCTTTGTGATATTGCTAGAAACATAGCAAAGAAATCTGAAGGATGAACGCAAAATGGATTATTGATATAGCTGCCTTCCCCACTGCACATACATGCATATGGGATTTCTATTTTGCAAAGCTGTCATTTTTCCACTGTTCCTTGTTATTTCATACTCCCAAAATCTGACTATTCCTAGATCTTTCAGGTTTCACAATCTGCTGAAATAAAACTGAAACTGTTCTATAACTGGATTCACCATTAAATACAGAAATCTCTGCCAGAACTTTGAATATTGCAAATTGCTAAAGGCAGCTGGACACTGTGGGTGAGGTCCAGATGACCTCAGCTGGCACCACCAGCCCCGTGATGTTGCTCTGTGGGCAGCCAGGTCAGAGAGAGCCCTGTGCTGTGAAAGACATGCTTGGGATCAGAGGGAAGAGAAGAAGGTTAGATTCAGGCTTGCAGAAATCTTAAAGCCCACAAAATGACCCCAATATCTTGTTTTCTGAGGAGTGGAACCTGGAAGGCACCAAATGCTGACAGTTGCACCTGAAATTGATGGAAACTCAGCATCAACATCAAAACTAAACATCTGCTGCTGCTGCAGTTCCTGCCCCTGCGGATGCCGTCTCTCACTCTTCAACCCAAGAGGACCCTGCAATTTGATTCAGTGATATTCTTTCTTACCATACATTCTCTTCTCCTGGAGTCTTTTGGGCTGAAATTGTGAAATAGATTTTGGCTTACAGGAAAATAGTCTAAGTAAATGTTTCAGGAAAATAAATGTTAATGACCTCATGTCCTAAATTTAGGAAGAATAAATTTGGAGAAAGGGAGGAAGACTTGATTTCCAGTGACAACCTCTAGCATGTTGCTGACTGAAACCAGCTGGGAGTTTATTCTTTGATTTAACTCCTTTGTGCATGGGGACTGGTAAAGAAGACATTATTACTGTGGAGAAGCACTTTAGATAATCTGCTGTGAAGCATTCTAAATTTCAATCTGTTTTTTCCTGGATTGGGCTTTCTTCTTGCTAATTCAAACACTCTCAAGCTTGCATAATGACACCTGCTTACTTTTTGCCAGCATGTATTCACTCTGTGGGTTGTCATTATAGGCTGCTAATGAAAAATCTGTTGGTCAATCTGATATCTGTTGTCTTGTGCCTAGAGAAGCATTCCTTGCAAAGGTAGACTTCATCATATGATAATTCTGCATGACAGTTCTTCCTCAGCTTAGTACTGATGATGTCCCAGATAACTTACAGAGATTGTATAGATCTATAGATCTAAGAGAACTTATAGAGATCATCCGGCTATGAACATGTGATTGATAATCATCTCATATGACTTCCTTTTGTCATATTAGGGATATTTCATTACCGGGTTTTGCCCTATAGATAAGAGATAATCATTGTCTGGGATACTGGAGCACACTAATACAACAATCTAACCATTTGGAGGGGTAGATTGACCTTTAGTATGGCCACAAACTAAGGCAGGGACTACTTGTCCCCCTATTTTTACTTCTAAGTGTAATCTTAATTACACTCAGTAATCTTTAAGTTCCGTTTTGACCTCTGAGTAATGTGCAGATATTAAGGATGGAGCAGAATGCAAACCAGCTTGTCATGGCTGAACTCCTTGGACACACTGGATTAGTAGCTGTCACCCATTGCATTTTGTTACAGTGAGAGGCTGGTGTGAGCACTCTGGTTTGTTGTGAAGGGGACACTCAGAAGCTGATTAATACCTTTGTTTAAATAATGTATGTGCTACTTTGTCAACAAAAGCACACATACGGAAACGCACTGCGTTTTGAAGGCGGACAAATACACCACCATATGTTCAAGTAGCTGTTCCCAGCTGAACTGCAGTGAGAACTAGCACGCTTTTCCACTTCAGTGGGCAGATGTTCAGGGAGTGCTGAGGTCCAGCATTGGGTTCAGCAGCATTCATACACAGAGGCATCAGCGGAGATACAATTGCTTCCTTGACAGTTTATGTCTTGTTTGGCAGCATGAACTCAACCAGGAGTGAAAAGCTCCTGGGGAACATCATAGATGGGTCTGAAAATCCAGCTAGACATGATGCACACTTCCATCTTTGATCATGTAAATAGAAAGGAGGGAGGGGTATAGAGTATATAAGACATATGATGAGTTGGTTGTATTTACCTCAGTGACAATTTTGTGCAAGTAAAAATTGAGCTCTTTGCCTTGACTGTGATATTTTACTTAAGAGCCCCCATCTTTTCCTTTGGGGATATACTGCACATGTTGTTCAGCACTGAAGTTCACCTCAGCTGGACCATGCTGGCCACGAGCAGCGTGCGCAGAGATTAGGGCTGGTGTAACTGGATCCATGCTGAATTGATGGTCTGTGGCACACACAGTTAGTCATTCGGGGTTTGAAGGGCATCCAGAAATTCCCAGTAAATGTCCAACAGCCTGCTTTCTAAATACAATTTCTGGCTAGAAAAGGAGTGTCTTTCTAGGGAAATCGAATTCCTTATAGTATCTCTAACACTTAACTGTTTACCAGGCAGACTCTTTAAAGACAGACTTCATCAGCTGGAGCCCACAGCATTTCCCTGCTGTGATCATGAGAAATATCGCACCATGGCAAGACAAGCCCCTGGTCTGCAATAGTCACCTTGTGACTGTCTCATCTTTCTCGGTCCCATTGCTAAACATCCAAATTCCCCTCTCAGCTCTCTGTGTTCCTGGAGGATTCCCTTCATCCACTGCATGCAGCGTTACTCTGACCTCAGCCAAGTAGCTGCTGTCTTCCCTCTGTGCAGCAGGGCTGGTTTTAGGGAGAGGTGGGCACAGTGAGAGGCAAAGACCTGGTACAGAAAGGCAGGAAGGTTAGATAAGGCAGCTAAAAATCCCAAGCCTGGGCCAGAAAGCAGATTTTGGCTGTTCTTGATGGTTGACAGAGGACACCTGGTAACTGTAGTCCATTCATCAAAACTGGGATCCTCTGAGCTGAGCTAGGATGCCTTGCTGCCTGTTTATTTCACCCTGGCTTCTCCTAGGCACTCTGTGTGGAATCAGGGCCAGGTCATCCTTGTCCTTCTGCTGGAGAGCCCAACACAGCAGTCACACCCTGTCCCTTGCCACTTGAGCCTAATTGGGCCTGATTGTATCTGACTTTTGTCAATTGTACATAATTCCTGTTATGGGATACCCCAGTGTGGAAAAAATCTTTGGGTACTTTTCTGTCCTTGAATCTTTGTGAGGACCCAGCTGAGCTTTAGATTTGCTAAGGACAAGTCAAGGTAAGTCAGCCTCTTTGAGCTGTTTATTAAAAACTCTAGTAGTAGAAAGCATCAGAAAAAAAACAGTATATATGTTTTTATCATTAGACTTACTACCTTCAAAAACTTTCTGCCAAATTGGCATCATAATCCAGAAAACCAGAAGTTGCTGCAACTATGACAAATGAATGGTTTCACTTAACACATGCTGTACTATATTAGGATGTCTACAAGTAGTGTTTAACTGGAAATGGAATTTGTTCAATGCCAAGCCATGAATAATTACAGTAAATAAAAATGACACATGCCTTAAATGTCTTTTAATTTAGGAGAGGTCTTATGACTAAACAGTTCCCTTAGACATAAAATCTGCATTTAATAAAAAAATTCAATAAACAATTATTTTGTGTTTCTTCAGACCCAGGCATAAACAGAAATGTAACGTCATGGCTGTGAGCATTATGAAAATCAGGGAGGAAACTGAGGGCTGGCAGAACTTGATCCATTCTTCCAGGGACTGATAGGGGGAAACAGGGACTTGTGCAGCTGTGACACTGTTACCATGACTGGCAATATCAGGGAAGCTTGACTAGTATTTATGGGAAATGCTGTAGCCTCATATCCCTCTAAAAGAGCAAGTTTGTTGCAGTTTCTCTGGAATAAAGCAGGCGGTTTCTTGGGCAGGGGGACGAGTCTTTTTTCTTACCTACATAGTTTAGAAAGCTCAATGGGAAGGGGGTAAAAAAAAAAAAAAAAAAAGAGAGAGAGAGAGATGTGCAGAGTCCTCAACATATTGCTGATTCAGTAGCAGTAACTTCAACTTCTATACTGTCACCTATGGTGAACTGCCTGGACTAATGTATCTCAATATTGTGGTGTACTGAGAGTCTGGTGGGGACCAGGAGCAAACACAACTCCTGCTTACATGCAAAAAAGGCAATGCCAGCTCCAGAGAAATGCAACCAATCCACGAGCCTGAGAAGCAGACAGATAAGATGCAGACCAGCTGTAGACCAAGTTCAAATGGGGCTACATAACATGCTGACAAGGGTGTGAATGTTACCCTAATCTCAAATGTATGTGTGCTTTAATCTTTCCCATCCACATTTATCACAGTTTCTCTCTCCACACTTTTCCTTTCTCCTTCTTCTTTCCTCTCATTCACCCTACTTCCTTCTATTTGCCATTTTTACCTCTAGCTTCTTCTCTGTTCTTTCCCAACACCTCTGCCTTTTGCCTTCACTGCTTGTCTCCCTCTCTGTGGCTCAAATAAACCCTGTCAGATTAGAAAGTCTGTACTCTTTTCAAGACCGCGACCAGAAGCATTGCCTCCGTTTGGGGCATGCCACCACCTGCCAAATAGATGGGGATGATGAAATCCTGATGTTCTGGCTAGCAGCAGATGTGCACATCCAGTCCAGTGCAGTTTACTCTCTTCACAATTAGGCAAAACTCCTCCAGCGCCATGGCAGGGGGTGGAGGGGGTCACACAGGCACTGCAGAAGACCTTGTGCATTTGGGTCTCTAACATCAGACTGCAGCATAGCATTGCCCTTCCACTGTCCCATTTCCTGCCAAATAACTTCTGAGCTTTGAACAACTTATTTTTCCCTTTCTCAGCAACTTTTTTTCAGCTACCCACCTGGCTCCTCCTAAGTGGAGAGAGACTCAGTGAGTTCAGAGCTTGGCTCCTGGCTGGTGACCTGTTTCCCTGTGGCTGGGGAGGAATTTCCAGAGGATGAGTGGTATGCGTGTTGATCTCAGGGGAACTGGGGAGCTGCCAAACTTAACTGGCAAACTGGGCCAGGAAAGGCCCCACATGCGCTTTCACCAGAAGAAAGGAATGTTTGTGGAAACTGGGAATAGTGGAGCTTATTTAACTCTGTTCCTCTCCTCCCCACATTCACCTTAGTCTCAAGCTCAGCATTGAGCTCACCCTGCCACCGTGATAGCAAGACAAGAGGAGCCAGGTTATTACTGCAGCATGGAGTATCTCAGGGGGATATAAAAACAGTTACTGGCTAAGGTTTAGCCACTGAGTAGGCAAAGGAGCGCTGTGGCTTCTGGTGCACTCAGGCTGGTTTAATGTCTCTGAATAAGAAAGTGTTCTGTGGGAGACATATCATAAAGCTGCCATAGCAACAGCCAAATAAACCAGGATTTTAGGGTAATGAGAGACAAAGGCACAGTAGAGGCATATAGGATCCCTTCCTTGGCTTGCTTTCTTTCCAGTGGGAGAGAAAACCCCATCTGTTACTGTCCCCTTGGGGGCTTCTATTTGTTTGTCTTCCTGCAAGTGTTCTCTTCCTGCAAGTGTTATTTGCAGCTTATTCTCAAGGTGGCATTTTTTGTCCTTGTTATGAATCTTTGGTGTGTTTCATCCTCTGCTTCCCACCATCAGCTATCCATGTAGTGACCTGTACCAGCTTCACTCATGGCAGTGCCATTTTGTTGAAAAACACTTTTATATGTGTTTCAGTTGGAAGATTTTAACAATCAGGGTTACTACAGGAAACCAGATTCCAGATAATGACTGAGATTGTGTCCACACTCCTGAGAAGGCAAAACTCCCATTGACTTCAGTGGTGACGGTCTGCACACTTCAATGCTTTTAAAGCTAAAGCAAGAAGCAGACTGGTTTGCCCACCTCAAGACACTCACACAGCTCCTAGTTTTGCTCCAACTGGGTCCATGAACCCAGCTAGCTTCTCTGCATTTTGGGTGGACTCAGCTCCCTTTAGCAGAGCCACTGGGGTGCAGAGGGAGAGTGCACAGCTTTGCAGAGCCCCAGTTCAAGGTGGATGCAGGCTGTGCACATGGGCAAATAGCGGTGTTCGTCTTCAGCACCCCAGGCCAGGCCTATGGGTCCTGCCCTGCCTTGAACCCGAGCACAGGCACTGCATGTAAAGTTAATTGCTCCACCACTCAGTGCTTTACCTCAGCAATTTACATCTTGCCTGTCATTATTGGAGTAGTCAGAACCTCTGTGGCTTGATGATGTTCATTAAGACCTGCTGACTTTCCTTTCAGTGACGTTGTACTATTCAGTGCTTCTGACAGGATTTCTTCTGCCTGAGAAGTCATTACGCTCCTGCCTAATCTGGCATGATCCACGCCCAGAAAACAAGAAAAGCAATTTATGCTTCAGAAAGAGAATTTAAAAAAAAAAGAAAAGATCACCACTATTAACAACATACAGGACTATACACACACACAGTCATACTGAAGAGATGGGGCAAATGATGTAATTACTCTGTGCCTCAAGATAAAAAGGGATGCTAATGTTTCTTCTCCTTAATTACACTGAAATTTCTTCAGAAAAGGAAAGATATTTTTTTTACTCTTTGTGTTTGCATAATGCCAGGTACCAGAGGGGTTTCTGGACACAGCAGTTGAGTACAAGATACTTAGGATGGAACTCACAGAATGCTCTACAGTCTTTGCTTGTGTACATGAGTTATTTCGTTCATAACTGAGCGGCTTCACCTATGGAAGGGAACGTTGCCTTAACAGCATGCATTAAGAGCAGTGAGGCAGTTGTTAAAGGTAAGGGGAAGAGACCTATTTCCATGTGAAAGTGTAAAGAGGGATTTGAATTGTAGGAGCTGCTTCTGAGCTGGACTTTGGGGCATGAGGACCCTTGTGCAAACTGATCTGGAACCCATGACAGTTCTATACCTGGGACTGAGGCAAATAGATGTGACATTACAGTGCACAGGAATCCTAAAAAAACTGACCAAAGTAGCAACAAATGTCTTACTGAGTTGCCAGTCCTCAGCACTAGGATGGAAGTGGGTTCGCTGAGAAGATTCTATTGGTGCCACTTTCAGTTCACAGTTCTCACTTAGTCTAGCACATAGGAAAGAGAAAACAGCTTTACCTCATGTGTCTTCCTCTTGCTGCTTACCCAGATTTCCTCAAAATAGTCTAGCTCCTTTCTCTTTTAAAATTTTGATTCTGCCTACCAGTTTATGACTGTAAGCCTTAGTCATTTTTGGCTGCTTCCTGTGGTGAGAAGAACCTCAGAATCACTTAGATCCTTCCTTGCTAACAGCATGACTGCCTTTATAGAGTACAATATCCATCTGTGATCTAAACTAAAATGTGGAAACTTCTGTAATCTATCCTCCCTCTGATCTCATCACAGTTTAACATCATTGCCCTAGAAGAGATTAGAAACCTTGATTTTTTTTAAGCATCCTTTGTAGGTCTTTCAGGTATCCACTGTGAATTCTGATTCAGGGATCATCCTCCATGCAGATTTAAATTAAGTCTGCCCCTAAAGGAGTATTTGAGGAATCAGGGCATGCTAGAATGGATTTTGATAACAGTTGCAGCCCTACCCTACTGAATATTTATCCTGTGCAGGTGAAATCCATTCAGGGACCGTTATTTTCTAGCTACCTTTTGCAATACCAAGCAGCTTTCCCAGGTACTAATAACTAACCCCTCTTCAGCCTCTTCTTCAGTCCTCTCTCTGCTCTTCCTGCAGTAGCATTTTGTTTAATAGTTTCAGACTGCCACTACAGCTGATTGCCCAAGGGATCTGCCACAAGGACAGGAAGGCCACATCTGTGCTGCACAGCAAAGCACAGGGCGGAGATGCCAGAGCCAGAAGCGGTGTATCAGTGTGGCACTGGGTCCAGCCAGGTGACCCCTGTTGAAAGGCAGAGCTCATTCCCTTGGGCGCATGCTGTGCACGTGACTATCAGCCTGCTGGGACACCAGCAAGTCCCTGCCTTGTCCTGTGTCATGCAAAGCAGGCAAATTGCCTTTGCCCTGGGTCTGTGATCTCAGCTTCACACACAGTTGTGCCATACAAATATCTCAGTTGCCTCCTCAGTTCATTAATTCTCAAATATTTTCCACATCTGCTTGAAAACATATTTTTGCCTTTATTTTTTTCTGATTTCTTAAAAGCCAGAAAATATTCTTCAAATGCCTCTTTCCTACTACTTACAATGTAGGAAAATTTGTTTCTTAAGGATCTGTTTTTAGGTCTGTGATGTACATTTATACTCATCATTTATACAGCTCTTTGCAAAGGAATTCAGGAAGTAAAAGCACAGGTATATAAATTGTCTTCTTCAGGTCATCCAGCTGCAAAGCTAATTCATAGAATCATTTAGGTTGGAAAAGACCTTTAAGATCAAGTCCAATTGTTAACCCAAGGCTGTCAAGTCCACCACTAAAACATGCCCCTAAACACCACATTTATACATTTTACATTTTATACATATACATATACATTTTAACACATTTTTATACACTTCTGGTGATGCCACCACCTCCCTGGCCAGCCTGTTCCAATTTTTCAACACCCTTTCAGTGAAGAAATTATCCTTGATATCCAATCAAAACCTCCCCTGGCACAACCTGAGGCCATTTCCTCTCGTCCCGTTGCTTGTTACTTAGGAGATGAGACCTACCCCCCACCTGTCTACAACCTCCTTCTAGGTAGCTGTAGCAAGGGATAAAGTTCTGGTTCCCCCACACACCCCCCACCCCCCCCACACCCCCACCCCCACCCCCCGAGCCTTCTTTTCTCCAGGCTAAACAACCCCAGCTCCCTCAGCCGCTCCTCATAACACTTGTGCTCCAGACCCTTCACCAGCTCCGTTGCCCGTCTCTGGACACGCTCCAGCACCTCAGTGTCCCTCTTGCAGTGAGGGGCCCAAAACTGAGCACAGCATTTGAGGTGCGGCCTCACCAGTGCCAACTGTCACTTCCCTTGTCCTGCTGGCCATACTACTTCTGGTACAAGCCAAGATGCTGTTGGCCTTCTTGGCCACCTGGGCACACTGCTGGCTCACATTCAGTTGGCCATCAGCCAGCACCACCAGGTCCTTTTCCTCCAGGCAGCTTTCCAGCCACTCTGCCCCAAGCCTGTAGCATTGCAACGGGTTGTTGTGACCCAAGTGCAGGACCTGACACCGAGCCATGTTGAACCTCACACAACTGGCCTGAATTCCTCTGAATTTCAGTCTCAGGCTACCCTACAGGCAGTGCCTTCCTCTCTTATAGGTACACTTGTGGTACTTGGTGTGGTAATAACTTACATCAGGCAAATAAATCCCCATACCAGGATACTCCAGCCTACAAGCATGCATTCCTAGGAACTGGTACAGACTTATGGAACAGGCCTGGGGTGGGTGGAAAAGACCTCTGCAGCAGATTGATCAAGCCTTTTGGAGCTCCGGTGGAGTCACTGGAATGGATCCAACAAGCATGGAAGTTGGTGCAGTGGAGGCAATTTTCCAAGTGATCATGTGGGAGCCAGAAAAAAGGGAAATATTACATTTTCTGAATTAGAAGAAATGTTCTTTACACAGCCAGGCTTAGACAGGTTTGGCTCAGTTTCATAACATTTCATATCTTTCATTGTTTTATGTGCACTACATATTAAGAATTGGATAAAAATGGCTTTATGGAAATTAAATAAATGTTGCATTTTAAAAAGTTCTTGTGGCCACTCCAGATGATTTAATTTCTTTTTACCCTTGGACCAGACCTTTGGAAACCTCAGCATGTCTTAAATAAACCAAAACCGTAACCTGGCATACTCAAAGCCCGCTGGGCAAATATGTGTGCATGTGTTTGACCGTTTGTGTTGTAATTCCATGTGTCGATCAGGCCTCATTCTCTTTGCTTGTGCTATCCAAGACAAAAATGTCACGTAGGTGTTACTGTCAGCAGTGGAAACCCAGAAGTTGCTCAAGAAGGGAGTGCCTGGCTGTAAGGGTGCAATATGAAATGCAGGGAAAGAGAGGCAAATTAGGTCAAAATGTGTGCGGATGCAGTGCATGCCCTAATCGCCAAGGCACTCATCTTTCGCCCACACAGCAAGATCATCAGCAGTCTGGTACGTAGCAAATGATCGGAGTATAGAATATGTTAAGCATTGCTTCCTCATAAAAGGACTGTCTAGCCTTCTAGCAACAGCTAGTCTCTCTCTTTTACATTGTTTTCCCTCTCCTGGCACTGAAGAGCTGCCAGCCTGCTGTAGCTAAGCCCACAAGCAGAAGAACCATGCAAAAGTTGCTCATGTAGCAGCTGCTCCATCAAACTCACAAACTCAGTTGCCACAACACTAGAGCAAATACTCAAAGTTTGTACTGTTGTGGGGAAATCAAGGAGGATGGGCCTTCTGTTCTTCCAAGTAATTCCTTCTGCTGAAAGCCTCTGAGGAGAACAAACTGTTCCCCTGATGTTATGGAACAACCATTTGACTTTCACCAAGCACTAGAGACTGAGTACAAAATAATACATTAGACCAGATAGATCTGGATGCAACTGTGATACTGCTTTTGAGGTCTGGAAAGCACAGCACAGCTATTTCCCAAAATCATGGAACCTCAGTAGTTCATTCCCTGAACAAGTGAACACCTGTGTAGCAAGCATGCTACTGTCTCTGTGTAGTTTATTTGAATCAGGAAGCCCTTACAACAAATAAACTACAGCCAGCTGAGATAAAACGTGTTAGTAAGGATTGCCTTCGAGTTTCTCCTCGGGGAACAGGCAATTCTTATAACGCACATTCTGCTTTCCAATGTGTTGGCACTCATCAGAACAGTTTGATGAAAGCAACTGGGTGGCAAGAAGTGACACTGTCTCTGGTTACCACAGCTGTACAGTTTTTTGTTTATTTTTGTCATTAAAGAAGAGGATTTGTTCCTTGGTTTCTCTGGCAAACACACCTCTTAAGATCTGGAATTTTTATTTGGGACCTTGAGAAATGAAGGACCCACTTCTACTATCGCATAGAGAATACCACTCAGAGAGACCTAATGTTACCTTTTCTCTCTAGACAGGCGCTTCACAAAATCTAACAGAGTAATATTGTACAGCTAAGCCTACAAGAGGCTCAAGAAGAAAACCTGAGATGATGACAAGCAAAATATTTCATCACCACTCAGGATCTTTTCTGTATTATTCTGAACATGGCCATCCTAGGTACCAAGCTTTGCCTGTGACTTCTGGACCAATGTCTGCAGCTGGATCTAGGCAGGCTGAGGAGTGTGTGATTTTTATTGCAAATGGGTGACGGAGTTAAAAAAGGAAAGAAAATGCACTCAGTTTTCCTGCCAGAAATCTTTTTTTCTCTCCCCTCCCCTGCCCTGGCCCCCCATTCATTGATGCTAGTAAAAGCAAAGGGAAAAGGGAGGTGGCAGTCTGGAGTTCCCACTCACCAGTCAGCACAAGTGACTTTACTCCCATCTGACTTTTTCATTGAGCCAAAGCTTAAATACTTGGTTACAAGGGTTGGGCTTGCAAGGCTGCCCCAGTGCTCCCTAGTGGAAAAACAGTAAAAGCTAGACCTTGTTTTATCCAATATTGACTGTTCATTTCTATTGCAAGTAACTGTTGATAAATAAAGCAGAACCCTTTGTCCTACTATTTTGTAAACAATCTGGACTACTAGTCAACACGGAAATGATATGCAGATCTGTCTTTCACTTCCATCAGACCAGATGCTGATCTGTCTTTGCTTTTCCATTGCAAAACTCAGATCAGCAGTTGGACAAGACCTAAATTACTGAGTTTTAACCCAGGCAAGGCTCAGTTGTCATTTGTGGAGGGAGGGAAGAGCTCTGAGTGTGCAAAAGGGTGTGTCATGTCTCGGTACTCAAGTTTCCTCTTCGGTTTCTAAGCAATTAAAAAATTAGGACAGTGCTTTGGCCCTCTACATACTGCAGATTAGGATGGGATTGGTTAGGTTGACACACAGATAGCTTAGGGGAGTGGAGGTTCTCTGAAGCTATTGTTGAAGGAGTCATGCCTCTGAAACATATTTGGAGCTAAACAGTCCCAGCAGCTGTGGAGAAGAAATTTGGTTTCCTCCTCAGCAGATGTCTGTATACAATATTTGTGAGAACTGAACTCCTTATCACAACAGGGGATGAATCTTCTCTTCCTTCTGAAGTCTCCAAAAGCAAGCTCTAGAGCTTTCACCTTGAAAACAACCTACTTTCCTAAAAGGCACAACAGAATTCTCATGTTTTCCTTTAAATATTCATGGTGATTAAAATTGGATTTTAATAGTTGCATGAATTCTTTTTAGGAATGTGGTTGGGGTGTTGTCTAATTAAAATCAGTGTGTTAGCAAAAGTGAAGAACATCCTTAAATTACAGAGTGATTATTCCATGGAAATGAACCCCTTTCTTGTCATTTTTCTTTTTTTTTTACATTTCATAGGTAAGGTGACTTCATTCTTCCAAAAGGTAGGGTTGGGTTTTTTTCATATATGCAGACCTAGTTCTGATTTCCTCACCTTTTTATGCGTCATCCCTGGAAAGACAAACTCTTATCTACACAATTAAAGGATTTTATGATGCCAGTTGGTGTCACTACCTCTATTACACAGTAAGTAAGAGAAAAGTTAGGTACATGCAGGTATAATGAGCATCCACTATCATCCAAGAGGCTGATGGAAAAGCTGCAGAAAGAACCTGCCATTCTGAGACTCAGGTCCGTGCCCTGTCAGTGAGCCCCCACTAACTGTAAGGAATAACTCAGCATTCACACAGCCTTAGCAGAAATGCACAGCTCTTCATTCCTTCGCTCAGCCATTGCCTCCCCTACAAAATCAAAACAAAACCTAAATAGCAGACTAGAAAGGAACCAGCTATAATGAGGAAAACATGGGAGATTGGGGTGCAGAGTGGGGCATCTGAATGCTTGGTTTTCTAACAGACTCTGGTTCCATTAATTCTGTGAATTTCAAAATCAGAACCAAAGAAATCTTTTGGGAGGTGTTTCCTTTCTCCACTTCCAGCAGCTACTGAACCCGTGCCAAATACCAGAGGAGAGAATAAAACAAAAAAGGGAAAGGACATCATCACTAGCTTTTAAGGAAGCATCTCATATGCAATCCAATAGCCCCAAACCATTTCATGTGTTACTGTCACACACTTGAATACCAATATGTCACAACTCTATATTGTTGTATTGGCAGCTGAAGCCTAAAACACCGCAGAGAGCTTTCTCTATGTTGTATGTGCTAGTCTGTCAGGGCAGAGTGGCAGGCATTCCTAGGCACCTTGCACAATTCATTGTTGTGTTTACTATTGCCAGGTATCTGCCTGGTGGAGCAGAAGATTATGTCACGTCACCTGTGACTGCAAAGGCTTTTGCTTTAAGGTTGCATGACCTATAGTTGTTGTTAATGCAGGAGAAAAAGGAGAAGGAGAGAGAAAGGAACAAAATGAGAAAAGAATGGAGTTTTGGTTCTTGGGATATTTATATATATATATATTTGATTATAATAGAATACATATATCATTTTACCTTTATGCACTTATGCATGTGTATTTTTCTATTTGTCTATATAATTATTTAGCTGACCTATTTAATGGAGAAACAGAATTCCAGAGTTGGGAGGGAAATATTGTATATAATTATATATGTATATATAGGTATAATGGAACATAATTTCAGACCAGATCTACAAACTCAAAGTTTTCTCTTAAATAATTTTTCATGTTTAAATCTTACCTCTGCTCCATCTGTGGGTCACAGTGGCATGAGCACTGTAATAGAACAGCAGCAGCAGCAAAGTCTTCCAAAGCATCTTTCTCTTTAAAATACGTATGTCTAGCTGTATAGCTGATTTTTAATTTCCTACCTCCTTTCTTTTCAGGAATAAATAAATGGCTTTTCCTTTCCCCCTCCCCCTTTGAAGGAGAACCTGTCTGTTCTTCTGAGTACAGCTGAAGTCAGTGTGCAGCTCCTCTCTCAAACCAAGTCTCCTCGGGATCAGGAAACTTACTTTCACAGACAGACTTTGTTTTTATCCACATCTGGAATGACTCATGGGGCATGTGAGTTTGCTGGCAACTGTGTGAATAAATATCATTACATTTTTGTAGCTGAGTTTCATTTCTTATATGGGCCAGTTGGAATTTATTTTTGTCCAATAAACAGCCACAAGTAACTTCATTAAAGGATCCTAGCTCTGTAGCTACTGCTCTGCAACGCAGGGGGCTATATGCTAACCCGTGTCTAAGGCGAAACCCTCCTCTGGAATGATGTACAGCTGCCCTTGGATGCTTAAGCCAGGGAGAGGGGCATGTGATCTGCAAGAACATTTTGCTACTGTGATTCATATAATCATTCCTTTATTAAGAACATATAATGCTGCGCTTAGACTTCAGTTCTGCAAGGCAAGTCCTGGCCTTTTCCTCCGTTTGGCCAGTGCAGAGAACAGGAGGATCCAAATCCTTAACTGGCTCTCCTCAACGGTACTATGGGGAATGCGAAGAAATCCTAAGGACAATCTACAGTAACCAGGATGAATGCGGAGAGGTAATGCTGAACAAAAAGGCTGCTGATAGACTTCTCCTTGCTGACACTTGCCCCAGGGAAGACAACACTGGAAGCCTTTATCCCAGAGCAACCTGGCATGGAGGAATCTGCAGGTATGTACTGTCCCTGGCACAGCTTCAACAGCCGCAGCAGGGTGTGCTTTGTGGGAATACAGCACTGGAATAATAGCAGGTTGCTGTATTTTGGAACAGACGGATGAAATATAGGAACACAAGAAGTATTTAGCAGAATCAAGCAATAGGAGATACTCCATTTGGCTCCTAGAAGTGAATCTTATCTTTTCTTTTCTATCTGAGTGTAAGCCAGGAACAAATCCACAGACATCTATGAATTTACACTGGTGTAAAACTGGCACTTAAGAAAGGACACTCCAGCTCAGAAGGTATAAATAGAAGAATTAAGGGAAAAGACCAAGAGCTGGCGTGACAGAGGGCACTGTGGCTCAGGATTAATAAGCACTGGCAGGAAGGCATGGAGAAAACCTGTTCAACTCCTGTATGCCTCATGCCAATGTCTGGCCTCAGCCTCAGTCCCCTCATTCTTCTCTGTCCCAGCTTCAAGTAACACCAGCTGTAAAGGGAAGGAGGAGGGTCAAATAAGGTTGTCTTGCTTAAGGCGGGCGACTCCACTTCTTTTCCTACATGTACAGATTTTCCAGTGCTCAGACTGCCACAGGTTACTCCCACATGAACAGCACATGAATGTAAGACAGTATTTTACATGCCAAGGAGATGACAAAATGTGTAACTCAAGCAAAGGGTGGCTAACTAACTCTCTTGCTGTATACTCTTCTTGTTACCATACATATTAGGGATGGATCTGAATGTAAGACGTGGGCTCACTCAAATGTATTTGTGAAGAAATTATAGAGCTGGAGCGAACTAGTTTTATGTTCCCTAGAGAAGGGGAGAAAGAAAGAGAGATGCTGCAAGAGGATGATTATTCCTACTTAGCTCAGTCACTTATGACAGGATGAGTTGTTCTCTGGAGAAGGTGGATCCAGTCATCAGCACGGCCAATTCTGAGATGATGTGCATCAAGATGATTTGCATCAAGAAGGTGCAAGTTGCACCGTAGTAAAGGGATAATGATCTGTCAACCACTGAGGAAAAAACATTGTTTTATAACTAATACTGGAAAGACTTCAACCAGTAGGGAGAACTTGAGGAAGTACACTTTGATTTAGTAAACCACCTTAGTGAAAGCCCTTTAACAAGCAAACACAGTGGGTATAGATGGCTTCATTAAGTTAACTGCATCAGCCTAGCTACCCAGCTTGATCACTTTAATGTCAGCAGGGTCTGTGAATGAGATGTTTCAAAGTCAGGTAGACAAGGGAGAAGCAGCACTTAGGAAGCATGTCGCAGGCTTGAGAAATGAAAGAAAATTATGAGCAACCTGAAGATCTTGTGGGGTAACGAAGGAACACATTTTCATTGTTATTTGGGGAGAGGGCATGGAAACTCTTCTGAGGTGCTGTATCATTTAATTGTTTACATCTAAGGAAACAGCAGCTGATAAAAGAGGATGAAGGAGGCCAGAAGGGCTCTGCCCCCTCTGAACCAGAAATAGAACAACTTTGCAGAAAGAGCCCTGCAAAATGGCTCTGTCTCCTGGCTGCCAGCAACAGACACTTCCTTTGCTTGTTCTTTGTCACTGCTTAATATATCCATCCTAGAAAGGGAGGAGAAGAATACCAGGAATTTCCTTCCTTAATCTGCCCCTCCGCCACCAGCCTCCAGAGCAAGCATCCTAGCAGCAACAGAGGAAGAGTTGCTGAGAGAGACAGAAGAGATGTGTGATAAGACTGGCATACAGGTCAAAGGGATATAAGAGTATGAAATGATTGCTGTTCTCTCCATTTTCAGACCCTGGAGATGTTGCTCTGAAGCTACATTATATGTGATATATTTTATTATTCTTATCTATTTCTCCTTAATCTGAGTCTGACTACAGAATTCTTTTTAGCAGCCTTTTCCTTATCTGAGCTCAAACACAAATGCTCCCCATCTGTGGTTCAAAGCCCCACTCCTCAGTGCAGTCTTCAGGCATCCCGTCTTTGACTGCCTCCTTGTGTGTACCACAACTGTAGGGCAAATTTGACTTTAAGACTTTGAATGATGTACTCATATGTATTTTCTTACAGGAAATGCAGCGGCAAATATAACAGATCCATGTAAAATAAATAATGCTTTCCCTGTAGCATCTCCTTAAGAAGTGTAAATGCCCCTTTCCCTCTCTTAAAACTGTAGGTGGTTTTTTTTCTCCCATATGGATTTATATACAGGCAGAGTCATATCCTCCATATTAAAAAGCCTTCCAGATGAAGCCAAGAAATAAATCTCTTAGGCATGCTCAGGGCACTTCAATTATATAGTTTCTATTCATCTCATGACTATATTTTATTAGATAGTTGCTCAGTTTCAGCTCAAGACAAATTCTGCCTGTGCTGGAGGTTTGAATCTCTGCAACTATAATGATAGCTGAAGCAGGGTAGAAATCCTCTGTATTTATAAATAATAAACACTCCTAGATTGCTTTGGAAGTATCAAGCAGAGGAGCTTTACAGTGAAAAATTCATCCTGAATATATGTCCGGTAGGAGAGGGTGCCACGCTGTTGAAGCCAGGACGCTGAGAGCTGGTCTGCCGGCTGGTCAATATTCAGGTCTTAAGCCAGTGTAGTGCTAGACAGTGTCACAGTTATGTTAAGGTGACTATTTATGTTTTTCCAGTTGTCATAAATTTGGAGATGCAAGTCCTCCAGTGCTCCTAGATCTGTGAGACCCTTCAGGCACAGAAAGACTCTGGCAGTCTGTTTGAGGTGAAAAGGGACATTTATGCAACTATCAGCAATATGACTAGATACCAAGGGAGCAGCTTTTCCATTCGATTCCTCCATCCTGATGCTGTCAGTGAGCGTCTGTACATGCTGTTACTCCCACGCAGTCTTTTTAAGAAACTTGGAAATAGGGAAGGGAGAAAAGAAGTGGGTGAAGAATGGAACAGAGAAGCTGCCAGCTGCATTTTTGCAGCCCATGCAGAGTGGGAGCAGAGCTGGTTGTGGTACTCCAAAGCAGTCCTTCCTTCCCATCTCAGGTGCTGTCATGGTAAAAGGATTTCAGCAGGCTGGGAGTGTAGAAACTCTGTATTTCACAGGGGATGCTCTGGAGTGACCAGTCCTTCAGGTGAGGTGCCCTTATGTGTCCTCTTTAGTTGCTCATTGTGTGAAATAATTTATAATATAAAAAGATAATAGAAGGAGAAACAAGGCAACAAGTGATCCAAGATGAGCAGCCTGTGGGTCTTTCAAGAAAAATAATCTCTTTCACTGGACGGTACCAGCTCATGGTGTTGGTTCAGCTTTGTCTTTGATGGGCTCCTGCAAACCCAAGGCAGGGTTGCAGTCTGCCCTGACACCTCAGTTGCAGTTAAGAGTCCCTTGCAAATCTTCTGTGAAACAGGTATTTTTTAGATTGGCCCTGTTTCAATTAGAAAACAGAGTGTGTGTGTGAAGGAAGTTCCTCTGAACCAGAAAGTCTGTCCTGCAGCCAGAGCCCTGCCCTGCACCGTAGGCAGTGCAGCATCTTCCTGCTAGTGTGCCAGCACAGTGGAACAGCATTCATGCATGACACAGGCATTGGTCTCCTTCCCACCATTGAGACAGATAAATGGAGACATACGCACGAAGTGACTCACTCACTGAATGACTTGATGGTAGAGCTGTGGATAGAAACCAAGAGCTGTTCCATTCCTCTGCCCAAAATATAAGGCGCTGGTCTGGCACTTCAGCAGCTCACGCAGCACCAGTGCCATCTACCAATAGCTTCCACAAGAAGCCAAGAAATACCCTCATAGCTAGGAGCACAAAGAGAGGAAAAAAAATAGCTGTAGACAAGCTGCTAGGAGAAGAAACATTGTTTTTTTCAACTCAACTATTGGCATTTGAACCTCATTATCCATAATGACTCTTGCTGGCCCCTCAGCTGAAGTTGCAGCTTCCCGCAGCAACAGTTTGGACAGCAGAATCTCACTGAGCCTGAAAGTGACAGCAGCCAGGATGAACCTTACACAGCCATACAGTGCAATGGAGTTGTAAGTTGGAAGGGACTCTGAGGCAATCTTTTAGTTGCCCTTCTGCCCCAGAGTCCCTTTGCTTCCTTGATCTAGCTGCCTGACCTCACATTCACAAGAGCACTTAGATGCTGAGCTGATACTTTACAGATCCATATTTAAATAACCAACATTGAAATCCAGCTTTGCAGATATCTGAATTCCTTGTGTGCCTAAGTTTCCCCTATGAGTCTCCTTAAAATGCTTGTATCACTGTATCTACCTTGAAAACACTGAGCCACTTACAACCTATTTCATATTTCACACAAAATAATGAGACTTGCGTTAATATTTACAAAAATATATGACTGCACAATGCCCCATCTCAAGTCCCGTGTTGCACATTTCAGTTTTTTTCCGCATAATCAGGAAGCAGATGGAATATATATTTTACTCGTTGACTCTAATTGTTTGAGAAGTTGCCTGCATTCTAAAGTGTCCTGGCTGAGATCCTTTCTCTGCCTGAGGAGATGTGAATACATACCATAAGAGATGACTCTAAGACCTGAATTACAGGATTTTCTTGGATGGGACTTTTCAACTCATTTGCTGGATCTGTTACTATCTGTGGGTGGTAATTAAATATTTGTTGTGGCAGAGAGAAGGAACGTGAGGATGACCCTTTCACTGTGATCACAGCACTCACACATATGATGCATGTCTTACTACCTACCCATCCTTTTTATATGGAAGTAGGATACATACCATTGATACTTCATTATTCAACAGGCTCATATAAAAGATGAAAGTTCAAGTTGCCTCAGGAATAAGAGGTATTTGAATCCAGGTTCTTGGATCCTGGTCAAGTACACCAACTAATTAACTAAGAAGAGATCCTTCTCATCTTTTAGATAAAGTCAGGAGAGGATTCATGTTTGCAATGAAAACCTAAGCAGAGACAAATAACTCTCACTAGCTTCAAGTTCCAAAAAGACACAAAATTTATTATGCCCCTTTCTCCTTGGTATTTCCTCTTGACTAGTTTAGATAATCTCTGTGTTTCAGCCTGGACTATGTGAGTCATCATCAGACACCAGGCTTTTTCCCCAGGCACTGTACAGATAGCCTAAACACTGAAACTGGGGCTGGGAATGAAGCTTAGAGTGAAGTTAAGCATGCTCACAGTTAAACCCAGCAATGCTGAGCCAGGATGTCTCCTAAATCAAGAATTCACAAAACTGATGTGCTAGTAAGGCTGCTTTGATCAAGTGTGTGCTGCACTACATAAAATATTAAGGTTGTCACATTTTTTCCCCAAGATTTTCAAGACAATATGGAAAGACTTTTTGTTCTGATCCTCAAACATCAGTCAAGGTGGTGCTACTCACACTAAGGAAGGAGCATGGAGATACAGAAGTCAGCAGAAGCTAGCACAGAAAGTCACTTATGGGAGTCTGACTTCTTTTTCTTGTAAAATATAAACTTACAAAATACTGACTTAATTTTCCTTGTGTCTGCGAGGGGAGTTGCTGATGTAAATGATTAGAGCTACACCTACCATAGGGAAGAACTGTGCTGATTTATACCTGCTTATTAGCATGTAGTCTGTGCTGGGTAATGCAGCATAACTCTTTTAAACTTTTCAAAGATTCCGTCAGTCCTGCCTCTTTGCAACCTGTTGGCTGCCAATGTAAGCTCCAGTGGCACAAAGCCAGTGCAAACACCAAGGCCATGACTTGCAGTTAAGCAACAGAAAATGGTGTTAGAAGTGCTACTGTAAGATGAGGTCTGAAACGAAGTAGACAAGAATGTTTTGTCATAAATCACTGCTAATATCATAAAGGAAGGTCAGCTATGCAGAGAATTTCCTGCTTTTCAAGCCTAGAAAGTCAATAATGACAGCAGTGAACATTCACAGGGGGAGTTTTATGATTAAATCCTCAGAACAGTAGGAAAAAAGTCTCTTCAGTAAATATAGCCACGAAACGTTAAATCCAAAGCAATACCAGAATTTGACAGCACAAAACTAAGAATAACCGATGCCATCTCCGGAGCTCAAAGAAACACCAAATTATAAACATAAGCTCATTACCACAAGTTATTACCAAGCACAGCCAGACCAGAGCCTTCTACAGATTTTATGGTTTACTTTAGACTGTAACCGTAGATTCATCAGTTTGTTGAAATTGTGGATGGAAATTGTCCTGGGGTAAAGAGAGAGGCAAAGGCTCTGGCTAATAATTATGAAATTGAGAGATTAGAGACACAGTAAAGATGGATTATGTGGTGATAGTATTAGAGGCTGGGTGTAATGCAGTGGCATTACGTAAAGAGTCAAATGGGAATGGGATGAGGCTGGATCATACAAAGAGGATGACAGAAGAGGGGTGGGATTAAAAATGAGTGCCAGATGCAGATGAGGTTATGGCATCAGCATAAAGGCACAGGGAATGAACAGAGATGGACTCTTTTTTTAAAAGGCCTGATGTAAAACTTGAATCAATGGGAAGCACAACATGAAAGTTAGATCCCAGTTGTTCCTGCTCTGAATACTTCTTCCACCTACTGCTTCTTCCAGTTAACACACTGACTTTCCCACTCATTTACTCCAGTGTAGCACTGATGGGGCTTTTCAAGGGAGTGTGGATGATTTAAAACAGGAGTGAGATGAGAGGACAACTCAACCTATTCCCCCCAGACAGAAGCTGAAGAGTGGTCCAGCTCTTCCTTTCTCCTTGAGCAGCCACGTAAGGAAAGCAATGAGAGATGCAACAGGTGACCTGCAAAGCATAGTCTGAGCCTTAAGATATCCTAGTCTGCAGACTGATCATTCCTCTCTGCAAAATGAGCCTTCTCCACCCCATCAAGCTTGTTTACACTGAAAAATAACAAAACAATTGCATTTCTTCTTCAAAATGAAATCCTGCTAGTTTCTAGTTGCCTAAATAAGCCCCTTACACCAGCTTGCAAGTAGCGATGATACAGGGAGCCAAGACATCCTCAAAAATTGGGAGGCTTAATGTGTGCCTGACCCTTCAGATCCACTGAGAATGTATAGGTCTTCACAGATGTAAGACTTACTTTTCCATGCTACCAGTATGCTTGGCTGTCAGACCTCCAAAGAAGCAATTCATAATTTTCTGAAGCAGCAAAGTTTTCCAATATGAGAACAACTTTGTGGCAAAGGTCTTTAAGAGGAATCCAGAGACCCTTCTGTTCTTTTCTCTGTGTGGTGCAGGCTTCAGGCAACAGGCAAACTTTGAGTAAAACATTGACTTTTCTCTGCCTTGATTCCCTGTGTGCAAAAAAGGGAAAACAATACTGCCCTTGCCCCTCATCTGTTTATCTCTTTTGACTTTAAAACCTCTTGGCCAGAGGCTGTATGTTCCATACTAAGCACACATGAACATTCACCTCTGTTGAGGCCCTGGGATGCTTTAGGTGTCCAATCAATCCACCAACACTGTGCCTCTGCTTATAGTGAGCCAGGAAGATGAAGGAAGAGAGAAAGCAATTTTCACTTTATTTTATTCAAAGAGGTCACATTCTGATTCAATCCCAAATGACCTAACCAACAGAGATATTTAGCACACAGCTTTGTTTAGCAGTCTTAGGAGACAAAAAATGACCAAGTGAAAAATCCCACCTTGTTTCGGTGGTGGTGGGGTGTGAGGACACACAAGAGCAGAAGCAGATACCAGCTTCTTACTTCTCCAGGCCTTTCCTTGGTTCCCTGTTGTGAAACAGCAGCTTGATCATAAGAACCGAGACACACAGTTTTGCTGACAGCACAGAAAATAACACACAGGTTGGAGAGGAAAAGGAGGTCAGAGCCAATTAAATCTCCTAGGCTGCACAGACTGAAGCAGCAATCAATACCCTGAACACATGAAGTGTTGGATGATTGTTCATTTGTGAACCAGGATTTTTCTTGATAAGTAGCTCTAAAGTGAACAGCATCTTAAAGCCCTAGACTTAGGTCCTCAAACTACGGCCTGCGGGCTGGGTACGGCCCCCCAGGGTCCTCAATCCGGCCCCCGGTATTTGCAGAACCCCCCTGCCCCCCCCCCCCCCCCCGCCCCCCCCGCCGGGGGTTGGGGGGGGGAAACCAAGCAGCCGCAGATGACTGCCTGCCACTGCATCCGCGCGCCGGCCCCCTGGTTAAAAAGTTTGAGGACCCCTGCAATAGACTGTATCTAACACTTCAGGAGGAGAGACAGCTCACTGATTTAACTACTCATGCTTATAGCTAATATCTGTCAGGGATGGTAGATTTGTTCAAGGATACAGGAGCAAAGGTGAGTGTAAACCACAGGTAATGCCCTGGGTTCAAAAGAGCTCTCGCAGCTGCTTTAAACCATTGCAGCTTTCAAGAGGCTTTCTTCCCAGCTAGGATCCCTCTCTCCTTGCTCAGGCTCACAGGGCATCCTCTTGCTTTGTGTGTATATACGTGGCAGGGCAGAGGTTGATGCAAACTTCCCAGCCATCCTGCCGGGCTCGAGGACCCGCCTGTTGCTGGGGTATGTCCTCATCCCCAGCCGGCTGCAGCTGCCCAGTGCCTCAGTGCTTGACAACCTAAAATGCTACAGTCTGGTGATGGAACTGGACCAGGGCCTTTATAAAACTGTTTTCAGTGCTGCCAGTTTCCTAAGAAAAAAAAAAAAAAACCAAACACAAAAAAACCCCACCAAAAAACCAAACAAACAGACTGCGTGAGTGAATAATAACGCACAACAGAGTTCCTTCTCCTCTGGAAAAATAATGGATGCATACAGCAGGCTATTCCCTTGCTGGAGAGGTCCACAACCTCTGAAGTTAATGTATATTCCAGCTAATGGGAATTGTAATCATTGGCACCAGGCCCACATTTAGCTCAGTACCAGCCCTAGCACAAGGGAGGCATTCAGAAGCAGCTCACATCCAAGGGCAGGAGAAATGAGCTGCCAATTGTGTCAGACATGTTGCCTCAGGGGAAAATCTAGCTTGTGGTGGTGCTGCCGCCTGCTACATTTCCCTGATCCCTTCCAGGACAGGCTGCCTCTCTTGTGCCTAGCACCCACAAGCCACCAAAAATTAATAGCACACTGTTCCTATTATCTGCCAAGATTTCTTGATTATGTACGGCACAGTGCACGGGTGACAACACAACCAAATTACCCTTCTCATTGCTAAGAGGGGTGTGGGCTGGTTTCTCTCTGAAATGCTCCCACTTTATTCCTTCCTCAGCTTGGCACAAAAGCTTGAAAGCAAATGTAATGGAAAAGCCAGCAAATTTCACCTCCTTTTTTCTCCTTGAAGAACTATACATATAAGTGTATATGCATGTGTGTGTGTATGCATATGAAAGGAGGGAGTGCTGCTTAAAGCAGCTCCCTCAGCAAGAGAGAAAGCTGTCTCTTGTACTTGCAAAGCACATTAGTAGGGAATTGCTTGCACTGCAACAACCTTACCTCTCTGACAAGTATGCACTTGTCATTCGTTGGAAGCTGTACCAGCTGCACCTTGCATCCTGGGCTGTGCTATCAGTGCCAAGAGACCAAGAGTCTAATTAGCTTGACTTGCAGCGAATCTCCAGTGAACTGATGGTACTGGCCACACTGGAGACCTAGCTCGTACCTGTAAGCTGAACAATTCACGATTGCTAAGTTGCTTCGGTGGGGCTTCAGCCATTACTGTTGTCTCCAACTGTTTCTGCCATACACAATAGTAAAAACTGTAACGGAGGCCAGACTGACCCCATTTCTTGTGTGTCACCTAAGATAAAAAAGGCAAAGTGTTTACAGATAATGATGGCTATGCTGCAAAAGAGAGGGAGAAAGAACTGTCTCCCTTTTCTAAACAGCAAAATCAATGAGATTCGGGTAATTCAGAGGTGGTAGGGAACCGCATGATAAGTATTTCTTCTTGGAAAACATCAGTTAAATAAAACTTAAATTTTCCAAGGTAGGGGAAAATGTGCGTACCGATTCTGGGAGGAAATGTTTCTAAATCCCAGAGGGAACTATTGGTCAAACCTGAAAGAGTACCCGGTACTCAATGGATGAATGAAATCTTACAGTTCAATGCTATAAGGTATGGAAAACTTGGATTTAAGCTCCTGTAACTTCCTTATGTGAGACAAGAACCTTATCTGTCTATTGCCTACATGAGGAGAGAGTCCTTCAGGCGCCTTCATTGTAAGCACTCTATTTCCTTCAAGCAAACCAATATTAACTGAGGCAGGGATCCCAACTTGGCCTCTCCATATGCCATGAGCATGTTATAACCCTAGTTAATGCCGTCCTCACTCTTCTTCTTAACAACTAATTACTTACACAAAGTAAAAACACTCTAACAAAAGGATTGAAGTCAAACCTCTCTCTCTCTCTCTTTTCCTCTCTGAAAGATGTTGGGTTTGTTTTAACATAGACAGAACAGTTTTGACAATGGAAAAAAATTTGCAGGACAGGAAACCTGGTTTCCACCCAACATAAATTGTGCCCCTGTAACAGGCAATATAATAAGCAGAACTAGGCTTAATAAACCTCATGAGGTGAGGTTTGGGTACTAAAATCCAAACCAAGAATGGCTTGGAGTTAGTACTTCTTTTAGTTGACCTCACAAAGCTCGAAAGAATTACGCAAGCAGTTGAAGAAATGGTTCCAGTTTGACTTCTCTTGGAGCCAAATCATTATGTCAGGCTCCACGGAAAGCAATGGTAGGTTTTCATCTACCGATACAGGTTTCATGAAAATGGTCTTCAGCGAAACATGCAAACGCCTAATGCAAAACAAGATGCCTGTCTGTCTGTCTTTCATATGTTTGTATTCACGCAGCTGTGACACCCTGTGTCTAAACCAGGCTTCAGATATTAGATAGATATTAGACCAAGCAGAATTTAGGTCTCTAGTAATCTGGATCTGCTGGGAAGAGCTCAGCATCAAGAGGGTGCATTAGTGTCACCATCCAGAGTGCAGGAAAGACAGATGTATCTGACCTACAGGCTGCAGAGGTTAGGTGCCATCAAGAGTCAGAGAAAAGTACGTTGGGAGCTGGGCAAAACTACATGAGACCCATCCCACTGTTTGCACTATGTTTCCACCTGTAGGAGCCCACAGGAAGACAACTATGCAGCACTACCGGCATGGTGGGGTTATCTGATGCAGCAGAGGCTGGAAAGCTCTTACAGTGCTCTCAGGCATAAGTAAGGTGGTCAGGAGAGCATGTGGAGGTGTAATGGGAGATAAGAAATAACTCCACTGGTGCAGTGCTGCAGGGCAGACACTAAAAGGGAGAAGAGAGCACAGAGGAAGAAATGTGGAAGAGGTAACATCCTGACAAATGCATGTGCAGTTGTAGAATGGAAGCAAAGGTTTGAACCAAACTCCAAAGAATGGCTGGAAATGAGAAAAAAATTACATAAAATCCACCTTAGCACAATATTCTGTGGATTTAGTCACAACATGAGTCAAGAGCCTTATAGCCTTAGGATACTGGGCATTTCCAGCCTGATGTTTCCACTGATTACTACAGGAGCTGATTTACCAGGGGCCTTATCGGGCCATGAGCACCCCCATCCCTCCTAGACACCAGGGCAAGTCTCTGCTCCATGTTGGGGGATGAGGACAGTGTCCCCTGCTCTGGCCAGCATGGCTTCATTCACTCCTGTAGCCTCACTACAACTCTGGTCCCCTAACTGGTCTGTCTTCCTGGCCATTCCACTGGCAGGCTGGTGCAGCTGGGAACTGCTTGACCTCACTGGTCTGGAGCTGGTTCCCCTCCAGGACAGATTTCATGCCTTGTGCTAACAAAGGTGTGCAGGGCTGGCTGGATATGGAAATCATGCATGGCAAATTTTATCTGAAAACAGGTAGGCACAACTACAGTGATAACAACAGTGTTGTGAACAGTGTGTGCTACCAGGTTGTTTAGGAACCAAACAGCACTTGAAAAAAGAGTAGGACAAAATGTCCAGACAGTTCTTTTGAGACCACTTCTATGCCCCAGTAATCTCTGAATGTAGAGTCTATATCATTATTAAAGTCATTATTAGGTAACCTTCTTTTGTGACCTGTATAACTACTTGTTCATTAAACTAAAACAACAGGACCAGATGAGTAGAGTGTCCCAAAATTACGTACATTTCCTCTCTAAAAGGTCCCTCTTTCTCCTCACGTAATGCTGGCCATTGCTAGCATAGCAGAAGGGAAAGCAAAAATGACCCTGTATCTTTAAGGGCTGGATCTAATAGTTATGGAAAGAATAAGAGAAGAAGACAGATTATGTTGAAGCAGATGCTAGTAAGTATCAAAGTGAGATTAAATGTAAATGTTAGCAAACTGGGGACGTAGAAAAAAAAGGAATTTAACATAATCCTTTTTGAAATTATAAAAGAAAGATAGCTGACCCCTTCTCCCTCTCTCTCTTTCAGTCACTATCTTCCTCTTTTATTTTTATTTTGACAGTAAGCCTAATGGAAAACACCAACAGCTGAGCTAAGTTTCTGAAACATTGAACAGCAAAGGGAAAAGATGAAGGCAGCTTTACAGATTTTGCAGGTTACTGCCTCTGTGACAATAACCTCTTTTATTCCCTCCACCCCCTCCCTCTGGGGATGTGCATGTCCTGCTGTCTTTAGTTGGAAAGCAGAAAGTAACTTAGCAGATAAATGGGTTCAAGCATGTGTCCCAGGGAGATAATAGCTCTGATGTTATTCTAATTTTCTCCTAGTAAACTAGGGCTTGGTCCTGAAACACCCTTTAAGATGAGGGGACCGTATATATTTCAGGACTCCCATTTCAATCACAGAATAATACTTGCAAGAGAACTGTTACGTCTTTATGGATAGCTGAATGGGAAGGAACTTTGGTGCTTGACTGGCAGCAAAGAGACAGGACATTTAGATGCTGAAGTAGAGACTGCTTCCCCCAAAGTGTTGACCCATTAGCAGCCGCAAAGCGGGGAGGATTTACATTCTCTCCAGCCGCTACGGTTGCTCTGCCTGTTGTTCTTACCTCTCTCTACCTCGTTGTCCCATAGTCTCCCCTTCAGTGACCCCGTGTCTTGCTTCCTCCTGGTGTCAGCCCCTGGGGCAGGGGGAACAGCAGGAGCAGAGGAGAGTTGGGAGCCAAGCACTGTATGCTAAGTTTGTGGCTTTGAGCAGTTTACCTGTGGTTGTTTACTCTGCCTCTCTCTTTGTCCAAATGCTCTCATTAGTTTACTCCTAATTATAATATCCCCAAGTGCCTAGTGTCTGTGGCTCCCTCTGGCTTGCTAAATAGTCTGCTGAGGAATTACTGAATTCCAGGAGAGACAGAGAAGGTGTGCCAATGCCTTCCCAATGCTTCCTTGCTCTCTTTCTCGTGCACACACATCACCACAGAAAAAGCAGCTGACACCATTGGCAAGAAAAGGTAACCAAAATGTCCAAGACCCCACCCAAGGCTATTGAAGCTACTAGGAAGACGCCCAGCAGGCTCTTTGTCAGACTCACAGTGAGCACATAGTTTTAAAATTAGGTTTCTTGTGACAAGGAAAGGAAAAATTTTTTTTATTTAGCTTGTGGCTCTGTCTTAGCCTAGAACTTCTCTGCATGGTTAACACAGAGGAGCAGCCTCTGTCCTGGATTAGCGGATTTCTGCACCTGATGGTCATACCCTGAGATCTGCTTGGACTTGGGCTGGCATGTCCTCTCCTTGCTCTGAGGAGAAAGACCTATATGAGTGCCAAAGGACATCTGCGGCCCCTCAAGCCTTTCCCAACAGTTCACTTTCCGCTCCTGTCCCCACAAAGAGCAGAACAGTTTTCTTGCAACCAGCTGGCAAAGCACCCTAGACCACCCCCCCATAAGAGACATGGACTTAGGAACATGGGCGCTGCTGAGGGGTGCTGACATCTGTAGTAGGCTAATACAGAATTGCACGTCCAGGACCAGGAGTCACAACAAACAGACCAGCATTTGCTGTGTCCTGGTACACCATGGCCCATCTCAGTGGGTGCAGCTGGGGTATACAGTGGTGGAAGGAGAGTTGTAACCCTTCAGTGGCAGAAGCAGTCTGTGTTGAAGACACAGAAGCTCTCTGAAGAAGCTAGCTGGTGCTCTGCAGCCACAGTAACACCTGGAAAGGGAATACAGGGCAAGTGTTCCTGCTATCACCACCATAGGTCAGATGGGAGATCACAAGAAGAAGTTCCACCATGGTTCAGAGGCCCCTTTTTTAAAATGAGGAAAGTTGTATTTGGGAAAGGAAAAAAGCACTTTGTCTTCCCACACAGAAATTAAATTTTCAGGTTCTCAAACTTGTCATGAAAGCTATGAATGCTATTTAAATGAACCATTCGTTCTTAACAAGGGAGCATTGCATAGACTTTTCTTGGGGTTTAGTTAGTTTGTGGTAAGAAAATGACACCATTAATATTTGGTGCCTGTGCTAGCTAGGAAGATACGCTGCTGTTTGATATGAATTGCATTTGGTTTAAATTGTCTTGAGAAAAATGTCACATTCTTTAGAGCCTTATGACCATTAGCTTGGACCTGAAGCTATTTTTGTGTTCAAAATGCCTTGTTGCACAATTTCAGGCAAAGAATTCCTGTTTTCTGGAAGAAAAAATTCAACGTGTGACTGATTGCAAGACTAAAATTCTGCCTACAGGGTAAAAGCCCTTCTAACAGTATCTGTAAATATGTGAGGGTTACATATAAGCAAGAAGAAAGAAAATATTTGCTGAGTACAGATCAGTGTTTGGAGAAGCACTGGAAAGTTAAGAAATAAGAAAGTAATGGACACTGTGAAAAATTCACAGAAGTAAATCTCAAATTGTTTGTTGTAAAGGAACTATTGTAACTCAAGCGAGCATGCACTGCATTGAGAATATATTTCCCAGATGCTTCACTGAGACAGCTCAGCTGGCTGCTACCAAAAAAGGGTGAAATGCTGGTGTTGCTACCTGACTGCCACCTTCAGTAGCTGCTTCCAAGATTTCAGGTCTGACCTTTGCTAGTAGAGACCCGAGTCTTGTAACTCTAGAGGAGGAGGAAACCTCACACAGGAACCCACAGCTTTTGCAACCTCTTCTCCTCCCTCTTAGGGCTTGTGCTGTCTGTATCCATGGAAAGACAGAGGTCATGGGACTGGACCTTGCCCACAGGTGGGCAGACCTCCCAACTGTCCCTGAGGGTTGCCTGGTGGCCATGGGGCTGTAGCTCCTCATGTCTCCACCACCAGTAGAGAGGGCTGAGGACCATGAAGCACAGCACAGTTGGGTCTGGTCAATAAAGTCTCTGCTATGCCAGAAAGAGATCTGCTTTCCAGTTACCCAAAAACTGAGAAAAAACATCACAAACATTTTGTCCTTTTTTCCTGAAGTTTTCACAGCTTGGTGAAATTGAAGAGGTTGGACTTTGAATTTAAGCACAGATAGAGCTGAGGTTCATATTTCATTGGAATGCTGCATTTCTTACTTTCTGATAGTGCCAGACTTTATGACTTCTTTAAAGTTTGTTTCAGGTTTTTTTTACCAATACTTCTTCTAGCTTTTTCTTGAAATAGGCAGAACAAATTCTGTTTCTCCTACCTCAAAGTCTAAGTAAGCTTTAAGACATCAGGTTGAAGCCATGGGGAAAAAAGAAGGAAAAGAAGAAAAGCTATTTGAATTATTATTTTGGATGCTACCATAAACATGCTTTCTGAAAACATGAAATAAAGTTTCAAAAAAGTATTTCTAAAAAAATACCATAATTAAAATGTGAAATGACTTAATCTGAAACACTTTCTCTGTCATGAAACATGACCTATATGCTGGACATTTGGACCACAAAATATCTGTTCTGCTAAATTTTCTGATTGGTATGATTTTTTTCATAAATGTGTAAAGGAGACAAGAAATTACCCTACACTTCTTGTGGTTGGGTGAAAACAGAAAAAGAAAAAGTGTGGATTTGGTTACAGATGAGGTTTGTTAAGACTTTCAAAGCTTTAATGTGTTCTGAAATAAAAGGAAATAATAAACATCTAAAAATAGCTAAAAAGCAAGCCATTACAAAGAAAACTGAACTTTAAATAATACTCAAGTGTTTCCATTCTTAATTAACTAGTATTGCATTTCCAGCTGACTCATGGCACTTGCAGTTGGACCACATGTACCCGTTGCTGCAACACTGCCTATTCTAGAATGCCCTCCATACTGCTGTGCGACCACGTATTGGCCTGCTGTATGAAATGCCACTGTGCAAGCACCGCCAACAGAGACACACGTTACTTCTGGATTCCCCACTGCTCCCTGAACCTCTCCACAGATGCTGAGAAATTGAGTGGCAGGAGAAGACATCTTTGCATGGGGATCAGAATTAAAATGTTACAATGGCCATCTTCATGCTTGGAATTTAACAATTCTGTTAAAACATCAAAAGGGACTGTGAACGTCATAAAACCTGAACTATAGCAAAGCATCTGTCATAAATTTGGACCCCATCATGTCCATGTTTGCTCCATCAAGCAAAGGTGCTGTTGACTTACACCTTCGGGCAATTGTCCTGTTTCAGTAAAATTATGCAATTTGTGGTGAATTTGCTAAGTCTGTTCTAAATTGTTCCAAAATTCTTGGAATTCAATGTCGTCGTTGTTACAGCTGCCCTGTACATCCTTCAGGTAACCAGAAGTTCTTGCCAAAATGAAGCAGCACTAAAGAGAACAGGAACATATCTACCAGAATATCTCTGGCCATATCTAATTTCATCCATGCCAAACAGGCGTCACCATGAAAAACCTTTCAACCTTTCTGAAAATGAGGAAAATCACTGTTTAAATGGAACTTTAGCCCTATGGGTGTTAATCTGAAATGAAAGGACACCAAGACGCAGAGCAGAGCCATATAAGCGAGTAGGCACAGGTAAGGTGCCCTTCACAGTAGTGCAGTGAAAAAAAAGACTCAATACCACAAAACCTGCCAACTTCACAGCAATTCATACTCTGTGCCTTTGGCTCTGCCACTGCATGTCTTGCACCAAGCTTGTACCGTTTTTATGGCTATGCAAAGCAAAGCAGGCATTAAGCACAACTATGGTACTTTCAGATGGTGCCACTGAGATTAATTCACCTCATAAAACTGTGTCTCATTATCAAGACTGCAGTGCTTTAATCTGAAGCCACCCAGGAAAGGAAAAAAATGATAAACAGCCACATACTTTTTTTTAAAGGAGTATTCTCAGTTTTTTCCATTATCTGTAACCCAAGAGTGCCAAAGGTTTCCTAGAAAAAGGATATCTAAATGAAGTCTCCTGGGGCTGATCCAGGAAGCAACAGTTATGGGGTTTGTCTTAATCACGAGCTCCTGTAGGTGAGCAGAAGTCTGAATCCATGTTGGTTTATTGGATATTTAGATTTCAAGTGTTTTAAAATTTGCTTTGATTACTGACCCAAATATAAGCAAGTTAAGCTTAGAAATGGTTCAGTACAGAAATGGCAGCCGGCGCTGCATTTGGTGCTTTTCTCCCTTCCACATACACTGTTTAATTTGTAAATGCCTTAGTTGATTAAGTGCTCTTATAATTGGATCGAATACACACAAAAAGCCTGCATTTTCTTTTTACTTATTGCATTGAAATTACTAACATCATTTTAAGCAGAGAGATTATTTACCTTGCATTTATGGTATCCTAGGACTTCTGTGGTAATGTAGGTTGTGTTTTGCACTAAGTAAAAATTTCAACTGAAAGACAAAAAATGTGCTAAGGAAACTTCGTAGCAATCTATCCTCAGTGAAGAAGGTGTACATTTAACACAGATAACCTGTACTGAGGTTACCTGCCAAGTTGGGGGAATAATTCTTTTGTGGTGATCAGGGCTCTGGACCGGAACCATAGACATGACTTCATTCACACATCCTCATCCTGGGACTCTTCAACAAGACAGGATAAATACAGCCTCAGAATAGAGCTATGACCACTATGGAACACCACCTAGGCATGAAGATTTGCAGATAGGCTAGAGCATGGAAAAGGTGGCATACTGACTGGGAAAAGGAGAACAAGGATTAAAACTCTGTGCCTCAGTTGAAAAGATGCTCCAGTATTCATCTACATAATAAGAGCCATTGTGAAACTACATTATTACTGCCTTTGAGGCTCTGAAAAACTTTATGAGAAGCAGTAAACCTGCCTGTGTAAAAAATGAGATGTTTCACTTCTGAGCTAGGACAAAAGGACATTGTATTGATGAGAAGAGCTTTAGTTATGCTGGGCTGAAGACCAAGCCTCATGTTATGCTTTCCATTTTTTAATTCATTCTTCCTGATGAGTACTGACATTTTGATGCAGTTCCCAGTAAAGGAAAGATCACTTATGGGCCAAAAATGGGTGAAGAGAAATTTTAACAGTTACGGACCCATTAAGTTCTTAGGTTTCCCAGCAAGGGAGTTTGTGTCAAGATCCAGGGTCTCACCCTAGCATGGAACAGCTTGGCTGGCCAGCATCCTAAGGGAGAATATTGTTTTGGATCAATTAGCATCCCCAGTGGTTGAATGACACCTTTGAAACCACATATATAACTTCACTTTACCTTCCAAGGTTCTTTTTGTTTTTCCCTTTTATGAGGTTTACAGCAGCAGATGTTTCTTGGTGCCAGCTCCAACAGTTCTATTTGAGATGTTTAATGCCTTCCCCTAATCCACAAGCTGTCAGAGCCTAATGTTCTCCTGATAATCCGGCTTCCCTTAATGTGAAAATAAACCAAAACCAATTCACACGATTTCTGCAGTCTTCATGGTAGTATAAAAAACCAAAATACCAGACATCAACACAAATAGGAAATCTCCAATTTAGATGGTTTGAAAGAAAAACACGAGCTACATACTGAACTATTTATTGGTCTGCATTAGCAGAAGAGTGGCTAGCAAGTAGAGGGAAGTGGTTATTTCCTTCTCAGTACCAGTGGGGCCACATCTAACCTGTGTCCTATTTCAGGGCATGCCAGTACAAGAGAAACCAGTAAACTGGAGAGAATCCAGAGGAGGGTCAAGGGGCTGAAGGACATATGATATAAGGAAAGGCTGAGGAAACTGGCCTTGTTCAACCTGCAGAAAAGAAACCTAAATGGGGATCTAAAGAAACTGAAATGAGTCTTCCCTCACCTAGAGGGAGGCTATGGAAAGATGGAGACAACCTGTCAGAGATGTTCAGTGGGAGGCCACAAAGCAGCCATGGACACAAATCGCAGCAAGGGAAATTCTGGTAGGAAACAAGGAAAAAGGTTTTCCCCCAAGCATTGTACAGTACTGGAAGAGGTGCTCAAAAAAGCTGGGGAATCTCCATCTGTGGTAATGTATAAAACTCAACTAGACAAGGTTTTGGAGTTAACTTTGAAGGTATCCCTGTTTTAAGCAAGAGATTGGACTAGATTGGACTAGATGATCTCCCAAGCTCCCTTCCAAGCTGTAATTTTCTATGATTCTATGATCTCATTTTTTTAGGTGGAGGCTGTGGAAAGATCCAGCTCAGAGTGTCCAAACTGTCAGGTTACACGTGCATTTTCCCAACTTTTTAGCTGTTGGTGCAGTTGGTAAATCTTTTTTGATTGTCCACAATTTTGTATTATAGAAAAATCACATAAGCACAAAGAACAAAAAAATTACTACATTTCCTAGATAAATACTTCCTGCATGGGAAATACCCTTTATACCAAGGTACACCTCAAACAGCTAATAATTCACATTATGTTTCTGAGAAGGGTCTTTCTGAAACATGGGAAACATGGCTTCTGAAACATGGGAAATAGCCACAAATGCAGGAAATCTCATGAGCTATTTAAAGGCACTCTTCTCATGACAGTGCGTAACAGCATTCATAAGGCTGATGGTAAGCACAGAAGTTTTCAATAATTTTCCACAGGGTAAGTCAGTTGCTTCTAGCTATAATTATTCCTACGCTAACTGCATTGTGTAGAACTATTCCATGACAGCAAACCTTTACTATCTCTTCCAACCACTCAACAGATGCTTTTTTTCATGGCACAAAATGGCCTTAGTATTTCATGTCAGGGATGGCTGCCTTTTAGTGATAGCAGTAATTGCTGAACACACAGGCATGAAGAGCATTTTCAGAGCTCTCAGACTGTAATAGGACTAGGTTATGACAAAGCATTACATGTGGACCCTCTTAAGGGGTGTCTCAGATGCTGTAGAATTGGATAGAAATCCAAGATGTAATAGCCAGTTTCATGTGAAGCCATTTTTTCCCCTACAGACCTTCTGTGTTCCAAGACTATTTTTGTTGCCTGCCACATACTGTCATGTTGATAGCCTAACATTTCTTTTATAGTGATGTAAAAGAAACATCATAAATGCAGGAACAGAGAGAATGTTCCCATCACTGCCACAGTTGATAACCTGGGATTAAAGTGATTTATTTCATTTTAAGTCAGAGGGCATGCTTCTTTTCCTGTGAACTCTGATTCACAGCAGGGTTAAGTATTTCCTGTATCACAACCCTGAGTGTAAGTTACGCGCGGTATGAACAGCTCTGTCAGTCCAGCAGCTCACTCCAGGCTGAAAGGGGGAGAGGACCAGCTCCTGTTACCACCGATTCCAAGCGAGTGACCGTGCTCCCCTTCTTCTGCCCCCTCTGGTGCCCACTGGACCCTTTGATGAGCCAAATGGGATCTCTGGTCCTCTGTGTCACCAGCAGGCATGCAACCTCCCCTGGTGTGGCGTGGGCTTGAGAGTATGCAGCTGGAACCGGGGGTGCAGCTTAGGAGGTGGGGGAGGAGAAGGGAGAGCTTCCCATCACAGTGGTAGGAAGTCATTAGATCAGCTTAAGCCTTAAGTGTGATTTTATCCTCAAAACTCTTATCTTAGCCTGTAAACCATTTGCTGAAAACATCTTACTGCTTTCTGAAGTGATTCAAGTCCCTAAACAATACTGTCTTATAGAAGTATCCTAGTGGGAAAATTTTGCTGACACAAACTCCATAGCAAATTTAGAACAAAATGCAGATGTAGTATGGCAAATACTCTGAAAATGATGTTGCTGTGACAGGGAGGTGGTTATTTGTCTTTCACTAGTCTAGTGTCTTCTCTAGTTCTCCCTTGTTTCTGTCATTTAATGGAAAGCAGCTACCGCTGCCCCAGGCCTGCTGTTTTCATGTCTGAAGTGGTAGAATAAAAAACCATGAAAAACCACCTTTTTTTTTTTTTTTTTTTTTTTGTTATTGTTGATTGGTTGGGTTTGTAAAATGCTTCCCTTTTATTCCCTTTTTTAAAACTCATCTGTATTCCAGGTCTGTTCCTGCTCCCAGATGGTACATTTCACAGGCCTGGTTTACTGCCATTTTAAAAAGCCTTTTACTAAGTCAAAACGTAACAGGAAAAAAAGATCAGTATATAAAGAGCATAAGTATAAGACTGATTTTTCCTTATATATATCTGCCACTGAAAGGAATAGTGATGGTGAACTTGGTAGTAAATGTTTTCAGCAGGAAAGGTCAATGGCAACAATATCAAATTCCCATAAAACCTTTGTTTCTGTAAATGAAGCAATGACGCAGAAGAAGATATGATATATGCTATGTGCTGTCAATCATCTGTAAGCCCCATTGCAATAATAATATTGGCCACCCCTTCTTCTGATCTTGAAGCGGCTATAAGAATGTTTACATGTTGTGCCTGTCCTCTTCAAACAGCATGGAAAATGAAGGCAGTACAAAGCTGGATATAACTGCGTTCTTTACAGGTCCTTGATTTCAAGTAGTTATAAAAGCATACACACAATGCTACTCTGCAATTACCTTTTGACTTTTACACTTGGAAGTCCAACACAAGCCTTGTAAGTGAAACTAGTTATACATCTCCATTCTGTGCATAGAAAGACTGAAGCCTAACCTCTGCTGTTATTTTTCAGTACTTAATAATTTATTTTATACATATAGATGTAATGCACTGTATTAATTGTTACATAAATTGCTATATTGCTTTATAATCATGTGAGGCTATATATGAAAGTGCTTAGTCATTTAGTAATTATTTATTAGGTCATAATCAGTGCCTTGTTGTCTGACACAGACAAATACACTGAAATTAATGGGCTGGACAAGCTTCATTTCACGTGTCTCACGGAGACCTTGTCTTTGCTGCAATACTTATTTACACTGAAACTCAGGTGAGGACCTGAGCTCAGAGGGGCTTTTTCCTAGGACTCACATACCTGTTTGAGCGTGTAAGCTGACATTCAAGTGTTGCTGATGCATGTTTTGGTAATTAAGTTACAAACCCTCATAAACTAGTGAACCTAGTCACTCTTGTAATTGAAGTACTGTTAATAAAAATTGCTGTATCTTCCAACTCAAACTAATTTCATGGGGAGCTAACTACAGAGCACTGACTCCATCTGTTACAGAGCAAACTCACTCTGAAAGCTCAGTATCTGGAAAAATAATGCTGGAAAGACACTTGAACATGAACTTAACAAGATTATTTATTTTGGCTGAGCAAATAAATCCAGAAAATATAACCCATAACTGCTTCGTATAAAAAGACACAAAATAATAGTATGTGTATGTACATTTAGGGGAGAGAAAGAGATCAGAGTGACTCTTGCAAGATTAAATTTTTTTCCATAGACTTGTTAAAGTAGCTGAGGACATAAATATTTTCATTTTCACATCCTGGAAAGAATACTTCTACGCTTCAGATAGAAATGGTACTTGATGCTTTACATAAGAATAGCTTCTTGGACAGTGTGAGTGACATGTGGTCTTACATAAGCAGAGCTGCCCCCTAAGCAGGACATTACTTGTAGTCAACAGACTCATGCGATCTATTTATAAAACAAAATATATCTGCGTTTACCATGATAGACACGGAGTGACTACGGAGTAACCCAACTGTGACAATTTTTAATACTGTGCATTAGTTTTGGTTGATAAAGTTATAAAAGACTGAAAGACTCTTCTGTGAATATGTCATTCTGCCTTAATGGAGGATAAGGAAGGCATAAGCTGGAAAAATGTGATGCTGTGGTGAAGTTCTTTCTCGGCAGCTTGGCAAAGGGAGTGTGTGTGTGGATAACTGGAAGATGATAGTCTGTTTTCAGGTAGCAAAATACAGTGAGACATGTGTTCTGTCAGTACTGAAATCAGTCATTAAAAAGGCCATGAGGCTGAGGGGTCTTGCTGAGAGGGTAAGGAGGGCACAAGAACTGCAGTGATCTGTTGTGACCCAGAGGTAATCTGAAGGAGCTAAGCTCTTCACAAAGCAGGAAATCGCAAGTCCTCAGATCTCAGCTCAGCGTATAGACTGATTAGTTTTAAAGGTTTCATTCTGAATGTTTTAGTCTGGGGAAGCCATTTGCCTACTGAAAATTTCGCTCGGTGCTGTCGGAGGGAAGAGAGTTGCTCAGCCTGCAATGGACCTGCTGAGATAACTGCAGCTGGTAGTACAAGGACTGCGATGCACAGGCCTGTTGGAGAGCAAATCATGGTGTCTCCCTTCCACCCACCGTTATTTAAGTGAGGTGAGGGCTAGGAAGGGTGAGCTGGGAAGGCCAGAGTTAGTCAGCCCAGTGTCCATGCTACATTGCACTAATCTCTTTAAATCCTGAAACAATGTGCTTGTATTTAAATTGCAAGCTCCTTAGGAGAGGATTATTCTTTGTTACATTTTCCCTTCCTACTGTTGGGTTTTCACATGATTACAAAAGCATCCCTCCCACCTGCTGCATGTGATTACCAGCCTCAACTGCAGCAGGACAGGAGAGCTTAGCTTGCTCTGCTCCTCAAAAAGCAGCGTTAACAGGATTTAATGTGCCACCTTCGAGGACCCCTGTCCCAAGAGTTCCTTGTTCCAAAGCTGCCACGCTTGGTGCCAGTCGCTCTGCTGCCAGCCGTGCAGGACATCGGTGCCGCCCTGCCAGGGAGCGCACAGGGTGGCTCCCCCTGCTCCTCCTGGGAACTGGTGCAGCAGCAAGGTTTCATCCAGCAGGGTAATAAGCCAGTCCAGGAGCCTGAAACCTCTCTGCCAGGCATGGATTAGGCTGGAAATTAATACTTGAACTTCCTGATTCCCTCTTAAAAACAAACAAAAATTCCCTAGCCCACCCACATTTCTCAACAGCCTGCCTTGTGAACACTCACTGATAATAAGTCCTTGCTCCTATCTTTATAGCACCTCACCAAGTTTCAAAAAAAAAAAAAAACCAACCCAGCTTCCCCTCGCTGTTACAACTGCTCACTACCAATTCTGTGTATGTCTGTAAATAACGTGAAAGACCTGAGTTCTCAGAGGCTGGTGTTTCTCACTCTCTGCCTACTGAGATCAGGACAATAGAGACTGGATATTAAATGTGGATTGCTAACCTGGCTGTAGCTTAAAAAGCAACAATAGAAAGCAGCCCTTAACGTTAAGTAGGTATCGGCTTATTAACTGCAACTTTGTTATAAACAAAGACAGAAAGATATGAAAAGACTTTTAATAAGGTCCTCAACAATAGCAATTTCTCAGTGACACAAAGTCATGAGAAAATAAACAACTTCACCCCCTCAGGAAGTATAGAGAAAACCAATAAATAATTAACTATAAACCCAATAAAAACATATGTGATAACATTGTCATAAATAAGCCCTGAAGGTGAAGACTGCTGATCTCTTGCATGCATATTAAAGAGCAACACTTCTGGGAAGAGTCAGGTCTATCGCGCATGGGCTGGGCACTTATTCTGGGCCTGGCTGCAAAGCCCCGTGCCTCAGGCACAACAGCTGCCCCATGACACAGGCAGATCGATGGCACGTGCCCAGCCCCTCATGCAGCAGAAGAGCTTTGCCCTAGCTCACCCAGCCAAAAGTTGAGGGATGAGTAACATGATTTTAATCTGTTAAAAGAAGCAGAAATAATCCTGGGATTCAGAACTGGAGCCTTGTTTCTTCTGGCTGAGGTCTTACATCTTCACACTGGTCCTAAGGTAAATGTGATGAGGTAGCTCTTCCTTTCTAGAGTAACCAGAAGGATTCAGCATTTGCTCTTTTAGGCAGGAAATCCATTTTTCCCTCAGGGCATTCACTTTGCCCCCTTTAACACAGTGGAGGAGTAATGTTTGCTGCCTTTCTCTAGTCCTGCGATAGTTCAGTTATTTCAAGCAAAAACACACCTTCAACAGAAAGTACTGACTAAATCTACTGTGCAGTATATGCCTTAACAGCTACTTGTCAGGACATTCCGTTGGAGCTTCTTCAAACAGGTATCAGATGATCAGTCCATAAGTTTTGGATTTAGGTACCTAAATTTCACTTGACATATGAATGTCCTTTTGCAGCCCTGGACCTTGAAAATTGTGGGGTTTTGTTCCCAGCCAGTAGAGTGGCTTTCAAAAATTATCTTTGGTCTTCCTGTTCCTGTTTACATATCTAAATAACTTTGCAAGTTCAGTCTGAAGTCATGTAAACATCTTTGACGCTCTCATTTGTCACAGAACTCATGACTGTCTCAATATTTGATCTTGCGGACTGAAAATCCAGTGCATTGGCATTGCAACTGAAAATGGGGATTTACACATGCAAAAATATTAAGGAACATTTATAAGATCAGGATACTTGCTTAGGGGTGCGTCTTAGGGTGAGAAGATACATCTCTGTGTGAACAAAATAGTTTTTATCACAGCTTGTTTCATTTTTGGTGAAAGGGACAGTGAGTCAAGTCAATAAGCAATGGGGAAGTAATAATAATAATAAATTAATAATAAATTAATAATTAATAATAACAAAGATCATCATCATCTGTTTCTTACAAGTACACAGAAGAGCTGAAGCCAGGCAAGCCTCAGAAAGGTCTTCCAATGTGGCCATATTATTTAAACTACATACTTTATATATGGCCAAGTTATTTAAATTAAAAATGGTTATATGAAACTAGTATTTAGCATCCTATACACTTGGCCTATTCTTTCATCCAACTGAAGTTTGAGCAGGTACATCATGCATCCTGCAACATCTTACGCAGGGATTCTCCAGAAATTACTGAAGTCACGCAAGTACTGAAGCCTGGAACAGGCTCTGAAATGGTGTAGTCATAATTTTAAAAAATTTGTTAATAACTTTAAAATTATGACTAATAGAGTGCTAGAGCCTTCTTGTAACAATAGATTCATAGAAATGCAGAAAAATTAAGGTTGGAGATCCTTGGAGATCACCTAGTTCAACCTGCTCAAAGCAGTGGCAGCTACAGGAGCAGGTGGCTCAGGGTCTGGTCCAAACAAGAATGGATACTGCTTCTAGTGTCTCTTAGAGATGTGCTAATCAGAATCATAATCACTGATCATTTTGATTACAGGACATCCCCAAAGTGTTTTTTTGCCATCCCATTTCCCAATACCAGGCCTTCCAGTAGGCTTAGAAAGGCTTTTTGATGAAGTTGGGTTAAATATAAAGAGATTGTCTAGCTAGAAGTTGAGAAACTGACCAAGCTGTCTTGCATTATTTAAATGTCTTGGGCCAAATCCAGAAGCTCTTCCTTGGGCCAGACTCCCTCTGAAGTCAGTCCCAGTTTAAATATGCAGCTTTTTTACAACTGTCAAATTCTTCCCTTACCCCAGCTCCTGATCTGGACTGGCTCTTGACATTCGGTCATTCTGACTCTAGTCATTAGTAAGCAAGAGGAATTTTATACCACCTCTTCTCTCCTTCCTGAATATGTTGTGTCAGAGGCACAGTTGTATGCATTTCCCTTTTTAAGTCAGGCTGATCTGAACACTCAGAAATCCTGGGAAGAGTAATGAATGAGGAGCTATATGGGGTTGGTCTGGTTTTAAAGGACAGTTGCTCATCAGTGATCTCACTAAGTGTCCAGCCACAGAGTTTCCCTGCTTGTGTCCCTTCTAGAGTTTTGCAACATGCACTTCAAAGCAATGCCTCGTGTAGCTTCTTAGTTGCTCCTCCAGAATCTTTCTTTGCTGGCTCCCTCAAAGTTCAGCCATACCTGAGATGCGAGCTCCTGGCCAAACCTCAGCCTCTAAGAAAAGCTATGGAAATGAAAATGTAAAACTTTCAGAGCATCCACTTTCACTGGGGTGATGAGGCAAAGAGGGAGAGTGTTCTCCCATTAGCTTTAATCAACTTAGGGCCTTGTAGGGGAACAGTTGCAGCACTGCTGTGCAGCCTTTTTTCTTTCCTCTACTCATCTATAGATGGATTTGACTCAAAGAAACAGCATGTGGAAGAAACGCGGATCCAGAGGAAAAAGGCCTAATCACAAGCAAGAAATTTGGCAGGGACTGTATCTCTTGATAGAACATAAAGAAAATACTATAATCTATAGTGTCTAAGAAGGTCTGAGGAATGGCACAGAACAACACTAAATAGCACAAAGGTTTAAATTTGAATATGTGGCATCATAAAATTGTCCATATGACATAAATCCAGATATACTTTTCAGCACAAAACCTACATAACATTCAGTCTTTATGGACGGGTCTTGAGCTTGCTTTCTTTATGGAGGGAACTAAGTGCAGGGAAAAATTTCACTGAACATGATAGCAATATCTGGCAGGACAAAAATCTGTGGGCAGTCTGGCGAACTCCAGCCCCCCAAAAAATACTATGGGCTACTTCTTAAAAATGATGTGGTTTAAAGGACAGAGACAGAAAACTGTCTGTGCAATTCATCCAATACACAGTCTAGCACCAACTAGATTCAGGTTCAGAAAACAGATGCTATTACCAGTACAGAGCAGGGAAGAGCTTTCTTATACAATGTGCTTGGCTTACAAAATCTTTTAGGAGTTGGAATAAGGTCACTTGCTTTTTCTTTCTGGAAAATAATAAAAATCATGGAAAATTGCCAGCCAGGGTTTTAGAGTTCTCTCCAGGGACTGGTTTTAAACCATATGATAACTTCTTTCTTTCTTTCTTTCTTCTCCTGGTGGTTGCTCTGGGCACACACCAGACCAAGGCAATCCATAACACATTTTACTCACTCTCTGGGACCTTAGTTGGCTTCCCTGCACTATGGGCATAGGCTGTGAGGAGGGCCTCAAGTCTCCCTCCTCCACCTCACTGCATGGGTGTGCAAGGAGGAAAACATAATCCACCCCGCATAAAACAGCTGCAATTGCTCTGTTGTGGTTTGGGTTTTTTTGGTTTTTTGGTTTGTTGTGTTGTTGGGTTTTTTTTAAGCAACCTGGTATATGGGCAGAACTTGTCACTAGAAAGAGTAGAGGGGAGATTTCCTAGAGAGATGAGGCAGGGAAACGAGATGATCTGCCTTAGAAGCAAGCCTGTTAAGAATCATATGGCTGGGCATTTTCAAGGCTCCAGAGGAAATTAAGCAGTAAATTCAGCTGAAAGTCAGAGAAGGCAAGTATCAGTGAAGTTATGTCAGTTCATCTTGGGAGTCTGGGATAGACTGAAAAAACAAAGAAAAATCATTGAAATAATGCCATATGTGGGTTTGTCAGGAACATTTTGTATATTCTAGATATTTAAAAGAAATTATTTTGTTATAAGAAGCAACCTTCTAACAAGGTATGGGACTAAAACCCAGTCACTAACTTTGGGAAATTAAAATTGGATCAAATTTGGTGGTTTGGCGCTGTCTCAAGTTGAATAGTTTGGACCGGGAAAGGGGCCAGTAGAATGTCTATTGCCAGAAGGAACAAAGAACAAGGGGTACATCATGTAGACCTACTGGTTTATGACAGCTTAAGCTAATGGAAGGAAGAATGGGTTCCCATCCTGTAAATATCCCTTTTGCTCTAAAAAGCTTTCTCTGCACTCCCAGCACTGCTAGAACTTGTCATGGGCTCCCTAAGTTCCGTGAATGATCATAATATCCTGTACTAGTCAGGCGCTACAGGAATTAAAAATGTTCCTTAGTCAAAACTCATATGTAAATTGTATTTTTAGAAAGGTCAAAAACAACTGGGAGGAATTTAGAGTAAATATGCAAGAATATTATTGACTTTTTTTTTTTTTTTTAATGACAACAGCTAGTCTGTACATAAAAAAGAAACCAAAAAGCCAGGATACAATCCAACATTTCTGCTGAACTGACAAAGAGGCCATTCAGCTGTGGGAGTACACAGTCGTTACCAGCCTGATTAGGCCTTTATTAATATACAGTCCCCATTACTGGAGTCAATGCTGTCATCAGACGAAGCCCCAGTTAATCAAACTGAAGGTCTGAGCCTTCCCAGGTGAAGCTCACCAGCGGCATGATGTGATCAGCATAGGTTTACATCATCCAGCTTCACATGCCAAAAAGCCAACTGCAACATGGTGCTGATGTTGACTCCTTGCTACTTCTCTCTCTTCTCTATACGAGGGCCAGATCCCAACTTTGTGGCTCAGTTTTCCTTCTGTCTGCTTTACCAAAGCCCTGCTGCACTTTGCCGTGAGGGGCTTGCTGCTAGAAGCTGGCATCCTCCTGTACCAGCAAAAGCAGCAGCTTCATGGTTGCCCTGTGTGTTAAGGTGGCAGCTGTGCGTAGCGTGGTGGCCGACACTGGCCCTGCTTTTCCTGCCTGTCAGCCAGCGGGTGAGCCTGCGCACCACAAGGCAGGCTGTTGGGCAGCTGCTTTGGCTAAGTTGAGGGGACAGTGTGATAAATGTTTGGCATTCCCTGCTCTTCCTAGCAATCCCAGGCAAAGGAGATACACTGAAAAAAAAAAAAAAAAACAAACAAAAAAATCAATCTTCTGGGCTATCTCTGCATGCATCAGCCTGGGGGCAGCATAACTGTGTCAGCACTCTGTCCTGTCCGGGCTGACTTTGTTGAGTGCTGCATCAGAAAACACACACTAATGTTTACACAGGCAACAGTTTGGCACAGTCAAGGCAGATCAATAGGTTCAAAAATACTTTGCTGAGGGCACTCTAACTATACCACATGCAGTTTTACTTTGGACTAGATATAGTCTAGTGTCCTGAACGAAGCATCCCTAATATGAATATGGCCACACCAAAGTCCTGATTCAACCTGTCAAACTTCAGACATTGAACAGCCGCCCTTGATTTTTCTCTCTGAAGCCCCTCTCCATTGACTTCCAGGGAACAGAATGCAGCCAAGCTCCATACTTCAGCATCTGAGCTTTAAGTCCAGTGGTAGGAATCTTGCCCCACTCCATGGATACTGCTCCATGCCCCACTCAAGATAGGATCTGCCAATACTCTGGATGTATCACATGAGCTTGCTGTTGTTTTGACATTTGACCTTCTCCTTATATTGTAACTTACATTCTTAATGTAAAAATAACAAACCAGACTAAAAATTATCTCCCTGCTACATTGGACACTGTTATATCTGAACAGACTGAATAAAAGGAAGCTTTCCAAGCAGCAAAAAAGAAAAAAATTCAGACTTCCTTTTTTGTTGCTTATTAAGACTTCCGACATTCTTTTTCTTTTTTTTTTTTTTTTAATATTCTTTATTCTTCCACTGTCTGGCATTTTTCAATTCATTTTTCAATTTAAAGCATGTGTGTCCCAAATATATTTTTGTGGTGATGCATCTTGTCCTAACGTGTGGACTTGTTTCTGTTTTGTTGTTTTTTCTCTTTTGTATTCAGGTCAGTGGAATTTTCTTCCATATTTTGCATTATTTAAATGGCTATGGGAAAGTGGAGCAGCTAATGAGACACATCTGACACTTCTTCCTGTCAAAGAGTAAGCCCAGCTGTGAAGCTTAAGCAGCCTGGGCTGGACAGAACTCATTAACCTCATGCTTTAGAAGCTGTGTGCCACAATTATTGAACCAGCTGTGAGCAGAAGGACTAAGAGATGGCTTTGAGCTTCCTCTACAATAGCAGACCCATGGGCAGGCTCCAACAGAGGAGAAAGCACTCACTCCAGCCACCGGGGAGGGAAAGGATGCAGCAGAGCTCTTTTATCTCACAGATCTCTACTACCTATTCTTTTCTTTGGTGGAAGACACCTTTCCCCACCTTTCTTCTTTGTCTCTATGCTCTGTACCACAGATAAACTTTGCTCTTTTCTCATCTTATCTGCCTCTTGATGCCTCTTGCAGTAGAACCCCTAAGCAGCAGCAGCCCATTAATACTCACATCCAAATATCTGTTTAAAAAGCATCACCCTTCCAAAGTATATAAATATTAGCTGTAGAGAATTTGATCTCTGACCAAGATGTTTGTTGCTATTTGCTAACTTTCATTTTGGTAATATAACTGGAATCTCTTGGATATGGAGTCTTGCTGGCTTGCTCTTTGCCAAGAATCACAACGACTGAGGCCCTGGTGATACAAGTTTTGTTCTGCAAGTTCTGATTTTCTCCCTTTCCTTTAATTCTCATTTCCATCTCTTCAGACAAACTTGCATATTCTTTCCTTAAAAGATCACAGATTAGGATGGTATGGGTTAGCTGGGCTATGCTGATTTATTCTGGGTAAGAGTTAGCCTGCTGTGGAAATCTGCATTTTTTGGTAATAAATCACCTGGCTGAGTTTACCTTCTCCATCTTGGAACTGCAAAGCCCAAGTAAGTCTTTAGATCAGGAAGCTGCACTTGTCTATTGAAGGTTTTTGTCCTTCGGTGTTCAGGCTGGAGATTTCCCTTTGGATAGTGATCTCCTGAATATTCCCCCAAATATTTGTTGATGGAGGGACCTGCCCTTCATTTTTGCATAACTTATGCAAAATATATGTGGACGTAGTTTGATATTTTCCGCATTCTCCCACAAGATGGCACACTTTTCTTAGGAGAACTGTACAATCCATGCTAAAACACAGAGTGATGCTTTCTGCATATGACAGGAATACAGCAAATAATCTTTGTAGAGGTCCATTGCTTTATTTTGCTCATAATTAGTTGATTTACCCTGGCTAGCTGTCTTAGAGAATCTTGCCTTCTCTCTTAACTTCCTGTTCCTCTCCTATCACTTCTTATCCCAGCCCTCAGAGGACCTGTGTCCATGCCATCACAAGCTAGGCTTCCCACAGGCTTGAACTTCACTGTGTGATGCTTGAAGAACACGTTTTGGGAACTGTGCCCTTTAGGTTGACGACCACTTCATCTTGTAGGTAAAGGACAAACAATTTTGGTGTTCAGTGAGGTGAATACTTTGAGCTCCATGCTAAGCATAGGGAGAAGAGCAGAGACAAGGGTGTTTCTCATCAAAATATGTTTAGAATATTTGGAGTTAGTTTCTGGGGTTTTGGTTTTGGGTTTTTTTGGTGGGTTGTTTTGGTTGGGTTTGTTTTTTTGGTTTTTTTTGGTTTTGTTATGTATACCTTTCGAAACAAAACACAATCAACCTGCTCCATCGGGTTTCACCATTGGAAACTCAGCACTAGAGACTCAGCGGGACATTCCCACTCCTCTCTGGGTGGGAATGTCCCATTCCTTTGCCTCTGATATTCCAGTGCGTTCTGTGTCCCAGACAGAATGACTGTGGGGCATAATCATCTATTCAGAAATATGTTCTACTTGAACACCTCAAATCCTATTATGTCAGAATTCACATGACTTATTTCTCATGCTTCATTACAGGCCAAGCTCCTTTATCCCACCTTGCAGTTCTTGCAGGTCACTGCAGCTTCATCTCAAAGCAAGCTGCAAGCCAGGGGCCTGCAGCACCATTGGCAGAAGTATGTTCATTTTGAACTGACTTCAAATATAGTTGCAGCTGAGTTCAGCAAACCAAATCCTAATTTGGGAACATCAACACTATCCATTTCAGTCAAAAATGTTAAACCAAAATATGTCAACTTTCCAAAATATTCTTTTTTAAAAATTGAAAAATATCAGCAGTTCCTCTGGAATGGAAATTGTGATTCACAGTCTAGTCTACCTATAGGCAAAGGGAATCAGTGTGTGAATGAGACAGAAAAAGCAGGGGTGGCTTCTGCAAGAAGGCACTAGAAGCTTCCCCCATGTCTGATAGAGCCAATACCAGCTGGCTCCAAGATGGACCTGCCGCTGGCCAAGGCTGAGCCCATCAGCAACAGTAGTAGAGCCTCTGGGACAGCATATATAAGAAAGCATAAGACCCCTGCACAACAGCAACTGCAGCCCAAGTGAGGAGTGAGAATACATGAGAGCAACAGCTCTGCATACACCCAGGTCAGTGCAGAAGGAGGCAGGAGGTGCTCCAGGTGCTGGAGCAGAGATTCCCCTGCAGCCCATGGTGAAGCCCTTGGTGAGGCTGCGCCCCTGCAGTCCATGGAGGTCCATGATAGGGCAGATATCCACCTGTAGTCCATGGAGGAGCCCACACCAGAGCAGAGGGATGTGCCCAAAGGAAACTGTCACCCCATGGGAAGCCCAGGCTGCAGCAGGTTTGCTAGCAGGACCTGTGACCCTATGGGGGACCCATGCTGGATCAGTGTGTGCCTGAGGGACTGCACCCCATGGAAGGGACCCAGGCTGGAGAAGTTTGTGAAGAACTGTGGCCCATGGGAAGGACTCATATTGGAGAAGTTCATTGAGGACTGTCTCCCGTGGGAGGGAACCCATGGCGGAGCAGGGGCAGAGTGTGAGGAGCCTTGCCAGTGACAAGGAAGGAGTGGCAGAGACAACGTGTGGTAAACTGACTGCAATCCCTACTCCCCATCCCCCTGCACCACTTGACAGGAGGACACAGAGAATTTGGCAGTAAAGTTGAGCCTGGGAGGAAGGGAGGGGTGGGGGCAGGGTGTTTTGAGATTTAGTTTTATTTCTTATTACCCTACTCTGATTTGATTGGTAATAAATTAAACTAATTTCTCCAAGTTGAGTCTGTTCTGCCCGTGACAGTAACTGGTGACTGATCTCTCCCTGCCCCTATCTCAGCCCACGAGCCTTTTGTTGTACCTTCTGTCCCCTGCCCAGCTGAGGAGGGGAGTGACAGAGCAGCTTTGCTGAGCACTGTGTGTCCAGCCAGGGTCAACCCACCACAAGTGGAGGAGAACAGTGGCTGTGGAGAGGATGAGATGCCATTTTTAATTTTCTTTCAAAGTATCTGAATTAAAGAGAGGTTGTTGCAGCGTTTTTTAAGTGACTTTAAACAATCATTTCTTCCTGCTCTTCATTCTAGTCACTTGGGATATAAATGTATTCAAGTCATGGAGAGATAAAAGAACGAATGTGATTGTAGTATCGTGTCTCCTGTCTCTCAAGCACAAGCAGCAAGCTTCCTCCTGAGCAAGGTTATTATTTTCAGGGTGGGGAAAGACAGGGAGACATTTCACTTTTTTGCAGGGGGGATCTGCCAGGCACACTGAAAGCCCCTGTGCTCCTGTAACCCCTGGACTCCAGCTCTGCACACACTACTAGTCCTTGTCATTTGCCCATGCTGCTACACTGTCACCTCCTTTCTGATTTCCTTCTGTACCTACCCAAGCCCAAGAAAAGAAAGACTGTGTACGACACGGATGATCCTGCAGGAGGGCTAGCAGCAAGACTGGCCTTTGCGGTAGGCAGCACTTGCAGGTGTGAAGACGCTTTGCCATAGCACCTTTTCCCTGGTTATCAGCCTGCCTTCCCAGTGAAACCCTGGCCATCCAAGGTGACTGTGAGAGGCGGCCCGTGAACTCCACCTGAAAGGCTGGTTCCCATCAGGGTCTGGGCAGCAGAGCTGGGCGAGGGGCTCTCTTGACAAATCACTGATGCCAGCTGGACTGGGAGGAGGAAGCAATGGGCTAAATGAGCCAGTGAGTTCAAAAGAAGGAGTGGGCTTAAAGGAGCCACGGCCTAACATCTGCCTTCAGGGATGCCAAACACAGAGTTGTAAGATTTCATCCCGCATGGTGGGTAGTAGGGGCTTCGGTTCTTGCAGCCATCAATTGTATCTATGACATTAGATCTGGTAATTTCCCTGCAGCTGGAGGAAGCCAACTGCAGACCACCTTGCTGATTTTAATAACATAGTATAAGAAGGAAATATCTTTGTGATAGGATTATAGATACGAAATGCTTAAACACTCTTCTTCACGAAGAAGAGTGAGCAGCTCCTTGACCTCGGGCCAGTTTGCAGGGTGAAGAGTTAAGTCCATGCTGAGATCTAATTTTCACCACCGAAAGGCACTTAATGAAGTAGACTCTGCCAAGCTGAAGAAATAAGGAGTCTCAAGGCAGTCTCATGGAGCATGAATGGTGCATTGTCAACTTCATAGCATCCAGAGTACTAAATTAAATACTAAATTTCAAGGCAGAAAGGACTATGAAACCTGATTTCAGAGACTGCAAAACATAATCTAATGTGGTAGCTAAATTAATGACTACATTTTACAGCTGGGACGACCTCACTGGATAACCTCATTTTATTTGACTGTCCAAGTGCAGGCACTGTTCACTCAGACAAATTATTGGTAGGCCCATTTGGGCAATGCTGTAGTAAAAGATGAGTGGATGTAGTCCATGGATGACCACCTGGCGGCACAGGAACTCCTGTCCCAAGGGAAGAACTGCAGTTCCACAGTCACATCAGCACCTCAGAGGCAAATCAAAAATCACTGGAGCAGTGAAATGTTGATCCACATTTAGAGTACTATGTTACATCACTGATGGTTGTTAATTACTATACATGCTGTGTTTAGCTGGAAGGAAGATGTGTTGACATGCACCTTCAAGAAATTTTTGCGAACGCTGGTTGTGCTGAGTCAAGTTGTATAAAGTTGGCATTATATGAAGTTTATTGTTTGGCATTTGGATACTTGGTGAAACAGACAACACCCAAGTGCCACCCTAATTTTTCCTGTGTGACTCTAACTTTGAGAGGAAGGAGACTAAAATTTTGTCAAATAATAACCATGTCATGACTTTTTGGCTTTGTCGTGAACATTAATGGCTAAACAATGTTGTATTTGGCATATAAAACAGTGTTTTCAGACTTACATAGAGAATAGATTATCTAAAAATGGTAATTTAGTCGGATAAATTTAGATCTCAACTAAAGGGTACAGGAATAATGTAAATGCTAATACTTCTCTCTGTGGATTTTACCTTTAAAGTGTACACATTTCTGATTTCTCTTTCCCTCTATAGGCTGAGGAACATGCATTGCCATATAGCTTCTTATTGTTCCCATCAGATGCTCAGTCTGAGAGCTGCTCTGAACTAGGATTATAGTGAAGTTAGGTTTTACATTCAAGAATATGTTCCATCTGGCTGGGTGTTTTTGGTTGGGTTTTTTTTTTTCAACCCCCAAGTTATCTTTCTAGAACCAATTCAGCCAAAGAGAAAGAAAAAAAAAAAAAGGTTTTGGTGTAGCAGCAAATCTTTTGCATTGTAACATCCCTAATGTAGTAATATAGACTGCAGCCCAAATGCTAATCCAGTCTTCTACTGTCCCAGTGGGGAAAATCTAGCAATATCACAGAAACCATGGTGAAAGTCTTATGGAAGTGAGAGTATCTCATGTGCTGGTGAAGATAAAGTTGCTCTGGGCTTTGAAATTCTTGCTCTTTTATGATTTTTTATATTAGAAATATCCAGGATAATGCAGCAATTTATCTCTCTCTGGTGCCGTAAAGTGGGATATCAAAACATATCAATATCCTGTCTTCAAATTTCTCATTCCTGAAACTCAGGTCAGCTCTGTGTCTGTCAGTGAACAACTTTATGTTTCATGACTAGCAATGGTAAAAAACTCCATATTTCTGTTCCATGGTAATTTTGAAATTCTGAGCACACAAAATTACATATTAAAATGAAATACACTGTGATTTTTCCTATGGCAAAAAGTATTTCCTTTAAATTCCAGAGAAATAATACATTTTTATGTTTTGGAATGGAATTGACATCAGGCTTTCTGCTCTCTTGTAGAGCACACACTAAAGCAAAGAGACTAGCTACTGCAGTTTGCCTTTGACATCCCTCTTGAAAAGTCAGGGGCTTCACCTCCAGGGCTGTATTTATCCTATTCTGTTTCCTTAATGAGAGTTTTTACCACTTGCTTTCCTCTGCTAATATGGTCACAAACTAATAATGGTGGTGTCAGCAAGAAATAGCTAAAAGCGTTTTGGGTTTGGGGTTTTTTGGTTTTTCCTGGTGAGGGGTTTTGCTTCCAGTAATTGTTTTAAATTTGATAATTGTGCAGTTTCTCATTCACTTAAAAAAAAATAAGAAAAACCTGAAGTGTTTTTCATTTTGCATGAATGTGTGGCTTTAGACACTGTCACTTAAAATCAGCATGCTGCAAGAAGAAGGTAGAAAAGGAAATAATGAAATAATCCAGAAAGAGAGATGGATGGCAAGGCATAGTGAAGGCCTTATAATATAAAGTCACATTTATTTTGGGCAGTTATGACTATCCCTTTGCTGAGTAATAGGATAGGAGGGAAAACAGGATTTCTCCAGCCTCCATGGTGTTGACAGGCAGCAGTTACTCTTCTTGGAGATGTATAATCTGGAACTGAAAGCCAGCATTTTCAAGCATATACTTAAAACTGAGCAATTAGGCCCAAGGCAAATTTCTGACTCCTCACTGCTTATTATATATTTATTCAGCTCCTATCTTTCCTTGTGAAATTTCAAAAAAATTATTCTTTATTATAATTGCAATAGACCCTTAATTTAATCAGCAACCACATGGATTACACAAGGACAATGACAATCTTGAAGATATCGAGTATTTTGGCCTCAATCTGACAAAATCATCAAGTGGAATCATTATTTCCAGCATGGAAGTAATTCTTCTGCACATAAGATGTTTGCTGTTTTGGACTAGGCTGCCTTCAGGAAAGAGTGCCAGGCCAGCAAATACAAGGGGAAGAGAATGGGAAGCAAGCCGTGACTGGGAGCACTGCATGAAACAGCAGTCACTGTGGTTTCAGGAATCAGATGGGCCATCTGCCACCAGCCAATGACTAGCATTGTATGTGCCACTCTCTAGCCTATACAGCTTGCTGTATGATTTTGGAAAGCATGGAATGTTTTGGTAGTTTCTGATCTGCTTCCCAGAAAGCTTATTGCAAATCTGGACACTGGGACTAGAAAGGCTCTCGATGCTCTAGGGTAGTGGGGACATCCTCCAAAGGGTGGCACATATGGCACGGGAGCATAAACCTGTGCCTTTACGGACAGGTTACTGGAGGCCAAGTGAAGCATCCTATGGAACCTTAAATGGCAATGGACATGTGTAGGCAACTGAATTGTACCCCTTACTTATTGTTACAGCAGGTAACAAACATGCACCAAATCCTGCTAGGCGTTCCTGGATGCTCAGTCAGTATACGTATTTTCTCATTAATGTCAATTTAGGTAAAAAACCCTGCATTTTAAGAATTCAACATTCACTGTCTTCAGAGTGTGTAGGCTAACAGGACATTTTGCTGAATGCCAGCAGATTACATTAAGATCTCTTTAAAGGCAGAGCTGCCTGTTGTGGTAGGTTTTGAGTGAATCTGGTGGATACTCCAGAAGAAATCAAGAAGAATAATCTCTAACTTTGCTGTTGACCTCCTGCATGCCCTCAGACAACTCCAGAAGGGGAATATAAAGTCTTCTTTTCAGGAGGAAAGAGAAGAAAATAAAACCCAAACAACCTTCTTATCTGGACTGTAGGAAGTAACTTGAGATAAAAGTTGAGGTGAATACAAGTCAGTTTATAATTACTGTAGAAATTCATAGGTGGGTTTAAACTATGTCTTCCCCTACCAAGTATCAATGTTTGTCTACTAACTCAAATAGCACCCGGAGACAGAACTGACTTTGCAAAGATTTTGTTTACATCAGTTACCATGTTAAGTATCTCATAGGAAAAATATATCTTTTTGTCCCTGCTGAAAATTGAGTAAATGTGCATAAAATGTATTGAGACTAGAAATATTTCTACAGGAAAATTTGCTATGTAGTCTACCTGCAGAAAGCCAACACTAAAAAAGTCTGACATAGGTTGAAATTATTTTTCATCATTTGATATGATTTGAAATTACTTAAGAGTGCTCTGAAATGGTTACACAAAGCTCTTCAGCCTGGTCTTACTGTAAAACACAGCTCTGTACTGGTGCAGACGGACTAGTGAACTGCCAACAAAGTACAAGCACAGGCAGAAGTTGGGCTGAGGACCTGCAGAAAATAACAGTGGGACAATCAAATGTGAGTTATCTGAGGTGTTGCTATTCACAAAGATAAGGGCTTCTGACTTGTGAGAGCATCTCCCTACAAAGCCACAAATGAGAATGAATAGCATCAGCTCAGCTGGTGTAGCAGAACAAGTTCCTATGCCACAGAGCTGAGAATTTTTGGGTATTTAGTTAGGTTATGAGTCTGCTGGAAAGAGAGAAGATATCACACAACCAGGGCTACAAAGGCAAAGTAAGACTTTTTTCTGTCTGTTTCTAGAGTGTTTCACTGTATAACTTTTATACTTCCACTTTCGAAAGGAGATAGGATCCAACCTGGCTCTGTCAGTGAGCATTAAAAATAACTTGATTCTAACCTCTGCTACTGGTCTGCCTAAAAAATGAGTGACAGATTGACTGTCAGAAGAGAAAAAGAACATAGGACTTTGAACTGCAGCAATGATTACTGCACCAATATTAACTAAAGATGAAGCTAGCGGCACTGAGAAACACAAAGGAAATTGTCAATAGGCTGATGTAAGTATGAATTGTGCCACAGATCCAGTGAGCCTGCTAATAAAGGTACACACAGCTGAGCCACGAATCAATGCACAGTTACTTAAACACAGTAGAATTGAAAACAATTAGCAGACAGAGCCCAGCGTACCCAAGTCATTATGGTAACTTTAAAATATGGGCTTAAATTAAAAGGAAAAGATACACAATCACAACTCTCTCTCTCTCTCTCTTTCTTTCTTTTTTTCTTTCTTTCTTTCTTTCTTTCTTTCTTTCTTTCTTAAAATATGGGCTTAAATTAAAAGGAAAAGATACACAATCACAACTCTTTCTCTCCTTCTCTCTTTCTTTCTTTCTTTCTTTCTTTCTTTCTCTCTTTCTCTCTTTCTCTCTTTCTCTCTTTCTTTCTTTCTTTCGGGAGGGTGAAAGGGCCTTATTGCATTTTCCATTTCCAAGGCCTGGTTAAGGAAACTCCCTCGTGTATTTTCACACTACAGTGGTATCTTGCTATTATGTAGAGTGCCTGCTCATTGAGGAATAGTCAGGGTATGCTACATAAGGTAATTCATAGCTCAGTCACACATTTCAGTCCAGCCATCCTGCTCTGGGGTAGACAAAACCAGTCTGATAGAGTAAGCAGCTGCAAAGAAATCCATAGACAGCTGTGTGTGTGCCGTAACAGTTCCCTCTATAGCCTGTGCTGCACTGCTCTGGGTTGTTTTGCTGGGTTGCAGCTTGAGTGGATTTCTGCAGAATTTATCTTGTGACATAGTTATGCAATGGGAGGCCTTTGCATGCCAAACTGTTTTAAGGAGGAGTTCAAACTATTATTTTAATGCTTCTTTCATCATTTTTCCTTATCACCTTATGTTTGTAGCAAGGCCCAGTGTCCAACAAGATGCACGTCAGAGGAGTGGGACAGCATAAAGGCAGGAAAAACCTATCTTACAGACATTGGTGGAGGGAAATCTGGAGGGAGACAGCTTCCTGGCAGAGTTTACCTTTAAAGAGATCGGAAGTGTTTGATTAGAGGACGGGATGACTGGATCAATATAGTAAAGTCAGCAAGTAAGCACATGAGATGTAACGGAAGAGCAGCTCAAGATGCATCCTGGGCATTGGAGAGCAGGAAGGTGAGAAGCTTCAGGAAGCTTCCAACTTGCCTTTGCCTTTGCTCACTCCTGTTTCCATCCTGAAAGTTCCAACTTCCCAGAAACAAATTGCTTATCTGGGACCAATGGGAAGAGGAAACATGTGGAGAAGGTCAGATTCAATGTTGCTGGATCTTCAGAGGGAGGAACCTGGGGACAGAAAGCAAGATGAGAAAGAACATTTGCACTCACAGAGATGCAGTTGCTGGGGCTGGGGCCACAGCGTTTTGGAGGAAGGTGCTGAGAAAGATTGGGTATGGTAGTCCAGAGTGTTACACAGAAGACTGGAGAGAGACCAAGTAACTCTGAGAACCAACGCCATCTTCGCTAAGGCACAGTAGTTCCAGTCACTGTCCCGAACCAACTGCAAGCCTGTACCATGCAACCCAGGGCTGCTGGTCAGTCACCAATTGTCACAGCAGAAGCAGTTGATTTTAAAGCCATGTATGAGTGCAAGAACCTATTTCTTAAGAAGACCTTGGGTATAGCTGTGATTTTTTTTTGTCTCACTCTCAGGAGGCTGCTTATATCTGTCCCTGTTTTGGGGGTTGTTTTGTCCATTTAAGTGTGAGGGAGAGAAAGAAGGCACATTTCCCAACTATTTTCTTCTGCCATTAACTGGCTATACATAAGCTTTGCTTTGTAGCAGTGTTACATTAACACTTGAGGATGCCAAGTCTAAGCAACCTGACCTTCTAAGGGAAGCAATATTTTTTTATTGTGGTTGCTGGTGTCTCTGAGTCTTCATGGCAGAGCACAGCAGTGGTTTTGACTAAAGATAAGTATTGCTGCTGTGGGCTGAGAACTGATTAGGTCTTGGGAGAAGCTTAAAAGCTTTTGCTCAAAGTCCATAGAATCAAACAGAAAAATTTCCAGGTGATAGGCACCCACTCCAGGTGTTAGGCATGCTAACGACATCATCTTCAGATACTCCCTGCCCTGTCCTCGGCTCTTGCAGAGGCTGAAGGTAAAACTACAACAAAGTATTTAGTAGCGAATCAGTTGCTGCTATGTTGCTAAACTGAGATTTCTACATAGCAAAAATTCATCCTACCTGTACAGGGCATTACTGTGTTATATAGTGACTGGCGAGACCATGTGAACACACTTGTGATCTTGTCTCCCCTTTGTCTTCTGGATGGAGCCAAACCAGCGAGGCACTAAGAAAAAAATGGGAGAGAAGTTAACTTCTTTGATGCCTGTGTCTCCTAGGCCAGGACAGAGAAAGCTCATAAGCACCTTTATTGCTCTAAGCTAGGCACAATGGATGCTTTTCTTTCCAAAGCTGTCCAGGCTGAACTGTTCTTTTTTCCTTAATGGAAAGAAAGTGGTGTTCATTGTCAGTGTTGCTCATTGTTACTACTACAAAAGCTCATCTCAGAGCTCTGTCAGCTTTTGCAAGGTTATCACAATCTTTCATGTAACTGGTATTTGGTTGCATAAGGTAGAACTGTCAGAGCTACGGTAGGAAGAGTGAAGTTTTTAAAGCACAGGGTTCCGAGGCATATGTGCTCTTTTGACCTCGTTTACACAGTGTACTCTCACTTAATGAAGTTTATCTGGGTCTAGACAGAATGGTCTAAGACATTACCAGGCTGGAGATTATAAGATGCTGTGAAGGATCACACAAGGGCTTCTGTTTCATTTCAGTGTAATAGCAGGTAGGTTACTAGTAAGGGCAAATCATAACCCAGGTGACTTTGCAGAGAATTGGATTAGAGACATTTGCAGACCTTATTTGTGAAGGAGGAGGAAACTTCATGTTGAGAGGCTAAGGAGCACAGATGGGGTCACTTCTTACACCTCCGCAGCTACTCCTGAAATGACTGTTATCACACCCCACCACAAAGCCTACTCAGACAGGAAAGCGACTGCAAATTGCACAGCACCTCCACCACTGGCTGCCTTGAGCTCCTCACATGGTGGGACGATGCTGGGAACTCACTTTCACTGGCCACCATGTACCATTGACTTTGCACAACCCAGGGGCTTCTGCTCTTAGAAGGGAGTTTGAAAGAAGATTTAGGAACTAATGTAAGTATCGGCAAATCCTTAGAAATGCTAGAAATGCTGACAGGTGTCTGTCATATTTAAGACATAAAATGCATATTGCCAGGCTCTTTAAAGTGTTCAAATGTGAACATTTTATATCAAAAAAACTAAAGGAAGAATATTTCGTTTAGAACTGAATGTGTGGGCTGGCACCCAAAAGCTGAGAAATAAATCATTGTACTATTGTTGTAGTTCTCCTCAGACCCAGGAAATTCAGATTGTAAACTGTATTTAAAAAGTTAACACAATTTTATATAGAAATACAAGGTTAAGACATTTAAACAACTTTAACACAAACAACTGTATGGAAGTATTATTCAATATATTATTGAGGGAAAATGTATCATTGCTGCAGAAATAGCTTCTTGGAAAATATTTTTACCTTCTCTGGAAGCACAAATATTGAACCTCATAATCAATGGTGTTTTATCACCACTTTGGTGATGAACAATCACCTTAAATTCTGAATGATTTGGTTTTTGTGCCTGTTTCTTACACCAGTCTGACAAAATTACATGTGCAGAGTGACGGAAACATGGTTTTGTGCAGTTATTGTCTCTAAATTAATCCCTTTATAACCTGGGATATAAAATTTAAATCACATCCTTTCTGACGTACAGCCATAATAATAAGAGACTCTGCAATCGCAGGAGAGTAAACAAATCTGACCATGATGGTTAAGCAGAGAAACCAAGCTCCCAACTTCAGCTTTGTGGCTCATCTTCATTTCCCAAAACCATTCTAAATACAGAAAAAGGTGTCAAGTTATCAACGGGCTGAAAAATAAGCCCTCAAACCTCCAAGTCAACCTAGCCTAGCCTAACACATTAATAGTTGGGTTTCCTAACGTTGCAGCTTTTGTGACTACACTGGGACAAGAATACAGGACAGACACAAGTTGTGAACACAGTGTGCATTAATGGGAGGCAACATAATTTTTTTAATAATGTACTTAATAGGGCCAGTCTAGTGATGGAATTATAGTGGGCACAAAGAGTTTCTTGCAAGTCTTTACTTTTGACAAGTCAAGTGTTCTCATGAAGACAAATTGTGTTAAGCAGCATGTTCAGCCCACATACTTGTCAGTTGCCTGCGGATATGAAGGCTGGCCTTGATATCCGAATGAGGTCAGGGGAAATTTTCCAACTCATTGCACTATCTTGCTGCTTTAAAAAAAAAAAAAAAAAAAAAAGAAGAAGAAGAGAAAAAGAGGCAGACAGAATGTGAGACACAGCAGCGAGTCCCCAACAACTGGGGCCTGTGTCACTTTGACTTGTGCCAGCAAAGCTCAGATGTGCAGGTCTGAAGAGTCCTTCATGTGCAGCCTGGGTGTTCTCTTAGTGCTGGTGGAGCTACTTTGCAGCCAGCCAGCAATCTCCCTGCAAGCTAGGAACTCACAGAGCAAAATCAAAGATTGCCAGAAGAGACACAGAGCTTTCAGCAGTAACATAAGATTGCCAAGGACATAGCTCTGGATGACATACCCGGGGTTATTTTAGCAAATGAGTGTCTATAATGTGATGTAGAGGTACACACAAAGACACCACAGCCTCAAGAAAAACGGCGTGCCTCATGTATAGCATTATGCATAAGAAAGGTACTATTGCAATTGGTCTGTGTATAGCTGCATAAGACATGATGCAAACTATCATATATGGCTTATAAAATAGCTTAAACTTCATAATCAATGAGAAACACTTTTCCTATTCTTATTCTAACATAATTTGCATTACAATCGAACAGTGAGTCCTCAATCAGGAAAGTGACCCTGCTGTACCAAGCACTGAACAATCTAGGGGTAATAGCTCTTTTCTGAGTTCAATTTTATGTGCAGTGAAATGTTATAATTAGGACATAGAATCTAATAAATAAACCTATGTTTAGAGAAAACAGTCTAAATGTATTTTCATCAAACGTACAGGAAGCAATAGACTGCTCTTAAAACTTGCTTTTAAAACTCACAAAAGGTAGGCACCAGCTATATTAATCTATTGTCTGTGTAATGAAGCTGTCCAACACATTCTTTGGGAAAATAAACTAGCACTCCCCACCGCAAATCATAACACATTCTTATGTGCAATAACATAGGGACGGCTGAACTGAAAAATGGCTCAGGCACTGAAGTACTGGCCCTTCCCAGCTTCTTCCCTTGTTTTAGAAATCAGATTAGAAACGGCTTGATTTTCCTGAGCTTCAGACAGGTTGCAGGTAGAGAGTTTTTCACTGCTGTTTGTTTGTTTCTTTTTTAATTACTTCTTTTTTCCTTTCTGTCCTCTTTCTTCAGCATCTCCAGGGCTGCTTGGGCAGAGGGAGGGAAGCAGCATCCTGAGACATTTCTTAGCAAGGAGGGGCTGCGTGCTGGAATTTGGATTGAATGCCTGCATGCAGAAGCTGCTGCTCTGTGTGGGGTTTGGTTTTTTTCTTTTTCTGATAGCCAGACCATTTTAATCTTTTCAATGGTAATGATGTGTGCAAGGAATGATTTTGTTGTTTATTGAAGCAGTTAAACTATAATTGCAAGGAGAGGGTAAAGGAAATAGCTTTTTCATATACTTCTTGATGTCATTTCTATGCTAATAATACTCAGATTGCTATGTTTGAGAAAGGACAGATAGATAATACACACACACATATGTATATATACACTCTAATATGGGGGAAAAAACACACTAGCAGGGCAGGAAAGGTGACAAAAGAAAAATGCCTGTCTTTGAGAGTAGGAATAGGTAAGACAAAACAAATTACAGGTCTGACTGATTTCTTCCCTGGACACCTGACACGAGAAGATGACTTGGCTATAGCCCAGTTTATAGGACCATTTCATAGTTTGACCACAAGCCAAAAAAGCCTGTTGGGTTTCTGTGCTCCATTTGGTTTGCTGCCACAAAGAAAGAATACAGGAGCCAACAAGCATCCAGCAACTGTTCACTTCCTCCTCTGCAGCAGCAAGCAAGGTGCTTCATGGCTGCATCAGCAGATGAGGACTTTTTTGGCACAAACATGAAGAGATACTGGAACAATGGAATAATATTTTCACTGTTTTGCCACACAGGCGTATTTGGAAGCATATGGGGGACATGATCTGGTTATTCCTATGTCTGTGATCTATTACATTATGCAACAGCTGCTAAAGTGAAGGGTGGGATTAATTTTGCTTAGGTCTAGGTGCCTGCCAGGTAGTCACCCTAGACTCTTTTTGTATTTGCTGGTCAGAAATTGGCAGTTTTAGTGGGTAAATAGTCTTGTTCTGCTTAAAAGTCCCCTGAAGTTTAAGTGAATTAGTGTCTTTTTCTCTCTCGACCTCACAGGGAGGTTAGATAGAGAGCCCAGACATAAGCGTCTATGCTGTAAACAACATAAATGAAACCCCACATAAGATGTCTGGACCTGATAGAAACGTGATGTGTCAGTAAGGATTACTCCTGAGCCATTGGTAGCCTTGTTTCTGTTGCTCATAGGTGGAAGAGTTACAAGTAGTATTTCTCAGGAAGATTTTTCCTGAATCCTGGCAACAACAGCTACCAAAACAAGTTGGAGTTTAATGGGCAATGGTCTCCAGTTGCTGGAATAATAATAAAAAATGTCTTGGCTTGCTAAGCTTCTCAAAAAAAAACTTTTCCCATGCAACAAGTCTTTATTTAGATTTGCTGTCACTATGAAGTCAGACTCTCAATGGTCTTATATACAAAGCTGAAGACACATCTAAAGGAGAAAAACAAACCCGTTAATGCTCATACTCAGAATATAGCTCAATCTCCTGACTTAGCTTGCTTTTATGTCTTTTGGGGAGGGGGAGCAGGGGGAGAGCAGCTATGCTAGACTCACATAGAACTCCTATGCATAAATACTATTTCTCCAGGTTACCACCTTAAAGAGTGAGAAGTTATCCCAGTGTCTTCATTTCCATCTTTCAGGGGCATTTTGCTTCCTCTTGAATGCAAATTTATTTCAAAGCCTGTTTCAGCCCTCTCTCCTACCTTGTTCCTTCCCTAATTGTGAGGTCTTGTGGTCTTTTAGGTAGCTGCCAGACATCCCAGAGAAGGGAACAAGTTATCTTTATCTGAGAGTGAGTCTGTTATGAATAAAGACCAGGTTTTATTAAAACTAATTAAGTTTTTCAAAGTCAGGCTAATTCCACTTATAAGCTTACATTATAACATTTTGCAAGACACATGTCACAAGAGTTTTCTTCCATCACCAGCAGTTCCTGGTTGCAGGTCAGCAGGGGTTTTATATTGCTAACATGTGACATGTTTATGTACACTGCTTTTTTTGAATCACCACATCACACAGAACTGGGCCAAACTCAGTGTTAGTTCATATGTAAAAATGCACGTATCCCATACAGGCTTGAAAAAGTACCTAAGAAGATAAAGTCCCAGAATGTTCAGAATATAATTTCATTCTGTAATAATTTTTAAAGATTTTTTTTCCCTTTTCCCTGAGGTGCAGGGAAAGAGCTGCACAGGTATAATGATCACTTTGTTTCTACTTCAACACTTTGATGGCTTTTTTTTATCCACCTCACAAATGATGTCAACGTGGTCACCTGTATTTGACCATTAGAGGGAATGCATGTCCTTAGCTGCATCCTACACTTTACTGAAAGCGTAGGCCTCCTCATCAGGCTGGAAAGGATGAGTTCAGTAGGACCATCCTTTTCCTGATGTCACGGAAAGAAAGGTCAGTGTCAGCAATTTCTGATTAAGTTTACAATGTGAGGAAAGGAGATTAGCAAGGTTGAGCTTTGTCACCTCTTGCTTTTTGGTTCAAGTCTTCAGTGAATGAAAAATCATCTGTGCCTAATTAGAATTCATGACTGTCAGAAGGTATTTCAAAGAGACGGTAACCTTTGCCTGGCTCAGGCTGAGGTAAGTGTTGAAAATCCACCTCTTCTTACAGCCAGTTCAGCAAAGACAAATGAATGTTGATGAGGTTGGAAGCTTATTTGTGCAGAGAAAGGAGAAACTCTTCCCTGGAATTTAACAACAGTCAAGGATTCTAAAGGATGCCGTGGTTTTTGACTACCACTTCTCTACTACCTTCCATGAATAGCACACAGATATAGTATAGAGAAAGCTTTCACTAAGGACGGCTAGAAGTCTAGGCCTTGTTTTATTAAGTTTTATTTTGCTGTTACCAGGGACAGAAGCCCTGGTTATTTCATTCAGGAAGGTGCCACACATTTTTTGAGGAGTGTGAAAAGTCAGATAAATCCCTTAAAGAAATAAGGTTTATAAAAACAACGAAAAAAATATCAACAATATTAAGTCTGTAAAAATCAAGCTCATTTCTCATTATCAGGGGTATAATAGTAATAGAAAGTAAATCTCAAAACAACATTTCTAGGGCAAATGTGATATATGGGAAGAGTGGGAATGGAAGCCAGCCTATCTGAAATATTCTGCATGGTACTCAAGGGATTACATAGTAAATTGCACAGCACAAGACTGTTTCTGTTATGTTACTGTACTTTACGTTTGTTAGGTATTGAGTGTGATTGAAGAGCAAGTTCATTGCCCCAGAAGAACAGAGGAATTGAAAAAAAAGAGGCAGGATTCTCCTTTTCTTGAAAGAGGACTTATTTTCTGTCTGTAATGTGAACAACCAAGGAAAAAGAGAAACTTGAAAAGAGGAAGCCAACATCTAGTTCAAGCTACTGTTGTAACCTGTTAGTTATTTGTACATTTTTACTTACAGCAAACCAGAGCAAACCTCAGAGAATAAACTCTTAAGTATTTATTATGGGCCTCTTCCTTCTCTCTACCCTCCATGAGGAGTTAGAAGGACTTCCTTTCAGAGAACAAGAGAAAAAGAGCAAGCAATTATTCTCCTGAATGGCTCTCCACATTCAGCTGTCTGAAAGGGCACAACCCTTCACTTGGTTGCTATTACATTACCTCAGTATTTCTACTTTGAATTAGACATAGCATTGCATCTAAACCCAAACCTTTGAACAGTATCTTTGAAAGTAATGAGAAAAATCAGTAGTGTGACAGTGCATGCCCTTTACTGCTATTTTGCCGTTCTTTGGAGTCCATTGTTCCCAAATGACCTATTTATCTTCTTTGAACTAAGAGTGTGTACAAGATATGGCAGGGTGGTGGCCTGATGGGAATGCTGATCTCCGAGAACAGAACTTTATTCCTCTGAGCTAACAAGAGTATTTGTAGCTGCCTGTCTCCATGACTCATGCAGTGATAGTAAGTTATTCCCCTCTGGGAGCCAGAAGCTACCAGCTCATCTGTTTTACTGCATGCAGTAACTCACTTGCACTCTCTGGAAAGCCTTCTTACATAAATAGCTATGTTGACAAAGGTCCCATTTCAGGATTCTACCTTGTTTTCAATGAGATTTTTCATATTTAAAGTTCAATATTTGCTAAAGCTCCTAGTAAAATAAGATTTAAAGAGAAAACCTGCCCTGTCCATCACCCATTTGTTGTTGACTCCACACCTCCACTGGTCCTCATACCCCTAGCGATACTACCTCAGCAATGCTATCAATATAGTTTCCTGCTGTGTTTTGTGGGTGGTATGGACTCTCCCACACAGAGCTCTGTGTGCAGTTAGTAGAATGGCAAAACAAGAGGAAAGCAGAGCAGGTAAAGACTTCAAAGCTCAATCATTTCCTCATTTTTCTGTTCTAGCAAATGACTGGTTTCAGTGAGTTGTCTCTGTAAGGCAGAAAAGGAGCCAGCATAGAAGGCTGTAGTGGTTGCATGGTTCACTTACATCAGCAGGAAATACAAGCACATCAGGCAAGGTACCTCACTATCCTTTCCCTGACACTGGTAGCAGACGTTTAGGGTAAACCCAAGACAAATACAGAGGAAAGCTTTGTCTCCAAAGTCTTCCTGTTCTTGCCACTACAACTAGCAAGGCAAAACCAGTATTCACCTCCTCACTGCTCCATTTATTATGTGGGGACATAACAAGGCATCAGACATACAGAACAATGCCAAGTACCTTGATTGTTCGTAGCGTGGGTGACAAGTACAGCAGCCATCTTCCCTGGGATGGTGTGCAATCATCGAAAATTAGGGCTGTAAGGGACCTCAGTCTAAGTAACTAGCTTATTCATCTGCCCCAAGGCGGGATCTACTGTGCTACTGCAGTGTTGACAGATGTTTATCTAACTGATGTATTATTAAAAACTACAGGTAATGGGCATGCCACAACAATCAGACAAATTATTCTTATGTTTTACTATACCCTTAGCAACATTTTTAGCAATACATTTTGCCAGAAGCTTTATCACCATCTTTCACTCTAAGCAGTCTTGTTAAGATATCCTAGTCATTCTCAGGAAACGTAATTTCATTTCCCTTTTATCACTTCTGGAAAATTTTAACTTTATTTCAGCCAGGCATGGAGATACCAGGAGGCTCTGCTGGGTTCCTCAAAGGTCCTTTTTTCTTGTTTGGGAAGGAGTTTGCCTTAGAGAGTACCAGAAGAGGGTGGGTGCTACTCTGACTTACTAGTTTCAGTTACTTACTGATAAATGTAGAGAGGGTTTTTTTATTATCATTATGTTAAAGGTTTTCTTTGCAAAATATCTCAACTATTCTTTAAATGAAAAAATTGTCCTATGCTTCTAGAGAACAGAGGCTTTAGAAAGGGGCTTGTATCTCAAGCAGAAATCTACAATCAATATTAACACAGATACACAGCACCCTCAGCAGCAAAATACAGGCAAGAAACATACTCTTTGCAAAATCCCTTTTTGAGCAGTTAGCCTTTGTGTTTCTGAAAGCAGGTGCTACAGACACAGATACAGTGCTTATTAATTGGGTGAAAAGGTCTCTGTCTTTCTGGGGGACATAAGTCATTGGTCGTTGGAGAATTACGTCCTTGTTGCTTCCTAACTGGTTTCTAGATAGCTTCCAGCTGGAGCACAGAAGGTAGCCACCCCCTGCCCCACTGCCTTCCTGGGGAGGGTGCGTTGGCTCACTGGTACAAGATTTTTCTATGTAGACAGTAGAAATAGGGACAAACTTAAGGTGGCTAACCACACAGTCACACAGTGATGGCATGTTCAGCGTGAGCTCTGACAACGCTGTACTTCCTCAGATCCATTCAAATGAATGAATGCCTTAAAGTTATGATCTCATTTTATATCTGCTTTTATACCATACGCCTTCTGTAATTCATGAACTTGTCCCTATAACAAGCCTATAATACTTGACTTCATAACTGTGTAAGCCTGTAAAATTTGGCTTTCTAGGAGATGTAAGACAGAGATCAATATAAAACACACAATTTCAGGGGACACCATGATCCCACCCTCTGACTATGATGTTTTGTAGAGGCAATAGGTGAAGAAATGCCATCCTTTAGGTTCTAATTCAGAAAGTACCAAAGCATGTCTGAGAGCACTGGACTTTTTTTTTTCCCCTCAAACCTCCCCTTGCAATTAAATATATTTTTATTTTAAAATTTTACCTCTTGTATTGGGAAAGTTGTTGATTCTCATTGCAGGGAGAAGGAGAAACATAAATAAGACATGGAAAATCAAACAAAAGTGTTACCTGTGGGATACTGTGGGATCTGTGATGGCCAATAAAGTAATTAACAGCACAGTTGTTGGCAATCAGTCAGAATTAGTTTGCAATGACCCCTGCAAGCAGAAGTATAGACAAGGCAGGCAGGAAAGCGACAGAAATCAGAGGTTTTCAGGTGTCAGTGGAAAATAAATTGGTTGGTTCTGCTGCTTTACACTAAGTTGTTGAGTAGGTGTATCTTATGCTTCCCAGCCAGCCGTGCAGGCTTGCGGGAAAACAATGATTTAGGGACTTCCCATTTTCCCTCATCAAAATTCTAATCTTCAGAACAACAATTCTGCTGCAAAAGCCACAAGAATGGAACAGAGAAAACAGCTGGTTAGAGATCCAGACTGTTGAAAACCACCTGTGTGAAAATGTGCACATATGGGTACCTCCTCATTTTTTATTCAGTATGTGAAAAAACATTCATCACTCATTGCCACTAGAAGTATAGTGTGACACATCTTTTGATTAGTCTCCTGGGCCAAAAGGGTAAGGGAGGCAGCACGTTCTTTAACACTGCACCTATTGATTAAATCTTACATTTTGACCAGGAAAAATTGGTTGAAACAAAAACGTCTTAGGGATGCAACCTTAATTAGTAACTCAAATTACACTGACCAGTGAAAACCACAGTTTTTTGGAAAATCTTGGTATGAGCTTAGATTGAGCTAGAATCAGGCTAATATGTCAAGGTGGCATTTGCCACGCTGTGTGCTACCTTCCAGGAGCTGTCTTAATCTTGGAAGGCAAAGAGCTGACCACTGTAAACATAAAATTAGTGGAAAAGGAAACATCTAATGGTATCAAAACCACTCACAGAACAAGTACAGAAGCAGTATCCTGTTCATTTAAGTAAACCCTTATAAAGATGTTAAGTAAACCCTTATAAAGATGTTCATACTTCTCAGCATGAAAACAAAGCTTTCCATGGAACAGCAAGAGTTGAGCAGGTTTGGAGAGATCAAAGGTAAGGGTGCTAACTAGTTGCGATAGCTGGTAGTGTGAGGTGGTATGTGTTTTTACTAGGCAATGAACTGAAACTAGCATTTCCTTTGGTGAATCACTGAACTAGACATAGGTTCAAAGTAGTGACACAGAAGTAAAATTGTCTAAGCATATTAAAAGTCCTAGAGCTGTTACCTGGACTTCAGCATCCTGGCCCACCACTGAAAGAGACTTGAAGAAAACCAAAGATGTTTGGTCTGCTGGATGAGGTTATTTCCATCTTAAGGTTCACACTAATTTTGTTTGGTTTGCTACCCTTTGTACAAATCCTGCTGTCCGGAAAAAATACCCAATACAATAAAAATCCAGCCTTTTCACCACACATTTAGGCATACAACAGTTATCTCCAAAGATAGCTATGAGACATGCAATATTCTGAGCTCAGCACATGCTTGGGAAGAGGGAATGTATCTGTCCTCATCAGTGACTAAAAGGAGGTGAAAGAGGAGGGGAGGCTGACTGTGACTTTAAAGGTGTCAATCTTTTCTGCCCTCCAGAAAAAAAATCCCAAACCTTTTATTTACTTACTCTTTTACTGTGTTAGTGGAGATGTGAAGAAAGATGATAAAAATGTAAACTGGTAAATAATTCAAAAGGAAAACATTTCCACTCCAAGAAATAAAATTCATAGAGTTTTAAGACCAAAAGAAAAATCTGTGGTAATATAATCTGATCCTTACCATCACTCTCTTATGTAACAATTTTTGTTAAGGCCGAAGCAAGTACATCCTTCCAAAAATCTGTGCATACTTGCTTTGAATATTTCTAGTCTGCAGGGTATCCACTCCAATCAACAGATAAGATATTTCAATGACCAGTCATTCCCAGCATTAAAATCAGTATGCTATCACTGTCGTGAACTTGCCTAAATTTAATTCCCAGATACTGTTACAGTGATGTTGGCTGCTATGCATTATGTTCCTGACTGGAAGAAAACTAAGAGATAAACAAGTGAGTAAGCAGTTTCTGTAAGTCAGTATGAACCAAACCCAAAAAATGTTCCAAGGAAAAAAGCAAGCAAAATGCTGGTAATTAACTAACAAATCAAAGTGACATTCCAGTTTAGCTCTATCAGGACAAAACAACTGATGCTCTGAGGCTGCCTATGACTCTGGGTACCCACCATTAATCTTAGAAGACAGGTGCCTATCAGCCTCGGGAACAGCAGCTCAAAGTGAAAGATTCTGGGGTACAAGGTGGCTGTCTAGGGAACACATCCTTCCTTCCTTGGCATGCTGAATAGCTGACCACTGATAGCACCTGACTGAGGTTAGAGCTACTAATGAAACAGTTCCTGTCCTGCTTCCAGGACTGGGTAAAACAAGAGACTGCCTGCCTGTTCAAACTGCAAGAACAGGGCTTTGAGTTACAGAAAAAAGGCTGAAAGGCAACAGAAACTGTAAACTTTCATCATTTTTCTATGTCATGTAGCATTGTTGTGTTTCTAAATCAGCATTTAGTGTCCAAATTTCAGAGGCACTTTAAAAAAAATATTAAGTGGGTAATCTAATGGTCAGCATAAAAAAGATCATGAACTATCTCTTATAATAATTCCAATAAGTGAAATCTTAATAAAAAAACAGGTAATTATATTAAACGTCTATATATATTGTGTTACATATTTCAAGTCAGGAAAAAGCAGTACCATTTTTCTAAAGATTAGTTTTGCAATAGAATAAACATAAGTTTGGCTCACAAGTTGAGAATTAACTGCACAGAATAAAACATCATGAATTTAAAATGAAGATAAAGTAAATGTACTCAGCCCAGGAAATCACTTTCAGCTTAAATAATAATAGTGCCAGATCTGATTGCATTTATAGCTGTATTCTCTGTCCATTGTTGGCAGCTCTTCAACTTTTATGGCAAGATGAATAACAATGAAGCTTTTCATTTATTTTCCATTTGTGGGAATGGAGTAAATAGAGTAACATACAACCCTTCCTTAAATTAATAGCAGATTTCTTATATTATTAATTGAGAAGCAACAGTTGAAAACGTGATCAAAGTGCATGTCAAGACTCAGAACATAAAGGACAAAAAGAAGCTTCAACTTCGTGTTACAGAGTAGATGAAAAGACAAGCAAAGATACAGTGGGACTGACTCACGCCTGTCATGGGTGAGAAAGAGCAAACAACAGCCCATAGTAGATCTGGATATTGGCTTCTGTTTAAGAAGGAACTAATTATTTCACACAGTTACAGTCTCTGACCAGTGCTATCTATCTTCCCTAGGTCTTGACTTCTCTCTGTAGATGGGAAATCCCTCCTGGCTTGGGAAGGTCAGGCTGGCTCCTGCTGAGCAGCTGCTTGCAGTTGTCAGTCTGCAGCCTTACGTTGGTTCCTGGGCACCCCCTAACATTTGCCTCTATATCTCCCCCCATTTCCAAGATCTTCCTTCAGCTGGGGTGTTTGGACATTCACAGACACACACACAATTATCTGCTGCCTTTAAAACCCCTGCCCTGCATTCACAAGGGTTTTTTTGCCTACCACAATGACTGTTTATTTAATGGTTGTGATTGGACATATTGCTAAGCTACAAAAGAACCTTGGAGATTTTCAGGAGCATCTAATGGCCCTAAAAACATCCACGAATTTCCTACAGCAGAGATATTCATCAGAAAAAACCTGCCTCAAGTTAATGATCAATACTGGATGACTTGGAACAAATTGAGAAACCAAACAGTGAAAAACTACACAGATCAAAGGATATTTATTCAAGAGCTTAAAGCAATTCAGCTATGGAACTGCCATGATGTGTGATCTACAACTTAGCACCAATGAAGTGCTAAAGGAATGAAGGTGGTAGTATGGCACCGATCTTTAACAAGGACTCCCTGTCTCTGGTGAAAATCACAGAAAAAAGTCCCAGCCAAAGGGAATGGATAGTAAATAAGATATATGTATCAACATGACTTTTGTTCAGGGAAATCATCAATCATGTGGACAGATAGAATGCTCAAGTGGTCAGTCTGTCACCTTCAGAAAAGGTGGCAATGGTGCTTATTGGTTTGGAAGGAAAGATTCCCTCAAGGACTGGTCACTGCTCAAAAAGTAGGAAAGGGAGCACTGAACTATATACAGTTTGCACAGCGGAAAGGCAGTTGTCATGATCCTCCTAGGTTCAAGTACTGGCATCTGTGTTCTTCAACATATAAAAAAAGAACATGAAAAAGGCTAAAAAGTGACATGGCAAAGTTTTCAGATGATACAGCAGTTTCTGGATACCAAGATCTAGTGTGACTTACAGCTCTGGCTCCCACAGAGCCAGTGAACTGCCACAGAAGGGTGCATGACATTGAACGACCAAGCCATAAAATGGCCAATGACACTCAAGGACAATAAGTGTAAAGCAATGTACATGTGGAAAAAAAATCCCCAAACCCCACAAAGCTCTACAGACTTTTTAATAAACTGTAAGTTAGTTATTTCCATTCAGGAAAGAGCTCTTCCACCCACTGTAAATGCTGCTCTGGGAATACCAGATGATTTTCCAGTAGGTGTCAAACAGGCAAATATAGATGGTTTAGCCAAATAAATGTCTCAGTGTTGACACAACCGGGAGGACTCACTCCCCACTGCCTCCCCTTCTTAGTTCTTTCCTTAATTCCTCCTCCTATCCAGACTTCTCTGATCTTTCCTCCCACATCCACTGACCCCAAGGGCACAACCCCTCTGTCTGGCTCTGCGACCCAACCGAGCTTAAGGCAAATGAGCTCAACTCACCGAAGACAAAAGCAAGCACCTCTTCTTCTTAAGTGACTTTTCTGCCATTTCAGTGAATTGGCTTATTGTGTGTCTGAACCAGCACCAGAAATGCGCAGGCGAGCTGTGGTTTATGAATCCAGGACACGGGGGTGCAGAAGCTGGAAGAAGGAGCAGGACCTTTCCCTCTTAGCAGTAGTGAGCTGTTATCTTGGCTTAAGCTGTGTCATAAAACCATAAACTGGGGCTCATTTCTAAGCATCTGCTGCTGGCCCTGGGCAGCAAATTACCTAAATTAATCTTTATTCTGATGCTGCCCTGACATTCTTATATTCAATGAATTAGACTTTGAGAGCAATATGGATACTTACCTTCAAGCAGTGTAGATAATTCTGTGCTCACTGTGCCAGAACTTCAGTAGTCTTCTCCCATTAAGTAATGGTTACGGTAGTAGATCTTCCAGCTCTTCTCCCTGGAAATCATGAGGAAATTTATCTACATAAGTCTATAATAAACATTTTATATATACACAGAGATATTTTTGGATCTCACAATTCTCTCCTTGCTTTGAAGTGGAATTCATCCACCTTTATTGGTGGTGGTGGTTTTTTTGGTTTTTTTTTCCCTGGGCACAGAAATAAACATGTTGCTATAGCCCCGGCAGAAAAGTTACAGCTGAACTCATTCTGCCATTTTGGAAATAAGATTATTTCACCATATTTCACAAACTCTGAAATGCTTTACAGATTAATTACATGCTCTGAGTCATCCTTTTATAAAGCTACCACAAAATGGCATCCAAGCAGTACTCAGAGATTAATCCATTTTAACTTTTGAAATCTTACAGCTTGAAAACCGATGACTCTGCCTGGAGACGGTCTTGATCTGAGCTGTTTCTCTGCCCTAACTTGATGTCAGATCTAAACATGGAAGTATGGTGGCCAATCAGTCAAAAAGCTCATCAACTTGGGATGAAGACAAGGTCAGCAAAAGAATGCCTTGTTCACAGACGTTACATTCTTTTTCTTTCAGGATGCATAAGCACAGCAAAAAAGACTTGAATGTTTAAACTTTAGAAAGGCCAAGAAATAGTCTCTGCTCATGCAAACTCATGTTTTTAATAAGCCATCCTGCATTACTGTTACTGTGACAGACAGCAAAACTCACAAGGTCCATGCACAGGGCAGCTAATGAAGCACAAGAAATGTGAACATATCCAACACTGAGATTTTCAATTGCTTACTCTCTAAAGAAAAATGAAACATTTAGCAGATCTGCTAGCTCATCTGTTATTAATTAACATATGTTAAAGTCAATAAAATTTGTCCCACATTGCAAACATTGGCTTTGGTAGCTTTGTACTTGTGTGTAATTTTTGTACCATTTCTTTGCTCTGGCATAGCTATAGCCCTACTGATCAAAATATCAAGAAGCTATACCTTTATGCTTGCTGGTACAGCTTGGCATAGCACTGGCCAAAAACATTCTAAGCTGTGTCACACTTCTCTTCCAGCAGCATAGCTGCATCTAGGTTAAGTGCAAATATAGCAAGGCCTATGTGCACCATTTGATTTTGGTGTGAACAGGAGGCCAGTGAAGTCAGGATGCCAGCCTGTCTTAGATGGGTTAGCTGCTGGTATTTAAATGAACATTATAATTCACTGTGGTAACCCTCAGAGAAAAATGTCAGCCATAGCCAGCTAACAGATTTGTCAAACATTCTTCATCTTCCTGGTCTAAGTGGAACTATGGAAGTGTATTATTATAAACATTTGCATTTAATACATTACATCATTGTGGAAAATTTGTCATGAATAAATATAAATTCAAGCACAAACTCTATTCTTCTAGTTTATAGTGAGAAAATCTCACAATCCTGTATTTACTTTTTCACATACCCTCACCCTGCAGAAGCACAGGCAGCCTGCTTGGGAAGCCACGGTAATCTGCTGTTAAAAAATATGAGGGAGGGAGGCAGCTCAAAACCAGTCCCCAGTGTACATGGCTGGAGCTGAGACGGTGCAGTTCTGCCCTGGATCCCACCTTCTGAATGGCTGAACATGAGCCAGCAGTGTGCCCAGGTGGCCAAGAAGGCCAACAGCATCCTGATTTCTATCAGAACTAGTGTGGCCAGCAGGACTAGGGAAGTGATTGTCACCAGTACTCGGCACTGGTGAGACCACACCTCGAATGCTTGTGTTCAGGGACACTGAGGTGCTGGAGTGTGTCCAGAGACGGGCAATGAAGGTGCTGAAGGGTCTGGAGCACAAGTGTTATGAGGAGCATCTGAGGAAACTGGGGTTGTTTAGCTTGAAGAAAAGAAGGCATGTGGGGGACCTAATTGCTCTCTATAGCTACCTCAAAGGAGGCTGTAGACAGGCAGGGGGTAGTTCTCTTCTCCTAAGCAGTAAGTGATAGGAGGAGAGGAAATGGCCTCAAGTTGCACCAGGGAGGTTTAGATTGGATATCAGGAAAAATTTCTTCACTGAAAGCGCTGTCAAGCACTGGAACAGGCTGCCCAGGGAGGTGGTGGAATCACCATGCCTGGAAGCGTATAAAAAATGTGTAGATGTGTGGTCTTGGGGACATGGTTTAGTGGTGGACTTGGCAGCCCTGGGTTAATGGCTGGACTTGGTGATCTCAGGGTCTTTTCCAACCTAAATGATTCTATGATTCCATGCTTGTGTTTGATCCTGGCCAGACTGCTGCCTTTCTCTGGCCTCTGTTTTCTCTCACGTCTTCTGCTTCCCTTCAGTATGCAAGGTATACAATCAAAGTTGAATAAGTTAAGCACAAAGATTCCTCTGAAAGTCCATTTGGGCATTTAGTTCTATATAAATGCAAAGTGAATTTTAGGTCAAGGATTTGCAGATTCACAACCAGGCACTACCTAGGGTAAACCCAGCCTTAAAATGACTTGTCAAAGTCATAGAAAACAGTTTGTATAACAGCATAGCATTGCTTAAGAGAGATAAGTGATTTAATTGTTAGATAACAGATTTAATTCTCATTTCCAGTTCATTCTCAATTTAATGAAACTTCACGAATTAGAACTTTAAAAAAGGGCATATGTGTAATCTGTCAGTTCAGCATATGGATGCTGGGGGAAGGAAAGCTATTTTGTATGTCTATAAAGTTGGAAGTTATGAAAGGTGTGTATGAATTGTTGGTCTAAACAGAACATAAGCTGTTGGGCTGATGGTGGGTTGCATGGGGGCTATATCCAGAAGTGAGTGGGAAGATTCAGTACCCAGCTCCAGTGCTGAGATAACACAACTGATGTACAGCCAGAGTGATCAAAGGACAATGGCAGGCAACAGTTGAAGAGAAAATGTTGCCCACTGATACAGAAAACATTGATTCTTCCCTCCCACCAGCTTAAGGTACATAAAATAATCAATTTTCTGGCTTACGGAAGCCTGGAGGGAAAGAATGATCTTCTGTGTGCTTTTTAATAGCAGCAGTATTGTAGCTTTGATGGCCAGAGAAAGCGAGGCTTGGAGCAGAGCTAATATCATTCATCAGAGCAGATGATACAAAACATTTTCAAGCACAGAGTGACCTGCAGAGTCTCAGAATTTGACAGCACACTTGATTTTTCTGAATATATCAGCAAGGCTAGTAAAAGATGCTGCCACTTCCTACCAATCTTGCTTTCCTGGAAATAGTGTTCTGTAGCTATCTACAAAAGGATTTACAACACAAATTAGCAAAAGAGTGAAGCCTGTGGAAGTTCCTTTACCACTCGTGAATAGCACAAGAGAAAGAAAATCCACTGCTGGTGGGCACATTGACTTTTCCCTTCTTAGCAGTGTTTAAGGAACACACCTTTTATAGTTTCACTCCCTCAATTACCATTGGATTCAGTGGATGTGACCCAAGCTTGACAGAAAGCATAATTTTATTTAGTATAAAGCAGATGTGAAAGTCAGAAGGAAGAGAAATGGATTCTTAAATGAAATAAGAGACCCCAGCCAGCGCTAAGTCCCTCTCTCTAGGTGTCACTAGAGCTATGGCAGTTTGTCATGTCAATGATTCTTCTTTCTGCAGACATTGCTTTACAAAACTAATTAAAAAATATAGTGGTTAATACTAACAGCAGTCATTATAATTCTTCTGTGAAAGCAGCTGCACAACATTTACCACGTTGGCTGTATGAAATGACTTCCCACTGGGACAGGGAGACTAATGGCTGAGATCAGAAGGTAAACCTAGGATACTAGCCAGCCAACAAGGGGAACAAAAGGTCAGAAAAAAAAAAAAGTTAAAAAGCAAATAATTGGTATAAGCACAAAGACAATTTGCCTGTTTTATTGCCTCCTGATCCCGTTTCTTTTCAACAAAAGCACAAGGCCACATGCTACATCAATGCAGATGTATCACATTCAGGAGTATGTTTATTCCCTTGATCACAGCCCTTTCTCTTGTTGAAATTCATGCTATGAAGGTGGCCCTGAGAAACCACTGACAAAGCCCTCCCTACACAAACACAGTGCAATAAGAAACCAAATTCAGGTTCTTATGACCGATTTTCCTTCAACCTCTATCATCTTTGAAAGAGATATCAGAGTAGCTAAAGTTAATTGCTAATCTCAAGAACCTTCTGAAAGTAGACTCTAAAACTTGTCTTTCCAAAACAGTCCTAATCTTTGAAAATTGCTATCAAAATCTGCAGTGAAACAGCCATCCATCCATTTTCAGCTCTTGTCACAGTAACTCAGAAAGATACATAGCCATGCTGACATGTGGTGAAAACAAGCCAGGTTTCAAAGGCGGCCATCTGCATGCAAAACTTGCTCCGTTTTCATTGTCTGAAATAATGCCTGTTTCTATTTTCTTGGTTGTTTTTTTGTGTGCGCCTATGTGTGGCTTGTAATAGCACTTGCTTGAAATGGGCGTAGAAGAAATGATATCTCAAGCATAAGGCTGGAATAATGCCACTGAGCATGTCCACCCCTTCTGCCCCAAAAGGGAAACTTCTTAACAATGCGGTCATTGCCAGGAAAGTGTATTTTAGGACTTGGTGTTTTCTGTACATTAAAATAAGCTTTTATATGCTGATTTCATCCAGCTTCTGTTCCCTGCCTCCTGCTTCTATCTTGTCTGCTGTTCTTATGCCTCCACCTCCCCCTCTTTTTTGTTCCATACAAGACCAGTTTTTCCTGACTATTTTCTCTAGATCTCTTGGGATGAATCTGCTTCTAAAATTTTCTGAAAATAATTTATTCTGAAAATAATTTATTAAAAAATTTTAATTCTACCTTTAAATCTAGTTCTTGATGCTGGCACAGAAGGTCTCCAAATACCTGTTTTAAAGAAATAGGGATAAGTGGAAAAGTTATTAAAAACAATGGCAAATCAATGCCAGTGTTCTCTGTCAGGAAGAGGGTTGCTGCAGAGATGCAAGAATTGCCATTTTAAGGGACAACTTGCATTGCATTTTTGGTAAGAAAAAGAACCACAACTGTCATAGCATGACTGCAGTAACTTCAAAGCAAGCCAAAAGCTGAATTATTGTAATTTAGTCCCATGAAAAATTCATTTGAGAATCACCCTCACTGTGCACAACCCAGATGTCCTATGTCTCTTCCACAACAAAATGTAAGTGCTCTATTATTAGTAAAGTGCAGCAGCACCCTCTAACAGAGCTGGGAGAGGAGTGCTGGCAGGGTTAGAGAGGTCTGTAGCTGAACACATTTGCTAGCTCATCAACGAGCCTGGCCAGGACTTGCACAGCTTTGGGGACTAGCAGCCTGAAGGGACAAGCTCCATAAAGTTGCAACAACAAGGCTGTTCTGTGCGTATTTAAGCAAAAGTCTTCCTCTGAGGCATAGTCTGAGAGCTCCCCACGGAAAACTTATTTACATATTTGAGTGATACATCACTTGGTTATGTGCACATCTCCCAGGACTGTAAATCTGGTAGCTAGACTAAATCTGTGATCCCACTGTGGCCTTTAAGCTTCTTCCCTGTTACAGGCAGAGAAAAATTTGAATAGATAAACCCTATTAAAAGTGACTATTTTTTCTTACTGCTGAAGAAGAAGCAGTAGCAAGATGAGCTGTAATTTTTCATCCAGATGGTGAAGTTTGTGACTGTTTTTAGCTCTTGGACCACAGACCACAGACTTTGAAGACTTGCAGTCCCACATACCTCTCTCTCTTAAAAATGAAGAAAAAAATGTGTTCTGTCTTCTAGTCAGAGAGGCTGGTTTTGGTCATTGAAGCAGCACAAGTCTCTGAGACAGCTCAAGTCCAGTCAATTAGAGATCTGGGGAATCAATGGAAAGACTTTCACTATCAAGCGGTATGGAATGGAAAGACAATGTATCCATGAAAGCATAGGACTCAGATCTTTTAGGAAAGGTGTCTGGATATCTGTGCTACACAGGCCTCATGCTGCATGGGAATGAAAGACTCTGACACATCTGTATGGGATTTATGGGAGAGGAATTGCATGAGGTAAAAGAATAGTCACGGCAGTTTATCGGCAGCAGTATTCTACAGAAGTGTACTTCTAGCAAAAGAATAGGAGCAGGCTCTTACCCCCACACCGTCTGCAGGAACAAAGTTTTACCAAAATACTCTTTTTCTCATGTGACTAAAATGGAAACCTGGACAGCTTTAATTCAAATTCTGGCTCAGAGATGTGGCTGACAAGCATGAGTGCTGTGGTCCTCAATGCTGCAACATCAGAGAGTCTGACCACAGCAAAAGCAAGCTGTAACACTTGCACAACGCAACAAGACTGCACCAGCTGCCTCCTTGTGCACAGAGATGTTTTTAGGCTGAAGCCCTTTTGGTGGAAAACCTCAATAGCTCCAAAATGCTGAAGGAGTTTCACAGACCCTTTGTGGGACTGTACAAACACCTCTGCAGACCTTGCTGAGAGAACGCTGCCCTGTGGAAGCAGATGTCTTCTTGTACTTCAGAACAAAAGCAGAGGACAACAAGCCCTGCACGAAGCCATTAGTATTCAGTGCCGGGCCCTGCTGCTGCTCCAGAGTTCAGAGGGGAAGATCGTGCACCTTTCTTATTGCTGATGACTTGTTTCCAGCAGGGATAGTGCTGTTGATAAATTACTCAATATCACTGTCCAAACCCCCACGCTGTATCTTCCTGCCAGGGCTCCTTCTCTCCTCGTATATGTGCAGCTGCTGGGACACCGGGTGAGTGAGCTGATAAAATGACCAGATATCTGCAAGATGGGGGAGAGCAGGTAGAATTGTAAACAGCAGCAGGCACAGAGAGGAGACGTAAAGATGTAAACAAGTAGCTTTTGTTTCCAGCTACTAGCGATGTCAAGTTATTCCGGCAAGACCAAAATTGCAGCTAAGGCAGGCTGTAGCACAGGGGAGCCGTTATTACTGGAGAAAAGGGCAATTGGCACCAGCAGCCTGTGAGGTAGCTGAGGGTCAGCTGGTACGGATTTCACCTGGTGACTTGACTGGAGAGAGAGAGAGAGAGAATGCCAAGCACAGCATGAAAGCAGCGGAGCAAAGCCGGGAGGCTGCGAGGCCAGCGCCCGCCCGAGCCCCCTTGGGCGCCAGGTTGTAGCTCTCTGGGGCCTGGCTTCCCGCCCGTTCTGCCTTCCTGCGTGTCTGTCCTCACTTACTCACAACAAAGCACCAGGTGTTTAGCGAGGAAGAAGCAGTTACCCTGGAGAACATAATCAAAGATAGAGCTATGAAGAGCAGGCCTGGGGGGAAAAAAAAAAAGAATGAAGGAGGTAAAGAGACTGAAAGGGAGGGATGGGGGGAGGAATAAAAGTACTTCAAAACACAAAGTATCTGTTCATCCAGCAAGAACGTACATCATCTTCTGTCTGTAGTAGCGAGCTCTCCCCCGGGAGGTACAACAAGATAACTCCCAGCTCTGCCCTTGGCAAGTCACTTTGTTTTGCTGTGTCTCCGTTTGCTAACTGGAGATGGCCGCTGGCACAAGATGGCCACTGGCACACTCCTTTCATCATGGGATTTGATTTACCTGGTCAGGCTGTGAACGTTTAGGCACAGGGACACCCGCGCTCTGGTTCTGCTCATGAACCATGTCTAGCAACAGCTGGGGGCCTCTGCCTCCACGAGAGCGCCCGGGAGCTGCTGAAACAAAGTCAGCGCATGCATTGGTTTCAATGCCCTCGTTCCCTTTAGCAGCAGCAGCAGCAGGTCCAGCAGGTGTGTTGCTGAGGCTGAGCATCCTCTGAAGCTGTAAATACCAAAGCGGAGGAGGAAACGTGTTTAGGGGTAAATGAACTTACATCCTCACAAGTTGTTAGCAGAGAAGGAAGGAAGGAAGAACGAACAAGCAGATCAACAGGAACTGAAGTGGATGAGGTACTAAGAATCTTCCAAGGACATGCAGACCTAGACCCAGAAAAATGTTTGGGGTACCAAAAAGTAACTTTGTGATGCTCCCAGAGCACCTCTGAACTAGGTGCCCAGACTTCTTGTACAGACCCTGGTGAGCTCAGTATAATTCTTCTCTTTAAGGCACTGTAAAGTGGAGGTTAGTATCATTATTTCCAGTTATTTCCATTATTTCCACATGAGGAGACTGAGGCACGAGGAGGAGAGATGACCAGGCCAAATATACAGCCTGATCCAGCTACAGGCTTGCTCAAGCTGCTTCTGATCTCTCATGCAAAGAAAGGAGAGAACCACGCTGTTCAGGGTTAGGCAAGCAGAACCCAAACTCCCTTTCGTTGGTTCATCTGCAACAGAAACCGCAACGTCATCAGTACTGTTAATCTTTTCTGAAATGGTTTGAAGGGATGGGTAAAATGTTTTCTATAATTGAGAGCATTAACAAAGGAAAAAGAATAAGATCTCGGCCATACAAATTTCCAGCCGGGTCAGAAACAGAGAGAGCTAATGCTTCTACATCAGCTGAGAAGGGGCTGAGTACAATCCTGCTAAGAGATAGTCTTGTTCTGATATTTAATTTAACGATTTCAAAGAGAACTGGAAGGTAAATGGTTTTTTTTCATTTAGTCCATGGCTTTATTTTGCAGCAATGCTGTGAATATAGGAATCCCCAAGCTTGTCCTCATCTCCCTGCAGAGCTATGGCTTAGAGGTTGAGATGGAAAGCTTACAGATGGAGGGCTGCTTGATGCAAACTGTTCTTTCACCACACTCTGGGTGTTGCTGGTCTCTATTGTAGTCGTTGTTTGGTTTCACCTACCCCTAATCAGAAAAGCATTATCTGCTCTGGAAGTACATGTAGATGTATAAACAGGATCAGAGTTCTCAAAAACAATGTTATTATTTTTTCCCAGTATGCAAGCTGAAAAAATACACATTTCTGACTTCTAGTCAGCTGATTCAGAATGGGAGACAGGCTTTAATTAGAACATTAAACCTTCAAAACCACCATAACATCAATGTCATATCATTGCCTAGGATATTTTCCACAATGACACATGGTTTTGAAGTTAGGTGTATTTATATATACACTTTTTTTCTTAGGTGTTCACTATCTACACACTGTATATATTGCCAGAAAAAACATTAATTAGCAAATATGCAAATGCTGAAAAATGAGTGGAAAATGAGGATGTGATTGCTAGGGCTCCAGTACTGAAAGCAAAGCTGGAAGAGAGATATCAGTTTCCACATAATTTCCAGGTAATGTTAAGGGTGCAGGAGAGAGTATCTTACGTGAAAGGACTCAGGAGCAGCAGCAGTGGGTAGGATGCTGGAGAAGCAATGAGGTTGCCTCTTCTAAAACCTCTTGACCTAAATCACAATTGTTTTAACAACTGTAACAGATTCTGCAGTTGGGACAGGAATGAACAGCCTACTCAGTATTTACATCCCCTGAAGGAACTAGTGCAAACAACTCATTTTAATGTGGTTTCACCTATAAATGTATAACCTTGGACCAGGATGTTACATACATAACATCACTCCCAGGGAAAGATGTTGTGATATTGACATGCTAATTCTGGTGTCCTGCCACAGAGGTGCTGAACCCATTTTTTAGGAAAACAAAGGGAAAGGTAATTGCACAATATGCAAAGTCTTTTGTAATTTTCTTTAAAGGCTGAAGAATCCCCAGGGTTTTATTTGAGCAGGGAGACAATGGGCAAAGCCATTTGAAATGCACAGAAGTATCAGTGCAGAATGGGAAATGAACTAACAGCAGCTATAGGTCAGTGAAGGTTGCAACAGGAAAAAAAAGGAAAACGCAGATAATTATCCTTTCTTTCTTAATTAACCCTTGCTTTCAGTTTCTGCCCAGCTTCCCAGCGCTGAGGGAGAATCTGTTTGCAAGACATATGCCAGGTGATCCACTTCAAGGTGTCCCATCACTTCTAAAGTGCAAGCAAATTGCCTGAACTTGAGAGTAAGTTGGCAACTACCACAAAATCTGCTGTCACATGTTATTTTTAGATTGAAGAAATGAGATATGTGACCACAAAGGAAACCCCACCTGTATGCTTTACTTCTAAGGCTGAGAAGACTTTTTTTCTCTTAAAAGGTGCCACTCCCCTATATAAGATAATTTTAACAGGCTTTTGGAAAGTCAAGCTGCCCTCTACAAGCCTGTGCAAACTCTCTACTGAGTAATACTGAAACTTAAGTTTAGAAGCTAGGTCTCACTGATCTTCATAAAAGACCACCTATTTTTTTGTGCTTTTCTATGCTTTTTAACAGACTTCTATTTTTCTCTGACCTTTAAATGGTCTTAACCACATCATTGAGTTTTTTACTTACATGGAAGAGAAATTCTTCTCTGGCATTCTCTAAAAAACATCAAAGCTTTCTCCAGAAAAAGTAACAGGCATACGTGACTCATAATTTACCAAATCTATGTTAGGGAGGAACCAGCTATCCTGCAGGGAAAGGAGCAGTCATAGGTTGATATAATCTCCACTTATTCCAGTCAGTGCATAAAAACTTCCAGCACCAAAAGGGGTAGATCCTGAATGAGAAGAAAAAAGAGGGTTTGTGTTGCAGCCAGCCCCTGACTTCATCACATGGAAATAATTCTTACATGTCACAGATCATCAGAAAGAATAACTTGAACAAGTCATGAAGCAATTAATGCTACAAGCTCTTTACAGCTAATTCTCCACCATTCCTCCCAGCCAAAGCCTCCTGCAAAAATTTAAAATTCTTTGCCATAGCTTAGACAGTATTCTACAGAGCAGAAAGAATGATGGGAAAATTAAATCCACACATTAGAATAAAGTGTTTCCTTGCTCAAGGAAGATGTGTTACATCCACAGCTGAAGAACAAGCAATTGATCACCGTGTGTCACAGGACAGGATGGAGCTGCTAAATTAGTATTGAGCTGGAGTGTTCCTTCTCCTGCTAGGAAGCAAAACTGCATTTCACAGATGTCGTTTATAATGAGAGACAAGATTTGTATTCATCTGCAGGTTAGGTCTTTAATGAGATTCACTTTCCTGGTCTATAAGTCACAATGAAATGAGTAGAGCTCTCCAGCAGCCGGTATATTAGCTCCCCAGCCACGGACCTTCCGAACGCCAAATGCGAGGTGCATGGAAAAGCACCCACTTGCTTTCCCTCCTCATCACTGATTCACTTGGGATATGGCACAAATTGTCATCCACAGGACCATGATGGTGTGGAACTGGTGTGTGACCAAAAAAGAGCTGCTGCAGAGCAAGGATTCTGCCAGAGGGTCTGTGCCTTAGAAGAGGCAAGTGTTCCACTTGCCTGAAATCTTCACTAGAGAAATAAATGGTGTTATTCAAAATGCTACCCTAGGGAGGGCCTTTCCTGAAACTAAATTGCTCTTTGCAAATACATGTTTGTGCAAAATAAAATGAGATTAAAAAGCATAAAATGCAAAAAAAAACCAGCATTGATCTAGACCATGTAGCTGTGGTTGTATGACCTAGTACAGGACTGTGTGAGATAACTTTCTCCCACTGCTCCAGACTGATTATTTTAGGCAAAACTACAAAATAATGCAATGTGAAGCTCAATTCAAGTTGCACCTTAATCCTTATCTTCTCTAGTCTTGGAGTTATTTAACAGTGTTCTTCAGTGCTGTCTTTAGGGGCTCTGGTTAAGTATCTAAATGTCATGCCTGTTTGCTCAATCGAAGTATGGTCTCTAATCCACACTTACCCTGCAACCACTTTAATAATAGCACTTAAATAATTCATTGTGCACCTGCACAAAGGCTCCACACGATCCATTTCGGAGGTGTCACCCAGAGTCACACGGTCCAACCCACTCCTTTGCAACAGCCCTGGTGTCTGGGCCATCCGGAGCCAACAGTGTTGCCCGGCATCATCAAAAAGTCAAGAGTTTTCACAGGCTCAGCTGCTCAGCAGCTTTATAGTCTTCTCAATCTGTCACACAAGCATCAATATCTGACCAGAGAAGGGAGCAGGATTAGGCAACTTGGGGCAGGGAAAGGAGCAAAATTATCGGAGCCCTAAACAAGACTATTTTAAGGTTTTACCTCAGAAAGTTCTGCCTCTTTCCATTTCATCCTTTTGTGATACCTTCTGAAGCTCCTAGCTGTGACTGATTCATGGAAAGGGGCAGGCAGGTTACCTAAAATGTTTTGAAACTGTCTTTTAAGTCATTCACATGTATTTAATATTGTAACTGATGACAATGGCTTCTCTTAAAAGGAGCTTTATCCACTCTTCCAAAAAGCAAAGGAGACAGCAAAATGAAGCTAGTTAATTTTTAAATAACTCTTTTTTTTTTTTTTTTCCCCCATAGCTGTTTGCTGCTTATTTCTAGCGTTGGCTGAAATAAGAAGTGCTGAAATACATACAAAATAAGCTACACTATTTCTAGCCAAGCCAAAAATACCTGGAAACCAAAGCTTACCAAACAACGCTGTTCTCAGTATATTCAGATGAAGATCAAAATCAGATTCAGCTTTTGGGAACCTTACTCAAATGAAATCTCCAAACCTAACAACGTTCACTCATTGTCAGGTATTCTACTCCAAACAATGGCAGTGGTGAAACTTCATGAAAGAGCAACCCAAGATCCACCTTGCATAGAAAAATACCTGGCACTGCAAATATAGAGACTCCTCTCCAGATCAAATATGAGTTGCTTTAAATGTAACTTATTAATACAGGCCATGTGGTTTTTTTACACAGCTAACAGAGTTGTAGAAATAAAGTAAAATATTGAAGTCAGTTTTGTTTTCCTTACTTTGGTAATCATGGGTATGAGATCTCTCAGACACTTTGGGAAGCGATCCCATCCTCTTTCACCTACAGGAATAAAAATAATTAAAGGAACATCCAGAGAAACATTAATAATAATAATAACAACAACAACAACAATAAGATATTTTCAACATTGCATCTTTTTGAAAACAAGAAATCCTAGAGCTTTGATGTATTTTAAGGTTTCCTCTTGCCTTCTCCCCCTCACCACTTGTTTCTTTTAATCTTAGTTATATTAAAAATGTCCATTTCAGCAGGTAGGACAGTTTACTGTCCCCTAAAGCCCATTACCCAAGTGACCTTTCTGGCCTTGAGGTACAGGAGTTCCCTTCTTCAGTTTCAGTCTTCTTTGATGTCTTTTAGTGCCCCCACAGAGGCCTTCTGCAAAAGCAAACTACATATGTCCAAGCTAATGGGAAGCAAAAAAGTTGGGATAAACAAGGTACCTATGGTACCTTTGAGATCTTCCCTGTGTGTTTGTAAGAGGGCTCTCTAGAAATGAAAAGGCATATTTCACAACTGAAACAGAACCGCCACTTCAGACCCATCAGACGTTAAATATCACAGCATTAACTCTTCATTATGGAACAGTTCAATAAAATACAAACCCACGAATACTGGAAGAAACATTCTCTTACACAGATCGACCGCTGACGGACAGTTCTGCTGTCAAAGCCCCAAATGCTCTCAGCTCACTGAAGACTATATGTGTGATCTAGGGCCTCATAACCATTTTCCCCACATTATGGGAAATGGGTGTCCTATTTTTCTCTTTTCCTCTCCTTTTTTTCCCCTGCCTATCCATTGATCCTCATCACTCTTGTCAGCCTCAGAATGAAGAGATCTGTAATTAAGTGCTAGATGGTTCAGATCATTCACTGACAATTCAGATCATGTCAGGTGTGGCATATAGAACATGTACATTAAAAAGCTGCATTTCATCATATCAAGAGATTTCAGTTGTCACAGGCAAGCACAGAACAGAAGATCATCATTCTAGGAATATGTTACAGTGATGATGCTGTTAGGTGTTGAAACAAGGGTTTTACATGTTATGGGTTGACAAGCAAGATGAGAAGACATTTAAAATTAAGTACGGTTAAAAATCTTGCAGAGTCCAAGGTTTATCATGTTTCCAGGTATTTTTAAAGCTGTAATTATTTATATTTTTCTTTTGTAGCTTCACGAAAACCTAGTAAGTATAGAAGAAAAGGTGTGGATTTGCTTGTGACACAATAAAGTTAAGAATTAACTGATATTTTGTTGCAAGTACAGGAGAAATGATCTTTCTGATTATTCACAGCTCATCTTTTTCTCCCTAATAAAGTAGGAGTAGGTCAAGGAAACAACTTTTATGTGAGGATATATTTATTTGTAACCAGGGTTGCTCTTCAGGTTTTTATTTTGTCTTATTATTTAAGAAACAAAATACCCAGAAACCTTCTGAACTGCTTGTACCCCACTGTCTCGCCTCTTCAGCAGACATTGGGGTGGTTGAAGTCTCCCACAAGGGCCAGGGTTTCAATCATGAGGCTTCTGCCAATTAGCTGAAGAAGGTCTCACCTAATTCTTCCTGATCGGATGGGCTGCCACAGACACCCGCCACAACATTGCCCATGTTGATCTCTAATCCTGACCCATAAGCTCTTGCCTGGCTCATCACCCTTCCTATGGCAGACGTGCACGCATTCCCACACCCTCTCACATAAAAGGCAACTCCTCCCTTCACCGTGCTGGTCTGTGCTTCTGAAAAAGCCAGTACCCATCCATTGCAGCACACCCCTGTCATCCCAGTGAGATCATAGCTCTGCAACTGCTTGCAGACTTCTAGTTCCTCTTGTTCGCTCCCCATGCTGCCTGGAGTTCCTCTGGACTTCCTGGGTTTAATTCCCAGCACTAATACCGCTGCAAATACTTTGTGTCCCCAGTCTCTGAAATGTGTGTATTGTATGTTTGCTATTCTCCTGGGAGGACCTGGATAACTAACAAGGAAATAGAGTGGCCACATGCACCTTCCCATGCACCAGTGCAATGGTCTTGCAGTTACAGAAACGTACCTGCTGCACATTATTGCATGCCTGTTCCAGCTGAGCTGTGATTTCCCAAAGAGCTTTAAATAGATGCTTTTGCAAGACTCTTCTGCATCTGCCTTTTTGCCTCCTTTTGCATTTTTACGTGGGTCTTGGAACGTAATCTTTGAAAAGACATTGTATAACCCCTTAAATAAATCTCTGGTCACTTTACAGAATTAGGCAGATGACTGCAGCCAGCCAAGCCACTGTGATTAGCCAAAGCCCTGTTGAACGGCTGAGCTATAAAAACAGACTACAGGTGGGGTCCTGGCCCCTCGTGCTTGCAAAGTGCTGTTTAACGTCATTGCTGTGATTGTTTCACCTGTAAAATGGACAACCTAGATTAAAACTGGATGTACATTTGACTGACTCGTTAAGCACAATTGCACCACTACAGCCCATTTACAGAGGACTGCTTTCTCAGCTTTAACAGTAGGATAGATCTCTAATCACCTTATTATTGCCTGCATTTGACTTGAAGACCTGAAAGGGAAGTATACCTTCCTACATCACATGAAGGAAAATTAAGATAATCAGGAAGAATCTTACGAATTATTTCTTTCCCATGCGTATATGAATTCAAACTATAAATGGATGAAATGTTAGCACTCCCTCAAAATGCAACATATAATCTGAATTATTCTATGGGTCTGAGGGACCCCAGGAGATCTAGTCCAACCTCCATAAGAAATTCCAAACTGCAAACTGATGCAGATGCAGCTTTGCAACCAAGAGGGATGTGATCTCCAATGGATGTATTTGGCCATTGAAGCTGATGAAGTAAATCTTGCCATCTTTTGCTGTTTTTTTGTTTGTTTGTTTGGGGTGTGTGTGTGTCTCTCTGTGTGCAGATTTCATATTGTAGCTGTATTCACTCTTGCAGCATTTTTCTAGTAGTCCTAATAATGTAGACATGTCCTGCAGCCAAAATTACCATCTGGTTTCACATTTGAAAAATTTAAAGTTTACATGCAGACCATGATGGTTTTTTTCTCATCATTTGTCACAAATAAAAAGACAATAATATTATTAGATTTGTACCTTAAGCGCAAACAAATAATAGAAGATAAATTATCCTGAAATTATAGTTTTTGGAAGTCATGGAACGATAGCCTCATAGTAAAGAGGAAAAAGTCTATTACTTACAACACAAATGTGTTTATCAAGGGATACTACAATACCTCAGGCTGTGTAATTTCAAATTAATGGTGCCTGTAAACACAATTTTCTTGATTTTTTTTTTTATTGCTGAAGTCATATACAGCTGTGAAGCATCACCAGAAGTGGTACTCTGCAGAGAAATCTCTGATTAAGAAGCTGGAGAATTTTGCAACTTCAATTAACTAAGACAAATGGGGGAAATCTGTAAAGCCAGTTGCAAGTGGTTTGTTTTGTATAAATCCCATTTTCCTGGGAGTAAAGATCTATTAATCAGCAATGCTACATCATGAAGGAAACTAAAATCTATTTTAAAAGGCGGGGGGGGGGGGGGGGGGGGGGGGGGGGGGGGGGGCGGAGAGTAGCCTCATATAGACCTGTATAATTACAGAAGCACAACCTTAGTACTTTGGATGCAGTTAAACATGAAACCAGTAAAAAGAGACAATTTTTAAGTGGGAAAGGAAATAAACTGTACTGGTGTAAGTTATTTTCACATTGAAGTACTAACATAGCTAGTGTGAACAAAAATTTAAAAAAATCACAATTTTATCTGAATTACACCAGCATGTAGCCTGTGCCTACATAAGGCATCAGAACTGAACTTTGATAGATTGAACAGCTTTGCGATTTTGACATTGTTCAACATCCAACATGGCTCTCAGTAATGTATTTTTTTTTTCAGATCGTTTGCAATCTCTTTCTCATAGACTGAGCTGTCAGTGACTCTAGGATTCTACAGAGTAGTGTCTGAGGAACAATACAAAGAGTTGCAGGTGATGCATTCTTGGAAGAAAGAAAGAAAGAAAAACACAATCCCCAAGGATTTTTTGTAATTTACTTTTTAAAGTTTCAAGCCTTTGTGATTTTTCTTTCCAAAGTCCATTATTTTTTCCAGCAAGCTGTACAGAGAGGTTGCCTTCCATAAGCCAAATATCTGATAAAACCACATATGAAGTACACTGAATGACAGCTCCAGAGGATGCCAAATCCAAATTAATCCTTTAAATTGCCCAGAAAGACAACCTAACTAATCATTCTCAATATGAGTAAAAAATTTTAAATCCATATAAATTCCATAAATGTATTCCTTTTATGCATTTTTTTTGTTAGATGTGCATTTTAATGCCTTTTAGATACACTTATCTTTATGAAATATATACATCTCAGGTAGATGAAACCACAAAATTGCAAGCCTAGAAGGCGTTTGGAAAAAGCGATCTAAGACCTCACCTTGTCCCAGAGGTTCACATGAGTAATTTCTGATCAATAAATAAATAAATTCCTCATATCTGTGATGGTGGCAAAACACAAGAACAGGTTGCCCAGAGAAGTTGTGGAAGCCCCATCCCTGGAAGTGCTCAAGGACAGGTTGGATGGGACATCGAGCAACCTGGTCTAGTGGAAAGTGTCCCTGCCCATGGCAAGGGGGTTGGAAGTAGCTGATCTTTAAGGCCCCTTTCAACCCAAACTATTCTATTATTCTATGATCTCCTTTTTTAAGCATTTAGTGATAGACTCCATAGACTTTCTCAAAAATCAGTTTCAGAACTTCATTATTTCTTGATGTCAGACTCCTCACTGTAGTTTATACCCATTTTATCTTGCCTACCACAGCCATGGAGAAAGACATCTTCCCTTCCTCTTTGCAAGTGTTACACATATCAGAACGTCTGTTACTGAGTCTGTTTTCGGGACCTTTGATCACTCTTGCTGCTCTCCTCTGTTTGTGGGAAGAATGTTCAGTGTTTATCTTACTGAAATTAAGGACTTTCGATCTCTCAGAGATTTGAAGTAGCAGTAGAGGTAAAACATTAGCTTGCTATAGCCTTTTCCACCTCTTTGCTGCATATCACAGAAGAAAAGAGATGTCATTCTTTGGCTGGGGCTTCTGGACCTCATGGTAAGACATTAAATCGGTTTGGTAGCAGTAAGCTCTGGTGAAGCTTCAGACTGAGAATTTGGAGATATGAATTTTTCTATTTCTGTCCTTTACCATGATGCTTTTATCTCAACATGTCTGCTTCCTCTGTAAAACCTCCCACATGCAAACCGATGTGCAAGAACCAGACATCGCTAATTACATTTTTCAGCTGTTTGCCCATGCTGTCTATGTAGTGTTGAACTCCAGCAAAGATTACACATAATTCAAAGTGTTTGCTTGAATTCTAAAGGACTGTCTGGTACACTCACAGACTGATGATAAATAATTGAAATACAAGACAGTCTGATGGCTTGTCACAGGCTGTTTGAAGCATCAGGCTCCTGGCAAACCTTGGATTTTCAGTTGAAGCTCACCCAGTTCCTGGGCCTGCATTATTAACTATCCATCCAAACTTAGTTTAGACTGAGATGAAGTTGTGTATTGAAGTTGCCTTAACAGCAGCTGGTAATTTGTTGTTTGTTACAGAGGCAGGGCAGGAAATCGATTAATTCATTCAGAAAAGGAATCAATTTCTCCCCTAAGCATATGTTTACCCTTGTAAAGAGCAGTTTATAGAGTAGGATGCCTCACAAGGACTTTGGGGAAAAATAGAACTTCTGGCTAGACTCTAATTGCCTTTCTATTTACATGTTTGGGATACTTGTGTCCTCCGTTTCCTTTAAAGTTAGAGTCCAGAGCTCTGAAGGACTGTAAAGTTACAAGATAATTACTGTTAAGGGACTATGCTTTCTAAAAAAAAAAAAAATGCCCATATTATTTCTTTGCTATTGCCCCCCTGTCCCCAATATCCAGATGATTTTAAATAGAGAAACTTGGAGATAGTAAATGTTTAAACTTTCCAAAGGCTTTTTACAACCTCCTTCACAAGAAGCTATTGAAGAAACCTGGCAACCAGCAGGGGAAAAGTCATGGCACAGTTTAAAAACTGACCGAGAGAGAATTAGACGCAAGTAGCAATTTCTCACTGTTGACAGAGGTTAATACTAGAGTGACCTAGGGACAAGCCTTAGGACTGGACCAAGGATATTCAACCCACGTATTAATAAACTGAAAGGGAAGGTGAACAAGGTGACTATATCCCCTTGATTATTCTAGATTCTTGCGGCCAGTGAGGATTACAAGAAACTTTGGAAAGACTTAGCAAGCCTGGGGAATGTGCCAGATGTAATGGATCCACAGATAGCTATGTACAATTTTTGTCACTGCTGTAAATTAAGAAAGAAAAATTCGCTTCTTCTCTGTAAGAACAGCTAAAATATTGCCTCAGGCTTATAATATTTTTTTTTATTACTGTTAGGCTATGTTTTCTGCTGTTTCAGCTCTCTTCAGGACCAGATAAGCATTAGTGCTAATGCAGAAAAAGTGACTGGGGCTCAGCCCAAGGGGGGAACATCTGCTCTTTCAGCATTTGCTACTTCAACCGCTTCATCAAACTGCAGCGTAAATGTTTTGTCCAAAGAGAAAAAAAAAAAACAACCAAATCTGTCACATCAGGAAATCTGCTCTCCTGAATCTGGAGACCACTTAATCATTTGGAGCAGCCTTCTTCTCAGCAGGGGAAAACAATGAACAGCAATAATCTACCGGCTGTCCACTGTGTCTTTCTGTACTGTGGATATTTGTAGTTCTCCCACTACTGCTGCAATGACAGCAACACACTTGTAAAAGCCCTGACAGCTTACACGACTGTGTCTCATGCCAGTTGTGTAAGGATCCTTTACACCAGACCCAATACATTACCCTTTGGATAGACATTTTCTTCTTCCTCTGCTGTAGTTCACAGCAGCTCATCAACCAAGGCCTGCAAGATTATATACTAGAAAGGTGTTTAACAGTGGTGAAAGCAAACCTAGAGGTGACAGCTGTGAAAAATTAAGTCATTTGCAAGCCAACCTACGCAGGCACTCCTGCCACTGCCAGCTAGAAGACTGGGAGCTGCCTCAAGGACAGGACCCTAGCAGGAGAGCCCAAGCTTTGTCACGCCAGATTAACTAACCTTCAGCCAAATAGATTCGTACTTCCCAGCCTCTGTTGTGATTGCTTATTACAAAATGGAAATAGTTTACTGCTTGTTTATTTTTTTCAAATATACATTTATCTTTGTTATTTCTGTATTAAAGATCACTGGATTGGTTGACTGGTTCTGAAACTTTTCTCTATAAGGAATCTACATGAAAACAGAAGAAAGTTTCACAACTTCTAACCAGCTATAAACAAACAAATGGAACTTGGTCACTCCCGATGAGAAGAGAAATACAGCCTGAAAGTGCAGAAAGCCTGTGGAAGGTAGTGTTGGGCAACTGTTGTTCATTTACATACTGCCAATTTTAAACACACTTTTGCATTTACAAAGGGCTGCTGTGTTTGTCTATTTCAGGAATAAATATTACAACTGCTTTCCTGTGCTTTTTGCAACACTATTTCACAATGCTATTTCAACCCTGCATAATATAGTGGGTTTACAGGTCAAGATTAAATAATAGCACCATTTAGAAAGCAAAGATTGAGCCAAAGAACTTCAAAGCTGCAACATTCACTTATTCAGCTTTCATGTATTTAAAATTGCAACTAAAATAAAACAAAACCAAAATTAAATGAAAAAGCATAATTAATTAATTTGAAAATAGGTTCTAAATAATATCCTGAAGTTTAGATTTCTTTTGCTTGCTCCCAAATTTCAGCATAAAAAAATCCAAACCTTTTCAGCTCTCACCTTACTATACTGAGCTAATGCCTTCTGGTGCAGAAACTATTGGACTGTGTCAACCTGAAGTTCATTAGTGAATGCATTAACAGACGCTCATTGCTTTCCTTTCCTATACAGTAAAAACTCTTTCTGCTGCCCTGGTCATAAAGATAGATTTGCTGTAAGAATCATGGATATGAACGCTGGCCCTGTTTTGCCACTCTGTATTCCGCCTCCCCCCACCCCAAGTGTTGTTGCAATGCATACTTCCCATTATTTTTTGCTCTTTTTGTTGCGTGGTATATTTCCTGCTTTGCCCCTATTACCTTTAGAGACCTTCACTGCAGCTGTTACTTTCCAGTGTCATTTCCTCCAAATTCATCAATTCATAATCAAAGAGGAATAATTTTAGACCCTTTCCCCAAGATGATCATGTTTATTTCTGCGTTGCCAGTTCTCACTGAGTCTGAGTGAGACTTCATTTCATTCAAACCTACATTTTTCTTCGTTGACTAGCAGGTACAATGAATACTGCTGAACGACTGCAGTCTCGGTACGATCCTTAGTTCTGAAAGGACATTTACTCTCAGTGACAAGAGTCACAAGTCATGAAAAAGTGATATTCGGTCTAGCCACCACCTACAATGTGAAGCTACTTTGACAGTATAGCCACATGCATTGCAGGTGATCCTGCATACTTCAACATCTTCTGTTTGAAAATTCCTCCCTGCTGCTGCTCTGCTGTTTCACCACATTTTACTTTACAGACGATTGCCATTTCTCAGCATGCAAGCAGAACAAATTCAGAATACATCAACTTGGTAACAATACCCTATGCAGCTGTGCTACACAGCTTAACAGTGAACAGTGAACAAGTTAACTCATGAGTACTTCCTACTTTCAATCATCTCTGTCCAGAGGGCAATTATAACTGCCAAGGTCAAATCCAATGTTCTCAAGGAGTCACTTGCTAAACCATGAGACTGAAGGATGTACGTATTTTCTGGGGATTTAGTTTATATGTTGGAGAATCAAAAATAAACTCCTCCCTCTCCCCATACACTTTTAAACTATGTTGTATTTTCTGGAGTTCCTTAACTGCAAGATTAATTTGTTATAGGAACAACACTCAAAGCTCAACTTTAGCTTTTGTAAGCTTTGTTTAGCTAAGCACTGCAGATGCAAACAGTGAAGCTATTTAACTAACACTCTTCCTAATATTTTCCCATAATTTTTCTGAAGAAAGGGAAGCACTATATCTCACATAGAAATAGAACAGAAAAGATCAAAGTTTTTGAGAAGACCTGGGCTCCTGTAGATACTTGGCCTGACTAACAATAGCAATGGTACTACATGGAAATATTTGCCTGAAGACACTGTGGAAAACAGAGAACAGACAAACCTTTGAGGTCTCATGTTTCTCTGGTATAGTCACCTAACTTTGGGGAAACTGCTTTGAAGATGGTACTAGTACTGGCATAGATATGGAGACAATGAGACCCTCTATATGCTACTGAATCAAAACACAGATAAGAAGCCGAGCAAGTTGCAGTTCTCAGCTTGGCGGACAAGATATTAATCTCCCAACTATCTCAGACAGGAACACAGAGGTCATTTTTGCTCTTAGTTTTTGTGGTTGTTTTTGTTTTGGTTTGGTTTGGGGTTTTTTTGTATGTTTGGTTTGTTTGTCTTTTTTTGTTTTGCCTTTGCAAAGGAAGTGGAAGATTCCCATGGGTATTTCCATACCTGCTTATTACCTGCCACTCAAAGCCACCAAGCACTTTCATTTAACTCATTACAAAGAAAGTGTTTGGATCAAATTGCTCCAAATTCTTCAATTCTCAAGAGGAAATTCTTATATACAAGGTATCAGTTGTGATAACAAAGATGCCTGATGTGATCTATTTATGTAGAATTCAACTGGCAGTAAAATTTCATCAGTTCTTGTTATACTAACCCACCAAAGATGTACTGATACAGGTATCAATTTTTAATTACAAAATTGTATCCAAGTCCAGGGATCAGGGAAAATCCTACCTCTGATTACCTGGTGATCAATAGTCTGTAAGTAAGATAAATTACCTTCTTTCTTTCTCCCTCTCTCTGAAAAGAAAGCAAAGTAACACTAAAAATATTTTTTTAAAAAACATTTACTTCTATGCTAGATTTTCTCTGCCTGTGTACAAATACACGTTTCCCCCAGGCTATAAGGGATTATTCTATTTTAATTGAAAAGCATACAAAGCATACATCCCAGCTTTAAAACAGAGAACTGAGAGACAGGATATTAAATTCTTCTAGCATCATAAGTAGATAAATTTGTGAATACAAGGAAAAAGCTGACTGTATTTCTTAATATTACAAAAGAAAGCCTGAAAAAATTCCAACTGCCAATAATGTGTTAAAAAGTGACAATGTTTCTTACTATTAACTTGTCAAGAAATAATTTTAGTGTAGTTTCAAAACCTCTCTAAGTCAAGCTATATATTTTTATTTAGTCAAATACCTTAATAGATCGACTCCCTTAGTAACTGTTAGGCTTTATCAATGCTGCTCTTACACTGAATAAAAAAGAAACTTGCTACCCTGTCAGTATGCATCCACAGCAAGTTATCATTGTTTTTCTTATTAGAACTGCTGTCAAGAATGATAAAGGCAACTTTAGACTTCTGGTTTCACCCATCAGCTTTACAGCAGTGGAACACAGAACATTTGAACAAATATTCTAACTCTTCAGGAAATGAGTGAGACATGACTGATTGGTAGGTGCATCTTAGCACAAATACCCACTTCCTTGCAATGGTTTTAGTTTCCTTGGGAGAAGATCCAGTAGAATATACTTTTTTCTGTATAAAGTTTACACTAGCTGATCAAGCTCACGTTACCTCTTTCAAAACAATATTTTTTTTTTTGCTCTGGTAAGTTGTCACTACATGAAAAGTAAAGCAATCTGGCTGAACCCTTTTTTTAAAAGGTGACAGTTTTCTGTCTAGATAGCCAAGAAATTATTGATGGGTTTTCACAGCCACCAGTGGGAAAAATGCATTTGGAAGTCCACAATGTGTCACAGCTGCTCTCTGCAGCAAAAATGCTTGTGCATGCAGCAGGCAGCTCTGCATCAACACGGGCCTCTGCTTAATAGCAAAACTCAGTAGAGCAGCATTTCTCAGTCCAAATGACACCTAAGCTTTTAAAAAAAAATAATTCATACAGCATGCTGCACCTATAATTTCAGAGCAGGAAGGCAATAAACAGCTTCAGTATGAACACACAAAAGTATTACAGAACATTGTAAGTCAAACTATTAATGATAAGAGAAGCCAACAAGTTTCAGTCATTGGGATTATGGATTATCTCTCAAATGTGCACACAAATCTTATTCATTAAAATACCAAATGCTTGGGGAAACAGGATGGTTTGTACAACACAAAAATTGAATGTAATACCTTTCTTTGCCTTATCACCTCAACAGCTATTGCATTCCACCCCCCACTCCCCAGCGTGAAGCTCAGGTGTTTACAAACTTGACTTATAACTGTTATTAAAGGGTTTTGTATCCAATGGAAATTTTGAAGAAATGAGCTTGAAATAGAAAATAGTCTATGAAAAACTACTCAGTCACTATGGGGATCTTATTTTTATATTCTTCACTTGCTTGCCTTGTTTGTTGGTAAAAAAAACTAAAATACGGCAAAGCCTACCTCAGCTCCTCTCTGGCTGCTAGGTCTAACTTTTTACCCTTCTGCATTACAGCGGGTCTTTTAAATCCTGATTTTCACTATACCATTTTGTCTAGTTTAATTAAAGTAAGGCGTCTGTTGCTGAATCACCCTGCTATTAAAATGTTGACTCTTGGAGATGTGCATTTGCCCAGGAGTATTTTGAATTATGCTGTATCACAACTAACAAGAAAATTGGAGTCGCAAGGCCAACCACACCGTAAAAAGCAGTAGGACCACAACACACACTATGTCTTCTGTTTCTGCCAGCAGTATGATGTGTTAACAATCAACAGTTCAGTATGTAAATTAAGTACCTTGCAGGTTTAAGAAAATTATCTTGCTTCCAAGGTTGAAACAAAATAGGATCATTTACATTTTTCCTACCATCAGCATTATGACAGCAGCAGTCAAAAGGATGTCAAGAACCCAAACAACGTGCAGGTTAAAAGACTTGTGTTACATCCACATTATTTCAGGTAGCATCAAAGATCTCTGTGGCACCACTGATACTACTGTATTCTGCAACCAATCTGTCTTCCAGCAACTTTCAGAAAAAAAAAAAAAGAGAAAGTAAATCATATTGTTTAAGTCCTAAAATTACTCAGGGTACACAAGAAGATAAAGCATCTGACAAAAAAAAAAAAGTGGGACATGCTACTATAATATTTAAAGTGGAGAACAAGCCTGCAGCAGCAAGGATAGGATAGAAAAAGTCTTGCATTTACTTGATTACTCCTCGGTCTTTCCTCCTGTGTTTTTAATTCCTCCTTTCCTGTTATAGGTAACAGGCAGCCTCAGATAGAGTATTTTCAAGTAACATCTACGAACAAGTTCTCTGCTTACTTTCTCGCCACCTATTAAAAAGAGAAAGCCAAGATGGGGCTAAAGTAGAGCTTTTGAAAGCTGTGCATTCAGGAAGGGTAGATAAGGATGAGAGAACAGCAGCACCTGTCACAGGTCAGCCCTGGCAGGTGAAGAACAAATACAGTTGACAGAACATGATTGTTAGAAAACACTCGGGGAGATTTTGGCATTAATTCCTAGTACATTTCACTCTGCACATCTCTGCAAATCTCACCTCTGACAGTAAAAACCCCAACCCCTCAATCCCAACCTCTGAACTTTGCAAATTGGGAACAAGGGATTTTTTTTCCCCCCAAAGCAACCATCGGCTAAATGCCAAATTTTTATTTTTTTTTTAAACTGACAAAAGAGAATGGCCAATATATTTTCAGTGTTTTACAGTAAGAACAAAGCCTTAGAAGTACATCCTTATTAAGTATACAGGTTATGCAGCTTTATTACTGTAGGCTAAGTCTTTTTTCTTTCAAGTTATTGTTTAATATGGCTTTGTAAATATTTCAATTTATAGCTATCTTCAGAAATTTCATTAATTTATAAGCTTGGGTTTCGTTCTTACATTTTAAGCCTCCGACACTAGAAATTGGTGTGCTTCCCATCTGTTTAATCTCTCATTAAATAAACTCTTCTGTGCTTTTGAGAACAGTACTGACACTGACTGCAAAACACACAAACCCTCCACACACCTTTAAGGTGTGTCAGGTCCAAAGAAATAATCCTTCAATCATCTTACAAGCTAAGTGCACAATAAAAAGACATTAAGTTTTCCTTTGAGAAGCGAAATACAAAGAGGTATGTGCATACTCACAGAATGCATCTGTTGCTGTTGTAGTGATCCCAGTTCTAACCACATCTCATCCAATGCCTCAAAAACTTAACTATTTCTTCCCATATTATATTTATGCCTACTGTTCAGGATGTGTCCACGTGTAGATATTGGTATCAGGTGTAGGACTAGATTTTCACAGCAATTTGTCAAAAGTATAGTTGGGATGTATCTTTCAGCACACATTTTCTTTTAGAATAGATAAGAACACACAGACTACATTTTTTATTTCAAAATGACGTAAGAGTTAAAACTGTAACTTTACCTTTTACAACAGGAATTTACTTTTTGCAAAGGAGCAATGAAAGAAAACTTAAAAGCATTCTTGGTTTAGGAGGCTTCCTAAAGCACATGCAAGACAAATTAAAAAAAATAATTTATATACACACACACACACAAGTGACAGGAATAAACTTTGGGAACCATAGATATTTTTTGCTCTTTCTAGAAGGCTACCATGCTATGATGACTACAGCTCATCCAGTATAATGACAAATTACTGTTTAATAGTCTTTAATAACGGCCACTACCCTGGCGCTCTGCATGCTAAGAGATTGAGAAGTCTTCTACATTGCAGAAACTCAATTAGGCAGTAACAACTCCGTTCAGGTATCTGTCTTTACCACAGCCCTAATGAAACTTCTCCATCTGCCCTGTGCTACAGTGGACTGTAGCATGAAGCTGTTAGGACACTCCAAAAGCCTAGGACATCATGCAGCTCTCCCACAGATATCACCACTCTAAAGAGAAACCAAGTTGAACCATTACACAGGGACATGCAAATACCGATCTGGTTTGGTGGCTGCACTGAGAAGCTGGGGGGAAAAAAAACAAACCACCAAACATTTTGTGTCAACCTGGAACATATTTCTTGGTTTTCCATGAAAATAAATAAAAAAGAAATGGGTAGTCGGATTTTTTTGTCACAATATCCTGCTACTCTTTAAATAAAAGGCTACATTTCTTAATTACCAGTGTATTACAAAAAGAAAGAGGAAGTACAACAATTTCCATGAAAAGCTACAGACTTTTCAAGACATCCCACCTCCAAACTCCCAAAATAGTTTCTAAAAAATGTTTTCTTTTACTTTGGAACAAAAGCTTTGGTGAACAAAGTGAGGCTTCTTTTGAATGCACTGAGGAATTACTTTCAGTTATAGGAAAATAAACACGTACAAAGGAATGTTAAAAGGTAAATAACTTTATATATATAAACTTGAATATATTGTAGGTTATGACATTATTTTCGAGACCGAGGTTTGGATCCTTGAAATTTACACTCAGTTTGAGACAACTGTAAGAATTTTTCCTTTAATGAAGTTTGATAGATGAATTGAGACAGTCTATTGTGGTTTTGGCACACTGTCCTGCCTCTCAACTTTAATGGCCATAAGATGAACCTCAGTGCATGAAAAAGAAAGCCTCTATTCTTAATTTTGAAATGTTGCAAAATGACATGGAAAATAAAAACTCTTATTTTCCCATACTGAAAAGTACAGATGCACTCTGAATTAACATTAATCAGAATAGCAAGCAATGGTACCTAAATGCAACTTTTCATAGTTTAAAATTATTAGAAACATTGTTTTGACTGCTAAGGCAGGGAGACAGCAATGCTGCTCCTAGGGGGAAAAAAAAAAAAAAAATAAAATCATCATTCACCTCCCAAGCAGGCAAACACTAGGTGCTTTTGAAGCCTTTTAAGATACTGCAAGAAAAAGTGCTTTCCAGGTAACTCATCTAGCAAGTTTGTGGCATGGCTTAGTTGAAAGCTGTTCCAAGACGTCAGATAAGTAAACCACAATTTAGAGGAGAGCTTTGAGAATGCAATTTTCTCAAAATTGAGAGAAACAACCAAGTGATTCAATTGAAAAAATTGCTTTCTTGGGCCAACTTCCTTTTGGAAGGGAGCTGAGAATTCCATTCCAAAAGATAAGCCATAGAAAAATACTAGGAAGAGTTTTTACATGTATAGATGAGTTTGGCTAGCCAGTCACTGAGGAACGTGAGTGAAAGAAATCTTCATTCTGAATCTTAGCTAGTATTTTCTCAAAACAAACAAAAAACCAACACAAAGCAAACCACAAAAACCCCCACCCAGTAAGATGAACACACAGGCACTGAAGCACACACATGAGTTGCCACTGGTGATCACACTATTTGAACTGCTTTGGTATGAACATGTCCTTTTCTCCAATAATTGACTGAAAGGTTGTGCGTACAGCATTAGAAGTCCATGTTTTCGAAGTTTAGCACAGAAAAACAGATCAAGTTTCTTTTGAATTTTTTCCCTATATTTATATTTTCCCACTTTGACACAACACTTTCCTGCACTTTTCTTTAAAAGTGTATATTTTAAAACAAATCATATCAAACAATTCAAGCAATTGGATTTAAATTTCTATGGACAAGCAAAGTTATAAGAAGTCGTCCTGACAAAGTCATTGTAAAGATGCAACAGGAATAATGAATACAGTTTTCTATACAATTTTATTTATTTCAACTGTGCCTTCTGTAAATAACTGATTCAATTTCTTTGATTAAGTAAAGGAGAAAATAAATTCCTTTAGTTTTCACAGGTAACGGGAGGATGATCCCTCTCTCTACAGACTGTCTTGGAATTTAACATGAATAAGAGATCTTCAACATTATGCATTACCATTTCAGCAGGAAATGCAAACTGAAAGACCACAGAATTAATCAAAACCTCTTTTAAATGGATTAATTAAAAAACCCAAAACAACAACTTCATATATTTAGTTCTCAAAGCAGCTTCCATTCCACATTTAAGTCTTATAAGTATCTGAACATTTTAATCACTGTACATATGAGCTGTAGCTTAGATGCCTTCCAGACGAATATAAAGTTGTAGCCAGAGATTAAAAAACCAAAACAAAACTGGAGCAGAGGGAAATAAAACTCTACATTCTCATATCGCACAATTCAAGTTTATTCCATTCATTCTTGCAACACAAACTTAAAAATACAGTATCATTTAGCATTCTGATGTCTATGAACCATGATAATGATGAACCCAACTGTGTCAAAACAGTTAACAATGGTGAAAAGAGGAAGTCAAATATCAAAATGCACAGAGCACTAGTTTTCTTCTGTCACTGCGTAGAAAGATGATTGTTTATCCATTTACAAAATATAATTAAGACAAGTTCATTTTGAAATTTCGCATGCAACACTGCAATTGCTTGCCTAGGACACTCCATTCTTACCAGCCTCTTCTACAAATAATTCAATCTTATGTTAAAGGATAGAGTTCCATTTGATTATCATACTTCTTTTCCCATTTGCTCCCCTTAAGAAAAAGGAGCAGAGGGTATTAAATTCAAAATATACTTCAGGTTATAACTTATTGAGCACAAATTTCAAAGAGAAAGGTTTAAGAACAGAGTAGATTTCCAAGTATATGAGATTCCAGTCTGAGAAAGTATTAAGTTCTGTTTATAGAATATAAAATGATTTATGGTTTCGTATTTTCATCTAGTTAGGACCTACTCAAAGACAGAGGCAGCCACCCATTAATTTTTCCATAATATAGCTAACAAGAAGGGAAGAAATGAACAAGCCCAGTTTCTAGACAACTAAAAAAGCATAAGCTTTTATCATTACTTTTTTTTTAATCCTGGGCAAAATGATCAATTACCTCTTAAGTAGTGCAAAAAGCAAAAAAGTATTTCTTCTTTATGAGCCAAACATTAAATGCCATCTTTTAACTATCTCAAAAGGCAGCTTGGGTATATATTACAGCCAAATTAACACTTGTCTCACTGAAGTCTGCATTTTTTTTTTTTCAAGTGAAGTAAGAAAAAATCAGGTGTCTACATAATTGTAGAAAAAGGGAGGCAAAATTGCCTCAGTGAATCACCAGAGGAGTTAGTACAAAGACGATGTTCATTTACTATAATGCTCAGTTGATTGAGAGTCAATGAGAGTTGAAGGGAAGGGCAGGAAAGAATGCAGAGGAAAAACCCAAAAAAATCCAAAAGCACTACGGCCAGACAACTCGACACTAATTAACACAAAAAACTTGATTATTCAAGTTTTCCACATAAGAACAGATTGCAGTTTTCTAGACTAGTATTTCAATAGCTAAGTATTTAGTAGCATAATACGGAGGCAAATTTTATGCCAAAGATTGTTACTTTCATAGCTGAATAAAGAATTAAACCTATAGTCTGTGTTCACACTGTTACAATGACATGACAATCCAGCACTGATCAGAGATAAGATTAAACAGTTCTCTTTAAATAGTCATTAAAAGCCCTGTTCACCAAACATGCTTGTTCTTTTATCAGCAGCTCACCGACTGATTTATCACTGATTTCCAACCCTTCTGCTCTTCCTTGCCACTCATCTCCAAGAAGCAAATAGTAATTGCACTGTACAGTTCATGGCCAGAGTTGTTTTCTCCATTGCTTTTCTTATGGAATGTGTACACGTAAATCAGTTTCTGCTCTCATTTTACAGTTTAAATGCAAGGCTTTTTATAGCTGAGACATTCAATCATAATATGCAACATATGATTCAAGTAAAACTAAGTCTCCATTAAATATGAGTGGTAGTCACTAGCCTACTTCTATGTAACTTCTCACTTTCAACAGCGATATCAAAATAATACCAGCTACTTTTGTTTAAGAATTCAGCATGAGACATTATATACATTTGTTTTCTGTATTCTGTACGTTATCAGAAAGTTTGAAATCTGTATTCAAAAAAGAGGAAGATGTACAGTTTGTGGTATACACTTTTCTGTTATAAAACTTTTTATTCAATTTTGGGTGAATCAGCAGTCTAATGAAAATTTTCAAGATGAAACCCAGAAGTTCAGACATTCCTGAGGACTGTAAGATGTGACAGAATCCCTACAACATCATTTAATACCTTCCCATGAATTATCAAGGCTGTCATAGTACTGTCATACTTACTGGAACAGCAAATCTTATCTAAAAGTCCATGGATAATGTAGTATGGTTGCACTGGGAATTTTCACAACAAGCTCCATGCCTTAATGAACTTTAAGAGGTTCATTCAGCCAACAATAAAATGCCAATTCAAAGATATGCAGAATTAAAAGTTTGGGTTCTTCCCTCCGGTAGTTAGAGCAAGACTTCTACTTGTACATCTTCTTGTTCCTACCACCCAAACTTAGAAAGCTGACACGTGTCTTTAAAGTTTACCAAAAAAGTTCAGCATCAATATTCACCTAACATGAATGTCCAAATAGTTATTGTTAGTTTTCCACATCTGACTTCATTATCCTTGTGTACCAGCCTGTAGCTTTTGCACGTGTCTAAATTTTATGACACTGTAAGTAAAGAAATTCTATCTTACAATCCTTTTGGAAATAACTACAGTGACATTTTGAACTCTCTCAAGAACAGTTGCTTAAAATGTCTGCCCTGGACTAGAACAAATATGGGAAAAAAATCCAAAAGTACCTTGGCAGATATTCTGGAGTGTAACACCACAATGCCTCAACTGATCTTTCCTGGTTTACTTGAGTCAGGAAAACATTAGTGTGACATCCAATTAGTCAATATAAAGAACAGCTCCAATAACTAGTATCAAAAGTCCTCAAAACTGCAACAAAAGCTTTAGGCAGAATAAGAATAAAGCTACCTGCTGAGAGAGAAGAGAGAAAAGCAACCCAGCCACCTACATTACTACACTTCAGATTATGGCAGACACTAATAGCATGGGACTATTGTCTCCTTCACAATTAGTTTCAGGTACATAGCACAGTACTTCCATCTAAAGGAATCTTTCAACAAAAATCTTAGTACTAACCTAGGAGGTTTACAAGCCAAAAATTCAAGATCATGGTCTGTCTTCCTTCTTCCATTTTCATGAGAAATGGGAAGAGATTGTGCACTGACAAGAAGTGCTACAGGAACACTGTTCCCAATAGTTTTCAACCCTTTCCAAACAGATTATCTTTGATACAAGCCCCTAACTAGTCTGATTCATGAAGAATTTCCCTCCCCCCCAGAGTATTTAGCTGAAGAAGCTGGAAGATGCAAAGAGTGACAGACAGGCAGCAGTGTGAGGCCACAAGAGAGGCATTTAAGATATCAGTCCATCCGTCACTGAAGAAGAGTTTTGATTGCCTGGTTGTCAGTGGCTTCAAAGGCAGTTAGTCCATCTGGGCCTTTCACAGTCTTATCAGCACCCTGTAAAGACATTGAGAAGGACTGTCAATTCACAAGGCCAGGCTGTATTAGTATTAAGCGTGTCACAACAGTTATTTACCTTGGATAGTTATATTAATTACATACGGCTTTCTAGTGCAGTGCATTGTTTTCATTTAGAAACCAAACCGCCAAGATTCATGTACAAAACTATCTGGCATGCAGCTAATCTAAGTTTCAAACTTTGTAATTAGAAATAAAAAGTCACATAACTTTTGTCACACAGCAAGTTGCAATATCAACAAATTATCAATTTATCTTGGATAGAAACAGAAGGATTTTTTGTTTTTGTTTCCAGCAACTACTCTTATAAATGCAAGAATTCAGCGTTACGCACTTGATGAAATCTGTGGTGCAAAAAGCTTTTTCACATGCTAAATTAGACAGTTAACATCTGGAAGTGCTTACTTATTCTATTAAAAATATAAAATCATCCTATTTTCCTTCTATATCATAAAAGACTACATCCATCTAGGATTGTGCTTCTCTCCCATTTTGAAAAAATCCCTATTGCTACATACATAATAACAACCACCAAACCACGAAATCACTCCAAGTCCAAAACTGATAAAGTTTGTTTTGAATGAGCTATGCATACAACTAAAAGGCAACAAAACAGAATGGGGAGACACCAGAAGTATAGAGGATAACAGAAATGCACCAACTAGACAAAGTGCAGAATAGCAAGCACAAACACAGCCTCAGTGCTAGGATTATGGAAGGACAGAAGAAGAAGAGAAGCAGAGAGTGATTAGCTACTCATGTTTAAGCACTGTGCAGTCATATACCTAAAAAGGAAACCCCAGATTAGATTGTAAATAGGGTAGTTAAAGGGCTAAAAATTATTAGAGAACACAGGACTGACTACAGAAATAGAGAGATGTTTCCTGAAAATAAGGTTAGACTCCAGAACAACTTTTCTTGAGAAGATAGGCAAGTGTAAGACCTTTTAAATATGTATATTTGCTCAATCAAAATGACAGGAAAAAAGACTGTGGGTACAAGGCATACTTTTTCAAGAGCATGTACTACAGAGATTTGTCTTTCTGTATAAACCCTCTGTAGAAGAAGTACAAATCCTTTCTCACACTACAAGGAAGTGCACAGATTAATAGTTACTATTAAGGACACCCAATCGCTTTTTAAGAACATAATGGACCGAGAAGTTCCAGAGGTTCTTTACTGATAAAATATTATACACATAAAGCCCCACTAAATTTCCATACATACTACCACGTCTGTTCCCAAGACAATTCTCAACCTAATAAGCTTCCCATTGTAACTGTTTCCAAAAATCTAATAAACTGGATCTGATATTAGAATGAATCATAGAATGGTTTGGGTTGGAAGGGACATTAAAGATCATCTAGTTCCAGCTTCCACTAGACCAGGTTGTTCAAAGCCCCATCCAACCTGGCCTTGAACACTTCCAGGGATGGGGCATCCACTTCTCTTGGAAATCTGTTCCACTGCCTCACCACCTTCATTGTAAAGAATTTCTTCCTTGTATCTTATCTCTTTCAGCTTAAAGCCATTACCTCTTGGCCTATCACTACATGCCCTTGTACAAAGTCCCTCTCCAGCTTTCTTGTAGGCCTCCTTGAGCTACTGGAAGGCTGCCATAAGGGCTCCCCAGAGCCTTCTCTTCTCCAGGCTGAAGAACTCTTAACTGTCTCAGCCTACCTCTGATAATTTTTGTGGCCCTCGAATGGACTTGCTCCAACAGCTCCATGTCCATATGCTGGGGGCCCCAGAGCTGCACGCAGTACTACAGGTGGGGTCCCATGAGAGAGTGGGTAGATGGGGAGAATCACCTCCCTTGAACGGCTGGCCAGGCTTCTTTCGATGTAGCCCAAAAAGCTGACCATATTCTAGGCTGCAAGCTTATATTGCCAGGCCATGTTGAGCTTATCAACCAAGACCCCCAAGTCTTTCTCTTCAGGGCTGCTCTCGATACATTCTCTGCCCAGCCTGTATTTGTGCTTGGGATTGCCCCAAAAGTCATGTGCAGAACCTTGCAATTGGCCTTGTTGAACTTCATGAGGTTTGCATGGGCCCACCTCTCAAGTTTGTCGAGGTCCCACTAGACAGCATCCCTTCCCTCCACCGTGTCGACCACACCACACAGATTGGTGTCATCAAACTTGCTGAGGGTGCACTCAACCCCAAATTGCTATGATCTGCTACCAATACTACTTTTCACATCATAAAATATCTCCCTCAAACACCTGAATATTCACAAGTAATCTGCCATTCTAAAAAGATGTGTTTACAGTGGTTTCTAAGGCTGTGTTTGGTGGCAGTCAGCTGTGGAGGCAGGGAGACATGCTTCTGCTATCAGGGAAAGAGCCTGAGAAAATGAAATTATATTGGGAACTCCAGTAAAGAATTTAGAGGGGGATATTTATAATTGCAGTAACTCCTTCCAAGCAGCTCATTTTCTCTAGTACCTTTCAGGAAGCAGAACACATACAAAACATTTAGTGCACATGTAACAAATTCACTCCAGGACAGGTGCAAGCCTAACATTTACATCTCTCCTGTTACCGTGTAACATCCTCATCCCAAACAGTAGGCTCCACACTGCAGTATCACTGTTCTACTCAGCATGAATATGAGCTGAATCATTCTGTTCCTAAGAAGTGACATTGTAAACACACACTTAGGCTGAAACCACTGAAACTCATGGCTTGTGAAACATTTATTTTTTTTCTCCTGAAAAAAACACAACTGAGAGATTTAATAGGTATTTTAACAGTTGCAATCTTGGCTGTCCTAGAAGAAGAAAGGCAACCATGAAAGAAGTAATGGCTTCTTTTGCAGGTGTTGGTTGTTTCTACTGCTTAGATAGCACTCTCAAATTAGAATCCACATGGAAATCAAAGGGCTTCAAAGCTGTTCTTTGATGTTAAGCTCAGAAAACCCGAAGGAACTCAGACTTGAAGGAAAATGGAACTATGCAGTAACTGACCAACTGTATTCATCTTGAATCAGAGTTTAAAGAACTTATAAACCTCTCCACCAACGTACCAGCATTTTGGGTATAAAAAATATAACTGTTAAAAGTTCTCTTCATACTTTAAAAGTTACTACAGCTAATTTAGACATAGGACTGCTTTCCACCCTCATGCACATTTGTACTTCAGAAAAGTTACAGATATGCAAGTCTTGACTTTCTAAAACAGCTTTACTGAATGTAGGATAAGAGGATCATGATTACCTAAGGAGGACACCGTTTAATAAACTCTGTGTTAATAAATTAGGAGAATGGCCCCTTAGCTAGGCTGACAGATTTCTGCCTGCATTTAATATAATGAGAAGAAATAATAAAGTTCAGGTCAATAGGACTTTAATTTTCAGAAGTACAACACTGCCTGGAAGCAAGTTTAATGAAAAGTTATAGAAGTATGATGATTCTACAGTATTCTCTACTTCCTCAGAATAAAAAGTATTAACAGATTATGTTTGCATTTATGTTGTTTTCTTAAATTACACACAGAAATACATATAAACTCTTCTTTCCTTGGCAGGGTGATAACAAACAAGAATGTCTGCCCTCTTACGCCACTGAGCAAATCACAAGTGTTAAACATGCTCTGAAGGCAGTAAAATAGCTGCTAGGGTAACACTGCAGTTCAGGGGGAAAAAACAACAAACAGCAACCCCAAAACATGAAGGCAGCAAAGGCAATGCAGAGCTGTCACCAAACCCTGTGAAACTGGAACTGAAGGCACTTAGTTAAGCTGGTAGAAGACTGGTACTCAGAATGAGTTGCCAGATGAAACTATGAAGGCAGATGTCTGTTTGTTCAAAAAAGGATATGGATTAATTCAGGCACAACAAATTATAACATTTCTTAAAGAGGATAGATAAGCATACCTCTGAAGTCCCTAATACAACTATGAATGAGGGGAATAGGTGAGCAGAAGTGCTCATACTCACATCCCTTCCCAAATGTCACCCCTTCTGCCACCGTCAGAGGTGAAAAAAAGTGCTAAATTGCCTAACTCAATAGGATATTTTTTAACACGTTTTTAGTAAAAAGCAGAGATCAAATTGCATTAGATATTTAAAATCTAAAAAACCCAGAACTATCTTGAAAACTGAGCAAATGGGTGTGATTTGTCAAATCTTTTGCAACAAACCTCATCCTCCATTAGAAGCATTCAAAACAGTTTGTTTATTGTAACATCGCAGTGGCTTCTACACTAAAAATCTTTTTAAATTACAATCTCAAAAACAAGATTCTTAAAACATTGAACAATTTGAATTTTGTATATTTTTGCTTTTCAAATAGGCATCCCTTAAATCTGCTATTCCTGAAGAAGCTAAAAGCAAACTGAAATACTGTGATGTTGCTTCAGTCCAGTTTTTAGTGCTCATTACTTAATCTGTTACTTTATTCTGTAGAAGGCTGGCACATAAGATGAGCAAAATAAAACTTTGGTGTTTTGGAAGACAATTCAGTTCAGACTTTGTCAAAAGCTACTAAAAATTAATTTTCTCCCCAGTAGTAGAATATGGTCCACTATTATGTTACTTAACATTATTAATAGTTCTGAAAAGACAGAGGTGAAAAAAATGAACAAAAGATAGGTCAATTCTGCTTCATTTTGAGGTCACAACATGCTGCAAACAACTTCACTGTTTAAAATTATAAAGACTATTTTAATATACCTCAAATTCCTAGAAAAATATTTTTAAGATTAATAAAAAGGAATAACTTCTGTTTATGTAGTAGTAGGACAAGCCCAACCTCTGAACTTTAAGCAAGAAAAGCTCTTTAGACCAACTGTAGTTACTTTCATCTATTACAGTAAGTGAGAGCAAAACATTTTCAACTGAAACTCAGACGCTGATAGAGCAGTTTTAGGTATCACAGCCTCCACAGGTGTGCTCATGGTATAATATTACACACACTTTCATAAACTTGAAAAATATCCTACAAATTCCCAGAACTATTTCTAGGCTATATACTGTATTGGTAAGACTTGATAGTTTAAAAAGGAAGAATTATTAAAAAGGGCAGTTCTATAGGAATAGGCAACATGAATTCTTCAAAAGATATGTTTTAAAGGATACGGTATTTTTATTTCTAGCCTGACCAAAAAGAGTGTTTATTAGAAAAGCATGTCTCAACTCTGACTTAGAGCATTTACACTACTTCTGGTAGCCATAACACCTTAAGATTTAACTCATTCTACTCTATTAAATTCACCTATCCCTTGTTGATGACAGTAAAAACCATCTTCACCCATTGTTTATTTCAGTACCTGAGTCTTTCGATTTTTAAGAATTAATATGACACTGTATATTACCTACTGGTAACTGTAGGTTAATTAAGCTTTTTGGAGGCTGATCTAGCATACATGTAGCAGCTGTTTGTTAATCTAAACATCAAAATCTTGTGCCCAAATGGAAGGTAAAGTCTTCTCTAATGTACAGAAAAGTTTCAAGTGTAAAACCTCACATTTTAATTCCCCCCCACACACACACACTTAAATGTTTTACAGTTTTATAACAACTTTGTGATTTCAGACCAGCATTGGAGCTTTAACCCTTATAGATCTGGAAGGAGTGACACTCCTTGAACGTTTTAAACATGCCAACAAAAACTTTGGTTTTAATCTTTAACTTTAAATTGTCACATTATCGATGTTTTAGTTTAGTTGATATTGGGCAGACCTGAACCACCAGAGATGGCCACAACTGTGCTACGTTGAAAACCATTTAATGAATCCAATCTGTGAAAATCATGGCAGTAATTGATTATGGTTGATCACTATGATTAGCACAATAGCAGTGCTTGAAACCACTCGATCAACTGTAATCTCAATTTTTGAAGTTTTAAAACTACATTTAAGTTTCTTATGTAATAAATCAAACTGAGCATTACTGATTCCAAAATTAGAATATCTAAACAAGGCATCAGGAAACTCTCACTGAAATGATAACTTCAGAAGAAAGCATGTAATAAAGGCCCTTTTGAGAAACACCTCTGGAAGATTTATGTTAGGTGTTTTTCAGTTATCCTGTGCATGCACTGTAATTATGAAAGCAAAGTCTTATAACTATTTCACTTTGTTTTGAACAATGCAAGTTGTTTTATTTATGCAATGTAACTGTATGTTGTTTATATCTGTTTTTTTCATATTGGAAAAAGTGTCTAAACTTGAATACCAACAGACATTATTGTAATATGTGAAGCTACAGTTCAAAGTACCTTAATCATAAAACTGTAATCCAACAAAATGTTTTTTACTATGCTTCATGAATAGAAAAAAATGCAAAATATTGGGGATCAAATCTATCCAACCATTCTAATGGGTGAAGACTCAGGTTTAGGTTTGGGGGTTTTTTCCCCCTCTAAAACACTGTCAACAACTTCAATACTGGACAAAGGATTTACCAGAGTGAAAACAACATTCTAGAGCTGTGTGCTTTCTGAAGCTGCAAAGTAACTGCTTAAAACTGCTGGAGTACTCGTTTGCAACCACTAATGAATATTTAAATCACATTTCAAAAACTTCCTATAAAACCTACCAGAAAATTCCATCAGATGGTTCTTTTCTTCAGTACTTATTTCACCATTTTTGATGAATGTACTTTCCAAGGTCAAACCAAATGTTAAGGGATTACTTGCCTTTCACAGATCACACTTTAAATGTTTGCAGGATTCTAAGAAGAAACTTAATAGCTAAATCACTTGGTTTGGGGAGCTCTTAATACACCTCCAGAGACAGTGACTTGAAAAGCTAAAGTGTTAAAACACAGACAAGATTATGGAAGGAGTTCTGCAGTTTTCCTGTTGCTCCAGTTTTAATATGCAGCCAAATTCTACAGAATCACCAGCTGGTTTAGAAAATGTTAAATACGTCATAATTTGGAGCCACAGTTGACGCAAAACAGAATTTAATGCATTCTTAGGGGCACAGTGGGAGGGAAGAGGCAGGGAATAAGATCTATTAAATCTAAACTTACCCAGAAGTAATCAGTTCCAGTTCCCTGAAACTGCACAAGGGAGGTATAGCAGCACAGTATACTCTGTTCTGGCAGGTATAATATTCTAGACTTTCTTACTTCTACCAGTGAAACCCCTCCTCTGAGCATGGAACTACAGCTTTTTTTCAAGCATCTATTTTGCTTCCCACCTCCTTGAAGTCTCATGCTACCTACAGTTACAGCTGAATGTTACTTCCCATACAAAGGTTAAAACCACTGTTATTAACCTGAACTGGTATTCAGATTTTGCCCTGCCTATTTCTTTGTAAAGATTTTTAATAATTTTATTTTCATTGCTAAAATGAAGCAATGATAAGCTTTTTTTTCTTAGAAAATGCATATATTTGACTACAGGTACATTTCCCAGACAATGAAACTGTGCATTCGGACAATGTGATTCCCTGTGATCAGGTACTTCCAGACACCCTCCCAAAATAAGCTTCTAAACAAATTTAATTTTCCACAGACCTTATACTGCACAGCTAAGGGATTCAGACTTGCATGGAAACAAAACAAAAACAACAAAAGGAATATGGCTGTGGCAAAAGTTATGCAAAGGCTAAATAACCTTTAGCTTGACTATTTTCTTTTCATAGAAGAAAAGTTGTAAGGCTGCATTAATCCCTCAGATACAACAATATCTCAGCTACCTGCTGCCAAATGACAATAGCTAGTGCTTTCTTTAGTTTACTGAAACTAGTAAAAATCAAATCAGGCTTTCAAAATGATGATGACAAACAGGCTTGCAAAATATTTTCCCCAGTTCTTCAAGAATAAACATGAAGTATGGTAATAGAGGGAAACAGACCAGTTGTGCCTTTGCAATTAATAGTATAAAGCAAGTGTGGGTATAAGGGACACTACAGGGCTAGCTAAAGGGACTTCATCCTTCCCATCCGCTCCATGTCTCTTATTCTCAAATTTCATCTGAAATTCATTCATCTCCTACAGAAACTGTCAGAACAGTCAGCTGAGCAAGTATTTAGTACGTGGCAACAAGCAAACACCACCTGCCATTTACAAGGGAACAACACAGAGATCAGGTGAGCAGTAAAACAGAGAAACTAGGTTCTATCATACATCTGCAAAAACTGTAATCAAACCCAGGAGGCCACCCTCTAGAACAGGCAGGTCACATTGCAAAAGCACTGAGAAAAATTTCCAAGGCAGCAGCTGAAGTGAAACTGATGATACCTCCGTTCTGTCTCTTGATTTGGCACCAGCATTTCTCCAATTCCGTAAACTAACACAAGGAGCTAAATCCACAACAGAACTTTAATTTAAAACCACTACAGGACACCACAAACTAAACTTCTGAAGACAACTCAGGTGTTTGGCCAAGCAGATTTAAATGTGACTGCACATTGGCTGCATGTTACAAAGCATGCAGTGGCAATGCCTACTTAATTAGGTCACCCTCCACCTCCACAGACCCTTATCAATCCTGACAAGGCTACTGAGGTGTTTTTTTTTGTAAAGTCTTGCTAGATTCCTCACTCATTTCCAAACGCTGCCATACAAAATCCATTTTAGGGGACTGGTAATAGTGTAGAGACTCCTCAGACCATTGAATGTTTTGTCTTGTCAAACTATAGCCTCAAAAGCTAATTTAATAATAGAATACTTCAAATTGCCCAAGGAAAGGGCCATTTATAGATCATATACCACACTTTTCCACTTTGTTTCTTCAGACAGCTGCAAGTTAAATTATATTTCCCTACTACAGTGTCATGGTTTAACCCTGGCTGGCAACCAAGCACCGCAAAGCTGCTCGCTCACTCCCCCCTGCCCCCCACAGGATGGGGGAGAGGATTGGAAAAGTAAGTGAGAAAACTCATGAACTGAGATAGACAGTTTAATAGGTAAAACAAAAGCCATACACGCAAACAGAGCAAAACAAGGAATTCATTCGCTACTTCCCATCAGCAGGCAGGTGTTCAGCCATCTCCAGGAAAACTGGCCTCCATCAGGCATAACAGTTACTTGGGAAGACAAACGCCATAATACCAGATGTCCCCCCTTCCTTCTTCCCCCAGTTTATATACTGAGCATGACATCATATGGTATGGAATATCCCTTTGGCTAGTTTGGGTCAGCTGCCCTGGCTGTGTCCTCTCACAATTTCCCCTGCCCCTCCAGCCCTCTTGCCAGCAGGGCCTGAGAAACTAAAAAGTCATTGACTTGGTATGAACATCACCCAGCAGCAACCAAAACCCTGAGTGCGCTATCAACATTGTTCCCACACCAAACCCAAAACACAGTACTGCACCAGCTACTAAGAAGAAAATTAACTCTATCCCAGGATATGCGGCCATGAATGCCCAGAACGAAATTATTCTAGAACTAAGGTTGATAGTTAGATCTTTTGAATTTTCAGAAAGAAGCTCATTTATGTAACTTAATACACATTCAAGTCCTTGAAAGCCACAAGATTTAGACATAAGGCATGCAACACAACAACTCTCCTAGCAACAGTAATTTTACTCAGCTGACCAAACCTAGCCACAGGTAATGAATGGTGGTGATAATTTTGACCTGACAATGTACAGTTCTATTCCAGACTTGAACACCAGCATGATGGAAAGTTGAATACATTGAGGAATGGCAGACACTGAAGTTGTCCTTGAAGGCTTTCTATCAGCCAAGTCAGATAGTCATCTACTCCACAACAGTGCCATTCTTAAAAATGACTTGAAGATAACCTCTTGGGTTCCCTTCCAGGCTTTTTAAAAATTATTTAATCTGCATGCTATATATGGTTGAACCTGATCTCAGTTTTTCCTCAACATATTCCAACAAATACTGCAGAATAAAATAGAAAATTCTGCTTCTGAGACAGAGTGCTTATCAAGGTATCACCCTGCTATGGTACTGTCAAACCAGATCAGTGCTTCAGGGAGTTCTTGAGAATTTGAAACATCTCTCCTTCTACTGCCTTCACATAAAACTTCACATATGGTCAGCTCCCAGAGGAATCTTGCTTCCCCAGAAGCTGTGAAACCATTTGATTCTGATGCACTGCTAACCCCAGTGAACAAGAACAGGTTAGCTGGTTGTGACTATAGCAAGAATGGCTGGAAGCACTACTTGAAAGTTGGAATTGGCTTTATACTGCTTCTCAGAAAACAATCGGACAAAAAGCTAGTTTAGGAGTAGGAGCAATGTCTTTAGTCTTGCTCCTCCTGCTGTCAGTCCAAATACAGTCTAACACTTAAGTTTTCGGTAAGAAAGGAAAACACAGTTAATGTCACCTGTGTGTTCAATAAATGCATATAATTAGCATAACAAAACTCTTGCTTTATATAAGAAAAGTCCAAATGGGTCCACCAGCTTTATAATTAATAACAGCTTCTGAGGAAAAAAGGAGCATCTTCTCTCCAGACCAATGGAAGAACTGGTTTTTTACTTGTCTTTATAGTGTTTATTCTCTTCTGTTGAAAAGGGTGATAGGGAACAGAATTAGAACTATGTCATGTCATTTCTCCCACCTTACCACTAAAAGAGCAATGCATATAAAAGACAGTTTGACACATCACATCCAGTGGATTAGATAGATTTCAATGGATTCATAAAAGCTGTGTAGCTCAGATGTCATAACTACATGTCTAAAAAAATCCTAATCCTCAACTCTTGCAGGTGAGTGTCGATCTCTTCTCCTGAGTAACAAATGAGAGGAGAAGAGGAAATGGCTTCAATATCAGGGGAGGTTCAGAGTAGATATGAAGAAAAAATTCTTCACTAAAAGGATAGTCAAAGCATTTGAACAGGCTGCCCGTCTTCACTAAAAGGATAGTCAATTTAAAAAGGTGTGTAGACATGGCATTTAGAAACATGGTTTAGCAGTAGACTTTGCCAGTTTACAGTTGTACTCTGTGATCTTAAGGGTCTCTTCTGAACTAAATGATTCTATGATTCTATCAGTTCAGCTGTACATGGATGGCCAGTGATTCCCAGATAAACCACCAGCCTTCACTATTCCAAAAAAAGTCATTTGTATTTTAGACACAGCATCATCACAGCATTCAAATTCCATGTGTGATAAGCATTAGCTAAGAAAAATGAAACAGTCCTTTCTGAGGAATACCAAGAGCAAACTGCTTTATCATAGGAAAGTCCTGTTGAAAGTTAGTTGAAATTCCATAAAACAAATTGTTGCTTTAAGGGACAACAGTTGGTGTAATGTCTTCAACTATTAGTATAATCTACAGAAAATTCCAAGTCACGTGACATACATGAAAAACTTTTGTAGAGACTGAACTGATAAGAGCCAGGATAGGTCCCCCAATGTCTTTCAAGTAAAGCCCTTATGAGTGTAACGTGTTTCTAACATGAGCTTTGAAGAAGCTCAGCTGTGTTTTACTGTGCAACTGCATGATCACCAGTATCAACAATAGAAAGCACAGGTTTGCAGCAGCCCACACTACTTCAGCTTAAGATCAAGTGGCCATTCTAATAACTCTAGTCAGTTTAAGAGCTTAGAATCTTGATTCATGTCTCTATATGTATTTATTACCCTCTGAAAGTGAATTACACCCAATTATTTTTAATTCGTTTACTGCTTTCAGTGGAAGAATGTTTAAAAAATGCTTTGCAGTCACACCATGTGAAGGAGTAAACAGCTTATTCCATCATATGAATGAATCTTCCTCAGTAACAGAGTTTATAAAAATCCTACAGTGTCATCTTGACTAAGCTAACCTTTTTCATAATTGATACTTTTATTAAGGTACATTTTCTGCATTTTATGTTCAATTAAGGTCTGAAACACTACTTGGAATGACCTTCCTCCTCTCAATAGTTCAAGAGTCTCACATGAAAAGTTTATGAACATTCCCACAACTCATAGTACTAGAAGGCAGTACAGAATGTTAACTTAAAACAATTCAATTCCCAAATCAACAACTACATCCAACAATTATTTATAGTACATCTAATCTTATCAGATCAAGAACAATCTCTTCTTCCTTACAAAATTTTAACTTGATCAAACTGCTAGCTTTTTTATATTTGTAATATGCACATACACTAAGGAGATATGCATCACTGTGTTAATCGGTTCTCAGAACTTATGAAAGTACAAAATAATACTCGTTATTTTTGTTTTCCGGTTTAAATTATGTTAAGGAGGTTACTGACTTTAGTCCAAAAGCTTAAGGTATATGCTATGACAGAGGCCATGTATGCAAGAGATCAGCTAACAGGGTAAATGAAGGCAGCTGAAAGTAGGTACATGTAAAATAATGAAGCTTTTTAGCAGTAAATAGAAGTGCAATATTTCAAAAGCAACAAAGAACAGCTTTGAAGAAAAATCTTAAATATATTGATTGGTCCTTTTTTTTTTTCATTTGCAGTTCCATTACTTACATACACTAACATGAGACGTTCTTAATATTTTGCCTGTATTTGGAGTTACAATAATATACACTCATTCCAAAAGTAACTAGGAAAAACACTGAACAAAGTTAAACAGTAATTTTTAAAACTTTCAATAAAGGTGGAACTACCTAAACTCCAAGGTATCCGCTGTCAAAGAACATTGAAAATCAAACGATGTTACAAACTGTGTGACAACAGATGTTCAAACAAGGGTCGTAGGATAATTGTATTAAGAGAAAGAACAATCTCTTAATATAAGATGTGCCTCAGAGTGAGCTGATGAGCAAAGTTTCAGTTCATAAATACTTCATCAGCTAGCCCATGTGAATGGAAGCAATCAGAGGTGGTACAACATTCAGCTCTGCATGAAGAAATCTTAAAGTAATATAGGCTTTCCCAAACTACTGAGTTGCAGGAACATTTTTCTAACCTCATCTCCTAGTCCAAGTTTACTTTAACATTCTGCACACTTCGTAATATTGCCTGATCTTTATGACTCTTGAACTTAACCAATGCCATTGAAATTGTAGCAAGTACACAAATCAATACATTCTCACAAGCTGCGTGAAAAACAGCTGGTTCAGGAAGGACCTTAATCCTTAATGCCCTTGCTGACAGAGACTACTATGAATGCACAACCCTTACTAGCTGCCTGACAATTCATGTGTGAACTCAAGTTTTGAGGAATCTTATTTATTTAATTGAGCAACTTAGAACACAAAACACTTCAGAACAGAAATGGAAAGAAATACAACATGGCAAAAGGGTAACTTTTCTTGTAATGTGTATATAATGATCCTAAATGAAGGATCAGTCCTCACAACAAGTTTAAGCAAGTTGGATGTACCACTTGAATCCTAAATTAACCCACACAGGATTTCTTCACAGAAAGGCATAACTAACATTAGACAGGATCAGAGAAGTGAAGAAAAGTGCAATTCATGCAGCATTAAGGCAGTTAAGGGAAACTTTACCTTCGAAGTGGCATATGAAAACATTACGCAGCATGAAATCCTTTGGTCAAATTATTTAAATTTGTTCATATACTGAAAACGCACTATTAACCTCTTTTCAATGTAAGTGAGGTGTTAACAAGAAGGAGCACATATGAATGGAGACAAAACATTGCCTGAATTAACTACTGCTTTGTGAAATGGATCACCTTTGTAATACAAATCAAAGGGAGAACAGAAACAGATCAAGTTTATTCTCCCCAGGACAAAATTTACAAACACTATTAATAGAGAAACTTGTCTTCCTACTTTTTACTTCCCCACACTCTGCCAACCCAGATGGGTTTTCAGTCATCTGGCAAAAGCAGGAGGGAAACCACACCTCTGAGCAATTTCACAGTGGAGATTCCATCACATGAAACACTTAAGCAGCTGCCAAAGCTAAATCCCACTCCTCCCTGTCTGATGAAGGATAACATTTTTTTTTTCTTACCTGATTTGCTGTTTATTGCTCTCTAGCTGGAGCACACAGTACTTTTAGTGGTCACTACTACTACTGCTACACTACAAAAGTCCTGGAACTTTCTTCTTCAGCTATCTTCTCCATAATCGGTGTATCCTTTTGTAGGCAACCAAATGGAAAAAACAATCAATCTAACACCAAGGAAAGCCCAGAAGGGTGGGAACAACAGCAGGAGATGAAAATCGTTAATAGAACAGGGGTTGGAGATTCCCTGAGCCTGTCCAAGGAAGGTCTCAAACACTTGCAAGATCAAACAAAAGTCTACTTTGTATGACCCTGAAGAGGAACTAAAGACTGATAAGAGAGAATAGCCTGCTGAAGGATGGGTAATGGGCCAAGTAGCAGCGGAGTCCGAAGTTTTCTGCAATAACTGGGGGAAGATAAATGTGGAAAGGGGAGATCCCAACCACAGGCTCAATTCAATGCTAAAGGACTTGCCCTGCTTGCGCCCCCCAAAGAAGCATGTGTGCTAATTTACATGGCAAGCAAAGCTGATTTAAGTAAGAGGTAGTCCACATTAAAAGATAAGAATAAAAAAAGGAAGGCAAGTACCATTTTGGGGGGAATAAGAAAAAAGAAGTGACTTCTGGATGAGTGCTCCTACAAGAAACACCCCGTCGGCAGGCCCGATGCTAGACCCAGGACTGGTGATCCCTCCCCTGCTTCTCTTTTCCTGGTAAGTAACACAAGGCATAAAACTTTATACACATGGTGATTGATAAGCATTTCTACTAGCCAATTATTTGCCAACGAGCCTAACTATGGAATAAAGTCTTTGTTTACCTACAGACTTCAGGTATTGTGTATATCCTATTCCAACCAACAGAGTCACCAAATCTGAGGCACTCCTCCCTCCTTGGCAGGACACGACACCTCTCTGGTTTAGCAACATAAACAGCACTCGTTTGATGTTCTGAACTTACCTCAAGCACTATAATCTTATTTTAATAATCACAGTAATATACTTTGCTAACGGATAACTTGTTCTGAACATTTGTATCTCACCTTTGACAGAAGCAATTTCACACAGGAAACATGGCCCTCGTAGACTGCTGATAGGAGTGGTGTGATATTATGTTTGTCTGGAGCCTGTAAATTGAGACACAATTTCACACAGCATTAAAAGGTTTCACTTTCGAATTTTTTTTTGTCAACAGAAGACTGAAGGTAAGGATTTAAAATATCCAGAAACTTATTCCCTCAAGACGTTTTACTCTTCTTTGTAAAAAGAATGGTCATTGTTTAAAAAAAAAAAAGGTAACAGCAAGATGTTTCTTCCATAAGTCTTCTAGGTCTATATATATAAAAATATATATGCTATTTCTATATATAAATATATATTCTAGGTATATATACACACATATATATGTATTTTTAGGCCAATAGTAGAAATTGTGGGGTTTCAGCTGACAAATTTTGACCAATTTACAAACACTACTGCTAATTCTTCCATTTCCCAGCCAGTCTGACTTCAGAAGCTAGTTTTGGCTGAAACATTATTTGGGCTGTCTTCTCTAAACTATAATCCTGGAAAGAACAAGAAATGGAATAACTGCGATGTTCTTTTCCCCTCTATTTTTTACTCCTCTCTAGTTAGAAGGACTTCTGAGGGAGACAGTCTTTTCAGACACCAAGGGAAAAATCCAAGCCATTTTGTTACGGACTAAGTCTAAGAGGTTTTACACATTAACTTTCAGACAAGCATTCTAAAGCATAGTTTTTGGGGTATATGGTTAAAAAATTTTGAAACTTCACTTTATGGAGAACTACACTATTTTGAAGTGCCAATACAGTCCAGCACATCTTTTCACAAAAAGATCCATGCATGTCAAGATACAGCAACATGACTAAATTTGTACAAGTAAGAAAGTCTCAAAAAAAAAAAGCACAGCAATAACAGTTGATTCTACTCTAGCCAAAGATGCATTGCACTGTCTTCTGAAGTCTCTTCCAACAAATATATAGTATGTATTCCATGTAAACTTCATTTAGATGTGATGACTCCATTTATTTTTCTAAACATGGTCAAATTAAGTTTAAACTTTTTATAGCTACAAACAGCTTTTCCTACTGTGTCCAAAAAGAATAAAAACATTTAATAAAAATAATTTTAAGCTTCTAACCTCTAGAAGCCCACCACAAATTAAGTGCATCCAATTTTTTCACTTAATCTAAGTCCTTCAGTAACCTTAGCACTTATACCAATCCCTTGTGTGTGGGGGCAGAAGACCCTAGCATCTGTTTGCAAATTGAGGTACATACATTAATATCAGCTCCTTTCAATAGCAGAAATTCCAGAATCTCAAGCTGTCCACAGTCTGCTGCATAGTGAAGAGGCTTTCTCCCACCTTCAAGTGTCCGGTTGACATCTTCACCCTTCAATGTAAACATAATCTAATAAGCAAAATTTTAGAGCTAACACACCAAGAGCTTGGACAAAAAGTCCAACACTTTCAAATATGCTGAAGAATGTCCCATTGAAATATTTAAGTCATTGCCCAAGAAAACTGAAAATTAAGTTGCTCGATTTCCTTCCCATCATCTATGCATTTAAAAATGTAAGACAATCTTTGTCCCTCCTTCCACACTGCATCAAGTGTATTGAGTACCCAAATGCACTTGGTAGCATGTATTATTAAAAAAAATACCATCAGAGCTTGTAAAAAAACGCTCACATTTTGCTTCTTTGCCTGAACTGAGACCCTAGTTATCTGGCCAAGTTACTTTACCTACTTCTACACATACTGAAGTTTCACACACTGAGAAACCAGATGCATAGAAATAAGTCAGCATCGTAACTATTAGCAAGTGAATACAGATCATCCATAATTAAAAACCCAATTATGAAACTGCCCATTCTGTTTTATAAATAGCACCCAATAATTCTACACGACACAAAAGTCTGAGAACAGTCAACCAAATCAGGACACAGGAAGCTGTATTCTAATGCCACTCATACTAGTGAATCAAGACCTTTCTCAAGGCGTAAACAAAATTTAATTCAGTGAGTGCCTAATCAGCTTTATTTCTTCACCTTAGGTTGGGCAACTAAGGATAAACTGATTTGCTGCACTTCAGTAATGACAAGGTGGTACTGGAAACCAAATACTGACAAGCTATGTGGTAAGTGAGTTCCTTCTTGTTTGTATGTGCAAGTAATAGTATTTTAGGGAGTGGCTAAATTTAGCATCATATCTCCACAGAAAAACAATCAAAAGAATTACAACTGCAGCACCAATTCATACTTCTCTAGAGCCCCTGCAGTTCTCTCAGTCCTGCCCCAAATCTCTAGAAAGTCCACAGAATAGAGGGCTTGACACATCTTCTAGACATTACCTCCCTTCTAAGAATAGAAGGAGGACTGTCAGAAGGAAATCTTATTCTGCATCTAATGTTCTGTATTATCAGTTTTATACTACTGGCCAAGTAACAAGATGATCTCTGAATTCTCTCCTAGCAGCAGGATATTAAATTCTCATAATACACTCTGTTGAAAGTCAAACCAACACCACAGCATTTAACTAAACCACTGTACATTCTGCGGTCTCAGAGGTCAGGACCCAGTTCTTACACTATTGAAGGTTCTGGCTTCAGAGAAGAATAAAGTAGCTGCAAGTAGCACAGTGAAAATAACTCTGCAACTGCTGTTACTGACCCAAAAATATGACTATGGCTTCCAAAGTATGTTGGATATAAGGAAAAAGACAGTTTTACCTATGATTTTCAGAACAGCAACAAATTGTACCTCTAAACAAAGTCCACCGCGCTTTTAGCTATGTGGGCTACCAACACGGTACAACAGTTTATAATGTAAAATTCCAACATGACTAACTGAAGGTCTAACTTTGTTTACCAGTAAAATTGTTGCAGATAGTTTTGTGATGTAACTTCCCTTCCCTTTTGCTAAGCTCTACCCATATGCTTATTTGCACCTTGCCACTTCCCATCAATTTAAAAAACAGCTGACATTTAAATATAACACACAATGTTTGCAGATACATTAAGGACTGGGATGCATAACATTAGCAAGCTAACCACGTAAAAGCCATGCAATCACTACTCTGAAGAGGGCTTTAAAAACTCCTGTTATGTTTGACACATGCTAAGACATGGCAAGTAAGAGGGTAAGGGAGAAGGCCAAGCAAGTAATACCTGGGCCAGTGCACAGTAAAGCTAAAGCATTCAAATTCAAGAACAAGTTTAGAATCATCATGTCTAAAGATTAGAACAGCCTAGCAAAACTCCCCCTTCCTTAAGGTCATAAATATTTCTCCCATTGGCTTACATTATCAGATTATTTCTTTTTTTGTTTTAAAGAATATACCACAGACCCCCTCTGTTCTCTCCTAAGCTGGCTGTAGAATAAATCCCTGCTGGATAATAAACTTTTGGAAGGAAAAAACATCACCTGTATGCAGAATTTTCTCTTAAAGATGATGAAAGCTTACTTACAGGGGAGTACCTAGCAAAAAGTCTGCAAAGATGTCCCAAACGCAGATTACACAAATTTGAATACCAGCATTGAGAAAATGTATCGGCAGCATTCAAAATCAGAGTTTCAGTCTGAATTAACAGAACCAAGATACCCTGAAAGTTACAAAAATAATAAAAAAAAAGCAAGTACTCCTAGATTCTGCAATAAATGGTCAAATATCCAGTTGTTCCATGGGTGTGAAAAGCCACGGTAAAACAGAACACTGAATGTTATAAAACTTTGTTGGGTCTTTTCTACTCCTGGTTCAAGACATATAGAAATAGGAAGGGAAGACAAATCAACCCATTTCATAAAAAGGGATCAAACCCTGGCACAAGCACCTGCTTTAAGTGCAGTCTCTAACACATGTATGTCAGAAAACTCGCAGGACTCGTCATAAGTAATTTTTCCTCTGGCCTTTAGATCTCCTATTTGTGTTGTCTGGGGCATCTCCCCACAGAAGAGCAGTGGTCTCCAAAGTGGGGTGCAAAAACCCAGACAGGTGTGCAGGACAATCCATTGGGGTGCAATAAGAAAAAAATTTTGCACTGTTAATAAAATGTAAAATAGTGTATATTTCAACTTTAATTTCCATTTTTGAGCATGTTTTATAACATACATACTACATAATACATGTATAAAATTTATTTATAAATATAGAGATATTGGTGGAACATGCTGGAAAATTATTTATTGATGAGGTGCATGATCAAAAAGTTTTGGAGGCTACTGGTATAGAGCTCTATCGGTATCCATGGGAACAACAAATTAATTCTTTTTCAGAAGGAGCTTCATGCTGAATAGTTTCAGTAGAAGTTGTATAGGTAAACTGAAAACCCCCTAAACCATACCCCTACACACAAGTTACACAGATTAAAGACCAATTGTCACAAAACTCACAAGGACATCTTTACAGTTTTGCTTGTGCAAAGAGAAAGTGCGTTTAGACATGAAAATACTGATTTCATATCTTTAATTGAAATTCTATTAACATTTTCTATCTTTATCTACACCAGCTTCCATTTATATGCTTAAATAAGTCTAAGATACAAGTTTCATATAAAATCACCTATAAAAATGGGGAAGTCAGGAAACTGCTTGAACCCTCATGTTCCAAATTAGTAATACACAGGTGAAAAAGACAGTAGTTACCAGTTACAACAATAAACATTTTACTTGGCTAGACAGTGATACGAAACATCTAACACCCTAGATAAGGTTATTAAAGATTAACTAAACAAGCTGCTGTTCTCTTTTGAGCTTTGGATATACAATCCTGTGAGTGTTGACTTTTGTCTTCACTGGATGAGCACTCCAAGTTGGATTCTCTTGCTCTTCAACTTGGAAGTATTCTGTTTAGCTAAGCTAGGGAGAGATGTTTACTTACATGGGCAGTTGGATTTTCAGTTCTGACAGCCTGACCAGCCATGACAGACCACATTTTGTATAGGAAAAGCATCTTCTCTATATGGTGACATGCAAAAAGTGATTGACTATGCACTACAGAATTCAAGCATTCGCATTAGCAAAGAAATTATACTATATAGTAGCCATAGCTACAATGCTGATTCACCTCTTCATATGATAAAAAAATACCTAAGCATAAGGTCAAGACTTGAGCCCCTCATAAATAAGGCAGCTCTGGTCAAGGTGTGGCTAATTATGCCAACAAAACAAGACAAAGTGGTCTCTGAAGCCCTATGACAGGCAAAGGCAGGAAAGAGTGCAGGAAGAATTAAAAAAAAAAAAAAAAAAAAAGAGTTCTCTCTATGTAAAGTTTTGTGAAATTGCTGTGTTTTCATATAATATTGGCCAGAGACATTATACCGAATGTTATAAACTCCCGTATCAGCAATCTTTTCAAGTGATGTTTCTCAATACTGAACTTGCAGACAGCAAAGTAAGCGAGATTTTTGGTAGGATAAAACTCAGACTATATTAAATAGCTGCTAAAGGTTTTCTTTTAAAAGACAATACTCTGCACAGGTCAGAACACACATGAACTGCCAAAGAGCATGATTTTTCCTTTACACCCGTAGGAACAAAATCTTACATACATTAGACAAAAAGTGATAGAAAATTTTCCCAGGAACATTTAAGGGACTTTTGTCATCTTCTAGAATCTAACATAGCAGCAAACTAGTTAATTGTTACGAGGGTACTTTGAAGGAGACTTAGTTAAGCCAGAATCAAAGAATCATATTAACTTCAAAATAAAAATATATTTTCAAAGGCCTGAAAGATTACTTAGTTTCACTTTCTAGAGTGGACCTACACATTCACTAAGAATTGTGTAAACCTTTGTGCAAAGCCTCAGAAAAGAATTTGCCCTTGCAAAAGGAAAGACATGATCACCTTTTAACAACCTTCCAGAATATGCTGAGTTTACTTAGTCAGACATTTAAGGCTATGTCTGGTATAAGCCACATCAGTAATGTTTTTCTTTGCAGATCAACGACCTAGAGCACCAGCTATGCAGTAACATTAAAAACCAGTTCAACACATGAAACATCAGAACCAGCAGTCAGCAGGTATCTGCCTTAATCCCCTCTATTAAAATCAGATTACAGGTAAAGAAAAGCCTCTCTGTGAATCTCCAGTTACTAAACAAGACGGCATGAGAAGATTTTTATAACATGTTAATCTTATGTCCTACTTAGAAATATCACATACATGGATAACAGAATATTCAATTAGAAAGGCTTTAAATATCATATTAATTTTTCAGTGAAGGACAGGAAAATAAAAACTCAAAGCTCAGCTCTAAATACTTTCAAGAATTTTCTCTGCTTTTTAAATAACTAATAGTAGGGTTCATTATAGCATCCTCCGAATGCAACTATCATCCACTTTCTGTAATGGAGCAATTAAATCCAAAAGATCTGTTCTAACTAATTTCTTAAGTGAGTGCTGTCAAAATTATTTACTCTTGAACTTTCTTGAACTTAATTCTTCAACTAACCTCTATCTCACACAATTTCCTTGCTCCACTTTTTCTGCCAACATACCTACACAAGCCAGGCTGTATCTCATGTCCTTTTACAGTTAAAAAAGCCAAAGCTTGCCTGGAATTCAGTTCCATCCCTGTGCACTCTGAGAAAGTGCCTACATTCTTCTTTGTTACCCACCCCCCAATTCCACTTTTCATGCTCCCCCTTTTCATACCTAAGATCAGAGAGGAGTCCCCTGACAGCCAAGCTGCCCTCCTGCTGGATGTCCCAAATCTGGAAGGATCTGCACCTTAACAGCTGCCTTGAATAAATTCTGCCAAATTTAATTCCTTATTCTTTTGCAGCCCAGTTGAAAGTATGAATCAGATTTCATTGACTTTCGTCCCTAATGCACATTATGAAATCAGCTCAATGGAAATGTTGAATAAACAAGTTTAGTCATAAATTACAAGTTCTGAAAGTCTTTATTTACTGGGCATATTATTTAATCACACCAAACTGACACTGTCCTTGAATAGACCCCACCTTTTCTGTAGGCTTTATTACACAGACTGTATTCTATGCACCCCTTCGTCTAGCTTTACCTGCTAACCCCCTGCTTTCCCAGTTCCCATCAGTTTCAAAGGCATCAACACTTAAAGCGAAATGAGCTGAACCAAACTTCATCTAGTGCCACTCTAGCATTTCTACAGGATATTCCATGTGCTTCAATCACAGGCTTACGTTGCAGTGGCACACCAACCACAACCAAATTCGAGCCAGCTATTCACCTGGGCACCATGGTTTGCCAGTAGTGTTGCTCTAGAATATTATTGCCATGCTATTAAAGTCACAGCTCACCCATCAGTTTAGCACCGATTTTCTCCTGTGTAGCAGTTACAGTATCACTACTCTTATCCACAGTTTGATCCTTCTCACCTCTGCATCAGAAGTAGTGGCTGAACGATGAATCCAATGAAGGAACTAATCAGTATGAGAATTAACTTGCTAATTTTCTCCTTTCCAGCTAAATCCATTCCTTCATCTGACTCACCACTTGGCACATGTACACAGCAGAAATAAGTAGCTGGGATTTACACTGCAGTTCTACCACAGGAATAGAAGCTGAAAATTGTGACCTCATTAAATCCTATTGCATAGTCTAACTGTATTAGTAGAGCAGTATCTGTAATACTGGTGGCATTAAAATGCTCTTTCAAATTTAGAACCAACTCCATATTCCCATCTGTACTTATCCTGCCATGCAGAAATAACTTCATCTCCCTATTTCATGCACTCTTTTCATTCCGGTTTTAATGAAGGAAACCTGATTCTATGCAGTCAGATGCCCTTGGAACACAGGGAAGCATCCTACAGGAGCTGCACTACTGGGTAATTCCTATCTCCATTGTTCCGGAAAAAGATGAATTCGCTGTACAACCTGTTGCATTACTTATATCTCTCGGCATACAAAGGATAGCCATTGTTACAGGCTATTAGGTTACGCTGACATTTTAAATATAGAAATACCTTTATTGTTGTCTGAGTGGGAAAGAGGAACAATGAAAAAAATCTCTTTATTAAGAAAAGTTTAAGTCCTATGGATGAGATATTCCAATTATCTTACTGCATACTGAGAATACTACCTCCAAACACTTCATATTTTACTGCCTTCCTGTAGGCCTTTGTTCACACTGGGTTTATTGGTTTTTTTAAAAAATTCAACAAAGAGATCAAGTGACACAGGGCATGAGAAGCATTTCAAGCCAATCTCATTGTACAGATCTATAGCAAAAGGTGTTAAGAATTCAACTCATGGAAAGCATCTCAGGTTTTGAGCATTTATATTACTCAGTGTAGAAACAATACGCAAGTATGTGTGGACGAAAAAGAAAAATTTAGGTATTGTACCTTCTTGTTTCTTTGTCACATCTCAGTGCATGGTCTTTATATCAGAAGAATCATGCTTAATATTCCTTTATGCACTGTTAGCAACATTCTTCACTTTTAAAGCACATAGTGTAACAACAACAACAATATCCTCCTGGGAATTTATGCCAGAAGAAACATTAGGAAACAAGTGAAATTCAGTGTAGCATCTGCTTTCTATATTCATCTTCATAAGTTGTCTTTAAAAAACAAATTTTAGTAGATAGGTAGGTAAGCTTTGATACACCCAATAACAATGATCAGAGGCATAACTGAAATATAAAAATCTTTCTTATAATGTGATATTCTGAATCCAGAAATCCAGAAATTAAATTGGGTCACCTGACCATGGTATTTTCATTCAATCAGAGGGGGATTGAAAATGCCATGGTCAGGTGTCCCAATTTAAATTTAATTTTGTAAAATGAAACCGGGACAAGTAAACTATAATTTATGTGTTAATGTTGGATACAATCTGAAGACATTTTGCCATAATTGAAACTATATTGGTAGCCACTGAAGGAAATCTTTCCTTCCAACCTAACTAATTTTTAGGTTTTACACCTAGTTGCCTGAAATAGTAAATTTTATGGTTTTAAGTGGAACACAGATAACCTGAGTTTTAAGTCACTTAAGAGCACTGTATTCCTTAGTCTTCTTAAAGGAGAGCAAGTTTGGACAAACCACACCTTGTATAAAATTATTAGCCATATACTCTGCCACATTAAACTATGACATACACGAACAGGGTTTAGCCGAGAATCTTGCACTTCCACAATGGGAATGTGGGGGATGTAGCGGAACTAATATATATTAATCTTCCCCTAACACTCTCCTTCATTTTCTCAAACTTTGAATCAGCTCACACCCCTTCAATCACTGTCCAGTATAACTTTTTCCAGACTCATCCATCTCTGGAAAGATTTTTTAACAAACAAAACCACCGCCCACAACATAAGTACTCTGACGATAAAAATACATTCAGCTATCTTTGTCATCCTACTTGTATTCTCAAAATAGCTGTATTTTACGTATTTAAGCCAAAGTTCACTGCATAAACCGTGTTCCAGTTGTAAGTTCATAGACTTTTCAACTGCTTATTGCTGTCACATGTCAGCTCTGGGGCTCATCTAATCCAAAAGTTACCTCTCTAGCACTGCAGATCTGAATATCTTTATTAGGAATCCTTAATAACAATACAACAGAAACAAATGAAGAAACCCCTATTTTCTACATACTTCTGTTCCTCAAGGTCAATTATCCTACAATTCCAAAAATAAAATATTAAGCTCACAATTAAGTCAAATAAAAACTTCTGTCATTATTCTCTTTGCTGTAACAGTAAAGACATAAGATGATGGTTTTACATAACTAATCCATGGGTCACAAACACTAGCAGTAATGAAGGAAAACTCAACTACCACACTTCCTGAGACCTGACTAATAATCTAAAAATATAAGGACAGTTTAATTCTACAAGCTTGTAAGCCTAATGACTCATGGAATCACAGACTATTTAAGGCTGAAAGGGAACTCTGGAGGTTTTCTAGTCCTAACATCTGCTCAAAGCAGGTCCAAACAGATCAGGCTGCTCAGGACATTGCCCAGCCGAATTCCACACACCTCCAAGGACTGAGGATTACACAAGCTCTGTAGGCACAAACCCTTCCCAGGGTTTGATCATACTCACAATGAAGTATTTCTCACATTCAGACTGGAACAGTTGCCTCTTAACACTTTCACTATGCATCTCTAAACAAACCTCTCTATATCCTGCCCTTGGTAGAGAAAGACAATAAAAAGTTCCCAAAAAAAAAACAAACCAAACAATCAAAACAAAAACCAACAAAAAACCCCAAACCCAAATCACCACAACTGTAAACAGCATCTCTTTGTATGTCCTCAGCAATCCTGATGGCCCCCAAGCTCTTGACTCTCAATATGTTCCAGTATTCAATGTCCCTCTTGTACTAGGAAGCCCAGAACTGGACACAGTGCCCAAATGCAGCCTCAGAAGTGGTAAGAAGGGAAACATTTCTTTCAACCTGCTGGCTGTTTTCTTGCTAACACAGCTCTGTATGCTGCTGGCCTTCAATAACACGAGAGCATGCTGCAGACTTATCTGCAGCTTGATGTCTACCAGGACCCTGAAGTACTTTTTCTAAAGAGCTCCTACTTAGCCAATTAGTCCCCAGCTCGTACAGGTGCATGGGTTCACTTCTTTTTATCCTATTGTCCTGAACAATAAAGACATCCCATTGTCTAGGTCACCAATAAAAACGTTAAGCAATACTACTACTACCAACCCCTGATAGACACCACTGGTAACCAGGCACCACTTAGAGGTGACACTGCTAATCACAGCCCTTTGAGTCCAACAGCCCAGCCAATTTTCCACCAACCTTACAGTCCACATACTGCAAACTTTGACTTGATCTCTCACTATATCCTTACAGCAAAAGTCTTGTCAAATGGGTTCAAGGAAGAAGAGGATTTGCTGCATAGCCTTCCCAGAGACTGAGGCTAAACTGACCCACCTACAGCTCCCCAGATGTTCCTTCTCACCATTATTGAATATGTGAGACATTTGCTTTCTCAGATTCATCAGAAACATTCCCCCAGTCACTAAGGCCTTTCAAAGATGACAGAACAGCTGCACAAAGACATCATACAGGTCTGTCAGCACCCTCAGATGCATCCCACCTGATCACATGGACTGGCGTATGTCCAGGCTACTTAAGGAATTCCCTAATTCCATTTTCCTTTACCACAGACAGTGCTTCATTACCAAAGGCTCTCCTATTAGGTGGAGGGCCCTGGAAGGCCTTACCAATAAGAAGGGCAAAAAAGCTTTTTATGCATTTTATCGCTTGGTCCTCTGCTCAACAAAGCAGTAGCTCCAGATCTTCCTTTGCCTTCCTTTCATAATCAGTCACTAGCCCCTTCTACCACTACTACCGATTCCTTGCTAGTTTCAACTTCAACTGAAGTTCAGCTGTCATACTCCCATTCCTGCATATTTGTGCAATGTTTCTACATTCCTTCCACTGGATCATTTTGCTTTCACCTTCTGTGTAACTCTGTGTATTTTAAAAATTCCTCAAAATAGTAAGTTGTCTGTCCAAGTAACAGCCTTGAAAAGCACTCTCTCAACTCAACATTTCTCATTCTGTCATGAGTGAGTCCCTGAACAGAAAGGCCCTTGAAGCATCTTAACCTTCTTCAGCCAGGCTGCAGTATCATCTATATTCAAATAACAAAAAAAAAAAAGGCAATCTGACCTTCCATCCTAGAAACAAAATTTTATAGCTTGCCTCCCTTGAACTCTTCTTCCACCAATCAGTTGCTTAAGGACAGAACTGGAGCCTCAAATATCCCAGTTTTCAATTAACCTTCTCTAAAGGTTTCAGAACTAAAACTGAATGCTACAAGTTCAAACACAAAAACACTCTCATTTTTTTACTTTTGCCAACACCAAAACCTGAGGTTTACCACCGAAAATTCAAGTGCTCCTACTTCAGTTTCCTTACTATTGACATTTTCTCACTATTGAAACATTCCTTGGACTTCGGTACAGAGAGCCCAGATTCCTCATATGACCTGATGGAGAGTGCTCTCATCCTCCTCAGTCCACCTTTGGAGTGGTTCCATATGTATACCATTCTGTAACCCTCATTCTCACCTTAGGACTGCCAAAGAGCTGATTCAAGCACTGCTAAGCTTAACTCAAAGTTGGATTTGTAGGTGTCTTTTGTTCCAATCTATGTATTTCTATAAAACATGTTGAAGAAATCTGACAGCATTATAGAACACCAGTTCCTAACCACAGAGCTCACTATGTAAAAGTATTCACCTGGTCTGCACTTTAGGCCTTCAGTTCAATAACCCCACAACACTCGTCTTTTGAAGTGGTGCTGTAATTCAGCCGAGTTTTTCCCCCCTACAAGAATAGCCTCAGGTTCTAAAAAGCAGCATTGACTTTAAAGTAGTTTTCATTCCTGCCAAAATATAGACTGATCTAGCTAACCAAAGTCTACACTAGCACTTTCACTGGTCCTTGGAGGTTACCAATAGAAGCACTCTTAAATGAATTCAGTAATTCAGGCCTAATGGCTTTTGCTGAAAAACTTATTACTAGTTTTCAAGTGTTAAAATTTACGCTACTGAAAACACCTTTGAGTAGTGGGAACAATAAAACGATCTCTTCTTCCAAGCTGGTTATACAATTTTCTCTAGAAATTTTGTCAAGTTAACTTGACGTGGAGCACTAGCCTGAAGCAGTTTCTGCTGGGTAGAGCAGAGAGGTTAGATATCTGCATCCATTACTGAAACTGTCTCAGTTTTAAATTGCTACAGTAGACATACCCTCACATCAGCTATCTTAACACAAACCTGACTATAACTGAATCACTTGTCTAGTACTTTAGACAAGGAAACCATTTTTATAAACTTCTGGGTATTTCATCATAAGCCTAGACTAACATGCTATTTTCAATTCCTGCCCACTTTTATTGATTAGAAACAAGAAAAATTCAAGTGATCAGCTCATAACACAAGTCAGTGCAGCATATTATTTAACTTTTGTACATTTTTTTGTGTAAGAGGAAAAAGCTCTGACACATGATGCTACATGGATTGCTGAACTAACAATTGGGCAGAGCAGGTCAAAAAAGATAAATTCCACATTTGCCCTAACTTGATGCATTAAAAAAAAAACACTCAAACAATGCAGGAGGACTAAGGAGATGCAACATTTTTCTATATATTCTGCTCAGCTTTACTATGCTCAGATTACTGAGTCTCAAGTTTTCTTGTCTCTATCTTCTGATTCACAAGGACAATGACCTTGTTGCCCCCTGGTCAATATTCAACCTAAAAGCAACAGTGGAACATGGTGAAGTAACTAATAAAGGCTGTGTTAGGTCCAAAGAGCAGAAAGGGAAGGAAAAACATTGTGTTGTAACTTGTGGATAAGTTATGATTTTGAAGCAGATTTCTTCAGTTAAAAACCAGCAGTAAGTTCTTGCCAAAGCTGAGAAATCAACCCATTGTAACTGCAAGTAGGCAGTTTCCCATGGCAACTGCAAAAAAATTGTGCAGCGTCCAAGTTTTCATTTGAATCCTCTATATTTTCAAAAATTACTTATTTTCAGCCCATTAAGTAAATTAACATAATCCAGTCTCATCCAGCCTGCCACAGAGAGACTATTGCTGCTATTGCTCAGTGGTTCAGCAAATCCTGACCATTCCAGTAGTTTTCCAACTGTAGCCAGCATGGAGTACAGTTGTCTGTGGACAACTGAACAGAAGCAAGCGACCTAGATATATTGTATGGGATAACTACTTTCCACTTCAAGTATTTCAGAAGATCTAGAAGTTCTTTGGTTTTTGTTTAATGGCTGAGAGGGACTACATTAGCTAAGCCTTTCTACTGATGATCTTTGTGTTCATGGCAAGAGATATTTAATAATGCCTTTTTGACACTGACAGGTTTTTTTATTCCCTGTCCTCTATATTTCATAGCCTGGAGCAACAAGGTATTTTCTCCCAGCCGTCTTCTTTCTGCTGTGTATGCTTTGGAGAATATTTGGGACAAGCTGTCTTTACACCTTCCTCTTATCACATCTTCCTGAAACAGACAGAAACAGCAAAAACATCCACAAGAAACCCTGTAGATGATTATCAAAAAGCAAAATCAAGTTAACAGATGTTGAGATGGAAACTTCTTGAATACAGAAAGTTAAAGCTCTGTGGAAGAGGCTACGGACATCAGTAACAACTTGTCATTGCTGTTCTGGATCCACATCTAGTCTTTGTTATTAGTTTTGCATGCCACATCCATCTGACCATTTTTTTAAAAGTTGAAAAAAGGCTACTCAAAGGATTACAGCGTAACATTCCTGCTAAAAGACCCTCACCCATTTACCAAAAAGAGGTATATGTTCTGATGACAGTATGCGTCTCTCCAGTCGGCATTTTGCAGCAAGTTCTACGGCCAGAGCAGACAGATGTAGATGGCCATGTATGTTTAAAATTAGTATCTACTTTGCAGTTCTCTGCTTTGATAGAAGCCTCAACTGCTAATGATAACTCTAATACTTGCTCTACACTAGAAAATTAATTATGAACCTCATGCTGAATTTTGCCTGTCTTGATATGGTATTTAAAGTACTTTGAAAAGCTTTTATAAACACCCCTACACTTATTTTGGCTTAAGCCAATAAGGTACTTAGCAAGCGTAATTTTCAGGTTTTATTTGTTAGTGGTAAAAAAATACCTAGTTTATCCACGATAATCAAATGCAATGTGAAATCCTTTGTCTCAGTCAAAAGAATACAAATCCAGAAGCAACTGCTAAATAAACTGAACTACTGAGCCATCTGTGCTTCAGTTGTATCGGCATTTTTAGAGACAAACAAACCTGATACACAAGTTGTTCTGTAGAACAGTAATGAACCTACTGTTTCCTAGCTACAGCTTCTAGAAACTCATGCTACAATCCCAGCTTCAGAGCTGTGTCAGTATGTGCATTATTGAAAACAGTTGTTTCACCTCCCCCACCCCCAGCCCAAAACCCTTAATCTAAGACTTGAGCAAGAAACAGTGGAAACCACTCACTACTTGCATTAGCAAGTGATGAAACAGGAATGAAGGGACCAGTTTTGCAGCTTCTCTTAGCTCTTACGAATTCCTATTTAAAAGCTGTCCAAAAGCACTCACCTGTCAGTTAAGCAACAGCTCAGAGTAACAGCAGCAACTAGTTCTGACAGAATAAACTGATGCTTATTTTTATGTATTATTACTTCTAACAAGAGACTCTGTTCAGAGTACTACTTCTAATTAATGAATGTCAGTGCGCTAAACATTCTAGATTCTGAACTGAAACAGTCAGTGATCAGACACACTGAGCTATCTCTGCTTAGAACTGTTAGAATTTGGAATTAAAGCTAAAATGCTTTAGTTGTGGCACCAAGGCTTGTCTATCAGACATGATACAGTGGCCACAACCAAAAATAAACCCATTTAACTACTAATTCTTAAGGAATCACAGACAGATCTAATGACTTTATACCCTAACTTGACATAAAACTAATGTTCAGTCTAAAGAGACGTGTTAAGTACTGTACCCAATCAACACAGCAGTGGTCCATTTTCACAGGCAACACTGAGCTGACCTAAAATTGTATTTCCTGCAGAAATGACTTGCCAGACTCCACATTTTAACACTGCTGCATTTTGATCCAATTTGGTTGATACCCACTCTAAGACTATACCAAGCAGAACATATTCCAGCCCACATGGATGCCAGATGATTGCTAAACAGCAGACATCAGCCATACTTAAACCAGAAATCAGATAAGGTCGCAGTAATTCAGTACTATACCATCAGCAGATTGACAACAGATGACACTACCAAACCAGAAAAATACACAGAACACCTGTTCGTGTAGTTTCACACAAACTCAAGCTTAACATGTCAGATCATCTAGCCACGGAATTATGAAATCAAGTTTGGACAGATAAAAATACAGTGCCATGTTTTTCTTCCTTGGTGCACTAAGTTTGTTTTAGAATAAGATATTAAGTTCAAGGATAAAGCAATCCAAAGGTTTAGTAATAGGATTCAGGCTATTTCCATCATCAGATCACTGCTCCAAAAGTTAACCAGCTGAGCAAAGAATAAAAGCTATTACCATCCAATCTGCACTTAGTTGCTAGCTTTGAATTAAAGAATTTCAGTCACTGTAAAAGCCCCTGCATCAACATCTATTAAAATCCTCAGTACACATTGTCCAAAGAATGCACAGGAAGTGACTTTTCCTTCTAGAAGAACAATAGACACCAGATATTGAGTTTCTCTTTCAGTAGATGCCACCTTAATATTTCAACTTGTGTGCATAATCTAAAAAACTAAGAACACCAATCCTTCCCCCCGCAACTAAATATGAGTTCTCAGATTTAAGGTTGTACTCAGTCATGAAGATAGGAGAGGATAAACAGGAAGATTAATATATCTTTCAAAAACTACTGGCATAATTTCAAAAAACTACTGAATTTCAATGTCATAATTGAGGCTTAATATCATAAGCATTACTTACTTCTCTAGAATATGAACAAAGGATATGTCCAAGGCAAGATCAAGTGTTCTGTTACACCCAAGCTTAGCTTCTAAGTAAGTTTTGCTATGAGATTAACAGGCATTATTTTGCTGTGCAAATTGAATTCACATTTTATTCACACAACAATGCATAAAACTATATGAAATATCAAAAGCATTATTAATGAGTTCTAGAAGATTTGTGCCTTAACACATTTTTTTGTTGAATTGCTGAAGCTGTTTTTGATTCAAATCACACCAAAACAAAACACAGAAGTAAAACACTTAAACATAAAAGCTGTTTTAAAATTCACAGAAAAACCACTGTTTTCTAAGCAGTATATACTTTAAAAAATATGCATTAACATCCACAGAATGGCTCTGTAAACCAATTACATACACTTGGAGTATTCAGCTCCACTGTAATACTTTCATTAAAAGTTACCAATACTGATATTGCATTTTTATAATTTAAATAATCCATCTACAAAAGTTAAGCTATTTTCTCCAGATTTCAACAGGAATTACTATTGAAAATACTTTAGTAAATACAGTCTACTAACTTGTCACAGGAACAGAACTGAAGACTGTATTTCATGTTATAGTCTAATTGAAGGAACATATTTTAAAATCAAGTGTATTTACTGTTGAGTTATTATCTACAAGGTAAACTTAAGTAACAGATAATTAATGCTTTATTACAGAGCAAATTCAAGTTTTTTAACCATGCTAAAAACCCTTTAGCCAAGGAAGAGTTAATAGTATTATTGAAGTTATTGAAAAGTCAGCAACCCAAGAAACAAAGGCTCTCCCAAACGCCTCACTAGAATACAAAGGATCCTGCAATTATTTTTTTTATACAGGGCATAGATAGAAATGCAGATCTCACCTCACAGGGACTCTCCTGACCAGTCTTTTTTATATGAAGATTTGAAACCTCCTCCTTTCAATTCCACACCTGAATCAAGTACTTGAAGTGTTTTAGAACAAACAAAAATGGTTTTAAAGCATTTATTGCTTATGGTGTTTGTATTCACAGCATCATTAACAAATCAGTTTAGAAGACAGATGCTGATGGTAACCGTTCTAAGGACAGCCTCTATCTTATTGTCTCAAATAGCTTTCCAGCTCATCTTTCCTTCTTGAAGCTAATCACTAATTTATAGGCCACAAGTGTGTTAAAAAGCAAGTTCATAAATTACTGGAGTTTGGGGAAAGAAAGTATCAGTCATTCAACAGTAATTATCAAGACTTGATCTTAGCTCATAAGAAACTTCGAGCACACGATTCTGTTTTATTAACTGACTCCATAATTAGATACACTTCAGAATATTCTTTGAACTTTGGCTGAAAGCATGACAGGCAAATGTCCAGAACACATTTCTAGTGATGTTTTGGTCTGTTCAGCTTATTAGCCACTGTGTGCAATTACTCCATTTTATTTTCAAAGTGTAGCTGAAGGCGAAGTAAAATGATTTTACCATTTCCCTTTTGGCCTGTAACCAATGAGGAAGGCAGCAATATACATAAGAACAGACAAAAATCTAGACCATACTCTAATCCTTGTTGCAGCAAGAAAGTTACAAAAATTCTTTCATTGGAGAAATGCAATAATGCTTAGTTCAGTACAGACTCATAATATATTATGAACTACACTACAGACAAAAGACTAAAGACCATAAAAACGGGCAAAGTGCAAAAAAGCACCAAAACCCCCAAACTACTTCAAAGCCATATTTATGTTCAGATGCATTATGAGTTTACAAGACCGTGTTTCTCTGTCCTTTCCCACTTTCTCTCACCAGGACTTCAGTTCCTTTCAGGATAATACCAACTTATTTTCTGTCCTTTTCTTGGTTTGGTTTTGTTTTGTTTTAAAAACACCACCAAAAAACCCCCCAACAACCCCCACACAAGTACATTCCAGTCAAACTAGGAATTAAGAACTGTAGCTTGTTCAATAGGACTTACTAATACTAATTACTTCCCAAGTCAGAAAGCAACACAGACACTAGTCCCTTAAACATTTAAAGGAAGCTACTGTATCCCTCCCCGTTTCTGGCACATGATTGCAGAATTTGCCATTGGTGGTTGCAATCAACATAAGCTTTAGCATCAATTTGCAATAAAAACAACCAATAGCATATCCAGCACCCAATAAAGATTTCAAACTCTTTACTACGAACTGTGCTAATTTGTTCCCAACCCTTCTGATAACAAGCTAAAGCAGAAAAATATCTAATTGTTCAAAACTGCTGAAACTGCAACATTTAAGAAAAACAATTGTTGTATAACCAACTGGTCAGTTATTGGGACTTATTAATTCCAGTCAATGCTTTTGTTCTAGCAATAGAAGATCTGTCTACACAAATGACAACCGCCTCTTTCCACAGAACTGTATTGGCTGGTAAACACAACATTCAATGTGGAGCTTTTGCTAGGCGGGAATTAAAACTAGTAACAACTTCATACAAACCTTCCATTTCCCAAGTGTGCAAATTAGTTACAAAGAAGTGACTTTGTTTGCACTTTTGTCTGGACACATATTCAAGTTCAAATAAGCATAAACATAAAGCCATAAAAAACCCTCAAAAAGCTATGAACACTTGGCTGGGGATCCATATAAAGAAAAAAATGAGTACAGGACTGAAGCAATAAAATTCTATACATTCCCCTGGCTTTCTTTATCTTTCCTAAATTTTCTCTTCCAACCTTTCACCTACATGTTTTAAGTGCCTTTCAGTCTCAAAAATTTTTGGCCTTGAGAACCCCGCATTTCTGAGTCCACTATGTTCTGCTTAAATTTGGGTAGGATATTTGACCTTCAGGTCCTGATATCTTAACAGCTAAGCATATGCTCCTTCAGAACAAGCATAAAGAAGTTGTTTGGTCTATTGTGACCTACCTAGGGATTCCTTATTTATGCATTTTGACACTGCTACAAGATCTATTCATTCAGTATTTTTACTCACGTGGCCTGCATGACTCACCAATTCCATGGTACCCAAGTCAACGTTCATTGCACAGCCTTCACAACTAGCACCACTTTCCACATATTATTCCAAATGGAGACAGAATACAAACCACTGAAGAACTGTTCTCTTGGAATTTTAGAAAGCTTAGCTCATCTTCCGTATGCCTTCCTGTGGAAATCAAAATTACCTAACTGAGTTGGAAGACAAGAGCTAGGCTTGAAGAACAAGGATTTAGTAAAGATAAAACAGATACAAGAACAAAAATTGAGGTTAGAATAAGGGAGGGTGGGAAGAAAAGGAACAGTACTAGATGTGTTTTCCTCATACCACTGGATTCTCTGCCTGTTATTCATAACCTATTCCTAACTTTGTGCTGTTATACTTAGTAATGCATACACTAAAGACCAGAAACTCAGACAAAACAGGATATATTTGCAGCAGAAATAAAATTTGCTTTCAGTTTAAGAAATGGTATAATTAGTAAATCTTTCAGCAAAAGTTTAAACTTAATGTTTTATTAAAATCTGATTTTGATCACACTCTCTTTACTTTTTGCAGCAAACATCAATTAGACACAGGACAAATCAGCATAAGAACAGCCCAAACAAATAAGTACTTATTTTTTTATTTAAGCATGAAAAAGTCAAACACAAATCACAGACTTGGGCAATCTCTTAAAGCCACCAAGAGTTTCAGAGCACAGAAGTCAAGTGAACCAACAAAACGATCATAGGCCTGACATCAACATTTCAGAAAGATACTACTACATTTAGCAGTTCCAGATTTGTGATCAGTCTTGTCATGACTTTCATTTACAATTCAGACAAAAATGGCTTCAAAATCAGTTATATCTGTACCTTCACCAAAAGAACAGATTTGAGGATTTGTCCATTCAGCCAGCAACTCACACTTTCCACCATAATGCCAGGTTTACAGGCAAGATTGTTACTCCACGCTGTTCCTATAAACTACTTAAAAAACTGGTGCACAAACTGTTAACATCTGTGAGCAATTCTTTACCACATGTACTCAGACTCTTTTGGATCAGACTGGGGAAATTGATTAGCCATCCTGAAAAGGTGTTGTTCATCAACCTCATACACCTTATTGTACCCACTACTAAAAACTAGCTGCCGCGTTGAGTTCTTCTGAAAGTTCTCCTAGTTTGTTCATGTCATTATAGTTAAGAGTAATTCTACCTTGAATATGGAACCTGCTAGCAGCAGGTTCCAGCAGCAAGCAACTGTCTCATTTCATAAAGTAAAGGTTTAGGTCATCATGTTCAAATTTACAAAATATAAATTGAACACCAAGTTTAAGTAGAACTAAGAAGTAAAACAAAACTGTATCTTTAGGAATCACATTCCAGCACGCTCAACAGTAATCAAGAGAAAATAACAGAAGGCCTAGAATCTCCAGATAAAGAAAAACCCACACAGTACAAGTATTGGCATAACACCAAGGAGTTACGGTACAGAGATATCCAAGAGGCTCTCATGGGGATAAACTCAGTCCAGTAGCTCCCAGGTCAGTGCCAGACTTGATATGCCTCTGGACAAACTACTGAGGTATACTTACACTGCACTGTAATCCAGCTAGGCTTTCAGGCTCCCTGTCACTGAAAAGCAAGAAAACATTTTCCAACCCAGAGGCAATCCAGCTATCAATGTAGCTATAACACTGAAGTGCACTTCAGTATTCAACATAGTGAGACAAGGTAAATTTCAATGTATCCATGGTATGGTTAATCTGTAACTAAAGTAATCCACCCATATATAACGGTCACTTAATTGTTTATTTTCATTTAGTTTGTTCCTGAATAAGTCATTTCAATGGACACACAGAATAGAGGTTTAAACTTTTGAGGGGTAACCTATTATTTCTCCATTCTAATCAATCTTCTCACAGACATATTTAAGTGTTTTCTCTTCTTCACAACACTTAAACCTTAACTATACCCCTGACTGCTCCCTCCATTTCAAAAAGGTATTTCTAAACAATGTTTCTGGTTTAGTCTCTCCAGTTAGTTTTGCAGTAGTCACGTTTTCTGCATTTCTCAAGACATGTATTCAAATGTCATTATATCCCAAAGAACTGCAAGACTTTGTCATATCACAATTTTGTGAAGGATGCATAGGTACTTGCTGTTTTCTAGCAGAGTTATTGAAGGTCCTCTAGGAATTTGGTTTTGTTTATTTTGTTATTTTAAAAAAATATTTAAAAAATCCACACCAGAAATGCCTACTAGGCAAGCATAGCATATGCATACTTTCTGAAAGCGTTAGTTTCACAGCCTACCATCACCCCAAACTCCCAGTCCTCTCAGCAGTAAAAATCTGGTGCTTCCAGTTTGGTTGATTGTCCTATCTTCTTATGGTGGTAGGTTGGTTGACTTATTGAACATAACTAAGCAGTGGTATGTTTAGGAAGCAATGATGTAGGGGACTACAGCAGCTCCTGAAGTGAGGAATTCTCAGTTAAGCTATGGGAGGTGAAATTACATTAGAAAAAAAGATTTATTGTAACCTCTTTCTTACCAATCCAAGTTTATCTGGCCAAAAACTTCGTGTCTGGTGACTGAACAGATGTTATACTTCACCTGAGAAAACTACTGCTGACCGGAAACATTACATGTACATGTTGATGGTCTTTTGAAGCAACTGTACAGCCTATCTCATTCCACTGGTGAATGAGTATAAAGAGAAGGTAAAAGAGCAAACACCATTCACGTTAAGAAGTTCTGCAGGCTTAATATACCCTGCTCTTCTTCTAACTAATACTTTTTAGCCCCCTGTTCCCTTCCTCGAGGGAAGCAAATTAATCTGCGTAGGTCCTCCTCACCCATTTAAATGCACATTTGATTCATCTCTTCCCATGAAAGCTTCTGTTTTCTTGGGGAATTTTAAAAATTTGAGTGGATGTATGTAGGAAGAGTGCAGAATTCCTTCAGTTCCTTCGATTCGTGCAAAGACACCTCTGAAGCTAACATATGCTGGCTATATTCAAGTAGACAACATCAAAGAAAGCAAATGGTAAAAATTACTTCTTAATCTAGTCATAAAAATAGATGACACCATACTTAACTGCTAGCACTAACAGTAACGGTAACACACTAACGACAGTAGTTCAGTAGAACTTATTTAACTTAAAGAAAAAGTTGACAGGATTAGAAGTCAAGAAAAGGAGACTAATAAGATGTTTCTTGCAAAAAAAGTATTAAGTCTTACAGGACTATTCAAACTATACAGATAATCTTTCAACTTTTTATCAAGTAGAAGTCAACAGCGTCTTCTGAATGCACACACTGGCAGCACTAAGATCTCTTTTCTTAAGCAACAAAATAGTATCATTTGACATTTGTTTGTTTCATTGCCACCCCTCAGAACTACTATTTCCATGTAAGATTCTTTCTGAAAAAGTATTTTCAGTAGAATGAAAAACCTCTTTACACAGACATAAATAAAGTACAAATGGAGACTCTTCCTTCTGCCTCTGTATCCCTTGTCCAAGAACTGCTGAAGTGGCAGAAGCTTTCTCTACTTAAAGAAGATAAACTGTCATCGAAAAGAAAGGTTTTCACATTATACTTTTTCACCTGCTGTTTGAATCAAAGTCTGAGTGCTACTAAGCTACCTTCCTTTTGGTACCTACTAGCCAAATCTGAGATTAAATAATAATAATAATAAATACTAGTGACTCCAAAGACAGAACTTCTACAGCTTATTTCACACATGTGAATAAAAGCCAGGACTGACATTGTCAGAGTTCAACTCTTACAGTCTCACTGATGACATCCATTTACACTATTATTTTTAAAGTGCCCAGAGTCATCTAGTTAGCATTTCAAACTCTGCCATTTAGATAGGAAACAAAATCAGAGGTCAAACACTTTATGTTGTAACTGGCAGCAAAACTACAAGATTATAGTTAAAAGCTGTACTGTTTCCAATCAATTGAAGAAACAAGACTAGAACAAGGAACAAAACAAATGAGAAGCTGGAAATCAAATGTTTCAGGAAGGCAGACAAAAAATAATTTTATGAAGATGCAGACTAAGATATGTAACACTGCCTCCCACATTACAGGGAGAGGAAATTTCTACTACTGCAAAGTTCATATAAGTAAACTTAGGACAAGAAAGCCATACAACTGATAAGGAAGGCAGTCAAAAGAGAACAGGCAGTCCAGAAAAGACACTTTCCTGAGAACTGTAACTATCAAAGTATGATTTGCCTTCACAGAATTAATTTAGGAACCAAGAATGTGAAGTTCCAACGGAGGCTTCTCCTACAGTCAGAGGTTTCGTATTGTTCTCTTGCCCCTCCTCAACGCACATTTCCTGTTATACAGTTAAACACAAGCTCATTCCTGTACTCTTCTTCCCTGAAGGTACCTCCCTTCATTTTGTTTCATAAAACCCACCAGTTTATCACTGTAAAACTTACCAAAAATTAGCCGAACAAGTTAACAAACCATTAGGAAGGAAGAGTGTCAGTCAAAATTTGCTCATATAAGCTTTGTCTCTACATGAAACCAGGGTAGCCTGGGTACTAGCCCACAATTTGTCAAGAAAACATAATGGACAACTGGAAAAAAAACATTAGACTTCTTGTGTTACTGGCAAGTAGGATGCTTAAGAGCTGATGACAGAAAGCGTATTTGCAAGTGGGGGAAAAGAATGAACAAGATAAGGTCACAAATAAGCAGAAAATTCCCACAGTTTATTCATCTTCTACAATTGCCAGTGCTAAAATGTAAGCTTGTTCAAGGATTGCAGGCTTCTTTTACTGTAATCACCTAACCACAGACAGTATCTCTCTTCTAAGGATTTCTACCTCATTAGTGCAGTTAGATGATGCCCTTCAGCCTCTTTACTACAGCACCACCCTGGCTGGCTCAAGCCTCTTTCAGCAGCAGATGGAACGAAGTATTTGACTTTATGCTGAAGTGGATGAAGAGTGATCACATAAAACCATTTGCCACATGAGTTGCAGTGCCACTCAGGAAGAGTGGGAATATAGAAAAGCTTTGTAATTAGTACTGCAGTGATCTTGTAGATATAAACTGACTGAAGATAGTTACTGCCAAAGTTTTTGCCTCAGCAATAGATACACAAGGATCCACTACTCACTAGTGTGCAGTGAGTTGTCTAGATAAACATGGCATTCTTGTAAAAGGTGTATCAAGAATCCAAATCTGCTGCTGAAACACTCTGGAGGCCCCAAAGCTGAGAAGAAATAAGATACATCAATGCAATACTCAACTGTATTACACAGGCATAGATATGTGACCCTTAACAGACTGCTTAAGTGGGGTAATTATATTATGCCTACTTATTAGGACCTCTAGCACTTTACAGACGGAGCACAGCATGTGAGTCCACAGCCACTTTGATGCAAAGTTCAGTAGCTTAGCTGAAACTGTCAGAGAAGACTATTAAAGCTAAACTGTTGGACTTTGTACTAAAGCAGCTGTTAAGTACTCACACACATTTCTTTCTGCCAAGAGTGCTACAAGTTTGGGTAACTTTCAACCCAAGTCGACAACTAGAGTAGGAAGAACTTAAGTCATCACAGCAAGATATGTCAGCATGTGTCAAGCTCCCAAAGACAATCATTAACTTGTTCAGAGATATAAGTAATTACAGCTAAATTACATGCAAACTTCTGCTCTGATGTAACAGTTTCTAGACAACACTAAGGATTCACCGAAGCAGAATCTTGCCCTTATGTACGTGCACTTTACCCACAAACCTCATTGACAAGCCATGTCAAATAAGGACATAAACCAACCTCCAAATACTACAGTGTACCTGAATACTTTTCACCCCTTACACAGGTATCTACTGTTCCTGTAGCGCTTGCCCTAAGTAGATATCAAAACACTTCACAGAAGGTTAATGAATTAAGCCTCAACACACCCGGCAGCTTAGTAGCACCCTATTAAGGATGAGCCCTGAGGCACTGCGGGGAAGGATAACCAAACCGAGGCCACATACATGTATACACACACACATGAGATCAGCGGGGCAGTACTAGGACACAGGCTGTTAATTCAGGAAGTTTCGCGTATTGACATATAATAACTTCAGCAGCAAGCACGAGGGTCGACCGTGGGGCTGGAGGGGCAGGGAGGGAGCCCAGGACCCAAGCGGGCCGCGAGGAGGGGGAGGGGAGGCCCCGCAGCGCCGCGGAGGCTCGCAGCCCGCACCTCGGCAGGCGGCGGGTCCTGCCCCCCGGCCCCACGCGGCCGACCCCCGAACGGAGGGCCCCGAAGCGGGCCCCGCGCACGTCCCTCCCTCCTCAGCGCCGCCTCGCCCACCCCGGGCCCCCGCCGCCTCCTACCTTGGCCACATAATCCTTCACCTCATCCAAGTCCCCGTTTTTGAGGGCCCACATGAATTCCTTGTCAGACATCGCGGCCGCCTAGCACAGGCGCGGGCGGGCGAGGCGGCGAGGGGCCGGCAGCACCTCCACGGAGCGAGGGCGGCGGCGCGGAGGGCGGGACCCCTCCCCCGGCTGCCGGCGGCGGGCGGCTGGGCGGGGCCGCGGGCGGCGGCGGGCGGCGGCGGGCGGCGCGGGGGAGCTCGGCACCGCGCAGCGAGGCCGGACACGCGAGCGGGGCGCAGCACGGGAGAAGCCGCCTGACTGAAGGGAAAAGCGGTTTACTTGCGCGCGGCGCTTCCGCTTCCGGTTCCCATTCAGCTCCCCTCCCCCGCCACCCGCTGCCCACCCCACCGAGACACCCACGCGGGAGAAGGGGAAGCGGGGCGCATGCGCGGGGAGGGGGGGGGGCGGCGGTGGGCGGCGCATGCGCCCGCGGTAAAGCGTCCCGTGTTCCCGGAGATACCACGGGGAGGGGGGGAGGGGGGGGAGGGGGGGGAGGGGGGGGATGGGGGCGCATGCGCTCTATGTTCCCGCGGCCTCGCCCCGCCGGCGGCCCCGCCCCCGGTTGCCCGGGGTTGCCATGGTGGCGTGGCCTGCGCCCGGCCCCATCAGCCGTCTCGACTGATGGCCGGCGGGGCCGTTGGGGCTGCGGGGCGAGCCCTGCGGAACAGCCTCGCCCGGTGCCCGGCACCCTGTAGTCGATTTGCCTGGGGCTTTGCGCCTCGGCCCGGGGCGCAGCAGGCCGTGCGGGGCTCGGTGGGGCGGCGGGCCGCCGGCTCCCTCCTCCGAAGCGGCTGAGGAACTGCCGGTTTAGGCATCTTTTCCCACTGAGGCAACCCAGTGTCTAAATAGCTGTTCCACAAAACCTGGGGCACTGAACGTGCTGTGAATAATTACCATCATGCTTCCCAAACATGAGCAGGGAGACATAAAAGGAAGTATGTGATAATTAATTAATATGCTGGCACTCGGTGGTTGCATCTGTTTTTCGAAACCACATGTTTTGCGTAAGGAACATGCGGCCTGTTCCGTGAATCATGCCAGAGTGCTGGCAGGCAGCCGCCGCTCATAACCCCCTCCGGCAAACATCGCCCTGAGCACCCCTGGAGCTAGAGCTGCTCTGCCGGGGCTGCACCCAGTCTGACAACAGTTTGAAAAAGCACAGATAACTCTTTAAGGGCAACAATCCCTCATTAATGAGGCGGACGGGCCACTACAGAGACTCTTTAAGGGCAACAATCCCTCATTAATGAGGCGGAGGGAGCGCTCCACGTACAGCCAAAGAAAATTTGTGAGGAGGGGTGGTGCTACCACGCAACTCGTGATTTTTCTGGGTTTTCTTTGTATTTCTGAACCACAGAAATGTTAAATATGTAGGGATTTGCAGATTTTTGTCAGGGATTAAATGGTATTTAATTGAAATACCTAGAATGTTACTTGCAAGGAAGTAAAAATCTACAACCTCTCAAGCTGGGTTAATTACTGATTTCACTTACAAACTGTGAAGTTTCAGAACACAGGATTTTTGTCCTTGTTCGTTTTCCTAATGTCATTAAAGAAAAAGAATAAAAAAAAAACTGTGAAAGACAAACTGTCAAGCGCCTTTGCATTGTTTTGTAAATACTCCCAGCACATGCATAAATACAGATATTTCAGTGCTTAAATTTTCAGTCTGAAGAAATTGTAAGGGACCATGGATTTTTTTAATAAATTGAATCCAATTTCAAGGAACCAAGTTGTGACCACATTTTTTAAAATGTTGGATGCTTCTGTTGCCATATTTGTGCTCACTAGCCTATGCATCTAATCTTCCCATTTTATCAACAATTTGCCTGTTATCCTTAATCCTATCTCATCACTAAAGTGGAAAAACTTTCACACTTCCCTTTTTCTCTACAAGTTCTGTTACCTTAAGTACATGGTTTAGTCAGGCATTTCCCCCCCTTCTACCTGATAGATGCATTTTCTAGAGGAATCCTCATCGGTTACCTTCAGGCCCAAATTCTAAATGGCTTTTGTCTGCTTAACGACTAATACTGGATCTCTCAGGCATGCATCCAGAAATAAAAACCCATACCCATTTTCTAACTGCGGGATGTGGTCACATGTGCCTTCAAAGCTGCATGCACTGCCTTAGCGCTCTTTCTTTATCTTGTCCTTTTTTTGAGATTAGTTCCAACTCCTAGAAGTCTGTTTGCAGTTAAGAGTTTTTGGTTCTTAAACGTGTGAATCTGGAAAAAAAGTGTAAGAAATCCAGTGAATAAATGTTTGGCAAAGAAATTCCTTAAACAATTTTTTCTCTTGAAAGCATGATAAGGTTACAGATAATTGAACAGAAATGTAGTACTAAACATATAAAGCCTGTGATACCTGAATCTGATTATAATTCGTAAACTAGGAAATTTTACACACCTCTCTGCTTACCTTGTCTGTTTTGTAAGCAGTAGTAGATTCACTTTCCACTTGTGGAAAGTATCTCCTCTTTGTACTGTCTTTAACCATACTAGCAAAAGCTCTAGGCCAGCTGCAATTTCACTGGAGAATTAATGCATCATTGGGAGGGGGTCCTAATGGTTAGCCATAGAGTTTACACTGTCTTCTGGAATATAGGCCTTCACCTGGTAACGTTCCCCACTTCAAAACACTATTTTAGTCTCATCAGCAGAAGTTTCACTGCAACATGCAAGTCACACTCCAGAAGAGTTATAGTATAAAGGTGACCCCTAACTACAGTGCCATTTGTATTGTGATAGAGATATAATCCAAATGTATTACAAGCAAGAACAAACATTATTCCAGTCAGCATAGCATATCTTTGTATGTTCTCTAGCAATCTGTGCTGCATTTCTTGATTAAAAACTGGTTATTTCTGTTCTGCATCCTCCAGAAAATTTGAGAAGCACAAGGTGCATATCTCCATCATTTGAATGGCTGGAGGAGACAGGGAATGATAATGAGTTAAGGTGTAGGAAGACTGCTAGATCAACAAACTAGCCTTCTCTAGACCAGTTATTCCCATTGAGATAAAATTCATCTAGCTATTTACTGGTTAAGCCTTGTTTTGAAGACCTACATAACTGCTAAAGTGTCCCATAGACTCATCATGCTCTGCTGACCAGAGCTTCACTTCTGTAAGTGAATCTGATTTATGGAGTATAAACATTATTTTTTTGCATATATCTTCATATATTTGCCTATATATGTTTGTATATAAATGTAGTTTTTCATTTATCTGTTTCAACAAATAAATCGTAATTCATTGTTGTATTCAGCTATGCAATGTTTCTATAATATAATGCATATGCCTGTATAAATCATAAATGCAGTACACAGCCTAGAATACAAGACAGTCCAATGAATTTAGCTATCCAAATTTTAAAAAAAAGAATGACATGAAAACTCAAGAAAGAGACTTGAATACATACTCCTACCCTTGCAGGTTTTATTTAAAAATGTGTGCTTGATCTCATATTTAGTATATTGCCTTTTGGTAATGCCGAAGTGTTTGTACACAACAGCTGTTATATTCAGCAACAACAGCCAAGCACAAAATATCATCCTATAGAACTCAGTCTACTGAGGAGAAAATAATAAAGTTAACAGCAGACTAAATAAAATTATGGAACTGACACAAGAGATCTAGGAATAACAGGTGAAAATTGGAGAATTGATTTGCTTTCTGTTTATTAGTTGGTCATATACTATTTGATGAAGTTTGCCTGCCATGGAGATTACCAGAGAAGAAACACTAATATCTTCTTTTTACTTTTTGAATCCAGCAACAGTTTTACTTCGTCTTAGCCAAAAAAGTTTCAGGTTTTGTTCTATGCATCTGTGGGAAAATTACTTGGGGGATGGGGGGTGGAATTAGAGAAGCATAGTATTACAGAATGCCTTTCAGAGTAAAATACAGCTAGCATTTTCAGGTTGATTGACATGCACGGAATCTGCTTTACCACAGCTCCCTACTCAACACCTCCTGCCAGCTCAGCACCTACTGACAGGAGTAACGGGGGGTGGAGAAGAGTGGAGACCCCCTGGCCAAGCTCTGTTGTACTCCCTGCAGGAATGGGAATTTGGTTGTACCATGCAGCCAATAAGCTGTATAGCAATTGTCACATGAAGAATATATGAGATGTCCACCACTGAGCCAACTGCTGTGGCAATATTACTTTCCTCAGATGAAATAATCTCATTATAATACAGACGCATACCTCCTTCCCAAAGTTACCTGTCTCTAGGGTACACCCTCACTGGGCATGTGATACCAGTCAGTAACAAAAATATGTATGACTAGAGTCAGTCAGGCTCCACCTAGATGTTAAGAAAATGAACTGGTCCTGGACTGAAATAAGTCCAGAGGTGAGGGGTGGGGGGTGGGGGAATTGTCTAGACTCCTGAATTACCACACTGATTTAGTGTTTAACTATATGTTAAACACATCCATGCATGAAGTTAGGTCAAGCTGAGCCGTTCTCTAAAGCTGTTATGAATGAGAGAAGTTAGGGAAGACTCCATCATAACTTCTGGGATCATTTGACAGGCTGAACCTGTCTTCTTCCCCATAGGGACGCCTGTTGGGTAAGAACTTTATTCTATGACTAATTCATGCTAGCTGTTATTAAGTGTTGTTTTAAGCTTGTTTTGCAGTCAGTGTATTATCACCAGCAATCTTTGAACCTTAGTCTGTCACAAACTTGTATTTTGCATAATAAAAATCTTCAGCTGAAGTTCATTTGGTATAAGTCTGGAGATCTGAGTAGTTGTGTTAAGGGATTTGACACTGTCAGTGAAGGTCCCTGAACAGGTTAGTCGAATCACCCTCTGATACAGTGGGCTGTCAAAATGCAGGTTGTGGACAGGCTGGTCGGACACAAAGGTCTGAGGAAACCCCACCTTCTTAACATGACAGTATCTCAAACCTTATTGTACAGGATATGAAAGACAAGTATCTCCTCTCTCTCAGAGTTCTTTCTTTAGCTGTGTGCATCTTTGGTGAAATAGTTTAGTATTTGCTGACATTACTGCAAATAATTTTCTTCTGAACCTTTAGAAAATCTGTGTAAATGTTTGAGAGGTAAACACACAGAGAGGACCAGGTTTTGCTTTGTGTGTCTGTGATATGAAGTGTCTGAAGGAAAAGGGAGTGGAAAGGAAAGGGAAATGAGTTATTTTTTCTCTCCCAAGGTCAAGCAAGGCTTGCAGACAGGGAACCCAACAATTACTGACTGTATTCATCATGGTACCTGAAACAGCAGGGGAAGCAGACAAAATCAGACATATAGCTCCAGTCTGTTGGTACATGCTCATGAATCCCAATGAGGCTGGGCCTTGGAAAGTAATGCAGTAACTTGGGTGCCAGCCTTTGGTAGTGAAGAAGGAAGTCATTCTGTGGAGATGCATCTTCCCATGGAGTGGAAATGCCTTTTCCCTGGACACTTCAGTAAAAACAACCTAGCTGTCAGTACAGCAATTGCTAAACAAGGGGTTGACTCTGAAAACTGAAGCAAGGAGTGTATCAGTGTTGACAAATACTCTCAGCAAGATCAGAAGGTGAATAGCAGTTTGGAGGTTTGACCCATAAACAATCAGGCTGGACTTATTTATTAATACAGAGTACAAATCTCCTTTTGGCTGTAGGCCTTCTCTCTTTCAGTATCATTTGTAGATGCCAGTAGATTTTGTTGTTTTCTTTGTTTGTTTCACATTTAAGTTCTTTACCTTCTCTTCTTTTATTTAAAAGAATATGGGTATAAGTCATTATTACTGTCTCCATGAGTAAAATGAACTAAAATCTTTGTGTCTTCACGCAACAGAAGATACTTTTTTCTATAACCTTATTTCTCTTTTTAGAAGTAGTATATAGGAAATGGAAGTTCAAGAAATCATCTTTTTATAATGTTAGTTATTTCTCTGTATTAAAAGAATAAAATTATAGAAACATAAAATAATTTGGGTTGGAAGGAAACTCTGGAAGTCATCTGATGTAATCCCTGCCCAAAGCAGGGCTAACTTGAATGAGGTTGCTCAGGGCCTTTTCCAGTCAAGTTCTGAATGTCTCAAAGTGTGATGAAACCACAACTTTTCTTGGCAACCTGTTCTGATGCTTGACTGCTTTCACAAACCAACCAAATAAAAATTCCTTACCTCTAATGAAAATTTCCCTGTTATAACTTTGTATTTGTTACCTCTTATCTTATACCTACCTCTTCAAGAAGAGTTTGCCTCTGTCTTCTCTCAGGTAACAAGTGATAGGACAAGGGGAAATAGCCTCAAGTTGCACCAGGGGAGGCTTAGATTGTGTATCAGAAAAAAATTCTTCACTGAAAAGGTGGTCAGGCATTGGAACAGGCTGCCCAGGGAGGTGGTAGAATCATCATCCTTGGAAAGTGTTCAATAAACCTGTAGATGTGGTGCTTAGTGACAGGGTTTAGTGGTGGACTTGGTAGTCCTGGGTTAAAGGTTGCGCTTGATGATCTCAAAGGTCTTTTCCAACCTAAATGCTTTTATGATTCTCTCTGTATTCTCATGAGGTAGTTGAAGACAGCAGTAAGTCTCCCTCCCCATGCGTTAACCTTGTCATCTCAGGACTGAACAAGCCACTTTCTTTCAGCTTTTTGTCGTATGTCATGTACTTAAATCAGCTTATCATCCTGGTTGTCTTCTGATGGACTCACGCCAGTATGTCAATGTCCTTTTTACGCTGGGGACCCCAAAACTGGAAGCGGTACTCTATCTGCAGCCTCACAAGTGATGACTGGAAAGGGTCAATCAATCATTACCGGTTATTCCTTTGAAAGCTGAAATTGCCTTCAAGCGAACTGCTGCAATGAAGGGTTAAACACCAGAGAGCTCATGCTGGTCTGAGTGACACCACAGTCTCTGTTCCAAAGCAAGGGACTGTTCAGTGTAGCTGAGCATCACAATCAGGAGAACTTAGCCCAAAGCTTTGCTGATGGTGCAAGAATCTGAATAGGTTGCAGTTTGCTTTTTCACAACAGTATGGGCTTTGCAGTGCTGACAAAGGTGAAATCTTTTGCTAGTAAGCAAATGACAGTTGAGTGCATTAAGGACTGATACTAACAAAAAGGAAACATAAGCAACATTTTTCTCACAGTACTCGTTAAAGCAATAAACAACTGTCTACTAGAAGTGATAGTAGTGTGATTTTCCAGTTAAATGAAAATAAATTATTATTGAACTTGCTCAGCTGTATAGAGATAATTCTAAATTATAATACTGTAGGTGGAATGCTAGGATTTTAGAAAAAGTTAGAAAACTGAAGTTGCCCATCTCTATAGGGAAGAATTGCAGACAGCAAAATTCTGCCTTTTGTAGAAATGACAGCCACTGAGAAAAAAACCATTACATCTATTCATGCATTTTTACCCTAATTCAGAGAAGGTGTCTGTGTGAAAGTTACAGTTTGGAAAGTGAGTGTAACTTGGTGTAACTTATATGTTGGTTGGGTGAATGAATGAGTGGAGACGTTGCATAATACCAGAAGTAGAGCAGACAGACAAGCAAAACATGTTTAGAGGTTTCAAGAGAAGCCAGAATAAAGCATTTTATACTTAAAACTTTTCTTTGCTGCCATTGGCATTTCCATCCACGTTGGTGCCTTGAGATAGCAGGCACTTGTGAGCAATCTTCCAGTTTTCTATTTAGAGAATAGTCATAGGTCTGCTTTTCATAGGAAAGAGCTCTATCTGAAAAATCTACAAAGATGTTGTGGAACTTTCTGGTTCCTACAGAACAGAGAAAGCTGCTTTTGGAGCTTTTGCTTGTTACATCTGCAGTTTTCCACATATGGACTGTGTACTTCAGCATGTGTTAGGGTTTCCTTACCCTTACTAAGCTAAGAATTTCCTGGGACCCTCTTTTTTCACGGTGGCAAGATTTTGCAACCAGGAGAGTCATTGACTGCTGCCTTCCAATTCTTGTTCATTTTTGAACAGTCATAGGCTTTTTTTAGTTCTTTAGGCACTGTCTGAAACCCTCCACTTTCAACCCAAATCACAAAATGAACAACCTTAGTTCAGCATCCCAATTTACAAAATGAAATTTAAACATGAACATTTATATCACCCACATAAAAAAAGCTGAAATATGCTGTATTTCTGCTCTTTGAATGTTTTATGGAACAATAGTTATGGAACTAGCTGTAAGCAGTAGAAACAAATGCAACTGCCTAAGTATTGTATGCAGATTTTACAGTGTATATAGCTTGTGTGTTTACTGTAAGCTAGGAAGTGCATATGTTGTGATTATGAAGTATGGAATAAATCTTCTTTAATCAAAACCGTGGTTTTCAAGTTTAGAATGTTCAAATTAATCAAACAGATTTTATATAGGAAATTTAGTGTTTGAATATTTAAAAACACTGATGAAACATGTATATTAATATTCTATTCAGTACCATAATAAAATTGGGACCACTGGTTCCACGCTGACACATACCATTTCAGACCACTACGGTCCTGGCTTTATGTAGGTTGTTCACCAGTATATTGGTTGTCCTGTCACCATCAGAGGATAAACAAGACTATAAATATAATCTAGCAAAATCCATTCACACTTATGTACGTTTGTGCTGATTTAAATACTCTAATACTTTGAGGAGTATTTTGTATATTCTAATGTGCTTCATAAACTGAATCTCTCCTTATAAATATAAGGGCAAGGAGAATAACTTCTTTTTTTCTTGGGTTTTACATTGTTTACTAGTGACATTTAACAAACAACAAGCAATAACAGTTACAGTGCCACAGGGAGACACTGTTGTCCAAACCATCACTTCCTACGCCTTCAGTTTCACATACATAATCTAATACTTTTCTACAATAGTAAAGTCTTGAGAGTTTCAGAGTGAAAAAATATTACAAATGTCTCATTGTTCCTGACAATCATAGGCCAAATTGCAGAATAGATAAGTGTAAGGAATCAGTTATGATTGTTACAACTCATCTTTGGAGAAGAATTTTAAAGCAGAGAAGAGTTAGGAAATTTTGTTCAAAGGTGATTTTTTTTTAGAAAAATGGAACATACCCTGCTTTTGCAGACTGTTTGTGTCAAAAAAATAATTATGTTTGGAAATAGATGTAAGAAAGGCCTTAACCCCAATGCAGATATTTGTTCCCAGTATAGCATTGAAAAAGTTTGGCTTTCTGCATTTTTGTTAATGCTCTCCTTTCAGAATAATTATCCATATTCTTACATCATTTATATTGCAAACGTATCTCCAGTTGTGTCTTGTAGAAATGCACACAGGATATAACAACTAAAAATGCTGTTCTTGAGATCTCTTTTCAGTGTTTTTCAGATACCCATGTGACTTGGTGTTCCATCAGCAACCATTTCACTAGTTCAAAGGTTCTTTTAGTTTTGTCCTTTTCATTCTAGATTTATTTATTTGTTTCCGTATTTTTTCTCTTTCTCTTGTCCTTTTGCTATTTAATACATTCATTATCCCTTCATATTAACAGAGGCAGAACTGTGGTAATGCTCTTACCATAATCTATTTATGTAACATTTTGGGCTAGGCTCTTCTTTTCCAGAAGGGAATAGCTTCCATGAGTGGGTGTATATCTCTTCTAGTTACATGGATCATATGGATTATATGGATTATGAAACATTTTGCTTTCCATTTGGTGAGGGTCTCCAGTAAAGAAGTTTGGAGCAATGTTATGTTCGATGCTGTCCCTTCCATCCTCCCAAGCTATGTTTTTGCTGTATTCTCCATAGTCTTAGTAGGCAGTGGGAGGAATAAATGACTTCCTAACTTTAAACAGCTTAAAATTATATCTTTCACCTTAATAGTGCAGTTATTGAAGGCTTGGCAAACCTGTAACATGCATTATTCCAACACTGTGTGTGGGAATACTGTGAGAGCCTTACAGTAGTCTCAACTGGGTAGCTAATTAATGCTCAGTGTATTCTGTCAGATTGTTTATGTCCTGTATATGTCACACTTCAGAAACATAGCTGCTAATGTTTGTGATGATAGGTACAGTGACATAGTATACAGCCGTCACTACTGTTAACAGGCTGTAGCACTTCCATTGCCCATATAGCCTTTACACAGAGACATCTGCATTGCTCTTTGTCATCCTAGTTTCTGCTTTGCTGGAGCAGGGGAACCAGCTCAGATGCCCCGGCACCACACCGTCCAGTGCCTCCCAAAGTGTCTGCATCACCCTTGATAATGGAAGACTGTTGTAGCCCCTCCTGATTCTGCCACTTTCAGTCTATTCGTACTTTCAATTACCCATGCATGCACTAATGAACACTTCTGTTTAATTTCTTAGCAGATTCATGAGATTCTGAAGTCTAAAATAACACAGAAAAGGAGAGCAATAGTCCCACGCCCGGAATATTTCTGCAGTTATAGCTATTTATAAGGCTTTGTGCTCATCCACCATGAGTTTGCATAGTTACTCGTTATCCATGCTTTGTTACATTCAGCCAATATGCTCAGGAGCTCTGTCACAATTCTTGTGATGCTATCTCCTCTGCTTCTGCCAAAGGGGATGGAGTACAGCAGCAGCAGGTCAATACAGCCTCTCTGGATAAATGGTTACAAACCGACCACATACTGTGTATGCCTCATTCCATGCCTGTCCTCTGTTTCTGGTATGGTCTTTGTTAACTTGCAGAATCACTAATAGCACCTTATTGAGTGTTTAGAGTGTTTTCTCACAATTCCCATTGGAAAGGCAATTGCAGATTACATTGTGTACATGCTAATAATAAAGGTTGAACTGTCCTGTGCACAGAGCTGTGACATTTATTTCTCTCTCCACCCACCAGATGTTACTCTCCAATTCCTAACTGCTATGTCATGTGAAATTCAGGGCTTTGCAGTGGAGGTTGAAATAAAAGCAAGAGACAAACAGTGAGTTTTCCTGTGTCTTTATATTTCCCTGTTCCTCTCCATGGAAACTGATGAGCACTTAGCCCTCACCCCACGACCCCCCTTCTCTCTAAGGAATCTAAGTAAACTGAAGGATACATGGGTATTTGTCTATGCATATGGTACAGATTTATTAAAACAGCAATGCCACATATGTAAAATACATAGGGACACAAGAAACAGAAGACTTGTACCACTTTTCAGTTACTTCTCGAGTTCCTATTCATAGTGATTAGAGGTAGATCACTCCTACTAAAATAAGCAAGTTAGTATGAGCCACAGTTGCAGAAACAAATTTACACCATTACAGGTAGCAATTAGATATGAATTTTTGTTTGTCAGTTCAGATACAAATCCAGAACAGAAGGGTTCCCAGTTCTTCTCACTTTGTGTGAGGCCAATTCTGACATTGAAGCAGCTGCATAGAAGATGTAGAACTTATTTTTAAATGTCAGTTAAAGATGATAGCTGTCATATGAGGAAAAGGTTTATCAGAAATCAACAAGTATTAAAAATTAGCAGATTCTCTTTTAACTACTAACACATATTAGGCATGTCTTTCCTTTTTTTATTTCCTGACATATTGTGGCAAGTAGGTCTAAAGTTTTTGTATCTCTTTTTGCCTAATACTTCTAAGGACTTAGATACTTAGAACTCTCTCACAGTCCAGCAGATGTCAAGTACCTATACAGATTTTGGCTAATTTGAATAAAGTGATATTTCTGATTGATGTGCTGTTTTGACTGAACTATCAGAGACAGGATCTCTAAGTATAGATTTACAGATCTATACTGAATTAGGAATGTAGGAGATACAGTTAGATGCGAAGCTTAGTAAATGTTACCAAATTTTCAGTCATCTGTTCACCCTGGGTACGGTACCTGATAAAACATAGCTATCTACAAGTAAGTAAGAAAAACAAAACCACTGTAGCCTTGGTTTTGGATAACTGAGCCTACCTTAATGTCAGTGGTGGTGGAATTAGTTTAAATGCTTCCAAGAAAATCAACTTCCAAGAAGTATAGAAGTGCTGTCAGAGCACTCAGCTGTAAATCAGGCAGGATGATGAGTGCACCAGGTAGTGAAGGGGTACAGGGGTAAAAGAAAGATGATTGTTTGAGGGAGTTCTCTAAAACATACTCTGTGAAGTACAAATTGCTACCTAACCTTTGAGCTTATAGCCCTGTATTGGCTGCAAGGGAGTATGGGCATGTACACTGGAGGGCAGAAACACTGTGATCTGAAGTAGCACTTTTGTGGACATAAAAGCCTGTGAGGCAAAGGAGACGCTGGCAGCTGCAGGTCGGCTCCGCCGCTGACTGGTGCCACTGGGTTTGGAACAAGAAGTGGTCACCTTGCAGCCACTGACCTTAACTCATCTGTTTCCACTGAAGGAAGAGATGTTCCTGAGGAGTTCACCAACACAGTGACAACTTAGTCAGGCGAGTAGGTGCTGAACTATTTTGCACATTTCAGTATGATATTCTGCATGTATTTGAAGGCTGGAACTGTGTTTCTCATTCAGCCAAGAAAAACAGAGTATTATAGTGTTTTTCTACTTCATAGTCTCCCCCCACCATTATATAATGAAAGCAATGTGGAAAAACTGCTTCAGGTGGCAACTGATCCAGTAAGCAAGCAAACTGTGGGTAGATTTGAACACTTGCTGAGTGAGATGTTTACTGTGACCAACTTCTATTTATATAGACACCCACATTTAACTGCGCAGCTATTTCCTCACCATTACCTTTCTACCGGTCTGTATGATCTGCCTTGGATACATCCGTTTTCGAGAGTAGTTTTGCTTTCTGATGTGAAAAGTAGCAAGTATTTGAATCTTATGTAAGTCAGTCTGATCACTCATTTCTCTTGCTAACTGCGCTCAGAAAAATCTCGTCTCGCTGTGTCCATGAATTATATCCTGCCTGACCTCTGGTGGTTATCTTCATGAATTGAGTCTAACTGATGAAGTTCACTTAGTTTGGCAGTCAAGGAAAAGGGTGAGCACAGATTTAAGACTACCTCAGCTTTAAGAGGGTGCAACACACAGAGAAACTAAATGGGATTCCAGGACCAGGCATCAATTAAAGTTGTTGCATGAAGGATGGTATAATTAGTTGCACATGATTGAAGACTCACTGCATGAGCTTAGGCATATCTTCTGCACATCCGTGCTGAAATAATACCTAGCTAACTTCATAAATTGCTTTGAGATCTATGGCTAAGTTTTTCATGAATTTAGGTAGACTTGATCTACCAGTGGTGAGAGGTAGGGCACAAAAGAGATGCTATCCTGACCCGATGTTATCAAGAAGCAGTGACATCTTCTGGATCTATGTAAGGGTGTGTGTACTCTCAGTGCATTGTATTCATCATATACTCATGCCTATATACTCAAAGGTTATCTCTATTGTGTGTAAAATCAAATGAAGACGTCATTGTAGTCATATATCTTACCTCTTTGCAGGTAATTATGAAGCATGCCTATATGCATGCATGTACATGTAGATTATGCAGACATGTGTACATATTTTAGCATGCTGAATCTGCATGCAGATTTCTGTATGCTGTAAAGCTATTTCAGTGGGTGCAAAATCAATCTGTTGTCCCCAAACCTGTTTTTCCATTGAGCATTAGTCATATTTGTATTAAACGTAACTGTCTGCTTACTTAACAATTGCAATAACAAACTATGGATGAAACATAAATAATTCATAATCACTGGAACAGACATGGAAATAACCAAGTTACATGAGAAAAGAATGGGCACATAATCACACTGCTGTTGCAGTGACTTGTATCTCAGCAGCTCAGCTCCACCAAATTCCCAGATGCTGCTGCACTTTTCCATCCATAATCTTTTTGGCTACATTTGCTGTGCTAATAGAAAAACAATCTTGTTGTTAAATGTGTATCTACTTCTAAAAAATGATCCACTATATATAGCTTTTCTCCTAGAAGAATGAATGTGGCTTTAGAATGCTTAATGTCAGTGCATATGCCAATTTCTCTTGGTAATGATTTTAATGTAAGCAGTTCTGCTTCAAAATGTTGACGTTACAGATTTTTTTTTTTTAGCCTGATATTAATGTTTCCTGTCTGTATTACAGATACTAAAACTGGTAGGAGAAGCATTCCTGTATTTCAGGAAGGGGTTCTGATGAAAAGACTCACCAGACTGGGTAATGATATAAAATCTCAGTGCACAAATGTGAGATCACCTGAGAGCTTTCCATGCAAGTGGCAAAAGTAAACAGGAGAAAGTGTAGGAATGTACTGTAAGTAACAGTAAACAGATTTTTTATTTTGTTTTGTTTCTCTCTGAAGCCTGTCACTGTTGTACTAACTACTGCTTTAATAGATTAAATTTTAAATTAAATTTGCTGTTACTGCACCTTGTGTGATCAATGAACCAGCCATGGTATTTGAAGCATAGCTTAGTAAACAGCAGTTTTGGAGCTGAACTGAAAGTCCTGTGGAATATTCTATACTACCATCACCAAGTAACAGTTTTATGTGCTTATGGTTAGGGGAATTTACTCTGTGATCATCTGACATAAAAATAAGAGCTATAACTAGTACTTCAAGTCAGTATAATAGAATATCAAAATAATAGAATCTGAATTACAACTATTTAATAAAAAATATTAGTGGATTTAACCGTGAGATTGGAGGCAAGAAACTTCTCTCATCCATTGGCAGTATTGATATTATTTACTTCTATAGTCTTAGGCTAGTAATTTAAAACATGTTCTGTCAAAAATTTCTGAACCAGGAAATTATGTGATTTAAGTATATAGTATCTGTGCAGAGTTTTGACCATGATAAGCAGGCTTTACCTGCTCAAGATCATTATTAATGAAAGTAGATTAAGATTGCCAAGGTCAAGCACTTCTAAATTAGGATGTACCAGACTGATTATTGTCCACTTTAGCCATTTACCAGTGGCTAAAATTCAGCAAAATTAGGAGTAATTGGGATGATGAGCAGGCAGCCTTAATTAAAATCATCACTCACTGTTCCTCTGAGGTAAAGAATTAGATACTGGAAAAGGATAAAATCAGTTTTAGCCTTGCTAGCAGAAGTGGGTATCCAAACAGTTGGGTTTGACGGTACTGTAAATTCACTTTCTAAGAATGGGATTTAACCTACACTGATGTTTTAAAATAATTGCTTATTTTACTAGTAAACTTCAAATAAAACATGTTATTCCCTTGCCCTTCGTTCATTGAAAGATAAAGGACACTTTATTTGGGAATCATGCATTTTTCACTGCTGTCCTTCATGGACTGATTCCAATTGAAGGAAACAGAAAGAGTTAATTTATGGATGTCATCACAGTACCTGTAACGGATTGCAGATGGAGGGTTTTATCACTATCCTGCCAGTAAACTGCCTGGGCCATCTTCAAATAGATCAAAGTGAGCATCGCCTTCCCGTCAGAGTGGATGGAGGCAGCAGTTATCTCATACTCCCGTCCTTAACACAGTGTTAGAGTGTTCATTTTGGAGGAGCCATTACTGGGAGGAATGCTTGGAGATATTTTTGGGGAATGGCATAGTGATTTTGTACCTTTTTTAATGAGGTGGTGATTAGATTGAGTTCAGCTGGAAGCTGTTCTGCACCAGGGTGGGGAAATGAGGGAAGAGAGGAATGTTATAGGGTCCTGTCTGAACCTCAATAAGAAACACAACAACAAATGTCATAATAAGAGAACTGCTTTAATAAGACAGAATAATAATAAGACTATACATAGAAAGTAAATCTTATGTCCCTTCAGATGCTGGGCATGCTACGTTTGTGGAGAGGAGCTTGGGTATATTTTCCCACAGCACACTGTGGAGAGAAGCTCTCCCTTTTTGTCATTCGAGCTAATGTATCATTTCCCTACAAGAAAACAATTGCTCCTACAGGTTGTTTTTATGAGAACTCGCTGCACTTTTCGACAGAGGCAAGGCCAGGCAGGTGGTGCCAGCGTCAGTATCAAGCTGCAGAAGGATCTGTAACGATCTGGCTGTGGTTGTCCTATGGCTGAGGATGCTCTGCAGCACAATGGGCCTGAGGGCCGGGCTGGACATGAAGCACAGCACAGGCTGGTTAATGCCTGTGCAGGTTAGCTGTCATGTGGATCGCTGGCTCCCAAACATGCAGCGGTTTCTTGGTCAGGACCAATTCAGAAGAGCGGAAAAAAGCAGGTTGAATTTCTCGGTAATGCACCGTCTTTTTTGACTTGCATCCCTCTTCAGGGACCACAGACAAATCAACATGGCTTTATGCAGAGGTTTGCTAGCACAAGGACTGTGTAACTAACCCCATAGTATTCTCATTTCTTTCCCTGTTTTTCTCCTAGCATTCCAGTAAGGAAATTTTCATTTACTTCACATACAAATGCACATTTTTTGCTGTTGCCTGGCTTTGCTTTATTTAAGTATTTCCTATTTAAACTGTGTCTAAAACATGTTTTCCTAACTGAGCCTTTCAAATGCAGGAGGCAGTGCTGAGATCTGTGGAAATTATGCATTTGCATTAAGCCCTTTAGATCTGAAAAGCTATAGGATTTTCATGCAGTTTTGTATACAGTTTTCATGTTATTTCCAGATCAGAAGCTAGGATTTCACTCCATGCATTACAAATAAACTCTAAACAAAACTTCAGGTGTAAGCTTTTGAATGGATAGAACATTTAAAATTTTCTCTGTAATGTACTCATGTGCAAGGAGTTAATTATCCTGAAAAATGAAAAATGAAAAAGTGACATCTGACATTTAAAAAATAAGTCTATTAAAATAATGCTAGGTAATCAAATAAATTGTGTGCAAATTTGACAGTTGAATGTCCCCAAGCTGTTAGGGAATGCAACATCCCTCCTTGAGTTTCCACAATTTTGCGGTAACATTTCAATTCTTACTATAGGAATGGAAGGAGATCAAATAGCCAGCAGTGACAAGGTACATTATGAAATCTACAATAATGGGCAATTTTTTCATTAAAAGGCAGACTTCTGATCTCTAGAAAAATACATATTTGCTGTCAAGTACAAAAAGAGGACTTTTTCTACATGAAGGGACCCAATTCACTAAAACTAGTTGGGGAAGTTGAAAATAACACCTTGTGTTGTCACTGTCACTTCTTGTGGACTGCAGAGGATTGACATGCAGGGTGAGTATGAAGGTTTTATTGACACCACGGTTTATTTTGTCCCAAGAGCAGGAATGATGAGTACATCTACACATCTGTCAAGTCTCGGCCACTTAGCATGAGCTTCATTCACCTGGTGCCTCCTTCACTCCTCCCCACTGCCAGAGCTTGTGTCTCCCATATTGGCAAGGCTTGGCTTTGGCATATCAACCCGATACCCCTGTTAAGGGCAACTGTGAAGGAGATGCCTATGAGGTCATGGGCTGAGGTCATGGGCTGAGGTCATGACATGGAGAAGAAACAGAGATACCGTGTTGCTGCCAAGGAGCTGGTTACTGGTCAGACCTGGCATGTGATGTTGTCCCATTGAGCAGCACAATCTGCAGCCACAGCCCAGAGCTGTGGCTTTTCCCAGCTGCATGACCTGAAGCACCAGAAATGTGTCTCACTTGATGGGAAGAGGACGCATTCCCTCTTGATCCCCAGAAAAAGAAGTCTGGGAGGTGTGCATGTGCTCAGCAGCGGAATAGCTGAAGGCGTTTACTGAACCTGGTTTCTAGTGTGCATTTGCTTGACAAAAGCATTTGTCTGCTTCCAGCCTGGGGTCTCGTTTTAGGTGTCCTCAGGATCTGAAAGGATTCACATGTCCCCTCTGGACTGTGGTTGGAACCATCTCTAGTGTCTATAGAACTTTAATCTGTGGGGATTTTTTCCCCCAAATGTTATAGCTATGTGACATGATAACTGTTAAAAGTTCAATGTAGAAAACAAAGTTTGGTTTATAAATAAGAGCTGTGAAGAGGCTATAAAATATATGTTATTATTTTGCAAATAAATTTTTCATTTAATACAACATTTTATATAGACTAGCTTCCTTTGATCTATATTTACTATCTGCCAGTTGCCTTGAAATGAGAAATGTAACTACTTTGATAAACGGATTTGAAAAGTTATCTAGTTTCATGGTAGCTTCTCTAAGTTACCATTACATGCTTTGCTGGAATGTTATTTGGTAACTTTCTGAAGGAATACTTTGGTGCTCTGGGGCAGCGATAGCGCTCTCTTTTTCACTGTACATGAAAGGACATGTGAGAGGCAGGAATGGCTTCTCTTTCCTCTGTGCAGATCATTGTTAACAGTCCAGTACTCTCTTCACTGGCTAGTGGAGGTCACCTTTTTAAAACCCTTCTTCAGACCTTTAAAAGCCACACTAAGTTGGGGTTTTTTTTCTTAAATTCAAAGTGATCCATGACGTTTAGTTTTATCTTGAGCTGAATTTCTCAACCAAAAGATAAACTTACATGCTTGATGATTTGTTTCTTACCTGATATACTTCAGAGTTTTTAAAAATAGTAATCCTTCTTACTTAGGTAAGAAATGTTCCTTTATAGTGGATCATTAGCTCAGCAGCAGAGTTTGTTGCATCTGATGCTACAGTGATTCAGTGAAAGTTTTTCAGTCTCCATATCTCACTCCAGAGATGACAAGGTGTTGCAGGGCTAGCGCTGAGCTGGGGAAGGACAAGGCAGCTAAAGGACAGTGTCTCCAGGGGATTCTTCCTCACTGTACCTAGTGAGGACTTTCCCACGGACTCCAGCAGCTGCAGGCTCATGCTGTATGACTAGAACCGAAGGCCCATATATCAATGGTAGTTTTTCATGCAACTTGGGATGAAACAGCCTGAGAAGATTCCATATGCAGGATATGACCCTAATTATATCTTGATGTATCCAGAGACTTACACCTGTGATTTTAATTTATAAGAGAGCACTCTTACTCCTCAAGTGCTATTACTCCTTCAGCCTCCTGCCTGTCAGGAGGTAGGGGCCTGGGGAAAGTAAGGTACTTATCTGAGGAAACAGTCCAAAACCACAACACTTTCAGGCACTTCCGTACTTTTGTTTTGGCCAAAGACGCCCTGTGCTCTTCCTACCTGGTAAGAAAGGACTGTCCTGTTTTTCACTATTGCATATGGCATTCTCTTAACGTTGACCTGCTATTTATCTTATGCAGATAATTAACATTTTAATATATATCTATTGCAATTTTTGCCAGCACAATTTATTCTTCGCTATGGTTTCTTGAATCTCTTTTTCTTCCTCCCTTTCCACCAACAGCTCTAGTACAATCACCGGCTAAAACCCCTATCTCTATTCATCACAGTGAGATGTGCAGATTTATAGTACATCAGCTGTACACTGTTTTATGGTAACTGCTTTATGTTTGAGTCATCCATCTCAAGACAAAGGACTGAAGCAGGACAAAATAAAAATATAAGTACCATTCTAAGCACTCTGCAACTTAAATAATCCCTTTTCAAAAATGCTGAAGGAGATTGGCAAGGATATGGCAGTGGAATTTAAGTTCATTATTCATCATAATGGAGTGAGCTGAGAAGGGAAAAAAACTGCTTCATGTGGGTGTGTTCATATATAACAGGCAGGAGAGGAAGCCAGAGTTCTTAAACTGAAAACAATGAGCTGTTTGTTTCTGGGTGGGTCAAGCAGAGAAGGTGGTTCAAACTTTGGACCTAAGTTTTTTGAGTGAATGTATTGTAGACATTTAATGTATATTTTTTTTACTGCTTCTCTACATTTTGTTGTTAGTAATAAGGTTATTTTGTGTAGTCTTTTGTTTTGCTTGCTTACAATATTTCTTTGAAGACCACAACCATTTCTTTATGCAATGCCAAATATTTATATGTGAGGAGAAAGGGCTGCGCTCTGGTGGGCTCTGAAGTTTCTGCAGCTTAAAGGGCAGCAAAAACAGGACCTTGTCAGATGCTGGCTGTGCCTAGATTAACTGACAAAAATATTTGCCTTTGGAATGTAAAGTTCAGACCAGTTAGAAAACATGCCAATGTGTCAGTTCAGCAGGGGAAATAAGTGTGTCCTTCGCCATACATTCTTTCTTCTATTATTTTAAGATCTTTCTTCAGCTTTGCTTAACTACAAGCAAGGAAGTTGAAACCTTGTGTTGAATCAGGGTCTGTATGTGAAGGTAAAGTCGTAATATGAATATGAATATGAATATGGAGGAAGGTAATTTAACAACAGGAGGAAAAGGTAACAAAATCCTTTTGTTACTGTTATATTGCTAACTGTCATACAAAACCCTTTTAGCTAAGAGCAGTGAATGTGATACAGCTCCCGAGTAGCAAATCTGATGCCAGAGTCACAGGTTTCCATTGTATTTGCCTGAAAGAGTAGCAATTTAGACCCAACTGAATAATTCATAGCAAACAATTTATCTGATGAGCTTGGCATTTTTCTTAGATCATGAAATATCTGTGAGCAAATTGTAGCTTCCTTACATGTACCCATTTTTTCAGTTTGATGAATGCATTTTGGAATTTTTCTCTTTTAAGCTTGTGATTGACAGAAGTGCTTTAAACACAGACTGTGTTGTAATTGGTCAAACAAGTGTAGGCATTTTTGTGTTTTCTGACCCTTGGGATGCTCTTTTGCCTCCATTATCTCATTCTAAATGTGATGGGGCACTCAGCATGCCTAGAGCTTTAGGATTTCTCCCCTACAATTCCTCCTCCATTCCCTGCCTTTTTAAACTAAGTAGGCTAAATGTGAATACTGGTGTATATATATGAAGAAAATATGAGAAAAAAAAATTATATGGGTATGAAAATTACCAGAGGGATGAGTGAGACAATTGTTGAGAGAAGGCTGATTTGAGTTTCTGGGTATCCTATCCACCTGCCTGGTAGCTTATATTTAATTATCCTGTTTTGAAGATATCTTTTCTGTCTGTCAATCTCTCTATTATTCCTCCCCCCCCCCCCCCCTTTTTTTTTTTTTTTCTTTCTCTCTCCCCCTTCTCACCCCCAGTCATCAGTGCCAGTAAACCAGCTGGCTGAAGTCCTTCTGTAACACAAAAACAAGAAGATGCACAAACATTACTGAAGTGAATTTCATTACAACTATGAATGAGCTTCAGTAGGTATTTTTCTTGCACTCATTTGTTCTGTTCTTGTGGTAACATAAAGGAGTTGCATATGTGTGACAGCTGAGGAGGCATGGAAAGGCTAGCTTATTAAAGCTTTTTCTGTAAAAAGAGATTACATCATAGCACTAGCAAGCTCCCGTTTTAATTTTCTGTGTCAGCTAATACTTGGAGATAGAATGATGAAGCTTTTCTACAAAGGAAGGAATCACCAGCCAGGGAAACAAGCAAAGGAACAGAAGGAGAGGAAAGCAAGAAGATCTTATGCCAGATGCTCACTTGCAGCTGATTGATAGAATAGAGTCATTCTAACACAATGTAGTAACTTGTCCTGCTGGGTGTATGCCTGCCTAATATGACAGTATTACTGTTAACAGGAAAGAGGTGCTGGGTTTGAGGGTTCAAATAAGGAATTGGAAATCTGGGGCTCAGTCCCTAGTTCTGGCTGAGACACCTGTGCTGTTTTAGACAAGTCTTCCTTGTGTTTGTCTTCTCCATGTGTAAATGGGTTACCTGCTACCATACCTGTGTTTTGTGCATTCCTCATGGGTAGAAACTGTTTCTAGCAGAAGCTGATTGTTTTAACAGTCAGAGTTGTGGGTAAAGTTAATTACTTAGTAGCAGACATCAGGCCTTATATTCAAAGGGTGCCTGTCAGCAGTGCCAGCTGAAAAGCACCCGTAGCCACCTTCAATTCAGGAAGGGCACAACTTTCCCCACCCTACTGCCTCTGGCTTCTCACCATCACCTGGTTCTCCATGGGATCATGTTCATCTCCCACCCTCAAATCAGATCTAGCTTTCACTCCCCGACTGAGTTCCTCGGCAAGCAGAGATCCTGGCACTCACCCATCTGGGGCAATGACAATAACCTGTACAGTGATCAAGGTCTCTTCTAAAAATCATGTAATATTTACTTGGAACAAAATGTTTTTAAGGGAAGTATATTACAAAACCAGTAAACCCAGAATGTGTATATACTTGCTCTTTTTCCTAAGTCCATTTTCCTAATGTTTCCTGGATCCAAGAAGGCTGAATATCCTGAGGATCTCTCCACAGACTCTGCCTGTCAGCCTGGCATCAGTTCTGGTAGAATCATAGAATCATTTAGGTTGGAAAAGACCTTTGAGATCATCAAGTCCAACCATTAACCCAGGACTGCCAAGTTCACCACAAAAGCGTATCACTAAGCACCACATCTACAGGTTTATTGAATACTTTCCAGGGACGGTGATTCTGCCACCTCCCGGGGCAGCCTGTTCCAATGCTTGACCAACCTTTCAGTGAAGATTTTTTTCCTAATATCCAATCTAAGCCTCCCCTTGTAGAACTCGAGGCTGTTTCCTCTTGTCCTGTTGCTAGTTATATTGGAGATGAGACCTACCCCCACATGCCTGCAACCTTCTTTCAGGTAGCCACAGAGAGCAGTAAGATTTCCCCTGAACATTCTCCTCTCCAGGCTAAACAACCCCAGCTCCCTCAGTTGCTGTTCATAAGCCTTGTGCTCCAGACCCTTCACCAGCTTCGCTGCCCTTCTCTGGACACGGTCCAGCACCTCAATGCTCCTCTTGAAGTGAGAGGTCCAAAACTGAACACAGTATTCAAGGAGCAGCCTCAACCATAACTGACCTTCCTTCCCTTCTTCAGAAGTTCTTTTGATCTGCAGTCTGCCAGCTTTGTCAGGCGAGTAATTGTCATCTGCTGGAGCTAGGGTGCTTGAAGCTAGCAACATGCCTGCCACTTTCTCACTGGAGAGTGTGCTGTGTGTCCCCCGTCTCCTCTAGGTATGTTGTGTAGCTTTTCTGCATGCATTCCCGAAACCTCAAATCAGTTTTCAGTCAGTAAGTTCCTGTAGGGCACAGTGATACCTCACTGTAAGTGTACAGTGACTAACCACCTGGGCAATATCCCTACTGTAACCTACAATATTTATGCCATGACTGCATATAGGTAGTCCTATATTATTACCCGGAAGTTCCATATTTGAGACTATAAGGACGTGAAAAATGTCCTGCTAATTCAGACTGATGGTTGGCACCAGGAGGTGTTGTTTGGAGAGGGTTTGTCAGCCTTAATGCTTGCTTCAGTACGTTCGCTTTATACTCTACCCATCCAGGATTATGGTACTAGGGTTTTTAGAGGTATCTGCTTAGAGACCTGTTATCCATGACTTTGCCTAACCATTTTCTAACCTGCTGATACACTATCTAAAATCACAAGTTCCTTTGATGACAAATTCCAGAAGCTCATTACCCTCTATGTTAAGAATGACTTTCCTTTATCCATTTTAAATTGATTTCTGAATAGTTTTGATGGGTATCCTCTAGCTCCTGTATTGTGGTATGGTGAATAATAGTTCTTCATTCACTTTATCCACTGCTTTAATTATTTTTTAAATCTTTATCTCACCTTCTGTCATCTTTTTCTTCTCCAAATTGAAGGCTTCCAGCCTTATTAGTGTTTTCTCATGAAGTAGCTGCTCATCACCGTAATCGTCTTACCTTCCCTCCTCTGTACCTTCTCTTTCTCTACTACATCTCTCTTGACTTGCAGGGACCAGAACATCACACAGGACTCAAGATGTGGGTTTTAAATAGCAATAGCAATAAAATAATGCCCTTTGTCTTGTTCTCAGTATCTTTCCAAATTACGTCAATTTTTGCTTTTTTGATTTGTTGACAGTTGTTACATATTGAATTGATGGCCTCAGCTGTTTCTGTGATCTTTTCAGTGAACTGTCTGGCAGTTCTCAGTTTGGTACCCTGTAACCATGGCTCAGGTTACTCTTTTCCTAGGTTCATTGCCTTACATTCATTGCAAAACACGTATCTAGACTCCTGCAAAACACTTTTGTATACTGTCACTCTATTTTATGAAGTTCTTTAGGAGTTCTGCACTATTGACGTGTCATCTGACTGCTTGCAAATCTCTAAAAACAACATACGGTGTTCCATCAGAAAGAAATGTGTTCTCAGTTCCCAGGTTGCCTACAAAACTAGCATTTTCTTACTGGCTGCAGAAATGCAAAAGCAGATGGGAAGGCACATATGCCATGTCTTTTCAAGAACATACTTTTGTGCAGGCCTCAGCATGTCTGATTTAACACAACTGCTAGAAAATTCAGCACACAAGGAACTACACTTATCCTCACTTCTTTCCATGGAGGCAAAGAAAATGAAATCATGTCTATGTAATGTCATACTAATTCTCCTGTTATATAATATACTGAAAACTGAGCACAACACCTTTGAGTTAGGAGCCATGTTCCAGACTGTACTCCCAGTTCTGCTATTCTGTGGAGTTTAATTTTTGCCTTTAACATTACTATCTATAGAAATTCAACTTTTATAGCTGCTTTCCTTTTTAGAACAAGTGAAGTATAGGTTTGTAAATGCCAAGATGAGCAGGATCCCAACTGTCATTTTAGCTTCATTTGAAGACTTCCATGAGTACATGTATTCCAGTTCGTACAACAGGTGCACCTAATTCATCATGCTGTCATGTAATTTTCCCAGCACACGTCAGATTATGCAGAGAGAACACATTTTGATGTAATATGCTACCCTCATAGGCAGCTTTACAATGGTTAGTGTAAGTCACTCCTGCTTTATGGAGATAAAGAGGTAAGGTAAGCAAGCCTGTGATCACGGGGAAAATCTTTGCTCTAAAATGCAATAGCCTGTCACAGAAACTCTTCGAAATGCCCAGATGTCTCACATAGCAGCTGTAAATTATGCCCATTTATGCCTTTATGCACATGAAGAGTCCTGCCTAACGTTTTTTTTTCTATGGCTTTAGGGGATGTATTTCTTATTTTTTTCACCAATCAGCAGAAACCACAGCTTTTACAAGACAACAGAATTAAGCGTATGCACTAACTCAATGAATGCATTTGCAATTACATTTTTCTTTGATGAGCTTGCAGCAGATTAGTAGTCCAAGATGTCTTTTGTTCAGAATGACATGCTTTGTAATTTATTACAACATGCTACCATCCTATGCTTTAAAATTATCTAGTGGAGCTTTTCAAAGCCTCAGATGTCATTTACATGCCTAATTTCCACAGAAAGTAAATGGGAGTGAGATATACAGTTGTCATTCCTGCCTTTGAATAACTTTTCTGCTCTTATTGCTCCTCATCAATTGTTTGGCTAAATCTACTGTATTTATAAAAAGAGCTCCCAGGAGCCTTCAGTAACTCCCCAAAAAAATGGTTATCTCATGGGTGGCCAGACCAGGAATGCTTGGCAGGATTTTATGTCTCCGCAAGCTGCATTAAACCAACAATGATGGCTTTAAATTTGAGTCCTGAGTGCTCCTGAATATGGTTTTGAAACTGCAGTAGGGAGTTGGGCTGACAAGTTTACTATCAGCAAAGACAATGAAGCAGGTCTTAAGAGTGCCTTTGGGTGTTCTGAGAAGAATGCAATAAGCATACCCTTTGGAGCCATTCCCTTCCCAATTTGTTATTGCTTTGTCATAAACATTTGTCAATGAAGACTGATTTTCAAAAGAACCACGTTTGGGAGTCTGAAAGTAAAAAGCTATAATATGAAACATCTTTAAAGGTAAATCAATTTTGTGGCCTAATCAACTGAACAGCATCCCTTTAGCTTCAGCATCAGAAATGCTGCCACGTATTAATCTCCATAATTTTTCTTTTCTTCTTCTTCTTTCTCAGGGACAACATATTCTTGAGTACTATTTCTATTGCACGAAAAACAGACATGTATAAATAACTGTGCCCACAGTGGTAATTTCTAATAAAAAGGTAATGAAAAGGGCAGCCAGAAACTCATTTTAACTCTTTATCCTAGTAGCTGCAAGAAAAACCTTGAAATATAATAATGAAAGATGGATGTGTTTGCCTTGTTAAATATGCTTTTCCACTGTGTTTAGAAGCAAGCAATAAAAAAATGTAAAAATGAGGTAAAGAATGATTTAACAATCCACCTTATCAGCTTTGGTTTACCTCTATGTAATCTTAAAATGCATAACAAATATCTCCAAAATATTCATTTAAAAATGGCCTAAGATGCTCAGTTTGCTGAATTTAATTTGGGGGCAGATATTAACTCAGATATAAAACCCTTTAGAGTGGCCTAGACCCGTGAAAAGTTATAGGTGCTCAGCTTTATCCTATCCTATCCTATCCTATCCTATCCTATCCTATCCTATCCTATCCTATCCTATCCTATCCTATCCTATCCTATCCTATCCTATCCTATCCTATCCTATCCTATCCTATCCTATTCCATTCCATTCCATTCCATTCTATTCTATTCTATTCTATTCTATTCTATTCTATTCTATTCTATTCTATTCTATTCTATTCTATTCTATTCTATTCTATTCTATTCTATTCTATTCTATTCTATTCTATTCTATTCTATTCTATTCTATTCCATTCTATTCTATCCCATCCTATTCTATGCCATCCTATTCTATGCCATCCTATTCTATCCCATCCTATTCTACCTCATCCTATTCTATCCCATCCTATTCTATCCCATCCTATCCTATCTCTTATTTTGGTGCCTAAACACATCTCTGGATCTGGTCATCAGTGTATTAATCTAGTTTCTGTTCTATGAATAAAAGTAATTCAAATTTCCTAGGAATTAATAGTCTTTCTTAAACAATAAATTTGGGGAAAACAAACATATGCTTTACTTTAAAAGCAAGCCTGGATCCCATTACATGTTTGGTTAATTGAAAAGATGAGCTTAACTGAAGCCTAAAAATAAGTATGTGATTTAGGATAACCAATGTCTATACTAGAGTCAGGCTGTAAGAAATTGTACTGAAGAAGTCTGTCAGAATTTCTCACTTAGAAGCACAAGTAGAAAGAGGAATGGCTAAGACTTTGAGACACCTGCCTATCCTCCCAGTTTGGAGCTGATCTGGTTTACAGGTTTGTTTTTGTCCCCAGTACCCACAGTGCAGCCAGAAAAACATTGTGCTAAAGAAAAAGGCTTTTTAAATGTACTAGTTTTGTTATTTCACCTACATAACCTTATTTAGTATTAATTTGGATGCACCTCATAAAAAATAGAACAGCATATCTACTACAAATTAGAGAAAAAACTACTTTAATATTTATTGACCTATTATAAGATTTAAAAAATTGTAATTTGCTATTGTAGGCACTGTTGTGACTTACATGATATTTTTCCATGATGTACTAAGATGAAAATAAAATCTAACATTTGGACTTAACCTTCTTATTGGAAATATTAGAAGTCACTACAAGACATCAGGACAAATTATGCATTGCATTCAGTATGTAGCCTATAAAAATTTGGGCCCTTATGTTTATTTTATTAGTCTTTCCCCCCTTTCCTATCCCTAACCCCTGAAAAGGATAAAAAGATTTCACAGAGACAGAAGAGGATTGTTCACTCTTATATTACTGTTGATAAAATGTACCTGGAGGAAAGTGAAGCAAAATGCAGGTTAATTACACCAAAGCCCTTAAAAAAGAACTTGAATGGGTCTGCAGTGGTGCATAGGATTCTACCTACTCAGTTATAGAAGTAGAAAAATGTGCCTAAAAGTGGGAGTCTAGATGTAAGCTCTCCAGGAGTTCTGTGATTTTGTCCTTTTGTTTCATCGGCTTTTGTTTCAAGTATTTGGAAGCAGTATTTTGTTTAACCATTTCAATGAGGGAAGGAAAAAAACACCCAGCGCCTAAGTGGAAAAGCTAGCAGTCTGGGTCAGCAAGCAATGAAAAATCCTGCTTTTGCCCAGTTCTGCTTTTACAGTTCTAAATAGTTGGTGCATATTTTGATAGCTGCATGGAACTTCAATTCTGCCCTTTCCTGCTCATGCATCCCAGTCCAATATCCATCAGAACCTTTTCATCTATTTCAGTTAAGACTGATAATTGTATATACTCTGGGGCAAAGACAGGTTTATCTTCATAAATGTCTGAGCAGTGCAGCTTGCACCTAAATCATTTAAATAATGGATGCTGATCATTATAGTCATCTACTTGTGTTTTCTTCACAGGCTAAAATAAATAAGCTTTCTTCAGAACGCTTTTTAACTGCAATAACACTCTACTTGATGTCATGCAGATATCTTTTCTATATGTAAAGATGAACAATTGTCACTTAAGCTGCTTTGGCAAAGAAGATTTATTACTTACTTCTCAAGTGATATAACAATTACTGAAATCTGAATAGTGGAATCCCCAGTATGCAATTAACAGGACTTCTGTTACAGCAGGCAACAGTAGTAAAGCCTAAGCCTCTTTATTTGTGCTGCAGTTTTTCCTGGAGAAAAATTATAGATCATTGCTGGGAATTAATAGTTTTTGAAGAACAGTTACTCCAGCTCCATAAATAATAATAAAATCAAATATTATAATCCAGTGGTATATAACTGCACGTTTGTAAATATATAAATGACTGCATTGCCTTGCATATATATGTGTGTATATATTAAATATATACACTTAACATATGGTTATGTACATTTTAAGTATATTTAGAGAGAAAGAGATAGAGTCAAAATTATATTAACTAAATATTAAAGTTGCAAAGACTTCAAAGACTCAAAAGCAAAAAAACTTCCTGGTTTAGCCTATTTTTCTTTTCTTTGTGTGCATGCATTATTACATCATGCCTTCTTATGTAATCACTCACTATTTTTATGCTAATTTTGATGGAAACAAAGCTTAGGAAATCTACCAGGGTGTGATATCACCTCCTGAAAACTTCCATATCCAGTGGGGAATTTCAATCAGCTTCTGCATATAGAGGTTTCAAAAGTAATTCTGTTCTGCTAGATTTGCTGAAGAATGGATGGTGGAGTATAAGAAACATTTACTTATAAACACACGTAACTTTGTCCTGGGTAGATTTCCATTCCCTTGGCTGTCACTACTCATATACATGCAGGTAGTGAGAGATAATGTAGGGGAAATAGATTACTTTGGCCTAATACTTGAAATGCTTGAGTAGACAAAGAGATTTTCTTTTCTTCTTTGCCAGAGGACAGGAGGACAGTTGGAGGGGGAAGAGAAGGGAAAACAGGTTACCTCAGCTTCGTAACAGGAGATAAAAGAAAATGTTGCTATAATTCAGTTAAAATGTCAATCAAGAGAGACATGAATCCAGAAGAAAGAAGGCTTTATCAGTTTTGGTACTTGCAGTAAGGTTTGTTTCCATGGGAAATCCTAAAGAAGAAAAGAGCTGCTCAGTGACTGGACCTAATACTAATTCAGTTTTTACTTTTTATAGTTTGTTGCCTGATGGGATACTTTGAGTTCTTCCCTCCCTTCCTTCAATATATACAGAATTATTAATTTCCTTGGGGAATTTTTACGATGCACTCACTCCATTAACTTAAGTTTATACATTCCTTCATGGATTTAGCTGTGTGACATCTCCTGCAAGTTGAGGAGCATTTGTTATGCACATCTGGAACTGAGGTGGAGGGATTAAACCCCTCAGTCATTAATTCATTTAAGGCATGGATGAAATCAGTATCTTTAGCACTTTCAGGACATTTCTCTCCTCGGAGCTTTTCTCCACCTGCTCTTTACAACCTACCCAGGCTGCCCAGAGCCCCCACCTCAGTCCTTTCTGTCACCAGGGAAATATTTAAAGGCTGAAGCAAAGGACAAATTGCACAAGGGACAAATGTAGCTGGCCATGGGCACAGTAAGAAATGTGGGAAGGAATGGAGAGCAGGCAACAATATCTTTTAAGCCCCATATGCTCTCCTTTCCTTTCACGGCTCAGGTTATGGCTGTTGCTATAGAGTTCTCAGGCTGTTGCCTGTGGAGTAGCAGTGGAGGGCGATGAAGTGAGCAAGGCTTTTCCCAGCAAAGGTAGATCACCATTCATTAAAAGTCTTACTACTGCTTACCTCCTATTTCCATATCCTAATGTCCTGATAGCAGCATGTTTAAAATGTCCCCTAAAATCTGGAAGATTTGAAAAAACAGAAGAATGTTTATATGTCGGTTTGTAGCCTTGTTCTTACTTTCTGCCAATGCTTTTCTCGTTCTTTCTTTGTAGATGTTGCCAAAAAAATGTTTGTGTTTGTGGTAACATCAGATTAAGAGAAATGTCTGATTCTCTGAGGAAATGATGTATGGTCTAGTAGGTGAAACAGTTTTTACCACTACTACAGCATTTAACACTTCTTCATTTCCCACAGGAAAGGAAATGTCACAAGCCATTTTCCAGCAGAATTGATTTCCCCTTTGTTTAATGCTGTCTGCCCCTTGCAAAGGAATAGACTATACCTCTTTCCTGTCCTCCACTCTGATGTACTCCCATTTTCCTCCAAACCTGGCCTGACACACAGAGATCGAATTATGAATATGTCTGCAAAAATGTTGGAGCAGCTGAGCTGGGATCTATACATTGCTGTGCAGTGTTGGTGCAAAGGCTTTGGTTGTTTTTGCCTCAGTGCAGCAAATAAACTCTGTAGCCTGAAATCTCCTGTTTACGTAAATTAGGTACACTTAATTAAAAGAGGATCTTAACTCTGTGAAAAGTTTATACCAAAGCACATACTTGATGTATCCACCACCATGTCTCGGTTCCAAACTCTGTGAAAGCCCTAACATATACCCAACTTGAGCTATGCTTTAACTACAGTCATGACTAGGGATGCGTGTCATCCTTTTCTAGTTCTGGCTTTTCTCACAATACCACCCCTTTCCACACACCTTGGCCTTGCTGAGAACAGAGACTGAAATAATTAATATTTTGTTTTAATTTGTTTTAATTCACTAAAGAAAGGCAGAACACATATCAGATGAATTATTTTGTTGGTGGGCTAGGAGAAGCATCATTGCTCTCCCTATTTGACCTGTACACATTTTTCACGTTCTGACAGCTCTTGTGATGAGGAGCAGTAAATGCAGCACTTTTGTGTCAGTCAGTTAGTGGACATGGTTTCTTGGCCATGCTGCAGAAAGGGCAAGTGTATATCAGAAGGCAGCAACAGAGCAGTTAGCATGTAAGACCTAGGGATGGGGATAGCAGGCAGAGAAATGGGACGGGAAAAAAAGGAAGAAAAGAAGGAGCAGGGGACTGCGAGTGTAAAGGATCATCCAAAAGGATGCGAGTGCAGGAAAGCAACACACGGAATATGGCATGTATAGGCCAGCCTATGGAAGGAAACAAGGACCACAACTTCACTATTAAGCATGGCATCAAACTGGGTTCCTCCTTCTCTTCTGCTGAAGTAAGAGGATAACCAGAACCTTGTGAAGTCTGGGCTGAAACCCAATTCCTCCCAAAGTTGTACTTCAAACCATTTGAGCTTGGGTATTAAAAAAGACCAACAGCACTTTCTCCTTCTCTGACAGCTTTGCACATTTGTTAATCTGCTCACTGTTATATTTAAGACTCACTGTGGTTTTAACCTCCAGTTGGCAGCAGTGGCTTGGTGAGTGTGATTAAGCATGCTGGCAAGTGATGAGTGAAGCCGCTGCTCCATCCTTGTCTGCAGCACCGGCAGCTGGGGCTCTGCACTGCTTCACTTTGCCCCAGGGCCCACACCAAACGCTGATTCTCCCGTAACCGAACTCTCTTTTTGTCTGTTATGTGAACAACTTATTTGATGGTGATGTTCACTGCTACCACTGGGCCACAATCTCACTGGGAAATCCTTTGTTTTGAAGGGGTTTTCAGGCATTGTGTTGAGTGCTGCCAGGAGTGAAGGCTGAGAAGGGGGCACTTTGAAAAGGAAAAGCATTGCTTTTCCATTTTACCTATTTAATTTTATAATTGTCATCCTAATCCAGAATGTTTTCTGTGTTAACATTTGTGAAGGTCAAGGTTGCTCAGCCACGTGATGGAGGTTCAACCTTTGGGGCTCTTCCTGCTGGCCCCACACTCACAGAGCCCTCACCTGCCTCTGTGTCCTGGGGAGAAAACGTAAAACCTTCCAGCCTGTTTGAAGGATGGTGAGCTCTGCTTTTGCTTTCAGTAGGTAAGCCACACTTCTGTATCTGTACAGGCAGGATTTGTGAGAGGGGAATGCAATACAGTTGGAAATCCAGCTCCTTGAATTCCAGTCTACAAATCCTTGGAGAAATCTGTGCAAGCGCAGGTATCTTGTGGCTCTGATACACATAAAATCTTAGAATAATTTAGGTTGGAAAAGACCTTTAAGATCATCAAGTCCAACATGAGGGCTCCTCTCCCTACATTTTTTAGATCAATATGAAGTATTTCTATAACATTTAGTAAGTACAAGTTCAATGCCTGCAATTTTGAGGAATGCTGTGGGTTTATGTTGACAAACATGAGGCTTTTTCATAGGCAAAACTTAAACATGAACTTGCATAACGGAGCGCTTACAATGCAAGCCTGGGCTATGTATGAGCAAAAAAAGGATATGGGACACATTTCAAAGACTTTTAGATGCCTCATTCCAATTCCCTGAGTGTTAGATGTGGAAATGTCTTTAAAAATTTGGATCATAGTTCCACAAGTCTACAGGCTCTTATGAATTACAGCTACCAGGCAGGGCACATAAGGGACGAGATAATCGAGTATCAATTTGTATTACTGCCTCCTGGAGAACACACATAGCAACACTTTCAGCTCAGTTTTAAGAATTTAAATATAAAACTCAAGGGTACTTGTATATACTCTTTTCTCACCTTGCCAAAAACTAGAAAAGCTTCAGATGTTTTGAGTTTCTTTGCTTTTGTTCTAAATACTTTGGTGTTAATAAACATCCTTTACAGATGAAGACTTACACTAAACTGTAGATTGGCAGGATTTTTTTAGCTAGTGGATATACTGGAACTGATTTTCTTCTTTTTGCTTGAAACATGTTTAAAAGCTGTCAGTTTTGCTGACATTTCAATTGGAACCTCCTCTCTTCCCAAATTATACACTCTAGTAATGTTGTAATTTTTTGGTTTGATGCTGTTGGAATATTTGGGGCTCTTTCGTCCAAAATAGAAATTTGGAAATGATATACATAGTTGTTCTACATAAAAGGCTTGACACCAGGATAAAACAACAAAAACTTCTCTTTTATGAAAACAAAATATTTTGATCCATGTCCATTTTTTTTTCCTCTGCTGCTCCCCAGCTTGTGTTTACTTCCCAGCACAGCTGCTTCATTTGCAGTTTTTCCTGCTGATTTAAACATAAAATGTAGTGCTACTCAATTATCCCTTTTATCCCTGCTACCTGCCCTTCTATTCACTCTGTTCTTAGTCACTTAACCTTTTCAATGTCAGGTCCTAGAGACTACAGCCTCCAACACAATGAAGGTCTCTCACAAGTTACACCCATGCTGACACTGAGGTTATAATTGTAATGGAATTCAATCACAGTTTTGCTGAGGAATAAATATAGCCCTGGCTTTAACTAGGTATTAATTTACAGTGTCTCAAACCATGTCAGATACCTGGAGAGCAGAAACATTAAACCATGTATTTTAGTGACTCAATGAGCAACAGCATAGACCACACCGCACCTCTAAGGGACAGCACAATTGCAGCCTGCCTGGCAACAAAGTGGGTGAGATTCTAGCATCAGACACATGGATAACAAAAACATGGCTCCTGTCCAATTACTTCAAAATTATATTCTATAACTGAGAGTGAAAGTCAGTTTACTATAGTTGAAGAACTTCTTTTCCAACTTTCCAGTAGCAAATGTGCCCAGTATGGACAAAGCCATCGCAATCCCTTTTTACTTTTGGAACATGTTTTCACGTTCTCCCTTTCATCAGTTGCAGATGATATTTTGTGATTATTCCACTTCTGAGCTGCTCAAAAAATTTGTTTATTCCCAGAGCTAACTGAAGTCAGTGAGAGCGTGTTAGTGGTTCTGGATCAAGAGATCGGTGATCCAGCAGACCATGACAGTGTATGTGTGAGTGACGCCAACTCCTGTTCTAACCGCAGGATCAAATTCTGAGCTTACTGTGATTGATTTTGCCACAAATTTAGCAAACTCTAAAAGTACATTTTCTTTGCTCTCTTTCTAGCTGTGTGCCATCTGCTGTGTAGCACTGCAGCACGTATTGATGCTTTAAATAATATGAAATACCCTTCTTTCAGCACTTCTTACTATTTCTGATTTCTCAACCATGTAGAGACAGATGAAATATTTATAGCAAACATCTTCTGGGTTTTGTTTTAGTTCATGGAACAGTTAGGAAATGTAATTACATTTTTTTAGTGGAATTATAGCCTTTTTCTATCAGGATGATTGTGAATATATAAATAAGGATACACGCACGCAGAGGTTTATTAGATGTATTAGAAACCACATTTCAGTTGCAGGTTGATCTCGGAGAAGAGCTGACTGAGAACAAGATTCAAAGTACCAGCAAAGCGCTTGCAGAGTTTCATAGACTAACAAAACCCAGCAGTTTTCTTTAAGTCTGCTTATCAAATGTTCAAGGAGTTTTTCTGGGATTTGCAGGAGCATCCAGACTCCTCAGAAAATGGAAGCAAAACCAGAAGCAGATTTTTCCCTGGTAGCTCAGCAGACTGAGCATTAATCTAACAGCAACCTGGAGCAGAGAAGGTTTGTGGGAGGTTCTTGTCAATGTATATAAATATCTGATGGGAGGGAAGGAAGATGAGGCAGTCAGACTCCTATGTAGTGCCCGGTGACAGGACAACAGGCAATGGACACAAATTACAAACCAGGAAATTCAATCTGAACACAAGCAAATGTGTTTTTACCATGAAAGTGGTCAAACAGAGGATGTGGAACCTCATCGGTAGAGATATTAAAACTCCAACTGGACATGACCCCAGGCAGCATGCTGTGGGTGATGCTCTTTAGCAGTGTGGTTAGACTGAATGATCTCATTAGATCCCTTCCTACCTCAACTGTTCTGTGCATAGTGGCCGCTCTTTGAGTAGCTACTCTTAAAGTTATAGCACATGTTGCAATGCAGAAAAACTGCTTTCCATGGAAGTCCTAAATCTTCTTCAGGGTTTTGGAAAACAAGATGGGACAACTGTGTGGAAGACAGTCAAAATGGTCTAGTATTTCCGAAACGTAAGTCTCAGTCCTTGATATAACAACATTTCCTTTAATTAGGGACATACTGGAAAATGCACTGAAACCAAGGCCTCTGAGTTCCTGGCAAATTCTCCAGCCATCCAAGTAGTTTCAGTGATTTTTCTTTTTTATCCCAAATTAAATCCAAGTCAATTCAAATTCATGATGCTTGCCTTTTTGACTGTTAGAAAATTAACATGCTACTGAGTAATGCCTCAATGCTTTCACAGGGTCACCGCACAGAGCTCTCTTGTTGCTGCACTTGAGGCTGTATTAACAGGCTATGGGGTCATTGGCTTGCTTTAAAATACCAGCGAATGATTAGATATTCTTCCATCTGGAGCATTTTCAAAAGGGATAAGGACCAACCTCAGGTCATCTGATGGCTGATGGCCTGGAACATGTGGACTATTCACAGATCGGATCAGACCTTTCCCTAGGAGCAGCAGAACAAGGAAGGTGGAAAGGAGGCTGCTGAGGAGGAGAGCACACCTCCCTGCTGTCGTATGCTGTCTATGTGTGCTGAGGGCCAATCCTGTACATGGGCTCTGGGCAGAGCTATAATTTGGGGCAGTTGATCATGTGAAAAAACAGGGGAAGAGCAATAAGCATGTAGGATATAAGAAGCTGTTCAGATACCTTGGATGCTTGTTGGTAAAAAGCATAACAATTTAGATAATTCCTAATCTAGGTGGCAGCTGAAGGGGCTTTTAAAAATCCATGTGTTGCAAAGGAGTATTAACAGAAGCAGTTATGCCAAATTCAGATGCTATTATCCTTTTGCATGTAAAACTAAAGGGCTTGCTCTGAGACCACGGATATGTATCACGGAAAAAATAATACTAGCTCTCCTGAATTCCAGCTGGGTCATCTAATCATTGCACAATGACGGACTGATGTAAAAGTCACCAGAAGGTGAAATCTTTGTGTTTACAGCCCGAACAATTGAAAACTGTAGAAGATTCAAGTATCTAAGGTATTCACACTCCTGGAATTTTTCTAATAAGTAAATACTTCTTGAGTACATTTGCAGTCCCCTTTTTTTCCATCATTAGGACCCACACTTCCAGCATTTTCTGAGTCAATGATAAATGATGGGCTTGTAACTTACTGAAAATGAGGGTGGCTTTTGTGATTATATGAAGATGTTGGCTTTTGTTTTAAAAATTCTTGGAAAGGAGCATTTCAGAGAAGTGTTGCAGTCTCACTTTCCAGGGAGTTTTGAAACTTGGAGGTTTTATTGCAGTTTGAATCCAGTACGAAGTCAGTTTACACAAACCACTTTGCTTGGCAGGCAGGCTGGAAAATCCAGAAGGCTTCTGGGAACAGAGCATTTGCCATACATCTCATCTTTGCCCTTGGCAGCAAGCTTCAGTAACTCAAGTGACAGGACAGAGTAAAGTAACGTTGGAATACCAGAAACCACACAGAAGACACATACGCATTTCCTAGTTTGTGTTAGAATTTGAGTGCTACAGAAATAAAAAATATCAGGAAAGTCACAATAAAGAAAAGGAGAAAGGGCTGCCTTCCCAGCCGATTCTTTGTGTAGAGCTAATTTCAGTCAGCAGGACTTCAGTGGATCTTAGGCAGGTAGAAGAGCTTGAATGCTTGTGGTTGAAAAGAGGATGTTGCACATAAAATAACCCCAATAAAATCATCCCTTAGTCTCACAAGAGCAGAGATGAAATTGTTTCAAAATTACTCAAAAATATTGAGTGATTCAGGGACTGGATTGAAAAAAGGACTTGTGCGTTTCCTTCCTTATCTGTAACTAGTGATAGGTTTTTACCTGGTCTTGCTGACCGCTCCAAAGGGTTTTCAAGATGAGTAGCACTCAGCTGAAAGACACGTCAGCAGTATTAATAGAGTATTGCTATTCCCCCACACCCCCTCAGCATCTGGAGAAACCATTCTGCTATCCAGTCTCCCACCCTGAAAACTAAACAAAAACGACTTTCAAACAAGGTTTAGAGGATGATCTGATAAAATTTATTCTTTCTGATTGTCCATGTCTACACAAACATAAGCCACACAGCAGTGTATGTCAACTGGCTCCTATGGAGTTTCTGAGCTAAGAATAAGGTGGAGACTCTTGTTAGTCTCAAAATAATCACCACCATCACCAATCCACAATTATTTAAAATTAAGTAATTAATTAAAGAAAATCTAATAAAAAAGGTTAAAGAAAATCTAATGGAATTGACACAACTGGGGGAAAAAAATTGATCTCCACTTTTACATATTCCTATTATTACAGTTTAAAAACAACACGCTGCACTGTATAATAATTCTCTGCAGTGTGATTAAACTCCTCCTTCCTGCTTTGTTTTTCCCCAGTTCCATCGTTATATTGAGCCCCAATTGCTCTTTTCAAAGAAGATTGAGGTACTGCATCATGAAAACTTTCTAGTCATCCAAATCCACTGTACCTGGTGATTTCAATTAAAATCATTACATGTTTCAGATGAAGTTGGAGAATAGAGAAAGAAAAGATTATTGGTAATAGGAATGAAAAATCACAGGCAAACAACTGAGCAGGATGAAGTCTTACAGCAGGATTTGAAAACATCCTTTCTTCAGTCTCAAGGAAAGGAAGCATTAATGCTACAGCGGAATCAGATCCTAAAAATCAGAGTAACTGCAGGGCACCCGCATTTGTGGGTGACTGCAGTGGAATCCAGATGTGCTCAGCACTTCCTGGGGACTAGCTTACACTACAGCAAACAAGATTAAACAAGGCTGATGTTGCTTCCCACACAAGCTGTCCTTGTAACGACACGTTACTCTTAGGTAGTATGATACTGAGGCTGAACCGTGAGACGTTTGGGAGTGGGGTTTAGGTAAGGTTAGAAGTGAAGACAGACACTTTTTTTTTTCAGTTTAATTCTTAGTTTTGTGCCAGGAGCTGATGTGTAGGAGAATGCTAGAGGTTATTACTTTTATTACAACAGTATTTCTATTACAATGTTATGAGATTGAATCTGGAAGTTGAAAACAATTCTGAAAAATGGACTAGAGCTTACAAGGAAAAATATTTCTGACAAGCCTAGCAATTAAATAATGTGGACATATGAAAGAATAAGCTTGACAGTTGTACAGAGAAATGAGTCACTGTACGAGAAGGAAAAAAAAAAACAAATTCCAGAACACTTCTGAAAAAAGTGCATGATGTATCAAGAAATATTTAGGAAGCAGGAAAATATGAACCAAGATAGGATGGCTGCATGTGGCTCTGACTGTTGTGACATTTATGACATTACTGGTCGTCATCATCATCAGTGGGGTTAAAAAAGTAAACCAAAACATATTCTCTACCACAGATGCAAGAGGTTAAATGTATTAGGTAGCTACCCCAGATGGACAGAAATAGAGTTAGTGACAGTGAGAGACAGAGGAAGTCTGGGCATCTTGCAATTAATGTCAATGAGAACTTCCATTGCTGATGAGTCATTTGAGATAGAGTCCAGGATGGACATATGACTCATCCTCAAAAGGAATAAGTAGGGCTGCATGTCATATTCATTGCTATGATCTAAAGTTCCCTGGAACTGTGTTTGAGGTAAGGTTTATGATGTTGAAGGGATTTTATTCTTTCTAAAACAATAACATTTAAATAACATCCACTTAAGACTGAAAAAACCCGAACAACTAGGGAACTACACTGAGCAAACACAATGTTTTAAGAGGACTAGCAGAGCCAATCAGTTTCAAGAGGAGCTCTTTGTAAGCATCTCAGAGTGTCTCATTATCTCCTTCAGCCTCCTCACTGAAATGCTTCTGGCCTCAGGAAGACTAGAGGAACGTTTGGCTGCTGGCATGCCTTCCCTTTTGATCATTATGCTGAGTGATATTTCCTTATATGTTATGCATCCATGTCTGTCAGCAGTCATTTCTCCTATCTTGCCTTAAATTCATATCTCTGGGGCCAGGAGCAAATTCATGTTGCCTGAATAATTGGCTTTGCACAGTGATCTGGGTCCATCACTGCCGCTGAGCCTTTGCCTTTACTGTACGAGGGCAGCAGTCCTTCAGTGGGCTGCTTTGAGACTGAACACAGCCACGTGGAAAGGGAAGGAAACCTCCCTGTTCTGAGACACATCTATATAGCTTGTGGCATGCTCAGGTCACCATGCAAAAGCCCTCTGTTTCTTATCAGCCCACTTATGAAGGCTTCAGAGAAACATGTACTAAAAGACCGATTTTTGTTATTTTCAGTGTGTTCCTTTGTTAGGCTTTAAAAAGAAAATCCACATCAGCTTGGCTTCTCTGCATGCTCTGTAGATCAGCTTAGGCAATCCACTGTATGAAAGACACTTGACTTCAATGTGTTTTAGAGAGTAATACAACTGATAAACTAAGAATTAACAGTGATAAATTTTCAGTCTTACTAGAGAGTCTTACCTTGGGTTCTCGTAACTTATACAGCTTTCTGAAACAAAGCTGTATTTAACTCCAGTTTCTATTAAATATTTTTCAGTGATTTTTTAAAAATCCAAGCCCTCAAACCTGTAAACAGTTAACAAATTACTTGCCTTATGGGAGTCAGTCATTATCACTAGTAATACATATATTCATTTAGGGGATCAAGGGCACCCTCACAAAGTTTGCAGGTGACACCAGGCTGGGTAGGAGCATTGATCTGCTTGAGGGCAGGAAGGGTCTGCAGAGGGATCTGGACAGGCTGGGCCGATGGGTCAAGGCCAATTGTAGAAGGTTCAACAAAGAGAAGTGTCAGGTGCTGCACTTGGGTCACAACAACCCCTTGCAATACTACAGGCTTGGGGAAATGTGGCTGGAAAGCTGCCTGGCAGAAAAGGACCCCAGGGGTGCTGGCTGAACATGAGCCAGCTGTGTGCCCAGGTGGCCAAGAAGGCCAACAGCATCCTGGCTTGTATCCAAAACAGTGTGGCCAGCAGGACTAGGGAAGCAATTGTCCCACTGTACTGGACACTGGTAAAGCTACTCCTCAAATGCTGTGTTCAGTTCTGGGCCCCTCACTGCAAGACAGACACTGAGGTGCTGGAGCATGTCCAGAGACGGGCAACGGAGCTGGTGAGAGGTGTCCAGAGCACAAGGCTTACACAGAGCAGCTGAAGGAGCTGGGGGTGTTTAGCCTGAAGAAAAGGAGGCTGAGGGGGGACCTTATTATCTCTACAGCTACCTGAAAGGAGGTTGTTGACAGGTGGGTGTTTGTCTCTTCTCCCAGAAAACAAGCAATAAGACAAGAGGAAATGGCCTCAAGTTGCACCAGGGGAGGTTTAGACTGGATATCAGGAGAATTTTCTTCACTGAAAGGGTGTTGAAGCATTGGGACAGGCTGCCCAGGGAGGTGGTGGAATCACCATAACTGGAGGTGTTTGGAAAAAAATGTGTCCATGTAGTGCTTAGGGACATGGCTTAGCCATCAGATTTGACAGTCCTGGATTAACAGTTGGACCTGACGACCTAAAAGGTTTTTTCCAGCCTAAGTGATTCTATGATTCAATGCAGTGAAGGCATGCCTGAAAGATGCTGTCTCAAGTGTCAGAGGAACCCATCTTACCCAGTTAAATTACCTGGCTGGCCTGACAAAGCTTCCTAAAATTGGTTAGTACTCTGAAAAAGGCTACAGTTGCCAATGAATTGTAGAGTAGACCTGTAAAAACTAGCATTTATACTTAGCCAGACGAATAAACCACCTTAATTTGTCAATACAAGTACCTTCTTTAGCTCCATGGCTGTGTGAAAGAGTGCAATACGGGAAACTGCAGTTTGGGGCTTTTTATTTCCAGCAGGAGCTATTGTTGGTTAAGAATTATTGTACAGGTAAATATTAATTTAGATGACAAAAGGAACAATGAATTAGGCATTAGCTGAAATGTATTGACTCCTTTGTGAGTACGTACATTGGAATTCTGTTATATTGAAATGAACCTACTTGGAGAATTACTGCATTACCTGAAAAAAAAAAGTCCATTAAATTTTATCCTCTTTGGGACTCCCTATTAACTATGTTCACTCTGTGGAAGAAAATGTTAAATCCAAAATATTTTCACTATTGGTATTTTAATCAAGTGAGAGATATCCCTCATGAATGCTTAACTGGGAACTTAAAAATCTGCATTTAAATTGAGATTCTAAAATATATGTAACCCAAGAGATTATGAATACCCTTCTCAGGCATATTGTACATGAAGAGCATGATGCTTTAAATTATTTGTCATAACTTACTAGTTATCAGGAAGCCAGACTGGAGATTTAGATAGGAGAAATATGAGGTTTGGGGAAAAATAACTGAAAAATTATTAGAGATTGATTTGCCAGCTTAAAAAAATTTAGAATGAAAAAGTTAACTTTAAAGGCAGTGATTTAGATTTACCATGACTATGTAACCTGTGTCATCTTTTCATTTAGCAGGAGCAGATATCACCGATTTGGAAAACATTTTGCATTCATCTTTCCTGGCAAAAATATGCATACAGAGGGTAGCAGAATGGTGAACTACCAGTTGAGCAGAAACATAACTGTCTGATACTCACCACAAACTGATGCTGTCTTCTGCTGGTACAAGCTGGCATCACTGGGCATTAAGCCCAATAACACAAGAAAAAGCTCTGACTCACTGGAAATATTTTCTTTTTCATTTTCCTGAGTTGTCCACATGAGGTTTTTTGTGGCAGTAAATGTTATTCCTTGCAAGTACATAGTTACTTTCTCATTACATCTGCACAGCAAGGCCATTCCCCGATGCTTCCTAGCATCACACAGACTTAAGAGTAAAAAAATTAATCAAGGAGGAAAGCCAGTTCTACTCTGCTGCAAGACTTTTCACCAATTATGTGAAAACAAGTGGACCCCCCCCCCCCACAACAACATAGCCTTCACCTATGAAGATTCTGATGTTTTCTCCAGCTAGTGGCTTGACCTGTATTCCATATAGCTCTGGAATGACTCCACAGTAACATCAGGGCTTCAGTAATTTGTTTCTTTGCTATACATTGCTGTTAGCACTCCACAATGCATACATGATTGGGAAAAGTTACAGAAAATAGTAGCTGTCATATCTTCAATACATCTTTTTAGAGCACTGTATACATTTTCAAAATCGGTGGCAGTAAATTTTACCCTTTCATTCTCAAGCTTATGCAATAACGAAGTCCAACTGCAGCCAGGTCCTTCCTTGTAAAGTCAATAGACATCTTGGTTCCCAGAAACATGGGGAGCCCTTTCTTGCCCAGTGTAAGGCTTCCTCTCACTCTGACTTGCACTCTTCAAATTTGCTGTACATCCTAAAGCAAAAGAATATTAGGAAAGAAGAGAAAGAGTTAGGAAGGCTTACGAGACCTTAGACAATTATGAAGTTGAAAGAAATTCATGGAATGTCAGAGAACATTCCATCATCAGACAGATCTACGAAAAGGTAGTATGACCCAGAGAAAAAAAGTTGTCTTACGTCTTGTTAACTACAGGTATTTATTAGAGCTGTTTGGGAAAGCAAGTGAACAATTCACAATCCTTTTAAGCTTATTCAGCTGGTTTTCTTCAAAGCTATAGGACAATGAATTTGTAATTGGCTCTAGGATCCATAGAAGCTTTTACAATTTCAAATGGGCAGTGGAATAAAAAAACACAAACCCAAAAATCCCACACAAACAACACCAGAAGTAAAACAAAAAAGGCATTGGCTTCCCTTGTGAAGATTGCCCGAGCTACAACATTTATTGCATCAACTAACGTACCTGTGAACGGGTGGTCACAAGAAGCCACCCAAACCGTTTCCTTCTTTACCTGTGCTACAGCCTCTTCCTCTGTCGCCAACACTGAACTGCCTTTGCATGTCCCAGGAGAGACACATAATAAAAGTCTTAATTTTTTCTTCATGACACATGCAAGTGGGAGGTACGCTATAAACCACCATAATCTGTGCTAGTTTTAATCTCAGACTGCTTTGGCAATCTGTTATTGCTACCTCTCAGCAATCAGAATTTACTTTCAGAGTTGTCTGGGAAGATTTACACATAAGACAATATACAAAGTTTACATTGAAGCATATAAAAATAATATTGTCTTTTTCTATTACATATTTCATCGTGTACCTGCCAACCATATAAACCATAAAAATAAGAAAAACAGATGTTAGGCAGTTGTAGCAATTATTTACATAAAAAAAATTACAGTGATAAACCCCTTCTTGTTGCCTTAAAGGGGTTTAATTATAACTAAGTCAATGACACGTAAGTTCTGCAATCCATTTGAGGAAACTCCATGGTTATTTTATGAGTATTGCTATAATGGAGAGCATTCAAAGGACCTCAGTAACATCTATTTGTCTACCTTATCGTATTGCCACACAAAAATTGCTATTATATGTTACTTTGTTCTTCATCAAATCCCCAAGTAAAGTTTCATTCCACACACTACAGGCTAACACTCCGTGAATAATGACTCTTTAACTGAAATACATTTCATTATTTAGCAGCCTGTTACAGGAGCCCAGCTATGGTTTGACTGCCTCAGTCAATGCCTTTCAGCTCTGTAGGAACAGCACCTGACCACATCCTGTTGGTGTCAGAAAATTGTATCAGGCTTGACTCATAGTCCTTCTTCTATAGAGAAAGAAATCACTCTGTTGTAGCCCAGATTATGAGTTTAAACTCCTCCACTACCCAGCTATAAACTGAAAAACTGTAATTTCCTCTCTGAGAGCCCTTATTAAGTAAAAAAATAACATAAACATAAGAAGTAAAATGATGAAGGTGACCAAGGAGATAGAAAAAGTAACTAGAACACCCAACTTCGGTTTCCAGACTTTCACTGTAACTAGGGAAGGGATCCTTACCTGCATGTGCTGAATTATGCCCTAGAAGACTCCAGCTCTCCACACCTATTACAGAAGAAACTGATGGCATCTAGTATCCTAATTTAAGCAGGTTAATTCAGGTGCCTAAAGAGAAACAGCTGTGAGCCTCCCTTTAAATATGGTGTGCCTCTCATACAGGTTTATTGTTCATTTGTTAGCAGGCAATGAGTAGAATCATGAAAAGCAGTCTAGAAGGTAAGAAGCCAGAAAAGAAAACTAATATAAATGGTGATTAGGATGAAGAAAGACTGTTCAGAGCCCAAGCAAAGGGGAAAAAAAATCTGCATAAATCTTTTGTAATTAGGCTTGTTAGAGAATATATTCTTGCCATCAGGCTGCTGTTTCAGGTAAAAACAAACACTCCTGTTCATCTGTTAGCCTGGTTCCTGTGCTGCAGCTAACCTGGAGTGCAGCACTGAACGCCACAAAGCCCTGCAGCAGTGTGGCGCTTAGCGTGGGCTCTGTAATCCACCTTCCCGTTCCAACAGCTTCTGCAGTGTAGCCAGAGCTCCCTGCTGCTGCAGCTCTGTTCCTCTTGGTGTGTGTACTAAACCTGCATAGGTCTGTAGGAATTGTTTTGCCTTGACTCCAGCATTGACAGAATAATGATCTGCAATAAATGACTACCCTCACTCCTGCCCAGAAAAACTTGAAAAAGAAAAGACTTCTGAAATGCTTTGTCTTGGATGAATTTATAAAGATATATCAATTTAGTTAACCTAAATATTTTACTTCTAAGCCTTTTTTCCCTTCTTATTTAACTGTGGTTTTTCTTTTTAAAATAATGAAGACTTCTTCAAAATATTTAATCTCCTAAAGAAAATTCTAATGTTCATTAAAAGTATATTCTTTCCGCTTTTAACCAAAACTATATTGAATTCCACCCAGATTGTCATAGGCATTTGTCTCCCCTCATTCTTTTTTCCAACTAAATTTTCTGTGTTAAACTCTTGTTATCCAGTTCTAGTGTATATAATTCTTTCTTGTTGCTGGGTGAGTGAAAGCTGCTATCTTTTATGGAGACTTCAAACAGAACTTGAGTCTTAATTTGGTTTCTGTTGGAACAGCATCATAAGACAAATCCATATTGCTTACCAGGATATGTCTTGTTTCAAGAGGTTGGTTTGGATGACCAAGCCAAACTGAACCAAGCAAGACTGAATTAGTCACTGTGCAGTGATCTGAAAAAGAAGTTTAACATCAGTTTTAATAGCAATATGTGAACTTCAGTGTCCCCTAATGATTTAAAAAAGAAAAAAATATATATAGCAGCTTTTCTTGGGATTGCAGAAAGAGTATACTAAACTGCAACAGCAGGGACATCTCTGGCCTGTGTTCTGAAAAAAGCCCAGAAATCCTTCCCCCTTCTTCCCAAAAATATAACAAAAAAAGAAAAAATATTCTTTCCCGTGTGTACAGAAAAAACAACAAATCAAGAGAATGAATGTATTTTTGACTTGCTGTATGGCAATTTAATGTTATTTAGTTAAGTAGAGGTACAAATCCCTTTGATGTTTAACTTAAATATATGCTACTTGCAGAGGAACAATTTCACACATTTTGCAAGTTTTTTCATCTTTTTATAGACTGTATTGTAGCAGAAAAAGGCAAAAAGGAAAGTTGAAGATAGGGCACATTTAAAATGGGTCATTTAGTATAAAAATCATATGTGCTGGTGGTTAACATCTGCAGACACCCCTATATATCAGAAAGGAGCTCTAGGCTGTCATGTGTTCCTTTCACTTTAAAGGCAGTGGGCAAGGGGCAACTGAGTTTAGTAACCTTAGAAATACATCCATAATTAAGCAACCAAGATATAGAAGACTTCAGAAAGAAAAGCCAGTCTTGTAGATCTGAAATAATATTTTGTAAAGAAAATAAACAAAATGGTTCAACAGCTAGAAAGGTTGTAACACCATTTTTGGTGTGGCAAAGCTAATTTTTTCCAGGTGAAGCTTCAAATGTAGAATCTTATATTTTGTTTATAAATGAGGAACTTGCCATTACCTAAAGTGCATCTCATCAGCAACATTTCACAAAGCATTAACATTGACCTGACTGAGTCCCACTGGTATCATTGCCCTACATATACTGATTTCAACACAGAAATTTAAAAGTTACTGGTGAAGGTTCTTGAAAAATATAAGCTTTGATTTGTGTTATATGACACAAACTTCAAGAAAGGGCGTGTTCATAGGATGGCGTATTGATGACTTGGGTTTGATTGGGTGACTAGAAAAATTTTCAACAATCTCAATCTTCAAGTGTACTTTTGAAATTTCAGTTTAGCTCTTTTGACTGCAGCTCAAAAGAGACATTTTTCCAGTATCATAGGTAGAATCATAGAATCATTTAGGTTGGAAAAGACCTTTGAGATCATCAAGTCCAACCATTAACCCAGGACTGCCAAATCCAAGCACTAAACCATGTCCCTGAGCATCACATCTACACATTTTCCAAACACCTCCAGGGATGGTGATTCCACCGCCTCCCTGGGCAGTCTGTCCCAACGCTTCAACACCCTTTCAGTGAAGAAATTTCTCCTGATATCCAATCTAAACCTCCCGTGGAGCAACTTGAAACCATTTCCCCTTGTCCTGTCGCTTGTTTTCTGGGAGAAGAGACCAATACTCCCACCTGCCTACAACCTCCTTTCAGGCAGCTGTAGAGAGCGATAAGGTCCCCCCTCAGCCTCCTTCTCTCCAGGCTAAACAACCCCAGCTCCCTCAGCCGCTCCTCATAACACTTGTGCTCCAGACCCTTCACCAGCTCCGTTGCCCGTCTCTGGACACGCTCCAGCACCTCAGTGTCTGTCTTGTAGTGAAAAACTGAACCCAGTATTTGACGTGCAGCTTCACCAGTACTTTACAGTTTGTTCTCATGCTCTTCCATGATGTCGGTGTGCTTGTGTGCACATATCTATATCTATATATTTTTTTGTATATATATCTATTAGCCCTGTATTTCAATCACAGGAGAAAGAAAGGTGATAATGTGCTGAAGTATCTTTACTCTGAATATTACATGAATCAGAGAAAATAGAGTTCAGGCCATCAGGCTACTATTGGCAGGTCATGGACAGGTCTTTACTCCTGAGATCATCTGCAATATAATCAGTGATAAAGCACAGCGAAGAATTATGGTGCTAGTGTCTGTGGGCATCAAACATTAAGCCAGGACTCTGAAACCCTCTTGAATTTCTTATCAGCCCTTTTAAAAAGAAAACCCAAAAAACTTTGAAAGTGGATTCCTGTCCTTGAGGCTCACAGCTGTACAGCTCTGGCTTACTTGCTGCACTGACCCCTGTGACGGATTCTATCAGTCTCAGCTAATGATTTGGAAGTGAAGTTCAGCCATGTCCTCTGATTAATTCCCTGCAGCAGCCACACTCCATTCAAATTACTGCATACAGGAGAAGAAACATGTAATGATTTTATACCAAAAACCAGAGGCTGGAAAATTGCTTTGGAAGGCTGAGGATGGTTTCTTGGAGGCTATATTTGCAGTAAACATTCACATTTAGTAATGTAGTGACTTTGGGATCTAAGGAGATTGGGAGTGTAATTCATAAACCGGACCCAAGAAGCTTTCCCTGGTTTTGAATGGCTCATTTTTGCCCTGGTCAATGATTAACGTTTTAAGGCCAGACTGATGACATTGCCAGACTCCCTGAGCATGTGCAGCATGGTAAAATTCATCAGTCTGAGCCCAGGACTTTTCAGATAAATTTTAATTGACTCAATTGCAGCAGCAAAGACTTTTGTAGCAGCACATTAAAAAAAATACAGTCATAGAAGTTAGTAAGATGGCTTGCAAGTTGTCTCACCCTGTGCTGCAAATCCATCAATTCTCACAGGCTAAGCAGCCATGGACTGCAACAGTACTTGGACAGGAACCTTGAAGAAATGTCTGTTACTAATTCAACACCTTTTCAGGGATCAATGAATGAATAATGTACTCCAGAGTGTGTGACCTGGGAATGCAGAGAATACTGCTTTTGGCTGGCGCATCAGTCTGTAGTCCTGTTCTGCTGCAACCAGAGGGTCCATGCTGCTTTCATAAGAGTGACTTTATAAAAATTCTCAAAGATAAATTCATGAATACATTTTCCACTTTCACCCTCAAAGTATACTACTCCTAGCTTTCAAAGCTAGACACTGTTTAATTTCAGCTTTTTTCTTTGAACCTTTCTACATTCCCTCACCCTTTATTCCCCATCATATAATCTATAATCTAGTAGTCCTTGCAGTCTCTCATGTTCTCTGATCCGTGCATTCCCCAACATCCTGGGATACTCCCCCCACCCCCTGTCTATTTATTTAAATAAAACAAATGAAAACTGGCCTTTTCAAAGGAAAATGGCAAACTAGGGCAAACAACTTGGACCAAGAAGATAAAGGCTTGGTGAAGGAGTATAGCGAGACCCTTCAGTGTCATGGAGAAGGACAAGCAGGGGAGAAAGAGGTAAACTATGCACAAAGACTGACCTCAACAGAACAGATTATCCATTTCCAATTTAGGTTATTCTGTACAGGAAGAGCTGGTGGTTGGTCATGTGGATATTCCCAACATATTCAACTGGACTGTCTGTAAAAAATATAGTCCCTTATGTAAGGAAGGCCATCCAAAGAAAGGCTCTGAGACTGTGTATCTATCCAGCTCTGGAGTTAGCTAACCTTGTGATACCTTTGTACTGCACTACTTTTTTAAAAAGGCCTTTCTGTTCAGTACAGAATTTTAATTTGTGTCTTACTGGCGATTGTGCGACCTACAGAATTCCTTTTCTTTCCCTGTCCTAAGACTATTTAGAGATGTTGATGTGCTTTACTGAATTACAGCTTTGTTCCAAAGGCTGCTCTTTGGAAGAGTATGAAATGATCTCTGTTATTCATTCGTAAAACCTTTTGTGATGAAAGTTAGTCTACATGTATAATCTCATTGTTAGTTTTTAAAACTGAAAACTGACTGTCCACAAAGGAGGTATGCCCTGTATATTTTGTTGGCTTCCTAACCTTTTTTGCCCACGTACCGTTCACTCGTACCAATAGTTTTTGAAGCTATTGGATTCTGGTCATGATTCAGACAGCTGAAAGGCATTGAATTCCCAGCAGCTGTGTGAGTATGGATAGCAGGCTGAGGGAAGAGGTATAAGCAGTAATAATGGTATTGGTAGAAAAGCAAGAACTCTGCACCTTATCTATTCTAAGAGGCAGCAACCAGCTGGGCAGCCGGTGTGTACCCTTTGGCTTACCAAGCCTTTAACACAAAGTTCCCAGGCAGGAGTGGATTAGTACATGCTATAAAAGAAAGCTGGGTTTGGGAACATGAGATGCTATAACAGGTGTGGGTTGTGGGATATTAGAAGACAAATTCACAAAGTCCCACTGCTTATGAAGTGCTGCCCATCCGTATTCAGTATTTGAATGTATTTTGTTTGGGTTTTAGCAAAGCTTATCACTTTTTATATATAGATGTCTAGAAAAGGTGGTATTTTCAGCTCTACAGAAATTAACAAAAATAGGGATATAGTCAGGTCAAGACCCCACAGGAATACTGGTTTCTACTGTTGTGATTTATCTGTAGGGCCACCTCTGCTGTTGAATCTTTGAGGACCTCTGCTCTCTAAGACACCATTCTGGTAACAGAAAAGCAAACCATGAAAAGTCCAGAGCCATGAAGTAGTGTGAAGTGGCCATACTCTTTTGCTCACCATCATTACAGAGCAGCATTACAAATCTAACAGAAAAAGGCTCATCATTATGTATGGCTCTTCTGATATTCATGAGCAACGCAGATTTTAGCACACAAATGTAGTTCATGTAAAATGTGCCTTAATGTTTGTACTTGACAGGCTTTGGCACATTGCTTCATTATTTGTTGATCCTTGCTTCTATATTCCCTAGCTCCATCTTGATATGCATGCCCCATATTGGCAGGCAAATTAAATACTTGCTCTAGTCAAGTGTAAACAAATTCTTCCTGAATATGAAAGTTCTAAAGAAACATGGGATGTAGTATATTATTAAAAATACATGTTTTAGATAAACATAGTAAAAACACTGAGCCACTATGTTTGTCATCTTAAACTTGCCATCTGTGGGTGATGAGTAAGGGATATAGAAGTGGTCTTACTGCATACAGACTTCCTCAATTTTATGGGGCTACAAATGCATGAACGCTTTTCGATGACTTAAAAGAAGCAGCAAATTACAGTCCTGCTTTGCTGGTATGTGTCCTGTTAAACAGTGTCTTGGGAAAAGTGAGCTTTTCCTACCTATCGCAGTTTAAGGGGAAGAATAAAGAAAAAAATCCTCATTTCTCAGAGCCTGTGCACAAAGCCTGAGCAGGAAATAGAGATTTTTAAGGAGGGGTATAAAGTTTGACTATATATTTATCATTCTTTTTTCTTTTTGCTTTCTGGAAATATTTCTGGAATGGCTAGCAGCTTCATAAGAAAAGTGACTTCTAAGGACACAAGATCTTGGCTATACAGAGTGAGAACACTGAAGCAGAAATGAACAAACATTACTTCCATAAACCTGGAACTGAAAATTAGACTCAAGTCTTTGGGACACGGAAGGGAAAAAATGTAGTTCTGACCTTTGCATGGATCAACACATTTCATACTGTGAATGCTAATGAGTCACACCAAAATGCTCATGAGAAAAACAGACATAAAGTCATATACAGAAATTCTTCAGTCCAGCATTGAAATACAAAATACATTCAAGCAAGTTAAATGTAGCTTCAGGACTAATCACAAACAAAAAGGCTCTGAATTCAGCCTGAACTGTGGTTCTTTTTCAATAGGCAGTGTTTATTCACTTGAATAAAATGATGGATAATTCAGTGGGAATATTTGTGATAGGTTGTGAGGCGAGTATGTGTTAGATGACCTGCAATTGCTGCCTACCTTTCATGCACATTAACATTCTTAGCATGTCTTTTTTTTATCATTGAAGGTTTTTGTGTAGATGCCTGCAGAGGAATGAAGTAGTGGGTTGATTAGCATTGATAACATGCAGCTGTGGCCTTGCCGCAGAGGCAGTGGGTTGGTTGACATGGATGATGTGCAGGTGTAGCTCATTCCTTCTAAGTGGTTAAATAGCCCTGAGGATGGTGGGAGAGAGGGTTGGATGGAGGAGGAGGAGTGTGGTCTAGTCTCTGGAGCTGCAGCACAGACAATAGAATCTGACCAATGATAAAGCTTTGTTGCAGCCCACTAGTTTGATTGTGCTGCAACAGATGCCTATATGGCTGTCTGACTCCTGGCCATATATCCTTTGTAGTGGAATCAGCAGCTAAATGGTTAACCCTCACACACAAGCCAAAGCATGTCATGAGCTAGGTGCTGCTTGCTTTTTTTTTTGTTTTAGAGTTAGTGGGAAGAGGAGGGAAACTGAGTGGCTATGGGTATAACACTCTGGCTTAACAGGTCAGTGAGATTTGTCTTTTGGTGTCCTGGCATTGCAAAAAACCACTGAAGATTATCATGGAAACTGTTAGAGAAGACCAGGTATAAGCCAGCAGGATGACCCAGTGAATTAACGGTGAGGTGCTACGCATACCTGACTTCTGAGGATATTAGCTCAATTCTAAACACTGACCGTCAGGAAAATATCTCTGTTACTAGTGTAAAAAAAAAATAATAAAATTTACTAGTCTAGGGAGAATAGGTAAAATGTTCTTTAAAAATTTCTTTAAGCTGTCTAGTATTTCCTAGTCTTGGGTCTTAGCAAGTGTGCTTGCTGAGTCCTGTGGCAATAAATACCTTCCTTTCTGTTTGGTTCCTGAATTTCTGGTGCAAGCAAAATTCTGATAGGTTTCAGTGAAGAGCAAAGATACCAGCTGCCTGACAAAAAGATCCAGAATATAAAATTATAGAGACTGATCGTGAAAGAAATCAGATCATTTATCTAAACTCTTTATACCTGTAACCAAGGTGTCAGATAATTTCCAAAGTTCATACCTATCACTGAGAAGATAATGTTTGACATCAGCTTTGTCTGTGAAGTTAAATATTTTTAATAAAATGATCTGCAAGTTTTATAGGGGTTTTGGATCCAGTTTTCACAATCATGTATATCCTTGACAAAAAACCAAAAAGTCCTGCCTACTTTTATAACATACTTCTTCCTATGGCTATTCTACCAGGTCCTTAGTTCCTTAGTTCACAGAGGTATCTCTTTTGAAGGAGACGTATCAAAAATAAAACGCCCAAAGTTTAGGCCCAGTCTTTGGTTTCATTTTTGATTAATATTAATAAACATGAATACTGATGCTTCTTTTCTCCTGGCTTTTATCTATGTTGTTCTTTTGATTCTAAATTCTTCAAGGCAATCACTTAATACATAACTAGAAACTTCAGGCTATGATCTCAGCTGGTTCTGCCTTAAATATTGATGCCAATTCTTGATGCTGGTCACAGAAAATAACGGTCCTGTCATGAAAAGGAGCTGGATTTGGGCAGCTGCTATTCAGAATGCTCTGGAGATCTAGTCCTGTGTGTTTAGGTCACACTCCTGAAATGTGTGATACTGGTGGAGGCCCACCTGGTTAAGAGGTTTAAAGCCAACTGATCCGAACAGAAGTGTGGTCAGCCCTTCTCAAAAGCCTCACAGGTAAAATACGGTCACCACAAAAGGAAGAAGGGAAAGGCTACTTTTTGGACCAGATCCAGTTTTATGCTGTGCCTAGGGCCTCACATTGCCTTAATCCACCTGTAGAGGCCATTTCAGGATTGGGGCCTTTGCATGGAAATAAAAATAATAAGGCAATAAATAATTGATTTATTAGGTTATGTTCAGCTATGGCTTCTTTGCTGTTAAAAATGTATGCAACTCGCTCTATTTAAAGCCCTATAGCTAATAACTGGCTGTAAAAAATTTAAAAAAAGGTTGACCGAATAACTCTATAAAGATAATATTGACATACTAAAGGAATTACAGTTGTCATTTAGGGGCCAACCTGACTGAATATAAGATCTTGAATTACAGCCAAGTAATACTGTATTTGTGTATACATCTGTGCAGTGTTTCTGACTTTACTCTTGATCTTCCAATTTCCTCCTGTTTAGCATATGTTTTCTAACACCTCCTAAGCATTGCTGGGTCAGATGTTTTAGGAGCAGGCTGGATTTTTAAAGAAAGAGCTGTAATTCTCTACACTGTGTTTTTAACTCTTAGTACCTGTTTTCAATTTTCATAATGGAAAAGAGTTAAAAGACTATTTTGTCTCTCCTGTCCAGAGCTGAAACATCAGGTCACTGTCTCCACTGGTAAGTTTTCTCTGCCAGGAATGACTTATACCATGAATTTCCAAAAATATTTTAAGGGACCTTTGTACCCAGTCTTGCTGGAAGTCCTTTCCATATATCTCATTGCACAGTTTATGTCCCAACAGTTTAAAAATGCAAACCATGCAGACTGACCAAGGATTGAGTATTCTAACCTTTAGGGGAGCTCCTTTAGTGGCCACCTGTATTGAGAAAGTAATCACAATTATTTTCAGAACTTCTAAGAAATACATGGTACGAATGCAACCTGCTTACCAGCACTATGTAGAAGCTGGTTCATAGAAACAAACCCAGTGTGTGGCCTTTTCTATTACAGAATGTAAAGGAGCCATGCATGCATGTACAAAAGCCATTTCTGGGCAGACAGTTGCCTGCTGTGTCTCATGTGACAGCTTTCTAGTTGACAGCTTTTATAAGGAGGTGCTTCTCATGAATAAAATAGCAGAATTGGACTAATATGAGCTCTTGCAGAGATTACCTCTCTTTAACTGTCCCTTGCACAATATAACTTTATCCCCATTTAATGAATGGAGGAAATGGCTGATATTCTAACTGGGGGAATGTGGGAAATTCCCACAAGCCCATATTCTCCAATATATGTATATGTTAAGCATATTATTTTCACAAGAGGAATTAAACACTTCAGAGCTGCTGCTAGCTAAATTTCACCCTGGCTCTCTAGTACCTTCCAGAATTCAAGGCCCACAGATCTATTTCTTAAAGAGCTTTCCCCATTACATAGAACTGAAAACTCTAATTAGTTTTTCCTGGTTTTCAAAATCTAGGCCAGGAGACAAATTTTGGTGGCTAGTTTATTTAAGCAACAATTATGGGAGTTTGCTTGTTTTATTTTTTGAGGGAGAGGGAATATTGAAGCCGTTTATTCTCTCCTCTCTCCTATAACTCTGAAATTTAGCGTTATTCATTTGGCTTAACATGCATATTGTTGTAATGTGAAATTTCCCTGCTTCCATAAATAATGCCAGAGTGCTGTACATGTTTGTCTCTAGCCTGGTTGTTGCATCTTTCCATCTCTTAGAGATTTCCTAGGAAATGGCCCAGGGACATCCATTTGACTGTCACAGTACCAGCACATAGAAATGTTTCATGAAACACCTGTAGGTTATCAGCCAAGACACGACAAGTGTCAGGAACATGAAAAAATCAACCTCTGAGGGTTATAGGAGAAAAATTCCTTTCTTTCCAGGCTATTAGACTAATTGCAAACATGTTTTGCCTTGGTAACAAGTCCTTTGCCTGATAAATGTCCATCACTAAATTTCTGAGTTTGCCTTGTCCAGAAAACTTTAGCAAGGGCAGTTCATACAGTAGTGGAAATGGCAGCTGCTTTATATTCCTATAATGTGAATCAGCAATGCATATACACAAAGGAAGCAGCCTTTTTGTAATCTGTATTTCAATAACCAGGCTGCAGTGCACTGATTTAAAGCCGAGGAGGAATGGGCTGAGATGCTTAGTGATAACATTTCAATTAATTCCTGCTTCTCTATCAGAGACCATTAATCTTCTGCAAATGACCTCGGTGGTGTGCGCACTGGCAAGCAAACTTACCTCAGGTGTAAAGGAATAAGAAACTTGGACTGCATGAAGAGAAGGTAGAAGGGATGTCAGTATGCAGCTGCTTTTTTTTTTTGTTTTTTTTTTTTTTTTTAAATTTCAAAACTCCATCCTGAAGAGTTCCTCTGTCAGCCTTGGGCTGCTTTAGAGCCGTGTCTGTTCTGGCCTTGCTGTGACCCTTTTTATTGGAGACTTGAACCTTCTTCACTGGTTAGTTTGAATTCCTGCACTCATTAGGCAGGTTCCTGGTTAATACCGTGCAGAAGTTATGCTGTGGGGTCACAAACTCCCAGCTGCAGTTTATGTGGAATTGAGAGATCACAGTGGCAGAATTAAAACAGATTTTTGAATAATAGTACAAGATATACACCTAGGGTTCAATTCTGCAACGACTGAGCTACACACACCTGACTTGCCTTCCTCAGTATGAGTGAATTGCTTTGCTGTGCATTTAGAATAGAGGATTTAATTATAAAAAGTGAGCTGTAAGCCTGACTCAGCCCAGGAGCCATGCATCTGAACAACTTATCCAGTCCTTTTAAAATATTGACGTCATGGCATGTATAAAGTAAAAGTTTCTTTCTTTCTATTTTTCCTTTTTTCTTTATTCCTGAGTCATCACCTACTGCAGTCAGTTCACAGACACCAGCAAGTATCAATGTGTTACGGATCAGGCCTTCTTCTAATACTTTACCTCTAGAATTAAAAGGTCTGTGTTTCACTCACAGCTACATGACACCTCTGAGTCACAGGTAGGCAGGTATCTCCTAATGCCCAGGAGCCCCCCAGGACAACCCACAGATGTTCCCGTCAGGTCACCTGCAGCCAGCTCCAGGAGCATTTCAGCTAGATGGAAAGTCAGGGATTTTGGCTTTGAGCCTGTTCTTAAAATACAATGTACTTGTTCTTCTTAACCAAATTAAAGAGTTATGAGGAGAGGGAAAAATGAAGTGCCAAAACCAATAGTCTAGTTTTTAATATTAGTAACTGGAATTGACTGTAAACCACAGGGTGGAAAGTTGCAAAGTTTCCTTTTCTTTTTCACTTAATGTTCACTGTCCTGATTTCACACAGACACCTTTTTCACGGTGTCTTTCTCATCAACAGCTGAAAAATGTCGAACAAATTCAAGAAAAAGAATTTTCTCTATAGTTTTTCCTAATGTAGAAATAAAACAAAACTCTGAATTTTGACATAGTTCTATGCTGCTAGACATACAAGTGCCTAGGGAGGGCACTGATACTAGGATCAAGGCTGGAGAGGAAAAATGCTTCTCATATGAAAATAATTGCTCAGCTCAGTTGGGCAACTATATTTACAGATATGGGGGGCAAGGCCTGGCTCATCTCAGCAGCTAAGCACATGAAAAAGTGAGTAAAGGGGTCCAGGAAGGGCTGAAATCTTTTGTAGTGGCTGATTTCATGCATGGTCATACACACGAAGCTACAGTTATGTGCTCCAGCACAGACACCAGGTCCAGCAGATGTCCAGTTTACATCCCTGCTTTCATCGTTCTCTCCTCGGGGGCCGTCACAGCACCCCGTGTGAATGAGTAGAGAGTGGGCCCCTCGCTGCAGCTTTAGTACAGCTGAGGAGTGGGGCAGCATCCCCGTCTGACAGCCTGACAGAGGCTGTGCCCACTGGTTTCCCCATCTCCTTTGCTGTCTTGGGAGGAGGGTGCTACGGCCAGGCAGGCTCTTGTCACTCCCCGTCTTGGAGGTAACAGAATCCACCTTCTTACGCACATGGGGCTGAGACCCCTGCCTTTTCTGTGCACCGCTGTGGTGGACAAGCACATACTCAGACGAGTGTCTGCGGCTCCTATTATAAACAACAACTCACTAACATACTATGATGTATGTATGTATGTATGTAAAAACTCACTGCCTCAACCAAGAAGCCTGGTTGAAAAACTCTGGGTGCTGTATAGATGCTAGGTACGACACTCCTCCTGCCTGTCATCGCTGAAAGGAATAAGGGGGACAGTGGGACAGCGGGAAGCTCAGTTGATCAATGACCATTTTGCCTTCATTGATCTTGGTTAAATGTCCTTTCATTTAAGAGCCCCCTGAGATTAAAAAAGTATTTATATCCAGGAAAGCTGATATCTAGTTTTGATATTTACTTTCAGATCAACAGTAACTTGTTTTAAATTTTATCCTTATTTGTTTATTGGGAAGAGCTAAATATGTATGCTGTTAAATAGAGGAAAGAAGCATTAATGAAAAGTGCATCTAGAGACAGCCACATTTATGACATGCAATTAGCATATTTCTGTTTCATTACTTGTGTTATTTTAATTGGTTGTGAAACCACAACTCTGACTTTTTGTCAGCTGAAATATCAACTAGTTTTACAATCTTAATGAAGAACTTGCATGCATAGTTTTGATCAGGGACGCAAATTCAAGTTCAAACATTTCTGTTCCTTGAGCATGCTCTGCCATGAGGTAAGGGGTGAGACCTACTTATTGATCCTTGCTCCGAGGTCCTGGCTTTTTATTTATTTATTTATTCATTTATGGTACTTTATATTACTGAGCAAAACAGGGCTGCAGTTCACAGACCAAAGCTAGCAGGACACAAGTAGATAAATTATAGTGTTTCTCAGCTCAGAAACTTTTAGGTGTTTACGTAAAAGAAAGAAGGCTACTGTGGTATGAAGAGATCATGTTTTATAGACTTCCAGCAGCTTTCCAGATGTGTAGAAGGGAGGATTGCATCATGCTTATTTAAAGCCAAGTGCACTGTATCAGAAATCATCTTACTGTATGAATACTGGTGAAATTAAAAATTAGTTTACTCTGCCAAACCAGGATCAGTGACCTTGTACTTTAGACACAAAAAATATGGCTAGAGATTGCTGGATTTATATAATATTATATACTATATATTATATAATATATAATATTGCTGGAATTAATTCACTTTGCGCTCCATGATTTAATAAACTAGGGCTGAATGAGCTGCATTCTTCAGCCCTCCAGGCAAGCAGCTCGATTCCTCCATGCCAGAGATTTTATTTATTTTATTTTAACTTTTATCACTATTATTTTTGTACCTTAATATACCTGTAGAACTTCAAGCTAATAAACTTATTGATGAAGATCCTTGCCATTTTTAGCACAGGTTCAGGGACAAGTTACAAAGTACTTACAAGAGCTTAAGAATTACCTACATTTAAAATATTATACCAAGTGTCTAGGCCCACTGGAGGTCTTACAGAGATGGATGAGACCGAACACATCCACGCTTTCAGAAAGTTTGAGAAACACTATTCTAGCACTTTCCTTCGTTGTTATCTTTTTTCCTTTCATCTCCCAATTTCATTTTGTCTTCTTATCGTCACTATATTTCTACTCTCTCCATTAAGTCTATTGTTTTCTATCTTCTTTTATCAGCTCTGGTTTTATAATTGTCACAGTTGATAAATGTCACGTACCCAGTATTTTCATCCTATTCATCTGTGTAACTCCTTTTCTTCAGGGACCATTCTTGGGTTACCCAAGTACTATGCTTGCTTAGTTATAAAATAAAGGGCTAGGAAAATAATACGTGAGCTTTTCTTTTTTCTCACAGCTATTGGAGTTCAGCTCCAGATTGTGCAGGGCAGGGTTCACCAGTGACTGCAAATTGTTCAGTCTCTGCCTACAGCCTGCCTCCATCCTACTCTGCTCTCATCTTCCTTTGCTGCTGCCCTGCCTCTCTCTTATTTCATGTTCATGGTTTTCTCCTGCAGTTCAACATCTCCATTACTCAGTTCTTGCTCTCCTCTTCTGCCTTGTAACTCCTGTTTACATAATCTCAGTTTCCTCCCAAGTTTTCTGCATCTTTGCCCTGTTCTGCTCTTGTAAACTTCCTCACTACTGTCCTGTTTCTCTTTCGCATGACCTGAGCACCACTGAGGGGGAATTTCTGCTCTCCAGGTCTGTGTTCACTCCATAAAGTCACACACAAGGTCAGGCAGGTCCTTGTCCTACACTCAGAAGGGCTAGAGCCTAGGCACAGAGCTCAGCTTCTGGTGTCCGTCTGTACTCTCAGTGGAGAAAGAAGGCAAAGTAAAGGGAGTGAGGGAAGCATCATTGTAGGGGAGTTATAGAGGAATGAAGGCAGGTTAATTAACATTGATAATATACAGCTGTGGGCTGGCTTCAGGGGCGGTGGGTTGGCTGACGTGGATAATGTGCAGCTGTGGCTGGTTCCTGCTAAGTAGTTAAATAGCTCTAAGGGGGATGGAAGAGGAGCTCTTGATGAAGAGACACCTGTAAGAAACAGAGGGAGGGGAGAGAGAGTGTGCCCCAGATGTAGGAAAGACAAGGAGAGGCCTTTGGAGAAGCAGAGAGATGAAGGGGGCACAGATGAAGAGAGGCTGGCTGGAAGAGGAGCCCAGAGAAGGGATGCAGCAAAGGCAAGAAGCAGGGTCAACTGGCAGCGCAGAGAGCAGATGAATTTTGAAACCTTTTGGGGGATTGGTGGCCATGCTGGGGCGAGGTGTGGGAACTACTTATTGAAGTTAACCTGGTATGAAATGGTAAAAACCTTGTTGCAGCCAGCTAGTTTTGTTAGTACTGTGACAGACCACAGTTCAAAATTTCCCCAAGTCCTGCAGAGGCTGTATCAGGCTCTGCCACAGATCTTCCCTTCTCTTTTGTGAAAGAAAAAGAAGATGCTGAAGAGAAAGTCCTGGTCTGTCCCTGCAGCCCCAGGTAGGAACACTTCAGTGCAGATGACTCTCTGAGCCCTTAACAAGTTTTGATTGTATCTGTGCACAGAGAGATTTTTCAAAGCTCTAGCCAAACGTGGGAGAAATTTCCTGGGAGCTGTAAGATGCATATCACTGACATATGCAGGAAAGAGCAAAGGAAGAAAAAGGAAAGCAGCCCTGCTGAATTTCAAGTGTCATCTTCAAAGGACCTCTCTCTGTAATGGTTGTTAGGATATATTTCAAATGGAAAATTAAGTATATTTTTCCTTCTTGTTCTCTGAAGTGGCCAGACTATTTTTCGCAGTTTTCCAAAAGCATTCACCTTCTCTTCCCACTTCTTTGAGGTTAGCTGAGATTTAGAAAATCTTATGGTGGACATGGGGGTCAGGGGATGCCTAACTACCACTGCACTTCCATGAGCTTTATAGAGTTTGACCAGTTGGCACTAGTCTTCAAGGACTGTAGATGAAACACTGCATGATTAAAAATGTATTCCTATCTACAATGCCTGAAGGCAAAGTAGTCACTTTTGTCCATAGTAACACCAGAGAATTTCCAGACTTCACTCATCAAAAAGACCTCAGGAACAGTCCATAGTAGTAGGAACTCTAAGATCACCACAAAGCAAGATTGTTTGACCCTTAATCAAGAAAGTCTGGAAACTCATCGTTCTGTCATCTTGGCAACTAATTATGTGACATGATGCATTTCCTCACTGCTGAATGATGCAGTTGCTTTAAACTGCTGTTCCCATGGTTGGTGCCAGGCAAGGTTATGGAGCAGATCATCCTGAGCACTATCACATGTAACATGCAGGACAACCAGGAGATCAGGCCCAGCCAGCATGGGTTTAGGAAAGGCAGGTCCTGCTTAACTAAGCTGATCTCCTTCTATGACGAGATGACCTGCCTAGTGGATGAGGGAAAGGCTGTGGATGGAGCTTAGTAAAGCTTTTGACACCATCTGCCACAGTATTCTTCTGGAGAAACTAGCTGCTCGTGGTTTGGAGAGGTGTAGTCTAAGGTGGAGGTTACATCCAGATGGTGACCGCGGTGGTGTTCCCCAGGGCTCAGTATTGGGGCCAGTCCTGTTCAATATCTTTATCAATGATCTGGACAAGGGGAATGAGTGCACCTTCAGTGAGTTTGCAGAGGACACCAGGCTAGGTGGGAGTGTCAATCCTGCTTGAGGGCAGGAAGGCTCTTCAGAGGGATCTGGACAGGCTGGATCAATTTGCTGAGGCCAATTGTATGAAGTTCAACAAGGAGAAGTGTCAGGTTCTGCACTTGGTTACAACAACCCCACACAATATTACAGAAGAGTGGCTGGGAAGCTGCCTGGTGGAAGAGGACCTGGAAGTGTCGGTCTACAGCTGGGTGAGTATGAGCCAGCAGTGTCCCCAGGTGGCCAAGAAGGCCAACAGCATCGTGGTGGCTTGTATCAGAACTAGTGTGGCCAGCAGGACAAGGGAAGTCATTGTCCCCCTGTATGTGGCACTTGTGAAGCTGCACCTCGATTGCTGAGTTTGGTTTTGGGCCCCTCACTGCAAGAGGGACACTGAGGTGCTGGAGCGTGTCCAGAGACGGGCAACGGAGCTGGTGAAGGGTCTGGAGCCCAAGTGTTATGAGGAGCGGCTGAGGGAGCTGGGGTTGTTTAGCCTGGAGAGAAGGAGGCTGAGGGGAGACCTTATCGCTCTTTACAGGTGCCTGAAAGGAGGTTGTAGGCAGGTGGGAGTATTGGTCTCTTCTCCCAAAAAACAAGCAACAGGACAAGGGGAAATGGTTTCAAGTTGCTCTACGGGAGGTTTAGATTGGATATCAGGAGAAATTTCTTCACTGAAAGGGTGTTGAAGCATTGGGACAGACTGCCCAGGGAGGCGGTGGAATCACCATCCCTGGAGGTGTTTGGAAAATGTGTAGATGTGATGCTCAGGGACATGGTTTAGTGCTTGGATTTGGCAGTCCTGGGTTAATGGTTGGGCTTGATGATCTCAAAGGTCTTTTCCAACCTAAATGATTCTATGATTCTATGTTTAGAGTAAAAAGAGACTATTCAGTTGCACAACAGACTGACCAGGAAGAATTACATTTTCTTCTCTTCGTGCAAAGTACCAGGAAAAGTTTAAATAAACAACTGTCACTCTGGAAAGGGAATATAGTATAGCACTCCACTGCTCCCCTGCCCTCCTGCACACATATTATCCACTCAGAATGGTAATCTCTCCATCTAGTAGGAGAAAGAGTATTTTCAGTCATGGGGGAGTATAGAAAGTTAAATGTTCTCGAGGCTGAATACAAGGTAAACTGACTTGTAAGTAGCTTCAGTCCCAAAACTGACTATGTCCTCCCGTTTGGCAATGCAGAGTCTTCAGTAGTAATCACATTGCTCTGACGCTGCTGGAAGAATATGGAGAACGCTGAGGACAGGACTGAAGGTAGTGTCATTTGCATTCCCTTTCCTCCCAGGAAAACTGCTTTTGAAAATGAAGCTATTAATGCTCATCTAGACATATGAGAGGCAGCAAATGTGGAAAAATTTGATTTTGGCTCAGTAAATGTTTTCAGTCCGTGGTTAGATCTTTCTGTATTAGTAAATAAAGTAGTGTAGCTTCATGAGAGCATTTTTGTGATCTGAATTTGACTTTCATCTGAGCAAGTGCAGTTCGAACCAGTTACAAAAATGTAAGCTACACAAAAATATACCAGCTTTCTACAGAAAATAGGAGGATTGTAGCAACTTGGAAAGCCAGTGTTCCAAATCTGTTACAGGAAAACTCTTATAAATGTCTTTGGGTCATGAGAAATGTGTTAATCTGGTAAATTCAGGAGGTTTTACTTTGATTTTGAAACTTCACTTTTTTAACAAAGTAATTTAAAATGCGATTTTGAAATGTATTTTTCCAGGTATTTTAATATTCCATAAGCCTCTGTCAGGGGGGTGGGGGGTGGAAGGAGGGTGTTAATAGCATTTCTAATTAGCTTTGGCAGAACTGCATTTTGCTAAATATTTAATCAGCTCCTAATAAAATGAATAAGAAATTTTTATTCTCTCCCACTAGGACAACATTAACTTTAGGAAACAATTTAATTATGAGGCATTTTAAGTGAAATGTGAAATAGGTGTAGATTATAGTATGCTACAGGCTCAGGGTCACACATCTAGTGTAGAGAACTATGTACAAGCATCTTTGTATCCTCAGCAGAAGACTAGCTAAGAAAATTGCTTTGGCCTCTGAAATTATATTTACAATAAATATGAAAAAAACCCACCCCAGAAACCAAAAACTTCTGTAAATTTGATAAGCCTTGCCTGATTTTCAGCCATAGGCAAATAAACCTACCCTGATCGTTATCACTTTCTCCAGGGCTCATTTGTATCCCAAAGCTTTTGAAACATGATAATAGGAGACAGTACCATGCTCGGAAATGTTTCTTGCCAGGTAGACTCCCATTGAGAGATCTGTCTGAGCCCTCAGCTGGTCCCTCCAAAGGCGAGATCCCTCTTGATCTGTGTTTGTACAGGACAGCATGTCCCCAGGGCTTGCACATGGGTACCAGGAACATCTGCATTGCCAGCAGTATGGACAGGGACCGATGTTGTGTTTCATCAGCTTGTTACTCTGCTCATAGGGCTTGTGACTGTACCCTTGCAGCCAGACAACTACACTTTTTGCATATTTTCCTTCTTCCAAAACTGAGATCAGCACTCTCATTTTTCCCTTTTTAAAAAGGGAGACCCAGAGTTACACTTTACAAAATCATAGCTGCTTCACTTAAGAGCAGGAGCAACAGGCCTCCGTGATCTCTTAGCATCATCCTCCCTGATCATAGGGGGTTGGTTACACAGAAAAGGTTTTAACAAAAGATTACCTTAGGGTGGTGAAGGATACACAAGATTTAGAAAATTCGGGGTTTGGCTGTGGTAGTTCTTCTAAATAAATGAAATCCAAGCTAGAGAGGGGATGATCTTTGTGAAATGCTGGAAAAACACGAAGTGGCATGATTTTGATTTCTTCCATTTTAACAGCATTTTCCTCTTCATTTGTTTTATATTTCTCATGACTACCAGACCTGCTTGGAGCTGAGTCATTTTAATGAGGTTTTGAATGATTTTTTTCTACAGTTCTAATATCACCATTCAGGTTACTGAATTAAAGCAGCCTATTCTCACAGATGTGAATGGAACAAGAGAAAAAAAAGAAGAAATGGGTAAGTAAGGAGCATTGCTGCTATATCACAAACACAAAAAATATGACAGCAGAGCTTAATGCCAGGTACGAAAAAGATCCCACACATATTCAAAAGCTAATGAGAAAACAGTCTTCAGAGGAGCGTGATATAATTCTGAACTATATTTCTTACCAGGACTGGGTAGGATGGATTGGTTGGTTGAGGATAAAAACATGAATATGTGTGGTAAATTGATGGTTGAGAGCTGTGCTGTTGCCAGCAGTAAGCAGGGAGTGAAGTACGGTGCCTCCTGGCACAGTTTGTTCAAGCAGCAGCAAGTCATTCCTTCAGCAAAGCAACTGTGCCTTATCCTGCAGCCCACAAGATCTGCTGGCCAGCAGGACAGTGAAGACTAAGCTGGCCCTGTGTGTTCCCCGTTACGTGTTTCCAGGGGAGATTTTTCCAGTGGAGGATTTTGTTTTATTCCCTAAACAACAGTGTGCATTTATTCCCTAAACAACAGTGTGCATTTGGACAGTATCCACTCTGGAACTGCACAAGGAGAGAACTTACTAACTCTCTGGACGTGTACATACCCAAGTATATCTACATGAGACATGTAAACGAAGTCATAACCAGGACAGAAATGACTGCTCATGGTACAGTGGACATGTCCTGTGCCTCAAAGGCAGGCACTGCCCCTTGCTTTCTATGGTGAGCACCATGCCAAGCCTTTTACAGTAGGGAAAGAAAAATTGTTTTCCAACCCATCTCACAGCCTTTCATGCCTCATGTTTAAGACTGGACTGACTGTCCTACTCTGAGAAGTAGATACATTGTCATGCATTTTTTAATTATGCAATCTTCAAAAAAAATTTGTCTGTACTCTGATTTTTGAGGCTGTATAGTGAAATCTCCTAAGATCCAGATGTGGTATGTTGTATGGTCATAACAGTGTAATAAATAAATGCCTTTTTAGGAAATGGAAATGATGGTTTGATAACTTTTTACCATGAAGAGTAATTTTACTTCAAACTAGATGATTCTCTCAGTATTGTACAAAGCCAGATTTGTGTAATACAAATCACCCATTTAAATGAACTGTCTCTTGAAACTTTGCAATTATTCTGAAAACAATATTTCCATAGAGACTAGGGCTTTTTTTCTAGTTTGGGAGTACAAATTTTCTGATTCAATCCCATATACATAAATCATACATATGTCGGTGTCTGAAAACTAATGCTCACCAGAAATACCTCTAGAAACCCAGGCTGATGGCAGTATAAAGAATAGATGAAATTGTTTAGGTTCCGTTTAAATCGGGGGACGGAAATGTGCTTCTCAATCACAAATACATATGGAGCTGTCTGCCTTGGTGTGTTTCAGATAAATATACTTCGGTCGGAATAAGAACAACAATACCATTTAGTTGGCATTTAGATCTATGATAAAGAAGTATTATAGTGCAGAACATTTATTTTACTCCAAGTCTACTTTCTTATTAAGCACCTCTCCACACCAGTAGAATTAGAACCAATCCACTGATTTTATTTGTTTAGTTTTATTTACTGCTTTGCTTGCACACATTTAGTGTCCAGAAAACAGAGCAAAAGTGAGTAATTGCTGGACTCCCCTATCCAGGGAGGAGACCTGCTGCTGTGCACATTTCTCAGCTGAAACACTAATCCTCTTGGGCTTTCACAATTCAGAGGCAGAAGCTCTGCCATGTAAAGCCCCCCTTGTGTCTGTTCCCCATCAACTGGTAAAGAGCTGTGCTCCACTTTTCATGAAAGGATCTCTATTTTTTGTTAAGTACAGTGCGGAGTAGATTGAAATTCAGGTGTAAAACGTATCCTTGCAGGCCCTCCACCTCGGGTACTTTAGCAGTTAATCCAGCAGTGAGTGTGCTGTGGTTTGGATTTAACAGTCCTCCAGATAAGTTTATTGACCCTTATAAGGTAACTATTTTTGTTCCTTTGGTAAGAATATTGATTAGGTTATGTGTAGATTTCTAATGCCTCTCACTGGACTCCAGTACAAGACTATTCCCAGGCATTGAGGTGCACCTTAGACTGAATTTTCCAGAGCAAGGAAGTGAAATTTGCAAAATGCCATCTGTGGTACACACTCTAGTGAAAGTCCCGTAGGTCCTGTGTTCAACTGCAGAAGTTTTGGGTTTTTTAAGGAATAAACAGTTGCATTTGAAATGTAATGTGAAAAATATTGGACAAGCGATCTTGGTAAAATGTAAGCAACAATTATCATTTATGGTTGCTACAATCTGCAAAAATGCTTGCAAAAATACTTCCCTCTGTGGATGACTCTGTTTTAAGTTATCTATACCAAAGTGGTGGTGTGCTACAATACAGGCATCTACAGGCATCGGCAATACTTGAAGATGTCCCCTGCTGAGGCTACAAGTTTAATTTTATTCTTGTTAAGGGTATAACAGGTTGGAGCATGGCTGGTCAGCTGCCAGGAGTGGTTTACAGATCAGGTTAAACATGCCTGTGGTCCCATGGCAGGCTTATATCCCAGAAGGTTTGCAGTGAAACTCAATCCTTTCTTCTGTTCAGGTTAAAAAAAAATAAAAAAGACTTTTAAGCCATTTATTCTTTCCAGTTTGCAAGAGAACAAAGGTTTCCTAAATTGTACTGCAGCAGGAGGAATCTGCCCTCTGTGTCCTGCTCCAAACTCTTTCTCCCATCACTTTATGGAAGGGTGTGCCTTCCTTTCCCACAGATATGTGTAACTAAGATCGAAAGCACTGTAAGATTAGGTGGCAGTATGTGTGGTTTTTATTGTTATTTTTATATACACACACACATGCATAAATAAGTATCAAAACAACAGCAGTAATATTACAGTTTCTATTGCCATAGCAGCCAGATTACAACACTGGCTTCACACCCTTTCTCTCTTTCTAGAAATATACATTTCTGTACATATATATATATATATACACACACATATATACATACAGTGAGTGATGGTCTGTGCCCTGATGATGTAAAGCAGGCAGTGAGGCTGTAGGAGGCATGTGTCAGCAAGAAGATAAAATTCAAATTCTCTGCTTTACAGCCTCTGTGACCCCAACTCCAGAAAAGATGTATGTGGATTCTTAAGCCTACCTCATATATGAAGCCACAAAATTTTAAGGAAGTGTGTAAGCCTCGCTGCCAATATTATTCATGTTTGCTTAGATGATTAAGTGCTTTTGTAAATTGGATCCTAAATTGCTGGCCCAAGCTGCCTGTGAATTTGGGTTCAGGCCAGGTACAGGTTAACACCAGGCGTATGCACATAGCCCTCCAACCACCCTTCTTTTCCATCCTTGTATTTCCTACATCATTAAATACATGAATGGTCAATAACTGCCCAGTGCTTGTTTACTTTGCCATGTGCATGACTGCATCCCTTGATGCTAGTATTGAATTTACATTTTTCACCACAATTAGAGGCTGTCTGCTGAGCCACTTCATAGATTTGCTTCAATACATTTGTATTACTGTTTCATTATCAGCTGTCAATTAGCACCCCTTTCATTATTAGATGGCAACAATATAGCTGGATGCTATTACAGAATTTCTTCAAGGGCAACAAAAATTACTTGTTAATAGGCTCTTCCTTCATCAGTTGCCTGTTTCCTCTAGGCTGCCAGGGCCCTGAGGTCAGAAGCCTTAATGGCCGTAACCAGCCTCACCTGGGGTCTCTCCCTGTACCCTGCTCGTGGGCCCAGGGGCTCTATTTAAGGTCAGTCCTGGTCCTTTAGCCTCTGCCCAAGTTGTGTTGGAGACAATGCTGGTCTCTAGCTCACCTATGCCTGGCTATGGACCCTGTTGTTCCAAACCTTGACTTGTAAACTGACTTCTTGGCTTGACCTTGGACCTGCCTCATCTTCATACGCTTCCCTGATGAGCTGGGCTCTTGGTTAGACTTGGCAACCATCTGGGTCTGTCCAGAGCACACGGTGTTGAAAACTCATTAATGAATGTCACCTGCCACAAGCAAAAATGTGGCTCATTTACTCAGTGTGGAAAAACTGTGGGGGAATGAGGGATCTGGATGAACAGGACCAGGTAACTAGGTAGAAGGAGTCATCAGTGCCAGTGCTTCCAGCATGTTCCCACCTGCTGTGATGCTGGCAAGGAAGATCTGCCTGCTGTCATTCCTGTGAAAACAGGTAATACCAGTTTGTTTCTCACTTTTTATGTCTATTCTGTAGTATCAAGGTGCTAACTTTAGCACAGAAGTACTGTGCCTCTATTGGGAACTATTTTTAAGGGTGTTCTTTTTTTTTTGAACACTTCAATTTCAGAGTCACTCCTTATCTTCAGATACTTATAAGTACAGACACACACACTATATTCACTGCAGGGTGGTGTTACACCTTTCATTTTATTCCCCTGTGTTACTAAGGAAAAGTGTAAATGCTCAGCATTGGCGTATTAACCTTCAGGTTGGGGCTCATCCTGTGAAGTGCTGAGTCCATTGAAGATAGTTAGCATCCCTGGATGTCAGTGGCTCCACAGAATCAACCACCAGTGACAGCCACTCATACTGCTTGGGAGTACTAGTCCCTGTGAGGATCAGTCTCCCAGAGAATAAGCAGTTCTTCAGCAGACAGAAAAGGAGACTATTACAGGTGATGGAAAGAAAACCTTTAAAATGCATCTGCAAATGTTCCTTGAAAACAAGCTTTTCTAGTTAATGATACATACATAGTTTTCCAGCTGTATATTTCTATTTTTCCCTTGGCTGTTCATAAACTCTAAAAATAGCAGTTGACTATTCTGCAGCTATTTAGGGGAATTAGGCTTATAAGTCCTGCACAGATGTACATTATTTTGATAGGTGGGACTTTCATCTGCCAAACAGCTCTACTTTTCCAGGTAATTTTATCCTCTATGGATTTTTTACAAAAAAGTTATGAAAGGAAGGTTTCATAGTAGTAACTAAGTCTGAGTTTAGACAAACACGAAGCAAGATTTCTACTTATCACCTTGCTGTTACAAAGTTTTTTCAGTCTCACCTGTGCTATTGCTGCACTGGCTTCTACAGCTACTCACGTAATGAAAGTTCCCCAAGAGATAAATATTTAACCAGAAACACTTAAAATAATATACAGATGGAGTTAGCAAGGTTGAATATTCCCTACATGGATTTGAAAGTGCTTCTTTCTTCAACTTGTGTTGTAAAAAGCATGAAGACTGTCTTTTCCCCGTTTGGTAGGCAGCACTACGATCATCCCCTCTGCGGGAGAGTGGGCTGGGAACATCTCATCTTTCACAAAACAAAAGCTCCTTGACTGCCTGTGTGCAGAGCTAGGCTCTGCAGACCCCTTAGAGCTTTCTTAGCAGTGCTTCTTAGTGGCAATGAGTAGAAAGAAGTATCTTCTGTCAGATTTAAGGTCAGAAATTCTGGAAATACCATCTTTGGAAGTAAATTTAGGCTAGTTGGTTCAAGCATGATTTTTGTGATTTTTTTTTTTTTTAAGAGTGCAAGAGAATGAAAAATATCTTGGTTATTAAAATAATGAAATGTTTCTGCTATACTAAAAACATACTAAATGGAACTGTAAACAGACATATCCTTTCCCCCTGCCACGTGTTTTATGTACTGTATATTCCCCAAGCAATATTATCAGGGTATGAAAGTATTTTCTAAAATAATATCAACAAGCAATATAGCTTTTAGAGGGTGATACACAGCCCAAGAGGAGGAAAGAAATTACCATGCTTTATTTTAAAATTAAAGGTGAGCAGATCAACAGATATGAAACCTATCTGTTTGCAGCTTTCATTATATTGTTAGCACTTAACAGAAGGAAACAGGAAAGAAGAGATAAGATAAACACAAAGTATATTAGTGTTGGGGAAAATGGTGAATGTGCTGGAGGAATGAAACAACTCACCAGAAAAATATAAAGCACTATTTGATGTTCCCATGAAAATATGATGTGATTCAACGCACTGCGTAAGGTCGACCATTTGTTAGGAAATCTGAGTCTCAGAAAATGTAGATTTTTTTAATTTAAAATCCAATATAGAGAGGTCAGTACATCAATTGGAGTACAGCAAAGGTGTTGGTGACAGCCCACTGCAGTACAAAATGAAGTTAGTGAGAGTTGTTCTGACTTTGGTGGGTCTCAGATTTGATCTCTGTACATGATGATGATGATAGATCAATCATGTTTTCTTATCACTATAAAGCAACCTTCTCTGGTTTGAGTGATAAAAGAGAGGTTGATTATTTTGTAGGGTCACAGAGTCATGAATGGCTGAGGTTGGAAAGGACCTCTGTAGATCACTTTGTCCAACCCCCCTGCTTCAATGGCCACCTAGAACCAGTTTCCTAAGACCACATCCAGGTACCTATTGGATATCTCCAAGGAGATATTTCAAGATATTCCAGTTTGTACTGTCTTTTTTGGGAACCTTCTGGGTTTTCCTTATTGTCTTTGTTTCCTTATATTTATGTATGTTTATATATATGTGTGTATATTTACATACGGCATACACACAAATATATAAGTGTACCTATATAGAGAGTTGCACAGAGGGACCTGGGTGGGTGGAAGGCACTGGGTGGGCTAGATGCTGCAGGGGTCCCTGAGAGCCAGCTGCTGAGGCTGGCAGATAAGCCACCTTTTTATATTGGCCCAGTATAAAACAGCAACAAAACCCCCTTATATAACTGGGTTTTTTCGCAGATCATCTCTGCATGTAATTTTAAATAAAGTGGTACAGTAGGTTTTAAGGTCATTTATAACCCACTGCTGCTAAAGAAGTGTGTTCTCCTTCCCAGACTGTTCCCATTAATGCGCTGGCCCCTTTCCTTGTGTCAGGAGAAACATTCATACAGCTGCAGTGAGTTTGATCAATAATTAATCCAGCTTTAACACACACACACCCGCTCCCCCCAAAAAAAACAGTCGCACTCCCTTCACCCTTCCACCCCAGATCAGTTCCCTAGACAATTGCATGAATATCGCACTGAGCCAGGTAGTTGGGGAGTGTGAAGTATAACAATGAGAAAGGGAGACCACCTTCTTTCTGCGATGGTCTCATTATGACATGATAATGCAACAAAACATCTGTTCCTCAGAACAATTTGCAATTACTAGATCCCCTAGATGTATGTAGATAAGCAATTAAAAAGCCCACAGAAGATCCTATATCACATAGAATACTTACACAGGTAAGTATTTTTATATTTTTTTATAATTTATATATCAAAGCAATTAAGGTTTAAGTCTTATTTCTGATATCTTAAAGTTAGAATGTCTAAACATCATACGGCAATATCCTTTCTTGCCTCCATGATCACAAGAAAGACAGCAATATAGCATATTCATAAATTCCTATTAACTATATTCTGTCTTATTAACAATATTTTGCCTTGCTTGCTATATCTGATGATGTACATAAGTTGAATTCTCAAACGACAATGTCTGATGTCAGCTTCTCAATTCTTACTCAAACATGTATGTGAAGGCTTACATTTCACTGCTTAAATATCAGGACAGAAACCTACTATTAAACACTAATATTTAGAAACATTAACCCACCCTAACAAGCTGGTATTTGGAGTTGTCTAATAAACGGTGGGCAATGTTAACTATTTCCATCAGTTTTGTGGTAATTTCTAGCAATCAAGGTGCTCTTAAAAATCCCTCTTTTAATTATACTGTGGGTTACAACTGAAGAAGTTAAGATGAACGATACCGCAGGATTAATGCTAAGAGCAGGCTCTAGCAATGTTGTATTTGGCATCGTAAGGACAAGCTGCACACAGAGGGCTCACCTGTATTGCTGAGGACGTGGTAGCTCCATAGGATGGAGCTGCAACTATTGATATGTTGCCTGTCTGGATTGTTTTTGTCCTTTGGCCTCAGTACCATTGGGTGAGTACTGGATGAAAGGACAGGGTTTATAGAACTAACAAACAAACCAACTATTCAGCAAAGTTGCCACATGCTCAAGCCCTCACACTTGGAATTTGGAGATAAATCAAAACAAATACATAAGAAAAGATTAAAACCACAGGAGAGAGAGAAACAGAGCTTTTTAAAGCCAGTCCAATATTTTAGCATTCAATGAGTTGTTTGCTCGAAAACTCTGCCAAAGATATGTGAGCACAGAAGTGAGCAATATGTTTTTCTTCCAAAATAAAAAAATCCAGTATCTGATTGTACAGCTGAAGTAGGAAGGGAGAAAGAACCTACTTGTGAACTGTTTTGCTTGGCATTTTTTAACTGTTTGGAGATGACAATATCAAGGAAAACTGAATGCATAAGTACAAAAACAGGGAGGGTGGAGCATAGAAAATACTGTAGCAAGCATTTCACAGAAAGGCAGTGAAAGCATAGTACGTGGAAAGAGCTATTAGGGTTATGGAGAGAGACGAGTACTCATTAGAGAGCTTTGTCTTAACACTGTGAGTACTCCTCAAACAACCCAGAGAAGCAGAAGAACTCATATTTAGAAGTTTGGTGGAAGCTGAGTGCCTAACTCCTTTTGCCATCAGTGAAACTTCAATTTTCTTTTGAGTAAAAATGGGAGAGGTGACTCTCTGCCACAGCTGCTAGCAGAGCTGAGACAGGTGGCATAGCACTGACAGTGTGGACAACTTTTAGATGAGCTTTCCAGGGCAGATTCCTTAGTCTGGTAAATAAGACATGGAAGCTACAAGCCCAAAAATTAAATCTTTGAAAGAGGCTGTGGACTTTTCTCCAAGTCAGGTAATTGCAGAAGACCTGAAAAAATAAATTATAGATTGGCAGTGCCAAGTTCAGGAGGCCATCAGGAGCTCCAGTAGCAGTGGGGAGAAGGGGCAGGGAAACTTAAGGACAAATAAGACAAAGTCTCATCCCTGAAGAGTAGCTTAAGCAACACTGAGCATTTGTAAATAGACCCTCCAATAATATAGAAACATGGCACAGAGCTGCCAAGGGATAGGCATGTGTCCTCCCAGAAGAAGATATAATCTTATCTAAATTACTAAATTACAGGGGCATAGTCAGAAAAGGAAAAAAACCAAAACAAACAAAAAAACTTTATCAAACTGCCCTCTATGACTTGCAAATCCATGGAGATGACTCTATATCTGTACTGTTAAAAAAAGTTACGAGGCCTTGTATATACTTCCAACAAGGAGTGTTAAGTGATCCTAGCTGTCCCCCAGGTCAGATCTCCCCTTCCCTGTTACTTTTTCATCCTGCCTGTTCCTTCCGCATTGCTGCTTTTTTCATTATGCTGCATTTATCTCTTTTTCCACCTCCATGTGTTAACTTTTGAACTTATTTTGAATGGTAACCCTTCCTCAGGAGATCAGGCTCCTGTTGCCAGTACATTCTAGTTCTGCTCCACACCAGCAGCTTGTTCTTCTTCCCATATAGCGGCTCCACATCTTTGTGTCTTCCAAGAGGTTGAAGGGAGGTTGTTTATGGAGCTCAAAAAAGATTGCAGAGTTGCATTTTTCCTTCCAAACTGTTCCTCCTTTCAAGTCGCTTATTTTCCACTAGGTGCCACTGAAGGCTAGGGGAGCAAATAAACCTTAAGAAGAGTATTTGCCTTGCCTGAACTCCAGAGCTCCTGGGTTTTCTGGTAATTTGGGAGTGGGATTTTAAAATTAACTAGATCTTATGGAAGCTGGATTCTTTAATTATAGCCTGTACTGTTGAAGGTTATACCTTTCTGTTCTAATCCCTGGAAGATGTAGTCTTTGGAAGCACATTAATATGTGCACCAAAAGCCCATATGGGAATCTGGTGATGCCACCACTGTGGCCATCTCTTTGTATGGTTGTGGACACTGCTGCTCAGGTCCTGACTAGCTGGGCACAGCTCACAATTGCCTGGAGGTGGCTTACAGGAGCTTAGGATCATGGAGCACTAGAAAGGATAAAGCTATTTCTGCATCTTCCTTATCCTGATCCAGCGCTGGCTATAACAGCCATGCCTGAGACATTTTAAACTATCTGCAGTTCTCGCACTGCAGAGCAGAAAGTGATCATGAACATTTGCTAGATATTTTAATATCAATGCATAATTTTTTAAGGCATCACTGATGATAAACAGAAAAGTTTATGGTGTTTTACATGAGGAGGAAAATTAAACTATTAAAAGAAATCTATTTTTAAATGATAGCAGTATTAAAATACTGGCATTGATTCAGATTTCCTTTAAAAGAGGCTTTTTTAAGTCTGACAGCTACAGAAAAACTCAGCAATTTTTTTCTGAACTCCTCTTAAAGAAAACTCTACTACTTTCAGAGTACTCAAAAGCAAGCTTTGTTCCACTCTGAAGTAATGCAGTAGGACGGGTATCAGTATGTAAAATCAGTATATAAAGTTTGTAGTAACATAGTCTTCTTTTTGGAAGGAATTTCTTAAAAAATTGTTTTGCTTGTAAATGTGAGAGGAGTAAACGAAGTTACCTGTATTTTCTTACTTGCCCAGTTTATGCTGGGCGGTGCTCTGTGGGTCAATAGATATGCTCACTAGTTAACAGGCAGAGTGAGCCAGAGAAACGGCAGAGTTCAGCAGTGTTGTTCCCCACCTTCCCGTCATCCACTAGCTACGAAGTGACCAGCCAAGCTCAATCAGCTGTTTCAAATCCTCTTCGGAAGAGGAGTCTGGGTACAGAGGCATTCATAACCCTCTGTCCAAAGTGGCTCTGTCCGCTCTGTTTGAGATAAGCTGCCTTAGGAAAGCCTGGCAATGGAGGTAAAATTACTCTTCTGAGAACTTAAGGTCTCCTCTGTGTTTGACTCCAGTAGATGTGTTATTGCCCTCTAACGAGAGGTCATGCAACATTCATGAAGGTGATACTACAAATACGATTTCACTGGCAATTCCGAAATGTTAAGGCAAGTTTGAAAGGAGGAAGCCACACAGTCCCAGGGTGGTTCAGTAGATATAATGCTGGAGAAGAGATTATGGTGATTGGTTTCCATTTTTGCCCTGTTGAATTACCTTTGACAAATCACTCTCTGCCTCTCTGTTCCTCAGATTCTCTCTGTATGATGTACTGCTCCTATTTTTATTTTTTTTAACCTTTGCTCCATGTTTTATGATACACAGGTAAAAAGTGCTCTCTGGCAACTATGGCATTCAATATTGTGACTTGTGACGGTCATGCTAATCTAAGGAGAAAGTCTAAGGTTTGCATAACAGTTCGTGTATCTAAGAACTTGCTCATTTTATCCAGCTACTGGCCTGGTTAGAAAAAGGAATCCCACAGCTACCAGAAAGCATTGCCTTTCTCATGATAATTTAAAAAAATAAGGAAATGAAGTGCAACATTTTCAGTGCTAGAATTGTTCATATATTCACCTTGCAGCACCATGTATTATTTTTCCTTTCATCTGACCAGATTCCTCAGTAGTCTCAATGCATGGACTGTTCCTTACAACTGCCTCCGTTTCTCCGCGTCCCTTGATGTATTAACATTATTCCCAGTGAACTTAATGTGTTCACTGAACAGAGTGCCAAGTGCAATATCCTACCAGCTTGCTGAATACCTTCTCTGCTGATAGGTGGTCTTTCAGTGGTATAAAAGTATCAGTGGAACAAACAGGAACTTAAGTTTCTCAGATATGGTACCTCGGCTCTCTGCATATGTGTAGCAGCACTTCTGATGTGCTTTTTTTAATGTGCTGCTACTTCGTATTCAAAGTTGGAAAGTCAGCATGAGATGCAGAGATGGACTGTATCATTTGCAATAGAGCCATGTTTGGGTGAAACAAGGATGTATAGATTTATTTTGTCTGACACCATACCCAACAGCTTGCCCCCACAGTCTCTGTGAGCTGTCAGCTCTTCTCATCCATCAACCTGCTCCAGCAGTATTATCTGTCTTATCTTCCTTTCTATCGCATCTGGCAGAGGAATGATGCTTTTTGATGGATTTTTCACTTAGGTCTATTGTTTTTCTTCCCCTCCCTTTTAAATAAATATCCTGCAGAGTGCAAACTTGGCAGGATTTCAGAGCAAATTTTACTAGCAGGGATAAACAGAATTCTTTAATGTTTATTCTCTTCATACGTTGCTTGGTTTGTGCTTTCTCTAAGTGTCTCTGTGTGGATGCAGTGCATCTGTGAACAAGTATACAGTGTAGCACTAATTCAGAGTTTCTTGGTTAGTCCACACCGAACTTTTTTTTTTTTTTTTCAGACAGTATACTGCTGGACTTAAAAGAAGCTGTGCAGCATGAAGTTCAGATACTCTGTAGAGCCATAGAGAGCTCAGCTGATTTGCAATAGTGTAGAGGAAAAGTCCTCAACTATGTTGTCAGTACCAAAATGGACTTGTTTTCTACTTTGATAGCAGTGGGCTCCTTCTCCTGTGTCTTTTCTCTGAACATGACAGCAAGAGCAGAGCAGTGGTCCCTGAATATGTGGTAAGAGACTTTCCACACACAGGAACTGAAGATAACAAATTTGGGCTCCTTTCAAACACCTCCTTGTAACCAGGGAATAGGCACCATGCGAAGGTTAGGGTGCTCGAAGGCACGTGTCAAGGAGATGATGTTGTGGAGCAGTTACACAGTTCTGGAAGTCTGTGAGTGACTGCTCTGTTACAGATGTAACCCACAGAGGGTCTGTGCTGGGCACCGCAGGGAGGACAGTAAGTGCCCGTTGCTCAGCACACTGACATCTTTGTGCTGTGTTTGTTGTAAATCCTACCCCAGGGTCCACAGCTCAAACAGGAAATTTCATAGACTTGGGTGCTACAGCTCCTTGACAGGGCTGGAATGGCTACATGCTCTTGCTGCAGCCCAAGGCAGCCTCTCATCATAAGTCTCTTTCACCCATTGTTGTCAGGGTTTGGCATCAGGACCCAAAAGGGGCTTTTCCTTTCTGTGGGATAGGTTGTAAGTAAGATTCCCCCTGGAGATCTCTACTTCTTTTAACTTCAGTTTCCCCCTTGGCAAGAAAGCAGTGGGTATCATTTGTTTTCTCTATAACACTAGCTGGAGCACATCTATGGTAGCCTGCGTTTCTGGGATTTCTGGATCAGTTTTTTCCCCTTTCACTGATGTCCAAGCAGGATGCAGCAGTTAGCTTCAGTATTTCATAAGGCCACTTGCCACTGCTCAGGCTGTTGCTTCCAGAGGGCTGCAGTGGCCTCCCTGCAGCGATTCAGTGACTTCAAGAAGAAAGTGGAAACAGGCTTTTTTATCTATTCAGGTCACTAGGAGCTACCACACATCCCTTTAATGTTTAATCAATGATCTCTATTGCTTTGTGATATATATAAAGCAAAAAGCAAATATTGGAATTGATTAGGTGAAGTATGTAGTTGAAACTGAAAGCTGACTGCTGAGGAGACTTGCCAAGTAATAAAACTGATTTTCAGAAGACAAACACAGCTTTTTTTTTTTTTTTTTTCCTGGTAATTTCAAATTAATATTTTTATCAGTATGTCCAGTTTCTAATCTTATGAGTGTGTGACAAGAAGATGAATAAATAAATGCAGAGATAAGTTTAAATATTTATTGCTGACATAACTGTAGGAGTGGCCTAAACCAGGTACTCCACAGATCATTGCTGAGTACCTACTCCTTAAATTCCCAACCAAACTTGCTATAATAAGAGCACAAGCTACTACTGGGTAAGTTGCATCTTCATACGTACAAAGATCAGAGTCTTGATGTCTGTATAAGACAGTGAGAAGAGAAAAGTTTCTTCTACTCTATGTGATCTTCACCCTGATCACAGGCAGCGTGGCAGCTTCACCTTTCTTGCAAAGCCTCAGCACTCTTCATCACCAACTCTATGAAGGCTGCACTTGGAAGCAGCCAAAACAGCTGACTTGGTACCTGAATGAATGGATTTCCTTGGAGTCCTCCATGTGCCATTAGACAGCACAGTCATCTTCTATTTATTACTCAAAGCCTGTGGCAATTTCACATTCAGGCCCTAAAGTCATAATTTTAGGACCTACCTTTTTTTTTCCCACCCCCCCCCCCCCCCCAGGTGGAAAGCTAAGAGAATATGGAGAAATGGATCTGCGGGGACATGCAAGCAAAAGAGTTAATAGCATTAATCATAAAGACAACAAACTCAATAATAATTCCTGCAAAAACCTGTTGTTAAATTCCAGCAGCTAATTGTATGTTAGCATAAAGTGCTTGCCAGCTTCTAGTTATGACTAATTGTGAGAGACTCATTTTTTATTGCAACTGTGTTTAAATGAATTTATTTATTTAATAGTTTAAATGCTGCAGTTAAAGAGGCTTAATTTCAACCAAAAGTATTTTAACCTACTGCCTTCCCATCTCTGACTGTCATAATTAAAAGAAGAACCAGCATATAACTATAAGGAAGACAATTATATTGAAATTTGCCTGTGGTGCAGTAATGACTTGGAAGTGGGTGGCCATAAAAATGCATGGTGTATTCAGAAAGGTTTACGGTGACAATTATGTACTCCTTGGAGTATCTAATCCGCCCTGGATTGCTTTATAGCCAGCATTGCCTACATGTAGTCTAGGAAGGACAGCGAATGAAAACCGTTGGCATGCAAGAAGCTGATAATGGAATATATCTGCAAAACTGGAACTGTTTCAGCCTGCTGGCTGCACATCAAACACTGTCAACAGAATGATATTTGTTAAATAAAAAAGGAAAAGGACAGTCTAGTCAGAGGCGACAGTCAGTCTGTGGGACCTTTTGATTATCTCAGGCAAGAGAAACTAGGTCATCTGCAGACAAGTCAATGGATTATAAAAAATAGACTTGGTACTGATAGACCAACATCAAAATGAGGGTGGGCAGGCATGTAACACCTAGCCATGTCGACATCTAAATTTTCTTCATTATGCTTCAGAGGACAAAGTTAAAAACCTCACTAGTGATTTGGGGCCCTTCTTGTCCCAATTGTTGAAAAAAAGAAGACAGAGTTTTGAAAGGCAGAATTAAAACGGGGTTTTATGCTAAAACGTTTCCATTTGGGCCACTCAAAATTCAATATCCCCACACCACTAGCCTGTTTTGACAAATTGGTGTGATGGTAAGTGCCAGTGCTCTGAGCCTGTTGTTTAGGTTGCCTACCAATTTGGGAGGACACTGTCCTGCCAGCTACATGCAGTGCATACTGTGACGTTTATGTTCTACCAAGCCAATAGCAAAGTTTGGTTATCTTGTGTTTTGTTGTGTGGGTTTTTTTTGTTTTTTTTTTTGTTTGTTTGTTTGGGTTTTTTTGTTTTTTTGTTTTTTTTCTAAAGGAAAGTGAAGTTCATAATCTGAGACATGCATCTTCAACCAGCCGAGTAAGCATACATAAAAATAAATAAGAGATTTTCAGCTTGTTTTGATGCCAAGAGACAGTACTTTTCAGCACAGTGGCCATAAATACGTGGATTATTATTATTAGCTAGATTCATGCTTGTTTGTTTTTCTGCAGACTTAAAACAAGATTTGCAAACCCTAAATAATCGTTTGTTTGTTTTCTTTTTTTTAAAATATTTTATAAACATTCTCTAATGGAGTGGCTAATTCACGTCATTAGTGTTTCAGGCTCACATCTATGTTACGAATCAGCTGCAGTATGCAGGATGTGAAAGATTTGCAAACCCTAAATAATCGTTTGTTTGTTTTCTTTTTTTTTAAATATTTTATAAACATTCTCTAATGGAGTGGCTAATTCACGTCATTAGTGTTTCAGGCTCACATCTATGTTACGAATCAGCTGCAGTATGCAGGATGTGAAAACCTTCCTGAGGAAGAGGTGGACATGCAGCTGCTGTAGTCCTCTGTGTCCCTAACAGAGAAAAGAGGTGTTACAGCAAAAAATACCCTTCTTCCAGTGACATGTCACAGTTGAGATCATTGTTAAGGCATGGGGATTCGATATTACTGGGGTGTGAGGTTTTTTTCTTCGCACAGGTTCTTTCTATCAGCCTGAAAATGTTGATTCATGGCTTATTATAAGAAATTCTGCCCCAGCAACACCGAGCACCATGTTAGCTCTGGAGCTCAGAGAATGCCAGCTGCAAGAAGTGTACTCACCTGCACTCATTAGCACGTACCTTGCACCCACGGATGCCTCCACAGATTGCCATGGTGTGAGAATGGTCTGCAAGAACCTGCTTGTCCTTGTTACTGACATCATTGAAGGGAAGATACAGGTTTAGTATGCCTGCAGGCTTAGAAACCAACACCCTATCTGTAAGTCTTGTGAAGGTCACAAAAAGCCCCAAGCCCCTAAGAGGCTTGCCTTAGGGCAGATATGACTAGTGAACCCACTCACACTACTCGCAGTATAACTGGTTTGAAGCTCTAGGGGTTCGGGGAGGATAAGACTGAAGGAGTACAAATAGGCAACGCAGCATTTCATCTTGTTACTTTTCTTTCAGCAGTGGTTTTCTTGATTAACTTTCCTTCACATTGATTATTTACTGGGTATGAAAAAACAGTAAAAAGACTGATTTTTCCTCTCTGTTCAAACTTTGATTGATACCTCCTCACTGATAAATAGCGAAGCTGGTGCTAATGTGTGGATAACTGAAGACTGAGGGCACAAAGGTGTGGAGAAATAGTCTCTATTTGCTTGTTTTGGTTTTATGATTCTTATTTTTAACTCTGAGCCTTCTTATTTCAGTGCACATTTTTATAAGCTTGGTGACACGGATTTGCAAGTGAAGATTATTTTTCAGCTTGTCTCTAACATCAAAAGATGTTCTGAGAAATCATATTACAGTTTCCAGCTTCAGATTTGCTTATCACACATATATAAATACAGTTCTGGGCCTAAATCAGGGGCAGCATGACTTCTATTTGTGATTAATCTTTGCTAATAATCCCTTGCTCTCCAATGAACATTGCTTTTGGAACTATCTTCATGATTTGATTTGGCTTGTCGCTAGTGTTGCCTTCTCTTCCTTCAGCACCAGAATACAGAATATTGCAACTTCAGTTCTAGGAAAAAGTTCTTTGTGCCTTAATTTCTTGCCCGCCTGACTGTCAGAGGGGCAGCTCTTGGATTTTTCTTATAGGCACAGGACATGGATGACTGTAGAAAAGAAACAGAAGAACTTTTGGGGGCTTCCCAGACCAGGAACATAATTCAGTTTCCTGCTGTGTGCTGTCTGGTGACATTCCTAAATAGCCAGTGAAGGTTTCTGGTGTGATGGTGTCCTGGTCTTTCCTCACAGTGCTGGCTCTGTTATGCTGGAGAGGTAGCAAGGAAGTTATCACTAAAGCGATCATTACTTTGCCAGTGTCTGGGACAAAGAAATTCTCAGCTATACAGATCCATCAACTTCAACACCTTTTGTTTCCCTGAAGCCCAGGACAAGCTGCATTAAATATGCCCATATTCTTTAGAGCCATGAAGACTTCATAGTCTGGATAGGCTCTGCAGGGAATTCTGGCTGGTCAGGCTCTTGTGTCACATGGAATACTCTTTTTGGTTCCATTGATTTGGGCCTTTGACATGTTCTCTGGAATTTATCCTTTGGAATCAATGACGGGGCCTGATTTGCTTTTCAGATACTGCATTTAGATCAAAAGTGAAAATGTGCTTAGGAAAGATTTATTAACAGAATTGGTCTTCCCCTTGCAAGTTGGGTTGTTCAGGCTCCCTGGAGAAGAAGACGAGATTCTACAGAGTTTGTAACTTTTGCATGCAACAAAAAAGGAAGGTATATGATTATTAATCAGGTGTTAACATTGCTGTTACTGTACCAGATTATATATACATATACCAATATATATGTACGTTAATATTTTGTGAATAATTAGACTACTCTTTCTAGCCATGGCAACAGTGACAGATTGCTACCAATTTCTCTGGATTAAGATGACACCTTTATGATAAAAACATGTCATGCTCATAAAACGCTACCTACTGCAACACAGAGAAACAAAATATGCAAACAATGACAATTTGGTTTCACACTGTACCTTTAAAGTACTTTTGGAAATCATATAAGCAGAATACCTGTATTACCGGTATCCAGATTTTCAGAACATGTTGAAGTGGGAAAGGATTTCTATAAAGCTATGTTTTGGATTAGGAAGTTTATAAAAATATGTAGTATATAATAATATATGTTTGCAGTGCATAGCACATTTTTTATCTGGATTATTTTTTTAGCTATCTAAATACTGATACCTCTAAATTTTGTTATTTTTATTGCTTTTTTTTCTTCCCAGGTAATTTAAATGTTGATACCTAACCAACGAGAATATGTCTGTCACATACAATTTTAAAGAACAGCAATGATATTTCTAATCAGTCAGGGTTTTATCATAGACTGACTTTCTATTGGTGGATGTTTTTTCTTTTTTTATTTTTATTTCAAAAAGATCAAACCTGCACTCTGATGGAACATTGATTCTATTATGTATTATTCTCTGAGGCAATTTAAATGAATGATAAGAAAATTATGTTGCAGGAACAAAATTTGAAAAGTATCAGCTCAAAGTGACACATACTCTAGTTTTCCAGTATATATTCCATCAATAAAAAAAAGGTAATGGGGAAAAAGAAAAGAAAATGGCTATGTCTTGAGTTGCTGCTTGAAGTATAAAATAATACTCCTGTTAGCAGCATTTATCTTTGTTACTCCTAAAGAGACTAAATAAATAAAGAAATAAGATCTCCAAACTGCTCTTCGTCCTGAGACCATCTGTAGCAGCCAAGTTTGTGACATCATCATTGAAAATATAATTTACAAGGCTGGACTGATTAAAGCGATGGAACACAAAACTAAAAAGGTCACCAGCTCAAAACCAGTGTGAGGTGAATGAAATATGTGACCTGTCTGTGAACCCTGTATGCTTCAGTATGTTTGGAAGTCCAGTGGAGGCTTATACAATTTGATTGATTGTGTTTGAAGAACTCTTGGACCAGAGGTAGAAGTTAGGCTTATGTCTCAGCCATCTAGCACAAGCCTGGTATGTATTTTTTTTTTGTTCACTTGCAGCTTTTCCTTCAAATTGGAAAAGGATTTAGAAGCTATGAGGTCAGTAAGCCTCACCTTAGTACCTGGAGAAACCATGGAGTGCATTCTCTTGGAGTCCATTCCCAAACATGTGAATGGCAATGTCACGATGTACCGTTCATTTCAATATAATTTCTATGAACTCTTTGTTTCCGTATAATTATTGTGGATAATTAGAATCAAACAGTAGTTGTGCCACATTATGTTGTTAAGGGAATGTTAATCAATAATTCCAAGAAAGAACTAAAAGAAAAGATCTTGAAAATCTATGTCAAACCAAACTTGCCAAAAGAAGTTGAACTGTGGTCAAGCAAAGCCCACATTGGGAAAGACAACTGAAGTCCAGTTCTTGGTCAGCTGTAACTACAGGGTCAACTATTGTTTGAAACCTCCAGAAGTTTTCTGAAATACCTATAAGGATGATGTGTGATGCCTAATTAACTTAGTACCACCTATTACTTGGAAATGAATGAAGATGTATGACTCTTCTGAGAAATGTAATGCATAAACTTATGTATGGTCTATATAATCTTGCCTAAATGTAAGATGTGATGCACGTTAGGGGTAAATGACCCCTTCTGCAACCAGCACTGCAATAAAGGAATGCCTGCTTTTTAACGTTATGTTGGTGTTAAACAGTTTTCTTATTCGTTTCAGTGGCAGCAAGAAAGTAATCAGGAACACTCAACACAGCTTTACCAAGGGCAAATCCTCCTTGATTGAGGATGGTGAAATGACCGGCTCTGCCAGTGAAGAGATTGAGGTTGGTGTAGTGATTCTCTGGTGAGCACTTGCTCATCGTTATGCATCTAGATGGGACACTCCCTGAAGTTGTGACATTTCCAGGAAATCTAAATCCTAATTTTGAGAAATGAGTAGCTACATGCATAACTCACCCTCTTCCAAAACCTCCAGAGCCTTCCTTTATTTCCTTCTGAGACCACCAAAACCTAGCAGTAACTGTACCACTTAGATCATAAATGCACTCATTCAAAAGCACAAGTGGTGTTGGCTTCCTGCGTTGTTTAAATAGAACTGTAGTAAGGAGAGAAGCACACATACAGCATCGCTGGAAAATCCAGACTCTTCTAGTTTCCAAAGCAAATCACCCGAGTCTGCAGATTGTTTTGCCAGTTAAACCTTACTGTAAGTTTCTTTTTTCTGGCTACTTTCCATGGTAGTTGTCATGGTTTTTTTAAAGTACATTTGCTACTTCCTCCCTGGTCACTTTAAATGGACATTAGCTAAAACTGACTAAACCAGATTTGTCTGGTAAATCTACTAAGCCACTTGCACAGGATGCTAATGCACAATGCACAGTATTCATTACTCTCTGAATTAAATAACTATATTTGGCATTACTCTGAAATTCTACTGGGAATTCTGGAGCCTATCTCAGTTTTGATGAGATTAGAGAAACATGGGGCCTAATTTCTAACCATGCATATGCATGCAGACTAGCCCTACTTTGTGTTTTTTACCGGAAACTTTGGCCACCTTGCATTTCTTTAGAGATTAGACAGCAAACTGGCTCTTCCAGGAGATCTGCCCATACGGAACTGAAGAGGGATCATTTCAGTTCTCCAGCTGGTTGTTTTCCAAGGCCTTGTGGGGATGCTGCTGTTCCCTCTGCACAGTGGGTTTAAGACCCTCTCTACCTTGCCATGGGCTGGAGGATTCTAGAAATGAGTGCTGCATGGACCAGCTCCTGCTAGGCTCAGCACAGGCTGTATCTCACTGGGGTATGGTTCAGTATCATCAGTATCTTTGGTTTTATGTAGCGCATGAGCCTGGGCTGTTGCTAAGGCACATCCTGCTGGACTGAAGGAGGTAAAGTGCCTACCTCAGCAAGCTATTCCTCAAGACACTAGGCAAGAGAAGTGGCAGCATGGCTCAGATTTTTCTTCTTCATGTCTTCACCCACTTTAATTATCATGTGTTGAGGAAATGGCCAGATGCTTTGTTCCCTCAGCCAGTGAAGCTGATGTCTTGAAAGAGGATCAGGTGTCTTTGGGTAAGAGATAGCACAAATGACCAGAGGACTTCTCAGTGGAGGTGCAATGGAAATGTGAATACAGAGACTACTCTGTGTTTTGTCTTAACAGCTAGAGAAGAACTACTGGGAATTCTGCATTTCCCCAGGCAATGACTGCATTCTTCTTGTTTGCAACTGAATGCACAAGAAGGGTTTTACCTGTTCTGCTCTTCAGCAGGCCATGGTTTTAGGTCTTCTTTCTCTTAATGCTTCTCATTTCTTTGATGACAACTGTTAACCATTAATGAACTCACAGACTCTTCTGAAGTAAGAAAGTGTGATCACTATTTCACAGATTGAAACTGGAAGCACAGATTAAAATAGGACCTTGCCACCTTGTCATAAACTAAAGCTGTGGCAAAGGTCCGGGTATTCTTTGTTTTAAGGTTACTGTCTAATAAACTGAACCAGCTTTCGTATCCAGTAGACTATTCAGCTTAGGCTGGTAACTTTTAATATAGACAGTGACCACAGGTACCTTGGCTTACTACATAGAGCCATGAGATGAACCTAAACTAAAAAAAAACAAAACAAAAACAAAACAAAACAAAAAAAAAAAAAAAAAAAAAAAAAAAAACCAAAAAAACCCAAACAACACATAATCTGAATTTTGAGCACTGTAACATCCAAGGGGTTTTGGTTCCACAATATAGTCCAATCCCTACAGAGTAAAAGAGCTGCAAAAGAAGTTTGGAATATGATGTTTCTTACCCAGCACAGTTTCAAAGTTTAAACTCAGCAATTTTGCTGAGGTCTGTCTCTTCTCAATGCACAAGACAACAGCTATATCTAGATGCCCCCAGAAATTAGGCTACAGCATGATCTGGTGTCCTAGTTTTCTGGTGGGAAACCTGGCTGGACCATGCTGTGCTTCTTTTCTGATACCTCCAGTGGAAACAAAAATATGAGGCAAGAGGGAAAGAGCTGATGAATAGCAATATGTTTCTGTGGTGTGAGGTCAGGGTGCAGTCAGGGTATGCACCCAAACCTGGGAAAGGAGGATTATTTCAGGGACCCCCAGTACAGTGTCTTCGAGGGCTACAGCAGTGTGACATGATTTCTAGGGCTCTAGGAGAGTCACAGCCTTTGTTCAGTTATCAGAAGCAGCTGCTATTCTCACTGCTGTCAGTTTAGACCACAGGTATGCAAACGCTCTTGAACCAGCTGGGAAAGAGTAGTCTATTCCTGCCTACACAGTTCTCCATCTGGAGTAGACAGTGACCATAGGTCATGCATCAATCACTGAACTAACTAAATAATTACTCCATAGGGTATAAGAGTGAGGAGAAAGCTTTTCTGCCTGCTAGATCTTTTTTTTCCCAAGATGCTTTACATAGGGTTTTCAGAAAGAAGGGAGATGGTTGTGCAATGCTAGTTCTTATTTAAAAGGCAATGTTAGTCTCTGTAGCTGAAGACAAAAAAAGTTGGGGCAAAGTGTAGAGCACTTGGTAGGCAGATTGATTCAGCAGTCAGGCTTTCTCATTTGAAGAGGGTGATGTCTACAGTATTTCTGTCTGGTTAGTCAAAAATCTCAAAATCCAGTGCTAACACTTAGTTCTGGGAGCAGTCTGGTTATTCTAAAGGCAAGCTAATTGTGCTTCAGGAGTGATCTTATAAACCTCAGAAACTTTTGGTTTGAAATGAATCAATGATAACATGAACTAGGGTTAGGAAAAAGAGGAAAGGTTGTATTTTCTCTTTTTTTTACTCTTTCCACTCTTCCCGCTCCCTGTCCCCTCCCATCTCTCCCCCCTCCCTTTCCCCCCCCTTCTTTCTCCCAGTAAAGGAGATGTCTTAAACAAGGGACACAAAGACATTTCATTAGAAGAACAGAAATTGTCCCTGCCTGAAGGACAGCTGTGTTCTGGGAAGGGTTCTCTGTTGTGTTCTAGGAGCAATTTTGTATAAAAGCGTGGTCAGACCTTGTATCTGTCGCTAGTGCTCCTGTTAAAAATGCCTACCTCTGCATTCGTAATACCCTGCCAAATGCCTTCATGCCAAATATATCTGGGGAAGAAGCCCTGTTAGGGCGATTCTGCCTTTTGTAAGAAATTTGGTTTCTAGCTATGTGCGAAAACTGGTGGATATCGTCACCTACCTCCCTGTGAAGGCAACCATTGAGAAAGGAAAATGCTTTTGCCTGATGCAATGTTGCAATGTTCACAACTATGTGTTTGCAATTAGTGCTTTCTCTCAAGCCTCTGACTTCTGTTAGATTGCTATCACCTTTACCTAATGCATTCAGATTGCTGATTGATAATTCATTTCCACATTTTTTTTTGAACGTGCAGCCTTTCAATTTCAGTGCTTTCATTTTTTACAATAGGAGAATTCCAAATGTGGGCATTTTCTCTCTTTTCCTAAGGTACACCAATGACGCATCAGATATTTCTATTAAATTTCAAGTCTCATTGCTCTAGCATGCATGTTAAAGGCTCTAGTAAAAGCAAGCATGCAAACAAATCTGAAGTTAGAGTAGAGCTTTCTTCCATGAAGTTATTGGCCTGGGTATGAAGTCCTTTGAATCTTTATCATGTTTCAGCAAAGGACATTTCCATGAGCATTTTATCATATGGGCAGGTGGATGTGAGGATATCTGCTGTTAACTTCAAGGCAGTTATAGCTTAATGCCAGGGTCACCTGGAGGCACTTGACAATTAATACTATGGTTAGAGCAGAGCCTCAGTAGCCCACAAAAACCCTAACAGCTTTAAAAGAGGAAAAAGCAATTAAATACTCCTAGCATATGAATAAGTTTAATCACCTTTTCGGATAAGAACTTATTTCTTTTCATGCCATATGTTTGGTGGTCAGAAGGGGAATTCAAAGAGACTGAGAGGCTCAAAAGATCCTGCCAATTTTATGAAGTGATCAATGGCTGAGATGAAAGCATTCTCTTGCTCATCACAGCCTGTTATCTTTGATTAAAATGATAAACTGAACTATCTTGCACTGCTAAAAATAAAAAGGCATAACTGTAAGGATGTTTCAGGCTGTGCTACTCCCAGTCACATCTGCCCCGAGGATGAGCAGCTGTCGAACAGTGCAATGTGCTGCTATGGCTGCTCATCTGTGCCTCAGATGAGCCTCTGGGTTGTGACTGGTTGTGCTGTACAGAGGAGCAACAAATCTTATTCTGTGCATTCATATAGCATCAAAAGTTTGTTTTTATTATTCCTCACTGGAATCATGAATCTCAGCTTTTTTTTTTTTTTTTTAATGGTTTTCCTCTTACATATTTATTTCTTTCTAGTGATGGGGATCAGTAGAAAATAATACCTGTGTAATTTCATCACACATACACATTCTTCTCAAAAGTCTGAGTTCTGAGTGTGTAGTGTGTCCCTAAATGGATGTTTTTTGATAACTGTCCTGATAGCTATCTGTAGTTACAGAGTTCCCTTGCTTGCCCTGGAAGAATGAATGTGCTATTGGTCAATATGGGTCTTAAGCTCTTTACATTTTTAGTTTATATACCCACCAGTGCTTCCTCTTTACATGGCAGCATCTGCCTGATAGGTTTTACCTCTGTGCGTCAATATTTGACCTCTCTTAGGAACATGTATTTTCTGTACAGCTATGTCTACAAGACTTACCTATCAAGTGAGATGTTTTTCTTCCAGACATCTCCCCAGCAATTTTTGAATATGAACAGGCCCATCCTTTGCCAGGATTGTGTGCCATTTGCCTGCTGAGTCTTTCTGCTCCTGGAAAGCTGGCTCTTCAAATGTCGGTAGGTCACATTTTGTGTAACTTTTTGTAGTTCTTAGAGGCAGCTTCCAATCACAAAATTTAAACCAGTGAGAATCAGCATAGAAAGATGTGTTACCCATTAAATCAAAGGGAAGAACTAATGAACAAAGATTCCGAAGTTAACTGAGATCATATACTACTTAGCAGAAAAGTATAAATTGTGTACATGCAAGAAAGTTTTCAGTTAGCATCAGCAATTTTTGAGCACTGGGAAGAATTTCTTCTGTATGAAGATGTGAATACATGCACTTGTAGAAGGGTATCTTTCATCTCACCTTAACCTTTGACAGTGCCCCCAGAATAAATGTAACAACCTCCATTGTGTCTATAAAATTTGTGTCTGTATTGTCATTAATGAAGAATGCAGGGAAGAACCTCTATGCCATCTTGTCCTCCACTGGACAGCAAGTATCTAGTCCACTTCTAGCATAGTGAGCATAGACTTTGCATTCCATAGTGGAGCTAGATCTTGGTGAACTAAGTGTAACAACAGAAAAACTCCAGTCATTTGTGCCTGATCTGCACTTACTGATTGTACCTGAAACTACTGTCACGGTAAGAAGTATTTAAGATGTGTAGCTGGAGACAAGGCTGCAAATACAGGAAGAGAACCCTGAAAAATCACTGTTACTGAAATGCTTATCAACACTTCTACATGTCATGCTGAACAGAAAATAGTAATGCAAGTTTCAGAAAAGACTTTCAAAGAAGATTTGCCAGAGAAAAAAAGGGGTGTCTAACTGTGCAACTAGGACAACAGGATTGCAGCTCAGGCAGGAAAAGTGAAATTAGAATGGGTTTGGTAAAAATGGTTCAATGCTAATAAAAAAAAGATTAGAAAAGAGGATTCCTCCAGCTTAAAACACAGGCAAATGTGACATTAACTTTAAATGCAATTTGTAATGACACTGTAGCGTTTCAAGTCAATACTCCCACTACAATACAATCACATAAAAGATAAAAAGCCCAACAAAATTTGGCAGTGTCATAGATAACAATTTCATTTGACACACCTGACAAGAGTTTACAGCAAATAGGAGAGAGAAAAGTAAATCAGGATGGAAAAAAACTGAATAGCTTGTTGACTTGGAAGTTTGACCTAAGAATAAGGCAGCATAATCAGAGAACCAATTACACTTGAAAGCACCATTAAAATCTGTCAGTCCTCCTGGGTTTCAAAATGGAGAGCTTAAAAAAATTACATAGCCTAAAAATTACGTAACAAAAGGAATACTGATACACTATATTAGTTGTGGTCAGAAAATAATTATCTTTTCTTTTTCATACATCCTTCCAAGATTTTATCTAACATTTCCATTTGGACATCACTTGGGCTAATTGATCATTTCTTCAAATGGAAAATGCTGGAATTACAGGTGTACTACCCTGTAGCATTCATAACCAAATACACATTTCCCAACCCCTGGGAAACAACTGTAAACACAAGACATGATAAGAATCATGGTAAACTGTGACAATTGTCTGATTGCCTTTCTGAGAAATGAACTATGTTGATCACCCTTCAAACTGCTACAAAGAAGAATATTGGAAACTGCATGACCTTGCTAAATCCTTGTTATCAAAAGAAGAACTGAGAAAGAAAAAGAAATACGATTGAAACAGGTGACTTAGAAAAAGAAAGGGTATGAAAACAGAGTTGGTCCCTCCATCCTGGCTCTCAATAGCCTTTAAATGAGTGGTCTTTTAGTTAGACCAAAACTAAAGAATGAGGAACGTTTTGTAAGACAAAAAGTTTGCTGTGAATTAATGATCTTATCCTCCCACAATCTGAACTAGACTGTTCTGAAAGAAATTCATAGGAACTCCAAACAGGCTACTCTGTAATAAGCAAATGATATTTTGCAGTCACAAAGCAGGCAACGAAGACCAAAATTTTAATGCTACCTAGAGCTGAGCACAGCTTCTATTCCATAAGCTTAAGCCTCCCACTAAATGGGTCTGAATCTCTTAAGTAACTATCAAAATATTATAAGAAAAATACACCAACCTGCAGATGGGCTCCAGCCTCAAGGAAATAACTCTTTAATACCCAATTCTCCAGAAAACCTGCTTCTGTGACCTTTCACAAGTTTTATCTAAACTCCTCTGACAAAGTAATGAAATCTGGGCAAATAATTTATGGAACCATAGAACCATTTTGGCTGGAAAGGACCTCATGACGTTTCTAGTCCAATCCCCTTCTCAAAGCAGAGTCAACACTGAATTCCGAATAGGTTGCTTATGGGTTCCTCCAGCCAGGTCTTGTAATCCTCCAGGAAGAGACATCCCACAGCTCCAGTCCTTAAATATCCCCACAGTGATTTTTTTTGGTCACTCAATCTAGAGATAATTAACACTGTGTCAATTTAATGTCTCAGTCTTCTGTGCACCTTGGTAAAGAGCTTGGTTCCCTCTTTTTGATGTTGTCTTTGTGTGTACTGGCAGACTGCTAGTACATTTCACCAAAACATTCTGTCCAATTTAATGATCTCAAATCCTCAGCCTTCTTCATAGGGCATGTGCTTCAATGACACTAGATACTCACTGGAACCGTATGATGGCAAGTATACATACACTGCAGTAGTAGCTTCAAAACAGAGACTGTGCCGCTTTTCATGGAACAAACACAGCTTCTGGCACCACCTCAGCTGAAGTAGCAAACATTTCCGTTTCCCCGCTTCCCAAAGCTGTAGCATGCCAAAACAGTCTCAACACACTTCACCCTTAAGACTGGCATGTTACCTGAGATCTCTACCAATAGTAAATAGTCCTAAGCAATGTAGAGAGGTGTTCAAGTAATAGGACTGGCTGCAAGAACACAAATCAGCTTTGGGATTTTTTTTTTAAGTTGGTCATTCTGACAGACTACGGTCAGTTGTCATTGCTGGTTTTGCAGCTTGTATAGACAGCTCCAGTCGTCCAGAACTGGGGGCTGCAGTTTAGTGGTGCCTAATAGACAACAGATCTAATCATCATTACCCTATTTGCTTCCTGTAGAATATCGTTTCAGGTTAATTTTGGTTTTGTAGAAGCTTTGCAGTTCATAGAGTAAATTTGCATCAATATTCTCTGTTGCAGACAAGAGATGCTTCCATCTGTTGAAAGCCATGCTCTCCCTTCCGACCTATGGATGTTGTAGAACTTTCATGGTAAGTGCCCAAGCAGGCTCCACTATTAACCTCTATTCTCTCAGATCACCTGGATAAAATAAAAGGGAAATAAACCACATAATTCTTAAGCAAAAAGCTTTTTTACTGTATGAATTAGGAGTAACATTTGAATAGCACTGGCAGGAATTCTGTGTTTCATAACTCTGATGTGCAATTGCTTGTCCACAGGAGTTGCATTGAATAGAAAAGCCACCAATGGGCAAGACTAACTGATATTTTTTTTCTTCGTTTTAACACTGTATGGCATGGATGTCTTATTTTTGTATTATCTTTAGTTAGTTCTTTGAACTTGCTCAGACTTTGAATGATGCTTTCATACTGCATACCTATTTTGCCATCTTGTTGTCTAACTATGATCAGGAAGATGTAATAGATTAATTTCTACCAGGAATGCCAAGAGACCTGGCAGGTTTCCTTAGTCAAAAGGATGGAAGTAAGATTCTGCTTGTATTGATTTTGGTCTTATTTTTACCCAGTTCCTAATCCATAAGAGACTTTTCATTTTCTGATGACTCAGTACCGTGAGGAAGAATTCACAAAGCCTTTAGTGTTATGATAACGGTAAAGGTAAATGGAGCTGGACTCTACAGCAAGTCAATTGGCTCTAAGGAAGCTCAGCCATCATACTCCTGGTACCTCGGATGGGATTTGCTGCCCTGTGCTGCCCTCTTATCACCTGGGGAGAGGCTGTCTGATTGGAAGCTATGAGACTAGTCCTGTAACTTTAGTAAATCAAAGTTTATTTTAACAAATTAAAGCACTGCTCTGTTTATTCCCCAGAGATGGTGAGTGATGTTATTTTAATAAATAGAAGCAGGAGTTGATGGTCTGAAATGGTCTAGCTGTACACCAAAATGCAGTAGGTGTCTTAATATGTGGCTGGAGCTGGAGTGCATGAAGTTCACAGACCTTGCCAATTGCAGGATGGCTGTGGGAGCCTGACTGGTGAAAGACATGATAACTTCAAAGAAAACAAAGAAAGTTTAGCTGAAAAAAATCTTTTTAATTATTTTTAAATACAATTTATCTACCCTCCATGCTCTCCTGCAACCCTTCTGTGTTTTGCGTGGCCCCAGCTGATAACAGCACGTATCAAAGAACACAAAATGCAGGATTACTTTCTCCTCCTTTGATGGATATGCTGCAAATATAGCAGTACACTCATTTGAAGGTATTCTTCTCTCTTTTCACACTCACTATAAGCATTTACTTAATGAGCTGCCCTTTTTCCTTGAATTATAGGATTGCTGAGAGTTATATGTGACCAAAATCAATGTATTTAAACAATCCTTTGATGTTGGTCTGTGCTAAGGAAATGTGAATATACTGAAAAAGTGATAAGTACAGTCTGACAAAATTAACACTCTGGTGCCTACTTCCTATTAACCATATAAATATTTATGTTCTTCATTTCTTCATTCAGGACAGTAGGTCTTGTTCCAGTGGTGAGAGGGACAGCACAACATACTCTGCTTATTTTATTTTTTCAACAGTATGTACAGATCTGTCTGGATGGCTGGGGTTATTTCACTCTTTTCTTTGTGAATATAATCCCTGTTTAACTTCAACCAAACAGCCATTATCTTCTGATCTGTGTGCTTCATAGGGCTGTCTGATTTTGCGCTCACTACCTAATCTTTAATAAACCAAAATTAGATGTGAGAAAAGAATGGAGTGCTTGACAAATGGAGTTTTGGTACTGGTAGGGGGAAAAAAAAAAAAAAAAAAGAGAGAGAGAGAGAGAGGAAGAAGAAAAAAAGGAGAACATTACATCTTTCTGCTTAGGGAAAGCAGATTTCCTTAAAGCATGATTTAAGGAAAACATAATTTTCTGAAATAGAACCATTTGCTGGCATGGGGCTTTTGTTTGGTTTGTTTGTAAACCCAGTAACTCATGATTACTGACAGGTTGTTTGACTCAATCACAGCTTCAGCCTGAGCCTAGATGGCCTTTCAGAAAATATGCTTCAAATAAACACATTTTGTTGGGTTCGGTCCATCCACAAGCAGCCCTTTGTTAATGATTTGGAGCTTGAATCACAGCTGAGCTTGAATGTTGGGATTTACAATGCAATACTAAATCTGACACTGAATCCAAGCTTTTGGTTTTTTTTGGTGTGGCCTGTCCCCCTCTAGAGGATTAATTCCACTCTCTGAAATTTATAGTAGTATGTTCTTGTATAATGAGACATTTTGTTTGCATTGTACATTTTAACAGTTATGCAACAGGTATAAGAAAAAAAGATTAATTGTGACATAAAAAGACCTCCAAGTCACATATGTATTACTAATGTTGAAAATATTAATCAATATCTGGCAATTTATAGAGTAAGTATTATGAAACTAAACCAGCAAAAAGCTAGGATGTTCCCATCACCAGTAGGGAGAGAGAGACACAACAAAATCAGGATATTTTTTGGCTTTGCAAGAATGTACATAGATTTCCAGGGTCAGGGACATTTCTGTTGGCAAAGGTTGTGATCTCAGGTTCTCTCCTTATTTAATAGGTCAGTGATGAATGCTTTTCATACTCCTTAGTTAAGCCTCTGTCACAAGTCTCTCCTCTATATTCTATTCCTTTACAACTGAGTTCATCTCTATGTTGTGGTATCTTAAACAATCACCTCAAAAACAGACCCATATTCCCTTAACACTGCAACGTGGACATTCGGTGTTGAAAAGGTGGGTTACTGCAGCTCAACTTATCCAGCAAACTGGTTCTCAAAGTTCACTCCTGACACCAAAGCAGTTTGTTTCGCAGCAGAAGACTAATAGATGAGCCAAGACAGCACAGCGCTTCTTCCGTTTCAAAAGCTATTTGCAAAAGGAAGAGAAATAGTGGTGTTTGTGGAATACTGGTACATCTAACACTGCTTTTCAAAGCATCCAAAGGTACCAAAACACAGCTTGGAAGGTTACCCCCATCAAAAGGAAAATGTTGAACAGGATCCAATTGAAGTCATTACTTATTTGTTGGAGTTTTGCCATTCTTCCAGCAGCTGATGCAATGCATTGACTTGCTTTAATGTAATTAACATCCTTAAAAAGAACACTTGTTACATAATGATCTAACAAAGATATCAGAGTTTAGGAAACAGCAGATGGATTCTAAGGCTTTTGAGTCCCTTTGGAAAAAGAAGAAAAGAAGCTAGTAAAAATTGTCTAGGCCAAATCTGTAACATGATTATATCTTATGAAGTTACTCTAGACCAGATTCACGATGAAATTAATTTTCATGGAGAAACAGTCAGATCGGATTTAGGTTAGCAAACTATTAATGTCTTCAACAACAAACCAAACCAAACTGTACTAACAAGTCAATGATGAATAAAGGATAATCGGTTTCCTTGCTTGAATGGACACTGTGGGGCAAAGGAAAGTGTAACACTTTACCGGTCTGAAGCCCAATTTTCCTTCATTCTGCTTCTGATCTCACCAATGTAAGGATTCAGGGAAAAAAAACACATCCTTTTGATGCTGGAAATCTGGTCGGAAATCCCTTTGGACTTGGCAGGCACCGTCTGTTGACCACACATGCAAGCGTTTATCTGTCATTTAGTGAGTGACATAAGACACTCTGTCCGGGACTAAGTCGTGGCCAGCCCCAGCTTCTGGCAGGTAGTGACCAGCTGCAGAGGGACATTTTGAAAACAAGAAACTCAACTATTGCACAGGCAGGTCTGGCTGTGTGCAGCTGTGGCTCATGAAACAGCAGTGGTCTCCACCATGTGCAGCAAGTCACAGTGTAATCTGAGCCTTTTCCCCCATGATAATGTGTATGACAGTCGCATCAGCTCTGGTTTGCTGGTTGGTGTGACCTCCCATACTCTCACCTCTGCCCTGCAACAACTAAGTCTTTTGAGGTGGCCCTAATGTTTTTGGATTTTCAGTCCTGTGATTTTCTAAGGGTTGGCACTTTTCGTTTGTTTGCAGTTATTTCTCTTTTGTAACAAACTTGCACTATAGCAGCTGCAGCAGGTAGACATAAAAACACCAACTAATGAATTTTCAGCCTGCTACTTATCAAAGGCAAATTCAAACCTCACATCTAATTTGGTATATTCATCCATCATTCACAGAATATTCCTGGCACTCTTAGACAAAACATTTCAATAAGGTTTGTGAAGTGCATTTAAGAAAAATTAAAAACATCTGACCCACAGACTTGGTGACTGTGGTGTTTTCACAAAAGGCATGGCATAACAAATGAAAACCAGGAGCTGTGAGTCAATAATGTTGCTAACGTAAACTCCAGTCTGCTAATTAAAACTGCATGGGAGCAAATGTGTCTTACTGTATGCTAGTAGCAGCAGTATAGTGCTGAAATTGAACTATGGTGGACCCAATGTATCACTCCTTTAAACTAATTGTCTCTATTCAGCACTGCATTATATAAACAAATAGCTTTCTGCACTGATAGTGCCTGATATATTATGGAGCATCTTTTTGCTAACACACAATCCTGACTTACACTGGTGCAGTCAGAGAGAGGTAAATTCTCTTTTTAAAGGCCGTAGTGGGCTGAACAGCCCCATATTAGCTTTAGCTGTGGCCTAGTATACTTTTTGTTTGTGGGGTAGCATATATTTCTTGGTGTGTCACTTTTTTTTTTGGGGGGGGGGGGCAGGGAAGGGGGGAAGGATGACATTCACCCTCCAAATGTAAAGCTCCCTCCCTTCTGCCCTTCCTTCCCTGCCCTCTGATGAAATATTATTCAAGACCTTTTTAAATATATCTGCATTTTTTCCTTTTCCTTTGAAATTTTCTCTGAAAGTGCATAGAGGGTAAACTCGTTTCAGCAAGAATAATTCACGTGAAAACAACTGAGAACCAGTAGAATTAAATCACATTTGTATTTGATGAAGGTTTTAACACTGACAAGACTCAAGATTTTCCCATCTTTTCAAGGGTATCAGTGGTAGAGCCTGACTCCCAGGCCACCAGTGTGGATGCAGGTAACGGGGACACAGCCATAAGGCTGTGGGAGAGGTTAGGCTAAAGCGATTATCATCTGTGGGACTAGCTGGAATTTCCATTACCTCTGCAGCTGGTCATACTGTGGTCCTTTCTTCTCTACAGTTTTCTTAGAGGAGTGGCTGTAGATGCCCATCCTTTTGGCAAGGTGGCTAGTGGAAGAAGGGGCTTTCTGATACCTGAAGCGTTGTTCAATAACAAGAGAGATTTCCAGTCTTCTTGGGTGTTCTTTTTTTTAAAATGCCATTTGCTCTGACATTTTGTAAGGGAGCCTGTCTGCACGTGGGTTTTGTATGCTGGGTGGTTTGGTTTTTTTTTTCAGAGACATAAGCTTTTCAGTTTTGTCTTTTTATCAGGGCTGTTACAACAATGTGAAAAGGATTAAACAGAAGCATTTAAACAGAAATAAATAAAGTATTCCAGACAAGAAAATGACTGCATATGCCACAAATGCAGTTCAAAGGGTTGGTTATGACTTTGTTTTCAAAAACAAATACATATGTATAAGAACTAGGTTGGGTATTTTTTCATGTCCTGTCACGGTTTCACTCTCACATAAACTAGATAACTTTGTTCAACAAAAGTTATGGTTTATTCTTTTTTTTTAAAAAAAAGGGGAAGATTGAATGTACCTCATTAAAATCTCTGAAAAGGGTCTCTTGCACCACCGTCAGCCTCCTGTTAGGCACCTCGGTATCATTTAGGACTCCCTATTCTAGGGGAGGGAGCGGGGGGTGTCTCTGCAAGTCCCCGGTGACTGCAGTGTCATGTAGTCAGCAGTCTGGATGAGGAGATACTTGGAAAAGATGTGATGCATCCCTTCAGGTCATGTTTTTTCTTCAACCATGTGCTTATTAGTTAATGAGTTGGGAGGAAAGTACAGAGATGCCTGGAACAGGGCAAGTACTTCATAACAGGACTACAATGTGTGTCAGAAGAGACACAGCATTTTAGATTCCCTAGTTTTGCCAGCTGGTTGAGGTTGTGCTGAATTGTCCTTTGACCACTAAGGAAAATTTCAAATAAATTTACTTTGCCAGTTCTTCGAAATTATTCTTCAGGAATAAATGAATCATACTGGGGCTACCAGCATCAATAAGTAATATATATATATATATATATATATATATATAAAAAGTAATTTAGTATTCCTCAGTTTGTCAAAACTCATCTGATGAACTTATTAGCATGCAGTAGTACTAATTCCAAGAGCTTTGCAGTACACCAGAATAGCTGAGTAAGTCCGTGAAGCTGAGAAGAGTATACAAAACCACTATAATAAATACTGTTAAAGCAGTGAGCTTAGAGACATGTAAAACATCAAGCTTGTGGATGCAAACCATCCACTTGGAATTAGAAGTTGGGAAGATACCCAGGGGATAACATGTCTTATTGTATCTTCTACAGCAATAATTGAAACATAGAGACATTGAAACATGGGGACTCCATGGGCTCATGAAAGCATTATGATCATTTAAAATGACAATCAGCCTGTTTCTAAGTGTTATTATCTCTAAAATGAGACAAATAAAATCCTGTGGGATTTCATCATTGACATTATCACTCCTCAACCTGAAGGAAATCAAAGAAAACCAAAAAATGCAAGACTTTTTTCCTTCAATAAGACATTTGATATTCTAATAGTTCTCTCTATTTTCATTCTTTGTTTTATTTTGTCAGTTCTAACTTAGCAGCATTCTTTTTCTTGGGTTTATAATTTAAACGAAGGGTCTGAGATCTGAGATCAAGTAACTAACAAAAATATCATAGCTGAGATTCATATAAAGCTATACTGGCACTGTGCTATTAACTGTACAAAGGCCTGATGCAGCAAGAGATAACTGCAGAAGTGTTTCCTCTTTGTATGTTTTTAATTATAAGACATTGATAATATAGTTCAAGCTAAAATCAGATAAAAGTTTAGTTTGCTATTGAGATATAATTATCCCTAAAAGCGTATTATGAATTGATTCAGTAACCAAAGTCCAGATTTAAGGGCATTCTTTACATTAATTGTTCTTCTCTTTATGCTTTGGTTTATGTGATTGTATATTTGCTGATTATAAATTTAAAACATGCATGACATTATCAGTGTGCTTTCTACACTTTTGCATGATCTGTGAATGTCTTTTTTCAGAAGAAATTTCAAAGAGCATTTAAAGAAAATGAACAGCTACAAATTAATAGTTTAACATTAGTTCAAGTAGCAGGATTCTGAGAAAATATAAACAATATTAGGTGCTTAACATGCTAGAAATATTATAAAATCACATTAAGAGCTGTTTCTTGCTCTCTCCTCCCAAGATTACCAGTTCAGAGACAAGACAGAACTCCCGTTTATAGATGAAAGGAGAGCAACATGGACTGTAATACATCTATTTATTTGTAGACTTTATGCTATATTCTTCTGGGGGAAAGTAAACAAAATTAACTCTGTTGCATGGGAATCACATACTTTGAATTATGGAGAAGCATTTTCTAAATCTATGATCTACATTTTGACAAATATATTTTGAGAATTAAATACACCATCATCATGCAAATAAACTAGCAAAAGGAATTCATAAAGAGGATACACAAAAAAATCAACCAGTAATTCCATAGCATCTTTGCATTACAGTCCTGGAGATGGTTTTCTTGAACAGAACTAGCAATAACATAACTGATAGAAATGGCCACCAGGAGTGACAACATTTGGAACTGCATAGAAGCCAAAGAAAACAAAAATGTGGCTCTTGACTTGCATGTAAGACCTCGCAGGATCCCAGATTTTCTGGCAACTAAGACTGTTCTTGGTTCTGTTTCAGGTCAGTTGAAAGACAGGAAGGAAGGTTATTTTTGTTCTCTGTTCTGAAGAAAATTATTCTCTATTTATTTAAAAATGGCCATCTGAATTTCCATGCTTGCTTTCAACCTGATTTTAGGACTTAGAAGTCCTTAGAATACTTTGTACAGGCTCTTGCACCAATACTGTAACATTGGTTTTGACTTAGCTTAACATTTTAGTTTAATGCTATAGACTATAAAATTATTTCTCCACTACACTGAGTCTGACTCCCAGAAGGGTTTAAGAGGGAGAATAAAGCTTCAGGGAGGAAATAGAGAAATGAAGTGGATAAGCTTTAGCGGTAAGATGCTATTAAGTAAGGGATGCTAAGGACAATGTTAAGATTTATTTTCTGCGTAGGTGTGTAAGGCAGTGGATAACAAAATGTATGCAGGAAAGATAGGTAAGCATTCAATTCCAGTTCTGGTAAAACTGTATTGTGACAAAACCAAGTTGTTTCAAGTTTGCAGTATCTGTTTTCAGTTAATAGCAGCTTGCCACTGCCCCCTCCTAGCTAAGAAATTTCAGTTCTGGTGAATTCGTTTCCATGGTTACATAAAAACACAGGTCTGACTTCTTCTATCAGGTAAAATACCTGTGAATGGACCTGATGATTACATATCTGGAAGAGGCAGTTGATTAAATGTTTTTCTGTAAGAAAATATTTGTATGGCCATGCACAATTTCTGCTCACTTTAGTCTTTGTTTGACTTTGGGTAAAACCATGTACGGGCACAAAACCATCTAGCCGTCTGATTGAAAAGGATAGTTGCAGGGCTAGCTAGCACATTTTGAGCAGAGAAAACAACCGCAGATTAAAAGTGTGCTTACCTGTCTGTTACCAGAAAACCGTAGAATGGATGCATGATGAGTGCAACCACTGTTGATAATTTTTGTATCTGAATTATCACTTATTAAAACAGCAAAGGCAAAGAAGGACTGCAGGGGGATGGGAGGCAATATCTGGCAAGGTGGACCCTGCCAGATCATGTGATATGTGGCCACCCACTAGTCACCACAGGGTATTGGAGGAAGCTCCCAAGGAGGACCTTGGTCTGGCAGCAAAAGGGAACAAACAAGGCTTCAGGTCTTAGAATGACAAAACAGCGGGGAGTTGTTTTGGTTGGACTGGCTTTACCAAGTGTTTTCTCTTCTAGACAGGCATTTAAATTCTTGTCTTAAGCATTAAATTCTTTATGCTGCTCAATTACAGTGAAAAAACCCCAGTCCTCATATGTAAATGCTAGATATCTACCTTTTCTTCTTCTTGAAAGGGAAGGTCTTTTTTCCTGTGAGAATGTTACAGGTTTTCAAAAGAAAAGGGAATGTTCTTAAGTAATGGAAAGTAATAACTGCGTTCAAAAAATGAGCATGGAAAATGGTTTTAAAATCTGAATTCTGAAATGTTTACCTCTTGTTACCTCTGGTGACCTTTCCTTTAAACATATTTCTTGTTATCCACAGGTGTCAAGGATGAGAGAATAAAAATAAGAATAAAATTGAGATTCAGATAAATGAAATTATTTGCGTAAGGATCTGTACTTAGGCCAATAATGCAGGTAGAAACAGAATCCCAATCCTTGTAAGTATCTGCTGCCCAAAAGATATTATATGACCACCTGATATTTCTCATTGTGTTATCCTCTAGCCTGGATTTAAGACAAGAGTACTGTCCCATACTGTATAATCATCACCGTTTCCCTGAAGCATTCTTTGGAAATCTGTAATTGAAATTCTGACTTGACTTTTTTTCACCTGTCTAGTGAGTGATTCAGCCCAGTAGAGTCTAGTTGTATGGCAATCTTCAAAAGAGGCTACTAATTGCATTGCCTAAGTAAAGAGATGCACTGTGTCAAATGTTTAAATTAAGATTAGTCACCCAGCCCTGTGTTTGGAGCCTAGTTATGTTGTGCAACCTAATTTAAAGAATATCCTAAAAATCGCCTCCAAGACCAGTAAAATATCTGTGGCTCCTGAGCTGTCGGGCAGGTAGACACTAATTGACAAGACCAGTGGTGGAAGACTGGACACCCCATGGAACATACCTGCTCTGGTAAGAACAAGGCTGTGAGACAGAAGTTGAGATGTCTGACTTGATGGCATACCCTTTGGATCAGAGATTTAAGAGAAGCCTGCAAAGCTGTGTCCTTTCAAAATGCAATTTTCAAAGTGAATCTGTCACCAGCTGTCACAAACGCATTGAAGAGTGTTACACAGTACCTTTTGCTGGATTGAATGTTTTTCATGCTCTAGGGCAATAAACAACTAGTTTCTAAACCTGTCAACTGTTTGCAAACATACTCTAATAGGAGTATTTGCTGGTAGGAAGAAGGGATACTGGTAGGTATCCTTCTTGCTGAAGACCCCCTTCATGTCTGTCTCTAGCATCTCCTGGAATGGATGCTACCCTGATGGCTTTTGGGTTGCGTAGAAGGCATGCAAAGGGCTGTGGTAACTAAATGAATTTGTCCACACGTTTTGAAGTGCGTTCATACAATATTTTGTTTTCAGGATTAGTACTTACACTAATATTCTGCTGACAGATTTTCTCATGACTAGTTGTTCCGTCCTCTAGAGGTGCAATGTATGTGATGTATCTCTATCAGGAATGCAAAAACGCTTCATCAGAAGGGGCTCCTCAAGCAAAGATGTGCCAACTCGGTCTTGAGCCGTATGATACAGTCATCAGCCAATTGCTTAGAAGTACATTTTGTTTTCTCCTTGTCGCTTACCTATCTCAGAAAACAGCAGCCTGCAGTTCTAAATACCATTGTGGGGGTTGAAGGTGGGGAGAAAGGGTGGTTTTGTCATTTGTATGCAATACAATTCTTCTAACCAGGAGAAAAGATGCTTATATCATAACTAAGGACCTTTAATTTCTTTTCAAATCCTGCTGAATCCAGCCCTGTAACTCAACAAAAGGAAAGAGGAAAACAAAGCAAAATCAGTCCCCCGACTAAATCCCTCATGAAGGATTGTTGCTCTATGAAGACATAATTTTAAAGTGAGTTCACTGCAGAATTCCTGCTGCTTTTTGCCTGGTTCCACTCACTGACTCAAGCTAGCAGTTCAATAGCAGGTATATATGTCAAAATAGAGAGCAAATGTTTTGTGTTTCTTTGGGGAGGCAAAGAAATATGGCACACACATTTATTCATGCTGAACTCCTCAGAGTGCCTTGTTCAGCTTCTCTAATCAGCTCTGAGTGATTTCAGCTACTGAAGATTTGTTAAACCAACTGTATCAAAACAAAAAACTGTTCCACAAATACGTGAATAGAAAGTACAAAGTTTATTTACTTTCAGGTCATATTGATTTCAATTTAGTCCCAAGATCTTGAGGGCTGCAGCGAGTTCAAGAAAGTATTGCCAGGCAGTGGTTTCATAAATCCTGGAAAACATTATTCTTCCACTAAAAATTTATGCTGAAAAGTGTTTATTTTGTTATTTTTTTATTTATCATTAATGTTCAGCTTTAAAATGAAACGATCAAGTCAGGAAGACAAACATCAACAGGTAACTCAACTGGCCAAACTTGTAACATAGGTACAGGAAAAATGAGAATAAACAGTGAACCTCTAACAAAACAGCCAGAGATTAAATACCTATTTGTCCATGCTAAAATAATATGTTACAAATAAAATGAAAAAGGAAATCAAGATTGAAAGCTTGTAAACTAATATTGCACTAACTCCAGGAAGTATATTATTCATAAATTTTCTGAGTAGGTTTGCTTGATGATCCAGTCTAATCATTAGTGTGGATGGAGTACTGTTAATTGATTCATGATAATTAATTTGTTCTTAAAGCATGAATAGTGTTCTGGGTTCTTAACAAACAATGCAGGTGGTTATAAAGCTGGGGTACCTGCTGTGAGGAGGCTTATGGTCTAATTATCTAACAGTAATCTGTTCCAAGATCCCAGTGCCAAAGAAGTGCAATCTTTATCACACTCCATTTTCATATTTCTGTTTAGTGGCTCAGAAATGGTGAAGAGCTAACTGTTCTTTGACAGATAGGTATAGAAGAAATTATAAAATTATTTCTGTATTGTTCCTGTCATCAGTTTGAGAGTGACTGAGAGCATTGCTAGTCATCCTCTGTAGTAGCATTCAGTGTATTAGCATGGAGGAGGAAGAGCAAACGTCCCTGTTGCTAGTGGAATATGGCGTTCTTGATGGTATGTGCACGAAACATGAGAAATGGTTCTGTGCTGAGTGTGGTGATGTGAGTGAGTTGAAAATGTTCTCATGCCATACTCACATATGAAATTGGGGATTTGGAGGATTTTCTGTGAACTAAATATTTACCAAGCCTGCATTTGAGAAACCAAAACCAAACCCCAAACTAAAAAAAACCCATGCACAGGTGCGGCCCTGAAGTTTGGACCATTGCAGTTTTAAATTCCAGCTGGATGTTGTTGCACTGCCACTAATTTCAAAGTGTATGTTACCAGTGGCTTGAGCACACATCTCATCTTGGTTTTCTGACTTCAGTAGAAGCAACATTTCAAATAATTTAATCAAATCACTAATGTCCATGTCTTTAGGGGGCAGCTCACACTGACTAGTTACCCACATGCCTCTGCATCTCCCTCCCTGTCACGTTGCATCATGAACCACTCTTGCCTTGTTCACTCAGTATCCATATCATCAGGTCATACGGATATAGGCCATTACCAGGAGCAGAAGGCCAGGTTTGGAGCCGTTTGTATTCTTCACGTTACTGATCGAAGACAGCAGCTCTTGAGTCCATGAATGACCCCATGGCAGTATCCTGACTGCCACGCTCCCCCAGCTAACGGTGACTGCAATTGCACTGCGGCTCTTCTCTGCTGTCCCGTGAGTGACAAAGGAAGGGAGGGGACACTAGTGTGATTGCACTGTCCTCAAAACTTGCAGTGAATAAAAGTGGCTGCAGAGCTTGCAGATTCACAGGCCACCCCCTAAAGGAAGCTTGTGTCTGCCCTACAGCAACAGCATATGTTCTTCAGGATCCCAGTCCCCCTTTCCACCCATGTCCTTCTAGTCAACACAGATTTCACAAGCATGTGACCTGTATATGGCCATATATTAAAAGTGCTGGGGGAAAAATGTGCCATCTGGGTAGATTAATCAAGAAGGATACGGTTTATTCATCTGGAAAGGACTGGTGGAGCACAGAGGAGGGTTTATCCCTGTTACAGTGAGTACATATGTGACATGTATATTTAGAAATTCATCACTGCATTTCAGGCCAAGCCAAAAGAACCTTTCTTTAGTAACGCTATGGCTTGCAGCTTGAGGTCATCTCACATGACAATTTTTTTTTCAGGTGCTGAACTATAACCTAGTAGCAAAAGCATGTGTGCTTGCCCAAGGGTTTTAAAAGGGCTTACTCTGAGAGAAAGACTTAATGCCTCTGTCAGTACTGTAGTGTCCTGGTTTGCCACCCACAGTCTTTGTGGAGAAGTCCATCACCTCTTACCCCCAGTAAATAAAGCTTCTCTTTCCCGGTTCCCATTCTCCTTGGTTTCCTCAGGCAATTTCCATCTCTAAGCAGATTAAACTCCCAAAATGTCTCACATTATATTTAAGACCTAAACTTGAGCATGAGAAATCCTGCTAACTTAGACCCTGAGCTTTGCCACTCCCTCCTGAGTCAGCACAGTGAAGTAGTTCAATGTTGAGTCTATATGCAGTGTAAATGTATCTCAGCTAACTGACCTAAAGCTGGCTTGTTTTCAGGTATTCTCATTTTGGGTCATTAACTTAGCTTCTGCTTCACAAGTTGTCAAACAACTGTTCAAGCAGAAAAAGATCTACAGTATAGTATGTCTGCAGAGTTGAACATTATTTATTGTTAGTGGGAGGCTGCAAATCAATTGACTTCATTCGCAGCAAAAAAACCCCTCAGTGGCAGTGTGTATACTTTCATCTTGAAGTGCCTGTGGTTTTGTACAGAGATCCTGTGCTGATTGTCCACACTGCTTTTCTTCAGGTACTTATTTAGGCACTGTCTGTTGCTTTCCTGTTGTCACTCCTGGGTGAAGAAGCTCAGCTGCCGGAGAAAAGCTTGAAAACTCTTGGTTCTTATCCTTACACACAGTATGGGCACAACTGCACCTGGCTTGCTCACAGACATCTGAGGTACCACAGTAAGGACCCCAGAAGGATTTTCCCGTGGTGCACTGCACAGATCCTGTTGGTGGAGAGCTTCCTCCTCCCTCCCATGCCATGATGGCTTTTATTTCATGTAACAAACAGAACTATATACCTTCTTGGGATATCATAACATTTACCAGTGCAGCTCGGGGCACTCCAGCAGATTTTGTTAGAGCAGGTACTCATATTGACAAATAGGCTGCTCAGGCCCTCAGTACAAGACCCAATAAAGCAGGCAGGGCTTGCTCAGGATCATTAACTCCTCAAATACAATGTCTGCTGCAAGCTACCAATCGACTGTTGTAATGACACGGAAGCTGCTGCACCACCCCAGAGTAGCTGTCCATCAGCTGTGTTCTCTTCAGCAGGGACCAACAGAGTATTTTCAGAGGCACACACAAGAAAATAAATTGAAAAAAACTTTCCCTCTTGTGTTAGAGGAAATCAAAATGCATTGCCTTGAGGCTGTGACCCAGGACCCTAGAGTGCACAGGGAAAAGGGGAATGAGAAAGGAATTAGTTTATTCTGTTTTGCATTACAAAGCCCGCGTTGGTCTGTAGCTGTCTTTTAGATGTCTGGTTTGTAGTGTCTCACCTAATGTCTGTTCTGAGGACAAATGTATTGAAGACCCTCAAGTAATGAAGTCCCTATGACTTAGATTAGACTCACAAGGGACCCACTTTTATTTTCTTTTAAAATTTGCTTGAGTCCAGATTTGGTGGGAAATAATATTTGCATGTTTTACTCTTCTACTCATCTTTGGCTTTAATTGGCTACAAACAGTCTCTCAGTCTGTAACTTAGCATCTGCTGTAATAACATATATGCACATTTCATAACAAGGCTTCCAAAGTCACCACAGGTCAGACAGACAGGTTACACTGCTACTGCTGTTTTCATATAGCAGACAGCCCTCCTGTCTGCCAGGAGAATGAAGCAATCCAGCTTTCATTGGGAATTGTTTGCAGTCTCAGAACGGCTGCAACCATTCACACACAGTTCCTGGTCAGAGGCAAATGTTCTTACCAGACTTAGGTAGTCTTAGACCCAGCAAGAATTCATGGAAATTCACTTTTTTTTTTCTTTTTTTTTTTTTTTTTTTTCTGTCCCCTCAGCATCAGGAAACTTCGCTCAGGAAACAAAACTTCAATATTTTTCTAATAGGGTAAGATCTGACACATACTGGATATTGCCTAGATGCAGAAGAAGATAGCCTGTTCATTGAGAAGATTATGAATTTACAAATATGCCGTTGATTACAGCTTTAATAATTCATGACAGTAATTCCCGTTCCTATTGGATGCACAAATCTGGGGGAGGTTAAAAAAAAAAACAAGACAATTTAAGCTAGTAGACACTTCATCTTTACATTCCCTATAAAGACAGCATGGGGATATTTATTTTTTTATCTAGATACGTACAGATATATATCTGTACATATATAACTGTACAGTTAAAGAACTGCTACCAGCACCTGGACTTCTACGATGTCCCTTTTCAATTATGGACATTGCTGAAAGCATAGTGAGGTTTGACAGGCACGTTGTTTCTTTAGTTCTCAAGTACTTTTACCTTGATAAGGATTTTCCAACTGCTGCCTTCCATTATCTGCCAGCAATGTTAATTGAAGATGTATTCACATCAAACACTTCTATCTTATCTGAAGAAGGTGTGTGGAACAGAGTTTCAGTACAACAGAAATAGTAATATTCTGAGACTGTAATTATATTCACACTTCACGCACTGCTAGAATTACTTGCAAGTTAAAACTTTCAAATGCTATCATTGTTGTGTCTCTGGATTAGTGATGAAGAAACATTTAATATCAGCTAGTAGATGGGAACTTTCTGAACTCTCTGACATGGTTTTTATATTATTTAGTGCTCCTATGAAATAGAAAAGTTTTAAACTTTTCTTAGGGAAAGAATATTTATCTGATATGGAGAAAAAAAAGGATTGTTCATGTAAGAGTAAGACTCCTTTTCTCCAAGATCAAGACAAAACCACTTTTTGGTCCCCCTTTCTGCTTCCTAGGGAAAAAACCTCATGGTTTAATTTTTACTCTAATGTCACAGGTTATCTTATTAAAGTTCAATTGAGAACCCTCTTGGTTGGTTCTGTAGGGTTCTTGCCTTGATGGCCACATATCCTGAGCCTGTGCAGTCTCCATACAGCCTTGCTCACACTTTCGACTCTCCAGCAGGGCAGGAGGGATATAACCCAGCCCAACCATCAGTGGCCCACTGCTTATGTCTTCTCAGCTGTGGGATGTTACCCAGCATGTGGCAAAGCTGCAAAGCACTAATGCAGCAGCTTGAGGAACACCATCTTCTGCAACAGTAAGTGATGGCCTGAGTTTATTTCTTTTTTATTGAGATTAGACTACCTTCAAGACTGGCCATTTTCTGTATGATGATCTTTATTTGCTGTCTCACTATGATGATGACAATGGCCTGAGCTTCCCTGGTAGAAAGGGAAGCAGAAGAGATGTTGAGAATGCTTTTCTCCTTTCTGCTGCATTCTTATTTCCACAGATATAATCTAGGTCAGGCTGTGTCTGGGAGCCAGCCAGAGACTCAGTGCAAAATTATTTGGAAGCTAGGGCTGAAAATGCTGTTGCTGTTGCAGCTATGATGAATATTCTAACTTAGAAATTGTCATTCCAGTTTCTCTTCTCTTCAGAGACTTAAGATGCTTCCAGGGTACATCCCTTTGGGCAGCCAGGCAATGGGAAGGGAACTACAGGAGACTCCATCTGAGACAGAGCTTCTGCTTTCCAGGGAAGAAATGGAGCAACACCGAAATGTGAAAGATAAACTGCCAGTGGACCATTTAAGAGTTGCTGCGACAAAAGCCATGAAACATATGTGAGCAGAATGTGGCTGGGGGATGTACAGAACATGTAGGGAAGAGCCACACCATTTCCACATTTCCTTTTCCCAGCAGCTTTTGTGTCCTATTTATTATACGCTGGAGACTGGTGTTGCATGCATCTCCCATGAAATATGAGGTATCATCCTACCTAGGAGCGTATGAATTTCTTTATGACCTTAGCTTTATGAGTGTGACTCTGATATTTTGGGAAGAGAAAAATTAAAGCAGATATAGAACACTTTTTTTTATTCACATGATTAAATAATTGAGAAATGAGAGAAAGTCAGGGCTTTCAAGGCTCAGTTAAAATAAGTTACTGTCTTGGGTGCCAGGCAGGAAAAATTAGGCTGAGAGAAACTACTGAAATCAGGCAGTTGAGGGAGCTGTAGTTATTAGCACTAATACTGAGTAGTATTACGCTTAAAGGTAGTACTGAAATCAGAGAGGTCAGCAATAGACCTCAGATTAACCTAAATGAATCAAACACACTAGTGATTCCTGCAGTTCTGTGTGATATTTCAAGTGGGAGCAGTATCTCTTGATTGCTAATTACAAATGATGGATATACAAAACTGTAATTTAAATTGAAGTTGCACATAGTGAAGTAGGGCTGCATTGATTAGCTGAGAACTGATGGCCTCCTCCTGCTGGGCAGGTACAACACAGCTAGAAGCAATACAAACTCCAATAAAATAAGATAGAATTTTCATTCTTTGCTCACTTTTCTGTAAAAAGCTTCCTCTTTAGTTAAAGGACATGTTTTATAGGATGATAGTCTCACACTTCTGGAGAAGGATGCTGTAGAACCCAAAAGGCTGCTGTTGAAGTCAGTACCTACTGATACACCTGTGTTTATCCTGCACTGTTCTTTTTGTCTGAAGGGATGAACTTGGTAATGTGTGGGTAACTCCACTGAGACTATTCAGTTCCCCTCTTCTTTCTAAGGATGCCAAAAAGCTGAAAGATTATATGATGTGTCCATATTTTTGTTGAGGATAAAGATAACCAGCAACTAAATTGTTCTAACAGCCAAAGGGAACTTGGAGACTTCTTACTTCTGGCAATCATTGACTTGAATTAGATTTGAATCAGTGAAATGCCCTAAGCACTCTGTGTTTCTTGGACAGTAGTCTCATATTTATTTCTAATCTCTCAAAACAAATTTTATCAGGCAGGAAAATACATGTGCTTGTGCGTTGTATAACTTTCTATTGAAATCGCTTAGTATTTTGAAATCAAAGAATCATGGATATAGAGTTTTGATGGGCGGATAAACACTTAGGGAAGAGAGAGTTTTATTTTTAGAAATAAGCTCCCCAGACTCTAACTATAATGCTGAGAATTTGTCTGAATTGATTTCTAAGGTCTAAGGACCAAAGTAGGAAATATAACTCTGCTGCTTTGATAACCAGGACTGCTTTCAAATCCATACTCCCTGGTACAAGAGTAGCAGGAGTACGTAGTACAGAGCTAAGAGGTCACTGCTTGGAGAACTTGCCCTAAAGCCAGCTGAGGAACAGAAAAGAGGATGAAGGAATAACCTTGCACATCTGATCTGTAACTCAATATGACATGGCTTTTCATAAGGGTCCTTACGGCAGTCACACTGTTACCTACAAAGATAATGAAGTAATGAAACATGCATTTGTCTTGTTTCACAGCACTTTCTCTTCAACACAGAAAAGTAACTTTAGAGAGAAAATACCCTTCTTTTCTTTTTACATTTTATCTATGTTTTTCCATCTTCCTCTCCTGCAAAGGTGGTATGAAGTAAAACAGGGCTTTTCAAAAAGATAGGGAAGATCTCCGGTGAAATAACACTTGTATATTTTAGCCTATATTAGAACTCTAAGTTAATTTAATTTTTATTATATTCCTATGAGGAAATCAAGTATCATTGCCATTTTACAAGTGGCATAAGTCATGCCTAAGTTTTCAATTAATTTCCTCCCATTTTGCTCTGAAATGGCAAGCTGGAAGACTCAGGGAACTACAGGGTGGTCAGCTTCACCTCAGTCCCTTGGAAGGTGATGGAGCAGCTAATCTTGGAAACCATTTCCAGGCACCTGAAGGACAAGAAAATCATCAGGAGGAGTTAACATAAATTCACTGAGGGGAAGTCATGTTTGACCAACCTAGAAATTTTTTTACGATGGAAAGACCACCTTGGTAGATAAGGGGAAAACAGTGGATATTGTCTGCCTTGGGTTTGGTAAGACTTTCAGCACCATCTGCTGTAAGATCCTCATAGAGAAGCTGATGAAGAATGATCTGGATGAGCAGACAATGAGGTGAAATGAAAGCTGACTGAATGGCTGGGTCTGGAGGTGCTAACCAGCATTATGAAGTCTAGTTGGAGACCTTTAGCTAGCAGTATACCCCAGGGCTCCGTTGTGGATCTGATACTATTCAACATCTTCATGAATGATCTTGATGATGGGGCAAAGTACACCCTCAGCCAGTTTGCTGATGACACAAACCTGGGAGGAGTGACTCGTACACCAGAGGGTTGTGCTGCCATCCAGAAGGGTCTCAATATGCTGGAGAAATGGACTGACAGGAACCTCTTGTAGTTCAACCAAGGCGAATGCAAAGTCCTGCCTGCACCTGGGAAATGCTGACAGCTGACCAACTGGAAAGCAGCTTTGCAGACAAGGACCCAGGGGTCCTGGTGGACTGTGAGCCAGAAATTGAGGCAAAGACGGCTAATGGTATTCTGGGCTGCATTAGGAGGAGTGTTGTCAGTAGGTCAAGGGCGTGATCCTTCCCTTCTGCTCAGCACTGCTGAGGCCACATCTGGAGTACTGGGCCCAGTTCTGGGCTCCCCAGTGCAAGACAGATACGGAGCTGCTGGCGGGAGTCCAGTGGAGTGTCACAAAGATGAGTAAGGGACTGTAGCATGTCTCTTATGAGGAAAGGCTGAGAGACCTGGGACTGCTCAGCCTAGAGAAGGGAAGGCTCATGGGCGATCTTATCAATGTATATAAATACCTGAAGGGAGGGTGCAAAGAAGATGGATCCAGGCTCTTTTTAATGCTAACCAGTGACAGGACAAGAGACAATGGGCACAAACTGAAGTGTAGGAGTTTTCCTCTGAACATCAGGAAACACTTCTTTACTGTGAGGATGACCAAGCACTGGCAGAGGTTGCCCGGAGAGGTTGTGGAGTCTCCATCCTTGGAAATATTAGAAGCAGTCTGGCCATGGTCATGCACAACTGGCTCTAGGTGGCTCTGCTTGAGCAGGGGTTGGAGAAGATGACATGCAGAGTTAGTTTCCATCCTCAACTATTCTGTGCTTCTGTGAATTCAAACTTGAAAGCAGGAAAAAACTGACATATCTTAGAGGAAGGTATTCAGTGCTGTTACTTCAGTTGTTTATGTGAATAAATATGATTTTATGTATTATAGACACAGAACTGTATCCTCATCCAGATAATAGTCAGAAATAAATAGGCATGATAAAATCACCTAGATGTGGAAACACACTTCTATTGTATATTATTTGCATGTTTGTAAATAAAATTGTTTTCTTGTTGTACTATAAAAATGCCACAGGGGAAGAGATAATACTGATGTCCAATTTAAACAAGTGGATAATGTCCTCTTCCTTTGAAATTAGCATGGTACCCTCATAACTTCTCCCTATACTTACACTGTTTTCAAAATTAATGGTAACCTGAAGGACCAGTATTTCTAATACTCACGAAGATGAAACAGGCAGTTCTTGTCTACCAACATCATACAGAAATCCTAGCAATTAATTCCATTTACAAATTTCAAACACATTTTTTTCTTATTCTTTTCTACCTGAAGATGTTCCCACCAAGCATTTACTCTGCATGCAGAATGCAACAGTTTGAAAGCAACACTTTTTCTCATTGTGAAATAGTTTTTCTAAACGCTCCTTATGCAAGGAGCTGAAGAAAACAATAAAAAGTTTTTCAGCAAAGCAAATATTAAAGTAGAGAATAAAATATTAGCCTTCCCCAACAGTTTTCAGTTGAATTCCATCACCCTGTCTTTCAGAACCTGATACTTTTTAGAAATCACTCATGACAATATCAAAACAGGAACAAGGGTTTCAGCCTCTTTCTCTGCAAAGACCGTAGGAAACCTGAACAGCTGTGGAGTATGATGTGCTCGGGTGCCAGAGGCAGGGCTAGGCATCTGCACAAGGGGGACTACACTTCCCAAGACAATGTGAAACAGTATTCCCTAGGGAATTAACATGTGACATAGGTCTCTGCATGTTTTAAACGATCTCCGCTTCCACCTGTTTGCTTTGTTGCTCTCTACTAACAGAAGTTATTGTATATGATCACCATGTTGCTGCTGCAACAACACATACTTGAAGTACAGAAGCAAAACTGTGAAAGAGGCTTCACGGATGGTCTAAAGCAAGATGAAGTATACTGTGAAGCTCTTTCACAGCTGTTTAATCATTGAAAGACCTCTGGCAAAAGAGATTTCCACAGTTTTTGCAGCCAGCCATCTCTGATGCCTTAACAGTCAGAAAGCTCTTAATAACGTTAATTCTATTACAATTGGGAAAAATTCTTCTGAGTTCATCCTGCAGGAGCCGTATTGGGTCCTTTGATCACCGTTTATGATAACAGCCTATGTTGTTAATTATAATATTGACTCCAACATTTTACCTTCTTTTTCCTATGGAAAGTCATTCCTTCGAACTTTTCACTGAACTGAACTTTACTTTCTTTGAAGTTATATTTTAGAGACCATTTATTCTTACAACTCTTCCCAAAAACCTTCTTTTCCCCCCCCTAGATATTAACATTTCTTTCTTTCTTTCTTCCTTCCTTTCTTTTTCTTTCTTTCTTTCTTTCTTTCTTTCTTTCTTTCTTTCTTTCTTTCTTTCTTTCTTTCTTTCTTTCTTTCTTTCTTTCTTTCTTTCTTTCTTTCTTTCTTTCTTTCTTTCTTTCTTTCTTTCTTTCTTTCTTTCTTTCTTTCTTTCTTTCTTTCTTTCTTTCTTTCTTTCTTTCTTTCTTTCTTTCTTTCTTTCTTTTTTCTTTCATGAAAAATGTTTAAGGAACATTTTTCAGGTTTGTCTTTGAAATCACAGGGCCTTAAATTTAGACTTTTTCCAAAAAAAGAAGCAAAACTGAGACTGTCAGAAAACCAAACAACTCTGAGGGATTTGACTTCAAGAAAAATGCCAAATATCATGAAGCTGGTGATTAAAATTGCAAAAGCTGGCAGCATGACAATTGCAGGTGATGAATATGTATGCCAAGGCTTTCCAGACATAGTAATTAACAGATTGAGGTGCCTGAATGCGCATGCAACAAATTTAGAAGTGAGGGTAACTCTTCAGCTTTATGCTTTGTTCTGTACTGAACATCCCTCTGTACCTCAGAAAACACATAAGTCACAGCTGAAAGGCACAGAAGATAAATGATAGAGCTGGTTTCTCTAAGTAGCACACCACCTTCAGCAGATGTGTGGAATATGAGTCCGTGTATAAACAATGTGATTTTTCTAACAAGAAGGAAGGCATTTTACTTGTCATTACGCATTAGATGTCATTGTGCACGGGTATCATTCATCACAGCACTCGCTGCTCACATTCAGAGCAGGCTCACAGTGCCCACACGCAGTTGGCACCTGTATTTGGGTTTCTGCATGCCAATCCATGACAACCATGTTGCATACATGCACCACGTGCAAAAGCCACAGCCGGGACATCTCCGACTAGAAGCAGCTCACCTCCCATTTCCAGACATCTGCCCTGTGGTTTCAGTCTCCATATGGCTGCTGCTTTTAGTTAGGCTAGAGGCATGATTATATCAAAGGTATCTTCCATAATGAGAACACAAGAAATCCCCTGAATGACCAGCTAGACCAGTGTTTTGCCATGGATAGGAGCAAAACGGGAAGCAACTTTGGGAGAACGTGTGAGCCTGCTCAATTTCTTCCACACTTCAGCAGCACCACTGTGCTGGGAATGTTAGTGCTGCTTCCCTGCCTATTCTCTTTGCCTCTCTGTATATGGAGCTATGGTCCATGAATTTTTCTAGAACATTTTTAGACCTATGGTTGATATCTGCCTTCACAACCTCCACTGGCAGCAAATTCACTACTCAGTCTGCAAAGCAGTGCTTGTTTTTTAATCTTATTAAACCAACCTCCTACTAGTTTCAGTGTGTCCCCCTTGTTATAGTGGGTGGTGCGTAACTGATCTGCAGTTGCTACTGATTCTCTGAAAAAACAAAAATGTGTTATGCTGGTATAAAATGCACGTTTAGCTTGACACTGGGTCTGGAAGCAGCAGAAGTAGAATAAATAGGAAAAGAGGGATTGGGGTAAAAATCTAGATTAGTTAGTGCAAAGCAGACACAGTTTAAGTTCAGGCGGATAGGAAGTTATGAGAGATAGCATAAATACATGGAGAGTTACTGAGGCTGCGCAGGGAGCTGGGTAGAGATTGTGCTGATGGCCGGGCAGGGGACAGGTGGACATCACTTTCAATTAAAGACAATTTTCCATTAAAACCCTGCCACCTGCTTTCCACTGACTTCCAGGATCAGGTATCAGCAGGCACACTGAAATATGCAGCAGAGAGATCTTATGCTATCTCAGAGACATGCTACACCCTGCATAAAGTGGCTCTTGAGCACAGACTGAGAAAGGAACAAACAAGTTAATGGTCCTTTCTGTTTGGGTTTGCCTTACAGCACTTTAACTGGATTATGCTGCAGGTGACATTGTGTATCCTCAACCACATGATGATCTTAAATTACTTTTTTCACTGGGGGGTGGGAGGGGGGGGAGGATGTTCTTCATTTCAAAATCTTAAAAGTTTAGAGTCCAACTATTTTTGGCAAAGAAGATTGACAGTGAATGAGTTGTGTTTGTCAGCTGTCGGATTAACAGTATCCCAGATCCTATTCTTTTGAAGACACATTAATATAAAGAGGAGAAGAAAACAGACATCCCCCCACTCCTGAGTCATATTTTTTGTCAAGCACAGTCACAGAAAAGATTCAAACAGCTTGGTGTGTTTGATTGAATAAACAAAATCTGTAGTTGAAAGAAGATCCAGAAGCTTCTGATCTCTTTCATATGTATTTGCTTAGGGGGTTGAAAATCGGGATATGAGATCATTTCAGTGTACCTCTGTCTCTACTTTAAGCAGAAATCAGTTTCTGTAGTAGGGACAACCAGAGCAAAATGCCATCTAATCTTTAGTATCAATATGGAGGCAGACAGGATATGGAAATGTGCCGGAAAAATGCATGTTATATTTTAAGCAGCTCTTCCATTTGAAACTGAGCACAGGATGTCACTTGCAGGGGTAGTCTGATGCTGTGGAGAAATCAAGAAACTGAAACTATTGTCTATGGCCATTACATAGTCAACTGAGTTGTGAATGAAAGGTGGTTCCTTTTTAACATAAGAATGAACAAAATTCCCTGTGTCCAGGGTGTCAAAAGGGAAATCAAGTTCACTGGAAAGGTCACACGAAACCCCTGAGAGCCTTAGATTTCTTTTCTGTGGCACATGTGCTTTCTTACATTGGCTGGTAATTTGATAATATTTCCGTAATACATGTATTGCATTGTATCAGTAAATAAAATAAATTATGTGTCAATATTATGTTTTGTTTTAAAAGCGTTCCTGTCTTAATAGATGACTATTATTATTTGGCTAACATCTTGCAGATGTTGTAAAAGGAAGGGGGTTGCATGAAAAAAGGATAACTGGGCTTATGAAGTTTACCAGATCAAGCACTCTTGAAAAGGGGAAACTGCATTTGCTATGGATGTAGCAGTAGCTAGGAAGCATGTCTCAATAGCTCTGAGAATGGAAAAGATACTCTTGAGTGCTATCAGTATCTGAACTGGGTGAGGAAAGCTCGCAGGAAAGCTGACTTGAGCATTTGCTATTTTACATTTAGAAGAATAAGCAGTTTCAATTTAGAGAAGGATCTACTTCCGTGATGGTGATCCCCTTTTAGGCAGATCTGTAATGTGCAAACCCACTACTGGCTCCAGGGCTTTTTCTTTTCCAAACTGTTTGGCATATTGCGGAATACCCTAAACAAATATTCACTGAATATTGCTACTGTCTTGTTTCTTGCTTCTCTTCTGTGAGGCAATGGCAAAAATCTGCATATACCCAGTTTTTCAGATCAACTGACAACAACTTGGCAAAAACTGTTAAGACATTAACTTGTTTTGATATTAATGCTATTACCTTTTAATCTGCCCAAAGAAAGTGATTTGGACAATCTTGGAAGATTTATATATTAGGTTCTCTAGGTGGTTGCAATGAAAATTATTATAAACCACAGTCCTTGAGTCTTTTCCTAACAACGGTTTAGCCAGTGCATGGTAATGAGCCCTCCTCATTTATTTATTTCAAATACCTTAATGAGGGGGAAAAAAAGTGGCAGAGACAAAGCATCGTGTTTTCAGTCTATCCTTAGAGATTTCACAAATGCAGCAGCAGCAGCTGCAGGTGCTCTTTGCATTAAATTGCATGCAGTTGATCTAGCAGGAACATCATACTGTATCGACTGGAAAAAGCAAAGAAGCCCCAATCTAGGAATCTCACCTCTGAGCTAATAATAACTTTCTCAGAAGCCCACTAAAATTCCAGGGATTTTCCATGAATTCTGCACCTCTTTTGAAAACCCACACTTTCAGGCCAGAAGATTTTAAAAAGCCACATCGCCGGTGCTAATGGCATCCATCCCAGGAAATCCTCCCCAGCTCCCAGCTGATGTGGCAGGTGGGCATGCTGGATACCCACTCTCCTAAGCATCCAGAAGGATCTACCTCCCCAGTCTTTGTACCTCTTTGCAACATGGCTGCTGGCAAAACACATGCATCACACAGCTCCTCACATAGGGTGTGCACTCCCCCCAGCTGCTTCCCCAAAAATGGTGCTGTGCCCTGCTGTCAATGCCACTCCTGCTATTGCTCCAGCCATTGGACTTGCTGTTTCTGTCCAAGCCACACCAGGCTTTGTAACATGTTGGAGATGGCTTGGGTGAAAATTCAAGGTAATGCTGTCAGAAATTGAAGCATCACAGGGGGTAGGAACAAAACAAGAAATAAATGTAATGATATACTAAACAGAAAGTGAGGTACATTGTTTTGTGCCCCCCAACAATGTCCATCATTTAAGAGCTTGACATTTGCTGAAATAATCGATTGGAATTTGTTTTTCCTACACCTGTCTGTTTCCTGTAGCATTTTGGTTTGCTGATCTTCCATCAAAAAACCCCTTGTGAAGGCCTGTTTGAGAAGTTACAACTTCTGAAATGGGTGCAAATATTCCCCTATTGCTAAATGGAAGGTTACACTTGCCTGCTGACAGAGACATCAAAGTGATAAATAGAAACAGGCTAGTAAGAATTATAGGTAGGATAATAGGTTTTTCACAGTGCATTACTAAAAAAGAAGAGTAGATTGGCTGCTACACAGGACATTAATTCTTTAGCTATAGCCTGAGCAGTGTGCAAAGTTTAAATTGATCTGTCCCAGAAGTATCTGAGAAGAACTGTCAGTTTACAGGATATTTTTTTCTTATTTACTTATTAAATGATGCACCTCATAGCACTCATTTGCTGATCTATTTCTCTACTTCCTTCCACTGCATGTGCCACTGTATTATTCGGACTTCTGCTCTGATCTCTGTATTTTCATTCAACCAGGGGTTGTTTGCCTTAGGACAATTGCAGTATGTTAGTACCTGTCTGCCCGCCCTGGCTCCCATGGAGTCCTGGTGGTGGGAATCCCTTGGAAATGTTCTAAACCGTGACTACAGTTTGGACTGAACGTAGGAAATTAATCAAGTCAGTCTCATTTAAAGAGTACTCTAATATCTTCAGAACGTCTTTGAAGAAACACACACCTGAGTCCAGTCTCTCCAGAGCATTTCTGTCCTGCTAAAAAGGAGTACCCTTGCTTTTTCATTCTCCTGCTTTCCTGCTCCAGCTCCCAGTTACAGCTTCCCAGCAGGACACCTGCTTGCCACAAGAGTAATATACAGTGCCATGTGCAGTTCTGTCTGACACAGAAATCCCAGATCTGCAGGCTTTGTGCTGACATCCTCACATCATGCTTCAACTCTTAGAGTCTCTTCCCACTTTTCCTCTGCTGCCTCTCACTGTAAACCTTCACCACCACCCCTCCTCAAATACCAGACATGGCATATTCTCACAACGCTGGACAGCTGTTCTTGGAGCATTTCAGAGCACTGCTTCGGGCCTGGGATCTCATCAGACCATCTTTCATTTATGCAACAGAATTGAGCCAGCATCTCTAGTCCAATTTTCCATAACGTACGGGAAGGAAAAAAATATATCCTCTTTCCTAATCTCCCTAGTATTAGGATGCCCTAGTGCTGGCCTGGATGGAGTTCAGAGCTAGCATTACAATTTTATTTGTGAAGAACGTTTGTTATTGAAACTTTGAACATTTCTGGTTTCCATACAAATCTGAAGATGGAGTAAAACTGATCAGGACATGAAGGCATTTGTTAGAGCACAGTGTAAATTTCCACTCCTTCATGTGCTTCTGAATGAGAGTTTCAACTCTGACAGTCAAGGCTATGTTCAGGTTGTGATCCAGCATTGTCAGTAGTTGGCATAAGCTGACTGTATCTTCCCTGGCTGCCTAGAGCAAGCTGCTCAGCTCTGTGGCCTAGGCTGCACTTTATTTATGGCTGCTACGTGTGCAAGCATAAAACCATTGCTTGCTCTTTGTAGTTAATGTTGTAGCACATGGAGGCAGCCAAGATATTTTGGCCTGAACCTTGTGTTTAATTTCTTAGAGACCGTTGATCTTGAGGATTTCAGAGATGCCAGTGAGTGAAATAGTGATGTCAGTGCTGGATGGGTCTGCACAAGCAGAGTGAGGTGGACGGGACTTGGCACGAGAGCTGTCCCTGTGCTGAGAGGGGAACACCTGGCACGGTACTGCTCGTAGTTTTTTTTCCTGCAAGAACAGGGACTTAACTCCACGCTGCCTAAGGATGAATTTAAAATTGGAATCTCCTGCTCTGTGTGTTTGCATATATGCATGTATACAAACACACTCCTGATAATTACAAATCTGTATATACCCTTCCACAGTGAACTAAACATTTCCCTCTCATCAGAAGTAAGAGGCTTGGGAGCTACACAGAGGACAGCCACTGTGCTCTGATAGCTGCCTCAGTGCTTCCCGTGACACCCCGCCTTCATCCAAGTGCCTTCCCTCAGATTCTGCCTCCTCCCCGTCACCTTCAGTCAAGTCCACATGGAGTAAGGCAGCATCAAGGAAATTAAAGTCATTGTACTTGGAAGAACTGGGATGTACCAGGAGGACATGCTGGCCAGGGAATCAGGGAGGAGGAGGGGAGGAGGAGGGAGTTTTGGTCTTGGGGAAAGCTCAGCAAAATTTGGGGTAAAATAGAAGTAAAAATTCATAAGCGAGAGAACACGAGAACTCAACAGTCATTATTACTTCCTTAATTATCATTTCTGATTGTGAAGCAAAATTAAGTCTGTATGAAGTATGAATTTCTTCTCTCTTCAACCCCAGAATCTATACAGATGTGACAGGGCACAAACCAAGACCAAGCAGGTCCTACAAGGATTTTCTTAGACGCTACTTGCACAACAGCCGTGATCTGAGGGGTTGATTCAAGCTCAGAGAGTTCATTACAGATGTCCCAGATCCTGTCTTGAAGGACTTAGCTGCAGGGATGATTCAGGTAGTCACCTCAAAATCAAATGTTGTCTAGCAGCACAGCGCAAGCTTTGAAGAACTAAACCAAAATCAGAAATCTGCCTTCTCTTTTGCTGTCAGGTCAGCTCGGTTTGTCTTAGTTCCAGTCCTGATGTCAGGTGGGGAAAAGAGTAGCAGGCACAAGCAAACTCTTCAGAAACAAAGAGGCAACTTCTACGTAGATTTTCCTTGTCTGCACTGTGAGTTACAGAAAATAGACAATTCCATCTGGAACTTTTGTTTCCAGCTTCAGTGCTCATCAAACTTTCTGCAAGACATCAGGAAATTTTTGAGAAATACTGTCTCACCCTCACAACTGAACTTACCCTGCACGGAACAATTCCTTGCTGGAAGGAACAGTTAAGTGGTAAAGGGGAGACTGGGGTAGACTGGTGCTTTGTCCCACCAGCACAGCTGCTTTCCAGAAACCCCACAGCTGCAGGAAAGCATGGAAGAGTTAGCCTACATACGAAGCCCTCTAAACTGCCTTTGACAAGGGTGTTCCCAGAGCAGAGCTGCTCTCCATTTGACATTGGGTGGAGATAGAGGGGTATGAAGAGCTCTTTAATCACAAATAGTTTCCTCTGACCATTAGGGAGATGGTTGTCCCTTATCAGCCTAGTGGGAATATCTAGAGAGTGATGCCAAAGGGAGAGTCTTAGGTTGTGTGCCCTCTGTCCTGCAGGCAAGGAAACAGAGCTGCTTTCAAAAACATTTTGGAGGAACAAAATAAAAAGCAACTTTAGAAAGACATTCAGTAACTTACTGAAGTAGGCAAAAGCATGAGTAATAAAAATATGTAAGTTTCTTGGCATCTTGTTTATTTAGTGATTTTCAGTATTTAATAGCAATTAATATTGATTAAATAATGAATATAATTTATTAAGCACACATGGTCAAGTTAATTAGATTTGAGTAAGGAGTTGGATATTAAAAATATAAGTCTTCTGCCAGTAGCTGGCCTCACAGAGTATCACAGGGAAACAGCCAGTGTCCCTGTCTAAGCAGCTCTAATGTTTTCACCACATCTCCAGTCTTAACATGCACAGAATGGAGGAGGGAGGGGAGTATAAATGTCCCATCTCCTTTGAAGATCATGTACGAATTACAGTAGACGGCTGCTGTGGAGTGGAATTAGGTGATAAATAAGACCATAGAAACTGAATAATAATAAAAAAAAATCCTGATTTTCACTACCCACCCAGAAGTGCTTATTACTGTCTCAAAACACAGAAGGGTAATAACTTGACATTTTTACTGTTAATGAAAAAATCTTGCAAAGGAAGACTATAATGAAACATAGCCATATAAATAAATTACACTATGCAATGGCAATTTCGGGCATTTTCTAGCAGTCCTGGCAGTGTGATTTCCTAAAATGACCCTTTCTCTTGCATATAGATTCCTTGCTCAGCTCTTGGCTATGTACGTACTCAGATGTCCTGTAGAATGATGGACCAAAAGTGCCAGTTGCTCTGACTGCAGTGTCTGGTGTGCATCTGTCAGCACAGGAAGAGAAACAAGTGCTATTCTATGCTGTGGTACAAAAAAGCCATCACAACTTTCCTCTGCACCCCAGGGCTTTCCTTGATGGGTGCCGTGTTGACACAGGCATTATGCGATATCACTGCAATACTTAAATGATAGCAAACCTCCCAAGTGAGGCTACCATTACAGTGGCAACAGACAGAATTTCCACTCTGAGCCTGCCTCCCTGATTCTCACCACCCATCCTCCCTGGGGAGCTGGGGCAGCATCACCTGCATGGCCCCTCCACCTCAGTAGTGAGGAGGGCAAAGGTCTGAGGGCATGCTGCGCTCAGGGCAGAGCAGTGTGACGTACATGCAGATGCGTGTGAGGGGGCTGTTCGGAGCAGGCCTGATACTTCCAAGTAAGGAGTAACAAAGCAACAAAGGGTCCAGGTGCAGACACCAGGAGAGCCACCTGTATGTAGCAATACAAGCTTCACATCCACTGCCCGCTGCCTGGGAAGCAGATATGGATCTGTAAAGGTGGGGAACGTGGAAAAACTCCTGGCTTTGCTTGTACACCACTGCCACAGGGTAAGCTGGAGAAGGCAACCAGACCTCAGCCTCCTCCAAAAGATCCATCCTTTGGGACATCCAGGAGGTGAGGTGCACCTGAAGCAGTGTGCCTGCCATGAGCCATGGGACCAGGGCTATATGCTGTGCCTAGGTGCACACTCAGAGGTCAGCTCGCATGTAGCTTGTGCCTTTAGGGGAACCAAAGGATTATCTATAGAATCCTGAATCACTCCCCTGTGTCTTGAACAAGAGTAGAACTAAACCCTCACACAGAACATGGTGCAACATGTGTCTGGGAAACAGCTGAACCCACAAGAAATTGTGCTTTGCCACAGCCACACAGAAAAAGACTTACAGAAAACATGAGGGAAAGAATGAGGTTGGGGTATGGGAAGAAAAAGTAGAACATACTTCAACCACAAGTTTTCCCTGGAGCCCTTTCCACTCTTGCTTTCTGTGCATAGATAGATGGTTAAATAAATAAATAATCTTTCTTTCCTCCTGTAAGTTGTGTTTGACAGCTTTGGGGGCTGGGGATTGGGTTTACACTGATGCAGATGTGTGCATCTGGCATATCGCTTTCTCTATTTTCTTTGGTTTTAATGTCTCTCAGACCTTCAAACACACACCCTTGAGGCAGATTGAGTTTTTATTCTCATTTTTGCATTTATATGCTGCCTATTATTATTCAATACTGATACCACAACAGTCTGTTAAAGCCATAAATGGTACTCAGGCCCTAGTGTGCTGAGATCTACATAAATATATACCTATACCTCCATAGTAACAAGGAATATTATTATCTCTCCTTTTTCCGAAACTTGTTTAAATGCACATATGCAGGGAAAACATATGTAATAAATGGCACATGCAAGTCCTGACAGTCATTGAGATGGTTTAATCCAGCTTCAACTGCTGTCTATATGAATGTTTTTAATGTTTTTAATTTAAATCAGAGCCATGGCTCTACACAACCCAGAATGTGAACAATTAAACATATGCATGCATACTTTAAGTGAATACTTACCTATATTCCAGAATCTGAAGTCTCCTTCCCTTAACTTGAACAACCTGTGGATAGTCACAGTCCAAAGAACAGATCTGGACGTGCTATTGCTGCAAGCAGTTCATGCTGTTCCTTCTTAAGTCCTGCTCGGTGCACTGCCTGATCACCTTGCATGTCCTAGAAGACAGTGATGTGCTCCCCCTGAGGTCATACTGTCTCCCACACAATGCTATCTGCCTCTATCAAAATGGTCACATCATCCTCTCCCTGCCCAAGCACCTCTCCTCTCCATCTTGTGAAAATCCTGATTCCCAGGACCTGGAAGAGGTTTACAGCATATGACCTGCAAGGACCACATCCAAATGGCCTGCCCCACACTGCTGTCTACACGGAGCTTGCACTACCTAGCCAACACTAGCCGGCTGTCTATTGTGAGCATGTGCTGGTAGAAACAGACTCTTCAGCGGAGAAGAAAATACAAGAAAATACAGTGCTTTTAAATCTATATTGGGCATGGCCATGGCAGAGGAGCACAAAGCCATCAAGACCATTCCAAACAAATAAATATTAACAACGCACCGGAGTCATGCAGACCTTTGTCCAGCACAGACCCACCACCAAACTAAGCCACTGCTGTTGGTGGGATCTGTGTCTTCCCACCATGCTTCCTGTGAAGCTTCCACCTCTCCATCACCTGCCACATTTTCTTTTTGACATTATTAACAAACATCCTTAGGGCCAGGTTAATAAAAGGGCTGACCTTCAGCTCAGGATTTATATTTATTGTCATTGCTATTGTTATTGTCATTCTTATTTTCTCATGTATTCTTACTCCTACTCTCATCCAACCAGGGAGCAGAGTGCAGTTTGTTCAGGATACTGTGTGAGGGTGCAAGAGCTGCTTTGCACAGCCTTGTGGATCATGCCAGATGAAGAGCCACGTGCAGCACAGTCTTGCTCCTGCCAGTCATGGGGACAGGGAGATGTGCCTCGAGGAGACTGCCCACCTGTTTGTTTTTTTGGGAGAATGAGCTGAAGCCAGGGAATGAGCAACAGTTCAGTGTTCAAATGTGTAAGCTAGCTGCATTTTACGTGTCAGGGTAGACACAGCCTGTAGAGATATGTTTGAGAGCTGATTAAGCATAAATATTATTTTCCTATGAGCTGATTTTGAGGGGTTTTATTCCTCCACACTGACTTTTTTTCTCCACTGCTGCTTCTATGCCTCCTGAGAGGCTAAACATCTTGTAGGAATGTTGAGACCCCAAGCTTTTTATGGGAAGTCCAAATTTATGTTGTGATATGGTTCAGTCCCAGAAGGGGTGAAAGGCTGTTCCTAACTGACAGCTGCTGAACAGCCACATGGTACCTACTTGTGCCAGTCTGGTAAGAACTTGTTCATGTAATGCAAAAACTCAGCACATCTAGTAATGCTGGGAGTTATGACCAGAGGAACTGAGGGCTTCGGGGCATGACAACTAAGCCCCAAATTATATAAGTAAACACAAGGAAATGATATTGTTGAAGACAAATTGCTGTCTTGGGTTTTGACTGATTTTCATTACTTCACATAGGTGAGGACAGCAGACCTTGGTTAGTCAGAATTGTTTTGCAAATTTCATTTGTCTTAAGTACTCTGCACTGAATTCCTCTGAACAAACCATGTATACGCAGAACAGGTGTTTCTCATATGCAGAACGGGTGTTTCTTTCTCTACCTTTTAGACTAGACTGGTACTTAAATAACTACAAAAAAAACCTAAATACATTGGAATTTACTCAAGGTTACTTTTCTTTTTTCCTGCTTTATTCAAACCTACACCTTTCAAGGCTGTGGGGTTTTGGGGTTTTACTTTGTTTGTGTTGGGGTTTGTTGTTGTTGTTTTTAATTATGTGTCATAAACCTTTTTTATTTTTCTATAAAGAGTTCTGAAAGTCATTTACACATATTTCACTGTGACAATTTCACAGTCATAAGCTTGTATTTTATTTCTGTCAGTTATATTTGAGTAAAAAAATAGGTAACGTGGTGGTTTTGTATCCTGATTGAATCAGTGTGAATCTTGGAAGTAAGTCTTCACTGTGATTGTGAAATAACATTTCATCAGAAATACTTATATTAGTGTTGCTTCTGCAGTTATTGAATTAAATCATCCTGAAACTGAATCTAACAGAGATAGGATACAGGTAAACAAAACTGCATACAAATCTTGAATATTTGTAAAAGAAATAGGTGGGCTATGCTTTTTATCTGTTTCAGCAGAACTCATAAATCACCTCTAAAATAGCTTATTGGAAAAGGTAGGCTTGCCTCAGTCCAGTTTAAATACAAGTTTTCTATGGGTTTCCACTGTGTCCTTGCCTGGAATACACAGAATACTTTTGGATTTAAAGACATTCTCTGCAAAACAAATCAGCTCTTTGCCTTTCATTCCAACTCTGGTTGCTTTATCCTGTCTGATATATATATATGTATACTTTTATATATATATATATATATGTATATACTTATACATGTGGCTGTACTAACAAAAGAATTCCAGCTTGAAATAATTGCAAAGATGCTTAGCATTTTCTTACTTTATTTCTATGTGTTGCATATGCTGATGAAGATGCTGGCATCTATAGGCAGTCTATTTCATATAAAATAGAACCCTGGGATCGGATACTGCCCAGGGAATGTATTTCTGAATCTGATCTCTCCTAGATGGAGTTAATCCCAGGGGTCAAGTGAAACTCTTTTAATCCCCTCCACTCATTTCTTCTCTCATCAGTGGTTTTGGTTTGATTTTGGTGTTGGGGTTTTTTTGTTTTTTTTTTTTTTTTTCTTGGGGGTGGGGTGTTGGGGGGACAGGGGGAGGGATGGTGGAAGTTCTGCTAACCCGTGAAATTCTAGTAGATTGTTCTGTTCCTTGAGCCTTATGAAAGGTTCAAATCTGTATGATAATCTTATTTGCAGGATGCTTTTATTGTGCATTTCTTTAACAATAGCATGAATAATTTAAATCTTAATTTAAGATTAATGTCATCATAAATTATAGTGTGGAGTTTGGAAAGAAAATCACTCATACAAATAACAGAAACCAGATTCTCAGTAATAATGATGATAATACATATTCTTATACTTGGAAATTATCAAATCTTTGTTAGTTATTAAGACTCAGCCAACATTAATTAACAGATCCAATGGATCTCAGCTGGAAGCATGATGCAGCGACATCTCAAAGACAGCTGCAGGAGTGCAGTGGGAGTGCAGGAGGGAAGGAGGGAGGGAAAGCAGGAGGACACTTAGTTCCTAACCACTTACTTTTTGTCTGCTGTCTTCACTGTCTGAGAAACGACTGCCTTTGGTGGGTCGAAAAGTAATCATTTAGCAGAGGAAAGAAAGTGAGGGCAAGAGAAAGAAAAATAAAAACTGGGAGTGACCACTGACCAGTAGCAATGCTGCCCACCATAGTAAATATGGTATGGGGAGAGGGAAGGTACTGCTGGCTCCACAAAAATCTTCCAGCTGGAGGGAGGAGAAACTCAGAGATTGTGCCAGTTTGCATTTGAGGCATTTCCTCTTGGTTCTGTCTCTTTGCAAAAGGATTGAAGCTAGCACTTCCAGCCACTATACCACTGTCTTACTCACTCTCAAATATCAGGTAGTCTGACTGAATCAGAAGTTCTGTTGATGTAGCAAAGTACAAAACCAACATGTGCTGTAGCACGTGACACAAAGAAGCTACATCAAACTGAATAAAGCATGTAAAAAGCAGAGGAAAATGGGGTATGGTGCACATGCAGAGCCTTCGGTGTGATGGCAAGCAAAGACTGCATGGAGAAATATAAGGGGGGGCAGGAGTGAATCAAGAAGGAGGAAGAAAGTACAGCAGAGGACAGGGAGAGCAGTGTATATTGAGAAGAGATTGGAGATAGGGAACTAAGAATATAGGGAAAACAATTCAGACCCTGAAATTTAGTATGGCTGCTTAGTAGTCTTGCAGTGAAAAATGAACATAGTCCTTGATTTCCATGGCACAGGAAGCCGAAAGGCGCACTTGACCCAAGCATGGGTGTTTCCTCTCAGAAAATATAACACCTTCATTTAGAAGAATCATCCTGTGTTTAACACATTAAAGGTGAATTCTTTTCTTATGGCCAGTTTCAGAAACCATGCCCTTTCTGTGGCTTTCCTGTGCCATTCTTACTTCACATTTTGGATGCCCTTACTTCACAACCTGAATGCTTTTTTTCCTAGGATTCTTGAGTGACTGTACCTTGTACTATCTAGTAATTTTAGTATTTCTTCCCACTCCTTTCTGGAGGCCATTCTCCCTATTTTGAAACCTTCCACAGTTTCCACAATTCTCTTTCCTTTCACTGCAGTTTATTACAGCAGTGACTGTTTTGTGCTTGCTGGCAAATGCAGCGTGGCTGAATTCATACAGAACTTTAAGAAACTTCTTAGATGTTTCTTCTGTTTGTCGTTACATGAAGGTCCCCTGTGTGTTAGTCATATGCATATGTATACATAAATTTGCATAAATTTGCACCACTATTGGGTTGGTGTATGAGAATGACTAGTTTTCTTCTCTGCATTAAGGCTCAAATGATAGGAGAAATGCTTATTTTTTTACTAGCGTCTCTTTTGAAAAACACTATAAAATGTTTGCAGATTCTCTAGATCCTAAGCAACCTTTTGATTTATAATTTCAAATAGAATTTAGTAATGAAAGAGAGACATATGTGCCCCTCCACTAACAGACCCTAGTGAAACACATTGCCTTTTATATCTTCAGATTTCTTGTCTCTGCTTTGTTCCATCTCTACTGTTTTATTCCCTTTTAAGATGGTGACCAGTATGGAAAATACTGAGATTCATTAGTACTTTTTAAGGAGGAAGGAAGTATATATATATACATATAAAAGTTTACTTTTTTACATATATATGAGAGCTGAGAGCTGAATATGACAAAGTTCTGAGACATTTCTAAAATAGACTTTTTTTCATTACTTCATTTTTTTCAGGTGAGATTTTTGTATTTTCATGAGATGTGGTGAATCTTGCAGTGGCTTTAGATGACTGAAAATTATGTTCCCAAAGCAAAAAATACAATACAAACAAATCAATATTGCCACATCATAAAATGTACATTCTTAATTTAGTTTAACAAATCTGGAGAAGATGATTTATTCTAATACTCATTCACACACTCACTGGCCTCTGTAAAGTTAAGACTGAATTCCAGCCATCATATTTAACCTGTCTCATCCTTTTCCTATAACTGATTTTGAGATTTAAAAATTCCATGACTATTCTGATGTGAAAAAAAATATAATTATTCTTCAGAAAGTTTGAATACAATAGTTTAAATTTGGTAGACAACAGAAAAAAAAAAGCATCATTCTTTTATATATTTTATGTTCCAAACCCAATAAACTATCTAAGTGATATTATAAAACTTTTTGACTACTTAAACCAGTGTAGCTTTCTTTTGCCATCAGAAGAGGTACAAGCTGGTTATTCTGAGATTTATAAAATACTATTTGAGGCAATGTATTATAACTGCTGAAAAAGACATTTATTTTTCACTGAAAAATATAAACTAAAAAAAGCCCCAAACCCTCTTTCATACTGTTCCCACAAGATAATTTAGGTCCATGATTGCAGAAATCTCAGTGCCAAATTCTTTCTCTTTGATATTTTTGCTAGAGATTTTTAATATTCTATTCCACATTTCTTTTCCTGTCTTCTCCCTATCCCACAAAAATAGTGCTATAGAATAAAACTTCAGAGCTGTGGTGCTGAAAGTTGATACTCTTATCGTCTGCTGGTCAGCCTCAGATCACAGCTGAACACATATACAGTACCCTTGAATATTTTTTTAATATGGTTATTGGAGAGAAGAATTTCCTGATATCTCTTTTCCTGTCATTCCTATTTAGCAATTGTTATACATTAATATAGAAACAGCATATGGATCTGATAAAACCTACAGACAATTAAGCTGCCCTTCTCTCTAAAGCAGTCCTGCAAAGTAAATGTATCATTTGAATCCTTGTGTCTTGCTGCATGAATGGGCAAAAGGCAGATAATAATAGTTCCCATGACCAGAAGACCCCTTCATCACTCACTACCTTCCTTGAGAAAGCCAGGAGGTCACAGCCCTCAGTGCCACAAGGAACCTGTGATAACGTGCTTGTATAAAAGGACTCAGATTTCCAAGTTACAGATGTAATAACCAAAGCATAAGCAAACAGCAAGCTGAAGACAACAGCAAATTACATTTTGAGTTCTATTGTCTTTAATTTTGTTCTGAAAAAATTAACTGAAGTTATAAAAATATTTTTTTTCAGTGGTTTTCATCTTTTGGTGTATGAGATAGCTAACTTCAATTGAGATCAATACTGTTTTTTTATAATATCTATCCTAGAATGGATTGAAGGCAGCAACCAAGAAGGAAAGGTTTCTGGGCTGGCTTCAGCCTAAGCTGTACCTAATCTAGCAACGCAGAGCTGAAAGGTTTTGGTACTGTCCTCTCCCATTCAAAGCTTTTTACAGTCAGGTAGTTTTTCACTCACTTGCTCTCTCTGCAAAAAAAAAGAATGGCCAGTCTTCCTGGAAGATTAATATTTTGGGCAGTCTGTTAGGCTTTGCAAAATTCATTCATGTGTTTGAACAATCTTTTACTTGTAGCTTCTGTTCCCACAGTACCAGCGTAACTAGACCACTGTTGTTTTCTTTGTAAAGGAACCCTGGACTTACAGCTTTTTACAGGTAAACTCAAGATGAGGATAAGCAACCATTATTGGTACTGGATATTTTTTTTTTTCAAAAAGGGAAGGTTTTCTGAACAGAAAATACAATTATACTAACCAAGAAACGCATACAGAGGGCTTTCAGTCCAAGCATAAACTGATCAGAAACTGTATCAGCTGTGCCCTCAGTTCAGCAAGGAGTAATTAGTAGCTTCCTGAGAATCTGAGGTTCCATTGAAACGTGGGTCATTAAGTATCACTGGAGACAGTAAGCTAGCCTGGGTAGCCACTGGCTTGCTCCACTGGGGAAATTCATAGGTTTCTTGTGCTGTAGTCAGTCCAAATTATTCAAGGCTAATTGGCTATTCTGCCACTGAAAGCTATTTTTGAGCTTGCTGTTTCACTGGACCCTGTACAGATTTTGGATTTTCTGATTTAAATGTCACTGACAGAGAAAAAAATGCTGGTTTTTTAAATGCTAGTTTAAGACTGTGCTTTAACTACTGCAAACAGTAGAGTCCCAATTACCAGCCCCCCTCTGAGGCAGGCTCCCTCTCTCATAAGTCATTACCTCTTGGATTGGCTCATTTGTTCAGTCATCCAGTTAGACAAATACATTTGGTACTGCCAGAGGGTGCCAGGTGGAAGGACCCTCTGCATCTGCTTAGCCATGACAGAGAGCTATCCGTGCGGGTCAGTCTGAGGCATCTGTTATAAGGAAACACAGCGGTAAGATGTTAAGTTGCCACTATGAGATGTTTTTCGTCCAGTGGGACATCTAAGTGACTTCTACTTATCTCTGCCCAGAATGGCTGCACAGCCAGGTACAACAAATCTTGATGGCAAATACTTAACAAGCTTTTTCATTTTACAGGCATTTCTTCTGGAGACTGATTAGCACAAGGACCTTACAAGACATGAGAGGCAGTTCTGTCTCAGTTCTTACATCTCAGTTACCCCCTTGTTCTCCTAGTTCTCATGTTGTGAAACAAGAGGCATCAAATAGTCTGTTTTCCTTGCCAGAACTGTTTCCGTTTGACTGGAAGAGTAGTTGATAGTTTTTGTCTAGAAAGCACCATGCCTACTGTTTATTTGTGCTCAGGCAACAGGATCTTGTCGTGCAAAGTGAGACAAAGCTTGCTTTCTTTTATGTGGAAAGACGCATTGGATGACCCCCTTGCTATGAGTCTCTGCTCACTTACTCATAGTGAACAGTACTCCTTGTGTTTATTATTTGTGTATAAATTCAAAGTGGGAAGTCTCTGCAGATAGACAAGATATGATATGGAGAGCGGAAGTAAGATCAAGTAATAACTTTGTTTTATTTATCCAGAGTTCAGTAAATTTGCTCCCCAGACTCTTAGCTTATGAATGACAGAATAAGAAAACATTTTTACTCACAGAAACAGATGCAATTTTTGCTAGGTTGTCTGACTAGCAAAGAAATCATGTCCAGTGATGGGAGCAGCCTCAGCTGAAGAAGTTACTGCAGGGAGGACTGTCCCTTTGCAGTAAGTTTATTAGAAACAACACATGCTGCAATCCTTGAACACATATCTGGGGGACTGGGTTATCTGTCCTTCCTCATTAAAACAGAATATCATTTAGGAGCATCACCACTAAAGAAAATACTGCTTTCCCTTTGGTGCTGTTCTTTAATATGTAAGGATGCAAAAAAAAAAAAAAAAAAAAAAAATTAAAAAAATAATTGTCTTTCTGTAAATTTCTATCAATAAAATCTGGACTTCAGGGTGGTCTTAAGATTTGCCCCAGCTTGGGTGGCCAGGAATACATCATTATATGTCTTTATACCTAGATCTGGCATGCCTGAGCTATGAACTTAAGTACGGAATCAATTATATACACTCAATTAAGATCTTCTTTCAAGCTGTATGTCAAGCTGTATATTATTTAATTGAAGTTTTGGGAAGGTAAACTGTAGTCAAAGTAAATTCTGGAGATGGCATCTGCAGACAGCTGGGGAGGCCTGAAGAGCTTTTCAGTGTAGACAATTGTTGTACATGGAAGTCTGACAAAAAGTGCTGAGACAGGGAACCTGACAGTCAACTAGAAGTAAAATCTAGATGCTTAAAGCTGGAAATCGTGAATGATCTGCCTGAACAAAATGAGTCTGAGAGGATGCTGAGAGCTGAACATTGTTTCCTAAAAGGGAAAATGGGGATCGTTTAAGAGAACCCAGCAAGGAAGGTAACTAACTAATCTCAAAATCAAATCAAATCAGAGGACATTAAAAGATGGACAACAAAAGAGATTGAGGATAGAGAATTTTTTTTATTTCTTTCTTAATGCCATAATCCTTAGGAAGTGTGCTAGAAGAGGCTCTGGAAGGAAATATTATTTGAACCTTGGTGACATTGATCTGAGGAGCCTTGCAGCCATTGACTAAGGGAAAAAATATTGCCCATATAGACAACTCAGTTATAAGGAATTATGTCAGCAGAAATTAAGATTTTTAAAAGTACAGTATGAGGACAGAGACAATATTTTTCATTCTACTGGAAGGATGGGAACTCTCTCTACACAAAAAACTCCAGTATTTTGTGCTTTTCAGGGGGCAAAACCTGTATGAACGATGAGTTTCTAAAAAATACTGGAGATAGATACATTATATTTATATTTACACCAGGGCAGAATAAAAGGCAAGATGTTGTTTATTTCTATCACCATAATGTACTACAGCAGCAGAGGTTACATTATTAATACTAGTTTTCTCTGTTCAATACCAGATATGACCATGATATTAATTTATGTGATACAGTAATTCCTGTGGAACATATCTGATCTTCAACTTAGAGTTTATGAAATATCCTCCAGTACAGCTCTTTTTTAGCACTTGCAGAATTGAAAAAAAATATAATAATAAATCAAGTCTCTAATTAAAATTACGTGAAGTTTGCACAATTTTCTGTTAACAAGATCATTTGTTGAGTATTTTTCCCATATCTAGTGCAGCTTGCTTTAACTTTTTAGCCCTGCTTTTCCTCAGGGAAAGTACAACAATCTATCAGGAACACACAGCTTGTGTTAAAGAATACTGAAATGTTTATCAGTCATTTTACAAAGGGCATAATCAATATTTATTCCAGTCACAATTAATATTCTGCAAACACAGGGCACATCATGTCCTTCTGAACCCAAGCAGATTTTCTTTGTACAAATGCAATTTTATAAACTGTTAGTTTAGCTGGCTAAAAGTAACAAATTAAGCTAAGCCTATGAACTAGTTTCCTCATAAAACAAACCTTGACCTTTAGCTAGGAGGGGAGAGCAAGAAGAGTGAACATTTTCTGCATTAATTAACCAACTAAATAAAGAGCTAAATAAAAAAAAACTCAAATCCCAAACCTGACACTTTCAATGAGAGCATCTCTGAAAGTTAGTGTTTGGGTGTCAGCAAGAATAGAAGGTTTGTATAAAAAAAGAAATTCACAACAAACTGTGAAACCTTTGATAATAGAATGTTTTTCATTTGTATTTCACTGACCTCAGAGACTGAAATTCTATTCATAAGGCAGTTTACAGAACACATTTGTGCCCCATCACAAATATTAAATTAATCACAAAATGAAATTATTTAGCCACAAAACAGTTTTGTCTTAGGTGAGGTAGATTCTGATTCTGATCTCATTTACAATGGTTTTACATCAGTGTAATTTGATTTCACTGAAGCTTATGCTGTATAAAAGAGAAAAGAACATGGCTCATATTTTCGGCATGGTCATAAATTGCACACAATTGAAAAAAGAGAAATTTCTACTCTGGGAAGAAATCCATGCAAATGCATTTTGCTAAAATTGGGCAGCCTGTTTAGAGGGTGCTATTTATATATATTTTTTTTCTATAAGCTTAGCTCCAACGAGAAAGGATGCTAGATTTTCAATGCAAATGACTCCAAATCAGTCATATGATTCAGTTTTTTTAAGGATTTTTAGGAGAAAATAAAAAAAAAAAATCTAGAGATTTTCCAAAAGAGGAACATCTTATTTAGAAAACATCACTTTGGGATATTTGTATTTGTTCAGTCCATATTACGCAGGTATTTATCAGTAGTCAGAACAGAAAAGCAAGGTGGAATAGGATACTCAGGCTGTTGCAGAGCATCTTACTGGTTGGGACCAATTAAAATCATGTTGTTTACATGAGACAGAGAAGCATGGTTATGCTGTTCATGTTGAACTGCTCCTCAAGGTCTTGCCACATTTTAGCCAGCTCCAGCCATATCTTAGCCAGGTTTTTGCTTTATTTTTTATTATTTTAATTTTTAAGCCTCCCAGTTATCAGCACATGAGTTGCTACCTGGGTCCCTTGCAGTGAAGGCTGTAAGCTGCAGGGTCCTACAAAGACATTCAAAGGATAGCAGCCTTACCTCCTCCTCTCTTCTCACTTGGGCAAGAGGAGCTTCCTCTTGGGTGCTTGTCAGGTAAGAAACATGCTTCTGCACATGCCCCTGCATGATTCAACAGGAGGTCAGAGGTACACTCTAATCTGTCATGCATATATACATGACACATTCAGTAGGATCTGAATTAAATTTTAGGGGGGTGGGGGAAGAAAAAAAGAAGAAAAAAGAAAGAAAAAAAGACTTTGGACAGAAGGAAAGAAATTCAGTATTTCCTGTGAATTGTTTTCCTGTGTAAGGGAACAAGAGCTGCTAAACGTGCACGTAGCTTGGCTGTGACTCTTCCTTCGGAAACACTACATAGGAAATCACTAGCTAACCCACATCCCATGTCAACTCCATAGGTCAGTGCCTGTCCATCCAGCCACTGCAGGTGACTTGAAGAAGAAAAGGCTTTCAGATTACTATAGAGCTATGAGCACCTAACCAGAATCACCTTTTTTCAAAGTCTCCTCTTGACTGCATTAGGAAATTCTGCTCTTCGTTACCTCCCCTGCCTGCATACACATGCACCCATGCACCTGGAGCATCAGCTGCTCTGGTGCCCATGGCTAGGCACATGGACGTCCCCTTTCTGTGCCAGCACCTTATTCACTAAGGTGAATTTCTTTCCAGGAGTCAGCCTCAAATTCTCTTCTGGGTCTGGCCTGCAACCTCCCATGATCAGCTTTACCTCCCTTACAGAGAGCAGAGGCCCCAGCAGGACAAATCCACCAGCATCCTCAAGGTGCTCAGACTGCAGTGGTAGGGGTATACAGCACCTTGGCTTGGTTTGTGGTCAAAATGTGCTTCCAATGACTTGTGACAAGGGGTAGCTCCTGCCATTGCCTTGCCCACACAAGTGCTTCTGTGGTCACCGTCATGCCTATTCAAATGGCAAATATTACCTGAACTGGCAATCACATAACAAATTTAATGTTAGACACCAATAAAAAGTGTGGAGTTTGATGTAAGATCTTTCTGTTTAAAATAGAATTCACCTAGACTTTGAAACCGCCTGTTCAATGAAAACATCCTTTTCTGACGCAAATCGTCAATGTACAGAGCAGGAAAGAGTTTCCCTTCCTACTAAGGGAGCAGAAATAATAATAAAAAGACAGAGGTGATTATTCTGATGAAAAGCAAAAGGAATCCTTCAGCTTATAAATCATCTCTTTTTTTTGATACTCTCGAACAAAATTTTCAGGGTAAAAATGGACTCTACTAAGGTATTTAGGGCTCTAGCTTGGCAGCATACTAAGGTATTCATTAAAGTGATTTAAAAATAATGAAGTGTAGTTGCTGGGGCTTCATGCTGAAGGGTAATTTTTGTTGTATTATCTGCATTTTTTAGGAAGTAGATGGAATGTATAAGAGCTCTAAGAATACCGGAGAAAAAATAAGATAATATTATTTTTTAAATATAGGTGAAACTAAAAGAAAAAAGTATCCTTAATGATGCAGAATGGTTTATACAATAAGATTCTAATCTATATGAATAAGGGGAATAAAATGAAAGATTTCTAAAAATGGAAAATGGAAGAAAATTTGTCTGAAGAGGAAAAAGCTTCCAACAGCTATTCAGTTGGAGGAATAACCTATAAACTCAGTGCAGAAAGAGGCCTGGGGGGTAACAGATAGCAAATTGTACCTGAGTCTGTAATTTGGTGTGCCTACAAAATAGCACTGGCTCGCAGGTTTGTGCTTTGCAAATGCAGAGATGAGTAGTCAAAGAGCAGAGAGGTAACCCATGCTCCCTTGTCACTCTGCCACAGGTATATGGAAACCTGACCCTGTTTCTTGGTTCTGTGTTCCCAGAAATGCAGTGATGAATAGGAAGGAGAGAACTCAGGAAAAGGCTTAGAAAAACTTGAAGCAAACAACTTATAAAAAAATCAAAATAAATTAAAAAAATAAATAATTTGGCAGTGAGATGCCTGGAGAGCAGGTGGTGGGCATAAAAGATGGTGACCTACAAATATTTGCTGATTAAATTGAAGGGTAAATACCATTATAGTACTGCATAAGTATTTCTCGGGGAGGGCAAACAACTCCATGGAGTGACAAATATTCCAATTTATAAAGCAACATTTACTTACAGATATCATAGGGTAAATATTTTTGGAGTGTAAATATTCCATGGAAAAATATTGTTCGGTGTTCTGCATAGAACAGTAGCTAGGACAAAATTAATTAAATAAAAACCGATTATTTGTCAGGTAGAACAGCAGTATGACACTGCAGAAATCTCATTATATACCCAAACATATTATGAGGAATTTCCTACACAGTCTACTTAAGAATATGTGGGCTGCCCTGAATTCCATTTTGGTAGAAAACCTAAACAATAAGTCCCACCAACACAAGGAAATAACATCACACTGTCAATTAACGACCAACCCCCTTCTTTTTTGCAACAAACTTGGATGTTGGCAAAGCACTGACAGCAGCTTAATTTAAGAGATCCTGATTTTTCTCCAAGAGATTAGCCCCCACCTCATAGAGTTAAATGAAGTGAATTTAATATTGCCTCTAGCCAAAGCATTCTTATTCTGTCTTTATACCCACTAACATTGTAAATCCCCATCATTCATGTGTCAAGACATCCCCAAAAAACATAACATCAAGTGAAAGTAAATTCTTCAATTAATTGCAGAGGTGGAATATCACTCTGGAGGTCTCTAGCCCAGGACCTCTGCCCAGATCACAGTGCACCAAAGTGGTTGCTGTGGGCTGGGTGCACCCATCTAAGGATGGAGACAACCTTACACACTGTCTTTAGGTGAAGTAAAGCACTGCACCCAAACCAGTAAATCACTGCTGGTAATTCCACAATTGTGTCTCAAGTAGACATTAAGGCTAAGCATCCATCTAAAATCAAACAAGGAGATTTCAGAATCAATCTGCAAGGTCAGATAGTACCATAGACAATTTAGTAATCTTATACTTTAGCAAGTAGTTTTCTGGAACACTTGGATCAAATAGTGCAGCAGTCTTTTAACTGTTAAGAAAAAGTAGGGATTTATATTATTAACATGCTTATTTCACGCAAAACAGTACTGAAAACTCAGTGGAATACAAAAGATTTACCGAAGGAAGAATGACTGATGAAAGAGATTACTGAAGAATGTAACACTTCATAAGGTATTTTTACTACTGGCCTCTTCCAGCTCTCATCCTTCCTTATACGATTCTTTCTTTTATGATTAGTCCAGCACATGGCCTTGTGGTTTTTAAAAATGTGTGTGACATTTTTCCATATAAGAAAAGACTTGCTGGACTCTTTAGAAAAGTAAATATTGTATAACCTATCATAATAATCAGTTATTATCCCCTTTTCTTCTTCACCACATGGAGGACAAGGTTTACCATAGTCTAACAAGCTTATTTCCTAAGTTTTCTCCTGTAGCTGTATTACAGACAGGGAGTTACGCAGTGTGTTATCCATGCTGCTTATTTGACTTTGTAGACTGCCTCCCCATTTCCAGCTAGTTCTTTCAGTTTATGCAGAGGCAAAGCCTTCAGATTTTTTCCTGGGTTTCTATTGTTTCAGCATCTCTCATATTCTCAAAAGCATTCCTACCTTATTAGGCATGCCTAATGTTAATTGGGTCCCTAAAAATGCAGCCACATTTCCTTACACTGGCACATCAGTATTAATGGATGCTGCATCTTGTGCAAGACCTTCAGCAATTCGTACAGCTTCTGCTGACTCCACAAGCTGTGTTTACTGGGTGTCGTGCAGTGGTTTGATAGTAAGACACCTGCAGATGTCTTTGCCAGGGCAATCAGATCAATGCCATCACATGTGGGTTCCTTTTACACCTGCCACCTCATCTTTCAGCATTCCTGCTTTCAGGAGCGCACCATTTTAACTATGGGGTGCAATGTGACTTTTTCTGCTCAACAAAGAGCAGCTGTTTGGCCCCACACTTAGTTCACCAAAGACAACAGGGAGAGGAAGTTTCTCTAGCAGCAAAGCGTGATGTCTGAGAAGTAGGAGGTGAATGCCTGCCAGGACCTCTAAAGTTAGACTCAACAGAGAATTTGGAACTATGTTTTAGTGGGAAGCAATCTAGGCTTGGCAAAGTAGGGGTGCTTGAGGAACTATAAAGGTGTTTTTCATCTCCAACATCTGTGATTCTATTACACTATGACTAATCTCACCTTGCTTTAATATTCTCTCCTGTAACCTGTTCCATGTACTTATTGCCCTTTCAGTAATGCAATTATCTAAGAATCGATGGCCGTCTCATCCATACTAAACACTGCAGTAGGATAAACTACGTTATTTCTGAATCATCTGCAATAATAGATTGTGAAGTCTAGAGCAGAATATCTCCATTTTGTATGAGTTGTGCCTCTTAATTTCATTTGCCTCATTTTCAATTAAATCACCAGTGTGTGCCCAGGGGTGCCAGAGGATGGAAAGGGAAGAAAATGGAGTAAAAGACAGAGATTAAAGGAATATAAATGTGTTTTATGAACCAGGTGAACATGGGATTAGACATGAAACAGGTAAGGGAGAGAAAATAAAATGAGGGTGAAAAAAAAGAAAAATCCTTAGCACTGAAGGAAGATGTACTCACTGGATTTTAACAGTGGGACACAGAACTTTCATTTTGATATCTTTAAATCAAGTCCATGATGTGGATGTACTCACTAAAACCCATTTAGATTTTAATTGCTATAGATTGTGAGGAATTTGTTGGTGACTTCCCAGTTTTTGCTGGACAGATGTTATATACACATCACAAACTCCACCATCATAATTGGTAGCCTTGTTGACAAGCTTCAAAGAGATGCCAAATCATGAATAGTTGTGGAGACTCAGCTGCCCAAAATGAAAATCCTTAATGCATTTTGTCGTGTATAATTGTGCTAAAGTGGTGCCAGGGAAGTGCCATCAATATGAAGTTAAATGCCAGCAGAAGCTAAAGGTCTGGAAAAAAGGGCCAGATCAGATAACCTTATAAATGCTGCACAGGAGGTGGGATGGAACCAAAAATACAGAGTGATGAAGAAAGAGAAACAATACTTTGACGGAAAATTATTTACTAGAAATATTTCCCTACACTATTCTAGCTTTCTCTGCTGATAAAAGATCTCATTGTATTTCTTTGATGCATCACAGGATGAAAAACCCACCCATGGAATGCAATTTGGATACATTTGAGCAGGCAAGAGAGAAAAAAATCATGCTTTAAAGTCCCAGAAGAAGAAAGGAAAAAAACTCTACAAACAAAAATGATAGCAAATGACTGTACAATAGACATGAACAATCTCAAGAAATGCTTATTACATAGTGCTATTAAACACACCAAAAAGATTAAACGAAGACCAAATTAAGGACAGAAGAAATGGTGACAGAAATAGAGGATAAGGCAAGAGAGAGGGAAACCATAGATCAGTAGGATGGAAAAGGGAAGTGGCAAAGAGGGAAAATCTAACCGAAAGAGAACAAGAAAATACTTCAATTGAGTTGTTCATTTTTTTCAGACTGTTGCCATGTACCTTTCCCAGCCAGACTGCACAAAGGTACTGCTTGCTGCTGTACCTCTTGTTGTTACACCGTTTCTTCTTCAATGTGAAAATATTATTGAAATCCCACTCCCACTGCTTCCCAAGTATTGCACATGCTATCACCAGTGTTGCCTAATTGCTTAATGCTCTCAGAACGTTAATGGACAAGTAATGTGTGTAGGAGAGCCCATTTTGTAGATTAGATTTCTTAATGGACTTTCTGGAAGCATGAGAAGTAATTAATCTCCACAGTAACATACTGTCACCTGCTGCTGTGGTTTTCAAAATGTCTTTTACCAGCACAGCACTTTTTGTTTGTACAGTGTTGCATTCATTTGCTTTCTGAATACTGGGGTGGTGGTGGTGGTGTGTGTGTGCGGTTGTGAAATGTGTAACTTCTCTTACTGTTGCTTCTGCAGGAAGAAAGATCCATGATTCCACACAAAACATGCATATTTTCCTCCAAGGTTACATCAAGTGGCCAGCAGCTTTTATGTCATTCTTTGCAATTTTTCTGGTGACTTCACAGCTGAATATTTTTTTTTTCCTCTCTAGTGTTTGACAGTCCAGTCTCTACAGCCATGTAATGCCGGACGTGCTTTCCAAACAATCCACAGAACCTTCATTTGGCCCCAAGATAAGCAAAAACCCAACTGTGATTACCTGCTGAATTCAGTGAGAGTTTACAGTTATAAAGGACTTTAAAAAAACAACCCAGTAGTTTAGGCTTAGTACAAGACATATGTTGGAAAGCTTTAGTGTTTCATAAATTCATTTAAATTCCTTCAGTAAGTTAAAAAAAATCCCATGATTCTTTCTGATGTTGTTCTGATCTCTAGTTGATGAAACTGTAAAATTCCCTCAGTGCTAGTATATGTGTAGCAGCAATTGCAGAATTGGAGGCATTTGGCAATTCTTGGAATTGACTGCATGACACATGTTGTTAGCGTATTACAAAAGTTCTGTTGTTCCTTTTAAAGAGGAATATTCTTTGGCATATCCATGGTTTTAGATGAGAGAGAAGAAATTTGGAGCCAGAAAAGTTATGAATACTAAGCCAATGTTGTTCTGGGCTTGTTTGGCTTTTTTTTTTTTTTTTTTTAAGAAGAGCAAGATGAGCTTCTAAATCACATTTTAGCATTAGTATCCAGCTGAAGAAGGCTCTTTTCTTATTATTCACAATGGAATAAAGTTGTAACAAATAGACTTTGGAAAATAGAGAACAAAACTTCCAAAACAGAATAAAATATTGAATATTGCACACTTTTTACTGTGTACTGACACGATAATTAATGCCACAAAATAAGCTGAAGTAGGAGTCCAAAATGCATATGTTGTTTTAGGATAACAGTTATATAGAAAAAAAACCTTCTTGAGTAGTTATCCCATTTTCCTATGGAGACTGCAGCTTGCATAATAATACTGTCAATGTGCATTGGCCACCACACGCTTTTGGATGCTTCCCCTTCCCAGGTAACTTTGGACCATTGGCAAATTGTGACGTTTTTTGTTAAAGGGTAGAGGCCTCAAGGATGGATCATTAAGCATTTAAGAAAGTCATACTACCTGGGAGATGGAGCAGGGAAGAGGGCCCCACGCATCTCACATATATTAGCAGCTGCAGCAGAAGCTCATGCCTTGATAGACAGAAGCAAATCTGCATTTGAGCAAGGTCTGTGTCTTCCCATGGGGAGTCTCATAGATGCCTCCCTGGGACACACTGAAGTCAGTGAAACACGAGGCTCATCTCTGTATGAGAAAGAAATGCTTCCTAAGGAGACAGGCTGGGTTAAAAATGGATTATAAGGGAAAATCATCCTTTCATCTCTGTTTCTGTTTAGATTTGAGGGCAAAGATTTGACTACTGCCACTTCAACATTACTTGATACATAATGAGTTAATTAATAAATGAGAGCCGTTTTAAAAATTAGATTTCTTTTCTTAACAGTGCTGGAGAGGAAAAGTATTTTAAAATGGGTTTATCTTTAGTTTTCAACTTAATTTTACCTATTTGGGAAAATACGAGCATGCAGCTAATGACAAGGGTAGAACCTCTGGCCTGCTAGCCTTTACTGACATGAAGCCATCTAACGATGTGCTGGTTTTCTTAATGGAGAGGACAGTACAGTTCCTTGCCATTATTCTGAGAAGTGTTGACTTGCGTGGTCTAAGGTAAGTAAAGAGCAGCTTTCAGCAGAGATGCATTTAGAGACCTTTTTCTGGGTCAGGAAAAGGGGGAGAGAGCCTGAGTGTGTATGGTTTTGGCAGAAAAAGGACAAGTTCACATCTGCTCTATGGTAAATTACAGGGAGGGAACCTACTGCCTGGGGGCAGAGTATATTTCTGTCTTGTTTTCTCAGTTACTGCATAGAGATCTTGGCAACTGATAGATCAGTCATTGACTGTGTGAGAGTGTGAGAGAGACTGCACAACTAATTTGTGCTTGGGCAATGCTCTGCCCCTTGCAGACAAACAGCATGTTATGGATGGAATAGCTTCTTTGCTGGGATTCCTGGCACTTGAATATGGGTTACATGAAAGAAGCAAGCTCATTTGTCCTTTACCCTTGAAAGGATTTGATGAAAACACCAGTCCTCCTCTTCCAAGATCAACATTTTTGCTATAAAGCCCCTCATGTGCTGTGTTTGTTTTCAATAGGCCTCTGCTCTCTGCAGCCTTTAGGGGTAATAGGAAGCCCTTCACTGCTTCTTTTTGTTTTACATAAAGAACAGCATATACACCAATCTCACACATGTATAATTCCAAAATGCAACTAATGTGCTGCATTTGAAAGTTGTTCATATTCTAGCAGCAATGCCATTGATTCATTCCTTTCTGGGAACACACCTTTATATTCTATGTTGCTGCATTTATTTCAAATCCATTGCCACACTTAGTTTTGTCTAGTAATAAGTATACCCTAGGAGTGGTTTCCTTTTTGTGTTGAGTATATTCTTTTTGAGTGAGCCTTATGACCTAGTTTGACAAAGATTTTTTTCCAGAGAAAGTGGCAGCTTACATGCTCTCCCAACACTGGAAGCTTTTTTCCAAGTCTCAATGTTTCTCAGAGTGCAAATATTTTTCTGGGACAGGGTAGAGAAAGTAAACCAGAAACTAGGAAAAAGGTTAGCTTTTAACCCATTCCCCAGTCTACTTCACCGTACAGCTCCCGAGCTGGCATAGCTGAGCAGTACATAGTTTGGGATGAGCACTCAGGGGTTACTTAACCTAGCAAAAAGAAAAGCTCGTAGCCCTGTGGATGTGGGGTAATTTTGCTGCCCTGGAGTAAAAACCAGCTTGAACATTTTTTGATATTTAATGCTCGGGACAAAGCAATTTCTTCCATATTATATAAGCTTACACATGGCTAAATGTGATCATCTCATCTCTCTGACTTCATTTGCCTGCCTGCGACAGGGGTAGTATATACACATCTCTTGTGGAGGTGATCTCCAATCACTTTTTGTAAATAATTTGGCAGGCAAAAAACACTGTACAGTTGCTAAGCAAGTACGATTTCCCTGAGATTCTGAAATGAGGACTCAGATGTGTAGTGCTTGTCCTCTGCATGGAGAATTACACTGTTCAGGGGAGCCACTGTGAGCCTTTTCGAACGAGCTGGTTCCCCACACAAGCTGGTCTTGTGTTACACAGTGCTGATGAGTTAACCTCAGAAAATGAACGTGTGGTGACTTGGCTCTGAGTGAGTGATGGGGAACAAGACACTAAATGAAGCTGTTACATCTCCCACAGAGCTGAAACTCTTTTGTAACATGGCAGAGAAATGGGGAAGTCTCAAAGTGTTTCACTCTCAGAATGTAAAGTAAAAAAATATCAGACAGAAAAGGCAGCTTTATTTTTGATGATAGCTTGATCTTAAGCAGCTTTCTGTTAACTTGGGCAGAGGTTGTTAAAGGTGAAATTGTAGTACTGACATTTGAGTGTTATACTCTTTGTAGATATAAAATATAAGAGTGATGCAAGGGCATGAAAACAAGCTGAAAGCAGCAGATCACCCACAAGGTTTGTGTACTTGACAGTTTTAACTGAGCTTCTGCTAAAAGACTAAATTTTGGGAGGGGAGTAAATATTTCAGTCTTTTCAAAGCTAGTTCTTCATTTGGTTAAGCATTTGCTTAACCAAAACAAGTCTATGGGTCAGAACAATTTTTATTTGAGGCAGATGATGAAAACACTTTATGACATTTTGCTCTATATGCCTCACCGTGTATCTCAGTGGAGATAAAGGTGCCAAATTTGGGGCTATGACAGATAGTTAATCACAATGGAAGGAAGCATAGAAACTTAAGAGTTTGGGTGAGTAGAAAAGCATGTAAATGGCAAAAGCATTTGGCTTAGAACAATAGGTAATGAAGTAGACATGAAAAACAACATTTTGGGGGAGTTAAAATATGGTTTCATCAAATAAATATTTTCCTAAAGTTAAAACAAGGGAACTGTTCAAGGAAAGAGAAGAGACCAAAAGATCCCAACCTATACTTAGCTCAGGATTTAGGATAGTTTCTGTTCTTGTAAATTTGAGACGAAAGCAAAGGCTGTACAGAAAATAATTGTTCTGGGCATGCTAAAGAAGATCCAGCAGCTAGTAAGCTGTGTGTTTACTGGAGGGAAAAATACTGTTCTCCTTTGCCTTAGTAAGGAGACAAACCAGTGAAATATGGGCATAAAAAGGAATCAATTTCCATTTCCTGTGAGGCAGAGTCATTCTCAGAAAGGTAGCCAACATATTGAAAGCGATAAAGCAGGCCGATTCAGCAAGGCTCCTTCCTTGTTTTGCCATAGGAATGCTGTTTAGCATTTCGAATACATTATGGGAAAATAGCAAACCTTTACGATGGTAAGCAATGAGGCTAAACTTTTTGCAGATAGCATTTCATCTGTGGAAAAGCACACCTGGGAGAAGAGTGGGCATAGAGAAGTATACAAGTATTTGATTTAAAAAAACCTGTCCAGATCCCTTGGAAATGTGGTCTGTGATCACCAGAGTTACGAAACAAAATTCTGTAAATAAGTAATTAAGAAATAGAACAGGGTGGCTGGCATAGCCTATTTTTCACCCCTCTAACCAAAGCACTGATAGATAGGTTGTTACTTAAATGCCATATGATGATGACTACTAAGATGTTAAGAAAGCTTTATTAAGAGGATGTCTGAAAGTCAGGAAAGTACTGAAAGATCTCAAAACAGTAGAAGGATATTTGATACTGTCACCTTATGAATCATCATTAAGAAAACTACAAAGGGTCCATTGCATATGGCAGAAGTCAAATAAGAATCAAATAAAAAGATCAAGGTTAGTGGCTATGGGTGGGACAAAGCTGCCTGAAGTGCAGTAAGTCTAGAGCTGTGGATGGATATAAAAGTTCCACAGGGCTGAGCAAGACTGTTCCTGCATATTGACAGTTACGGATAAATTTAGTGATCTCACAAATGATATACATTGTTACAATTACTTAAAACTGAGTTCCCATTTTAAGCTTTAAAAGGTCAACTCAAAGGTCTCCCAAACAGCGGTTGGTTACTTGCTTTCTTTCTTGTAAGACAATAATTAGAAACATCCTTTTGAGAATGTGTTTTCAGATGCCAGGTAATCAAAGCTCAGTTGTGCATAGATATAGCCTTTTTCTTTTTTTTTTTTTTCCACAATAACAAATGAAAATAATTACTTTAAAGTATCCACTCATGAGAATAACTCTGCTCATCAGTCTAATTGCAAGCAGACACTGTCTTTTCATCACAATAAATTCCCAATGGTTCATTAGCTTCTATAAGAGGATGAAATGGATCATCTTGTTAACATTGACATTGTTTTAAATGGTTGATTTTGCTTATGTGTTGGAACTTGCAGTGTACCTGTAGAACAAAAATAATTAATTAATTAAGGAAGTGTTTGGAAGGCAATAGCAGAGAGGGTAGACTAATATTTTCTGCAGATCCCAGGTCTACAGCGTGACTGAAAGCTGAGAAGTGGTTTAAACAAATATAGTTTTGAGTATTAAAGTGCTGAATTACCAGCACTCCCCTGAAGAACAATTACTTGCTAAGTCATAGTAAGTCACTTGTTTTCAGTCACAGATTATTTGATTTTCCCTTGTACATGAAGAAAACATGAGAATAAAAATAAGGAAACTGTGCTTTTAGTATTTTCATTATGATCACAGAAACATCCTTGAAGGTGTAGCACTCTCCTGGCATTTATATTCTAGACAGAACTTTTCCAGCCCTCGGGTATCTGTTGTTACCTAACAGGAGGGATGTGGTCATTATTTTGTTTTATCAGCTTTTCTTTCTCTCCCTTTTGCGGGGATTTAAACACACTGTGTTCTCAATGAATCCTTCAGTCCATTTCCCTGGCTGAGGCTGGCAGTATACTCTGTGGATCTGACAGAGGGATTTTATCATGGACCTGGCTCTGCATGCAAATTAGGGCTGTTAACTAGGGAAGGTCAAGGAGAGAGAAAAAGTTAGTATAATAGCTGGAAAAGAAATAGGAAGCACCCAAGCTCTGATTCTCTTTCTTACTTTATCTTTCCTAAGAGTAGCTACTAACTGAACTGATTTTTTAAAAAACATGGGTTTTTTTTGGTGTGCACCTCTGAGAAAGAAGAGCCAAGGTCATTGTTTCCAATTTATACCTTAAGACTCTTAACTTTTGCCATAGATATGGGATGCTAGTTTATTTATTTTGGAGGATAATCCCTGATCATTGTAAACTCAAAATACAATATAGCTCACTTACGACAAAATAAGGTTAGTTTGAGGATTAAGTTTTCCCTATTACATTGCTAAAGCTCACATATTTGATTCTGTTCCTTAGTTCTATCACCTAGACTGATTGATATTTTAACATCAAGCGGGCAAAACTGCCACTCAGGTTTAAAATAAAGAAATAAAGATATTTCTCTTTCTGGTCTTATCTTCCTTGCAGCTCCCTCCTGGCTTCTGGTTTATTTTGATACTATCTATTCCATGGCAGCTCAAGCAAAATCCACTTAGAAAATTTAGTTTTCGAATGCAGTCCTAGCCCCTGTGGGAAGACTGGGTGCTCTTCCATTGACGCCAAGGTTGCCTCAGTATGAAGGAGTGTACATGTGTCCTGAGCTACAGCTGCCCATGCAGCTGCTGGTGAACCCTCCTGGGCTGTCTTGTGAGACTCCCTCCGCCGTTCCCATCTTATACCCTCCAGTGGGACATCCACAACTCACACAGTGAAGCGGTGATGCAGTGGCTTCTCTCCTGTATTTCAATGTCAAATGCCAGACATAGCTGACTGCTTTCCGAAGCCCTGGGAAGGCTATCCAAAGTGACCAAGACCCTTACCCCACCCCAAAACCGAACACTCTGTCATGTGGTCAGTACGTTACTGTGCCCCGTGTTACACAGCCCAACATGCAGATGTTCTCACACAGACCAGGAGAAAAGTAGAAAGATCTTTCTGAGAAAATATACCTTCCCTTGGAGCATTAGAAGCCAAGTTCTGCCAGTTTTACCTCTGGCGGCAGCTCTTTACTCAAGTGATGAAATGAATGATCTTCTCTGTGGTGCTGTATGACACAAGTGAAGGCACAGGACTTCAGCTGTATGTGGACAGCCCTTTGTAACACTCCTTATGACAAAGAAAAAAAAAAAAAGCTTGAAAGAATCCTAACAGCTTCAGATACCTGCACCTTTCACAGAGCCAGGGACTGCTCCAGCCATCGTATGGATGGTGTAATTCTATCCCCAAAATCTGAAGGTCCTGTGCTATTACTGCATAGTAGCCTGATCTTTCAGGATAATCTATTTCTCCTGCCTCCTCTCTTATACCAGAATACAAAAGCCTGTGAGGTGCCCACCCTGTGAAAAAAGTGGAGAAGAGAAAAAGGCCATATACTGTTCTTAGATAAATGGTCATTACCACTCTGACAAGTATTCTCTGGTCTTTTTGCAAAGTGTGGTTGCAGGATCACACAAGTCAAAAGGGCTCACTGGCCTTTTCCTGACAACAGTTAGAATAGTGCTTGTCTTTTTTTGGGATCGATGACATTTAATATTTCTGTGTGTTTTTCTGTTTACTAGGGCTTGAAACCATAAATAAAGTTGCTGACCGTTTTATCCAGGCAGAGACAACATCATATGCTAGTATCAGCTTGAATCTTCAAAAGATGAGATCTTCTAAGGGGCTGTAAATATCAACCTCTGTGCTGCTGGCTGTGCCCTGGAGAGGAGCAACGGCCGCTGTGCTCTGCTTCTAGTGTAGAGCAGATCCTACCCTCAGATCTGAGCTCTCCATACAAAATGAGAGCAAGGCTATGCTTAAATAGGTGTTTCAGGCAAGCTTCAGGCATCCCTAGGGGTGCATGAAAGGCTGGGTCTGTGGCTTCCCACGAGGCCGGTTGAAGCATACCTACTTGCGATGCAGGCAGCTTGTGCTCAGCCTCATGAAACACCCAGCTCTGAAGGCACGTGCTTTTAGGAAAGATCCCACATCTGGCTCATCTGCCAGATGTGCCCCTTTCACAGAAACACCTGGGACTTGTGGGCAGCCTCTGTTTGGTCTCTCCTTTTTGATACCATTAAAGCGGTGGTAGGTAGGCATTAGTCTTTAAAACACACAAGACTTTGGCCTCTCTGTCCGTGTCACCTAGGGTATAGCACAGATGCAATACAAAACCCCCTGCCTAATCTGCATTATGATATGCATTTTCTTTCTCTTTACATGATACCTTTCTCCCAGCTAAAAAAAGGTACCAAAATGACTGAGAAAAAGCTTTTGAGGCCTTCTAAAACCTCATCCACTGTGTTTGAAACCACAGCTTCCGTAATGAAATGACACCACCATTTAATTCTGTGGAATTAATTAGCATTGGTGCTCCCAAGTTCTGTTACCTCAAACCTTTTCTCCCTTTAGTAAAACTAACAAAACTAACTGCAGTTGCTTTCCCTGCCACCAACATATTGCAAGCTATTAACGGCAGCCATTAACTGCAGCTAGAGAAACAACACTGCTCTGTTCACTTTACCTGCAATCCATGAATTATGGACCTGGGTGAAGAGATCTATAAAAGTACTGTAAATGACTTCTCAAAATACCTGTTGATTTCAATGTATTGGACTCCCCTGTCTCAGTCCAGCCACACAGCGGCTCTTTGGCCACTAACTTCACCTACCAGCGCACCTTTGTGCATTTGTGGATTTTCCACCTTGTGCAATAGGATGGGGAAGAAAAGGCTCATTTTTTATGGTTGTTATTGTTGCTGATATACACATGAATTTTGGTCAAGGGAAGAGAATGATTTGATCTGTCAGGATGTGAACTCAGTGCCAAATGGTAAGTAGTACAAGATGTTGTTATGAAAAAACTCATGTTCAGGACAGTCCATGGAATATTACTCTGGATGCTGGCAGATGTGGAGGGGGTCTAGGATGATTCTGAGTTGTTACTCTCGTGTCAGTCTCGCTCCAAAGACATTGCCCTTGATTTATCTCCACGACTTTTACACAGGGAAGTAAAAATGAGTCCTGAGGCACCAGCAGTCACTGTCACTGGAGAAAGAGGGCATTAACAGATTAAGGGTTGTTCGTCATAGACATCCAGAGGGTAGAGGCACACAGGCCTCCTGCACAGCTGGGGTTATTTCAGTAAGGACTCTTCACAGGAGAAAAGCAAAATGCAGTGATCATGTGTCCTTGAAGCTCCATAGGACCTGAGAGCCAGTCTCTGGAGAAAAGTATTAATTATGGACGAATCTGAAAAGAAATCAGAAATATTAGTTTGATCCAGGGCATCCAGTTCTTAATCCGTATCTCAGCTGTTGCAACATCCTTTGGAAGATTTAATATGAAATCCAACTCTGGTGGTGTACAAAACTGTCACTGAACTATGCCAAATATAAAATTTTTAATAAGGTTACTCTTCTGTTTTATGGGATGCATCTGAATAATGGTAGGACATGACTACTTTTCAGGGTTGCATCATTTATCAAAAATGATAAAAAATATTTTAAAATCCCTTAGAAGCCAGATGTGAAAAATTAAAGAATTTCTGATGAATAAACTTGTCTCCAATTAACTTAAGCTGTGCAAATCCTTTAGACGAGACATTGAAATGTTTTTGAGACACTAAGTTCATTTGGTGAAGTCTAGTAACAGCATAAGATTTTCCTGAACAACCTGATTTTCATGTTACAGATGTGTCAGCATAAGTATGGATGCACTAATCATTCTGGCATAATTAACTGCCTGGTGAAATGTCTCATTAGCGTGGGGAGATACTGATGAATAATTTGTCATATTCTAATTATTCCTTTCTCACCCTCCCTTCTTTAAAAAAATACATAATTATAAGTATTTAGGAAATAACTTGCATGGTCTTGAAAATATACCTCATCATTTAGAACCATCCAACTTTTCTGAAGAGCAGTTTATGCTAAGTGCTGAGAATTAAGGTGGCTATGGAAATAGCTGTTCTATAATGTTCCAGCACTGCACAAGATGCACAAGGACCTGCATATAATCTGGAAGGTTCCCATTTGAGAAAGGCCCCTTTTATGCTTTACTGCCCCAATAATTAAAGCAATGATTAGGCTGTGCACAGACTGCTGTGACTGAAGCTTCAAGAATGTGTTAAATTCCGTACTGACCAATTTGCATGTGAGATCAGCTCCCCCTTCCTGACAAAGCTCTCCTAACTTAGTGGAAACATATTTTAGAGTGATAAGTGCTACAAGGAGGTTTGCTCTCACTAGAGCAGGGGTCCTCACACTTTTTAAGCAGGGGGTCAGCGAGCGGATGCAGTGGCAGGCAGTCATCTGCGGCTGCTTGGTTCCCCCCCCAACCCCCAGCGGGGGGGGGGGTGGGGGTCTGTAAATATCGGGGGCTGGATTGAGGACCCTGGGGGGGCGTATGCAGCCCGCAGGCTGTAGTTTGAAGACCCCTGAACTAGAGAAATGAAGAGTTGACACATTCCTGGTATCCAGAAAAAGCTGCGAGTGAAGTTGCATACATCCATCCAGTAAGTCTTCAATTTATATGGTAGATGTGGTTTATAGTAAACCTTGAGATACTTTAATCAGAGCTGAAGCTGGAAGGTGAATGAATAATGCACACTCACTGTGCTGTTTGGGAATACCAGCAAGGGCTCTAGCTTCAATTAGTGTGTGTACCTTGATAGCATGCAGCTCCAGAGTCAAACATAATGAGCTTTGCCTGCTTTGTACTGTATCATGTCCGAGCAGACAGGGCATGATGTGCACTATGGTTCTGCTCCAGGCAGATAGCATGTAACTGTCCCAAGACATTGTTTCTGTGCTTTCCTTTTCTTTTCTACTTTTATTCCTATTTAGTCTGCAAAATTTGCTGAAGTAGGGGCAAGGAGTAAACAAAAAAGGCTCCTTGTTGTTGTGCATGCTTATATACAAGGCCTGCCACAATAAGGCATCTGCACGCTACTAAAGATACAGCTTTGTAACAGCGTCACTAGAATAGCACTATTAACTAATTTTCCATCTTTCAGGGCTCTTATACACTATGTGAAGTGCTAGGCACAAAGAATTTACAACAGTCTTTCAGTAAAATTTGAGCCAGCAGAAGAGAGAAATTGCAAGCAGTCAAAGTAACCACTTGGACAGGGTAGGGAGGCAGGGAAGGTCAGTTGACTGCACTTGGAGGCCAGCTGGTTACAGGTTATCTGACTCTAGAGAAAGGTAGTACTGGTCAGCTCTGCTGGTGAAACTGTGAAAATCAGCATCTTGGAGAAGGATTCCCTAAGGGTGAATTTTCTTTAGTCTATCTCCCAAACAAGTGGATGAGCTGAGTATTTGCTCCTTTGAGTCACATCACAAATGAAACTCAAGCTACTTTATTTTCCTTTTTAAAACAGAAAAGAAATAGCTAATAATTAATAACCCTTAGTTTTATTGTCCAGGAGACAAATCATCCTTCTTTTATTTCAAAAATAAAAATAAGAAGGTGTCAGTGTTGGGTTTTTTTTGTAAGTCTCTTGCCTTAGGAACAGTGAGAGTGATTTCAGAGTATTCATCAGACCCATCCCTTTTTTCCCAAGTTGACATTTCAATCACAATTTTCAGTCTTAAAGCTGTTCAGCATGCTTCTACAATGTAGAATGCTTCTCCTAAAGTCTCACAACTCCAGTTCTCATTATTATCACAATGACCCTGTCCTTTTAATAGCCCAAAGAGGAAGATAAAGCCCTTTATTTCTGAACACCTCATTTGTAACCTTGCTGAGTACAAAATCCCTAGAAAAATATGGAGCATTGCCCTCTGGCGATTTTTCGTATTATCCAATAGTCCTAATTTTGTGTTCTGGCATTGACTGAGAGTTCTGGGGTGATAATAATTCAAATCAAACTCATGATGCAGAGAGGGTGCCTCTGTGTGCTCTCCAGTCTCTTAGATGTTTCTTATTTTTTATCACCCTTCCGTACTTTCAGGTGGTTCCGTGTTTTTCAGCATGTCCCACATTTTCAGTCAATCTGGAAATGCAGGAAGTGAAAGAGCAGAAAAGTTAAAAAGCTTCACTCACCTGTTTTTTTTGCACATATTTAATCTTTGTGAAGGAATTAAGTACTGTGAGGCAAATGCATAGAGCACACAAGGGAAATACATTCAAGCATTCCTATCCCTGTGCTCTGAATGATGTAGCTATAGATTCAATTCCCTGGAATCATCCCTGTTTGCATTCAGCACGTTGTGGCAGCCCATGCAGTGACAAAAGGCAGGCAATTTCTGTAATATATTCAGGGCTCTTTAGAAAGCAAGCACAGTCATGCTATTAAAACAAGGGAGCAGGACCTAGGTAGGCTTCATTCTGAAGCTGAGCCACACTGTTTTAGTGTGACTTGAGTCTCTCTATTGTTCACTTTAACCCACCATGTCTCATTTTCCTATCATAAAATTGGAATAATGGTGCTCCCCTACTTCATAGGGAGCTTTTGAGGCTTATTTTGTCTGTGAAGTTTATTGAACTGGGAAATGGACAGAATAATAAAATGTCACAATGATACACCATTATCCTCCCTGCTTCTACATCCTTCATCAAAACCTGCTATATTGCAGAAATCACCAGTGTTAATGGAGAGAATGACAAATAGTATTCCAGGGTTTGTTTTACATTTCTCAGTGTTTTAATGAACTTCCATGGAATTGCTTAACTGAAGTAGCCAAAATAAATAAACAAATGTTAATGCAATGACCTTTATCCGCCTTTCTCCTTTGCTAATGTTTACTTTATAACAAAACACTCTTTCTTTCTGGCAGGGACTGTGTCTCTTTGCACAGCATCTAACAACACAGTGAATTTATAATGTGAGCAATGAACTGCTAGAAAAGTTTACATCGAAAATTTTTCATCACGTGAAATACCTTAGACTCCCAGACAAGAAAATACCCTCCTCTAAGACATAATTTAAATAAATTCTTTCCCCAGAAAGGATAAATTTAAATTGAAAATTTTCCCAAAGGGAAGATTAGATGCTTTTTGGACATTTTCTTTTTTCCTTCTCCAAGAAGGAAAAATTCTGTAGTTCAGGAACACACAGGCTTCTTTGTGTCAGATGTCATGGTTAGCAGAGGTGGGTGCTGTTCCTAGCTGTGACAGGCTCCAGCTGTATTTGAGGCAGTGTATTACTGTCAGACAGAAGCTATGTCCTTAGCAGTGAAACTTGTATTTAAGTGCAAGCTGTCGTGCTTACAGGAATGATTGGCTGATGTAATATGAATTGTATTATGTGGAAGGCAGGTAAGAAGATGTCTACATGTAACCTTTGGTCTTAAACAGTCAAGTAATTGATTCTTCTAATCTTTGGGAATGCTTAGGATGTTACTGTAATAAATAAACAAGCAATAAGTAATTTCTTGAAGTATCCTCATGACTGAAGTGTGAGGCTGTGCCAATATACTTGAGAATAAATGCCATCCTGGTTATCATTACTGCAAGTACTCTGTTTGCTCTTGAAATTCCATATCCTCGGGCGAACCAGGATGGTTTTATTTATAGTTTCAATATGAAAATACTTCCTCAGGCAATAGGATAACCTTTAAGAGTATAATAGCTGGGAAGTAAGCAACTGAAGCTTATTGGACAGTTTGAATTCAGTCTTGTATCTGACAATTTGGTGTGTGTCTATATAGATGGAATTCAATTTGTTTTTCATTCTCTTTTGTATTTTGATTTGCAGGTTGGAATTGTCACTCCTCCACTTAGGAAATCAAGAACATTAAAATGATTAGAGTTTGCTGACAGCCTTGAGGAAACTTCTAACAAACATTTCATTTAGAAGCAATCCTGCCTCTGCAGTTTGTATTATCAATAGTTATTTCCCAGTTGGTTGCTGTGGAAACAAATGTCATATCAAATCCAAAGGACTGCATTCCAGGTACAGCAGATGCAATACGTGATCCCTTGAGAAAGGCAATGCTCTGGGAGAGGGATTTGTCTAGCAGACAACTGATGTCTGGAGTCCAGTTTGGCCCATTTGGGCCCAACAGCACTAAAGAGTAAGAACAAAGATGAATTTCAACCACTTTTATGCCTTTTTTTTTTCCCCCCCTGTAGATAGGTATTGTTTAGGACAGTTTAAAATGTCCTTCAACTCCTTCCTGTCAACTCATGACCCTTGGGAGCTGACCTGACAAAGAAGAGACAAGTGGCTTTGGTATTACCTCAGCCCTGCTCCCCCAGGGGGATTTATCTGCATGGAAAGGATGATCAAGGAGTCAGTTTGACTAGTTACATCGTGCCGTGCCGCAGGAGTGGCTCAAAGCAAACACAGGAAGAACTGGCTTTTGTCTTTCTGAGCTGAAAACCTGTTGTTTGGTTTTGCTGGGTACTGTTCAGCTGGTGAGACTGCGATGTAGCAATTGCTTACCCCACAGAAATGGGTCAATGGAAATTATTAATTCAAATAGCATAACAAATTTATCAAGTAGCTTTAGGTAGAAAGAAAGGAACATTTAAAGAAAGGCAAATCTTTCCTTCTGTTAAAAACATAGAATGAAATGTACTGAATTTTCATTTCAAACTGGTGATTCTTTCAAAGTACATGGAAAAATGATAAAAAGGACATTCAACGAGAAAAAAAACCCACCCACCCTTCCCCCAAAAAAGCACAATAAATATTTAGCTTGGGGTTGACAGACACATTTGAGGTTGACTTGAAATAATTTAATTTGACAGGTTTGTTTCTGCCAGTAAAATGGGAAAAAAAAAAAAAAAAAAGTCCTAAAGGAGAGTTTCAGTACTCCTCTTCCTTCTTAGCTTCACTAGGTCCTGTTGGCATACATGTCTTAAACATCTCTGATTACGTCAGATGATTAAATCCTCCAAGCTGGCAACAATTTTTTTATTGCCTCTATACATTGCCCTGAAACCCCTTCCCTGCCCTTTCAGTCCTCTGATCCATAACTATCAGATCCTATACATTTAGGTAACATATCCTATTCCTTGTTGCCTTCATCTTTTTTTGTGACAAGGACCCCCCAGGCATGAAATGTACCCAAAGCAGCTACCAGCCAATCCTGGTTGGCATAAGCAGTGTGCAGCATCTTGGTCTTTTCATTTCTTCACAGCATTAGCTATAAGGTTGATTATTTTTTTCAAAGATGCTAGAAATTAGGTTGCAAAAAGTTATGCAACTTTTATAAGCTTATAACCACGTATTTTACTCAGAGTATAAGCTCATTGAGATAAAGTTATCCTTGTTTGTACAGTGACATCTCACACTATGAGGTGTTAGTCATTTGGGCTTTACATTAAAGGTAACATTTAAAGGTATGATGACAGAGAAGAAATGCTTCTATTTTCTATAGAACAAATTACCATTAATTACAAAGCGTGCACATATAATGGGCTTTCAGAACTCTCCATGCTATTGCTTCCCCCTCATCCTCCCAAAAACAGAAGGAAAAAGAATAAATTTTTGACTAGTGAGATTTGCATTACCACTGTTGGTCACAACAGAGAGGTCTGCAGACCAGAGGTGGATCTCAGGACTGGAAATGGATCTAATATGAGCTTTTTATTCACCAGCCCTCACAGACTGTGTTTGCAGCAGAAGGATTTGGCATGTAATGGGGTGTGGGAGCAATTTTTTAAGTGTGGAAAAGGACACTTGGAAGAGTTTGGCTAGCTTTGCTATGCGTAATTCTTTCATGTGAAAGGGATTAGACCCTCAAATTCTGTCCCTATTAGTTGAGAAAAAGGATGAACTATTCTTTTTAGTTACTGCACATCAAAATTCTCAAAAAATGAATTTTGGCTTTAAATTTGTCTTTGTGTGTGACTTCTTCACATATTGTTTCTGAACCCCACAGGAATATTAATAAATAAAAGACATAACTCTAACACTCTCTGAGAATGACGTCTCTCTGGCATCTGCTCAATAACCCTTTGATCCAAATCACCTGCATTTGCTATTCTGAATAGTTGTCTGTTCTTAACAGCTTTGTTTGGTATTCCAAACTGATGTTGCATCAAATTATGTGCTTGTTTGTTTGGGTTTTTTTTTCCACAGGAGTTCTCTTGTAAATTAGCAACAGTTAATGAGGAGTTAAAGTGTTCTCAAAATTGACTATCAAATTCACTCAGTAGAAGAAAAAAAGACCTTTAAAGTGAATTGACTCTTACAGAAATATACCCCAGGGGTCACTATGAATGACACATAAGGAATGGTGGTCATCAGGGAAAGTACGTATTAAAAAATATTTCATAAATACCAAAGCCCAAATCAGAGACTTTTCTCATTCTTTCAGAAATAATTGCCTTCTTTCATTGCACTAGATCATGATACCCGATTCATTATTGGCACTTAGAATAAAATAGAACATCTTCTTTTTGGTCCTTAATTTGCTGTGGTGCTCCTGGTAGAATCACAGATGTTGGAAGTAGGGAAGAAATTTAAAGTTGTACACAACTGTCTGGCAACTCATTTCTTAAAATTTGCTCAGTTGAATTATTGTGAACTGGACCAGACACAGAATCAACTGGAAATGAATTAACTACAAACTTGTCTGAACCATTGTCCAAAGCTGAAACTGATGATCTCCATGCTCTAATTTACACAGAAGTTTACCTGTCTTTTAATACCTCATTTTCTCTTGTGTTATTTGTCGGAGAGGCCAAAACATGATGCAACACTGTTCAGTCAGTACTGATAAGCCTATCGAGAACAGAAAAGCACTAGAAACCTGGCCTCAGATACTCTTTAATGAAGAAATCCAGATACGCCTCCAGTTTAACATATAAAATATACATTGTTTGTCACAGAAGATGAGCACTGATAGTGTTGTGTAACATATAAGCCTCATTTTGCAAATGGCAGAAATCTAGAGAGAGTTTGCATAACCATGTAAACTCCTCAGCCTTGAAGCAAATTGAAAATCTAGATCCATTTGAAGATTTATCTATTGCTAAACTAAAATCCTACATTATATTCAGAAATAACTGTGGGATTTTTATTATGAACTAATGTTTTTTAGCCTGTGTGCCAGCTTAACTCAAATATCTTTCTTAGCTACTGTCAGCAAGATCAGACTGTGAAGAGGAAACTGTCCTTTTACTTTCCAGTTACAAGTGAGCTGTGATGTTTCGATTTTCTGCAACACTGCTTCAGTTTTCTCACATGTAGTTTATAACAGTTTAAGATACCATATAAAGTAAACATCTAACATGTCTGTAACGTTTAGTGTTTGAAAAGAGCATCTTGAGTCCTGGTTTTAAATTTCTTGAGGAGAGTTTGGTAGGAATCTCTTCTATAACTTGAGTTAAAAAATAAATAAATAAATTAGATAGAATCACACCAAAATGTACGATTGGTTACAACTGCAGATCTGGGGGCTTATGCATCACTGATAAACTTTCTAAAGTAATGAATCATAGACATTGAATAGTGAATGCTGTACCACTTATCTAAAGGATGACGCACCTATGTTTAGTTAAAAGTCAGGAAATGTCCAAGGACCCTTATTGCCACATGACGGATGTGCAGACTGCTAAGTCCTTGGGTTGGTTGTCTTTAGAAGGGACATTTTGTCTTAGATTCCTGTTGTACATGCAACGTGGTGAAGATGGAGGCTTTAAACATGGCCACTAAGGAATAGAGTCTGCGCAGAGACATCTCCTCAAGGACATTGCACAAGTGCGAGATATGTAAATGAATTCTCAGAATTGTAGTGAATATGTAAATGATTTCCTGGAAAACGAATGAATAGGTATGAGTTGCCTGTATAAAGGGGGGACTGAAAAGTCCCCTCGGTGTGCATGACTTTGGTGGAGCGATCCCACATGCACCCAGCGCTGCCGAATAGAGATAACCTCTGCTCACCTGTATATTGCTGACTGATTCTTCAAATCAACATCATAAATTTAACATCTCTTCCACTCTAGACTCTTCTATTGTTCAGTTGAAAAAGGTTAACTGTCAGACATGTTAGATCAGACTAAGTCGTTGGCATGGACAATATGGTTATACTTCTATTAAGGGAACAGTCTACAAAGAAGAGCATAGCAACGTAGAAAAACCTCAAAAGCATTAACTAAGCAGTCCAGCAATTTTGTTTGGGGAAAAAAAAAGTCATTGATTAAAATGAAGAGATTTATAATCTTTATAGAACCTCAAAATATTACAAAAATGCATTGTGCGCTAACTAAAAAAAAAACCCAATGTTACATAGTTTAACCTGATATATTTTTTTTGTTTGTTTTAGTGGGAAACAAATATCTATGTTTCAGACTGCTGGAACCAGGTAATTTGTTCTCATTCTCTCCCTTTCCCTTTCCCTTGCCCTTTCCCTTTCCACTTTCCCTTTCAATTCTCCTTTCTCTTCCCTTTTCTCTTTCCCTTTCCATTTGTTTTTCTCTTTCCTTTCCTTTCACATAAGTACAGAATTATTGAGGTTGGAAGGGACATCTGGAGGTCATCTTCTCCAGCTCCCCTGTGCAACCAGGGGCCACCTAAAGCAGGTTGCCAAGGACTATGTCCAGACTGTTTTTTAATATCTCCAAGGATGGAGACTCCACAAGCCAGTGCTCAGTCACCCTCACAGTAAAAAAGTGTTTCCTGATGCTCTGGGGGATCCTCTTGTGTTTCATCTTTTGCCCAATGCCTCTGGTCCTGTCACTGGGGACCACTGAAAAGAGCCTGGCCCCTTCTTTCATGCACCCTCCCTCCAGGTGTTCACATACATTGATAAGACCTCTCTGAACCTTCTCTAGGCTGAGCAGTCCCAGGTCTCTCAGCCTTTCCTCATAAGAGACATGCTTCAGTCCCTTACTCATCTTTGTGACACTCCACTGGACTCCCGCCAGCAGCTCCGTATCTGTCTTGCACTGGGGAGCCCAGAACTGGGCCCAGTACTCCAGATGTGGCCTCACCAGTGCTGAGCAGAAGGGAAGGATCACCCCCTTGACCTACGGACAACACTCCTCCTAATGCAGCCCAGAATACTGTCAGCCTTCTCTGCTGCAAGGGCACATTGCTGGCTCATGTAAATTCTGGGTTATTGGGTTACTCCTTTTTTCCCTTTCCCTTTTCATTTTCTTTTTCTTTCCGCTCCCCCCCATCCCCCCCCCCCCCCCCCCCCCCCCCCCGCTCTGGACAGTGTACCACCCCCCCCACCCCCCCCCCGCCCCAAACAACCACCCCCCAGCTCTTACAGAGCTTTCAATTCCTTCTCTACAAAGGCATTGACCTGATACTCAATTATTGTCCAAGTTAATTGTTTCAGCTCTAAGGATACTCATAAATTTCAGGTACTGTATTACCACTCTTCCAACAGGCGAGTGCTTCAGCCGTGTCTCTTACTAGCTCATAATACTCAAATAAAATGTGTCTTCTATACTGTGACTGTTGAGTAGATAAATTAAGTGCTCTTAACTCAGGTACCTGATGGATCTCAAGAATCTTTCTCTTATAGGTCACCTGCTCCAATCTCAGACAGCATAGCTGATGTCATGAATGAAAGTTACAGGTATTAGTTGACTATATAAAGGCCTATGGAAAATAATTGAGCTTATTTCAGTCTAGTCTTGAGTGTTTACCTTTCAGAAACGTGAGCACTGGAGAAAGTTGCAGTTGTATTCTCTTCAGCCTTGACAACTGCACAGCAATTAAATCTAGCTTTAATTCACTTAAAAATATCAGCAACAAAACTTAAAGCATTGCAAATTTTTACTAAAGCCTTTTTCCAAATTCTTGGAAAGGGTCCTTTTTGCTCTTGTTTTAATGATTAGTTGGAAGATAAATGATTTAACTTCAGTGTACATTTAAGGTGACATGCTATAATTTATAGAAATGCCAGTTCAGTGAAATAACCCAAACACAAATGAATATACTGACAATTCCTATGTAATTACTTCAGAGCTGCCACTTTTCTATGTGTGCTCAGTGCATTAGTGCATAACAAATGTGAAACACCACAGTAATCAATATCCCTTGTCAAGCACAACTATATCGCCATGGACTTATTAGTATGTTATTCCTTCTGATTCTTCTTTTCTATATATTTAATTAATCTAAGTGCACTGCATTATCATTCCTAACATATAACACTGCAGCTTAGGTTGGACTATTAGCAAATTCTGGGCAGGGTGGCTCCATTATTTTGCAACCGGTTTTTAAAAGGCTTGGTAGCACGCCATATCATTTACAGCACACTGTGAGAACGGAACGCTTGTTGAGATTCTTGTTAATGCAACATGGACACAGGCTGTGCTGGATGGTTTTATTTTTGTGTGGTTAATATATATAAGAGAAAAAAGAATAATGACTGGATTTACTGAGCTGCTGCACTGCGTCATTCAAAGTACAATTTTGTGATGAGCACTTTCATCAAAGTAAGGCAGTGTCTTCTCAGCCTATCTAAATTTATCTCTGTGATAGCTGGCTCTTCTGCGTGGTGCACTTTCTCTGTCTATAAATCTGGAGCTCTTGTTTCATCAAGCTTTCAAATCCATTCCATTCAGGAATAGATGTAGATCAGAGATCTACCACAGGTCTGTAATCCATGTCATCCCCTCAGAACTGTCTCTTAACTACTGCTTGGTCTTTACTTCTATCAGGGCACTGTGCTTATAGTGTTTGATAGCTTAGATCCTCAGCTCACGTCACATCTCGCTTGCCTTATCATTCATGCTTGCTACCTGTGTATTAGTCTGTTCACTGTTTGGAGTGAACCGAGTTCTCTATGGTGGAATCTAAGTGATTTATTTCCTCCAGGACCAGCTCCCAGTGCTTAATGGGGATAAACCTACAAAAAATCTAATTGTTTATACTGCCTCATTCTCTGACACATGCTGCAGCATGACTCTGAAGTTACTTCAGGAATTTTCATCTACAAAAGTCACAAAAAATGATGATGATATCTCAGGGTTATGGGACTTCTGCATAGGATGAAGGCAAGCCCAAGGCCAGGTAATGTGTTGAATAAATACAGTATCAGCTCCAGAGAGAGCTGCCTGTGACAGTATGGACATGGGCTACTCTGAGCAACAGAGCCTGGGGCACAGCCTTTGGGTTGGAGGTCTACCTGCACAGCCAAGACTTCACTCTGGGAAACTAAACAGTGGTAGTCCTTTCAGAGATTTGGGTCCAGGCTTCCTATGACAGCCATACCAATGGAAGGTTTCAAGCTGTGGATCTAAATGTCACCCCTCGGATTGCACTAAGAAATAAAGAAGCTGTGCAGGCTCCAACATGTGCAGGAGGCTCTTCATGTAACAGTCAGATGAATCTCAAGTCACTTGCTGCCCCAAGTCAATGACTCCCAATAGATCTTTTTTTTGTTGTTGTTATTTATTATTATTAATATTACCATAATTATTGCAATTATTATTCTTATTGTTATTTTTATTGTTACCATAATTATCATTATTATTAATATAAATATTTTTCAATTTCAGCTTGAATTACTTTTATATCAAGGGTGTAGGAGGGTATTGAACTAAAAATGTACAAACATAGGAAAGCTGAATGAACATCTTTTCTGGTTCAATCATCTGAAGCAGCAGTCATATTCACACCAAATTTTTCTCCGGAATGGGGAAGCTTCCAGCAGACATGCAGCCCCACAGAAATATATGTAAGAAAAAAAATTAGAATGGGTATGAAGGATAGAATTTTATGTTGCTGAGATATTCAGAATCATATCACAACCACCCTTTGACTTCATATCATAATTTCTGAAATGACATTTTTTTTCCTCGTGCTTGCAAATGAGGTAAGACTGTTTCCATCAAGTTCTAAGTTACTATCACAGAGATGTTAAGAAAAGTATGTAGAAAGCAAATACAGCATTTAAGCTATTGGCTGAAATTCACTAAACTAATGATCTGCTTTACTGTATGAAGCAAGCAAAGCAAGCACTACACCCAAGGCTTTCAATAATCCACACCCTCAAAGGTATTTGACCTGGAAACAAAAGTCAAGAAGCATACAAAATGCAACAATTCAACTAGCAGATTCTGGTTGTAATCTCCCTTTGAAACTCATCCTTTTGGCCTCTGTACCTGGATCCATTTCTTTCTTTCTTTCTGCCCCTCCCCCCCTTTTTTGTTTTGTGATTTTTATTATTATCATTATTACCCAGACCTCTGTTTAAAGGCTTCAATCTGCAGTATGTGTGTAGAGAGAAAGAAAGCAGAGAGGTGTACCATCAGGGCACAGTGGAGAAAGCAGGAATGGCTCCAGTGCCTTTTTCCAAGGAACACGGTCGGCCACCACTGAGACATACGGGGCATCACATTGTGAACAGGGACATATCAGGCAGGAAGGTCTAGGGAATGCATCACTGTGATCGTCAAAGTAAAAATGGACTAGAAGGAGGATTGCAAACATTGTCAAGATCTGGAGGACCTGAGCCGGGGAAAGTGGAAGGGACTCAGATACAGTAGGAACACCACAGGCTCATGAAGTGCCACCAGAGAAATAACAAGTGAACACTGAACTGTGAAGAAATTATCTTCCACATAGGGTGGTGAACTCTGGCACCAGCACAAGCAATTATCACACAGAAGAAAACTGAACAGCGGTTAAAAGAGGAGCATAGTGCTGGGTGACTGGCTGCAGCCGCTAATTGGTGTGTAGGCTGTGTAACACGGCTCCAAAGCCCAGGTTCAGGGCAGGCTGCTGCTGCAGAAGGCTGTGGTTTAGTTCTGCTCTCAGCTCTGGGTTAGCTTTCAGTTGCTACCCTAGGTAGAATAATGCTGATGTTATTCTTCCATGTATGATTTGCTTTTCACTTTAAAGGTTGTTATCCTAAACCAGAGCTTTTCTGGAGAACTTAAGACATTTCCTATATCATATTAAAGTGTTTCTCCCATTTTCGCTCTGCAGAAATTATTCAGTCTTTGAAAATTATTGTTAGTGCGCTAATGATGTATATATTTCAATAGAGAAACCATTTGTAAAATATTAAATTATAAAGAAGGCTCGAAAAAGGAAACTATTTAATGATTCCAGAATTGGAAGAAGAGTTTAGATATTTGAACTTTCCATGGATATATGAATATATAAATATACTGAAATATATAAATATATAAAAATACTGAAAAATGTTGCAAATTTCACAATATTTGCATTATACTTTGAACCTATTTCTTCTGTTTTTATGTTCTGTGAAAACTTTATGGGCATCAAATTTTAGCCTTGAAACTGATTTTTTAACCTTATGAAATTTTCTATACACAAAATCATGAATTAAAATGCTTTTGTAGAGGTAATTGATAATTTCTATTTCTTTGATGCATGCTTATATAAGGATGCTCTTCACACATTTTAAGTCTTAATTCACTTTAATTTATTCAGTTAAAAACTTACAAGCTCAGTTAAACAAACAGGAAAACAACACAGATTTTCCTAAAAATGTTGTCTGCCTCTACAGACAAGTAATTTTTTTCCTCAAGCACAAGGGATAGTGGAAAATGAAAGGCAACAAAGTGGGAAAGAAGTAGATTATGACAACAGAAGCAAGGTGTTTCATCTGAAAAAGACAAAACCACCCCACTTCCAAATATTTATGTTGTGAATTGCACAAAACTTCACAGGAGATAGTAAAAAGATTAAATATGGTCTCATTTTATGGCAAACTGATGACCACTGCACAGATGTCAAGATATATCTTCAAACTCCATTTCAACCGTATTGATGGGGTTTGCTTTACCACTAGTTTTTATGCTGTACTTTAAGTGAAAATTTACAACAGGGTCAGCACTAAGGGTACAGAATAATTTATTTAAGTGCTATATACTTAAATAGAAGCACTCTAGCTGCAAGTTTGTTTTTGTCAAATAACAAGCTGAATGCAACCAGGATCTGAACTAGAACGGAAAGCAGTGGGTGCACAGGGTACATGTGTGTGCCCTGAGACCCATGGGATCCCAGGTGAACACTGAGGTGCGCAAGAACAAGGCTGTCAGACCTACAGTCGGTTTGCAACTATGCCTGGTGGGAAAAGATCAAGGATTCATCTAGCAAGATGGAGAAGTGGTAAAAGGGATCATGCAAGCTCTTTGCCCTACTGAGTAACTTCGGTAGCATGAACTTGTGTTAGGAGGCTGATAAGATAGGGGAAAAAAATTTTCCAGACTCCAAAATACATCACTGGTCGAATTCCCAAAGAACATTTGTGTAGAAATAAAAGCTAATGATTGCACCACAGAAACTTGTGGGTTTGCAGTAACACTGAGTACCTGAGTTTAGGAGACAGCTTTCTCAGAAAATCTCTGGAAAGCTACCCATAACTGTGTTAAGATGCTTGTGGAGATCATTCCTGTGCTTCAGCCCCGGCTGCAGGTCACAGTGCTCACACTGTCACCTGGGCGCTGCTCTGGGCGGCCAGGGCCAGAGAGCCCAGCCGGCAGGAGCTGAGGTGGGGTCAAACACCCTAACATGGGGGTGGTCGGGGAGTTTGTAAGACACAAAATTAGCCTGGGTATCTGTCATGGTTTAACTCCGGCTGGTAATTAAGTGCCACGCAGCTGCTCACTCACTCCCCTCTCACCCAGAGGGATGGGGAGGAGAGTTGGAAAGGAATGTAAAACTTGAGGGTTGAGATAAGGACAATTTAATAATTGAAATAGAATAGAAATGAAAGAACAATAATAACAATGATGACAATAACAATTATAATGAAAAGGAGAAGGGAAAGAATAAAATCCAGAGGGAAAGGAAGAAAGGAACGTGTGGTGCACAATACAACTGCTCACCATCTGCCAACCGATGCCATGCCTGTCCCCGAGCAACGACCTGCCCTCCCCGGCCAACCCCCCAGGTATATACACTAGGCATGATGTCCCATGGTACGGAACACATCTTTGGCTAGTTCAGGTCAGTGGACCTGTCTGTGTCCCCTCCCAATTCCTTGTGCCCCTCCAGCCTCTTTGCTAACAAGCCTGAGGAACCGAAGTGTCTCACATCAAAGCCAAACCACAGCACTGCACCACTCATAAGAAGATAATTAACTCCATCCCAGCTGAAACCAGGACAGTATCCTAAGACAAACACAGCACCAAAGCTCTCTTAACTCTAGAGGGTTCAAGGATTGAAGTCTTCCTGAGCAGTCTGTGGCCAACAGATCGCTCTTGGTCAGACCCTGTCACAGCCAGAGGCTGGGCCAGTGCTCTTCACTGCGTGTTGCGAGGAGCCACCTCTTGTCCCATGAAAACTCTACCAGCACAAACCCATGTTTGGCATCTGAAATATTATACCCCTGGTGTTCCACAAAACTTGGTTGACATTCAAGCCTTAAGCCATGCAAACTGAGGAGCTCTTAATTATAGGGAGAACATTTTGTGGTGCTACTCTGTCATCATACAAAACACCAGGTACCTTGCTGTATTGTTAAAGCTTGAAAACAGTTTCTTATTCTCCTTTCTACTCATTATGTAAATGTTTATTGTCATTATGTTAAAAAGGGATTTTTCCAACTCCCTTCTTAATAATTATATTAATCTCCACCAACATTACTGCTGAGCAAAATGTGCATTGGAAATATTCAGGGACTTCATGGTGAAGGAGTCAGGAATGATTTCAGGTGCCTCTATTTCTGGAAAAGATAGCTTGAACTCACTTCAAAAATAGCTGGCAATTTTTCAGAAGGGGATGGCAATCACCCTCTTAAAGTTTCTCATGCTAAGTATTCAGAACTACGCTTTACCTGTTCAGGAAGTCAGTTGTGACACTAATGTATTTTGCTTTTATACAGGCACCTCCTTGCACAGAACTGCATTAATCTGAGTTCGTGGGCTTTATCCCCGTGAACAAAATATCCTTCTTGAACATTTGCTTGTACAAAAATAGATCTGCACAACTATTTCAAGGAAAGTGAAAATGATACTTGAATTCTCTGTGTCTTCATAACAATTTCGCTGTGCAGTCTGCTGTAATAATGAATATGCTTTTTTCAACCTTAACACAAATCACTCCCAGCTTCCTCAGTATCTGCTGTTTTAGGACAATTGCTGTTTTTCACATTTTAGCTGTTGAAAAGCTCATGTCCAGTAAACAAATGTTCTTTTGGATAGTCACAGGTTATTAGCTTAGCTGGAGCTCCTGTGCAGCTGGGATCTCATTTTTATCATACAATTCATCAAGAGGTGCAAAAGCGTCTGTTAGGAACTTACCAGTAACATTTACAAAACATCGCCCTTTCTATGTGGAGCATAAAATTACATCTTCCTTTCTTACGAGTGCTGTGTTAAATAGCAAGTGATTCAGCATGACAGGGGGAAGATGTAGCTGAGGGATTGGATTTCTTTGCAACAGCTCTAAGGGAGTATAAAATCTGTAGCCCCTGAAAGTGGTAGACAAATACCACAACAAAGATGAGCCACAATCTGAATGACTCTCACCTACTGCAGCCACTTTAGCTTCTGTGCTGTAGAAAGCAACACAAATGAAGCTTTCTGCCAAGCTCCCAGCCACACCTGTGGTGAAACCCATTGTTATAATGGGCAGTAAGTGTTCACAGTTGATTGGTTTCCTTATTTTTATCTGCAGCCTCCATCCCCATGTAACTGTAAGCTACCTGAGGCAGTGAACCAGTGTGCTTTCTGAGTGGTTAAAGCCATTTGGATTTCAGCCTTGTGCCCTGTTACTTGCTCAGGGTGTCCATATCTGGCTGGCAATGCCCAGCCTGTCATCCCGTATTAGTTAAAAGGGATTGTGAGCACAATACTTCAAATGGATAGCAAAGGCAATGAGAAGGGGTAACTGTCTGTGATCATGTCATGGACTGCAGTAACAGAGCTCGGGGTTTCACCACTCGGTGCACGACACTGCTGTGCAGTGAAAACCCCAGGCTGTGGATGATGTCTTGTTGAAGTGACTGATGCCTCTAGACAGAAGGGTGCAGAGAAGCTGTGATCAATGCTGCTCTGAATGCCACGTGCAACTCTGTAAGCCTCCTAGCAGGAACTAAGTAAGTCTATGCTAAACTGTATGATTTTCCAGTTACATGGTATCCTGTCTTCACTGAAGTCCAAGACGATCATCATAATCCCATGCCCTCCAACATGTCCCTGAGTGCCCTCTATGGCATGAACTATGGCAAGAGCCACCAATTAACAGAGAAAGAGGAATCAAGCAGCTGAATTTTCATCTGCGCTTCTCAGGAATGTGCAATGTATTTTGTAAATGAGGTGATTTTCCATGCAGCCATAAGAACTCCTCTGTTTTTAACCCCCCCATTATGCCTATGTAGTGGCCCATAAGTCCTTTATGAGATGATTTTGCTTTCCCACCCATCAACTGGATCAGTAAGTAAGAATATCTCTATAGATAAAAGAAGTTTGTTTGCCAGGTTAACATTAAGCTGCAGGGCACTGAGGTGGGATGGGACCTGGCAATGGCAGACCTTACACAGACAGGCAATATATCCTGCCATCCTAAGTCAAAACAGCAGCTGCGATGGAAGACAAGCATGGATGAAGAAACAGAAGATGATAAAGCATAGATATATTTGTACCATGGAATAAACGATGCAGTTGGACCTGGGGTAGTGTTAGTAACCATTTCAGAATGGATCTTGAACATTGCTGAAAGACAACGAGTCAAGATAGTGTGCTGTTAACTGTCCTACAATGTAAATGACAGACGGAAGTCAGACACAAGTGAGGACGTAAGTTTGTAGATAGACAGGGAAAAGCTGTGGCTGCAGCAAGACAGTGCAGGAGTTTTGAGATAGTTTCTGCTGTACAAGAAATTTTACCAGTTCAGCTTGCAGACCTCTAACCTGCTTCTCCATCAGTGAAAGGGCAATATTGGTCTTCCTCATATTTTCCCACAATCTGTTACAGCCACAGCAGCAGCTTATTTTGCAAGGGAAAAGACATCTTAGACATATTGGTCTGGCCAGCTGGGGCATTATCATCAGTAACGACAGATGTTATAAATGGCATAGTAACCAGCTCTGAGAATGATTTATTCCTTTTCTTATGAACACCTGGTTACACTTCACGGAGAAGACTTAGAGTGGTAGGTGGCAAGTTACTAAGGCAGAGAGAGGTTGGGATGTTGTCCATATTGAGGAAGTGAGTTTGTAGATGCAGGTTCTGTACTCTCGTATCTTGCTGTATCGCCCCCTCACTCTCTCAGAGAGGTTTTTTGCCATGCTACTAGAGGATTACTTGGGCTGCCTTGTGTTGTGGTGCATGGTACATGGCAGGATCACCTATGAACCAAAACCAGTGCTGAACTCTGTCCCAAAACAAACCTCAGTATTTGGGAGCTGCATGGGTCCTGGCCTGTTTGCATAACACAGTAGTGACCTCCCTTCCTTTTACCCACACAGTCCCCTATACTGTGACATGTGTAAAATGGTGCTGGGTCAGAATGCTGATAGCTCACTACACTCCCTGCACTATCCTTCCCAGAAAGTGAACAACCATGTAGAATGCAATGCACATTCCACACCAGGCTTTGTTTGCAATATCCGCTGGGATCAGCACCCCATAAGAGTTTGTACTGTGAGAGAACTGGAGTATCCAGTCTGTCTTTCTGCTATAGAAAAATGTGATCGTGGCTCCTCCTTAGCTATAAATTAAAACAGCAAGTAGGAGAGGCAAACCTCCACCCTCAGAGTGCACAGTATGGTCTGCATGCCGTACAAGAGAACGGATTCACAGATATGCCATTCTGTTATCAACTGTTATATAAAGCAAGTAAATAAACATTTTAAACTAAAATTTGAGATTGTTATCTATTCCCAAGCTGTATAATAATGTATAATTGCAACAGAATCTTGTTCTTTAACATCAGAAGGATGAAAATTCCTTTTCTAAGCTTGTTAATCTAAAAGCTATTCTGATTCCCCTTGTCCTTCTTCCCTGTGTCCCACAGCATATGGAAAACATTCAGTCAGGCAAGGAAAGAGGAACAATTGAAAGTGCCATCATCCATGTGAGCAATCTCAATGAACTGAGCACTGAACCTAGTAATGCACAGAGCTTTTTTGATGATGATCAATCGGAGCAACAGCAAATTGTGCACAAGTTTTACAGTGGTTTTCTCTGATGAAAAGAATTTTGACATGAGGAGTCTCAGGGCATCCAAAATATCCCCTTGTTAAAGGGGTAAATATTAACTGCTTTCACGTCTACCACAAACATTCTGCATGGTTTTGCAATGTACGGGAAGTTGCCCAGGATTCTGCAACAAAATTATTAGGATTTTTTTCAGGTCTTTCATGACCTCCCCTAACTCTTACTTTGTCCCCTCTGAGGGATAGTGGTTTCTATGCTGGCTTCTCTTGACACCTTGTTTATACGGACAAGATTGTCACCGACTATGTGATCAGTAAAACTCACAGTACCTGACTGGATGACAAGGGCCCTTCGGGAAGCCTGTTAGAGTATTTCTCACACCTGACCTGGCTTACAAGAGCAGACAGGATCATAGACCTTACTCGTTCACAACACCAGAAGGCTGTCTGGAGGACATCACACAATCTAGTTAATAACGTAAGTTCATGAAGGATATATCAGTGCTATGGGGAAACTAGTCTGTAGTCTTACAGCACATATAGCAAAATCACTAAGTGATCTTAGCAGAGGTCTAAAAGAATGGGCAAGATATTGTATATATGTATATATATATATATCTCATAACATATGTTATATATAGGACACAAGGAAGCTTTGTCTAGTTAAAAAAAAAAAAAAAAGTGACAATGTCAGACACATGTAATGTGTTCAAATAAGAATTAACATCCAAAAAAGCAGTTGGGAGTTTGTTTTAATCAAGCAAAATTCTCAGTTCACCCATCTGGACTGTTTTCCCTTTTTTTGTCACAGTACTTGGTTTCATTATGATGTCTACCCTCTCACAAAGCTTCTTCTTTAACATCATTCTGGAATCAGCTGTAGTGTGAAAATCTTCTAATACAAAAGCCCTATCCACAGAAGCAGTTTCAAAGCATGACACTACTTTTACACATCATCAAGCAGCCATATGACATCACAAATGAACAAAGCGTCAAGACTTTAATCCATAAATTGAACTGTATTTGATATATTACAAGGATGATAGATTCCTGTGGGATATACTGCAGAGACATATTTAACACCTGCCTGTATTTCTTTGCACTTCTTTGGCACTAGCACATGGGAACATGCAACAAACACCATGGTTATGTTTGTGACAATGCAGACTGAAACACATCACTGCAAATATGCCAGTTTCCAGACTTCTTGGGTAACTTGATCCTAGGAGTAACATCTTTTACCAGACCAGATTGACAGCCATGAGTCTCAGGAGCGGAGTGGAGAAAGGGCTGTTTTATTTTGAAATGAGTTATGTTATCCACTTTCAGAGGGCATCTGGGAATTTTGACAGGCTCTCTGCTGATGCAGATGTGTCAGACTTTGACAATGCCCTTGAGCTCTTTGCTCCCTTCCCACAACAGTTTTGGCTTATGAGGTGCCACAAGAATAATCCATTTGCTACCCGATGCTAATAAGCAACCGGTGACTGACGGTGCGTGGAGGCATGTGGAACTGATGCTCTGCAGAATCTGTTCAAATCAACTTATGATTATGAGGGAAATTATTTTATGATACAGTTATTTCCCCCCTAGTGTCATGCCCCTGTGGATTGATTTAGGGAATTTTAGTCTTCTTCTTTAACATCCTTCAAAATGAAGGGACTGAATATGTCCAGGTGACTGTCTCAATAATATTTTATCTTGCCAGGGAAACCCTTTGCAAAACATAGACACATTTTGAGCTCTGCTGTGCAGGAGCAGGAATTCTGTTGAGAAAAGGGGTAGATCTGAACAAAAGTTTGATTACAACCCTCCTTCTAGCTTCCTTCCCTGCTGCCCCCCATCCCGAGCAAACTTCATAACATTTTCCAGAAAAGCTGATGCTGAGATCATGCTCATGAAAACATCCAGCCCAGTCTTTACAGAGAACTACAACAGCAGAGAGTATATAACAAAAGGGGTTATTGCAAATTATATTTTGCTTCACCGTGAAACAGTGATTTCACTGTGAGTACTGGGTTTGCATCCCTGTTTTGGGCAGCAAGAAAACAATATGCAAAAACTACAGGAATCAGATTCTTCTTCCTTATCTTTCATCCCTCAGTTGGATTTCAGTGGAAATGCAAGTGCAAAATGCATAGAATTTGTAGTCCCTTACACTGGAATATTCTATAGTGATAATACTAGTGGTCTCAAAACATTAGTTGTTAAGAATCACTCAATAGCAGAAGGAAATCACTGACCAGAACAGTATTTGGAATAAAAAAATATTCCTGGACTACAAAAAGGAATTAACATAAGCAATTAGATGTACTGGAAGGTATAGCCAAGTTAACTTTTTTGTTATATTTGTAACATATAAAATAATGACTATATTAAAAAACTGTAGGTTTTACTACAGTCAGAACTTCTAATCATAGCATCAATTGTTGAAATTGTTTTAAATGAGAAGGAAGAAATCATAAGAGTTTTGATCATTTGGAATAATTTATTTTCTACCTTCATGTTTATTTAGCTGTCAAAAGATTTGCTCAAGGCATGTAGGCAGCAAGGCTACTTAATGCAATTGTTGGTTATGCTATAAATGAGCAAACCATTTTTTTCCTTAAGGAAGGTGAAGCAGACAATAAACTATGCACCTCCAGAAGAGAATGAAAATTTAGACAAAAGCTGATGAAACTTGAGAAAGGAGTAATGAATCACAGAACTCTAGGTGATGGAGGAGAACTCTGTAAATCATTGATTTTTTTCAGTTTACTTTCAATTGTGAAAAATGAGGAGAAAATAATTGTTTCAAATTAACCTCAAATGTGGTTTTTTTATGTGGAGCCAAAAAGAGAAGGAAAAAAATGTTTATGCAGTTAGAAGTATGAACACAAATGCCTTCTATTCATTCTGAACCTAGAGGTTTCATTTTGAATTTGAATACTAGTGTTGTGTGTCTTTCCATTTTTAAAAAAGCGAAATAAATCTTAGAAATGAACACTTATTTATAATTGAATTTGCATTTTGTATGCCAATGTATACATATCTGTTTTCCCTGGTCTGTCAGACCTAGTTTAGAGGAAACAATTGAGGCTAAGTTTTGCCATTTTTTGTTTATTTAAAAAGATACAACGGGACAGTAGCCATAAAGTTCTGTACAGTAGCCCTTTTATAAATATGTAGGACAACGTTTATCTAGGCAGGATTAAACTCCACAATTTGCAGGTATTTTGAGTTGACCATAAATGCTGACCGCATTTTGAAAAGTTGCCTTGTCAGCTTATAGCACTGTTATTTTAATATGAGAATTTAACCTTGTAAAGAAAAGTTAGACAAAGTGGGCTCAGTTTGCTCTGGAGCACTCACAGAGCTAAGAAGGTCTGCAACTTTCCTGTAAGGTAGCAAGTTAAAATCTGGGCTGTGCCACCTCTTAAGTCTTTAAAGCATATTACTCCTTCAACCACTGGACCATGACCCAGTCAGGACTTCCTGTATGAAGTGGAAACATCTACCTAGACATCAGTGATCTTGGGTCAAGATCAGAAGAAGCACCGTGGGTGTGCATTCAAAGGAATGCTGCGTGAGCCCTGCAAACTGTGATGCAGAAAGTCCTGGCCCAGGGGCTTTTGGATCTCCTTACCACCTTCTTGAGATAATTTCATTGTTCTACATATTAGATATATGTGAAATGAAGGCTAAATATATGCATATTAGTTTCATATTACATATAATAATCTATCTGTTAGACACTTATGAATTACAGCTAAACCATCACCTGGAGATTGTAGAATTGTGATAGAAATTTGCATGTTAGAAGAAATTCTGGAATGAAGACAGGTAACTGTAAGGAAGAAAAGGAAGAAAAGAAAGTTATTGCCTTTCAAAGTCAAATCAAAATTTTCTACTTGTCAAAGTAATGATATAGTGGAAAGGTTGTCATAGTGCTAATATAAAAAGCACTAGCTAATTTTAAAATATATGCAAATGAAAGAAGTTGGAAAAGCTGACTGCTGGTGTTAGACATCACACCCATGCCTTTTCAAGGAGAATGTATGAAGTCTGAGGTTACTTATTAAAGACAGTAATTAACTGGACTGTCTCTGAAAGTCATACTTGAAAATGTGCTCTTTCCTGTTACATTTGTCTCCCTCAAATAACTTTGGGCCTTGATGAATTGTAAGTTTTTATTAGCATAGAGCTAGCTAACTCTACACCAAATTGGGATGCCATTGGAACTCACCCTCTGAGAGATCAAATACTTCACACATCCAGACACAGGTTCCAGGAACTGGAGCGGGATCCTGGGGCCTAATGCCTTGCCAAGGCTCCTTCCGTTAAACAGTGTGACAAATTAACACTATGGCAATCTCTGTAACACAATAGAAATCTACATCCCAGGCCACACTTGGAAAGACTTCAATGAGATATTGAATGAGGAATTCCCTTGTTGAAAGGCAACTAATTAGCTGCCATTAGAAGGTGACCTAATATTTGAGACTGAAATGTTTATGTTTTATTTATATTAATAATATTTTGGCCTTTAGATAAAAGGTTATGTTGTCAAAGACAAGCTAGTCCTGTCATGCACTTTTGTTCTGTAATTGTGCACAATAGAGATGACTAAAAATGGCTGAACCCATTTTCTATATTCAAATTATGTGATTCCAGGGTTTGTTGTATGAATAATAATATTTTGCTAAAAGAAATGTGGTTTTCCCAGGTCCTGTGTATCAATGTGTAGCTTGCTATTGGTTTAGAGGAGATTAGTTGTAATCAACCTCTTCCTGACCCCATCCTTTCCTTCTTGCATGTATTTATCTATGCATATTGGTTCTGGCATGTTTTCCTAGAGCTAGGTAGACAGAGCAAGAGTAGTAGTTGAATTCTTTATCCTTTTTCTTTCTGGGAGATCACAGATGAAATACAGTTATCAAAGACTGAAACACTTGTACATTTGAGAAATGTCTTACTATTTCTTCTCAACTGGAAATTGGTATATATGCTGAAGGATGAGTGTTATATGCCTCTTATATTTATCTAGCCCATATATCAATAGAAGGTCAATCGCCTTTTATAAACACTGCTAAGTTTATTCTGACAATTATTTTGTGTCAGTGTGCTCTGTACCTCAGCTATAAGCTACATAAAAAGTATTTATATTGATCAACTTTATCTTGCATCTTGTTTTATCGAACACCTTCGTCTTGAGATATGAGCACAATAGATGCTGGATATCTGATTTACATTCTCTGCATGTTCACTAGGAGCTCTTTCTAGGTGCCTGAAATGCCCACTTGCAGTCATGTCTTTACTAAAATGAACAGAATAAATCTTTTAAGTCTCTCTTTTTGTGGAGATCACTGTTTCCATTAAGTATTATACATAATATTTTGTCAATCCTCTCTCCATCCATCACCTTCAACAATATCTTTTCTGAGATACAATGATGAAACCGAATGAAAAATGTCAAGTGTTATCTCACAAGCAATTTACACAGTGATGTTATGAACTTCCCAGTATTCATTTCCTATTCATTCTTTATGAATCCTAACAATTTCATTTGTGCGTTTATTTACTATTGTGCTGTACATTAAGTAGCAGTTTTGCTAAGCCATCTGAAATGGTACTAGATTCATTTTCTGGATTTGGGGTTCTTTTTTCTGAATGGTTACAGCTAATTTCAAATCCAAGAATGTGTGAGTAGTTTCGAATCCAAGAATTTTAAGTAGTTCAGATTATTTCAATGTACATTATGAAGCATTATAAATTTTGTAGCGAAATTATTTCCTGTGAATATTTTGTCTGACGAAGTTAGTTCTTTCTATGCCTTACCCATTGAATTACTTTTTATTTTAATAATGAATTTGTCATTGACAATTGTTTAGTCAACAGTTTATGTAAACACATTTCAAATTTCAACTCTTCACCTACTGTTTACTTTGACTAGTCATTATTCATCATCTATTATTTGCAATTCCTGATTGACTGTTTAAGTAAAAAAGTGTCGTTGCTGTTTCCAGCTACACTAATAACATTTTTAGGCAGGAACATAGTGAATAGTAGAAAAAAAGGGAAAGTTCTTCGTCCACAGAAACATGTATCTACATAACAACAAGGAGGTTCACATGAAAAGCCACCATATCCCATACAGTTTTGCTAAGAAAAATTATTTTCATAGTATTCACTGGTTGCAAAGGATGAAGCTAAAGCTGTGATCAGCATGAATACAAATAGCTGAGAAGGTGATAATGTGCCAGGTGCTCTGATTTCTTTTGGGCAGATCAATTACCTAAATTTTCTCTAAAGAAAGTTGAGAATTGTATTTCCATGAATAGAAGAGTCAGTAGGTTTTTTTGTGATTGGAAGTTTTTGTGTAACGAGAGAAGACATATAAGTTGTTGAAGGCTGCGGTCAGGTGTGTCAGAAGCTCTTTGCAGATGCAATGCTGGAGAAATCTGATGCTGGAGAACTCTGATACTGAAGGAGAAGGTGGCACCAGCAAATAAGCAGTGAATGTTAGAATGTGTATGGGAATATTTTAGATTGACAAAAGCAAAGACCTGACCACAGATCACAGAACTGTATAACAAATAGTACAGTGAAAAAATGTTAATAATTCTCTGAAGAACTGAGTTGACTGGAAGATTTCCTGATGTTTTTTCGCACTAGGATTTAAACAGAGGACACAACCTGATACAAAGATTGTTATTCAGTCAGAGCAAGGCTGTGAGAAAGAAATGAACTGGAAAATTTAGAAGTGATTGAAGAGTAGAGAGAGGAATGCTTCAATAAGTTTAAGCTTTACTCTCTGTTTTAAATCCAAGTGTAAAATGAGTTTCCATGTAGTCAAGCAACTTGCCAATGAGATAACTTAGTATAGAGAGGAGGGTAACTGGTATTTAATGAACAAGTGTGGAAAAAAACTGATGCCAGCAAACACAGCCTAGTGACTTCCTTAGCAACTTACGGCATGATATTTAATAAGGATTCAAGGCAAATCTCACTTCTGATGAACACTGGGGACAAACAGTTCCTGCAGTCCCTGTCTAACCCCAAAGGTACATACAGTCTGTGCATGCCTTAGCTTTTGATGCTACCATATCCCGGTTACTTAAGGACCCTGTTGCTTAAAGTAAAGCTTGAGTACAACCATGTGTCTTGAAGCCACCAGCTATCTGTTACCATGCAATATAGTCTGGTTTAGCTTTGCAACTGCATTGTTTGTTTCAGTGTAATCACTATGGAGAGATTGTTAACCAAACCTGGTTGTGTAGTTTTATGCTAAGAAGGAAAGAGTTGTTTAAAACTTATGGTCATCAAGGAGACTGTACAGTAGCTATGGAGGCCATTGTATAGGTAACTGATGAAACAAATTTGGGTTCTCCTTGCGGTCTCCATAGAAGGGAACTAAATAAGATTCCATGATCAGTCAGCTTCAACTATAGGGTTGATTATTGTTTGACAGCCCTTAGAAGACTCAGAGATACCTGGAAGGAGCATGTGTGATGCTTAATTCACATAGTACTGCCTGTTGAATGAATATGTATGATTTTTCCAAGAAACATAATGCATAAGCATAAGTGTAGACAATATAATTTTGTTTGAATGAAACATGGCATTCACGTCAGGTGCAACGATCCCCCGTGCATCCAGTGCAGCAGTAAAGGAATGCCTGCTTCTTAATGCTACGTTGGTGTTAAGGAGTTTTCTTATTCCCAATTTCGGTGACATATCCAGGCATTGAAAAATAAAAAAGTGATGCAATTTCTTGTTCTGAAGTGCATTCTTCATTTCTATGGTGCTTTGGGAGCTAAAATGGGTAGTCACCACCTAAACATCTTAAGTCAGCTTTCCTGTCTTGATCCATGATCCCAGGAATGAGTCAGCAGTGCTAAAGACGTTACTGGCACTCGAGAAAGTCATGTTGCAGTGGGCTGTGTCTCTTCTTCAGAAGTGCTTTGCTTTCTGGGTCCCTGCCAGTTGCTGACCTGGTGCTCCTGAAGTAACAGCTGCCCTGACAGAAGCACACAAAGAGTACAAAATGTCTGGGTATGAGCTGAAAAATTTTAACTGAAAACAGAAGAAAATGTGGTGGAAAAAAATGACATGAATAGCTTCTTGAAGATTTCTTGCAGAAAGAAGATCTCATTTCCTAAAGATCCATATCAATCCAGCACTTCCCTATCATAAAAATTAAATTACTTTTCAAGGGTGCTTGTTTCTATAGCTGGTATTAGCAAAGTTTTCCAGCAGGATATGGTCATATTGTGGTATGACTTCCACTTTGCAGATAGTTAAATGAAACTGCCTGACAATAGAATGTTACAGCTAGGATAAGTTTCGGGTCTTCAGAAGAGGGTTGTATCCTGCTTAACTTTAGGTAGCTACAGCCACAACTGTTTTCAGTTTAGAGAATTTCAAAGAACACTTCTTAAATTTCAGAAGCAATACTCATAAACACAAATCCATCCGATAAGAAAGCCCAGCTCTAGAGTAAGTCAAAAACCTCTGAAGTGTATTGGGTTCCTTCCTATTATCAGCAACAGAAATATAAAAGATCTTGTGGGAACATCTGAATTACACAAACAAAATATTTTCTTTTATATTCCAACACTGACAAATCTTCCAATTCATGTTTATGGAGTGCTCATTAACAAATGATCAGTGGGGATTCAAGGGCTTCAAAAGTGATTTTTTTCATTATCAGTGAAGCACAGCGACAGTAGGAAGAGCAATATGAATTGCTATTTGTTTATCAGAGCACTCAGATTTGCACAACAGGAACAATTCCACCAGAACTGCTAAATCAAAGACTGAGAATACAGATCCTAATGACCTGATCAAAAACAGGGGGCAAACAGGCATGGAAAAGAAACATAAATCAGAAAGAGAAAAACCAAAGTCACAACTTATACAGGTAGGAAAATACAGAAAACAAAAGTAACTTCAAAGCAGGGGACAGAAGGATTTTGTGATAAAGTCAAGATGAAGCATGAGATAATTACTTGAAATGCTCCTGCAATTTGATAAAATCAAGCAAAATTTGAATAAGGAAGGAGGTGCCTGTTTAGCCTTTGGTCAGTGCTCCATTATCTCTCAAAGTCTCCAGCAACCATTTTGCTGGAATTACACTTCCAAAGAGGACTAGGAGTGAAAAAATTTTCAGTAAATCTGTATTGAATATGGGGGTGGGGAGGCAGAGAATAACAAAAAAAAAAAAAAAAAAAAAAAAAAAAAAAGATTTAAACATTTATTCTAAAAGGACTGAATTATATTTTAAAATGGGGACTTTAGGTGTCTATTTTGTTAAATGTATATTTTTGAAGTATTAATTTCTGATAATGTAGAGCTCTGTATCTACGTGAACTGCAGATGTTGAGCTGTATGGCAGTTTGGGCTGATATAAAGATACTGACATAATTGAACATACAAGAAGTATTTGCATTTTAATTGCAGAAATACTGGAGCTAAAACTTTCACAAGATTTAAAAACTGATTTCTCCATGTTGGTACATTGGCTCTTGGAGGCTGACAAAATTTTGAAAAGCATCATTGCAGATGCCCTTTCAGGGAAATATTTTCTTGCCAAGCAATATGAGCATTATGAAACTTCCTATAATCTACTTCAATGACCCAGTCTGAAAAATAACATGAAATTAAAATTACATGGTAAAAAAAAGAAAAACAGCTTTTAAGGCTGTTATTTTTTTAAGGAGTCATACAATTCTGTGAATATTAAAATGTTTTAATCTTGCTCCACAAACTAACCTTGCTTTATAAATAATAATTTGAATGCCATTACCCACAATTCTTTGCAGTAAGTTTTTGCAGTAACTCTGAGAAACTTTTGGTTCTGATTATACTTGAGGTAATATTCAAGCCTGTCATTCCCATATATCTTGAAATATTTTCAGCAAGAAAAACAAATGATCAAATGTCCGTCTTAGCTTTGAGTGACAGTCCCTACACTTATTAACTATAATTCAGGATTTGTCAAAATTAGAATGAGTAATATTGGATCAATTTTTTTCTCATCTTTCAAATTGACAGAGCCCACACAGAAAATATCCATAAAAAGACTATGGAAAATGTCTTTCCCCCCCGACCATCTTTGTTGGCTTTTAAGGCAAGCCTGTTGAAGATGGAGACTACTTATTTCTCTGAACTGTATCTTTAAAAATAAGTTTGGAGAAGTAACTGTGTCATTGTGAAATTAAATATCTGAGCAAATACAAAGTGGAAACAATGTTGTGCAAAAAATTATGTTTAAATTTATTTCCTCTTTTGAATTTAGTATCTGTTTGTGAATACGCTTTGATTTAAATAAATATACTAATTCAAAATTACTCAACAGTTCCATGCAGGTAAATTTCTTCCTATCATTGGCTCATAAAATGTGTTCACTAGAGTGTCACAGGTCATATGTATCTGAGAACGGAGTGAATCTTTATTGGGTGCTGCAAAACTCCTGGTTTATGTACAGCAGGTTGGTACTGGGCTGTGAGATAAAGCAGGTCTCTTGCAAATACATTGAACAGTGAAATCAGATTTCTTCTCCCTGGAGTTAAGATACCCAGGCCAAACACCTGAACTAGGAGCCATGACATAGGAATAGTGTGAGATTCTGTGAAGGGCTGTGCATTTCCATTTTTAAAGAGGAGGGGTCCACTCTGCAGATGACAATAATGTGGTAATTGCTATCTTATGGTCCAGCTCTCCCCCTTCAGAATACAGCCTTGAAACATAACCGGTACAAGAGTCGATAATGTTTATTGATTTAGCAACAAACTGCTAAGAAACTAAAAAATCAAAAAGTCAATAACCTAATTAACTAATGGATACACTGCTGTTATCAATTTACAATTACATCATTTTGCGCATTATTATACCCAATTATAAAGCTATTTATCACTCTTAAATCTTGTTAATGGAACACAGCTGCTATTAAAATACAATTCTGTCACCCTTTCCTCACCAGTCCACTTAGTATTAGGGTGCAATTCTGTCCATCTTTGCTCCACGCCCCCCACACCACCACCAAGCATTCCAGGCATGGAACTGATGGAGAGCCCAGGAGTTACCCATTGAGGTTCCCTCTGTCATCCTTGTCAGCTTGAGTCTGCAGGTCCACAGCACTGCTGCCAGTAGGTGTTCGCACCTCTGCCACCAGAAACTCCACCTTCCTTTCATGTTTGGTTGATTTTACACCTTATTCTTCACTTTCCCCCATATCCACACACACCTTTTAACTGCTCTTCTTCCCTTTTTTTGCCCAGTCTCCTCAGAAGTAAGCCATATCCTTCCAGTCAGTTTTCCCCCACTGATTCTAATTTTACTGCATCTATAACAAAATTTGGCATTTTGGCTACCTTTAGCTGGGCAATCTGCATCTTATATGATTAAAAGACTCCCCAGCTCCCCTTCAACTACCCATTTTGTGCTGGTCACATATGATTTATCTTACACATTTGACGGTAGCCTTAATTCCTCTAACTCCTATTAAGTTTGGACACTTTCTCATCTTGTATGCAGACAAACCATACATCAGAGTGACATGTTTTTCTCACTCTGTGTATGAGAATACTCAAGCTCCTGCTCTTGCATAGCTGCTGAATTACAAATCATTGGCCTTGATATGTTCATCAGACAATCTCTTTTCTTGCAGAGAACTTTGTGGTTTATGGAGTCCGACAGTCTGGTGGGAATCTCTTGCTCACAGCAATAAAGTCAAACAGAAAAACAGCATGCTCTCAACTTAGTGATTCAGGACTGTCATATGTGTTGTTTTGTTTACTTTCATATTACATTATGATTTTACTGCATTTGCTATAGAGCTCTTCTCCTTTTCTTTAGTTGTATTTTTTTAATGTATTTGATTGTACAAATATAGGCTTCAAGATCTTCTCATTCAGTCAGTGACATGAATCGGAACTTAACAGATGAAACATCTTCCTGATACTTCTGACATCCCCACCGAGGCGTCTCTGCTGTTGACAGCTGCCCAAGAATCAAGCACATGAGTGTGTGAGCTTGTTTCCTGGATGCAAACACAGCTTTAGCACCCTTGGTTAAATTTAAATGAAAAACAATTCTTGGAAGTGGCAGCAATCCAAAGGAGGAATCTTGGCAGAGGACAGCCATTTTGAGACAAGGGTGGTGATTCTCTAAAGGAGTATCAGTTCTACTCAGCAGACCTTGTACCACAGCAAATGTAGAGCCCCGTCTCTACCCACACTCTGCTGAGGAGAATAAATCATTCGATACAAAGAAGACTAAAGCGTGGGGCAATCTGGGCAACACAAATTGATGGAGCCAAATGTTTGGCTCTTGTACACCTCAGAAGTGCAGTTCATGCTATTTATCTGAATTGTTGCAGCTTTATGTACCCTTTAACAAGTTTTAGTGCAGGCATGCTGCTGTTGATGCTGATGAGAGCCATGAAATACTGTGCAGCCCCCACTAGCTGTAGCCAAGCCTGTACAGTGCTGAGAGAAAGCAGCGCAGGTGAAACAGCCGTGTTTTCCCCTGTAACTTCTGAAGCCACATTTCGGTATTTTATACCTCTGTGATCATGCAAGGCATTGAACTAGAGAATAGCTTTATCCTCTGCTAATGTCCTTTGTTACTGACTTTACATCTTTACGAGGCTGTAAACATTTAATTGACAGAAAAAGGAAACACCTCATTAAAAGAAACCTTACTTCAGATAAAAGACCCCACAGTTCCTCTGGTGTGGTTAACAGGGTTATGAATTGCCATATCTGGTTGGTTTACTGCAGTTGACAAGAATGAAGAACAGAAGCCATGAAACAGTTTTTCTAAAGGAAAGGGGATTCCTTGTATCATTTGGTACTAAGGATTAATTTTCTTTAACATTTCCTGGAGTATGTAAAGCTTCTGTGGGTAATCAGCATGCCATGTAGCTAACCCGCTGTGAAAGCTCTCTTTCTTGGATCTGTATTTCGTTTCCCTTTTCATTATTCATCAATGTGTCTCAGTCTGGAGTATTACTCTGTGTTCTTTTTTAATCAAGTACGGTGGTGCTGTTAGGAGCAGATTCCTTCCCCTTTGTACTGATAAACATAGACGTGCTTCGTTTAAAATCTGAATCAAAGCACTTGAATTCTTTGTCTCTTGAGAGCTTCTGAATATTACTGAAGACAAATATTCTCCACAGAAAACTTCAAGGAGGTTCAAAAAAGAGGAAGACTGTACAGTTGTTCCTTAACAATTATTTTTTCTTTTTTTCTTTTTATTTTCTTTTTTCTTTCTCTTTTCTTTTTTTTCCTTCTTTTTCTTTTTCTTCTTCCTCTTCTTCTTTGTTTTCTAAATTTTTTTCTGTTGCTTTTTCTTCCTATTTTTCTTTTTCTGAGGATTCCAGAAAAGATAAGCTAAGGGATGGTTTGGGAGTTTTGCTACCACTATGTGACTTCAGAAACCTAAACTTCACTCTGTTGCAGCTTGCTAATACCTGACTTTCAAAGGTACATGGACAACTGTTGTGATTCTCAAAGGCTACTCAGGGGAATGAGTACTTGAATTAAAAGAGTTAAACATCATAAGTGTTTTCAAAAACATGTGAACATATTGAAGGTTGATTCCTGAAACTCCACATTGTCTTTTTCTTCATATCTGTATTTCACAGTCTCCAATTTATCATGTAGGTAAAACAGCAGTTCCTTATCTTGAGTGGGGGCTGGATATAAAGTTCTGTCCTATGTTTTTGACATCTTCTCAACACCGTGGTCATATGTAACATTTTCATGACATTGCAAGAGTCTTTCTGTAGCCCACATCGGGTTCTTAAATACATGACTTCTGTGCCAGTCACAGCTAGTGACAGATGCAACCTATTTCTAAAGATGCCAGCCATTTCTGAAGGCTTTGTGTTTGCTTTGAGGAATGTATACCTTTTTCACCAGTTTCCTTTGGGAAATTCAAAACAAAAATTGAATATTTATGGAATTTAATTTCTAACCAAAACCTTTCTCTGTGTTAATCAGACACTGTTTTTTGAAAGATGTAAAGATTCTTTAAAAATTGGACTGCAGCTTGGAAATAACAGTAGTGCAGACTATTAAGTCAAATGCAGATATCATAATTATGAGATCTCAAATGAGCTTCCAAGGCTAAGTAGTGGCTCCTTGTGCCATAGCATGTATGACATAATGCAATGTATATGCATAATTTGATAAATCTATGTTTTCTCACTCAGTGCACAGTATCAATACTGGTAAGCTAGCGGATATATTCTTATCTTCCTTACTCAAAGGTTATTTAATACACACCATACAGAACTCCAACTCTGCAACAAATATAGACCTGAGGCTCAAGACTGATAAAGCATGCATGACAGAATCATTATGTAAGGCATATAAAACATGATTGATTAAAAATATTCCAGTACAGCAACATTTTCAGTATCCTGCAGACCTGGAAACTTAGAAGGACTCCTCAGTTCTGATACATCTTTTCTAACAAAGGACCCATAATGTATAAACAGATTATATCCCTGTTATCCAGTAATACTATGATTTTAAAGGGTTAATTATTTCTTCATGTATATGCAGAAGATGTAATATTAGCAAAATGTGTTTGGGGTACTCAGAAGAATAAACTTTTTATCTGTTTGGACTGGCATTATTTTTTCTAAAGTCTTCCTTTTCTTGAAAAGACTGCTTATCAGCCAGCTAGCTGAAGGATAACGAGAGCTAGTCAGACTGCTATATGGCTCTTATTTGCCACATACAAAGTCCTGTTCTTATTTATTATCAGTGAAGAACTTTTTTTGAGAAGCTTCTTTGTGCTGCTGCAGTGTATGATAGATATTTAAGTCACCGTGACGGAGAAAACACAAACATCTCTAGCAAAGCGACGGTAACATCCATAAACTTTAATCCAGATCAAACTAACAAACTAATCCATGTGTGGCAGAGTTATAAATAAGATAGCCTGGGGATCTTTTCCCCCAGGAAGAATTAAATTTTGAATGAGGCAGTACAAAATAATAAAGAAAACTCAGTACAGAACTTGAAGCAAGTCTTTACTTTCTGATGTCCAGAGTCAACTTCTGCTTATATTAAGCTTCCTGAAGGAAAACTTTTATTTCATGTACTTGTGGTATAATCTCTCTTTCACAAGAGCTGAGCTTAATTGCCTTTGGTAGAAGTAAAACATGAGAATTAGATGGTAGAATAAATTGTTTTTCTTTAGATGACATCCAGTCTTGAAGTGGTTTTGAATCAGAACAAAAACCTGCTGAAGAGCATTTTATGAGGGAAGTGTATGTTGGTCTTTCATTGTGACAGGTTAAATTAAGTAACAAGTTATGGTAGTAAGTATAAAAAAACCAAACAAACCTATGTGAAAGGCTGGTTTTGTAACCCATACTCTAATTCAAAACCAGTTGAAGTTACCAGAGAGCCTCCTTATGCCTTTATTAACCCTTGACTCTGTCTGTGAGGTAGGCCACTTATACTAAATTCCTCTCAGGGTATAGAATAGCACAGAGCAAGAACAGAATATTTCAGTTGTAAGGTACCTACAATGATCATCTAGTCCAACTGCCTGACCACCTCAGGGCTGACCAAAAGTTAAAGTGTATTATTAAGGGCACTGTCCAAACGCCTCTTAAACACTGACAGGCGTGATGTGGTCTGACACCCCAGGATGCAGTTTGCCCTCTTGGCTGCCAGGGCATACTGCTAACTCATATTAAACTTACGTTCATCTAGCACCCCCAGACCCTTTTCTGCAGGGCTACTCTCCAGCCACTCTTTTCCCAACTTATACTTGTGTCTGGAATTACTCCATCCCAGGTGCCGAATCCAGCATTTGTTCTTGTTAAATTTCACATAAGCTGATCGGATTTCATCTGTGGAAATTGATGAGAAAGGTAGAGATGAGAACCATATGAATTTAAAACTAATACTAAACCAATTAATCCTCATTTAATTTTTCACCTATATCAGGGAAAAGATAAACAGCCGCAAAACATGTTTTCAGCTGCAAAACAGTTTTACATCTCCCAGTCAGTGGGACATCCTGTTAAATTTCAGGGATCACTTCCCCTTTCTTTCTCCTGTCAATCAGCTCAGAAGTGAAAGTGAGAGCTAGTAGAGGTGTTTAATACACTCAATTTCTTCAGTCTTGGCTAGATGGATCGAGTACATCATGATGTCAGGTCATTCCCAAAGCAAGCACAGGACAACTCTAAACCTGTTCCCTCATGCAGATAAGCCCAAACAACTCACCCTGGCTGAACAGACTACATGTTTACCTCACACTGAATTCTGAAATGGACACTTCAAAAACAGTCAAAGGGGTCCGAGCCTAGATAGCTTGCTTACAAAGTGGTTTTGTTACAAAATGGCTTATAATTCTAATAACAAAAGTGAGTGTTCTGGTTTAGTAACTTGCTCCCTTTATTTGACATTCAAGACAAAAAATATAATGACACACTTTAATAAAACATTAATGAGAATACAGCACTAAAATTATCAAAAATAATGACAATAAAGCTATCCTGGGAAAATTCCAATTTGTTCCATTGTAGTATGTCCTTCAAGTTCATTGGCTTCTAGATAAGATTCCAAAAAGAAGTATGACCAAAGCATAAAAAGATATGTTAAAATGTTTGGGTTAACATCACCCATAGAAAATCACATTAGGTGGGAGAAAATAACAATAATTGCTATTTAAATGAGAAGCAGAAGTTAAACTGTAAGTCAAGTGTAAATTGTTTTCTTTTTTCATCCATTGTAATAGCAGCGAAATTGAGCCTAAATCTGTGAAACTTTTGAAATATTACGTGGTGCAATTGCTGTGGCCAGAAAAACTCAGATGGGAAACCAGATCTTTTTGCTATTTTATCCCCCTCCCACAGCTAGCCCCTGGGCAGGAGGTGGAAGGAGCCAAAAGCTGGTCTGTCATTCTGCAAGGATGCTCATCCCAGTTGTGAACCCAAGGTGGGTGTCTGCAGTCAGTCCAGAAACAGATAGTGTGATGTTTCTATCACAAGGGTGATAGGAACTCCTGATGATGATGCCCTGGAGGTTTTATGCGTGGGGTGAGAGAGTGCTATGCAAAAAGTTAGGCATCAAAACCAGAAGCGAGATGCAGAAAGCTTCTGCCCAGGGGTAAATTTCATTCTCCACTTGCATCTGATCAAGTCATATTCACAGATATTTCTGATGTGAATTTGTGTGAGTGAATTTAATTATTTGGGATGCTGTTGATGGAAACCACAAAACCAACAAAACAAATAGGGTGTAATATGATCAAAACAAATCCACCTGAAAATAAGGACAACATACTCATATACATATTTAAGAGATCATTTGCACGTTCCTAGTCAGTGTCTCATGTCTACATGTGCAATGAGTAGGTAGTAGCCTAGAGATTATTCAGACTTTCCTTCCTTTTACCCATCACATCCCTGAAATGGCAGCTGTGTCGGGCCAATGGCAACCTTGTAATGCAGTATATAAAGTACCTAACTCAAAAGAAATCCTGCAGCTCTTTTGCGCAGAGAACACCAGCTCACTGAGGAGAATGGTGCCATACCTCTTCGAATCCCACTGCATGGGCAATGCTTCCTAGTGGTAATGCAAAGTAGAAAATAAAGTAGACTCAACCAGGACTCCAGCTGCTTTGCAATAATTACGTTGCCTACTTCACAGTTATTTAACAAAAGACTACTCACTCAGGCATATTTCTTTTGCCACAGTTCTCATTCCTAATTGTACTCTCTGGACCTGGTTATTAATTTGAGGTAGACACAATTATCCAGCAATGCGGGGGTACTGCAATTTCTTTACAACTCAATTTTATTAGATAACAATAAAGTTAACTGATGATCCTTGGGGGGTGGGGGGGTGGGGGGGTGGGCAGGATAAACCAAACACAAAAAACAAGCAGTGATAATTATTGCCAGCAGTGCTGTGTCTGTACCATTTCAATAGTTTGGATTAGCTGAGAGAGAAGAGGAAGAGCTACATAAAAATAATAACAGGATAGACCTGGAGTCAGAGACTTGAACTGCAACAGCAATTGGGAAAGTAGCTAAACTGTCTCCTCATGGTAACACAGCAAGGAAGCAGCAACATGGCCTTTCTGTCCAACAGATGGTAGGTTTACATCCAAGCATAAGCAGATCGCACCATCCATCTCGAACACGTGGACTGCACCTTTGCTGTGCTCATTGAGATGTGTGACATCTTACAGCAAGTTTCTGCATTAAACAGTCCTCTCCCCCAGAGGGCATGCCTTCTGCAGGATTTTTCTGGCTGACTACAAAGGATGTTATAAACTGTGTCATCTATATATTTGCTTTCAATCCATTAAAAGTCATTATTTAATTCTGACTCTAACGTTCTGTGCTACTGTGGAAGTGGAGTCCCTGCCTGCAGTAGAGGACAAAACCAAAGCCTAACAAAGGGCAGTTGAGGAGACTCAGCCACGCGTGGGAAGCCACATGGATTCTTCACAAAGCAAACACTGGTATTGCCAAGTTAACAGCATCTTGCAGGCACATGGCACGCCTGCTGATGTAGTGTTTTTCATTCAGTCAAAAAGACAGTCAACAATTCTGAAATGTAATTTCTTCTTTGACCACTAATTTTCCTTCAGTAACTCATTCATACTAGCTCCTTATCTGTGTATCCCAGAGGCTTTTGGAGGTTGGATAATAGTGACAATGAAAAATCAGCCTGGTGTCGGCCACTTCCTCTAACAAACACTTATCACTTGGAATATGTCCACGCTTAACCCTCAGGAAATTCAGAGACACACAATTGTCTTCCAACTCATTGAAGTTACGCATGTAAGTCAGAATTTAGCCCCCTGACTCCAGTATATTCTTTTGAAAATGTTTTCCCCATAAAAAAAGTACATAAATGTTACATAAAATTCCATACGCTTTCTGAAACTTCCCTTTGGTGTCCATCTCTGATGGCTCTCGTTTGATATTTATCAAGCTAAATTGTACACATAGACACAAGCCTGATCCTCTCACCAAAGCAGATAATATCCATAATTTCCTTTTATTCCTTAGAGTGGTAATTAATACTGTTCTGATAGGAAAAGAAAACAACACTCTTCTGGGTCGCCCTGATACTCTTGCTGAGAAAAGGTAAATTTTTTTTATCCCTTCAGCCTGCCTGGGCACTGGGGCCAAGGAAGGGACAAAGATGTGCAGAAATCATTTCTCATTTCCAGATCCCATGTCCATACAACTCACACAAGGCTTGATGGCTTTTATTCTTTTCTGTGGATAAATAGTCCAAGCTGTTCATTATTAGTTTTGACTTTAAAGTCCTTTTAAAAAGTAATAAAATGTACCAGTAGTATGATGTAAAAATATATTTATTGATACAGCACAGAAACAGATCAGAAGATACATCTCTTCTCAGGACCACAGCCATGGCTGAAGATGAATATGAGCAACAACCACTGTTTCTCTCTACCCCAAACACCCATGAGAATGGAAGAGATTTGCTACTTTGCTCTGAAAGTGTACAACTCTAGTTATTTTCAGATGGCATTGGCAAGAATTCAAAAACAGGCCCTCGCAGAGAATAGGTTTTGCAAAATAAAGTTCAGCAAGGTGCAGGGTGAAATTTAACTTCAGCTTTTTAATTGTCATAATCAAATAATAGTTATGCTCTTGGGCTTTCTCCTTGTAACTGTATGCGCATACAGTACCGGCTAATTTTTGCAGCTTCTGAATTGTCAAACGTCTACTAATTGCTTGATTTTTACAGAGGATCTGTGTGCACTGTTCAGATAGACTTGTGTGTATTCATTGCCTTTGCAAATCCAGCCAGATGTTTCAAAGGATCAGACCAGCCATGCCTAATGGAGAGTACTCCCCCAAAAATACCTCCCATAAGGTTGTTGTATCTCAACCATTTAACTGAAACCTCACATCAAGGGAATATTTATCTCTAAAAGTGAACATTACATATTGTACAAGAGAGAACAAATGTAACTGAGACACTGAAATACTTAAGAGAGTATGTATTCTTTGTAACTGTGGTTTGGGGGACATGTCTAGAAAAACAGTGCAGTCCAGTCTGAAGTGAAACACGCATTGCATTTCTTTATCATTAATAAGAAATGTAATTTAAAAAATATTCAATTATTGATTTAAGCAATTCTAGCGCCAAAATAGGGGACAATTAATTTGCACACAGGTCCATTTTATTTACTCTGGTGGTGTCAGGTGGGTGTGAATTACATTTATGTGCACTTTAAAGCTGACGTGATTTGCTAGTGCTCTGCTCTGCACTGTGGCTGCAGAAAAGGCCTCAGAGGGTCAGGGAAGCTAATCTTTTGGACAGAAAGTCCCTTTGAATATTGAAGAGACAGTGAGTTTCAATTTGGACAATTTAGGAGAGCCTGATTCTAAGTTTAGTTCATCTGCTGTGATGTTAGTCATTTTGACCTTCCCAGTGAAAGGGATAAAGAATCTGTTTACACATTTTCCCAATGATGCAAAAAGAGGTAAGGCTCCAATAAAGTCTCTAATCCGGGGGGCAGCAATATGCTATGAAGGAAGAAAAGAAACCTGTTTCTGCAGCTCTTTGAAGTTGTTAAAAGGTTTCAAATGCTAAAGGGTAAAGCTGCATCAGTGGGCAAGTTTGAGAGAAGGTGATCAAAGGTGGAAATTAAAGCACTTCATCATGTAATTCTAAAATTTATTATATTAATAATATCACCACACTGCATCTCCCAACTGCAACGCAACTGAAGCTGGCAAAGAGCAGCAGTAGATATCATGTGTCATTCTAGAGCAGTGTGGATAGAAGAGAATTTTGGCAAGGGCAACAGGCAAGCCTTATTGCAGCAATGTTCAGAGATGTTCACTGGACAAAGCAAATGGACCTCAGTTACTGCAGGCTTGTCTGAAAGCATCTATGTATTCAATTTATCTGATCTGGGAGGAAAAGTGCCTAAGACAAGCCTGACAACATTTCAAACTGTGGTGAACAAAACTGATCCGGCAAACTTGCATGCGTACTTCCAGTCTGTGTGCTTTTGTTTATCGGTCTGATTTTTTATTTTATGGGAGATGTTGTAGCAAGAAGTATTACTTCATAACCTATGCTAAGCTGCGCTGAGCAACTTTGATACCTTTGTCTTCAGCTGATGATTTTTGAAAATGCTTGAGAATGGGCTCGCAAAGCTGATTAGGCTGGTAGTCAAAGGGTGGGCTGATGCCCCATGTGGTCAGTGGAAGCAGAGTAAGTCTTGGCATCTCAAATGCCTGGCAACATCTCTCTGTTATATCAGCATCATTCACCTTGTGAGCCACTAGAGCATTTCTCACTGGGTTATTCCACTTTTACATACCTTTTATCTGTTCTTTGTGCGAGATTAAACTTGTACACACTACTATGCTACATCCAAATGTTTCAAGTTCCTGAAAAGAATATTACTTCACTTGCAATGCATAGACTATAGTAGGAATACGGTCATTTGTGCTATTAAGTTAGATTTTTTCTGCTGTTTTTCATGTTATAGTAGTTGTGGCAGTGTCCAAGAGAGTGAGGCAGTCCAACACCTTTTCTTCCTTTTCCTCTTGGCAAGAAAACATGTGATCAGAATATAACAATCCTTTAACTCATATTAAACATTAGTAGACTGTCAAAATTACCACTGAAGTACTGTAGGTTAATTTACATGGAAATTATGTGTTCTACACTTAAGTGAGCCTCTGGTCAACAGTGTGATGGTTAAGGAGTGGATGAGAACCAGTGATGGAGTTTAAGATTTCTGAAAAGCTGGATTAATTGAGGCAGCACTGAAGTCAGTGAAGGATCAGGTCACTTCCAAAGCTAAATATACAGAGAAGGAAAACAATTCTTCACTGTCACTCCAAGAAGGCTAACAAGCCATGCTGTCAGAAAGGGAGCTTCTCCTAGTGAAAGAGTCGTCATGAGAAGGCTAGCTAGGGGAATTTATTCACAGAACAGTGAGCAGATTTGAAGATGCTATCTAATTTTCTCCTTATGACCCATGGGATCATGGGGACAGGTAGTTCTGCTGCACTAGAAATTCATACTCATTAGTTATCTACTCAATATGGAAATGAACAGTGATTTTTCTATTTCATTCCAAATGCAAACAAAACAATATATTTTAATTATTAAAAATGTTTAATGATTTTCAGTATTCAACACTGTTAATGTTTAATTTAGGTTATAAATCCATTTTTTTGTAACTCTCTGGTTTAGGGGATACCTCTAGCAAATAAGGCAATCCAGATTTAATTGAAAAATAAAGCACATATTATTTGAAGATTCAACATTGGTTCTTAAGAAACTTTTGGAGTCTTAATGTAGCACATATTGACAGTGACAAACATGCAAAATTAATGGCATGAAAATAAGAAGTAAACATTTTAGTAAATTGGACTAGAAAGCCTTAAAAATTGAAAACATCATAACATTCATCTGTGCTCTGCATGACACTCACCTTAAGGAAGCTATTAATATATTTAGTGTAGGTGGTGTGTTGAAAATTACTTGCAGAGTTACAGGGTAATATATTACATTCCTCACCATAGCTTCTCTTAAAATAAAAGGAAAATATTTGTAATACATTAATTTCCATGGCAGTTTGAAATACATATAAGTTTCTCTCTTCCTTTAAATAAATATTTTGAAGAATTCACATTAATCAATGACTGCGTTATCATTTCCCAATAAAGAAATAAAACATCAAAAGTCAAGCTTGTACTGCACAAGGCGATCACGTGAAGTAATTTATATTTTATCACATCTATCTCTTAGATTTAAAAGGAAATGAAGAATGTAAACATACCTTTTCAGTGTTGATTGGTGTTAGTGGGATCTTTTCATGGTCATCTCCTGACAAGTTCTTTGCTGTGAATAGGCTTGCATCAGAAACCTGTCTTTTTCTCCCCATTCTTCCTCATGTGTCCTGTAACTGTGCTAAAACATCAGAATTCTGAGCCAAAGCAAGGTTCTTTGTCCAGAGAACTGGTCATGGCTAGAAGCAGCACAATCTTCTCCATCTATGTCCCTGCACACCACACTGGACAGATATATTAGAGGAGTAAAGGCCAGAGGCAAGATTTATTAAGAAAATGAAGTGTTTTCTGCTGATTACAGTAGGCTTCATTAAGCCTGAAGAAAATAAATGTGGCAGGCTCTGAGTGTATTCCTTCCCCCATTCTATTCAGAAGCCACTCGGGTGCAACTGCCATCACCAGTGACACGACACACTGCCTGCTTTTGGTCTCCTTTTTAACAGTTAATAGGAAACCTAGGGGCCAAACCTACAGCAGATCCACAGCGACAGCAGTGCTCTGCTCTTGGCCAGGAGTGTCTTCCACCACCCCCGGGTCTTCTGTACCCTGCAGCCATGGACCTGCAAAGCACCAGCTAGTTCTTGTAGACTGAACTGCAGAAGCACTTCAAAGTGTTGAAGATTGGGGTTGTAAAGAGTGGTGACAGCTGATTTACATTAAACAGTATGTCAATTTGCCTCAGCCTTCTGGCTTTCTTTCTGAGAAAAAATTTTTTTTAAAAAAAGGCAAAAAAATATATTTCTCTCTTTCTCCCATGGGATATATATGGTCCATGAACACTGAAATATTTCAGTGAAACATTTCAAAAGACCAACTATTCTATAACAAGCTTTTAGCATCAGTTGAAAGTGGGTCTTACTCAGGGATACAATTGGAAGTCCCCAGATATATCTTATTAATTAACAAGAGAACATCATTGCCAGCCTCTCTGAATAATTGATCCACTCTATTAACTATTTTGATTCTAAAATTTTTGTAGGTATTCATCCTCTGTGAGTGATTGCAGGAAGAACCTTGATGCTTTAATAGTGATATCGATCACTTTTATAGCACTCGGCAGTGATTCTTGGCACCAACTCATAAAACTGGTGGAACAAAATGATGAATAAGGACTTGCAAATTCAAAGAGCTGCACAGATATTAACTAATCACTGCAACATCATGGTGGATCACTGAGCCAATATGTTATTATGCCGATAGGAATATTAACATAGAGTGACTTTCAATATCTTGAAAATCAGAGCTCATGACTTCCCACTTTGTTCTCATTCTTTACCGTGCTGCTTCTGCTTGACACACGCTAATATTCAATGATAACAACCCAGTACTGCTGAGTACATGCAATAATTTAAGGGATGTCCGCCATCTCTGAATCTCCCATGGACCTTGCAGAGTGTTTAAGCTCTCAGATGCTAGCAGCCATGCCAACTGAGGAACTGAAGCAATAGACAGTAGATTGTGTTGATTCCCCCAGACACACACACACACATATCACTTTGTTGCTCTCTCCCATACCCGCATCACCCCACTTTTGATATAGAGGGAGGAGACGAACACTGCATTGCAGCAGCTGAAGCTGGAAGGATGGGCACTGAGAGAGGAGGCAGCAGCATGTCTCCTTGTGGAGGTCTAGGAAAATCCCTTTTTATGCCACTGTGTTCAGCACGTGTGATGGATTTGTAGGGTGCCCAGGGGGTGATCAGTGAACTGCCAAGGGCTTGAGGGCTCTGGACACTGCGGGGCACAGACCCCCAGAATGCTCACAGGCTGCTTTTCTTTAAACAAATGCTCTGCCAATTTGTCCTTACAGAGCCAACACCCAGAAATCAGACTAAAAATAGCATTAGTATAATATTCTCACTCATGAGGGTGCCTTCTTCATCACTGCTTATCCTTTTATCAATGATGAAAGCGATTCTGTCTTCACTGATCCTCCCCAGCTGGGACTGGTAGTAACAAAATTGAACCTATCATGAATATGACTGCAATCTGGAGTAAACAGAGCTGTCCTGGAAGGAACTGGCCTGTGTAGCAGGGTTGGTGGAAAACTTTATTCTCAAACAAAAAGTTATCTGGTTTTGCTAGCACAGTAATTAAAACAGAATCCACAGGATTAGAGTGTTAGAGATTGAAACTCTCAACACTTGCTGAAACATGTAATGTCCTTCGATGTCCCATGTCTGGATTCCCTCCACAGCAATGCCCAGGATATTGCTCGCTTCCTCACTTTATCACAAGAGGTACTGCAGGTTTCCTCAGACAGGGACAAATCAGGGCACTGACTGTGTGCTATGGTTTGTAATCAAAATGCACCTAGTTGTGGAAAAGACTAATCTACAAATTAAAGGCCTGAACTGTAGCCTCCTTAGGTGACTAGAAACCTTTACACTGGCTTTAGTAGATATTAAGTCAGGTCCTGTGGGATCAAGCTGTACAGATAAATATATATTCATTTCTCTGGGCTGTGGCAGATCTTGATTCCACATCCTTTCTTTGAAAAAGATTCAATAACTCAAGATGTTGTAACTCTAATGCTAAAACACTGTGTGAGTGGATGGTCTAATTAGCAACTCAACGTCATTGCTGATGTGAGGTGAACAGAGGTGAAACCATAAAGGAAGTGACATTTGTAAAAATGATATTTATACCTGTCTTCTGGTGGCAGATACTTCTGTCCTATGAAAGTTTTCAACTTCATATATGAATTTTCATATATGTAACCACTAATGTTTAGTTATTGTGTTGGTGATTCGGTTTACCAAAAGATAACTCAGTGCTAGTTTAAGCCAGAGAAGGGAAACAGGACCTCTGGTTTTAAAAAAAGGGAACAATGCTCAAAACCGGCAGTGAAGTCAAATGCAGCAAGAGGTTTTCTCAATGGTCTACTGCATTTTACCTCATCCTAGATTGGGAGCTCTTCTCAGCTGAAGCTCTTTCTTAAAAGCCCAAGTCTGGTAAACATGGTAGAAGAACAACAGCTTGGCGGTGAGCTACACTGAGCCATGGAAATTCTACAGGCAAAGTATTTGCATATAAAACATACAGTCCTGTGGTGCACAAAACAGATTTTGATAGCATGAGGTTTTACAATAATAGAAAATTGGTTAAGGAGGTCATCTAATCCATCACTTGTCTCACATTCAAGCTAGCTTATTAATAATAAGTGGAATTGTTATGCATGAATAACTCAGATCACAGAATCTTTATGCCACTCATCTATTTCCTCTGTGTTTCTCATATTTTTGCAGCCACAGGCTCACTTGGGGATCTGCAAAGCCAAGACAAGTGCTATGCATTCTTTTAAAAAGGTAGGATGCATTTCTGTCCAATGGTTTAACATTTCCTTTATTGTAGTTATAAAATAAGATACACATTTAAATATGTCCATCCTGCATATTTTACTATCCCTCACATACAAATACAGTATGTAAAAGCACATCAAAAGATTTTTATTGAAGTGGGAAATTCATTACTCAAAGTGTAATGTAGGTTGTCTTAACCTGGTCTATTTGTCCCCATGTTTTATGGTACAACCTTCACTGCATGATAACATTCAATTTCTTTCTATGTGCCTGATTCATTGCTATGCAGAACATCATTTTATTTCCATTCAACAGTTAAGTTTTGGTTAAAGAAGGGTTATAACAGGAAGTGTTTAGCAACTTTTACAGTCATGATCACTGCCAGCCCAGCCTGCAGGAAGGGGTGGCAGTTTGAGCAAACTTGGTGGTTAGCATTGTAAAAGTAAGTGCTGGGAGGAAAAATAAGTAAGCAAACTGCAGGGGATGTAGATTAAACAACATGAAAGGTGCACGGTTACAGCAGGCTCCCTAGTTGTCCTGTATCACTATCATCATTCCACGTGGCTAACATTCCCGTAATTGCCATGGCAGTAGTAATAAGTGTTGGATACATAAAACCCCCAACTGGTTAGAGCATAAAGCACTGCTTCTCTCAACACTTTCTCACATCTTTAAAAATGTGTGATTGGTTTTAAAGGCTTGGTGCACCTATTTACTTTTTTTATCACTGAGTGGAAATGGGAGCTTAATACCTGTCATGCATCCCAGGGTTCTTATACACAACAAAATAAGTCTCTGCTGCTCTTCTTATTTGTTTCCTTTTGTCTTTCAGTTAACTTTGCTCTTTGCACTAGATGTAAAATGAACCCAATAGGTGGACCACAGAAAACAGGATGACTTTGTTCAGTAGCCCTCTACATCTCATAGTGATAGTCATGACCAAGATGTTACTTTGCCAACTGCCAGCTTGCTAATATAGGCTAAGCATACACAAGCTATATTGCACATCCTCAGGGAGGATCAGGGAAACAAAACAAAACAATATAGATAAAGAGGAAGAAAAAAAAGAAGATACATAGAAAAGAGAAAATATTACTAAAAAAATCAGGCATCATGCAATAGATAGTAATGTCCTCTACTGTGAAATTGTGTCAGTTCCTACTGTCGCTGTCCACCAAATATTACTATTCTAATAACCTGTCAGATCTAATCAGAAAGAGCCAGTCAGCCTACCAAAATGTACTGTGCAGCTGGGAGCTTCATGTCAGGACCAATCAGGCATTACTGTCTCTGTCACTTTATCATACATGTTGTAAATAAAGCAAAATAAACTCTCTGACTAAGGGTTTTTTTTTAAGATTTTGTTTGTTTCTTTGTTTGTTTGGGGCGGGTGGGTGGGGGGGTGTGTGTGGGGAGGGCACAGGAAATAATTTGGTTTTGGTAGCCAAAAGTTCTGCTATTGGTCAGTAGCCTGAGTGTCATTAGTGAGGTAAAAAAGCAATGAGAATGAAAGGAATAGTGAGACTCCTTCTTAAAAAGTTTTGTTTTGTTTTGTTTTTTTTCTCCAGAGTGGTACAACTCATTTGCATGGCTAGAGTGATACAACTCATTCACACAGATGTATCTCCCTACACTGTTTAAAAGACCACCACATAGTAAGTAGAAATCAAATGTAATTTTTTTGGTGCTAAGGATAAACCTGATATAGTGGCCATTTTTATAAAAAAACAAATATAAGCATGAAACCCGAAGTTCTGGCCAGGATGATAATATCTTCTCCTTGGTAAATAAGCATCTTAGAGCCAGAGCACAGGTAGACTCTCTAGGAGAGCATACCAAAGGGCATCGGCTGATACAATCACTATATTACCACTACCCCACACAGCTTTGGAACTGCTTGGCTGTGAAAGAAGCTAGCCAAAGTTCAGGCTCAATTCAGCTTTCTCTTAACGCCCTAGATATCCAAAGGACTGGAAATGTTAATAAATACACTGGTAAACTGTCCAAAAAGCATAACATAAAGTAATGACTGGATAAAATAAGGCACAAAACAGGTGCAGGGGAAAGTATAGGCAGCAGAAAAATGAATTTCACTCTGTTCTTGTATGAAGACTTACCCTACCCCTCCTGAAGAACAGTTTCTGTAGCATTACAAGGTACATCATATCCATTCTTTCTTATTCTTGCTTCCATTTTAGAAAGTTGCCTCCTGAAGCTTCTCCAAGAAATACATTTTTGTCTGGAGTATCTCTTCCTTATAGTCTTGAGTCGTAGTATGAACATTTGGCCTAAAAACTGCTAACGGAAAAGTAGCCCATTGGCAAGAGAAGAAGGAATAATTTATAACAATTAATGAAACTAATTTATTCCAACTTTTTTCTTCACCTATAGATTACAAAGTACTCAAACTTGCAATTGCTTTTGTTTTTTCACAGATTTTGGAAAACAATTTCTAGTGACAAATTCATTTAGGAATAGTTAATTTTGAATATCTGAGCAGAAAAACAAAAACACAGCCCCTCCAGATTATTCAGCCACAGAAATATCATGCCATTATTCACGTTCCTGAGCTTCAAAATTTTCCTTTTTTAAAAACACCCTAGCACAGTAGCTGTCCTGTTCTAAGTAATCCATGAAGATTGTAAGCATATTAAACTGATAACAGATTGATTAATATTTATAGTCAGATATTTTTTTCTTTTCTCCAATGACTGTCTGTGGAAGGTTCAGGAGAAATATACAGGGTAAAAGTCAGTCTGGAAAAAATCTATTAAATATCCCTGTCTCTTGTGGATAAAAGATCACTTACTTTCTGAAGCTGTTTCCTACAAAGCCTAGAAGATGTCAAGAGCAGGTCTATATGAATATTTAAGCTCCAGAGGAGGTGGGTAGGAGTTGGGTACCTCAGCTATTCATTTGCTACCTCAATGCACCAACCTTACAGAAACTCAATGTCATTTCTCCTTGGAGTAGTGCTAAGACATTTATTATTATCCCCTTGCCCTCAACAGCCAGAAAGGTATTTCTCCATGCCCTTGCCTTGCCCCTCAGCCCCTTCTTAATCCTACTTCAGGTATCAGTGAATACATAGGGTATTAGAACCCAGAAGTGTGTTGCAGGAGCTCTTGTCTGCAAAGACTTCTGCACCTGCCATATGAGTGAACTGAGCCATGCATGAATTTGGGAAAATAGCTCATTTGGAACAGTTGTGTCACCAAGTGTTCCTCAGATCTATACTACTTCAGAGAACCTTTTTTCAACTACATCATTAAAATGGAAGTATTTTATCCTCAAAAAATATGGATAATTTTTGCAGAAAGCTGACCTTCTAATCTTGCATAAGATGAACCCAGCTCCTGATTGAAAATTGTACCTTCCATTTGACTCTGACTGTACAAGAAATCTCTCTTAATACTTTATCTGAGGGACCCTTAACCTCTCCTCTTTAAATATTACAGATGTTTCGTTTATCAGCTTTCTGTCTTTGTACAAGGCAAAGATCCTTTAACTGCTTCCTCTGATTACTTGGGGGAGATCAGATTTTATCTTTCTAATCTTACACAGAGCCTTTTATTTTATATTTCTTAAATATCTCTAGTAAGTTTCTGTAAATCAACACAAAAAACCTTTCCAAACAAAGCCTACAGAGGCTACATTTCCCTGCCTTTCCCCAAAACTCCTCTGAATTCTAGCAGGACATCACACAGCCACAGTTAGCTGTCCTCAGAATCACAGATGCTCTGTTTCCATGACAGTCTAGTAAACAGAGAACATCAATCACAAAGGGGAAAAAAGTAAATTATCATCTAGCACTGCATAGCATTTCCATTTAGAAAAAACTGATATGCTCAAAAAACATCAGCTTAATGTTATCTGATAAACTTTCAGAATTCCTATAGAGTGTAGGAGCTTAACCCTCAATGGTCTTATATTCTTTGAAGCTTAGATGCCTTTGAAAATTTTCCTGGCTCTTGTAGGATTGTAAGAACTCTTTCTCCTATTTTGTCTATGAATGAACTCAGACAAAGCAAGGTGAGAGATGTTTTTTTCCTTACATTCAGGCAGAACATGTAGGATTTCAAAGAATTTTCAAAGATGACTCTTAGTCTTACACCATTTCAAAAGATACTGACCCTTCAGAGGTTTGTGATCAGTCTTGAAACAGCTGATGTTAGTACCGTGAGGCATGAGCAGTCTGACAGTGAAGAACACACAGATCTCTCCTTCCTGAGTCCCTTCCTCACAAGCAGATGTTAATTGCATTGAAAAGGCTCAGAAAATGTATTTATGAAATCTCATTAAGGATTCTTGGTGGGTCATAAGACTGAACACTGAGCTCTCTATGGCATAAGCCCAAGTACAAAACTAGAGTATTGGCCTGGGAAAAATGTATTAAAATCTTTCTTTTCCAGATAGACCTGGGCAGGTGCTCAGAAATGAGTTATTCCAGGGCAGGATAACAGGGAGAGCCAGTGGGAGTGCTCCCATCCCAGCCTGGTGCTGAGTGCTCTGTAGCTGAGCTTCCTTAAGACAGTTACGCATGCTGTTGGAGGATTGCAGTTTATGGTGATCCTCCTTGTCAGGCTCATGTCGTTAACTTGTCATCTTTAATAGTCCCAATGTGGGGATTCCTGAAATAATTACACCAAGCTAATTATCTGAAGTCTGAATCACTGCAGATGATGCTTGACTGGTTAGAGTATAGCACAAACTCTTCTCTCCAGCAGCCCATTTGTCTAAGATGAGTCAAGAAAGCAGTGATCTCATTACCCTATTCTGGGATATCGTTTAGTCATATGGATTATCTTTATTTCTTTTTTTCTTTTTTTTTTTTTTTTTTTTCAGAAGGGTTAATATGAACAACAAAGACAGCATAAATGTGGTTTAATTTGGGTCCATGCCATCCGAAGAAAAGTCTTCAGGTAAACTTGTCAAAAAGAGGTAGAAAAAAGTAAACTTCTGAGTCACGCCCACAATTTTGGTTTCAGAAGCTTATCTCCACACACTTTCTTCAAGACGTTAGGTGTGAGTACCTTTCTACATCAGATTAGAAACATGTGAATTACTGATTTTTCAGCTCAATGAATGAACCACACACACACACAAGCCAAAAAAAAAAAAAAATCAAAACCACTGAAAAAGTACTCATTTTGAAAAAGGAAGTGTATCCACTAGGAAGTATCCATGTGAAACCCCATGAATTACTTGGTGGCACTTGGCTGACATCTGTGTGGTGGTCTGAATCCTGCATCACACTGAAGAGACTTCAGTGGACCAGGTAATAAGACAGGAAAAAAGATTTTCCTGCCTGTTCACATGTCCAATGCTTACATGCAGATGGTGAACAGTACATACAACTTCTCCAAGTCCCTTTGGAAAGGAGGTGATAGAGAGCAACGTCTAAGCCGAAGACTGAGTGAGTAGTAGAGACAGATCTAGTAACAGGCTGCTCCGCCTTTTTCCTTTGGCAGCCGGAGACTTCTTAATAGTGATAGCTGGGACAGAGAGCATTCCTTGGCATGGATAAAACTGCTGGTTCTGGGTGTGCTGGCAGTACCATCCATCTTCTTACCCCAGTGTTTGGCTTTCTGGATGTTTTGATACAAGATAGAAGGGGTGCAAAGAAGAATGCCAACTGTGTGTGTGTGTGTGTGCACGTGTGTGCGCGCGTGTATGTGTTGTCACCACCCTGTTAATGGAATGATCACCAAGTTTTACAAAAAGCATTCACGTCTTCAAAGCATTGCTACCATGCAAGCAAACCTCACAGCTGATACTGTCAGATTTACTGAAGCTTACAGAAGCAATGAAGGGATTTCTTTCTCCTTCCTGAGTATTATCCACAACCTGCAGTACTCCAGTATTTGTACATCCCTTTGAAGTGATCCAGATTTGTCTCATTCTCTCCCGCACTCCTTTTGGATCCCACTTCCTATTACCAAGCATAAGAAAACAAACAATAACACAATTAAAAAGTGAGAGAGGGAACCAGATAAGAAATTGCACTTGGTGACCAGGTGAATTCCTGTAGCTACTGAATGGGTTTCTGATGAACACTTTAGTTGCATCAGTAGCTGTGCAAAACTGGAAGTTGCGCAGTATTTTAAAAACACTGTATTTTCCACTGCCAGGAACAGCACTCTGGGTAAACTTTTAGTAACGAAATCCATATAAGGAATGATCTGAGTCATGATAGATTCTATGATACGGGTGTACATTATTGTCATTCCCTAACTGCCTTTTCCTCTTTTTAAAATTTTGATTCAGTACAGCTTTTGAAAGGTGTTAATGTAATTTAGGAGAAATTCCTGCAATTATCTGGTCTTCGGCAGCAGTAAGAATTCTCCCTATGAGATTCCACTGAGGCTAGAGTGGATATCAGCTACTCCTGCTCTTATTCACCACAGCTGGCCAACAAACAGGTACAGGTTCTATAAAGCCATTGGCTCCAGATTCAGATTCAGAGAGAAGAAAATCACCATTTTAAAGGTTTTGCGGTTTTGGTTTTGCTTTCAACTACTTCTGATATATGCTTAATTTCAGGGCAGGCCCAAACCAAGAGACAATGATGTAAGATTTTAAGGCTCTAGTGGGAAATAGCTGGAAGAGGCTAAGCTCTGACTCGTAGCCAGTTTTGTTAGCTCTCCTGGTAACACATCCAAGGCATCTGTAGACATAATATTTACAGAATACCAGCTCCTTTGAACGGATAGCTGCGTAACCCTGACACTTAATTTAGAAGCAGCAGAGTAAAGCAGTGTTGAGTTCTCAAACTTAAGTTTTAAAACAGCTGCTATTTCCAGCTTTAATTTTCTATTGTTCATTCTTGCAGATACAAATATTATCTTCTGTGTTTGTAGTTTTTTCTTTTTTCTTTCATTTTCCTCCAAGGGACTTCTACCTCTCAGAGCTGCAATAATTCAATTTCTCATCAGTCATGTAACTGGAGTCTTCATGGCATCAGGACTAAATACAGACTCCACTCCTACTTGTCCCTCAAGTCCTAATCCCCATAGTTTTTTAAAAAAAAACTGCTATTTTTCTCTGGAACATGCCAGTTCCAACAAAATTTTCACCCTGAAAGTTTCACTGTCTGGATAGTGGACGGAAGAACAGAGAATTGGTAAAAGGTGGCTATATCAGGTATTTGTGCTGAATACGATGGTTTGCAATCCCCATCTCTGACCTGCGCTGTACTTCCACCCCATGCAAGGGGCCTTTCAGGCCATTGTCTGCTCTCAGCATCTCTCCACAGAGTGGTTTCAGTGTGTTTCACAGCGTTTCATTCATGTGCAGCATTTGGTTGGCAACAGAGACCACCTCTGTGGTCTCTTGTTTTGCGCTTCATCTATGATGCAGAAACAGGAAGGCTGCATCTCTCAACCAGGGAATATCATTGGGCAAGGACAGTAGCTGGAAGGGAGATGTAGCTGTAGGTCCAGGGAGCTGGAGATGGGGATGGTATTTAGTCACTCGATGGCATTTTTCCATTTGAGTCAAAGGGAACGAATGGCATGTAAGGGTCTGTCAGCCCACAGTGGGAAAGGGAAAGGCCTTTGTCAAATCTCCTCAAAGGAAGAATGAACCCACATCTAAAACATCATCATGGGACCAGGCCAAAACAAACATTTCACCAGCTGGTTTCATCCATTCTGCAGCAGCTAACCAGGCTACCAAAGTATGTAATTACAAACATCTGTTATAATTCTTGCCAGATCATTTCCCATGGCAGGATTTTAAGCACAAGCAGTTGTTCAATGACCTGAAAGTTCTTCATCACACACCAGCCTTATCTCAGATTTCAGTAGCTGCATGGTACACAGACTGATTTGTTTCCACCCACCTTGCCTTCAAGCAGCTCTGAGCTGGAACTAAAGGTTCTCACACATTTTACCCTTTTTGCCCATATCTAAGTTCGGTCTGAAGCTGGAGCCTGCAGATCTTATGCTAGCTTCCATTTTTGGCCATGCATTCTCTTTGATGAAGTAATGCTTTGCTGCATTTTCTGATTCTCTGGTAGGTCCCTCCTTTCATAGCAAAGGGGTTTCAAGACAAATATTAATTTACAGCATCACATTATGCGGTTCAAGAGCTTGTTAAATATTTAAAGAGTTGTCCCTGCTCCAAGAATGTCACAACCTACAAACATAAAAGGGATGATACATATTTTTTATCTTGTTAGAAAGATGTCCATTTAAATTATGTTTGCCTTATTCGGAATGACATTTCTTTATACTGAACAGGAGAATATGAAAATCCACTATATATTAAGGAGCTTGTAATTGTTTATTTGCTGTATGAAAACCAACATTGAGACTATTCTGAAACTCATTGAATTCAACAAAAAAAGAGATTGAGGAACCTTGTGGACTTTTTCTCGTAACTTTTTCTGGGGTGGTAATGGTAATCTCCTAAAAATGAGATCTCAGTGTTCTGGCTTCTGCAGTTCTGTTCCTTCACATGACCAGTTCCATCTCTCTCGAGTACCTGTGCTAAGCTAGGGTAGCACCCATGACAGTAGTAGTCTGCATTGCACCTGTATTCAAAGGGATGGTGAAAGACAAAAATCTGTTGAAATGGTAGCCCCACCTAACCTCTGCTGCATCAGAAGTAGGTGTTGTTCAGCATTCAAGTTGTCTAAATCTTGTTTACAGTCAGTGGATAGATACAGCTTCAGAGAGTGATTTATCTTACTTATCTAAACACCTACCAAACTCAGGCTGGGAGTCTTCCACCTATCAGCTATTCCTGTCACTTCAAGTGCTCCAGAGTTTTACTTACACAAGATATTCAGCTGAAATATCATTCTTAATAATTTTAAAGCAAATTGGCATCTTACCTTATTTCCACCTAAAAACCTAGTTTAACCTACAACACAGAGAAATTACACCAGTGTGCAACATAGAGCTGGTATTCCTCAGGGCTACAATAACTCACTCCCTTGTTCTATAAATAAGACCAGAGGCAAGGCAAGGTAATTTGTCTTTGCATTTGACAAGCACTGGTATTTTATAACTGGCAGAAGCTAAGGAAAACACCATTTGATTTGCATGATGAGTGACAGTGTTACTGGGGCTAACAAATTCATTTCAATAGAAGTACTCTGAGCTGAACAATACATTCATTAAAAGAGCAGTTTCCTGATTAGACAGTAGAGCAAATAGCGTTTTTTCCCATTTTGCTATCAGAGCTGCTTTACATAAGCAATAACAGAGAACAGGGCGTATGTTTATTTGGCTGCCACTTGTTCTGTGGGTGTACAGTGACAGTGTTACAGCTTTTCGATTCCACAGCAGGGTGGAAGGGGTGATGACACTAGATCTGTGCACTCGCAAGTATACAGTAAACAAGGCTGAGTGATTTTACAGGCAAGGCTAATGATTCAGGTCAGCTGGATTTTTCACCCTTCCAAATTACTTGACAGGGCAATTTTAGCAACAAGAACATTGCTAGTATTGAAATGAATACAAGCAGGGTCTGGAAAAAGGAGTGTTTCACTTGGCTATACCCAGTATTTGCTGTTGCCCTTGCAGCCATGACCTCAGCATTAGGTGATTTGCTCACAGTATCTCTTGTGGGGATTTATCTGCCAAAAAAACCCTAGGTGAATGGCAGATTCTTTACCCAAGACTATAAGAATCCTCATTTGAGCTGATTACTTACTCAAGATTACCTGTGCTCACAGAACGTGTGAATCTTGCTTCAGTTTGATGGGACGAAGACAGTCTGTCCATCTTTTAGTGCATTTTATTATAAGGAGTGAGTGAGGAAATAAAGACTTAATCCACCGTATTACTGGCCTAATTTCTGCATTTCACTAAGCTAATTAAAGATGAAGCAACATAATAACCACATTTATATCAAATTTAAATCAATAGATTCAAATGATTAAATCTCCAAATTAATGCATACTCTAATGAGACTGAATGATGTTGACAATTCAAAGAGAATGTTTTACATTCAACTTGTTTTGCAAAAAATTCAGAGCAGGATTCTTGTTATCCAAAAAACTAACAAGTGTCTGGACTTGTGGAAAGCATTTGACACTGTGCAGCACAACATCCTTGTATCTAAACTGGAGTGACATGGATTTGATGGATGGGCTACTCAGTGGATAAGAAATTGGCTGAATGTCACATTCAAAGAGTTGTGGTCAACAGCTCAATGTCCAAGTGGAGACCAGTGACAAAAATGGCATTCCTCTGGGGTCAGCATTGGAACCAGTGCTGCTTAACATCTTTACCGGTGACATGGACACTAGGACTGGGTGCAGCCTCAGCAAGTTTGCCAACACCACCAAGCTCTGTGGTGTGGTTGACACGCTGGAGGGAAGCGATGCCATCCAGAGGGATCTTGACAGGTTTGAGAGGTGGGCCCATGTGAACCTCGTGAAGTTCAACAAGGCCAAGTGCAAGGTCCTGCACAGAGGTTGGGGCAATACTAAGCACAAATACAGGCTGGATGGAAAATGGATTGAGAGCAGCCCTGAGGAGAATAACTTGGGGGCAATGGTGGATGAGAAGCTCAACATGACCCGGCAACGTGCATTTGCAGCCCAGAAAGCCAACCATATCCTGGGCTGAGTCAAAAGAAGTATGACCAGCAGGTCAAGGGAGGTGATCCTCCCCCTCTGCTCCACTCTTGTGAGACCCCACCTGTAGTACTGCATGCAGCTCTGGGGCACCCGACAGAAGAAGGACATGGAGCTGTTGGAGGGAGTCCAGAGGAGGGCCACAAAGATGATCAGAGAGCTGGAGCACCTGCCCTATGAAGGAATGCTGAGAGGGTTGTGGTTGTTCATCCTGGAGGAGAGAAGGCTCTGGGGAGCCCTTATGGCAGCCTTGAGTACCTCAAGGGGGCCTACAAGAAAGCTGGAGAGGGGCTTTGTACAAGGGCATGTAGTGATGGGACAAGGGGTAATGGTTTTAAACTGTAAGAGGGTAGATTAACTTTAGAGGAAGAAATTCTTTAGAGTGAGGGTGGTGAGGCACTACAACAGGTTTCCTGCTGAAATTGCAGATGACCCATCCCTGGAAGTGTTCAAGTCTGGGTTGGATGGGGCTTTGAGCAACATGGTCTGGTGGAAGGTGTCCCTGACCATGGCAGGGGAGCTGGAACTCGATGATCTTTAAGGCCTTTTCCAACCTAAACCATTATACAATTCTAGGATTCTATATGATGGATAGTATGGTTCTAATCTTGCATACACAGCATGTTGACCTAATTAATGGGGTATAAAGATATTCATACAATCTATTTTTTACAGGATATAAATATTCATTTTAGTTGGGGCTGGGGGGGCGGGGGACGGGGGGACGGGGAGTGACCCAATGCAACTACTCAAGAACCACTACTTCTTTCACAATTACCACAGATCACCAATATCAGGAGGTCCAAGGTCATGCCAGTTGCTGAAATCTGTTGGTTTTCCACCCACATTAATATCTACTTATTTCAAACCAGTCTCTCAGAGCAAGATATTGTTTTTTAAAAATATTGAAAATGGGTTAAAACCCCATGAAAATTTACCGCTCGGAATCAACATGATCAAGAAGGTAAAGAATCAGATAACAAGTGAACTAGCTTTCCTTGAGAAGCCTCAGAGTAAGCTATTTCTTTAGAAAGACAAAGAAGGACTGCAAGAGGAAAGAAAGCATGGAGTGCAGAAGAAGAAAATAAAAGGTTTAGAAAAATAAAGAATTTTTGTATGAAACCACTGAAGAAGGCAACAGAATAGAAGGAACAGAGAAACAGTAGTAGCAAATAGAAAGGAAAAGAATCCAAGGAAATTATGGGCCTGCAAAAGATATTTTTTTCTTAATTAAAACAAAAGAAAGTAAAAAAGGATAAACGGTGGTTGGAAAAAGAAAATTGCATTGCTACCTCACCAAAAGAAATAAAAAAAGAGAGAAAAGGGAAATTAGGAGAAAACATATGAAAGTGATAGAAAAAGAGTAAAAAGGTAATAAAGAGGTGTCTGCATTTTACTATATCTCCCATTTCTTCATGGACATCCATTGCTTCTGTTGTTCCCAGTGCTGACCCCAGAGCTGTCATCACCATCACCACAGGTTCTCCACAAGCCTTTATGGCACAGGAGTAGTTTCAGAGGTTTGGCAGTGGGATAACACTGTGCAATTTTTTAAAAAGAAATGGAACGACCTGGGCAATTATAGATCTGCTTAGACTGATATAAAGCATTGACAGAATAGTGGAATGACTAGTAAGGTTCCCAACTGATAAAGAAATCAAATAATTTAGAGAAGAAAAGATTCATCAAACTGACTGGACATGTTTGGACAGTACTATAAGGTTAGACAGCAAGAGCAAAAATGTTGATGTAACTTACTATGGCAGAAAGAAAACATTTGACCTGAATCTTCAGATTTCTTAATTAATCAATTGGAATAATATAAAATCAACAAGTTAGATGTAAATGAATCAGAACCTGCTTAAATAATAGTTCTATAATATTCTTAGAAGCAGGAAATCTTGCTGAGCTGCTGTCTCTGCTGTGATCCCATAGGGCTTGGGTCTTAATTGATCACATTTAACATTTTTTTTCATATTTAAATAAATTAACCTTCTGTCATAATCTTAAAAGATACCTGTAAATCATGTTAATAAAGTTTTCAGGTGATATAAAATGAAAGAAAAGTAAAATAATGTCCAAAAGAAGTCGATGACATAAAATACTGAGATACAAACTTTACCATGAGGAGGCAAAAAATGCAAAGAAACAAAATTTCTTAGAATATGTCCAAGTATAAAATCATTCCTGTCATAAAAGAAGGATACAAGACATAACTGCAGAATAGAAGATCTTATCGTAGGAAACACTGATAAAGACTTGCTGTTTATAATGGAGAACTACAGTTCCCAATATAACAAGGGTGGCCAAAATGGTTACCAACATCTTTAAATGTGCAAGTGGGGAAGTGCTGAGTAGGAGAATTTACGTTCTTTCTTGCAATTAGCACTGAAGTGACTGCTATTGGATTACCACATCTTGGTATGGGCCATCCTTTAAAATGGGTACTTAAGAGGCTGGAGAGGGTTCAGAGAATATTGAGAAAAATTAATGAGTTAGAGGCATGCCTTGGGAGTTTAATCTATTTAGAATTCCAAAAAAAACAGCTATGGGTAAATTTTTTACAGTCTATATACTTAGGAAACAGATCAAAATTAGTAGCAATTTGGCATTCCTATTAATTTTGCTTTCTTATGTTTCATCCAAAAGCAAGGAGCATCTTTTTTTCAGTGTAGCAGGGAAGATTCGAGCAAGAACAAAAATGGTATTTTTAACAACAGAAGTATTCAGTCATTGTAGCAATGTATCCAAGCAGGTAATACATTCTGCATCACTGCAAATGTATATAGGAATATTTGATTTGTTCCTCAAAGAGATATTCTAGCTCAAGGACAGCTAGTGGATGTGAAGTGGGCATTAATAAAGGGCAATCCAACGGCCAGTGTTAGGAGGAGGTCAGACTTGCAGAATGTGATGTGCTTTCCTGGCCCTGACATCTATTACACCCACATAAGCACATACTGTGGAAAAACTTGACATTGCCATTAATGCCTGTCTGCTAAAAGAAGTCAGATGATACATGTTTGTAACTGTGTAATACATGTATAGTGCTATAGATTAAGGAAATGCAGCAAAAGTCTGATAGAAAAGTGAAAAATAAAAAGGGAGGTGCAGTCTCCTTGTCCTTGAAGCTATCAATTCATTTTAAAACATGTTAAAAACAAAGGTTTCAAGGCAAAGGCATTTGTCAGACTTGGAGTAGTAAAAAAGTGCTGACATTCAGGACCAGTTCTGGGGATACAGCATGGACCTCGTGCCCAGGCAGATGTCGATGGACCATGTACCTCTCAGAGTATCTTGAAGATTGGATCCCACTTCGTTAGAGCTTCCCCATCCACTCAAAGGTCACGGTAAGACCAATGTACATTTAAAATCTGAATCAGTAAATACTGCCTAAATCAAAGGTTCCATACCAACACTTCTGCTGCAGGGAGAAAAATAGGAAAAGTATTTATATGGTATAAATAATGATACTTTGCATCACTGATTCTGAAGCTTTGCTTTAAGATTTGGGGGAAACATCCAGAACTTGCCGTGACTTTGCAATTAGGCAAGAGGGACATTTGCATGAGCCTGACGCTGAGAGGTAGTGCTGCTCTGCAAGGCTTCCTGCCTTCTGTCAGCGAGGAACAAGGATAAAGTATTCCCTATCTTTGTATCCCTGGGTGTCACTGGTCCCAAGCTCTCTCTGGGCATAGTTCTGACATATTGAAATGAATAGTAACTTTTGTGCTTTGATTCATTTTCTCCTTGTAGCATGCGTGTGTCCTGTCTCACTCCCTCCTCCCTGGGCAATTCCAGTGTTACTAACTATTGGGTTTATTTTCTGTCGGGATCTGGTGTCATTAAAATTAATTTGGACTTTTACATTGAATACTGTGGGCCCAAATGACAGACCCTCCTGCCTTCCCTGCCTCCTTTCTGCAGGGAAGGAGGCAATAATCATCTCTTTGCTGTGCACAACTTAGGCACAGACTGACTATATTTAAGAAGGGCAAGGGTTGTTCTGGTGTCATACCCTCGCAGGGAAAAGGGGTTTGACTTCAACTGTTAAATGACCTCCCATGCCTGTGGCTTTTTCTGTTCTCTCCCTTCACACTAAAGATTTAACTCCAGCCTGCATCACATCCAGCTGACTGGCAAGGCAGTCAGATAGCAAGCAGATATTGTGCTAATGTATCCTGCAGAGACACAGTTTTCCATCTGTGACTGGTGTCACATCATTTGCTGAAGGTACTAAAACAAACCACAGCACCTCTCTGCCTTTTGCAAAATGGTTTTATTCTGCTTTCTGTTAGTATGGTGTAGCAAGATGCCTTTTAAAAGACTGCAGGAGGAAGACAGAATGCTATGCAAACTTTTCCCAGAGACTGTAAAGCCATTTGTATCATTATTTAGGCACTGCCATTAGAGGTTATTCACTTGGAAAATTATTAGCTTCAGAGAAGCCTTAACATGGCATAAAAGTTCCTATAGTCAGCAAACTGTTAACCATATGCACTCCACCTTTTGATCTCATAACTGACAGCTGCTGCTAAGATTTTTGGTTATGTGATACTAGGAGTGGGGAAAATTGCCTGACTGAGGAAGACACATACACCAGTATGGTTTAGGTCCTAGAAGTCCAGAGGTGATCTAGCAAAACCAACTCTGTTCAGGAGTTAAATTCAGCTGCACAGCTGTGGAGGAGCCACTCTGGCTCTGGCCTCCTAATGTTATGTGAGGGACATTCAACTTAATGGCACGCACCATAAAGTGTATCATTACTGGTGCTTCATTAATAGTTCCCACTCTTAGTAAATGCCATCCCTCATTTATGTCCAGTCACTGGTGTCTCCACAGGCATAAAGCTAGCAAGTCATTTCAGCATGAAAAGATCAAAGCGATGGAATTCGGAAACAAGCCACCCCTTCTCCTGGCTGGTGCCTATGGGGAGCTGCACCCCACTTCAGCATGCAGCTCCCCTTTCCAGTGTTGACATGCAAACACATACAGAAGATTAAAGGACCATCTGGCTTCTGGCATCAGACAGAATTTTGTTTTGTTTTGTTTTGTTTTGTTCTTCCCTGCACTGAATAAATCTTGAAAAAATTAAGAAGAGAACTTTTAGTTCACTGCTGTGAATCAGACACACCAGCCTCAGAAAACCAGACCCCCCGCAGCCCACCTGAGTGCTTCATTCACTCGGATAGAAAATCAGTTTTTCTCCAAGCCAATGAATATTAAATCATTTATTAAAACGTAACTGCTTCAGCAAGAAAGACAGAAAGGGGCACTCTGTAGTCTTGTAGTTTTGTCAGTTGCTTGGAGGTGGCAGAATTGCAGGTCTTGAAAACAAATCATCAAAACTTGAGAACAGCCTAAATAGTAGACTGTTGGCATTTACATCTTGAGACTCTCACTCTTTGATTTTTTTACTAAAAACATTATCTTCTACCATAGCAATCTTTTCCTGAGGACACTTTCATTGAAATAGTCACAATCTTACACAGGATTTTAATTGAATCAAATCAGTGTTTTCTGACAAAAAGCACTCTGTCAGGAAATGCTGACCCATTTTTGCAAAGACTATTTTTTTCAAGGTTGAGATTAAAGCCTTTTCTGTCAAAAGAAACCTGCTAGGAAATAAACCTTTAGTTGAAATCAAGTGAATCCAGAATCCCCCTAGCTTTAAAGAAATCTATGAAGTCTGGTTTCAAAAAGGACCCCACACCTCCATTATACTTCATTGAAACTATTTTCTACAGAAGAAACAACAACTAAGCCAACCAAACCAACACAAATTAACATTAAAACTTTCTTTAGATTTCCCTGGAAAATTGCTAATGCCACCTATTCTTTGTAAGTGTACTCATTTTTATATTTTTCTTTAGGAGTCTGCTAGTTCATCCCCTTATATCTGAGGATCCTGGTGCCACAGAGCTTCTATGTTTATGCTCTTCAGAAATCTTCCTAGGGAGCTGCTCTGAAGTCACTGGCTTTCCAGAGTTGAGTCTGGTCCTGACAGGATAAATGTCAAGGCTCCTCAGCTGAGCATGACATTTCTGTCTTATGTAAAAGTCACATTTCAAAATTTACTGCAGAACAGAAAAGACAATTTTTATAAAACCTTTTAAAACCAACAAGGTCTCCACAGTGCTGGTGATTTTGTGTAAATCATCAGTAAAGATGATGTTTAATGTATCTTTACTCTTGAGCATACAGCAGTATTACTTTAAATGAACATCAGAAAAGGGGAAATTTCTGCTCACCATTGGTCCCCACCTATGCAGATATTTGTACGTACCTGAGGCTCACGGTAGATACCGTATAATGGGCATTTCTTGCATGCATCCACCGATCGCTGCCTGTGTAGTGGTTCAGAGGCTGTCAGAGATCATTCTTAACTGCTACAGCAGAACCGGAATTCAGCCCAGATGCTGGAGAAACATCTGGGTTTATCATATAGCCTATAAATAATTTGCGCAAACACTGCCACATCATCTGTGCACAATAGGATGTGGGAGAGCTGCTTTGCCACCGATGTAGCAACCATTTCTTGCACCAGGCACCGATTGTGGGGCATTTGGGGAGTGCTTTCATGACATGTCACTTGCTTTGCTTAAATCTGAAAGATGAAGCACTGGAATTGCCCATACTTTTTCTGCTGCAGACTTTCCACTCCTATATCCTGCTTTTCCAGGCAGAGGGGCCTTATGCTTCCCAGCAATCCCAACATAAATAGTCTAAAGACTTTCTGTTGCAGAATATGGTACAGAATACTGTGCCTAAATGCTATCATTCAGGCTAAACATGCTGTCTCACTTTGAAGCTCTGCTACCTAGTGAATGAAGGACCATAAAAGCTTCGTATGTAACCCTGATTCTTCTACTACTTCACTGTGTAGGTTTCAGCAAGCAGCTTCTTTAATGTTTTTACTGTGCTGCCTATTAAATAGAGCTGGCAGTACTTGTATGTCTTAAAGACATGTGGTGAGGTTAATTAGCTGATGTTTGTGCAGTGTTTTGACAAATTAAAAGCACTATTTACAGTCCAAGTGGTGTTATTAGTGTGTGTTGAAATTTCTACATAAAAGACATTTTCACTGGAAAATACCATTTTGTTGAAAGAAACATTTTCCTTGAGAAGTTATTCTATTTATTCTAGAGGATGTAACAAAAGAGAAGAACGTGGCCCTTTTCCTCTGTGATGAAAAACAGGGGAGAAAATCAGTGTGTGAACTACAAAACATGTTTCCTCCCTGCAGATCCTGCCCGTCTGCTCCCTGGCTTGCAGGTGGATCCGATCCTGTATCACACTCATAACCAGCCTCAGCTGAACCTGTTACAGAGACAAGCATCAGAGCCAGCCAGTGTGGGGAAGGTGCTGGAGCAAAGCCTCAATTACTTGCATAAATGGGATGGAAGATTAAAGTTTGCCTTCCCCAAAGCTGTGTGTGACTCTAGATATTTGAAGAGTGAGCTGGGGAAACAGTTTTCTGTTTATTACATAACTGTATTTGAAAGTCTGAAAAGCCCAAGTGAGAAAAATGGTGCCTCTCCAAATATGTGGCAATTCGTCACAGGTATCCCCACAATTTTTTTGATGGGATGATGTAGCTACAGCTCATCTTTTTCTTGTTCTAGTGTGGAAATGGAGCAGAAAACAAAGTTATAAATGGATTTTCCACTGATAAAATGTTCACTAAAAGTTTGCCTTTGGCTGGCTTGAGTGGCTAATAATAGAAAAGAGCTACTTGTCTTGTTTATTTTTCAAAACCTAGAGGCAAACGTTGAATTTTTTCATGCTCCTCCTACCCTCACACTTTCTATTTTTACCTGCTTCAATGAGACTGGAGGGGAATCGTAATTTTTAGTGTGACAGGACAACAGTGCAAAGGTCTTCTGACCTATGAGAAGTTTGACTTCTGGTTATTATATTCAGTTTTACAGACATTAAAAGGATGCCTAATTTTATTCCAACTTCACATAGCTCTAATAGGGATTAAAAAAAATGGGGGGTAATTTTTTATTTCATGTTTTGACTTTTAGTGAAAATCCTTACTGAAATATAAGTAGGAATAAAAAGATAGTAAATTAGAAACTTTAAGAATGTTTCTCTGCTTCCCAAACAACTCTAACTCAGCTTTTCTGGCATATAAACATTCAAATGAAAGAAGAATCTGTTTTCAGCAGAGTTTGCTTCCGGGTTTTTTTCTCCATAACAAGTACGTTTTCAAGTGGATACAGGGAACAGATCAATCATAGACATCTTTATAACAACCTTTATGGATTTCAAGAAACTTCTTTCCCTTCAGCCTCAGAATTCTGTTTTCTGAGCCAAACACACATGTTCCTTTCTGGTTTTTCTCACAGGCTACGGCTGTTGAACTGCTTGTAAGATTTGTTGATCTCGAGAATCCCTCCAGTTTTTCTACAGCTTTTGTACTAATGATGCCCCAAAGAGGACATCCCGTTCTAGCTGAGCCTTGTGCAGAATCGACAGGAGTCCATTAATTATTTTTTGTTTATGCATCTCAGAATGATGGCTGCTTTCTCTACCACAGCATCATTTTGTTGACTCCTGTTCAGTCTGGGATTCATTATAAGACCTCCATTACCTTTTTTTCTGTCCAAACAGCCTTTCTCCATTTCTCTTTGTGCATTAGTACTTCCTGAATATTGAGCACTTGTTTTTTGTTGAATCTCTATGCTAAGTTTAAACTAATATCTCAAGATAATTTGAATTTGAATTCCATCCTCCCAGGTGTTGACAGTCTCTTGCAGCTTGTCATTCACCCCCAGTTTTGTAAGCATGCTGTCTGTTCGGTTCTGCAACTGAATCGAAATACGGAATTCAGACTTAAATACATCCTTTCAACTCACAGCTAACAAGTCTTCCCAGTTTGTTTGTAAAGCACTTAGGGTAACTCTGATACTGATAACCATTTTCAAACTCTTCTGTGTCCAGTGTTCATTTGATAAGACATATTATAGCTGTATCATTTGGAACATATTCTCTAGAATATGGACATAAAGACAGCAATTTGAGTGGCTCTTTTTTAAAAAATAAACCGTGACATCTACACTTCCTTATGTAAAATGTTATTCTATTAAGTATTTTTCATTATCTAATACATCTATTTGAGTTTTTCTTGTGGCTTAATTTATAGGGGGAGTCTATAATTCAATTTTAGGATAAAGGAAACATTTTTTACAACTTCTGTTATCAATAATACTGCTATCACTCTGAGACCAAGGGGGTAAAAATCCTGGAGTCTGGGAGAGACTTTGAGTTAAATCTTGTTATTGGTCAGAGTCTCAAAGGCTTTGGTTCCCCTGGGTTTCAAAATTTGTTTTACAGCTGTATTTAAGAGCAGTAAAAATATGGCTACAGGTAAATTATTTTGCACTCTGTTTAACCTGTCAGGATGGACAGAGAGAAGCCTTATTAAAGCAGTATTTTCAAACCTCCCCTAGACTAGAGGTATATTCTTCACTGCTCCTCACCTTGTGCAGTCATCTGCATCTTTGTGCATGTTCTAATCCATCAACATTTCACTTCCATCTTGCACCCACTGAGACAAATCCTTAGCTGGGCGTTATTGGTAATGCTTTATTGCCTTCAGCAGAATAAAACATCTGTTTTAAGCTGGCTGAGGATTCTCTGGCCCACTTCCTTTATATTTTGAAAGTAGCACCTATATCACTCCTTGCTGGGGCCAACACCCACCTATCCTAGCAGGTAATTTTGTTGTACAATCTGTTTAGTAGCGAAAGCAAAAGACTGAGTAACTTCTGATCATTGCTTTACATAAAAGGGAATAGAGGAGAACACTACCTCTTTCAGTCCTAATTGCAGTGTAGATCACCTGGTTTACTGCCTCTGGCTGAATCTCCTAATTACCAAAAACGTTTTAATCATTATTTTCTTTTGAAGTGAACACAGTGTTATGACAACTGCTTCCAATACAATGAACGGCAGCTGAACTGAATAACCACTGCATGGAACAAATCCCTTCAATGACTTTGTTCCTTTCATCATTCCACTCCGTCCTTCACATCATGACTAGCTCAGGATATTTTTTTCCCCTCTGCCAGCTGCTGTTCTTCACTTCCAGGAGGTAGTTGCTGGTGGGATTCGCAGACAGGTACGGTCACCTTTGTACAATTGACTGTCGCATTAATGCTGCCTGCTTGCGCTGCTAGCGGGGGAACGCAGGGAGGTGAAGGCTGAGATCTGCCTTGCTGGAGGGAAAAGTGCTGCTGCCGTTACCCAGAGTGGACCTTGGTTGTCTTGGAGAACTGTGTTAAAACCCACAGGCAAATATGGGAAAGATGTCTCTAAAGAGAGACAGCGCTCGTGACTGCACTTTTAAGCATTGATTTATATATTGTTAGTGTTCAAAGCAACAATTGTGGACACAGTAGGTGGTTTATATCTCTTAAAAAAAATTTACGAAGGACTGATACATGCCCCCTTGTGCCAAGATCTATTACATGATACATCTATTTTTGCAACTCTGCTCCTGCAATTGTTGACCTGTATTTTCTTATAAGCACTATTAAATGTAACTGACATGTCTCTTATGACCAGAAAGGTATAAAAGTGTGGGAGCTGTTATTACAGAGCCATTCATGGTGTGCAAGCTGCAAGGATGAGGTAAAGACCTTTTGATTCTTCCCTTAAATAGAAACAAAATAATTTGTTCAATGGGAAAAATTCTGTTTCTGGCCGAAATCTAGTTGCTTAATTAGGTGGTGAGAAAAGTACAGCTTGATTCACTAAAGGCACTGAACAGGCTGTGTACTGGGGATGTGTAACTTTACACCTGTAAATAGAACTGCGGAAACCAGTACTGACATAGACCTATCTACTGTGAAGTACAGGAACTTGTTTCATTTTTTAGAAAAGGTCATATGAAGGATTAGTGGAAACTGCTTAGTCACTTGCTTTATATCTAGGAGTTAAGTCTGCATGTGCGGTACCTTTTCAAGCCTCCTTATTCTGATTGTCTGATGTGGAATTGCTCCTGTTTCTCTATAACCTGAGAACAGTGAGTACAGTGCACAGACTATCATTCTAACTACTGCCGACATTGTCTGAAACATATTTTATGCTTGTACTTTGAAACAGAAGCCCGGAGTCAAAGCATTAATCTGGAAGATTGTTCCCCAATAGATTTTACCAGGCAGTGTTTTACAAAGATGTCGCTGAAAGGTCAATTACCACATCATTCTGCTCTGGACCCATCAATGAGTAATATTTACTTTTACTGAGTGCTTCTCTGATCTAAGGGCTGCAAAGTCATCGTGGTTTGGTTGTCAGTAAAGTAAAAAACATGTTAAACATCATCTGTGTATTTCTTTTTTTTGGGGGGGAGTGCAGTGCCTCCAAGCAGGTAGAAGGGAAAGGGGCAGACTGACTCTATGGCTTCACCCCTTCCCTAGCATCTGGGACAGGAAAATATCCTTGGCATTTCCACAGCAAAGGGAAGATGGTCTTCTCAGACTCCTGTGCATCAAAGATCCCTTCTCATGCCTCTGTCTTTTACATGTTTTTTTTTAAAAACAATATGATTTGAGCTCAATCTTCCCAGAAAGCTGACGAAAGCAATTAAGAAAACTAGCAGATTTTTGAAAAAGAAGGAGATAGCTTTACATTTAATAAAAGACAGTAAGTTGAGTTGCTTGATATTTGCCACGGGCTAAGACTGTGTGGGCAGTCAGGTCCTGCGCTTCAGCTGACACATGCTAACTTGGTAACCCACTGTAATTCAGCAGCATATGGGGGTGAAAGGGAAGAGAGCAAGCAGTACTAGGAGCATGTGGAGGTCCCAGAAACTGGGGTGGAGCTGAAATTTGGTGCTATTGAGGTTAATAATAAAAAATCCCAGTGACCTATCTGCAGCCAGGATTTTTCTTCTGGGTATTCAAAATCAATAACCCATGAGCCAGGGAGAAGGACTTCATGTTCATGCTTTTACAATGTTTATCTTTTGAAATTATGGCACTGACTGGATGTGTTGGCATGCTGGCTTCCTCCTGACACCAGGCCCGTGCCCATGTCCTGCTTTCGAGTGCATCACTGTCATGGTTTAACCCCAGCTGGCAACTATAAGTACCACACAGCTGCTTGCTCACACAAACACATACGCACACTCACCTTCCATCCCCAGTAGAATGGGGAGGAGAATCAGAAAAAAGTCAAAGCCATGGGCTGAGATAAGAACAATTTAATAATTAAAATAAAATGTAATAATAATAATAATAGTAATAATAGTCATAATAGTAATAATAATATAATTTTAATGAAAATGGAGACAACAAAAAGCGAAATAAAATGCAAGAAAGACAAGTGTTGTGCAATACAATTGCTCACCATCCACCGACTGATGCCCAGCCAGTCCCTGAGCACAGATCAGCAGCATCTCCTGGCCAACTCCCCCCAGTTTATATACTGAGCATGACATTCTGTGGTATGGAATATCCCTTTGGCTAGTTTGGGTCAGCTGTCCTGGCTGTGCTCCCTCCCTGCTTCTTGTACATCTCCTCATTGGCAGAGCACAGGAAATGGAAAAGTTCTTGACTTAGAGTAAGCACTACTTAGCTACAACTAAAACATTGGTGTGTTATCAACATTATTCTTGTGCTAAATTCAAAACCACAGCACTGTACCAGCTACAAAGAAGAGAAAACTCTATCCCAGCTGAAACCAGGACAATTGCCTACAAACTGCATGATCTTTCTTTACACTATTTTTGTATCTCTAAATTTTACTGACATTCACTAAGCCTCCACAAAGTATTAAGGCTTTGGATTTTCCTTTCAGAATCTGAACAAGGTGAGACAAAAGTGTCCTGAGACAGACAGAAAATAAGTTGTCTGCAGAGCCCAGGATAGAAATCAGGTCTGGGAAGTCTTGCTGCCCCCCTTCCTTGATCTCACTATATTTTCATTTATTGAAAAAAACGCTCATTGAAGCTGTCTGTGGAATTTGTTTAATTTGCACTATATTAATCATCTGGCAATATAAACAAAAAAGCTCTTGCAGAGGAGAATATTAGACTATTAGAGAACATCTCAGAGAGGAAATTTTGTCAGGGAATATGTGTAGACTTTTTTTAATTATTTCTGCAGAAGATTCTTGAAATTCTGAGACACTCAATTTTTCTCCCTCTACCAGATACTCAGCAGCTCACGACCCAGATGCAGCATTGCAGACCCCCAAGGGTAGACAAGAAAAACTGTTTCTGAACCAGTTCATTTTGTAACTGCTTGAAAAATGTGTAATAACTACCCAAGCAAATCAGTTCTTGCTATCTACTACTCGCTGAATGAAGCACAACTACAGACTTAAGCCCCTTGAAATGTCAACACAGAATCTCAACAACAAGGTGTAGTGGCTTTCCAACTAAGCCCTCTATGTATTTTCTCAGAACTGCTTTGATGGGCCCATTTTTGGGGAAAATGACTCTCTCAAACCTAGTCCTAAGAAGGGCAATGTTGTCTGACATTTTTGAAATAGCATTTAGACTTGAAGCTCTGGAAAAAATCTGTGCATTTGTTAAATTCTCACTGCTCTTCACAGAAGCATAATAGTTATATTCTGTTAAGTGATCTCTTACTACAGTGAAATCTACTCTTACTATTCAATTCATTTGCAATTATTATTTTTCTTGTACAAAATCATTCCAATACATACTCTTCACTTTTTTTTGGTTGGTTTTGGGTTTTTTTTTTTTTTCTGTTGTTTTCTTATAATAAACCATTAGATTTGAACGAATGACATGGTAAATGCCCAAACAGACAACCTGTGAACCCCAGAAGGCAGAGAACTGCGGAGACAGAATTTAGAGGCAGCAGCAAATTACAGGGAACTGAAGACCCAATCTTCTCACATGTGCTCATGCTCTTCAACTCGTCTTGACTTTAGTTAGGGTTGTAGGTGTTCAGTGTTTCTGAAACCCATCCTCACACATTTGTAGGCTGGGGATTTCAGTACTAGCTCAGCTCAGAATAGATCTCAGGAGGTCTGACTCATGGTCTTTTGCTCTAATTGCTAGACGTTGTAGAGTTTGCAGGGAAATTACTATTGTTATTCAGGAAGGCTGTATTTAACTGTATTTATAGATCCACATGCTTGACTAGTGTAATTCCATTCACTTCCACCAGCTGAGAATCTGTCTTTACATTTTAGTAACTATTCACATAAACTTCTGACTACTTTAACAGAAACTAGTTTATTGGTTTATGATTCCCTCTCCCATCATTCTAACTCTCCAGCCACTGTAACCAGGTATAAATAAACACACCATCATGCTTACCAATTAATAACTGCCTTCTGAAATGAATTCACAGGTATGATCGGAATCTGATCTTGATATCACAGCTAATAATTACTATCAGAGAGTAATGAGTGTGTGAGTAAGAGGAATTACATAGGATATTTATTTTTGCTTTTCTTTTTTTGTTTTTTTGCACCTTGTGTGTGGATTGATTATTTAAAATATAAAGATGAATCTACAATGAGGAGGACATTATAGCTTATAGGACCACACACAAATTTCTAGCAGTAGTTCTGTAAGTATACAAATAACTGTTTGCTGTTATTGATGTATCAGTTACAGAAATGAGGACTGATGCACTGAAGGGCTTTGGAAGGTGGAAGCCCAGAAATCATAATCATTTATTTGTATTTCCCATTGCACTAAAAAAATACACTGTTTTATATATATATTTTGTAATAAAATGTGGTTGTTTCTCCTTTATCTTGGATGGGATGCTTTCTGGTGTGATTCCCATTGCAAAATAAAAATCCAACCACATATTTTCTTTGAGACAATAATTAAGTTATTTTGTGCAACATGAAAGCAAATGCTTGCTACTGGCATAATGCAGATCACTGTTGCATGCAATATTTTGGGTTTGCTCATGTTAGTCCAGGAAACTTGGAATGAAAGACTAATTTTTAACAACTCTCTCAGCAAATACAAGCATAAGAAACTGCCCTGCAAGCAAATTCTGATTAACAAATTACTGCCACTTCTTTGCTCCTCCTCACATGTACAACTTCAGCAGAGATTGCATGGAGAACAGCTAAAGCAGCTGCCGAAGAAATGTCACACTCTCTTCAAAAAGGCCAAATGTTTAAGTGAGACCAGTTTCATCCTAGGTAAAAATATGACCCAACTATAAAGAAAGCAGTATTGTTTCCAGAAGGTATGGGTTACTGCTGTTCACTTTCCCATCTTCATGTCAGCTTCAGTGTGCCAGTATAGCCTTTCTTTCTGCACCACCACCACCACCCCCCTCCCCCCATTTTACAACAAAAATGCAAGATGTACTCTGTACTGGCAATTGCTCTGAGAACTACAGTTACAGATTATTGTCATTACAGCAAAGTCAAAGTTGGAGTGCAAAGATCTGCTTTATTGCAGGTGGAAGAACTGGCTTGGAGAAAATAAAAACAGGCTGACTTCTACATCGTAACCCAAACCAAATGCAAATTCTGATGTTGAAGAAAGCTAAAATACATTAAGATTTAAATATTGCCAGACCTGACCAGAAATAAATTCCTGACGATTATTTTATTACTAATAAGAAGTATGTGTGACTGTGTGTAAGTATGTGTGTGTGTATGTGTGTAAAGGCAATAAATTAAAAAGTTAGTTTAAACAAAATTTCATAACCATCCTGCTTTCTTCAAACCTTTTACTGAGTTTTGCTTATTCACAAGGTTCGGGTGAACAGCCTCACATTTTTCAGCATTAATCAGAATCAAGTATCCATGCCTTCTTACAATTCCGGCTATAATCACTGTTGAAGCAAAGAATGGGATCTAGGTGCCTGGGTAAGACCTCTGGGCTTCAGCGACCACTCAGTCTTGCATAGGTTGTGTGTCACATCTGTCAGCCTTGTGGACATGTCTCAGACAGTGTCAATGATGGCATGAGATGCCTATGTCCGGGCATCAGACTTGTTCTCAAGGTGTGCAGACATCAAGTGTCACTACTATTCCCTCCAGGGAAGGGGTTGTGATTTTTCAGGTTTTCCTCCCCTTTAATGTTCTCCACAGTTGTTTGATCAGTATGTCCTGATGTTTTTATGACATTTATTCTTGACGTATAGAATTTTCATTTCAATGCTGGCCTCAAACAGTTTCCTGTAAAAGGTCTCTCTGGATTTATTGTTTGACTTGTAAAAGCTGTTGCTGATCACTTCTACACCTTGACCCTGCAAGACAAAGCCTTGTTTCCAGCTGTAGTAAGTTTTTGTTTTGATTAATCTTGGAGATACATATAAAAACATTTAAAAATACAAAGATTGGGGTTCAGTCCTTCAGCATTGGGCTGAGTGCTCAAGCTCAGTGAATTTCTCTTTCTTTTTTTGTTCATCAAGCCTCAGTGTTCAGCCTAGCACTACCTAACAAGCAGTCTTCAATTCCTTAGATAAGTCCTGAAAACTTGCACTTTAATCAGGGCATTGAGAGCGCGGTGGTCTGAGAGCAAAATTAATATCTGGGCTTTCCTAAATTTAACCCCAGCGGTGACACTGACTCCCTCTGTGACCTTGGAGAAGTCATTTGGATCAATGTGCCCTTGGATTCATAAGCATTTAGGTTATAAGAGGCAAGGCTAATGGCCCACATGTATCTGTCAAGAGCAAATGGTGCAAAGAAAATGAGCCATAATTTACTCTGACAAGGTACAGACTTTTGTTTAAAGGAGAAGCAAAAGATATCTTTGAGTCTGGTAGGAATTTCAGGCAGACCGTCTAGACTGCCAGTAAGTTTGAAAGTTCACAAACAGCTATACTTGCAGAGTAATTACCAAGTAGGTTTCTGCAGAAATCTGTCCTGAACCTCATACTGATCCTTATTTTTATTCACATGCAGAGTGGTGACATAGGGCATATGAATTGGAGGAGGACAGCAAATTAGGAAGAACTGTGAGTACATCAGAGGACAGGGGCCAAATTTAGAGTGTTTTTGACTAACTAGAGAAGAATGATGTGATTCACTATGTACAAATACAATCTTCTGCACTTAGGAGTAACTGTTTGCCAAAATGCAGAGTGGGTAATGAGTCACTGGGAAGTAGTGTTTCATTAACCTGGAATATGGTGAGCAACACAACCTTAACACCATTTAACAATGTTGCAAAAAGGGCAAGCACTGTAAAAAAATATGTAAAATAAGTATCTGCTACAAGCTACCTGAGACATCCGTTCTTCTTGTGGTGCTGGTAAGGCATCATTTGGATCACTGTTCAGTTTCAGGCACAGGATGTGAAAAAAAGGATGTATGGGAGTGATCGGAGTCTAAATATTGTTCCTATTCTAATTGATTGAAGTGACAAAGTGTAATGGATAAATATTTTAAAGATTTTAAGTTTCATCTCCTTGTAGCTAACTTGGATGCTTTCAAAAATTAGCAGATCTTGGAAGGAGAACTGGGAATTCTCCTCTGAATCTGCCCACGCTGCATAACAGGCCCTTTGGACTTTACCAAAATATGTAATTGATAACTTTGGGGAAAAGGGAAAATTCCATTTTAGGAACGTTCACAATCCTTTTTCCACAGAGATACAACTGATCCCCAAAATGGAAAGGGGGTGTAATAATTTCATTTTTAAACATTTCCTTTTGATATGTACATTACTTTTCACATCTAGAGTTAATTGGTTTAAAGTGTGATTTTGGTCTCTGGCACCACAGGGACTCTGTGTTTATTATCTCTCTTTAGTTCTAAAAGCAAATTTGAAAGGGAATGAACAAATAAAATAAAATAAAGAAATCTAGCTGTCAATCACACAAATTCATCTTCAGTTAAGATTGGCTCTTTTATTTCTTTCTGGCACATTATTACTGTTATCACTACAACTGTCAGTCTTCATCATGCTTCTTATTTACTTCTTAATTGCCCTGAAAGGTATTCAGTGTTTTGCAAGAAATCCTTTCCTTTGGTTATATCTCATCATGTACAGCTACCTTGACCTCTGGGTGATGTATAGCAAATGAAGTTGAGATGTAACCTTAGGAAAACCTTATGCTAACATCATAAGAACTATGAAGTACTAGCAGATATCTAGGAGAAATGGAAGAGTCTCCTTCTGTGACAAAAGAAAACAGACAAAATGGCTTAGGAAGAAGACGCAGAGAAATCTTGGAGAAGGGTAACATTGGCACTCGCATTGCCTTTGCTGTTAGCCTGAGGCTTATATTTTCATTGAAGATAGTCACACGGTCCTTGTACGACTTGTGTACAAAGAACAAAAACTGAATAAGGCAGAGAAAGGCTAGAGTCAGGCATGAGGCTCTCACGTCATTCCCGTGGCACTTCACTGGTAAGACCCTTGAGGTGGAATCATAGGAAAACACAATCTGGGTCTTGCCAAGTGCTGGAGACTTTCTGTGTGTCACTGACCAACAATCTTTCATGATGATGCAGGGCTAAACAATAGTGTAAAAAGGCAGAAATTTTTACAGCAACATATGAGGCAAATTTTAACAATATTAGATGCTTACTTTCCATGTGTTTTTTAATTACCTCCGAAAAACTCCTCTAAATCCCCATTGTGCCAGTTCTGAGCAAATTCACCTGAAACAGAAACGTTTCTATTTTTCATGGATCCCCTGAACCATTTAAGAAGCTCTACTCTGGAGCTGCTTCAACATAGTATGTGACAAAATATCTTGATTATCTGACAGACTATGCAGGGATATAGTACAAATGCATTTTCAGCTCTTGTGGTCAAATCAGAACCTATTTCTTTCCTATTACTGGGAATATAAATTGCCTCTTCTGTGTAGTAAGAAGTATTAGTAAATATTTATTTATTTTATAATTAGTTTATAATTTATAATTTTATAATTTATAATTAGTAAAAACTCAGGTAAAGTGGATCCAGGAATTTCTAGATGAAAGATGAATTAAAAGGGTATGTTGAGTACTGAGGAAGAGCTTAAGACCATTAGCTCCTAGGCAGTGGCTACGAAGCTTTTCTGAGCTGTCACTACCAACAATTTGAGAACACATGTTTTAATCTGAAATTCTTTTCAAACTGAATGTTTGCAAAGAGCAAGAACTTCTGTTAGTGCTACCATAGTGGAGATGAAACCAGGATAGCACTCAGTCAGTACACCTTGCAATTTCTAGTGTTACCATTGTCCAGTCAATTTTACTGCTGGCTGATGCCATACTGGATTCAGATGAAGGTGCCTGTGCCTGGTGTTGATAGTGCAGTGCAGTGCTGGGGGTGGTAGGGGTAGCTGCTGCACTGTAGGAAGACAAGTTGTTCAGAGGACGTATTAAATTAAAGATTTGTTTGGTTGCCCATGTGGAAATTAAAGATCCCATGGCAAGTTTTGAAAAGAGTGGAAGACAAACCAAGAAATGATTTGCCTTCAGAGCCACTGGACTGTTCAGGCATCAAACTCATTTCTTTATAAAGCACATGGGAGTACTTGCACAGTGTATGAAATGCACTAATCTCTCCATTTTTTTCTATTTTTATTACCTGGAACTGTGTAGGTTACACAATCTCTCAGCTCAGTCAGTTTGTTAAGCTTAACTTCTTTCTGAGCAGACAGGAGCCCTGCTAGCACAACTCGTTCGGGGTCTCTCTGGAACATGGAGGAATGTTCAGGTTGAACCACTAGTTTTGCAGACATAATGGTCTCTTTTTTTTTTTTTTTTTTTTTTTCTGTTGAGAGCAGTGATACCCTCCATAATCATAGCCACACTCTCATGACTGTCCTGTCTCACACGCCCTCCCACAGCGGGAGCAGTGGCCGATGTTCTAGAGCCACTTACAACTAGTTTCAGTTGCAGGTGCTGAGTACAAGCCAGGCAGGTACTGCTCAGCTTCATTTTCTATTGATTTTGTTTCAAGGCACCTACCCAAAAGAGACTGAAGCCTCACAACTGAAATAAGATGATATTGACCCTCCCTTTTTAGAAAATAAACTCCTATTTTTCTTATTTGTATTGCATTTTCTGGGGCAGGAAAGCTGGTCATTTCATAATTTTTGTCCACACTTTTAAATTTGGGGTTTTTTTTCCTTTTTCTGACATTATATTGGAGTACTGGTTCCAGACCATCAATATATTTCACTTCCACAGACTAAGATTTTGTATTGGAGATATATATGATGTATATGAAAGGCACATGAAAGAGCATCTCATAAACTGATAAACAAAACCTGTGGTCATAGTGAAAATGAGGGTAGCAATGGAAATGGAGCTAAGAAAATGGAGGTAGGTTGATTCTGTGTACTCTTGAAGGCTCTAGTAAGAGAAAATAACCCTTGAGGGACAAAACATGACAGCACACTTGCACTCCCTGATGCATCAAAGCATAAAGGCAAGATGTTAACTGTTGCAAGGCACAGGTTGAAAACCAGGCTGGTTTGGAGAAGCAAATGGCAGCAGGTTGTGAAGGATCCTGAAATCTAATCCTCATAAAGCCCACTCTCGTTTTTGTGGGTTGCTTTTAAGAAGGAATCTCGTACGTATTTGGAATGTCAATGACTTTATTCTCTGTCTCCTAAATTATGGAGATAGCTCTTGAGCAACTTAGGGACAAGTTTTAGTTTTACTATGCACTCCTTGAATTCTAACCTACAGAGAATTATGTAGTCATTCTAAGTTACACAACATTAAAGTACTTGACAATTTTCATCATAGAAAAGCATAGGAGTTGAACAAAAATACCATAAAAGTTAATTAAATGAAGAAAAATATTAAAATGAGAAGGCATCATGAATAAAATCATCAGGACCAGGGAAGCAGGTTAGTCACTATGTGGAGACAAAACTCTTTAGAAGACATAAAAAATTAACTCATGAGTTACTGGAAAAGAGTTTCCTTCTTAGACAGGATGGAGAGATAAAGACTGTACTCTAGGTCAGATCTTTTTGAACATAAATCAGAAAATTTTCTTTGGCTCTAGCTGAACTATAATTACTTGCTACAACTGACAATCTGTTCCTAATATTTTTTGAAGTGAGCTAAGTATAACTTCTGAAACAAAATGAAATTATTTGTTGTATATATGCACAGTTTTATGAGTTTGATATTTTGTGAAAGTTTGTTTTCTAAAAGATGCAGCCAAAGGATCCCTAGGAATAACTGTGTGACCTCAGGACTGTCTAAATAGTTCCCATCATGTAAGAAATGACATGAAACTGTTTAACTCACTGGACTGACCCAGAAAGACATATTTGGATATTTTAGGATTGAAAGCATCGATCCTAATCATTGTCTTCGGTGAGATTTATACCGCTGAATAGGGAGCTGGAGCCACTGGCAGCATCCAAGAAAATACAGAGCAGAAGAAAGTAATGCCTTTTACACAAAACCCAAAACGTATTGCAGAGAAATAAAGGTATTGTTAATATTTTAGCTGCATCTAAACACTTACCAAAACAGCTAAAGGGACATGGTGGAAGGGATCTGTACTGTTGTAAGCTGAAACAAGAAATTTCAGGGGACTATCCCCCTTAAATATCTTCTGAGCCCAAAGAAGTCTGACAAAGGTTGGATCCCACTGTACTCTGTACGAGAAGAATGCCAGCAGAGTAACTGTAGGGAGGCAGTTGCTCTTACACTTATTATAATTACTCATGTTGTAGCCTAGTCACAGAAATAATAAGATTTCTTGATGTGTGTTTATTTCCCACTGGTACGGTATGTTGTACTATGATAGCTTCGCAGTTGCAGTGTGCTTGTTCTGGTTGAAGAAGCGCATTCATTATAAACCCTTCTTTCAGATGCTTATAAACTTCTGGAAAAGACTAATCCTTTGGCCTGACGTTTCCTTTGTTCCTGTCAAACAAAAGATGCTGATTGTTTTCACTCCTTTTCTTCTGTATTTTTTAAGACAGATTTGTTGCTTTGGGGTTAAAAAGCCAATAAAAAATATCCAGTTTGCCATCACATATTCAAATAATATTTTTACCCATAAATAACCCCAATTTTTCTGTATTTTAATGTATTATATTTCAAGTGGACATAATCATCAGGACAAGCTGTTTGGGAAAATCCAAAGAAAACTGAAACAAGGCTTGTAGTGATCAGAAAACCCTCATGCTAAATGTCATATAAACTTGATGGAGGATTCAGCCAGTTTCAGTCTTTCTTTCAAGTCATAAATGTGACGTTTCCATTTTTACAGACGACAAATTTTGCTGACTTAAATGAGCATTTAGCTTATAATCCCTACTAAATGGTTTTACAGAATAACTGAAGCAAGATTTTTGAGGCTGAGTATGGCTTTCAAGGTCTGTTTCTGTTGGCTATTATTCATCTGTGTTCACTAGCTACAGTGCTAAATTCCCAATATCCAGTATATGCTTTGTGTGTCTGCCACTGCTGACACGTCTGGAGCGTTGCTCTCTGAAACACAACAGCAGCTCTTTAAGAGGTGCCATTTAGTCTGTCCTAATATTAGCCACTCTTGACCTTCTGCACACAGCCATCCTTCCTGTGAAGCCCCGCTAGGATGTTTAGATGAAAGCGTGATGATCATAGCTTTCGTTCCAATCAACTTTTTCATGCTTCAGGGCTCTCTATCCCACAGCATCCCACAGCCTACGCTGTATGTGCGTGCCTGCCTCAGACTTCACCTGGGCATTCAGCAGCAAAAGGGAATGAAAAAAAATATAAAAAGCCTGGCAGATCTGTTTGGTCCACCATATCAATTCAAGACTAATCTGCCAATTTCCCCATGCTGCTGCTATGAACTGAGTAATGTTTATTAAAGCTGGTGGTATTTAGTAGACTGAGGACCAGCAGAGAGACTGAAGACCAGACCAAACAAAATCTGGACCCCTCTTTTAAAAGTTTCTGTGGTTTTCTGTGGGAAAAACAGGCACGTATGCAGTTCAGATTACTTTGTCCTTGAAATTTAGGACAGCAAATTTAAACTGCCTTGTATGTTGTACTTGCTCTTGAGATCCTAAAGGAAAGGTTTATAATCAAATACGTATGGCCGTGCCTGTTTAAGGACATTAGACATTTATCTTTTAACATGGGTTTCTGAATTGCACTTGTATTTAAATATGCTACCTCTCTTGTTTCTTGAAATATGCTGAAGATGTTTTCTTCGTAAATTCAGGGGTATTTCTACAGCTGGCATGAGCTGTCATAGCTTTTCTGAAGTGAAAGGGACTATGAAAATTTACAGCAGCTGTTCTGTAAATGTCAGTAGTACCTTTCAAAACTACGTTCCCTGGCCCAGATTTACAGTTACCTTGGGAACAATTATTCTGTATTGTATATTTAGATTCGCATTGTCACATCTTCTAGCACTGAATCCCAGAGGTCACTCCCACTGTAAAATCCCCAGTATGTAAAATGATAGCAGACATGTCCCACAGCATCGTCCATGGGCAACAGAATAAGGGGAAATTACACAATCATTTAGAAAAGGCAGTTAGAAGGGTCTGACATGTAAGGACAGAACTCGCACAATTAAAGTAAGCAGATGTTCTATTATTTGCTTTAGTAGGAACAGGAACGTACTCCTTGTGAAAGATCTAAGGGTTTAATGACATAATCAATATAACAGTACAAAAGGAGACAGAGACAGAGTCAGAATAAAAATGGAGAACGATGCGTTGTAGTGAATAATATCATGGATGTAATGATCTCCTCAAGGAAGGAATAAGGGGATGGTACCCCTGCTTCCCTCCTGCCTTCTGACATCAGAGCTCTGATACACAAGCCTGGTCTGACAACAGTATTTGAAATGATAATGAGGCTGAGTATTAATTTCAAGAAGTAGCTTTGAGAAAGCTTCCCACATTTGTGAAGTCCAGGAATCTGAAAAAAAGTGTGTGTATGTTTGCAACGTACAAGGAGGTTCCCCTGCAGGATTGTGTCTAGCAAAAAGAGAGACTGGTCACACAACAAATGCAATGTACAACATTCTGCTGGTGCATAACTATAATAAAATACCCACTGCTCCAGGCTGCTTGGATGTGAGCTATGTCTTTTGAGACTATTGAGCTCTTTAACTGACTAAACCTGTTTGTACCTTACAGCCATGTTACAACATTCTGAATTTAATCGAGCCACCGGCTCCATATCCTAATGTTCCACCATGAGACGGATACAAATTAAATAGTTGGGAGTTACCAATCTTGAATCTTTTAAAATTGGAAAGCATTCCCACAAAACTGCACCCCTGTTTCCTGTGTGGAACTTTGACATTTCTGGATGGCAGCTGCATCGTCTCATGGCCTCGTTACCTGAGTTATCTGGATCAACATACATATACTGCAGATTTATTTCATTATTCCACTACAGAAAGAGCCAAAAGGCTCAAGGGAAGAAAACACATTGCCACAGGTATAACACATGTTTAACATGGTTAAGTGTTAGAGTGCAGCTGTACCATTGCCCAGAGAAGTAAAGAACAAAGATGGGGAAGCTGATATACTTGAATCCTATCCCAGAAATCAGTTTTAAGTAACCCTGGGTTATAATCTGTGACTGCCACCGTTTTTTGCCAGTATTATTAAATTTGATTTCTGTGGCTAATTGTTCTTTTTTTTTCCAATGTACTGGAGTAGCTTTTCTTTGAGCAAATCATGCCTGGTATACATCTATCCAACTTTCAGAGCAAGTTAGCTTGATGATAGGGCCTTCTAGAGATGGAAAAATGTATTTGGAACACGAATTTCATGGTTTTCTGTCCCTGTTTTAAATGCCGTGGAAGTTAGAGGTAACTGATCTGTCACCAGATTGGTACAGCTTTAGATGCATATCAGGTGTCTGGTCTTTGTCTCAGTGTTAACACGAATTTTCAGAGCAGACCTGGATATCACCACTAAACTCGCAGCATCAGTTTTCTTTGTAGGTAGTGTAGAAGTGAGTATAGTTCCTTGCCAACTTCTGATCAGGGTGAGTTATGTTTATAAAGCTCTTTATAGATCAAATGAGCTATATGAGCTTCACAAGGGCTAAGGCAATGTTCCTTGACTGTGGATCCCCTCAGGAACTGGAGGAGTATGATAAAAACATCTCCTCTTTGTCACGGTAGTAGTTTTTGGTGCTGAAGCAGACAAATAAGAATGGTCTCTCTCTCCAGATCGTACTTGACTCTGGAGGTCTGGTATTAGAAATCCAGCCTAGAACTGGTACTTACAAAAAATTTCTCATGGGTGCTGTGATTCTGTTTTCAATATGTAATTATAAAACACTGCTCACCCCCTGCCCACCCTGAGGACAGTGACAGGTATGTTTCTGCCCTTGGAAGGACAATGGTGTGGCTTTTTACATTAAGGAAAACAGCCTATGACCTTTCCAACGGTCCTTTTTGTGAAGTGGTACTGAATAGATCATCCACATCTGTGATGGTACTGGCAAGCAAGGGAGGGCCTGGCAGCCCTGGACAGTGATTTTCTGTAATGCAAAAAAGTTGGATGTTTGCACTTCCAAACTGATTATACCATACATCCTTTCTACACAAACCTCATTTACATAAAAGAATCATGAAGCATCTTTGTGCTAAAGAAAACTATTGTAAAAGCCCACCAGAAAATAGTTTTTGCCTACCTAGCTTGCTTTCCCTTTCTCTCTTCTTTTTGAATCTCTGAAATTAGTTGTGAATTAGTGTTATTTCCCAAACCCTTCTTCGGAGGCACAGTATCAGGAATACCACTCCTCATTCCCTTACTTTTCCTTTTCTGCCTGCCAGTGATTTTTCCTCTTCATAAGCTCCTTTTCCATCTTTGCTTTCTCAACACACCCCTTGAACAAAAAAAGCCTCAGTATTCTTCCCCTTGCTACGCAAGCAAATACCTTGCTTGGTTAATCATTTATCTGCAGACTTCCCGTCACAACACCTTTTTGGTTATTTATCCCCTAATAGCACTTTTATGAGATTTTATGTATCTTTCCAAGCATGAAATAAGTACATGCATTTCCAGGAAATACATTTTACAGACCAGTGGGACAGATATTCTCACTAGGGTTAACAGCTCTATTCCAATTTTGACTTACTGTCTGTATGGTACCAGACAGCTGGTTTTCATCGCCACAGTTTGTTCTTTTGTTGTTGTTATTTTTTAATGGCAGTAATATATGAATTTTTAATTTCACTGAAAATAGCTTGAGAATAATCATTTTAACTTAAAATCCTAATGCCCTTAAATGTATGGTTCCTTATCTTTTTTTTTTTTAATAGAACAGTACTTGAAGAATTTAGAATTTAGTGAAGCTAAGCACTTTTTAGAAGTGCTTTTGTGATAAATGGGTCAAATACTCCTCTCTCTCCTATGTAAGAAGATACATCTGAGATTTTTTCTTTAAAATGCATTCAAAATTTTTAAAAATGTTTTTAATAAACTACATGTCAGGATTTTCAAATCACTTGCCTAAAAATAATAATAATAATAATCATATATGACAGAATGCATCATAGATATCTCCTCCAGTGAAAGCAAAGCAATGATGGAATTTTCAATTTAATATACTAGTTGGAATTTTGTCTGCTGCAAATTTCAGGTTATCCTTCTGGAAACTAAGGGTCTACTCTTCAAATAGCAAAAACAGTAGAAAAGAAGCTTCCCATCAGAAAAGAATTTGAAACAGTCTGAGACAAATTTTTACCTCCCAGAAAAAGCTCTATAGTTGTGTCCCTGATTGCCAAAAAAAATCAACCAAGTTACTGAAGAACAACTGTCTCAACTAATCCATATCAAGTGCATATACTCGAAAGGAAGGGTAATCTGTGTTGTTTGCATCCTCTAAGAGACTGACAGTCAAATGCTGTTTGAAGCAGTCATTTACTTGGGTGCCTCACAAGGGGGAAGATGTGGCTTGAAATTATTATTTCTTTTTATTGTCTGTTCTACTTATAACCCACATGAATTCTGGTGATGTTGCTACAGACAGTTAAATTTCTGTACTGGTCCAAGAAAGCTGCTGGTTGACCTTATGCTACTTTAAAAAGTAACCACTCAGTCATCAGAGTCCATAATCCTGGAAAGCACCTTTTTTTATATGTTTAAGCATATACTTAACTTACAACACAAGCTTAAGCCCTACTGTTGTCAATAGGATGAGAACATATCCCCACACAATTTAGTGAATAAGAGTTTTATCTCAGCTGACATTGTCATGAAAAATGCTTTTCCTAAGATGGGACACATTTCCTATTGGAGCTTTTCTTCATCTTTGCTGAGCCCAAACTACTATGCTACACAAAGCTTAGTTGTATACATTGCTTAGTTTATACATGGATCTGATTCTTAAAGACTTTAAAAATATTTTCAACAGACTCTCACACACACTAAAAAAATAAACAAACAAAAAACCAAAAAAAACCCAACAAAAACAAACTTAATGGTTTTTTGACTTTCAAATGACCTTTAGAGATATTTAGCCAGACTTCTAAATCGTATAAACAGAAATCAACAGAATTGTGCCACTTCACACCTCTTGGTGATCCAGCCCATGGTAGCAATGCTGTAATTCTTCAAATGTATGTTCTTAAGTATATGACTTCTTTGTTTGCTCATTCAGAAGCCTTTCTTTGGCCATTGTCATCTACAGCACACACCAACTTGCTTGGGGCACTACACAATTCAGAAGGAGAAAGATGCAGCTCTGCACAAAGCAAACGGGCACATGTTCACATGGTAGCCTCTGTCACTGCTGTGAGGTATGTCCAAACACAGATAAATTGATTTCAACCTTAACCCACCAGACAGAGCTTTCTGTGAGCTTTGCATAGAAGGCAAAAATTTGTTATTTCTTTTACTTATCTGCTCTTTATTCTTAAATCCTGCTCTGTCTTCCCTTCATTTCAATGTTCTTGCTCCTTTTAATTCACTTCAGGGGCCTTCTGGTTATTAATTTTGAGTTAATTTAATACAATAGTTTGGATTTGATTATCTGAAAGGCTGTTACCTATGTATGTCTCCATGGTAAAGAGCAATGAAGCCCATGTTTAAAATGGATTTGAATGAAGCACTGCTGAATTGCTTTGAATAAACTTGGACTCTTTCCTAAAATGTTTGCTTACTACTAATTGCACATGTAACTGTGCTTTTTTAGAAAGATCCAAATTTTATGTATGTACATCTGCATATGTATATATATTCATTTTTGTATACATACTCACAAATTTGTAGGTTTCTCATAATGACAAAATCAATTCTCTTGCTGTTTCCAGCTGGGATCACAAATAGAACTGCCAGGCAGCTTCCAGCAGATTGGTGAGATTTCAGGTCAGGCTTTACAGACCAGAGATTTATACCTTTGAGATATTTAATTATATTAGAAGCACTAGCTGTCAGCAAAGCTATAGGGGGTCACAAATGTTTGCAATCTATTGCAGTTTAAGACTTCTCAACAGGTGAGAAGGTACACAAGTGCAAGTTTTGTTTCAAAGACGTCATGTTTTATCCTCTGCAGACAACTCAGTTCTGAGTATGTCTAATGCCTGGAGGGATGTGAGTAGGACCATAACCCAGAACCAGAAAAGAGTGATGTAGTTGATGCCTTTTTGGAAAGAGAAAAATTGAGTGTCCAAGAGTTGCATTCTGCAAATTTCTGCAAGGACAGGAGAAGGGACAAAGAAAAAAATACTTGCCCAAAGGTCAGAGATGCAGACACCTACTTTAAGTCTGACTTTAAAAGCTTTACCACCTAGTGAGTGTTGATTAAGTCCTCACCTTCATGACATTCACTTCGAATAAAATTAAATATTGCATTAATTACTTTTCCAAGTTCACTACCAGGTAGTGCTGCCAGGGCAGCTCAGTCCCTGGCAACGTGCTCCAGCCTCCTGTTTTGGATCTTCTCCAGCGATTGTTATCGATTGTGCAGCACTTAGGTAGTAGCTCAGTGAAAAAATCATGTTTTGGACCTCGGTCACCCAGGCTGTGGGCTGAACCCAGCCTGCAGCGATTTCTGATTTAGCCCTGTGGTGCTTGCAGGGCTGACGGTGAATAGTGAAATAGACACAAGCCCAGCCACTGGCACCTCTTCCCGTGCCTGTAGCCAGGCAGCTGTGGGGACTGCCCCGGCCCCTGCACTTGTGGCCATGTCCCATACCAGCCACCGGCATCGGAGCGTGGACCAGCCAGGGCAGACCATCAAGCCAACTTGCACTCACTGCAGGATTCACAACCACTTCGTCAGATTTACAGCCTCCTCGATGCGACTGCTCTCTTGTTCCTCCTCGCTCTGCTGCCACCCAGCACACAGGAATCACCGTTAATGCTGTGGGAAACTACTCCCAGCTCCTGCTGCCTGGAAAAGCTCTTTGCAACTCTTTGGCTTGGTTGACTCCTGTGTCTTCTCAGCTCATGTACTGTGTCAGCCCTCTTTCTGACACACCTAAACTTTGTAACATTTTGTACCTGCTTCTATTACTTATGTACATGTTTTTATACTTCTACAAATAAGTTGTACTAAATGTCACTCTATAGCTACTTTTTTCATACCTGTGCCCAATAGTTATGTGCTGCCACCTCCCCATGAGATGTCTTTCACTTTTCTTAATATTTTATTGTATTTTTGATACAGATACTCACAGATGCTCAGACCTCTGTCTGATTTCAATGGGACTTTACCTGAACTAAGTGGCACTAATGTCACTTACCTCTTTTGAGAAGAACTTTAATCTTGGACTGGAAAAGTCTTTTTCAAAGCGCAATACTTTTTTTTTTTTTTTTTTTTTTTTTTTGGGGGGGGGGAGGTGGGTGGTTGAGAGGGGCTCCTTCGTAACAATGTCAACAATAAAATCATTATGTTAAACAAAACCCCATGAGAAGTTATTTCGAAATGCAAGGTTATGTGAAGCACCATGAAGAGGCTACAAAGCATAAACAAAGCTCATCTACACATAGACAACCTCACAAGATGTAAAATAACTCTGTCTGATCTTGATTCTCTCCTATATAAGACCCAGGACTGCCTAAATGACACAGATAGTTATCAAAGCTGCTGGAGTCCCTGTCCCCCACGAGAGCTAACCATCCACCGCAGGGAATTAGAAGCCCTATAAACCCCATGGAATCCCCTTTCCTAATAAAAAGGGGTATTTTTGGGGGTGGGTGGGTTTGGGTTTGGTTTGTTTTTTAACCTTTGGTGCTACCCAACAAAGCATTGAGCTAATGTACAATTAACTGATTGATTTATTTTTCCAGTTTATGAATTATCTTTGGCTGCAACTTTTGTTGTCTGGAACTATTTCTATTCCCTGTGTAATCAGTGGATGAAAATGGCAAATACTGTGAATGACAAGAACCACTAAAACTGAGTGCCCAAAGTCAGTGTAATTCCTCTAATAACTTTCCTCCCAAAGGGTATGTGACAGTCATACAGCATGCGTGCAATGGTGGATTTGCAGTCATTATCTCCTAAATGTGTTTGTTAACAGCTAGATTCTGGGCAAGCACCCCAATACATTTGCGTACCAGTTTATACTCTGGCTCAAGAACTACTCATGAATTTCATAAAAATATTATCCTAATTAATCTGAAAGATATTTTTTTTGCAATTTCATTTTCCATAATACCTTAAAGTCACCATTTTCACTTACATGTTTATTTGGGAGCTTGCAAGATTTGGAAGCAGAATGCTCAGTATGGGTAAGATCAATATGTAGTTTTTCCAGCATAGCAGTGTTGCATTTCTGTAACTGATGGTATCGCTGTGTTTGAGCCTCTGATAGATGAAAATCACATTGCAGCCTAGTAAACAATTTAAGGTTTTACTCCACTGTAAGGTCTGCCAGGGAATTAATTCCACAAGCAATTCACTGATGTCTGAAGAAAACAGGTATGATCATATAAATATATATATACAAAGGCTTACAGAAACTAGACTAGATTAATTCTATGCAGGCCATGAGATTAGTTCCAAAGATAGCAGCTTTTTTTTGATAGGGAGGAGGGAGGCTGCTTTGAGGTTTTGGACAATAACTACATAAAAGCTGAAGATATTACCCTAGGTTTAAGCACATGAGAACAGGTTCAAAATCTGTGAATTTCGTTATCAGCCTTATGTAAGACCCAGATAATATATGTTTAAGGAAATTCAGATTAGTTTTATCTTAACGTGAAAGAGTTTCATACCTATAAATAAGAATATGGCATGCAAATTTGTCTCTCATAGCAATTAGTGAGACTTGAAGAAGTAAGTCAGCAGTAAGAAATATCGGACGTTTCTTTTCAAATCACCTGGGGTTTTGATAACACTGCCTGATATTACAAGACTTTTTTGGATTCAGTACTTAGAGATAGCTCTCCCACCATAAGGAGATGTGAAACCTCTTTCAAGGCATCTTTATTTATTCTTTCATAATAATCATAACTGTAATTGCCTGCATACACCTCTGATATATGTACTTACATATGTATACATGGACAGGCAATGGATATGAACATGCATGCATGTAAGCACATGTACATATACACTCACTCATGAACTCATGCACTCACTAGGAACAGAGTATGCAAGTGTTTTATGACAGATAAACACTTCAGTAATACATTTCTACAGGAAAATTTGAAATTACTTCCATTTCTTTGCATTAACATGCATCTAAAAAATGACGGAATTACTCACAATAATTGCATGAATTGTTAGGCACGTGCCTAAAGATGTTGCATTATTATGTCCCGGTAAAGAAGCAAGGAGAATTCCAGCTTTGCAGCAAAAGTGCGAGCAGAATATTAGGTCACTGTTTAATAACTGAGAGCCTGCCTGCCTAAGGAAAACTACAGAATAATAATAACCTGCAGACTGACTCTATTCCTGGTGAATTATTCTTATTATTTTTTAATTTACTGTAAGCCATAGAACTGATACTCCTTGTAATTAATCTCTCTGCAACTGAAAATGTCAACTTTTTGACGCAGAGAGATTTGGGATAGAATAACAGTGCTGAATTTCAAGTCTTAGATTTTAAAAAAGCCTTTTTAAATCTTCAAATATTGTTTTGATACATTTGTGTTATTTCCGCAGCAATTTTATTCAGCTGAACTTAAGAAAATGTCTAATACAAGGTAGGGCAGATGCCTTCTTTATGGCAGGCACTGTGCAAACACGTGATGAGAAAGAGTAGCATCACTAAGATGCTTTCAGTCCTAGCTGGAATTTCTGAAGAGATGGTTGGCTTCCCAACCATCCCACAGCCATTTAGTATCTTCTGTTATCTTTTTATTTGAGCCCCCTGGCAAATTTCAGCCCAGATTTCTATTAAAAAGAGATAAAGAAGGGAAGAACAACAGGTTGGAAATTGAGGCATAAAGATGTCTGATTAGAAGATTCTCTGTAACCGAAGAAGGACATCTAACTGCATGCCAGAGTGATTTCCTTGTAGCTTAGGAAGAGTTAAGATGCTGTTTCCAAAAGCAGTTCTCTCTCCTCATTTTCAGATAAACTATCACAGCTTCTACTGTGTTGGTTTTTGTGTTGGTTTTTTTTGGAGTAGTAGAGTAGTTTTGAAGCAGACTGCCTGGTCTGAACAAACTACATCCAGAAGCTCCACTTCAAGATTTCACCAAACGCAGCCTGCTCCCACAGGGACAGGAGGGTCCAAAACAGGACCTGGACCTTTGGACATATGCAAACAATTTCTTCAGTGGTGATTTTCAGTCCAGGAGACCAGATTAAAACTAGTCTGAAGCAAAAGTCTCAAACTGCAAACAATGGACTTGTAGGAAGGTCAGCAGGGGCTACGTCAACCTACTGCTTTGCTACTGTTGCAACTAATTATTTGGTAACAGACACAGCCACGGGATGGGCGCGTATCTGACCATAGCCTCTGGTGAAGTCCCACTGGTGCCCTGACTGAAATCTGGCCTGATCAGCCAAGTCCTTCCCAAACCAGCATCTATGAAGACAATGATTCAATGTGGCATTTAGCAGATATCCAACATTAAGTAAACAAGTAGAATCATTGATCAAATTATTTAAAAGTATTTAAATGTTTTGTTGACCTGAGGCCAAGCAAAACTGCTGAGGCCTCGAAAATATGACTGTTTCTTTTGGCTCAGGAGCTGAACCTTTTGGAAAACCTGGCTGCTGTTAACCTGATTGTTCTCATCAGGCTAGTGTCCTTCAAGGCCAGAGTTTGTTACTTAACCACAAAAACATTTCTTGTGTCTCCAACACAGGTTCCTCTTCATTCTCTTTCCTATTGCAAGTAACTGTGGCAGAGGCTTTCCCTAAGCAGAGTATCTCCTTGAAGGGACTGTGCTGGTTGAATCGCAGGTGAATTGTTTAAAATTACATGGAAAATGAAGCACGTAGATTTTCTGCTTTCCAAAATAAAATGTGAGGGAATATAAAAGGAACAAAGCAAGACAATATATGTTACCTATCATATTTTGGTGGTTAGACTTCCTTAAATGGCACATTGCATTAATCTAATGGGCTTAACAGTGAGAAAAACTGTTTATGAAACAGGGAGATTCTTCTTCATACTTTTTAAAAGACCGACCAGAGCATTTTTATGGCATTTATAGTACCATTAAGCGAGGATGGAATTTCTGAAATGAAATAACCATTCTTGACTTTCAATAGATAATTTTGTGCTATTCTATTATGTTCTTCTGTGTCTTAGCCATTGTCACCTAAAATGACTAGAAGTGGCTTTGGGTAGTAAGGGGACAATTTAAATAAATTATATCAGTGGCTATTTAATCTTATGAATACCAAGTGCTTTATCAATTGAAATCAATTGGGCCAGTTGCAGAGCACTGGGGAGCCAGAGACAGGGGCGAGGGATACTGAGAAGCTGTCATGCACCTGTCAGAGAGGTCTCAGTTAGGAGACTCCAAAATGTCTAGTCTGAAACCCCTTGGACACTATCCTGTATTTCAAACATTTGTAAAAACACAGCCATGGATAGTATAGTGTCTTTTACTATGTCTAGGGAATCAGAAAACTGTCTGTATTTAATTTAAAGTGTTCTTTATGAGTAGGTTTTCAGCTATGCAACTTTGTAGCTAAATTCTCTGCCTTATATTTCAAAGGTGGAGAGCACAAAGCCCCAGGGGGTTTAGTTTATTAGGAAAGCGTCATATCTAGTATTCTGACAATTTCAAATAGATAGCTACATTTTCAACATATAATTAATTTTGGCATCTAAAAGTATTCTCCACATTCAACAAAAATATTTAATTTTTCTGTTATTTAAGCACATAGTCATTGTAGTTACGAGTTCATGAAATCTGAAGAAAATGAAAATTGCTGCATCATATCAGGCACATCTGTATGAACCCAGTAGTCACAGAGGCCAACCAAAGGAGCTGGCTGGGTGCCGGCAGATGAGTACCTGACAGATAATATGTGTTGCCAAGAAGGAAACAGTAACTTTCCCAATTTAAGAAAAAAACCCAACGCTCTTCCTGTAAATCCCTATGCATGTCCCACTTCTCAGAGAATGAAACCAAAGCCCCCCAGTGACATTGATGGAAAACTTCAAATTACATTTAAAGGGCTTTAAATTAGACCTTTAATCTTTTTCTTGCAGGTCATTGAAAGTCTCCTGTCAATCAGTTTGTGACTGTGAGCTTGTTTATCCTTTCCTGTTGTGGACTGCCACTTTAAAACTACCACGGCAACTAACTAGAGAATCTTACTCTTTCTCCAGCCAGCAGTCCTGGGAACAGAGCAAATGGCCTTGTGGGCAGAAGAGACAGAGTTTGCTTGAAGTTGATGCCTCCTGCTTTGTTTCTCCTACAAAAGAGTAAGGTGGGGTTTTTTCCTCACTCTTTGCTACAATCCATCTGTTGCAAGAAAGAGGGGCAAAGAAGAAAAAAGTGTCACAGTTCAGTATGGCGAGTCTTGAGCAAATGAACTCTAAATCAGTCCAGATAATGAGGAAAATGCACATGTTCCTGGTCTAGAGTCAGCCTAGACCTAAGTCCAGGTTGGCTGCAGTGGACAAAGGCGTATTTCACTGGGTTTGCTCTGTTTTACCATACCCGCCGCTCTCCTGCAAGAGTGGGAGGAGGTATCTTTGTCCTGCATTGCTCTCAGAAGACTGTAGGTCACTTTGGGCCATGGAGCAGGTGCCCAGCATACTTAGGAACCTGTTAGGAATTATAGAATGTTTAGACCTGTTCTCACACCATGCCTTATTCTCCATTTCCCAATTCCCAGAGTGACAAGTCACTACATACAGTCCTAATGCAGGTGACTTTTTCTGAGACAAATAAAAGAGACAGAGAGAGATGCAGTGTCAATGTATCTATATCAAATACTGCTATGTATGCCACAGCCACTTAGCAAGCTATTGCCTTTTTGAAAACATATTGATTCCATCCCTCCTTCAAAGGCATATCAGAGATCATAACCCACTAGTTATGCAGGGCTTCAAATCTGCAGGTGAAACCCATAGAGGAACCCTCCCAGAAGAAAGAGCCTCACATCACAGAGCATCATATCTCCAAAATGGGGAGCTGAAAGTGTTTGGTTTGGAGTTAGGGTGTCGTGGAGAGAAGAGATAAGATAGGATGTGTGCTTTACCAACATGGTACCATTTTAATTCACTTTAATTCTGCTGCAATATAAGAGCCCTGGCAAATACATCATTTGAAAAACACATTTACAGGTTCTATCAAGTTCTTAAGCACAGTTAAGGATTCATTTTTACAGAAGACTCAATTCCTGCTGCACAGCTTGGTGTGGGGACCCCACTCCTGCACAGTGACAAGCAGCTCACCTCACTGCTCTGCGTCAGCTTTCCTATTCTCCACACGTGGTAAGATGAGGAGAGAAAAACTTCCTCCTTTTCATGTCATTTTGAGATCTCCTCATGACAAATGTTTTAGGGTAAGTAGGACTTGCCAAGGATTTTAGTGGTCACCCCCTCCACCTCAGTGCTTACAGCTGGAGTTGTAAAGAACAAAATAAGTTGAGGGAAATAATTAAAAAATAAAAAGTTACTATTAATCTATTTTTATGTTTATATGTGAGCTGATCTTTTAACATAAGTCTTCAGTCACAGTGCTATCCTCTGTTACTAGTTGTGCCAGCGATATCTCTTGTAACCTGTGTCCCTTAGGTGTTTTAACTTCTATAGAAGTATCTTTAACCTGTAAGTAATGCTTGTAACAGTACAGGCTGTCCTGAAAGCAGGGAAAGAGATAGGGAATGCATGCATTTGTTAAAAAAATCAGTTTCGTTTACAACCTTATGCTTGAAAGTCCACTTGAGCTAAAAGCTTCTTATGTTTTACCTGAATTGTGAGTTTTGTACAGTCGACTACTCTTCAGCTGATAGGCATAAAAGTAGGAAAGACACAGGAAACCAAACCTGTGCTTGTTTATGAGTCTGTTTGCTCATTCCTGGTGATATTGGAGTTCATTGGAAAATTTCAAAGTAAATTTAACAAGTGGGGAAAGACCTCACAGATATTCGGTTTTGGTAGGTTTCAGGGTTAAAAAAAATTAAATAAAAAAAATAAAAAAATAGGATGTGAGTGGAGGAAAAGACCCAGATAAATACCTCCAGCTGAGAGGAAGGTTGAAGAGTATAAATTAGACCTACATCACAGTATGGATGCACCAGTCTTCAGGAAAACTTGGAGCAGAGAAATACAGCACAAGCAAGAGACAAACACCAGAAGGAAATCAGTCTTCATTCATTCTGTTGCTTACAAAATTGTGTTTATCCATGCATGGCTAACAACAAGTGCATTGCAAAGGCACAGCACTGAAAAGACAGATCCATCTCCAGAACAGCTGAACATCAGAAGGAAGAGCAATATCACTTTGTCTTCCCCAGATCACCCCATCCTTTCTTTCAGCTTAAAGGCTGCATCTCAGAAGACTGTCAGTTGACAGCCCTCTTAAACATGATGGAGGTGACCTTGGGTGAGTCACTTAACTTCTTTGTTCCATTTTAAAAAGTGATATAATAATAAGATAATAATGATAATGACAATAATGATAATTATGATAATAATAACACAATATGTACTTCACATGGGCAGGAGGCTTAATTAATGTTTATGAATTGCTTTGAGATGAGATCTGAAGATGAAAGCACTATGCAAGTGCAAAGTATTATTATTTTTTATTATAGTTTACAGCTATATAATTGATGAAATATTCCAAACCTAATCCCACACAGAGTCACTTTAGTACTATAAAGCCTGATTAACTTCATGCACAGACAGCTGATACTTGCCTTGGCCTATTGACATTAACTGCATCAGTGGTCTCTTTTTGCTGCTGTTTCTACGGCCCAGTTGTTGACCTACTCCTCCGTTATTTGATTTGGCTTTAAATGCAAATTATTTTCTTCAGTTGCCAATGAATACCAGGAAAGGCTGGTTTTGGTATTAAATCACATTTTAGGTGACAGCTAACAAAGCGGCCTTGTTAAATCATTAGAATTACCTGGGACCATAGAAATCATTTAAGCTTTCCTGAAATCTACGGGGCTGTGCCAACACAATCCAGTGGAGGGTTTAGGCACCTTTGCTTTTACCACGGTGTCTGCATGGGAGAGAGAGGCATTTGCCCCACTTTAGCTGGGGAAAATAAAATAAATGCAGGGGACAATACAAGTAAGTCCCTGTAAAGTTCCTGAGACTTAAGCAGTGAAGAACAGTGAGGACACTCTGCAGGACACAACTGGACTTAAAGCAGCTAAGTCCAGAACTGAGCCTTGTCCTTGGTGTGAATGCACCAGCTTGCTCAGAAATAGCATGAAGATCTCTAATATAGAGATCATAGATCAGCCATGCAAAAACCTTAACCGGGGATATTTTTCAAGGGCTTTTTCAAGGGAAATAAAGATATGGAGAAAGAGAGACAATGATAAACTAATCAAGGTTGTGAGGGAAAGCAAACTTGAAGGCAGAGGGTGGTAGACTAAAAGCTCATCTTGACCTTTTGTCCAGTTTGCTTTGACACTGAAGAGCTTTCATAGGGATTTCTCTTAAGACAGTAGCAAACACAGACCTGTGAGGAAACTCCTGAGTGGCAAGCTGAGTTCCTGACCTGGGCCTGGTGGCTTTGCTGGCTTAGGGGTTCCAGCTGCTCCGTGTGAGCCTAGTACCATACAGGGATGTTATGGCAATTACAGAGCAGAGCATTTTAATTGGAGACCCTGACAGACATGCTTACAGTGGCTGAGTAATTCATTCTAGCAGAAAGGGAGGGTAAAGACTGCTATTAAAATTTCTATGCCAATGCACCTGTAAGAGAAGTCAGATTTTGCAGTGAAAATGAGACATACTCAGTTTTCCCTAAGTGCGACAATGAGGTCTCAAGATGGGTATTAGTCCTCCTGGGTTGGCCTTGTATGTGTGTGCCCACAGTAGACTGCACTAGGGGTGAGGGTAGACAAGCCTAGGCTAGAAAAACTTTATGGAGCTGCCACCAGATTGCTGGCACATCTGGGTTAGCTCTCCTGAAGCTGTCACAACATCTCTATGCTACCACAAACCAGTGGCCACTGGTACCAGGCAGTGGTGTAGACATAGCCATACATAGCACCTTAGCCCTCTGACTTCTAAACACAAGTGGAGCAGCAAGTTAAAGAGCTTGACAAAAGCCCCTGGGTATCCTGTTTATTTAGAGATCCTGAAACAAAGTCCAGGTGCTGACAGCACCCCTGTTGTAGGTGAGGGTAAGTTTCTTTAAGGGTCACAAGAATTTATACATCATCTTTACCTTACCACTTCTGTGTGTGAGGAAAAGTTTATCTCCTTGCTAAAAATATACAAACCAATCAAGTTTTGCAATCTTGGGAGTGACAGCATTATAGAATTTTACAGCCAGAGGTAATCACAGGGTTTGAGTTTGCTGGGGGTGGGGGTGTTGTTTGATTGGTTTTGTATGGTTTTTTTAAGCCTTAGACTCTGTTTAATTAGCCTCAGGTTTTACCTGGGGTCTTGTCAAACTGTTTTACAGTTTTCCTGATGCCCTTTGTTCTCAGTATTTTGGGGGCTCCTGGGCACTTTATTTCAGCTGCCCAAATGTTGGCTGACAGGGAATGAGGAAGGAAAAGGTGGTTCTTTGTGATCTCCAACAGCAAATAGTCCTCACCCCCTAAGAGAACCTCAAATATGACTAGAGGAAACAAAAAGTCTGAGTACATACAGACCGTCACCCTCAGAGCTAATAATGTAAAAAGGGGACAGGGGTTTGCTAGGGGGGCTTAATGAGCAACTTGTTTCCATGGCAGCCAGTTTGGAAATCTGTATCTTGCTGCAACCCTTGTTAAGAATAACCTATTAATAAAGATCTGCCCTGAGATCAGTGAAGGTACCAAGAGGTAACAGCTTACAAAACAATTTTAACTGCAGAGATACTTTTCCCATTTAGTGTATCCTCTTGCCTTTTCCATCGCACCGATCTCCTGCCAATCTCACAGAAACTCCATTGGTTCAAAGTTAAAAAGATGCAGAAAAGGCTACAAATGGGTGCTACATGTCTGCTAGGCAGAAAACCGGGAGCTTAAAGAATCCATGATAAATCTTTCTCCATTCTACATGCCCTGTCAGACAGCACAATTTAAACTGACTGGCATTCGATGTCCCTTTCTTCCACAGATGCTAGGAGATTAAATATAATCTTCATTTCTTAGCTGTGTCTGTATGTACCCCTCCCTCTTTATTGTTTTCTTGTCTTGCTGTTCCTCAGAGGAATTGCTAAATGTTTACATTCCCTATATCATCTGCTGCTTTTCAAAGTCAATTCCACTCCATTATCCCCAAATTAAACTGTCACGGGGAAATGCCCTATAAATGATGGGCTTCCAGTACTTAAGCACAAAACTGAAAGTTAGAAGTTAGAACAAGAATGCAACAATGGATAGAGATTCGGACTACATACCTCTTACTCTGTGTGAGCTACCCCTGCCTCGGATTCCCCTACAGCAGAGGACATGTTCCCTTCCAGAAGGATGTGGGCAGGCCTAAGGTTATAGGCTGGAGAAGCCGAGGCCTTGCATGTTGTGCAGCTGCAGGGAGGTGTTGTAAACTTCTGTCTTGCCCCTGAAGAGGGAAAACGTGACTGGAGTCTGCCCTGGTATCTCAGGTCCAGAATAGCTCCCCTAGAAGTCTGTAGGTGGTCTTCCAGGGGCACATGCAGATCCATTTTTGTTCTTGCACAGGTTCATTTGGTACCTTCTGTCAGTGTTTGATTGATCAGTTGCAGCCACAGAAACAAACAGCTTTTCATATGCTGCAGTAGACGGAGAGAGAAAATCCTCTGACAAGTTTCCTTGCTCCATTCTCAGTGTGAATCTTTGCTTTCTGCTTTATTTATATGGGGAACTCCCCTTGGCATCAAAAGGGCTGCCATGCCAGCAGCTCCACTGAGAGCAATCGTATAGCAGTTGTGGAAGAAGCAGCTGAGCCTGGATGAGTATTAATCATTAATTGTAGTCTTACAATGAGCATGGGAGCTGTTATGCTTCTGTAGGATGCTGTGCCAAGCTTTTTACTCTCTGCCAATCCAGCTGTGGAGCTCTTCCCTTCACAACCTAGTCTGTGGGATGATTTTTTCCCCTTGGGAAGGGAATCAGTTGGTATTCATCCAGGTTTTGTTTCCTTTTCTTCTCTTTTTCTTTCTAAGTGTATTAAAGCATGTGAATACTTCATGTTATTTCTGCAGGGAAGTACCTTGCAGTCTTGACTCTAGTGATCTCCACAATATTCTTGTGAGTTCTAAGACAAAGTTGCAGAATTTGTCTAAGACAACCTAGTGGTGGTTATGGCATGTGAGGTGGGAAGACCACCCACATTAAGTGAACATGGCATGTCAATGGACATCTTGATGGCCATTCTTGCATCCTGTATCCCTTTTGTCTTGACTTCTGCTGTGGCCATTTCACCTGAGCTGATAGGACCACGTCCCTAACCCACAGCCACAGAGAAGTATCCACTTTTTCTTGCTTCAAAGTCCTACCTGCCAGGGGTCAGCAGGTCTTCCTTCTGAGTGTGACATATAGAGGGAAGGAGCCAGTGAGACAGACAGTCTGCAATATCCAGGGCTTGTACACCGGCATGGGGAGCTAGGATCAGTGCTGGGGCTTCCCCATAGCCTTAAATGTCTGCTTGCTAAAGTCACAGGAGTCAGAGAGAAAATCCATCATGAAGCAGAGATTTGAACTTACTTCTCCCACGCCTCAGAGTTATTGCCAACTGAAAGAGGATAAGCACTGAAAATGCCCCTTGACCTCAGTACTCACTCATTTTCCAGATGGCCCCTTCCATGCCCCAGCATATTGAGAAATATTGTAAGCTACTCACAGTGTTTCTGTTTCATGTAGGTATGAGAAAGCAGGGCTGCAGAGCTCTGCAAGGAACACCCTGTGGCCATTTTAGCCCATTCGCTGCAGGTTTTCTGCATGGGAGAAGTGTGTCACAATTAGGAAATTCAGGTTCTTTGTCATTTTTCTCCAGTCACACTAGACCAAGCACACCACTCTGCACACCAGGTAGTGTCCTTGCAGTGGTACTGCCATGACTGACTGGATTGAACCCAATACCATGTTGACCTAGTGGTTTCTGATTAATTGACAAATTTAGCTATGACTTGGAGGTACATGGTCATTTTTTGTGGGCCATTGAAATGTCTAGTGCAGGTCTGGCTTTGCAACAATATTTAACTGATAAATGTGTTTTCTAGAGACAAGCTGACTTCAGAGGCCAAGCTGATACCCAGATGAAGATAAAAACCATCAGTGCCAAGCAAAATTAACAGTGGCTGGGAAAAGAAAACCAGTCACAACTTTCCAGCATCTAAAATGCAATTACAGGATGGTGTGTTAAAAAAAATATTGGAACAACCTAGTGAATAAGAGAATTGACAGTGCACTGTCTTCATTTCATTTTTGCTTAATATATAGAGACTTATTTTAGCAGGAAAAAAAAAACAACCCTGTTTATAATGTTGGTTGCCTTTGTGACCCTCCTTAGAAAAAGGAAACATTTGGGATAAAATCAACCTGATGATGTCTTGATTCAGTATTTGGAGGGATGGGCTAGGCTGATGGTCCTCTTTGCAGGACAAAGAGGCAGACAAAACGCAATGAATACCCAAGATGGCTGAAGCCCAAGGTATTTTGGAATCAGAGGCAGGAATACGCCTCTAATTGGTGTTGAAAAATAAAGTGGGCCGAGAATAATAAATAATAAATATGCCTTGTGGCAGCACAGCAAGAGACTGCTTGTTTGCCTGCTTGCTTCCAAAGCGGGCCAGTACATAGTGTTCTCCCCGCACAAGTTCCGAACAACTTTGTTTGGACTGAGAAATTTAAATCCACGTTTCTAAAACAAATCTATCTAAATATTTTTATATTAACAGCAGCACAAGCAAATCCAACCTGTCTGCACTTTCTACACAGCAATGATGTGTTATTGTTACTACTATTAATTACAGTTGCTATTATTACCAGTGATGGCAGAAGACTGCAGGAGACAGTTCGTGAACACTGCACCTAACCCCCTTGCAAGTGACAGACCGTCCCTGCTCCAAGCCAGCTGTATCATATAGATAGGACGGAAAATGTTTAAAGATACGATATTAAGGGTACAATTAGTACCAGAGTAATTTACAGATGTTCAGACCTTTTTAAAAAACGATGACAGGACCCCCTCACTGGAAGCTGGAGGAACTCGTATCTTAGGACCACAAAGCTAATAGACACACAACAGTATTTGTACACATGTCTAAATGACAGTTTCAGAGCTATTGCCTTTAGATACATGAAAACTTTGTAAATTTGGCCCAAACCATTTAAATTGCTTTAACAATGAAATAATAATGTTTAGTCTTTCCACCCAAGAAACCAAAAAGTAAAAATAAATCTAGCTCTAGAGAGTCTTTAAGATCCCTGTAGAATCCAAACTGTGTTTAGAAAAAAAGTCATTTGCTGATCAGCTACATTTTTAACACACAAATTGGTAGCGGGAGCAACACTGAGTTAATCCAGTTGGTATAGTGAGGTGGGGAACAATGGAGAAGTATCATTACATACTCAGGAGTCTTTTTACCTCTTCATTTTCCTGAAAGCCCATTTTCTCTCCAGTTATGGAAGTTCATCTGCTTCTTAATAAAGTCTGTAAATTAACAAGAATAATTCCATCTCCTTTATTAACAAAGCAGTAAGATATATTGTTTATCCTAAGTGTTGCAGGCATAAAGCTGAAGAAAATTTATTACAGGTGGTTGCATCTTTGGAACAAAGAGCTTTATTCTTGAAACACATGCTGTATTTTTCCAATTAAACATTTAGCAAAAAGCTGTTTCTATTGTTATTATTTTTCATGCCTTCTGAATAGCATTACACCATTAAAATTTTAAGATTCTTCAGATGATTATTGAAAATTATTAGCAGGAGGAAAAAAAAATCCATAGCCATTTGACTCAATTTCTTAATAATGTTCACAGAGAACATCTGTAGGTAAAGGTTATGAAAATGTCTTGATGAGATTAAAAATGGCCCTAAACATGTCCAGAGATAATAATTTCTGTTCCTGAAGAAGTGTGTGTGTGTGTGTGTGTGTTTGTGTGAGTATGAGAAGAGCTAATGAACCTGTTGTTAATAGTTTCCTCAAGCTTTCTCCAGAAACGTCATCTTGTTTTTTGAGCTAAGGGTAAGTCCAGTCTTCCTTCACATCTAGAATGGTTATTCAATAAGGCAAACTATTTTTCAGGATAACAGGATGAGGATAAAAAAAAAAAAAAGAAAAAGAGAAGGCTCATATGCGTACTGGGAAGCACCTGGTTATCAGAAATATACTGAGGAATCTGAAGCATGTCTGGCATAGGGGTTCATCTCACTTGCTTTCAGACATCTTAGTTAGCTGAGGCAGCTAAATTCTGTCTATGGCCAATGGAGGGAGACAAGAGTCGTGGGCGGACAGTTCACGCTGTCCTCAGTTAGTGCCTGTGATAGATGGGATGTGCTTTCTTCAGGATATACCTACACTCCTAGCTTGGCTGTATCTGGAGCCTGGATAAATATAACTTTCAGATGAATCCTGCTCTGTCTGCTTCTGTCTAGTCATTTCTGCCCATTCAGCAGACAGGAACCTCTTCCTATTTCTAACATGGAAAAAATATTATCAAAGCTGATTGAAGAATGAAACAAAAAGATGTTGCTTTGATGTGTACAGCAATAAAATGTGGATAAAAGTTTCTGACTGTGGACACAAGTGAATGCATATGTTTTATTTAGATGGTAGCAGTTTCCACTGACTCCACACAAGGGCACTGCTGAAGTGCACTTGTTCTTTGAAACACTGCTTTTTTTGGCTGTCACTCTAAATTTATGACAACTGGATATACAACTTAGTTTTCTCTGTAACTTTTTCAGCATATGCAGTAATTGAATTCTAAGGACTTTACATCCTAGATGGGATCATTGCTGAGGGCAACAGAGAAAGAAATAAAATGCCATAAATAGGAAAATTGCATGTAGTCTTAAAATGCACTCTTCCATTAATGAAAAGTTCTTACACGTGAAAACAGAAACTGTTCTTCACAAGATCATTCCAAATCATTTAGATCTTCCTATCTTGCAATATAATTCAGACAAGCCATGTCTGCCCACTTAGACTATCTTCTCCTCTGAAGAGGAATTTTGTTTGTGAAAGAGAAGCTGTAATAAAGTTATGCCTCGCCTTAAACTTACAGTTCATAATTGTGCAAGAGGACTGACATCAGCAGAAAAAGAAACCATCTACTGCTTTTTATTTTAATTTTGTGCAACACTTGTTCCCTTTCCAGGCTCTGTGCAAGCAGATCTGGACAGAAACAATAGCCTTCTGGTTATTGCACCTTCTGGTGCCATACAACAGTGACAAACTCTCAGCTTCAAAACACAAGCAGAACTGTAGCCTTTAACTTTCTGGAGTTCATGGTCACTAACCTGTGTGTAACTCTCCCAGTGTTATCCAGCTGAGTCTGCAGCTGGCTGCTGCTGGTGCCGCTCAGCTGCGTGGGAGATGGCATGAAGGTGTGGCGGTGGAGTTACTGCAGCCAGAGTCCTGTCTGATGGGGCGTGAAGTCAGCGGATTTCCACCCTGTGGGCCTCTGGAAGTGCTTTCCTCTAAAAATGTGATGAAAGAGCAGCAGTTCTGCTTCCGTAAACCTCAGCCAGATTTTTTTTTACTTGCAAAAAAAAAAGTCTAATTAGCATTCAATAACATGGGCAAGAGTATTGAAAAGAAGAAAATCTTTGCTGGTTGTGAGTGACCCTGGGATCTGTAGCCACACATTTTAAGCAAAGCTAAGCATTTGAATGCATGTGCCCGCTTTTAAACCAATAGCTACCAAGACTCACCTGGTTACCCCTACCCTGAGCTGAAAAACATGTCAAAGGGCCTGATCAGAGACAGACACTGGTTTTAGACTTTCAGGCTGTTTGTGTTTCATTGTCTCCAGCCTGTGTGGAAGAAGCGATACTACTACTTGAATTTTTGGCCACACAAGTCATTTATTTACCTCTCATCTTCCCTGATAGCTTTCAAAATATAACTTATTCAAATGTCTCAAAAAGCAGTCTTGAGTCTCCTTCATGTGTAAGGAGCCAATCATATAAAGATGTGTGCATGACGTGTCTATAGTAACATCACAACAGCAGGTATTGTAAATCCTAGACAGATCTCCAGGAACATGAGAAAAATTTCATACCCATCTGTACTTTAACATTTCTGCTCTGCAAATTTTAATTTATGTTTTCAATACTTTATTTTCCTCTGATTTCCATACTCTTGCTGTTCCCGTGAGATGAACATTTTCAGTCTTAAATGCTTGTGGAGTCATGAGGTATACTAGAAAATCACCTACAGAGGCACTGGGTGATGGGAGGGTGTGGTGGAGGGCATTTGCTCACTGCTTGCCGAGGAGTGACTTCAGAGCTGACCAGGTGGGGGACTGAGATGGGTTCAAGTCTGTTGATAGCAGTAGGAATTGTCTGAGCACGTCTGAAAGTCAAATCTGTGACATTCCCCCTCAGAGAAATCTTGCTCAGTGAATGCTTCTGAAAAAATTGAATTAATGTTTTAGGAATTTCAGAGCCTCAAGGCCTGGCCATCTCACTCTCTTGCTCAGACAATGGCCAAGCTGCCTTTTATTTGTGACTGACTCTGACTCCACTTGTCACATCTGCATCTCAGAGAACATAATGTGTGCCTCAGAGGGGGTTGGTTGTTCCTTTCTTGTTATGTTTAGCTTCTGCCCTCCGCCCTTGAAACGCACGGGGATATACATGTGTGCATGTGTGTACGCCTGGGTTTCTGCTAGTAGATAACCTTACTGATAGTCTGGTAGCCCTCATGAAATTTTAATGTCTTTACAGAACAACAGCTGCTATTCTTTACTGGTCAGTGAGATTTCAAAATAGTAGATGCTTTGGTTTATCATTTAGCTAATCTTCCTAGTTAAAAGATCACTGTTAGACTAATATACCTCCACTTCTCTCTAAAAATCTATATGAAAAACCCTATAAACTTATTAGCCAGCTGCAGAGAAAGAGGCAATAAACAACAGCTGTGTCTATTTCCAAATCCTCTTTCTTTGTATTACCCTGAAAACTATAACAGTAAGCAATTCAATGTGGATAGTATTAAGGTAGGCTAGAAACAGCTGTTGATAGGAGCTGAACCAGATTTTCAACTGATATAAATCAGGGTCAATCTAGTGACTTCAGCAGAGTGATATGGATGTCCTCTGGTTTGGTGTGTTTCTCTTACAGCTTCCTTTCTTAATGGCTTATATATGGCTCATGCTGTAGAGAGAGAAGGGAGAAACAGTCAGCTGGTTTTGTTGGATAGAGTTTGTGCCAAGGCTATTAGCTTGAACAGCCTGCATCAGTAAATTTGGGAGGAGTTAATTTTAAGCAGTTACTATTGATGTCAAGCTTTTTTTACCACTTCCCAAGAAGCAAAGGTACTTTCCCTCTAAGCTACCTAATGAAGTTTCAAGCTATTATTTTAATTAAATGGAAATAAATTTTGGGGATGATAACATACGTGAGAAAGATCTAACGTAAGAGAAGAAGGCCAAGTTCTTTGCCATTCAGAAAGCTGAAAGGCTTGCCAGACCACTTGTTTTTAGAGAGTAGCAAACCGGGGTCTGTTTTCACAGAAGACATCGGCTTCGGCTTAAAAGAGCCACCCCTTCTCTCTTAATCAGTGTGTATGCATTTTAATGTCAGTATAAAAAACAGCAAGCATTTCCTACAGCAGTAAGTGATATCTGTTTATTTCTGTATGCTTTCCTGTTATGGTCCCTGATAGGATTAAAAAAAAAACTGTAATGTGCGACTATAGCCATTTGTTGCTGCATTAGACTAAATATTTGCAAATCTTAATGTGTAGGCCAGATAGGTCTGAGAACAGGATTTCAGCATCTGATTTGTTTGTTTGGGTTTTGTTGGAGGTTTATTTGTTTGATTTTAGTGTCTTAAGGATTGGACTTTTAACCATGCATAACAGAACAGCATCTAAATGTTTCTACAAATCTTGGTCATGAGAGCCTGAGTCAGATGGCAAGTGTGTGCAACTGCAGCTTCTGAATCTCTGGTATAGCTTTTCATAGGACAGTTTGGGTGGGAAGGGACCTGGGTGGGTCTGTAGCTGGACTTACTGCTTAGAGCAGCTTGTTCAGGGCTTAAACTGGGTGTCAGACTTCCAAGGATGGAGATTCTGCAAGCTCTGTGTTCAGCATTTCCTAATGGTTAATTAACCTCACAATGAAAAACTTGTCTAATATCCAGTGGCAGACTCTCCTGGTTCAATTTAGCAGCCCTGTTGTTCACTTTCCTTTCATGCACCCTGGGCAGGGTAGGGTAGGACCAGGCTCCCTCTTCTTGGTAACCTCCTCCTCCTAGGCAGAAGGCTACTCCTAATTCTTCCCCAAACCTTCTCTTGTTCAGGATGGTGTTGATTCCTATGCACCCTCACTCTCAGTCCAGGAATCAAGCTGGTTTGTTTGGGGGGGGGTGGGGGGGGTGGGTGTTGTTCTTTGTTTGTGGGTTTGTGTTTTCTTTTGGTTGCAGGTTTGTTTGGGTTTTTTTTGGAGGGGGAGTGTGGTAGGGAGGAGTAGTTTCAAACTGAACAACCAAACTAAAATGTTCAGAAAACGTAACCACATGGTGTCCTTTAAGTAAACTACTGTATATGCCTGTCTGTATGTAAATACATTATGTATGTAATAAGCATCAGTAAGGTTTGTGACCCCTTAGTATATATTGTTACTCTTTCTATCTCACTTTTTTCCCCCTGTACTTTGTTTTTCTTGTTTTGTTTTGATTGCATATTATTTAGAGGCTGAGTTTTCTCATTTGGTTCTATAAAACCTAAGAAAATGGCTAAGGAACTCATTTGTGGTGTTTAGGTGTTAGTACAATAGAGGTAATTATTAGATATATCAACATTGTTTATGTCAGCTAAATCCTGCCAAGAAAAAATAATAAGATTACTTCATTCTCTGCAACCATCTCCGGCCTCTGTCATTGCATATAACAAAAAGTGAGAGCTTATTTAGGCTGAAAAAGAATATTTAATCCAATTGTAGCTGAAGAGAGGATTTGAGGTAGGCAGAATAACTGCGTTTGTCATAGCTATGTATTGTAGTCCTCATAGCAGTGAGAGGAGAAGCCCAGGGTATGTTTGCATAGTCGTTTTTGCATTACAAAGTCAATATTTGATATGATAGAAAAGTAGCAAATATTCCTCGAAGACATCATCAGAGACAGAACATGAAAGCAATATGGACAGGTCCTTCATGGTGGCCGCCTTACAGCCATGCATAATGCAGAGCTATTTTATGTAAAAGTAATAACCAAAAATGTAATACATGAAAAGACTTTCTTCTCAGATGCACCTGTCAATATCCTTTGACCCAAAAAAGGAAAAGGTTCAAAATATTTAAAATTACCCAAAAGTTCTCATCTCTCATTTCCTGCTAAGTAGCTACCTGTCTTTGATGGGAGAGCTGGTAAAGACAGGAAACTTCACCTGCTGGCTGAAAATTCCTTCCTTCTATCAAAAACAAATAAATAAAATTGACATTTCTTGTAAGCTCCCACTTCGAAGAAATTTTAACTTTAGAAACACCAATAGATGGCAATTCCTAGATTGGAAACCAGGTACCAGCTGTGGCCCTTCTGTCTTGAACTTATACATAACTCTGCCATGGTCTGTAGCAGGTCCTCTGGGTACAATAAAGCAGCTGACTTAATAGCAGTCTTCAGATGTTCTGCTGAATGAAGCCTGGAGCCATAAGAGTTCACAACAGAAACAAATACAGCACAGAAGTAACCATCACTTGGAAGACCAACCTCAGCTAGCCAAGTTACTCTGTCAAATACTGAGCATGACATAAATGACATTTATGCCCAATACTTATCTATACTACCGCTCAGTTCAGTATTGCAGTATTGAACATATACAAGGAATGCTTAAGGGCATCTAAGTATTATCAGAGGCCAGATTCTCTGCCAAAATTACTGCTGACAACTATTTAATCCCTTCTGATCATTACTACATGTAATACTGGCAGCCCAATGGCAAAACTTTCAAATAGGAAGGAAACAAAAGCACTGCACCTCACATCATCTACGTGATCTGGAATAAATCTTACAGACTCATTAGGTAGCAAATTAGCACTGTTTAGAAAAACCATGATGCAAATATGAAACACTATAATCAGCTACGGCTAGTGAACTTGAATCCTCAGTTTAGCTAATTGAGGATATCTAGAGATTAGGCTTATATAGCCTGTTCTTTACTTTCTGCAGAGAAAAAATTCTCCTGTGCTTCAGCTGCACTGGAAAAGTCCTGTGACAGTCAGTTCTGTCCTAACTGAGGTCTGTGGTAGCAGTGGGGTGAAGTTACCTCAGCAATGTGTGCTTTTAGGGCTGGTCAAGCCTTTTGCAGGAGACTTTCCCAAGGGCAGGGTGCCTCCATCTTTAGAGAAAATTAGGTTTTCAGACCTCTGTGGGAGACAAGTTCCAGCTCGGCAAAGCACTTCAGCATTTCTGCAATAATGGGGACAATCAACCTGGTTTTCAAAGCAACAAGTCAGGCTTCACAGATCAATGAGCTTCTTCCACAAAGTGCTGTGAACAGATGTGACCTGCCTGATAGTGTACAGTGGGGTTTTCCCAATAGCTTCCTACCAAAAAGCTAATGAAGAAACTGACATTTCAAGAAAAAAAGTGGTCTCTATGATTTAATAACTGATTACATGCTGGGAAAGAAAGGGAGGAGTGAGATCCTTTCTGAGTTCCCAGAGGGTGGACATTGCCAGTGGAGCCCCAGAGGAACCTATGTTGAAGCTGATAGTGTATCTTGCTCTTACAGTTATGTGGCAAAATATCTGGCAAAATCTGATGACACCAAGTTAAGCAAGGTGATAAATCTACTATGCAGAGTAGTAGAACAACCTCACCATACTAAATGGCAGAAGAAATTTGGTGCTGGTAGATTTAGAGTAACGCAGAGAAAGCCTGTACTAAATGCACACTGACAGACTCCAGACTATCAAAAAAACTTCTTTGAGTTGTAGCGGATAATTTTATGAAAATGTCAGTTCATGACTCAGTTGTGAGTAAAGAAAAGAAATTACTAGGAAAGAAATGGGAAACAAAGCAGAAAACATTGTGTCGCAATATAAATCCAGTGTGCCCATATCATGGAGAGCAAAAGCATTTCTGATTGCAGCGTCTTGAATTGTTGCAGAACTAGAAAAGGTGCAGAGAGTGGTGATAAGAATGATCAGCGGTATGAATGTCTTCCATTTGAGGGAGATTAAATAAATTAGGGCTCATCTGCATGAGAAAAAGGGATAATTAAGCAGGGTAGAATATGGGGCTGTGAAATTATCAGTGGCAAGGAGATAATAAATGAGGAACCATTATTCACTGGTTTTGATAATGCACAAATGAAAGGCCATCAATTGAAATTACAAGCAGGCAAGTTCCTCCTAAATTATATTATTTTGTTTTTTTCCCTCCACTTTTCAATTCATAAAGTGTTATTAAATTGAGAGATAGTACCTCTGGCTTAGGAGGGTTTTGAAGCAGTATCATTCGAGCTGGGCCAGTAGGTAAAGAAGAAACATTAAGTGCTTGGCCTGCTTTTAAGGTTTTCCTTTGACTCTTTGCCTCTTGTTTATCAATAGTAGGTACCAACAAATACTGCAGTTGGACACATTTGCAGACTTTCCAGAACCAGAACTGTTGCCCTTGCTACAAAACCTCAAAATGAACTTTTCCATCCCAACATGGCTGGCTCATGTGGTGGAGACTTCCTGGTGTTACTTTCAGCACTTACAACTTTCCAGATAACTGCTATAAAAGACCTAAAATCTTTACGCAATACAGAAACTTTTTACCTGATTCTTTTCTACAAAGTAGGTAGTTAGTCTGGAGTTGAAGTAGCCATGAAGTACTGAAAGGAAAACCCTTAACAGGGATGCACTGAGTTTCAATCCCATTACTCTGGGGGTTTGTAGTCTACCAGCTCAGTATGAGGTCAAACTTGAAATTTAGACAATGTGAATACCTATAATGAAAACCAAGAAAGAATTTTAAAAACAGAGAATGTTACAAATAGTTAACAAAACATGGCCTTGGGAGAAGGGATAGATACCATAAATATGGCAAGCTGGGGCATAACAAGATGAGATCAAGGAGAACCAAATGGTTAATGAGACCAAACAGAAAATTACTTGAACTATGTGTGAACTGTTCTAATTGGCATACTAAAAGATCCACCCTGGAGCAAAGAAAGCCCCCTACTAACAAAGCCCCCTCCCCATAGAACATGCACAGTGAAAAAAAAAAAAAGAATTCTGTACCTTTACATGGAGATGAGACTCCTAAAAAACAGTGAGAAATAAGTGTGACTAAAGGCAATTGTAAACAATTGCTCAAAGCATATAAAATGTTTTACTATGTGTTAAGAGGTGTGCTAGCTTTGTGGATTTACCACCTATCACCCATCTCTGCACAGATTTGCAGTAAATTATCTCTTGGCTCTGTGTGAGATTGGCCCTTTGTGCACAAGGTAACAAACTCTGCGAGACAACAGGTTTACTTCTTAATTTTATTTTTTAATGACAACTTTCGTTAATATCTATATGCAACTTTAGCACTGCTCCTGTATGCCTCCCAGTCCAGCTTTACCATGTGGGGCTGCGGAGAGCTAAAGTTCCCCTGTTAGTGGCACGTGCGATGTTGGGGGTTCCATGTTATGTGCAGCAGAGCAGCAGTTCTTACTCCACCATCTGCTTTCCTTTCAAATTAAGAGATGTCTTACATCCAAGAACCTTGAAAACTGGAATCATTGCTGACACATATAATTTAGCATCAAAAGCACAATAGGAGCTCTTGAGTACCCTGACTGTACCCCCATGTGCAGGTGCATGGCCAGGAAGAAAATACACATAATTAATGAACCAGGCTTCTATTTCTGGCATCTGTCATTAGCTATAAATGGAATAATAGTGGATTTATTCCGGAAAGCAGCTTGACAGAACATGTTACTTCATTTTCCAAGCTGCTGTTTATATGGGCATTAAAAACATTAGTAGATATGAACTACTGAAAAATTCCATGAAAGCAGTATAATGCTATTACAACAGAGTAGATCATCTCACTACAATATAGCTTTACACTTAGCTTAAGGCCATGGTTCAGCTCTGCAAAATGACAAAGTTATGACTTCTTGATTTACAAATCTATTTCTTATGTGTATTCAAAGCTGTCTTTATTCTAGTGACAAAAGTTATCACTCCATTTAACACAGCCCAGATATGAAGAAAGGAAGGCTGGATTTTTCTCCTGACAAACCTGTCTTCAAGAGAATTGTTAACTAATTTTGAGCAATGAAGGTAGAGTCTGCCTTCAATCACAAACAGACGGTTCAGGATTACACAAGTTTTATGGCATGCGGTGTCTTTATTATTGGTGATGAACAAGCTAGACAAAAAACAGCTGGGCTTTTAAACCCAGGTTGTTTGTAGAGCTGACAGAAAAAATATTTTTTTTCCCTCTTCCAACCGAACAAATTGCTATGGGATTTACTAGGAGATAAAAAACATTGAACAGAGGTTGATTTCCGCACACACACACACACACCACCCACCCCCCCACCCACCCCCCGAAGTACATTTAAAGGCCAAACAAAATAAAAAATGTAAGAAAAGTCTCCTAGGTTACATTCAATCCTCCAAATCATCCTGATATCAAAATCTGTTTTTTGGACTGCTGTTACTTTTGGTCGCTGCATGATCAGTTCCTAGAGACTGCTTTACCCACCAGCTAAATGTGGGCATCAGTAGGACTTCAGAGGACTCAAGGTGTCCTGAAAGTGCAGTGTCTGAAGCAAAGGGGAATATAAAGGAAAATCTAAACTTTCCTATTGGAAGTGAATGAGTGGAAGCGAAATTTAGAATTCAGTAGCTCCTTTTTGCTATTCTTTACTTTTCCATTCCCCTTTCTTATCTGAAGTGAAGCCAAAAAAATACTTAGAACTCTCTCCCATATATATTCTTGGTATTAAGATACAGACCCTTTTTGTTGTTGAGTGATCCCCTAATAGGTATCTTTCCTATTCTATTGCCAGGAGAATATTTTACCCTTAACATATGGTTCTTGTTATGCCGTAATTTATTGGTAATCAGCTGTTTGGTTGTTTAAAAAAATCATTTTTATTACCTTTCAGAAAGGTCATGTACAATTATTCTTGTCACTCTCCATAACAAATTCAGGTGGCTGGGAACTGAGGCTAAATCTGAAAAGTAGCAGTTAAAACTTAATTCACTCAAACACGGAAGGAAGAAAGAGCATATTTGTCAAGACACAGCACAGCTCTGAGGCAGTTTGTCTGCTGTCAGCACACAGGCTACCTCTCAAACATTGTCCTGCACTGTATGGTATCAACAGTCAAAAGCTTTTGAGTGTCATGTTATGGTTTAATTTTACTTCTTGACTCAGCAGTATTAGTTCTAAGATTTCTTTCTCTCTGTAATTTATGTTTTTTTGGATAAACAGAAGTTCACTTTTATACAGAGAGCTATTAAGTACACTATTAAGTTCTATTTAAGCCCCTTGTGCAATAATTTATATGCATCTGAATTCAAAAATCTATTTAGAATCCTAAATTCAATTAAAAATCCACCCTCTCTGGATAACATTTGCTCAGCAAATACAGATGTTTGCAGTGAAAACTCATGAATTCTTCAGAATATTTCACAAGTTTAAACTTAACAAAATGCCTATTCAAGAAGCCTATCACATGAAACCTAGGTTAAAGAGCCAACTATAATATCTCAGTGCAGACACTGTTGTCTGAAAACAGAAATGTTCATTTCAGGTGTTCTATGTGTTTGATTTTGCACAGAGCATTTTTTATTCTTCACTTAAAATATGAGATATTTAGTGAGAAGCATCTTGATATCCCATCTTAGATAATAGAAAACAGAATAGGGAAATGCCTGTGGAATGTCTTCAATGGCATGGAAGAACCATTTATACACTGTAGTTTTAACAAGAGTCACTATCATTCTGCCTGTAACAACATGAGCACACAAGACAATCCGAATGCACACCTTACGGCAATGGCTACCTAATGACATTTCTCTAACCAAGATGTTTTTAATGATCCCACACAGGTAACATCACACTCTGTCATCCCCTGCAGACAAGAAACCAAATATAGCGCCAAGGGGCAGATCACCATCTAACATATGTAGCTGAAAATTAACATATTTACCTCTTAAATGTGGTTAGGTGGACCTAACATCTATGACCTGTTCCATACTTTTATTACTCATATATCATGGGAGCTCCTGCAAGAAGCCTAAATACCTACAGAGTAAGGCATGCTATGCGTGTCCTCGTTCAAGACTTTTAATAACAGTAGCCAATGTAAGGAGCAGCTTCTTCAGCTAAAAAGAATAAGTATGTGAACACCTTTGCATGTGAATTTAGCATACACCACAGAAGGCTTTAGCAATGCACATCTATCCTCTTTGTAAGGCCAAGAGCAATTGGAAAGAGAAGATAGCGATGCAAGAAGACAACATCCACACTCTACATGACTGTATAGAAATTATGTCTTCACCTTAGCTGTTCACTGAAAAAAGTGTAATGGAAACCTATTTTTTTGGAACAAAGCTCTTCCCAGATCTCAAAATCTGGCAGAGAAGCTGTGGCCACTATTATTTTTTAGTGTTATTGTATGCCAGAAACATGTTCTGCATAGATACATAGAATCATAGACTCATTTAGGTTGGAAAAGACCTTTAAGATCATCAAGTCCAACCGCTAACCTAACACTGCCAAGTCCACCACTAAACCATGCCCCTAAGCACCACATCTACACATCTTTTAAATACCTCCAGGGATGGTGACTCAACCACTTCCCTGGGCAGCCTGTTCCAATGCTTGACCACCCTTTCACAAAGTCAGGAAATTTCCCCTAATATCCAATCTAAACCTTCCCTGACACAGCTTGAGGCCTTTCCCTCTTGTCCTGTCGCTTGTTACTTGGGAGAAGAGACCAATACTCCCACCTGCCTAAAACCTCCTTTCAGGCAGCTGTAGAGAGCAATAAGGTCTCCCCTGGACCTTCTTTGCTCCAGGCTAAACAACCCCAGCTCCCTCAGCTGCTCCTCATAACACTTGTGCTCCAGACCCTTCACCAGCTCCATTGCCCGTCTCTGGACACGCTCCAGCACCTCAGTGTCCCTCTTGCAGTGAGGGGCCCAAAACCAAACTCACTATTCCAGGTGCGGCCTCACCAGTGCCGAGCACAGGGGGACGATCCCTTCCCTTGTCCTGCTGGCCACACTAGTTCTGATACAAGCCACCACGATGCTGTTGGCCTTCTTGGCCACCTGGGCACACTGCCGGCTCATACTCACCCAGCTGTAGACCAACACCCCCAGGTCCTTTTCCTCCAGGCAGCTTCCCAGCCACTCTTCCCCAGGCCTGTACTGTTGCAAGTTGTGACCCGGGTGCAGGACCCAGCACTGAGCCTTGTTGAACCTCATACAATTGGCCTGTCCAGGGGGATCCCTGCAGAGGCTTCCTGCCCTCCAGCAGATCAACACTGCCACCCAACTTGGTCTCATCGGCAGTCTTGCTGAGGGTGCACATGATATCCTCGTCCAGATCATAGATTAAGATATTAAACAGAACTGGTCCCAGTACTGAGCCCCAGGGGAACACCACTTGTGACCAGGCGCCAACTGAATTTAACTCCATTCACCACTGCTGTTTGGACTCAGACATCCAGCAATTTCTTTCCCAGCATAGAGTACACCCATCCAAGCCATGAGCAGCCACTTTCTCCGGGAGAATGCTGTGGGAAACAGTGACAAAAGCTTTACTAAAGTCTAGGTAGACAACATCCACAGCTTTTCCCTTTTTCTCTAAGCAGATCACCTTGTCATCGAGGCAGATCAGGTGAGTGGAGTAGGACCTGCCTTTCCTAAACCCCTGCTGTCTGGGCCTGATCACCTGGTTGTCCTGTACATGCCACGGAAAAAAAACCACTTTCCCCACAACACTACACACCGTATGAGTGTTTCTCCATGTATCTTTCTAGTTCTTAAAGTCACGATGAGGAGTTTGCTCAGCTAAAGAAAGAAGGAATGAGACCACTGAATTTGTCCCAGTAGTTCTCTTCAGTGTTACACAAGTTACTTTTATGAGGTTCTTGTAGGCTGTGTGTTATTAGATATCACAGAATGGTGTGGTCTTCTTGTCCAACCAACCTCCATAAGCAGGGCCACCTAGACCCAGTTGCCCAGTACCATGTTCAAATAGCTTTTGAATATCTCCAAGGATGGAGATGCCACAGCCTAACATATCCTCCAGCATATCCTCCTGCTGAAGTTGAAAAGACAAGAAAACCAAAAATAGAACAGTTTTGCTCCTGCATATAAGTATTTGTCAATCTCTTGCATCATGTCCTGAACACAGAATAAGACAACAAGAAAAATCAAAGCCAATGAATAGCACTACAAAATCTGGTGACAGCAAAATACTGGAACTGAAAATTGCACCCACAGCAATGGTTTAAGTTCCTTTCCAGAATGATAATTTAAAAAGTAAATTTATGATTCTACAATGCTATGAAAGAGAGTCTAGAACATGTACTTCTAATCATTGAGGTTGGCTAGACAGATGTGTCCAAGCAGAAGTTTTTGATAAAAGAAGGTACTCGGGCTAGTCAGGGACCAAAGAGAAATGAGTCTTTCTTTAGCATCAAAAAGATGTACTTGCTTGTCCCATTTCCCTTGATGAATAGGAGGAGAATCTGGTACCATAAATACTGGTTAGCTGTGAAATTGATGTGTTTGCCGCTCGATTTACACCAGGGAATATATTCTGGCTAATCTCTGTTTAAGTATTCCATCTGCATCCTTCTGGTCTGATAATAATAATAATAAGCTCTTCCCTGATTAATATTCTAACCTCTTAAATATGTAAAAGCTACCTAATTTTCTGCTGTTGCATACCTAAGCAGATATGGCACCTTAATTAAAGGGTTTGTCATCAACTAGCATTTATGATGTTTTCCCCCAAAATACGCTTGCAAGTACATGTTATGGGAGGGTGGTTTATTTTCCCCTGTTTCATTTAAAATAAATATTTTAAACTACTCCCAGTTTGCATTTCCAGTAGAACACTCTGATCTCTGTGATCAAAGTTAAAGCATTACATGAAAACTCCAAGATTTCTCCATGGTTCCCCTCAAGTTGACATTCTGTCAATCATCTGTGCTCTAATCTTTGAAATAGTATTTCCATTTTGCTGCAAGCGTGAACATCATCATAGGATCATATTTCATAAATGTGTCTAAATCTAAAGTTCTGCACCACAGCCTTGAATAAAGTGATTTACACACAGAGAATGCAACTAAAGTTTTTACCCAATGCTTGACGTTGTTTACATAAAACAGAATAAAGTGTTTCTTACTTTGTATCGGTCTGTTGCCAAATTATCTGGCAATAGACTTAATTTTAAAGAATTTTCAACATTTAGATCTTATTCCACTATTGATTCTTACTTTTAAAAGGATGAGACTAAAACACACAACCCCTCAAAAGAGCAACAAAACCCCTCAACTAACAAAACACAGCACATCGGGCCCAGTTCTAGACGTTTCTTCATGTAGTAACCAGTCAAAACATCACTGAGTAACAGTGTCAGTCTCAGTGCAATCCTACACAAGTAATTTATTTATCCATTAAATATCACTACCAAAAACAAGGAAAGAGAAGGGTGGGAGAAACTCAGGAGGATAGGCTTCTACTGGTCTGACATTTATCACCTGCAGTAAATAGTGCAGGTTCCTTTTGTTAATTGAAAAGCCAGAAAGTATTCATTCAGATGGAAGAAAGTGTTTTGTTTAGTGGTACGGACTATTTCCATACAATAAATGAAAATAAATTTGAAACAGAATCCATTGCAAAGTGAAAGGCTGAGATTTTTTACCTCATAAATACCCAAAGGAAGCACTTTGGACTGAAAGCCCTGAAATGCTTGGCCTAGGAAATACCAGATGGACGATTCATGTTTTCTCTCATTCATCTTTGTTCTACAGTTTAACTGAAGCAATTTAGTACATCTGATATGAACTAGAGAAGATTTCTCAGTGCTTTTTTGGTAGGTTCCCTCTCTCCTTCAGATCTACCTCTCTGTAGGTTAAAGAACTTGAAAACATGCTATAACTTTCAAGAAGCTGATGTGCTTCTCCATGTAGTGATGAAAGTTTCATAGAATCAAAGAATGGTTTGGGTTGGAAGGGACACCTTCCACCAGACCAGGTTGCTCAAAGCCCCATCCAACCCGGACTTGAACATTTCCAGGGATGGGGCATCTGCAATTTCAGCAGGAAACCTGTTGCAGTGCCTCACCACCCTCACTCTAAAGAATTTCTTCCTCTAAAGTTAATCTACCCTCTTACAGTTTAAAACCATTACCCCTTGTCCCATCACTACATGCCCTTGTACAAAGCCCCTCTCCAGCTTTCTTGTAGGCCCCCTTGAGGTACTCAAGGCTGCCATAAGGGCTCCCCAGAGCCTTCTCTCCTCCAGGATGAACAACCACAACCCTCTCAGCATTCCTTCATAGGGCAGGTGCTCCAGCTCTCTGATCATCTTTGTGGCCCTCCTCTGGACTCGCTCCAACAACTCCATGTCCTTCTGATGTCGGGTGCCCCAGAGCTGCATGCAGTACTACAGGTGGGGTCTCACAAGAGTGGAGCAGAGGGGGAGGATCACCTCCCTTGACCTGCTGGTCATACTTCTTTTGACTCAGCCCAGGATATGGTTGGCTTTCTGGGCTGCAAATGCACGTTGCCGGGTCATGTTGAGCTTCTCATCCACCATTGCCCCCAAGTTATTCTCCTCAGGGCTGCTCTCAATTCATTTTCCACCCAGCCTGTATTTGTGCTTAGTATTGCCCCAACCTCTGTGCAGGACCTTGCACTTGGCCTTGTTGAACTTCACGAGGTTCACATGGGCCCACCTCTCAAACCTGTCAAGATCCCTCTGGATGGCATCCCTTCCCTCCAGCGTGTCAACCACACCACAGAGCTTGGTGGTGTTGGCAAACTTGCTGATGCTGCACCCAACCCTAGTGTCCATGTCACCGGTAAAGATGTTAAGCAGCACTGGTTCCAATGCTGACCCCAGAGGAATGCCATTTTTGTCACTGGTCTCCACTTGGACATTGAGCTGTTGACCACAACTCTTTGAATGTGACATTCAGCCAATTTCTTATCCACTGAGTAGCCCATCCATCAAATCCATGTCACTCCAGTTTAGATACAAGGATGTTGTGCTGCACAGTGTCAAATGCTTTGCACAAGTCCCGGTGGATAATGTCAGTTGCTCTTCCATTATACACCAGTGCTGTAACCCCATCATAGAAGGCCATCAAATTTGTTAGACATGATTTGCCCTTAAAGAAGCCATGGTGACTGTCACCAATCAGCTCCTCATTTTCCATGTGCCTTAGCGTAGTTTCCAGGTGGATCTGCTCTATGATCTTGCCAGGCACAGAGGTGAGAATGACTGGCTTGTAGTTCCCCAGGTCATCCTTTTTTCTCTCTTTAGAAATGGGAGTTAATGTTTCCCCTTTTGAAGTCAATGGAAACCTCACCAGACTTCCACAGCTTCTCAGATATGATGGGTAGTGGCTTAGCAACTTCATCCATCCTTTCTCTCAGGACCTGTAGATGCATCTCATCAGGTCCCATGGACCTGTGTAGCTTCATGTTCCTTAGACAGTCTCAAGCCTAATATACTATTATTCATTCTCCCAGTTATTCATTCTCCCAGTCCCTGACTTTGCTTTCTGTGACTTGGGTGGTGTGGCTGGAGCACTTGATGGTGAAGAGTGAGGTAAAAAAAGTTGTTCAGTACCTCAGCCTTCTCTCTTTAGCTTGTCTTTTCAAGAAATGTCAGGCATCAATGAAGTCTTTAGTCAAGGAACTCTTTAGATGCCATTCTGGCGCTAAAAGTTTCTCTGAAGTTCTGGGATAGGAGCCATAGGAAGACATACAGCTTCAGTGCTCTTCCCTTATTCCAGAAGGAGAGGTATAATTACCTCTGCTTCTGAGGCTGCTGGAAAAACTGCCTGTAAACAAAGCCCTAGTCAAAATGTACTACTCTCTGCCAAAAAGGACAAACACCCTTTTCAATCTCTTGGCTAGCAAGCCCATATGAAAGCAAAACACTAAAAAAGCAGCCACCTTCTCTCCTTTGAGTAGAGGGTGAAAGACAGCACAAACCCCATGTGAGAGATGGTATCTGTACTCCTGAGCCTAGTACTGGATAGGTGCAGAACTCAGCAATAATGAACATGTCAAGGACAGAGCTGTTTTAGACAGCTTGCAAGGTATCACAAACTCAGCTGGCTGGTGATTGCTCCAGGAGCACATCTGCTGCTGGGAGCAGCAGAAACAAAGCTGGCATCAGTCATGAACTGCCCTTGGCTTTCTCGGGATGGACATCCCTAATACACAGCAGCGCATGAGAGATGGTGTGAGCACCACTCCTTCAGGCCTCCAGTGAATTACTTTTGTATGCTGGAGATATCTGGTGTGGATGATCAGTGTAAAGAGAATGAGATGGGTCATGAACATAGAGCCTCACCATCCTTCTTGGGCATAATGAGCGCTGGGGAATATGGGGCTATTCATTTTGCTGTAAAAAAGTTAATTGCTCTGGCTGTCTGAAGGGAGAACAGTGTATAATTTAAACTGCTTCTTTTCCTTTCCTTTCAACAAGTTTCTCATCCATTGCTTTTGAAAGGCATAGCCCTCTTTAGGTTGGTGAGGATTATTTTTTTTTTTTTAAGTAGTTAATGGTTCTGCTAAGCAGTTAGGAAGCATCCAGCTGTTAAAAGCCTTTAATTGGTGAGTCTGCACTTCTTCAGCCCCTAGGGGCTGGCAACAAATAAATAATTCTGTCTTTTAGAAATACCAACAATAACTGCAGATGTTATTGAAGTCAAGGTGAAAACAGATAATTGTGCCTTACTAAAACAACCAATTCAGGGACTAAGCACACCTTGTTCTGTGAAATTGCAGTGGGATAGCCAGAATTTTTCATGCTGCAATCCAATGATTTGCTACTAACATCATTTTACACTTCTTCATTGGGACCCCAGCTATTTGAAACCAGTAACCCCAAAAATTGACCTGAATGTTGTGATTTATCTATTTTCATTACACTAGAGCTTGAAATACAGCTGTATCCATCACTACATTCCTAACGTTTCTTGGCATGATAATTTGAGACTTCTGTGAGTTTCAGTGCACTGAAACTGATACCCAGCTAGCTATGGCCATATTCCAGCTTATCTTCAATTTATTAAAATATTTTAACTACTTAAATTATTTCATAGTTTCAGTCTTCCTCTGAAAAATATGACATCAGTTCCACACCTGGAATCTGTATTCTTTTTCTTTATATTGCTGCAAGTTGCAAATCCTGCAGCAGATTAATTTAAAGGTTTTAATGGAAGTTTGTGCTGCTGTCTGTTGTACAAGCATACAAGAGTACAATAATCTTCCTGCTGCCGAGCCTGACATTAAGTTCAATGTATTTTGTATTGTCCTCAGGTTTTCTCTGTGCTGTGGCTGCTTTAATTAGTTACCATCTAATGGCATTGCCAAGACTGCTTCGTGAAAGTGACCGACAGAAAGAAACTGAGTCTAAGTGCATAGAAGAAGGGATGAGAATCCTTTTAGTGTTATGGCAGTAATTAATCAGTGACGAGGTTCTGGAAGATGGGTGGTTAATTCCCCAGGAAAATGTCTCCCATAATCTCTCTTTGCCTCATGTTTCCTATAACAAGACTAGTAGTGTTCACCCCGTGACATTGGCTTTCTTCAGCTCCTGCGTACTGCTTGCCAAAGAAGGACTGACTGTGGCCAGCCAGTGTAGGTGGTGTGCAGGATTTCCGTAGCACTGTCATGTGTTCCCTGGCTCCTGCAAGACAAAGCAAAGGAATCTCCTATTTCTGCTCTCATTCCCTGAGGCACCTGAAGCCCAAGTCCCTGGGACATCAGTCTGGTCTGGGCAGACACATTGTCCACAGAGTCAGATTTGCCTAAATCAGATTCTCACCCAGTTCAGCCTTACCACCTGATGGTTTATAAATGAGGTCAGTAGATCAGGTGAGAGTTAAGCACCTATTTACAATATTTACTAGATTATGAAGAGATAAAACCATAAAATCTTGGTTTAATCACTGCATTCTTAGTTGAGAGGTAAGGATTTCTCCTTCAGGGAACTGCTGAGTCCTTATGCTAGAGGCATATCCCAGCAAACCTGACCTCTGCTAGGACAAAACTTCCTCAGTCTGCCCTTTTCCTTAAGTCTAGCTCACCATTTGGACACTTGTTTCATCAGAGCCATGAGGGAATGTGAACGGTGTCTCAGTGGGGACATCTCTGAAGAGTATTTACTGCCTGGAAAATTCAAAGCATGTCTCAGCAACTCCCTTTGCTTGCAATATGCAGGACCTTTGTATGCAATGATCTTTATGTTATGTGGTGCTTTTGGGTGTCCGGAGACTGCTGCAGGAATAACATTTCTTTTATGTGAAAATTTATTTTAAATGAAGAAGGTTACTGATGTACTGATTCTTCTGTGCCTTTGTATTTAGATATCAGCTGCACTTGGTCACAAATCTACAATTTTGTAAATTCTTCTACATTCTGCAGTAATTTGCCTTTTACTTTTCCCCACCATGCTCCTCCTGTCCCTTAGCCAAAGCAAGACACAACACAAACCTTTTCACTTGTTTCACAGTAACCTTCCATGTACCATGCTTCATAAAAGAGCCCTAGTAAAGTAATGTATCTGACAGACCTAACAGTGGTTTGTAATGGCAAAACTGTGCTTTCCATGCATGCCACTCAAAAAGTGCAAAATTACATAAATAATTTGGCAGTTGAACTTTCTCTATCTCCCTGCTTTGGCATATCTAATCAGTTCTGTCATGTTTCCTACATAAAAAACAGTCATCCAACCTATATAAAGGCATTGTTAGAAAACTTTTAAAATTAAATATAAGGACACAAGGAATGTAGAAGTGTTCTCTTCACAAGTGCTGCCTTCCTCAAAGGCTTCTAAGTTGTTACAAAGCAAATCGTAATGTAGCTAACTGCCAGTGTTGCAAGCCCAAACCACAGTGGAAAATTGAACTGCATTCTTTCTCCATCATCAGAAACAGAAGCCCTGCAATCAGAGCTGAACTGACAGGTTTATTAATGATGTGTGAAGAAAGACTGAATTCATCTCAAACTTCCATGGCTATGTTGGCTCTGCCATGTTAAGCAGTAAAACCATCATTGCAGTTATCACTAAAAAAAAACCCAAATGCAATTCAAGGAACACAGAGGAAGCCAATGGTGCTGGCTTCTACAATCCCTCTGCTTGCTATAACCTCATTTTAAATCATAGTTTGTGTATGTGTTTAATTGTTGTTGTATTTATATAGAAATAAAATGTAATTTGATTACACTGGCTTCCTTAGAGAATGAAGTTACATTTATAACAAACTTGGAAGAAAGCAAAAAGGCTGTCTGAACAATAACTAGTCAGGATCAGTCTGTAACAAGAATTTAACATGCTGAGAAACTGGAGAAAACATCCAAATAGATTATCTTAATCTTCAAGAAGCAGGAAGCCATAAAGAAGCTGTGAAATTAAATGTGAAAAGACAAAACTCTTTTAATAGGTACAAGAAAGTCTGCATAATACTGGTAAATGGCTACGGCTCACAGGTTTGAGATTTTTGTGATAGAACATGTAAAAGAAAGAAAAGAACTTCATTCCTTGAAGAATGCCAGCCACAAAATAATACACAATGCAGTATGTTTTCTCATCTTGCCTTATGATGATGTGTTTAGGACTGACTTTGGAAGGAAAATCTTATGGAATTATTCTTCTCTTATTTTCTCTCCTTGGATTTATCTGTGAAACAGAACTGAATGTCAATGGCTGTTTGTTTGTCATTGAAGAAATAGTAGCAGACCATCTGAATTCACAGTTTTGCATTAAAAAGCACAGTATTTAAAGGATTAAAATACAATTTCCAGATAATTTTTAAAAAGGGGCACTGGCAGTCCGAGAGGAATACACTAGATAGTGCTAATTTTTCTCCAGTTCTATCCCTAAATAAACGTCATACTGTGAATAAACAACTTGGACGTCATCCAAGTATAAAAGATCACTAACAGTAATTGTGCTATATAAGCAAACCAGAAAACCTGATTTTAATTTAAACAGGGTAAAATGTTATGCATGATCAGAAGTATAAGTTCACAAATGAACCTTTTTATATTTACGTTAATCTATCTTGTGATTTTGCTTCAAACAGAAATGCTTCATGATCACTGTATCTCTTTACTAAGGAAAGGGCACTACTTTGGGTAGTTTGCTACCATAGAAACTTAGTCCTTGAGCCGGGTCAACTTTCAATTATTTACTATTGAACAACATCCTTTTATTCTTACTGTGACAAATACTTTTGGTTCATTACATTACCCAATATACCTGATTGTCAATAGAAACACGCTTAGGGAATGTAAGATCCTATGTGTCATTATGATTCTTTAGTCATACCAATCATATTTCTATTTCTATAATATTTCTATTATATTCATAGCAAAACTATTTCTAATTAAGAGCTTTCCAGGCAAAAGTACCTCCAGTTGCTCTCCTGAGTTAGAATCGAGGGTGTCATAAGGTGTAAAAGTAAACACAGATGAATATTCACCTGCTTATTACTTGTTTCTATTACAGCAGTGACCAGGCAGTTTCTAGATGGAAAGAGTCACAGACCATGGTTCAGCAATGCGGTAAATGCTTATTTAGGGCCCCTGGTGGTGTTGAATGGAAGATAATAATGGCACATACTATTCTACTGCTGTAAATTAGCACCAGTAGTTGAAATTTTTTCATTAACTTTGTACGTGTGATTATGATGCCAGACGAGGTACATTCTATGACATTCTACTGTTATGCTCTACCAAGTACTGCAGCTCCTTCCACAGCTGATATCACAGCAAAGAAGTCAGTATAAACTTTGTATTGTGTGTTTCTGCATATGACAGAAACTCAGTTGTATGCAAGACTTACTTGGATTAAGTTTATACTGGTAGAAAATTCCTGCAGTGGCTGATCAGATGTTCAGGACTGAATCACTGCCACGAGACTGTTCAGTGTTTGCCGTGGAAGAGCAGGGAGCCAAAGTGAAACCTCAGTCATTGACTGCAAAGTCAAAGCGAGCACTTGGACAAGCACAGAATAACATCAGTAAAGAGGCTGCCACCAGTGGGCTGCAACCCACAATCAGACAGACACGTACACCCCACCTCATCCCAGTAAAATGTTTTTTTTGTGTATTGCACTTCACAAATAGAGTCAAAGACAGATTATTTAGGACTGAGTCTAGAAGTTCAGTCCCTCCTGTCCCAGGCAGCTGAAGCCATAGTTGTCTCTACATCTGAAGGCACGTAGTGTTTCCCTGCTCTGCTCATCTAGGAACATTGCTCCTGAAGCTCACCCCTCTTGTGCTTAACAGCCTTTTAAAAGTAACCTGGATGTACTCATGGGTGATTTATCCTTATCTGTGTGCTAACATAATTCTTTAGTTCAAATGATGCTCGTTTTTCTCATTGTTTTTAGCTCATACTACATTTAAAATGAACAGTCATATCTTCTATCACCTTCCAGTCTATTAAGCTTAAAATCCCAGCTCTCCAAGATTCTTCTGATAGAACAAGCTCTCCTTTCTTCTGCTCATCCTACAAACCCCATTCATCTGAGCTCATACTGGACTTGTCTGGGCAGGTGACCAAACTTGTACTATGTGGTCCACCAGTGCTTTCCCAGTGACATGATTCTTTGCTAAATATTCCCTGCCTTCAGTACTTGCAGACTGTGTTTACTCTTCTCAGTGCTACATCAGATTGGTGGCTTAGAGTCAGGCCTTCATCAGCCAAAGTACTCAGGTTTTTCTTCTCTTCTCAGTGTTCTATTAGGCAAGACCCAGGTGGTAGTAGAAGTTCTTAGTATAATCCTTTCTGCATATGGCCTTGCATGTTGTGGTGTTAGCATTTCGCTCCATTTCTATTAACAAGGTCAACCATTACTTTTTGTAATATGCTAAACCTTAATATCGATAGCTTCCAATGTGATGCTGTCATCAAATCTCATAAAAGTACACTCCCACTCTAATGAATCACTAATGAAAAATAATAAGTAAAAGAAGTGAAGTTAAGCTCCAAATAATCATATCTGCCAGCTCTGTAAGCCTGTATACACTCTGGTAATGTTTTACATAATTTACAAAGAACAGCAATGTTTATTTCCTAGTTTATTCAGTATGCAGTCTCTAAGATTGGAAGTGGACTCTCTAAGTGGAAGTAAATTGTGTACTTCTGCATGGTTGCGGGGCTCACAGGGCAGTGAAGAGGGTGGTCACTTACCTGAAGACTAATAGGTGCTGATTAAGTACTGAACTTTTTCATTAAGAATGAGATAAAAGGAATTTTTTTACAGTTTCTGCTTTTTAGTCAAGAGCCAACTCTTAGCTAGTCACCAAAGGCATTGGGTCTTCTCATATTTTGTAACATTAACCAGTAGACAGATACATAACATAAGGTGATCAGAACAACTAGCATTGGCAGTATAAAGGCTGGAATATTATCTGAAAGACCAAGGAAAGAGGACTGGAGGTCTGCCATGCAGCCAGCAATCCACTCCTCTGCATCTGATTCAGGGGACTTAGAGTATGGGTGATAACTGTAGCATAAACTCTCCTCCTCTTCTGGCACATTGGAAAAACAGGGAAAGTCAGTGGTGCTGTTTGTCCAGCAACAGTCTCTTCCGTGTTTGTGACACATGAACACTGTCTTTTCTCATTCAGAGTGGACATGGTAAGACTGACTGACCCATTCACCCTTCTTTACCTCTACATCTAAAGCAAACAGAACTCTGAAATGAATCAGTGGTTTAGGGGGATCTCAGAGGTGGATGCTGCAGAGACATTGCTGTGATTAACCTTTCTGTCTGATAAGTACCCCTGGTGCACCTTGTTAATCCAATACAACAAACAGAAACTCACAAACAAGCCTGGTGAAAGGAAGAAAGTCCAGTGACATTTCTGACAGGCAAAAAGAAAGATGTGACACTGTAGGACCAAGCTATTTTCACTGGCAAAAGAGACAGGTCTTATGTAGGTTCTCTGCTAGGACATGAAGGAAATAGGGGGGTGTTTCCTGTAGGATGTAATTTCTTTGTCCTCTGAAGATCCTTTAGATGTGTCGGCCTGAGGAAATGAGATCTGGTGGAGAAAATACTTGATGTTATTAATTTTGCCCCTGGGAACCTGTACACTTATTAATACTGCAGAAAATTCCAGCATGTTGGCATTGGTGGTTCTTTTTCTCCAAGTCACAGCAAAAGTCAAAAAAAGAGTGTGAAACAGAATATTCCAACATGGACCATGCTGCATTTACTTGCAGACTGACATTAGTCCAGCTTAAAAGCTGCAGCCCTTCAGCACAGTTTGTTTCAAGACACTTGTGCCCATTTTCTGCCCTCTTGCTCCTTCATGCGCTATGATTTATTCATGATGAAACCCCATCAGGAACTGGAAACGAAATGTTTTCATTATGTTCCTCTGGTGAAAAATTCAGCTAAAATCATCTTATTTTCCAAACAGAAATGTGTTCAAACTGACAAAGCTGTGTTCTGACATATTGTTTCAGTATAGTGTTTCATGCAGTCCTAATTTGAGCCCATTCACATGGATTCATTCGGATGGCAAAGAACCAGATCACAGCTTTGGTACTGTATATATAAAACACATTACTTCTTTGGAAAGCACAGTGCCCTTTCCACAATGAAATGAGCATTTTAGCATGATGCCAGAGACAAGGCAGAGCCAGCCATGTTCATCCACTGTAGGAGAATGAATATTGGTTTTGTCCCTGAAAACAGTCACGACATGATGTGTGCACGGTGAGTGGCAGGCATACTTGAGGAGCCTGGCTCCCTGTCCCATGGCTGAGACCCACCACCCCATTCCTCGCTCATTTGAGTAGTATTTTGTGTTTGTGCATGGTCCAATTATGAGAATAAATTGCTGTATTTCAACCTCATAAATACTCAAAGGGGGAAGTTTTATTGATGAGGTGTTCTTGTTCCAAGGCCCCTGTACGTGCTTTGGCAGTCTTTGGGGCCTGAAGCTTGCTTCTTGGGTGGTGCCTTTAGGTCAGCCACAAACTTAAGAAAGCTGCAACCATAAACCAAGTCCTACTATCAAACAACACATGATGTTGGCTAACCAAATCTCTAGGGAAGAAAGGAGTGAATTCTGCAAAAATAAATATGCATGAAGAGTCACTGTGAAGACAAAGGACTTGCTTGTGACGGTTGTCCAAAAGCTTTGCAGTACCGCTACACTCATAAGTCCATCTCACTATCAAACTGTAGGTATTAATTTGTTATCTCTGTGACACAAAATAAAAAATGCCATTTTTTTTTACTTCTGATCGCAGATAAATGGAAATTCTGGAGGGATTGTGAAGCATTTTGCTGTCACACATAGCTGGATAGCTGGATTCTCATTTTATATGTGTTTCTCCTGCTTCATCTTTGATGAAAAGCAGAGGCACCCACTCTTGGCATGAATTTACATTCTGAAGATGGTAAATTTACACAAAAAGCTGTACTGCCCTGTGCTGTTCCCACTTCAATACACCCAAAAGGAAACATCTAACTGCAAAGATTAGCGATGTTGATTTTTACCAGGATTTAAAAGTCCAGAACAAATCATCAGCCTTGCACAAAGGTTAACACATTAACTTTTTTTTAAACCTGAAAGTGGGCCAGTATCTATTTGCCTTCTATATTTTGCTTTTCTAAAATCAAAGCCTCCAGAACTGAAGGCTGTCCTGAAAGTCTCCACCAGTGCAGAAAGGGAGCTCTAGCTGAAATGTTTCCTGAACATCAAGTGTAACTTCATTTTCGGAGAGAAAAATGAGATCACTAGTTACAAAGTTTCAGTCTGTTTCAAGATAGTCTGTGTCACCAACACCTTCCATTCCAATAGGATAATTCCTTGTCAATCCAAGAAAGTCCCAGTATAAGTAACTTAATAATCAGCCTTGTCATATATTCCAGTGTCAGTGCTACATTTCCCCACAGAGATCATGGAATGAATGCAATTTCCAGATACAAAAGCATACAAAGCTGTGGCTAGGTCTCTTCTCTAAAGGAAAAGTTTGTGCTCTCTTCCTCACTTCTAGCTGAATCTATCTGATCATTCAGAAAAGACTGGGAATCCATCACACATTTAGACAATGTACGAACACAACAAAATTATAATCCCTAATTTGTCAGTTATGGGTGCCAGAATGAATCCTTAAAATCCTTCCAAAACTGGAAGAAATTGAATTCAGTTATTCCATTCCCACCCAAAACATCTTTCCACTGAGACACCTGCAATATAACACCAGGACAAATTTCTGCAGCAAAATGGATCAGAATTTAATTTTTCCTTTTGCCATGTTCTGTAAATAGAGGGCACCAAGTATCTTGATTACCAGCTTCCAGTAATAATCCTAAAGCCTTGCTGGCTCAATGACATTGCCACTCAAAGACAGCTGAGTGGCAGGTCTTGAGCAATGACAGCTCTTCAGCAATTTATGGCAGTGTTTCAAGCTCCGAAGAAGTGAACCACTAAAGCTGTTCACCATCAGGTATGCCCTTAGTCCTCATTACCTTCAATCTTGGAAAAAATATTGTTCTTCCAAAGGGTTTAGCATGTGCTTGAAATTCTTCTGGTAATTAGTGACAAACTCTGCATTGACTAAAGAAGTGTAGATGGCTTCAGCAAAATGAGCGTTCCCAAAGTGAAACAGATCATGAACAACAGGTGGAGATATGAAATCATGGCACATCCCAGAATTAAAAGACAAAGTATTGTTAAGACCACTTCCTAGGCTACTGCTCTGCAGATCTGCAACAGCAAAGAGCTTTCTCTGTCACAGCAACTAACACCACCCACCCTCAAAAGCAACCTGCAGATCCCAGTGATAAAATTCAGTTTATTTTAATGAGGGAGAGAAAATAGGTGTTGTATTTTGGAAATAACCTTATAGAGTATATTTAGTGTGAACATAATTTTATGCCAGTAGAATGCGCTGTAAGCTTTTGCAGGGGTTGTTTTGAAACCCAGATATTTAAGCTGATATTTACACATAACTGTGAACTGACTATGAAGGAAATTTGCTGGGACACAACCTTAATATATTTTTCCTACTTCCTGTTAAATTATCTGCCAATGCACTAGCAGTGATCAGATCACGAAAGGTCTGCTAAGAACTCAACCTTCATGCTTATCCAAGTCCTGTCCTGCACAGAAATTACTCTTCTTCTCCTCTCTTCTCATAATTATGTCATTTGTGAGTGCAGACATTGCTATTGTCATCTTCCTGATGACCAGATGAGTGCAAATGAACATAAGTAATTGGTGGCAGGAACTTTTCTACTACTTTGATTACCATAAGAAGAAAACTCAGTCTGGGCCTGGTACTGGCAACAGTTTTTTCTTGTTTTCAGTCTGAAGAAGCATTCTATATTCAAATAATTTGCTATACTATGATCAGCTTCAGTAGAGAAACACACCAGGCTTCAGCAGGGAGTGACACCATTTTGGTCTTTTATAGCCTCCCACTGTATTTAAGATGGAATAGTTTAGATTTAAAAATTCCATTTATTTTTTTTATATCTTGAGGCTAATTAAGAAACATCTCACAAAAACTAAATTACTTTTTAAAAAAGGGGAGGAAAGCTTCTTTTGGAATTAACATTGTCATTAAGTAAATGAGAGAGGTTGTCAAGAGTTGCAAAAGATGTTCCTTACTTTTATTGCACCTCAGCTTCTAGCATTGCTGATGTGTCTCATTCTGGACATATTAGTGAGAACCTGTTCTGAAACTCCACCTGAGGCGAAGGAGGGGAATGGTTTGGATGCACACATTTGCTCAACATTTGGTCTATCTTCTGCTTACCAACAGTTCTTCACATAAACAAAGAAACTATCAATCCTGTCTTGTTATGGTCATTGCCTGGCAGGTATTAGTAAATATTTCACATGCTATTATATTCCTTTTTACACATTCTGACTCTTTGGGTGGTGAAATTTTTTCTCAGTTGGTAGAAATAACCCCATAGGTTTAAAGACTTCCTTGCTGTCGAGTGACATTTTCCCCACTTTCGCATAAACAGAATAGTTGCACATTTATCTTGTCTTCATTGTCTCCCTCCCATTGTATTTTGCTGACAATAGCAAGAGGGGGAGAGCTAGCAACATGCACAGAAACAGCCTCATTATTTGTGAACTGATTGTGTGGAAAACATCTGTTTTCTGCCTAGCTTCACTTGTTTGTACACACTCACTGCTTCCAATGATGCAGTGCTGAGAGGAAAAAGGACAACAAAACACAGGAAATATGCCTTGGTTGTTGGTTGTCCTGGTGTCCCTCAGCCCCACCAGTGCAGTAGCTCTCAGTTCATCAACAAGAAATGATGAACCAGTAAATGAAGCATATTAGCTGAATTCAAGTCAGTACTGTACTGTCATCTAAGGAATCTCCGTTTGTGTATGAAGACTAGTTAGCTTTGTATTCACCTTTTTCCCTTGCCCTGTGGACTTCTGTCATTGTTCTGCTTACTGTTTGCCTGCTGGATATAACCATACGATGACATCAATGTGAATGGTAGATGACAGTCAGCCCTATTAAACTGTACACCAAGACTGGAATCAAGGCTATCAAATGGGAAAAACATTAATTATATTTATATAGATCTTCAGATTTACCACATTTTTAACTTATCATTTCTATCTCCCCTTTGCAACTGAAATGGTAGATGAAGTTTCCTTAAAGTTTGACATTTGGTATTTGGCAAAGATACCAAAAGCCAATAGCATTATGCTTCCTAGCTGTTTCCAGTCACCAGCTTTTCTTTATTGCTGGGTTCTACTTTTCCTTATAGACCACCTTTCTTCTTTCAAACTGGGATGCTCATGGGTCTCATTGAGTAAGTTCAGCAAGGTCCCCTTTTCTCATAAGGTGATCTTTTTTTACACTGGCCATCCTCACCATAGCCTCACTTGAACCTGATTCTGAAGTCATTGTTTCCTCTGAATAATACTGAGTTGTGCTGGAAGTCCCAGGCATGCCTGTACATTGTTCATGCAGTACAGTTTGACTCAACATGATAATATTTTCATGTTTTCTTACAGTGATATCAGAAGGTCTGAAGCAAGATCAGGAGTTCAGCTGCACACTATTCAATTATACAGCAAAAGAAAATATTGATCAGAGAACTAACAGTACAGGTATGAGGCTCTTACCTCCCTGGGCCAGTACTCTCACAAGCTTTACACTATTCATGCCCTCCAAGAGTCTTTCATGCAGCAGCTCATGGCATCTTCTTTAATGGGATGAAATTCTGTGGCTGTAAGTCCCTATTATCTGTCCATTATGTATGTACTTCCTAGAGCAAACTTTTCTAAAATTTCCTATCCCAATGAGCACAAGTACTTGTACGTGTTTTGTTGTTGCTAACAGACCTGATTTCTTTCTCATTTATTCACTTAAGAAAGCTTCTTTTTCTTGCCATGGCGTTTTTCTGACAATCAAGGTTGGATAAGGAGAAGCCCTTAAAGTGTTCCTAAATGTTATTTTTGCTCAGCCCTGCACTGTTTTAACTCAGTGTCAGAAAAAGGTGTTTTGCGGAAATCCCACAGGGAAATGCTGCCATATGTTTTAAATCTTCAGTGAAGACCAGGGCCTCCATGAAACGCAGCTGGGAAGGGAGCCAGGACATGGGACAGGCACACCCTGAAGCTGGCCCAGACCACTCCTTGTAGATCTAATTTTGTGCCCCTCTGGTATGGTGGTTTCCAACTGAAATAAAACCTGTTTTACAAAGGCACTGTGCTGTTTTCTCCAATGCTCCATCCTAGCCTCTTTGCTGCAGTGATCTGTGGCTTGCAGTGATAGTGGTATAGTGGGAGAACCTCAGCAAGTGTAGCTCAGTGTAGCTCTAGTAATGTCGGCAGTGCTGTATCAGCTTAAATTAGCTGAGGTCCTTGAGAGATGGTTTCTATTGACAGGTTCTGTTCCTTGGGAAATAGATGGAATAATTAACGGCTCGTGTTAGAATGGCTTAATATTAACAGCTTTTTAAGAGGCAAGCATCCCCAAAATTGACACTGGCTTTGTTCAAAGAAGAGAGAATTGTGTGGACCCTGGAGGATGGCTATAGTTGAACACAAAGAAAGAATAGTTTTTCTTGAGGAAATCTTCTTGCATTTGTTTCAAATAATTTCCATGTCATCCTCAGAAAGGGTTTTCTCATAATCCTCAGCTTTTGTAGAGGAGTCATATTAAAAAGTGTGGCTTGTTCTTTACCAAATGGAAAAAATTCTTGCAAACTGGAAGTGGAGGAATTCCTCTTCCCTCTCCACCCCCAAAAATGAAGTCGGATCACCTACTCCTTCAGTTCTACCATCAATATCTCCTCCTTCATTTATCACCTAGAAATATGTCTGTGTTCAATGTCAGTTCAATATGCTTCTTTAAAAAAAGAAATCTTCTATCTTTTAAATTATTGATTATTCTTGCCATGGTAAGAGGCAGCAGTCCAGCATCCACAAGTAATCCCAAACCAGAAAATAGTTATGCAAAATACACCACTACCAGACAACCTGCTCTTAGAATACCATGTTGTGCTAATAGTGAGTAAAAACTAAAAGGCAATGAGGACACTTATTTCACTCACCTGAACCCACAGACCCTGCAAACAGTACGAGAGATCCCTCAGACCCTGTAAACAGTATGGGAGCATTATTTTACTATCAGGAAAAACATCAATAAACATGCTGACAAAAATAATTTTGTAATTCAAGATATTATCTCTAATTTTTTAATTTGCATTAACATTTGGTAGTCTGAGCTGCTTACCTTACTAGTTGTTCTGCTCTCAGTTCATTTTTCTCCACTGCTCAGTCCCACGTAAGTTACCAGTCTGCAAAGAGTTGGCATTATTTCATGGTTCTTGCAGGACAGTACAGCTGGCTAGCTTTTGCCACAATGCACTACTTATATCATTTCTCTTATGCAAGGCATGCAAACCACAGTGTCAAATACAATTGTATCACAGAACTAATAATAATGTTCTAGTGTTGGAAAGGGCAACGATCTGGTGTTTTTTTCTTGGACACAAAGTATTTGGCTTTGTCAACTTTTCTATTTAGAAGTTGGATTAGTACCCATAAAGGAGTGCCCTTGAGCTCTTGTCACTTAATTATAGCTCACAGCCTCTGAAAGTAATTCTACTTGGAGTTCTGCAATCATGACAAGGAGCTCTTGCAGAATGCTTTTCTTGTGTAGATCTCAAAGCACTTTATGGGGGGAAACAGGGTCATTCTGCAGATGTAAAACCTGAGAAATGAAGAGATGGAGTAAGTTGCTGAAGTTGATCCAGAATTTGAACAGAACTAAAAAAAAAAGGGGGAATATTAGTCCTTAGTACTCTAGTCATTGCAATATAGCTATTAAAAACATCCATCAGAGTGGTTTTCTAAGTTTAAAACATGTCCTTTCTTTGTTTTACCTATTCCTACAGGAAAAGAAAATGTTCTGGTACAGAATCAGTTCCTCCTATCCCCACACTTTTTCATAGTAATGCTGTGGATCTGTATCTTATCAAGGTTTTCTTATCAAAATTTCTCACGCTTTCAGCATGAGTCTATGGTTCTTGAACATGCTTTATTTAATTCAGTGTCTACACGGACTATGCAAAGAAACACAATAGAAGATGAAAAATCCCATGGAGAAAGAGAAACAGCTTTGGCCACTAGAAGCAAGACACGAAGATTTGAATGATTACCCCTCAAAAAACTTGAAATCTGATCACTAGAAATATGGTCTCCAAAGTCCATTGTGCAACATAATTCATATGCATTTTTTCAGCACAATTTCGGTTTGCTTGGTTGAAGCAGAAATTATTTCTGGGTATTAAGACAAAAACATGTAACATCAGCTGTCCAGGTTTAAAGGATTCATACAGTGATGATACAAACCCTAGCATTTTCAAACTGTCTAACACTTCTAACTCGGATAGGAGTCTCACAACTAGCTATATATCCACTGTCATTGATTCTAGCCCTAGCACAACTAGCATGTTCTGTATGAGTAGACAGATTTATTACACAGAGTTGGTTTAGATCCAAAGATTCTCCAAAACATTGCAAGTAGTATAAATGAGAAACATACATTAAGAGTGTCCCATCTTTGTTGTCCAGGTCAGTCAACAAACAGGCTACCTGAAAACACCTTCACAGTGGTCTGTGAGCCTCATGGTATACTTCAGTAAGGTGTTAGATCAGCATTCACACCAAAATCACAATAGCACTTGACATGCTAAGAAATCTTACCAGAAAGGTGAAAAAATTAATTAGCTGACAAATGGATGTGTCCTGTCATCAAGATCAGAAAACACAGACCTATGCAACTCCTCTCTTGAGTTCAGATTTCACATGAAAAAAACATTAAACCAGACCATTAGATCTCATAATGTCCATCATCCTGACATGGCAGTCCACTTTGAAAGTAGGAAGCCTCGGACTCCATCTCAATATTTATTTTCTTTTTTTATACATGTTCTAGTAATAAGCCAAGTGTTTTATCATTGAATTCTGTTGATGTTGAAATGGAAGGTTATTCCAGGTAGATGGCTGTCGACATGTTCACATGCTTTTGCAGCACACTTTGATCACTGGGGCAACAGAAGAGGCATGATAGCCTCCAATCTCAGGCACGGGTCAAGATGTGGGAGGGACAGTTTCTGCATCCAAGTCATCTGGGAGTGGGGCATCTACATTCTGTTGGCTCCCTTTAAAAAATGTAGCTTGAGCCTTTCCCCAGCTTTGTTCCTTCTCTTTTAAAAGGGATTATTATCTCACTCTGCTTGTCTGCTTGGGTGTTACATACCATGGGGTCAAGGATCAACTTCTGTTATCGAGGGTTTGGTGCAATGGAGTTATATTCTTAAATAGGAAGCTCTCATTGTAACCATCCTGCAAATCTGTCTGGTACAGCAAAAATTTTCTCCTTTGGAATTTTGAACACAGTATTGTCTGTGACCATTTAGCCTCGATACTTAAAAAAACACAACAAACTCCCCCAAAATGATTCCTAAATTTCAAGCTACTTTCCCCCTTTTTCCTGAGGAATACAGATTTTGAAGCAATAATTACTTTGAGATAAATAATAGCATCTTTGCTAAGAAACTTCCAGCGTGCTTTTAATTTGCAATGAAGTACTGATTTGACTCTAACAGGACGTTTACATGCTACACAGAGACGTCAAGTACAGGGATGTCATGTAGCCTCTGCATTTAGTAGAATAAGAGGAAGAGGAAAAGGAAAATAAAGCACTTGAGTGATTAATACAATCATTACTTTCAAGATGCTTCTGTTTGATGGAACCTTGAAGAGGTTTACATCTTTCTGTATGGATGAATTTCTTGAGAACTTAAAGCAGAGCCTGTAAGGGCTCACCAACCATCTGAGAAGGGTCCAAGTCCAGAAAAAGCATAAAGTGCATGCAATGAGCATATTTTCATTAAAGATATTCATACTTAAGTGTCAATACCAACACTTATATCTTTGTCACTTTGACTGAAAATCTATTTTTTCTGCTTGCTGACTCCTGTTTTAGCTATAGCTCGTAAATCAGGTCTGTCACTAAATTCAGCTAGTGCTTTCACTGCAACATAACTGAAATCACATCCCTCTTCAGCTCCCACTAAAATAACATCTTATATATCTTTCATTACAGTTGCTTCTACCTAGTCCTCCTAATTCACAGTACACAAGAGTTACAGCAAATCCCATAAACTACTTGCTGTTTTTATCTGTTTATATCTAGCTCAGCTCCAAAAGCAATGTAGAAGCTTGACCGAAAAGCCTGGAACCACCCAGGTGGGCTCCATAACCTGGCAGGGTCCAGGTGTCAGGTATAACAGGGGAAGGAAACCCTTTCAGGAGCTTTATGGGAGTAAGGCTGGTCCATGGAGGTGGTGTCGTTACTGCTGTCAGAAGAGCTTTTCCATTAAAACCCTAGGTAGGATGTAGGAAGGTTATGGAAATCATTGCTAGTACTCTGTGAAGATGAAAGTGTCCTGCTGTTCAATGGGATGCTGGTTTGAGAAACTAGAACACATGAAGAGCCCTCTCTTTCAAACACCTTTCAGTCTACCATCAAAGTGGCAGTTACTAACCTTTTGGAAATACCTCCTAGGCTATATCACAGCCTGTCTATACTCCCTTACTGATTCCTTCTGATTTTAGCATCAAATTAATCTGTTTCATCTTCACTTTTAGTTCTCTGAGCATGGCTTCTGCTTTCTCTCTGTTCTGCTTTCTTATCAAACTGATTATCCTTGCCATATTTCTTTTCTATCTCATTACCTCCTCCCCTCTCATCTACCTCACCTCTATCCTTATAACATTTTAGAGGCATGCAAATATTAGTTTACAGTGGTTGGTTAGGCAATTGAAAAACGAACAGGAGTCTTGTAGTGCATCATATATTTGTAGATGAGCATCTTGATATTAACACATCACCACTAAAGGCAAATGAATTAAGATCTTAACTGCCTCTGAAGTTGCAGCTGTTCTTATGCTGGATCATTAAGGAAAGGAGATGGTCACCTATACACAAATAATCTAAGATTAGGTAAGAATTTGGGCATCAAAATGAACTTCTGTGCTGGGATAGTATCTTATTCTTCACTTAACGTATTCACAGCAATGATTCTTCAGTATAAGAGAGGTGCATAGGTAAAGCACAAATAGGAAACTGAGAACAGGACTTGAGACTTTAGATTCCAATTCTCATTTTATTAGTATTTTATTTAACAAACAGAACTGAAGGAAAATATCAAAATTCAAAACTTCTGCTTATTTTTAAATACTCAGTATTGAATATGAGGGTGAAGAACTCAAGATAACTACAAAGGATGATATTATAATATATATTCTCCAGTTTAGTAAGATAACACTGTCTTAACTTCTTTAATGCTTTCACAGAAGAAAATTGACTTATTTTTATATATTACGTGTGTGAGCTACCCGATTTGATGGACTGAAGGGGGCAGGTACCTGGACATCAGCATTGGTAGGCTGATCAAGTGCAAAATGTCAGAGTCCTTGCCATGTTTTGAAGTCAGAAACAATTATTTTTCTGTAATACAGATATCTGTAAGTTCTGGTTATGTGGAGTGATCTAGGTGATTCACATTTACCCACTCTTGTCAAAAGCTGATGCATTGGGAAAGGTTTTTTATGTTCTACAGAGGCTATCTGGAAAAATAGATAGGTATTGCCAGATATTATATAGTGTCCCCATGTAATTTTAGCCATAAACTGAAGCTAATAATCCGTCAAAGAAGACAAAACACTCCCTGATTTGAAGGTTCCTTGTTATCTGGCAGGCACAGAAACTTTCCTTCGTAGAGTAATAAAGATGGAAATACCACTTACTGGTCTATGTCTCTTCTTTAATTTTTTTTCAGTATGGGCTGTGGACTAAATAAACACATTTCCTAGTGCATGCACGACCAGAGTGTTCACTACAATGCTTTTCTGAGAATGAATGTTGAGTCTGGAGTATGGAGACTCCAGTATGGAGAACAAGGCAATGTGACTAAAAACTCCAACACACAAACAATTTTGAGTTCAGAAATACACTTTACCTCCTTCTGTTCCCAGCTCCCTGGGTTTTTCATGAGAGAATTTCTTCTGCATAGTGCACACTGTGTTCTTCCCTTCCTGTGTCCTCCCTATGGAGTCAGGCCACCATTACCATTTCAGTCTCCCTAAAGTTTGTTATGACCGCTGGTATCACTATATGAAATATTTGCTCTCTGCATTCTTGTCACACCTTGCGAGGAAGCACTGAGGCTGGAATTTAGCAGCCCTATAAAGAGAGTGTAATTCACAGACAATGTGCTGCAAACTGACAAATTCCCCGTGCCTTTACGGTGTGTAACCCTCAGTAGTTGTCTTTCCCCCACTTTATTTTGTTTATTATCTCAGTGCACATAGGGTTTCCACTGTGCATTGCCTGGGGCAGATGAGTTTACAAGATGAAAGCACCATCAAACACTTGAAGTTTCCATCAGTTTTGCCCAGCAAACACTGAGAGTCTTGAACTGATTACAGTTTTGGATTTTTGAGGAACAATCAAGGTCATGCCACGTCGATTGATCCCTTGTTTTCTATTGAGGTTACAGTCTCCTGTCTACATTTTGGAGATAAACTATACAAGCAACAGAAGGTCACAGACTATGAATAAGGCTTACTTCAGGAAATAAATGAGAAAGTTAATGATTTTCAATTAATTTTAGAACTGCAAATTCATGCCTTTGTAAGGTTGCACTCCATGCAAAGGTTGAGTTCATTACATTTTAAATCCTGAAAATAAAAAATGGAAAGAAAACATCCACCCATAATTTACCAAAATAAAATGATCAAGACCTTTCAGCTGACATGAAGTGCTGTAATGCAATTTACCGTATGGAGACTTGAACTGTAATATCTACCTTTTCCCTGTGCAAAGACCTCAGTTTCATGTTAGAGTCATGGTAACAGCTCTCCCAATGCTTTCATTTCTATCAACAGTAGAGAGGGACAAGCTATGAAATGCTTTACATTATTTTTTTTATTCTGAGACATTAATGAGGCTTGTAGACACTGTGAAGTATTAAAAAAAAAGCATCTATCTTCATTGAGAGATTGACAAGAATATGCTCTCTGTTTTAGAATCATCTTATTGCCTACGAGAGAGAAATATCCAGATGTTGAAGTTGCAGGAGTCCAATGCTGTGGAAAGAAATTAATATAATTTAATGAGATTCTTCATTAATTGAAACTGATTGGTTTATGGTTATCCTCTAGCTGACCCGTACCACTAGCCTCCTTATAGAGTACTAAGCATTTTTTCCCCTGCTCTCATTATCAAAGCTAATATCTTTGTATGAGTCAGCAAATGCAGAGGGCTATTTTCTGCTTCTTACTATGCTGAAAGAGCGATTTGTTACACATTTCCTGCTATGCCTGTGTAATCCGGCTGGTCAAGAATTATTAAGCACTGTCATCAAAGGAACTGCAACGGTGGCTGCTCAAAGGCCTATCAGATATATAAATAGTAATCACGCAAAATAAGAGATGGTGAGTTCATACTGAGCCAGCAGCACCTATCCCACTGAAAAAATCCAACAGGCTTTCCAAGACTGCCCTCAGGGATTTCCTCTACTGATGTACAGCCCTGAGAACAGCAAAGACAGATGGGCTGCTAGACAGCTCGTCTGCAAGGATGAGCTCAGCAGTAATGATGGTGTTTATCTATCCCCAGTGCCAAAAAGTGATAAGTCAGTTTTCAAAATAATAATGGAGCAGGTCCACACATTGTAAAATAAGAATATTTCTAAACATGTGTTTAATCATCAGGTTTTTACCCATCATTTGGGTGACACAAAAGTAGATGTATGAACATGTTATAAAAATGTGGGGCCTGAACTAGTGAAAACACAGGCTTGTTCATCTGCCTGCTCTCTGTTCTCTCACTTGATAGGGATAAGCTACTGGTTCGCTTCCCTCACTTCTCACTAGTCTGCCTTGCTCCTTTATTCCACTGCCCATTTCCCACCTCATGTGCATTTCATCTCACGCCCTTTCTCTGTCATTTAGTCTTTTGCATAAAGTATACATTTCACACTGTTTCCCTGAGACAAATTTTTGTTCATAGTTTCCAAGCCTCTCCATGATACCCTAGACAATCGCTACCATCAAACTGAATGTCTGTGTTATTTATAAATGATATATGAAGCATATGGAAGGAGCTAGTGAATGTGGCCAGAGTTTTCTTTTTCCCACGTATGTATTCTTTGTTTAATTTCACCTAGTCTAGCAAGTGACTAGTCTTGAAATGTCCAGTTGTATTGCTGTATGAGGGTAAAATGCAAAGAATTGTTTTCTTTTGTGATAAAATACCTGAAACAAATTAAAAATAAGAAAAAAAAAAAAAAAACAACAAAAAAAACCCAAAGAAAAATTGCATGAAAAGAGAAACGTCCTGCTGAAGATGTGTCTTACCTGCTTAAGGAAGGGTTTATTTAAGCACATAGCGCTTTGTTTCTCTAGCAAACTACAAAGGATTTGGATTATGCTTGATGTTTCAAACAGCAGGCATTTGCATAGTTTTACACAAAAGTGACAGCATTCGAAGATGAAGTATGGCTCATGTCACAGTCAAAAGAAGTAAAAGCTGCAACTAAACTACAGATTTAAACAAAATTAATGGATTAATTTCTCAAATTTCATACCCTCAGTCTTTTTCACAAAATCACTGATAAAGTTGTGGAAGGCTCTGCAGGGAAAGACAGTGTTAATTTCTTTTCTCTTAGCTCAGTTTTTTGCATTTAGGACTCAGCACATGCAAAAGCACCTATTGAATCCTCTGTAGTGGATATCTAGTAATCAATAGGCAACTGTGCTCTTGCTGAGTCCAAATGGAAAATGATGCAGCACAAAACAAAATGTGCTAGACTAAAACTTGAAGTCCTTAGTTGTTCTCACATTTATTTAGTCACATCTCTAAATGAGCCACAGGAACTGCAGAATTTAGCTTCCTTCATTTCTCTTATTGGTGAGTTTATCTGGGAGGTTATTTCACCCTCTTACTTAGCAAACCTGAAAGAGTCTGGTACCAAACTAAGATGACCTACCTTAACCAGCTTTTGTAAAGTTTGAAAGCATTGATAATTACATCAGTCTAGCAATCTGGATAATTGGTCTTTGGTAACAGACTTCAATAGGCATTAAAAAAACTCCAAACATTACCTTGGGTGCAGTATCAGTATTTCTGAACCAAATAATTTTCATTAGATTACAAAAAAATAAAACAAAGTTACTGAAGGGTAAGGCAGTTCAAAGTAGTTCTGCTCTGACCAGCCATGGATTTAAAAGAAAGGTTCAAGCATTGCTGTTCATCTTTCCACCCTCTTCACAAAATCTCAGATTAAAAAGTTGCAAGCCCTTGTTTTTCACAAGCTTCCTACAGCTCCTCTGAGGCTTAAAAAGGCTTTTTCAAAACGAGGAAGTTTTTGAAAACATTTTGTTGGGATTGAACTAACAATATGAAATTTTCTTCATGTTCTTTTGCAAAAAGCCTCTGTAAGGAAAATGATTCTTCAGAGCTTTGAAGTTTTATCACCCTGTTTCTTCAGGTATTTCAGAAAACTTCAGTTCTTCAATTACGGCAGTCCTGAGCTTCCTTCAAAGATGAATAAAAATAATTTCAAATATTTTTTTTTCCCCACCAGCATCTACCAACTAGTCCCTACAAGTGTGAGACATACAGGGTTACTGAAGCTTTATTGTAGCAGACAAAATGTGAGAGGGTGAGAGGAAAGTTCAAGTGAGACATGAAGATGATGGACCCGAGTTTCAGCAGAAACTGCCACACTTCTGACTGCAGTTGCAGACAATGACCTAGATGCTTTGAGGCCATTAGAATGAGTGCAATAAAAGTGCTTTTTAAAGTGACTTGAAAGTGCTATTGTCCCTACAAATGTAAACTGTTCCTGCACAAGTCCTGAGATCCATGTATCAGGCAGACAACATGTAAATTCCCTTGATTCTATGTAATAAAACCATTTTAAAGAGAATAGGAGTGGGTATTTTGAGTTGGTCTATGCCAATTCTGAGGACAATACAAGAGCAGCAGCTCTCCAGTGCATATCTCCACTGGATCTTGCATATCTCATGTCTTAACCACATATCTCTTGCCTATCTCCACAGGGCAATATGTCTTTTTAGTATCTTCCCATACCCCACCTCAGGTACCTGTTCATGATTCATTTCCAGAATATGTGACCTTATGAAAAGCCTGCTTTTCAAACATGGGGACATAATTAAAACATCTGAATTTTGCATTTGTATACTCAAAACTGGCACTGGAGGAGTTAGCAGTTGCACTTGCAAATAAAAAGAACAGTTGTGCATTTTAGCACAGCACCTGTCTTCGGCAAAGGTATTTTTGCTATGCCAAGGAGAATTATTACACATAAGCAGAGAGTATGTTTGTGATTTGGAACCTTCTGTCTCTTCTGTCTGTCTCTTCCCATCTGTCTCTAATATAAACATAAACATCTCTACTGGAATTTCTGAGCGTGGAAGTTTGTGGCCACTGTTTGTTGGTTAATAGTCACGATGAAACTGCCAAATACACCCAGAAGCTCAGCTCTTTCAGTTGGATTTAACACGTTTTTCTCAGTTTGGGATTCAACAGTGTGAAATACCTGCTTAAAGGCAAGGTATGCTAAAAGGGTCTATGCAGCCTCCTGTCAGCAGTTAACTTTCCCATGTGATGAATCACTACATCCCACATGGTCCAAAGTACCTGAGTGCAACCAGCTTTCCTGGGCAAGATAGAGAGGGCTTAACAAATCTAAATGATCCCCCAGACAAACACAATTTGCTTGTCACTGACAAATGCGGTGATTAGTGGGGTATTCAGAAGTGAAACCTCTCTGCCTCCTCTGACAGCTCTCCCCACTCAAGTTTTCCTTCATTTCAAGCTCAAGCCATGTTTCCTGTCATAACGTCAGACCATGCTGTGGCACAGATTTGGTCCAGATCAGAGCACACAGTCATGTTTCTGCCAAATTACCCAAGCACTGATAGAGTGGTGAAGCTGGCTTTCTTCTCTTATGTCAGCTGTGGGAGGGAAGACAAGACTTGATGAAGCACAAAGTCTGTTCATATAAGGTGGTCCTGGCAATGTTGTTTTTACCAGGTAGTATAGTCTACTAGTCTTTATGGTGAGATATATATACATATATATGTAAGTATATGTGTGTGTGTATATATATATATATGGGTGATATTTTAAATAGAAATCCATTCTATGTTGTGGTTTGCACATAAGCACACACAGAGTTGTGTTGGTATAACTCGTGGAGGTAGGGACAGCTGGGAATGTCCAAAGCTGGGATCCCCTCTCATGTCCCTATAGCCTACATTTATGACCTCAGTCTCTGTACAATAACAGCTTTAATAACCCCCAAAGAAGAAGTAAGCTTTCCTCCACAGTTTAAAATAAGAAGTCTCTTCTGCCACAGCAATCTGTTTGCCTGACAAACTCCTTAACCTCTGCTACTGAGTAGGATAATTAACACAAGTGTGTTAATTGTACAGGTGGCATCTTATAGATCACAGCAAATACATTTACACAGTATATATGTTACTTATGTTTTTATATTCTAATGCAATAATAAGCGTTTTAATACCAGCTTCTGCTTCAGGCTAACAATACATAATGGAGTCAGGGTAGAAATTAATGAGTAGTAATTTATGGCTTTGTACCTACAATTTCCATGAAGATTCGTAGATAATGGGGAGAAATCTGATATTTTTACAGCTGACGTTAGTAACTGAAGTTAAAGCATGTCCTAAATAGTTGTCTCATTAACCTTCTCCAGTTCACAGGCTGGACGGGGATATGACTACAGCTGACATAAAACATCTAGTAAGGTGAAGAAAATTAGAAAATAATTTGCAGGCTTGACCTAAGAATCTTATAGTTGTTCTGACATACCAAAACAGGGATGTGTCAGTGGTAAAGGAGTTTTGTGAGGAGCTGGCTGCTACTGATTTCATTATGCCTTAACTTAGGGCTGAGGTGGCTTGGTTTTATGAGTAGAAGGAGGGTGAAAAAGAGTGATAGAGGAAGTGATTTAGCTAGTAGTAAAGTGGCCTTGAAACAGAATCCATCTATTTTAAATCTTCTGTGCAGCAGTATGACACATTGTCTTTATATCAATTACCGTTTTTTCTCTTTTGCTTATACTTTTATGCTCTCCCTACCATGGTGTGAATTCCCATGCATCCCTGCTGTTCCCAGAGAAGGCAAAACCTGATGTCAGCCACACACTGCCACCTTCAAAGGACTTGAGCAAAAGATGCTACTTGCAAGGTGATGTACTGAAGGTCTGCTGACCACTGTCCAGGTCTGTCTGGTACTCAATTAATCTATGAGCCATTAAGTAAATAAAATCTAAAGCTGTTTTCCTGTTTCTCTGAAGTATCAATACATTTAGCACAGTCTGCTTAGGCTCCAAGACATTACAATAATAGAGTTAGGAGTACCCCTCACACTCATCATTTTCAGGGAATTCAGCCTCATGCCCTGCTCTTCTCTTTAGAAAGAACACAGATCACATATGTCTTTTTTTGCCTCCCCCCACCCCCCACCCTCCCCCAGTCCTGTTTGTATTCCCCCATCCTTCCTTCTGGAAACCTTCCCAGAGTAGCCTTCCCTTTCCTTACCTGCCTTGCTCTAGAAAGCACCTCCGTGCCAGCTAGCTTGCCAGGGGAGTTGAAGCAGCCAGATTTATTGCAGCAAAATGACCCAAGCCAGTCTCTTGTCTGGTCTGTGGGTGAACAGGAAGACCAAATCCTCTCTTACCACCTCTCTAGGCCACAAATGCAATTGGGACTTTCTGATCATGTACGGTACCATTTAGCCAGTGCAAAATATTGCTAGTAGTGTCCTGAAAATTAACACTGACAGCTAAGACCAATTAATATAGCAGTATCTATGGTAGGTACTTACGTGTCCTCTGTGGCTGTTACATCCCTGCAACCCACAATCTGTCATTTACTTATCTTCAAATGGCTCACAATGCACTGAGAAGAAACTCCCAAATTTGTCTTTGTTACTTGCTTAATTTGGTGAGAAAGAAAAATTATTGAACTGCTGTTAAACAATTGGGGTTTCTTTTCTATTGGAATACAAAAGATGAATCTGTGTGAAAAATCTGTATATTTTGATAATCTAACTCACTTCTTTTGATGAAGAAAACAAGGTTTGGGTTTTTCCTCTTCTGTTCTGTATGTTGCACGCTTACTTCTTTGCACTGCCTTACCTCTGGGGTAATGAGAAATTACTCACCCAATTCAGGCTTTGCCTATAGCTTGCTTCATGCTCAGATTGCAAATATATCCTGGAGATTTCAGCCTGGACAGGAAAAGGTGCATGAACAGACATGAATGCCTATTTGTGGACTTGCAAATGCAGCACAACCCAATGGGAAATGGCTTCTGTTCACTTGCTGTGTTGAGTAAGTTACCTGGCTTTTCTGTGTCTCATTTATTCCTTCTATAGAATGAGAGGTGCTTACCTTCTTTGTCTGGAACAAATTACTTCTTGTCCCAGTTCTGGTTCTTTTGATGTTTTCCTGGATCATTTTTTCCGTGCTGCTTATAAAAACAAGTGCCTGTATTCTGTAGTCACGCCCCGAACCCCACTGAGAAACTACATTTCCATTGCTTCTGAACATGCAGTCAAGCTGCTTTTTGTTTACATTACTGAAAACCCTTAGCTCAAACTCCATCATGATTTCTGCCAGCCCCTCCAGGCAAGTGCTGCTTCATACTATATGCAAACTAATGTCTTTAGATGGGCTGCCCTAAGCCTATTTATTTCATGTCTGGCTTAATAATTCTCTTCTTTAGGTCATTACAGGCTTCTTTTCTTTGGTTTGATTTTCTGATTCCCTGAGGCCACCACAATATGTCCTAGCATTCCCTCAAGACTTGGGTTCTGGTTTATAAGCTGTCAGGTGACTGCTCAAGCAATAAAAAACCCACAGTTTTGGATTATGTATTGGTAGCAGGTAGCTGAAATGTAGCTTACCTGTAGCTGTGCAAAAAATTGAGAAGAATTAACTTTAAAAGCAAAAAGTTTGCTTTTAAAAAAAATAATAAAAGCTTATCAATAAGCAAGGACTCATCTGTAATAATTAAAAGAGTGTCATATTACACAGTACAGTTAGCCTCCAGTCCTGCTTTCTTTCACTGTCTCCCCCAGGGTACTTTTGATAAAGTTAGTTCCTTGGCTCTACCCCAGTGGTTGGCTTCCTCTCACTGACCATTTGAAATCAAGCCAGACACCTGAAACACTGGCTGTGGCAAATACAAACAATCTTCTATAAAACCCCAATATTTATTAGACACTTAAAAATTACTTAATAAACACAATAGGGTTGCTACTTGTTTTGTTTTGTTTTGTTTTGTTTTGTTTTGTTTTGTTTTGTTTTGTTTTGTTTTGTTATGTTTTGTTTTGTTTTGTTTTGTTTTGTTTTGTTTTGTTTTGTTTTTAATGCAGAGAACAAGAGTTTGTGATGCTATCTTGAAGAGAAGATATCTGGGTGTGTCAGAATACAGGAGCTGACAGCAGAACATACATGTGTGTCAGCACACTCACACTGAGGCTGTTCTCGCTGTTCCCATGGAACACTAAGGTCTTTTCACTGGGTCACTACAGCTGTATTATCTCTAGGGATGGTGAAATTGGTACTTGCTTTCAAAAATAGCCCGATTCAAATTCTGTGCTCGTACCAGCATAACTACTAAGTGCGCTCTGAAGGCAAACGGAACGTTTCACAGCAAGTGAGGAGTGAGTGAAAGAGGATTTGGTTCAACCAGGGCCATTTGTAACCTACTTGGTAGTTTGCGAATTTGGTGCTAACCATTGCAGCTCCTACCGACGACTGTTTTTTTACTGTCAAATACATTTTGCTATAGGTACTGCTAGTCCCCAGAAGTCTCCACATAGCATTTTCCAGATGACACTTACTTTTAGGAACTTTCCATACCTGCTTCAGAACCTCCAACAACAAACTCCTCAAATTCTTTTTTTTCATTGTTTGTTTTCTGTAAATTCATGCAACCCATTGTTACATCTCATTAGAGCCCTTTAAAGCATGTTATATCCATTATGATCTTTTATTTATTTTTACAGTTGAAATGTGAATTAGAACTTTAGTCTGTTCTTTCAGGTTACCTTAAAATAGTGTTAATTTTAGAATTACTTTGAATTACAAGTCAGATTAGAAATTATAAACTGAGTTCCCCTTTTAGATTGTCCTTCTGGAGCACAGAGCATTTAAAGACAGTTGTAGACTTCCTTATTAAAAAAGGGCTTTTTTTCACTCTGTAAACTGAATTTGTCACTGGTAGAAATGGTGGCCAATAGCACTGAATAGTAAATGTGCTGTTTATCTATAAAGTCCCATGAAACATTCCTGGCAGCCACTCTATAAGCTTTTCATCTATGCATAATGTTACATTCATCCAGGCGGGAAGGTCAGACCACATCTTGGAGTGCATGGGGAATTTTGCTTCACTAAAGCTACTGTTTCCATGAATTACTTTATCAGAACTCACCTTCTGTAGCTATTTCAGGTGTCCTCCTCACTCTGCCTATCTGGATGTTCAAGTGGTTAGCCCTTTGAAAATCATGCATTTTTGGTTTGTGGGGTGGCTCTGTCTAAGAATGGACACACCAAACCACTCACAGAAGGAAGGCAATAGAAAGTCCCCATTGATTTCAGTGGGAATTGAGCTAGATCAGGTTGAAACAAATAATACCTTGAAGGCTTGAGACAGGTTGATTTTGTTTATTTTTGCCATAATCTCCCTGTGACTGAAAAAAAAATCCTTACCGAATAACCTGGCTTCTGTTGGCAGGTATATTCACACAAGCAAAACGTGATACAATGCCAAAATATTATACTGATGTTTTATTTGAAGTGGACACCTGCACATCAGGAACTGGATTGCAACCAATAATTCATTTCTTAATTCAATTCAATTCAATTCAGAAAGTTCTAATGGCCATGATAAGCTATACAAGTGTAGCCAAAGGATTAAAGAGGAAGATCTTTCAGATACATGTTAGAGGATGGGTTTAATCTACCCAAGTAGGAGCTATATACTTGGAAGAGTTTGGTATTTGACACACATTTATCCACTAGAGTCCAACCCTGATCTGCTATGAAATTAATGTATCTTTTTCTCTACAGATGATGCAGAGTTTTCCTTGTTTTGTAGATAGATAGATAGATAGATAGATAGATAGATAGATAGATAGATATTTACGTGGACCTAAGTGTGAAGTTTATTCCTAACTACATCAGTAAAACTGTTTTTTTGCAGTCCCTCGTGATATGGACATTACAATGGAAGTCACATCTTTGTCTTCCCACTGTCACTTTGTTTGCGAGGTCGGTAATAGCTGGGTTGGTCCTGTGGGTTTCCCTGTTTGAAGAAGTCATAGTCAAATGCATACATACAGAAGAGAGTATTTGAAACAAATGGCTCTGTTTCTAATGAAAACTTTTTGATATGGATAATCTTTTCCTAAAAAAATATGAATATCTAAATTCTAAGTTCTTCCCAAATGAGATTCACCTCTGAAACTTAAAATTTTACTTTAAAAAAAAAAAAAAAAGTCAGTTTTAGCCTGGTAAAAGTGCTGAAATGCTTTTTGGAATCCACAGTTACCATACGGCACAATACAGATGAAATGTCATTTTATTTTTCTCTTGGTAACAACTGTAATTTTGGAAGACTGTCCAGTACACAAAAAATCAGTGAGGCAAGAGGGTTTACATTTAGGTGTACTTAGTATTTCCCCTAGGTAAATAATTGTTTTCCCCTTTTCCACCTTTGTTGTGTCTCCAATGACTTCAGTGAAGCTTCTTCAAACACATATTGGTCAAGTACATTGGCTGCAGTATCTGCAAATATAACAACTCTTATTGCTGAACTTTAACCTTTCCATACTTTTTGAAGACACCGTCTCAGAAAAATCTGTCCCAGACACTTCAACTGGCCTGAGAGCAAACATGGGTACTATAAGAAAGAAACCCTTGGAAATAAGAAATAAGCAAAAGCCAAATGTCGAAAATACATTGAAACTGAATGCTAGACATGTTGCTGCAGAACTGACTACTAGATATTAAGACCAATCATGATGATCTCTAAGAGATGTACTCATAGCAGGAGAGTTGCTGAGACCATGTAACATCCTTGTATGTTACTCACTGTGGCCTCCCTACAAGAAGAAGTGGCTGAAACATGGTTGAGCTGTCAGCTTTCAAAATTTGGCCTTCAGCATAGGGTGGAGGGCCCTCACTCTCTTCCCAGGAGGATAAGCTCTATATGTACATATTTCTTCTCATTCAAGTGAATGTGTTCTGTGGCTTTACTTTGTGAAAGTTGAAAGGCAGTGTGTTGGTTATTAAATCTTGTAAGAAAGACTACTGAAAGCAGCGTTCCTTATCTTCACACTTACGTTTATGTAATAGCTACACTGAATTTTACTTTTGAGATAGTTTGACTGAAACATCTCCTCTCCTTCATTTAAACATTTTTTCTGTCTGTTGTGGTAATGTCTGTAAGCTTCAGTCATGGATGAGAGTCCCACTCTGCTATGCTCTGTGTACATAAATAAGAGAAAAGGGAATTCCTACTCCTATGGATTTAAACCTTACAGGTTTCCAGCCCTTGAAACAGCTTCTGCTTTAACAACACATCTGATAAACTGAAGGAGAAAACTGTCCTTCAATCTGCTCTTTCATCTCAGGTTATCTGACTCTGACTGATGCCATCCAAAACTGAGTAGGAAATGATTTTTCACCCATGAACATTTTAAAGTCCTTTCTTCCTCTTTCCTGGGGAAAAAAAATGCTTTTTCCTGGTACAGGAATGTTAATTTGGAAACACTGAAACTTGAAAGAGACATCACAGGCTTTGAAAGTTGCCTCTCAGACTGCTGGATGTGGGAGCTCTCCGCTTTATTAGCATTCTGATAACAACTCCTGCATCTGCCTTGGTAAATACTGCAGAGATTGGGCAGCTGCAAAATCCTATTGTATGCTGCTAAAGTGAATGCTAACGAGGATCCTGAGGCAGCCCTCCCAGTTCCAGCTGGGGATATTAAAGACATGAAACCTGTCCTGTAAATAAGAAAAAAGAAAAAAGAAAAAGCAAACAAAGGAGTAACTTAACAACCTTCTATTATGAAAAGTCAAAATATTGTTTCCCAAGGGATTTCCTCCATCTGATGTTTAGTTCAGCTTCCTAAGTACTGTTTCAATTGGAAGAATCAATGTATGTGGGTGGTGGAAAAAAACAAACAAGCCAGTTATCACCAACTATGTTGAGAACCAAATGTTGGAAATTTCCTTCATGCAGCAAGCTGTACTTAGTTTTCTTCAGAAACAAAATAAGTTTTAGATACCACAGAGGCAAGCTTAGAGCCTCATGTTCTGGTCTTACACCATTATTCCACAGGCACAGATGCAATTTTCTGACTATTTCTCTGAAATAAGCTTCCTCCCCACACACCACACACACATACCCCAAATTACAAAAACATCTATCTACATGCAGACATCCTAAACAACAGTTTCAAGGGAGTTGCTTCACCCTGTCACCTCAAAAGCTGTTCAGTCATGATCTCTCTCTTATTCCTTACCTCCCATCACCAGCAGACAGTTCAGCTTGGGGCAGAAATGAGGAAGGGCAGTGAGCTCAGCCAGCCCTACAGTCTGAACTGCTGGGGTTTCTCTTGCTGCCAGTGATCTTCACCAAGAAGAGAAAGGACAGAAAGGTCCCCAGCTACCATTCATAGGAACACCAAATCACAGATATCATAGACTCATTTAGGTTGGAAAAGACCTTTAAGATCATCAAATCCAACCGCTAACCTAACACTGCCAAGTCCACCACTAAACCATGCCCCTAAGCACCACATCGACTCAACCACTTCCCTGGGCAGCTTGTTCCAATGCTTGACCACCCTTTCACAAAGTCAGGAAATTTCCCCTAATATCCAATCTAAACCTTCCCTGACACAGCTTGAGGCCTTTCCCTCTTGTCCTGTCGCTTGTTACTTGGGAGAAGAGACCAATAACCCCACCTGCCTAAAACCTCCTTTCAGGCAGCTGTAGAGAGCAATAAGGTCTCTCCTGGACCTTCTTTTCTCCAGGCTAAACAACCCCAGCTCCCTCAGCCGCTCCTCATAAGCCTTGTGCTCCAGACCCTTCACCAGCTCCGTTGCCCGTCTCTGGACACGCTCCAGCACCTCGGTGTCGCTCTTGCAGTGAGGGGCCCAAAACCAAACTCACCATTCCAGGTGCGGCCTCACCAGTGCCGAGCACAGGGGGACAATCCCTTCCCTTGTCCTGCTGGCCACACTAGTTCTGATACAAGCCACCACGATGCTGTTGGCCTTCTTGGCCACCTGGGCACACTGCCGGCTCATACTCACCCAGCTGTAGACCAACACCCCCAGGCCCTTTTCCTCCAGGCAGCTTCCCAGCCACTCTTCCCCAGGCCTGTACTGTTGCAAGTTGTGACCCGGGTGCAGGACCCAGCACTGAGCCTTGTTGAACCTCATACAATTGGCCTGTCCAGGGGGATCCCTGCAGAGGCTTCCTGCCCTCCAGCAGATCCACACTGCCACCCAACTTGGTCTCATCGGCAGTCTTGCTGAGGGTGCACATGATATCCTCGTCCAGATCATGGAGTAAGATATTAAACAGAACTGGTCCCAGTACTGAGCCCCGGGGGAACACCACTTGTGACCAGGCGCCAACTGAATTTAACTCCATTCACCACCGCTCTTTGGACTCAGACATCCAGCAATTTCTTACCCAGCATAGAGTACATCCACCCAAGCCATGAGCAGCCACTTTCTCCGGGAGAATGCTGTGGGAAACAGTGACAAAAGCTTTACTAAAGTCTAGGTAGACAACATCCACAGCTTTTCCCTTTTCCTCTAAGCAGGTCACCTTGTCATCGAGGCAGATCAGGTGAGTGGAGTAGGACCTGCCTTTCCTAAACCCCTGCTGTCTGGGCCTGATCACCTGGTTGTCCTGTGCATGCCACATGATGGCACTCAAGATGATCTGTGCCATAACCTTCCCTGGCACTGAAGTCAGAATGACAGGCCTGTAGCTCTCCAGTGATCCTTCCAGCCCTTCTTGTAGGTAAGTGTCACATTTGCTAACTTTATGGGGGTTACTAAGAAAAAGTAAATTAATGAAGAGCAGAAAAACACTCAGTTGAGGTGTGAACACAGAGACTGTGAGTAGCATGGATACTGATGTGATTAAAATCCAAAAGCATGTTCATTGGTGTGCTAATGGCTATCTTTTCCCTCTTTCTCTTGTAGGTGTTGTAGCTGAGAATCATTAAAAATGTCATCATTAAAAACCTTTTACTCAGCTCCATTGATTTAACTTGCAGTATTCTCAGAAACCTGTGGATCAATGTATCTTCTGCTCTGATTCAAAAACCCAGTTGAAAATTTGAAGTCATTTGACTTTTGTTATGTGGCCATTGCAACCACTCACTATACTGCCAGACTTAAGCTGCCAGAACACTAAGACTCTGCTTAAAAATAGGCAGTGTGCTTTGACCTACTCTTAAAAATAAGTTTTTAACTAGAAGAGTCTTTGATCTTAGGTTAGAAGTCTGGCATTCCTAGCCTGGAAATCCCAGATCATATTCTCTTTCATTTATATGACTGTAATTCCATTAGCCTGATGGTTTACAATTACTGCAGCTAAGTGAGGGAGAATAAAGCTGCCAGATATATGTATGTAATCTTTATTTACCTATAAATCGTTCTGTGAATTGTCAGGTCTATCACTATGTAATGATTTCCAATGGCTAAAAAACTCGTGACAGAGAAACTCTTTCCATCTATAGTGCTTTAATAATACCTCAAGAATCCTCTTTGCCTTCTGAGGGTATTTTGCAGTTTCAAGGTGTAATATGTTATCCAGAAAGACAGAAATATATGAAGGCTGAGGCTTAGGGGGATCAAGAACAATAAAGTGAATTTTTGAGAATATCAGGATATAAGGTGGCATCCTGATCACCCCCTTTAAGTCATGCTGGAAAAAGAAAGGATGTGGGGATGGGCAGAGGTATGTTTTTGAAAATCTTCCAGCATCTCTGAATCTGCAGGGGGCTGTAGGTTTTGGGAGCATTTCCAGGAGATATGAGATTCCAATGAATGGATATTCAATGACAGCAGAAACAGGTTGATAACTTTCTGATATTGTGCTGCTGCATACTCCTTGTGGCATGTGTCCAGAAGAAGTCCTCTTCTATTGCATACTTCTCCCTAGAACATTGTGGGAACATCTGAATCATGCAATATGTGTCAAAGGCATGTTAGATGGACTAAAGGGTAATATCTGATCATTGTGGTAGTACTGACATAACTCAGATCTTCCCAGAAGTGTCATGGAATCCAACTGGTCTGATCACTCAAACACCCTTGACAGAGCCCTCCAGGATATTGTGAATACAGTCACAATGAAACATCATGGGCAGAACTGCAGCAGTATCTGCGCCACACAGGGCATGCTACATTACCTTCACACTCTACACAGGAAAGTTTTTAATGGGGAACAGTGTCCCAGGTGGCTAGTGCACACCCCACAAGGCCATGAAGCATGGCTCACACCACATTACTTTCTTGCCATGCACAGCATTTCTGCATCTTCTAATACCCTGGTCAAATTTCTCAACACATGTAGGATGTAAGTTTTTCTCATTTATACTGTCATGATACTTAGCACATTATACAGCAGGTCGTCACATTGTGGACTCTGAATCTGGGAAAAGAACCGATCTATGATATTGTATTGATATAATTAAGATATAAAGAATCACTAACAGAGACTGAAACTAAAACGATTAACCAGACTTATTGAATAAGCTCACGAAGATGTAGCAAGCTTCTGAGACACCTGGGATATAGCAATAGACAAGAGAAGTGGGATAACGGAGCACTGCGGTCAAAGCCATATAGAACAGAGAACAAATGAAGTTCTGTAAGAACAAGTAGTGTGCATGTTCCCCAACAAAGTTCAGCTGAAGTTTATCTTGTCGACCATCAGAGGTCTCAAAAGACCCCAAGAAAGACCCTTAAGGAGTAAAGTGGGCATACGTAAGTGCCTTATGCATATGTAAATAATTTTAGGGAAGTAGTTATAATATGTATTCGATTTCAGGGTTGTATGATGAATATATATGTTTTCTTATAATAAATGCATGAACACTGGTCAGATGGGTATACATGATTTGAGATGCCAATCTTTGTGTGCCCAGAGCTGCAATAAAGAATGCCTGTCTTCTAAACTTACAAAATGAAGTCTAGAGGGTTTTCTTTTTGCCATTGTTTTGGTATAAATGGGATAAAAACATCAAATCTCAAAAAAAGACATATGAATGAGGAAACTGTTTCCCTGCTGTCTCCACATAAATACTAGTGCAGGACAAAAATTAATAACAAACAAAAATGAAAGAAGGCCTGTGACACAATGGCCACTGCCACTTTGGGGGGCAGGAAGCCATTGCTGCCCAGGATATGGAACATTTAAGGAGACTGTCAAGAGACTGTGCTCATGCAACACCATAAGACCCACCACAGACAGAAAGCTGTCTTTGGGGAGAAGGAAAGTGAGACATCTTACACATGTGTGGATGCTGGCCTCTTCTCATCACAGGCACGGCAATAACTACACTATCAGCAGAGCTGCGATCAGCCTATAGCTCCATTAGACCTGTAGTCTCACCACAACCAAAATTACTGTTCAGCATTATGACCCTGCTATCCTACAAAGATTTCTTTAGTACAAGGCTTCAGGGTTGACTTTTCCCTGGTAAATCCTCCTTCTCCTGCTTCTCTGACCAGCGTCAGGAAGTTTTTCAGGAAGTGATCATAAACAACGTCTCTCCTAGAATGACCCTGTACAAGCCTTCCATGATTCTTCAGCCTCTCAGAGCATTCCAGACACTGAACTTCATTGAGTTGTTATTGAAGGGCCCTCAGGGGTGCCTGGATCTCTGGCAGACCAGGGTGTTGACAGAACTTTCTTCTCCCCTTGCATAGGTTGTATAGTGCCCAGTAGCCACTGGTCATCAGGAAGGATCTCTCCATCCTGAAAAACAAATGTGACAGCTTCAACAATTTCCCAACTTCACCTCAGAACTGGAAGTCTGCACTGATGATGGTAAGCATTATTGTCTTTAGACTAGACAATAAGAATTGATTATGTACCGCTGACATCCAAACTACCCTTAGGATGCACCCTCCTAAAAATGCCCCAGTATTTGATCCTAATATGGCCAGATTCCACCAACCTCCACCACAGTAGAACTGTATAATCTTATGATGAGACACCAGTTTCAGCACTGAACAGTCTTCTGAGAATATATCTGCTGAACAAGGACTGGAGAAGCCAAAAGGAAGGAAAATAACAGCCTGCAGGTGCATTCATCATTCTGTTTGCCTCTCTTAAAAGTGTTCATCTGAATACACATGTTGATGCACTCAGGCAGACTGATTTTGCATTGGTCATAGACCTCATGCTCTAATAAAAGATTAGATTCATTATTTGAGTGTTATTAACTCGGTGGATGCTTCATTTTACGCTCACCTTCAAAACTACTGGCAATCAGCCTGTCACAGGTGGCTCTGTGCCAGGCCCAGCAGGTTGTTGGATTTATTGCCCACAACCACCACTTTTGTCCAGATTTATCACACCTCAATGTAACCATTAGCATCCTTGATTACCTTTTCATCTTCACAGGTTTGAAACATGTGTTTGATATATAAGATCTCCTCAAGCAAGGACATTTCCTCTCCAACAGGAATGCTGGATGGTACACAAACAACTAGAAATATCCCATCAGCTTTTTCAGATGCACAAGGTTTGTAGCAAGACTTTCACTCAGGCCTCTGAATTTCATTTTAAGAATATCAAGTGTTTGGGTTTTTTTCTGATGGCTATTCCATTCCATCTAGTAGCCATCATTGTATGTCTATGTTGTTCCTTTAAGTTAGGATTTGCCTCAGCAAAGAGAGTTAGTGATATCTACCTTCCAGCATGAGGAAAAAAGCAAGATTTATCAGGTTTCTGCCCTCTCCGGTTGCAATGCATGAACCAGTTTCAATAGGTTTGTGAAGTGTGGACTTTTTCAGTCAGAATAATCCAGATCTGGGACAGCAGTCTTAAATAATGAACAATGAAGGGAGCAGAAGCTTAGCTAGAAGCCATAGGACCTCTTTACTAATTTTTCAGATAAAAAACTCCTCCCATACAATCCCCCGTGCCTTTACAGACCTATCCAGAAATACCTGCAAAGCTCCTATACAATTGTCCATTCTCTCTCAAGCGAAAAACAGTAAAAGGCAGGCTGACTCTGGTATACTGAGGCTACTGTTTATCCCACTGACACAGGGCTGTTGCAGGTTTTCCTTGCATTTCCTTGTCTGTGTCTCTTGCTGCAGGCTGCAAAACTGGAGCAGAAAGCAAGTGGTTTTGCCCCATGTTTAGACAACACCAAGTAAAAATTTGTGCAAGGCCGTAGCTATGTATCCAATGATAACAGTGAAGATTTCTCTAAAGCATATTGCAGAACAAAAGGGATCATTTTACTGAGCTTGTTTTCTCCTCCAGTGGATTGTATTCCTGTTACAGTTGGCAGCAAACTTCATGGAAAGGATTCTGAGGGACTGAGCACTCCTGCTTCTCTGCCTGGCATTGATGACAAGTAAGCCTTTTCATAAGACTCCTACAGGATTTGTGTTTGGATACTTTTGTTCCTGAGGGACGTGATTCATTGTATGTTATCCAGGATAAAACAGGTGGAGAACTATGAATGCTCAGAAGGTCTTGTGCCAGGTGGTACCGGGGCAACAGAACAGCTCAGTCCCCTTGCCTCAAACAACTTGCCCTCCTGCCTCATGGCACACCAAAACCCCCAATGACTTGTGGGCACTGAACTAGCTGTGAGCACAGCTACATGCAGTCACAGTGCTCACAGAAGTAAAGCTATGGAGACAGCACGCTTCCCACCACTTTGCATTAAATGGTATGCACCGCATGAGGCGGTGCTAACACAGGGGATACTAGTCTAGTAAATCCAACTTGGGTAAGAAGCAAAACCATAGGAAATATCACAGCATGACATCTGATGAACCTTCACTTTGCCAAGTTGAACTGTCTATGCCCTTTGAACTATAAAATTTCCTGCTTCTCTCTTGCAACCGTCAGGACCACAGGTTAAAAAACTGTTGTTTGAGAACAGTGTTTCAATGAAACCTGGTGAAGAAAAGGAAGACACAAAGTCATCTTATTAGAATACAGTAAAAGGGAGAGGTGTTATAGAATGGGAACCCCAATGAAAGGAAACATGGCAGAATAGGCTTCATCCTCACTATGCATCAGAAAATACAATTTAAAGCACAGTGCAATACAGATTCATTTGCAATAACACTTGGAGTGCTGGTTTCACCATCTGTTTACAAGGAGATCCTTGCACATCTTTCCTCTGTACACTTTACGTCCAGCATCCCAAATTGTTTTATTGTCTTTCTAAAACTCCTCTTCTGCCTTTGCTCCATTCCCTCTTTCCTAGCCTGGAAATTTCTTAAGTACATGCCTTCTTCATAACCATAAATAGTCACACAGAGGAGGGCTGTAATGGCCATTGTCCTGTTAGATGGAATAAAGATTACAGCTGATGGATAAGAAAGAGGTTCAAAATGGTAAAATTTTAGTAATGAGTCCCCCCAGTAGCCTACATTGTCTTAATTCACTTGCTGCTTGGATCCTAACAGCCACCAGATCACCTGCTTTCTGTCACTGCAGATCAGCTGTTGTTCACAAATTTCAAATGTTTGTGCCAGTAATTAAATTGTGCCAGCAAAGCACTATTAAATTTAGTTATTGCAGAAAGGAGCTAAAATAATTTATCAGATCTGAGTGGATCATCAATGAGTTTTTGCATATAATGAAAATGAGAATTGGGTCAGCAGGAGGAAGAGGAGACATCAATTAAAAAATACATCTATACTGGAGTCTCAAAAGCCATTAACATTGATTTCAATCCAGGACACAGGGCCTGGCTGGCAAAAAGAGTGGAAAGATAATTAAAGAGGCTTTTTTTTTTCTCCCTCTAGTGTCAGAATACAATAACAGAGATTCAAGAAGTGGAAGTAAATAGGATGTAATTACTCTAGAGAGCTATAAAAGATTATGGAAAGCTGTTGATGCTACTGCTTTTGTTTGGATTCCTTTCCTATCTCCATTTGCATTTTTAAGGTTGAATATTTGCTTTTAATGGACATGAATGTAGGACTGAAGCTGGAATTCCTTCTGCCCCCTCAAACTGTTCTTTCCACAGGCTCACCATTGCCCTGAAGTGTTGTGAGAGCTCCTCTTGCTGAAGATGATTCAGTCAGCCAGGTTCCTCACAGTTGGATCCTGTTCAGGTAGGGGTGGTAACATGGACTGGCTTGGATTAACAGTAGTTTGATGTCTGTAATATCCTTGCCATAAATAATGTAACTATTCTATTCTCGAATTCAAAGACGTGTCACTTCTGAGTCAGCCCAGTCCTGCAGAGACTATAGATGACATAGATGTGCTTCTTCCATCTTCCTGCAAGTAAGCCTTACTCCCCACTCTTTATTTTCAGGTCTGTATGGTCTGCTTTGAATGACCCAGGCTGGACAGATGTATTTGGAAAAAAACAGCACCAGAGCTGATAGATGTTCATAAGAACTTCATTGCAGATTGGGTCCAAGAAGATTTTCAGGTCTGCTATCAGCTATTCTTCTGCTTGTGTCTGAAACTTATATTTTTATACTCAAAGTCTGCAATTTTTTCCCCCTAATGCATCTTTCACCATTTGTGATAGCATTCACAGATTTTAATTGAGGTTTTGCACAATGCTTTCCAAAGAGCTTCAGGTATCAGAGCAGTTTTATTAACCCTATGGGATATAGACATCCAATGGGAACACTGAGAACAATATTGTGATTTGCTCATTGTTCTATATGTCTTTCAAATCCTTCACCAGTATACCAAGCTGTTTTGTTTAGCAGCAGTTCCATGCACTTTCACCACCGTCATGCTCTGTCTCCTTTTCTGGGAGTAGTTCTGAGAAGGCTGAATTCAGAATATTTAACTCATACTTCTAGAAAACTAGTAATCCCTAAGAAATAGCACATGCATCACTGATGTAATTTTTATACCCTATTTTAGGAGTCTATGTGAACTTTAAGCCATGCACTGGTGTTTGCTGGGCTCTTATAGCTGGATAACACAAGGATGGAAGGTTTGTATTCTTCCTAAACTTACTGTAATTAGGCTAGAAAAATCAGAACAAAGCAATTCTGTATGTTCTATGAATATGGCCTTGGTTGGCACATTATTAGGCCTAATTCCACTAATTAGTGGAAACCAGCTGTCCAAAGGCTCAGAGTGTACTGTTCTTTACTCAGGACAATACTTGAAAACCTTTTGGTGCTATACCAGGCACACAGGTTAGCTGGTTTACATGTGCCAAATCAAGTTACACATCAGAATATGTATGTGTTACATACAGAGACAAGTTTAATTTAAGATGTTGTTGGAGCATATAAGTCAACAACTTACATTGGAACTCGTTATCAGAAGACCACCACATCTTGATTGGAGATGTAGTTGATATAAAACCTCAGAAATGGTGGCCAAATGTCTTCTGGGAACACTTCACTTTCTTCCATTTGTTTTTCCTGTTGGCAGCCAGAATCCAAGCCAAACAGCTTTTAAGAAACACTGCATAACTCATAGATCTTGCCAGATTGCTGCCTTTAAGTATGGCAATTGGAGCTAGCTGTTATGTTTGTGACTAGTTATTTCATATGAGCAATGTAGTTAAAAAAATATATCTACCCTGAAATGCACATTCAAGACATTTAGAAGAAAAGCAATTCAAATGCAAGTGTAGTTTTGCAAAGCAAACATTCCCCAACATCCACCTGGTGGATACATTTGCACCTGTATGTTACCCAAAACATTTCAATGTACGAATCCTGAATTACATGCCTATCTCTATCAAGCTGGCTTAAAAAAAAATAAATAAATCATAGAAATGACCTAAGCTATTACACTGATATTCTTTCTTCTCTTTGTTAGGTAAAAGAACTGTTATTACTACTGTCCTCTTTACATTATGAGTCAGTCAGTAACACATTGCATGTAACTGTTACACATTGTTGGGAAACAAAACCAATTGTCTATAAAACAGGCAATTGCAGCATGAGCAGAGAAGGGAGGAAAATAGGGAGACAGATCTTCAAGAGAATGCCACACTTTGGCTGTCATTCTGGAAGTTAATTTTACCAGAGTGTGACTGCACTTTTTAGCAAAATCACTTGACAAATAGATGTCTCAGCAATTACAGTTTGACCATTTTAGCTGAAGTCTCATTAAAGCTAAACTCTCTGACAAAACAAAGAAGCATTTTGGTGCAGATTATGATGTGTACTTAATGTCGGGGGGTGGGGGGTGGGGGTGGGGGGGCAGTGTCTGCATATCAGTTGGAATTGGACTCCTTTTGTTCACTTGCATCCGCTTGCATCACATTTTGGCATGATTCCTTGTCTTACATTTACATCAGTCTGAGAGGAAGAGCAGACGAGTGATCTCTGAAACCTCTGGAGAAAAACAAATATGTTGATTGGTCAGTCTTGTTTTGTTTTGCTCTCTGAAAATTTGGGAAGTTCAAGGGACTGCTTTATTAACAATTTCCTAAGTCTTAGTAGAATTTTTATCTTTTGATCAAAATCAGAGGCTTAATTTAAAGCCTGTTGGCTTCATAGTAATGACTTTTACAGGTTTAGTGAGCATGAGACTGGCCCCCAGACCAACCGTTGGAGAAGCCATTCCATCTCTCTAAGTATTTACTTAGGTAAATATAATCACTTTTAAACTCTTCTCTAGTTATTCTCTTGCACAGAAGACCTCATGAAGAATTTGAGAGTAAGGCTGGAATGGAGGAAGTGATGCAGAAATATTTGCCCTTCACTACTTCTGGAAAAACAAAATCTCATGAGGTCTCAGGCTCAATGGTACACCGTGTGATAACCCTTTGATCATAGGACTGAAATATTCTTCAGTGTTCAGATATAACCCCATCAGGACAGAACTAAGGTCAAATCAAACGTGCAACAGTCAGTGTTAGAAGACAAAAAAAAAAAAAAAGAAGTTTTAGGGGTCATGAGTAGTGAGGTCAGGGTTCATAGTTTGGAAAATAAACCTGCACAACTTCTAACATCCCCTGGTTTTACATGGGGAGAACCAAGCATTGAACAAATCAGCTTGAGGGTATCAGTCATATTTGCCCATGTGCACAGCTGAATTTGTATGCTCAATACGCGTTGCCCTTAAAAGTGCAGATGCTAAAAGGGGAGTAATTTCTAAAACACAAAATGTCCAGAATATCTGTTTACTGTCCGCCTGACAGGATGCTGTCATAGGGAAACTACCAGGAGGGACAGGTCAGAGGCACAGCAGGAGTATTTGAAGGGAATTTGAAGCAGGGAATTTGAAGAGCCATGCCAGAGGAGTGGCCTTAAAGATCCGAGGGGATTTATTGGCATTTGGACCTATCCCTATGCAAACGGCACCTGGACTTCATAAATAAGTTATGTCTGAAGATAGAATAGAATTCAAAGTTTCTTTGATTTCATTATACAGCCTCCCCTGGGCTTCTCTGCTTCTTGGCAGAGAGCGAAAGGCTGCCCACTGTCTTGTAATTGTCATACCAAAACCACTGGTTCATATCCCCTCTGTTTCCAGAGAAATCCCTGAGCCTCCCATTCATCTTGGGCACCGGCTACAAAATACTTGCCTTAGCACACTTCCAGACCTTGCATTTGTCTCCCTCTCCTCCTGCCTCCACTTATTTAACACCAGCTTCCCCTCTTGTCCCTCCACATAATCTCTTGCCATCTGGAGCAGCTTTCCAGTATCTCTTTGCCTCATCAACACTCCATCTCTTTTAGATCTCATCTGCAAACATCTCTTCATTCCCCTGCCCCCACTTTAAATTTCTTTCACCCTCTTCTTTCTGTTATTGGCCTTTATCTATCCTTAATATATTCTACAGAAAGCATCTTTCTGTCACTGTTTGTATGCAATTTATACAATATAGTATTCATGGTCTTGTATTATTTAAATCTGTAAAGCATTTTAGGATACAGTTCATATGAAAGGAGATACGAAAAATAAAGTTGCATTGCATTATTGACAGACTGGTAAACTGAGATTGTTCTAGAGCCATCTTCTTTCCCCTCCCCTCCCCTCCCCTCCCCTCCCCTCCCCTCCCCTCCCCTCCCCTCCCCTCCCCTCTCCTCTCCTCTCCTCTCCTCTCCTCTCCTCTCCTCTCCTCTCCTCTCCTCTCCTCTCCTCTCCTCTCCTCTCCTCTCCTCTCCTCTCCTCTCCTCTCCTCTCCTCTCCTCTCCTCTCCTCTCCTCTCCTCTCCTCTCCTCTCCTCTCCTCTCCTCTCCTCTCCTCTCCTCTCCTCTCCTCCCCTACCATCCCCTCCCTGCTCCCCTTCCCACTCCCCTTCCTTCTCTTTTTTCTTTGCTTCTTTTTCTTTTTTCTTTTTTCTTTTTCTTTTTCTATTTTCATTTTTATTTTTGTTATATTTTGCTTCTTCTTTCTTTTTATTTTTACTTTTATTTTTCTTCTTCTTCCTCTTTTTCTTTTTTCTTTTTCTTCCCTTTAGTATCCCCCTAGGACAAAACACTTCTCAAAATATAGACAAGTATACATACAGTCACACACCCATACACTTTCTGATTTCCACTCGATGAACAAGAATGCAAATTTCAATGAATCCATTTCTAGGAAGCAGGGACAGGTATCCTGGGAAGAGTATAGGAATGCTTCCCAGTTGTGTAGGGGTGATGCCAGGAAGGCCAAGGCACAGCTGGAACTGAACTTGTTGAGGGATGCGAAGAATAATAATAATGGCTTCCATAGGTACGTCAGTCAGAAAAGTCAAAGTGTACCCCCCATGATAAACACACCTGACAAACTGGTAACAATGGATGAGAAGGCAGCTGTGGTACTCTAACACTTTTTTGCCTCGGTCTTCACCTGCAGCCTCTCTTCCCACATCTCTCAAGTGGATGGAATGCAAAACAGGGACTGGAAGAGCAAAGTCCCCCGCAGTGTAAGAGAAGATTAGGTTTGTGAACACCTAAGGAATCTGAACAAACAGAAGTCTATGGGACCTGACAAGATGCATCCCAGCGTCCTGAGGGAATTGGCTAATGCAGTTACCAAGTCACCCTCCATGATATCTGAAATTTCATTGCAGTCAGGTGAAGTCCCCAATGACTGGAAAAAGGGAAGCATTGCACTTTTTAGAAAGGATAGAAAGAAGGACCCTGGGAGCTACTGACCTGTCAACCTTATTTCTCTGCCTGGGAAGATCATGGAATAGATCCTCCTACAACTTATGCTAAGCCACATGGAGCACAGGGAGGTAATTTGAGACAGCCAACATGGCTTCACCAGTGGCAAGTCTTGCCTGACCAACTTAGTGGCCTATGATGGAGTGACTATATCAGTGGACAAGGAAAGAGCTATAGATGTCAACTCTCCAGACATCTATAAGGCCTTTGACACTGTCCCCCGCAGCATCCTTCTCTCTAAATTGGAGAGGTATGGATTTGATGGATGGACTGTTCGGTGGATAAGGAATTGATTGGATGGTCACATCCAGAAGGTAGTGGTCAGTTGCTCAATGTCCAGATGGAGATGATGAGTGGTGTCCCTCAGAGGTCTGTATTAGGACCAGTACTGTTTAATATCTTAATCAATTACATGGACAGTGGGATCAAGTGCACCCTCAGCAAGTCTGCAGATGACATCAAGCTGAGCAGTGCAGTTGATACGCCTGAGGGATGAGATGCCACCCAGATGGACCTCGGCAAGCTCAAGAAGTGAGCCTGTGAATCTCATGAGGTCCAACAAGGCCAAGTGCAAGATGATGCACCTGGGCTGGGGCAAACCCTGGTATCAGCAAAGGCTGGGGGATGAAGGAATTGAGAGGAGCCCTGTGGAGAAGGACTTAAGGGTACTGGTAGGTGAAAAATTGGACATAAGCTGACAATGTGTGCTCACAGCCCAGGAAGCCAATCATAACCTAAGCTGCATCAAAAGAAACATGGCCAGCAGGTCAAGGGACATGATTCTGCCCCTGTACTCTGCTCTGATGAGACTCCACCTGGAGTACTGCATCCAGTTCTGGAGTCCTCGACAGAGGAAAGACATGGACCTGTTGGAGTGGGTCCAGAGGAGGGCCACAAAAATTATCAGAGGGCAGGAGCATTTCTTCTGTGAGGAATTGCTGAGAGAGTTCGGTTTGTTCAACCTGGAGATGATAAGGCTGCAAGGAGACCTTATTGTGGCCTTTCAATACTTAAACTGGGCTTATAAGAAAGACAAGGACAAACGTTTTAGTGGGACCTGTTGCAATAGGACAAAGGGAAATGGTTTTATACTAAAAGAGGGTAGATTCAGACTGGATGTAATGAAGAAATTTTTTTATGATGAGGGTGGTGAAACACTGGAATCGGTTGCTCAGAGAGGTGTAGATGCCCCAGCCCTGGAAACATTTAAGGTCAGGTTGGACAGGGCTCCAAGCAAGCAAACTGATCCAGGTGAAGATGTCCCTGCTCATTACGGGGAGGCTGGGCTAGATGACCTTTAAAAGTCCCTTCCAACCCAAACTAATCTATGATTCTGGTCAAGAAAACTTCATTGGTTCTTACTCCTCTGTTGGTCTTCTACCCTTTGGACTGCTGGAGTCTGTCATGCACCCCAGAAAGGTATTTTGTCCAAGTCCTATATATATCCTATTATCTGAACAGTGATGACTTCACATAGTTAAATATGTGTGATTGGTATGGCTTGAAAGCAATCCTGTCCAAACTGCTCCAAAGGATGACACTTTGAAACAAAAGTCACCAAAAGAAAATGGGAAAAATAATTCAATGTAACTCTCAGGTTTTTGTGGCCTTGGAGAATCAAAGTGCATAGTCACACTCCTGGGCACAGAGAAAGAAGAAAGCAGCAGGAGGTTCTGACAGTAAGATTTGTTAACTCACTTATATACCAGCATCACAAACCTAATGTGAATGAGCTAGCAGGTTTGGCTGCACAAATAAGCACTAAGGAAAGATGCAGAGTACGAATCTCTTCCTCCTTCCTGAAGGGCATGTTTGGGGAGCATGGTGGAGGTGCTGGTGTCTGCAGAGCACAACAGTCACCTGGCAGTTTTCACATCCAGAGTATTGGCCAAAAACTTTACAGTCACATTGTTGCCCACTGCAGTGCTGGGCCTTTAATAAGCTGGCAAAGGTCTGGTCTTACGGAAAGGGAGAACGTGGGAATGAAACTTGGGAATGAATCTTGTCCTTCTGGTCAAGTGAACAACCCAGCTGGATAATTATAAAGCGAGAGCAAAGGCAGCAAGGCAGAATAATTGAAAAATATATCTTAAATTTATTCTTTTAATTTCCTTTCCAATTCTTTCTTCACGAATTACATAAATATGAATATAAGTGATCAATTAGGGTAGAAAAGTCTTTCATCAAGTTCTCATTTTAAGTCTTGATCTTCATTTTGCCTTTCTGTTTCTCTCTTGTGTGCTCTCTCTTTTTTTTCCCATTTTGCTTGCAATTACCTGCATGAAACATATTTATATGTTTAATTTACTTTATGATTACAGGTACATTCTCATACTCTTTGGCAATTATCACTGGAGCAGGATGTGATTGGCATAGGTAAGGATGGCTAGTCTCAACAAAAGAGTCTGCAGCTCTCTCCCTTCCCCAAGAAATGATGTTCAGCTTTTCTTAAAGTTTCACAATGAAAAGGGAGTAAGGTTGTCTTAGTCTAGAGGCCAGGTGTTACTGTAGGTTGTAAGTCAGGTCTTCAGCTGGGGCAAGTCATTGTAACTTTGGGTTACTGTAAGTGAGTTGCGATGCCTGAAGCTCTGCTCCCTTATTTGTACGTACTGCCTTTCCTGCACTGTTAAAATGGCAGAATATTTTATGGACAATTTTATATTCTGCAGGTAAATGAGATGTTCAAAGATGCTCAGGGAAACAAACAAACAAAAAAATTCTTTCATCAAGGTAACATTTATGGAGAGGAGAGCGCAGAAGTAGATGGTAGAAAGGCCAAATTACAGCCAAAAAGACTATCTGAGCAAAACATAATCTGAGATTTATTGTCTTAATGTAAAGAAGGCTAAGGGTTATTTCACTATGAAAATCATGTGGAGAAAACAGCACCACTGGCTGTACCTTGTGGCTGCTACAGAGCAGCATGAGAGGAGAGTAGGCAGGGAAACAGAGAGGAGAGGAGGTCTGGTATTAAGGAGTTTGGGATTTGTAGGTCAAATACAAACTCGGCCAAGATAAGTGAGAGACATGCCAATGTCTTGGCCAGTACTGGGTCCAGACCTGGCTGAGCTGCCTCAGTTGCTACAGGCAGCAGGTCTCCTCATGCCAGGCAGTGCTGGACTGCTGCTGCAGTGGGGGGCAGCTGAAGTTCAATTTAGGGGAACTGCCTTCAATAAAATCAGGTGGGATTTCTTTCCCAGTTGGTTAATGCATTTAATGAATGAAGGAGCAGTAAGAGCAAATGATCTGCTATTTGCATTCAGTGTTGCTTGGAATAAATCAAGAAAAGGTCCTTGTTTATACCTCCCGACAAAGCACAGCCTAATCAGCACTACATCTTCTGAATTTGCATTTGAGGACAAAGATGAAGGATTTTTTTACCAATCATGTAACAGAAGTTGTGATGCAACAGATAAGAAACAGGACTACAAAACAGATTGTTACAGATGAACTGCTGTGAGGACAAATTATTAGATGACATTTAACCTATGCTGACATTTCTGTTTGCCCTTAGAACATCACATAATTAAATGTGAATTTATTCTGACAAGCCAGATGGTTCTGTGGTTACTGCACAGGAGTCATGACATACCACATCTATTCCTGGCTCTGCCACTTATCTGTTCTACAACCTTGGCAAATCACTTAACCTCCTCACACTTCCAAATTTCATTTGTGATACCAGAAGAATAATGTGTTTTTCACCGTGCAGAGGCTTTCTACAGTTCAGTGCATTAAGATCGCTAGCTATTTCATGGTTAATGAGATGACAACAGACTTAAGTTTGTGGAACTACATAATCAGCTGGCATTAACTGATCCCCCTCTCCTGACTTAAATAAACCCTGACAAATTCATACTGTCTGAGGATTTGCCTTATTTTGTGCTTTCATTTAATTTGCAGTCTGAATATTTCACTGGTTACATTTTTTCATTAAGTTCCCATTCTCTTATACTGATAAACTATTAACAAATTTATTAAAGGGTAATAAATTGTTATAAAGTCATACAAGTCAAATAAGACTTGCTTATTAGCATTGCTAACTGGTACCTCACATTTCAGCAGTGTGCTTCTGAAGTATTTTATTACATGTAACTATTACCATGCCAGTCTTTATCAGTAGCCTTTAAAATGTTTTAGAAAGCAACACACAAGTTTATACAAGTATCAGACCCTGAACATTAATATGATTCTTTGATTAAAAGGATTATAATATTTCACCCTTAACTTTTTTAGTTAATACTGTGGATTAACTATATTTGTAGATACAATGGAGATTTGGGTTTGATCACAGAGGAAACAAGTATCTCATCTTTATAAAGGATTTGTTTCAAACTACCTTCTATCTCAACCCTGAAAATGCAGTGGTAATCTAAAAACAAGCAAAAGCTAGAAAAAAGAGAAGTGTTAACTGTAGTATGATGCATTTTTAGCAATGTTTTTCACCTTGGTACCTTTTTCTTAAGTAGTAAAGTTAAAATTTTGAAATTAGAAGTCATTTTAATGTCTTCTCAGCGTTCAGTTTTTTATGAGACGCTTCTACAGCTTTGAAACTTGGGGGGTTTTTTTGCTTCAAAACTGGGACATTCATCAGAACCAAGAAAGCATCAAAACCTACCCTTTCACATTTCTCACATTTTCCAAGAAATACCAAACTTTGAAAATGACCAAATTTTGTGTCTAGAAACAAGCTACTGTTAATATAGTCAGCATTCGCTGAACAAGAGATATGTAAAGTGACTTTTTAAAGAAAGGAAATCTGGACAAAAATCTGTAGCCATTACATAATGCAAGTACAGCATTTGATTAAAAATTCTCTCCATTCTTTCATAATTTGCTTTCCCTGGAAACACGAGCTCAGGGATATTCCTTAGGTTTACGTAAATGTAATCATTTCAATCAGACTCAATATACAGACATGTCAGAAAGAACTGATAGACTTGTACCCTTCTTTACTCCTTCCCTCATGTTCATCTCCTGCATTTTTTTGCATAACTTAAAATTCTGTTGCACATTTACAGATTATTCCTTTGATCTAGAAACTTCCTCAAATGACCTAGCATCACTCCAGCAATAAATTGGTCCTTCAAAGTATTCTGTATTAATTTATTTGCAGCCCTTCCAGTAAAGATGCATAGACTGCAAAGCAGAGGCAACTACTATTTTTCCCATGTTTTGTTGATGTGGAAACTTTAATTTTTCAATTTTAATAATAATAATTTACATATTTAATTATTTGCTTCTATACAATCAACTTTTGATGACATTGTGCCTACATCTGGAACCTGAGATCTCTGAGGCATGCACCTAATTGTTAACACTTCTCTTAAACACTTTTTTTGTTCAGTTATTTACTTGTTAGAAGATGATGGTGATATGGATGTGTCTTTTGCATAACAAATAGCAATAGCAAAGTTCACACTCTTTTCCGCAAGTGCTTCCTGCCTTCTTGATGCTATGGATATTTGCCTCAACCTCTTTAATAACAGAGACAGGTTTTAATGTGTCTTTTTAAATAAAGGAATGCAAAGTGTGAGCAAAAGGTATTACAGCATCACTGATGTGTATGAGATACCTGCAAGAACATACATCAGTTTATACCATATTGGACTGTAATTGGCTACTGGCACTTAAAGTAGACAAAAATTGGCAGGGTCCATATCAGATTAGATATTTCTGTCAGAAACCTCTGTGCTTCATCAAGCAGACAGATGGCTACATTTCTGCAGGGGCCCAAGATGTATAATGGAGTTTTAGTAATATCCCCAGGAATTCAGTTTTAACAGCCTGATTTAAAACTCTTGGGAAGGAGTCTTTCCATAGGCACTACCCGCTTTTCAATCAATGTGCTTACACCTCTAGAGAGCCTTCATTTACCCTGGACATACTACTAATGAGTCGCTACACTAGATCATGGGCACTGAGCCCAAACAGCAACATTTGGCTCTAGAACTAAATTCACCACAGGGTGACTGATGTGTAGATCTGGAGCTTTGACTCAAACGCCTACTTGAAATATTATTCCTTCTTATCTCTTAACTAGGATTTAAACTATTAAAAGCTGGCAATCTCATGGTATCAGTGCCCTTCCTTAGCTATGCAGTAGCACACAATTGCAGCAGCACTGAGATCCCCCTGGCGTGTGATTTCTCCCACCCAGCACCCGCAGGGACTCTCCCATCGCTTCAGCAGTGTGGGTGCTATTCGACGTGGTGCTTTCCCACAGCATTTCCCTGGCCTCTCAAAAGCCTTTCTCAAAGGCTTGCCTTTTACACCGTGCTTTGTTAAAGTAACCATGTGTTTCTGTTCCCCACCAACAGTGGCAACAATCCCACTTTCCCAGGGAAAGCTCTGAGGCTTGTGGAAGAGATGTGCTTTGGTGACCCCAGACGTGTTTCAGCAGGTACAAGAAGGGAGGGTCCTTCTAGGGCTCTCAGCTCTGTTCTGTTGGGCTGCGCAGCTCTGTATTGGAACTGATTGTAGGGTGTATAAACAACATCCAGACCATTCCATCTATTTATTAGAGATATCTCAGTTCACTCATGTTTACTTCTCTCATCTTTCATGCATTTCAATGGATGCTTGAGGCCTAACTGTTCATCACTTATATACCCACCCAGACACAAAAATTGGGCTCTTCCTGTGCAAACAAAAGTGTTCACTTTCTCATTTCCTATTTATTGCACATTATTTGCCAACTGTCAAATGTTCACTAATTCAATCGGAGAGCAGATATCTTGCCATGTGACTTAGCTATTTACCCCCTGTGAGCAACAAGCAATATGTAAATAAAGGCAACTGTGTGTGGAGCTGCCATATGCTGAAATTTACTGCTAGAAATTACTTGATGAGAGCTGTAACTAACAGGCACTTGCAGTTTGCTTCCCAGACAGAGCCAGGGGTAACATCTGTAGAATGAATATTTTTTACCAACATCTCTCATCTATACCTGGGTTTACAATAATACTTTCTATGGAAAATTTCTTTAGAAATCTCAAGTAGGACTTAAGTAAAAAAAAAAATAAATAATCTAAAAAATCCTGTTACTTTTTATCTAGTTTAAATTCCAGTAGCCAAAAAAAAAAAAAAAAAAAAAGCACTTAAAGTACAAAAAAAAAGAACACAAAACTTTCCCCATTTTCTATGGAAAGTTTCCTTACACATCTCAAGTAAGACTTCAAGTAAAAAAAAAAAACAAAAACAAAAAATCCTGAAAATCTAGCATATTGCTATTGGTGTGCTTTGTTTTTGTTGGGTTTTGGAGGTTTTTTTCAAAATAATGTATTCAACTAGTTTTCTAGATGGCTTCATTACTTTGAAAGTGTGGGTCAAATACCAAGAAAAAGTTTGCAACAATATTCTGAGCAAAGACAACTGAACATGGTGTTACTTGCTGAAACGCTTGCATAAATTTTAAGTCCTCCTAGTATGAGCAACACTCTGCAGGGTTATAAATAAATAGGTTGGCTTTGTTATGTTCCAAACTATATCTATGCAAAAAAAAGCAATGAGAGTGAACTCATCATGGTTTGGGGAGAAAAAAAATAAATCTATCTTCTGTTTTTGGAAACAGAACTGAAAGCAATCCCTTTCTGCAAAACTAAAAAAAAATCAAGCGTCTTTTCCATGATCATGGATGAGAACCTGACATTATATAAATCAATGACACGTTTGCAATTCACATTAACAGAGACAGGATTTGACCCTCTGACCACAGAGTCACAGAAGGTTGTCACAAGTTGGTCATATTGCTGCATGGTTTATTTTCTGCTTACCTGTAAAACCAAACAAAAAAAAAAGAAAGGAGGGTGGGGGAGGGGGGAAGAAGCTAAAAATCCCTTATTATTTGTACTTCTTTTTTAACAAATCAATTTTTTTCTCTCTCTCTCCTTCTCTGAACAGAATACCCCTTGCCTTCGGTTTCATTTTTGGGTATGTTTTGAATGTGGGCAGGAATCACCTCTCTTGTAAGTGACTTTCTACACTGTGGAGTGTTTCCGTCTCCATACATAAGGTACCAAGTGCAAGAAAGAGTTTGTCTTCTGTTCACTGGTCCCAACACACAGAATTACACCTACCTGATACCATTTGAAGATGTTACCAGAATGTACTAACCTTTCAGCAGTACATCAACTTTCATTTTTTATTAAATCTTCGAACATCTGTCCTGTTTTACTTACGGTTTGTGGTCGCTTCATACTTATGGTGATGTTTGTCCCATATGTTTGAATGAATTGAACTTTTAAAAAGATGCAAAGTAAAAGAATTTTCAAAAGGGTAAATGTAAAGTCTCATTATACAAGCCTGCATGTTAGTTATTATTTTCATGAGCCTTCATAAGATGTTTTGGTTTGGCAAAAGTGTTCTTGCAAATTGAAATAACAGTAGATACAATTAAGAAGAATCTAAAATGGCACCAAATGTCTTAGAACCCTATTTGAACTTACATAAAATACTTTGTATGGCAAGTTTCCAGCCCTTATTACAATCTTCTCTTCTTAGAACAAAGGCCATGATTCTCCTTTCACTCACATCAACACTAATAGAGAATAATTACCTTAAAATGCTTGGAGCTGCCCTAGTGCAAAACCAGTGTAATTGGGAGACAAATCAAGCTCCATAGATTTATGTTCATTGCTTGATAATAAAATTGCTTGATCTCCTTTTAATTTCTGAATCTGTTTTCAAAGCTAGAATAAAATGACCCAATGTGTTTCCTCAGACACACAGCTACAAGCTTCTTAATTTGATCTCAACTTTGGTAAAGCTTCAGAAGCTTTACACTCATGCAGTGGAGAATACTCAACAAGGCCTTGGGAACATTCAGTATCTGCCTCAAACAAATCAGTCCCTTGGGAGAGAAGTATCCAACATCTTAGAATGAATTAAAACTTGTATTCAGTGAAGGACTTTATTGTCTGTTACAGTCCTTGTACAAGTTTACTCAAGAGAGCTGCCTAGAGGCCACTGACACTGCATTTTGTGCAGGTATTGATGTATTTTCTGGAATTCACAGGAAACTGCTGTAAATTTATAGAACATTGTGTTCTGGTCTGTCCTAGTCACACCCATGTGTATTCATGTCATGAGTAATTAGGCAGGCGCAGGAGGTGTGTATAACATCTTTAGTCCTCTTAACCAACAGTCTCTTTTCAAATTCCCTCCAGTTTTTTCCTCAGGAGGTGGCATGGAAGTTGCTGTCAGCACATCTAATTAAGTAAAGCGGGGATTAGTTAAAATCCTTCTAGCTTCCTGAAATTAAAGCACATTCCTCCTAGGGGAGAGACCACAAATATTTTTCTAGACCTGGTCATAACTGCAACTTCTGAGTCCTAGAAACCTCGTGAATTCCTCTGGTCTTTGTGTGCAAAGGCAAAGTTAGTTTGACTGGTGTGAGATGTGTGGTGAGGGTCAATCACTCAAATGATGGCTGTTGATACTATTATCTCAAGTACTGCTGAAGAAGGGCTTAGCAGCACAGAATTTAGGCGTATCCTAGCTGGAGCCATCAGTTTCCAAACTGAGGTTATCATACCTGCTCCATGACCTGGAGTTGCTCTGGGGATCTGGGCAGCAGCATTCTTCCCTGGGAAGGTTTGTATCCACTCACCGCTGCCAGTGGCGGTTCATCCACAGAGGATACACTGCTGGGAGCTGCACTCTTCCAGCAGAACTTGCAGCTGGCCGAAGTATTTTCTTTTAGGAGGGCTGATTTCTGGACCTAGGAAATCACTGTTTATACTTCAACATCTTAAAAACACATGCTAACACAGAGGGAGCAGACAGTAGGTTGTGAAGCTCTGTTTCATGGGGTACTTTCAGCTTTACCATGGGGGGAGAAATGAAAGCAACAATGATACCTCAGATGTGAAAACTGCTTTCCTCTTCAGTAACCCAATGCTCAGACTTTTCACTCACCATGGGAGGCTATATCCTTTGTTTTTTAGCCAGAAGCAAGAAAAGGGCTAGTGCTTATTAGATACAATTAAGCACTATTTTAGTCTGGACACTCTAGAGTGAGTGGTCTATAGATTTTTTTTTCTTTTCTTTTTCCCCCCCTTCTTTTACTTCTGTGTAGTCCATGAGAGATGAACAACAGGTAATCTAAACCAATCCAAATCCATCGCTGTTCCAAGTAGTGGAATAGTTCTACTAGATAAGCATGGGCTTCCTTAGGGCTTTCTGAGCTGACTGACAAGATCAGTAGAGAGGCCGTTGCTGACAGATGAAGAAATACTGTTGTTAAGAATAGATTTTAATCTCTCTCCTTCGCTCAGGAGAAGCTGTTACAATATTCGAAGTGTAAATCATTAGGCTTGCAGTAGGAGCAAATATAACACAAAGAAAATTAATCTAGAAAATTCCAGCACACCTAGTGGCATTTGCAAACAGGGAGAGCAACTGGCTCATGAGAGTGAGAGTGCCAGTGTCCCACTACAGCAACAACAGTCCAGTTGCTGCATCTTCACTACTTCTTCCTTTCACCTTAAGGAGAAAGTTCATATTGTCTGCACTGCTTTCCCATGAACGTGTCTCATTTCTTATGAAATTCATAAGGGAAACTCAGGGAAGTTCAGACAAGATCCAGCCTCAGAAACATCTACTGAAAAGTCAGGAGCAATTCAGAACTAGGAAAAATATAGAAGACATTAGGCCATAATATACATTTACCATTAAAAGAAAAAAAACACTTGGCCATCCTCATGCAGACAACTGAAGTTATACGTGCATGTGTGCATATGTAGAGAGATCCCACAATGATTTTATCCAAGGATCCTTCAGTGCATACATTTGCCACCCTGAATCCATTATTAAATAAGCCTGGAATTATTTATATAAATTTGATTTAAAAAAACCCAATAATTAAGTCTGTAAATCTCATTTTTAATTTCTATTGAGTCGTAGTCACATTTAATCTTGAAGTGTGAGCTCTTTCTGAAAAACAAATGCAAGTGATGCTTTTTTATATTCAGACATATGCTGAAATAAGAACAATAAACAGTCTTTTTCATAAATCTTTATCATGGCAAAAAGCCATCTTCAAAGGGTGATATCTAATTTATTTCTCAGCTGCTATTGTCACTGATATCCTATTGAGAAATGTAAATCTGAAATAATTAAATGAAAAAAAAATTATTATACGCAACATTTTTCAACAAGTGCTGGTCTTGCAACCAGTTAAAACACCATACACACACCTATGTGCAACTTCCACTGTATTTTTTCTGAAGGAAGTATCATAATGGACAGTATACTTTGGTTTAAAAAGCTGAGTCCCAAAAGGTATCCCTCGCTCTTCCAGTAAGGAAGAATTTTGTATATTATATTAGTGTATGTTGTCTACCTTGAGACATTGAGATCTGCTCCTGCCAGCTTAAAAAAGCCCTGTTATACTCCTTAGTATAAAAATACTGTTTCTCTGTCTTTTCTTTTTACACGTTAGACTGCACCAACTCTCTTCCACAAGATATGTTTTGCTACCACAGCCCTACATACATGCTGCCAGAGGAGCCTTCTCAAGCCCAAAAGCTCTTAACACCCAAAATGTTACTTGACTCTAACCTCAAAGTACAGAAAACTCATCTTTTATGCCTCTGTTTTCCAGCTGCTCATTCAGAATCCCCTGGAGATACTTTGGCTATTTCTAGAGAAGGCAGGAAGTATGGCTAAGAAAAACAAATCTGTTCTTACTGGTCTTATATTTGCAGGTCCTTTAAGAATTGTTTTAGAATATATAAACCATGCAAGTTTGAAATTTTCTGTTCTAGGATCTTGCAGTCTAGACATTAGGCAGTGAATGTAAGGACAAGTAACAAGGGAACTGGGGAGAAAAGGTTGCAACTGGAGATCCAGCAATTTGTCACATTAGAAATGGGCATCTCAGTGATGCTATCAAAGGGGTTGTGTTTTATCTCATTAAAAAAAATATATGTAGCTTATTCTGTGTCCTTTTCAAAAGAATGAATATTTAATAAGGTTAGAATGTGTTGTGATTAAGTAGACTGTTGATTTTAGGTGGGGTTTTGCTCTTGTTTAGAAACAACTGTGTGCTTGAATCAGTACCATTTACCCAATTAATTAGATTTCCCTTTCCCCTAAGATATAAGAAAAAACACATAAATCCCTAGGAGTTTCAGGGTTGGGTGTGTGTGCTTTTCCTCATCCAGGAGGGTGGGGGTTTTACTGAAATTGCAGATGTTGACATGGGTGGCATTAGTATTATTGTTGTTGTTGTTATTGTTATTAATAACCTAAAAAGCAAACCATGATACTTATGCAGAAAAATATCAGTGCAGGAAAAGTGTTCCATATGCCAGTGTATAAATAGATCTGGCAGAGAACATAACAGTAGCTCTGCTTCTGCTCTCTCAGAGCTGGGCTAATCCTGATAAAAACAATGGGTGATTGTTTCTTGCTGTCTTTCACTGTAGATGAGAGGGAGCAATTGTAACGGTACAGCCTATTAAAGAGGATGTAACTCAGTGAGGTAAACAGTAATTATACAACAGGAAGAACAGACCAGGTAGGTTTGAACACGTTCACAAATAGGTTTTCTCTGTTGGAAAGCAGTGGCAAGTTCTGCCTCTGCCCCCCAAATGCACACAAGGAAGCACAGAGTGCTTTATCACGGCAAGTAGTCATTGCCCTGTGCTGTGCTGTTAATCCCAGAATTACCACTTTCTGTGAGCAATGCCTGTAGGAACCACGTCCTTGATCAGTACACAGCTACTTGGATGCTTTGATGCTGAATTGCCTTGCAGCTGCTGCCTAAAGGTTGCGTGGTCTGCCTAGCGATAGTGAACTTTAATAAAAGGCAGCACACCTAAACTAGCAAGGGCAGGCAAAAAATACAGTTGTTAGCACCGGCAACAATTCAGTTGTTGACCACAGTCCCCAGAAAAAATGTAATTCTGTGCTTTGCTATTTTGCTTTGTATTTTAAGAGGTTGTATAGCCTAAAGGCTTAAAATAAGGAGCAAATATTACTTACCTGCCCTGTACAGTGGATATGCCAGTACTAGTTGCACAGTATACTGAACTCAGGCAGAATAAATTAGTTCATCTTAGAACAGTTCTTTGAAACAATGCTTGAACCTGCTTACTATTGAGAATGTTTATCCCAAAAGCAATACGAGCCTGGTCCTTCGTAGATCCACAAAGGCATGAGGAGCTCTGGAATCATGGTGCCATCGGCAACTTCCCTGGGCTAACCTGGTTAATCTGAGAGGGCCTCAGATCCTGGATGACGGGTGCTCAAATAAAGAATGCACAGATAAAAATACTACTCATCAAAGAGCTTTTCCAAATTCACTACACTGAGAGTGGAGGTCGAATAAACCTTGTAGCAAAGAGGGTACAAGCGTCCAGGCCACAAAACATAGGTTGGACACAAAACTTCATCATACAGTTTAAGAGGAACTGAACCTGCCCTGTGACCTCAGAACCAAAGTAGCTCAAAAGATGCCAGTTAGCTGATCACTGTAAAAATAAAGAGGGAAACACACATCACATTTAACTTAAGCTAATGTTTTTGGTTTTTTTTTTTCTCCTGGAAACAAATTATATCAAAATAACAACTGTTCTTGATCTTTTTATTTTTTTCTTTTCTTTATTTCTTTTTTTCTGTTTTTTGTGGGGGTTTTTTGTTTGTTTGGTTGTTTGTTGTTTGGGGTGGGTTTTTTTTGGCGTGTGCATTGTGTATTAATTACCTGTATCCTAGGATTCATGAATAGGAGTTCCTTGGAGTTCATTTTGTGGTAATGTCTCTGATTACACCATGCAGGGGACTATGCAACGGGTAGTATTTGTATGATTTAGTGAAGACAAATATTTATCTTCCATAGAGGTGCTGTGGCTAAGCAGATCATACGCTCATTAAACAAACGACATTTGGGATCTGTTTCTCAATCAATCATTTTACCTGTTGCAGAATTGGAGTGCCAGCTCTGAGTTGTACTTTCTTCCCTGTCAGAGTCTGGAATACTAACACATCTAATTTTATACACATATATATAGGAGGATAGATAATGATAAGAATCATTACATCTCTTCAATTCTTCACCTCTTATTTTTACTCTCCTTACTTTTAATGGCCAGAGTCTATCATTTACATCTAATGGAAGTATCATGTGCAGAACATTTTTTTTAATATTTTTTTTGAGCACATTTTTATTTCTGTGTGTTTTCAAGGCAAATTGTTTTAGGGACATAAATCTTTCTGGCCACTATTGGTTAGGGAGAAAGACCCTTCCTCTGTCCTCCTCCTGAAAGGCTGACTTCTTAGATTCACAAATGGATGTTTTGACACAGCTCTCTCAGAATAAAAACTTTTTTTTAGTGTTTTCATCTTTGCCATGCAGAGGAAAAACAAATTGTGAAACACTGATTGATACCACCAAATGAAATTAGCATTCTCCAGCCAGCTTTAATTTCCACAGTAGACTCACATACGACTTACTTAGTCCTTTGTGAATTCGTCTAACTGTGACTCCCTATGTAGCCATTATTCCATGAGCTGCCACACACTGGTAGTTTGTCCTCAAATGACTTTAGTGCTGTTTACCTTCAAAAATTTTGTCCAGTACAAAGCTAACCTTAAGTCCAGATTATTTTCCCAAACAGAAACCCTGGACAAGCAATACAGTCCAATAATTACCTTAGTTTTGCCAGATTTTAAAATATTAGCAACGAAATTTTATTAAAAACAACAGAAAACAAACAGGAATTTGTGAATCCAGCCACTCTCCTGCTCATGGTCACTTCTACTAAAAAAAATCAGGTGTCCTACCCAAAGTCTGGACAACCTGAGCAAGTACATGAGCAGACATCACAAGTTTCACCTGTGTCCTCTCCCAGCTTCTTGCCCACCCCCAGCCCACTCACTGGTGGGGCAGAGGGGAAAGTAGAAAAGGCCTTGACGCTGTGTAAATGATAGCTGTAACATCCCTGTGTTATCAAGGCTGTTGTCACCACAAATCCAAAACAGCACCGTACATTCTACTATGAAGAAAATTAACTCTATCCCAGCCAAAATCAACACAGCTAGCTACCAACAGGACACAAATTGATCAGCGAAAAGACCCAAATCTCTGTGCCAATAGACAAACAAAAAGGCTAAAACTTAATCTAGTGGTATATAAATACCCAGAAAGATTGACTGCAAAGGATCATTCTCTGTCTGGATTCTTATTAGTCAGTTCATGCAATTGCCTGCTTACTGAACTATCTTTTATGAATCTTAGGTTCTAAACCTCTACAGGAAGACCCAAGTACCTGGCTCAGGGCTGTGAAGTCTAGAAGTTAATGTGTCACAAACTATTTTGTTTTGCAGGGACTAGATCTAGCTGCTTATGCTTCAAAGCCCCAGAGGATGGCTTGGGATGACAAAAAGAGTTTTTGTTCTGTAAATGTTTCCCTGTTTATGATTATTACATGGAAGTGAAGAGATTTTTGCCTTTGTTCTCCAGTATGTTTGTTTAGGTTCAGTTCAGATAAAAGTTTGTACAGAAAACTGGGATTGGAACTGATATAAGGAACATTTTTCTAGGTTTCGCCATTTTCTTTTTTAAACATCATGCTCAAGATAGACCAGAAGTGGAAATCTATGTCAGAAAGGACGGTTAGAGAATAACACGAAGTCTGTAAAATGTGCTGATGTTCACCAATACATTAATATTGAGAAGACTCGGGGATGGGGGGGGAGTGGGGGGTGGGGGTGATAAAAAGGGTTAAAAGGGTAAAAAAAAACCAAAACAAAAAAGACAACAAAGGTGGGGAGGGGAGGATGGAGGGACAGGGGGACAGGGGACACCAACAAGCCAGATAAACAAAAAACCAACAAATAAAAAACCAAAGCACCATAGTTCACAGTTTTAAAAGTATAGACATTTTCTGACACATTTTTGTTTGGTTTTAAAGAACAATCCAAACCACATTATCCATGTTTCTGGTTACTGGTACAGTGGGTGAACGCTAATTCAAGGAAACACCAGTACAGAGATAAAATATTAATCATATGCTTGAATCTAACCCTATTTCATGAGTATTTATGCACATAAATCTTAACTTCGTTGAATCAGAAACATGAGTAGAAGGAATAACCCTCCATTAAATGAAATAGATACGTGCCTGATTGCTGCTTTTTTAATAATTTGTGCTATAGCACCTTTTCCACATGTACCTTTCCACATGTCACCTCCAAGACATTAATTAGTAATGTCTCATAAAACTCCTTTGTGGGAGATAATTACTGTAATGATTTTCCAGATTAGAAAAGGAAGCCAAGACAGATTGTAGCCTGTATTTTTGTTAAGTGCTTCAGGTTTTTAGCAGATAACTTGAAATAACAAAGCCCTGGTTCTCAGTGATAGCTCTTCTGCACAACAGCCACACACACATTAAACATTTAGCAGTACAGCTAGAGCAGCCTTGTGTCTGGAGCACAAGTGCTGTATACTTGAAGGAACTGTTTTGAAACGTGGCACATAAGTGATTCATTAAAGCAGTAATTCCAACTCCTGAGCTTGTTCTTTAGTAACTGAGGTCCAGTTGAGAACATCATATCCCTATTCAAGAAAGCAACCAAAGATCTGTTAACCTTTCAACTAACACTTTTGTGCTGAAGGCTGAGCACTCACTCAGGTGTTTCCATGAACTGATATTCTGATTACACCATTAGGAATCGTCACAGAACATCACCAAGTGTTACAAATGTTTGCAATAAACACAGACCCTAGGTTTGTCTTTCAGATGGAATTGGGAATAGAATAAACATCACCCTCATAGTTTACAAAAGTAGCCTTTTTCATTAGGTCAGTTGTTGTGCACAAGTTCAGCTTTAATGGTAAATGTAGTGTTTCAAAATATAATATAGTGGGCTCAGGAGTTCAGGTCATCAGGTATGGTTGTTCCCTGAAGAGACAAATCAGGAGCAGAATATGAAGCCTCAGTATTTTATTGTTTGCACCAGTGAGTGACTTTTCTTAAAGGTTCTAAAAAACTGACATGTGGATATTCCAAGTGGCTCATAATTAAAGCACATAATTGAATACAATTAAATTTGCTTTGTGTTTGTCACCAATGTCAAAAATGGTCTATCCACCTACTCTGGAGGAAAAAACATACATTCTTCTTTCTAGAAGGCTTGTACAAAGTTCCACTGAATCATCTGTTGGCTATACAAGTGATGCAAGGAGTTGCTCTTACCAAAGGCTACCCAGTTGTTGAAATATGTGTGGTGCAGTGAGGAAGAGTGTAAATTATAGTAATTTGGTATTGGTGCCAGAAAAGATGGTTTGATGAAAAGACAGTGTTTTGACCTAGCAGAAGTCTACACTGATAACTTGGAAGGTGAAAGAACATATGAGAAGTACATTTTACTTATTTCTTATTCTAAAGGTTCATACAGGAATCAGACACTAATGGATCCAGATCTCTGTTTCTGTGTAAGATTACCTCATGTTGTGATCTATAGCCTTGATGGATCACCAAACAATATTAAAAGTGTTCCTGCAAGAAACAGTTCTAAAGTGCTCCAGAACTCATTTGGTTTTCTGGCTGAACTTGACCACATGTGATTCATTGCTTTTAATAATCATTGCAGACTTCATCTGAGACCATTCTCTTTCTAATTTAAAGACTTATTAGAAAGGCTTCTTATGCTTGATTTAATACCAGCTTGAGCTACAAAACTATTGTCATGTCTTCTCAGGGGAGTCTGTTCCTTTCTATGAAAAGCAATTCAACCAATGAGCTACTGCACAGGAATGTGAAAACAGGTAATTTTAAGATGTAAAATACAAAAACACTGCCAGAGGGTCCATACATTCTGTTTGCTAAGTCAAACTGCAGCAGGAAGTGGTGTTGGTTTTATTCATATTATCATTATTAAATATATCCTATTGACAGGAAAAAAGCTAAAATAATAGAAGGAAGAATGACTTCTTATTGTCATGTTTCATAGGCATATTTCACCCTTTCTAGGTGGGAATTATGCATACTTTTTAAAAAAGGACACAAGTAAATTCTCCAGGATACTTAGGAATTTAAGTAAGTTATTTCTGTGATGACAATGAAGATGAGAAAGAAGAAAAGAGGCAGGATTTTTAACTTTTATGGAAAGATATTATTGACTGCATTTCAAAACTGCAGAGGAAAGAAAGTAAAAGAGTATTTAAGAGTAAAGAATTGAGTTAGGGAATATGTGACAGTAACTGTTACTAATCTTGATTTGCAAACTGAAGGTTGAGAAGCTGTAAGTACACAGCTAGTATGAGTCAGTACAACTTCATGGCAACTGCTAAAAATAGGAAGAAGGGGAAGTCTAAGCAACTCCATTTGGTGACCTTTTTTTTTCTTTCAAAGAATAAGCAGATGAGAGAGGAATGATAGAATAAAGCAAGTAAGAGTTGGAATTTAGCACTCAACCATCAGTAATAAAAGAGTTTACGAATTATTTCTGACAAAGCCACCCAGCAGCAGTTCAGAAGAGTTCAGTGAGTTGAGAAGGGGGTTTGTGCTGGACTGGAAGCAATAGAAAAACTGAAGAATGTTGAATTCATTTAACAAGTTTGGTGGCTGAACAACAGCACAGCAAATGAAGATCACTGTTGATAAATACAAAGCAGTAGATGCTGAAGAAGAAAAAGTATATGCTGATGTATTTTGCTGAATTTAAACATACCAGTGACACAGATATAATTCCAGACAGATTAGCAAAGATGTGCTCAGAGTTCAGCTAAATAAATAAGACAGAAGGATCTTAATCAACAATTTTAACTGATTTATGAAATAATATTAGGCAATCATATTAGAACATTATACAGACCATCTATCTAAGTGGTGTGGTTTCATCTAGAATAGCACCTGTTACAAAATTACCTTGTCTCAAGAAAGATGCCATAGAGGGGGACCAGAAAGGGAGAAAGACTTGCCATGAAGCATGAAAAAACAGAGAAACTTGGCTGAACACAGGGTGAAGAAAAAAATATGGCATCCTTACCCTCAGAGAGTAGGGGCATAGGAAAGAATATGGAAAAAGTAAAGATACAGTGAATAATTCCAATATAAGAATTTGTTGCTCCAAGATGGGAAATTGCTGTTCTTGCTGCTTCAGACAAAAAAAAAAAACCAAAAAAAAAACCAAAACAAAACAAAACAAAAAAAAACACAAAAAAAAAAAAAAAAACAAAAAAAAAACCATGGTAGGGACTATCAGTTGAGGTAATAGGTATCAAACCTCAAAACTAATAAAAGAAAATAATTTTTTCACAAGCTTAATTGAACTGTAGAACATGTAATTACACTGTAGTTCTCAAAATCAGGGAGGACCTGGGGCTTGAAAACTTCACAAGGTTCAAAGAACAGGTTGTTTCCAGACATACCAGCAATATCTTAAGTTTTAGTAGCTAATGCTAAGACAAACAGTAAAAAAGACAACAGAAAACATGCAGGAGAATTTATGCAACTCTAATTCTCTATGAATAGGAGAAGAGTTCTTGGAAGAGGCAGGTTATCTCATGCCTGGAGGAGAAACTGCCTTGCTTTTTCTATAGAAATACCTGATTCTGGCCACTGATGGAGAAAGGCTGGTAAATTTTCCAGTCTGCAGATTGGGAATTTGTTGCTTTCCTCGTGCTGTGAATCTGAGACACACAAAAAACTTCAGAAAGAATTCCAGCTGTGAAGGAGAGGAAGTGGAGAATGGAGAGGCAACAAGCACAGAACTCAGCTTAACGAGTAAGGCAAACAAGTAAAAGTTGCATTTCTAAGGCCATATCTACAGAGGACAGTGGAGTGTAACACAGAAACTACCAAGCTGGCCGTGAGAGAGCTGGCACACCATACAGTACACTACAATAGCTTGGGAGATACCAGTTCAGCTACTGAAAACAGAGCAGTCACAACAATATGGAGCTTCATCTGAGCCAGTAAGCCCTGCTCCACAGAATAGCTAATTAGAAAATATTGTGCCTGATTGCAGAAGACCTTCTTTCTTTGATGGCTGAGCACTGCTGGCACTGGGTGGTGGAAAGCCTCAGTGCCTGTGTCACTTGTGTCACTACCAGTGGGTGAAAGGAAAAGGATAAGACGATGTGATATAGTTCCTGATTGTGTTGAGTGATGTCTGTCACAGCACAGAAGACAAATGGAGCTGCTTTCACTCTGATTCAAATCAGCAGCTCACCGGGCACTAAGGAGAAGGTGCTATCCAGCATAGTTAATGGCCAATTATTGTTAGTGTTTGGTTTTAAGTGAACTTGCTTTTGGTATATTGTTTGAATTCTCATCCCAGCTGAGTGTTTGTGTGGCCACCATGAAATTAAATAATTCAAACACGCAACGTTCTTTTCCTGCAAGTGCCATTGCTCCAGTAAGTGGCAATAGGCACAAAATACAACACTTTCAGGAGGAGAAATCTAGAGAAACGTGTGTCCCATAGGAAAATGTTCACTGGGGATCTAGGAGGTGTGGGTTCCAATCCACTCCTCCCCAAAGAAACTATTCATTTTCCTGTTTGCATTTTCTATTAGGATGGATCTGAGCTGCCTGTGGAAATAGCCTGCTAAAAAAACTTCAGGAACTCTTTTTTGAACAATACTGATTCTGGATTTATGGGCTTTGAATAGGCTTCAAACAACCATCCACTCCATATGTGTGTTTGGGTGAGTATTATCAGTACTAGAGAGACCCTGTGGCAGAATCTTGAAGTGTTTAAAGAGCAGCCAAAGCCCTTGACTTCATGCATGATGAAGATGAAGTCTTGAGTCTGTTTGTAAAGCAATATTTTGGGAAAATATTGCCCACAGAACTGTCAGCCTTTTAAAATCTCTTCACCAAACCAAGAGTCCTCAGCGCTCCTCTGGAGTCTCTGGAGCTTTGCACATAAAGCTGCCAATGGTCTAGCTGCCCTGAGAAAAACTTGCATCTGAAATAGCTTTTGGTCTTTCCCCAACTGATTAAAATAGAATGAAGTGCACGACACCTTCCTTCCTACGTCCCTATGTATAATGTGAGTGAAGCTGGCAGGTTTCCAATGACTGAGGGTCTCTGCAGAAAAGTTCCACTGACACCTTTGCACTAACACAACTATTTACTTTAGAGCCTGTACTGGAAGGAACTATTCATACTCCTGAGCTTCAGGTTACTTTGTTCTTCAGTGCATGTTAGAGCTTCTCTGACACTTTTAAAGGACACAATGAAATCTCCCTCATTTCTAGCCACTGACTCCAGCTAATGGGTACATGCAATGCACAGAAGCAGCATTCTCCACCTTGCTGCAGGGAGTCATCTTCCAAGGAACACAGCATTAAAAACAACAGATGTGACCTCAAAGAACATCACACCAAATGTGCAGCTGATTGCTGGTTTGCATTTGCCTAAACAGCTGCAAACACACGTAAGAGCAATAGCCATATGTGCAAAAGTATGTGCACACACACACAGGCACATGGACACACAGACACATGGATGCATAGACACACAGACATGGATGTACAGACACATGGACACACAGACACATGTACACACAGATGCACAGACACACACACGGATGTGTGGACACATGGATGCAGAGACGTAAACTCAGATAGATGGACACACAAACACATGGACATGCAGACACATAGACATACAAACCCACAGATGCATGGACACATAGACACGTGGACACAGACACATAGACAGACAAACCCACAGATGCATGGACACATGGATGCACAGACACACAGACACATGAACACATAAACACATGAACACATGGGCACATGGACACACAGACACATATACACATGAACACATAAACACATGGAAACATGGACACACAGACACATATACACATGGATACATGGATGCATGGACACACAGACATCACAGACATCACAGACACATAGACACACAGGCATACAGACACATGGGCGCACAGACACAGACTCACAGGCAGGTGGACAGACGACACACGGACTAGATGAACAGACACACACATGGACACACAGATACACGGACAGACGGACACATGCACTAGATGGACAGACAGACACATGGACACACAGACACACAGACACATGGACTAGACAGACACATGGACACACGGACAGATGGACAGTCAGACACACAGACACATGGACAGATGGACAGACGGACACACGGACGCATGGACACATGGACACACAGATGCACAGGCATACAGAAGCATGGATACATGGACAGATGGACACATGGACAAACGGACACATGGACAAACGGACACATGGACTAGACAGACACACAGACACACGGACAGATGGATGCATGGACACATGGACAGACAGATACATGGACTGAGAGACACACGGATGCACAGGCACATGGACACAAGGACACACAGATGGACAGACACATGGACAGATGGACACACGGACGCACGGACACATGGACACATGGACAGACGGACACACAGACGCATGGATACATGGACACACAGATGCACGGACACACGGACAGACGGGCACACGGATGCACAGGCACACGGAGGCACGGACACGCGGATGGACGGACACACAGATGGACACATGGACACACGGACACACGGACACACAGACACACGGACGCACAGACGCACGGAAGCACGGACACACGGACAGACGGGCACACGGATGCACAGGAACACGGACGCACGGACACACGGACGGACGGACACACAGACAGATGGACGCACAGACACACGGACACACCGACACACGGACGCACGGACAGAGGGACAGCCGCACGCACGCCCAGCGGCGGGCCGGCCGCTCTCCAAGGTGCTGCAGGCGGCGGCTCTGCGCTCCTCCCGCAGCTCCCGCGGCTCTGCCCGTTGCAGGATTTCCCTGGTTTCTCCCCATCAGAGGCACTTGAGGCTATAAATCACCGTGTCAGATCAAGGAGGGTCTGTGCTTCTGTGGTCAACGTCAAGTAGAACTTTTACGCGGTAGATAACTCATTCCACGCAGAGGCACACACTTTAGGGAGGATTTTATTTAACTCTTGGTCTTCTAAGAGTTTTGTGACACAACTATAAAACACATCTTATCATAAACACAATCCTAAGATTGCTTGCCCCCTTGATAATGTTTTTTAACTCTGATATCCATAAATGAAGGCCGTATACTTCTAGTTCTCTTTTTCCTGGAAGTCACTTTTCTGCCTGTACTCAGAAGTACGTCTGACAGCCTTAAACATATGCTATACCATCATAGTTAGCAATTGTCTTTCCAAGTCTGGACGAAGGTGACAACGGTTCTTAGCAAATACATTTTGCATATTGTTCTGAGTCTGTTTTCAGATCTGCACACTTATATACTTACTCAACTGGGATACTGCAACATATGCAAAGAACAATTATTCCTACACATACACACACACACACACACACACACACACACACACACAAAGGTGCAGATCTGCAATTTATAGGGCTTTATAGGGCTTTACTGATAGGCAAACTGCTTGCATATTTACATTAAAGAGTGCCCCCTCAGCTTTGCTGTGCCTAGCAGGATGCTCTTCCAGATGCTGTGTTTATCCTTAATAAAACAGTAGATTTGATTTTCCAGTTCGCCACCTAGCTGCTCCACAAGAGAGGGGATCATTTTAGCTTTGAAAATTAGTTTCTGAGCCCCATCTAAACCTGCTGGGAATTTCCATTTCATCAGTGCAGTCTGTTTGGAATAAGACCTAGTATGTAGGGCTTTGAGAATGAAAGGGGGCACAAAAACACTGTTGTCATGCAGAGGGAAAGTGATTTTCTGTAAGGCAGTGCTTAATGCTGCTGGCAGATGAAAACAAGACACCTACTTGCTAGCTGTGCTGGAGGACTTAAAAGTTTCAACTAGGAAGAACAAACCAAGATGTTCTTAGTTCCCTAGCACTTGCAAATTCCAAGCTCTGATATGTCAATGTTTCAGTGCCTTCCCCTGGCAGATCTAACTGCTTTATAACACTCCTATGCTCTGGACACAGCTAAATGATTGCATGCCCTTTTCTGTTAAAGGTTTGACCATCAGTTTATTTAACTCATTTAATTTCCTCTGGTAAGTGTCTATTAGCAATTTATTTGCATGGAGTCTGGCTCGCTGTTGCCTTGGTTTGGATTTGTTCCTTTCTTTCTCCTGGCTCTCTGTGGTCTGCACCGTCAGGATGATTTGCTGTTCCTTTGTCTCATTCTTGCCAACGTTTTCCCATCATCTGTCAGATGCCTGCCTCCCCCATGCACAAAACCATTAAAATCAGCTGTCTGTTGCAGTGCTGGAGGTAAACAAGCTTGGAAGCCCCAGGGAGGGCCAAACAGCAGCAGAGCAGCAGGATGAGTGGTGGTGAGCACAGCCTGCAGCCAGGGTGCTTGGGGGGGGCATCGGGAGCAGCAGCCCCACAGCCTGCACTGGGCCCTGCTGGGAGTGAGGTGCCCAGCTCAGCTGGCTGAGCATGGCTGCCTCTCGCTTTCACTTTGCACCTTGTGTAACAGCCTTGTGCCTCTTGGGTCAAGTGCCTCTTTGCAATCATCTCTTTTTCCACAGAGATTAAGGCCTTCTCTCTGCTCTTCCCAGTCCCATTGGCCTAAAACTGGTGGCAAAAACTCTAAGGAAAGAGGTGCTCTGAGTAAAGTGGCTCTCAGAGCTACTTCTTTCCCCTTGGAGGCCATGCATCCACCTCCAGCAGGGGCCAGGGAGGGGACCAGAACTCTGAAGAGGAATCAATTGTCTCAGTTTGCAAGGCTGGCTGTGTCTCACACTTGCTTTCTCAGTCCCCAAGAAAGACTTCTGCTGGATGGCAAGCTGATCATCTAAGCCATGGCAAACAGGTTGGGAGGTAACCAAGCCATCAGGATACCCCCCACCAGGCATCCATGCATCTAGGGGTGCTCCCTTCCTCCTAGGAAACTTGGCAAGTCAGAAACAAGTGAGGGGAGCCAGGCTACTTTCCTTGGCCATCCTTATCTGTCTGGGGATAGAAAGAAGCTAACAGAAGGGAAGTTCTCATCTGCCCTGGCTCCATGTGGATATGGGAGTGAGAAGGAAGCTGGCAGGTTTGCCTGGGGTCTGCCCTTTTCTCATATCCCCTCTAACTCCAATCCTGTTCCGGGGGGGTGAAGCAGGGGACAGTAGGCACCGTAGGAGCAGGGGGATGACCCACCCAGGGCACTTTGCTCCTGGCCTCTTTGTATCCTCCCTTGAGGGGACCTTGAGTCTCTGCAGATATCTCTGTGGCCCCCGGGTGTGGGTGAGGGCTGAACAGGAGAGAGACCGCACCCCCTGACTATAAGAGGAAAGACCACCTTGGAAGTGGTCCCCATGGACACCCCTCCAGCTTCTCCACCCCTCGCCCACCCCAGCTATAAACCCCTGGGGACAGGGCAGTCAGTCCTGCCGGAGCGCACCCTGATGAGCATCCCCAAGCCCAGGGGAAAGTGCCATTTGAGAGACGCTTGGCTGAAGGCAGTGATACGGCCCGCAGCAAAGTCTCGCTAGAAATCATTCAGCATCATTGGATACGGACGCGATTCCTTTTGGAAATCTCCTGGCTAAAAGTTACTATCTTTGCCTCCCTTCCCCAGTAGTGCCTCTCGGTCCCTCCGTGGGAGGGGAAGATCATCATTAGCAAATATTTGCCTCCTCATGCACTTTCCTTCTTTCTTCGAGAGAAGGGCTGAGCGCTTTGTTCTGCGTTTTTGTGATGGGTTTCTCTCTACAGCTGTTTAGCACATTGTAAAAGACTCAGCTCTGTCGCTCTCCCTTCTCTTGCACGAGCCTGGAGTGGGGAGGGGGATTTATTTTTAAATGTTTTAAGCTCAGGAGCAGGGTTTTTCCCCCTCAGGAGTTGCGTCTTGCATGGTAGTGCCCTAAAGAGAGGAGCTGCTAATAACAGATGCTCTGTTAAACTTAGAGGCGCTGCTTACCACGGAGTCACCGGGTGCCATCAAGATGTATCTGCTGAGATTGATGAAGAGCAAGGATCCGTGGGCTCGGGCGGGCAGCGCCGCTCACACGTGCTTCGCTGGTGGGGGGAATCTCCGCTCCCCCCAAGCAGGCTGGAGACCGGGAATGTGGAGGTGGGGGACACACAGCAGGTTTTTCAACACTGGCCTTTTATTTCTGTGGGAGATCACAGAGGGGGGAGATGTGTGAGAGAAGCGGAGATGCTCCCCGGCTCGGGTGAGGTTTGCACGGCAGAGGATGCCCCTGCAGCCGTCCCAGCGCTGCAGCCCAGAGACCACTCGGCACCGAGCAGCGCGGCATTGGGGAGCCCCCTGCAGCTGGGTAGAGCCGCGCTGAGCCCCAGCCCCAGCCTGGAGGTATCTCCTGCCTTCCCTCCAGCCGTGGGGAGCAGCGAGCTGCTGGGAGCGGGTCCTGCCCCGAGACCTCTGCCTCTCTCCTGCGATGGAGGGAGGGACAGTCCCGAAGACTGCCGTGTGGGGCCAGGGTCACCCCGGGATACGGCCGCCCCCCCGGACCCCTCGCTCCGGGAAGGGCTGACTCGTGCTCCTGGTCATTAAATCTCTGGAAATGAGCAGGCACGATCAAACACTCGCGATGTCGCTGGGAGAGAAAACACCACCACCACCACCACCACTAATAATAATAATAATAATAATAACAACAACAACAACAACAACAACAACAACAACAACAATGATGGGAAGAGGAGGCAGGCATTGTCCCTTTTGACGTTGCTGATCATCTTGATTAATGACTGTCAAAATATGTTAAGCACCAAGGTCTTGGAGGCAGCCCCTGGGAGATGCAGAGGGTGGCCGGGCCTGAGGCTGGGGCTCCATCTTGCAAAGGACTGGACAGCCAGGCTATGAGGGTGTCTGTCCCCTGGCCCGGTGTGACTGTGCTACAGCCTGCTCATGGCTTGCTTCCACGCTCCTGGCGCCAGTTCTCATCAGAGTTGCCTGGATAGCTGTCTCGTAACTCTACTGTAAAGTCCAGCCAAAATTTTCTGTGAGAGCCAAGAAACCAAAAGGCAGACGTCAGGTCCCAGCTCTCTTGATGCTCACAAAGAGCTACAAGTGATCGAATCCTTAAACCCTGTGCAAGTGCTTTCAGGTAAAGAAATGCAAACTTGTGTAACACTGAAGCTTGAGTATCTCCAAAATCCAGAGCTCCCCACACCTCCAGATTTAACCCTGCCACCCAAAGCAGGAGAAATACCCACCCCAGGGCAGAGCAGAGGATCTGCTACTCTGCTACCTGCTACCCTGGAGGCACACCACCCTCTTCAGAGTAAATCCACCCCTGAGATCCTTCCAGGAGCAACAGCTAAATATATGGCGAGTAGCATAGGCAGCTCCTCTGCCTGGGGCAAGCCCAGGCCAAGAAGTACTTTCTGTGAATTGAAGAGGTCTTTGGAGTGGAGAGGAGGGGAGTGGTTGGGCCATGGCTCATCAGCCCTTCAAGAAGAGAGATGGGGCAGGGGAGGCAGCAGCCAGAAGCCAGGGTCACCTTCAGAAGGTGCTTCTCTCTCTCCTCTTCACTTATCACTTCTCCCTATCATTTTTCAGACAACAGGCAAGATGGGTTTCCCTGTCCCACTTCCCACGCTGACAGTCCCTATCCCAAGGGAAAAAGCATCACTGTAGACCACAAATCAATTTTGGTCCAGGAGAAAGGCAAACAAAGACAAAGCAAACCTAAAGATGTTTATATGTAGATTATTTTCATCGAACTGGCAAGTTCCCTTAAGCAAAGTAAATACTTCTCAGCCTAGTGACTATTAATTAAAGGGGAACGCTTTACACTCAAGGAGAATTAACTCTTGTTTGCCAAATGTAATCTGTTTCCCATAATTCATTTGTCATTGTGCCGGGGAAGCAGCTTTCCATGAATATTTCCACACAATAATCAGTTTTAAAAACTAAACTGGATTTAATGTAACAACATTTTTCCACAGTGTGTGGAGACCCCGATGACTGCAATAATCTAAAGGTAAGATCTCCTTCTCTCTTTCTTCTCTAGTACCTAGCTTTAGACTTACAGCTATCATGGAACTGCAAAAAAAAGTAACCAGAAATAAAAAGGAGAGCGTGGCGGGGAGAGATGGGGAAGAGGTTATGGGGGTGTGGGGGTGTGGGGTGTGGGGGGGAATCGGTTCTGATGTGCAAATTGTAGATAAAGACTTCCGATGAGGAAGAGGGGAGTGTCTGATGATGAAGAGGGGAGAATGTGTTGAGAGATAACAAGAACCAGTGATTTCTATTCAGCAAAGGCACCAAATCAGAGCGCGAGGCAGATCCCATTGGAGGAGAACCTTCAACAGCCACTAATCCTGTCATATGGAAAGAAAATTGTAAATGTTCTCTGCAGAAACCGCCTGCCCATTGCAGCTAATCGAACCCACTTCGCACTCACACACCCCCACCCACCACTACACCCCCCCCCCCACACACACACACCCGCAGGCGGGCAGCAAGCGGACCCGCAGCCGCAGCACCTCAGCAAGGACATTCACCCGAGATGCTCACCTAGGCGCCCGGTTTCCCCTCCCTCACCCCCCCCCCCCCCCCCCCCCCCCCCCCACACACACACACCCCGAAGGTGGCAGCTTGCCCTCATTTCCTCAGAAGCGCTGAGGGAAGTATGAATTATTACCAGCTCACTCATGAGTCCCAGCTTCTGCTATTTTTAATTTCTCCAGCTTTACCTAAAGCGTTAAGCTCGCTTTGATAGCACTATTGCTGTACATTTTTTTATTTATTTTTTTTAAAAGCTCAACTTGGCTGAACTGAAGCAGAGACTCCCCAGGGCCAGAGCCACGGAGGGTGCGCGTGTAGATGTGTGTGCCTGTGTGTGTGGGAGGGAGAGAGCGAGCGAGAGACAAAAACTCCACCAGCCTGGACAATGCCAGCTCTTGTTTAAAGCTTCCAAACTGCTATCCTTGCCCCCCCGTTATCACGGTGCCAAGTAATCTGTCTTTCCCCTACCCCAGCCCCCCTCCCTCCCCTCGGAAGATATGGAAGGGAAAGATAAAGCGGCTGCCGCCGGGCGCTGACTGCGCGCAGCCCGCATGCCTCTGCGCCGGAGCCGGGGCCGCTCCGCAGCCGCCGCTTGCAACGAGCCGCTTCCAGCGGGATGGGATGCAACTTCTGGTAATTGGATCACAGGTAGGAAAGCTTTGGGTTTTGCTGACGTTTCTGCTCTTTCTCTCTCTCTCTCTCTTTTTAAATTTCCTTTTTCTTTCCGTTTTCTTGTCTTCTTCTCCCTCCCTCCCATTTTTTTTTTTCTTTCTCGTCCTCTACCCTCCGCCCCTTCCTCACTGCACCTTGAATTTCATCCGCTCCTGTCATAGGAAAGCTCCCGCCAAGAAAATAATGTCCAAGAAACTAGCTTACGTTTTGCTTCCTGGTAGAAGGAGCAGAACACAACACAGGGAAACTTTTGCTGAAAGGGTCCATAGCGGTGCGGGTCACCGGGGTAAGGCAGTGAGAGGAGAGAAGGCAAAGCGATTGCCCCCAGCACAGAGCCTTTCCCTGTTGAGTTATAGTTGCGATGCTAATCCCATAACCGAGCCTAGCATGGCATAGAGGGAAAGGAGAGACGCGGCAGCCTGGTTTAGAGGAATCCTCACAATTTCCAAGCGCTGTCCACAGGGGTTTTATATAAATGCTGCATTCCGACACAGGGACATCTCCCGGACTACCCTTCCCAAATCCCTCTGTGACATGTTTGTTTGATGACTCCTGCAAAATGTCACCAGGAGCCGGGAGCGGAGCCTGCCCGTGGAGCGCGCTGGCGGGCAGACACGGGGCGGGGGGTACCCCTGCCCTGCCGGGGACCATGCGGGGATGAGCGGTATAAGGGGAGGAGGCTTCCGCTGTGTCAGTGCGGTCCCTCGCCCCTCAGCATCCCTCCTGGGGACCGTGCGCCTGTCCGGGTCAGCCCCCGTCTCCGCTGCCTCAGGTCTTCTGTCCTGCCTCGGGCAGGGGGAGCGCGGCCGGGGGGTGCTGCCGGGGGCGGGGAGGGTGCGGGGGTTTCCCCGGCTCGTTTCCGACTCCTCTTCCCCGGCTCGGTGCCCCTGCGGTCCGGACCCCGGTGCGGCCAGGGAGCCGGGGGTGGCGGCGCAGGATGCTCCGGTGCCTGGGCCGGCTCACCCCGCTGCCCCGGCCCGACCGAGCCCCCGGCAGGGCTGAGCCGGTCCCGGCCGTGCCTCCGGGCTCCTTTCCCTTTCGCCCGCGCCGCCGCGACGGAGTGCTTGTGGTCAGGAGGAGCGATCCCTTGCGGGGGAGCTCAGATCAAGCCGTGGCAGCAAAACCGCCTCCCAGAAGCGGCTCTGGGGCACAGAGGTGCCGCTGTCCCCCAGAGCCCAGCCACCTCGGAGGCTCTGGAGGGGCAGAGTGCTTTCCGGGACGCTGCTTCTCCGGTGCAAGTCGAGCAGGGCCGTCCCTCCGGGTAGGGCCGCGCTCCGCTCCGCGCCTGCCCCCCGCCCGCTGGCGGCTTCCCCGCGGCCGCCGGCGCCAGGGCGGTGGGGAGCGGGCGGTTGCGGGCGGCCGGGCCGGCCGGGGCTCCCGGGGGCAGCTTTGCTGCCATGGGGCTGCCAGGGGGAGGCTGCCGGGCCCTGTGACTCATTCCCACCGGCCTAGGGGCGAGTTCATCCCTTCGCTGGGGAACGGACGAGGGGCGCTTCCTCCCTGCTCCATAAGACTGTTTTTCCCTACCGTTTTCATGTGCTGAAGTTCCTTTAGGGCAAGGAGTGGTAGCTTTTATTTTCCAACTGGAAGACTCTGAGGAAGGGGTAATTCTTGTGAATGTAGCCAGAATAACAGCTCTCCACATTTTTATGGGGAGTGTGTCTGCACACATTGGCTCGTCCCTATCCTTTAAGGAAGATCTTCCCTTTGCAGGAGGGAAAAAGGCAAGGGGGAGGGTGGGGGAGTACAAGGGCCAACCTCTGCTTGACAGCCTGCCCTTGCAGCTTCAGGGGAAGGGAAAAAAAAGAAAAAAAGACCAACAATGAGGAAGGTTAGTACAGGGATCAGAAGTATTGCACGCTGTCTGCTTTTATGGTATTGCATCGCCTGCAATCACAACCCCTGTCTAAATACACACCAGCCTTGATCGTATGGTTTATGACACCAGCAGCTCTCGATGACTCATCTATAAACCGCATTAAGCTACAAAGAGTACATTCCCTCTCTCCTTTAGGCTCTTTTTGATTATAACTTTGGTTGAACTTCCCCTCTTCAGGGTTCCTGGACCGCAAAAGCAGCCTTGTTTGCCTTTGCAGCAGCAGAGTGAGAAGCGCAGTGGGCTCATTGACTTGGCGAGCATGTACCCCACTGAGCTGCCCTCTCTGCCCCTGCCCGCAGTGCTCTGTGGTTTCTGCATTGCAGTCCACTCGGGAAAAGGGCTCAGTACATGTGGAGGGGGTGCCTAGAATGTCCCCGAGTTGCTTTAGATAGTGGTCAAAATAGTAAAAAAAGAGGTCATGCTCTTCTCCCATCCGCAACCAAGATTATGAGTAATATCCTCTACCCAAAAGGTTGTAACTCTGCATCTGGGTAGAGCTTGGGGAGATTTGGACCATGTGTGATTGGGAATGTCCTGAGGACCTGGAAGGGGCAGCAGGCATGCTGTGCTGTGCCATCGCCCAGGAGGGACACTAAGACACAGAAAGGGGGAAACTGGGGCCATCAGTGAAAAACATCATCTGTGAACAAAAGCTTTTTTTTTCTCTCTCTGTGTTCAGTCCCATGCCCCCATTGTCATTTTGGCTGTCACCTCTGTGCTGACTCCCTGTGTGTGTTTCATGGCTTTCAGTTGCTCTAACTGGTTGGATCTTTCAGACCACTGGGTGTCTAAATCAGTAGTCTTTTGAGGACATCTGCTATGAAATCTCCCACTGTTGTTGATACAATCCCAGGCAGTTACTCTGCCCCATCACTCCTGTAACCCACTCACCCATTCACCCAGACTTTCTCTTCTGCACTAATACCATGACCTACATGCAAAAGACTTATTTTCTGGTCTTGTTTCCATAGCAATACAGCATGGGGAACGCAGACAAGCAGATCCCTTTTCTGTGAAATCAAGACTTGTTTTAAACTTGAGTTCAATTTTAAGGAAAGTAGGGATCCATAGAGAGTTGAATTCTCAGCCCAAAGTCCAGATCTCCACACCCTCTAGCGCCAGAGGCAGGGGATGGAGAGCATCCTCAGGCACAGGGAGTGTGAGGGCTCACAGAAATTTACAGGGGAGGGAGAGAAACAAGTGATGTTCCCTTAGTGTATGTTCCCAGCCAGGTCTTTCCTCTTCCAAATCCCAAGCTGCAAAGAAAAAAAAAAAAAAAAAAAAGCAGATGGGATTCAGCTGGTCCTGGTTTGGCCACCCAGAGTTTAATGTTGCAGTGGGTTAAACTATGAAGGAATAAATATGAAGAAATTGAGAAACAGAGGTGGGAAGCCCAGTCTATATCTAGCCATTTATTCACAAATTTTGGATCATTCTGGCTTTGAGCTTCACAGCTTGCAGCAACTTGCAGCTAATTCTGAGAGATTTGAAGGCACGGAAGAGGATTACTCACTTGTGAAAACGTTGCCCTGACCTTTTATGGGTTCTTTGGGTGGGTGGATGGGTAGACAACAGTAATCAGGCTAAGGAAAGCTGAAAGGACTTAGATCCATCTCATATGAATGGCAGGGATAACTTTTTCACAAATGCTTGTAGCTTTAAATCTTAAAAAGCTTAAATTGTATGGTAGCATTTCAAGCCCTGTTAAATCTGAGCCTGGGTTCCCATCTCTAAGAACCAGTCTGCACAAAGGACCAAGCACTGGGAACTGCTGTAATGAAATGAGACAATTAGCACACTTGCCACACACCACCCTACCCATCTTTTCCAGTTCCTGTATTTTGGCAAAGACAGCTTTAAGTTTTGCCAGGGTCGCCACAGCTTTTCCTGGGTCAGAGCTGTCCAAAAGATGCAGTTACCTACTTGCTTGCCCTTGATCCACCAGCTGAACACCAACTGCCTGTGCCTAGCAGACTGCATTCCCTAGCCCTCTCTACCAAGTTGAGCTAGGATCTCTTGTGGACTTCCTACATCTCCCTGATACAAGTGGGCAGAATTAAAACATGAGGCTGCCCCTGGAGTTGTATTAAAATGCTGCATTCCTTTCCCTTTGGTCCCGAGTTGTTTCTATGTAAAAATGTTTTAGGCTGCGGACGTGCCTGTCATTTTGGACCATCTGCCCTACCTTTAAAGCTGTATCATTACCTATATCTAGCATCATTTGTTCCCTGTAGAGGGAGATACATAATAGGAGGTGTTCCAAAGATATATGTCTCTCATATAACAAGATTTTAAGTCCTAAAAGGATGGGACAGTGTGGTGAGTTTCATCTCATTTCTGTCAAGAACTTCCTAAAGAATGTTTGCCAGTGAGTATAAGACATGCAATGAGATTTTAGAGGTCCATGTGCTTCATGTATTCCTTTTTAAGAGTATGATAAGGATAAAATGAAACAGACCATCATTTAGGGCCAGCTGCTTTGCTGAGGGCGTTCTGCATGTTTTCTTTTTGACGAGATGATCCTCTGATTCCTGTCTTTCCAGTATCTCTTTTGACTCTGATCTTAATTACATTCTTTCAAATCAGGGGTGACTCCACTGACTTTAATTACTTCTGGTTTATTGCAGTGTAACTGAGCTCAGAATTTGACTTTCACAGAAACATAGTGAGTGTTGTAATTAGAATATGCCAGTGTTTTGTCAACTGCTCATGTAAGAGCTCACTTTCGTCAGCTTTTGCCGAAAGGGAAATGCAATGTGATAATGTATGGGGCACCTCTGACAGCGACGACAATGAAAGATGTCTAGGAGCAGCCGCAATACAAATAAGTGAGAAATTCTGTAAACCAGCATCTGACAGGGTTTTCCTTAAGCTCTCGCAAAAGCTCTGAGCAAACTGTGGGCAGGTGTAGGGTTTTTTTAGTTTTTTGTTCTTTTGGGGGGAAAGAAGTGGAATGAGACAAAAAATATCTTCATAGATCTTTCTTCTGAATCATTGTGAAAATTAGTGTTGGAAACCAAGGAGATAACATAAACCTAGTCATTTAAAAGAATTCTCTTGCTTAGTAATTGCTCCAGGTCAATTTTTTTTACATAGCCTGAATATATAAACCTGTCTTGATTTTGGTGAAGATAGGATGATCAGCAAACTGAGGATCAGATCCTTCATTTTTATAATCCATTCCAACATGTGAGAAATAAAAATTAGCAAAATCTGTCCATGAAAAAAAAGTAAGTCTCTGGTATAGGCTATAGCATTTTTGTGGATTCCTGGCAAATTTTCTCTCATCTTTGCAATGAATTACTGATGTCTATTTTATACTCATCTATCTCATATTTAGTCAATTAGAAAGCAGAGTGTTCATATATTGAAAATGATTCACGAATTTGCTCATGAATAATGGCAACAGGTTCATTCCACTATGATTTCTGAGGTCATTTAGTGCAAGCCAGTGACCGATGATTTATTAATGAAAATATTCATACACCTCAGAAGTTTCATGAACGTTAGCATGAATAATTAATGGAAATTGTGTTATTTGTTATCATTACTCATTATTTTTTTATTCAAAAAGGCATCAGTCATCCAGTTAAAGAATGTTAGAATGTAATGATTGCAACATTGGATCAGGCAGGTGTTTTGTCTTGTCCAGTTAGTGTCTTTATCAATGTCCCTTGCCACATGATTCAGAGGCAGGTGCAGGGAAAGCTGCACTGCTCTGAAATAAAATGTTTTAATGCTCACCAGCTTGTATTTGCTCACTGCCCGGAGACCATTTCCAAATGAAAACAGATACCTGCCTTCCTCACCAAATGGAAACCTCTAGCCATTCTAGACAAACTGCAGATATACTCACTGGCCGGATAAACAGCTAATCTGGATTTGCCTCCCCGTGAGTTCACTACCTTAGTGATTGCATGTAGCAGCAAGTTCAGTAGGTTAATTACATATTTTCTCGGGAAAACCACACTTCAAGAAACCTTTGATTTATTTAAATTAGTTGTCTTGCAATGTTATTGCTACCTCTCTGTTATATGACATGAAAAGGGCAACAGAAGCACCCAGTTCATTGTACAGGTACCATTCACTTACTCAACCATGAACCCTCTTGTTCTTTTCTTCTCTCAGTTAGACAGTCCCAGGGTTCCCAGTCACTTTGCGTGTCTTAAAAGCTACTAATTCTTCTACCTCCTTTTTTGGTGATGGACTGACCAATCTGGACACTATTTTCCAGGTGAGGACTATTGGCTTATACAATAAAACTGTTTTCATTTTAACACCTTTTACTCCTTCTGTACACTAATGGACATTTTGTTTTGTTTGTTGGGTCTGAGGTTTTTTTGAACCGCTGCTGTAGTTGAGCAGAATTTGCAACTGGGTTGTCCACAGTGATGCCAATATCCTTCCTTGAGTAGTCACAGCTGGCTTAGAATCCAGGAAGGTTTCTAAGTATTTCACTCCATCGATGATTGTTCTGCATTGGCCAACACTTATTTCCATTTGTGATCTGAATGCTAGGTTCACGCAACTTAATTAGCACACTCTGAAATACTTCAATCCTTATTCCTGTTTTCTAACATCAATAAATTCATTAAAGAAGTTATACATGGTATAGAATCTTGGGACAGCTCACCTGTTAAACTTTTACAATTAAAAATGGTCATTCATGTGTAGTTCCTGCATTCTCTCCCTTGAACACTTTCCAACTTGTAATAATAAGGTACTTATTCTATGATGACTTAAATTCTTCAAAGAAAATTAGTCAAAGAATTTTAGAAGATATACAAATACTTATATACACACTTATCAAGTTTTTTTTTCTTGCTGTATTAGCTTTATGCTTCAAAGAATATATAGAAGAGACGGCATTTCTTTGAAAGAAGCTATGATTTTTATTCTTTTTTTGTCTGTCCTGTATGTAATTCTAGTTTTCGCTAGTTTCAATTTACCTGGAAGTGAAAACAGATTTTTCAGTACATAATACCTAAAATCAGTCCAGCGCCTGTCCTAAAGATAGGTGTGCTAGCTGCTGTCCTCCAGTCCTTCTGTAGCATATCTGACTTCAGCAACAGCTTGCATATTTTTGCTATCAGCATAGCCACTTAATTTTAAATGCTTTCCAAACCCTCGCATATATAACTACGATGTCCTTGTGACATGCTGCTGTTTAGTTTATCAGTTTGTTCCAGTGTTTCCCTTTTTGACGTTTCATATTCTGAAAGCTCATGTCCTTTCTTGTGTTGAAAAAAGTAGGTCTAGTGTGCACATTGGCACAGCATCATTTGTGGGGAAGATTTACCTGAATGAATCATTTGGAACCTCTGCAAAGTCCTCTTGCTCATTAATTATTCCTATTACCCCCTGGATGTGTAGCAGATCACATTGGTTCCCTACTAAACTGGATGAATTCAAGGCCTTTCAGAAATGCCCTGCAGTTCCCCCTTCTGCCCCCCCACTAAAGCTCTCATGCGAACGCATCCTTGGCCCTCTTGATTTACAGCTGACATTCTGTTTGTCCTTTATTATAATTTCCCTCCCTCAGCCAGGGGTTTCACCAAAGCTGAAGTGTCATTTCCTGAAAGCTGCTTGCTTGACTCAAACAACCTCTTGGACCTTAACATTTCACATTACCTTTTTTTTTTTTTTTTTTTTCCCTATCTTGCCTTTCAGTTTGCTTTCTGCATGACTTCACTGAATCAGAAACTGTCTAATAATATACCTGTTGTTTTGAATCTATGCATTTTATTTTCTTTTTCTTTCATTCTTTGCTTTTCTTTCTCCCCCTCCCTGTTTTATTTCTATCTACCTCCATTATTTTTTAAGCAGTTCCCTAATTATTATCAGTTTTAACCTCATACCCGTAATGTAGTAATAAGTTCATTACTATTCAGTGGCTGACTGTATCATTTCTTCAGCTACTTCAGACTAAGTTAAAAACAAGTGTTGTTATGTTCTCCAGCTATTTTAAAAATCACCTAGAAATTGGGATTTTTGTTTTTTAATCCATTTGTACCAGCTGACCTACCAATATACAGGTGGGTGAAGTCACCCATGATTATCATTTTTATTAGACTTAGGTACCTCTTTGATCTCTCTCCATATAACCCACTGAATATCAGACATTTCCTAGACTAAATGTACTAATGCTTTGTGCAAGCATCAGGATTTAATTAAAGAAGGATATTTTTATGCTTTGCACACTGGACCAAGACCAAGGAGATCGCGGATAAGATTCTGATCATGCCACCAACCTCCTGCCTGATCTTTGACACATTCCTATGGCCTGACACAAAGCCTGCTGGGGTCAGAGGCAAACTCTTGTTACCTTTGGGTAGGCTTTGTCTCGGCATCCTGAAGCGGGAAACTCTTCCTGGTCTCATGACAGGGTTGTGAGGGTTCACTCACCACGTGTTGTCAGGTATTGAGGTTCAGATGTGGTGCTGCACATAAAAACAGGAACAGACAGACTCCATCCACAGGGGCTTTCTTTGCACTGGGGTGTTGGAGAATTGAGCCTTTAGGAGCTGATTATCAGGAAAGTTTCTGTTCAGAACAGATAATAAGCTAAAATGTTCAACATCCCTCAAACAAAAAGGTAACGAAGCTCCTAATTGCTCCAGACCTTGGTGAGGAGTAAAAGAAAAAAATGGCTAATAAGGTCAGTTTTACATGGAATAAAGTAGATCTTATAATCTGGTTTTATTTGAAAAAATGAAAGGAGAGAAGTAAACTGAAGGTAATGTTTAATGACTGGATCAAGGTCTGGGGCTTTACTCAGTTCTTTGTGTTTTCAGCTTAGCCAATGTTAAGTGGGGGTAAAATTGCCAAAGTAGAGTTTACAATGCAATGACTTTGCTCAGATCATATACTGCATCAGAGTTGTCTGTAAAAGTTATAAGGACTTGCTGGTTCTCCTGCTCCCCCCTGCCCCAACACTGATTTCTCATGTAAAACAGAGCTAGTGGACTCTGAGAGCAGGGCACACGAGTGCAGCAATGTCCATATGTAGACAGAGAGGGTACATTTTTCTCCTCCACCATTATCTAGGGTCCTTGAGGACTTGCATTATCGTTACTGTGGTAGATTAAATGTAGTGCTTCACACTTCAGTTGATATCAAGGCCAGATGTTGTATTAAAAATTGTTCCCTCCGATACTCACTTTCCCATGTGTCCAGCAGCGTTCTGCCATGGTGGGAAATTCAGTTTATTCCATTTTATATCTAATATTGCATGACAGTAAATTAATACATGTGTGGAAAATGAAAATAGATGAGGGCTGGTGGTGGGAACCTTGGTGAGGGTTGGTATGGAACAAGTACATGGACAGTTTGCTCCTCACTGAACTTTAGAACTGCTGCTCAACATGGATGTTGGGGGAAGACTGGCTTTCAGGGGAAGGGGACTAGCCAGGGAGATATCTTCTTTGCTGTTGCTTTTCTGTGCTTAGGCTAAGCTGCAAACTGATCTCCTGAGCTGTTACTGGGATCTTTCACCCACACTAATTTCACTTTTCTAGCAGTGTATTCTCAGCTGACGAAAGCTGTCAGAATATGAGTGACATGAAAGGAGAGGCCATCACCGAACAAAGTGCTATATTTAACCTGGCAATGTCATGCCTTCTCAGGTCTGACCTTGAGCCCTAGCAGTGAGGATATAAACAGGCCATCTTGTTTGTAAAGCTTCTTCCTTTAGCCAAACACCGAGGGCTCTTAAATATATCTATAAAAAAAAAAAAAAAAAAAAAAAAAAAAAAAAAGCAGGGAAGAAAGAAGTTAATACAAGTTACTCTTCTGCTTTTGACATTTGTGATAGCCGGCACACTTAACTGCCACTAGAAGGAAAGAATACATGAAGGGCTCACTGTTAAGTTCTCATTATAAGCGTCTGTTTGATGTCTGCAAGTCATTTTCACAATCTTACCCACTGGGAGTAAATGTAAGGATCTCTACTGAAAGGTTTTGGCATCAGAAGCAGTTACCTGCAAGGAATATCCTACTGTTATTAATCATTTTGTGATGTGATTCAATAAAGGGAAAAAAACCCCAAAAGTATACAATTGGAAAGAAGCAAGGAAGGAAAAAGAAAGAAGATGAAGAAAACTGTTTAGTCTGTTTCATCTGAAGAAACCTTGTAACTATCTCTCTTCCTTCCTTTAGCAGAGAGTGAGACTGTAAATGTCCTACTTTGAAGCACAAGGGAATGCAAAATATCTGGTTTTTAAAAAAACAGATAGCTCAAGTATTGCCATTCTTTCGAATGACAAATTTGGCAATTAATATTCCACATTATTGTCTTTAATACCTCTTAGAAATCAAAGTGGGGTGTGGAAATGACACATAACTAAAAAGATGAGGAGCAATTTTCTTGTTACTTCTTTCAGAAAATAGTGACACAAGCTGAATTCCTAGTTTCACCATACATTGCTGATGTGGCCTTGGACAAACTCAGCAGCCTCCTGTACCTCAGCTTCTAACATGGACATTGTAAACAATAACATTTGCGTTCTTACATCTTTCTTTGCCCTTTCTCTTTAGATTTTAAAGTGTTTGGCAGCACTTCTGTGACAGTCTGCACAGAGGAACCTTACTTAAATTTGAGTATCCATAGAAAGAAATGTTTGATACAGTATCTTCCAAAATCTCAGTTGTTTTTTATTCCATATAAAAATTGGCTTATAACATGGACCTGATATTTCTCCCCTTTAGGGAGTAAGAGCCTTTCCATTCCCCCCTGGGTGTTGCTGGCACAGGCAGCTATACACGGGATACCTCTCATCAGCCTCTGTCTGGAGCAGGTCTGAGATAGATCTTCTTAAACCCTGAGACCATATCTGCCCATGCATGTGCTGCAGCCATACAGAGGAACTTGGAAAGGTACAGAGGAAGGTGACAAAGATGGTGAGAATTACTTGCCTTCCAGAGAAGAAGTGTTCAATAGACTAGGACTTCTCATCCATCAAATGATGTGACTCATAAGAAATGCCTGTAGGTCTAAGCAACCTTGAAGAAAGGGAAAAGGTAACAGGGGGCTGTTTCATTTTTTTCACATCAGACCCAGAGCTCTCAGGTGGACATTAACAGGCATAAATTTAGAAAATCACTGCATGCTTGAGCTGTATGATGTTTTGCTGATTCCAAAGGCATAAATGCATAAAAACCATTCAAGACAGAATACTGCAAGAAAAACACTACCAAAATCTTTGTAATGCAAATACAGTCACAGGGAGCTCCCCACACCACCAGCTGCTTTAATCTAAGAAATGTATGCTGGGGAGGTATCACTGTATACCTGTTCCCTTTGCTTGCTTTTTGCTACTGGTCACTTTTGAGAGAGGACAGTGGGTGAGCTGGCTTAGGGAGAGTTGCTCTTGCACTCAGAGCGTCACTTGGAGCCATTGGGGTAGTCATCTTCTTTGGAAGATGCTCAACTTGTTTTGCTTTTGCTGCTCACCAGAAATGTGTTGTCTTTCTGCCTGGGTGCTTTTCAAAACAACCACAAGACATTTTGGAAAGCTGTTTAATTAGCCCCTGACTCCTCAGAAAGACCTCCTACAAATAAATCCAAAGATTCTTTGTTTTATTTGTTCATTATAACAGTTGGAGATTTTTGATATACACGTGGTTTCCAGGCAGATCTCAATGCCAGCCGCAGAGTCTGCTTTCCTGACCCACTGTCTGAAACTCTGATATAACAGCCTGAGATAACCTCCTTGCAGACACACTTCTCTTTCAGCTTAATGCCTTTGTGTTCCCTTTATAGGCGTTCCTTTTACAGGGGAACAGTGAGTTGAGAAAGGGAAAATGTGGTCGTAGTTCTGCCTTTAGTCTCTCTTCTCATTTAGTCTTCTACTTCCAGCAAGCAAACTGGAACAAACAGGCTATACATGCCAAAAATGAGGAAGGATGTTGCAGGCTTTAGAAGACCTTTGCATCCCTGTAAAAGTGACAGGAGAGAGCCTCCCTTGGCAGTTGCATGTGTACAATTTCTTACCTCGTTACAGCAGACCTGCCCCTCCCAAACGCCAAAGAGAGATGATTCCTCCTTCTTGCTTTTCACTTGAAAGCTGCAAAATCACAGCCTCCTCAAAGCTCTGTATCATTTTGTGTGCTGTACCAGGATTTAGACAATAGGTTTTTAACTAGTGAGTCCTAAGGAAAAAAACAATTTTACAGAATAGAAAACTAAATCTGAACTTATGATGAAGGAGATACTTCCTGAAGATGATCTCTGCTTCACTGATGTCTTTTATTTCTGTAGGTGGTGGGACATAGGTTCATTGGAAAGCTCTCTAGGTTAAAGTCCTCCTGTTATGACCATGGTCCTGTGGGAATCGCACCATTCTTTCACTTACGCAGGATTGGTCTGTACTGCAACTACATGTCAGTTTAAAGGCATGAACTTAAACGTGAGTTGAAAAGCTTTGAAATGAGCAGAAGTCAAGCTTTCTGTTTATTAAGAAACCCACACAACAGTGTTAAATTACATTTCCAAGCTCTTAATAGCTGAGGCCCCCACATTTTCTACTAAATAACTGTAAAAAAAAATCTGGGTGCTTTGCTTGCTTAAAAATCAAGCTGTTAGTGTATGTTCTTGACTATGGCTTTAGAAATCCAAGTTTAGGTACAATATTTTTAACTCTAAGCCAAAATCTTTAACTAGCAAAGCAAAATAAATCTGAAGGAAAATGCGGGTTTGGTTCCATTCCATCTGGAACCTAATTTCTTTCCTTGCTACCCACAAGGCTGTAAAAAACTGCAGCTCTGCTTGGGCTACACTTCAAAGCTATTTTATATACATAAGGATGACTGCAAAATACAGGAAGGAAAGGAAAGACAGGCTGATACCACAAAAATTGGCAATGTATTTTTTTCTGGAAGCAGTGTTTGTGGGTTTTAGAAACCACTGGGCAACTTTACAGGTAGGTGATGTAATATTAAGACAGGCCCCAGTGAACAGGAGTTTTTCACTTGACAAATATTTCAATGGCATTCTCCAACTTATTGTGAAAAGAGGACAAGGGAAAGAAGTTAGGTTTGGGGATGCTCACCCTTACTTTGTCAGGGCTGGCTAGGCTGTTTAACAGTTTAGCACTGTCTTTCATTTGTGAGTTATCAGTTCCCATGATCTGTCACCAGGTCTATTTTTATTTTTTTTTTCACTTTTCCCAACCCATTTCATTAATCTGGTGATTTCCTCAACATATTTGGTGATACATACATAAACCAACACATGATATATGTTAGTGTAATAGAAATTCCCTCCCGTTATGGCTGGTTTGCACAGATGATGTTGAGACAGATTCACATGCATGAAGATTTATTAGCGGAGTCCCAAGTTGATGGCCTGGATTGTTTCTAACTGTGAAAAAATGGGGAAAACATAAGCCAGGGAGAAATAAAATAAAGGCGAGACAGAAGGGAAAAGGAAAGCTATCCTTGTGGCACTCAGCTGGGAAGAGAAGCAGCCAGGGATTCCAGACCTGTCCTGGGCATCCTCTGCTGTGCAGCAGCTGGTTCCCTCATAGTACTCTGCCCACAGTAACCGTACAGTTTCCACCAGGACATGTTAAAACCCTGAGCTGGTTGTCACTGCTTATCATTTGCGGTGACTGGAGCATGTGTTGATCTGTGTTGTGGTTTAACCTGGAAGGCAGCTAAACACCTGCTTGGCTCACCACCCCACCTCCACCCCAGTGGAATGGGCAAGACAATTGGGAAAACTAAAAGTAAAAACTGTAGGCTGAGATAAAGACAGTGTAATAGGACAGAAAAGGAAGGGATGATGATGATAATAATAAATAATTAGAATACACAAAACAAGTGATGCACAATGCAATTACTCACCCCTTGCTGACCAATGCCCAGCCACTTCCCAAGCAGCGGCCCCCAGCCAGCTTTCCCTCTAGTTTATATGGTGAACATGATGTCATATGGTATGGAATATCCCTTTGGCCAATTTGGATCAGCTGTCCTGGTTGTGTCTTGCTGTGGTGTAACCCCAGCCAGCAACCAAGCACCACGCAGCTGCTCACTCACTGCCCCCTTACCCAGAGGGATGGGGAGGACAATCGGAAAAGAATGTAAAACTTGAGGGTTGAGATAAGAACAGTTTAATAGGTGAAGCAAAAGCTGCACACACACCCAAAGCAAAACAAGGAATTAATTCACTACTTTCCATTGGCAGGCAGGTGTTCAGCCATCACCAGCAAAGCAGGGATTCATCAAGTGTAACGGTTACTCAGGAAGAGTCCCCCCCCCTTCCTTCTTCTTCCCCCAGCTTATATACTCAGCATAACATCGTGTGGTATGAATACCTCTTTGGCTAGTTCGGGTCAGCTGCCCTGGCTGTGTCCCCTCCCAATTTCCCGTGCCCCTCCAGCCCTCTCGCTGGCCGGGCCCAAGGAACTGAAAAGTCCTTGACTTAGTATAAACATTACCCAGCAACAACTAAAACCGTCAGTGTCTTATCAACATTATTCTCACACCAAACCCAAAACACAGCACTGCACCAGCTACTAAGAAGAAAATTAATTCTATCCCAGCAGAAACCAGGACATGTCTCCTCCTAGCTTCTGGTGCCCCCCAGCCTACTTGCTGGTGGGGTGGTGTGAGATGCTGAACAGTCCTTGACTTTGTCTAAACACTGCTTAGCAACAACTAAAACGTCAGTGTGTTATCAACATTATTCTTATCCTAAATCCAAAGCACAGCATTGTACCAGCTACTAGGAAGAAAATTAACTCTGTCCCACTGAAACCAGGACATCTGGGGCAGGACCTGCATGCCCAGTGCTTGTGTGCACGTTGAACATTATTGTGTTTGCTCTCATAAATCACCAAAAGCCATAACCACAATGTAACAAAAGTGGGGAAAAAAGTCTGATTCTCTCATTGGTGGCAATCACTGCCCATGACAACCCACCTCAGAACTATTGGGGTGTGCAGGTGCAAGGCTGTAAGAATAGCAGCATGAGAATTTACAGAATGGGAACAGTGAGTGGAAAACACTGCCCCAGGGGCTCTGAAAACATTGCCCCAGCGGCCTGTATGGGAGCGTGCAGAGCTGTGAGGGAAAGGCAGACTGCAAAGCTGCAGAGAGAAGGCCCTTAGCCACACAAACCAGCAACAGCAGTATTTCCCTAGTATGGGAAGATGTGACAAGGCGACAGAGTGGCACCCTAGAACTGAAATGTGCTGCTGTTCAGGGAGAGGCGCTGGATCTGGCTGGTTCGGGCAAAAGGTGCAGTTTCTGAAGACACTTCTGCTGGAGGCTGTCTGAATGATGCATCTTTTCCTTGGGTGGTCACAGGCTGGCTGGCCCTTTCCTCTCTCAAAGATCTTCCTGCTAGAGACTTGAATAAGTACCAAGCCCTTCTTTTTCCACAATTTAACAGTTGAAGCATCAAGTTTCCCCATGGCAGGTCAGCAGACAAGACCAACTGAGGATATGTTGATTCTGTCTTAAGGATGATAGCATAACAAATGCCTACAGTACAACAGCAAAGGAGAAATGCATCATTTGCATTTTCTGATACATTTTAAATGCTATGTTCAGTTGAGTCAGCTGGGAGGAGCAGAGACTCCTGATTGCATGTCTTAGCAGGTGAAAAGCTCTCAATTCAACTGTTATTCCAGCTTGAGTAGAAGCAACAAAGAAAAAAGTCTTCAGCTCTTTCCTTCAAGGCATGAGGAGGCTGTGGTTGAGCTTGTTTCCTAACCCTCTGGCAGTGTTTGTTAATGCAACACAACAATGAGAACAAGGAGAAAAACACAGGAGAGCTCTCCTGGTTTGTTTGAGGGGTTTATTTTTGTTTGGTTTGTGTGTTTTTTTTTTTAAATTATTTATTACACAATAAAAGCTCCATATCAAGATTTCATTTGTTGCACCTCATTGCTTCACAAACCAAGGAAGAAAACTAAACGCACAACAGCCAGGAAGGAAGGAATTTTTTGCAGCTGAGCACGTAGACAGAAAAGAGCTAATAACTAAGTAAATAGAAATCATTTACTTATTTTGAAAGTCTGTTAAGACCTCTGTGGTCGGGATTACACCAGTTTATTTATTTTTGTTGCACTGGCAAACACCCCATCTCTTCGCCCTACTGTGCTCTGCCACAAAGCCAGTTTCTGCACTGCAGCATTAAGAAGGTAATTATTACCCTTTACTGTGTAATGATTAGTTACTGCACAGGCCACTGTGGATGACTTCTGCAGTCGTCATGCCAACTCTCTCCTCCATCCTGATTTAACCCACTCTGCTGCAACAATCAGCCACAAGTGTGCACGGGGGACATTCTGGCTGTGCACATCCCGTTCTGATTTCACTGCATCCTGGACACTAGAAGAGCACATGGTCTCACCTGGTGTGTATGGGCAAAGAGATTTTAAAGACTGTTACCTCCTGCTTAGCCAGAGCTTCCCTGCCATGATCTGAGAGGATTAATATGTACCCTGAGTGCCAGACCTCTTGCTGCTCTACAGTGAACCCCTCTGGGTGCTTAAAGTGCAGCCTCAGAAGGAGCCTAATCCAGTCCTTGTCAGCTGGCAGCACGTTTCCTCTGATACCGGGGCTTGGCAAGCTGGGGCTTGATGGGTGTTTAGGAGAGCTGCATGAAAGGAGGGGGAGAGGTGGTAAACAAAGCTGTATCTTACAGAGAACCCAGATGCACTTATTTACTCTGATAGAAGCCAAGGTGTTTTTCCAGTTACCTCTCAGAGCTGCTGCTGCTAGGATCTTAAAGTGGCTGTTGGTCCTTTTTGGGGGGACAACTGCTAAACTAGAAAGTGAGAACATCACTGTCTTTGCTTTAAAGCAATGCAACATGCCAGTGGGGAGAAGGGAGAAGGGCTGCATGTTGTCTGCTCTCCCACTGCTCCTTAAACTCTGATGTGAATTGCACAGTGAGGAAAGTGAGAGCTAGTCTTTGCTTAGATAAGCATTCTCCGAGCAAATTTACAAAATAATGACATAGCTGTTTGCATTCCTGCAGGAAATTATGTACATGAAATTCCAGCTTTGGGTTCAGTCCTCCAGTCCTGTGTGCTGAAGAGTACAGGACCAGACCCTTTGTAGCTAGCTCAGCTCGTGAATAGCTGGGATTCGATGCAATACTGATATTTAATGCATTTTTTTCTTCTGATGCTTGCTGAAATTAATACCTACAGCCCCTCAAGGGGAAAAGGAAAAAAAATCTGCAAAAAAATTCCACATTCTCCACAACAAAGCACATCATGTCGTGCAGTTGCTATTACTCTTATTTATACATAGATGATTGTGCTATCTGCCACACTGTAAAGGATGAATGTTTTAATTGGAGAAATAATCTGAAAATAAAAATAATTCTTTTTTTGATGTTTCTTCAAATCATAGATTTTTCCAACATTGTTCCACATTGTTGTTTGGTTTTTTGTTTTTTTTTGGTTTTTTTTTAAAATAATCTATCAGTTCTGTAATTAAACATCTAACTGATGGGAGCAATACTTTTCTGAAAAGAAGTGAAAGACATTATTTCATGGAAAGGAGCACTCTGGTAACCAGAGATGATGGGTGATGAGCAAAGGATGGGGAGAGGAGAGAGGAAAGTTTCTTCAGTCTGCATCCAATGCACTAAAACCCGAGGACTCTCCCATTCAGTTTCTGTCCTTCTTACTGCCCTCTCCTCCATACACTTCTCCCTTCTGCCATGCACTTCTCACCACTCTTCAAATAGAGACAGCCCAGAGAGCTGTCAAATGACATAATGTGCTGTTTAAGTCTTTGAGTCAATGGGTTACATGACCATCTAAGATGCCCCAGTCACACACAGAGTTACTGTTCTGCTTGGTACTGCACATTCACTGCGGGAGAGCATTGCTGCATGAACAGTTTGCAATCTGTCTCTTTCAGGGGGGTTATCTGCTCTAAGGAGGAGAGGGCAGGACACAAAATGTTGTCAAGATGTAGGTAAAGAATAGCAGCAGGACAAAATCTCACAATTGCCTTATATTTCAGCCTGCCACCTTCCCCACTCAGCCTTGCTCATGTGGTCGGTATAGGCTTGTGCCATCCTCTGGGGTAATGATGAAGAAATTTGTTTGCAAGCAAGTAATCTGATCAGGCTGGTGTGCTGGAGCACAGTGCCAACACAAATGGTTATTATGGGACATAATTAGTGGGCTTCTATACAGGAAAATGGCTGTAAATGATTGATTGCCATTAACCTGAAAGACATGAGAAAATTATTGGCTTTCCAAAAGCCCCAAAGACAGTTGTGTGAAGACGGGCTTTTCTGAGAACAGACATTCACTCTGTCCTGAGTGACTGGTCACTGGTCTCATCAGACAGCTGATGCTCTGCTTTCAGATCACTGAAAATAAAATGACCTATGCTGAACTATCTGTTAATTGTCATTAATTTGTCCACTGGATATTTTCCCCCTATATTTTGAATTGTCCATCTGCAAGTGTGCTGGCTAAGCTTGGCAGTCTGATTAATAGTTTCAATGATCATGTCAAGGCCAAGAGGTTCTTCTAAGTTTTTCATGTTCAAACATTGAGAATTTGGTATTTTTGCATGTGATTGTTCATTTAACTCAAGTGACATGGCTTCCACCTCTAATTTAATGACCTGATATTTAATAAGCAGAAGCTGAAGGTGTTCTAGATGGTGGAACAGACAGATAAGCTGGTCAATAACTGTTCCTTTTTGCTCTAAGAAGGGCTCAAGAGCAGCACAGATGAGAGGACAGATACCAAACCAGAAGAATTTTGAAGAAGAGACAAAAAAAGAGGGGCAGGCTGTTCAGCAGGGGCTGTGTTTATTGCCCCTTTTCCCACATCAGATAATTATTGCAAATCTCTGGTGGCTGACTCCACACCTCAGCTTGTTTTCAATGATGGTTTGCAGCAGGATCTTTTGGTTCAATACCTCTGAACATAATGCTGATATGTTAGTTTAAGGCAAGAAGGGACGTTATTTTGTATCGTCCACTCATCTTTTTGAAGGGAAAGAGTAAGGGCCTTTAAAGAGGCATTAAAGTCAAGCACAGGTCCATGCTGTGAGTATCTTTGGGGCAATGGTGGGCAGCACTGGAAACTGCCTTTGAGGACATTTTTATGGCTTGCATCAGGACTGCCACCACACGGGATAGAAACTGTGCTGCATCAACTCTACCCTGGCAGCAGCACTGGGTTCAGTCCACTCCAGAAGTACAAACCTGGTTACCCGTGTGTGTCCCAAAGGAAAGTGTACCATCCCAAGACAGGCCTGGCTTCTCTGGGAAGCTGATTTCTGTCTCATGGTTTCCTTCACTTCAGCATCTGGCTGCTTCATCATCCCCTTTCTTGAATGCTTTGGACCTGCAAAGCAAGCAAAGGGATTCCAGTCTTACAACTTTTCTGCTAGTTTAGCATTGCCATTTTTTATATCATCTGCTGTCTCCTGCTCATTGTAGGATGCTACTGCTCTTTTATGAACTTAGAGTAGTATATCATTGCTGAAGACACGTCCCAGAAATGTTTGTCATATTGAGTGCTACATACTGTAAGTGACAGTCCCTGGGTCTGGGGATACCAAAATACCAAAGGAATTAAATGGTATTCAGTCTGAGCAAACACTACAAAATCTTTCACAATCTTTCTCACATCTTAGCATCTCTTCTCCCCCACATATGACCTGTTCACACATGCTGAAAGTACAGGGCAGCACATTTGAAAATGTTGCAAGGGATATTTTACTCACTGGCTTTCATGCTGTTAGATGGCACACTACAGACAGTTTCTGAACTAAACAGTGTAAGGTGTTTTTGAGAAGCGTTGGTCAGTCGTGGAAATAAGCATCACCTCCAGGTATACTAGTTGTTATGCCTTCTATGATTAAAATTACAGATGGTATCGGTTCTTGTGTGCCTGTTTTGCATTGATTACCAAGTCAGAGTTCAAAAAGGTATCCTTCCATTTAAGAAAGTACTGCTGAGGGATGAGCAAAGTGCATGGTTTTCCCTTGAAGCATGAAATAAATATAAATAACTATATGTCAGCATGTATAATTACTGTACTTTTGGGTAGGGGCATCAGTGATCTCTGCCTACATGGAAAGTCATGTTACAAAAATGTCTCAGATTCATGAAAGAATGACCAAAAGGAACATGGGATATGCACAGGGCATCAGGGACCTGTAAATAGACAGTTTCTCAGCTAGCATGGTTAAAAAATTCTATTTGAGATGTCACTTCTAAAGAGTCTGTTCTTGATTTGAAGCACTTTGTTAGTAAAGCAGAGCTTATAAAAATTTGTTTCCCTGCATCAGAGTAAACAAAGGCAGAAGGAAAACTAAATGGCTTCTGTCTACTCTCATCTTGATGCCAAGGGGACCAGAACCCAGATGTCCCAACTCTGAATTCAGCACCATGCTCTTAGTATTGGACCATCATTTTACATGGAGCTTTTTTTTGGGGGGAGGTGGGGGGGTAGATAGGGGAGGGATGTATTTCTTCACATCAGCCAGGACCAAAGAAAAAATATTATGTATAATTATTACATAGCAAGACAGGCTGAGACGTCACCCATCAGAATAATTTAATCTCTGATATTATTCTGTTCCTACTCACCTTCGTGTCAGCACTGCCTCTGCCTTCACCTAGAATCCTTAACTCCTCCCTCCTCTGACAGGAGGTACAATAGCCAGAGCAGTATAAATCAAAGCCTAGAATCAGGAAAATTAGAATAGATTGGAAGTGCCAGTTCCTCAAGAAGGAAAAGAAAGAAACAAGACTGCAGGAGATCAGAAGAGTGATTGCAGCTTCATTACGAGGGCCATTGTGCCATCAGAACAGGTTATTGCCTGTCACAAGTTGTTTTTATTTTCCAGCTCCTGACTGATGCAGAGCTTGATCTGAAATAAATGCCATCTATCCACTTACTTTATAAATCTCCTTGCTGTACTCCCATTTAACGTTCACTGGTCTTCACATTTTTCAAGTGAGATATAATGTTATAGTTGTGGTATCTTTATTGTAAAGCAGCAGGAGAGAGGCTAGGGGCTACATAGGAGATCCTACCGATCCATGCTGAGGTGGGACTGACAGGGCATGAACTCAACCGTGTTAAAAGGCAGGATAACCATGGTGGGACTTCCATGCCGTTGAGTGGTCAAAATACTCTAGTACTGAATTTTCAAAGATCTCTTTCATGAATTTACTTAGCAGTTAAAAAAACCCACCAAAACCCATAAACTTCTTCCCAGCAATTCCATAATATCAAGGTTTTGATAACAGAAGAGTTTCAACAGCATGTTTTTAAGAGTTTCACATTTCAAAAGAGCAGTAAAAAAACCCCACACCTGGAGCAGAAAGTGGTAAAGATGGTCACTGTGTGAATGCTGGCCATGAATGCTGGCTGTGAATGCTGGCTCTTTCTTTGATAGGAACTTTCACTGAGAGCAGATCTTCATACCGATTTTCTTCTGGGGGAAAAAAAAATCTCTTTAGGATAAAGATTTTTATTTTAAAACCTATGTGTAAAGCAATAACTGATCTTTATATTAACAACAGCTAACAGTTGTTAGACCTGCTGCTTAACACAGACCACACAGTATACCTGGGGATGTTATTTAGCAGTTGCACTTGGTGATAACTGTAGCAACATTTGCAGTATAGCTCACAAATTTGTGGGAAGGCTTATTCTCCCTGTACTCTGTAAACAGCAAAGTGCTTTGCGTTATACTTTGTGAGTAGCTGCAGTCTTTAAAGCAGCCTCAGTGTCCTTAACCTGAGGTAGAGTGGGTGTTTTTCTCCCATTGACAGTTTTGAAACTGTCACTCTCACAAGTGGGTCCCTCGGATGTAGGTGGGAGATTTGCATGAGTATAAGGGAGGACTGCAGGACTGGCCTCCCTAACTGGGAATAAGGAGCTGTCTTTGCATGAGCAGCAGCTGTCTCCCAACAGCGAGGGAGTGATCCAGCTCTGATTTGCCGCCTGTGTGTTATAACTCTGTGGAGGAAGGCTGCTAATGACACGGCACAGGAGTTACTGTTTTTAGAAAATGCAGAATGTAAGTGTACGTGTACAAGCATGAGAAAATCGGCTAGTATTCAGTATCAACCCGCTGTAAAAGCTGGTAATGAACAAACTGGTTAGGTTAGTTATGCATTGGTGCCACTGCACTTCGCTGCAGCTGAAGTTTTGTCCCCTGATCCCATTAATCATGTTTTTAGCACATAGCTAGTCTTGGAAGAGAAAATGTTCACTCCATGTTTTACAATAGGTTTTCGGAGACCAAAATGATCTTATATTGGTACTTTAAAGAAGTATCATTACACTGTTGCTTTAATTAACAGGAGGCAACAACAGGAGTAAAAAAAAAATCATCAAGTTTCTTTCATGTACCTGTTTATCTCCTGATTTGCGTTTTCACTACAGTGGAATTTAAGGGTAAGATTTCAGCTGTGTTTGCTTCTATTGAACGGTCAGATTTAGGCCTAAGGGTTACCATTTTAGTTCGCTTTTTTGACCCTTTCTCTTTATAATCCCTAATTAATAATTAAAACTGTGAGCTGACACCAGAGTTGCAAGGAGCTTCAATTTCAGACTCAGTCTTTTTTTAAATGGTCTGCTTCTTTCATTTTCAGTCATTATAGTGTTTCTTAATGTATTAAACTTCTTTACTTGTATATGTGTTATAGAACTACCTCTGTCTCTAATGAAAGAAAGTATTTGAGCAGAGAAGCTTTATTTCTTTTAAGATACAGTAATTTCCTATGCATAAGCACTAGAAAACACCTGATAGGAGAGGAAGATAAAAAATAAACAGTTCAAACTGCCAGTAACTGCCAATAACTGCCATTTATCTGTATTAAAAAAAAGAAGGTAAAAATACAGAAAATCAAGAAAATTATTAATAAATATACTTCTTAAAGACTTCTCAGTTAAATACTTGATTTTCTATTAGATAAAAATTCTAGCAGAAAATATCTGTTTGGATTAAAAGATCAACAACAACAACAAAAATAACCCTCTAATTGCTTCATCAGAAATTTGAAACAATACATTTTCTCAAGTTTTGGCCAGCTCATTGAAACTGTTTGCTTTTAATTACTTTCATTTTAAAACAAAATTTAAAAACCTTGCTGATCTTTTTTGCTTGATATTGTTGTAAGAGATGACAGTACCAGCTCAGCAGTGTGCAAGGTATACGTGGAGAAATCAAATACAATGACAGATCAAATTAGTGGAGGCAAAGAAGTAGAGAAAAAGGACATAGATGCATTAGAAGATAATGGTAATTTTATAAAAATATATTTTGTTACTACTGTAATATAGCCCATGAAATGATAAGACTGTGGCCCAAAGGCTTGGCCTTTTTTTTGAGTAAAATAGAGTACGTGTTTTATTTGACTGAATCCATTTATGTTTGAAATGCCTTGTAGTCTCCTATACAACAGGTAATTTTATCTGGTTTTTTTGTGAACAGGCTACTGTGAGAATTTCTTAGAACAGACTGCATTGATTTGCTACATATACACTTTCTGAACCTGAAAACACTTTTTCATGTTTATCTTTAACAGAAATACTTTTTTGTGCCTTCTGTGGGACTGTTCATGTGTTTGGGCAAAGTGGATATTTACAAGTTTGAAAGTAACCCTTCTTCCATCTTTTCCTGTTAAAAGTGCTGCAAGGTGATCACCTTTCTATCAGTATGACTGTAAAACATAAGTACTTGCACAGGATGAAGTATGGTGGCAGTTGTTTGTGAGTGCCTAACTGTATCAAAGCTTTGACTACAAGGCAATTGCATTGCAGGTTAATTTTCTTCAAATTGTCACCTGTCACTCAGTTTCTTTCACTACATGGAGACTTGGAAGGGGGTGAAGTAGTGTTTTGGGGTTGTTATTTTCTTCCAATAAGTTTTCTGTTTATAGACACCTGCTTATATCCTACTAAATTTTAACAACACGCTCAACTGACAGTCGCAACGAGATTCCTGTGGGTGATGTATTTTGGACAGAGACTAGTGAATATAGGAGAAAACTGAGCAGTCTGACAAGCCACTGCTTGCACCGAAGCTTGTAGGAGCATGTGGGCAGGCAGGTGTTTGGCAGATGGTGGGATATGCCCACCTCGGTGCAGGCATGAAGATACAAGGAGCACTCGAGGTGTGCAGTGCTGGCAAGTGGAATTTTGACAAATGGTTGGGGAGCCGTGGGACAAAATGAAACTGATTGCTGGCTTACACTGATACCAGCAGGAGCACATGTCTTTGCAAGAGATGAACAGGACAGACTACAGAGCTGGAGGGAATAATGCTGAGACAGCACTTTTTTGGCCAGGCTAAATCCAAAGCCACCCCCATGGGGTGGGTGGGATAAAATCCTATTAATGACATTGCTGGTTTGTGGTTTCTACTATTTCATCAGCTCTGGAATAGAAGGTAAGAGCAAGATGGAAAGGAGAAAGCCTGAAACAATAATCTCTGCTTCTTCAGGAAATAACTCAGTCTTGAAATCTGTTTTCTGTTTGCAGCTGAAAGAAAATCATTATAGGAACCAGAGGAGGTCACACAAACAGATATATATATAAAATTATACCTCCATAAAAGTTATGCAGCTTACACAATTTTTTAAACATGATTCCAAACCAGTTAATTATTCCTCTCTATTCTGAGCTAAAATGAGTAACAGATGCCTTTCTTATTTTTATTGTATGCAAAAATGTATGGGAAAATAAATAAAAACATCAAAATCCTTCCCAGTATCTGGCCACAGAGATGAAGGAATGGGTTAAGAAGACAGTTTGAGATAACCACTGTATCCCTCCAACAAAACACTGGCAAACCAGTTAAGTGAGAAATGAATGATGTTAGCAAATTATGCTCGTTTTCTTAGCTAAATGAATTGGTGATGGAACCATCCCAGTGCTTTGGGCCAAACTCTGATTTGCCTCTTAAACTGTTTAGCTGTCAGTCATTCCTCCTTCAGCTGTTTTCCTCCCTATCCCAGTGTTTTTTAAACTAACATAGATTTTTCACTGGGATTCAGAAGGAGGTTGTATATTTTACTTAATTTACTACAGGTTGCCTTCATTTTTCCTTTCTTTTTAATTTCTTCTGTTACATTTCCTTTTTAAGTTTCTTTTCCATCCTTTTTTATTTTTCAAGAGGGTTTTTTGCACTTACACAGAGGGATTTTTACAACTTTTTCCTGCCTCTGCTTTCTCTTCTTGACCTTCCTACCTCACATCTTATTCCCTATAGATGTACGTCCATCTGTAGTGATTTTGCAGAGTCAGTGATGGCAGCATTCTGACCTCTGATTGTTTGCAAGCTACGAGCGTCACAGAGGGAATCCTAAACCCAAGTGAAATAGCTAGGATTTGGTTCACAAATCTGGGACTTGTTTTTTTGTTTTACTTCTAATGTATACTCTTGAAAGTACAATACAAACTTCTTTTTCATTTCCTGGCTCTTTTTTTCTACCAGCACAGAGGGTGTCAGTGTTCCAGCTCCTGTCACGCAAGGTTACTTAAACAGACCTATCCCAGGATTATTTATATCTTGGTTTCCATTCTTTGGTTTATGTATCTTGGTTTATATTCTTGGTATATTATACCATGCCCTTCCGTTATACCCACAGGTAGGTGCTGGAAAAGAGAGTCCGGCCTCAAACCCATTGACATTACTAATCTCCACAGTGCTTGGAGCAGGCTCACCCCAGCACCTGAACAGCAGGTTATGCTGCTGCGGCAGCTTCTGTCAGAGCACTTACATTTGTCTGTCTTTTAGAAATATCTGGCTACAAGAAGAGGGTAAAAGCAATCTGTCTTCCGTCACACCATCAGCTACCAGTAACGACAATTATTTCAGGGGCACCAGATGCCAGATGAACACCCTTTTCCTGCCTGCTCCCACCACCCTTACACCTGCAGAGAACAGCCTACCAGCAGCGGCCACAATTGCAATAATACAATGAGTGCTAACTTAGACAGACTGGCAATTGCAGGCCGGAGGGACTTCAAAGGTCTCCTACATTAAGCACTTCATATGAGCCCTGAGGAGTGGTCAGTGCCTGGAACAGAAGTGGGAACACACGTGTGCCGGCTCCATTTGTGCCGTATCACCTTAGCAGAGCTTTTGATCCAGGGTATTTCCAGGTTCTCTGGGCTGCCCAGGTGTATTCTACCCACCTGAGCACCTCTAAGTTACCCTGCTTAGATCAATGACCTGACTGCTCAGAATGTGCCACAGCAGAGCTGGTAGAGGGTGAATTCTTCCTGGTCACAGTCCCCTGGGGTGAAAAGAAGCATTTCTGCATTTCTCGGCTGTAGAGATGGGAGAGAAATTCTTCTCAAAGCCTAGGCTGCTCTGGAAAGAAAAGAGGACACAGCTCTATTCTCTATGTTTTTATCACTTGTAATCTTCATGTTTTCTATAGCAAGATATGTTTTCTGTGTATTTATAAGCAGATCTAAAACAAAAAATAGCCAAACAAACAAGCAAAGAAACCCTAGCTCCTTATTCTGCATATGTGTATGGATTTTCTCTGAGTTTTACTGAAGAAGCTCCTGGAAGGCTTAGGCGAAGTAAAAAGATTAATCTTAAAGCACCGCTTGCTGTTCACTCAGTAGTGCTCTTCAGGAGACTTTTCCTTGTTAATGCTAATGTTTGAATAAAAACATTTTTGTCATCCACAGCTGCTTGCAGCTAGCATCCAGTTTACCCTGAAACTATTTAGGAAGTAGTTTGGTCTTTTGACTGGAGAAGGAAAATAGCTCCCAAGAAAACTGCAGTCCATAGGTGATACAGAACCTATGTAGTTTTACAGAGAGCCCTCTACTGAGGAGAATAGCTTTGTGGTACGTTGGGAAATCATCAGACAGCTGGTAAATGGTGCTTCTGTGTGACATGTTATCCTGCTGTTTATTAAAGTGAAAAATCCAGAAAATAACTTAAAGCCTGGGATAACAAAAAGTCCCACACGAGTAAGGATAATTAAAATACGTTTTAAAAGTCTCTTGTTATAGGATATTACCATGAGGTTTCTTGCTGTCCATTACTTGTTTCTAACAAGATGCAAAATATTCATGGTGCTGCTTAACTAACTGTGCAACACAGTTCTTCTAGGAATTAACATGACAGTGGCAGAAGCAATGAACATCTGCTCTGGTTTTTGTGTTGGTGCACACTGAGCTGAGTTGTGTTCTGCATTTCTCAGTGATATCCTGTACTCTACCAGCCTGTTCTACCCAGTTACCTCTGATATGCACAGCAGCCTGTTCCAAAAATACCGTATTTCTTGGGAGCTGCAGCAGTCAGAGAGGAAACCAGGTCTCCATCCATTTAACTGGGTAAAATCAGTTCTTCAAAAACAATGTTTTGACTGGTAGGAAGAACAATCATCATTTTCTCAAAGCAAAAAGTAAGAAACTGCTTGTCTTCCAGGGTTTTGGTCTGTTGTTGGATTTTTCTGGGGTTTTTTGTTTGTTTTGTTTGTTTTTCCTGCAACACATCACAGCCCTTTAATGAAATTTTGTTTTCTCCATTTAATAAGTTTATCTTTTAACTATGACATCTGCCTGCCTGCCTGCCTTTTCCTTTTACGAAGGAATATATATATATATATAATTTAGACAAAACTATTACAAACTAGGAAAACCAAAAAAAAAACATACCAAACCAAAGTTGGATTTCCAATTAAGCCTCCAAATAAGATCATTTCTAAATGAGAGCATCCTGCTGGAGATATCTCTGTTTTGAAAGTGCAACTTTCCCATTAGAGAAACGTTTAATTTTCTGTTTAGTTTGGTCAGTATCATTGTACTCTACATATCCATTTCTGTAGTAATGCAGCGTATGACTTTTACTGGGTAGGACTGCTGCCCCTTAGATTGTTCTTTGTGCTTTAATAAGTGTTCTTTCTCTTCGCTATTTGTCATGAATGATGTGTAGCAGACTTACAGAAATTAGGAGCTTTCAGACACTGGGAAAGTAACACATCTCCCTGAAAATTAACCTGATTTCTTGAGGCTGGCATTACAGCAGAATCACAAGGCTGTGACACAAGAGAATGAGATGTGCTCTCTTACTTTCCCCTTACTGTCACCACTTTCTTTCTGACAGCATGACTATTTACCCAGTTAAACAAACAAGGAAACAAGTGTCAAAAATAGCATAAGAAAAAAAACTCCAAAGCCATTAATAAAAATTTTACTAATAAAGCCACTTGCTGTAACAAGACAAGATCATTTATTTCTACAAAAGGTAACGCTAAAATCTTAGTAGGTCAGGACTCTTGCAAAAACTATGGTTGTTCTGAGGTCACCACTATGTTCCTGTGAAAAACTGTTCTCTGCATGTGAAGATTGACATCCTACCTAAAAAAGCGTTATGAAACGCACTATTCCTATAACAGCACTATGAAAAATAACTACTTCTGTCAGGCCAAAGTTTTTGAGAGTGCAATGGATGGATTATAGTTTGTTAAAATACCATGTGGCTATCCTCAATTCGAAGTTCAGCCTTTTAGCGCACAAAACGGCTTGTGCTGTGCTTGAGATTTTCCCATACATAGATGACTTGGACTCTGGCATTAAGCAAAAGATTAGCACATTGAGAAGCAAGCTGGCAATGAGTTAAAAATCTGAATATGGAAGATAAGCTCTCTTCTCTTGAAAATACCAGGAGTACCAGGCTATTCCTTGTCCTAATTGATTAAGATTAAACATCCCATATTTCTCACAGGAGAAGATAAACTCATCAATCCAGACAATTTTTTGTAGCCAACCCCCAGCAGGCTATTTGTTTTTCAATATGTAATGATACAGCTGGTAGGAGGATTTTTTTCAAAGAGCTGACTGATTGAAGTCCCTAAGGGAAATGATCACCATGGGCTGGGGTAGGATTGTCACAGGTGTAGACAGGTAGACTCTTATTTAGCAAACAGATTCGTCCAGTGCCTGAAGCCTCTGATTTTCCTATGGATAACTAATGTTTTAGAATACTGCCCTGTGCAAAACTCCTCAGGACCCAGATTCTCTTCTCTCCTTTTATGGATACATCCAATGAGCAAGTTGTTTCACAATGATGTTGTCTTTAATTACACATCCCTGCTTAGATGAAATTATTTCAGACCTCACTTTTCTCTTGGTTTCAGCCACAGTGTTGCCAGATAGTTGCTTGGTTTTATAAGACAATTAAAGCAATTGTAGTAAACCATTCATCATTTCAGCATCTGTTGTAACCGTCTGAAGGAAGACGGCATGTGGCAGTTTTTGGGGACAGGCATTTTGCATGGTCAGTTGTTAAGATATTGGATCATGTCAAAATCATGTCTGAAATGGATTGTGTTGTCCCTTAAAAAGATTTCAGCTGTGTGTTGGTCTTTATTTGTCTTCAGAAAAATGCTGGCCCTTAGAAGAATCATTTCATTTTTGACATACTGCAAAAAGTATATGACTCAGCAGAGTGAAATGCCCTCTAGATAGAATATCCATCAGCAACTATTCATTAGTTCAATAGTACACAGTGTACAGTTCACATCAAAAAAAATCTGCCTGGCTTTCCCCATTAGGTAGAAATCTCAGGTCACAAGCAGCTGTCACAGGAGAAATCTTGTTTCCACTGAGGTCAAAGTAGATCTTCTTTCTCTTCTGTCATCACAAAACCTTATCTTATGCCTTTGTGGATATGTAGTATTAGACAACATCTTATTTCAAATCAAAATGAACCAGCAAAGACACCCAACCTGAGCTCCTAAGAGATAAGGGATTTTTTTTTAAAAAAAACGTACCTGTCTTGATCAAATTATCCACAGAAATTAGTGGAAATTCTTTACTCAGCCAAGATTCCACCCTGGTAGAAACTGTAAACAAATACTAATTTCTCTGACATGTCCCTTTGACTAGTAACTACACAGGAAAAGCGTTGACTTGTCAGGACTTTCATCTTATATGCATAACTTCCACCCAGGATCTTTCACTTCTGTGGTGATTATAAAAATTACTATCTAACCAGAGCTTTCATCTTTTCTGTGCTGCATTCTCTCATGTTAGTAGCAATCATTACAGGAAAGTCTTCAGTAGCGTTTTAGGGAAGCCTATGAAGTTGTTTTTCTGAGATTTTGAGAATCTCTTGCTTTCAGAGCCTTCAGTTGGAGCTGTTAGAGCTCAACACTTCCAAAAATCATGTTAGATCCTCCATTATGTTTAGTCAGATGCTACTGGAAATGGTTTACATTTCCATGTTATCTATCACTTTAAGGGAGTAATAAAATATATTACCAATTAATTGGACTTGAGTATACTGAAAACTCTCCACTGCATCATATTCAGTACACTCCTGGGCTGAAACATGCCAACTGGTTCAGAGTATTTAGCAGAATTACATGTTACCAAAGGATAGAAAATAGAGTATGGTATCCCATTGCAATGCCAGGTAGAATTTTAAATATTGGAATTTAATTACCTAAGTCACATTAGGGTAGCAGTTCTCTATCTCATTTAATCCAGCTCATTATCATTTGAGATCCGAGTCAAGCACAATTGCTGGTAATTAACTGCTGGTGATACCAGTGGTCTCTGGAGGCCGTTTTATCCAGCCCTTGTAATGTTAAAAGAGAATGACCCAAAACCAGAACTGTTTAAAGGAAAGAGTGAGGAATAAAGGAAAATCTACTTTTAGGAATGTCTTTCATATAACTTCAAATCAATCACTGAAAGACTTTGCAATAACATACAGCTGAGCCTAGTATTTTGCAGACAATATTATTTTGCAACATTATAACAATAAATCTGAACCCAAACCAAAACCACTAACAGAATTCATGTGTTTTGGAAGGAATAGACTCTCTTAAAACTCCTCTTTGCCTCCTGAGGAGAAAGAAAATCAAAGAAACTAGGTTATCTTGTGAGATTTGCAGAAGAGCTTTGTTCCCTTCTCCATAGCAGCAAATTCTGCTTAATACTGGAGATGGACAGTGATCACTCATCCAGCAGTTATTATGTATAATTAAGCATGTTAAAGAAATCTTGAAGCAGATCCACAGCTAGGATGTTTGCCACAAGCCAAAACAAAATCTAAACATTTTCTGTATCCCATTCCCAAGAAAGAACATTTCAAGCTTTTTATCGGTACATTTATCAGTATACTCTGTTGTTGACAGTCAGGAAGTTCTTAAGAAACTTTCTCTGCTGGTGCACTGGAATTTACTGTTATAGTGATAATATCATAAGGTAAAGAAACCAAATGCAACATCAATTACCATTCCACAGTACTATGGTATCTTGCTGTCAGTCATGACTGCAGCATATTTGAAGTGTAGGTTTACAGTCCAACAGGAGCAGTGGAGAAGGCAGGTGAGGTAAGCAAAAATGAAAAGAGCATTGAAAGGTGGGACTACAAATTTAATCTGTCTTTTACCTTCCCTAGTACTTTATGGCAGCTCCCTATCCCCATTCTTTAAAGATTTTCTCATACCAATTGCTTTAGTAAAACCCTGTTCAGATTCATGCTTGTTAGAAATGAGAGAACAATAAATCTGCAGTGCCATTACACAGTAAAGTGATCAAAGGGCTCCTGATGCCTTGTAGGAAACTCAGAAACACACAGTGTTGTACTTTACTCCATGTACCAGATACTGTGTCTTTTATTTATTTTTTCTTTGCAGTTAGATTCTGCCACATTTTTTCATTCTAAGAAGAGCTGTTCTTCCCATCAGACTCACATGTTTCTGTGGGTTTACTCAACAGCAGTCCATATACTCCAGCTGGGCTATTTGAAGAATAATGTGTTAGTAAGCAGGAATCCCATACATTTCTGCACAGCAACTGAGGAAGTAATGTACTATTCACTATATAAACTGAATATATGTCATCAACATAATTTGAATTACTGTGCATATATTTGCTTGAAATGACTATTGGCAAGTGCGTGAAAACAAAGAATAAGAGTTCATTTGTCCTTTCTGCTTATATTAATTGTTTGTCCCTGCTGTGATATCATGAGCATCTCTGCTGCAACTAAAGTTAATGGCACTAACAGCCCTGTAATTTCAGATTATGAGTAAGCAGCAAAGAACAGATACACATGCCTAAAACCCCTCAGCTTTAGCTCATGTATTTTACGTCTGTGCAAATATTAATTGCAATACATTGCAGAAGGAAACAAACACCAAATACATCCATTGCAGAAACCAGAAATTTCTTCAAATCAAATATTTTAAAGACATCTATGTGAGGCAACTTTATAGGAATGCATTGCAAGATGCAGCAATAATTTCTTTGCTTTAAGCAGTACTTTCTTGATGCAGTGTAGTTTTAAAAACTAAATTGTCACTGGCAGCTATTTATATATTTTTAGAAATATGTATCATATATAGCAATAGGCAATAGTAAATATTAGATTCTGCTTTCCTGTTATGGTAATGTAGCATCTTTTTCTATAGTTCTAGAAAAAAAGAGGATTAGAGAGTAACTTTTACTATGCTGTTGAACAGGAACCTAAGTGTGTGTAGGTTTCCTCTTAAGCTTCCTGAGTTATCCAAGCTTTTATAAAGTGAGCCAGTTGTGTTTGTTTCTTCCCTGTTCGTTAGTGGGGTTGGTGGAGCATGCATGAGAAGTCTTCTCTACCCACCAGGAAATGCTGTCATATGTTGTCATTATATATCAGTAATGAATAAATTACTCCTTCTTCCCCCACCCCCACCCCCCAAAAAAAAAAAAAAAAAAGATGATTCAGGACACAGAAAAAATAGTGACTACCCTACCTGCAACTTACAGGTGTCAAGGCTTTCTAGTGCCTGCTTTTCTGTGTGCAGTTGACTTGTTTGTGTACAGCTGCACAATTTATCCTAAGTCCACCTCTCAAGGTTTTCCTGTACACTCATGTATCCATAACCTCAGAAAATATCTGTGAGGCATGAAGTCTCTAGCAATTACCCCTTGGGGTGATTTTTTTCCCCTTCTTTTGCATTATATTTCACTCATTTAAAAAAAAAAAAAAAAAAAAAAAAAAAAAAAAAAAAAAAAGAAAAGAAAAGAAAAAAGAAAAAAAAAAAAACAGCTTAAACAGAATGCCTTTGCACAGGCATTGAAAAATTAAGAAACACAGGTTGCAAATCAGTAGGAGGGGTGAGTTCCAAAATAGATGCCTATTTGTTAAAAATGTCCTGCTATCACTCCCCAGTGAAGCCAGCTTAACACTCTTGCCAAGAGTGTATCACCACACAATTTAATCAACACATTGGTCAGCTGTTTGCATAAAATAGTAATGTGGCATTTAGTCTTCCTGTGGACCTCAGCATATTCACCTGTAAAATGCATAGTGTGTTGTAAAATTCATATAATACCTTGCAGGGGTTTTGTAAAGCTAAGCTAATTAATGTCAAGCAGTCAGCTGAAATTTGGTCTTTAAGTGAAATTAATTTATCTAAACCTTCACAGGAAGAAGATTTCCTAATACTTTTTCATAAAGCTTCTATAGCCATCATGCTGACCATTTGTTATTTATACATCAAAACCAAACCATAGGAGAGAAAATGGGCAAGCCAGAAAGCTTGAAAATAATAGCCATAGCTTGTAAGAAAGGTCTCATTAGGGACACAAAAGTGAAGTATAGAGTAAGTGGAAGGAAAGGACAGTTTATGGCATTGTACTTGCGTATTTGGCAACGGTAAGAAATGATATTGGAAGATCATCATCAGTCTGCCATAGACTCTAATCTTCTTTGGACATAAGCATGTGATTTGGGGTTGGAAAGACTCTTGTTTAGCAGGTAGAAAGACAATCCAGAATCTGACCATCTTTGAGAAACACCGAGAAACCTCCTTCTTTCACAAAACTTTCTCAGTCAACCAATTATACCTTTCATAACAAATTATCACTTCCTTCACCATCCCTGCAAAACAAAGCACTCACCCAACAAACTTATTCAGAGATGGTTAGGACATGAAAGAAATCAAAGATTTTGTAATTCCTGCTGAGGGCCCCCACCTTGATATTCTAATCAATACAGGAGCTAGTGAGTATGGAAAATGTAGAGTAACTGCCACTTACCAAATGCTGAAATGAAAACCATGCGTCGCCTCTTGTCCATGTGTATTAAACTGTACAATGGTGGAAAAGGTGTAGTAAAAGAAACTAAAAAAGCTTGCCTGTCATAGAAGAGATGGTAGAGGATTCACAATTCCTGGACTGTTCGACGCACTGAGGATGAAGAGGAGCTCCCCCACCCACTGGAGGCAGTACTGTCATCATAAGTTCATGGTTCGACACCATGGATCTCCAGGTGGGTCAAGATTATAGAGATACACCAACCTGGAGGACTCCATGCTGTTGAGCTGTTCATGAGCAGCGGAAGCCAATAAACTTCTCAGCTACCAGGTTGTTTTCCCTGTCTGCCTTTGGAGCTCTTCTGACTGCACTGTTTATGCTCACTTTGGAGGATATTACCCGTGGAGAAAACCAAAAACCTTCCACAAGTGACAAGCAGGAGCTAACCATCTCTCTGTCGGGGACTAAAGCACTATCTATACTGACACACAGCTAAGGAGATTTCCAGGTTGTTACAAAGTGTGTGCGTGTGCATGCACATACATGTACTTTCTTCTGCAGTGGATTTTGTTACATCTTTCTGTGAATGCTGTAAATTTCCATTCATTGTCAAAGTGAGAGGCTGAATGGGCAGATGATGTCCTTGGTGAAGCAGTTAAAACACTAAGTAGATAGCTATCTAAAGCAAAGCAATGAGGCATGTTCTGAAAAGGTATGCCTACACTATCAAAAATCTATGGGTATGAGCCCATTCTCAAACCCTTACCTGCATTCCATCCACAGTGATTGCCTGCAGGGGTGTTAACAGCTCTGGATGTAGGTTATTCTACGATTTTTCTGAGAGGAGAGCCTGAGCCCATTGCCAGCCTCTGCATGAACCCAAACCCTTGTTTAAGTGATATAGACAGACCAGGCTATGGTGGGGCAGAGCATGTTACACTCCCACAGCAGCAGCAGATATGTGACATACATCCTTTCCCGTGTATAGTGTGAACATTTGAGCTATAAATACTGGTGTGGATGGAAAGCTTTTAGGTCTGAGGTCATGGGGAATGACATCCTTGCATCTGCTTTTGAGCTCTCTTTTCACCTGGAAGTGTAGACATACCTACAGAGGATCATGTCTTCTGCACGACCTTAAGTATTGTTATGCATTAGTATAATTCAATGTTAAGTCCTCTGTTGTTCACTTGGGTAAAGGCAAGTCTTGTCATACTGGAAAAGTGGAATCATCTTGAAGCAGAAGACAGCTGCTCAGGTAAAAGACCTTGGTGCTGTTGGGTCACTCACTTGTTGCACCTGAGAGCAGTTAGGCTCTTCAAGGAGGCTGACAATGAAAACCATTGCAAATACTTTTGCATTCAGGAATTTTTAGTGGTAAATCTTAGCCCACTGCCTACTGCACTTATTTACGTTTTGTGTTTACTATATGGTATTTCTGTTTAAGGGTTGAGTAGGAGGCTGTAAGACAATAGATGTGAGCAAAAGCTCGATAAAGCAGGATGTATCCTTATGCATGCTGCACTGGACTGTAATTTAAATATATCTGGGCTGCCACTGATGAGCACTGTAAAAGTGATGGAATTTTCACAGACTTTGTTTGCTTCCCATAAGGCTTTTCTATTGTCCTTAGGAAAAAACAAAACAACAAAAAAAACCCAACCAACCAACCATCCAAAAAAAACCCAAAAACAAACACCCAAAACCCAAACCAATGAAAAGAAAGAAAGAGAGAGAAAGAATTATTTGGGCAAAAAAATGACTTTTGGAGATGAAAAATATATTTAAACAACAATGAACAATACATGAACAACAAATTATAAAGTATTGATTGTAACATGGCCGTGAGTTCCATGGAATTACAAGCTCGCTTACTCTCTGTTTCACTAGGGCTATTCCATGTCTCACAAATCCATATGGGACCCACAGCAGAGTGGCCATTTTTTAAATTCTTTTACGGAGGAGCCCATAAAGCTGATGATAATGACTGGGAAGAGGGGGGAGCTGATAACCAGGGAGAGTGGACTGTGTACTACTCACCCTGAAGTGCCCTGCTAGCATACTGCTGAGCTGACACGGGGTAGCAGCCCACTCCAAAGCAACCTGCAGTAGTGCCACTTGCCAGCAGCAGACCGACAGCAAGAAAGTACACGGGAGTGCATGGGTGTCATTTATTTGCTCCTCACCTAATGTCATAAAAGAAACTTTTTGGATTCCAAAGTGGCCGGGGATCACCAGATCATTGTTACGAAGCAAAATGCATTTCATCGGGAACAAGTGAATGCTCCCCCTTATCCAAAAGTCCTTTTTGGTGTAGTGTGTTAAATTCTAGCTGTGTGAGTGGGTTGTGCTCAAGCGGATCCCTGATGTTTTTGAAAATGATATTCACCCAGTAATGTATCTTTTATCATCCTCAAACAACTCCTGGAGCAAAGCGGGACCCTGCCGAGGCAGAGGGGCTCAGATCTGTCTGTACCCATCTGTCTAGACATGCCGGGAGATAGTAGGGTGTAATCATTGTCACTGTTTTTCCCATGCCCTCTGAAGAAGGAAATGTATTCCTACTCCCTCAGGTTCCTTTAAAAAACTCTGCTAACTTTTATGGGTTTAAGGCCTTTCCCCCTTATTTATGGCTTTTATTTTTAGACTGTGATTGGTGCTGAATTACAATGCACCATGACAGCTGCTTATTCACGTGTTATAGCTGTAGCTTTAACTCCAGTTGCTCTCTGTCTCATTACAAATCTCTTAAAAATGCAAACATACTTAAAAAGTAGATTACATTTTGAACTCAAGGGAAAAAAATGACCATTTTCATTGTTTATGAAATTTCTTGGCATATGGGTATTTGTTAGCAGGCTAAGTAGTTCCAGCTGGTGCGTTTAGTTTGCACAGTGTAAGGCGTACTGCAAACTGGCTAATCAAGTTGCTCTTTTCAACCTGCTGATTTTATAAGGGTTATAAATCTATCCTTTCCATTCTGGTATGGCTGGATAAACAATGTAGCAAGTGTTTGAAGCTGGTCCAGATAAAACTGGGTAGAACCAATTGCAAAACCGATCCATCAGACTAATCCAGTTTAATATGGCAAGGGTAATGCTTCTAAATCTGTTCAGCATAGTGCACCTTAATACACATTAGGATTTGCTTTCTCCCTTCCACCTTTTCATCATACACACATGGAAAGAAAAAGGAGTAGAGGCAAGTGAAGGAAATCTTACCTTCTAGCATCTAAGTCAACAGAGTACAGATTTTAAATTATGCCACCATCACCACAGTAAGGGTAGCTCTTTCTTCACTAAAAGCATTAGCTACTTCATGTATAGGACACTAGAGAGCAACACAGGAACCTTTACACAGTGTTAAGGTTTCATCTAACATTAGATGGCTCCTTTGCTATTCCTTTCTACAAACATCAGATATGGACTCAGCCTCGACTCAGCCCTGGGGATCTCCCCAGGTCAATGCTGACTGCCCTTCACCAAGCATCTTTTAAAATAAAACATTTTGGTTGTTCTCAATTCATTCCAGATGTCAGAATATTTTGATAGAGCAGAATGAGGACTGGAAACTTACCTTCTTTCAAAATACTAGATACTATCATTACCTAATTCACAGAACTGGAGTTTTAGGGGGAAAAAAACCAAAAGGAACAAACATATGACTCATGTTAAAATTACAGGATCCGGCAGTACAGGATTTTGCATCTGATTCATAGAGACTTTTTTTTCCTACTGGATCATTATTGTCATTTTCAAGAAAAAAAATGAACCACCGAACAACCAAAACCATAAATAAAGATGAGTTCTCAGTAATGGCTTCTTCTTCCAGCTGGAGCTGCTGAGATTAAAGTTCTGTTTGTTGTTCAATATTATTTTATTGGATAAGGAAATTAACACTCTTTTCAAGGACTTCAGTAAGATGAAAGCCAGTTTTAAATAGGAACAGAACCTATTCACAAGTTGGATTATCCCTTTCTTTCTATAGCTGCTTGAAGGATGTAGCCATCTCATTGCTGTGTTTTCTAGTGTAGAGAGTAGAAACCATGACCATCATGCGTGTTCCTTCCTGCTCCTTATTACAGCATCTGTGACACAGGTTGTTTCTTTCATGGCTAGGTGACAGAAGAAATCCTGCACTAAATTCCCAGCCTGAGCTAACATCAGAGCACTCATGCTTATACTGCTTGCTGCCTCCTTGAAGATGTACAGGAGAAGCTTTCTTGCTCCTCTGCATCAAAGATCTTCATTATGGGCACTCCTTAGCAGGTGCTTTTGATGGCCTGTGGTGGAGCAATACCATTACCAATGCCATGAACGAACAGCAGAGCACAAGTCTGCACAGTTAATGCACTCTCAGTTTAAAGTGTGTAAAAAACATTTCTTGGTCCACATTATGTATGTGTCCTTGAATATTTCTGCTTCATTTACTGACCAAACTAAGATTTTCTATTGTTAGCAATGCAGAGCTATTGCAATCTGAAAGAACAAGCTGTGTTCTGTTCTGATGTATGCACCGTCAGCAAAATTGTCAGCTATGTCTTACTCACTGCACTTTTATTATAGGAGGTTTTAGGCATGAGGCTGGGTTTGCAGGGCTTGTAGACACTCAGATTATCTTTTTACTTGTGCACTGAACAGAAGTGGCATAGAAATCTTTGTAAGCCAGCAAACATGGAGTAGAAACCTATTTGATACTTCCACAGTTTTGCTTTTGTGGTTACTACTTATCTTTTGAGTGAGGGTAAAAAAATGCCATTATTACTCTGTTTTGTTCCCAGAATTCCCTTCCATCTCATTTCCACCAACTGTGAGTTCTGTCTCACACACATAACAGAAAGAAGGAAATAATACCTTTAGCTTGAAAGCTTTCTAATCACAGGCTAGAGGATTGACATTTTACGTAACAATAGCCAAAGAAATCTGTACTCTAAGAGGCCTTGCTAATGTCAAAGAAAATGAATAATAGCTTTACGATTTAGTAAGCACCAAAACTTTCATAGCACAGTTGTGATGTTGTCTCCTCTTTGTAGTGGGAAGCTCCACAAATGAAATCTGCTCAGTCCAGTAAGATACTCCAGTTTAGTACTGGAGGTGGGATTCCTTCCAGTTAGGTTTCAGTCTACTTACAAGTTTGTTTTCCAGTTTGCAAGGTCTGGATAGGGTTTCTCTATAGTACAGGAACATCCCCTGGTAGCAATTAGTTCCATCGTATGGTGATGCTAAGAAAGAGAGGATGAATTCCCATCTAGAGGCATCTCTGTGTTATCCTTTACTGTAGAGAGACCCTAGATAAATAGTTTTGGTAAGGTATATAATTTTCAGAACAGTAAAATCACACAAACAGCATCCCACTGAAGGAGAAGGAAAATCACATTTGAATTCTGTTTTGCATGTTGTCTTCTCTTTCCAGCATGAAATCCCAGTGAAGATTTGTTTCAACTGGAAAAGGGCACCTTCCCACAGCCCTTGATATAAGGCTTATGATGAAGAGCAAGGAATGGTGGCCAGAATACCCTAGTGACAGAGCCCTGCTGATCATTGTAGCCCAACAGACAGTGGGTAATAATGGCAACTCAGCTGCCAACAGACCACAATGTCCATCATGGTGTTTTGCACAGCAGTTCTTTGGGTGAGATAAGAGACTTGAGCTCTGTGGTCCGTATGCTCCCATTTGTCCCGTACACCCTCAAAAGGCCTTGGATTGGGTCAGGGCACAGATGATAGCATGACTGCTTGAAGCTACACAGAGTGAAGATACAACAGGGCTGTTGTTGCTAATGGACTGTCTCTGGTGGCATCTGAAGGTCTCCTTCAGAAAACAATGGATTTTGATAGAAGTGGAGAAGATAACTGCTCTGCCTTCAACAAACTCTGGCCTTAAAGATCTTTGTGCTTGCCTACTCAAAGGGCATAGCAAACTGTTTTGTTAGGACTGAAATATGGTTTATAAGGATGCTCTTTGCAAGCATCTGTAAGGAGTTACTTTTGGCTAGATATTAAGATGAAGGGGCACCCTTTTAGGTGACTAATATGGTTTCTAGGGAAGGCTTGTCCTGCCTAACTTCTTAGATGTTGAGTGGGAACTGGCTTCTAGGCAGAAAATGAGGATGGTCAGCTGAAGTTACTCTATCTTCAGATAGGTTTGAGTGCCTGCATAGGATATTGTCAAGGAGACAGAGATTTCTGGTGGTATGCAGGATGTGCGTCTCTCCCTTGGTACTTGAAAGAAGAGACTGAGCTTGTTCTTCTACCTTGCCACCTTGTTGAGACTAGGTTGTGGAAGTTATTGGGAGCTGATTTGTTGCTTTCAGCAGGAGTTTTACCAACACCGCAAGGTGTGTCTGTGAAGAAGTTTTTATGCATTTGCACTGTGACAAGCATTTTAGTAACCTCTGTTTTTGAAAAATAAAATGTCTATCATCTGGGACCATGAGCCTGGAACATATCGTAACCCTCAGCACAATATTTGCTAATACTCTGTCTTAGTTGTAAGATACAGAGCAAGCTACTTCTGTGTATTAGGGTTTTTTTCTAACAAATAAAGATATGCTCAAAATTGCCACACCTAATTTCACATAGTTAATGGTGCCACTAGAGGAGGATTCAAAGTTCCCAAGAAAATTTCCTTTATACCAGGTACTGAACCAACAGTTAGTTCCAGCTCAGCTCCACACAGCTTAATTCCCTGAAGGTTAAAGCTCCACACATAAATTATTTTCAGAAATAAGCAGATAATCAATGTCCTACTAAGATACTGCTGTCAATGATCTTAGTCCCCCTTTCTAACTTAATGTTCTCTGTGCCTCTGAGATGTTTAGTGTGAAAAATTACCTTCTGGAGAGGGAAGAAGTCTTGGTTATTTTTTTTTGGGGGGGTAGTACTTCTTTTTCTAATTCATGTTATTTTATAAAACTAAGACATGCTGTAGTTGCATTTGTATTGTTTATCAACTACAATTATATTTATGTATGTATAAAACTCTCTGATGTGTCAAACAAACTTTTTTCCCCAACAGAGAAACTAGATTTCAAATTACTACATTCCATTTAAGGTTTTTATTTTGGTCACATATTAATTTTAAAATAAATCCATCCAAGCAAGATTTCAGGCAGTGGAGCTGGATTTCTAACTTTTTTTTTTTTCTGATGCCAGGCAAAAAAAAAAACCAAAAAAACACACCAATGAATGAGTCATTTTCTCCCTTTTGAAATGTACAGATTTTTTTTTTTAAAAAAAACATTTAAATTGGGTCAATAGTTTGTGTAGTTCCATTTTTATCTATCCCTTCTTTTAAATTAGCTGAAGCTTGCCTCAGTGCTAAGATTTCAGACTGCTTTTTCTCCATGTGGTTTTAGGTTATCGCAACATGAAATCGCTGTAATATAAAATATTGCAGAATTACTAAAGCCTACAAAATGCCGCCTTCTGCATACTCCACAACAAGTGAGTTCCATGTTTCAAAGCCATACAGACTTAATTTTGTAGTGTAGTTGTTCCATGCACTCTATTAATGTATCCATACCGACAATTTCTGGATTTTACAGTTTTTCTTCTGCTGTGAAGGATTGCTTTGAACTCCTAATTCTCCTGACAGCCCTTCCAAAATAGGCATATATTTGAATGTAATGACCAGATGAATATGTTTTCAGGTGTTTTGTCAGCAAAGAACTGAATCTTAAAATATAAAAGTATGGGGAGTGGGGGTGGCTTTGCTTTACTCTGAGGTCACTCACCTTTGTTGCCATGCCCTGTGGCATTTTACAAGTATTGGAACTGACATTTGATTTCATATTACAAAGAACTATGCAGGAAGTTTTATATTATTTCCTTTAACTCTTTGACTCATTGACTTCTTTATTTGATCTTGGCAAATGTATTAAGGGAGCCCAGTGAAAGTACAAAGTGACTTGATTTAGGAAACATAAATGGATAAATGCTTGTATTTTTAGATTGTATGTAAAGCTAAATGACTGTAAGTAGAAATCACATTATGTCAAAAGACATTATATCTTTAGCCAGTCCTAATGTCAGAGTCTCAGCAAATGTTAGATGACATAGCTCCATTACAGTCAATAGAAGGACAATTTGCTGTAGCCAAGAAACAATCCCATTATATTTCCAGCAGCTCAGAAACTACAGGGGGACCTATGCAGAGAATTCTTCTTCCAGTGACTGCAAGTTATTTAAGTTACCTTTTAGAAGATGCATGCAAGTGACTTCCTCAAATTATGTCAGTGTGGATAACAAACTCAATCACACCCAAACCAGAAATACTTGTTCCAGTCTCCTCACATTTACAGACTCCACCACCTCATCTGTGCATCTTCTACCACTGGTTGCTCTTATTTATCCTTCCTGAGTTCATTCTAGGATTTTCTAGGAAAAAAGGTGCATACAGATAGTGTTACATAGCTACACTGAAATTTTGAGAGATATCTTTGTTTCTTCCCATATATTCATGTTATATGACCTTCTTCATATGGAATAATTACTATTTTTATATAATTTAACCCACTCTGATATAGAATAGTATTGTTGTTCTGTGTAATCACAGACATTCGCAGTGCTAAAATTGTGTGTGAATTTGTTAGTCATTCTTAAGAATGCCAAACAATCTCAACAAGATAAAGTTGAAAATCACAGTGAGTAAAAATGGAAAAGAGCTATTAAACCACCCACTGGTGTATGCCTCTTCTCTTTCAGGGTTTTCCTGCAAGTATTATTTTAATAGTGTTATGATTAGACTTTTTAGAAATTGTACCAGTAGATGTTAGAAGGGGACTCATGATGCTTTTACTCTTCCTCCCTGGAAGCAGAATCAAATATATCTTGATTATCCTTAATAGGTGCTTTACGATATGGACGGAGATGTTATAAAACTCTTTTGGTACACTAATGCAGTGTTTAACTGTCCTTTTAGCTAGAACCTTTTCCTAATTAGGAACCAAAATCTTTTGTTGCTGCAGGTCAAAGTAATTATTCCTTGCACTGTTGCTTATGAGTGTAGAGAACCGTTCCTCACCCTTTGAAACAGCCTTCTGAAATTCAAGCTTCTCTAGAATAAAAAAAAAACCAATTCTCCCAACTTTCCCTCTATGGCATGATTTCTTGACCTCTGCTAAGTTTAATTTTACCGTCCTGGACCCCTGATAATACATCTGTGCATTTCTGAAAGTGATGTACTAAATAGAATGTAGTATTCCAGTTAAGTACTCACTACTGTAAGGTACTGGAATAATTATTTTCCTCAATTTGCAGATTACACATTCCATAATCATATTTATCTTTACATAGCAACATTACATACTGTCTCTTACCAACATCCAGATCTTCTTCTCCACAAACACTTTAATCTCCATTTTGTGTTTATCCATCTAATTTTCACTTGCTTTATGTAACACTTTGTTCTTGGCTTTATTAAATTTTATTTTATCCCCCCCCCCCCCCCTCCCCCCAGTGTACTGGATCATTTGAATTCTGATCCTTATGCTAGGTGCTTATCATTCTTGCCCACATACTAACATTGGCGAAGCCTGTGAGTGATTAGTTCTCATTAACATACCTAGGGTTTTTGCAGGGTGAGACTCTCATCTTTGCGGAGCCCTCTGTAGTCTGTCTCCACCTGGCTCACTGAAAAAAATATGCTAGTCCATACTGTGGTTTCGTCACAGTGGCGTGGGAGGGCAACTGCTGCTTTTTCTTTGGTAAATGACTTTTCTAAGGAAAGTGTTAAATCACACAGTTCTTTGGAATCTGTAATGCAGTGCAATATACTACCTCAATGTTCCCTATTGCTCAGGACTCTCTTAATATATTCTTTTTCTCATTTTCATTGCATATTTATATTCTGATTATTTTTCTTCGAATTTGACAATTGATAGAGATTTTCTCCTGTTCTGGTTCCAAATCTCCTGAGAATCTAGCTCATTAAAATATCCCCTTGAAGAAAGTGTTTCAAAATATGTTTAATAGTAATCCTGAGTTTTAAATCAAAATTAAAGCATCAGATTTCACAGCTAAAGGGAAAACAGCTCCTCTCCTCTTCTCATTCCTATAGTATAATGCACTCATGAGGACATATGACAAAAAGAGGTGTCATTGTTCAATGTCTTCCATCAATATCCTGGTTGCCACCAGCTCTAGAGATACATTCCTAAAATTTCCCATGTAATTTTAAGCATTTTCCTGAATAAGTGACTGCTTAAGTGTTTTCCCAGATCAGAGATCAAGCCAATTTGTATTATTTTTTCCATCTGCTCTATTATTTCCTATAATATATTCACATCGTTTAATTTCTAAACTGTTTATGTTCTTGTATTAATGAATATGTTAAATAAAATTAAATCAAACAGCTTTCCCAGTAGCCATATTAGAGGCTATCACTCCCCAGATCAGACGTAACACAGAACTGTTATCTTTCTTTGCAGTCTTTTGCTTTTTGTCAGTTCATGGACAGTACTGTTGCTGTTTAAGTCATATGGTGTTCTAGGGGGAGCAACATTTCATGGAAATCTGCATTAGATACTTCAACACAATAAACCTTCATTTTAAAAAGCAATCTGTCTCCTACAGCACTATGTGTGAAATCAATATACTGAATATGAATGCAAATTAAAAAATCAATCTATTACTAATTTATCTTTTAGTACCTATAGATACTGAACTGAAGGTTCTGGTATGCATCAAACACACTGTGATCTTTCAGTGAAGCTACCTGGTGTTGATGTATATAATTCAGAGCTGTGTTATAGCTTCTCAGTTGAGACCAAAACTTGCTACCTCTAACACAGGGGCCAGGATCAGGCAGAGAAAAAAGGCTTGACTAGGAGAGAGAGGCAGAGGGTGGGAGCGTCAGGGAAGCACCCAGCAACTACTGCTTATGTCAGGAACCATTGCTGCAGCAGTACCTGGTTTTAGGTGCCTTCTGCTCTTTCCCCTGGCAGCAGCAACCAGGGATTTCCAGAGCTGTGGCACCAGCAAAGCAGGCAACAAGACCCGGGCTGTGTTACTGCTCTGTTTATCTGACACTGCACATAGTGAGTGGTGGTTCTGCCCATCACAACGCCTGTCCCCAAGACTACTGGGACCAAACACTTGTCAGACCCTTACTGAGCTGATTAAAACAATACCACTCTCTAGTGTAGACAGGATCCATCCCAGATTGCAGCACATGAAGCATCCAGCTTCTCATACGGCTGGCAAAACACGGGGCCCTGGTGGCACTGCTGTGATGTGCTCTAGCAGGCTGGGAATGTGCAGTCAATCTCATTTTATTGTGATCACCAGATGCTACCCCTCAGCTCAGGCTATGGAGGTCATAAGGCAGCGTACCAGGAGGTCTATTTATAATTGTAACCTTTAGAGAGTTTATTTTCAGGGCTAAGCTCAACAACAAGATAACACCAGGGGGCTGCATCCCAGTTTGGTGGTGGTGTAACACAGTGTCACAGTGGCATGGTATAATGCAGTGTTCTCATGTCATATACTGGCTCGTATCAGTTACAGATAGAAAGCACAATACGGCTAAGTGCTCTGGGGGCAGGATTCAGTCTCCGTTTAGAGTTACTATCTGATATTAATATGGTACTACACTCAATTTTACTTAAAAGCATTAGGATGAGCAGAAGCATCCTGAAGCACAGTGAGAAAGCAAGTTTTTAATGATATTTCATTCTTCCATCAACATCCTCTATCAAGATTTACTGTATATCTTTCCTAAGGTAGAATTTATGGTGATCTGCTGAAAGTAGACATAGATGACAGAGCCCTGTTATTTGATGATGTGCCTGCAACAGCAATTTTTGTCTTTAATTTTTATTAGCTTAAAAAAAAGGCAAAGGAAAAAAATCATCAGTCTTCCTCATCAACAAGCTCAAGACTTCCTTTTCACCCATTAAAAGAACAAGGACCTTCACTAATCTTAGGCTGCTTCCAGCTATTGTGTGGCCAGAAACCAGCTGAAATTTCTGAAGTTTTAAATATGGGGTGGTTCACCAAGAACAACCACTGGACAAATCCTCCAGGGAAAACCTGTGCTGAATCTGTAAAAGCTTCAGAACATCTCATTTTCCTTTTTTTCCCGGTTTTCATTATTCTCTCTCCATTTTCATGCCTTACATCTGCCCCTTTTTTTCTCCTTTTTTCAGTGGTCTTCCTCCCTCTCTCCTCTTTCCATTCCTCTGTTGCCATACACTTCCCATCATTGCCTTCACTCTTTTATGTGTAGGTTTCAGTCCTGTGATAGGGATGGAGCAGATGCTCTCACAGAAGGTAATCCAAACTGCTTAGAGACATCCAGCGTGCTGTAAGGGAAAATCTCTCAGATGCCAGTATTCAGTCAGGACCAGGGAGCTACTCATTGCTATTCAGTTCCTGAGACTCCGGAGACCACCAGGGCCTTCAGTGTCCGTATCCCTGGTGGGGACCTGATAAGGTACAGTCAGGGACCTCAGGAGTTTGCTCTGAGGTTTTGTTAATCAGTAGACATAGAAACTTCCAGAGATGTAGTTGCAGAATAAAGTTCCACTTATTGCAGGAAAGTAAACCTGTATTCAAATCTGCCAGGGCTGCAGAAGGCTTTCAACAGGAATGTTTTTACATTGCAAGGAGATTTGTATTCATTAGGTAGCCTCTAGGACCACTGGTCCACTCTAATAAGTGTTTTGATAAAAGAGGTCATGTCCCTAAAGGTTGTCTGATTGGGAAGTGTCATTTCTCCTGTAAAAGATGATTACAACAGGCAGGCGCTGACTGTCTTCTAACATTCTTAAGGTGACAATCTTTTTTTTTTTTTTTTAAAAAACAACTAAACAAATGACACTTTCAAGGTTGTTCAGTGCTGATGAAAGTTATTAGACTGATGACTCTGAGAAACAAAGTCCTCCACCTCATAGCATAAGTACTTTCAGTGAAACAAAATTTTGCATATTTAGCAGTATTGCATGACCAGCAGCATTGAAACCATCATCCAGGGACAATCATCAAAGTCAATGATAATATGACTCAGTTTTTCTACTCCGGCTAATGCAAGGAGCCACTGCCATGGTGCGTTCACTCCATGATATCTATATAGACTTAGCAGAGCATGGCCATTAGAGTGGATAACTCAGCCTGCAATTTAGTCCTAAGAGATTTCAGAAAGGAATGTGGAGTGAGGTGGAATATTGCTGAATTATTTCTGGAAGCCTCTTCTTTGTTGCACTCTTCCCGTATCACCTGACTAGAAGTGGATCCTCTTGTCTCCTGCTTGTATGTTGTGCATGTCATGCAATCAAGATATCGTAGGATTGGGCATGAGCCTTGTGTGTGAGGAGGTCGTGTCTGCTGTGGGTCTCAGGAGGAAAGGCCAGTGTGCCCAGTCCTCACATGCTTTCATTAGAGGCAGTGGTGCCTCCACCATTGCCTTCACAAAATTAAAGGTTTTTGAGCCATACCTTCAGAAATTATGAGACCAAACATGGAATCTGAGACTTAGTAAGCAACAGAGTTGGAAAAAGGATCTAGAAAGCAGAGGCAGCAAATTATTGATTCTTCCACAGTAGACTGCATTCAGGAGAACACAGCCCAATAGAAAATGTCAAATGTAAATAAAGCAAAATTTGCTCCAAGCGTTTATTCAGGGCATACACTGTAATGTCAAAATTTAACTACATAAAGCCAAAAAAGACAGTGAATAGTTCACTGTGCTCTCTTCTCCAGCTTTTTCATTTCCACTGTCCAGTTAAGTTTTCATCACTCAATTTTAAGGAGCGTGCTAGGATGAAGTAATTAATCTTATGGTGAGGCTATGAAGTGTTCAGGTAACAGTCACACAGAGACTACACAAAACACAGATGCCCATCTTTCTTCTGCTTCTTCCTTCACATTTGCAACTTCCTCACACTCCCAATTAATGACATTTTCAGTGTCAGCATCCTAAATTCTCATTTACCCTCACTGGTCAGTCTCTGGGATTTTGTATCAGTACTCTCAAATCTACATGGGTTTTACTACACCATACTACTCATGCAAACAAGAGGGACAAATCAGAGTCTAATGGCCTAAAGCATCATTTTTCTTTCTTTCTTCCTCTGTGATGTTTTTATTTCTTTCCTAATATTGTATCATTTTTAAACTCATATGTGGATGCTAAAGATGTTTACAGCAGTCAAACCTTTAAACTAAATGACAGTAAAAAGAAAAAAGGAGAAAAGACACCTTTTTAGACTAACACAGCTGTTTAAATGAAATAACTGCAGGAAAATAGCTATACACTAGCGTAAGTAACATTTCCAAATGAGCCCTATTCCATATGAGATGAAGAAATGTAGGAACCCAAATGTTGTTTGGAACTCAATGAGAATTGCAGACGCCCTAGTGATTTTTTAAATTTGCAGCCTTCTGAAACAGCTAGGCATGCTTTAAAGTTTTCTTTTTTTCTGCTGCTAATATGATTCATCTAATCTTTAACTGGAGGTGAAAAGACTACAGTCACTCCAGGCACTCTTACTGGGAGTCACCAGGCTGGTGCAAGATGCTGTGCCATTTAGTGGCATTAGGATGGGGCTCACTGTAGTCCTGCTGCCAGACAAGTCCAAATTCCCCTACAGTAAAAACTTGGATCCTCATTTACAAACATAGCTGAAATACAATGCTTATTCCCGTCACTCTTAGACAATATTAGAGAATAAAAGCGTAGCAGAAGAAGGACCTGGAACATATATTTTCTTTCAGTTGTCTCCTCAGATTTACAGGTGTCCAACATATTCTTTATTGAATTAGAATATTGAAAAAAGTCATACAACTAAATAAGACATTTGCTTGGGGGTAGAGCAGAAATAATTGCTGACATTTCAGCTTAAATTAACACCAAATTCTTTACTTCAATATTGTGTGGACCTTCTGGAAGGACTTTATTCTCAGACATGCCACATTTCTGTTATTAAAAGGGGTAATTCCCAATTCTATGAACAATAGTTAACATTTCCCTTCCTCTCCATCCAGAAAGTTCTCCTTGTCCTGTGCAATTCCATGAAATTAAAAGCATTGTCCCTCCTTTTCTCCTTTTAAATATTTACTTATTTATCCATTCCTTCTAGGTTTAAATAAACAAAAGATATTAAAATGCCTATCTAAAATAGCTGCATTACTTCTAGTGCTGCACTTTGATAACCTCTCTTATCCTGGGCACACCTCAGAAATTGCAATTACATCTGTTTATGACTGGGGATTATGAGCCAAGCTTTCTGCTCATATAACCAATGGATTTCTCCAATTGTGTAGTGGAATTTCGCCAACAGGAGATTTGGCAGACAGTCAGGCTGCCACAGCTAGAGAGAAATCAGAATGGAATATAACAGAATTCCTTTGTATTTATTGTTAGAGAAGAAGGGAGGAGAAAAATGGCCAGCTATAAGATCTGATTTCATTTCACCCACAATCTCTCAGATAGAAACCTAAACTTCCTTTTTTATGAGATTCAATTTGTCAGAAAAGGAACATACAAGTTCCATAACCAACTCATTCTAGTGACCTTCTAGAATTTCGTGTAGCCTTGAAATGTTGGCATTGGTGGTGCAGAGAGTTTGCAACATGCTCGTTACCATTAAGACATTTTGTCCCCTGTGCTTCCACAGTAGGGTCTCAGCCCATCCACCTCATTCCTAATGCAGAACCAGCAATCAGGTTGTCAGTCACATCACATTTACGTGCCTCTGGCAGGAAAAGAGAAGCAATGTTTTCTTTGAAAAATTCCTACAACAGTGTTGCTAAATATAAATTAGCCAGAACAGCATCTTTCATTTGCTTAAACAAACTAGACTTCTAATGTCAGGTCATGGCATACAGACCTAAGTATAGGGAAAACAATGTAATTAGATCTTTAATCACATAGCTTTCCGGAGAAAGGGTCTGTGACCAGAAGCACTAAGCTCAGTTATGATGCAGTGCCAGCACCCTTTTAGGGCATGGTTATGAGCTGCCTTTTCCAGGCATCGCAGCTCATTGAATAGGCAATTCTTTGAACTCCTTAGAGCTGCTGTTGGTTGCAGCCACATTTTTTTTGACGACTTTTGGGGACACATAAAGGGACAAAGGAATTGGCTGCTTATAATGAAGCCTTATCTTGATAAGGCTATTTCCTTAGCTTTATGTAAGGTACGACCCCTATTGTACAAATACTGTTGTCTTACCCAAGGCCTGGAGTGCAAGGCTTTGGACAGAGGTGGCCTTCAGCTTCGCCAATGCAAACAGGAAGGTTTCACAGTCTGGATGAAGACCCCCTGCATAATTCAGCTGGAATGAAAAAGTCATGAAAAAGGAATGAATATTTTGCTAGAAACTGCAAGTAGAAACCTGCTTTGAAGCATGCCAACCCTGTCACCCACCATGGTCTTAGGGCCAAGCTGGTAACTGAGAGGATTGCAGAGAAATGAAGTGCACAGAACCAGCCTTCCACTGCTAGAAGTATATTAAACAGGGTTCAGATGATGCTCAATTTGCATATTACATACCCACAGATCCCTGAATGTTAAACTTCCCCAGATTCACCCATCCTTTATCATCCTCTGTAGCAAAAGGCTGGAAGAAAAAATAATTCCCAAGTGCTTCCTTGCTTTTAGTATGTAGCTTCTCCTCAGTCAACCACCACATGTGTGTTTAAGACATGACAGTTGAGAATTATTTCTGCTGGAAGAACAGCCTCCACAGGCAACATTGTTTTCCACAGGGAACATGAAGTCTTCTCACAGTTCTCTGTTACCCACATATTGTCTGGAAGGGGACTTCAAATACTTGGACCTAACACGAAAAACAACACATCAACATTTACATTATCAAAATCCCAAATTCTGCATCTTGATGAAGATTTAAAAAGTAACAGAAACAGGGGGTTTCATTTTGTGTTAAATTCAGTGGGGGGGGGGTTCCTCCACAATTTTGTTTTGCATGGTCAAATTTTTTTTTCAAATATCTTTTTAAAAAATTATAATATATTTTACCCTTTTAAACAGGGAATTTACACTTCAGTCCTGTAAATACTTATATAAATCTAAACCATTAAAATAAGCCCTTCAACAGCTCCTAACTGAAAACTACTTCAAAATACTTTGAATTTTTATGATAATTCTGTCATAGCAATATTCAAGGACTTTGTCCCATATTACATTATTGGGTTCTTTGGTTACTTATGTCCAATGAATACTTTGAAGACAGATATTTATTGCAAGATAACAGTTCTCCTAATATATCAATTATGCAGAAATGTGAATAATATTAATTTTTCTGAAAACAATATAATCTGCAAAATACACCTTAACTACTTATACTTCATTAATTCCAAATGCTTAAGCCTTCGTAAACTAGAGCTGAATTTGACAATTGCTGTAAACAGTGGAATTAACAAGGATACCTCCATGAAATGGGCTGTGTGAAACTTCTGTTTCTCTAACGTTGTCAAGAATCCAAGCAATATATTTGCCCTTTTGGGCCAGATGCAGTGTCTGGCATTGTACTGAATTTCATAATTCAAGGAACTTTTGCCAATGTTGATTGTATTTACCTTGACAAATACAAAGCCATCCATAAACAGTGACTATGACTTCAAGACTGACTTCAAGAAATCCAATAGTCTGGAAGAGTAGTTCAGTCTTTTACATCTTTAATGATCAGTGTAGTAGTACAGAAACACTTTTTACTTATAAAACACCTTTTAGCTAGGATCTACAAAGTCTCTTACAAGTAAAGATTTGCCCTGGGGTGCTTTAAAATGCAAACTTCATATAGGGGATGATGTGCTGTTCTCTTTATACTTTAGTAGTTTCATAGTTTCAGCAATACCATGCAACAATTTAAAATATTACTTTTTGTATTGAATATGTGATGCAGAGAGTCTGATCTTTCATTCTTCCTCCCTGATAACACTTCCTCTGTTTTTAAAAAGCTGATAGATGTCTATGCAGGGAGTGTTTGCTATAGCCAAGCCATGCAGGTGATTAACCTTGGCATTGTCCCATGTCTCTCAGTGTAAAATTTTCACTGAGCAGATGTCAGGTAAATCATCCAGCCCACTTCACTTGATAGTACCTCTTTAACATGCTCTGCAATTATAATTTGTGCTGTTGAGCTTGGCCATTTTCCTTCTTCATTATTCATTTCTCCCCAAGGGTGGCAGTTTAACAGACATTCCCAGTGAGGTAGGCAGTTAAACGAGGCAGTGAGTTATCTCACTGACCATAGGGTTTCTCTCACAGCAACGACTGCAGCCTGGTGTCATCTTCTTTTCAGGAAGAAATCATCGTCCAACCTAGGCCACTTTGGAAGACTGATAGAGATGGTCCCTTCCCTGCAATTATTAAGCAGAAGGTTGGACAGAGTGGCCTATGTTTTGTGCTCCATTCTGTTGTTCCGGTGGCGTACCTATCCAGCCTCCAGAGACCCCAGCAGCAACGCTATGCAACAGTTGGCAGAAGGCACCAGAGGGATGCTCTGGCTTATGCAGGTCATCAGCCATCCACAGCTGCCCCACTGGACTTTGGTTTTGCCGTTTCCAAATCCCTGCAAACAGGTTGCAGAGAATGTCACAATTCCAAACCTCATTTTTTACATCGGGTACCTGCACATTTTGATTAGCATATTCTTTCCTCTTCCTGTAGTGCGAACAGTCAGCATGAGGCAGAACACAAAACTATACTTACCTTACCCCAGCTCAGATTCAGCTCCTGGCAACTCTGGGTCACTGACAGGGCCATGGTAGCTCTTTGCCCTTGTGCTTAGCTGGTCTTACTTTTCTGTGGGAAAGAGGCTTTCCTTCCCATTCTTCTCTTTTCCTTCCTCACCTTGGCTCTTTTAAATGATGTGGTCATTGAAAAAGTAGGTTTCTTACACAGCATGGGCAATCATACAGCTGACACTCTCAAAACACTGCCACCTTTAGGTTACCTCTTCATTGTGGCCTCATTTTTGCAATACCAAGATCCAAAATATTTTGAAATCTACTGATAGGCAAAACCAGCCTCCTGTTCATAGCAAGAAGAGAGACTACATTCTTGGGCAAGAAGGAGTGTTGACAGGGGTGTTGTTGCCATCATTCCCAATGCACACTGCAGTGAGGGGTTCTGGTGGGATGGTGAAATAGCATTAGGGTTCTCATACCTGTCCATATTTGAAAAGGAGTATTACATTGTGGTTCATTACGTGTTTTATCTGTGACTCCACAGGGTCACATAATAGCCCCATAATGTCAGCAGCTAGGATTATAAAGGGAAAATAGTTAATATACTTAGCAGGCTTCCTGAATCAAAGCCATCCTGGTCTGATAATAGCTATTTTGGCACAGCTTCACTTCTGTAGGAACATTTGAAGAGTCCCAGTTCTGTTTCAGCACAGAATAAAAACCAGTGTTAAGACCATCAAAGCTGCCCTTAAACAGAATGGTTTCCTTCTGAGAAGTGGGAAATAATATGCCAGACACAGATCCTGTGTACAATAAATGGATGTATGTGAACTGAAATTCAGAGTGTCATCTCCTTTAGGGTGGGATTCTGTATGTTTAGGAACCTGATACTGTGGCAGGATCAAGTGTATATAGATGTGGAATAGTCAAAATATAATTCAGTTTTAGTGAGGTATTTCAGATAGCCATAAAGAATGCATTTATCAGTGCATAAAGTGACCTTGATAACAGGGTCAGTGACTGAAAGTATAAGGAAAAGGGGAAGTAAAGAGGAAATTTAAGAGTTTACACAGAGTAAAGACAAAATCTTTTAAATATAAGCAAACATACACAAACCAAAAGATTAACAGGAAAAGTATGTAGCAGAGATCAAAATCTGTGTTCCTGTGATATAAACTGAAGGGAAGTTGCATTGAAGAATATCAAGATACAAATACAGTAGTGGCTAAGAAATCTTTAAATGTGTCATAGAATTATTTTTGTAACAACTGGTTCCATATTTGATTGACAAAATGTCATCGTGCATTTATTTATTTTGACAAAAATATTTTGGAGAATGACAATGTACTCACATAACCAGGAACAAAGATGAAAAAAGTTAAATAAGAAGGAATGGCAATTTCATGAACAGAAGAGTTAGGACCATCCTCAAAACTGGGTTCGAAACCATACTCTGTCATTAACTTCTTAAGCTTTCCTTTCGTAAAAAGTTCAGAGCAAAGTTTTTTGTTGTATTTTAATTCACACTACCTGTGAAAAAGATTGGTGTCCTTGTTGCTCATACCCAAAGGGAATTTCTCAGTGCAAATTAACTGTAATGGCAGTTTGCATCTGTCACCTTCCTTCTCCACTTCAAGGAGGAAGCAGACAACAAATTTTTTTTATACCAGCCTTCCAGCAATGGAAAGTCCTTTTAGGGGACACCAAACATAAGAGCTATTCTAAGATACTACTTGTCTGTGACTGTCCATGTAAATTAGTATGCTTCCTGATGTGCAACCATGTTCCTGATGTCTTCCTGTCACAGAATGAGTGACACACTTCACTCGTAAGAGAGAAGCAGCAATATGTTTATTGGTATAAAACAGCAATTTAAGGAAGTTTGATAGTAAATGCAACAGTGGTTTAACAAGAGTCAATGGCAAGTTACACTTGATTATTTGCTGCATAGAGAACAAGGTCAAACAAAGCTTTCCGAAAGACGCTTCTGTTTAGTCATGAGGTTCAGAAAGGACACCCTTGTGTTCTAAACTTCTCAGAGGGAAGTTTAGGTGCAGCTAGATCCAGACTTAGTCCTAGACTCAATCAATGGTTTATGTCTGAAGGATTATATATACACAATCAATGCTTTATACCACTTAGTTAAGATTTTAAACTTTAGCATGCTATTAATCACTTACTAAGACTGTTGCAGCAAAGAATCTCTCAGCCACAAGGAGTAACCTTGAGAGGCATCCCTACTCAAGGGGACATCCTGGCACACAGCCTGCTGCCCTGCAGGAGAGCTCAATGGGCACAGGGCTGTCCACTATTTAAGGAGTAAGATAATTGACTTACAGTCATTTTTGCATACTGACTACAGAACGGAGTTGCTTTCAAACTTGGCCTGAGTTGGACCTCGACCAGCAGTGTGGTTAGGTAGGCACAATGTTCAAATTAGCCCTTGGATATTGTGTTGTTATCTCTCTCTCCCTAACCCACTTTGAGTCACATCTAGCATCATGACCAGATGCATCCATTAGGACCACCACTAATGGTTACCACTTGAGAATTGTTACAGAAATAAAAGTTGGGGCAGGGGGCACACAGCACTTCCACAACTCTGCTGCAGAGATTTTATGATGAAGAAGAAAATGTCACTCTCTATGACTTTATCCCTTAATTATTTGCTTGTAATAAATAAGTTTTATTACAGACAGTAATATTCCCTTTCTTCCACCCTATCTATCTAGTTGATAAACTCATTGAGAGGGAAGAGCTTCCTTCTTCAAATATTCAAGGGCAATATGCTCAGGCACTGGTACAATTGAATTAAAGCCACAATGGAATTATACTGATTTATCTGAACTGGTGGTTTTGCCCTGAAGATTTTAAAGGAGCACATGCAGTTCCTGCTAGATCTCTGATCTCAAAGTGAGGAAGAAATTTGTTCTGCCCTGAAACAGATTTAGGAAGTACTGCCATCAGTTCAGACAAGCAGTGTGTTGAAAACTCTGTACTTTCCAGGCCTTTGATGTGTCTAATATCATCTTCTGCAGTCACCCTGCACCTCCTCACCTTGTTGCTTTCCATTTAGATTCTGAAAAGTTAGTAACTTTTGTTAAGATTTGTCAAGACAATCATGCAGTTACTAGACAGTGTCAGTTCCTATGCCTTTCCCCTACCCTGTTTTAGTTTCAGAGCAAGTGTACTGTCTATATACATTGGAAACTTAGATTAATCTCTCTGTTAGAATCATTGTTTGTCCATGAACTGTGTTACATGAAAGTAATTGAAACTTGGAGAAAGTTGTGGTTGTGAATACAGGAGAACGCTAATGAACCTCAGCTCCTTCTCAAGCATAAGCTCCCAGAAAAGTTATTCTCATTGAGAGAAAAGCTCACATTCAGATTAGGTTTTGGCTGAAGCTGATTGGTGTTTGGTTAGTGGAAATAGTTTATCTAAAATGAGAAATGACCTTAATATTAACTAAAGCTCAAACTAAATCTATTGTCAATTTTGAAAACTTTTGGTTCATGTGTGCATCGGTCCTTTTGTTATATATCCACACAGGAAAATACCAAAGGAGCAAAATAAAGACTGTTCTCATCAATTTAGTTCAAAGAACAGAAGAAATAGGAACTTTCAGATACATCAAGGAAATAAGTGATCAAAATTTCAAGGAATGAGGTCAGCAACATTTCAAATTCTGGTAAACAAAGTAGAAAACTATTCCACAAATGAGTTTCTGTTGCATTTTGGTTCATTATGACAAAATAAGTGATTTTCCTGAGATGTTCAGTGGGATTTGTTTACCAAGGTTCAGAGAAAGTCATTTTCTTTCAGGCAGAACTCTGAACTCCTGGATGCTTATCTGCATTCAGTTAAGCACTCAGAGGGTCATGTACTGCAAATGTAGCCCAAAACCTTAAAAAAAACCCAAAGAAGTCGATTAAATGTTCAAACAGTTCACCTGCTCTGTGTGACCCTACTTGAGCAGGAGGATACACAAGATGACCTCCAGAGGTCAGTTCCAACTTCAGCCATTCTGAGATTCTATGATTACTCTTTTAAATGCTAGTAACCTAAGCTCACCCTGGTCTTTAAAAAAAGGTACAGTATTTTGTCTTTTTTATTCAGATATTGGCACTGAAAATTAAGACGACTGTAATATAGCTATCTGGCAACTTCACTGGTGATATATTAATGTGTCTCATTATTTTGAAAGTTAAGGTGATATGTGCATCTGTGGGCTTCTAATTTTGTGTGCAAACCCTCAGTTTTTCTTTGTCGAAACACTTATGGATTGTTGAAGTTGCAGGACCATAAAGCAGCCTCAGAGTTGCTAAATCTGTTTGTCACATTTCTTCTTTGAGTGAAAATCCATGAAGGACAGGAGTGCCACCCTTCTCCCAACAGCCCTTCCAGGCAGTGTGGCTATGCAAGGAGTGTGTGAGCTGGAACCCCGGCCTCTGGTAGTATTTGGCCATCATTCAGATGGACTTCAGAGACCAAAGCCTTGGTGTCAGGGGGATATGGGTCTTAAGAAATAGCAAAACACACTTCTATCTCCCCTTTTTTTAGTAGGTTTCAATCATTTTAGGCTACAGGTCTAGGACTTCTATGTCCAGAAACCTCTCATCTTGACTACACATCATTGCCTTTCAAGCATGGCCAAAACCCAACTACTCATTTAGGTTCACTGTGGGTTCACAGAGTTTGAGTCCAGCTATATTGACCAGTAGAGTTGAGGAAATGTTCAAGGCACAGCAGCAATGAATGACTGAAGACTTGAACTCTGTTATCCCTCAGCGTAGGCCTAAATATGCCATGCCTGCATTGTGAGTGGGGAGATACAGGCACAGGTTAACCTCTTCAGTAGGTTCTTCTGCCATGTTATCTCAAAAGCCAAAGCTCAGTAGACAAAACATATCTTGGGTGGCTCTAAGCAGGTATGAAACAAGGTACGATGTGTGTTATTGACAAGTGCAATGTGAAAATCATCACTGTTGTAATACAGGCAAATGAGGCACAGAATTTGGATATTAAGTGTTCTTCTCCATAAGTATCAATTAGAATAGTGTGTCCAACCTAACCTCATGCCTGCTGCTAGTGATAGCATAGAGATAGCCCCTGCAAGCATTGATGAGTGTACTCATTCATGTCTCATTTCCATGCAAAAGTGTCTCAATATCTTTGTATGATAGTATCAGTTGCAACTGTGCACCTTTCCACTGTTAGAGAGCTGTCAACACTGGCTAACTGAAACAAAGACAAACAAGCAGAAAGATTTCAGCAGTCAAAACACTAACAGCAAATGTGCGAGAACCCATCATTGCAATGCATTTGCAGAGAAACAGTGACTTCCATAGGATAATTTAGGGGATACCTACCAGAACTGTGCTGTTAAATATTTTCTGGAGTTTATGTGTATGGATTTTATTATAACTGACAGCCTCTACTGCTCCTACTAAGTTCTTGGTTTAAGACTTCCTTGAAACAGTCATATATGAACAAAATGCCTCTCATCCTAAGCCAGAGAAAAAGAGACCAAAGAATTATGGGCCCAGCTCAAACAGTGGACACATGGAAGAATCACAAATATATGTATTTTGTAATAAGACTGTCCTAACTTTAACTTTGGTATATTTTTCCTGATAAAGTATTCACACTAGAAAAGCACGCAAGTATTTCTGTGCAGAGTCAAATACACACACACTATAGGCATGTATAGGTGCATATATATGTGCACACAGACATACATAACTTGAGTTATGAGGTATGAAACCTGGCTCACCACTGCTTTATTTCAGTGTTATGCTGTTGCAAGATAATTTACTTTCCTGTAGGCCAATACAGAAGTGGATTAATATAGAAAGCACCTATATGCTGTGTGTTACAGGTACAGAGGAAGGGCACAGCGGTCATGGCGTTCACTTCAGGAGTCTGATATCTGTCTGCCAGTCCTAGGTTTTCGCTAGGAATTCTGCACCATGATTCCCGTGAGAGCACTCATGGCACTGACAGGTATTCACAACACATGGCAGAGCAGCAGTTAGTGCGAGGAGGTAGGAGTCACTGTACCTAACACTGATACAGTAGTCATAGGCTGTAGACTATGGGAGCAGCAGACGTTTATTTCCTGTATGGTCTCTGTCAAAAGACAGTTCAGATGTTGAAGTGTGTTGGTCAGAAAAAGGGATCCACATTGCTCTCCTTATCAGCAGGCTGAGGCAGGAATAACTTCACCTGGGGGTTACGGGAGTTCCCCCTTCTCTCAATATCTCCTACCTTTTACACAGCTGAAAAGTCTGGAGTTTAATGGCAAAGAATTTTAATCAAACTGCTTAATCTGCAGAACCACTGAAGAGAAACTGCAGTAATAGAGTTAGAGAATAGAATTGCTGCCGGGAAAAAGAAAACAGTTTTTAAAAAGAGAAACACTAGGAGTGGAAAAACAGCTTTGGAGGGAACTATGTTGCACTGACCGGCCCTCCCTTGCCAGATTTTAGCAATTCAATTAGAAGTCTTTACAGGTTTAGCAGCTGGTTGTTGAAAATACACCTCCATCCTACAATGCCTGCTGTTGACACATAATATCTGGTTCTGTATAATCAGGATTTCTCTGTGGCTCAGAGGGCAAGAGAGCCTGAGGCTCTCACATCTGCTGAAGAGCACTCGAGGTTTTAAAAGTGAAGCATGGATAATCCATGGAGAGAAATGGTGAACACCAGCATCTAGTAGCGGTAGGGGAGAAGGGAAACAATCATGCATAGGAATTAGAACTAAAGGGACTTGCCCCCGGAGGAGAAGCTGTCTCGCAGGACATATGGTTGAGCTTCTGGGGTAAAGAAGTTCCAATTTTTGCTTTTTTAGCCTTTGAAATGTGCTGCATGGAACTGCAGGGAGGCAGGTGAGAAGGAGGCAAGGGGGGAGGCTGGGGTTTGGGACTGAAGCGATTGACTAAACCAACAGATGGTCAACTTGCAATGTTTTCCTCAAGCAAATTCCCATAGAGGAGAATTTAGCTTCAGTTTGAACAATAATAAAAAAGTGTTATGAATTGAAGTCTGATTTGGGCAGGGGAGAGGGGTATTATTTGTCTCTTAAGTACCTGGAGAGTCTATCTATGCTGATAAAACTGACATTTCTCAAGTGGCAATGTGGCTAGAGATCTGTTTGTTTTTCACAGAGACAGCAAGAAGTCAGGCACCAGGATTTAGTTCAGTATATGAATTTTTCATTTGTGAGCCATGGCAGAGCTCTCAATTTCAATTTACTATACTTTAATTTTAAATGTAACAGTTAAATGTCCCAGAAAATCAAAATGGAACCTTATATTTCACCCAGTTTTCACTGGGAAATCTAGTTTTCTTGAAAAAGGCTCCATATTTGCAAAAACAGAATATGAGAGATGATGACTAGGAATCAGGCTTTGGAAACATCGTGAAAAATAGTCAGATGCATGTTGCATGGCTAGGGCTTTGCAGAGAACTGCTTACATTGCTGTTAAAATTCCTCTAACCCATCCTGGGTTACCCTGACTTTCACCAGTTCCCTTAACTTGGCTGCAAAATGTGTAAATTTAAACCCATCTACCTCATGCAGTTACAGAAGAGCTTTCAGAATTGATCAGAAGTGATTTTCTAAACTGTAATATATAGTGATATTCCACACTTTCATCACTAAGAGCAACTAAAACAAAACCACAAAAGCACAGTTGTACTGACTTTCCAATTACACAAACAATGAAGGGGGGCAGAAGCAAGACAGACAAATGCTTCCAATATGAAATTGGGAAACCCAAGAGGATAGAAACATGAATGAAAGGCCAATACTAATTTAGGAAATGAAGGATTTTTGATGTCATTTCATTGCGCAGTTTGGTAATGTTTGAAAGTACAGTAGCTGCAGCCTGCTGGTGGAAGAAAATAAAAGCAAAATACTAATTATAGTTTACTCTGTGACCAATTTCTTCAGTCATATGTGATCTGGTTTCCCTGATCTGATGTCTTATATTTCATCACTAAAAAATGAAAGATCACCTTCCAGTGTCTCAGATGGCTCTGCTAGAGGGCAGCCCTGTGGGGTATCCTTGTGCCTTATCTGGTGCCATTCATTTCCACTATTAACAAGCAGCATGAAACTGTGGGCCAGCATGAAACACTTCAGAGTTTTGTAAAGGCCAAATTTAGGCAGAGAAAAAAAAAAAAAAGGGGGGGGGGGGGGGAGAGGTAAAAAAACACATAATAAACATAATAAATTTCTGTCAAATGCAAAAGGTCACTGTAATTAAACCAAAACCTATGAGTACATACACATGGAGCCTCTGCTGGCATCAGACCCCAACTTATGGGGGAGATATCTATTGTTCGTTGGCAGAGAAGACACATATGGCAATGTTTTCCAAAACTCTACTTTCCATTCTATGTTGGCACAACATCCAAAAGAAACATTTGAGCCTAAATTAGCTGGCTATTCTTCCTAATAACTTCTGTGATCAATGCAAAGAGGTAAGGTCCTCCAGACAGAAACTCCGAGGAAGAGCCTAATTCATGTGCTCAAAGTCACCTCGCAGAGGCTCCTCTTCCCCTTGGCTCTAGAGATGACCAGAGACACGTGACTGGCAGTGGGAGCAATGAATCCCCCTCCTCCCTATTCATGTCTCTCTGCTCATGTATTACCATAGTTTCTCAGGAAACACCGCTATTGCAGGGTTAACTCAGGCTACCAAAGATGGAGACATGCAATTAAAAGCAATAAAATCTCTGTGTCTTATTGAGTTACAGCTCATCAACTGATTAGAGGTAAGTTGTTAAGCTTCAGTAACTCAATTGCTTCCAGTCATGTGCATGTACCCTTAGAGGCAGCTTGATTCCTCTGGAGCTGGCCTCCCTTGGGCAAACACGGTCACGCCGCAAACATTGAAGCTGTGGTGGAAGACCGGCTAGTGAGACACTCTGTGCAGGGATTAGCAGCAAGTGGCTGAATTCCCCCTTATTGGTACGACAATAAGCATTACTTAACCTTTAGCTGGGGCCGGTGACAAACCAGCTAATCCAGCTCTGTTGCAGAATGTCAGACTGGGCGCCAGCTGCTAGCAAGCCTCCACACCCAGGCAAGCAAGACACCAGGCACTTCAGCTCATCCACCAGCACAGGTGTAAAACGCAGCAAAGGTGTCTAAATCATTGTGTCATTCAAGTCACAGACTGCTTTGCATGTGCAGGTCAGCTGGGAACGATACTGGAGTTACACCTTGTGCTAATGTTTCACTGAGGACAAGCCCTCCTCAGAAAAACGTTACACTGCAGTGACATACAGCTTCTTAACACTCAAAAGAGAGCACCCGCGGGATTTTTAATGCAGTTTAATTCACTCCATTAACTGATTCACTTTGCCTTTACTGCACACACACACACACCACCCCCCCCAGGTAGCCAAGCCTGCAGCGAGGGTTAGCACACCATCAGCTACCTGACTGCGGTGGCAGAGATGAGAAGAAACACTTTTGATATCTGAAAGGTGGCATGTATTTTGCCACAGAACTCTCTCATCCAAATAATCCAAGATAATTCAAATAAGGCAAGGTAGCTGGAACATTTAATTTCATCAGCTTTCTTTTTCTGTGGTTGTTGTTAAAACAGATATTCCAGTTGCACAGGTGTTTGTGTGCAATCAAAACCAACATGTTGGTTCTGATCACCATGCTGTTAGGCTCCATTTCCACACTGAAACAAGATTTTCACCTTTATTTCCCCCAGTATTAAATTAACAACAGCAAATAAAGACAGCACTACTATAATTTATCACAGGTTATTTTGATGAAAATGAAAACTGGACACAGTTAAGAAAATGTGTTAACCAGGATGTCAGCAAAAATCCCTGGCCCAAGATTATTAAATGAAAACAAGTGAATTTCTGAGTTCACGCAGAAAGATGTGGTGTCTTTCTAAAATGCACATCTCTTCAAAATGCCCCTTCCCTGGCACACTGCAGGAAGAGTGCCTGCATGGATGTGCCTGCATGGATGTTCTCTATATCTTCAGCGAGCCATGTGAGAGTCCTGGCAAAGATGCTCCTTCCATTTTTTTCTGTGAAAAAATAATTAGACAGTTGGAGAGAAGAGAGAAATCTAAAAACTTCTGACAGAAATTTTTCCTTAAATTTCTAGAATCTCAATGAAATACAAGTAAATAAATACACCACCCCCACCCTCCCAAAAAAAATCCAACAAATCAAGGTGTTTTTTCTATAACACCAGTTACAGAAATTTCAAATAGAACATTTCAAACAAAGCCTTTCTTTTAAATCTAAAAAAAAAAAAACAACCCAATGCTGATATTGCTAATTTTCAGGATTGCACAAATTTTTAAGCATCAAATACATCAGCTTTTTGAGATTAATAAACTTCTCTTTGATCAAAAGCGTAAATATTTTGTCCAATATTTTCAAATTGAGATTCTTTTCCACTTTCTTTGATGTGAGAATAGTTGAGATGTCAAAATTTCAATAGTGTGGGTTCAAAACAAACTCATATTTCCTACAGGAAGACCATTTAATTTTCCACATTTCTCTGACTGAAAATCTATCCAGACCAATGTGTATTTTTATAGCATGCAAGCATTGAAGTACCTGAATACCCTTCTGTCCTATTAAGACATGGTTTATGTTCTGTGTAAGCAAAGCCTCTTCACCTCCATCCTTCAGCTTTCCTCAGAGCCCATACTCTCAAGGAAAAAAAATTCTCAGAGATATAGTAAGCCAACAGTAATAATATTACGTCAAGCCTCAGTATAAGACTGGAAAGATAAATGGACTACTACCTAGATTACTTGTTCTTAGTTGAAATTATTAACAACCTGAAGAAGTCAAGAGGCCAAAGGGAAATGATGAGTTGGCAAAATAAGCTGATGGCAGTGGTTAAGTTAGGCTTTGTCGCAACGGAGGGAAGACACAGTCACTCAATATGAGTGATCAGCAGACTTCCCTCCGTCGCGACAAGCCATGACAGAATAGGTAGGGTTCCAAAGTACTCCTAAAGAATTATATTAACATACCAAGGTGTTAAACATGGGCACACCTGAAACTACCTGTGTACATTGATAGGCTTTGAAATCAAAGTAACCTTTCCAGGGAAAGAAAATAACAATTAAGGACCTCTAGTTAATCAGAAACAATACACTGAAGAGGGAGGAAGTGAATAAAAAAGAATGTGAAGTGTCTCATCCAGAGTGGCTTCAGCCCTCTTGTTTTTGGTTTCGGTTGTCTTGTCTTTGGGAAAGACAAGACAGAAATGGGGAAGTCTAAAGGCACTGATGGCAAACATCAATATAAGACATTGAAGAGGTTAGGAGAGTCTACTCCAAGAAGAAGGGAGTTGCATCAATCATGATAGAGTTATAAAAACAAATGAATTGCATAGATAAGGCCAAACAGAGATGTCTGTTTACCTTGAGTCCAATGATACAGGATACATTAATAGGCAGCAAATGTACAACAGGGGAAAACAAATACAGTTTCATGCAACATTTAATTAAATTGGATCTTCTCACTGCAAGAAAAATTTACTGACACTAAAAGCTTGGCAAGATTTACAAAAAGATTGTATTTGTATGAATTACATGGAGTATACATTCCTATGTTTTATAAATTGGTTGATTACAGAAGATACATTATTGGTAAATGAGGTACGTGGCTGGAAACCTGGGGCTTGATCCCATTATCAGTAAAGTATGTGTAGAGCTTTTAGGACAGGAAGAATTTCAAGCCCCTATCCTGCTATGACCCCACTACTATAAATGTCAAGAGTACTTTGTTACTGACTTTAAATGATAACAGAATAAAGCAAATTCTAGGCAATTTTTGGAAGTCTCTTCAATTCTCACTCTGAAACATTCAATGACAACCAAGCTGGCAGAGAAATTATTTACCACTTCCAGTATGCACCAAAGACCAGCTAAACACTTTACTTCTCATCTTTATTCCTTCAGTACAATCCACCTCAGCAGTATGAGGACCCTCAGTCTATAACACTAACTGACAAGAAAGGAAATAAAATTGTTCAACCCAGTTTGCTATTGTTGATTCTCTAGCACATCTCCTACCATGACAGTTAGAAGATAAGCCACCAGTAACAAATCAGCAGTCATACATAAAAAGCAATACTAGGTTTGCACTGGAGACAAAATGATCTTAACAACCCTTAACAAGTTCTGTTTTACACAATATAAAAATAATAATATATAAAGAAGCAGAAGGTGAGCAGTATAATGATCAACAACCCTATTCTGCAATATGCCCTATTATATCTTACAGTTTCACAAGGCCCCAATCTCAAAACTATTGAAACACAGTAGAGAAAAACCTTCTGACTTTAGTAAGCTTGTATTCAGCTCCAGAAATAAATTTAATTTATGACATAACCTTTTCATTTGATCAGAAAGCCAGTTTTCTATGTTCCTTTACCAATCTCAGGTACCATTCATTAGCATTTCTAGACACTTATACTCTATAAATATAGTTTGGGGAAGCTAGGGATAAATGCTTGGAGAACATCTACTAGTCTGGAGAATATTTACCAACGGAAATTTTTGCTGCAGTGAGTTAACTCAGCTGTTATGTGTCCAGTGGTATCGTGTAGTATTGTCCCATATTGAATTTGCATAAAGCAAAGAGTTAATAAAACGTGAAAATCATCCTATCCTTTTTTCCAGAATACTTACTGTTTTGTAGGAAGTTTTTTCTTTTCCACATCTGACCTCAAGCAAGGAAGTGCTCTCCAAAAGGTTTGTGGTGTTCTGCCACTCTTCATTCTTATACTGGGTTTTCTCTTGTTTTACTTCTTAGCTTCTGGAAATTTAGTCTTTGTACCCAAGTGCATTTTTTAATAATAAATAAATTTAGACTGGGATAAATTCCCCAAATGAAGCTGGTGAAGGAAGAGAGCTTTTATCTCTTGTGATATACTTCTGACAAAATATAATTAAAATATTTTCATGCTGGCTTGCCTGCTCTGTCTGCCTTTCATGAATGATGAAGTCTATCAAGCTATTATTTGTCTACACATTGTGTGAGGAAGGATTAAGCCACTGAAGTGTTCAATATCAGTAAATGATCTGGAACTCCATAAAAACATCAATTATTGTGCAGTTGAAGATGTCTTAGTGCTCTCTCAGGAAGCTGGAGTTTTATCTTCATTCCTCTGGTGATGGACTGTGGGAATGACAGTCTCCAGAGAGAGAGACATGACAAAGAGAGCATGTACAACTAAAATGTAAGCTATGGGACTGTGCAGAAGAGAGGTGATTTTCTGTTATTTATTCGGATATACTGCAAGAAAAATGGAACCTAAGGCAGTGCAGAAAAAATTGCCCTACTTACACCTCTGAAAAGTTGGGCTTCTCTGCCTAAGACCCTTCATTTTGGGCTGATACAACATCAAATCATTTATATTGGAAAGAGCCTTTAAGATCATTGACTCTGTTAACCTAGCACTGCCAAATTCACCACTAAACTATGTCTTTAAGCACCACTTCCACATGCCTTTTAAATACCTCTAGGGATGGTGACTCATCCACTTCCCTGGGCAGCCTGTTCCAATGCTTGACAGTGGTACCATGTCCTGGGGTCACACACTCTTTGATATTTTTGATGTAGTAACCAAAAATTGTAACTAATTTGAATGTAGTTGTGTTTGGCTGAGTGGTAGGCAGTCTGGAAACCCACTGAGTGGGGGATGGAGCCCAGCTCAAACCCATACTGGTGCTTTTTAATTTTTTAGCTCATAGGACTCTACTAGTTTTAATGCAGCTCTGCCTATTTACAGCCAAAGAGGATCTGAAAATCACGCGGGCAGATGTATCACTAACTTCTCTCTGATGTCTCAGCATCATGGCTTTCAGACCTGGTGGTACAGGAATGGTACACTTCATATGCAGCTGGGGACATACCACAGTCTTCACCTTTAAGGCTCTCCACCATTTCCAAAGTCTTTTCTCTAAGTATAAGAAGAGTTTGAACTAAAACAACTAATATATTTGTTTCTGCTGGGAATTGCATATAGGCCTCAATGTAATTATAACATAAAAAAAAAAAAAAATACTGGTGACCTTAAAATACACAACAAAGTAACAGAGGACATCTTAAAAATAATTCCAACTCATTAAAAGCATCACTCAGCTAATGAATGATTCGTATTGCTCAGGGTGTCAAATGTTACCTCAAGTTATAGATTGGGCATATTCTTCCACCACTCCTACTAACCGCAATTATGTCAGTGTAAGCACCTTCAGCTACAAAAGCCAGTACGTTATCCCCTCCAAGCCTTCCTGCCTCATCCTCAGAGTAGGACTAAGCTAAGGTCTCTAGAGCACACAAGGGTGCAGGGAGAGAGAGTACATTTTTTCAAGAAAGCAGCATCTTTGGGAGATCTAATGCTCTAACAAGGGCTGAAAGATGTGCATGGTCAGGAGTGATCCTCAGCATGCCCCGTGCTATCCAGATAGTGTTGGACTGTAGGAACATAGGACTTGCCCAGTGAGTTTCTAATCCTCTCTGTGTCAGTGTCTGATAGTGCTTCAAATAATCTTATCAGAGATATCAGAAGCTCCCTAAACAAATACCAGAATTAATAGCTGTTACTAGGAAAAAAATAAAAGATCTGTGCAAGTCAGACTGGTTAGAAATCGTCCTAACCTGAAATCCAGCCACAGGTGAGTTAGGATGCCATCTCCCCCTGCACCTTGCAATCTTATACTATGAATATTTTATTTATACTTGTTTTTAGCACATACATTCACTCCTTTTTAAATGATGCTGAGTCATTGATCACAAACCTCTCTTGTGGCAGTGAGCTCTGTATCTACCTGTGCAGTACATGAAAGTCCATCTCCTTGTACAAGACTTGTATCTGTGGAATTTCAGATTTCTTTGAAGTCCCCCTGTCTGAGAGGCATGCAGCAAGATCAACACCCAGTTTAACCTCCATGTGACACAGACTGCTTCTCATGTGATCACTGCATTCCCTCCTTTTTTTCCTCCAAGGTAGACAGTGGCAGTTTGATGTCTCAGTAGGTCAACTAAATAAACCCTGGTAGAGACAGCAAAGATGAAAGACTTTTCTATTTGCAATGTTCAGAGAAAAGAACCTTAACTTAGTGTAGCCATTATACAAGTTGGAAACAATTGCTTAAAGTACTTTGTGGTGAATGCTGAAATGAAGCTTTTATTTCCCTTGTAGTTAAATTGCTTCTTTAATTATTTATTTACTCATTCACTTGTTGGACAACAGGGAGCAGTTAAGCTAACTTTTCAGATAATGAAAACCATAATTGAACCAGGATATGAAAAGTATGTTGTATTTGGATCTTTTCTAGCAGTGAATTTTTCATGACTCAACAGAAAAACAATGAGAAGGAAAGCTTCTTCTATAGTAAAGAACAAAAAGCCTCTGCTTGCTGTAGTGCCAGGATTAGAAGATGTAATATTACAGAGTTGTAGAAGTATCTGCTTTAGGATTTCAGATAAGCTAAATGGTTCAATTTGTGTTTCTAAAATCTATTAACCAGAGAAGTTTATTGACCTTTCTAGAGCTGGGCATCGTTTAGTTTCATTAAGTACTGAAACTCAAGGCACTCTTTCTTCATGTCAAAAGATCGAAGAGGGCAAAGTCAGTTTGGTGCTTATTAAAATAGATACCGAACTGCTATCACAGCTGCCATCACTGCATTCACTGACCTTTTGCCTCAGGTTGACTCAGGGTGAGAAATTGAGCAACTTCTTTCATAGAAATTTCCACTATTATTTTCGACAGCAATGTGCTTGAATTTTTCTCATTTCTTTGTTCCCCCTTCCCTTACAAAACACACAAATATACCCTTTTCTATCCCTGGTGAATGTTACCACACTAGTGCAGTGCTGGCAGATTTACACTGCTCAGTTTACTAAGAGGTAAACTCCCATTATCTTGTATCTGCCGTCAACTACGTTACCACTGCACACTGCTTAGTTAGACTATACCATAGCTTTTATTCCCCACCCTGAATCCCTCTGCCATTGCTCTGGCATCTCAAATAAACAACGCAGAGCTGCCTGACATGCCAAGGCAATGCATTTGAGGAATGTCCGGTGGCAGTCCCCTACTCCATAGCAACAAAATAAAAAGTCAAAAGAAAAAATAATGGGGCAACACTTGCAGTTTTATGACACAGTTTATTTGTCATGAGCTGGCCACTGCTGGATCTCTCCACCCCCAAGAGCGCACGAGTGCATGCAGATTTGACTTGTAACTCAGCACAAGATGAATGGGCAGCATTAGGGGAATGACACTTGCAGCTGAACATAATAAAAAGTATCTCACAAGGGAGGCTGGCTGGTCAGTTTTATTGCCATGCTGTTTACTCCACTCATTTCAAGGTATTTATAACACACTTAATTGACTGCCATTTTTCTCCATATGAGTTTGCACAGTAAGTTGTGGAGGGGGGATGAAACAAAGATGAGATACTGAAACACGCCCTAAGATTAAACTGAATAACAGAGACTAAATGGCACAGTTCACTCCTTGGCATGATGGGGATTCATGATTCACATCCTTGGGCACCTGGATGGGGGGCTTGGGTTAAAGGTCTAAGACAGAGCATATAGAAAGACTTCAAGAGGCTAATTCAGAGCTCTGAAGACCCAAATCATAGTGAAAGAACCTCTGCCTTCATTCATTGCAGAGCTTAAGATGAGGATGATAACTTAGGTTTCACAATTAAACATCAACTGCTATAGTTACGAAAACACTCTCTATTCTTCTTTTGTCCTGCAGTAATTAACTGGCAAATCAGTAACTATCACTAGCAGCTGGGTACTGAACTGCACACTGACACAACAAGGCCCTTATACTTTTGTTATGATACCATTCCACCTGCATGGCTTTCATTCTTATCCATGGACAAGGACTTTTTCCTATTTTATCCCCTCTTTGACTGTCACATTTTCTCACTCCTTATTTCTTTACTTCCTACAACTTGGTTGCATAATCCTGGAGTGGAGAATCCTGAGTAGGCTCATGAAATTTCAGAAGAGGGAAATGCTCATCTCTCACCCTTCACAAGGCTGAAAATATCAGTGAAGGTTGTTATCATAACCATTACAGTCAATGAGAAGTGATTTCAAAGTATGAACGTAGTAGGCTCAGTCCTACTTACCCACAGAGGCGAAATCTCCTCTAAGCTGATATATGTCACACAGATCACTTGCAATGTCCTGCCCTGTACAGTCGTCTCTATTTCCAACTAGGTTTGAAAGTAATTTTAATTGCAGTTTATAAGACTCCGTATACAGTTCTGAGGAACAAAAAAGCAAGTCAACAGAACTATGAGCTGACCAGATCAGGCCAGAGTTCGGAAGCCTTAGACGCTTGTCAAATGCTCTCCAAATGTCAACCCCCCAGTAGACCTTATTCTATTATCAATCTGTTTCCAGTTTTATCCTGGAAATGTCTTATAAGCCAATCATGCCATTGACAGTAATAGTGAACGTGAGTTATCACTCCATGGATTTTTCTGAAGACAGGCATCACTCCATTTCTTAAAAAGATGACTCCTGTTTGCAGGCATGTGATGAACACAGCACATTACACTTTTCTGGGACAATCCAGGATGGATTCTTTCCTGTTAACTCTGAAGTTCACCACACCGAAAAAAATGAGACCAGAATGGCCAAAAATCTCTGTTGTGGTTGCTTGTGTCCCTTGGAAATGCACTAAACAGAATTACCCTGCCCATTCTTGTGCACAGTGTATCATCATCAGTATTTTCATGAAAAAAGAAACTGTTGTTACTGGCAACACAGGTTTGCATTTTTATTCTTTTCCTCAAGGGGTCTCTGATGCAGTTTCTGTTCTTTCTAAAGTTGCTGTTACTCTGGGTCCCAATAACAAGAACAGGGCAATCTGTGTAACAGTCATGTGAAGCTGCTAAAGAAGTACCTGGATAGCCGTGGTTCAGCTGCTTCTTCTCAGGCAAATTTTCCTTCACTTTCTTGGGTGCTTTATTGTCAAGAAGGAATATGAATACTAATAACAACTCTTCCATACACAATTTGGGCCACTCAGACACAAGGGGGTTCAGGAAAGCATAGAAGTGTTAATTTGTGAAGTGAAAGAACCAGTGTTACTATTAACTGGCACGTTCTTTGCAGAAAGCTGCTCAGGTTCCTATAGAATATTATCAGATATGCCAGGACAAGAAAATAATGAAGTTATACTACTCTGGGTACCCATACCTTGGCTTCTTTTACAGGATTCAAATTAGTTACCATAATGTACAGTTTCTTGCAAGGAATGTGATAATTGTAACTTTCTTTAAAGCTGTGAGCTTCTTCATTTAAGGTATACTTGAAAGTGGTGTTTCAAGTATTTATGATGTTGTTAAGGAATGAAATAATCCAAGTGTCATAAAGGAGATTTTAGACCATGAGTTTAGCAAGTTTTATGAGCAACAATCAAATATTTTCAGGTTATGTAAAACAAAGTGGTGAATATCTGGAGCAATTCTTGAGACCCTGAGAACATATAAAATGTGAATACGCATAGAAAGAATAGGATCTGTGGTAGTCATAGACTGTTCATGGTAAAGAGCACTTCAATTGCTTCAACTCCTTCTGACATATCAAGTAGTAAAGAGCATGAATGCTAGACAATGAAATTGTTGAGGCATCTCAGCTGGTAGACTCCCAGCAGAGGCTGGCAGACTGCTGAGTAACAGCAGAAGAGCAAGGCATGGTAAACCCTCTGCTCACACAATACCAGACAGGCCAGAAGAGGTGGCAGGAGGAAAGAGCCAAGTAGTTTTCTACTAGGCACCTGTTAATTGATGTGACAAAGATCTAAGGGAGTAATCAGAGAACACCACTTGCACTGCTGAGTGCTGCTGCCACGTGCTTGCAGATAACTGAGGGGTTACAGGTGACAGATTCCTTCAGATATCTGGTACCTCAGTTGACTTGTTTCAGTAACAGGTGGAAAGTGTGTTTGAACAGGGTTGGCATGATCTGAGAGCTCAGCAAATTTGGGACACAAGTATCATTTTGCAAAAAGCTACCTTTGTTCACTGGGGCACCACTAACGGTGGAGGACTGGAACTGGAGACACAGCATTGAACAGTTACAAGTGACAGACTGGAGCACTTGCTGCTAGAGTCTTTCTCTGGACTTGGAGAACTCCTCATAAAGTTTGTACAAATATTTGCAGGAGGAACAGCCAAATGTAGGGGGCTTGCTCTGAAACCAAAGAATGTTAGCCATTTGACAAGATATTTCTTAAACACCTTCAAAGCACCACAGCCCTTCAGGTTTCAGAACTGTCACTTTTATTTCCTGAATGTCTACAAAATTGGAGGTAAGGATTAACAGGAAAAGCAAATAACAGGCAGAATGCATTTCTGAAGTTTGTTTCAGAACGAAAGATATTTCCTCTGAGTAGAAAAAATGAACATCAAAAAAAGCGCCACTTTGTAAGCTGCCCTGTGGAGTCATCAAAACCTAAATAACTTATCTTTGCTAATATCCAGGGAGGATGGCAAACAACAGAACAGAAAGAACCAGTGCACAGCTTAGTGGATACTAACAATGGAACACACTGTGATGTGCATCAAACAGTCTTTAGGGAAGAAAATGTGTTTGGAATATTTTCAGCAGTTTTATTTCAAATGTCATCAGAGGACCAGTTAGCGAAATGGATGAATTAATGAGTCAGAATGTATAGACATTCATGGGAGTTCTTCTGTAACTGGATTTACTGATCTTTTAAAGCAAAAGATAGGTGGTTATGGTGACACGGTCTACTTGGTATCCATGTTAAAAACTACCAAACCACTGCTGTCAAAACATATTCTAATGGATTCCTTGAGATTCCTTCAGTTGTTTCTGATCTTCTCCTTCTGTGTTGTGCATTATGCTTTCCAATATCTTTGCTAAAGTATAGCAAATGTGAATAAGTAATGATGAAAACAGGTTTTGCAAGCATCATACTAGGTGTAGAGCTAGGGGTTTGTTGCATGAATACCAGGTGGTCTCCCAACACCAATTCCTACACAATTAAGTTTTGATCTAGGGTTACTCTGGTCGTCAGCATAAACATATAGGAACACCGCATAAAACAACATCCCTGTGTATGTCTGCATGTGGCCTGACTAAAAGATGTGCAGACAGGCTTGATTCCAGAAATTATTTATTCATTAAATTAAATTAAATCGATTATCTTAATCATTTTAGCACAAGGTAAGGGTATGGCATATTTTTTATTTTATTTTTTGGAGTGAGGGAATTAAGAATTTGTTCATCTGTGCAACTACCATCCATCACCTTGCTATGATCAGGAATAGCAGCATACCCTGCCTGCTGTACAAACTGCCCATAAGTCAATAACGCAGCTTTAAAATCTATTTTATAGCTGTCTCTCACTCTGAATTTTCTTTCCTAATTCTTTCTCTTTGTGTGTCACAGATACACAGCTTTCAGCTCTGGTTTACTGTACCTTTCCTTGTTGCCCTGGTTTGGTTTTTTTTTTTTTTCTGTTATATTCCTATTTTGTCCTTCTACTGTCTAGCATATTCCTTATAATTTCTTTCATTTTTATCCTAAGATTACTGCTCTTTACCATACCTGTGCTTCCCTCCTCTGAACAGTTCAAGCTCCTCGCTGCAGTTTCACGTCTGGTAATGAATCATCCCAAATTATCTCTGCCCTATGGAGGCACAATCATTCCTCACATTCTTTCCATCATGTTACTGGCTCCATCTTTCACACCACTCTCTGATCACCAGCTGCTGTTTGACACATGCACTGTGCATAGTAGCAGTATTTTGTCAGGAAAACAATACACAAATACTTCACCAAAATATGGTTAAGAAATAAATTCCAATATATATTAAACAATAACTGAATATGATTTATGAGCAAATAATTCAGTGATAAAAGTACATGGGCGAAACAAGAAAGATGAGCACATGATCCTGTAGGAAAGAAAGTCACCAATGCAAACTGTAGAAAGTTACTCCTTCCACAGTACCTGCCCTGGAAGAGAGATAATTTTCTCAAAATAAATGAGAAATGATAAATCAGACACCCTATAGCAAACAGGAACAGTGATTTTTAGAGGTGTTAAGCCTGTAATTCTCTTCTGGGATGGGAGACTCTATGATGTGATTCACTTGCATTGTGGCTGAAGAGAGACCACCTTTAGGGTTGTTTTCCACCTTTGGAAGGATGCAGCTCTTCTGGAAACAATGATCTTTAGGACTGGAATAGTGACATGTTATAATGTACTGACTATAACATTCAAATTGGCAGCATTTGTACAACATCCACCCATTGCCTCAGTGCTTTTTCTTTTTTCCTCTTCATATGAACAACTCGGCCAATTTCAAAACTCTTTAGTGAAATACAAGATTAAGCTAAAAGCATGTTTGCAATTTTTACAGGGGCTGAAAGTCCAGTAGAAAGGTTCTAAGAAGAAACTGTTTTAAAACACCTGTATACCATACAGACTTACCTGTGAATACACAATAACACAAAAAAATACATAAATCCATGTTTTCATTAGAGCTATCTTATGGAGCACTCATGAAAACTGCAATGGAAAGGCCTGTATGAAGTAATGAGGTAAAGTATTTTCTGGATGAGTCATGAGCTGACCTCCTAAAACACCACCTGAGACGTGCTGTCATCAGGGAGAAAAATCTTCCCTGGATTTGTGCGCCTGTGTCATTAAAATAATATTCAAATAGTTCCTCAAAATGAAACCTTGATAATTAGCTAGCCTACTTCTGTAAATACACAGAAGTAATCTTTTCTCAGTATTCAGGATGAGCTGAGTGTTAATACTGGGCACTAGATCCACAGTTTAAAGATGAATTAAAACTAAAAAGACACTTAAACTAACAACACATTTATGTGGTAAAAGTCCTCACTTACAATGCAGTTAGAGAAAGCAGGATATTTTTAAGTTTGGGGGGGGGGGGAGGTTCCACCACAGAATCTTCCTTCTGGTATTCCCCAGTCCTTTTTGACTGAATGAAAATATCCCAGAATACTTCCATCTTGGACTTTTACAGATATTATATTTATGCAGATCTTGTGGGGCAGACTGAAATGAGACTCTGCTCATAAGAAATCATGTTGACATCACTGGGATTATTTTCAGGCTTAGGACCACATATTACTGATGTACCCCAAGATGTATATAGTCATTTAATGAGGCTTACAAAAATGCCTAAGCAGGCTAGACATCTTACACATAGAAAAGCTAAGAGATGCTAGAATCTGGCTGTGATGATGGAAGTTCACCTCTAAACTTAGGATTTGCTAGGGCTCCAATTTACAGTAGATTCATCAAACTGTGGTACTGGCATAATTTCACCCTGACAAGGGTGGGAAGAGACACCCCCCACCACACCTCCAATGGCCATCTCTGCAGGAGGCTAAATTCCCCTTGCAGTGATTCACTGGGAATTAAATTGCTGCAGAGTTACAAAGCTGCATATTGGCTGAGGATACAGGAGCTTTAAAGAAGCTACAGTGAATATCAGCAACTTTACAGTCCATTTATCAACATGCCAATGGCTCCATTTTAAGGCAGGTGAGGCAATAATATATAAGGATTGAAGAGATTTTCTGCTTCCAGAGTAGTTTAATATATAAAGAAGATGATGGCAGTTGAGGGTGGTGGGTTCCTTGTTTTTGCTTGCTGTTTTTGGGGAAAATACTGCAAACCTGTCAGGCTCTTGCCAGTTCTTGTTATTACAACTGGAGCTCAACACTTGCTTTTTTACTGTTTCACTGAACATGGCAATATGAATAAGGGCTCACTTACCTTCAGTGTGTAAAGATGAAAGAGAAGGGGAATGATAAGCATGAATCACTTATTATTTAGCATCCTTACTTGGGCGAGGTCTGCTAGGTCACACCAACTTCACGGTATCATTTCAAGGTTTTGATCCAGGTTTTAGCTCAGCTCCACTGCATTAAATGAATCATCTTATCTTCCCTTGCCCCTTTCTCAGACTCTGTTTTCTCCTTTATCTTTGAGCATTGTTCTAGTCCTCCCTTAGCAAAAACTCTGTGTATGTACATGGAAATGCCCACCATCAGCGATGTGCCCCAAAATCCCACCACTTCCCAGCAAGCACAGGTTCTGTGTAACAACAAGGAAGAAGAGAGCTAAAAATAAATTCAGACTCTGCCCATTTCACTGGATGTCCTGTCTGACATCAAACAAGCAAGTCAAAAAGTAAACAAACGGCCAGGTCCCTCCCTTACCTTGAACTGGGGTATGCTGTGTGGTTATACACTAGCTCTAGTGTCTTGAAGACCTTTTGTGCCTGGCATTGCTCAAATGTGAGTAAGATCACCCACACCCTGTAGATCTTTCAGCTCTGAGTTGCAAGATAAACTTGGAGCAGGAGAAAGAGACAAAATGGACAGACAGGAGACTGAAATGGAGAAACACATTACTATAAGCAATAGTATTTGGGTGCCTGAGATGCCTTTGAGGTCAGGGGTGATGTGCTGTGCACACATTTTTCAGAAACAGACACTGATTCCAGACCGGTTCAATCTAAGATGTTGGTTTTTATGGCGAAACCCTTGTTCCTTCAATGCTATGTGTCACTGTGTGCAGGATCATCATCACTTCTAGTGCAACGGTTCTGCCTTAACACATCTTTCCAGGTCTTTCACACTCAAGTATTTTGCAAAGTAAATTTCTGATACTATTACGACAGCCAAAAAAAAAAGAGAACTGATCTGGCTGGGTTGTAATTAGAGCTGGACTAATTATGGCGGTAACTATTCAGTGAACATCAGTACCATTTTTAGACTATTCTTCAAATGGAGTGAATCTGTATACCCTCATCCCTTTTGACAATGGATGAAAATCAGGACCACCATGTTAACAGCTGAAATGATAATACAATGACCCTGGATACTTTCCTGCAAGCCTTTATGGTTGAACTGTATGTGATTAATCTCCTTGACGTTTCTGTACTGAGCCTTTACACTGTAAAATGAATCCAAGCTGAATCGTCGTTGCAGACTGCATTTGTGTCAAGGCTATTGTACCTAAAGTGGAAACAGCTGCTCCTTCAAGGCCTACAGGCTTGGGACCAGAGATGGACAACTGTCATTATCGCTGGTAAAAGCAGTTTTCAGGCGAGGGAAAAGATACACATCATGCAATAGAGATGGAAAGGCTTACCCCTCTGTGATCGTGTTCACTATTCTGTGGGTCTGCTAGGGCCTGCTAAAACAGTCATTTCTCCAGCTTATGCATAAGCTAGGGCTTGCTTGGGACTCAGCTTGGGATCTTCTCATTTGCTTTACTACAACAGGTACGTGAGCTTGTGGTAGGGAAAGGAAAGAAATAACGGTTAAGGGCAAAATGGGGCTTGATTCACCTGTGCTTAAAGGCCTCTTACTTTGATAGGAGCTGAGATGCACACCTGAGTAATCACTCTTGTGGCTGGGTTTCTCCAGCATACAGCTTTGTTCCCAGCATAGGTGTCCTGCTCATGTTGTGCCAGGAAAGCTCACTGGAAGAGGCTGATCTGTGCTCCTTGAGCTACTCTCCATGGGCCCTTCCATCCATCCTTGGGGTCTCTTTCTTTCTGGTTGCAAAGGGTACCTGGTGGTCAACAGCAGGTCAGAGCTGTGGATATTGGGGCAGAGGGGGATTTCTTTCTGATTCTCTGGGGCAATCTCTTAACTTCAGCTCCTGGGAAGCAGCAGACATCCCACGTTGCAGGCTACAGGATGGTGACTCCCCCTGGGCAAGCCCTGGGGCAGTAGTTCTAGTGCAGATCAGATGCTGCAGGATCCTTGGCTTGTATGTGTCACCTCTGAGTAAGAAGCCAAGGATCTGCATTATGCTGATTCCTTTTTCTCTCCAGTGTGCTTTTGCCAGATTCCCAGACTGCTCTTTGCACAATCATGTGGGTTGCTTTCATAATATCTGACTCCATATCAAACAAAGGTATAGGTGTTCCTGCTTCCCTGGTCCCTAGTACCTGCAGACTCCATGGCGTAAGCTAGAACCACAGAAGCAAAGAGTAGTTTGGGTGGAAGGAGCGTCAGGAGGCCTCTACTCCAACTTTCTGCTCAGAGCAGGGTCAGAGTTGAGCTCACACCAGGTTGCTCAGGGTTTTATAAATCGTATCTTGAAAAACTCCAAGGATAGAGCCTGTACACGTTCTCTGGACAACCTGGTCCACTGCTTTGCTGTCTTCATGGTGAAAGAATTTTCTTAAATCCCTTCAAAACCTTATGTCTGTTTTCTTTCATCCTTCCACCACACACCACTATAGAAAACATCTGGCTCCATCTCGTCTGTAGCTTCCTTGTAGGCACTGGCAGGCTGCTATCAGGAAACCCCAAAGCCATTTCTCCTTCAGGTTAACTGATCATTAAGGTCCCTTCCAACTCAAGCCATTCTATGATTCTATGATTTGCCTCACCTTTTCTTCACAGGCCATATACTTCAGGCTATCAAATAGTAAATCCTCTATTGCTGATCTTGGACCTATGGTTTGCTCTCAGACTACTTTTCAAGATGCATCAGTCACCAGACAAAAGCATTTTTTCTATCAGAAATCCCTGCTAGGGTACAGATATTTCTGATCTGCTGGACACAGCCCCCCCGACATACCTTCCGTCTCATGGCTGATGTGAAATGAGGAGATATTCAAAGCCACTGCCCATTGGATGACATCCACTGCCACCACAGTGGTAACACTATGAGAATCAGGGCAGAAAGCAATGTGAGTTGGAGGAAACACCACATTTCTCCCAATAGTGATTCTTACCCCTAGTCGTGCAGGCAGAGCCCAGTTGCCCCTGAGAATACTGCATTGCTTCTGCCACTCTGTATGGGTTCAGTAACTGAACTGAAAGAACCAATCTTCCATCCAACAGTTCTTTTAAGAAATTTCCTGTAGTTTCCATTGATTTTTTTTTGGAGACAGCAATATATATATAGCACTGCCTTTTCCCTTTCCTTTTACAAAGAGAAGACTTTAATTAGTACCCTTTGTGTTAAACCATTAGATGTGGCCACCTGTGGTATCTTGAAGTTATTCACATTTTTAACTGTTTTTAAATGTTGGGTCTAGGCCACCCAGAGATTTTCCAGCAGGGGGAAAAGATTCAATTGCCTGGAAGCTTTTCCATTACCTTACACCACAGGAGTGACATAAAGGAGCTAAAGAAAAGTCTGAATCTAGTACTAATGTTTCTACTATAAGGAACACATTTTCTTAGGAGATGGGAGGGCAAATGTGAGGGATTGTTTTGCTGATATTTATTTATTTATTCTTTTGTATTATTCACTCAGTGACGAGCCCAGAGTAAAAATGGTGTTGATTTAGATGTATTGTTTTACTCAGAGAAACACTTGCTCATGGCAGTCATATAATTCCTTTCCCCTCCTGTCTGCAGCATGATGACATCCTCTTTGCCAGGACCTCCCCTGTGCCAAGCTATGCCATGCCATCCCACCCCATCCCATCAACTCTTCTCCCTGCAACCATTTCCACAGTTTTAATTTCCAGTATATAAAGGAATGTCTGTTATCCACATCTTCTCCATAGAACAGGTGAATGGCAAAGATGGAATTTATTCCTTAGTTGTTCTGCTGCTTATCGTGTCTGTTCATAATATTAATATTATGCTCTTTGTTACAATGCTTTTGCTAGCCTCTGTCATTTACAAAATGCTTTTATCAGTTAAGGGTTGCATGCTACTTTATGAACTTCAAAGGGTTATATACATAGAGATCCATTTGGCCATAAACAGAATGTGTTGGGTGAACTACAGCAGTGGGGAAGCACTTGTCCAGTAAACACATCTGGAAGAAAGTCTGCAAAGCAGACTGCTTTACAGCTTTGGGATACTCAGAAACCCATTAGGCTCCAACCCTAAACTGAGTGTTACACTTTTTAGATGTCTTCTGCAATAAATTATGTGTGCCAACTGTCTGGCGACAGTCACAGCCCCAGGTAGTTTTGCATGACCATTTGCTAAGTAGAGAAAAGGGAAGGGGTGTCCTTCAGAAGGAGGAAACGCTTGGTTAGGCTCTCTGAATGTTACAAAGGAGCACTGAAGACAGACTTTTCTCCTAAGTGATGAATAGCAAGCATGATCCCAGGACAGTTTACAGCAGGGAACAGAAGAATATAATTCTGGAATTAATAAAACAATGAACTGGGACTGGTCCCCAGACACCAATCCTGGTTTTTTCCTGTTTTTGCAGAAAAGTCCTGAACCTACCACGAGCAACAGAGGTTTTGCCATTGGCATACACAGGGCTTTTGACCTATTGATTTTTTTCAGAGCAATTTACCATGGGATTTCAGACTCTGAAACTGGAGTTTGGATGAGTAATGTAGCTTATACAGTAGACCCTTGCTCTCAGTGCTCTCTGAATTTGGCTTCTACTTCCAATGCTGTTGTGTGGAAATTCACAACTCTTCACAAAAATTCTGTGATTCTCTCCCGGTGGTTGCTGTTCTCATGAGCAACCTGATATTTAATTCATTCTTAAGAATATAAACATGCACAAAAGTAGCATGTTTGCATAGCAGATGAAGTAAATCTAACACAAGCAAATATTATCTGTGCGTTTTTGTCACGAATAGATAGCTTTGTTAGTTACAGCAGGAGCTCAGATTAATTCTGTGAATCTCAAAACCAAACAGTATAGAGGAAGAGACATCGGAGATACTGCACATTCAACGGGTGTGCACTTTCTGACAGAAACACTGGTTATTGTTGATTAGCCTGTATAATTTGGATTATATTGGATTTACTGTCCTTTGTCTAATACTCACAGTTCTGTCCAAAATCCTTGTGTACACCATGACAAGAAGACAGATAAACAGGAAAAAATGCAATACAGTTAAACTATATCGAGAAATACATCAGTAAAGAACAAGGACAGGAAATAGCAAGGCTGCAATAGGCTACAATAGAACATAAATATGCATTCCCTACATACACGCACGGAGAAAGAGAGAGTACAATTTGCAAACATCATAGGATTTTGATTTTCTACCCTTTGCAGAACAGATTCCTTTTAAGGAAGCAGCAAAAATAATTGCTTGAATAGTGATTACCACTAACCACCTTTTGTATTTTCTGAAGTAGCTGCTGTCACTGTTGGTGATATAACAGATCCTTGAATAAAAATAGGAGGACAAAAGGAGATAACCAAGACAACACAGTAAGAATAAAGCATCAGGGTCCAGGTTGTAAGAGGAAGGAAAGAAGGAAGGAAAACACTCAACTCCCTTCCTGAAAAAAAAGGAAACAATACTGAATTAGGGTCGCGTCAGCTGAGCTGAGTAGGATCAGATATAAAATGCACAAGTGAGCCTTCATGCTGTGTGAAAGAGTAGATGCCAGAGATATCTGATACTGGGATGCATTTGCTTTTTATTCACAGGCTTCCTATGTGTGTCCTGCAAGAGAAAAAGGCACACAAGTATCTTCTGAATATTCTCGAAGTAGGGGGACGCAAGCTACGCTGCTCAGATAGCTGTGCTGGTTGGATTATACTGAAAGTTCCTCACACGTACCTGTTTAGGATTGCTTCTTCTGTCCTACTGATGTTTGCCACAGTGAAAATAGGAAGTGAGGGAAAACTTGGAGGGTAACTGTTGCCCAATATGAGTAATAATCTAAGTGAAACTGTACAAGTAATGAAGTCTAATCTGCCAGAAGTACTCAATAGACAAATAATGGATGCTTTTAAGAACTGTAACTAAACCTACTCTGACAAAAGTACATTTGCAGCTCTTTTGGAGACCAGAGCTCTCCATACACCTTTGCTATGATTTTATTATATGCCCATTACAAACAGAATTATTCCCTAAAGAACACCTTGGTTATGGCAAAAGGTTTCAGACAGGGCAGGGATCTTGCTGTGCTGGGCACTGCACAGCTGCTCCAGAAACAATCCCAGCTGAAACTCACTCATCATTTCGGTGAAACTGTACAGTGGCTCACCAGACTATGCTTAGTTCACATTAAGGTATCAAGAGCTAACAGTTCCTAAAGGAAGCCAGCAGATGCCCATTGTCCCCAAAGATAACAACAAACATGTTAATGATAACAGGGATGAGATATAATCTTTTAAGTTCATTGGATGGGGCACAGCAGCCCATTTGGTTAGTGGCGTCCTTCCCCAGGGCTCCCAGCTAGAGTATATAAGGGGGAAATACAGGTGTGAGGCACATGATTTTTGTGGAAATCAAGGAGAGGGCTTCTGGGGCACAGAGGCCCCTGCAGGGTGCCTGCCAGGGACAGACATTGTTAGAGCCTGGGGAGGGAAATGGAAAGGGCTACCATAAATAAGGAAATTTCACTAGCAAATGGTTGCCTTGTGTCACCAGTTTCTCACTCTCAAGGAAATAGTCCCATCAGAGTCAGAATGGTGTTGACCACCCAGGCTGGCAAGGCAAAATCATGGGGGCTGATTCTCTCTTAACTGACAAAAAAACTTCAGAATAATTCAAAACATTTCTTAAATCTCAACACTGGTTTTAACCTGCCTAGGCAGGGGGAGACAAACATACGTTATTCATGGCAAGCACTTATTCAAGGAGTTCTTTTGAGGCTGGAGAGGGCTTTCATTTAATTTTTCTCCCAAGAGACTTTTCACAGTCACTTTCCTGGGCTCCAAAGCCATGAAAGAGAGGAAGCTCCAAACTGTGTGTCTTGTCTGCCCAGGAAATAGAAATGCCACATTCTTATGAGCAGTCTTGAATTCATAGACTTAAGAAAGTCATGTATGAGCATCCTAGAAATCATTTGTCAGTCTGCTTGTAACTCTCAAAACACCTTCACGAACTTTCTTCTCAGAAAAAGAAAAAACCTCAAACACCGTTTGTCACTTCCTGTGTCTTGCAAAACCAAAACTTTTGGGTCACGTATCCAAATTTACTACATAAGCTTTATTTTTATACTGATCATAACAAACTCAGATAGATTGAACTGCTTTCTGACCACAGAAGCACAATGAGCATCACAAGCTCGCAAAAGAGAAACTATGAAACCTATGAACTTTTCCTCTTTTTTTTTTTTTTTTTTTTATGTTGTCTTTATTCTCAGCCAAATACCAGCACACTCTTTGCATCAGAATAGAGTGGATCATTATTTACTTGTTCCCAAACATCACCCTGTTTCCCAATACTGAAAGAACAGAAGGTATTGCAAGCTACGTGCAGCAGATTCATGACAAAATTCCTAAAACACCTGAAACTCAAAATGTCTATTTGTGTTTGAAGTCCATGTGTATTTACATGGGGGTTTTAAGGTATATTGGCTCTGCCTAGTTCAAGGTAAATTGCTAAATTGCTTCAGTTTCTTGCTATCTGGGGCACTAAACCAGTCCATTGATGTAAAGCAACAAACTCCCTTCACCTGTGGACACTACAAGGCAGCAAGAAGAGATCGTCCTAGAAAAAGTGTAAGAGTTCAGTTCTCTTAAATCTCTCTGCTAAATCTCTAGTAGAAAATAACTATGAACTGTGTTACGTTCAGTTATAAACAGATTGTGCGGAAGTATGGGGTATGAATTAAGTAAATCACAAGACCCAGCAGGAGTAGCTAGAAAAGACATTTGCCTGATTACCAGATATAATTGTGTTATTTGGGAATGCCATCTTTTGAATGCTAGATCTTCTTTGCACAGATGATGCAATTCAAATGTGCTATCTTTGATCTAAATTGATTATACATTTGCAATGCCTAACTTGGAGGTAACGAAAAAAAGAATTAATACTTCTGTGTAAGATGGAAGTAAGGAATTGTTCTGTATTTTTCCACATTCCTCACATTTTTCTGTCCCTTGCACGTTTCCAGCCTGTGTGGGTAACTGAGACATCCCTTGTGTCAGGTGTTAGAAGCATAAGCCACGTTCTTGATGGAAATGAAGCAGCAATGGTACCATTCTTCACTTTCTGTCTCAGCAGAGGGTTCCCAGGCTCCCATGAAGCCTCTTATTCCTGTATGCAGGAGTATGAGAAGTGGAAGATATCCAGTTATTTTTTTACCTAATTGTGCTGTCATTGTCCATTGACCACTTAGCTGATGGTAGTGGTCAGCCTGGATCATGTTGGCTGATACTATGAGGCAGGGTGTTTGATACCATTGGACACTGTGTTGATAAATATCTCCTTGCTATCTATTCTAACAGAGCCCATCCTTATCACATATTTAAACTAATATTATTTTCAAATTTCTGTTGCAACTGACAGTCACAATGGCAACTGTTTTCTAAAACAGCAGACCCTGACTTTATCCCCTATGAAAAAGAAAGTAAAAAATAGCTGCCTGCTCTTCCAAATATTTGAGAAATTGGTACGAAGATATAGATAATGTACTGGCATAGTTTTTATTTTATGTAGAATCTATACTAAGTTACATCTCGAGTTTTCTTCTCTGTTTGTCAAAACATTAATAATTTAGACTTTTACTGGAATGCCTCTTCTCAGAACGATTCTACCTATCCTCAATTAGTTACTGAGATTTTTATTACCTGGGTTACTAAAAGGCTTTTCATTTAGATGCAAAAACATAATCTGTTAAGATTCGAAATGCTTCTAGTATATGGTGGGGTAACAGAGAAAGCACACTCTCCCTTGAATTTCATGGTCTGAGATATGCAAACCTTGGACAATTATGAAGAGAATACGTGGTTCTGTCAGTGGCATGGTAGGTTGGATGGCATTTGCTTAAGATGACCAGCATCATTATGAGTGATATAAAAATATCATAGATCTCTGTAGAGAGATGACTGACATTTTTCAATGTTCATTTGCAAAGCAGCAAATGTAAAGAAGCAGATAATTAAATTTAAAGGGCATTTTCCGTCCATAACATTAGAAAGATTAAGAGGTTAAACATTAACCTGACTGCAAATCCTCCCATTATGTCTCTTTCTATAAACAAGAGTATCTGCATTTTTACTATTCAGTGTTGTTCAGTGCATGAAATATTCAGTGTGATTGCATTGGGTATCACAAACTAAACCAAAAAGATCCAAATTAACTCATTTAAAATGCAAATAAATAAGTAAATCTAATCTTACTTTACATATATTTTTATACACACATGCCACACACACACACACACCCCCCACCAAAAAAAAATACACTTCAGAAACTTCATGAAAGCCATTCAGGACTTCATGTATGTGGAGAGCATTCATGTTATGATCATATGTTTAAAGCTTTGAAATAGACTGAATTTAGAACTAAACCTCATTTATATTCAGAAATAAGAGAAAATATTGTCTTAGTGATATTGCCTACAGCCTGAAAGGACACAACCAAACCTCAGAGATTTTTTTTACTTACTTTATGACTGGATATGCAGTAAGGAGCAGTATATGCTTTTGTGTGTACTACTACTGGAAGTCCTCATACGAAAAAGTCTGAGAATTGCTGTCTTGGACATCACTCCAGCTCTACCCAAGGAGCCTGCTTAGAGATGGAAAGTTGCTTGCCTGCTTCTTGACAAACCCACTCTAAGATGACAGCATCTGGATTGGGATCACACAGCTGTTTTCTTCCTCAGTGCCAATTTCTTTTTGTGGTCTTTGTAAAGTAAGAAGGAAAAAATAACCCACTGAGAAGCAGCTATACCAAAGAATCTTAAGCCTGTTATATCATGAGCAGAAAAAAAAGGACAAGCAGACAATCTTTCTTTTTCCCCCCCCCCCCCCCCCTTTTTTTCCTCCAAACATTTCCTTTCAGATGTCCCTTTGAAGTCACAGGCTTATAGTGTGAGTGACTGAGAGCAAGGAGCTGTGAAATGCGCCTTTGAGCCATAGACTCCTCAAAGAGTATCACAAGGTATGTATGACTGGGGTACACGACATCTGCAAATCAGCATGGCGTTATCGAGGCTTTGTTCAGCCTCAAACTCTGGAAGCTGCAGAGAAACAAAAACTTCAGAGAGAGAAAATAATTTCTCCTGTCCTGATTCTACCTTTTTTCTTAGGTGGGGTGTGGGGTGTGGGGGTGTGGGTGTCTGTTACTGAATGCAGTGATTGTGCTGGTGTGATTTGCTTATGAAGAAATAATTGAACATACATATACATTGTATATAGAATATAAGTGTGTTATGTGTGCATAAATTGGGTATAGTTACCATCTTTTGTTCCACTCAACCTTGTTATGTTCTACTACTACTGGATACTTGCATTGTTAAAAATTTACTACCACTTCTCTGCTGTTGTAAGGTCGTCCCTTCAAACTACCCTGACAAATACATCAATCTTCACACTCACTAAAACCAATTCCTGTTCAGATGGATCTGATTCACTTCATAATCACATGCACAGATCAGCAAAACACCTTAGTCCTGACCGGTTACATCTCCTGATTCTCATGGGTCTTCTGCATTTCTCATCCAAAACAATGTTCATTACTTCTCTTACATGAAGGGTATTATATAAAGGATACTCTGCCCCACTGGTGGTTCTCAAACAGGGAGCAAAACTGGCTTTCATGACTTTGAAACAGTCAGTATTGACATAACAGTTTCTTACAAACTTCAGAGAAAGCTTATGATGGTTAAGACTATTTCTGTAAGCTGTCAGGTGGAGCCACTGATCAGTGTCACCCAATATTAATCTTGAGTGGGAGGGCAGCACCATAGTGTGTCATTACGGCATTGCTTCCTGCCAGACCCGCTAGGAGATTTATATGAGATTGCATAAATCTTTTTTGTCTTTCTGCAGTTTAAAGTGTCAGAGAAATGGGAGCTGAGCACTGCCAGAAAAAAGGAGTAACTGTCAGACCAGAAGATGAGAAAACCAACACGGTGTAACCTCAGGAAAATGATAGCCAGAAGACTGATCTAAACAGCAGAAGGGTGGGGAACAAGATGAGAAAGACCAGAAAGCTGAAGGGTAGCCAGGTGCTGCACTAGGCAGCAAGGAAAAATGAAAAAGGAATGAATGGGAAGTGATGTGAGTTTGTTCCAGACCCACAGGTTTCTGATCATATCCTGCTTCTCCCTAAAGCAGAGCCACTGCAAAGATCTGAGGGAGGAGTGTCGCTGTTAAGGCAAGGAGATGTGGAGGCAACACTTAGTAATACAACCAGGAGCAGGGGAAAAAAAAGATACCAAGACAACTCAAATCCCCAAGATGTGACTTCACAGAGAGCCATGGATGTTCCATGACACTGAGCTGTGCCTCTCCCAGTTCAGCTGAGACAGCAGGGACATGGTGTGCTGGACACCAGCATCCAAGGGTCCCCAGAGTTCAGTCACAGTTTCCCTTTGTTGCTCACTTTAATTCTTTCCATTGTATTTTTGAACAGCTTACCTTCCCCAGGGACCACAGGCAGAAATATAGAAACCCTATGAGAAATGCCAGCTTTGCCCGGAGATAAACACCTGAATCCTGCTCGGCTGTCTGAATCTCGTACCTTTCAGAGGCAGAGCCATCATGGAATTGATTGTAAATGGTCTTAGACCCAAGGTCACAGCTTTGATCCAGAACTGAGCAAGAAAGGAATTATAGAGAGAGGGGGAAATAAGGTCATGTCCACAACATAGATAATAGCAGAGGAAACAACAAAAGCCATCCATGGGGGAAAAATCATCTCTATAAGAAAGCTGAAAACACTGGAATTCCTAATTAGGGAAGAAAGGGTAACTTTTTGAAAAAATCATTCCTGTCCTTTTCTCCAAATAGGTTATGGAGGCCAAGTCTCAGTGAATGGCAGCAGGATTTAAGAAATAAAATTTTTGAATGGCTATTGGAGATGAGATTTCAGATCTTCAGGTCACTTGGGTGTTTTTACAATACTGCTCAGTGTTAGCTGGTCTCTGTGGGCTGGCATGGGATAATACAGACAGATACTGGAACTAGGGTAGGTGAGGAATTTCTACTGCAAACAGGCAATAAGGGATGACAATTCAAAGAGCCCAGGTGAATGCTCTCACAGAACTATTTGTTTCTCTTGTAGTCACTCTTGCTTTCTCTTCATTAATTTCTTCTCTTTTTCACCCACACCTCAGTCTCATCCCCATCTCTTCCCTCTTGCTTTCACCCCATTTTTTATTTTCTCTTTCCCCTTGCCCCACACCTCCTGATGTATCTGTCTTTAGGCATGACGGAGGCACGATGCAACACAGCAATCACTGCTGAGCAATTCTGCTGCTGCTGCATGGCACAGAGTAGGAGTGATTTAATCTCTGACATGACACCCCAGGGACTCAGTGGTTTGATGGAGGAGATTGTTCCCTAGGTACATTGCTAGACAGTATTTCACTTCCCATAAGTTTGCTTTACCATCAAGTTCCAATTTAAAGAGTTAAGTAAAGACAGGATTAGATCGAGAGAACCGGACCATGTAGGTGACACTGCAGAAGATGAGGGTAAAGTAAAACCTTAAGAAGCAAAATATATTAGTTAGTGGTCTTTTTCTCCTTGGACATGTTTTCTGTGGAAAGGTAGTCTGAAATAGAGAAGCAGAAACATCAGATTTGCAGACAATAAGAGATAAGCCTGCCAAAGGAAGGGAGAGAGTAAGCTACAGCATAATTGTGGAAATTCAGGTTATTAATATAAACAGTTTGAGGTCCTGAATACCAGAAATAGGAGAGCAACTGATTTCACACCAGCCAAGTCATTCTAGCAGCAGTCTTGGTGAAGCTGACTTGGTGCTTCTGCCGTGATGTGAACTAAGTTCCCATGCAGTAAAATATAATGGCGCAGTCTCTAGAAGCCTGAATTTCAATATCAACCTATTTGTCTCAAAAATATTTTTGTTTGTTTGTTTGCTTGCTTGTTTTTTAACTCATATTTGAATTACAATGAAATGTGCAAGGGACATCAAGTATATTCATCATCATCACCCTGTAGAAGCTTTGCATCTCATAGACTTCATTGCCAAGGTGACAAGATCAGTTTGCAAACCGCCATGTGAAGATAACAGTTTTTAATCTGCACACTTGTGACCAAGCAGTTCTTGTGACAGGGGCATAAGGGTTTGTGTTTAATAATCATAGCAAACTGTCTCTTATGAGGGAGAAGCTGAGCTGAAGCCTCCTCTGCACCTGGGGACAACATTCTGTGTAGCCTTTTCATGCCTCACAGAGCAGAACTATGCATACAATAACTGCCTGCTTGTCTCTATCCCGCGTTAGTTAATGCCTCTCAGGCTTTTAATGGTTTTGGTTTCAAATAATCCCAATTAGCACTTCCGAAACCTTGCATTTTAAATGTTCCCATTATTTTCTTTTTGCAAACATGCAAGAGAGGTCAAAGTTTGATGTGAACAACCTTTGCAATGTCTTTTAAAAAATCAAAATGAATAGAGAGCTTGAGAATACTTGCTGGTGCATTTAGTCTTCCTGGCCCAGTGAGGCTGACTGTATTTTTAACAGGTGTATCATCAGAGACTAGTCCCCAGTATCCTGTTATTAAGTTAACCTTGTTAAACATTGTATTATGGTTTAACTTAGGATAGGGTCTTCTTTTAATGCCATGGTGAATTATTCATACACAAAGCTAAAGTATTTTACCTTGTCAAGTGTAACAGCAGTGTGTCGAGACCAGTATCTGGAGCCGTGCATCAGTGGCAGAATTACACACAGATTCCTTAAACCTGTAGTGGAGTAAAAACACAATTAGTCTACAACTACGATCTATGTAATTAAAGTAGGTAGCAGTCATTTAATGAAACATAACACAGCCAGAGACTTAGAGAGCCTATAACAACACAGTAACCATGAACATAAATGCTGCAGAAAACTGATGAATAAATATTTCCTTCCTTTGGCAAGGAATATGTAATCTTTGATGTTCTCTGTCCACAAAAGGGAAGATGACCATACAGACTCACAGTAAACGTTCATAGCTGTGATTAACATGTTTATAATTAGCTATAGCAAACCCTTTGTTTGAGATTTTCAAACATTTTATGAGCATTTTGTTAAGTATTGTTAGCATCTTGCCATCTTTCACACACTTCTCTTAAGACTGCAGAGTGGGTTGGGAAATACGGATTCTGATTTGGGAATTTAGGCACCATTCCCTTCTAGGAAGGTAAAGAACTATTTAGGTTCTTTCACTATTTCATTGTTGCTGCCTTAAATGTGGTCTGCAGAAATACAGGCATAAAAAAAGATTTAGCTGCCCTCTCAGAAATGATTTTGCACTTCAGTTCAATATAGGCTTAAATTCTTGCAAAGAATTTGAGCCAACTCCTTTTATATCTGAGTCAGCTTTCTTCTCTGTGCTTCTAATCTATGTCTTAGGTAAGCTGTTAAGTGAAACGGAAGATGTGTAAAAATTACCGAGATTAATGGACACAGAAGCAGAACAGACTAGGTTTTCAAGCTCTAGAGAATGTCATGTAAGGGTGACCATGATGAACATAACAAGAATTTTAAAAGCATTTACTGAGTAAAGAAACTGGGTACTTTCCACAGTAGATTTGAGGATCATCTAGAGGTATCACAAGTGAGTCTGCTAGATCATAAGTGAGTGAATAAGGAAATCACTGATAAAAGCAATGTACTAACACCATTTCAAACCAAGGGAAAAGGAAAGATTTTCTTTAACTTCAGTAAGAGTCCCTTTGGGCCCTCAGTACATTAATATTCCTGTCAGAGGCACTACTGAAGGCTGAAAAATCTCTGAGGAACAATGAGAGTCTCTGTGGGTTTATTCAGGATCCCAAAAGAACCTTCATGTCTTGGAGGGGTTTGTGGAGATTCACTGAAATACCACAGCAGCTTTGCTGGACTCACCGGCAGGTTGAGGGGGCTAATCAGCGCTTCTTTGAGACACCCTCTTGTAGTGTATTATGGTTCTTTGTTATTACTTCATCACCAATATTCCTTCAGGCTTTGGCAAAAAAAAATCTTTTAAACCAGGAAAAAAACAGAGTGTATTTTGGAGTGTTTATTTGTTTGATTTTTTTTTTAAGATCTACCTGTACATGTTTTAAATAAGAGATGAATTTCTGTTGTGCATTAGCTCCAGGTATTTAGAATAAATTGTGAGCTGGTTTCAGTCAGCCTTCTGAACCCTCTGCTCTTTCACTAGCTTTACCACTTGTCACCCAGGGACTTTGCATAGCTCTCATAAGGTTTTTCTATTTAATAGCACAGGCATGATAGCTGATACAAGGATAATGAAGTACTGTGCCTCCTATTTGTGCTGGGCTGCAGAGGGAGTACTTACCTATCACGGCACTGTTCCTTCAGAGAATATAACCTGAAAGCTAATGATCTTCAATTCAGTCTTAACAGAAGCTTAAATAACTCTTCTGCTGAGGTAACCTTTCTCATGGATGAGGATATTTATAAATTTAGTCCAAGTTCTAGTATGAGTATTTTGCCTAAAGTGCTTGAAGAAGATAGTTACAGTCAGATAAAACTTGTTGGGGTTAACTGGTGTGAGGAGCTTCAGTCGACTTCCAGCAGCACTGGTGCAGTGTAAGGAGGAAAAGAGAGGTGACTTACTGCAATCTGTCACTTGGATCGCCCTTTTCTAGCTAGCCTATAACCTCTGCAAGTGAAATCATCACAAGTCCACTGATTCAATGTGTGTGGCATGAGCTAGTCCCTGGTTTTGCTGCCTTTGGGTGACACCAGCCACTCTTCTGACCCACTTATGAACTACTCTGAAACACCACTTTGAATTGAATCATGCCCGAAGTGGTGACGACGTAATACTGGGTGCAGTGGATAATCTCAGGCCTGAGCGTGCGTGTCTGTGCAGCGGCTACCCCAGTCTAATTTCAGCTCAGTGCTGAGACTGTTTGCTACGAGAATATCTAACCATAACGGTTTCAGAATTTCTTCAAATTGTATTTCTGCTCCTTAATTATAATAAAAAGTAAATTGTAATAAATTGTGGGGCTCCTCACTGTAAGATATACGTAAGTAAATTTTCAACATATTGAAGCCACCCTACTGGTGGACAAGCCTGCTTTATGTGGTACCTGCCTTTCTGTGCCTCTAGATGGAGATCCTACCCATTTAACTCAGCCCTTTAGAGAGAACTGTGGGATGCTTCAATAGGAGCTCCACTTTGCTTTTCATACTCCATAGACCAAAAATTACTTTGTTCTCCGATTCCTGAGTTATAAAACTATTTTGATCTTAACAACTGGATTTCTGGACACACACTCCTCTTAAAACTTACCTGAAAAAAGGAAAGAAAATGCTATTCTGGTCTAGCTTTCTACAAAGTGTCCTGAATTATTTACTTTGCCTGAAATGCAGTGGTGAAACCCTCCGTCCTTTCAGTTGCCATTCTGCAAACGCACTCCAAGAAGTAAGCACCTCTGACAAGCTGTGTGCACTGTTGCAGGTGGGACTCAGAAGGAATTATATGAACTGTTGTATTCAGTCACCTTTACCGTACGGGCAACCATATGATATGGTTCCATCAGAGCACAGAGGAAAGCTTTGCCATAACTTCACCAAGACACTTGACTATTTGCTTGCTGGTTTGAGACCAAGGGTTCTTTACACACAATCCTAGCAAGAATAAGGAGACACATAAGTGGAAGTATATCCTCTAGTCCAGGAGGTAAAACCCCCTTTTTGTAGATCAAAACCAGTTAGATTAAAATATGCCTATTAAGCATATTTTTCAGGTTTGCCCAATGCATCAAGATGCTGAATTTAGCTTGTAATGATGTCAGCTGCCCAAAGACAGAATGCAAATTCTTTCTTGATTACACAGGTCCTGAAAAACAAAGACATATCTGTAGCCAAGACCATACTTTCAGAAAGATAATTAAGTGCCCTAGTACCAGTGGGCAACTAATAGCATAGCAAGTGTAATAGTAATGACAACAGCACCAATATAGTAGAAATACATAATTATCAAGACCTTTGAGGAAAAACTGCTTCTTTTTTTGCTGTTTCCTGAAACGAGATGTATTATGCTGTGGTTGTTTGGTTTGGTTTTTTGGGGTTTTTTTTCTATGCTGCTTATAATTTTCTCTGTGTAATTTGGAATACAAACCAGTTGGGCTTGTGGCACTGTATTTGTCAGTTTTAGACTATAAGAAGAGCAGTGAGTAGGATTTAGTTAATAGCTGTACAAATATTCAGACCCTAACAATAGCACTGAGGCAGCGATATTGATGCTAGCACTGCCACCTACTCATGTACAGTTCCCTGCTGACTTTGGGTGGGTATTTTTATTTTTGCTTTATTTCAGTTGTTGTTAGTGGCACAATGTTAGTTTGCTTTTGTTAATTCTCTACAACTCTGATCTACTTGTTTCAAGATTTATTTTGCCCTTAGGCACCTTTCATGATGAGATGGGGGAAAGTAGATCCAGACAGGCCCACAGAATATCTTTTTTTGTAGGATATGTGTTGATTGAGAAAAACAAAAATACATGAAAATAAGAAGAATAGACCACACCAAGGCAGCAACACGAAAGTAGCTCATGTGGTGAAGAGTTTAGCCTGGTATTTGGGAATTTTCTGAAATGCATTTTTTACTAAAAGACAGACTAGATCTGTAATCTCTCTTAAAGTCTGTAATAAATCCTAACTAATGTACCTAGTATATTTGTCACAAGCTTAGAGGTTTTGTTTCTCTCTTTTTTTTTCACACCATGGCTTTAAATGGTGCCAGGAAGGAATTTAGAATCAAACCCAGCACAGTTCAGGATGAAAATCAGTTCAGGAACAAAAATTAAACCTATTATTGCTACAGCAAGAGTCAAATCCATTTTACATAGATTCAGACTGGAGAGGAACTGGATCAAAGAGGGGAAGTTAAAAAAGCAAAATTTACTTCTGTTTGAGATTTGAGTGCTGAAAAGCGTTGAGTAGCAATGTACATAGGTTCCTGGGTTAATGCCATTTAAATCACAAATATAACTTTCAGGTACAGATCATTTGTTGTTTCTTTCATGTCTTGACCTTTACATGCTTTCAGAGGATTCAAAAAAAACATTAAATCCTTACCATATTTAACTTGGCAATATGCACAATACAGAGGAAGGATTTGTCTAACAAACTTTGACAGGCATGGCGTATCAGCCATTTTTTAAAAAACATATACAACATTTCTACAGTTTGTTTTGTGACAAATGCTGGAGATCTATTCCAATTTTGAAATTACAATGATTGCTACAAGATTCATCTGTACCAAAGGGGTGGGATCCTGTCAGGGCAAGTAGAAAGCACAGTCAGCAGAATGCAATACCTAAGTAGTATAATACCTAAGAATGTAATACCTAAGAATGCAAAACCTACTGTTTGATTTTGTTTCAGTGTCCAAGAAACAAAAGATGAAGAAATAGATCCATTTGACGTTGACTCAGGAAAAGAATTTTCTAATTTTGAGGATCATGATCCTAAAAGATCATGCAGTCCTTGTCCCTTCTCCTTGTCCTCCCATTTCTGCAGGCCTCCTCCTCAGGGTCTGCAATAGAATAGGATGAATAACGTCAATGGCATCATTTTGCTTCCTCACACTCACCACGGTTCTCTTCTACAATGAACCAGCCTACAGATGTCAACCACCAGACCTCTGTTTTGCTGTTCCAAGCAACTACTAGGGAGGTAAATGAAGGAAAGTAAAGCAGATTGTGGCTGCCAGCACGATCTGTGAAGGTTTACTACAGCCTGTGCCATCCGGGACTACATTTCTCATTGTGAGTGGTAAAGGCGGTCAGGTCAACCCACCCATGCCCTGCTTCTGCCTGTCTACTAGTCACTGCAAAAAGACCTGGCATCACACCAGGCCAAAAGTGCATGTAACACGTAGCTCACCAAATCCCCCAGTTCTGCCCCAAGACCTTCTCTAGTCAAAAGAAGGGAAGGGAACAATTTTCATCACTATGAATTCTTTAGAGGGGAGAAACTACTGCACTGGAAGTGTTTCCCAACTACATATAAAATACCAAACTGTGAATTATTTTATATGTGGATTTCTTGGCTTTGGACATTTTCCATGCAGTGATTATGGTGTTTGTATTCCACAGAGTCATATATGTTTTAAAATATATTTCAGAAGATGAACTCAGTTGATTTTCAGGTCACAAGAGAAATTTCTTGCCTTTTCTGGGTATTTTCTGTTTAGCAAGAATGCACTTAGTATAGCAGGATAAATTATAGTAGCCCACAGGAGTCAGTGCCGTGTTGTGCAACTCACACAAACACCCACGGGCTTGCAGAGGAGAGCTCTGTTTCTTCAAGAATAAGATCTGGTATGTCTCATAACGGGAGGTCATTTTACCTTAAAATGCCTCTGCCCCATAGGTCTGCCTGATGAATACCATCTGTTCCCGTAACAAATGCCTCTCCAGCAAGAAAGATGGGCTCCATGGCATGACAAAACCAAAAGTACTTCACAGGCAGTCCTGTACCAAGGGAGCAAGTGGCCACAATAAGAAACAGAATCCTCACTACAGGCCTGACTCAGACCCTACTGGAGCCAACAGGAAAGAGTCCAGCAGGTTTCAGGTGGTCTTGGGTTAGGAAGAATGCATACTCCTGTCTCTGCTCATATAGCGGCAGTACTAGAGGCAGAGATGTTACATGTCGATTGAAAAGAAATGCTTCTCCAGCCCTGTACCTTCTCATTAACACACAGAGCAAAACACAGTTCACTTTACAATCATATTGATGCAAGCAAAGGAAGATTTTACTGGAGTGAGTTTCTCCATACTTAAGAAAGCCATAGCTGTCAATGCAACTTGCAGTCCAGGACTACCAGCCTTCTCATGGCAGGAAAGTTTTTTGAAAAGAGAGATCACTGGGAAAGGGACTGCTCTGCTTTGCTTCTATTCAAAAGAACACAGTGGAATCCTATTCCTAACAAGTAAAATTGCCTTTTAACCTTCATCCAGCTTCTTGCAGCCCAGATAATAAAATCAGGGGAATTAATATAGAATTACCAATATTTCCACTGGAACTGGAAATGTGTCCCTGCCCTTGCAGGTGGGTTGGAACTAGACAGTCTTTAAGGTCCCTTAACCAACCCAAACCATTCTATGATTCGAAGTGGGTAAAAATTCAGATGAAAAGACTTTGGAACAAAGTTAGCTGGGAGATGGCAATTTGGTTTCACAATGAGTTTCAAGGTTTTAAAATAAATATCAGTTTCTCAGTGGAATGAAAAAAGAAAACCAACCAAAAACCTGAACGTTTTGTTGAAATGGAATTGTAGAGAAACATTTGTTTTTTTATCATAAAGCATAATTTTTTCAGCTCGGATCCTCTCTCACTCTCTTCCCTTCTTGCTCCCCCTCTCACTCTGTCACCAGAGGTAGCTGCAGAGCCCTGGATCACAAACTATTTTCAGCTGAATTTTTTTTAAATCAGTTCACCTCTGTGAGTTATTTTCTCTTTTTGTCAAAAATGCATTCTGTTAGGAATGTTCATGAACAACTCTGCTTGGGAGGAGTTCTTAGCTTGTCCAAAAAAATTGATATCTTACACATCTAACTGGACAGCCAGCTGCTCAGCTGTGAGGCTGTGGGTGAAAAGCACACAGTGAATTGCTGAAATGACAGTCCTATATATTAAAGATATACTCCTGGCTATACTTCTGGCTATTTTTTGCACACAGTATAAATTCTGTTATATTCCACTCAGCCTATTCTTACTGTACAAAGCATATATTTAATTAAAACATTCCTCATCACAGTTTTGTTCTCTTGAACCTGATCACAAGGATTTTAGGGCTGTACCTGTGAACAGATTGTAGGAAAACTGTCTGTCCAACCTTATGTTCCTCTGTTCTCTTCAACATGGAATTCATAAACAAATCAGCTGTTTTTACAAGCAAAGGCAAATGCGTGAGCCCCACCTTCTGCCAGTTGTATTTCTTTAAGTGCAAATTACAAGATTACAAAACAGCCTCAGAATAAAAACCTTTACAGTGGTATAGCATTTTGACTTTTCCACAGAGACAGACTTGCTTACTTTTCTTAGAGGTGAGGAGTTTTGCTGTTGTGCTGACATTTTGCATCATCTTCTTCCTTTTGCATCTGAAAGAAAATACGCAGTGCTGAAATGACAGTGAAAATGCATTGCTCTGTTTATGTGACACAGATTGTATATGTCTGTGCATCAGCAGGTTAGTCACAAGGGCCAGAGGAGGATTCCTTGATCCCTGACGTGTAGAGGAGCCAAACATCACTGAACTTTCTGTCTTCCTTTGATTGCACCACCACTTTTAGAAGCTCTGCCTTAAAGAAGTGATGCCTTATGGGTGGGGAAAAAAGGAGAGTATTCCAGTTAGAAAGAGCCTAACTTCTCTGTTACATCTGGCCTTCATGCCTCAATAATCACTTGAGCACAGCTCATAAATAATGAGCGCTTGGAGACTGGCTGTACAATTCCAGTGCATTCTATTGACTTCCAGGGGATGCACAAAAGGATAGTACATATCCTGAAGGCAAAAGCATGTGCGTTTTTCTTGGTCTTCTATCAAATGCATATTGCCAGTAGTTTAATTACTATTTATTGAGTACTGCCAGCAGGCTATACGGGTTACAAAAAGAATTGCTGTATATAAACTGAACTGATTTTTATCTGTTTTTTTCTCTATCATTACCCTGCTATCCATTTCAGACTTTTTCTCGTAGCTTTATATGATAAAGATTAAAAATATTGTAATTTGAAAGAAATGAGAAAAGTACAAGCAAGCAAGCATCAAGAGATAACTTTATAACATTAAAAAACCCAAACAAACAACAACCCCTTTTCCAGTTACAAATAGTCAAATCACACTGAAATGGAAAAATATAAATAAAAATTGTACACATCTAACCAGATTGTCAGATGCTCAACTGAGGTATGTTTACTAACTCTATTGACTTCAACAGATCTACATTTTTTTTGTTTATCTGCAGACTAATAACTTTAGTTTGATGCAGTGCCAAAATCTTTTCAAGTGTTGACAATAAAAGTAACAGCAGTGTAAGAAAATCAGAGGGACACATGGCACAAACTTGTTCCCTAAACCTCACAGAAACATACCCAGATGGAACATGAAGGAAAGATGGAAACATAAGACACCTTCATGTGATCTGGCTCCTGGTAAACCGCATCTTCACCTCAGGTTAGAAGAATGGCATACCCTCAGGACTAGACTTAGGAATAGGGCTTGAAATGAGCAAAGTGAACTATTTTATTGGTAGGAAAGAAATCCAAATACAGATCCAGTTCCAAATTGTTAAGGTCAATATTAATTTTATAACAGGATAAAGAGAAAAATGCATCTGAGAACTTAAAAATCTAGATGTGGATTCATATGTCTTTGTCACATATTTAGAGGTATCTTACTGGTATGTCACTCCTAAAGGGATATTATATGTTGTAAGGTGTTTTCATCAGCCAAAGCCGACTGGTCCTTCTGAATACATCTTCTACCTTTAAACTCTTTCCAAGTAGAATTTTTTGGATCCATTTCCTAAAAGCAAAGTGACTAATTTAATGGTGATACCTGTTTTGTTTTCTTTCCTCTGCAGGCTTAAGTGATAACTGGGTATCTTGTTAGCAGAGCAGAAATGAATAACTCAACATATATAAACTCTTCCACTGAAAATGTGATGGCTTTGGAGAGCCCCTATAAAACTGTTGAGGTGGTCTTCATCGTCCTGGTAGCAGGGTCTCTCAGTCTAGTCACCATAATTGGCAACATCCTGGTCATGGTGTCGATCAAAGTCAACAGGCACCTGCAGACTGTCAACAACTATTTCCTGTTCAGCTTGGCTTGCGCTGACTTGATCATCGGCATCTTTTCCATGAACCTGTACACCCTCTACACTGTGATAGGCTACTGGCCCTTGGGGCCTGTGGTGTGTGACCTCTGGCTGGCTCTTGACTATGTGGTCAGCAATGCCTCTGTAATGAACCTCCTCATTATCAGCTTTGACAGATACTTCTGTGTCACCAAACCTCTGACATATCCTGTAAAGCGGACCACTAAGATGGCAGGCATGATGATTGCAGCTGCATGGGTGCTGTCCTTCATTCTGTGGGCCCCTGCAATTCTCTTCTGGCAGTTCATTGTGGGAGGAAGGACTGTCCCAGATGGAGATTGCTACATCCAGTTTTTTTCTAATGCTGCTGTCACTTTCGGTACTGCCATTGCAGCTTTCTATTTGCCTGTTATCATCATGACTGTCCTTTACTGGCAAATCTCTCGAGCCAGTAAGAGTCGGATAAAGAAAGGGAAAAAGGAAGCTGCCCAAAACCAAGATACAGTTTCCCCCAGCCTTGTCCAAGGTAAAATAGTGAAACCAAATAATAACAACCTCCCAACCAGTGGGGATGGGTTGGAGCACAGCAAAATTCAGAATGGAAAAACCACTGGAGAGACTGTGACGGAGAACTGTGTTCAAGGGGAGGAGAAGGAGAGCTCCAATGACTCCACCTCTGTCAGTGTGGTTGCTTCCAACATGAAAGAGGATGAAGCTGCCAAAGATGCCAGCCAGGCTTCCGCATCCCAAGACCATCTCAAAGCAGAGAACTCCAAGCTGACGTGCATCAGGATAGTCACCAAGTCCCAAAAGAGTGACTGCTGTGCACCCACCAACACTACCGTGGAGATTGTAGGCACCAACGGGGAGGAGAAGCAGAATAGTGTAGCACGGAAAATCGTCAAGATGACAAAGCAGCCAGCCAAAAAGAAACCACCTCCTTCTAGAGAGAAAAAAGTGACAAGGACTATTTTGGCTATCCTGCTGGCCTTCATCATCACCTGGACCCCATACAACGTGATGGTGCTCATCAACAGCTTCTGCACATCCTGCATCCCTGGCACTGTGTGGACCATAGGTTATTGGCTTTGTTATATCAACAGCACCATCAACCCTGCTTGCTATGCGCTCTGCAATGCTACTTTCAAGAAGACGTTTAAGCACCTTCTTATGTGTCATTACAAGAATATAGGAGCTACAAGGTAAAAATAATAATAAAAATAATACTGAAAAGGGTGAAGAAGTTCCAAATTAATTTAAAAAAAAAAAATGCCATAGCACTTTATGCTCTTCTATGGAATGTGCAATCCAGGATGTTAGCGGAAATATTGACGTGGGGCATCAGCTCCACCCCTGAGAACTACATTTAAAAACATTTTTTTAATTATTGAAATTAATCTTGAGGACGTGGGGATGCTTGAGGAAGTATTCAAGTATGTGGACTGGAAGCACAGTTCCTTGCTTTCTGAGAGTATTCTGCAGAAAGGCTTTAGAGTGTAAAAAGTTTTGGTCATTCTGTGTAAAATACTTGTTGGGGGGTGGGTTGTTCTTTTTTTTTCTCTCCCCACCCCCCCACCCCCGTGTCTGTTTAATATGTCTTCATCTAGGAGGAAAAAAAGAAAAGGAATTTTAACAATGATTGTGTGGAAGAGGCATAGGAGTTTGGAGGATTATTACATAATCCAAATGAATCATAGTAGAAGGTTTCTGTTGTCTAAAGCTTTTTTGTCACTGTTATGTAAGAATGTTAATGTTAGGTAAATCATGGTGAAAGTTATTTTATGTTGTTTATAACACTACCATTTCTAAAACTGCATCAGTTCCGAAATTTATTTATGTTCAACTTGTAACCGTTGCCTAATACTTGTATCATTCAAAGTCTGCCTCTAGTCCCCTTCTAGGGGCTTTTGTTCCATGATTCTTTCATCATGTCAAGGTAAAAGTGAAAAAAGACCGTCTTTTCCAGACTGCTACATCCCAAGACTATTTCAGCATTCATGTAAACCAAAGCTTTCGAGACAATTTTGTTCACTTTGTTTGTTGTATAACATCTACCTGTGGATTTGTCATTTACCTCCATCAGCCTTTCCTTCCTTTTTGTAGCTTTCCTGTCCAGGGTACAAAGACTGAATATCAAAGGAAGTTGTAAATTCGAAGAAAGGTCTCATCCAGTCAGCCACTACAGTGCCCAAACAGAGGGCCTCAGGTGAAGAATAAGAACAAGGTTATTACTAGGAAAATGGAGGGAAGTTAAATCCTTTTAAAATCTGATGTACAAATGAAGAGGTTTGCTGAGGCTCCACAGAATGAATAGTTAATATTGGATGACTGTGCTCTTGAGCAGTCAAAAGATGATTCACATTTATTGAGGAAATGAACAAGATGGACTGACATGCCCACATGGATTAAGCTCTGCCTAAGTCCTCAGTGTGAAACCAGTGTCCTTCCTGGGTGTATCCTGGACAAGATGTTTACTTTGTGGAAAAGATATTGGCTATATTGCCTTTTGTACCAGCTGGGAGCAATATTTTGACTGTAAGCCAAGGGATAACACTAATAAAAAGGCAGAGAGGAAAACAGTGAATTCACAAAACCAGATACTGAAATAGTCTGGATGGGAGGCTGGCAGGGGTCAAGTTCAAATATTACCTGCTACTCCAACCAGTTCAAATTCAGATTCTCTCTGCCTGGTAACGAATTTACTATTTCAATATTTGATATTTACTGTAGCACTGAGCGGACAGAAGAAAGCGTATCAGATGACTGAAAATAGCAATTGTCTGCGAGTTATGCATATTCTAGTTACCTCCTTCTTAGTAACTCTAACTTCCAGGCACTAGGGAAGGTAGACCTACAGGTTTTATTACCCAAAAAAGTAGCTTGCTGCATAGACAGTGTCCTAAGAGACTGTCTTCTGGATTGAAAGCCACCTACCAAGTAGGACACCAAATCATTCTGTTATTTCACTCTACCACTTTAGAGTCTTCCAAAACGCACTGCAAAATAGCAGCCTTCAAGATTACAGGGAAATTAATCTTGCAGACTTAACTTCTACATTTGACGAGCTTATTGAAACACAGTGTCAAAGCACTTTGGCAATATGACAATTTTCATGTTTCGAAGTACAAATTCCTAGCAGAAGGTGAAAATGAGGAGGATTAAACTGCAGTAAATTAAGGCCACATTAATCTCAGGATTAGTGTGTCTTAATACGCATTCATTGATTTTAGACCCCTAGTGATTTCATTCTAATATATCTAAGTGTCTCCATACAGCCAAGGGTCTAATTTTGCAATCCTTACTCACCTTGAGTCATATCTACTATACTATTTTCATCTTCCTGCTTGTAAGGAAGAATAATTCAATGATAAGGCTTGCAAAATTGAGTGCTGCTTGTCTTTTAAAACTACATTCACCAGGCTTATCTTGACAGGTCAGGGGAAAGATTTACATGATCATTTCTACTTCATTCATCCTTCTACAGTGTTAAAAAATTCAGATAAAAACCAAAGATAAAATGAAATCTGTTCATCTGTTAATTTCATTTTCTTTAGAAAAGTTTCATAAAAGGAACACACCTGCTTCTTTCTTTCAGCAAGTGCTATGGGTATCAATAGTACAGGTACTCAAATTGGGAAATAATGGTTTGTATATTCTTATCTAATCTTTTAGGTCCAGTTTTCCAGCAGGTGTGCAAAGCCTTTATTCTGACCTTTGAAACTGTCACTTGTTTATAAGTTATGAATTCTTCTAACAGCTAGGGACACTTCTACAAGTTAAAAAGTGCAAATTAGAGATTACAATTATACGTTTTCAACACTCAAAATAGCATGCAAAAAAAAAATAATTTGGGGCCAATATTATGAAACAAACAAAAAAAAACCCCAAATCTTGAGTTTGAAGCTTTCAAGCACTTTTCTCTAGCACCATCCCCACTTTTGATCCTAAAGGATAGCATGCTTTGGTTTGTGTTATAGTACATTTAAAAGGCTTGCAGGACACACAATTGTGAGTTTCCACCTTGTACCAGTTCAATAAAAAAATATTCCCATGGTACATCCACATTCACAGCCAACTACACAATGTAAAAGTAGATGACATAATGCACCTACACATGTATGCACAGGCATGCAAACACACACCCCAAAGTGATTTATATACATGGAAAATATTCACGTAACTTTCAAGATATTGCATGGGGTTTTGTCTGTGTTGCACTCGTTGGGAACTGGTGGGAGGTGCAGAGCCAACAGTTACTCATGACACTGTCTACCCCTTCCACAAGGCAGAGAGGAGGCAGAGCCTGCCCTGAGATACTGGGAACCTCGCAGGTCTTCAGCTGATTGTGGCTTATCAAAAAAAAAAAAAAAAAAAAAAAAAAGGGGGGGATTATCTTTCCAAGATGCAAAATAGTTTGTTCTTTTGAACATCTTTTGAGTTCTCATGTCTTTCCTTTGTGTCCCAAACCACGTTCACCAGGTTTCACTTCCCTTCTGAGTGATAGTTCTGCAAGATCTAGATGTCGGTCTTGAAGAGCAGCGCTCCCTGGGTACCTCCTCCAGCTTCCCCAGCTGTCACCTGCGCCCCGTCGCCCACAAGGCCCCAGGTGCTGCTGGTGCTGCCACATCTTCACCTTGGGCTTGGCCGGAGGATCCCAGCGGCATGTCCACACCATGCTGGCCACTTTTGTTTCACACAGAAATTGAGCAAACTGTGCAGGTGACGCATGAGAAAAATAACAGAAAACAATAACAAAAAACTGCAGCTAGCACTTCTTGCCCTTTCCTTTTCTTCCTCTTAATTATTTCCAGAAACAAGCTAAAATGGAAAAGGCCCACCCAATCTTTGGCAGCAACCCTGCTGCAGCAGGATCTGTCATGTCGGCAGCTCATGGGGAGTGACTGGTACTGTCACAGGCTGGTCCTACCTTCACTCTCCAGGGAGAGAACAACAGCCTGAAGATAAGTCCATCCAGCTGGCACCTTTTCTGAGCCTGAAAGGCATCTGTGGTTTAAAAAATAAAAAGAGAGGGAGGAAAAGAGAAAGAAAGAGAAAACCTGAAGTAATGTTGAGGAATCTGCTTTCCAGTGAGGGCTAAACCTAACAAAAATTTTTATCAGCCTTCTTTCTGTTTGGGATTTTCATTTGATTTACTAGGATTCATGAGGATCTGTTCAGAGATAGCAAAGTGTTTGAACATTGCCTGATGAAAAATCATCCAAAGGCAACAAACACTTCTATATAGGTCAGATTGCTTTTCTTTCTTTCTTTTTTACCTCACAAACGCTCATGGGGATAGAAGTAATCAAATGGACCCCAGGGATCAGTTGTTTGACATCTACAAAGCACGAAGGGGACAAAAGCAAGTGTTAAATCTATCACACCTCCATTTTATATTTTTCTGGTGGAGGAAAATGTATTTACAGAGGCGGCATCTTTAGTGAGCGTGGCCACGGTGAGAACAGCCCACACATCAGTGAGAAAACCTTCAGGGTGGCCCAGCTGCTCCTGGCCATCCCAGCCAGGCCAGGAGCACAAGGGAATGGGCATTTTTTTTGTTTGTGTTCTCATCTCCTGATGGATTTGAATGTGTCCATGTGTCTGCTTTGCAGTGGGGCTTCTTAGTAAACTCACTGCCCCCTTCTCCAGTTTTGACTGATTTTGATCCCAGTTCTTCATTCCTATGGATGCAACGGCTGCCCCAGTGCTGCCTGGGGATACAGGTCCTGGTTTCGCCTATGGTGCTGAGGTGGCACACTTTGAATTTTTCACTTCCACTGACACCACTTCCCCTTGCCACTTCTGTTGCCAAAAAATGGTCCTGGCCTTGCAGTATAAATGGGTAAAGCATCCTCACAGCCGTCATGCTGCAAAGCTGATGTGATGCAGCTGGGGCAGGCAGGAAGAATGCTGCTGATTTTTGTTTTCCCTTCCTCCCGTTACAATAATTTCTAAAAATCTTTATTTTTTTGACAAATCAGGATGCTTCTTGTGAGAAGCTAAAGTCTTAGGAAAGAAACAGCAAGAAAACAAACTTTCTTTCTCTGTGTGGGGAGTGTTTGCTGACAGGTAGTGGGTTTGGACTCTAATGCTTTTGATATTTTTAAAGATCACTTCCTAGATGGCTCTGTGCTCTCAACTGACAGCAATTCAAGTGGTAGAAGTTGAGAAGCAAAAAGTAGGTGTTTTACATCCCTGGCTCTACAGATGTTTTATATAACATGTCCAGAGACATTTGCTAGGGTATGATTTCGATAGAGTATTGCTTTTATTTCTCTTGTGTATCATGAAAAGCTCTAGACTTTAAAGATTTTTTTTTAATTTATAGAAAATCTTTCTCTGAAGGAAGCTGAGAGATGGTCCTTAATCTGCTGTGGCTCCTTTTTTCATTTCTTTGCCTGTCTTTCCTCTTTTGTCATAGTCTTGACAAAAAGCTTTCCTCCTCCCTCACTTTAACAAGTATGTTGCCTGTGTTTCAGCTACAGGTGTGCAATTTCTCTTACCTTTCAGGCACTGAATGCTGGCATTCAGATTCCTAAACCCCACCAAAATATTGCCTTCTCTAGCAAGCAGATCCCCCTCCACTGAAGCCCACACTACTGTGTGGAGTGAGAAGTTCCATAAATCCTTTCTGCATGGGTTTTAAATTGGAAGTAAAAAACCCACCAACCCTTGCGTGAAACAAAGACAAGTTAATTCTCTTCTTCCCCAGTTTTGTCACCTCCATATTAGAAAGAACAGTGGATAGCAGCAAAGAGTGAACATTCTTGTACTGGAATATCATGCAGCAACCTGCACAGATTAATTTCATGCCCTGTGCAATGGTAAAGCAGCCCTCCCTTCCCCTGCATACCCTTCCATTCCTGTGCTTACTAGCAGAGTGTTCACTGAGAAACCAAGCCTAAGAATGTAATTATAGCAAGGCTGAGTTGGACATGAATCATTTACCACAACCAGTGCAATTATTTCTCCTGTATTTTTACTTCACGCCTTTTGCTATGGCCTGTTTTGCTACATTATGGAACTTGTGGGTTACACGAGCATATCAGTCCTTCCAGGCCTCTTATTTTAGGATACTGGGTAGACTTGTTGTACATGATTCATTCTGGTATTAACCAAATAAAGGGAAACAAATTCTGGTGTCTTTTTGCCTTCCAAAGCTCTGCATAACCTGAAAAGTGCCATTAGGTAACTACTCTTTTTCATTTCTTATAGTGACTTTTTTTTTTGATTATTCTTGCCAAGAAGCACACAGAAACTGTTTTCTTTGAGATGCCCCAAAGTGCTCTGAGTCTCTGGGAGAAGCAGCTGTGGGTGATATGGGAGGCAGCATGATCACAGTCTGTGTTACAGTGGCCTTTGGAAGGAAGGATTTTGCTGGGTATTTAACATTTGGACTGACTCACCTGACAGCACTGAAGAAAGCACAGCACAAGCTTGGTGTGCCCCAGCTTGCAAGGGGACAGACGGGTCACGGCTGGATTGCTTTTCTGTTCCCCCCCAGCTCCTGTAGGCTGGGAGAAGGGAGGGAAGTTTTCTGCCCCCTCCAGCAGCTCTGTCTCTGCACCTATACCCCAAAGACAGCCCTTCTCTGAAGCACATCATGGTAGTAGTGATAGTAATAATAATAAAAACACTAGTGAGAGTGCCATGGTTGCCAGTAAACACACCTTATATCTTATCCCTTAATTCTGGTGCCACTTTGCAGAGGTGGTTGGTAAGTTAGAGAGTAGCAGTTTGTAAATACCTTTAGATAGTGTGTTTTAACATGACCAACACCATATCTTGACTGTGTAAAAAATACATTGTGTGTAATAATATCCAGATAAGGTTATAATGTAAATATAGCTACAATGAATGTCCAATTACTCTTCAAGCTCTACGTATGAGGAAAAACCTCATGTCTTCTTGAGACTTTTTTTTTTAACTTAAGGGTATGGAAAACCTGTTACTCATTTGTATAAATAAACCAACTGCATTCTTTTCTTCAAAAGAAAATACTCTGCAAGAGAGAAGGGAATGCATTACATGTATGTGATATCCAAATTCATATGGTAAAAGTGGGAACTGAGGATCTTACAAGTCGGGGACTGGTCAAATTCTTGATGCCGTACATTTGATCTCATATAAATAAGATAAGCACAAGTTTATGGTTAGCTGAGTAAAGCTGACCCACTTGATTATATACATTATAGATATATATTTATATATGCTGTATCGATGTATACACATTATACACAACATTCATACAGTGAAAGCAAGGTCTGACAAAGTCATATTAACTGGGAATTTGGATGTAGTGTTGTGCTTCATTTGGAAGAAAAACATCTGTGTTATTCAGCAACATTCAAATATATTATGCAGGATGAAGGAAGGTGTTTCACCAAAACAACTCATGAAGGACTGAGGCAGTGAGGGTTTGAAATATCCAGAAGACAAAATTACATGCAATATATGTGTATGTACTTCTGCTGAGTTGTATTCCTAGTTAAAGCATTGCATTAAACAGCAAAATATAATAATAAAAATGTTTTTGTATGTGGCATTTGTTCATTTTTTTCTTTTTACTGAATGAACTACCGTGTGAAATGTAAAACTGGGTTAATAAGTGGAGAAAAATAGTTTCCCTGCAGTAGCGACCGGGCTGTGAGACTGACTCTAGTACTCAAGAAAAGAAATCTTTCTCTTTCCTGGCTTTCTTGGCAAGTGTGAAGTTCAAGAGAGATCTGGAGTACCTACTTTACTCATCTTTGTCTTGTCCACATCTCACTTCACCTCTTCCAGTGACTCTGCTTCCTTTAGAAGATTTCACCTTTAGCTGCAAGGTCCCTTCAGCAATCTGATAAGGGCCTTCCAATAAGACATTCCTCCATATATTTCTGTCATCCAAGTGTTAAATGGGAATAGGTAAGACTCTTGTAGCCATGCTGTTTTATCAAAGCAAAAGGCATTTTTAGTTAATTATCAGGGGAGATGACACCACTAACAATCAAGTGTATTTTGAGCTACCTAGAAAGCATTTGGGAATAGGAATAAAGAACAGAGGTTGCATACCTTCAACACCTCATGGTCTCAGGATACTGTCTCACCCCCACTTCAGGAGTAGACAGGGCTCAGATGCAGCAGAGGAAGCAAGTGGCAGTGACTGGGGAACCATTCCTGCCCAGGTAAACTGGGCATTCAGTGCACAGCCAGTCTAGCAATTTGACAAGTGGGTCTCTCCATATAGTGGGTGCATCAGCTCTGTCAGGATCAGGATACCTCATCCCAGCCACCCCAGAATGGAAAGAAGTAGTTTTAATAAGATGGTCTACACTAACTTCTTCTAAATTTTTCCTTTCATAATATCTGAGGCTTTTCAGTGTTTCCACCTTTTCAGGACTTCACACCTGTCCTTACCCTCCCTGTTTAGAGCTTCCCACTATTGACATTTGCTTCAGTTCAAGCTCATCTTCAGCCGTTTCATCCCCTTCCTTGTCCATAATCTTTCCACAATGAAAGTCAGAAAAGTCAGGGTTTAATCTGACTTTCTCAAAACAGTCAGATAAATGTATGTGCTGTAATATGTCCCCTTGCTCGCCTTGTATTTAAGCCCCTTGCACTCTGCAGAGCATATGCTCTACTGATAGACTGCAAGGTGGGAAAATGCTATTACATCTCTTTTTCAGGTAGATCCTGATTGTCAAGACACTTGTCAAGATCACAATATAGACATGAATAGGTACCTGAACTGTTTTCCCCAGCCACAGTCTACTTATTTCTGATTCATCTCTTCCCTTCAAAGAACAGATTACCACTTTCAGACCCCGCTATGCTAACCATCACATCACAGACCATAGATGGAACTCAAATTGCCAGTATACTGCTACAGTCCAAGTAATTCTTTCTCTCACACACTACACCATCCTATAATGGCCAACATATGGCTTCAGGGGGGCCTTGAGATGCCAATGGTGAGAGTTTTAACAGACGGAAAAGGTTTCTGCAAATACCATGATTAACTTCCAAATGGGTGACGTTGCCAATCCCATTTGAAACACAGCACGGCAGGCCAAAACTTAACCCCTGGTCAATATATTTTGGAAAGCAGAGTCCAAAAAAATCCATTTTTCCAGCATGCACTTTATTTGTATGTGTATTTAAGGTCACTTAACATTACAGAAAGCCTACAACTAAGGGTACCTGTAATTTCAGAGCACCGACACTAAACATTTTTTGTCTTCCCAGAGGAGGTTTAGGCACATTTCACTGACTACACACATTTTTTGAAAACTTTGTTGCCGGAGTTGATCATAAACAGGGGAAAAGGGATGCAACTTGTGCCAAACTACTCGTCTCCCTGCTTAAGCAATTTGCTCAGACTCAGTTTCACCACTGGGCTGTGAACAAGGATACCTTTTTCTTTAAAGGAGTAAAAACCACACTCGAGGGCAATAAAAATTGCCACCTCAATTTCCACATACAGTGATACTTACAGCTAATGTAACATCTAATAATATTCATCCTCTCCCCTCTAAAGAGATGTCTTTAGAGAATGTCCCTCAGACCAGAAGGGTCTTTATTAAGAACCTCCCTCTGAGGGCTTTTATTAGCAGAAAAAATTGTAAAGTGTAGCTACCTACTTTTCCCAGAGTTCTGGAAATACCCTGAAAAAAATCAATAGAGAAACACTGCTATTTTGTAAAAATCCATTAACTCTGTTTCTGGCCTTTTGCCAACCATTGTATGCACCGTCTAGACATGGGAACCTACTTGGCAGGACTAGGAAATTGACTTTGCCACCTTCTTCTCAATGGAGCTTGCCAACTTCATTTGTACTGACACACAGAACCAGGGAGAATAATAAAATTGGCAAGAACAATACCAAAGAAATGGAGAGACAAAACCACCCCTTTCCTTCTTCCCTCAATCATTGCTCTGTCTTCATCCCTCTCTCCCTTGCTCCTTCCTCCCTCCCCCGTCCCTTTCTTCCTCTCCTGTCTCTGAAGTGTCCTGGCAAGCCTCTCCAGGTTTCACTCTCTCATTAACAGCTTGCTAAAAGCGCTAAATAAATCACTAAAAGCAAAGCCTTTGGCTGAAAACTGTAAAGCAGTGTATGAGGGAAGGCGGCAAGAAGGAATGCCTCAAAAACCTCTTGAGTTAATTCAGTTTTAGAGACCAAAGGCTTTCCTTAACTCCCACCATAATCACTACTATGACTTTGCCTGGAGTTGAAAAACGCTCAGGAGCAGGGCTGAGCAGAGGTGACTGGATCCATATGGCACAGGAGAAATATTCCCAAATGGAATAATTCCTGGTGGCAGCTGCACCAAATCATTTTCTGGGAGTATGGGCACAATGGATCTGTGGCACTGTAAAATTCTTCCTGCTAAAACTCCAGCCTAGAAAAGAATAGGGAGCAAGGCCAAAGCAGTTAAATCCCTCCAGCACAGAAGATACAGCTCAGCTCCCCTTACCGATGGAAGAGTAAGTGCCAGTAGCAAGTACTTCCCTCTCTAAAAGTCACATTCTTTGGCACAAATTAAGATACTCCTGGGTCACCTGGCCACACTCACTTTGGGTAACAAGGGCTAAGCTAGTGCCGATGATTGCATGTGTTACAGCAGGAGGGTTAGGCTTCAACTTTTCTGCCAGTAGCCAACAGATAAGGATGACAGTAAAATTCAGTGTATACAGGCTTAGGTATTAGAATAGTGGATGTTCCATAAAAAAATAGAAGCGAGACTTTTCAAACATGGACATCAAACCCCAGACTTTGTGATGCTGTCTTCCTAAAATAAAGAAACCAAAAGTTTCAAGTGGTTTTAACAAGCATATTTTCCATCAAATGTATGGGAAAAGCCCCTTAATTTTATACAAGGGAGGGGTAATGTCTTCTGTTTCGTGGCTTTCACATCATGCTGAGCTAGACAACTAAAAATAATGGAGTTGGTTGGGAACTGCCCAGAGAAAATTTTTTCCACTATAAAATGCTGATTTGTTAATTATTATTTTTTGAGGGGTAGTAAGAGAAGGGATCAATTTCAATTGATTACTGGTTTTGAAATGTTCTAGGAAAAAATCAAACTTCTCTTAAGAAACTATTGTGACACTTTAAAGAGTTCATTTTTTGGTTTAAATAAGCTTTCAGAATGAAAGCTTAAGTACCAAAAAAATCAACATGAAATAGCTTTTTAAAAACTGTATACTGGTTTATCCATTCTTACCTGGGCAGAAGGAAAGAAGGCATAAAACTCTTCAGAGATTGACTATCTGCCAAGATTTTGGAGGGGAACAGGAAAATTCCTGTCATTCAATTGGCTTTTACCAGTTTCACTTGTGCAGTGGACACAAGGGCTGGGATCTGCCATCACCAGACATGCAACAGTGCCTGTACACAGCAGTCTGGGAGATATTTACTAGTAAAAATACCTCTCAGGCATGTGCTTGCAACAGATCTGCCTCCACATTGATCTAAAGTCCTCTCCAAACCTTGTTTTCCCATGTTACTACCTTGTTGGAGAGGATGTTTTTGGTGGCTAGGTGCAGGGTGTCAGGCAGGGCTACGCACCAGGGCAGTGCGCCAAAATCAGTCCTACTTAGACAACCCCTAGAGAAAACACATAATGCTATGAATAGATTTTGGTGACAAAGCCAGCCGAGTGCTGCTACTCAAACACCTCATTGTAAATTTGCACAAGGCAAGGAGAAGCTGTATGACTTATGCACAGCCTTGAGCAAAGGACATCAAAGAGATGCACCATACTGAAACAAGCATAAGCAGATTTCCATAGCGCTTCACAGGGAACAAATTACCATGTTTTGTCCTGGGCATGCTTCTGTCATACTCTAAAGCAGACAATCAGCATGATTATGTTTTTAGGAACATTTATAAATGTGCTATTCTAATACTTTGGACCCTGCAAATGGGATCTATAAAAGAAGAATATATGTATTAAAAGATAAATACTAAAGTATATGTTAATACCTGGACAGACCCAGTTCAGAGTGAAAAGGGCTGAAAAGTGGAAGTCAATGGTGTTTGCAAAGAACTGTAAAACCACAGGAAGAAACGAAGACAAGGCATGCCACACTTCATCTGTCAGAAGTAGGACACCCTCCTAGGGGCAATTAGAAACACACTTTTCCCTAGAACCCATTGTTTAAATGGGCTGGAGGCCTCTTTGGATACAGTTGTTTCTGCCTGTACGAATGATAGGGAGAGCTAGGGGGACTACTTTAGAAGACCTTTTGAACAGCTCCAGTTAAATGAGATTCTTCCCAGCCCAGGTGTGCACAGCCCCAGGGTTTCACTCTGTTAGATTTTATAGATGCAGCTGTAACAATTCTAGTAACTGGTCTTATGCTGGGGAAAAAAAAAATTACTGCTTAATGATTAATTAGTTGCTGGTGCTCACAGTCAGAATCACATGCATTGTGCAAGGGATGAGACGAAAAGTAGAGATGGGAGGAAAAGAGAGAAAGACATTATGCAAAGTTGCAAACTGCATGGTAGAAGAAAACAAAATTAATTGGTTCTTATGCTTTTGCTCTGCATCCAGGAGTGTCTTTAGCCTGCATCCCTCTGGGAGAACATTTGGCTCTTGTAACAGCTATTGCTGATTCTGTGATGTCCAGTTTCGCATGTCCTTAGATGCAGCAGAGTCACCTTTCAGATAAGTTTCCCAAGAGCATAGAACAGCCGTTTTCCTGCTCTGGCTGCAGTGGTCACAGCTGACATGGAGCTGCCATTCTCATCCCCCACAAAGTCTCTTCATGTGAACTGAAGAAAGAAATATGGCAGAGAACTCTGGCTTGGTGCAGCACAGGCTGGAAAGAGGCAGAGCAGCACTGCTCTGCTAATGCTGTCTGACATCCCCGTCATCATAGCTCCTCTCCATCACCCCCTGTTAGCGTGCATCTTACTGAAGGTGCGGGGAAAGTCACTTTGCAATAACGTTGCCACATATGAATACTAACCTGGAAGGAGAGGAGATTTACAAAGGAAACTGCTAATATGATTGCAAAGGCCTAATGTGACAAAGCCCCAAAGGGGAAGGAAGAGACAGACAGTAGTTTCCATGCACTTTTTCCATTTCCATCCTCCCTCTCCTACTTCACATTTTGTGCAAAAGGACAAAAAAATAACAGATTTGGATTCAATTTGATGCAAGCCGCTGCTCTGCCTGTTAAGCTGGACACTTAGGTTGTGTCTGTGATGGATAAGCAATAAATATACTGGAAAAAAAACATCCACCCTTGGTTGCTCATTTGCCAGGAGAAGCCCTGAGAATCTGATTTAAAGTAGCTTCAGTTGCACAGCCTATCTACTATTTTTTTTATTACCTTTTGTCTACTATTCAAAGTTACCTCCTCCAAGGGGCTTATTTTCCATTAGGTTATGAGCCTAATCATGAAACAGTAATTCTTCAGGGGCCCAGATAGTGCTGATTATCTTCTAATGAGATAAAGTACCTCTCATCTCTAGGTCACTGGTTTGAAATCATATCTAGGTCCTCAGTGGCTAAGAGTGATCACAATCTGTGATGACAAAATATGTTAATGGTGGCAGCTACTGCTTCCCCAAAGCAAAGCACTTACAGGAAGAACCTGGATGAAAATTTATAACTTAGGGTGGGCTATGATTTTTATCTTTGGTTTCTGCTGGCTTTCATCAGGTCAGCAGTTCATTGAGACAAATTCAAAACTAACCTTCAACTCAGAAAATATGAGCCCAGTAACAATTTGCGAACACATCTTACCCATGTAATTTTCAGGAAATTCTATTAGGTTGAAACTGTTGTGTTTTTTTCAGTATCATACCCATAGTGACATAAACATCAGAAAAGCAATGTTAAAGCATAAATTTAAAATATCAGTAAAAATGAAAATTTCATTTAACATAATTCCATCATTATTCATTACTTTTTGTATATAGTTCTATATGGTGTTATGACAAATCAGTGGAAGTCATGCAGAATATAACATATCATTTTGAAAAGATTTTTTTCAGGATTTCTCATTTCATAGGAAGTTGTAGGAACAAGGGTTTTTTCCCAAGCCTAAGCAAAACAAAAATTCCTAGTTTTCCATGAGTTAAAAACTATAGTTCAATGCCTGCAATATTTGCATGTCTTCTTCATATGTCTGTGTATATGCATATGTACAACTGAAAATATTTTTCAGTCTCATTGAAAAACTGAAGACCAGGAAGAAATGCTAGACATTATACAACAGTAGGTGCAGAAGCTCAAATATAAATAACTTCCATTTCCTTAGTACATACATTTCTTTCAAGATTTATATTAAAATTTGTATTCAGCATAACTGTGCAGTGAATAGGTTTTGAACAGAAAAAAACAAGAAATCTACTATTTTAAGCCTCAGGAAACTGAAAGGAAAACTGAGAAGCAGTAGTTTTCCCCAGTCTAAAGCATGGATGCTTGCTGTCCCATTTGTATCCTGTTCCTCAGCCGGGAGGAGGTGGCTGAGCACCAACACACAGCCTGTGCAAACATGCCTCTCCAAACACCTGGGAGTGATGGACCCCTGTGAGGGTTTAAGCCAGCTGAACAAGGGCAAGAAAGACCCTTGTAAGACAAGAAGGGAACCCTGCTCTCGCTGCACAGCCTGGGTGCCAAGTTCCCTGCACCCTTCTGTTTCAGGAGCGCAGTTCTGTGAATTGATCAGCACAATACAGCTGTCCACCCACGTAAACAGCTCAAGCACCCACAAATACCATTTTTCTTAGTAAGCACCAGCCTGGAATTAAATAACAAGAAGGGCTCTAAGAAGTGCTATCAATTGCAGAAGTTATTACACTCTCAGGATGTTTCACTGAAAACTCCCACACAAAGCAATTAGATGTCAGAATCTGCTGTGTCTTAATCATGAGTTTTCAGCAGGTCCGGCATCCCTTATGGGCACTGCCTGGTGTGGAGCAGCCGTCCTGTGCAGACCCATTGGCTCCAAGGTCCGTCCTTGTTTAGCAACCTAGGCTGACTACTGCGTGGTCCTCAAAAAGTGAGGGAACAGCCTGGAAGGAGCATGGAGAACGAAGCACAGAAAAAAAGTGATCTATAGCTGGCTTCCAGTAAGGAGCAGACCCTGGATGCTGGCCAAAAAAACCCTGGAATGTTGTGTGCCTTCCAGGGGAGCTGTGAGGAAACATGTAGCACCCCATTTTCACTGCTTCATGTAAGAGCTTACTAGTGGTGTATGTGAAAAGGCAAGAATACCAACACAGGGGAAATTCACCTGATTTTTAGGCCAGTGGAAAAAAAAGAGCTAGATAGATATAAAATTTATGCTTAGGAAAAGCAAGACAAGGTTTCTTTTCCTGGTTGTTTTCCTTAGCAATAAAAAAGTTACATGAAGTAGCCCCAGCTATGTTCTATACCATAAAGCAACTTCCATCCTGGCTTTATCACATTTCTCATACTGAGACTGTAGTGGGCAAAGCAGAAAGGAAATTTGATTAGTTGTAACGTGAGTTAAGAGAGGCAACAAATATTGCAATACACCCATACTGATTAGTTGTCAACAGCTTACCTCTCACTGTGTCTGTTATGGGTCACAGGGTCTCCCACTTGTCTCAGCTACATTGGGCACCAGTTGTTGGAGTTGGAGTCCAAGTCAGTCACCCTCACACAGGGCACCAGTTGTTGCAGCACAAGCAAGCTATCAGGCTGCACCAAGGCCTTTACCATCAGTCAGATTCTACTGTCCATGCTGTTTCTCCTCCCTCCAGAGGCCAGACGACACTACTACCACTCCTCCTCCATCCAGCCACCTCTCCCATCATCCTCAGGGCTATTTAACCACTTAACAGAAACGAGCTACAGCTGCACATCATCCATGTCAATCCACCCACTGCCTTCGTGGCAAGGCCACAGCTGCATGTTATCAATGCTAATCAACCTGCTGCCTTCACTCCCCTAGAGTGATTGACTTCAGGTCACTAGTCCACAAGGGGAAAAACTGAGCAAGCACCTTCAGCAGAAGTCAGCAATACTGAATAGGTCTCAATTCCCTTGTGCCCACACTTCTGACTTAAGAAACAAATAGTCCAAAATTTTCAGCAAGACTTACAACAAAACATACACAACATACCCATACTTTTTTTGCCATCAGGACAGAGAAGCAGCCATACAAAATGACACAGAAAAATACTCAAAGGACCTAAGAAGAACTTACATGGTAGCTGAGCAGGGACTTCAAGTATGCAAGTACTGGGCACAGGGTCCCCATGCAGTAGTAGGACCACAAGCAGAGGACTAAGTAGAAGACTGGTGGAACGTCCCTAGTGCCTAAATACTTGCAGCTGCATTGCTAGAGCTGCCTCTGTCTGCTGAGTGCTGACAAGGGAGGGTCTCTGCTCATCCCCAACCTCTGCTGGGATTCAGAAACTCATAAACAATCCTCTGCCTGTCTGGCCCGAGGCAATATGCATTTTTAGAGCAAATTTGCCAGGTGGGCTCTGATGGGCACTGCCAACAGAGCAGCACAACCCACCTTTAGCAGCCCTCCCCCATGGTCATGGCACTTGGGCAGAGCATACCAGCCTAGGTTCCCGCATCCCTGCAGTGATGCAGGGTGGTGTCTCCCCAACATGCTCCACAATGGCAGTGTAACCGGGCTGTCAGCAGTGTCTCCTTGTATCTCCTGGCTGAACTTTTCCTACTTTTCAAGATCTACTTAAATTAGTCTGGAGCAAAAGAATGACTCCTTACCCACTTGACAGCTGGCATTAGGACACTCAGCTGGGGCAGCAGATACTTGTGCATGCCTAGATATCAGCTGGGCCAGCTACCAGCACTGACTTTTTCCCCTTTTTTGTCAGTGCTCCAACCACAATGTTAGGTGGTTGCTCTGCTTAGCTCAATAAGCAGAAGAGTTTTAGCTGAATCAATTGCTCTTACAGCTTCAAATCAAAGATGTATGTTTGAATCTTCTCGGACATAACAGGCAGGGACGTGAACTAAGGGTTTCTACACCTAGGCAATCATTCCCGGGCCACTAAAGTATTGCTTCAAGTCTGAGAAACAAGCAGCAATCTGGGGCAAAGTTGCATCTAGGAATACAAAGTAGAAGTTTTCAGAAGTTTTATTAAGGCTTCCCCCCCTGCCTGCCCCCCGCCCCCACTGTCTCATTAACCAGAAAAAGCAGCTCCTTCCCAGCAACCAGCTTTCAGGCTTCCCTCTCCAAGGCACCCAGTTCCTTACAAAGGGAGCTTTTCAGGGCCCTGTCATTGAAGGGAAGCATATCAAAAGGTCTGGCAGTGCAGTGCCCAACTCCTTATGTGGCTCTGAGTTAATGATGTGGATATTTTGAAGGTCTGCATCTCAACACATGCCATAAGGTCCAGTCCTATCTATGACATATCCTGGGAGCAATTCAAACCCAACAGAATAACTACAGCAGTAGCCTAGGAAAAAGCTACGCTTCCTTTCAGTTCTCTGAGAAGGCACTATATTCCTCATGACACATTCATCATTACAAATGTGTCTGCAGCTGATGATTGTTGTCTGCTGGTTAATCAGAGGGAAATGCATTGCAATGATAAATCATTCCTGTGGAGGAGTTTCACAGGTGGCACTCCCAGCTGGGGACACAAGGCTGCCACCCAAGATGCTCTGCCACCTGCCCAGTGCTTCAGGCTCTTCAAATCAGGATCCGAAGGGGTTTCTTCTTTCCAGCCCTAGAAGAGGGATGTTTTGTATGCAGCTCAGTAACCTGATTTGCCAGCCAACCACAAACACAAAGTAGGCTAATAAGAATTCCACACATAAACAGGCCTGGTAACTGAGATGACGAATCAACTCAGATTTCATTGCTCAGCATTATTTCTTGAATTAAAATTAAGCTCTTGATCTCACTCAATCTTCCCCAGATCTGCTACTCTTTCCTCTCCTCCTACCCCTCAGCTTTCACCTTGGGGAAAGACCTAACAGTGATCCTTTGCCTTGTGCTGAGGGGCATAGGCTTCTGAAGTCATGGAGATGCTCTCACTGTGCAAGAGGCTGGATCTGAATATGAACTTGCGTCCTTGTAGGCAGCAATCTTCCTTGAAAACTAAGTTTCAGGGGTATTAGACCCCTGTTCATCTTTGGGACTGTCTGAAATGGGATACTGAAACAAATGTAGGTGGATTGTGAACCCTTTTTCTCTTCTGAAGTAACAGCATGCAAATTTTTGAAAATAATGAGATTAGGTGATTACCATAGTCTTCCATCTGAGAGGTTTTTCAGATTGTGCTATTTATTTTTGAAATAAAACAACAGTTTGGGCAGAGACTCAGATAATCCAAAGCATGTACTGAAGTTTCTTTGAAACTTAATCCATTTGCAAGCTTTTCATTTTACACGAAATGAAGGAACATTCAAAAGAAATGTATATTTAACAGTGCATTAGATTCACCACACAGTAAGAAACCATCAGGGATGCCATTCCAGAATGCCATCTCTGTTTTTTAGGTACACCACCTCTCCATATTCTTGGGAGTTTTCCTCATCTATGGCATGTTTAGCAGAAAATGAAGAGGAGGATGTTTTCAAAGCAAATTATTATACATACATGATTAAAATCTTCTCTTTCATCTCTGGGGAAAGTTGCATGGGTACCTCTCTGCGTAACCTTTGGAATTGTCCTATAGAATCTCAGTGAAAAGAAAGTGAAATTGGGCAGAGTAATTAATTCCTGTGCAGAAATCACCACTAACACTGGTGAGATCCATCATTAGTGTTCTCTTGTAGCCATCTTTAACTATTCAGCAGTGAGGTGATCTGATAATACATCAGCCTCTGTCAGATGTCAATCTGCCTCAATCATGGCAATTTGCAAATCTTTATTAAGCATGATTAGTGAACATCCATATAAACAAGAATCTGTAAATCTATCATCTTTCTAGAGCTTAGACTGCTGCTTAGCCAATCTTCAAGGGAGAAAGCTGGCATGTAAACCCAGCTCCTGTGTGCCCTTCAGAACAGGAAAAAGTACCAGAGAGTGAATTCAGATTATTTTCTCAAAATTGTGTCACTTGAGCTTAGATGACAAGGCACAGACTCTTTCAGTACTGGAAAGAAAATTGCATATTTAAGTCAAGCACAGCTATTTGTCTAAAGTTTCACAAAAATTATGCCTGGGAAAGAATAAACCCAAAGTTTTAGAATGAATAATTGAAATATTTCCATGGAAATGTCAAAAGAAAGCAATATTTTTTAAAATTCATCTGAATTACATTTCAGCAAGTGGAAAATTTAAGGAAAGGCATGGAAAAATAAGCTTTGTTTCATTTAAATAGATTTTGACAGGATGTGAGACATAATTTTGACCTAATATTTTTTATTATTATCGTTCACAGTAACTTATGAGACAGAAAAAGTGATTGCAAAAGTTTACCTAGAAAGTTCAATATGATCACCTTGTCTGACCTGTGTAAGACAGACCATGGCATAACATCAAGTGAATCCTACAGCAGGTTCAAAAAATCCATTTGAATTAAAACTTATTTTATAGAAAAACTTTCTGCTGAATCTTGAGATAGTTTTAAAATAATCCTGGTTTAATGACAGCAGTTGCTGGCAGGTATAATCCATTTCTCTAAAAGATGTTTCAGTGATTGATTATCCTTATCTTAAACATTTGCCATTGATTTCTGTTCCAAATTTGAGTAGCTTCAGCTCCCAGCCACAAGAGCCTTTTTACAGTTTTTTTATACCTTCAGAAGGTTAAAATGTTGTCTCCTAGTAAATCTGCTCCTCTTATAGGCACTTATCTACTGTGAACAGGCACCATTTACCTTCAAAGATAAACTAAAAAGACTCAATGTCATGAGTTTTTGTAATACAGAAGATTTTCCAGGATTCCAGTATTTCTTGTAGCTCTTTTCGAGACATTTCAGTTTGCCAATATGTTTTTTAAAATATGAAATACAGTTGATTGTGAATACTCTTTTATTTGAAACACCTTTTGTCAATGAAAGCCAAAGCTTTCCATGGAAACATGTTGACTTACAGATTTCTGAACTGCCTCAGACCAACAATGAAAATATTTTCCAGGGATGTGGCTGACACATGTTCAAGTCATCCCATTTCAAAGCAGCAATCTTGAATCTTTAACTCCCATAATCCAAGAGATTGACCTAATCACTAAGACAGAAGTGCTCTATGTTGATTGTCTCCAGTTGGAGTTATTGCAATTTTTGTAACTCACTGAAGCTCAGTAGACCCAAACTGAGAAAACAGTAGTCCATAACGTGTTGCAAAAGACCTCTCCTGGAACCACTTCTTGCATGAAAATTTTGGGTTCAAATCCCTGATCCAAATCCAGCAAAGCAGACGCCCTGCAAAGCTTGAGCCATGACGTGGTAGGAAGCACCACCATCCTGGACGTCCTTCTGAGGCTCAGTCCAAAAGGACAAACATGCCCAGGCCCTGCTGCAGCACTCCCATGGGATGGACCTCTATGGTGGCAGGGAAAAGGGACAGCTGCAGCCTGCAACCATCAATGATGTCCAAATGCACCAGGTGCCAGGATGCACTGAGGCTCTGAGGCATCCCGTGGGCACTCAATCCAGCCACTTGAATTTACGTCCATGATGCCCCAGGAGAGTAGTACCTCTGCTTGTCACAGGCTAGCTTAACTTCCTTTGTGTTCTCTAGCTTTCACACAATAAAAAAGAAAAAAAATCAATTTCAGTTTGCAGGGCTAAAACCAACTACTTGAAACACCTTGCAAAACAGAATTCCTGTTTTTCAGATAGCCTTGGTTTAAATACAAGAGCTGCATACATTCTCGCTACGTATGGTGGTAACACCACATCTGCTTCTGATTGTTCTTTATTTACTCAATCAAGGACTGCATGGACCCTTGTCTTGCTACTACATCACCCTTAGAGCTCATGTTGCAATGATTATCCACTCTGATCATTCAGTCTTTATCTCAATCATGCTTTTTAAAATAAAGCCTTCATCTTATATAAATATGGCCTACAATTTTCATTCCTAGTTGAATAACCTTACATTTAGCTGTATTAGAAAAAGATGTCTGTTGTTCAGCTGAGCCCCCTATGCTGTCATCGACATACAGCTTTGCAAAGTTTCCATGCACCTCGTCCTTCCAGCTGGAGACAAGATTTCCACAGCAGATGTGACTGAGGGGACTGAGCAAAGGGAAAGGGATCAGGACAGAGAGATGAAAACGGGAAAGCTGGGGAGATTTGCTCTTTACTTGCACATAGAAAGGCAACTCTGAAAACTGCAGTGAAAAGACTTCTGGTTCTCAATCACCTACCAGCTATCCTTCTTATCCAGGAAAACCAGGCCTTTGAGAAATGTTAAGCATCCCACACGTTCCAGAGTCTTCTCTCTGTCTGCAAACTGTCATTAATACTATTCATCCCTTCTTCTGCTTCAGCCCCACATACAGGCAATCAGTTTTGAAAGCTAGTCATGCCCTTCTCCCTCTCTCTGTGACAATAAATAAAAAGTAGTCCAGACAGGAGATGTTATGTGTCTCTGTGAGGGTCTGTGTGCGTTTTCCCAAAATACAGGCATAATTACTGGGCCTCAAGCAAAGAGAAAGAGTGACAGAGAAAGAATATGTGCCCAAAGGTACCCTGCTTCACAACTTAACTAGGTCCTGCACAACTCTTCCTGTTAAAGGTGCTGTTCAGCTGAATTGTTGCATGCCCGAGTACACATTAGACCTTGTTTTTTCTGAAGCACAGGGTAGAATGTAATGTTTGGTGTGTGTGGGTTTTTTAATGACTATCCAATATATGCTGTGTATTCTAGTAGTTCCAGCCTCCTAATACAGAGCAACTTTCCCAGAAGAATGGTAGGAACTAGTGAAGTGACTGTCTCTGTTCCAGGCAACACGAGCGTACAAAGGAGTCTTTTCTGTTTGGCCTGTACTTTATGAAACTCTGTTCCCAGCTCCCTCTGTATAAAATGTAGCTTTTCAAAGATGTGCATGAGCACTCTAGTAGGACTACACCTTATACATGCAAGTTTGCCTGTGGAGTTTGTCTTTTCAATATACTCATATATAGTAGATTATTTGTAATTCATCACTGTGAATGGACTGCTCTTATCAGTATCTGTTTTTCCTATTTATCTTTGGATAAGCACAAGGGATTTATTCACCCCAGCTTTATTCCCAAGACAACTAACCCCATCTTCTCAAGAAAGGGATCCCTGAAGCCTTCAGTATGCTGTTGAGGCTCCCAAATTACCTCTCCATTTCAGAACACAATAATTTTCTGTCTTTTTTTGATTTGTAGGCACTCAAAAATTTTTCCTTAGAAATGCAGCCTCCTACAAAGCTCATTTTTGCTAGCCAGAAATAAGCTTTCTTTTCTAGTCTACCCTTCATTTATCTCCCCAAAGCCAATGGATTTACAGGGCCCAGAGTGCACAGCTTGAAGAGGCAGGGTATATCCCTGCATGGAAAACATAGTGTGGGTGAACAGGACAATGTGCTTAATATATGCAAGTGTTATGACTACAGGTTAATTCAGGCTCTCCCAGTGTCTACTGGTGAAACAGTTCCATTTCTCATTAAATACATTTCCGGTTAGTTACACCATCCAAATTCCAAAGTAATAATCTCTGGGAAAAAACTTAAAATCTCACAGTTAAGAAATGTCTATCCAAAGCTGCCAACACTCTCACCCTTTAACTATAATGAAAACGCAATCTTTTGGATTTTAAAGTTTCTAAATATAAGCCAATGAAGTTCCCAAAGAAAATAGACAGCTTTTATGAGAGCAATGTTTAAGGGAGAGAGCTAACATACCTATAAAATTATATTTCAATAGGAAGATTCTCATTAACTATAATTGTATTTTTTTTAAATTGTAATATAACCTTGGTCTCGCAAACCACTGCATGTGCAAAAAGAAAACACAGACAGCTGGATCTTCCCTGAGGCAGTGGTCAAAGGGAGGGCTTCTATTGCAATGTCTTTAAAAGACAGCTTGTGTCAAACAGGAGTAGCTCTCTACCAATTTCACAAACACCCCTGTGAGCCTCCAGGCGTGGCAGCGAGGTGGCATGGGCTGCAGCTGCTGTCACACAGCTACACAGGCACATCGTTTCACACTAGGAAAACAATCAGTGTCACAGCAGATTAACATAAAACCCTTTTCTTTTCCAGATTGGGGAATTTCTTGATTACCATAAGCTGCAAACTCATTAAAATATCACAAGGAAAAGCATATTTCTGACATTTCCAGTGCTTTTGGTTTTTTAATTCACTCATCCTCACCAGGAGCAGTTCTCAAGAGTGTGGGAGGACAACTCCTGCTAACCAGAAGCACCCTTCAAGGGCAAACAGCTCTGATCCAGGCTCTTGAGGATGAAGGAGAGACAATCCCCAAATGAAGTAAATCTTCAAAGGGTAGCATGAAGGCTATTCTGGGTGAAAGAAATGGGTGTGTCCCCTTCAAGTTTAATATCCCTTTTTTCCTTGACTTTCAGCTTCCAAACCAGTTAAGAATATAAACTGACATCTTTTTTCTTTTTTTCTGGGATACTGCTTTTGGACTCCATTGGGTAACACTTTACAAAAAAACCCAAAACAGGTATTGATGAATGCTGCAGAAAATGAACAATGTATGAGTTAGGGTGAGTACAAAATATGGGTAAAATACTGGAACCCTGTGAAAGGTGAGATGGCAACAGAGCAGTGGAAGCCATCACACAGAGCTACTAGTTTACCACTTTGCAGTTGTTATGATGTCTGTGGGGAGCGGCACTGGAAAAGCATTTGATATATCTCCAGCTGAGGTTAACCAAATAACTCCTGTTTACTTCAGAGAGCTTGTTTCAAGCTTTCACAGAAAACAGGTGCCAGCTTAGGAAGAAATGTGATGGATTTTTAGTAGCAATGTAAGTACAGGTGTCCCTCCATTTAAAGCAACTCTTGGCTGCTGTTTCTAAGCATTATATAAATTACTGGGCAGACTGAGCTGAGGAGGGTGGTGGAATCCAGCCTCGCAGTACTTCATTTCCTCCAGCAATGCTCTCCTGGTGACTAGAATGTGTGGGACTAGATTAGTATCAAACAGGAATTGCATTTGAGAAAATAGATGAAGCTTTACCGCTTGTTTCCTTCTGCACTGGATTAAAGGCCAGACCTCTTTGAGATATACAGTAAAATCAGACAAATTTTGCTCGGAAATCAGTACAGGACAGAGAGTGCTCAAGTTCATGTCCCTGCTGCTTTGGAATTTGCTTTGTCCCAAGCACAAGCACCCCACAGCAAGCTATAATGTCAGTCTCCATGGGGTTATCCATTTGGCAATGCTGTACATTCCTTGCACATGCAACAAATCAGTTTTGAATAAAAGAGAATGTGAACCAGACAGGTTCTGTCACTCTCACATGTTGACATTAGCTGAGAACCAAAAGAGTTCAAGTAACCCACCCCAAGCATCTGCAAGGGATAAAAAGAACTTTTGTTTGAAAATGCAATGCGATGACTAAAAAGTAAACAGTACTTTATACATATCCTGTCACACAGAGATATAAAGGGTATGCAGCCAACAATTACACCAAAAAGTGCATATGATATGAAGGACTATATAAAGCAAATGTGAAGATTAAATCTAAAGAAATTAACTTACTAAGGCAGAAATCTAACCAAGGTTACCTAAATTCATAAGCTGAAGTCACAGAGGTATTTGTAAAGTATGAATAGATGAGAATCTCTACAGGAGCATAGGCTTAATAGAAGAAAAGCACCTTCCTCATGATGGACTTTCTTTTGTTTTAATTATTTGCATGAAGTTATTTCAGTATATACCCTAATAAGGGTGGTCAAATGTTACAACTTCTTTATCTGAATCTAAGTAAGTTATAAAATGGGTTTATCAGCTGCTTTGTGATGAGACTAAGCCTGTGTCTCTATAGTTACCCAGTGATCTGAGTTCTTAATATACTAACTTAAGTTAAACAGGCATGAGCTGCCTCTGTTGTTACTCATTGCTGCAAAATTACTATCCACATTTTAATTTTGTTCCATCCCTGATGGTTTCCATATACTATTTCCTACACTGTTTTATGCAAGATCTTACACTTAGGTCTACCAAAAGACTTAGAACTGAATGGTAGCTCTACTACTGCACATGTGCACTTCGACCAGAAGTCCACTCAGTCTAATGTGCCATGTTGGCAAATATGCAGTATCCTAAAAAAAAAAAAAAAAAAAAAAAAAAAAAAAAGTTTCCTCTGTTATGGAAGGAATATTGTGAATATCATTTATTACTAAAAATTCACAAATTAGTAAAATAACGTTCTTTGTTCTGCTGTAATTAGACTTTGAATTTTTAAGTAAAAGAAAATCACAGAAAGAAATAGCATCATTTTTTTTAAAACAGATTGCTAACTTAATGAATACTTCTAATCCAGCATCTAGGACATTTCATTCTGAATTACTTAGCACAAAGGCTCCAAGACATGTCCTCTCTAGGATCCCTCGAGGCTTTTATTGTCCTAAGTACACAATCAAAGAATAAATCCAGGTGCCTCCAAGTAATCTAAAAATCATTTCAGGGACAACCTGTGATTTTGCTCTTCATGCAAAGTGCACCACTACATTAACTGTGAATGGAAATTTATGCATATTCAAATCCCAAATAGCTGACAGGCTTTGGCTGACTTTTCTTTTGTCCCCTCCATTAAGCAATCATGAAAATTTTAGAAGCTCAGATTTTCATAAGAAGTCAGGTCTTTATTGATTAATGAACCGATAGTGAATTGCCAAGGTGCACATGTTACTCCTCTGAAGAGAACATGCCCTTCCATCATCATGGGCTAGATCGCCAGTTAATTCCATGCAAGGGCAGAGAAGGCTCCAGCTTCCAGCTTCCTCCAACACGCAGAACAAGGACTCGTTTCCCTGAAGAAAGAAGTTGCTCACCTCTGTTTTACACTCAGATTGCACTTAAGTCTATATTAGCTAGATGTAGTTACTGCCATGTCTAAACAGGGTCCTTTCCGCGTCCCTTTTGAAATGCTGTAAACAAATGATGCTTTAAGACAAAATCATTAATTCCAAAGAGACATATTTTAGACATATTTTACTGGCGTGGGAGCATGGGACTATTAATCCCACAGTCATGGGTTGTGCCCCACATTGGACGCCAAAAAGGACTATTGTGTGTGAACCCCGGTTGGCAGCTCAGCCCCACACAGCTGCTTGCTCACTGCCCCAGTGGGATGGGGGAGAAAGTCAGAAGGGTAAAAGTGAGAAAACTTGTGGGTTGAGATAAAGACAATTTAATGGGTAAAGCAAAAGTTACACACACAAGTAGAACAAAACAAGGAATTCACTTGTTACTCCCCATCAGCAGGCAGATGGTTATCCATTTCCAGGGAAGCATCATACATAAGCTACTTGGGAAGACAAAAGCCATAACTCCAAATTCCTCCCTTCCTGCTTCTTCCCCTAGCTTTTTATTGCTGAGTGTGACATCATATGATATGGAATATCCCTTTGGTTCGTTGGAGTCAGCTGTCCTGGCTGTGTCCCCTCCCAACTTCTTATACACCCCCAGCCTTCTCACTGGCAGAGCAGCATGAGAATCAGAAAAGGCCGTGATGCTGTCCCTATGTTCTCAACGCTGTATTTGTCACAAATCCAAAACATAGCAGCATACAAGCTACTATGAAGAAAATTAACTATATATCTTTACAAGCATGCTAGCTTAATTGGAACATAGAGGAACAGAAACTTGGATTTAAAGGTCTGATTTTATGTTCTGCGTCCCAGGCACTGTGCCTGAGTTTGCCTTGTTTGCATTTTCTCTCTACACCTGTGAGATGGAGATTGGGAAATTGAGGTTATAAACATGAACTATTTTCCATTGGAAGTGCACACATCTTACTTGTGAGCACATGGGTTTCTGAAGCCAAGCACTGTGCAGGTGTGAGCTGCTCAAACTGCCCTCCACAATTCCTTCATCCCTCTTTATTTTCAGCTGCCCCAGTACAAGCCAGATGGAGAGGCTGGGCTGACTTCTCATGCTTCGAATCATCTACTTTCTCAGCACTGATTCTCAGCACTGAGGCTGATGTAATTAATAATTCCTTTGCAGGTTTCAACAAGAAAAAATGAAACTACCACCACCACCACCTCCTTACTACTTTTCTTTTTTCCTCTACCGGTGATATTAGGGAGAAATTGAATATTGTTCTTTACATGCAGAGAGTGGCTAATTAAACACAGTCACCTCCCTCTGTGTATGTTCACAGTCTTCTAATTACTTTTACAAGGCATCACACATAGGCAACAGAGGAGAGCAAAATAAGGTTTAGCAAAATAAATACACTTATACTCATGGGTCTCAAAGAATTTGTCATAGCTTATTACAGAATCCAACAAAATCTAATGAAACTTCAAGAGGATTTTAGAAAACAATCACTATACTGTTAGTCTGTGAATAGTCTCAAAAGTATGAGGCACAGAGAAGGCACTTGAAAAGATCTCTTTTAAACTGAGTGTGCTATATGTCATGATGCTAGTAGGAGTATTTTATTCACACTGAAAGCAGGAAGGATGGGAAACAGATTTTTCGTGATAAACAACCTCAGTTCTCAGGCAAGTGAGACAATTACAGCTACATTTCTCTTTGGGGTGGCATGTGCCAGAGAGGAAAAGAAAGAGATCCAAAAGTTCCAGCTCAATCCCACCTCTCTTCTACATTCCTGGAGATCATAAATTAGAGGAACCTACTGGGGAAAGGCTTGCTAAGTCCTTCCTCACTTTCCCTCTATCTCAAGAGAATTTCCAAATCCATGTAATGCAACAACCCCCTTTTTGTTCCTCTGTCAGGTTTAATAAGTTGCCCCTAATACTGACATGACAAATACATGGGGCTAATGCTTAATGGTTCTTTCCTGTGTGGATGTTAAGTTCTGAAGGCAAGAAAGAAATAAGCTTTTGCACATTTGTGGTTACAGTGGAACAAAAATCTTTTACTTCATCTTACAGGTACTTGGGCATGTGCGCACATGTACATATTGTGTATGTATGCATACGTATGGACACAGGCTGATGCCTGTGTAAGTGTGTGAGAATACATTTCTTTTTGTGGCTTACTTTTCCAGCAGAATAAGTGGTGGCATCCTATAGTTTATGTATGTTTATTTGTTGTGCACTAAAACTTTCAATCATACACAGTCCTTCAAAAGCTCCCATGGCGCTGTCTGGGGTTTTTTTTTTTCCAGGCAAACAGTTGCTGCCCATAGGAATGCTGCAAGGGAAAGGGACAGCTTGTTTCCAGTGTCAGTTTATCTGCAATAAAATAGTTTTCACTGCCTCACCAGAGAAATATATCTGGAACTTGTAGCTACTCTACAGGTTATTCAGAAACAGGTCACTGACACATTGACAAATGAACTGTATTCATTCTTGTCTACTGCTAGAGCTGGAGGGGACTTCAACTTCCTTCAGAGATGCAGGAAATAATAGGGTGGAATTATTTTAATATTTTTCAAGTAAAAACATACAATATGCCCGAAATTCACCCTCACATTCACGGTCTCCTCACATCATCTTTGAATTATGTCAATCCCTCATCAATTTAGAGCAGAATTTTCTCAATGTGGAACTGAGAGATCAGCAGGTACCACTCCATCAAGATACAAGGATGACATTTGAGAAGCACCTTTGACTTGTTACGGTCTTTCCTCACCAGTGCTGCAGTGTAGCTGTTTCAGGAAGCAGACTTCCAAAGAGACAGACAGACATCTTTTAAGATGTTGTGACACATCCCTCAGTAATTCTGCAAAGCGCACTTTCAGTGTAATGATATGCCATGATGCCTTGCATAAGATCACAATTGGTGAGTATAACAATTGTGCCAAGACTAATTAAAAGAGTTTATGAAATCAGAAATTTGAAGTCAATGCAGAGAGTAATTTAAACCTGAAGAGTCCTAAAAAAACCTAGGAGGATGTAGATGACGGATAGCTAGCTTTGCTTTCTTCTTTACAGTTTCTTGTTCTTTCTTTCTCCTTCTGTGCCTTAGTTAAAAGTCTAGTTCAAATCACTGGAAAAGATTTTCTTTCAACAGAATCCTCAAAATATTGTCTTAAATTTATTGGTAATTCAAATTCTTCACCTTCTGAGGGGGAGGAAAAAGTTGTAGGTGGGTGAGAAAAAAGAATGAATATATGTGGCCACTAATTTACTGATGCAGCACATCAGAGATGGAAATATTCACAATGAATTTTTGCTTTTCTTCACAATATTGAAAATTTGAAAAACAAACAAAACACAAACCCAGCAATAATTTCTAGCAAAAGCAAATTTTCCATCTCCCTGAGAAAGGCCATCTGGGGAGGCAAAAATAATGTAATGTGAGTGTTCTGCTTTCTTTTCACTCAAGGAGACATTACATAAAACAGCATCATCATTGGTTTAGTCATAACATTTTTCACTTTGAGATTTCAGAACATTGCCAGTATTTATTTTTCCACTGGGCTCATCCTCAAGCGCTTTCTGAATGTGCATAAATAAATTCCTGCCATATATATCCACTTTTAAGAGCAACAATGTAATTGGTCTGGTCATAAGGGCCTATAAGTTAACATTAACAAAGAAGTTATGTTTTCATTGCAATCATTCCTCAAACAAAAATACTCCAAGCATCCAAGAGAACTGGCCTAGGCAAGACTTTGGTGTATAGGAAAGAACAGGAGGATTTCACAGATCCAGCTGAGCTCTCACACATGAAAAGTCAAATTTTAGACCATCCTGGATGCACTTTGCATTAATTTAAAAGCAAGAAACTTCCCTGCAGTCTACATAAGCATCCATATATCAGCAAAAGGGCTGTGCGCCTATATGCTCACAGCCAGAGCAGGGAAAAGCTGGTTGCAAGGTAATGGCTCTTCTCCTTGAACTGAAGCAGGCGAGGAAACAGAACCAATGCTGTGGATTTTGCATTATTTCAGTTTGTTGCTGGTGTCAGGAAGAGAATTTGAAGCTTTTTAACACTACAGTTTCCGCCCTAGCCTTTGCTCTGCTTGCAGCCTAGCCCTCGCTTCCTTCTACAGTTGCTTCTGAGGAACAAACCATTTCCCTAAAGCTGAAACAGCAGCAAAATTATTTCTTTATCCTTTAAATAAGATGTGTGTGTTGCTGTTGTCTGTGCCTGTGATTTGCTTAGATGTGAGCTGCCAAGGCTTCCAGCACAGTGAGCACCATGAGGCATCCGTCACCCAACATACCTAACAGGCTGGGATAGCCCTTGCCTACAGCTTTCTGGCTCTCTCTTCCACTCTTCTGGCTTGGCAGCTAAGCAGCTGTGTGAGGAAATGGAGACAAACAATTTTCTCACTTTTTCCCCACAAATTGGTAATTACAATTTGTTTTTAGCGCACAGCTACTGAGGAAAAAAACTTTGAGTTAAAAACAAAGCCAGTAATCAATGACAAATTCTTGGGCAAAAAGAAGTGACTGATTCTTCAGTAAGCAGCGTCTCACAGATACACCTGTAAATAACCCCAGGGTACCACTGTGACAGCCTAGTCTGGCCAACAGCACGACACAGGTCATGGAGCTTTCAGAAGTGAATTATTTCTGTTTGGACAAGTGTGTCCTCTGTGGAAGAATGACCATTTTTAATGTCACAGTTTTCAAGAATGGAGAATCCATCATAATTCAGTAGAAATTCTTCCAGGCTTAACTACAACCATGGCTTAAAATGTGCTTCACACTTTAAGGAATTGTCTCTCAGGAATGTAATTTGAAACATTCAGGTTAGTAGATGGCTTCAAGTTCAGAAAAAATCCAAACAAGCTTTCTGAAGGACAGAGCATACTTCTTTCCTAGAACATTTTTTTTTACACACACACACCACGAAGTTTAGAAAATATAACTCTCAAACTGACACATCTGCCTGGCCTTCAGTCAGCCTATTTGAGGTGTGCTGCAGAAGCATATAAGGCCTTTGCTTTTCCTTTAGTCTTTGCACCACTTGGAACTGATAACCACATATGTATGCTGGCTAACACTCCCCTGAAGGGACCTGGAGTGATGGGAATGTTTACCTCACCAGACAGGCTTCCTGTAAAAGCTTATTCTTCTTGCAGTAAGGCACCTACCCTTGTTTGACCCTGCATTTGATGTCAAGATAATATGTTGCTAAGGATGTCACAAGCTCAGCATAATTTTCCTTCACTAGAAGCTCAAAAGCAGTCGAAGGAGGAGATGGGTTCAGAGAAGGCAAGGTCCAATTTAATTGCAAAAATCTATAGAATTAGTGAAAGAAAAACTGGTTTATGACTTATGAATTAAAAAAAAGCTAAGATTTCAATTTCTAGTGTGGCCCTTGATCCTACTGTCTGGCACAGACATACACTTCCACACTCCTTACATATGTAATAAGTTAATGTAACAACACAATACCAGCCCTATCCACCTATTTTAGAAGGAACTAGCATATTTACATATCTTACATTCACACACTCTATAACAAGTATACTAAATTTAATCAATGGCAATATTGTTGAATTTTCTATTCACTGAAAAATGTGAATGGACAACCACTACACTTTTTTTATATTTCAGATAAAATTCAAAGAAAATAAAGAGACAATTATTATTTTCATATTTTACTTTCCAAACTAAGGAGAAAATCCCACATTTTTTCCACTGCAAGTTGGTTTTCTTCCAGTTCAAGGCTTATGTCTTCAAAAGTCCCTTTAATTGGAAATTTTGAAATGTTTCTTCACCAACTACAAAAAATAAATTTTTTCAACATGAAAACAATTTTGAAAATAAAGTTTTGTGAATGTCTTAATTACAAAAACTAATAATAGCTTCAGCTGTGGCAATGCTAAATAGCTGTAGCTTTTGCAAGACAATTGCACTAAATCGATTCACCTTTCCCATACTAAAAAAATTACCTATGCCGGTGATACAAACCCCGGGGTATTGGCACCGTATAACTTCAAGGAGGTTAGAGAACTAACTGGTCATTGCTGAGCTCTGGTTCAGTGGAGGATCCTGTGAGAAAGTGTCTCCAACTCAAGTGTAACTGAGTGCTGACAGTTTTGCCTGGGGAGGGCAGGAGGTCACTGTCATGCAGGATCCAAAGCAATTTTCTTCCTTTGAGCAAAATGACAACTGGTTCTTCTCTAAAACTTTGTCCCAGTCAGTTCAAGGCCCACAGACAAGATGCAGTCACTGTGCTCTGCTTTACAGAAGGGGAAAAATGGTTATCCCCAATGCAAAGTGGTAGAAATTGTTTGCAAGCCCTTCAGACGGGAGATAGGATTTTTTTGCAAGTAGAGCAAATTCAGTCTAAATCAAACTGATGCTTTTCCTCTGCCACTTGCCACTGTCATTGGTAGTTGTTATTAGCAACAATGAAATAACCCATTGCAGATGTTGCATTGCTTTAAACACTCAGAGCTAAAATGTTACACCACATACTTATAATGGTTTTGCATCACTGACACCATTTACATCACTCTTAACGGCATAGCACAGGGCATTCCTCCTCATGCCCACAAGCCAGACAGCAAGCTCACAGGTGTGAGCCTGCCCACTGTCATCCTTCATGTAAAGTGAGTGTGAAATGTTAACAAATGCTAAAGCAGTGACTGCAGATGACTACAAACAGCCTGAGATCAGACCAAAACTTACTCACTAGAAGGCTTCACCAGGGATCATCATAAAGACATGAGTCCAAGAGAAAATACAACATACTCTTGAGATGTTAGTTTCCAAATGGACCTAATTAACACCTTAAGATGCTAACTGTGCCCAATGTTACCCAAATCATGTCTCATTTTCTGAACCTTCTTATACTCTTCCATAGTCTTTAGACAAACTGTCAAAAGTCCTTGTACAGTTGACTGTCATCAAATTACCCTTACATAAAGGAATCCTTCAAAGGACAAAGCAGTCACAGTAGAACTCAAGATTGGACTAAAGTTTTATTTCACCTCCTAAAAGACTGCTTCTTTCATTGTTTTTCCTCAGTAATTATAATTGGCTCTTTTTTATCCATAAATGCGCTATTTTCTTTGCATCATGTCTCTTGCTACTGTGAAAGTTAATCTCTGTCATTTCCTGCCTTCCTTCCTTTATTTCTTCAAATCATAGGCCACCTTTAGTGTTGATTAAGTCTAGAAGATTTTGGGACAATACAGAACAAGGATATGACTTTTAAGGTATGACAGTTTATCATTTGCCAAACATGCTAAAAGGCACAAATGCCTAAGACTGCAATAGCTTACACAGTACATGAGACAATTCATAACAAATTATAGCCTTTTTCTAAGGATGAACTCATTTATCTTGGCTGGCTGTGAGTTTAAAGATAATTATAAATAAAAAAATAAACTGACACACTGTACAGCCAAAACAGAAATTGAGTAGGGAACAAAATAAGACCACATTGCCTGCAATTCCAGCAACTTTCTGAATTGCCTTGAGGTTACTTTTTCCTAGCAGATGCCAATTCACTTCTTTTTTTTTTTTGCTTTTAGAAGTGAAATCAGTTCTTTTTGACTGAAGTTTCTTGTCTTCCCTCCTTACTTTTCCATAGTCTTGCAACAGCATGCAAATCCATTGCTACTAGATAGCCATGCAAAAAACTGTGCTGAAGAGCGCATGCTGACAGGCAAATGAGGGATTTCCCTGTATTGGAAGTGTTGTGCTGGAGCCAGGTACACAGGCAGGAGGACACAGCACTGCTGACCAATGAGGTGAATGAGCAGAGCTGGAACACACAGACACTTTTGGCAGCATGGGAATGTAGCTGGAAGGTCTCCGATTCTCTGGCAAAAAAATGGACCAGTCTAAGGGCCTGCCCCAGCTCTGGCTCTAGAACTATTTTTCCCTGTCATATTCTTTTTCATTGCAAAGGATTTATCACCCTTTCTAAATAGACTAAATCAAACCCCAAAAGAGAGAAATGATCTTATAGAAAGTGAACTCTGCTCTGTTCCCTAAAAGAAAGACTTGTTAAAACTAACAGGACTTATAAACCCAAACCAAGCCACTACATTCTGTACCAAAGCCTACATTAGTAGTTATAAATTGTCAAAAGCAGCTTCATAGATTTTCTGGTGACTGGTTTGGCAATTTTGTCAATCAGTTCTGATGCAGCAGCTGTTACCTACAGATGAAAATGGCAGGCACCTTTGCTGCATTGATGCTCTAATCAGTCCATGCAAGCCAGGTGGAAAAGCATACAGTTATTATTTGACCATTGTTGGAGAGTAAAGAACTTCCTAGAATATTCTAGTATGCCCGAGGGTTCTTCAGGGGCACCACACCTCTAGGAATAAAATGCCAGTGACAAACTCAATTACTCAGACTCTGTTTTGTCACTTCACTTGAACGACATCAAGATATTTCTCTTAACGCATGAGTATAATAAAATGGAAACGTTAACAAATATGGAACAGCATAGCAATCTGTTGCAAGACTAGTTTGCAACATACATGCTTGTTCAGCGTCTCAAGTTAGCTTTCACGTCATTTTCTCCTGTTCTCCTGTGCTAAAGTAGAATATCTCTGTCTGTTATAATGCATTCTCTCTTGGTTTTGTGGTCGTTGCCTCCTTCTCTCTTGCCCTCAGAAGAAAGTGAGAGCACAGATCTCCTTCTTCATTATACCAAGTTCACAGTACTCCTGCTAGAGTCATTCCTGCCTTTCTTTTTGTAACTGTCATGTAAAGGCTAACATCAGAAACCTGAAATTGGGAAAGAGGACACCAACACACATGTATATTTTTAATTTCTGAGTGGTTACTCTCCCAGGCATGATGAATTCCTAGCATACAGTTCTTAATTTTTTCCTAAGCTTCAGTTAACTGGGCTTTCTTATTCTGGTACACAGGTAAAAATAGATTCTGACATCTTTACTGTATAAGTAACTCCATCACGGACACTGGCTTCTCTCAAAGTTACCTGTTGGTGTGAGTAAGTGAACTAGGTGTAATGTATTGCTGGTAGAAATGGAAAAATACAGATCTTTGGATAAGAAATTTTCTTTATGAAGGTGGAGTGAAAAAAAGACCACACTGGAAAGAGGGGAAATAATATTTTGTGCAAGCAAATGTTGGCTGAAGAAAGTTGTGTCGTTACAGCACTTCTGTAAATAGCAGAGAGACACAAGGAGGGTGAGCCCACAGATTTCCCCTCTAGAGCTGTACCTCCTTCTTTACTGTTGTCTTCAGAAATGGTGCTCCTCAGGCAAAGGTTGATCTGGAATATTTCCTTGACCCTTTCAATTTGACCCTGTGGTTCAGGTGGGGATTACTTTCCCGTTCTGGCTGGATAAGTCACCACAGTCATCAGACCAGCAATTCAGATTTCAGAGATTTCAGGTCACCGTGAAGAAGAAGAGCATACAACAAACCTTATTAAAGCCTTAGTGTCTTCTCCTGAAATGTTAATACCTCAGAGATCAAGAACCCCACCAGGATACGATCTCATGGTTTCAGAACAATAGGATTTTCAATTTGGAAAGTCCACATAGTACACAGCTCAATGGATCCCTGCTTGTATTTATTCTGTCCCAGGAATGACAGAAGCCTTTCTGTGTTTGCTAAGCCTCTAATGTCAAAGACGGCTTCCATTAGCTATGGAAAGGTTGCTATCTCTAATCCTACTAATAACAACAACTTGCCAGGCCTCAGTTGCTTAATGGACTCACAAAATGCATACAGCTAGTGATTTCTCTCATTCACTGTCAAAGCTGAGGTCAAAAATGATCTCAAGACACCCCAAATTTGACCTTTTCAAAAGTTTATACTTGTCAGATGTTAGTCCAGAAGATGAATTATCAATGCAAGCACTGGGAGAGCAACAGCTTGACGTGCACAATGCCTCAGACTGATTCAGATATACGGGCGTTTGTGTGTCAGCAGAATCAGAAACAGGATGATCTGCCAGTGGTGCTCACAACAGACATCTAGCTGCTGTCTAAAATGGACCCATTACCGTTAGCGTATCCCTGAATTCATTCTTCGCTTTCTATATGCAAAGGCAGTAAGGGAAACAGTAAAGTAATGCCATCCGTGTTGCCTCCCACTCCTCTGCAATTAGCTTTCCTTCTAAAAGCCTGCTACAGGCTATATTCACTGTGGGAAAGAATTGCAAATTGTGCAGGAAACCTATTTCTCCTCAGGGAAGGAGTGGGCAATAATTTTATTTCTTAACATTATAAATTACACTATTCTTTTATTTAAAGGTTAGAAAATGCAGTGAAGATTAATAACATCACTGTTATTAATTATGACCCACCAAAATACAAATTCCCACAATAAGGAGGGAGTATTTTTGGTGGGAGACTATTCTGCTGGTGAAGAGAAATGATTTAGGAAATAGCCATGCCTGAGCCAACTGACAGAAGAAAGCAATTAGAGCTTCTTTCCAGCACATAGAAAACAGGCAATAGTATGTTTGACTCGTACTTTTTGAAATAGACCAGTAAGACAATGCACAGAAAATATAACCATGACACCTTGTGTCAAACTGGAGTCACAAATCCTGCAGCACAAAATGGTAGCAAAGAAATATAGCAAGACTGAAGGCAGTAGGACCCCAACATTAGAAGCAGGTTAGCTAGCTAGACTGGCAGACCACCTGTAAATAATGATGCAACTGTACTTAACACAACATATGAAGATATTTCACTTTGTGAACCTATCCTCAGGTGTTACACATTCTTTTTACTCTGTGCATGTATATGCATAAGGGAAGGGACAAAGATAATTTACGAACAAGCTGCACTCACAGTCCATGGGATAAAAGCAACTCACCTGCCATGGAGTTAGAATAAGATTTCCAAGAAGAATTAAACACCGAATCTAAAAAGAAGCTTAGGTCCTAGAGTGCTGAGCACTGAACATCATAGATGCCAACAGATAGAGGCCACTGGGTGCTGAGGATCTTTGTATGTTCACAGAGAGTCTGGAATCCACAAAGTATATTTTGAGTGTATATTCATAGAGCTAACCAAATAGGGAATCCAAATTAAGGGGTTATGCCATCATTTTTTTGTTGGCAGGCCAGTGGCATCTGCCCTGGAACGTCAAAGATGAATGCAAGCATTAATCTGGAAAAAGTAGTGGTCAAACCAGAACCCCTTTCCTTACTACAACTACTTTCTGTCCATCCATGCGCAACCAGAAAAAAAAAAAAAAAAAAAGTAAAGGGAAAAGCCAGAAGTATGACTCAGTCTACATCCACTGCAGTATCATCACAGTGTATCCTTTGTGCCTTTGGGGGTTGTGACACTTAACTGTGTTTCTAGGGCTTTGATAGTCACTTTTTTTCAACAATAATACAAATAAATTTTGTGGTTCTTGTATTTTAGGTTTTCTTGATCTGTGCTTCTTGTGTTTTACGTTTCCTGCAAAGTTTTCGGGTCAAAATAAAAATGCATTTTTTGTCACTGTTGAAATAAATGACATTGTACCATCTCAAGCTGGAGTCCAGTGATTTTCAATTAACATTTAAATGGGAAACTGTTTAATATCAATTGTTATTAAATGGGCATATTAGCATTAAATTAATGCTAAATAGCATAGACAAACTTTTCCATTAAGCAAGCCAATATTAAGTGCATTCAATTTTTTACAGTATGCACTATTCAGACTCCAGTTTCCTCAGCTGAAAGATGCTTCCTGATAAATGGGCATTTATCCTTTTTATGCCCCTTTAGCTACCAGCTCCCTCTGATCTCCATTATAAATATTCACTGGATAAGACATTCTTGCAAATTCTGCTGTGCATTAATTCTATGGCTCCTGCCAACTGATTGTCCTTTTCTTTGAACCTTTTCTTTGAGCTTCATCTCACACATACCATTAACTACTTTTTGCTGTTCCACAGGATGAATTCATAGTGTTTGATGCTTCTCCAACTTAAATGAGGGCCAACTGCTGACATCAACAAAACAGTACTGCAAAGGGAAGAAACAAATGCAAAAAAAGGCTTGATATTCTTAAAAAGATGACCAGTCCCATAGCATACTCCTCACTTACAGAAGCTGGCAGCTTCTAAGATTAAGGAATCATTTTTAAAAATGAGCACTGTGTGAATCAAAGAATGGTCATATCAGGATATTTGTTTACTGGAAAACCTTGTTGCTGGCTGAATGATAAATAGATGTTGCATGAGGTGGAAGGGTACATACTCAAACGGGAAACCTAAGAGGACTATATGAGCTGGACTGTATCTGAAATGTATAGGTTCAGATAGTCTTGATGAGAGTAATAGGCTCCTCTGTACCTCTGAGATTCTGAAGCTCCTCTGAAACCTTATTTGTTGGGTACATTAGGATACACCTTGAAATCTCAGTTATTCATAATCAAAGAAACCTTGGCTTTTTTAGTCACCAGATGGACAAGATCTCTTGGGTCTCTGAATCCCACCTCCTGTTCACACAGAGATCACGTTCTTAAACTCCCTGAACAAATCAAACCAACTTAAAAGTTACCATGGGAGTCTCTAAAGTGGCAGCTATGTCTAGCATCTTGAGTTTGGAACTGAAATACCTTCTCAGAAGGGAAACAAAGACATAGGTAGTGTATTGTGAAAACACAGTATAAATATACTTATATTTTAAAGGGAACTTTTCATTTTTCTCATCTAAAAAAGCAGAGTTCAATAACGTAAAGTGTATTTTTCAGTCAGTTTGTGAAAGCCTCAGCCTGCATGTTCTCATATGGATGAGCTGTTTTAGTCAGAATAAGAAGCGATTCTTGCAGACTGCAAACATTTAGTCTTACTGAATTGTCTTCACAGAGAGAAACCAAAATAGCATTATACAGGAATTTTGTGCAAAACAGCTTGTCCTGTGTGTGTGAAGTGGCAGCATGTTAGAAAACTGGTGCGACAGTTTGCTGGGTTTCCATGGAAACTGCTAGACTTGAATGCATGGGTGCACAAGCAAGCTTGCCAGGTGCCCGTTATTGGTTTGGAGGAAGGAAAAATTACATTTCCATGACAGCTATAGATTAGCTGAGCAAGTCTCTTTCCAAAGTGATGTACTTGCAAAAACAGATAAGCACCGACCAGACTAAAATTTGTTTGCGCTTCCTACAGCAAGCTGTGTAATTCGATCTCCCCCGAAAATGTCCAGATTGCAGTTTCTGCCCATTGACTGTTTCACCCAAGATACTATGGTCTTCTGCTGCAAGGTAATTTTCTGGAAAAAAACCTCATAACACCGCAGGTAGGATGAAGAAACCAAGATTGAAATGCGAAAGTTATTCCCTCAAAGAAAACTACACAAGCATTTTGGACACCAGTGAGATCTGTAATAGAATGAACAACAAATAGGGCTTATTTGATAATCCTTTACATTCATTACACTTGTCTGCTGGGCTATTTTTACAAACCTGAACATAACCAAGCCCTCAGCTAGGGTAAATCACTATTGCTTTGATGGAATCAGAGTAATGCTGAAAGCCTCTCTAAACTGGAGATTTAAATTAGTATCCTTCAATGGGCAGATATAGATTAGGAACAAGGGACAGGCTGAATTGTACCTGGTGCACCATAAATGATTTCTCAGTGCGAGTCTGTTGTCTTCTTCATTAACTCTCTGAATACAACTGACATTTGAATAAGTAATGTAAATATCAGAAAGTCACAGTCCCACCAAGTGAGAAAGGAAGCGAACAGTTCCAGAGGTAATGACAAGGAGGTTTAGACCTCTGAAAAAGTGTATAGGAATATGATAGGGTAACTGCTCCTCATTGAAGATTTACTTTGGAATCCAACCGATGTGTGAATAAAGTCTCACAGAAGTCAATTCACTGTTTTCATCTGACAAGGAATTTGGGAATACTCAGGGAGGAGAAAAATGGGCTATACAGAAGACATGCATAGGAGGAATTACAGATATCCTGAAGCACCTGGCCTAAGTCCAAAGAACACAGTGCAAGGGTAAAAGCTCAGATGTTTCATGGTTTTGTCTAGGTCCATGAGTCTGTCACAGCTGAAAGTGAAAATTTTGTATGTAAGTAATATTCTAATACTCAGAGTTTCTGGGAAAACCAGCTTTTAAATGGACTGCCTACAAGTGTTGTCCTCTGGGAAACAGCAAACAACTGGTGAAGCTTGTGTGCACACGTCCATGTAGGACGTAATTGCATCCCAGGAGCTTGCTTCTATGAAGGGAGTCTACATCCAAGGCATTTACAAGAGATGTCAAAGAAGAGAACACTGTAATTTACTCAGACCAAAGAAACCTTCTAAGTCCTTAGACTTGTTCCTATACAAACCAGAACAGCCAAGTAAGTCACCAAATACAAGAGGTCCATTAAGGAGTCACAGGACAAAAGCCGAGGACTTTCATGAATGGACCCTCTGAGCTCTGTCATTGCCCAGAAGGGCTACTCTTTGCACAAGTTAGCCCAGACAGTGAGCTCAGATTTTAGATCACTATAACTATTAATTAAAGCCTTACCTATAACAAGTTCAACAAAGTGGTGAATTAATTTTTTGTTTTGTTTTGATGATGTGCGTGGCTTTTGATTTACTTATTAAACTGTCTTTATCTCAACCCATAAGTACTCTCACTTTAACTGTTCTGATTTCCCCCATACCACCAAGGTGGGAGTGAGGGAGTGGCTGTGTGGTGCTTAGTTGCCACCTGGGATTAAACATTTTTTTTGAAGACTTACTTGGTGGTTTATAAATTATTCCTTTTCAAAACACACATTGTGTCTTAAAGAAGTGGGTTACTGCTTCTACTTGAAATGCTGGTCTAAACCTTTCTGAAGGGTCCAGCCATGAGTCCTTCTGAGGGGTAGTTACTGAGACACACAACTGTTGAAGATGTTTGTTTCATACTGTTTCTGTTGCAGATGGGCCCCTTGTGTTATAGCAGTAGAGGAGGCGGGAATGAGTGTTATCACTGCACAGGGGGCAGCTGGCAGAGGTACAAAACAGTCTCTGAACCCCATACATTGTCCAGTGGGCTGAAAACAGGACAATGTAACAGCTTTGGAAAAGGCACAAATGAGTGTTTTGTACACATGTCCATTATGGCATGTAGTACTTTTCCATTCTTTAGTTTGACTAAATCACAGCTTCAGGATAAAATGATGAGACAGAAAGAACCTTGTACAAATGTATTAAGTATAATGGCTGAATAAGCTGACTCTGGAGAATCTTGTATGTTCAAGCAATTTTTTCTTTCTGGTTTTTCTTGACACTAATTCTGTCTCTGGCTTCCTATAATACATAATTGATATGGAAATTAAAGCATCAGTGAAGATCAAAGAAAGAATCACAGTACTTGAACTTTGTTATTTTTCCTTTCCTGGACAAACTAATTTGTATTACAGTAACACAAACTCAGTTACACTAAGCAAATATCAATGTCTGAAACCAAAGACACAGTACTGGACAATAAGATGCTGGCTGAATGATTTGCACGAGATTTTGGGGTTAATAAACCATATAAGTCTACATATTTCTGAAGCCAAAGTTCAAATCAGGAAGCCTTTTAACCTCAAAATACTATTTTTGAAAGAGAACAAAAGACAAGAGCTGTCAGCAGGACCCTATACTTTCCATTTGGGTTACATGCATACAATGTTTATCATAGTTCTTTTCTCTCTTCTGATAAGCTTTGATAAAATGGGAGATTTACTAACTTACCTGTTCTTAGCTGCAGATGACATCTTGCAGCCCTTTCAAGCCTATCAGAAAGCACTGGTCACATAATCGTGCTTGAATATAGTAAAGGGTTGTACTGCACTAGATATAACGACTATCTCCATAAATAAGAGAACCAGAAAAGTATGTGAAAAAAAAATTGTGAAAACTAGAAGGGAAACACAAAATAATTTGCATTGGGTATACAAATTTTAAGAGGTTTAAACTCACATAGTGTACACTTTTACAGATATATATACCATCCAAATGCTGCAGTCAAGTGAGAATATCTCAACATATAACGCCCTCCACCCGAGCTTTGTACAAGTTTACTAAAAAAAGAGCCTTTGCAAAGGCTTCCAGAGGCCTGAAACACACTTTGAATTGAGGCTGTACAGTTTTCACTCATCCTGACATGAGATACTGTGAAAAAACATCTTTGGCGGTGTGACAGTAAATTAATCAGTTCTATGAATAATAAGATGAATAGAGCGATAACATTCTTGTCTTTAGTGTAACAAGGCAAGAATCTGATGAAGCACTAAAGAATGTCATGGACTTCTTGCAAGTTCTACTTTACTTTTAATAATGCCCCTCAGCTATTTTGGGTGGATTTTGCAAGGAACAGCAAACACTCTTGCTGAAACTGTTATTGCTTCTGCAGATGTTGAGGGGGTTTCCTTCTGGGACGGACTGCACTCATGAGGCCATGGGAGCAGCTTGTGTTTTCATGGAAGTTTGACTTGGAAGACAGATATGCTATTTTGTGAACTGGTAACCTGAATATGGGACACAGATGTGCACAATGTGAAATGTACTTTCAATTTTTCTGACTTAATTCTTCAGACTTAGCCACAGCTGAGGTACCTCAGGAACAGAACAACCACCAGGAGCCAACTAAGGGCTTGCAAATGCTTTGATTCATCAAAGAACCATGCACACATTTTGGACTTTAACCAAATGACAGATAGATGCAAAGGTTTAAAACAAAGTCCATACTTAAACGTTGGCATATGCTACAAGTCTTCCAGAACTGGGGCACAAGCCAGTAAGAAAAGTTGCCCCATGTTAAACTCATCTGGGAGTTGTGTACTCTGTTGCAGCTTTATAACATGTGAAGCAACGATTTGAGAGAATTAGTTTCCCCATTGTACATGAAGATACAGTTCACTTCTCAGTAACACTTCATAACTATAGGCTGTTCAATTAAAGTTTGATTGCAACAGGATTTTTTAGATTGGCTTACTGCATGCCTCAAATTCATACAATTATTGGAGTGCTGGCTGGAAGGGATCTCTGGATGCCTCTGGTCCTGCCTCCCATAAGAAGTAGGGCTGTTGCCAACACTAGATCAGATCAGCCGTTGGTTTGCCTGGATAAGCCCTGAGAACTTCCAAGTACAGAGACTCCCTGACCTCTCTGGTTAACCTGTTCCAGTGCTGCACCACCCTCCCAGTAAAGTTTTTTCCTCATGTCTAAACTGAACCTCCAAAGCTGCCATATGTGACTGTTACTCCTTCTTATACCACCTGCCAATGTTGAGAAGAATTTGTCTCAGGCATCTCTGTAGCTCCCAACCAACTAGCTGTACACTGCAGTTAGTTCGACCAACAGTGTCTTCACCAGGCTTAGGCTAGCCTAGCTCCCCAGCCCCTCCTTGTAGGTCAGTGCTCCAGGACCCTGGTCATCCATCCTATTAGTCCTCTACTCGACCCACCCTAGCCTCTTTCCTTCCCCCCTTGGGCTGTAGAGTCCGCGGACCTGAAACTATTTGATGTGCAGCTTCACCAGTGGCAAACACCACCTGCCCTTGGACAGCTGCCCACGCTGCCCCTGACACTGGCCGCTATGCACTTTGTGCTGTTTGCAATGAGAGCGCACTGCTAACTCACAGCTTGGCACCCACTGTAACTCCCGGGTCCTTTTCAGCCAGTCCGTTCCCAGCCTGTGCTGGTGCCTGTTGTCATTCCTTCCCCAGGCGCAGAGCTTTGCACTCCCCTTCCTGCACTTCATGCAGTTCCTGTTGTTGGCCCTGTACGCAATTTTCTTTGGATTATAACTCTCCTGTTCAGCATGTTAAGCATTCCCCCAATTTAGCATCATCTGCAAATTTGCTAAGGGTACGTTTTGTCCCCAAAGTTGAGTAATTAATGTTAATACAAGCTACAGGAATTAGTACTGATTAGATGTTATTCTGTGGTGCTCCCAAAGCTCATGTGAGAAAAATGAAACATCCCAGTCAGGATTTCTAGTTGTCAAGAAACAACCAAGTATGGAATGCCAGAGTCCGCAAAGCAGAAACATCTGCTGAATAGTTCTTGCTTGTTGCAGCACAGTGTACTCAGGATGAGTCAAAATGAAGAGAGAAAAAGACATCCTCAAAAAGAATTAATGAGAGCAGAACAGATAAACTGGCTAATAAGATGTGGATGAGAACTGTCAGGGTGGAGAGTATTTGCCATTTTTATTTTGTCTATATAATTTGTATTTTAGTTGAGTTCTTCACTGTGAATTCACCCTCCCCAGTGCACAACATTTCTTTGAGGTACCTCAGAAGTAGAAACTGAAAACAAAACTTTGCAGCCTCTACAGTTTTAGCCGTAGGTTCCTCCATACGTGTAAGGAAACAGGTTTTCTCTACCAAAATAATATTTCCCCAGGTGAGTGAGACCTGATGATACCATATGGGAGGGAGTATAGTTTTCTAGGAGCCAGGCTCAATCTTTGCACAGAAGAAGAAAGCAAACCACCTCGTGCTGTGCACTGGCTAGTGTTTTCTTAGAGCAGCTTTCCTGATTCACCCTGTTCTTCTCCAGGAAAGGTATCAAGCAGGTTATTTCCACTTAGCACAAGACATTGTATTTCATTAGTTTAGAAGAATTCTCCATTTTGCTTGACCCTACTTTTCACGTACCATCTTTCTTCAGGACAAGTAATCTTCAGGATTCGGTATTACATCATATCTTTGTTGCACATTGGTCATGGCGAGGGAAAGGAACATTTGAAATCCACACGAGGTCAGTTTCTTTTGATGGAATCGAGAACTTGTATGTTGCCAAAACAAAACTCATGCATTTTTTCTCCTGAAAGAGGGAAGAAAAACTTAAAAAAAAAGGTCCCTCAAGCCTGAATGACAACTAGGTGAGTGACCATTTTTTTCATTTTAGACACAGCAATCCTAGCCTGTGCCAGAGTAACTCCATCAGAAGATGATACACTTACACAGCTTTGCCACCGAGAGGCTCCCATGCATCCCTTAACTGCTCCTGTGAGTTGAAATTTGCTTCACGCTTCATGGGACTGTGGGGGAAGGACTGTCTCTTCCTCTGGTGACAGGACCTGCCACTTTTTCCGGATTTTACTGTTTGCTTTGGGCCATCAACATCCACACTGGCATGCACAAAGCAGTGGCATAATCAGCCCTCCTTGCACTAATAAACAGTTAATCCACCAAAGTGGAACAGCTACAGCCAGGTTTTTTGAGACTGTTTCTGTATTCAAATGATCTGATGCATGCAGAAAAACAGTTCAGTCTCTACCCTCAACCAAGTTGATTTAGGCTCACACATGCTAGTGTTATAAATCACCTGGCAATGATTTGCAGGGAAAAGCACTTTTTTTCCTTAAAGCTGTTTTTCGTTGATTACCAGAGACAAACCTGAGACACATTTTGTGAAGCATCTCCACTCAGACTATGCTAAAAGGCCCAGTGAGCACCTGAAGAAACAAGAAGCATGAACTGATCAAGACTGCTTTTCATTTGAAGCTTAATGTAGATTGAGGCATGACAATAACTTAGCCTTTTATGGTAAAATTTGGCTTTCAATACAAAGCATTGACTAGCCTAGAGCCTTACATATCCTCCGCCAGAGAACTGCAATACTACTTTACCACAAAGAGCAACCCCAGCAAGAAGCAGCTCTCAAGAGGATGTTGTGCCCTGAAATGCTGAGTTAAGGAGAATGTGAGAAGCTCTCCTTTGGCCTCAGCCACATACTGCCACTTGCTTTCCCCACATTTGGTATCTTCCCTCATTTTTCTTCACCTCCCTCAGCCTGGTTTGGATCTAGGCTCAGCTGGAAGAGCAAAGCACCTTGTGGACTCTGACTGAAGTACACGGGGAAGTCACCTGCCTCCTCTAAATCTGTCTCTTGCTAGCTGCTGTCATAGCAGCCTGCTTTTGCTTTTATCATCAATTTATACAAATTATTCCTGAGCTAAGTTTATACAATACTTTAACTCACAGGGTTTTTTTCCTTGCAGGTGGGTGCTCAGCAGTGGTCAGTCTATAAAAGCTGCCATCAGCTATTGCCAAATCAGAAATGAGAAATGTTATTAGTGAGACTTGTGATTCTTTTTTCCACTAGCTATAAATCAGTGCTTAACTGCTTGTTTATTGAGTTACAAAATATTGGCAAAATTATGCCACGATGCCCAAGGAACATACTTTCAAATTTTTTTTTGTAATGGCACTGCATCCATTGTAATTGTGTAACTGCCCTTCCTCTGGATTGAGACAACCTGCACCATGGGACATCTCACAATTTAAGAACTGAAGTGATGAGAATGTCTCAGTCAAAGGCAATGGCCAGGCAGAAGGGAGCAAGAAGACGTAACTTGCCTAGAGCTATTTGCTCTAGTGTGCTCTTCCTCGGTGTTCCCATCCTCATGGTACTGTATGCCGGGTCCCACACGCCTCCTCAAAGTCTGTACCAGCTGCTCTCCCTGCCCCTGCAGTTGCTCCTGGAAGGCTCCTTTTAGTCACTGCCTCCACTGAGTCCCAACCTCTTTCCTGAAGAGCAGCAGCCCGCCAGCCCAGGCCAGCTCCCTCTGCCTCCATCAGTGCTCCCCCAGGTAGGCAGCAGGAACAGGGAGCTACTTCGCTGCAGCTCAGCACGAGGCAGCAGTTAGGCCAGTCCTCCCTGAACACAGGCTTACGTTTCTCCAGACCTATGAGGTTAACACACGAGGTTATGATTATAATCATGAATAAAGATTAATGAGGACTCTAGGAAACGTGGGGCTAGCACTGAAGAATGTGCTGCAGACATAATATAGTCAATCCCTTGAAAGACAAACCAGTGTCTAGACTAGAAGAGAGACTGACTTTCTCTCACCTAATTGAAACTGTCTATAATGTGGACATCTGGAGATGAGCTAGGTACATCAGGCTCACTCTGCAGCCAATAGAGAAAGCAAAGGCACTTCCAGAGCAGCAGTCCTCTGAACCTTTCCAGCGCCTCCTTCTGGATGAGGTACAGTGCACGCAAAGCCTCCCACTGCTCTGCACAATCTGCAAAGGGGACCCAGGGTGACGCTGCTGCAGATCACTGTATGACAAGTTATTCTTTCAGCTCAGAGCTCTGTTATTCAAAGGTGAATGGTTCAAATGGAGAGAGAGGACAGGCTTTCTGAAGAGCCTGAAATGTGACCTTTCTGGCATATTCAGCTTGCAGGAGTTGGACGGCTGCCAGAAGAAATGTCCCTTGCTCTGGGAAGCTGATGAAAGAAGTGTTTCTTCCACAAGTCCTGCCCTGCCATCAGTGGCTCCAGAAGCTCTGAGCTCCTGGCAAATGAAAACCAGAGCTGAGAACCTGGAGACAAGCACAGTGAAACTTAAAGAAAGGGAAGGTGGTGTCCATGTAGGAAGCCAAACCTGAAGGAGAAGCTGTAGCTAATGAGGAGTCATAACCAATGCCCCTGACGGCTGCTCATCCAGTGACATAAAGATTGGAAATATGTTTGTCAGAAAACTGCAAAGGATCTCTGGACCAAAAAGATTCCTGAGTGAATTCCTGGCTCCTGAAAGACTGAATTTGGCATAACTTAGGAGAAAGAGGAACTCCTGCAGCAGCTTCTGATTAAGAAATAGAGCTTGATGACTACTGAAAAGAAACTTGGCTCCTATCTGTCATCTGGAAAGGTAACAACTGAGAAAAAAGACAAGGAGAGAGGTATTTTTCCAGCTTTAAACTCAATTGCTCTTCCAGATGGTGGCACAAGAAAGCCGCAATATAATCACAGAGTATTTGCATTGCTGTGTATTTTGATGATTAAAAGCTACTTGTAACTTGCTTTCTTCTGAAAAAACAAAAAGTGTCACAGTCAAAGAGGCAAATAAGCTGAAAGTTTGCTGTTACAAAAGCAGACTGCTTTCTGCAGATTACACTTTTCATCACGTCTCTGTTACCCACCCTTCTTGTGTAACCCATAAAATATTATCTTTCTTCCTAAATATGCCAACAGTTATAAATGCACCTGGCAGGAAACCAGAGACCTGCACAAGAAAGTAATAAATCAGGAATGCCTCTCTAAATCTCTCCACTAAGAAGTGTCTAAATGATATGAAAGTGTAAAGTAAGAAGGCGTCACTGTCCTGGTCTAGTGCCGTCATCATGCAGTGAATGTCAGAATGACACCACTGGTGTAAAGAGGTCCAGATCTGCCGCTGAAAACTGACCTACCAAACTTTCCAGCTACCAGGGCTCTGCATATTGCATGGCATAAAAGAGAAGCTCCCTTCACTTCACTAACTGCAATGAGAGTTTTTAGACTCAAACCAACATTCTTGTCTTAGGAATATAGCTGTCTCTTCCACTGCCTACCAGGCATAGGCAGGCAGACGATGCAGAGGAACAGGCCAACTGGAGCCATGGTATTAATAGCTGTGAAGAAAAGAACATTATCATGTCTAATACAGTTACGGACAGATGGCCTGCTTGTAGCACAGTAATCCTTCAATCCAGTTTCAGTCTATAAAATAAGTCCTCTGCCTCAAAATAAAACATAACAAATAATGACTCAAGACTCTCTAAATCATTTCCAGGGGCAAGTCTCATTACAGAAATAAGTTTCCACTTTTCCTAGCTGTTTAAATCAGATGCTTTTCTTACACTGAAATGGAAGAATTATCATCATATTTTTCTATTTCTACATGCATTGCTTTCCTGTTGAATGTGACTTCCTCTGCTCCATTTTAGCTGCCTGCCCTCCTTCAATTGCAAGGTGTCTGTGAGACCCCCTGCAGAACACTGTAGCTTGCAGCAAACCCCCTACAGGTTCCCCAGTTCCCTCCCACCACCATTCCCCCAGTGTCTGTGAAATCTCAGCAGTTAGGACTTGTCAGGCTGCACCAGAGCTTTGTATAGCTCAGTTTGAAAGAAGCCAGACAAGGTGAAAAGGAGAGGAATTTTTTCCAACTCCTCTCTTTTTTGACAAGTTGATGGGTTTATACGGGAAAGATGAGAATATGATGATTTTTTTTTTTTATTAAAAAAAGAAGTAATAATTAGACAAAATGAATGAGAGGGAGGTTAATCATGTGGTAGCTGAGAGGCAGTGAATCACTGCTGGCATGTGTCATGACAGCATCTTTGGACTGTGCTAAGAAGTCTTGCATTAAAAACCTCTGTGTACCCCCAACCCCCCACCCTGGGTTGCTTGGTGATGGGCTGGGCACACTCGTCATTCTGAGGCAGGGATGAGGGCAGCTTGAATGTTTTTAGTCTGCCTTTAAATCTCTTTGGCTTCCCAGCAAGTGGATGCATCCACTACAGTTTTAAATATGACCCTGGAAGGCCAAAGTGTAAGGCACACTGTGGCAGGTTGCCCTCCCAGACTGTCATAGCTCCAAGTTCCTCCATGCACTCAAATCTAACAAGCCAGATCCCAAATTCCCTGCCCTCCCTGCTCCGTCTCTATGATGATTAATAATAGCAGAAGCTTCTGTGCTGTCTTTTCTCACTCTTACAGTCTTGTATTTAGATTGTTGCTAATAGCGGTGACTGCTGTTTCTCCAGCATCTCAGAAATCTTTGCAGCATCCAAAACTCACATTGTCCTTTCTATTCCTACTGCCAAATCCTTTTATTACTGTTTTTATTGGCTAATACTGCACTGTGATTCAGTCAACTACCATTTAGAGCATGCCTACACTGGTATGGACTATGACATATCTCAGATGACCTCTAAACCACCTAGCCCAGGTACCAGCAGTATTCTAGCTATTATAAACAGAGACACAGACAGGAAATTAATCCATGCAGAGTGTAGTTGAAGAACTGTATGATTCTGTGGCCAGATACCATAATTAAAATTGCCTCAGATATCTATACGGTATTTGCAAAGTGCAAAGTGAATATGACTGTAGTTTACTGAGGAACACCACACACGCACATATTTGTTCCTTCCTATGTACTGAAACAAAAAATCAGTATGATGGTAAAGCTGAAGAGCTACAAGCATTAAATCAGAAATACAAGATACTCATCCCTCAGCAAGTTCTGTTCCTCTCTAAAGCAAAGTATAGATTTCATGTCATGAAAAATATATGGGACTGAAGTTTGTGTTGAAGTGACTCTCATTTTCCTCTTTGTACCATTTCCTGCCATGTTTTAAATCTGTGGCTGACTTCACGCTGGTGGGGGGTTTGTAATTTTAATCTCTTAATTTTGTGATTTCCACTTATTTAAATCCTCATCTGTGAAGCTGAGTGCAACTTCACCATGGAAAGGTTCTCAATTCAACACCACAGCCCTTGCACACTGCCACTCAAAGCAGCCAAACAGCAGAATGACAGCACCTTGAATTAAAAGCCATAGCAAAACAATAAGGATCAGCATAGCCCTGTCAAACTGCCAAACTCAGCCAGGCTGCTGTTAACAGGGCTCTGAAAGGACTAGCTAGAGCTGTGACTAGAAGTCAGTTCTGTCTCCTGATAAATCAAGCAGATGTGCTGCTTTTCCTTGTAATCTGTGTTACTGGATTTCCCATCTCTCATGATTCAATCATTTTTTTTGTTGTTGTTGTAGAGAATAGGGGGTGGAGAACAGAAGGGAAGAACCTGGACAAAAATCTCTTTCATTCTTCCCTTCTTTGGGCAGTCTGTTTGGTTTATTTTATCTTGACTGTAGGAAAGGATAAAATAGCCTGCCGTAGGACTTGTGTAAACATTATTAGCAGAAAAGGTTTTGTTTGCGCTTCCCTTCATGATTGAAAGCTACAAGCTATTAACATCAGCTGTCATTTTAAAAAAGGTAGAGTCTCAACTAATCTCTTGACTGTGCATTTTAGATACAGCCATAAGTAGCAGTTGTCACTGTTCAAAAAATCAGGCACCAAACATCAGCCTGGCAAAAGAAGTGTGTAACACTAAGAAGTAAATAAATCCTTGCTGAGGTACCACCCTCTTTCTGCTCTCAGTCCATGGAATTCATTGCCTTGCTGCCAAAGCACAAACTTCCTAGTTTTGTTACTTCTAAAGTATTTTCAAAATTCACTTCTTAATAACATGCAGCTTTATAATAAAAAATTCCTACAGTACTTGCTGACCCAAATATGCCCAGCTTCTGCAAGCCTGCTCGGTTTGCTTGACTCTCATGAAGAAATGCCAACACAAACCACCACAAAACCAGCCACTCTGCAGCTTCCCACAGCTCTGCTCCCCTCCTCGCTGTTAATGTGGCTCAGCGAGCCATCTCTGGAGTGTTGGAGCTGCACGCTTTACTGGTCCTGCAAACAAAGCTCCTCTTCAAACCAAGTTCATTCATGTACCTGAGGCACCACGTGGCCTTCAGAGCTCGTCTGCTGTGATGGGATCCACCAGCTCTTCTACTCTGTTCATCCTAGCTGGACCCAGGCTCATTTCTGTTTCTCCCTGGTAGCACTGAGCATCCTTTCCTCTCTAACAGCTTCCTGTTACTGGGACCTCAATTTCACTTGTCATTGCCTCTGTGTGTTCTTTTCCAGCAAGTGCGTCATAGCTCTGCTTGATGCTCCTCATGATTGCTTGGCTATGTAAGCTCTGTTTCTGCCTCCATGTAAAAACTACATAAACAGAGCTGGAAACAGAGATCCAATATTAAAATTACCCCAGAATAGTTCCACAGGTAGATAGAGTATTTCTGGAGCATCACTTTGATCCCAGAATATTTACTCTTTGACCAAGTGGATTTTTCTGGAGTTGGTTTGTGCAGATGTAAACCTCTCTTCTATTCTGGAATAGTTATTGCAGAAGTGCTTCTTGCTCAATAGCTATTCTTTCAATCACCTCACACTACCATGAGAGAGAAGAAAAAGAAAATTCACAGCATAAGGGAACTGTGGTCAGACCGTTCCTAAGAGAAGCTGGAATAATGAAGAGGGCTTGCTCCAGTTTATTTTTTCTTTGCTACCCTTCAGAGAAAACTTCCAAATCGGAAAGTGTTTGTTGGATGGCTTTCATTGCCTTGCTGCCAGGCTAGTAACTGATTCTACCACCTCATTAGCTAATCTACTCCCAAATTAAATATGGTCTGGATTCAACAGGCATATACGCAGGAAGGGGTAAAGTAGGCAAGTGTAATGGAACTGTAATTGGTTTTAATGTGATGTAATGTCAGTAAACACTCCGCATCAATCAGCATTCCAGGGCTATCTGTCTGGTCTCCTACCTAACTGCCCACAGAGGATGTTAGCTTATGGAAGAATATATACGAAGAAAACTTTTTGATTACTCCACTGATATAAATATCAGAATCAAATGACATTGGAATGGCAAAAGGACATTGAATAAAACAAAGTGCCTCAGACGGTAGTGTGCTTTTTTTACTTAGACCATAAGGTATATTTGCCCTCACTTACCTAAGGTTTTATAAGCACAATGCAATGGCTTGCAGTCATGTTTTCCCCCAACACAGTCTCAGTCCTCACTTGATTTTCCAGTAAAGATGGCAAGGGATAACTGTGCCAGATGCAAAAATGGGATAGGAGGGACCATATTACCTGATGGCAACTGCAACAGGGAATCCCTGGAGGTGGCCAAGCAGAAGAGCTTGGCCACAAATGCTGCCAGATCAGGGAGGACCAAAAGGGACAAAAGCAAGCATGAAAGAATCCCAGCCAGAAATTGCCCTGAGCAGTGACCCTGCAAAGCACTGCACTGTGTGCCAGAATCTCTTTGGAAAATAAAAATAAAGGTCTTGTGCCTACACAACAGGCACAGCCTGGCTGGCACAAAAACATCTTCTCTAGTCCATCTAGCAAATGATGTTTTTCTAGTCTGTTCCTTGTGGGGAGGAGATGATGCTTTTGCTGGGCGAGCCCATCAGCCCTTGGGCTCCTTGCTGAAAGCCTGGGAAATCACAGCAGACTGACCTGGTGTCAGTGTGTTTGCAGAAGGAGGACATCTCAAATGGCAGAGACAGCTAAATCCTGAAAATGTGTTTTCACAGCTATGGTAATGAGAGGGGATAAATTCATGGAGTGTACTCTGTCTTGAACATTACATGACAATGTAAAGAATGGGAGGAATGAAAATAAATCAGTAATGATGTATTCAAGACAGAAATAGGTGGAGACCAAATCATTCCACTATAAGCTAACAATGTGCCTTTTGATCAAATTCACTTGCATGGTAGGGCAGCTATATTTTTTTTGCAATGACCAAAGAGAAATGCTTCAAGTTATTACTAGTCCCACTGAACCACCTGGATTTTTCCACTTTCCTGGAAAACTCATGGTCTCTTCAGCAATAGATGGACACAGTAGTAAAATTTTATTGTTTGCTCATGGGGTCACAGTACACGCCAGCCACTGTCAGCAATGGCTGGTTTGCATTCAGAGTATAAGCCACCACTTTATAAAATCAGCACAAGTTCAAACTGTAACTACACTAAAGGAAAAAAAAAAAAAAAAAAAAAAAAAGAAGATAAGCACATTCCCTAGGCAGAAATACAATCTTCCAGTGTATATTTCAGAGGAGACAAAATAATTAACTATACAGGGAGGGGTGTTCACCTGTTACTGAAACTTCCAAACTTGCTAGAACTCACATAAAGCATTCCACAACTCATGAAAATGAGGGCATGATGGTTCAATTCTTCTGATTGTCAGGCTCTCACGTAGCTCAGTAGAAATTTAGCCAAAAGCAAAAAGTCAGAAACCCCAGATAAATGCAAAAAATCGCAGTAAATCAAGTGTAAAATGTCTTCCATGAATATTAATTCAGATTATGAATGGGTTCATTCTGAATGCACAGATGCCTTTTTTCTGTTTGTTTTCTGGAAAGAATCCAGAAAGAATCCAGAAAGAATGCCAGTTTGCTGGCAAAAATGTCAGAATTAATAACTCATTTATGTCAATTTTTGAATCTGAAAATGTCATAATTCCTGCCAGTGAGGCAATTCTAATAGTTTCTCAGACTTATTTAAGGACAGAGACACATCCCATGCCATACTGCATGTGTCCAGCTAAAAAAAACCCAACACTGCACAAGATTTCATGTAGCAAATCTCTGCAGACAGATGCTTGCAATTAATTTCCAATAATGAATCCCTCCCATGTAGAACAGAATGTAGGAGCTGTTCAGGAACAACAACAGAAGTACGGAAGAGTGGAACCAAAAGAAAAAAAAAAGTGAGAATTATTTGCTCATTTAAAAAATATTACTGAATGTGGGATAAATATGACAACCTAAAAGCACTAACATAGAGCTGATAGATGACATCCCAGACTTTGCTCAAAGCCTGTGGCCAGGCTTTCTCTCATGCCCAGAGGAAAGGAGGGCAGAAGACATGAAGGGGTGGCAGCAACCCTCAGCTTCAGGTTCTGCAGCAGCAGGACACATTGCCAGGCATGTCTCTGGGCACTGGTCCTTCTGGGCTGGCTGCTCTCTGCTCTCCTTGAGCTCTCTTTCACTGTGTTCACTGACACCAGATTGCTGTTGCAGGGAAACAGAAGGAAAGTTTGTTTAATAAAGGTTGTGGCAAGGGACTCAACAGCTTGCAGTTAAACACTGGAAACATTACAGAAAACATGAGGACAAAAAAACAGGTAAGAGCTGAAGTCCAGCACTCTGTGTTCTGCCTCCACACGACCAAAATGTTCTGTGGTCTCTTCCTTTTCTCTTTTTTTGGTTATTGCCCCTCAACATCTTTGGTTTATCTGCTATTTTTTGCTTCTTTTTGCCTGGTGGGGATGGTACTGGGAATCTGTTTTAGAGGTCAAGCACCAGCCCAGCCCTCAGAGTTGTCAGTACAGACAGTAACCAGTCGCACCAGAGGAAAGGGTAAGGTCAGGGCAAGTAAGACAATCTCTCAACTCCTAATTCATATCTACTGCCAACTCAACAGCTGCATCTTGGAGACTTCCAAAATTACAGGTGGTAACTCTGCATTTAGCAGGCCTGAATGGATTATTATTTTTTCCCTATGAATTTGTCCAATCACCCTTTGAACCTCTTTAAATTTTTATCTATCGTAACAACCTGCCAGAAACAGTTCCACAACTTAAGCACATGCTGTTTTCAAAAGAGAACCCACAAAATGCACATATAGGCTGTAGAGGAATGAAGCTGGGTTAATTATTGATAATATACAACTGTGGGCTGGCTTCAGGGTCAGCGGGTTGGCCGATGTAGATAAGGTGCAGCTGTGGCTGGTTAAGTTAAGTGGTGGAGAGCCAATGAAGGGAGAGCAGCTGAGGAAGAAGCAGAGAGAGTGTGTGTGCTGTGGGTGAGGAGAGATTAGAAGAATATAGCAGAAGAACTGGCATGAAGAGTATGCTGGCATGTGATGGTAAGAGACCTTGTTACAGCTTTATAGTTTGGGGAGTGCTGCAACAGTAGGCTACATAAAAAATATATTTAGATATAGGGTATATATCACAATTGTATATGTATATATTGCTTATATTTATATGTATATGTACATAACCAAGTTGGTCTTAGAACATTTCTGTATATGTCATACAGCGCAGCTTGGTATGTTGGCTAGATTGCAGGACAGAAGACCCAGCTGTCCTGTGGTTCTCTTACTACTCTGACACTAACCTCTGTACTGGATAAACCTGCTTCTTGCTGTTCCCCATCTCACCTAGACTTTTGTCTCCTGCTTCTAAGCACACAAAAGCAGCGCTGATGACTCTCATGTTCCACTCCTCTGTAATGTCTTAGGTTTATCCCCTACGTGTGTATGTGACAGCTTCCCTGGCTGGAGTGACTGGGATATGTTTCCAGCTGGCCTCCAGGTTTCAGTGGCAGTTGCATGTGCTGAGCATTTTTGGAAACTAATAGCATTCTACATTTTGTACATTATGAAAAAAGTATGGCCTGCATAAACGTTACATAAAACAGTCATCTCCAGTGCATTCTCCACCTGTGCCAGATAGCAAACGGACTCTGTGGGGCTTCATTAACTTTGAACAGTTCATAAAGAAATAAAGCAGGCTGAAAACATCAGCTTTATTTCTCTTCACCATGCAGCTTAATTTCTTTACAGGCCACTCTTGGAGAGAAATGGAGAGACAAGCTGTGCCAAATGGTGCTTGTAAACATAATGACTCTTGCAGAGTGTCCTGTCCCTGAGATGCTGCAGTTTGGGTAAAGGAACATCTGGGATTAGGTCAAACCCAGGCATTCCCCAGGGGCCCAAGGGTCATTGTGGGGGAAGCTAACTGAAGCAGGGCTTCAGGTTCTTCCAGAGCAGCTTTTTTTGAAAAGCAACTTCATTCAGGGGCTATGTTTTCTTTCAGTTCAATGGAAAAAAAAATCCAGATTTCCTTCTAAAATTTTTCAACATGCAAGCAGTTAGAAAGGAATGTGGAAGGCTTTAATTTAAGGAAGTCGCACAGAGAAAGCCAATGATTAGAGAAAAGCCTTCAGCTCCATCCCGTGACCGTTGAATATGTTTCATGGAATTGACTCTTCTGATGAGGTGAAAACTAGAAAGCAAGTAGCTTGAAGAGGCGTAATGGCTGTGACAGAGTATGTGAGCAGAGGTCTTCCACCAAAGAATAGTGACTTAATTTCCCTAAGCTCTTGCTATGGTATGAACCTGGCGTGCTCAAGTCTTGCTGGATGTTTACAGGGATAAATGATGCTAAGGAAGCAGAGTTTATTCCAGCTTTTCATTCCAAGCCAAAAGGTACTCGTAAACCATTCTCTTCCCCATTAAAATCTTTTGATGCAGAGCTGTTAACTGTGTTGAGCAATAGTCTGTCTAATTTTGTGAGTGCTGTTTTGCAAGTCTACCTGGCAGACTACAAAAACAAACTTCTCGGGAAAAGATGCTTTCTCTGGCAGGAGGCCAGTGTGTGCACTGCAAGCACTAGGTACATGTAGAAAGAAGACTTACCCTGGCATCTCTACAACTTGCCAGGCAAAACCTCCTCAAAACTGTGGACCAAGCTTGAACATTGTTTTCTTTTGGCTCATTTTCTTTGTGCACTTCACTGTGAGTCTGTCACCTTTCTCACCCAGTGCTCATTCAGAATTTCTCATTTTTTCCTTCTTCACATAATTCAAGATAACTCTCTGGTGTAGATAGTGGTTGTCACTGGGGTAGAATGACTGCAAATGACCAACCAGACCTACAAATTGCCCAACTCTTTTACCACAACATAGCTGAAGTTCAGTGCCTTTTTTGGAAATAGGAAGCTGTGACTTCTAGGAATGTCAGCTTAGTACTTCCAATACTATATACTTGGCAATATAAAAATTCAGATTCTTATACACACAGTTGTTTCTTTTTCCATGGGTATGCATCAAGTCTCTCATCAGGTCTAAAGGCAGCTTTATCTTCTGCTGTAACCATTTCTGGTGGGAATTGGTGTGTGTTGTCTTTTTTCCTATCCCTTTTTCCATCTTCCATCTCTCTGAAAATCTGGACTGTCTAGTCCTATCGAGAGATCTGCAGGATCTGTTGATTTCGCAGGCCAGTTTTGCACACCTGAGGAGAAGATCACTCAAATTCAGATATCTGACACGAATGTAAGCCAAAGCCAAAATGGATGACATTCTTCTTGCACAGTGTACAAAAATATTAGCACCAAGACTAGTGTGGCAAGAATACAGGAAATTGCAGGAATGTTATATAGGGTATAAAGTATAAGAAGCTTATTAACAGCTTGTTGTTTTGCTGCTTTCCAGGTGGAAGTCTCTCACTGAGTGAACAGTTACCTTATAGAGGTACCTTTATGTAGTGCACTAGTCATCAGGCGTATAACCTCTGAGGAAAGCAGCTCTGAAAGCCAATGACCATGTTAGTATGGTGCTCCAGGTGCATTCTCTACCCTTCTAATTGTGATGACAAAACTGCTTGAATAAATCAGTACTGAAATTCGGTTTCCACTTTTCTGCTCACATGTGCAGAGAGTAATCTCTGTGCCTACCATTCCTCCTACTGCCTTTAAAGATGCACTGTGTTCCTCTTGTTTTCCCTGTTTCTCTCCCATCATAGTTTGAAGGCTTCAGCTATGCTCACTAACAAACTTCTTCCATCACTGATTGAGCTAGACTAACTCACATGTGCTGAAAATCAGGTGTTTTTTCCAAAACATGTTACTGTGACGGAAGACATGCTTGTGTTATGATTTCCTCTTTGCTTTTGGCTTAACCTCTCTGTCTCACCTCTCATGTTTTATATTTCAGTGAGGCATTTGCTTGCAAAATCTCCTTTTCACAGTTTCTGGAAGGTCTTATCTGACTTCACTCAGAAAATCACTCCACGGGTGAAAATGCTGTAACAGAAAAGCAAAAGCTGCTCCAGTAGAGCTTACAGGAGTGCATGAGAATTAGTGACAGCTGGCTAGTAATTCACATCAGAGAACTGAAACCTTGCTATCATAGCCCATTCCAAAGTGATCTGCCTTCAAAGGCATAAGGGAAGAAAATTAAGGACACACTATCAGAAGGTTTGCCAAATGCACAGACCTCCCCACTTCTCCCAACAGGTCACATCCTTTGGAAACTGCTGCTTATCCCAGTTAGCCCTGCTCTCCACATCAAATACCTTACCATGCCAAATCAATGGACCACAAAGATTTAAGTTCATGTTATTGAAAAGGTTATCTCTGTTCCTGACCACCACATCTCAGGTTTCAAGCACTTTTGGCACTAGTTGACAATCATCCTGGCAGCCAAAATGCCTGATTCTCCCTAGGTCAGTTCTCAGATATCTGCAAAGCAAAAGGTTGGAGAAGTTTGTGATGGAAGGGGCAGTTTGGTATCTTCAGTTGCATCTGATCCATAAAAAGCACAAGTCTGTTCTGATTTCCAGATTTTGGCTTAGATCCTTAGTGATATTTTTAGGCATCTAATTAAGTCTTGAAATGTTTCAGCAGGTAAGTCAGGAGAAAAAAAAAAAAGCAAAAAAAAAAAAAGCAGTGACTACAATCCTCACATCATCAGCAGAAATTAGATCTAGAAAACAGTAAACCCACAAGTTTATCTGAGCTCCTTCCCACTTTGAAGGTGCTGGATGCTCAGGGCTTTGTATTAAGGGTCCAGCTCACCTGGACTAGTTCTTTCCTAAGGTCTCATACTGCAGATTTCCTGTAGATTTGCTCTAGACCTCCAGAAGAGCCCAGCCAGCAGGCAGTACTGTTCTCGGGGACACAGGCAGAAGTAAGGCCATCTGGACATAGTTCTGGGTGCTTCAACACACCTGGGGAATGGGTGCCTTAATTCAGCACATGCTTTAGCTCCAATGGCTAAAGATTCAGTCCCTGCAGGCAGTAATTTTCACAGCTTGGCTTACTGTATCTGCTACAGAAAAGGAGATTTTTTTTCTTTATTTACCTGGATTGCTAAAACTAGACTAAAATTTAAAAGCAAGTCCAACCTTTCTTTTCAAAGATTACATGATTTGGCTTTAAGGCAAAACCAGCACAGTGTCAGGAAATATGTGGTGAATCCAGCACTCCAACCTCTGAGCTCTAACTCATGTGCTTAATTCCATTTTTCTGAAGCTCCCTGACAGTGGCTGGCCCCCTGAATCAACAGCACAGCCTGCCAGCCACAGCCTCAGGCCTCCTTTCTTTGATGTCCGCACCTCCCACCTGGCACCGAAAGCACAGATATAAATATGTGGTTTTGTCCTGGCAGAGCTTCCCGCATGCCAGGCATTTGGCTTAGAGCTCTTGTCGTTGCAGCCACTGATATGGATGCAGGGGAAAGAGCGTTGGGCTGGCGAGAGCTTGCCTATGCCAGAAAGCAAGCAAGGAGCTGGGATGTGAATAAAGGGGGCCTGTGGGTACTGTGATACTTTTGGTCAAGTTTATGTAGCCCCTTTCAACTGAAGAATTTAGTGAGGCTTTTTTTTTTTTTTTTTTTTTTGGCCTGATCAGCTTTTCACAGAGAAAAGTAGTTAAGATACCAGTTTTAGGTCTCTCAGGAGATGCTGAACGCCTTGTGGGATGAAGCCCTAAATCTGTCAACAGGCAATGCTAGATAAGGAGTGGTCCTGCAGAGCTATTCCCAAACCATCCCCATTCTCGCTCCACGGCCCCTTCCTGCGCTCACTTGTTTCCAGGAATTACTGGCCTGCTGTTGAGAAATGCGGCTTCGCTCTGGTTCCCAGCGGGGCCATGAAAGAAGTGGGGGCATCCGCATCCACATGCACATTCATCCAGGGTGAGGAGCTTCCCCTCACACCTGCTGTGTGGCACAAAGAGCCCGGAGCCCGGTGGGGGGCACAGCCCCCTCCCTCCCACAGCTGAGGCAAACAAGCGAACAAAAGCAGGGACTTTCTCTCCCCCCTGCCTCCATACCGATGTCAGGGCCAAGGAGGAGGCAGAGAGCTCTCCTCTCCCCTCTCCCCCGCTCTCCAGTCCAGCTCTAGCCATGCTATGTGGGTAGTTCTCCCTCCCCTCTGACGAGAAATATTTGCACTCGGACTTCAGATCTGATCACCTGCTGCTGCCACAACCTATGACTTCAGCCCACGTGCCTTTCACTTTTTTTGGCCCCTGTCATCAAATCTGTTAAGACCCCTTACTTTTCAAGTTTCTAAATACCTTTGAAGTGCTAGCCTTCGGTGTTGCAGCCTGCTGTCCTAATGGGAGGGCAAACTACCAGGCGAAACTCAGGTCAGCCTAATACACTTCATTTCCCTAAGCTCCCTCCGCAGCTAGCAAGGAAAGAGGCCCTTCATGACATCTCTCAGATTTGCTAAATTAGCCCTCTACTCTGCATCACCTTCTGAATAGACTTGACACTCTGACATGCTCCATTGACTACAGAGGGAGGCTAAGGGCGACCTCTGAGACTAACCTTCCACCTCACACACAGGGATGGTGGGTACTTAGCATTGACTAACTGCATAAAAGTTTTTGAATCAAAGGTGTTAACTGAGAGTGTATTGCTAAACTAAAGTACAAAGAACCATAATGGCTGTTAAATAGTTATTGTGGTTGCTACTAGTAATAGCAAATACAGTGTATGTCTGGGTTTAAGATGAGAAGTGTTTTTCTCTCCCTTGATGAAATCCATCTGCTCCAGGGACCCATAACATAAATGTGGCAAAGTAGGAAAGTGGCTGCCTTTTCCATTGTTTTTTCTTCCTCTAAGAGCTTGTCGTTCTGCTCTTATTGTATCACTTTATTGTGACCCTCACATTAAGGTTGCGGAGCACTTACTCTTTTGGGTACATGCTGCACTGAAAGAAAATTCATTGGTCTTTTCCTTCCCAAGCTGGTAGATAGAACAGTGGCTTATTTAGGGAGCTTTCCTGATAAGACAGCAAGTAGCAGTGATGATACACAGGCCCAGCTCAAATTCAACTACTTACAAAACAGTCTTTATCACAGGGAGCGTATGTTTTGTCTTTGCGACACTCAGTTGTGCAGGCAGCTTGACAGACCCCTGTCATCAAAGGAGGACAATAGCAAAGAGAACAGATGTACTTCACTCCTACCTAAGGATAAATGCAGACCTGGTCCTGCCACTCCTTGGATTTTTGCACTGGGAATTGTCCTGTTGAATCAGTAGGGCTATCTGCAGCACATAAAGCACAGCACTCATTCAGATTGCTACAGGACTGAGATATTACATATTTTAGGATCTTTAGACATTATATCATGAGTCTCAAGACATTTTTGCAGGCTGAAAGTGGGCCACTTCACATTCAGAATATATGCAAAATCAGAATCTTTTCTACTATATCTTGTCAGAAGACAAGAGGAGAAATCTCTGGGTTTCCTTGTACCTAGTTGTATCAACTGACCATGTAATCTTATTTTTGGGGTGAGACTCTTCAGCACTTCAGTCTAGGAGCCTTTTTGTCTCTTTCTCTGACACGTGTACCTGTTCTTTTTGTTGTGTTGATCTTTACATCAGGGATTCTATTTCCACCTTCCAAAATCACCTCTCCTCAACATTTCTTCCCCAAACTCCCAGCCCCACAGAAGTTTGGAGACTATTTACAACAGTGACTCCATGCAATTGCAGACATCACAGACATGTCCCTTCCCAGGTAATCACTTGCTCACCAAGTTCTGGGTCAGCAGAATGAGGCCTAAGCCCAAGCAGTGAGTGGAAGAAAGAAAGAAAGCAAGGAAGAAAGAAAAAGAAAGGAAGGGAAAAAGGTCAATATGGATAATATTGCCCTGGGGTATGTGTCTTTGGCCACCACCTACACCATAAATGCTTTGAGAAGAATGTGGAAGTCAGTCCATTCTTGCAGCTGGAGATCCCCTTTGCAGCCACTTCATCACACTGAGGTAAACTGTGCACCCTGGAGTGACACCAACTGCACTCGACCAAGGTTGACTATCTAAGTCCCATGAGCATCTGTAGTGCTACGTAATGAATAATAGACATACAAGAATTAATGTAATAAAAAAGCTAGTTTTTCAGATTTTAAAAAAAAAAACCTACTTGGGCACAGAACACTTATTATGAACAGCAGGGTTTTGAAATTTTGTATCAGAGTAAAAACCAAAATAAAATAACAGCCTGTATTTCAAAATGCTATAGTATGCAAGTTAATTATCATTGTTATGGAAAGCTCTTTTCCTTTCTTCCATCCCTAGCATACTACATTTTTCTTTTGCTCTGCCTCCAGAACCTTCAGTAACAAACAGTTAGCAACTGCTAAATAGCTATCAATTAATTGAAAACTTTTTTTTTTTAAGGATTCTTTCTTTTGTTCTGATCTTGAGAGGCTTTATCTATTGAATAGAATAAAAAGTAGTTACTGACCTTTTCAGATCCAAGCTCTCATCTTTTGCTCCTGGGGTAGAAATGGAGGGAAGCAGCAATTTAAATTTAAATTGAGTTACAGTGTAACTATAACAGCAGACTGAATGAATACAAATAAAAAATATTCTTTGCCAATGGAGACAATCGTTTCAATGATGATTGTGTAGCAATGGAACCTTCTAGAACTCTCAGTACCTGGAAGGGATAGAGATATTTTTCTGTAAAAGACACTCTTGGTGTCTCTGTGTGTGTGTACACACACATTTGTGTGTGTCTGCATGTGTATTTATATTTAATGCCAAACCTCATTTGACCGCACATCCAGTATAATGGCCTTTCTTAAGAAATGCTGTCAGTAAACAGTGAAAATTTTATAACAGACTTGTGTTTTACTATAAGATTACAGCTTTTTTCTTCCATTTGGGTTTCTCTAGAGATGATTAGAACAGGCTAAACAAGATAAACCAAACAAGGATCTCTGTGTACTTGAATTCCCACATCATCATAAAAGATGACAATGGACAAAGAGTTGTGTTATTACTTTGTGGGAATGCTTCATCTTGCACGTGAAAAGCTGATTGTGCAAATTCTCTGTTCTCAGTGAAAATCAGGTGTTGCTCTGTAATCTAAAAGGCAAGGGATGAAGTCAGTGTGTCACTATGTGTGTGCATGTGTAACTATCATGCATTTGAGTATTAATTACAATTCTACCCTGTGCAAGGCCAGAGGGCTGATGAAGCACAAATAGGTTTTTAACTTCAGCTGTAGTAGTGCATAGGTTGAGCTCTGGGGCCTTACAGTTGTCAAAGTGGCCTTTGCACTGCTAGTGGTTACTGTTGCACAGACATACTGTCCCACTGACCACTAGCTGTCCTCCTTGCATCCATAGACCCACTTAATGAACCACCACTCCCAGAAGTTTGGAGCACAGATTGGTAGCAGAACTTGGGTCTCTGCACAAAGTCCTCTCCATTCACATACTTCATATATAAAAAAACCAGGCTACATAAAGACAAAGACGACCTTCTAAGACCCTATTCCATGAAGGCAACCCACCAGAAAAAAGCTAATCTAAAAGCTCTTTGCCAGGCCTGTTTATAACTTATTATTTGGGGACAGAAGTGGGAAGGGCAAGAGAAATCAGGGGACTGTGTGCTCTGCCTGGTGGAGCTAAGCATGACTTGAGACAACCCTCAAGCAGCTCAGGCTTACTGACAAGATCAGGTATCTCCCATGGAAGGATGAGAGCACCTTAAAACTCTGTCATTACTCAGTAACCTCAAAATGTAACTGCTAAGTACCATATTATAAATTTTTTATTTTGTAATTAAACAATAGTGAGTATTTGGTCTTCTTTCCAAGGATAGGATTTAGGCAGCTGAGTCCCTCAGGGGTTTGAAGAATGCACTGTCAGTTTTCATAACTTGTAATACTTCACTTTCTTCCAAACAATTTCAGAAGCCTGTATAAATCTCCTAGTCTTGTAAACAGTATGCCCTCTTTTGGCAGTGAGCGATGGAATGGCTTGTATGGAGTAATTAATTATTTAAACATTTTAACTAATAGTTGGACACAGACAACAAACCCAGGAAAAGTATTTGGAAAAGAAAGCAGATTTAGGAAAAAAGGATAATGAAAGAACAAAAAGGGAGAAGAAATTAACATACAATGAGCATTGCCTGAGTTTCTGCATAATTCTAATTAGTCCATTAATGCAACGTAACTTCTTTGCTCTACTCATGAGGCTTAATCATCTCTCACTGAACACATACACTCATTAAAGTCACTGCTAAAGTAAAATAGCTGAGCATGACAGGGCTGAGAATAAGGTTTTCCCACTGCTTAGCTGACAGAGTAATTAAAAAAAATAAAATAAAATTCATCTGTAACCCATCATTGTGCAGTATTATACAGGTCAAAATGGCTGTATACTGAAGTAAGTTGCTTTACAGAACTGGTGTCAGGAATTTGGGGCAGACAGACTTCAGTATACACAAACCAAATACCTGTTTTCTGCTAGAATAATTTTCTGGCAGATTTCTTTCTACAGACTAAAACTTTTCCTCAATTTACAAAGATAAGTGCTTCTGCGACAAGCAGCACCTATTGCTGGTGGGGAAAATAGCACAATAAAGAAAGATCACTAAGAATACTTGGAATTCATTTAAGAAACTTCAGAAGTCCCCTACATTTCCCACAACCAAATGAGAACACAACACTTCTGTGTATTAGTTTATTTAATTCTTCATCGCCACTAAGAGCAAGTAAATTATGTTGATACAATTGGTAAACATATACATTTGCTAGAGCCTCCCACAATCCCACAGAGCTAAGGGAAACATTAAGGGATGTTACAGGGTTAATGCTTTCATTCTACAATATGGATATATGGCTTTCATACAAGTTTTAAAAAATTGAAAAGGTAAACACACTGCTAGCTTACAAAATCAATATACAAACTGAAAAAGAAAAGGAAAAAGAACAAGAAAAAGAGTAACCCATGAGAAGATATCATATAGCACTGGTTTAATAGATATATACAGAATTAGAAATCCATCTAACATGAAATTCAGGCTTTAAGTTGTTATTTTGACTTTCATTTCTTCTTTCTGTTTAACACTCAAACTACAAGTATTAAGATTATTTCTGCTTTACTTTGTTTTTTCCATCTTTTTTTTTCCCATTTTCCTCACATTTTTATTGGCTGAGAAAAAGCCTTTTTATGCCTGGGTTTCTATGTTCACACCTAACTGAAGCAGTTCGTCCACTTTGAAGCTTTGAACAAAGCTCTTCCATGTACTTGGTGTGACAGAAGAGAACATCCCTGTGATACTAAGTCCTATTGGCCATTTCATTGTCTTGTGTTTTGCATTTTCCTTGGACACAGCTATCCTTAACCTGATATGCTGGTGCATGGGAAGAAACCTAGCTCTTCAGCCCATACACTACTTTTGTATCCTTGTGTAAATAACAACGCAGGACAAAAAGCTCTTTCACTTCTACTTTAGCTTGAAAACATGGCGGCACTAGTTGACATATTTTGAGTTATGGATGCACTTCTTTATAGAGTTTTCCTTCCCTATATATGGATATACGTATATATGTATATGCAGTATGTATGCATGCATATTTAGAGAGCTGCTGTGTCTGATGCTAATTAGCATCCTTACTGGGTGGTTTCTAGCTCCAAGTTGCAGCAGTACTAGCCTGCCTCTGCTTCAGGTCCCCTCAGCAACCACAACACGCTCCAGATGATTAGAGCTGTTTCCTTCAGCTGTAAAAATCTAGATGAACTACGTAACTATAATACAGGAAGGGTAATGAATAGCCTAGTGAGAAAAGTTAAATAACGTCTTGTTGCCAGGTAGATAAGGGTGAGGAAATTCAAACAATGTAATTAATTGAATGAAGTGGGCTATGGTTAAGACAGCCCTGCAAAAGGCTATCCATTTTCTTAGCTTTACATCACAGAATTCAGGGCTAAAGCTTTTAGTACAGTTCTTAACTTTGAATGACCTTCTGAAACGGGAATACTTGGGAGCCTCTCTTTTATCTCATCAGTAAATTCATACATTGGACACAGGCTTGCCATTTTGTTGAGGGTTTTGTTTGTTGTTGTGGTCTTTTTAAAGAAAGTAAGAATTGTAGGTACAGTTTTTTCATACACAACACACTCAAAGACAAGCGATTTAAAGGCTAGTAGATACCTACAGAGTTTTGAGCCATCTGGTACCCCAAGACACTCCACATTTAAAGGGCAAACTGCAGAAAGGGCAAATGGATTGCACAGCCCCACCAATGAGATAATGATAGCTGAATATAGTTGAATTCACATGTTTTCCTTGAGATATCTCATTTCTGCTCAAGTCAGAGTGATGAGGCCACAAGACAGACTGCCATTTTTGAAAAGTAGCAGAAAGTGAACATTAGGAAAATTATTAGACTTCAGCATCATTCAGTTTTGGTCCAAAAGCACATAAAGTTTTCTGCTGCTATGAACAAGACTGCCTAGATCTTCTCCAAATGCAAACACCCACGGGGTGGAAGAGGCTCTCTTCACGCTCTACTTTTCTCAGTCAAGCATTCTACTATCCTTGAAGCTGTATGGGCCATGTCTCTTCCCTTTAATTTGACGGTAAAAAAGGACACAATGGGAAAGGCTGCAGCTTCTTGCCACTGTTAAGCTAGCTAAGGTGTTTTTTTCTGTTTGAGGACAGACACTCTTTCATCGTCTCTAGTTTTGATCAAACTTGACGCATTTCTGTCCCCTGTGAATTCTTGCCCAGGCTGAGCTATGACAAAGGTTTTACCAGCAAGCCACCCTCCCAATGAATCCAGGGAATCTCTTTGCTCATTCTCATATTTCCCTGTCCATTGTCATCTTCTGATTAACAAGTTGCTACTGTGTCTTCTAATCTTAGAAGAACACAGTGAGAGGTACCTGATGGGAGGGGCTTGCTGGGGCTGTTCAACAATCCAGTAAGAAATGGAAAATACAGGCTCAGCCACAGGGAAGGATCAACAATATCCAGTGAAGCCTGACTGAGAGAGGTAGCATGCCTTAGCAGAATTGACAGAAAACCTACAAATATTATCAAAATTAGGGATGAGCGGGGGAAGGCAGACAATAGGTATAATCTGTCTCCACAAAGGACAGAACACAGTCAGAAGTTCACAGAAGGTGCTGTCTTAGGGAGTTTTAAAAGATTGAATATGAGATATCGACCCCCACTGACATACTGCTTCCCATTCCTGTAAGAATTTGGAAGCTGTGAAAGACTGCTGTGTCATGTCAAAATGGTGCACCTCACCAGTATTTTGTTTTAGAAAAGTGGCAGGTTTACATTGTTAATGTTGTTGCAGTTCCTAGACTGAGGGAAAGTCAGGTTGGCTTTTGTCCCGCCCTCATCAGTGACATTAGACTAAGGAAACTCAGATAAAGTTCATCATGTGTTAAGGGTTTTCATCAAATGGGAATGCTACACAATATTTATCTTCAGATGCTCTCTGCCAGCAACATGGTTAGTTTCAGGCATTTTATAGGCCTGTTTCCATAAGCAGTTCATCCTAATGCTCCATTATTTTACCTGAAATGTCCATTGCCACATGCCAAGTGGCAAAGGATATACACCAAAGTTAAAGAAATATGTTATGTTTTCTCCTATCAACATCATCATAACTTGCACCCCTAAACCAGGAAAGACAGACATGCTATTGTCTCCCTTTGACACTGCCTCCAGTTGGACACATTCTTTTGAGGTTGGAGTAGGACTTTGCCTCTCTGCAACATTCCACATTTGATTAGTTTCCATTAAGGCACAAATCAAGCAAAGCATAAAAACAAATGTGCCAGCCAGTAATCCTGCCTCCCCTACACAAGAAGCATGCAAAAGAAGTTTGTATAAAATGCTCCTGACTTCATACCTGTCTCTTCTTGACAAAGTCTCCAACACTGTCTGTTGATATGTTTCATAATTACTATTCTTTCATTGCTTCTAATTTTTCTTGTTTGAAAAAAACAGTACAGTCCAGAATGTCATTATGGAATTAGAAGATAAGAATCATTAAGTCACAGCTTAGTATCTACCTGCATGTACAACAAATGTTTTCCCTTCCTGGAGCCTTGCCCTATGGTTTTGCTGCACTTAATAGCCCGTTAAATATGCCAGGCTAACAGGCAATGACTCTCTTTCAATATGGGCACTTCTGTCAGGAGACATGTCGAAGTCAGAAAATGCCCCACTCCTCAAATATTGTTTTGAATCAAGATATAGACAGGCCTAACTGCTCAGAAGCAGGGCTCAGCCTACTTAGAGGAAGGGAAGTGAGCTATAATCAAAATTCCCCTAAGTTCAAACTTACTAGAATCCAGAGTCTGGATGCAGATTCATCCTAGCTGGTGTTCAGCAACTCACCCCTCTCTTTTCTAAGAGATTTCAGTGCTCAGAAAAAGGCTGACATTTGGGGGATTTCTGTCATCTCCCCATAGCATATCACAGTTGTAACAAATGAAGATGGAAACCACTTCTTGAGAGGGACATGCGTGAAACAAGCTTTAGTCGGTTAAACTAGCTAAGCAATGCACCTATGCTAAGTCATTTTCCATTGTAGCAGGATAGCACCAAGAGGGTAAAACACGTATTTCATCTGAAGTAGCCACCCCCACAGGCCTGTCAGACAAACTTGCCCTCCCACAGGAGAGAGGGTAGAAGATCAGAAAGCAAATCAGGGGAAATTTCAGGACAACTCAAGTGGAAACTGACCAAGACAGGGTGGGAAGAGGTTTTGTTTAGATACTTGCCTCTTGCTTTCTTGATAATGTCACTAGTGAAGCAACTGCTCCTGTCAGGTAGCAGGTACCTCCCTTCAGAGTTGACCTGACTGACCTATTCTATTCAATCTTCATCGGTGTTCTACCACGAATTGCTTTTATCATCTCCTTCACAGCCAGAGTTTCCACAGAATGTTTTCTGCTGATTTCTTGGAAATTTTCTTCACTGTTTATAAACTATGACAGATACAAATCCAGTTATGGTCAACAATAAGATTCCAGTATAAATCCAAACATATGTGGCTGAGTACCACAGAGGAAGTGCTCTTCTCCTGTTTCACACCCTTTGCTACCAGGACTGCAGTGCTTTCTTCTGGTCCTAATGTGTTTGGGGGTTTTGTTTGTTTGTTTCTTTGTTTTCTGTAAACTCTCTCCATGGAGGCCCTACACCACTGTAGGAACTTGACTGGCCTCCTTCAAAAACTGTTAGGAATGCTCCTTTAACAAGCCAGATGGGCAGTTAATCATAAAGACCATCAGGTGTCAGAGGAAACACAGAGGAATTTATTTTCTTCTTACTCACAGAGGTGGAAATCAGAAGTCACATCTAAGGTTTGCTAAAGGGTAGTCAAATTGTTGGTCTCAGCATCATTCCCAACTCCTGCCAGCTCCCTATGAAACATGGACTAGATTAACCAGTGTAATATAATGGTGCAACAGTGTTTGCACTCAAAGCTGAACCACTTTAAGCGAACTGATGCAGCATTTAGACAGACAAACCTTTGGTGAGTGAAAAAGCTTCTTTCTCCCTTTGCTTTCAATCAGGCCTACTAATCCATTAGTTTAAGTCTGAGGCACAAGCACAGGTAGACCCGATTAAACCATAAACAAACCAAATAGCACCCAGAGCCACCCAAATATGAGCCTTTGTGATTTTGGATTTGGTCATTGCACATCCACCACATGTTGGGGACATTTTTAACTATAGCACTGGCTCGGGTATGTCTAACTGCATAGTCAATATAACAAGGACATCAACACAGACTGCAAAACACACCCAAGAAGATTGGGAAATACTTGTGTGACTAGTCAACCTTGAGCTATGTGCAGCCTTGGCTAGCTGGCTTCAAAAGTGTTTGGGAACGTCTACAGAAGGACTTGCCTCCCTGTGAGTTCAGATCAGCCATACCCTCCATGTGAGAAAAAAGAGGGCATGCTCTACAATTGTTATAAATTTTTTGCATACAAAAAACAGGAGTGATGTTAGTCTGGAAAAAGATTCTCTGGTCATCTGTAAGCTAATACCAGGAGAATAATGTGATTTACTCATATGAACACACCCTGCTGCAGCTTCGCTGAAGTTGGTGGGTACCCGCGGGAGTACAAGGGGGATGATTCCTCTTTATCAGCAGGCAAGCCTGCAGCCTAAACATATGGCAAAGCTTATTTCTTACCGTTAAATTTCAAGATTTAGAATTTAAAGCAATGATTTTGAAATTAATTTGGGCACTGAAATCCCTTATGTTTCCTCTAAAATGTCTGATCTGCTGGTTGTTTAGCTTGTTAAACAACCCTTTACCTGGGGACACACCGGTCCTTTGTCAGACCTTTTTTCTATTTTTTTTACTTCTCTCAGGACTTATTATCATTTAAAATACGTAAAATTGAACAAACTGAAAACCAGCTGGTTATAATGTCTCTTTTTTTTTTTTCCCTGCAGACCATTTAAATAAAAAAACCCCCACAGAACTACTTTTATGTTTACTGAGCTCTTCCAAGGTGTTTTTGCTTGTATAAAAATCTCTTCTGCTTTACTAAAAGAGAAAAAAAAATTAATTTCATTCCTATTGGTTTCAAGTCCCACAAATTTTTCAATCAAAAATACGAACTATCTCTGGCAGTTTCCAAACAGATTTCTTCTGTTACTTCCCACCAGACATTATTTTTCAACCAGCTATAATTAAAATCAACAGGAAGATTCCCATGATACAAAAGGGTGTCGAGTCATTCAGAATTGCAACAATTCCACCCAGACAGGTGATATTCTCCTTGCTGGCAAAAGAAACATATAAAAGAAAGCATTTTTCAGCTTTTAGGTAAAACAGAGGACACTACCATCCACCGCTGTTGATATGCTAAAAAATGGAAAGTTTTTCTATCATTCCACTTGGAAAAATCATTGCTAGAAAAACTTGATTACGTCCAAGTGTTGAAAGATTTCAGAGTTTTAATTGCCAACATCTAAAAAATGGCCAAGGATAGGAGTGCTACTGTTTTTACCCAGAGGTGGTGGCATTTTGGAAAGAACATTCACCACACATCCAAAAGAATGTTATGCCTGTAAATACTCAACAAAATGCCCCCATCCTTTCCTTAAACAAATCATTTCATACAGTTATTCAGATGTAATAAGAACTTAAGAAACAAGTCTGTTGTTTTCACATAGAAGGTCCCAATCTTAAATATAATTGCATCCAGCCAGATTCCTGTGTTCACACAGGGCACCACTGGCTTCAGCAGAGCTCCACACCGGTTCAGGTTCTGCTTGCATGGAGTAATTACCAGATTGAGACCTACAGCAAGACTTGAGAAAAAAAATACTTAAAAAACCTCTACATTGTTCAATATACAATAGATGTAATTTTCTAAATGAGTGTTGAGTCCTTTATTACAGGTCTCTAAAAACTGTTGTTAGGGTTATACACTAAAAATACTAACGTCATAAAAAAAAGGATTTTTTTTCTGTGTTTGCTTGTTTCTTTCTATGGTACCATTAAGCTATAAATAATTTTAGCATAAAATGCCTAGGTATAAATGAAACTGTTAACTGATCATGTTTGCTGATGTCCCTTTCTCATATTGCCCAAGTTGGCTCCATTAATCCAGCATCTTCTCTTGTTTCTTGCCTTCCTTTTTCTTCTTCTTGGATTCTGTCAAGATAACAATAACCATAAAAAATCAGTGTCTAGCAGTCACTGTGATAAAATTCATTTAATACCCCTGAAAGTTCCCCTTGTTTTCCCTGTGCATGTAAGAACTATTTTTGTTTCCTCGTTCTGAACGAGGGAAGGGAAAACAGAAAGAAAACAAAACAAAACAACAACAAAAAAAGGAACAGCCAAAGTGTTAGAGAAGATGGAAAGGGGGGTCCAGTTCAGAACCCTTCCTATCTGAGTGGCTGACCCTCTTTGACATGCAAAGCAATGTCTCAGGAACTTGCTCCAAAAATAAGAAAACAGCAGGCAGCTCCTGGAGAAACCGGGTCATGGCTCAGCGGAGAGCTGGAAGAAAGCTTTGCACACACTACCCACACACATACCCTTCCCTTGCTTCCTTTCTACTTCATTGTTAGTCTTTGGCTTTCTCTGAATATGAGAGCAACTCCAGAGCATGGTGAGAAAGCTCACTTGTTTCTTCAGCTTCTCCATTGCCAAATCTTCCCCCTTTGTCTGGGACAAACACCTACGTACACTTGAGAAGCAATTGAAGCTTGGCCTGAAGTCATTAGAGCATGGTCTGTCCAGCCAGCTGGTACTGATAGGACAGGGAAAGGACCAGGGATCATCTGCTTCTCTGATTAATCTGGGGTAAATATGGGAATGATGCGAAGGTACAAGTGCAAGTTCATACACTATACTACCAGCTGTGGTAACTTTCACTGTGCTGTAGGGTAGTCTGGCATTCCTACAGCTAACGGACACTCACAGAGGGACCTAAAAAATAAGTATGAACTAAAAGGATTGGGCACACTTGTATCACATGTCACCTTGCAACGGGGAAAATAACAGCTCTCACTGGGAATGTGAATAAATCCTCATGGATACCACCACAGAACACAGCACAGAACACTGTAGGACCACTACAGAGACAGAAACTGAGTTTCTGTGAAACATCTCTCCTGTAACCAAAAGAGCAAGGCAGTAGACCCATGTTTGCTTAACCGAGATTTCACTTTCCTCCTTTGAATCCTGCCTTTGTTTCTTCCTTCTCAAAAAAGACAATCATCCCCTGCCCCCTCTCCCCGCCCCCCCCCCCCCCCCAAAAAAAAAAAAAAATCCAAACAAAAAAATCCAAAACCCAAACAAACCACCAAAAATCATCTCAGGTTAAATAACAGGTATCACCATGTATGCGAAGAAAAGCACTTGGCCCTTAAGGTGGTATTCTTCTTTGTGAATATGATTCTTTTCTGTCTGAAAAGTTTGCATAATATAGACAGTCAAGCAACCATCAGCTTTGGTGAAACAAATTACTTGGATTAAAGTCAAGGGAACTACACTGACATCTTTCAGCTATGGTTAGAGCCAGAGTACCTTGAGCAGACTTAAGTTATCACATTTCCCTGATGGTTGTTTTTCCTGTTTATTAGTGTTTCAAATCACACTTTCTTCTTCATCTTTTTCCACAAGACAAAAATTGTTTCCAATTATCCTTTAGTCAAAGCAAAATAAAATACCTATTTCGTGTTTAGCAACATAATCTGCTCTAAATTCTCTTTCCCTTACTTTCCTTATCATTTAAAGGGATTATAATTTAAAACAAGAAGTAATTTGGTTTTGTTTGAAGATGTGAAAATGAACTTTTTTTTTTCCCACCTGCTTTTGTCTGTGTGTCTGTGTTTGCGTGTGTATGTATGCCTGCAGTCTGGAGCCATTCACAGAATCTGGCACTATTGTACAACCTGTCATCCCAACATGTCATTTTTCATTAAGTTAATATCTAATTTGCTTTCAGCTAAACCTTTAGTTCACCCTAAAAATTTCCTGTCTCCTAAACCCTGTCTCCTATCCTCTTTTATCCATGTCCTCCATTTTCTTTAATTTTCCCTCTGTATCTCTGACCCTTCTGGATTCCATATTGACTATGTTCCCTCTCACTCTCTCTTCCCCCACTCCACTGCTTTCTCTGACAGAAACAGCAGCATTTTATCAATTAGACCAGCACTGAAATCTGTAAAATCTATTTAGACCCAGCACAAGCAGAAAGGCATTCTGCAAACTACAGCTAAATTTACTCAAAGCAAACGAGACATATGAATGTGGGCAGACCACTAACAAGACTGTACTGAAGAGTATGTGCAGTTCACGGTAGGGGTGAAGTCGCCACCAGGAGAAGTTTTGGTCTGGACTCGTGTGATCACATCAGGTCCCCATCCTCACTTGACTTGAGGTACCAGACAACCCACCATTTATCCATTTGCACTTAGCCCTGTGGGTCTGTATTTGTTCCTGTTAGCAAAAGTTCAATTCCCCCCCTGTTGTCTACTTCGTGATAATCCGCATTTCACCCAAACTACCAAAGCCATCTACCTACAAAGACAAGTCATTTTGCTTTGTGCCTCAGCAGAGTAAAACCCTCATGTGTGGGACATAACTCCTCCCACATTAAAGGTACTCACACCACCACAGCTTCATCTTTCAGACAGGTAAGCTGTATTGATGCAAAGCACATTCACTCTATGAAATGACACACACACACAGAGTTGTGGTCATATAAAAAAAAAAATAAAAAAGAAGACTGCTAAAATATTTCCAAGTCCTTAGGCTCTTTTAAAAGTCCTACCACAGATGCCAATATCCAGGTACTTACCCATGAAAATGTTGCTGCTCATGCTCTCATGCACAAGTCTGTTCACAGCTACCCTTCACCTGCTTTTACTATGGTCAGGCTATAGACTACAGTATGTCCATGACTAACAAAGTATGAAGTTGCTTTTAGAAGTACTTTCTTTGTGTTTCCTCATTGCTCAGACCTACTCTTTATGTCATTCAGGCTTTTATTGCCCTCATCTCTGTTCACCCTACAGTACTGTTTCAACTTTTACGACATGCTACCAGGTCAGCTCACACATCCACACTGGGATCCACGTCACCCTGATCACTTGGTCTGCCAATGCTTCCCTTCCCAGAGCAATCAGGCTTCACTGAAAGGGTCACCATGCCACCAGTGTCAGCACTGACACCATGCTCGAAAGTCCTGACCAGCTGGGAGTACAGTGCCAGAGACCTGAAAGCTCAGCAGTCTCCTACCCCAGCACCAGCTAGAGCCATCTGCCAGTTAAGTGAGAGAAAGATCCCCACATACATTTGTTTCAAATAATCCCATTCAGATTCCTATTCCATACATAAAAATTATTTATATTTATTTAATCTTAGCACAGACTGAACGCAAGACCTTTGGTTCAGCCATCTCATATCAGGCCTCTTCGTGTGGTCCCAGCCTGCCACCAAAAATTACAGTAACCCATCAAGCAGTGCCCACTGAAACAGCCTTGATGCTGGGGAAGCCACTATGCTGCTCTCCAGATCTTACTGGCGATGCATAGTGGGCCACCAACTGGAACATCTTAACATAAAACTTTATGAAAAGTATGTAAATATGATGGATATTTACAATTAAACTCATTAATTTAAATACATTAAATGCCTTGTCAAAGGTATTTCTCCTACAGATAGCAATGCCAGGGTCAACACCGAGTGCGTGCTGTCTCTCAACGCTCGGGCGAGCAGGCTGTGCAGTCGAGGGAATGGACGAGGTACCTGTTTGCCTACTGCACTAAGTGCCCCAACTAAACTGCCCTTCCACCTCCAGTGTGGCTCAGCACACAGCTACGGTAAGGAAAGCAGCAGCAGGAACTATGTCTTCTCTCTGACTTTCTTCACATCAAGGAAATACTTATCTTTACCATCCCCGTGCATCCTTGCAGCAAAACAAAAGTACCAGAAGAGTGAGCTACATATGCTCCAGAATATTAATGAGGATGACAAAAGTGTCTTCAACATTTTTGTCTGGTTTTCAGCATACACTTTCCTCCTTTCCTCCTATCCCCCAGTGAGAGACTGCCTGGAAGTGCTCTTGCTCTGATGGAGGCTGGGATCCTGGACGAGGGGGCACAGGCAAAGAGCCAATTCAGAATACCTGGCAGCCCCTGCAGGGCACAGCAACCAAGCTCTGCACAGTCATTCCGCTACCTGCTGGAACCTAGAGCACTTCCAGCAAAATAAAAAACACCCATGTAGCATTGTACAAACAGCCCTGCAAGAACGAACTGTGTCGATGCACACACACTGGATTATCTAGTCATTCATCACCTGAATAACCTTATGAATAGCTGTCAGCCTAAGAATTATTTGCAGGATTAAAAGCTGCGTGGTCATGGATTAGCACTGAACTCCCTTCTGTGGGTCTGTGATGACTGGTAACAAAAATCCCACTGAGGATCTTACCAAGTAAACAAATTTGTTTGATAAACAGAACTTTCTCTATGCAATTTGGGAACGTCAGCAGCCCTCTTTAAATAGTCATTCTTATCCTGGAGCCTTATTCTTACTATGCAAGCAGCAAAGGAAAGTAATTATGTTGACCAGGAGCCAAACACCATTCAAAGCCACTCTTAACGTACAAGGCACAAAAGGGAGGTAAGAATATTTTAATGGAAGCCAAGATTTGTAAGCAAAGATTTGTAGGTATTTATTTCCATTTCTTGAAAAGAAGGTAACAATTCACACATGGCACTGCTGAACTCGTGTATATAAAAGTCAAGCAGTATCCCTGAAAGTAATATAAACCGTTCAAAATAGCAAAAGTTGTGCTGATGGAAGTTTAGAGTGAAGAATCTTGACACTAGGAGTACAGGAAAGTTCTCCCAGGAACTAGCACTCAGTTCCACTGAGTACAGAGGGAGGCAGGTTTTCTAAAGGGCTCTCTACCTCTCATTGGGACAAATTTCCCAAAGCACCTGGCTGCTTATGGTGGTGCAGGGCAATGGTGCCATTGGGTGCAAGGAAATTCTGAATTTTCAGGGTAAAATGTCAAGCCATGTGGAAGGGAGCAGTCTTGATGAAGTCTTTGATGAAGCCAAGGATTATATCCCTTGGTGAAAAAAATCTCACCCTACAGAGGTTCACCCTGCTCTCTAGGATCAAAAACTGCACTATCCTGTGATTTCCATGATTGTAGAAACAAATCCCTTGATTTCTTAAATAACCTTTAAATGTGTTTTTTCTTCTGCTGCTTCTAGAGAAAGAGAACATTTCATAGCCATTTAATTCCTTTTCTTCCCATGTTCCTGCACTATATACAGCATTTATGTATTCCAAATGGTTTAAGAAGGAAAAACTACGTTACCACAGAAATGTTGTTCCAAAACAAATTCTTCTGAAAAGCCTCTTTGAGCAATACAGTTCTACTGGATGGGAAAAAAAGCACCACTCCAATAGCTAAACAGACATAGAAGGCAAGTCTACAATGAATCGGTGACCTTGATGTGACTTTTTCTTTTTTAATTAATACATTACAATTTATTATATCCTTTACACTTCGGCTCTGTGAGATTGAGTTGCTTTCTCTAGTTGTCTGTAAGCATTTCTCAATTTCTCCACTCTTCCAGTCACTCCTCTCCAGCAGATTCTGTTCTGCTTCTCACTTTGCTAAATTTCCATTTTGGCTAGACTTGGATTTGTTTCCTATTGAACACAAGATGGACCCAATTCAAACCTCAAGGTTGAAGCTGCACCGTATAAGCCAGGAAGGCATGTTGCAGCGCGTGTTGTGAATGGAGAACAGCTAGACTTATGCCTGTAACAAACACTAACATATCTGACAAAAAAATGGACCAAAAAGCCACTCATGGAAAAAGCTTCACTCATTTTCTTTCTCACTGGAATTGCAAAAAGAAGTAAATGCAGGGAGAAATTGATCCAACTTATTCTAAAGCCACCTGCAAAGCCCTGAAACAACCTCAGACAGTCAGAAGCCATTGCTTCAACCTGACATAAAGATGTAAGATATTAAAAATGTTCCCTTTAACATCCTTACTTAAACTAGTCAGGAATAAGAGAAAGGGTTGTGTTTTTTTAAGAGGTAATTTGCTCAAACCAAGGATTTTCATCAGAAAGGTTTGGTTTTGGTGATTTTCTTCATTCAAATATTTGGGAGAGGTTTCAAAATTGCCTAGGCACAGACACGCAAAAGACCACAAAGACACACACATTTTCTGATTTTGCTAAATGGCCTATTTGCACAAAGATCACGAAAATTTCATCTCATTTTCTTTACATCTGGTTTACAAGTATCTAAGATGTTAGAGTCTTAAGAGTAAGTATTCAAAAGACTGCAATGGATAAACTTTTCAAGGGAAGCCTGTTTTGCAACTGGAGACTGCAGGAGGGGTCTGGCTAACCGGAAAGTGATTTCCAGAAGTAGCTCACTTTGCTTTCCTGTTTGCTGCTGTTTCTCACGTGCCTCTGGTACACTTCTACTGCTGCTTCTGTAGGGTATGGGCTTTCCTGCTGTTCTCTGCCATGTTCTGTGCTCAGCACAAGAGGGACCCAGTCCTGTCGGGCTCTTCAGCCCTCTGTCTGCTGTACACAAGATCCCTCTTAATGCCAGCGAGACAGGTGCAGGCACAGACTGATACACTCAGTTCACTCTCTGCATTCACACGTCTGCAGAAGACGACTGAAAACAGAGGAGTATTAACAATCCATTTGGAGTTTGGCATATACCTATACAGCAAAAAGATCACACGCCAAGGTCGTTTCTACGTCAAACTGAGATCTATATTACATATAAGCATATATATTCTCTATAAATAGTTATTTAGCAGAAAGTTATTTGTGATATACTGTGAATTGAGACCCTGTTTCATTTAGTTGGTTTTTGAAAACCAGACACACTCATTTCTCAGTTGTGCTTTCTGCACCTACCCCACCCAGATGGGACCTACCCTCAGAGCACCAGACAGGGGCTTGGCTTTCATCAGTGCTCCCCACTCTGAAAAGTCACCTGCAAAACTTTCACAGTAAGCACAGGTAGAAGAAAAGATAGACAGATGGCAACATCGAAAATAAGATGGAGGGATAAAGAAGGAGAAAAAAAGAAAGCTTGAAAGGAAAGGAAGTGAAGAAGTAGAAAAGGAAAGGACAGAAAGGAAGGAACAGGGCTTTCTCTCTGTTTCACTGCTAGGAACAGTAATGAGTGTAAACATTTGCTGATGGCGTATCTTTTATCACAGCAAATCCCACAGCTTCAGGCATTTTCATGACTCAAGGGCACTGACGAATGCCAAGGAGGCTGGACTGCTCTTGCAAGCCAGGAAAGTGAGACAATGAGCATGTAACAGAATTGGCACGCACAAGGCTGTTTAAACCCTCACCCACAAAGGTCTGTATTAAACCCTAAAAGAAACTCCTGCAGGCACAGGAGGGTTAAACAAGAACATTTGTCACTTCCAGTTTTTCATCTTTTGGGGCAGCATAGAAAAAAATAGTAGCCTGAAATACAAACCAGGGAGTGAGAATACACGGAGGTCTAGGTTTCCCATGAAACTTTCCAAACTTTTTCTTCTCAAAAACATCTGCAAAAGCTGCAGAACAACTGAAAATGGAAAAATACTTCTTTTTTAAAAATATTTCTCTTTCTCCCTCTCCTACAAGCATTTTCTGCTCCCTGGAATCAGGGTTGTGTCAATAGGATTGGTATTATGTTATGATCTGACAATGCATTCAAATTATTTATTTAAACTATAATTTGTCGAAGGTAGTAAAGCAGTCTCAAGGGACACTACAGGGCAAAGCCTCCAAGAAACATAAGGAAATGGAAGCAGAAAAATACTATTAAAAGACAACCAAACTTTATTAGTTATGGGCTGCACTGGCAGCTTACTAGCAGCTTGAGGCTTATTCACACTGTAACCACCATTGTATTTTATTTTCCTTATGTGGCTTACTCTTATTCCCACTTAAACTGAGAAAAATCATATTTCCTCATCTTATGGCAGCAAGGAGCCAAATCACAGAGATATGTCTCGGAGCCTGAAGTTTCCGGTGAGTTTTACTGCATCTCGAAGTACAAGCTTTGTCCTCAGACTAGCAAGGGGCACAAGGAAACACAACCAAGCATTTAGTACGCGGTCTCACCCCTCTAGACCACTGTTTCTTCTCCTGGTTTTCACATTTCTCAGCTCCATAAGGCATAAATTATTCATGGAAAAACTGCCTCTCACAATGTTTACGCAGTATTTAGTACAATGGCACCCTTTTTCAGCTGGGGCCTCTGGGCACTCATGCAATACAAATAATCACAATGATATCAACAATAATAACAGCCAGCTATGCTGTTCCCACTGGGCATCCACTGCCAGTGTCTGCCCCACAGAGCTCACATCACTGTATTTCACTGCAGGCTCCCAGTCAGTGCCAGAGGCTATTCTTCAATAAACCTGCCCCATCCTTTAGAGCAAGAGGAAAACTTCCCAGTTTTGCCTTTCAGGTTTCTATTAACTACCACAGCTGTTTCCCAATATGAGAAAATCCCTCATTTTTATATCTAATTAGTTTGAGCAGATCCTATTATTCTGCCTCCTGTAATACTAATTATTACGCTAGCTGCATGCCTGCACGACTAATGAGTTACATTAAAGATGGGGAATTCTAAAATCTACAGAGGGAGGTACAGCATGAGCATGATGCCAAAACAGGAGACACCAGCATCTTTCAGACAAAAAAAAATCACAGTCCTAACAAGTCATTCCTTATCCCTCTGTATCCCCTCCAGCTACTCTTTAGAAGCGGACACTCTGCGGCTGCACAAAGGCAAATTTGAGGGAGGGCACCCCGTAAAGAACAGATTGTCCAACATGCAAAATGGAGTGGGCTGCAGGTGGTCCTTTTCATGGGTGCAGCGCTCAGTTTGTCTGAGCAACAAATACCTACATATCAGGGGAGCGATTCATTCAGACACCACCACTGTTAGTTCTTTGCAACAGTCAGCAGCCAAAGCACAGTCAGTCTGTCCTGGCACTGCGCTCTGAGTAAGATGCCCTCTCTGCAGGTAGAAATCAAGGCTGCCACTGTAGTATTCAAAAAACACATGTTGTTTTCTGCTCCTGGCACCAAAGTAAGGACAGGGAAATACCTCCTCATTAACGAAAGTCCAGCTCTATGTATTGACACCAAGCTAAGTCCACTGAGATTTCTAATATCAAAAAAAGACCCTAATTAAAGACCGGAGTTCAGACACTCACCTTGACGTAAACTGTCACATTCAGATAATTCTAATTGCAGATTAGGATAAAAGGGAGCAGCAGCTACTAGTTAGAGCATGGAGCCAAGAGTCAGCAGCTCCTAGCTGAGTGCCCAGACTGGCCACTGATACTTTGTCAACCTGGAAAATCATTTAGCCTTTCTGACTCTCAATTATTGCTTGCCTTTAAATTGTACTTCCTCAGCTCCAAGGAGTGATAGCAGGATTAGCTAACTACTGCCTGTAAAGATTGCTGGATAAAAGAAATTGTGTAATGCAGATTATTTGTATTTCACTAAACTCTTAAGTAAAGCTCTTCAAACAATATGATATTATTAAAACTACACGGAGTCTTTCCTCTGCTGCAGTAGCATGCACATCGTGCCAAACACAGGGAACTGCACTGACACCTTGCTAGCCTCTCAAATGCTGTACCTGATCTGCATTACACAAAAGAGATTACAGCCATTAACATCGCGGGTAGGTCTTGTCTTCCTGTGAGAAACCTTTCCAAACACTTCATGTTGGGGATATGATCTTTGGATACCACCCCAGTTATTAAAGACATTAGTTGTGTAAGCAGTGTTAACGTTTTCCAACATTAGCTGGAATTGCTTTCCTATGTGGCAAGGACTGAGCTGAGCCAGGATAAAGTTAACACAAAGATCAGATCTATCGTAAATTGATAAAAAGTTGGGAAGGGAGATTTATTAAAAAGAACTAAATACAGCCAGGAGAAAAAGTTATCAGAAAGGAACATAATTCAAAATATGAAGGGTACATTGCAGAAAGAGCGGGCAGACTGCTTATTCTATTTAATTTTATCTTAATCAGAAGAACAAATAGCTAGAAGTACAAGAGTTATAGTGAGAGTAAGAGGAAGAATGCGAGTGATGGAAAGAGTGCAAAAAGAAATAAAGCCTATCAGGCAACCCGGCTCTATAAAAATAAATTCCTCCTCTCTCAGCAGTTAAAGCAAAATGTTTCCTGAATCCTGACAATACTCCATTCTTTTATTTTCTGGCTGGCTGGAACCCGAACAACCATCAATCAAGTTTGGGTGGCCGTGAAGTAGGCCAGATGGAGTATGTCGGAAGTGTTTTCTGCTCTTCAGTGCAAGTTGGCCATTAGAGCAGCCACTCGACAGAAGTGCCTGAGTCTTTCACATCTGTCAAGATAGTTTAGGGAGACCTTGAACATCCCCAGCCTTGCAGACACTGATTAGAATACACAATTGTGTGTGCTAGAGGAGAGGTGGCTGCCTCCACTGGGATTTTGTGATAAAAATTACCCTTTCATCCTTTCCAGCCTTTGTGACAGGCTTTCTCATGACCTCATTTGTGTGCTAAATACACAAACCATGGTGTCTGGGATATCACTGTCACGTTGCTGACAATCTGTCCAAATGCACAATATTCAAGAACAGTTTTCATACTGTATTAACTACACTTTAGCACAACAGCCCTGGACCAAGATACTGTTTTCCAATCTGAGAACACCTTAGCAAAGCTATGGAGAAACAAGCTCATCAAAAATCCAGATAAAATTCAAATTCCTGATTTGTCATTTGCTCTCCCCCTTAAATCCAATATGCAGCATTCTGCTCTTGCAAGCACTGAGCTCCAAAATGTCCAGGTGTTGCAGACTAAAATCCATAGAGTCAGCTGTTCAGAAGAAAAAATACTGAGACAGAGAAGTTGCTAATAAGGAAAAAACACATTTTTTCTAATATTTTTAGTGTCCAAAATAATGACAGTGCTTCAAAAAGATTTTAAGGCTCTTCCATGAATGCTGACTAATGATAAAACAAATCCATAAGAACACTTAGATCACCAGTTTATGAGGCAGGCATTGATTCTCAAGGTTAATGAGTATCTCCTGGTTTAATTTAGCAGTTTTGCCACAGTTCATAGAAGTTCCTGGAAAACCAAAACATACTTTAGCAGTGAATCTGCAAAATTATAACCCTTGGTATTTTTCTGCAGGTATGGTTTTCCTTTCTGTTAAGCATCGATCAAACTCCTATGAAATGGCAGTCATCACTGAAATAGTTAGGTGAGAGGAGAGAGACACAGAATTCATCCTATCAGCAAAATTGCTACATGTTCTTGAGCTGGAAAGGTGGATTAGCATCAGGAAAGCAGCAGCATAGATAATATCAATTTATTTGCATTTTTGTCAAGGAACAGAGAAGGTGAGGAGGAACTTCAGATACCAAGCCACACTAGGAAATATGTCAGGTGACATCTGGTAAACAATTCTTCATCAGGCAAGCCTAGACGAAACAATCTGCCTTAACCCACATGCCTTCTTGCGTTCTTAATTAACCATATTAATTAACTTTAAAAAATATATAAGAGTTTGGGAGAATTGTGAAGGTGTCAGACAACGATATCTACTCCACATGGAAGCAGTGATCAAAAGAAAAACATGTTTACGTTTTTTAGTGGGTGTAATGATCAGTAAAGGAAGTATTACCATTACACTTCATCTTTCAACACAAATCTGTAGAGGACATGCTTGGAATAGTGTGTACAGTCCAGTCCCTTCATCTCAAAAAAGATTTTGCAATAATAGAAGGAATTTGGGTAAGTCCAGTAGAGAGTATTCTTATTGTGGATAAATCCCTATACAACGAAATACTTAAGTCAGAGGTTTTAGGTTTAAAAAATGGCAAGTGACAAAAAGTAACAGATGATATATAAAGCTACAATCAATCAGAGAAGCTAAACAAGAGGCTTTTTCTCACCCCATTTACGATATGAAATCAAAAGGAAGGTGGTGTAATGGAGAGGTTACAAACGTGACCTATTAGAAGGAAAATTTCAGACCACAGGAAAGGGGGCTAGTCATAAAAATCAGGGAAACAACCCTTCTTCTGAATGCACTGCTATTTTTCAGTGCAATATTCCTAGTCAGTTCACATCTGCTTTTGGTACTCCCAACGTATCGCTGTCAGAGATGTATTCGGTGATGCAGCTCTTGAAGCATACACCAGTCAGAAAGGTAACTGTTTAGTGGTAAAACAGACTCCTGTAATCAATAAGCCCCTCACTTATTATTCTGCTGCCAGAGTTCCCAAACGCCAGAAAGCCGCTGCCCTGGTGCTCCAGGCAATCACAGCAGGAACAGACAGCACTTGATCAGCATTTGCAGGTCTAGCTGCATATCAACACTGACCTTATGCAACACTGTGCCTCAAAAAAAATTTGCTGCTTCCAAATAATGTATCATATGCTTTTTCTCTTCGAGCCATTGATGTGAAGCTATGGGTGAAAAGGGAGGCTAATATGCACCTGCAGTCCATTCCAAGTGCTCAGACAATAATCTTCTTGTCTCCAAAGGAATTAAATTGGGTCTTATTCTAACTACTGATTGAAAACAGTTTAATTTTTCTTTTAACTAGATGGGGGTGGGGACTTACCACCAACCTGTAGTTTCCTTCACCTCAGGAAGAAGACACTCTTATTCCAGCCAACATGTCAGCACTCCGATCTTTAACTCAGAAATAAAGTTCAGTAGGGCACAACATTTCACACAGTACTAATCTGCTTGACCTAATTTCTTACTCTAGTTCCTCTTACTGCTGCCAAGATACTGTCCAGTGTAGCTCCTATGTAGTTATACCCACAGATCTGCAATATGGATTCATATCTTTAGCTCAGAGCCCAGGCAGGCTGCGAGCATGTGCCTTCCATGCATGCTGCTCGTACTAATGTCAACAGCAGATGAACGCGCAGGTGGCACGCAGGAAGGCGCTGCGAGATTTCTAACGCAAATGAGGAGAGCAAAATCTCTGCCCACAGTTATTATGATCACAAACTTATCTTTGTACCTATTTCTCTTTTCGCGTTCCTTCAAATCAAATGAAGTCAGGTTTCCTAATTAAGTCAAACCACATAACTATGTTTGCTGCAAAATCCCAAGCCGAGTTTCAGGCCCAGCTGTAACTCACTCGTATCTAGAACCAGCTAAAGTTAACTCCAATCCAGCAATTTCACAAGCTCTGCCTTTGAAACTGTAATTTGAAAATGACCCTGCACCACCCAACAGCATTGCTCTCACAAACCAGTGCTGCACCAATGCTCTGCCTTCCCTCCCTCTCCCCTCGTCTGGCAGCCAGTGATACCTACACCCACCCAGTGGGAGCAGAACAAGGTGGAGGGCTACTAGTGGCTCACACCGCAGAGGCCTTCTGGCAGCGCAATAGGAAGCTTCATCCAATAAACTCCTAAATGCCATTTAGGCACGGAAACTTACTAAAGAAAAATAATAATAAAAAAAAGTCCTTTCCCCCAAATTAATAAACAATAAAATCACAGAGCTCAAAGCCCTTCCTGCATTCCTACCCAGTCACTTCTACCCCCAAATGAAGACGTTTATTGCTGCCAACTCGATCAAGTCAACTGGTCTCTGAAAATCTGCTTGTATCCTTTCTGCTGCACAGCTTGCCATTATCTACGCAGGTTCTAGACTCAGCGCTTATCAGATAACTCCATGGATGGCGTGCCGGGCAGACCAGTTACAGCTGTACTGACTGCAAAGCAGATGGATGCACGCACCCACACAGAAAGTGTCTGTAACCTCATCAGATGTGTCTCTGGTTGCACAAGCAGAGCAGGCCACCTGCAGGTACTCCTCAGATCAATGGTGCACCACCATCCACACTTTGAAAACTGCTCATCCCAGTTGCACCTGTCACTCTTAATCACATTTATTTTTATAATTATCCAAGTAGTCAGAGCCTGGAATGTGTTAAACCCATCTGGTTTTAAGCAAACAAGTGCCAGGGTAGCATAGCTTGTATAATCCACTTAAAACACATTACTTCTGTAACTCAAACAAGATCTCACAGTTTTAGCTCTCACCGCAAATCACTCTACACACGTAACACCTGCTACTCCAACAGAAGAGTATGTTAAAAGGCTTTCATGATTAGAAAGAAAATAAGTTTGTCTAAGGGGCACCTGGGAACATGAATGCAGAGCATATGCCTCTCTGTGTACTAGGAATTACACTGTCACTCACATTTAAATAAGATACATACATTCTGTACTCTCCTTCCTGCTATTTCTGAATAAAGAATATACAACCCCAAGGCTGCAGAACATCCACATATTTCAGCGTGCAGTGAGCAGAAAGCCCTTCAATACTCCCTGTCCAGACAGAAAGCAGTATTTTTTTTCAACTAGTCATTATTCAATACCAAACAATACCTCTATTAAATGTGTCTTTATCAAGAGACATTTTTGCATGCTATTATTGGTCTGTTCCCATCAACACGTGAGTTATGAAAAGCATCTGGAAGTCTAGCCACATCTGTAAACTGGTGGTCTAGGGTTAAAACTGGAGCTCTTATCTTTAGCTTACCTCTTGTGTGTGAGACTGCCTTGACTACACAACTCAAGAATATTGTCTGTCTGACCGCTGAGAAACAGAAGCAGTGCAGCATTGAGAAAAGGCCATGAAAGTACAATCTCCTGTACTACCGAGTTCCCACTGAAGCACATGGGACATCACAAATCCAGTGATTTAAATGGAATACTGTGCAGCATTCAGCAAATGGAATTTACCTTGAGGTTTGGGTTTGGTAAGCTTCCCACAGGGCTTTGAGATTGTGACAGTCTTCTGGCAGTCAGCATTATGAAGGGCTCTCTTTAGGTTCCCAGTTCGAGTCTTCAAGGCAGTATTCAAGTCACATTCTCCCCAGGCCTGGAACTGGTATTTGCACTCTGCTGCAATGAGTAAATAAATGGCAATTTTAAAACAAGAGTGACTGAGTGGGAAAACAAAAATGTTATGAGTCTAACAGGATATCACAAGACAGTCAGTGCTTATAGACAAAGGGATCATGCAACCAAAGAAAGAAATCCCAAGAAAACTTTAAAGATTATTTCCAGTGATAATTGGAGTCTCCTCCCCGAAATTTATTCCTCTTGGTTTTGCATGGATGTTGCATTAATGTCATATAAAGGAAAATACATTAAACTATGAAGATACACAATAAATAAATGAAAAAAAAAAAAACCAACAGCAGTAGGAAATGTCATTCACATTCTATATGGCTGTTATTCCATTTGTGTGATGCTAAAGGTTACCAAATAAAGCTGAATAGTTTCAAGAACATATGTGTAACTATGAACTTGTCAAGTCTGAAACTGCAGCACTGATTGCCTTGGTAAGGTCACAATGATGTCAAAGCCATACAATCTGTTTACTATAAAAAAGCCAAGTTTGCAAGAGTAATAAGACCTGAGTCCTGGACAGACATCTTGTTCAGGACAGATCTGACATATCTTTCTGAACTGTCACATATGAACCTTTTGAACTAAATAATATAGATGAAATAGACTGGTCTTCACTCCTTTCACTGCACACACTGGTAGCCACCACGCTCCACGCTGCAAATCACACATCACAAGTTCATGTAAAGCCATGGTAACCACCACAGAGATTCACAGCTGTGAGTGAACACACAACACTTACATTGCTGGCTGCCTTAAACACAGTTGTACGCTACAGGAGAGCGGATTTCAGCATTCTGCTGGAGTACTGAGTTTACAGTAACGAGTTACATGGATTCTGCAGCGGAGCTGCTTTGCTCTGAAGAAGCTGCCTTCTGATGCCTTATGTGTTCTAGCTCTGATGAACTTGAAATAAAAAAGTAGCCCCTTCACCAACGTATTTCCAAAGCTAAGCAGAAAACACAGTGTTCCTGCTCCACAGCTAAATAAAACCCAAGAAAATCCCTTGAGAGAGCGATGCTTACCTCCAAACTGCTTCTTCCAGTTGCAGGGAATCTTACACTTCTGAGTCTTGGTGGTTTGTTTGCACTCAGCTCCAGTACGAGTGCCCTCACGTGTCCCCAGGCCACAGTCACCACTGGTGGGCACACAGACACTCCACTGCCATTCCCCACAGTCAGACTTCTTCGCCTTTTTCTCTGGATGAAGACAAGGAACCAAACCCAAGCAAGACAAGTGGTCAGTACCCAGACCCTATGGAGAAGTTCCCCAAACTTCACTAAACAGTCACAGCACCTGAAAGGGTGAATAAGGGAGACATTCATAAAACAATTGCTTCAAAAGCAGAAGGCCTGGCATCCTCTTCACAATTCTGCAGAGACAGGTCAGCCTTTTTGATTCCAAAGCAGAGTGGATCATTCAAATTCAGTCCTACTACCACATCTACTATTCCACTTAGATACTCTCAAATGGATTCTCATCTTCAGAATGAGGAATCATCTAGAAACCCTCAGGAATCACTGACCAAAACATGCAGGAGGGCTCACTCAGAAAGGACATTCCTCTGGCTCCAGTAGCTGGTGGCATGCAAATATTTTCATTTCCAAGTGAAGCACTACACACTACACATGCTAGAAATGTATGTGCTGATGTTGTGTATCAGAGGATTTGAGCACCTCCAGTGAACAGCTGGGTGATACAAACTTTTCACTTGGTGTAACATGTCACATTTTATGTCAGAATATGAACAAAACTCCAAAGGTGCAGAAAACACTATATGGAAATTTGTACTCAAAATGCTGTTAATAGTGGTGAGTTTGTTGCTTAGGGACAAAAGCAAGGATCATGATTTCATTTAAATCTTTAAACCCAAGTCTGATGAGAAAAGACAGCAATGTTATTAAACCCAAGGTTCACAAAAATAACAAGTTAGGACCCCAAAACATCATAAGCAACTTTAAATAATTCTACATAGAATTATTTTCCTTCTAGCTCTTGTATATTTACATTAGTATTTTTTTTTCATATTTCCATATAGCCACAATGGCGTTTTTTTAATGGGAACTCTAATTCTGGTAGACTCACAGGTCATATTAACTGGTGTGTAAGTAGTCTGTAGATAGTAAGACCGTAAGAAAACAACAAAAAGATGTGTTCCTTAAAAAATGTCAAAACTGGGTTTGATAGATATGAATTTTCCACCCCAGGCCTGTCTCTCCTATAATGAGGTCCGAGTTCATCACTGACAGAAAGCAATCACCGCTGGATGTCTGGCTGTCTTTATGCCGCAGCAACTTAGTTCAGTTCTTTGTTGGAGTATTTCCACATCGCACAGCACTGCCATAGCATTGCCGTATACAGCACCGAACAACTGACAGGATAACTGCACTTTCATCACTCCGGTTCTCCCTAAGTCAAGCATGAACCTATTCCCAGAGCAAATGTTAAGCTCCCTTGCAATACCCACTCTGTGATAACCTAAGGACTCCAGCCTCCAGGGCTGTCAAGCTGGCAGCTTTTATGGAAACTACTTTCTGTTTTCCTATTTAACACAGAAAAACATGTCATAGCCACAAATCCCTACCCTGTATGTCAAAAGGTTAACGAACAACCTGAATTTCATAACAGAACCAGAAGCATTTGACATTCTCCCACATGTGCAATCTATCTTGGGGATTAACTCTGAGTTACACTGGACCTTACCTGGTTTCTCTTTTTTGCCAGCCTCAGTGGTATTCACAGCTGCCAGAATGAAAATAAGTGCCAGGAGGGCAGCTGTGAACATTTGGCGTTGCTGTTGCATTCTGGGGATTAACAAAGAGAGAGGAAAAAAAAGGTTGGTTAGACTATAAAAAGTAGGACCCCATCTAAAGTGTTGCTACAGCCTTTTTGGGAAGCTTTGCTTCAGGGCCACAAGACACAAGAAGGTCAAATATAATTAGCCATTGGCAGAATGGGCAATTATCTTTGTTCCAGAGAGAACATAAAGGTTTTTAACAATTATTTTCCAGCCTGTGTACCAAATCCCTGATCGACATCACTGATGTTATGGATGAGTTTTGCCACAGAAAGTTCAGTAATTATTGCCTATCTTCTAGAAACCTGTCAGAGAATTAAGGCTCCTGATGAGCCTGGAACTTCTTTTCTAACCTCGGGCTGTGATGTATTCTGTAAAACTAAGCATAACATATACTTTGTGCTTCAGCTTACCCGTTGATTTGAAGTAGGGAATGCTACACTGTCTGCATTGCAAGGCTTCAAGTTCTTATTAGATTTACCTGACATCTGAAAAAAGCTTCTTTCATGAAAATTTGTATAGGTAGTATATGATGTATTGTCTTAATTGTCACTGGCATGTTGCTACCTACTTTTTCCTTCCCCTCCAATTAGTGTCTCTTCCTAATATAAATTAAGCTAATTGCCTGCAATGCAAAATGGGCACAGAGATAGGACTTGCACACACAGCTGGAGGCTCCCCATAGCATGCTAATGAACCCAAAATCTGGATTTGGGAAGAAAATACTTAAATATAAAAAGGGATTAAAAACATTTGCTTGGTGATGAAGTATCAGTTATTAGCCAAACACCAAAAGTCATTCAGAGCTGGCTGATTTCAGTCACTTGCACACATAGTTCCCTTTCACTTTGCTATAATTTGCATTGCTTCATTTTGGCATTGTTTATCAGAAAGCAGGGCCATAACAAATTCATATGTTAAAAATCAGCAAGCGCTCCATTTCCCAGAGACACCTTTCTAGCAAGTGACCAGGTACCAAGACAGTGGACTACAGATTGCTAGGATGGCCTTAAAAACTCAGCTATGCTGATGTTACAGAGAGTTTAGAGGCAACCTGATCTCGTTTTGCTGAGCATAGAAACCTTAGGGGAGAAATAATTCTCATCACGAACAAAGAACAAAATGTATTTGAAATTTAATTTGGCACTCTTCAGTATCCCCTGCTGGCAACCTCTTGCTCAAAAGCAACATAATTGTAATTGACATGGAAAACAGGAGAGAAATCCCAAACACAGAGACTTTTAAGTATTCCAGCTTTAGTATCACGCTAGAAGCCAGATGAGAAAATGTAATAGTTTTGTTGAAATAAAGTTCATGTGAAGACTGCAAAAGACCTGTCATTCGAAAATCTGAAAGAGCTGTCATTAGCACCAGTGTGGTTTACTTCAAAAGAAAGTACCGTTTCCCGTCATGAAGAAAGGACCACCAGTGTTTCCAGTGAACTCAAACAGAGCCCAGAGCTAGCATGCACATGAGTCCTGCATGAGCTTGGGTTAGGTTTCTCCTTTCTTCTGCTACATGTTTCCACTTCGAGTCTCTCATGTTTCAGGGAAAACCAAATAAATAAATAAATTAAATAAGCAATAGAAAAAATGAATATGCAATCTGCCTTTTTATTCAGCTTACTTCAATCTGGTTCTCCGTAATCAAACACAGTTGCAACACTGGTAACACACAAAACTTGCCCCCTCTGCCCCTTTCCCTTGGAGACACTTCCCCACGTGCAGCACTGCACCTCACCTCACATCCCATTTTCACTACAATTTCTCTTCTCGCTTCCTCTTTTCCAAACGACTCACCAGAATTCCTCGTTGAAGGAGGAAGTTCAGTGCTTGTGTGGAAATATATATGGAAAGAGAGACATATACTTCCATAATCTCAAGGCACTGTCCCAGCACGCTATCTGGGGGCGTCAGAAGCTGACATAAGGCAGCACCGGTGGGTGTGCTGCACAGGAGGTCACCCCATGCAAGAGACACTCACAGTGGGCTTGCAGCTCCCTCCTATATCCTTGCTGCCCGCCCCAGGGACCTGGGATGTGGTCACACATAGCCCACGGGCTGCTGGCAGTCATGGGGAGCCATGGGTAACTGTTTCTAGGGAAGCTCCTTGATACTAAGCTGACAAAGACTCGAATTTAAATATGATTGACACTATTTTCAGCAAGACAGGCAGGGAAAATAGTTGGGTTTTGGAGTCTGAAATGCTCCAGAAGCCCTGTAAACAAAATCCTAAGGAGCCTTAATATAGCGTGTGCTTCTAAGACTCCAAGTCTCCCTGCAGCCAAAATACTTGCCAAGCTGTCTAAGGCAAACACTAAACTTGCAGAGATACAGATCCCACTGCAGAGTGAGCCAGGCTGCTTCCTCAAGTGCTTTCATTATGAACTACCAGCAAGTGAAAAGCCTGTTGTACAGATGGTGGCTTTTCCTCACACCACACCGACACCTTGAATTCGATGTAACCGGTACGATTACAGAAAATTGCATAACTGTTTTGCACACAATAGATTAGCTATGGCAGGTGCTCCCACAAAATTACAAAGTCTATATATAGTACCCATTAAATATTACCTATTTTTTCAGAAAGCCAGAAAATCCCACCTACCACTGATCATTTGAGTTCAACCTTCAGGTTTGCTTGCAAATATTTCAGTTGGCCATTAAAAAGATGAAGACAAAAACTTGTCAGACAGGGCTTGTTTTTGAAAACAATATATTCCACTGAAAATAACTTTGGCTTTTTAGTTTATTTTTTCCAAATCTGAAAGTGACAATTTTTCCAGTTCAACCTTTAATTTAAAGAGTTGCCAAAATTGCTAGTAGCAATGAAAAAAACAAGTGTTTTGCAATACGTAAAATGGACTCCTTGACATTTTGATTTGTGTAATGAGCCTTCTATCTACACCATTGGTAACAAATAAATCATGTGCTATGAAGGGAAAGTATTTCTACAATCCTGTATGATGGCCCTTAAACACAGCAAGACAACGGCATTTAAACAAATGGCAGTGGCATTTGCAACCAACAGAAAGAGACAAAAATAAAAGTGAAGGAAAGAAGAGACATTGGCGGGACCTCCACGAAACTTCAGAAAAGAGAAAGAAAGAGAGTTTAGAACAGTTTAAATGGTAAACTGGAAGATCAGAAAAAGAGAGTGAATTATCATGAAGAGAGCACCAAAACGGGAATGACAGAAGTGGTTAATGACAGCTGAACACTAAAAGTGAAGAGTGTTAGGAAAAGGTAGGGTGTAACGAGGTGAGAAGTGAAGCCCAGCTGAGATGCACCATAGCAAGTGGCTTCTCCTAACAAAAATAAGGCACACGAATTATTTCAGTCTTACAGTCGATTTCACAGTCAGTCTCTGCTTGGGAGTAAAAAATGAAAGGAAAATGAAAAAATGGCAGACAAGCAGAAAATTGCCGAGTTCATCAACCCTCCATCCATGGGTTGAATTGCATGTTGAGCACCAGAGTGCCAGGCAGAAGTCACACTACGGCTACAGTTTAAAGGACCTTCTGAGTGGAGCTTGAGCCTCCCACTCCAAATCCCTCACTACCCCAACCTGGTTTAACAATCACACTCATCTCTCCTGAACCCAATTCATTAAATCATTCATTTGCTGTAATGAGTACAGTCTACATGACTAAGTGTACCAACTCCTTTAGGAAATACCTATCCTACGGGCTGCAGCACGCGAATCCCAGCTCTACCAGAGACACAAATCAGTATCTACGTAGTGTGGCACAGTGGCATGCAGACACTTTATTTTGGGCTCATTAACACTGCAGACACTTTCATGCAGTGCCAGACTTTGGCTAAGAGCTGAAGAGAAACTTTACTCCTTCCAACCCAAGAGCCTGCAAATGCAGCTTGTTTCCTTCCCTACCCACAGCGGCAGCCCTTTGCATCTCAGTTAGTGCAAGCCAAGTTGCTGGAGCGACTCTGTCTGCATTCATACAATTAACTCATACACAGGTTCTCCATTTCTCACACCTGAATAAGTCTTACCTGAACACTAGCATCCATAACAAAGAAGACAATTTCAGATGAAGCTCTACTGGTGAGCAAGTGTTTATTTTTCCTAGCTTTATTGAAGCTAGCATATGCAGCACATCCTAGGATCACATAGGCCTTTTGCAGGTGGCTTTCTTGCTGATAATAACTATTACTCACAAGCCCGTCCCTTCATCTGTTCTTTCCAAAGCAACTGGCAAGGTCCCAGATTACAGAAGCAAGTATTTTATTATTAGTCCATGAGCGTAATCTCCCACTCCAAACTATCAGGTTTTCTCACATGATTTAACCTGTCCATATCCTCCAGCTCCTCCAGTATAATATGACAAACATCAGCCGTGTTGATAATGCTGTTACCCTGCATGTATGCAATACTGTGTGTATTGCCATCGCTAATGACAGGCTTTGTAGTGAGTTTGCAAGGCCTCAATACTGAGGCATGTCAAGGTTTGCTCTGTCTGAGTCTTCCTTGGCCTGTCCACAGCTTTGTCACATTTGATTTAGATGCAACAGCAATTTTTCTAACTGACCTGCTAGCCATGGCTAATTTGATTTACTGTTCATTGCCATTGTACGTATGTATGACTCTATTAAAGTACTATAGAGAAATACAGGACTGGTATCTTAGCAAAGGCCTTGAGAAGTGGAGACGTGGGATGCAGTGTAGAGGACTACAGGTATGGGAGATGTAAGATGGTGTACAGGCTTGAAAACAGAGACCTCCCAGCTATAAACAACTCATGCATGGTCAAATAAAAAAAATGCAAACCTGGAGCTGGTCAAAACTGGATATAGGAGTAACAAAGAGAACACAGAAATAGTTTACAACATACTTAAAAGGCATCATATATACTACGTTTGGATATAACACACAGCTGCAGACCAACAAAGAAAAAAGCAGGCATAAAAGCATGCTAGTAAACATAAAAAAAAAAAAAAAAAAAAAAAAAAAAAAAAACAAAAAAAAAAAAAAAACAAAAAAAAAAAAACAAAAACCCAACACCAAGTTGATCCTAAAGTGAGGAAGAAGAAACCACCAACAGGAACATCCTCCTGGCTGAGGACCCCAGATGATGGCATAACCATCCCCATCACCAACCGCATAATGAAACCACCAACCTTAGCATTGAGAGGAGCTGGGGAAGGGCCAGCAAAACATTAGGAAAAGCAGTTAAATCTATGTGTATGTATAAAAATTTCAACTGTGATGGTGGTGCTATTACCATTACCATTATTATTATTATTATTATTATTACTACTACGACATCTGCACAGACATATTCTTTTCCCTAATAAATACATCTATGCTACAGATTCTTGAATTAGACTTGGTTTAAGATTTCACACTAACATTAAATTTTATACTTGGTATAAATACATATAAAAGGTATGGCTCCTCTTTGCCCATAAACAATATTTTGAGCATAACTATAACTCCCAGCTTCATCTTATAGTACACTATCATTTTCATCCCATGATCATGAATAAATAAAATGTACCCAAAAGCAGACTTAAATTCTTAAAGCCCATTCTTTCTCTTCACAACACTGCTTAATTTGAGTCCTCTGTAAGTTCCTTACCCATGTTAAAACTACTTTTTCCATTAATCCTTTTTTTTCCCCTGCTTGAATAATTTCTCATCAAGTCCCACAACAAATACTTTAATAAATTACAGTTTGATTAGTCCCAGATTAGTCAGGTCTACAGAATCAGTTTTTAAATGAGCTACTTTGGGACATCAGTCTCCTTTCAGTAAACACATGCTGCGTTTAATGAAACTTAACATTTACCTCCACTTCTTAAATTATTCTCTTATTCAAAATGTTTTCTGCTTTGCAGTCCATCGAGGGCAGATGAACGTGTCTGCAGTTACCTGGATCTGCTTCTTTCCCCCTTCTTAAACACAAATATTATATTTGCTGTGCTCCAGTTGTACAACAGCAAGAAGTATTTGATGCATGTTTTAACAGTCTTAATGAATCTGAAATGTCAAGTGCCATTTTTACAGTACTCTTGACATGGAAACACACAGTTTTCTCTGTAAAAGAGAAGTTAAGAGCACCTGGCCCTTAGAAGTTTGATCTCTGTAACAGTTGCAGAAACTTCTGCTTCTCCAGGTCTCTTTCTGATTCACCATCTGGTGCGTGCCCCTGTGTCCCACCCGACTTCCCACACTAAAAACCGAGGCAAATGCTCACGCACTTTTGCAGCCAGAACTTTGTGAACTATCATCTTCCAACTGTAAATGTTCCCTCTTCCCTCACATACACATACATTTCCTCTGTTGCCTTTATTTGAAGGACTAGGAAAAAATAAATAAATCTAGATTTGCTTTTCATTTCCTTTGCAAGATTTAAGTCAGCTTAGGTTTTGGTGAGTCTCACCAATCTGCCACTTCTGGACTTCCAAGACACTACCTTCTTGGATGATCAGTACCATTTTCTTAAATTCCTGCAAGCTCCTGACAGCAGTTCAGTGGCCTGATCCCCAGCTGAATTTGGAATTCCTCTCTACAGGTTTTTTTTTCCCCACTTTTTTTTGGTTGTTTTGTTGTTTTGGGTTTTTTTAGGAAACTAGTTTCAATTTTATTTTTTTTACTATGGTACAAAGAGATTTGAAACAATCCGTTATTCAAAATCTTGCAATGGTCAACACACTTTACCATTTTACTTAATTTCTTAAAAATCAACTTTTGAAACTGAAAACCTTAATAAGATTGATGTTCACATTCCTGTATAATATAAACTGAATCAGCTTGTTAACACTTAGTACAAGTGGTTATTTTTAATTATGAGCTTTAAGGATAAGCTGTAAGGTGATATGTAATTAAATTCTAAAATAGCATCAACTTTTTATAGTCAAGTGGTAGGTAATGAAGAAATCACATCCACAAAAAATTAGCCCCTATTGTTATTAGCACCATTTACCTTCTAATCTAAATTTGGAAAGATAAACCCTTCTATAATGAGAGATCTCCTTATTATATTTTCCTCATGCATACACCACAAGCAAGGACTTCTAAATAAATTTACATTCAACTTTGGGTTGACACAAAACCAGTAGGTATTTTTCCATACTCCTCCAAAGTAGTTTTGAGCCATATGAATCCCATCTTATACATACCAGTTACTCTTATTTACAGTGTACCATTAATTTCCTTTATAGCTATATCTCTTTTACTGTGGTTTCTCTCTTTACTGGACCTTCAAGATCTGCCTACCAGTCATGATTACTATTGCAGAGTATGTGAGGGCTAACCCAATAATATCCATTTGCAGGTACTACACCTCTTTCCAGCTTCTCCAATTCATTACCCAGGCTACGTGCACCTGATATCTCTCTCTGATCACACCCAAATGTCTCTCAGGTACCAACTTTCCATTAACTGCTTTCCACCCTGACTACTGCAGTTTTCAACAGCAGTGATTTATTTCTTTGCCTTGGCTACCCTGCCATTCTAATGTTGTTTCTTTATCTAATGCTAAATATTTATTCACCTCATTTTTCCTTCCTGAATACTAAACGTAGATGTAGACATGACATGCGCTTCTCTGTATGCTTCCTTATGGGTAAAGATCCCCAAACTCTCCTCACAGCACAAAGCCTTAAGCCAACTTATTGTGATCAGCATTCAGTTGCAGATTCACGGACCAAAGAGATGCTGTCTTAATTTCAAACAGAACTACTACTATAGCCTTAGTTGTCTAAGCCTAGAAGTGAGCCAAAGTTTAAGGAAACAAAGAACCTTTAATTATAACAATTGATTGCTCAACCAAATGAGACTATCTCTGGCTGAAAAACTACGCCTTAATCTCATTTCTAACAATGGTTATGTTTCAGAATTATTTTATTAAAGAAAACTTAATAGAATAATGATGAAACACCAAGTTTTCTTCTTTGGTCAAATTAAGTAAAGACATATTTTACTCTTGGAGGGCTAGAGGGTGGGAGGGAGTGGGTGAGTTGATCAGCGTACCAAAAAACCCCACCTGTATTAATTCAGAGACCTGCAGCTACTGTAATCCTGCCCAAAGCAAAATCTGGGCGCTCATTTCCCTTACTCTTTTGACTTTCCTGTGAGGGATCGGTATTCTTTTGTGATACCATCATGAAATTTTGGGAGCTGCATCAGCAGCACTGAACAGTGGATGCCATGATCTGTGTGCTAACAAGTTAGTTGAAAGTCATGTAGGAAACCCAAACGCTACTGAATAAAAGCTCCCTGCATTTCAGCCACAGGGCGGCTGGGTAGTGAGGCCAGCACCCCAGCACCAGCCTCCAGGTCCCCATTCTAACACACATAACACAGCGCATCTGGCAGGTTGCTCTGTCTGGCAAAATGATAACCAGGGAGTTTCAACTAACAGGTGCTTCTCAGCTTTTCTTTTTTCCATCCTTTTCTTTGCTTCCATTTGGGGGTGGGGAGGGAGAGGCCGTGCCACACAGAAGCAGCTCCAGTGATGCTCTCCCTCCATGCAGGGGAGGGGAAGCGAGCAAACAGCAGCTGGCGGGGAAGAGGCAATTGCTTCCAAGGTGAGCCAGCACTGGAAGGAGTTGAGTAAGCAACAATTTATTCAGCAGTATAGTGGCAAATAAAAATAAAAATAAAAATTAGTATAACTATCTGTTTCTGCAGATCAGCCAGGTAGAAGTGAGAAAACTCTAGAAGGCTAAAATTATATTTAGCAGACTTTATTTTTTTTGAACTAGCATTTACGCTCGGCTACAGCAAGGGTACCCATAATAACAAGCCAGAATCAAACAGCTAAAAAGGAAAAAAAAATCACAGCATGACCCTTCTGATAAGCCCAAGTCAAACACTTCGCTTCAAAAATTGCAGTGTGCAGCTCAGGAACTAGATTTTTCAGTATGTAATCAACTTTATGTTCTCTTTTCAACACAGACATCGTTAAGGGCCAGAAAAATGAGCATCGAGGCCAGCGAGTTATGCTAATGCCATAAAAATAAGCAGGGAACCAAGACTTGCACGACTGAAGAAAATTATTAAAATATAAACAACAAAAAGTTAAAAAAAAAATGTCAGTTAATATGCCCCACCTACCTTTGCTCAAGTAAATAAGCTAAAGGAATTAGTTAAGTTGTGGATAACAGTTCCCCTAGCCTTTCATATTTGCATAGTTGATTGCATGTTGGTCTCTCACATCAGGCTAAGGCAAACACACGCTGTGCATATTTTATATTTCTATCTCCCCAGACATAAATTAATAGTTTAAGTTGAAAACAGATACCCCTGGGTACATCAATTCTGCCTTTTAGTGCTGAGCATAATTTAGACTAAAGACTCAAGAAAATGGCCGGTCCAAACAAATACAGAAAGAACATTTCTTCCATTTTTCCAAAATGTTTTGCCAAAAGTAAAATGTTTCATGAGAGAGCATAACTTTCAATAAGATGGCAAGGTTTTGAAAGCATTTTTATAAATTAAAATCATCTTATTTTTGTTCTTAGAAGCTCACTAGGACCAAATTGCATTCCCTCCCATCAAAAATAAAATTTTATACAAGCTATGCAAAGGATCCTACTGCTTCTCATAGGCAGAGTCTCCAGATACTTCTGCCACATAACACCAGACCTAGAAATCTGAATCTCCATTTGGACTTCTCGTTAGCCAGCTCTATCTCTCAGGGAGCACCAGGAGCTGCACAGTTCCTTCATTGCAGCTTCTAAGCAAAATTTTACCAACCCAGAACACTATAAGCCTTTATCTGATCACAGAAGAAGGAATCAGTTATAAAAGGTGTCATTTTTGGAGGTGAAAGTTTAGTTTTCACTCAGTACTGTCGTGAGCAAAAATAGAATGGTAACAAATAGTTTCTTCCTCAGAGGAAAAGTTTAGTAAGTGGAAATGCAGTGCTAAACAAACACAACAAGCAGTGTGGATGGTTAAAAGGCCAGAGAACTAACAATCTAACAGAGATGGCCAAAACCCTCGAAAGGGGATTAAAAATTTTATGCTTCTTTCTTTTCAAATATCCCACATGACATTTTATAAAAGTGACTTTATTTTCAGAAAGCCTAGGAAAAACACTTAATATTTTTAAAACATGATAATGCAGAAAAAAACCCCAACATTCACTATAATAAGCTGATGTTAAGAAATTAACAATGCCAATAAAAGGGTGAAAAAATGTGCCTTCCTTTCAAGAGAAACATTACATTTATTAAATGTAAAAGAGGTGGTTGCTATTTTCCCTGTTCGTTCCCAGCCAGTGTATGCATTTTCTTAACCCTGGCATTCAAACTTTCTCTTAAAAACTGCATCGCTGAAATGAATATCACTATTGAAATCAGTTTTCTTTCCTTCCCCAAGCTCTTATTTCACTCTCATCCACAATGCACATATTTCCTTCCTCTTTTTTGCCCGTGGTGGGTCTGAGTGAGTCAGGGCTCTCAAGTGATAAACTAATACTGACTTCTGAAACTGCCTCTTCTATTAACCTTGCCCTCCCTCTGCTCTAGCTAAGAGGCTGAAGAAAACAGGAAAAAAAAAAAACCAAAACAACAACCAAACCAACTAAAATTTTGGATCATTCTGCTGTGTTCCCAGATCCTAACTGAAAAAGACATTTTAAGCCACTTCTGTTACTGTGATTTTTTTTTTCCTCTCCCTGCTCTTCCCACAATGATCACAGCTGCTGCATCACTAACAATAAAGTCACACTAAGTTTCTTTACACTACCATTTCTCCAAGACTAAAGATGAGATTAAACAGTCCTGGATCTGATCACCAGGAAGACCACAGGAGACACATCTCTGTTCTCTCCAGTTATTTTTGTTTCAGTAAGAGCGAGGCCAAGCTGCTGACTCAACTCCACCATGCATCACCTGCATCAATGTGTCTCTCCTGGAGAATCCACATGTTCCAGTCATGAGTTTCCCCAACCACAACTACTGGTAAATCCTCTCTCTCTTCTTTTTCAACCCTGCTCCTCCAATGTGCAAAAGATATATAATGATTTGATAATGGCAGAGGGACAAAGCATGCCTATCTAAGGGAAAACAAGCTGCTCTGACAGTTATTCTTTCTGCCTCCCTTGCCAGCCCAAACTGGCCAGTGTCTTTGCTCTAACTAATGATGTTCTGGTTGCCTGAGACTGTTAAAACACAGAGTATTTTTTTCATGGTTTTGCAATGCCTCTGACAAGTGACCAGATCCCTACTCTCAGCTACCATGACACTGCAGGACCAGAAAACGGCAAATAAAAACTGTAATATAGAATCTCCTGGTATAAGGAATACAGCTGACACCTACTTAGCTAACTAATATGTTTTCATCTACCAGAGATAACATTTTCAGAAGGTACCTGAATTAAGAGCAAAGAGTGGCATAATACCATCCACATGCTAAAGAGAGGGCAGCAAGGAGTCTCTCATTGTCCCTGTCCAGCCAGGAGAAACTCTTCTTCACTATTATATATTCATTTATTGAGACAGAATACATTTATGAAGCCTCACGTTCTTGACTGTAGCAGCTGTAACAATGTCCTATGGGTATCACAGTCAGAAAAAAAAAGAGCGATCAATGAATATGACTATATCTATAATTAGGTCCACAGCAAAAGATTGTTACTACTACTATGAGGATAAAAATTGCGTGCAGATATACACTGATGTCACCACAGCCCCAATGGTCATACCGTTGTTGTGAATGCATCATGATTTGAAAACTGTTTAAGCTGTGACACGACTTTCGTAATGAACAGCTGTACCGTACAAGCCAGGCAGATGCCTCCACTGTATTTTCATTTTCTTTTTCTCCCTGTGCCCCAATGAGGACATTTTCAGCTCAATGGCAACAGACAAATCACACCATCTGTCACTGTCCTCACTTCTCCATCTATGAAAAAGGGATAATAGCACTTGCCTCCTTCAAAAGAACACTGAGAAACCCATAATAAAAATGATTACGTGTAGGGGGGATAATTTTATTATCCAGCATCAGTTGCAGCTTGCTTTTCTTTCCTGGATCTCATGTCTTCATGCTTCCAGGCTTTGAGGAGGGTGGCCAGACTCCCCCAAACAGAGGAGAGCAGCAGCAACACTGTGCAGCTCCCAGTGGCTCAGCATGTTGAGGGAAAGCTGCAAGACACAGCAGAATCCCTTTATCCAGGGGTCCTCAAACTACGGCCTGTGGGCTGCATACGGCCCCCCAGGGTCCTCAATCCAGCCCCCGGTATTTACAGAACCCCCCTGCCCCCCCCCCCCCCCGCTGGGGGTTGGGGGGGAACCAAGCAGCCGCAGATGACTGCCTGCCACTGCATCCGCGCACCGGCCCCCTGGTTAAAAAGTTTGAGGACCCCTGCCTTTATCTTTGATGACTACCTTTCCCCAAAAGTAATTAAATTTTGTCACATACTTAAGTGTTCATCTGCCTGAGCTGACTGTCAGGTTGGAGAGCTGTTTGTTCGGTTTTTTACCTATGAGCAGACTCTCAGAAATACTCTATACTCCTAAAGAAAATAGCCAATTTTATTTCCTTTACTCATGACTTACCATCTCCTTTGCTGTCTGTTCAGATGACACTCCAAAATATGCAGTGCAGTCAGAAACCTATTTAAGCTGAAAGCACATGGTGTCTCACCTATGCCCTCTATTAATCTTTTCAAGGGATGCATTTATATACTTTTTCAGAGAAATTATCTCCTTGCTTGAAGTGACAAATGTCAGGGCACTGGGACAGCTATGCAAAAATGAATGAGGAAAAAACTAATTCAACTGAAACAAATGCAACATGCAAATGAAATCTGTGTTTCAGGCATGTTGTAACACAGGACTAACACATGTTTTTAAATCATTGTCCTTCAAAAGCAGTTAGTGAGCAGAGGGCAGCAGTTATGTAGCATGTTATCTCCTCTTTGCCAGCCAGAAAGCAAATTGCATCTCCAAAGCACATGTGCCCTCCAGTGTGATACCAGTCAGCAAAGAAAGAGCCCAGACCTCATCTTCTGCAATTGATATTCATAGAATCATTTAGGTTGCAAAAGACCTTTAAGATCATTGAGTCCAACCACAAACCTAACACTGCCAAGTCCACCACTAAACCATGTCCCCAAGCACCACATCTACATGTCTTTTAAATACCTACAGGGACAGTGACTCCACCGCTTCCCCAGGCACCCTGTTCCAATGCTTTACAACCCTTTTTGTGAAGGCATTTGTCCTAACGTCCAATCTTAAACCTCCCCTGGTGCAACCCGAGGCCACTTCCTCTCACCCTGTTACTTTGGAAAAGGGACCAACACCCTCCTTGCTACAACCTCCTTCCAGTTACTTCACAGCTCTTCCTCCTTAGTGAGGGCTTTAAGAACTGCCTGTCTTACTCCAATGTAATTTAACAGCCACACAGGATGGACCCTACCTTGAATTCACAAAAGGATGTTCACCATCGCATTTAATGGTAGCAAAAAATGAGTTGGGATGCAGTGCCACTCCCTTTTCAGGTATGGGAGCCTGGCCAGTGTTCACCCTGACCAGATTAGTGCTAGGAATGAGCTGCACCTTTCAACAGCTGTGGTCAAGCACCCTGAGGCACTGATGGTGAACAGCTGCATTCTGTGACAGCACCTCAAAGTGGTGCCTCCATCCACAGGGGATTGTCCTAGAAGCAAGCTAGAGAAGAAAAGAAAGTGTGATCATCTTCACCTGGCAGAATGCAAACTGACCTTTAGAGACACAAATCAATTTGTTCCTACTTATCCAAAAGTGTAAAGAGAACTTTTTTTCAGAGAAAATAGTCTTATACATTAACTAGAAAAACAACCTAGACAGAAAATCACACCTTCAAACACAGCCAGGAAGACAGAGTTGTCCTGCTCCAGTTACTTACCTTATCTGCAATAAGTTTCATTTTTCTATCCAAGGTAACAAACATCAGTAGATATTGTAGCTACATCATTTGATGCAGATGGAAGAGGATAAAGCTGCACAGTGTGCAAAATGTAACAGGTGAGACTTTAGAGCAGTCTTTTTGGGGTTTGAACTCTGGCTATATTCCACAAAATCTTTCCACTTTCGAAGTCAGTATAGGTCTGCACACTTGCAGCAAATTGTTGGTAGCTACAGAATAAGCCTGCACAGTGCTCTAGTAGTATTCAAAGGACTCTGTGCCGCAGCTACAGGCTGCCACAGGTCAAAAAACATTCCATTATTTAAAAGCCTGTTTTCATCTACCCAGGGAGGGCAGGAATGTGTTTTCGTGACTGATCAGCCTTCTCTGTTATCATCCTCATCTACTGGAAGGTATTGGAAAAAATGAAGAAACTCCATTCAAATTAAAAATTCTTGTTGGCTGACATCCTGGCTGTAATTTGATGGCCACCATTTCACCCTGTTATTTCAATTACCCTTCCAAGTGTCATCTTCTCTAATCCCAGATGATGTCTTACCTCCTCTTCATTCCTTTATCCTTGTACACACATTTTTAAAGAGAACCTCTTTATAAGTCATTCTGCACCTCATGGCTGCTTCAGGTCACAAAGTTCTCTTAAGACCACTAAACCAACTCTTTCTAAAACAAAAATAAACAGAGTCCTCTCTCCATAATGGAAGCAACAACACAAGGGAAAAAATAAAAAGGAGGAGTTACTTACACTATTAAATATTTAACAGATTCATTGGATGGGAAGATCATACACTCAAAACTCATCGAGTAACAGTAATGCAAAATGTACAATGCAAAACCGAAACTCTTCTTAAAATACGGGCAGGCAAATATGTATTTCACACTCTTCCCATAGTCTTCATTTTGCATCTGCCAGACACCTCTACATTCACTGTGCTAGCAGGAGGCAGAAATTCGCAGGGAGACAAATGGAGACTTTGGCAGCTAACCGAGGGAGAACTGGACCCATTGTTACCCTGGGGGTCCAAACAGGAGAACTGCATACTAAAAGAGGAGAAAAAAAGAGTAATAAGCATATTGGAATTTAAGATCATCATCTTTGGTGTTGAGAGTTAATAGCCAGCTGAGAACAGATCCAAGGACTATTTTTCAGTTTACTGAAGGTTCAAATAAATAAAAATGCAACAAGTCACACGTGAAAACCTTTGACTCAGAGCTGTCTTTCCAAACTACGATGGCTCAAGAGAACTTTTTTTTATTATTATTTTTTAAAAATAAAGTCCAAATTCTGCACAGACTTCTGTGACAAGAGTCATACTAATGACATATTGTATCATCAGAGTATCACAGCATAAGCCAGTAGGTGCCAGAAAGATAAGACTGCATTTAGGAAGAAAGAAGCTGATATTTTTAACCTCCAAAGGGAGGCTACAGCCCTGGAGGAGGTTGAACTACTGATGGAAGGCAGGTTTTATTCAAATTGAGTTCTTGTTAGCATATAAATAAGGTTATCTTTAAAAGCTGTATCTATGCCACATATCCAAATGTAATAATAACTGGAAGTAAAAAGAAAAAAAATGCAGGCTGAGAACAGCTCAGGTTTGTTGTCGATCTACTGGTTGATTGTTTCCAGACAACGTCCTTTCCTGCTTCCCTCCAAACCAGACTGGTTTTGAGCTTTTGACCTTATATCACATCAACCAGGCTCTTGCTGAAGCTCTTTGAGAACCGGTCCCTTGGGACTTTGAACAATCAGCCACACAAATTTAGTGCTAATTCACCAACAGAAATTAAAAGAAAGACAAAAAAGGTTATCCTTCTTTTTGTTGAATTTTGTATTGATTTCAAAACCAAAATTTAAAGTTTGAAAGATCCGTCTTCAGATCCTGTCCATGATTGATAGCTGAGATTTTGATTGCTGTTTCCTACTCCTCAAGACAGCCCTAGCTGCAGCATAAAGGTTTCTCAGATGGACATCTCAATCATCCTTACAGAGAATTTGTCTCATACTACAGATATTTCTAATGGCCTCAAAGGCATTTTCCTGAAAGGTGGGATTATTATGCCCTAGTGAATATTTAAGTATTTTATACCACATGATTAGCTTCCACAGGAGATAGGGAGAAACCACCACTATAAAGTGTCTTGTAGGACAGTATTTACAGCATTCAGATACACGAGTTTTTGGCTAAAAAGACAAACTTTTTCAATCCAAAAGAGAGGGGATGTGAATCAGGACTCCCTCACTCAATACACTGTCCAAAAGGCTACTAAATAAGGGGAAGGCGATACGATATAGAGTAGCCTCCCCGCTCTCTTCTCCCTTGCATAAGCAGCAGTTATTCCATAAATGTTTTAACTTAAATGCAGTTATGTAGAGCTACATCTATATAATGTAGTGTGATCCAACAGAATTTTCTTGAAGTGTCTCTCAGCAGAGTTGCAAGACAGTACTCTTTTTTCGTATGTGAAAGAAACTGCTCATAAGCACTTCAATTATCACAAAGGCAGGATTTTTAGAACAAAGTCCCATGTTTTTCTGTTCCATGCATGCTGCACTCAGGGATACTTAGAGATTCAAGTGAGAGAACTCTATAGCCAAAACGATGTTTTGCAGGCATATTCCTAAAGTTGAACACAGGTGGTCTCTAGAGCCTGCTGATGAGCAGATCTTTAGGGATTACATTGTTTACACCATTTGGGATGTACATTTTTTTTCCCTTCCTCACGCAAACTGCCACTTCTCCTCCTCCCACTCTTCTGCACTGCTATTACGTGCAGAAATCCAGTACTGTATTTCCCCATATGAAGAAACTGGCAAGGAAAGACCGCATGCTCTTGGCAGAAGTTTATCCTGGGATTATGCCAATAAACAATCATTTTCTGGTTGCCACAAGCATTCCATTATTTCACTTTGGCCATTCAGTCCACTCCAGTTCAGCTCTGTTAGTGCTTCCTTAATAAACCCTTATTATCAGGAGCTCAGGCCTCTGTCATTTGAATTCATGCTCAGCTGGGACTTGGTATTCAGGGACCCCATCCGAAAGTTGTTAAAAAAATATATAATTAAAACACTTACTTTGCCATGGAACATAGACAATGGAATTTCGTTGGCTGCAAGTTATATTTGCACTCTTAAAGACTTAAGAAAAGCTGGATTTTGAGGCTTGTTTTATAAACAACACTTGGAGGCTTTGGTACTCGCTAGAAGGGAAATGTAACAGCAGTCTTTTGGGTTCATCCTTCGTTGTACACATACACCTGTTGTTTACGGTACAAATAGATTTCATTGCCTCATCAATTTTTAATCACTAACTTTGGGGGCTAGATTTCGGTGGGGGAAAAACCCCAAGCCCCAAATTCCCTGGAAGGTCCCAATGGGGCAGGTACCAAGCGGCGGCAGCACCCAAGAGAGCTCCTCCTGCCCTGGCACAGCTCCTGGCCACCCTGCCGCTGGGTGCCCACCAAGGAGGTGGCTTACTTTGGGTTTATGGGTTTGGGTTTATAAGCAATAAAGCCACTCATCTGTGCAGCACGGGCTTCACAGCTTTGGTCCGGGCACTTCAGTTCCCCTAGAAAGCAGCAGGCAGTCTGTATCACTAAGGGCAGCACACACACACACCCTGAATTAGCAAGGTGAGCGGCTCCAGACTTTGAATTTTAAGCAACCAAAGGCAACTTCATTGCTGCGCACAGCAATTAAGAAAAACAGCTTGCCCAGAGATTAGTTGTCAATCCTGGGCTGTTGGGTTTGTCACTGGAAAAGCTCACGACCGCCTCCCTCATGTACCCCACTGTCACAAGCCCCTTATTATTTAACTTGCTCTTGATTTTCTCTTCTTTATAATAAAGATGTAAAAGCTATTAATCTCAGCAGTTTATTAGCCCCAGGCTGGATTTCTTTTTGCCTGTGCAGGGCAGGAGTAGTGGTACATATACCTCAGATACTGCAAGGATAGCATCTGTCTGCTCTTCTGCAGCCAGTTCTCTTTGTACGAGTTGGATTCTACTGCAGTTGAAGTGGCAGCCTCTGGAAACCAACATGTAAATGCAAAAAGGTGTATCACCCATGGATCAAATTAGCGAGACTTTATACTATATTTATGGTCCTTCCAACTGTCCTGGAGGCAAGCACCAATGAAACACATTCCCATTCACTCTGCCCTCTCCTCTCCTTTGCTTCGTTCAATTCTAATCAGATATGCAAACTACAGAAAATGGAATCTCTGCCCTGCATCCCAATAAGGATGGCTTAGAACAAACAAAATAAGGATGTCCCCTAGAACAAACTGACTTGCAAGATGCTGAAGTCACTGCTGACTTGTTTTAGTAGGAACTAAAAGTAGGAACAGGAGAAAATAAACAAACAAAAAAAAGCGTGATAAAAACACATACATATTTTGGACTTTTAAAGTGAAGTCCTTCTGTACTTGCTACTGCTAGTGACTTTGCAGCTTGCTACACAGAGTAGTCCAACCTGGTAAGACAGGGAAAGTACAGAAGGTCTCTCAAAGACATGCTTCTGCTTCAGAATCCCTTGGGAACATTTTTTGTCTCTGTTCCCATAAACCCAAATGAGACCCTTTACTGCTATTGCTGGCAGAGGAATTTGGAGAACAGCACGGTAAGAGCAGCTTTCCAGGGACTGCACTACTAGTGTGAGCTGTCATAGTGGTAACAAAGGGGAGCTGGTGTGCAGCTGAAAGGCTGGTTTCACAGGCTCTTCTCTGGGCCTAGGGGCCCTTGTCACAGCAAAGAGCTCCTGAAAGCTCTGGAGTCTTCAGTTACACCAGAATTACAAACAGATGAGTCCTGAGACAACCTCAAATGAAATCAAAATCATATAAAACTGTGAGACTGCAGCTGTCCAAAAATCAAACTGGATCAACAGACCTTGTAAGATCTCCACTGCTTTTTATACTCTCCATGAGGGAGTAGAAAGCTGAATGTATTTGTACCTGTAAATGGTACTTCCCATTGGTCCTTTGTTTCAAATTTCTTCCCAGACAGTTAACGGACAGAAAAGTATCCCATGGTATGCATGGTTGTTACAATTTCTGTAAACCAGGAATTCAGTTCCAATGAGTCTCCCAAGTACATGGTCAATTGTAACTACTGAATTCTGTCATTTCTCACTTCTGTGAATTTGCAAGAAATAAGGGGGGGGGGGGGGGGGGGGGGGGGGGGGGGGGGGGAAGCCTTAATAAAACTGCAACAGCTGAAAATGTTTATAGGCAAGTACTGGGGAGGGGTGAGGGAAGGAAAGAAGGAAAGGCGTGGAATTTTAACTCTCGATAGTTTTGGTGTAAAGTTATGACAAGTCGTAATTGTTTCATTTCTGTGCAGCTTAAACTCATAATACAATCAGTCTGCACTTGCATTGGCAACACACCTACCACCAATGGGAGTCACCTCCTCAGGAACACTCCAGGACTTTATTGCCAAACCCCAAACACAAGGTTAGTATAGTCAATCATTAATTAAATGCATGATTTCTCCTTAGGGAAGATAACTCAAAGGTCCCCGAGGTAGACGTTCGCAGTAACTGTATAGGTGCAATACAGCATTGCCCTCTGCTGGATTTTAGGCTGCCTACTTGCAAAAAAAGTTGCTTCTGGCTGAGCTAGAAAGTATGGTTTTTAAACAAGCACTGTACTAATTATCATAAGGGAATGCCTTCCCACCAAATTTGGAATGAAATAGTGAATTAATGCTTATACCTTAGCCTTTCTTTTTTCACAGGACTAGCACTGCTTCAGACAGGGCCAGTGGTGACTCATTCAGCCCTTGCCTGGTCCAGCAACAGCCACAGACCATTATGGATTCCCCAGAGTCCAAATACTGAGCAGAATCAGCACACAATCAGATCCACATCTAAACATGCAAAGGCTGAATTTTAGGTGAACTCTGGCTAAACGCATGCCACAGTTCCATACCTGCAAGAGTGGTCCATCTTATATGACTGTCTCAGCACACACATTCCTGCTAGACAAGGGCCTGCTGCCCCCAGCTCCTTTCCAGGCACCTCCTGATAAAAAGTCAAATGCTATTTCCAGTCTCTTCACAGGCATGAATGTGGAGACTACCTCAATATGGACTGATGTAAGATGAGTACGACAAAAATAAGGAAGGGCAAACTGGATGCAGCACTACAATGCAAGACAAATCTTTTGTCTGTTCTTGCTGTTCGGCATCTGTCATCTCCTGAGCCTTCCCTGGCTTATCAACATTTAGTGTAACTAACCAAATGCAGACACATATACAGGTATACAGGTATACCTAGATGTCTAAACACATATTTGAACGCAACTGCCTGTGATGGGTTAATTATAACCATATGATCTAGACAGAGACAACAAATCCCATTTCTGTACTTCTTTAGCTATTATTCTTGCTGATCATGTAAGAGACACAGCAGGGCATTTTGCATCCTGTAGCTTGATGCTGTGCAAAATGGGACCACATCCAGAGAATCAGGACATCTGCTAATTCAGACTAATATATGGGAAACTGAGAGTTAGCAAAATACTCTTTCAGAAGATAAGAAAGTGCAAAAAGAAGGCTTTTTTCCATTTATACTGATTTCCAACCCATAGTCTACCCTTGCACTTCTTAAATGGTCCTTTACTGGGGTTCTTGAAACTGCTTTTCCCAGCATTCTTTCTCTTTTTCAGTTCCTAGCTTATTCTCTCATTCGAGACACATTTTAACATTTTACTCACTTTCCTACTTCCACAAAAAATACGTGTTGTGTATTCTCTTCAGAATAGATAGCCTGCAAAAGCATCTGCTTATATCCCTAGTTTTTTTAGGATTCCAACTCTGTTATGTATCTGTTCTGCACTAGTTGCTGTGGGAGCAACTGGCTTTTCCCCAAGGGTGGTAATGTTAATAATAACAGCAATAGTAATAAACAACTCAGATTCTAAAGATACTTTCTTGCTTTGTTGCTTGATAAGAATATCTGTGCTCTAAAATGCGCTCTCTAGTCTGCTTCTCCCTGCAAGGTATTCTGCAGTTCTCTGGGGGAGACTTCTCCCTACAAATAAATGCCATGATTTGTTTTCTCTTATGTTACAGCTAATTAAATTATGCCACCATAACATTTTACCATTTCATTATGCTGCATTTCCAAAGTATTTGCCCTTTTCCTGCTTCTTTTTTCTCCTTGTACTGTCAAGCTGAGAGAAATGGCTGGGGTTTAATATGAAAATTATCAACCTCAGCCATATGCAATGAAAATAAAAAACAAACCCCACATTGTTTGATCTCTTGAAAGAACTTAGCACCAGGAGTCAGGAAGATTCGGTAATCTAGCAACTTCAGTTTACAAACTGTGGAAAGTAGGAAACAACTAACAAAGGTCTGTGTCACTACATATGAAAGCACTCACACACGAAAATGCGAAGAATGTATTAGAAGGCTGACAGACAGAAGATAAGAATTATATACACAGTAAAAAAAAAAAAAAAGTGATAAGGTTCATACTATACAGAACTCGATTTTTAAATACAAAGTTTACCTAGATGCCAGAATAGACTTTTATGGACCAGGCAGGCATTAAAGAACACAATTTACACCATCAGCCCAATTTTTCACTACCTTGTGCTTTACTTAATTATGTATACTTTTGAAAATGAGCAGGCAAAATGATCCATTAACATATTATACTCACCTTGAACCAGTGACTGAACAATATGCAAAGCCATAAAATGGAACTTGTAATGATGGCCAAAACCTAAACATGCAGTAATTCCAAAAGAGTACCAATTTTCAATTGTTTTAGAATTATCAGCAGTCACTATATCCAGTGATATCTCTAGTTTAAGACTGAGGGAATAAGTCATAATGCAAAAGGTTCAGCAAAGCAGCCAGAGATGCAAGGGAATATATAAAATTCTCAATGTGTCACATACAGGTGCATACCCTATTTTACATTTTAATGCACACCCATTTAAATGAAAGAAACATTGCTATTTAAAATATAAGTTGCAAAGGCAAGCTTTACTTAAGACTATGTTCTTGAACTTCGGACACACTGTACATCATGACTGACTATACTGTAGCGCATATTTTCTATAATTTTAGCTATTTATGTTTTAAATTGGAAAATGCTTGGTGATGACAATATATCAGAATGTGAAAAATATGCACAGGTCACTGTCCTGTCTTGAGCCTATCTGCAGGTAAACATCCACAGGGAAAAAAGAGAAGGAAAAAAAAAAAAGAGTTCAAGGCTACAGGTGGCCACAAATAGAACAGTGACAATATATCCCTGATACTTCTTAATAGCAATGTCAGAAAGCCAATGCAAGAAAGCTACCAAACTGCTGATCCTTCTTTTCTCTCCCAGGTTGTGGTTGTCCCAAAGGTCTTGGCACATTCCAAAGCAGTCTGCAGAGTCCCTGGAGGACAGGACTGGAGTGGGAGGACTCTGGCAACATTCAGTCTCATTTCAAGTTAAATGTTGCCAATAGGAAAGGGGGGAAATGTAGTTTGTTCTCTTTATAAATATACCATATAACTGAATTTGGAAATTATTGTCAACAAGCAGGTAGAAAAAGTCTTATGTGGATTTTGAAATATCTTGTCTGAAAGAAACAGCAGTATTTAAGCTTTCCTGAAACTGTCTTTTAGTCCCTGTCAGAGAAAATACTTATGAGGACTGAGTTCGTTTCAACTGCAATAAGGCATGAGTAAGGCAGTACAGTCCAAGTTTAAACAGAAAAACCCCTTCGATCATCTTACATCCATTCAGATCTCTTGGTACAATGACTCTTACAGAAATCTGAAAAATGGAAGAGCAATGCTGATAGAAGGGCAAGGAACAACCTTACACTGTTGAAACTTTCTGAACATTATGCTATTTATTATTACTCATTACATGCCAAAAGAAAGCAGAGCTGAAAGGTGCTTTATTTACAAAGCCTAAATTACTGGACAATTTCATGCACACATATTCCCTTCTCACCTCAACTTCTGCAAAAATAAAAATAATTCTAAAACAAACAAAACACAAAACACAACAACAACAACAACAAAAAAAACATACAAAAAACCCAAGCTCCAAAACACTCAATGGACCCGGTGCTGGATCTTCTCTCCCACACACAACTACAGGTTCACATGTTAATTTCTGTAAGGCTGCATGCTTTAGAGAGTAAAAATCCCAAATTAAGCAAACTTGCTGCTTTTAATGAATGAGAGTGGGCAACCCACAGACTCCATGATTTTTATCTGGTAACTTGCTATGCTGATAGGGTTAACCAGGCAAGTGCTTGGCTATTCAGTCCCAAGGGACATAGGACCTTACTGGCACCTGAGATAGACAGACTCACACAACGTGGATCTTCTGCACCTCTGCTCAGTGCCCAAATAGTGCTGATAATGTCTTAGATGGCGATGCAGTTTAAATATAGCTAAATATAAATGTAGCTCACCTTTATCCTGAATAGCTACAATATGGGAAATCACTGGCTTCATAGGGTTCACTGTAAGCTAACTTACCTCATTACCTTTTTGTATTACTGCAGCCACATACCTCCAGCACACAAGCTACCACTCAGTCAGCAAGCCTTTATGGTTTTCAGTCCTACGCTCTCAATTCTCCCTGTACAACAAATTTAATTATTCTTGATTCAACTCCTGAACAATTAGCTCAGCCAGCCTGAATGCACCTTCCGTGATGTGTGCTGACACAGGAGACAAGGGATCAAACCCCAAATCCAGCCTTGCCATGTTAGTTTTTTCCTTCTGGATAGTTTGTGATACACAGGGTATACTGAAACCGGTTGGCTCTTTTCTATTTTTACTTTTTGCTAAGAAAAGAGAAGTTCAGCTTTTCGGTAAGACTGCCTCCCTCTCCGCGAAAGAGCAGCAGCTGGCACACACGCATGCAGGAAGGCAGGGTTAAATTCAGACTTGCTTGAAGTTCCAAACCATTTCAAGGAACTTCCTTCTCTACCACCCCCTCCTTAGGTCACTGCATCACGTTTACTTAGACGGAAATAAACGCATTGTGTATCTGCTTGCCAGTTACTTTCATCCTTCTCTTCACCAACAGTAAAAAGTGCTAGGACAGAGCACCCCTGTATCTGTTTTTGCATAATGGGTGTATGTGTATGAGATTGCTTCTGAGAATATTTCTGCCATTCTTTGTTCTAGTAATAGGAGAAGCAAAACCACACGAAGCAGAACAAAGAAAGAAGAAAATTTGAGGACAGAGGATATTTGATCCTAAAGCATTCCCCTGTTTCTGTTTCATTAATATTTGTATCTTCTTCTATGATGGAAAGAAGGAAGAACAGCTTACATTGCCAAGGCTCATAACACCAGCTTTCTCATGTGTGGATTCAGGGAGACAAGAGGGAGCATTCCTGCAGGTAATTAGCCTTGACTACTAATCACATCAGCCAAAAATGATGAGCAAATTAGAGCTTTAGTAGAGCAGCTAGTCTGATGCTCTTCCTAGATCCCTAGAGCAGTACTGCTGGTTACTGTGATGCTCTGATGCACAAAGACCTGCAATACATCCCCACTACCATAGCAGGCCTGGCCTTCACAGCAGTCTGCCCTTGGAACAGGTGGGAACAGAGACAGTGTGTCTACCAGCATCTTGCTCCACCCCAAGGACCATGTTTCCTTACAGGTCAGGGCAGATATTCACCTCCTGATTCACTCCACTGATCTGCCCTCATGCTGCAACAGTACAAACCAAATAAGTGAACTATTTGCTTGATCTTCTCAGAGCCAACATTTGCCTGGTCTGCAGTTTTCTAGAAAAAAAGTCATGATCCAGTCACAATGAACACAGTGAGAAGTAAACAGGGACTTGGACTGAAATGTGTCTGTATCCTTTATTTACTAAACCTTTTCTATAAAATAATAAAATTTTTAAAAGCAAATATACTATAGCACTGCATTTCTGTATAACCAGTCACTTGAGGTCTTATTCATTCCTGAAGATACAAGGTAAAGTCTCAGCACATACACCTCAGCTGCAAAAAAAAGGCATTTCTAAATCAAAAGTCAAAAACGGGAGAAAAAGCAAGCATGTAGACAGCATGGTACAGTTTACACTTACACTCTCTACGCTTGAGACCTGAAAGAAGTGAGCATGCAAGCAGCCCCAGCCACTTGTTTTTACAGACCTATTCCAAGTGTCATATACGAGGCATGAGACTCAAGTGCTGATTCCCTCCAAAAGCCCTCCCAGAGCCAGGGCTGAGTCTCACACAGATTGGCTGTGATGCTCTGTAACCTTCTTCCCACTCCCTGAACCCCCAGATCTGGACCATTTCCCAGTCAATGCTGCCTTGCTGACTCCCTGCACCTGGGCGCAAAGAAAGGCTCAGTTCAGCTGGGCGTTGCTCCATTCCTTCTCTCCCAGGGATACAAGTTCAAGATGCAGCCTAGTGCGACATCTCTTTCTTCATCTTATGCCCCATATTTGCATTAGTGCAGGCATCTGCAGCAGAGGAAGAGCAACAGGGCCCTTGCTTCAGTGGCATGCAGGGTCTATGTTACAAACACCCCAAAGGAGTGAGCCAGCCAAAATGGTCCATTGAATGCAGAACAGTGACTCTCTATGACAGCTAAGAGGTTCCCAAGAGGGAAAAAAACTGAAAACAACAAGCTCTGCTTTTACAGATGTTGCATATGTATGTTAGGTAGACATGTTACGAGAAATAGTCTCCAAAAGCTTTCAGGGATGGGACATAGGCTGTATGTTAGGTACACCGAACAGAGAAATAACCAGCCCCAACTCTGTCACTTGAGGAAACACTCTGAAACCTTTCAGGGTAGAAGACTGTGTCACAGATGGCAAAGGGCTAAAACAGATGGGATGAAAAAGGGCTTGGAAGAAGATGATGATCAGGAATGGAATGGGCCAGGAGACACAGCGACAAGTGGGCTGTGCATTGAGGAGGAAGGCTGATACAGAAAGTTTCTGAATATGAAGCTCAGCCCAGCCAACTCTGCTGAAGACACAGGGGCTAAGGCAGTTGCTCAAACACCATAAGAGCAGGCGACTAGTTTTTGCATCCTGACATTTTTAGAAACTCAGTGAAGGAAATGGAGAAAAATAAATCCTTCCAAAGATTCTCTTCTCAATCCAAGATGACGATAGTTTAATTACGCTGAACATATTAAGGGCTAGACTTTAAAGAAAAGCACCCTGTAAGATTTGAAAGGACGGAAATACAGAATTTAATAGGTATTATTACTACTAAACCTTACAGAATTTAACTGAAAACAGTTACAGGTAGATGTCAGACTTCAAAGTGCTAGAAGATCAGAGTAATTTGATTCCCTCTCATATAAACATTTACATAAGTCAGAGGCTGACGAGGGATTTAACGATGGGAGGTGTACGTCAGAGTGGGATTTCCAGATCTGTGATCCAGGCTACCCTGCCCCATTTCCACCCCACTCCACCTCCCCACCACAGGATGGGCTTGTTGTAAGCAGCTTTCTGCCAGAAGAAGGTTGGATGATTAAGGTAACTGCCTCACGAGGCTCAGGGATCATATCCTCCTCTTTAATGACCCAGAAATAACCGTAGAAAGAAAAGGCAGAGCTCTTAGTGGCAAAGGCTGGAAATGGGGGGCAGGAACAAGTGAAACTGCCCAAGGAATTCAAGACATTCCAGTGCCCAGCTGACAGCAGCCTGTTCCCAGGACACTCCCACCATTTTTTCTAGCAGCAATTCATCCTCATGGGTTTTGGGAAAGCCATATTTAAATACTCCATGCGATCAGGACCTCTGCACAGCACTCAGACTGCACAACGCATCCAGCCGTTCCTCTGCATGCATTGCGGGTTTGGACTTTCCTCCAAAGCAATGACAATTCTGATTTAGATGGCCTCCCACCAAAGCTAGCCTCGGGCTCCTTTGGCTTCCCTGCTCCATGGCCAAAGACAATACACAGAATGCCTAGAAAGCATTGCAGTCTTAAGGCTACATTGGTATAAGCCACAACACAGGACTAATTTCTCCGCAGCTCCAGGTTGTCTTATGCTGCAATTAAGTCTCCTTGAAGAAATAAGACCATTGTCCCTTCAGACAGGACACTTTAGCAGGATGTCAGCCTGTGTGGATGACCGGAAGAGTAGGTGAAATGGCAATGTTCCTAGTCTTAGTTCCCCCAAGTAAAAATCTAGCTTAGTATCATTTTTCCCCTTCTCTTTTAACATAGCACATAGTGCACGACCTTCTCCTCACCTCCACAACTGTACACTGCTACTCTGTAATGTACAAATCAACGAGCAGCAGGATAGAGATGGGCTACAAGCCCGAACAAGGCAATTGCTCAAGAATCACAGAATTAGTCCGTACTGGAGTCGCAGAACGGTTGAAGTTGGAAGGGACCTCTGGGATCATCTTGTCCAACCCCCCTGCTCAAGCAGGGCCACCTAGAGCCGGTTGCCCAGGATCACATCCAGGCAGCTTTTGAGTATCTCCAAGGATGTAGACTCCACAACCTCTCTGGGCAACCTGTGCCAGTGCCCAGCCTCCGGCACTGTGCTCAGCCAGGAGGAGCCCCACAGCCTCCCTCACACCTGACACCCCAAGCAGGCCTGGTTGGGTGTAAGGCTGGACACCCACAGGCTGGCACAGATTCCCTCAGTGTAATGTGGGGGGTTGCTTCTCCCAACCCTGGAGCATCCACATCGCTGTGTGGCATTCACACTAACATGCAAGTTTTACAGGCAAGACCCAACCAGCTAGGGAGGCAAAAGTCCTGTGATTTAGTATTTCATTCTGTCTGTTCTTCAGCAAGATATGTCTTTAAATGGAAGGCATAACTATTACAGCTTACACAGGGCTGTATTTCTGCATTTTAATTCTCAGAATGGCTTGACAGAGGAAGGGAAACTGCTTGTGCTTTACCCAATCAATCCTATTAGGGCCTCCGCAAGGCAGTGTACTCCCACTCCTCAGATAATGCAGATTAATGACAAGGTCAGCTTTGTGATTACTCCTGGTACTGGCTTTTTTAAGTAGTCAGTGGGCGGGTTTGCTACAGAGAGGGGAAGAATGTTTTACAAACAGGTAGGAAAATACAAAGAACTGTAGGAAAACTAAGCCGGGCAACACCCCTAAGGGTGAAATTACAGGACTGTCTCATGAAGAAAAGCGTATGTGGAAAAGTAGAATCAAGCACAGCAGAACAGGTAAATTAAGTCTCTGCATTAAATCAAATCTCTATGCTTCCTCCCTATTGTCTTCATTTCTTTTTTATTCTGATTCAAGTGAAAGGAAGAGAGGACTAACAGAACTGAAAATCCTGCTGAAGCAGATTTGTTTCAAACAAGCTTCTCACCAGCGAAAGCAGATTAAAAAAGGAGCCAAATCTCTTAAGAGGGGAAAAGAGAACAGCCCTGGTTCAGGAGCTAGCACACTTGGTACAAGTGCTGCTCTTAGGGCGGTTCACAGCACCCTTGCACTGGGAATACGCTGTGAAATGAATGTCACCAGCCTGCAGATACACAGAGATCACTGATCAAATGCCGTGATAACAGATACGACAGTGGCTCCCCTCCTGTTTGGATGCCAACAGACTGAGAGTCTGAGTCTACTAAAACAGGCCAATATCTTCATTATTAACAAAAAACTGTCCACACCTCAGTCCCTTCACTGTTTGCTTCTCTTTCATGTAAAAAGACTTATGATGCTTTTATTCTCCTTTCACTTCATCTCTGCCCTATTTCTGAGGTCCCTTCGGCCCAGGTTTGCATACCTCTGAACCAGTGGTTGCTGTTACAGTTTTGATCCTTTCGTCGGCTGATTTAATTGCCTTTATTAGCTGCAGCATGCCTGCCAAAGTTCGAGTTCATTCTCTCAGCAGTCTCTCCTTTAGCATACATAACACATACTACAGCTGACGCTCTCTCTAATTAGAGGACCTTTAACATCTCTAGAGTTACACATGACTGATAGAACTCTCATTCCTTCAGTAATGTAAGCATCTATACCTCATTTCCTCCTTAGCTTATGGTATTCCTGGCATCTCAAACCATTCTTTCCCTATCTCCTCTACCCCCAAAATCCAAAATAAACAAACAAAACATGGACATGAATGTCAAACTTTTCTAATAACGTTCTTAATTCCTCATTTTTGTCTCCTGTAGTCATTATATACAGCCCAAATTCTCCCTTTTACTGCATCACAAAAATACAGGATTTGTGCAAATTGGTCTGAAAAATCCAGTGTTCCTTTTGTCTTTAGCCTCTCCTTGTTGCTTTTTAAACAACTGAAGAAATACCGAAGACAAAAATATGATACATTATCTCTACTAGACCAATTACTGGCTACTATTGTCATAGACCACACACGGGGGGAAAAATACCATGAAAATATAGACTTGGAAAATAAAAAAAAAAATCTTTGAGGTTGTTATTTTACAAGCTTCTGGAAATACTTTTTATATATGAAGGAATAAATAATAATAAAAAAAAACACAACAGCAAAACACAGACAATAGTCTGTCACAGTTTACTTTTGGCAAAGAACCCTCACAGCCTCAAGCAACAAAAGCTGAAATTTTCTAGCCAAAGAAAAAATCTAGAATCCTCCTCCACTTTGAACATGTTTCCATGTGGCAGAGCCACGAGGAACCTCAAGGATGATAATGAATGGTAAAATAGGCAGAGGAAGCATAATGGTTAAGAAAGACCTTGCTAGGTAAGAAGCGTTAAGTACCCCGAGAGAGGAGGATATCTGTCTTTCCAGACATCCTATCTTGACCTGGATGCTGAAGACTGAAGACTTCGTATCAAGTGTAATCCAGTGTACAGAGAGACTTTTATAAATCTTGGTTGCTGAGCACACAGCACAGTTTTTGATAGTGGCATACTGGGGACTGGCAGGAACAGTATTGTCCAGTTCAGCATCTAGACAGATCTAGGAAGCTGAGAAATACAATGCTGGGGGGAGGAGTCAAAGCGAGTTCCACAAGGAGTTTTGCACCAAACTTTTGCATTTTCATTTAATACAGAAAACATATGAGACCAAGGACAAAAAATTTTATACACCATAAAGTTAGCAGGCTTTCCCGCTAGTACACATTCAGAGCAGGTGATCATAAATAAAGAACTGGATAAACTTGGGGATGGAGGAATAACAAGTTCTGAAACTCAGTAGTACCAGCAGTAAGATCACATGCTTGGGAACCAAGAGAAAATTCTGCTTTAAACTACTGGTTCATCAGGTCACACAAGTGAGAAAGGGGAGTTTTAACACAGAACCTGGTTACCACCATGATGAGACCTTTCAAAGAGGGGATGTGAATTCAAAATATACTATGCACACAGGGCATGAGGTCCTTGGGTCTCCTTCCGATTCCTCCCCCTGTTATCAACCTTCAGAGAAGAAGCATTTGTAAATGACAAAATTCAGCAGGTTTTCTTACAATGTTGATTTTTTAATATAGAGACAGGCAAGTTTCCAAATGCAATGTTTTTAAAACACCTAAAATGTCGATGTTTGGAAACACCCTGATACACTTTGCCCTACTTCACATGCTGTCTTCTGGAACACAGACTTTCTCTCAGTGACTAATTGTATGATGCCAAGAAAACATCCCTCATCTTTGTTGGCTGAGTCCTCCTGGCACCTCTGTGAAAGAAAGGAAAAAAATAACCTAATGAAATCCCAAAGTGGCCAGGATACTTATCTACATGCAGTTGCCCCCTCCCATTTCTCAGAGGGGAAGGTCTGTTTACTTAATCAGAAGATTACATTTGTTGATCAAAGGATGAGGGGAACCCCTCCTACCTCACACGCCCCATCCACATGCAGATTTCAGAGCACGGCCTCACCGAAGCACCATGTACGGCAACACAAATGAACTACCCCTATATTAAGTCACCAGATGTAATACTGACAGCAGCTTCAGGCCCTTGGGTTCCTCCTCCTCTGATCTCTTTCTCCTGCCTCCCTCTCCCTTTGCTTTGATGACTTTGACAGCCAAGTTCTTGGAGAGTTACTCCAGGTTACAACATGTCACCTTTAATGGAATTCAAAGCTTTAATTCAGAAAGTGGCCACTCTTGACCTCTGGCCCCACTGCCACCCACTCTGCCACCCCCCTCCTTTCTCCATCGCCATGGAAATGAATAGCCAAGCGAAAAAATGGGAGCAGGCAAAGTCTAAAGCTTTTCACAGAGCCCCCAAAAGAAAGATGAATGAAACTCATTCATCACCGAGCAAGGGACCCAGAGAGCACTGCTGACTGAAAAGCTAGCCAGAGGGAGAGCAAGCACGGGAGAGAGACAGACCAAGACAGAAAAGGTTACCTCATGCAGGAAGTTATGTGATTTGAAAAAGAAAAGCACAGGAGGTGCGAGGGAACATAGTTAACTTGCAAAAACTGCAGATTCCACCAAGAAAGATGCTGTTATTTGGGGAGAAGGGGTTATTTCCTCAGCGCCTTCCCCAGATAGAATTTGTTGTCAGATTTCCAGGAAAGGATGAAAAGTTGAGGGGAGAAGAGAGAAATACCTAAAAAGAAAATGCAGTGAACACCTAAAGGATGGGCAACTCATTGCAACGAAAAAAAATTAATCAGAAACAAAGCTGTGTTTGTAATGTTTAAATTCCCTTCATCAGTTCTCCTAATTTAGAGGTATATTGCTCCCAATGCATACACCTGCCTTTCTTCCCCATCAACTATGTGTCACATAGCTTGATTTGTCTTGATATGTGATATCAATCAAATATCAAGGCAATTTTTAGCACTAGGGAGCAAATGTACTAAGAGGCAACAGCTTATTCACTCAGACATAGCACCGGGTTTGGGGTGTGTTCCTCTAATTTCCCCACTTCTTGCAACTCACTGCAACTGCACTAGCAAACAGCTCCTCCTTTCAGACCACCTGAAACAGATGCATAGTAAAAGGGGTGGGGAGTTAAATGACACCATATACCCCAACGTCAGATGAAGGAAAATGTGCTACTGCACGCTGTCCTGCAGAGCTGAGGGAGCTTGTTGATGCCAGTGACAGAAAGAAAGGGAGAAGGAGAGAAAGGACAGTCTGAGATGCAGCAGCTCAAAAGAGCTTATTTGCCTGCACCACTTGAAAGAGATAAGCAGGACAGAAGGAAGGCAAGAAGCAGTGACAAGTGATTCCCTAAACCCAGAATCTTTTGCAAAGGTATTAGATAAGAGTGTCATAGATTATACTGGGATATTTATATCATTGATGACTTCCCAGAGCAATCAGTCAAAATTCATTTCAAACACAGCAAAAATTAGGCAGAAGCCAGCAGGGCACTTTGGGATGGTTATAGGAGAAAAGCTGTAAAGGGCAGATCTCAGTAAGAGGCAAATTCTTACTGAAGACTGCCTTCATGCCTTATCCTGACAGAGAAATGATAATGCAGTTCTCCTTGTCACTGAAGACTGGTCCAAATCTTACCCATTAAGTACAACTCAGAAGAGAGCCTACCTAGCGATTAAGTGATAATTCCAGGAAATAGTTGCCCCTTGCAGAGTGATTATCATTCTGAACCAGGAGATTCTTTTTCTTCCTTCCAAAAGCTAATCAGGCATGGTGCATCAGCATCCCTTTGCCACAGTGTAATTCCTTTTTTAGTATTCTAGTGGAAGGGTATTACCTGAGAGGCAGGAATCATTAAACTTTCATTGTTAATTGAGTGAATGAGATGCCAAGCTTCCGGGGAGTGGCATTAGCACCTCTGCTAGCCAGTGAGCTCAGACCCAGACCTCACACTTCAGCTTCAGCTTTCCGTAATCTGTATTACGCTCCATGGTGGCTCTAACCAGAGCTACCCTGTGGATTCCCCAGAGAGGGGACTTCAGGTACACAAGAAGAAACACTCACTTCAGTACGTGCAGTATATATAGTATATGCAGCCTGTGAGTCACAGTAAGAGGGACCCAGTATATTCACAAAGACTTTTTGAAAAAAAGAAAAATAGAAGCGACAGCTTGTATACAAATGAACTGAAACTGAAGCTGGCATTCTCCATTGCTCCCAAGTTTCTCTTCCACAACTATCAGAACGTGTTTATCAAAAATGGAAGCAGGCACAGATAATGCTCCTTTTCACCTGCTGAATACCTACTACTGAGGTGGGGTTCTTACACTGTTGCTTGTTGCCCATTATTGGGGAATCATTCTCTCCAAATACCCAAAGACTCACTAAGACTATAGGTACCACCTGTTAAAGCTAGTGAAGCATATTTCACTATATAAGGATGCCAGCACTGAAGGCATGATGCAGAAACACTCCTATCTCTCTACATCTTGTCCTTCATGAGAAACCACTCTGCAGATAAGCCAGAAGTACTGCTACAGGTTCATAGACTGAGAACAGAAGAGAGAGCACTGCAACACAGCAGAAGTGAAGAGGAAAGAGCCTAAGAAACCTTACAGTGCTGCTCCTCACACTTTGCGTCATCCTCCCTACTCTTCTGGCCTGCAGACCTCCTCTCTTCCCACCACCCATGGACCTGTAGCTTTGCCTCTTCAAAAGCTGGTTTGCAAAAACAGAAAGAAAAAGATTGCTTAGGAAAGGTTTAACTAGTTCTAAAAAAATGACTATTTGTTCAGGGCATGGCAGAAGTTAATAGGATGATGCTATTCCACACAGGCAGAGCAACCACACAGCTATGGTCTAAAACAGCTTGCATTAGTGTTAAAAACAGGTAACAGTAATATCTTAGTGAGGAATTACCCTCTAAATGGTTCTTCTTTCTGGTGGCCTCAGGCTAAGGCTTTGAATTGGCTTGAATTAAGATGTCTCTGGTAATCCATGCTTAATTCCCACTGTAGGAAAGTTCAGGTCAGCTCTGTGCTGCACATCTGTTTATGTTAAACAGATTTTGGTAGCAATAAATTGTGCCACAAATGGCTCCACAGAGGTGGAAAGCCTCATTTGATCTTCAAAGTAACCAACTTCCTACAGTAAATTTAAAAACTTCAGTGCTCCAAACCATGAAGGACACCTGCATGTCATTAAGTACTTAATGCTGAGCATACAGCTTTCTGGGTCACCATCTGTTCAGCCAGAGCACCAACTCCTGGCTGCTGTTCCCCAGTTCACTGTGCTCCAGGGTTTGAACTCTCCACCTCAGCAGCTCGCACTTACCCAAAAGGTAGCATGGATGGATCTTCTGTGTCTGCAATACAAATTGAAAAACTGTCCCCCCAAGAGAGAACGATTCAAGCAGGCAGAGTTCAGTAAAGTCTGTTTAAAGATTAGGAGCTAATCAGAACAGCTCATAATGTATATGCCTCTGTTTGTTGATTCCACTGCTGCCTTCCTAATCTCATCAAGATGCCTGCTTGTCTGCAGTTATCTGGCCCTGGTAATACTTATTGTCTGTATTGTTTTAAACAAAGTTCTCTCTTGTGCTAGAAAGTTTGCTATCTAGGCAGCTACACACAGAAGAAAGTTCAAAATCAACATGTGCTCATCTATACAACAAAACTTTTTGAAAACACTTTTTTTCAGCAATAGGAGGAGCTACCCGCATAAAGCTAAAGAAGAAATATCTCATCCGGCTCCAGAAATACGGAGGGATTTTCCCTCTGCTCCACAGGAGCCAGGTTGGCCCAATGCTGGCACTTCTAGCCAAAGTTTCCAAGCTTCAGCCTTTTCAAGTTGAATCACCAGATGGTTCCACTACATCAACATCGACATTAATCACAGAAGTAAAACAAAAGGTAATGAGTCCTAATGGTCACTGGGGAAGCATGACTTTTGCATAAAACAAAGCAGGAGAAAGAGAACAGAGGCTGCTTCAGGGTCCCGGGAACTGATATAGGTTATAACCACTTCCCACATCACAGGCTTAAAACTTCTGCTTTTTGCCCCCTGTCCTCCCCACCCAAGTTGTATTACACATGAAAACTCAGTTTAAGGAAATGTACTTTGTGGAACAGTTCCATATTCTCAGAGAAAGGAACAAACAAGTTTTTCCCATTTGGAAATTGACCTTTTAGAATCTTCTTAAATAAAGCCAGCAGTTTATTATAACTATAGCCAGTACTCAAATTGAACTAGAGTTCAAAGCTACTAAGTTCCTTCATTCTTCTAAATCAGAGGAGAATCAGCATTTCTCTTAATTCTGGAAACAGAACTGGCTTATCCATGTGACCAGAGAAGCCTAAATGAAGGTCCCTCAATCCCATGAGCAAAGGAAGCCAATAAAGTTGACACCCTCCTCCTGTCTAATGCTTATGTTTCCTCAGCCTTGCAAAATTCAGAAGACCTCCTTATCCCTGCATACTTTGCACATTCCCCAACTAAAACTGGGCAAGAAATAGCACACAATGCTGTGGATACTCTTCTTTTAACTGGCAACACCTTAGTTTGATTTAGTTTATTTCACTCTAAAGAGATTTGTTTACATTTTAAAACTGACACAACCTACCTTCTCAGAAATGCACGTTTTACTTCATTCAGATTCACTTTTCTAAGAGGCTTTATACAGGCAAGACATAAAGACGGTAAGACAATACTTGGATGGAGACCTTTTGTGCTAAAGGACCCATATTTCAAGAATAAGGGCTCTGGCCTGCCTATCTGCTATCAAGAAAATAATTCTTGATTGGAAAGAAAAGCACACATTTAGCTACCATTCCACTAAGCAAAGAAGAAGAAAAAAAAAAAAAAGAAAAAAAAGAAAAATAAAGAAAAATAAAGAAAGAAAAACAAATGTATTAAACTCCCTCCTCCAAAAAAACACTATAAAACCCAACACTATACTTTGATATTAAGTGCCTTCCCAGCATGGCCCTTTTAGATTCCTATAATGCATGTTTCCCTGTTCACTCTGTTTTTCCCCTGATGTTTGGCTCTATTCTACTAGGTTTCCAGCAGCTGAGTTACAATTTGATATGATAAAGGGCAACACAAGAGGTGTGACTTGCAACATGTTACAGCCTTTGTGGGAAGCAAATTGGCACCTAAATTACAGTATTCCTGTATTACAGTTAAAATGAGAACTCCATTACTTGTTAAAGCAGGACACATTTACTATCTTTTAAACACAGACTTCTGCTTCACTGAACTGCCCACATTTCACCTCTAAGCAGCTGAGAAAAACTCTTCTGTCTAGGCAAAATGATATCCTCATGCAAAAGCCCCAAGTTAGCTCCTTGTACCAATAGCCTGGAATCCACAACTCCACATTTGCCATTTATGCTTCATAAGATGAGGGATCCACTGCCTTCTATGAAAACTTTTGTGAAATTATCAACCTGCCTCCCACTATTGACACTGTAAAATAGTAAATTAGTTTGTAATTGAATTTTTCCTATCATGGCTTTCCTCGTAAGTTATGGAGGCCTTCAGTACTTGTTATTTTTCTTCCCTAAAAGATATTTATAATGTGGTTATCTGTTCTTCTTGAGTCTGTCAAGACTAAGCTTTTTAAGCTGCAGAGCCAACTTTCTCCAGCCATTAGTTTGTTGGAGAGTTTTTCCCTTTCCTTTCTTTTTTCTTTTCTTTGCACCTTTTGGAAATGTCGACACCAATACAGAATGCCTTACCCTGGTATCTTTGTCATCACCACCATCACCCTAGCCTGGCCCTCTCAAGTATACGCCTAAGAACTGGCTTTAGACACTTCTCCACAGCACTACATTCAGAGCTTATCTGCCAATGCCTACCCCCTGTGACCCCCTAAAATCCTTTTTAGTCACAGTTTTCCAGGTATTACCCACTATGTACGCTTCATCCATACATATGGAGCTAGAAAGGACTAAAACATGCTGTGCTAAGCCAACTGCATCTTTATTTTGAGCCCTGAAAACATGACAGGAAAAATGTCACGCATGCCTGAGGCACAGACATAGACACCCGAAGGAGCAGGTGGAAAGAGGCTCCCTGCCTTTTCCTGGCACCTTCCTCAATTTCCAAAAAGGTAGAAAGGTCCTCAGCAGTCTCAGGCTGTTAATAATCATGCCAGTGCTCAGTTAGTAATAAGTTTTGCAATATTTAGCATTTTCCTTAAAGACTAAAGTCTAACTCTTCATTAATTTTTCAAAGAAAAAAAATGTATTTTCAGTCTTCAGCTTTAAAGAAAATACTTGAAAGTGTGACCAACAGGGTTACATTAAAATAATAAAAAACCTATGTAGAAGGCCAGAACAAAGAATCCCATCGTTGTTTTGGATTTTTTTCATCTAGTGATTTTTAGGCCAATATCCTGACAGGAAAGGGGGAGGAGTGGGGCTGTCAGTACTGTATTCAGTGAGTATAATTACACTGAATTAGCGCTAAAGGGTTTAAAGAGAGGAAAAAAATACTATTCCACAGAGTTAATATAAAGTGGGCTTTCATGTACATACAAACCCACAAGGAGCAAGCTACTGCCTGCTGAGACCTATTTGAGAGCCAAGGGATTGATCGGACTCGGCCAGCCCTTGCTTAAGAAAAAAGCTGCAGTTGTGAATTTCTGTAAAGCAGTATTCACATGATTGATGCCTTTACCCCACCACCACATTTGTTTCAAAGATCCATTTTGTCTTCTGTGGCGACGGTGTGAATTAACCCCTCTGACAACGGCTGGCCGGATTCGGCAAGACCAGTCCAAGCTCTAGGAGCTCGATGAAGCTTTTATCTTATGCAGCTGTGTGACTGAGAAAATGGGAAAGAGATGCTTTTAAACACCCAGGCTTCTGAGGAGCATCATAAATTCCAACCTCCTCAGTCTGCAAACTTTCTGCTGTCAGACCAGCCAGTTCCTCACCTGCCTGGAGAATCATCTTTGAAGGCGCTCTGCCTCTGATCTCCCCTGCAGTCTGATTCTCCACCCACTTGTCCTTACATCCAAGACAGCATAGGGTATATTTATTTCACCTCTTGCCTTTTTAACCCAATCTGCTGTCAGCAACAGATTATTTTTTTTTTCTTTTTCCCCATGGAGAGCAAAAGAAAGCCTGTACTCTGTATGCAGTAAAGAATCCAGAGACTCCAGGTAGATTTGTGATGGGATTTCTTCTCAAGCCTCAGGTGCTGTAAATTAAAAGAAGTAGTTAGAATAGCCAAGGGAATGTGGGACAGCAACCAGAAATGGGCACAGATCATGAGCAGCTTTTAAAAAGCTCCTGAAATCTTTTGAATTGACAGTATGACACAGAAAGCCATATTTCCATAGAAGCCCAGTCACATGCCTGCTTAGGAATGGGCCCACAGCATCTCAGGAACAGCTTATTCACCCAGAAATAGATCTGTTCATGTCAACTGCAAACTGCCCTGTGCTCTTCCCAGTTCCCAGGAAGGTATTACATACATGAATAAGATTTCTTTTTCCTTTATGAGGTAAATATGTTGCTTTAAAAAGAAAGAGGGGGTGGGGGGTGGGGATGGGGGACAGGGGGACACGAAACAACACGATGACACCCAAAAAAACAGAGCGATAAATACTACTAACTACAGGAAGCTGGCTGCAGGGAAGTGAGATGTAACCTTCCCACACATGACCCTGCAAATGTTGTTTCACACTGTGTCTGCACCATGTCATTTCTCTTGCCCTGGATAAAACCATGTGTTTTATCCTACAGCACCTCCGCTGTATTCACAGTCCCCGTCTAGCCACAAGGAGAAACAAAATGCTGCACTGCCACCCCAGTCACCTGTGTCACTGTACTCCCCACCACACTGCCAGTGTTTGATAATCGCCACCTGCAGCACCCACTGCTCCCCACCGTGCGAGAGCCCCACCACCCTACCTGCCACCCCAGGGCTGGCCCTGGGAAAAAGGGCATCGCATCGGAGCATGACAGCGCCGCTGGTTTTACAATGAACGTTAGGTGGGGGAGCTTCTCGGCGTGTCCTGCCTGGGTTTGTCACGGGACATCATAGCCACTCTCTGTCCTCAGGTTTAGAGCACCTTGTAATCCTTTTCAGTCCTTTCCTAGGCACAATCTTCATCTGCCTTGATAGTTACGGCAGATGTCGTAGGAATCACAAATGTGGAACCCAAATGCTGTGAGAGGTCTCTGCCTAAAAAACCCAGCCTCCAAAGGGGCAGATGCTGAAGCTGCACCAAATGGGGTCAAACACATTCCAGCCACTACACTCGATGCTCACTTGGAGATGCAAATTCTCAGGCCAAAATGTGCCATGACTGAAAGCATCCAGTAGCTAGGTTAGTCCCTGTGCATCAAGGTTATTAGCAACCCATGCAAACCACAGCTAGAGCTCAACTGTGCTGAAGTGACTGGGTTAACAGATGAGCATCCTTGGCAGCATACAGAAACTACTGTCAGACCTTCTTCTGCTATTCTACGACCGTGTTCCCAAATTTTATGTGTGCACAATTTATTAACCCCAAAGGACAGCATGTCTCACTTCTTTGCGAAAAACACTCTCAGTTGCAGAGAAACTGCCCAATTTGTCAGGATCATTTCAACTTTTACTGTACTTGTGACCTCTGTTACTGTCACTTGCAAGTTTTACAACCGTGCCTTCTGCTCTACCACGCAAACAGGGAAGGAGGAGAATAGGATCAATGGCAGGCTACACCAGGACCTCGCAGAGCTGCCGGCAGCCTGCATACCACACCTATGGGAAAGCACACCGTAAAACAATGTCATGAATCCTGCATGAGCTGGGGGGGATCACCAGAACAGCAGAGTACGTTGGCATTATTGGTGTGCAAACAGGACACTGCTGTGTTAACAGAGCCATCAAATCCCATAGAACCACTGTACCAAGCTGAAGGCTCATTCCAGTCCCAGGAGGCCAGCAGCCTTTGTTTCTACCTGTCGTATGACAAAAACATTTCCACTGAGCTCTGATTAGCACGGTAAGCTATTCTTTTCCCTCCCTCACCAAATCCCCTAACTGCAGTTCAGTCCAGCAGCAACAGCAGCTGTAGTGAAACACAGGTGTGCTATCAAGAAAGGTCAAGTTGTTTCATTTCCAAAGCCTACGCACAGTGAAGTACCATTAAATCCAGACACATTTTTCTTCTCATTCCACCTAAACAATGATTTATTTCAAACAAAAGCTACTTGTTGGCACCCCTTCATTTGTCACACTCGGAGGCATCTTAGGCAAGTGATCTAAAAACAGCATCATTAGAAGCAGGAGGTTAACTGCAACCTCAGTTGGCTTCTGTTACTCCCGATGCTGCGTATGTCACGGCAAAAGCTGTAACGCATTTAGCAACTCACACGATGACAAGGAGCACTAAGCCCTTGTGTCCATTCACAGCACCCTACATAAAAGCCACTTGAGCTCATCAAGAATAGGAACGAGCTCTTTCTTAAGTCCAGCCCAAACCAGTTAACAGGCTTATATGGAAATTCTGAGAGACAGGGCTTACAGGTGGCAATGCATCTAACTTACACACACTAGTTTGCTAAAAAATGAGGAAGAACACATACACACCACCTAGCCGAGGTTCGTAACTGCCTCCTTCTTCACCATATATTCCTTTACAGGTGCTTTTCTCTAAAGATATGAATTTAAGAAAGGGCTTGGGTAACCTTTGTGATTAGTAATCATTATTACAAATCTTGTTCCACGAGCACAAAATTTAAAAAAAATCCTGATAAATACAGAAGTCCATTTCAGTCTTCCTGATCAACCAGCCTTCCCTTCTTGCTCTTGCCATATGTTTGCAGAAGTCGATTTGCTTCTGCTAAAGCAATGCTGCCGTGAATCAAAATAGGAAAAGAGATGCACAGAAGCTTTGAGATTGTTGTGACATCAGCTGGTGGTAACACACTACTGTCCCCTGTCTCATTCACTCCATCTGTGCACAGAGATAAAACCTATGGATGGGGTTGCTCCTGACCTTCTGCTGAGGAGCAAGTACATAAGTGGATGCCCAAACCCTGTCCTTCCCACCACCACTGAGCATGCGGGATAGCTCCGAAATAGGGGATACAATAAGATTCCTCCCATTCAAAAAAAATAAAGATTTGCTTTGGGATTCATTACTTAAAAGGCAATAACCTTAAATTACCTGTAACCTCAACTTGCTAAGTCTTGATTTTCCATCATAGAAATCAGGGGCAGGAGAAGCAAGCATCAATTTTTCCCAGATTATGAGTAATTCTAGAGTTAAATGAAAGACATTTTAGAAGTGGAAGTGCTACTATGAGAAGTTAATATTAAAAACATTCCTTATGAGATGCAGGGAGACTAAGTCAGCAGCAGATTAATTGAACACAGCCAGACTTAAGGGAAAATTGGTAGTTTTCACAGGATACTCTATTTCAGACAACATATTTGTTTTCAAAATAGTTGTCCATTTATCACAGCTGGAAAGCATCAGGGCATCAAATTAGATGTACATAAGTGCAATCAGCTTACATTTCTGATATCACAAACAGCTTCCTGGAGCACAGTTTGCTAAAGTGTTGATAACCCCCCCCCCCCCCCCAAAAAAAACAAACAAACCACAAACCAAAAAAAAACACCCAAACAACAACAGAACCAAAAAAAAGACAGTAATACAGAAAGTGTTAAATTATACAGCCAATCTAAATTACCATGAGCCTACATACATACATACATTTATTTTTACATATATATTTAGTTACTTTGGTGGACTTTAGATCAGACCTTTAGCTAAAACACTTAGGATTCTTCTGAAAGGAGAAAACGTACAATCTTGAGCTATACTTGCACACATACTAAATAAGAAAGAGGAAGTCAGAAATACAAATCTGACTTTTCAGGCACTCTTCAGTAACTGTTTCCTCACAGGGAGGCACATTAGGGGAGTGTTTATAACTACAGATTCTGAGCTACAGTCTTGAGGATCCAATTCAGACCAGAAATGATTGATGTAAAATACTAGGTGATCAAATGATGACAACATTGCCATTTTCTAGAATTGTGAAAATGCAGTCATTTTTATAAATTATTTCTTGTCAATGTAATCAATTCATGTGGTGGCAGCTGGTTTGAAGCTTGCAGAAGGAAAAGCTGCAATGAGTTAGTCTCAAATAACAGAAAAGAATCAATTCAGGAATTAGACAGGGCTATGTTTCTAGACTATCTTCTAAAGGGAGAATTGCAACAGTTGGGATACATTTCCATAGGATATAAATACAGAATTATCTCACAATTCTTCAAAATCTTCACCCCAAAGTTACTACATGATTATGGTGGATGCTACAACTGGGATGCTGTTAAAAGTCCTAAAAGAATCAGGCTTCTGTAAGCACAGTATTGGGAGTCACTTCTTTCTGTTCCCTGGAACATTTCCTTAATAAGGTATGCAAGGAATGAGCACAGATATTCTGAAACGATGCCAAAGTGCAATCACTGATGATACTCCTGGCCACTCAGAAAAAAAATAATAATAACAAAAAAACCCAACCCAACTTCTCAAATATATTTTAAGGACTTGTTCACTCACAGAATATACTTAAGAGAAAGCAAATGGAAATCCAGCCCAAGTGAAATTAATAGGAGAAAACAACTTTGGCAGGTGAGATGTAAAATAGAGATTAAAAGATCCAAAAGCAAGGTTGAGGAACAAAGAGAAAAATACACAGAGACAAGTAATAAGGCATTCATTAAGCACACTGGAAACAGGCACTCCAGAAGAGCCAGTGGGTCTTGCAGACTATACTGAAGACTACCCTGGCACAAGCAAGTCAATGAGGGCAGAAAAAGATTGCACAGAAGTTAAATGGCTCCTTTTCTTCAGTTTTCCCTTTAAAGTAGGGAAGAGAGATGAATGCCCTACGGTTATACAAGTAAAGAACCTAAGGCAGAACTGCCAGACAGAGGTAGGGGAAATAATTTAAAAAAAAAAAAAAAAAAAAAAAAAAGGGACAACTCAAGAAATTCAATTGCACTAAACTGCATTTCCAGAGCTGAGAAAAATCAGTTAGAGGCAAGGGTAAACCATCTAGCCTGAAATAGAAGACTCACAAACTAGAAACATCTAACCCAGTACATTTTTCACAATGATAAATCATGCCTCACTAATCTACAAGAAGCCTTTAAAAACTTATCCTGGGTATTTTCCACTAGATGTAAATTGTTTGGATTTCCAAAGACATTGAAAAAAGCTATTAGGAGAGCTTCGTAATCTTGGGATAAGAGGTCAGGTCCCGTCACTCTTTAGATGTTAGTCAAGGAACTAAGAATCCCAGGGTAAGAACAATAATCAGTTCTCCGTATGGGAGGTGGAGTTGTAGCACCCGAAGTCCAGCCTAGGATCAATGTTGTGGAGTGCATTTATGAAGCACTCGAAACAAAGAATGAAAAAGGCAGCAACAAAGTTCTGTCCATATAAAATGGTACTAGTCAACAGTATGGAGGTCCCTGTCCTTGCCACTGCCCAGGCGACCGGACAACACAAATATCAGATAAAATTCACCACAGACACATTAAAGTCTAATGGAAGAAATATATGCTTACATACCACTATATGTCAATGATTACTGAAATAACTTCTGGACATCAAAAAGTTCTGGAGACAAAAGATGTCATATCCCTGTTCTTAGCAGAACAGTAATTTCAGACTAGACAAAACTTTAGAATAGCACTTCTAAAATTTTAAAACTGTAATAAAAAAAAAAGTTTGACTCTGGAAATTATAATGCAGTTATAGAATTCCAAGTTAGATTTCAACTAAATGTGCTCACTAAAACAAGGGCATGAACTGTGAGCACGCTCAGAAACAAATAAGCTGAAATATTTTGCTGATTTAGAATAAGGTGTGGGGCAGCTGTAAAGGCCACTGAAAAAAAAAAATGAGCAGATGTGCAATATTTATGAAAGGTGACCTACTACACAATTTAAATAGAAGAAATATTAAAACAAAGAGAAGTTGGGATTATGAAAATAAGGACATTAGAGACATAGGAATTCAAAATTAAGGAAACCTCAGCTATTCAGTTATGGCAAACTTCTTCAAAAGTTCTATATCTTCAAAACCAAAACAGCTTGGGCGTGGTTTATCTGTTCAGGGAAAAATGCACATTTAAAGCTAAGGAAGATGAGCATTACCTGCAAAGTTTTAAGCAGTTCACATAAGTGGTTTTACAGAACTCAACCCATGTTCTGCTATCCACTTGCATATCTTGTACAATTGGACTGCTACTCACAGGGCACGATCCATGTCTTAGAAAAATCCAGACCTATTTCACAGCCTGATACAGTTCCCGCTACAGAAGCAGCAGCAGCCTTCAACGGTTTAGCTTTGCAAGACAGGAATCCCAGCAAGGAAACTAGAGAAATGGCTGAGGCTGCTCAAAGTGGGCAGCTCACCTGGAATCAGCTGCTGCAGCTTGGAAGTTCAGCCACTCCAAAAAGTTTTTAAGCTTGGAACACTGTTTTTAATATGAAGGAATAGAAGACAGATATAAATGAGATTTTTTTTTTAAAAAAATCCCTTTCACACAAATCACACTGCATCAGGAGTGAAAACTATACTTATTCTAGGCTAGGGGTCTATTTAACACTGAACAAAGGCTAAAATGTCTTTTGCAACAGAAGCTATGATTATATATAAATATTTTTTTAAAATCCCAAACAACATGTCCTGTGGAGCAATTGAAAAGAACATGCACAAGCCTTTTATTAAACCCTATAATTACAGTTGTAATAATTGTAAATAACAACTATAAATTATTACAATTGTTTACAATTATTTTCTAAAAAAATAACTTTGAAATGCAAATAATTTACAATTAGTACATTGTTGACAATGTTCGCAATTATTACAATTATATGTACAATTAAAATTGTACATGCAAATTATATTCCGATTTTCAAAGGCTTACTTTGGAAAAAAAAATTTAAACTGATAAGGAAAGCATAAATTTGAGAAAATGCTCCTCATTCCCCATCGCTGCATACTATTCCACCCTTTTTGTGAGACATTGTGGTCATAAAAATGCCACAATGAACAGCATCAGCTGGACATCATAGGGCATCATGAAGAGCCTACTGTAGCCAATGTATCTGTCTCATATGTAGGCTCAAGTTCTTGTTTTCATTCCTTCAACACCCATTAAGTGCTGCAAGTGTTTAGATACACACTAGAATTTCACTGGCCTGGAACAGAAATCTTTAATTCAGTGACTCAAAAATTTCCATTTTGATAAGCCTTATGTGAAATATTTCAACCTCAGTTTTTCTTGACTTAGACAGATAATTTACACTTCACAGCCTTGTCCTGATTTGCGTATTTTGTTTGCTGCAGAATTTTCTGTTTAAATAAGACAAGAAATTCCCACCTACAGTCACTTGAGAAATTTCAGTTGGTAAAATCCCAACTAGAATTAGAGCTTTACTGTACATGCTGGAAGTGTCAATACAGAAAGATGTGAACTTGTCATTTATAGTAAGTATTGAGCAATTTGACACTCTAAAATTAGGTAACACATTTTTGCTACATATCCCTACAGTTTGGAAAGCTTCTCCAAACAGAGACTTGGTTTTGACGTGTGTGTAAAGCACAATGTTGGGGCAAAGCACCTACAGGTCTCACCTTTTTCCTCTATAAAACCACAATGTCTCTATATCCACTCAACCTACAGTTGCAGTTAGCACAAGAAAGAAGGGTTCTTATGTAAAGGACTACTGCCCTGTAGATATCAATCTATTCAGTACTCAATCTCCAGCCATGCTCAAGAGCTCTCATTCTTCGTGAAAATTAGCACAGAAATGCTGTATTTGGGCACAGAGAGGCAGCCAAAGAAAGCCCAGGACCATGTGGCACATTATGCCACTGAGCAAGTAGAGGTGTTTGTAAATATTATCTCAGTTGCAAAATACTAAAATTATCTATAGAAGTTTTTGAAAGCAGCCTAAATATAACTTCTAGATCAAAATTACGAGTAACAGCAGGAAGTTCACCCACTTTTCTTCCCATTCCCATCCCTTTTTGAACTTCAGATTTTTTCATCAGGAAAACATGGCCAATTTTGCAGGTAGTTAGGGGCAGGAAAATGCTCCCCACTTTCCTACATTTCTGATTCCAGACAGTTTTAAAAATCATTGCAGGTATTAAGCCCCAAAGTTTTCTCCATCCAGAGGTAAAACCAAGGGCTGATCCCAACAGGAATCTCTCATCCTCTTCTCTCTCATCAGGATAAAGTCAGAACCTTCACAGCACCAGTCAGTCATGCAGGGGCAGCTTTTAACAAGGGTTTATGCCTGGCCCACACCGTGCTTGGAAAGGTACAGTTATTAACTGACAAGTTTACATCAGAGAGTGGAAGAGAAAACCAATAGCTTCATTGTACAAAAGAAAAAGAAAACAAAACAAACAAACAACCCACAAAAAAAAAACCAAAACAAACAAACAAATAAAAAAACAAAAAAAAAAAAAAAAAACAAAAAACAAAAAAACACCAAGACCAGATCATGCTTAAAAAGATGTCCAGAAAAATATCAAGTGAAGCCAAAGGCCCCACAGTAAATGTATTGCTATAAAACTTACCACAAGAGATTTAATCCCCACCCACTTATAAAGTGCATGCACCTGAACACATACTGTACCACCAGATACTTTTATTACTGCTGTGTTAAACTTTTAAATCAACCCACTGACCAAGCAAAGGTATTGCATGTACCTTCTACATTTATGTTAAGTAAACCCCACGGTTCTCAGTGAGGTAACTCGCAGCCCACAAAGCCGTTCCAGTGCACAAGATGTGCAAAGACTATAGCTCAAAATGACAAGCGACTGAGAGAAGAGACTGACAACTCTTAAAACACATACTCCTATAACCCCAATGGCCACTCAGTATTCATGAGCCCAAAACACAAAGTAAACTCCATGCCCCATTTAAAGACAGGTTCTTGAGCTAACAAACAGAAAGGGAGCGCAGCTTGCCTTTTCTTCTTTATACCCCCATAAACACGTTTCCCACGGTATTTTGCAAGCAGAGGGAAATTCCTGAAAACTCAACTCAATGTAGATACCCCTCCTTAGCAGCCCACAATCCCTGTAGCTCTTTATAATAATCTTCTGCTGGTGGATGACTATGAGTAATACAAGGAAAACGGGAGCAGCCTTCAGGCTCCCCTGAACTCTGTAGGTCTTTGGTCAAACTGGCCAGAGGATCACCGTGCTGTAACTGGCTCCCCTGTGGCTTTCTGTTTGGGGTGGTTTTGCCTCCCTGCTGCGTAAGTGAGCCTAGCAGAGGAAGAGGCCCGCAGCACGGAGCAAGTATGCTAATGCCGTATCATACAGACTGCCATGCCAACAGCCATCACACACACGCCTGCTCACACACTGCTGCCAAATAATCACTTCAGCAAACATCAACTACAGAGATTAACAAAAGCATCTGACAACACACAAATCAGACGAGAAACATGGGCTGAAGGGACAGCTTAGGAATATGAAGATTTAGTAAGTGAAATGACATGAAGTTCCTGAATCAAAGCCTGCAGTGTTTTTGGAAAATTGTTGAAAGTCCTATCTGTTGGCCTTAGAGGGAAAGCTAGTAGATTTTTTTCCACTCCTCAGTCCCTGCATATCAGCTGCACCCAGGCAGGCTTCTAATAAAAGCAAGTGACTCTTGTGCAAACAAAAACATCTTTGTGACCTCTGGGAAGGCAGCAATCCAAGCAAACAACCAGGCAGTCTGGTGGCACAAGTTATCGAGAAGCAATCAGAGCATCTCAGGGGCCTTCCATCAGCACCAGAAGGAAAGCTATGCCACTACGAGAGAAAACCAGGTTTCCAGGAGAAACCACTCTAGGTAGAACAAGAAGTTCAAAATATTTCTGTTTAATACAGTGGGGGTGGGAAGGCTACTTTTGAGCACAGAATTTTTATTGTTCAAACTAAAGGAACAAAGTGTTTTTCTACCAGAATTAAGGCAGAATATCAGAACAATCTCTTTATTATCTCTAACTTAATAAAGGGTGCTTCACTCCAAAGGCACTTGCAATGAAAGTAATGAGATTCTGCTGCAAGATGTGCAGGAAGAGTCACAACCATTTACCAGAATTATAATCCATTTGTGTCTTATTTTTAAGAATTTGTCACCAAAACAGAGGGGTGGGCACTCTTTCTAAATCGTAGGCTGAATTCTATGATCCTTATTCTGACGAAGCTCTTGCTGAAGCATCAGCTTTGCCTGCATAATGGTTGGAGAATGTGTGCCTCGTTTAGTATCAATCTCTGCTTGACAGGAAGAATATGATTCTTACTGAGCTGATAAAGATCTCAGTATGGAAATGGAAAAAGTTCCATTGTCCAAAAGCAAACTGTGACCTTGTAGTGCCATAATACTGCAGAGACAGCACCATATTAGAGGTGCCATCATTCTACCAAGGCTATTTCTAAGTCCCTTTCTACATCACTTTCAAAGACAGTAGACCTTTCTTAAGAGATCCATCCATTACAGTCTGATTATCAAAGTGCCTAGAAAAGCATCACAGAAGTATTAAAATGGCATTGTGAGCCAGACACTCTTCCCACTGTTGCCTGCATGCTGTAAACCTGTAAAAAAAAAAAAAAAAAAAAAAGACAAAACACCTGTAAAACAGTTATTTTTAAACACAAAGTTTTTGAGATTAGAACTACCTACACACAGTATTAAGCACATTTTGGATGCTCCTGTCATGGAAGCAAAGATGCTGCAGACTGTGAGCCTTCTGTTGCTGGCTACAGATGGGCGCATACATTTGCATTGCACTGCTAAGGCTCTTTTGCACTTTGAGATGCATGATGTGTGAGAAATATAGCTAAAAAAATAAATAATACATAAATAAATCTGTTGTACTAGTGATCCTGTCGAAACAAGGAAGCCTTAAATGCAATAGTCGGATCATCTTTAGCTGGTTATGAAACTACTGTCATTGTTTGCATGGCTCTGAGAAACAAAACCCAAGAACAAAACAGGTTTTGTGTCTGATAGCAAATGAAACTGAATCTGAGAAACCAGTTCAGTCATTTTCATTGCTTGCAATCAGACAGGGACACTGACTTCCACAGTTATCTATGTATTTACTGTTTGTGTCAATACACAGGGAATTCCTCCTTTCCTATATACCCATAGAGAACAATTATCCGGTTTTTACCTTTCTAATCCTTAGGGACAGCCCAAGGCAAGAATCAGATGCAGGTAACAAAGTCAAATGATGAAGACAACAGCAAAGTAGTCTATCTTCCTTTACAAGCTCAGCAGAGCAAGATCAACTTTGTACTCAAGCCTGAGAAATAGGCTACCTCCATCTCGTTGCCAGCATCACTAACGCTCTGCCCATTTCCAGTGCCAGCTGGACAAGTCCCACTAAGACAACAGAGCATCAGCCCCAGTGCATAGAGAGGGGCTTGCTGAAAGGAAAAAGAGCATGTCCAGCCTCCCTCCCCCTCCCAGCTTTTCTGTCTGGTTTTACTCCTGGGAGGAGAACTTCTACAGATAACGAGTTGCTCCAAAAATATTGTATGAAGACAGCAAAAACTCTATTTCATTTATGCTGTTAGCTAGCTGTGGACCAGTGTGAAAACAAGCATTTGGACTGAGGTATTAAACAATTTCTCCTCTTCCTCTTCCCTCCCCACAGGCCCCTGATGATGGTATCAACTACAACTAAATAGGGGATGTTTATAAGGTCCAAGCTACACTGAACCTTTGTAGAAACTAATGAGGAAGGAAGATTTTTATATCACTCTCCTGAAACATTTAATGAGCTCTGAAATAGTGCTGGCAGGCCTCAGAGGAGAAAGGTCCAGTTTAAAATTGAATTTTGCAGTTTACTAAATGGCAGCGGACTGGAGCCCCAAGCACTATTTATCTTCAGAGACTATTTTTATCAGAAAATCCCCAACTCCTGTAATGCTCTTCTGCTCTAAAAGTCTCTACCCCTCTGTCGCAGCTGCCATGCAATCAATGGCACTTGCAAGCAACGTGCTCCTAGGGCCCAAATTAACATACTTACATGTTTTTCTTAATGCAACAAAACTGGATTTTGCCTCATAGTTAGCTCTACTCCTCAACTCCAGGTTATCCACATTGAAACCAGAATCTGCTCTTCTGGCAAGGCAAGGAAGGGCAGAGGCTTTTTGGAGCGGAGGGATGGAGAGGGTAGAAATCACCTGGCTGCATCAGTAATATATCTAGCTCTTTATTACACTCACATTCCCCCTTCTCATCTCCCATGAAACTGCCTACAGCTGTGTTCTCTCAACCTTCAGCCTGAAAGACATTAAAAAGCAGTCTGCAAGATGACTACAGTTTTCAAAAAGTCACTCCCACATATGTAAGCAAGGAAGGAAATGAGAAAAGTTAAAAAACAATAAATCATCATGGTGCCACTGCAGGAGGTAGAGCTAGATATTTCAAATGTTTCAGAGATTCTATTCCTTGGAATAAAATAAGGTGAGACATATTGACCAAGAGAGCAACTAGCTTGGTAAAGTCCCACTGACCCTTTCTACAACGATAAGGTAAGCCATTGCTGAAAACTTAACAAACTGAACTATTGTAATGCCACTATGTTAAACACCACCTGCAACAGGGCCTTTTCAGTATTCAAGTTCATTTTCACTAGTGGAAAGACTGTAGGAGCCTGAAGAGGGTCTGAAAAGTATTAACGAGCTTGGCATCACAAAATCAGTTCTAATGGCAACTCAGAGCAAACAAAATTCTAAGCAGCAAATTCCATACTGACTGCCAACTCTTATTTCATGGGCTGGATCAAGATCATGTTAAAGGTAGTGGGATTAAAGGGCTCCTCCAGCTGATGACCACTTCTGTTTGATACATGATCAATGGTATGCAAAGCATATTTAAATAATATAAAATAAAATATGCTGGTCTTTATTTAGCGTCTATTACTGTTGGCACAAATAACAGGTATCAGTCCCTTGGAAGTTAATGACGCACAGAAGATACGCCTCTTCCCATCTTGTTTAGTTGCTGTTGTGTCACTCCACAGAGACACCACCATATCATTTCTTCGGCAATTACAATGCTCTGTGAGTTATTGTAGCAAAACACAGACATCCACCTTATAGAAGGCATTGCTCACTCCTTTAATTTCATTTTTCCACAGTGCTTCTGCTGAAGAAATTGATGTAAGACAACTGACTCAAATTTCCCCCAGCTCTCCTCAAATGCACACTGAACACTTGACAATGCCCATGTTTCTATTTTCCCCTCCACGGTTCCATTGGAGAGGACCCTCTGTGCATTCAGAGCCACACAATGGAGAATGATTTCCAAAGCATTAACTTGGAGCCATTGAGACTTGGATGTTTTCAAAATGACTCTATTGTGCTCAAAAGATTCTAGACTACCCCAGCTACTCTAGAAGAGAGTCTTTTTCCCCTTTCTCAAAACGTCCATCCCTTGAGCCATCCCTGGAGTGCATTGTTGAGGTTGATTCCTTAGTGCGGCAAGTTCCATCAGTCAAAGCTCAACAGATACAAATAATATCAGGATATGGATATAAATTAGTGCGACAGACCCTAAATAGTTTTGACAGGTTTAGTAAGTATATATAGCGACACAGAATGCTATTCCTGCTGTCAGACATCAATATGTAGACAGAAGATTGGGGGCACCATGGAAACTCAGCGACATAAGAGTGGTATTGATTGGATAGAAAATGAGGCTGCAATTTAAGCTTAAGGCTGCCAGAGATGCCAAGAATGGAGAATGACCTCCAGCAGTGAATTTTCAGCATAAGCTCCCTGTGAACAAGCCAGCCCAAGAAGGATAAATCAGGGACAAGCTCACCAGGGATATGGCTCGACCGAATGCCGGCTACCCTAAGCAGATGAGAATCACTCTGTGTGCGCGCGTTACAGTGACCTAGTTCGTTCAAAGACGGCATTTTGAATGGTTTATTATAGAGGCTTGAAACAAAGAGATTTCCTCAATTAAAGTCCTGAAATGAATCCTCTAATGAAAATGCTTTTGATACACTGATCAGCAAGAGGTTATAAATATCGAAGCAAAGCATACATTGTTAAAGTCCAGTTCCCACAGAAAACACCATGGTTGGGAGTGTAGGTAATGAGGGGGCCTGAACAGAGCAGGAGGTTTCACGAGCAACGCCGGCTCCATCCCTAATGCCTTAGCGCTACGCTAAAACACTTGTTACACTATAACGCTTCATAAAGCATACCTTCCCTGCTACAAAAGCACTCTGAAATAAAAGAGTATGAGTTGAACGAGGGCATTTTCAGAGCTCCTGTAAAGGACTATTTTTAATTATTATCTGAGGACTCAAGAACAACCATTCCCAGAATGAGCAAGAAGAAACATAGGACGTGTCAGAGTACCTTGCTGGAGCCGTGACTGCTGGAAGTCAGCTAAGTAATAATATTCACATTAGCAACAGAAAGATGAATCTACACAAAACATCCATCAGTACAGCTGTGTCAGGAATAAGATAAGCCTCCAAAGTGTCCTCAGTGTCAGTATGAGTGTAAAGGAATATAGGCATATGGTTCTGGGATAACAGAACTATGTTTTGTAATACTATAGTAAGACCAACCTTCTGCTGGGAAGGATCTATCAGCCACAGGCTGCATCTCAAATAACGGGTAATAGACATCTGGATAATTGCAAAAAGTCTGTTTTTTCTTAGGCCACTTCTACACTATAAACAAAGACTTAACCATTTGTAAAAGAAAGATTTGTGCTGGCTTCTCTTTTTTCCACCCAAGAGCCTGCTCTGGAGCATGCTAAAGTTAGTTAAGTTTCTGTCCTTCAATTTCATTCAAAGCTTCCTAAGTAGTAAGTCACCAAAGTAATGCTTTTTCTTTTTTGTCCGTCCTCTCCAGTGAAGTACCCCCTCCATGAAGTTCCAAATTTTCATTATGACAGCAAATTAACAAATTTTGTCACAAATATGCAGGTTTGTTTTTCCCTTCAGACTACTTCTCTTGATCAAAAGTTCAGACTGTTTTTTTTTTTTTTTTTTCATTTTTTAAAATTCTTATTTCTTTGCAGGGAGGAAACAGAAATACTCCATAAGATTTGCTTTGTAAATCAGCTCAAGCACACTGTCCAAAAAATGTATGACAGGTACTATTTTACAACTTTTTCAATATACTTCCCTTCTCTTTCCCTCCATCTCTTCCCTTCTTCTCCCTAAAACAAGCAGTTACACACTCTGTCTATTTCTTGTCCAAAAAGTTGAACTTTACTAAAAGCTCAAAAAAATCAAGGTCCAAAGGGAAAGCAAGGAAAGGGCAGCAAGTTCAAGCACTGATGAGCCACAGGTAAAGCGTTCTTCTCCTGTAAGTCATTTAGAGCAAACAGGATCCAGTTAAAACACCTATCGCTATGCATAGGTGCAGGGTTATCTCACAGAGAAAGATTTAATGCATGTTGCAAATATTTCCACAAGTGCTTCCAAGAACCAGTTGGTCTCTAGGGTTTATATCCTGGAATCCAGCCTCAGAGCGTATCACTAAGCTAACAGACAGTAGACATTCACCACCAAGGCAAGCCTACTTGCAGTATGGAAGAGAGAGGTGTGCGGCAGCCAACTGCAACAGGCAAAGGAGCAGATGAGCTCCCGAGGAATAACGACTGCCTTTCCCCTATAAATACTTTTAATAAGGAGATAATGAAGGCAGCTACAGAGTTAGAAGCATCAGTGTTGGAGACCATAACACATTTGCAGAATAATGTGTAAGCTCAACAGGAGGAAACTGTGTTTTCACTGTAGTTAAGTGAGATTTTCTCCAAACCTATCCCTCCAGAGGACATGGAAGACACCAACTAACGATGGCAGTTTTAAATAGATCTATTGGCACTTGATAGATTCAGTTGTTCCACCAAAAGTAAACTACGGATAAGAAGGCAAAGTCCCAAGAAAAATATCAGTCAACGTGCTCGGTCGGAGGGTAAAATTTAACCTCATTATCCCGAGTCTCAATCGGGACATTCCTGGCACACGGCAACTGGGACCTGCAGGGGGTTTGCCGCTCCGGGGTCACTCGGCTGCCCTTTTGTCCTCTCGGAACGGAGCAGCCCGAGGGTTTCTGCCCCCCTTCCCCGCTGGGTCACGTCACCCACCGCCACCTCTCTCCCCGCACCCTGCCCCGGCCCTTCAACGCTCCCCCGCACCGACCCTCCGCCGCCACCCCGAGCGGGGCAGCCGGCACCCGCGGCCGCGCTCCGCAGCACGGCACAGCACGGCGGGTCCGCGGCGCCCCCGGCCGCGGCTCCCGGGCACCCCCAGACCTCGCCCGCCGCCCCCGGCCCCCGGGCACCCCCAGATCTCGTCCCCGGCCCCCGGCCCCCGGGCCCCCCCAGACCTCGCCCCCCCCCCCCCCCCCCCCGCCCCTCGGGCAGGGGTCTCCAGGGCCTCAAGTGCCCCCCAACACCCCGCTGGGTCCGGGCTCCCACCCAAGCCCCCGGCACCGCTCCACAGCACCCGCCGGGCGGCGAGAGGACGCGAGGTGGGGCCGGAGCTGCGGGGCGCCGCAGGGGCAGGTTCCCCGGAGCCGGGGCAGGGCAGGAGAAGCGCTGCGCACCCTTCCTCCGGGGGAGCGAGCGCGGGGGCAGCATCCCTCAGCAGACCCCGCCGCTCCTCGGACTTACTTCGGGCGGCAGAAAGCTCTTCTCCCGCAGCTGAGAGGGGCGAGCCGCGGGCGTCCCCGGTGAGCAGCGGCTGCCGCCGCCGCCGCCGCCGCAGCGCGTCCCTTCGCTTCCCCACGGACGGGCTCCCGGCCGCCGCCTCACGCCCCGCTCCGCCCGCGCCCCGTCTCTCTCTCCCGCCGGAGATTCCTCGCCGAGATTTTTATACTGGAGGCAGGGAACCTGATCCGCGCTTTGACTCGGCGCAGCCCGGGCTGCAGCGAGGCGGCGAGAGGAGGGAGGCAGGCGGGCGCCGGGCAGAGGAGCGGCCGCGCTGCCCCCTCGTGTGATGCGGTGGGGGCGCGGCGGGTCACCCGCGGGGCAGCCTCGCCCCCACCGCCGGGGCTGGGGGGGGGCGGGGTGGGGAGGGGGCGGGCCGGGGGTGCGCCGCCGGGGGACGGGGCTCTGCGGGTGCGCCCCCCGGGTCCCGCAGCCGAGGGGGAGCCCGGCGGGGTTGCGCGGCCCCCGCTGCGGCGGGGCTGGCCCGCGGGCCGGGAACGGGCTTTTAAGCACAGGCAACTTCCCCTCCTCTTCCTCACGGCACCCCAGGCTGCTGGCGGGGGGAGCCGAGGGTGAGGGGGCGCTTCACGGTACCCCCCGGCCGGTGCCGGGGCTTCAGCTACCTCTCTTGGCACGCACGTCCGCAGCTGGTGCCGGGTAGCCCCTGGCCGTCGGGGTTCGGGGAGCCCGGGCTGCAGCCCCGCGGACTTCCAGCTGGCCGCTTAGACCACGGCAGCGCTGGGCTGGACGTGCCGCTGGGGAGGGGGGAAAACAAATAAACAAAGAAAAAAAAAACAACAAAAGAACACCCCAACCCAAAACCAGAAAAAACCCCAGCTTTTAATTTCATCTTGGGCTGAAAGTGCCATGAGAACAACTTTTGTCCTGGAATTCCAGCACTTCTGGATGTATATCAAGGGTTTCATTTAGGAGCAGGCTTTTCCAACTTGTTAGGTTCATTACATCCACTGAATAAGAGTGTTCCCCAATCCACAGCTTAATTTAAAACTAAGTGGACGTGTTCCAAACTCCAGGCAATTTCTATGTAATTCCTGATCCCCAGAGCAAGTCTCTGCCTTGAGTTGAAAGACTGGGGCCATTGACTGCTTGGGGCTCAGCTGGGGCTGCAGTTTGCAGCTCCTGCTCCAGGTTTGCATGGAAATCCAGTTCAGATTCTTCTCCTGTTTCCAGAGGAATGAGCTAAAGAAGTAATTTGTCTGGCACCGTACACATTGCATCATCTAACACCTACCATCTGTGACAATGAAAAGCACTGTGCAGCTAGTCCCAGTGTAGGCAATTGCACCCACCTGGACTCTTTCTTAGTAAAGTAAACTACTCCCTTCCATCCACACCTTGGCATCTTCTTTTCATCACACAGTTAAGTGTTTAGTCCTGGCATGGCTGTTCAGGATTTGCACCACTGGCAGATTTAATGACAGTGATGTAATTTAAAACAACAATTTTGATTTGCAGTGCAAAGTGATGGCTTGAGATGGAGAGAATATCCTTTCTAGCAGCTGGACGAGTGGAAATGAGCACTCGATAGTAAACTTGGTCTTCATGTTTCAGAGCATGAAAAGCTGAATGGATCTTTGATAGCTAGCTTGAACCTTCCTGAGGGCTTCTTAATGAAATCCTGGCATCACAGCACTAAGCATCACGAATATCAAAAGACACTTTCCATCAAAACACACCTGGCAGTGGTTGACACTTTAAGCCCTCAGAGTTTCTCCGTACAACCACAATAGCGCGTTTCAGATGGTCAATCATGTCTGAGCAAGGAAGTAGGAAAGAGGACAAAGGCTGATCTGTAAGTTCATCTTGACTGAAACCGAAACAGACTGCACCAAAGTGGGTCAAGAGATCTCTTCCTTTCCTTAAAGAAATCTGACTCTTACCTAAAACTATGAAAATGTAACATTTTCAGCTTTTCAGAAAACAATGGGAACTTTCTGCAGAAAGCAACTGCTTTTCACAAAGATGTGCAAGATGTTAGAAACCTCATCATTCACTAAATTTTGGAAGCCATGTCAACAGACAATCTTTGACCAATTTTACTTACAGCTTTTCTCCATACCTAGTTTTCCATAGCTCAGAAATTAATTTCCTGAAGCTGAGTTTACATGCACATAAACTAGTTTAGTGTGATACAGCTTGAGTTTTGATTCAGAAAGTCCAAACTAAAACTGCAAATGAGGTTAACACAGCTGCTCAGAGGACAGATTATGGTCTGAAGCACCTATAACTAAAAAAGAAAGTATCTCATTTTTTGATTGAAAAAAAGTAAATATATTCTAATGTTAGTATTATTTCTGTTTCAGTGGTACCTTGAGGTATAAGTGAGGTTTCCACTGCAAGAAGCACTGTACAAATACAGCAAAACATTATTTGCTCAAAATTGCCTCCTGTGTTTGATGCTTTTGATATCAGTGGAGTATAACACTTGAATTTCTTGACTGAACCTTTGCTATTGAGATAGAACTCTTTAAGACATAGAAGGAGATGAGACAGTTGGTGAATACAGCAAACTTGGGAGGACCAATGTAACTTCTTTTGCCAAGGAAAAGTCATCAGCTATGTTAATCACAGCCTTAAAGGTGCCTATTGTGCTGGTTCCCAGTGGGAAAGAACAGGACAGCATGGAGAAAAAGGATGGATGGAAGATCAGCTACGACCATTTCCTTGCCACAGGGATATTTTCCTTATTAAAAGAACTGTAAAGCTGGAGAGGCTTATTTCCAGAATTTCTCTACTGTTTTGTCTCTTCTGAGTTTGTTTTCCAGCCAATGCTTTATTTCCTATGTGATCCCTGAAACTACAGGCTAATCTACATTTCTTGAGAGATAGGAAAAATCCATACTGAAAAAAATAGGTTTTGACTATTACTTTTCTAGTCTGAACACACAGCTATCCTAGAAAGGAGAACTTGCTCGACGATTGCTGGTGATACTTGTCTTTAAAATCCTCAACACTTGTATACAGCTGCTGGTTCCACTCTGATCAAAAAACAGAGGTGAGGAATGGACTGGCAGCTGTGGAAGTCCAATTTCTACTTTCATGTATGTTTTTTGCTACCCAAACCAAAAATTGGCAACCTAATGAGAGACAGGGCTGAATTTTCTTTTAAAAAGGGAAAGTGAAGGTTAGTGCTGTAAGAAGTTATAAAAGGACTTCTGATTGATGCCACATGCAAATGCTCTCATAAACAATCCAAAAGTATTAAATCCCTGTTAGAATCCCAACTCAGTTGGTAAATATTCAAGGCAATTTTGGGGAAAGAAGCTCCCAGCATTAGATATGATTTGTGCCAAAATGTAGAAATCCACTCATAATAAATTTCCTCTCAATGAGGTTTTGTTTTTTTCCTTTGAAAAGACCTGAACGCCAAATTTTCCCTTTGAAGTTGCATTGTTCAGTACTTTTAAGTAACCATTCCACAAGCCACCTGAAGGAGACAGTTACTTGGATCTCTTCAGCTTCTAACAGGAATTAGCATATTTTTCCAAAGACACCTGGGAAAAATTTTGGCTCTAAAGCTCGGGCTACGAAGTCAGAGGACAAGGCTTTATGCAGTTTGCTCCCAAGAAGCTCTCCGCTGTTTTCAGTCCTACTGGTGAGTAGGATGCTGTACTTTTCAAAAAGCAACCACCACCCCGTGCGCACCAGTTGAAAGGTCAGTCTGAGCTGAGCTTGCCTTGTTTGTTTCGGGTGATACACTCACTGTAAACACCAGTTTCTTTCTCTGGCCCTCCCTAGCCACCAGCAACAGCAGCTCCAGGAAGATGTAATGTGATTCCAGGAAACTGAAGAAGAGAACTTGACAATAGTTTAAAGATTTTTCCACCTTTTGCTCCATTGTTGTTACTGAGCTATTGAGCTGCCAGACCCTGGCAACTGAGCACCCCGCATCCCCACTCCCGTGCTAAGATCAGATTTCCATTAGTGATACTGAATTATTTAGTGAATGCATCAAAGATTGAAATCAACTGCTTTCTGAGCTGTGTACCTTCTCACTCTGTCTTTCATTTCTAGTCCACACAATGGCAGGCATCTTGTCACAGAGACTATCAATCCTATAATTAGAGTAGAAAAATCCATGGAGTTCAAAAATAATAATTCATACCTCAATCTCTAGTATTAAAGTAGTCCGGTATATAGAAAGATCAGATATATGTGGAAGAAGGCAAACAGAGACCATGAACCCAGAAGAGTTTTTGTTCCCTGCATGTATGCTAAAATCTTAAGATATTTGAAAACAAAGTCAGTGTCCCAGAGCTTGGTCTTAAGCTTCAGTCACCAAATCATGAATACATGTTGTAACTTTACACATTTGACTGATTCTATTTTCTACAAGAGGATTAAAGCTCTTGTGCTCAAAATTATTCATGTGCATACATCTGCATGTTGCAGTTTGAAATCCAAATATAATGCGACACAGCAGGCCTTTCCAGATCCCCAGCATTTAAAAGACTGCTGTTCGTATGTTGGCTGCTATCACAGTTTTCTTCTTTTGTGTTGGCAATCCTGGGAATGGAAGTGCTACGTACCTAGGATTTGAAGTCTATTAAATAAAATAAAAATCTTAGCTATAGTAAAAATAATTGCTGCTTTGAGTACATTATCACTGTTTTTTCCTATATAAGCAAACTTCTTCATTTCACTCTGGTTTTACAGTTTGGGGGGAAGTATGAACCAAAACAAAATGGCATTTTATTTTGAAGGGCTGAGCAACAGCTACCATTTTTGTTCTGTTTTCTGGGGTTTTGTCGATATGTATTTCTGTGTAAAAATCAAAGCAAAATGCATAAACAAAATGTTCCTCCATTGAAACAGAACCAGTAGAATTGACATTTTTATTTGGCTTCAAACTCCTGGCAGAAAATTACTGAACAAATAGAATGCAAGTTTCCTTTTCAATTTCTCTCAGAGTGCGCTTGATTTGCTAGAATTTGGTTTTTTTCTCAAGGCACTATACCCGCATCTCTAACTACTTTATGAAAGAACTGGCTTTAGAAGTAGAGAAGGTAGTAGTATTTATAACCCTACCAAAGCAGTTCTTGATACTTCATTAAGACAATCAGCTAGTCCCAGTCATAGCACTAAATAGCTTTCCCCTAGGCGCTGAAATGAAGTGGTCAATTTTATTCTCAGTGACAAGCCAGCAGTAACAAATCTGAGGCACTAACTACATAGCAGGCAACTGATTGGGAAATGAGAAGCATTCGGATCATTTGCTTGTGAGCTGAATCACAACCATTTTCCAGCTAAAAGTAAAACTATGGTAACCACGTTCTGAAATACATAATCAGTACATTTCATTGTAATGATGCTCATATAATTAAATAAATATTCTCAATATATTCCCTTAAGAATGAATTACTACTGGCGTGGGGAGCAACCATTAGGACACTCTCTGCATCCACAGCATGATGCAGCCAGCACAACGCTGAGCTGAATGGATGAACAAAGAAGAAACTCCACTTATCAAAATGTTCTCTTACCTTTTAAAACAACTTGTTTGTCAATTTGTAAAGGGTACACCTGTGTAATTATAATGATGCTAAACTTCACATTTAAAAGCAAATATAAGTGGTTTTGACAAGTTTTCCTTATGTGCAATCAAACGATGAGATCTTCACCTTCAGTGCAAGTGCAGAGCAGACAGCTGAATCCTTGATTACAAATTTTAGTGAAATCACAGCAATAAAAGAAACACTGAGAATATAATGTTGACAAGTAATTATCAAACATGTTCAGAAATACCATTTCCAAGATTTTGTTATAGCTGGCTCTTTCAAGCCTTCAGTGGCTTAGCCTCAGTCCATAGCTGAGCTCATCAGCTCAATATTTCAACAGGTACAGTACAAGCTTGCATACCCTAATGGGGAGGGGGGGATTCTTCACTTTAGCTAGTAGAACTTGCTGTAGTAATGTCAAGCCTGCATTAAGACTGAAAGTTGCTGAAGTAACAGCAACTCATCCATAAAGTAGGACATAATAAAATTCAGGCCCTAAAAATGATCACTCCCAAGAATGATAGGGTTGCAAAGTTCTTCAGATGGCAGCTTGAATGTATTTTCACAAAAAGAATAAAATAAAAAGTGAAATTGTATTAAGTAGCACCTTTTCCCTGCTACCATTTTTAGAAATAACTATGGCAAATGGGAAATTTAGGGGATATATAATGTATAGACATATACGCACACACAATAAGAGACCAACATAAAGGTCTGTTGTTAGAAACACAGGAACTGGAGGACAGCTATAAGCTGCGCATGTGCGATGCCTCATTAGTTAATGTAATGGCCATGCTTTTTGCCCCATAAGAACAAAATTAGGTACATCTGTTCTTAACTTGCTAGCCATTTCTTGCTTGAGATTTGAGCCAGTTGCATGGCCCTCATAAAGCACAAAACATCTTTAACGGAAACTCCTGTGGGATGCTGTTGGCTTCAGCACCAGCCTGATCTAGGTTTTCACGCTCAGGAGTTTAACAAAACATGGCATCATCATTCACAGACCTAAACCTGGGCTGGTTGTTATTAAAAAAAAAAAAAGAACATGTTAAAACCCTTTAAGATCCACATTAAAGATTTCATGCTGATGTTGAAGTATGGGGACTACTATGGGCTATGCTAGCACTTCTTGCTAAATGATCTGAGTTTTTCCCCAAAGACCTGGTTCCCAGCATTATGTGATTGCATTAGACATGCAGTTTTCAATAGCAAAAAGTGAAAAAGCAAACAATGAGGAGAAAGTGCTGACTCTTCCACTCCCATTTTCTTATGGGAAAAATTCAGAATATAAATGTTAAAACACTGTTAAAAAAATCCAAAGTTAATAAAAACATTCAGAATATGTTTTAAACTCTATAACATAAGCTTATATATTAGAATATATGACACATATAAATGTTTAAAATTTGAAGCCTGTCTCATGAGGTCTTTTTTTTTCACATTTTTTACTCTTGGAACTGTCCATATAGTGAGAAAGACTTAAGAAAATAACCATACTTATATTACATTCTGTTTTCTTTTTTCACCTCCTCCAGTGCGTTCTTCACTTCAGCAGTTCCATCTGCACATCGGGAATTTGAAGGGGGTAGAACACAGGGGAAGGTATCTTCCCATGCAGAATAAATTCTGACATCACCTAAACAATTCTAATTTTAGGTTCATTTTGACGAAACCACTATATCTATTGCTCATAATCCTTTTGTCTTTACAATTCATTTTTAGAGTAAAACTATGGAGATTTTAGAAGGAAGTGGATCTGATCAAATATATTTTGTTCTACTTTGAGGAGCAGGAACAAACAGGGTTACTGTACAATCTAGAGCTCTTTTGGTCCTTGGGCTTATTATTTCTACTGAGAAATGAATAGGAACCAGGGTCTCAACCTCTGTCTTCCGAGATCCATGAGGAACTTTATGCCTTTTGAAGATCCCGTGATCTTCTAGTATTATATATGCAATGTTTAAAACAAAGGAACAGAATCTTAGCTAAGGTCTGTAGTACCTTTTGTCCTAATATTAGTATTAATGCTAATTAGTGTACACCATTATTGATGAAATTTATCAATGGGTTTGCAGAACCTAGGAGGATAGATGAACTTGTACTTCAGTACCAATATTCTCGTTTTTTCAGTTTGCTTTTCAACACTACAAGAGATGGTATATGCTCCCACTTTAGGCCCTTCAGAATTGGTTTTGCCTCCCCCACTATTCCTTTTCTAATTATTAGGGCTAAACACTAAAGTATTGCAAAACAGACCTTTCCAAACAGTTAGGTTGAGCTCCATCTCCCTCTCTGCATCTCCACCCTCTTTAGCATCCTTCCCACCCTCCTTAAATAACCTGCATCCTTCTCTTTGTCTAAATGATGCTAATATAAGATCCTATTAGGACAGCATAAATAATGCATATGTAGAAATTGCACCATTGCCAAGGAGTTGAAAGCAGCCACAAGATTTGAGTTAGGAACTAATGTTAACTGCCTAAAGGCAATATGATATTTAATGAAATTTTCGCAGTATTTAACAAAATGCTCATGTTCCTGGTATAATTTTCCTATTTGTTTCCTCCATTGCACTTTTTCAGGAGGTAGAAAACATGAATCTTTAACAAGGATTTTGTATGAATCTATAACCCTTCATCACTGTTGTTGTCTGAACTGTTTATTTAGTGAGTTTTAGATTTTGATTAACAACTTTTTCTTTCCTCTTTTTTTTTTTTTTTTTTGGTGTGTGTGTGACATCTGTTTTGTTTCAGCTCTCTGGGACAGGAAATGAAGAGTGCTTTCATAGCTGGATTGCCTGTCTTTACTCTAATGTCTACAGGTACCATTCATTTTCCTGCTGAAGTATTGTTTTGGAATGTTGTAAAATGATATTCCCTTTATGTCTCAAATTATTCCTACAGTGTTGGTCAAAAAACTGAGAAACACCTTATTTTGAAGTGTAGTCATAGGACCAGGTCACAAGTGTAATTCAATGCTCTTTACACAGTGTTTTTCGCCTAGTTGTTCTGATGATGAAAGAAGTGCTGGGAATTTATGAACATTTTTAGCAAGTGTGTTTTTTGTGGTTTGTTTTTTTTTATTATTCATGAAATTGAAAAGTGAAGACGGGAGAAGTCCCTGCAAACTGATACACTACCTGATCTGGCCAGGAAAAAATCATCCTTCATGGAGTCTTGTTTTATTAACAGGATAATATTTTTATTCAATCCTATATGAATGCTCACAGCTGGATTTTCCCCCACAGCCTAATACTCAGATTCATTCTATAAGGAATGCTCAGATCATACTGTAGGCAGCCATGCGTTCAAACTCTCCTCACTGTGGTGCCTATTCTCACCTGTGATTTTCCCAAGTAACATTAGCAGCCAGCTGCATGAGTGAGTCAGAAAAATGACCTAGCACTTTGCTAGATGAATTGTTCTAGGAAGGGGATTTAAGGCAAATTTTGCTGGGTTTACTGTTACTAAAGAAAAAAAAACCCACAACCCAACAGGTGAATTCATTGGAATTTACACCTTCTCAAGCTGTGATAACAATGTGTTTGGAAAACTTCAAGATCACAGATACTCAGATTCACTGAACGTCAAAGCTATTGCTCAAGATGTCACAAAATCATTATTGATTCGAACACTTCTCTGATTATAATTTTCCAAAATTCAAATCTCACCCACTAAAAATATTTAACAGAACTTGAGAAAGGCCAGCAATACCTTTTCAACATTCAGGTGCTTTGTTATTTGGGATGCTTGAGAAGAGGAAGAGCATTGAATCTGGAACCACTTCAGAATACAGGGCACTGTTAAACTCCGAGTGTCTAAAAAATGAAGACAAATTAAAGAAAATGGAAAGTGATTTCCTGTTCCCTGTGTGCAGAATTATTTGACCAACATTGTGAAAACTCTAACGTTCATAACTGTAAAAGTCATTAACCAAATATCCTCCAGCTTGGAGAGGTCTTGTTTCCTACATCTCATCAATACTGAAGACGTAGGACAAGACTGAACTGCTGGTTTTGACCACCATTCTTATACTAAATTTTGCCTTATGACCTCTGAAAAGCATTTGCTTAATTAACATATGAAACAGATTAAATTAGTTACTTCTGCTCACAGTTTGTGAAGAGCAGGTTTTTGTGGTGTGGGTTTTTTTTACTCAATACTTCAGAGTGACAGCTAAGAATTGGCATATTTATTACAAGAAGACAAGTTTGAAAGGTTGAGGCAAACAAAACAAGCTTAGAACAGTAGCTCTGCCTTAAGTGTAATTGCTGAATACTGGTGGTAGAACTGTTAAATCCAGAATTTACTACTTTCTTTTTTTTTTTTTTTTTAATTAGTAAGTGAAATGCTGAGTCTAAATTCAAGCCTGTGGATGCTAGCTTGCCTGTGTGCATGTGTAGGACACAAACTGGACACCCTCTGCCACCAGAATTTCAGCCCACGCATTATGCCAACTCTCATCCCACGACTAACAGCAGTAGCACAGCTTGTTCTTCTGTCTTGTGGCTGTACCAGGCCTCATTAAACTCCTTTATTTTATGGTTATGCAAGAAAATTATAACAAGAAAATAGTTGAAAGATGGTGGTGGTTGAGGCCTGAGTCAGATTGCTGAACTGTATCTACAGCATGGCACCTGCATAGGAACATACACCTCATACCCTTGTGGTAGGAAGATAAGGAATTACTTATCTGCTTGTCTGGAAACTGCATTTGTTTCTTTGAGTCAAACACACTGCTTCTTCATGGCCACATTTAGGTAAGTGTGAATACAGCTGTATCCTGAAGCAGATCATTTTTTAACTGTTTCACTTAGTTCACACTGAGATAAAACCATTTTGTTGTTGTTGTTGGCCAGTACGCTGTTATTTGAACTTGTGGGGTAAGCAACTCTGTCTTATTCTATGGACTAACAAAGGACACAAGCCCTAGACCAGGGTCTGTAGTGCTTTTCAAAACTATGCTCGCCTTAAAAGGGACAGTAGAAAAACAAAACAAAAGACAAACCATTGCTGTAACTATTGTTTTAGGGGCTCAGAATCAAACTTTTGCTTGGTGTCGATGTGTATCAATGGAAAGAATGTGGCAGGGCTGCAGACTGTCCCCTCTTTCTCCTCCCAGTTTCCGTTTAAAGGCCCAACACATTTGAGAAGAATAAATCTGTTTCCTATTTTCTGCACAATAGGGATGCAACTTTTAGCTTCAGGAGACAAAAAACCCCAACAACTCAAAGAGAAGTGCATAAGTTCACGAAACAACCCTCAGAACAAGAAAGACTACAGAAACTAGGAAATTCAATAGGAGAGACACAGCACAATACAGTTCACCAGATGCAAGGTTGACGTAGTGGGAGCCAGGGGACTTGCAGATCTGTTCTTTTTTCTAACAGTTATATCCTGGGTGCCTTTGAGTAAGTGAAAGAAACCTCTCTTTAGCTGGCTGTGGTGCGTCCAGTCCCTGATTCTGCAGGTCACACACATTTTGTGTTGCCTCAGATTACCAAAGTGGGGGCAGTAACGGTCCATTTGTCTATTCATGCTTCCAGTTCCTTACAGCAAGTAATTTTTCCTTTCTATTTTTATATAAACACAAGGAAAACCTTAATACAACCTAAATAATGATCCTAAACACAAAGGTCTGTCCCTGAGCCTGGCTTGAGTGTGAGGCTAGACCAGATGTCCCCACCAACCTAAATTAGCCTATGTTTATATTTCACAGCCATAGAAATTCTCTGTGTGTTTTAATAAGTGGATAGGTTTGTCATGAAAGTCTGCACATTGCCAAACTGAAGCTTTGGGATCCAGACAGCTTTTTACAGTTCCCAAAGCCTTTTTATGGGAGGTTACTCGTGGTGACTCCCACATCCATCTTGGGTTCAGCAGACTCCTAGGTCTGTGTATAGTCGGTGAGCCATAACCCATCTCTCACGTTAAAGAGGAGGTGCAAGTAAGCCTATTTCTGATGTGAGGTATCTAGGAACAGCAAAGACAATTTATGAACGCAATCAATCACTCAGTGAGAGCTAACCCCTTCCTTCCCTCCCCAGATGATTGTGGGTAGAGTAACTAGAGATTCTTTGACTTGGAAAGGCTTTGAGCAAGTCTCCCAGTGGCAGCAGCCCTGGAAACCTTGAGCAAAAAACTTACCCCCTGCAATTAAGGAGCTCTGCTGTGCTTAGCAGAAGAGGATGTTGCATGCATTGCCTGTGAGCAAACAGCCACCAGAGGATATACTGAACTTGTAGCATCCATCTTCTTTCCCCATGAAACAATCTATCAAGTGTTGACTAAATGCTGTGGCTGCAGAACTTAGGTGAGCTTTCTTTCCACAAGAGCAGAAAAAACACCTCTTGCTGTGTGTCCAAGAGAAGCTCGTAGTCATCTGCTTTTGTTTGCTTGCTTTGTTCTGTGATCTAGTGAGGACACATAGCAAAGAGCTGCAAAAAGTTCTCATATTGGTTAGGAAAGAAGTGAAGCAGCAACAGGGAAGTTCAATATATCTAGGTAAGATAAAAGTGCACATCTGAGACAACTGCAACTAAGCATCTCAGTCCGGAAGCAGAAAGTTCATTTCCGACATGAAAAAGCTTCATCACTCTAAGACAAAGGTAGCAAGAAAGAATCTAAAGCAAGAAAACTACCTCTGGCCAATCACAATGATATTTCCGAATTATTCACCATTCCCAAGTCCTTGGATCCAAGGCCTTCATAGAATTATAGAATCATTTAGGCTGGAAAAGACCCTTAAGATCATAGAGTCCAACCATAAACTTAACACTGCCAAGTCCATCACTTGTTGTTCCTAAGTACCACATCTACACATATTTTAAATATCCCCAGGGATGGTGACTCAGCCACTCCCTGGGCAGCCTGTTCCCACCTTTTCAGAGAAGAAATTTTCCCTAATATCCAATCTAAACCTTTCTGGTGCAACTTGATGCTGTTTCCTCTTGTCCTGTCACTTGTTACTTGGAAAAAGAAACTGACACCCACCTTGCTACAACCTCCTTCCAGGCAGCTGTAGAGAGTGATAAGGGCTCCCCTCAGCCTCCTCTTCTCCAGACTAAACCCCAGTTCCCTCAGCTTCTCATAAGACTTACGCTCTAGACCCTTCCCCTTACACGTACATATAGTAATTTCTACAGTTGTCTTTCTTGAAGGGATGACTGAGTTGAGACACTGAAAAAGGTTGTAATTTAGAAGGATCTGTGAATTTATATTCCGCAAAGATGAACATCAGTGTTTGCTAATAAAATAAAAAAGGATAATCCAGATAGTGGTTTTGGGTTTTCAAAAGCAGAATACAGAAAATTATAGATTTTTTTAAAAAAAAAAAATCTTAAACATGAGAATGTTGGAGAGTATTAATATTCTAAATCAAACAGTGCCCCATAATCCTAATCAGCCCTTATTCTCTTTTCCCCACATACGAACACAGATGCTTAACTTCTGGCTACAGATCTGATCTTCATTGAAGGGTAAAAAAAAGTCCTAAATGATCTGCAGAGTACTGCAGTACTAAACTAGGTCTCCCAGGAGGAGGTCATTTTTTAGAGATGGGCACTATAAGTACAATTCAGCTTGACTGGAAATCCAGTGTGAGAATTCCAGGGTGACTTGTTGGGAGTCATGCACTCAAGCAGCTACAGATGTACTGCTCACATGGTTTTGTATTCAGGGAAACTTCAATCTACAAGCTGTCCGTTCGTTTACCATAATATTAAGTCTCGTCATGTCTGTGAATATATACCAGATTTCAGGTCCTCACTGTGACATTAGGTGGCATATCACTGAAAATTAAAATGGAAAACCTTAAGTGACTGGAAAGACTATGGAGAACTCTTAATAGCTGTGTTGAACTGAGAAACTGTTAGTTATCCGGTGGCCCCTTATTCTGCAATCACTTAATTCAACTGCACACAACTGATTATGACTGTCCTTCTATCACGCATTTGGTAAAGGCAGAAGAGAGATACAAGGAAAAATAGTGAACAGCCAGAATAATGACCTTTCATATTTATATGGAGCCTTGCAACCCGATATTACTTACTTCAGGGATGATAATGAGACTCATTAGCAAAACTGCTCCTGGAACTAAAAATATATTCATAAATGGAGTGAGAAAGGCCAGGGCATGTTTGAATATCATCAGTTCTGTCAGCAAAGAAATTTATGTGATACATGCGTGCATCTACAGAAGCAGGCAGGTAATCACCCCTTATTTCTAGCAAACACAGCCCTCAGCCTGCTAGCTAATTATGTCAGCAACAAAACCCCCAAATTCTAGGCATGAAACACTAGTCTGAATCATATAACAGCATTGTTTGATCCACGGTAGTTCAGGCTGAATGGGGCTTCAGGATCTAAAACACCATTCAGAGCTACCTTTTTAATCTTACTATTTCATTTTTAAATCTATTCTTCATTCTCCTATCACCCTTAAAAAACCCAACCAAACAACAACAACAAACCTTCCAACTACTATGTGTTCTCCACTTTTTGTCCAGCGTAACGGAACATTCACCTGAGCTGACCTACACCCACCCCTTGGTGAGAAGCCTCCTGCTTTCCTCTAACTTCTGCAGGATGCTGGATCCAAAAGCTGAAACTTCTCAAATGAGAGTGAATTACCCTGTGCTGCTGTTTCTGGCCAAGCCATTAGGTGCTTTGGTGGCAAATGTTGAACAAATGAATCTGCAGTCAAAAGTTCTGATGGTCAGTGCTACTGATTTTTGTTAGCTGCCTAATTAGATAGCACAAACTGATTGAATAATAGCAAATTGGTTACTCTCTACAACTACCTGAAAGGAGATTGTAGGTAGGTGGGGATAGGTCTCTTCTCCAAAGTAGCGACAGAACAAGAAGAAATGGCCTCAAGTTGTGCCATGGGAGGGTTAGATTGGATATTAGGAAAAAATCCTCACTGAAAGGGTGTTGAAGCATTGGAACAGGCTGCCCAGGGAGGTGGTGGAATCACCACCCCTGGAGGCATTTAAAAAAGTTGTAGATGCAGCGTTTATCAACATGGTTTAGTGATGGGCTTGGCAGTCCTGGGTTAATGGTTGGACTTAATGACCTCAAAGATCTTTTCCAACCTAAATGGTTTTGTGATTCTATGTTAACCAGGCAGTGCTTCACCTGGCTTCCTATCATGCTACAGATTATCCTCCTGACTTTAACTCCCAGTGGGTAACTCTGATTTCATACCCATCTTGACACAAAATCTTTATTTTCTGGGTCTTGAGATTCACAGCTCGCCTTCCTACCTGCAGGATTTCTTGCCTTACTGAATGAGAGCAGCAGGATCCATGCAGTTGACACATCCGTACTTCAACTCCACATTCACATAGAAACAGTTCCTAACAAACACAGACACACACACTCACACATCCCTAGTGCCACTTAAGATTATGGACAGAAAGGGAAGAAGAGAGGGAGCAGCTCTGAAGGTTTCCTTGTCCTGTGGCATGCCTGCTCTGGACTAATACGGCTGCAAATAAAATACTGATGTATCATTATCAAGCCTTGAATGTGAAAATAAAAGACCAAACACCTTGAAATTATGGGACCGCTTCCAATATTTATCTATTTTTAAACTTAACAACCTTGGCAACATGTCTTACAAGCATCACTACCTAGTTTAAAAGATCCCTTGTGAGAAAGAACCACATTTTAACTGCAGGGAAATACTGAAGTCACCTGGCTGCAGTGAAACTGCAGGGGGGTTGGAGTTTTTTTCAAAGCAAATGATTCCTGTCACGATCTTTTTTTTTTTTTTCCTCCCAAGCATAGATCTTTTTTTTCATTGTAGTTACATTCCTACTATGAAAGGCTTAGCTTTTTAAAGAAACAGTTAAAAGTTACTAAATTTCATATGTAAAGAAATGTTGCATGAGAAAAGGAATGCCCCGCTTAAGAGAATGCATTAGCCTATGGAGAAAGATATTTATATGTATGCATGTGTGTGTATATATATGAATTTCACCAGCTTTATGAAAGGGTTTTGTAGGGTAAGTTGGCTACAAATCAGCCCTGAAGCAGCCAGCATAGCTGAAATGCTGAAGCACAAGGGCAAATTATAATGAATGAGCAAAGCAGTAATTGGACTCTCTTCAGATCTACATACACGTGCAAGGCCACATACATTAAAGAGTTTGGGGTGCAAAACTGGTAGGATCTAAAGGTATACTCTTTTTAAAAAAAAAAAAAAAAACAACAACAACAACAACAACAAACCAAAAAAACCCAACAAACCAACAACCAGACAAACACCAAGAAGTTCTGCCTGCAGGTGGTGGAACACCTCCAGATGTTGCTCTGAGGGCAGCTCTGAGCACATCAAAAAGCATCTCCTCTCCACAGTCATTCCCAGAAAGCAGCTGGCAGCCATTTAGTGCAGCTCGTTACTGCAAAGGACCCCAGAGGAGTTAGTGCTTTGTACCACAGTGCTTATGAACGTCAGAACTGTGCTTGGCAGTGCTTTCTCGCTGTGCAGAAAGGCCCAGTGTAACTCACGACTACGTTACAACCTGCACAAGACTACGTTACAGCCTGCACAAGCAAAATAGTTAGTCTTTTTAGCACTATTATTATTAATAACAATATTCTTAGGCTGTCTGAGACAGCAGGAAAGGGGGCTTAAGATATCCTTTAAAGGAGACAAGGACACAGCTGGCTACTGGCAGCGGCGGTGAGGATCAAAGGGCTTGGAGCGGAGGGGGGAGGCAGAACCGTGTGTGAGGGAGGTGGGTTTGTGGCAGGCACTACCGCAGAGAGACAGGGCAAAGGAAACATCACCAAATTATTCAAAACTACAATTTCAGGATGGGAAAGCAGAGGCAAGAGAACTGTTAGGAAATACCGACTTGCATAGGAGAGAGGCCACAAAAACTTTGTGTCAGAAATGGCACAGAAGCTCCTGAATGGAGGGAGCAGAGAGGGCAGCTGCTGAAGGCAAGAAAGCAAGCGATGGCCATGACAGAAATTTCTTCAATCACACACAGCTGGGCAGAAACACACAGAGCCATTATATGCTTGTGGGTTAGTCTAAAACAGTGCTAAACTGAGAACCTAAGATAATTGGAGGGTGATTAAATGTGCTAGGGAAATGCTCCTGAGATGCATAGCAAAGAGCCTGAGGTGACCTATATGCTTGCATTACAGTCCTGCTAATCTCTGCTGGATCTCTCCTGCACACACTGGGTGCTGTGCTGACAATCTGAGCTTACTGAGGGACTGAGAAGATTTCCCTGGAAACATTAAGGGTATCATTAACCCTTTTTGTTACTATGAGCTTGGAGTTGGCTTATCCAGAGGCTTAAAACTCCCTTTCCATCCCTCCCCTGTACTGCCACTCACACACAGAATTTTGAACCCTTGCATCCCTTTCCTCCACTCCCTCTAACCCTTCACAGCTTTGAGTCACACCAGTCTTCACTCTGCCAGAGAAGCAACCCAGCTCCACCAGCGAATAACACAAAGAAACTCAGCCCAGCCAAGGCATGCTGTTCTTCACTTTTATTCTGTACATTTCCACACAAGTCACAATACAGAAAAAGTGTCCAAAAGGAACAGTAATCAGCTCTTTCACGGTATACAGATTTCCTTCTTCCCTCAGTTTAAAATCTCCTTGTTTAGCAACACAGTGATCAAGATACTTTGTATAAATAGGAAATGCAAGAAAATCAGGGAAGAAAATACTTTCTCACTTTGTTACAAAAAATCCCTCCCCTTTCCCATATCCCCCTCTCACTGCTGATTACCTGGACTCTGATCCTCTGTTAAACATATAGCTTCATTTCATGGGTGCTGCTGCATGCCTTGGATTCCTTTTGCCAGCTGGCAGCCTCATGATGCACAGCTCTGGGGCATTATGCATGGGGTCAGGCAGCATAAAAGAGCCCTTTGTGATGTTATTACAACTCCTGGAACAGATGTGGGTTCAGATAATAGGATATGTACAAATACTGGAACTCTGGATGCCCATGAAATGCTGGCTGAATATGCGCATTTGTTATTTGGTTTTACTGCTCTATTCAGAGAACTACGTACATTATGGAGTGGTCCAGATTCTGTCCTCTGTCACATCTTGGTTCACCTGGAGTGAATTCAGTGCAGAGGAGATCAGGATCTGTTCTTTATCCTTCCTCCATCATCTCCAGGAAGCAGCAAGCGAATATCCACTATATAGCCTGACGGAAACTCAACCTTTCCATCAGGAGCCTGTTCATCACATCACCATCCCACATGATGACAACTTCTTAGCCTTCTTCCTTTTTTGCAGGAGACACCTCCAATTTCCTAACTCTTAGCTAACTGTTGTCCTTGTTATTTATCAATTTTAATGTCTCATTTGCCAAGTGGCCAGAGGAGATACTAGTGTGAAGGCCAGAGGGTTTGCTTCCTCAGATATTTGGCTTCATTCCCCAGAAACCTTTAGCATCAACAAGTTCAAGTGGTGATTTCTGGGCTGCTGGAAAAGATACTGTGATACCTCAATGATAGGATAGAGGTGACAGAAAGAGGTATTTCTGAGATGGGCTCTCCCAAATGAAACACTCTGTGCTCAATGAACTCAGTATGATGGAATACAACTGCTCTAAAATTCAGCAAATACTATTCTCTGGAGGGAGGCCAACAACCCGAATGCTTTCATTGACTGGAAATACCACCTGAGTTACAATTTTTAATGCAAGATAGCTCAAACGTGGTAATCAAGCATGAGAAGTGCAAACTAGCTCACATTAGAAACTTGTCATCCTCAGCACTCTTTATTATCTCAATTTAAGCCATCTAAACTAAAAAGCATGGGACAGGGCTACTCCCACCATCCTTCAAAAAATAGTTCCAAAAGAAGCAGGATACTATATGGGAGCAACGTTACAAGGCATGAAAGAAAACTCATAAATAGTTAATATACAGCAGGTTTTGACCTCACAACACAAAGCGCCTTACTCTGTAGGTATGGGGAGGTGATATTATCCCCATTTTACAGATAAGGCCACTGAGGCAAAGGAATTTAAAATTACTTATCCAATCTGACTGAACGACAGTGGCAGAAATAAAACTTCAACCCTTGATTTGCTACCTTCTGCTCTCTCCCTTTGGCCACAGCACCTCCAGAGAGACATGCTGATGAATTATAACACACAGCAAGTGTTTTCCCTGTTCTCTGACACAACAATGTGACACACAGTTAGACTTGCAAACTGTCATAAGACAGAAATATATTATTAAATAGTGATCATTTTTTTGCATAACCTTTAAGATTTGCAATAAAACAACAGGTCAGTTCTTGCTCAGAGTAAATCCTCACTGAGCCAGCAGTGACAGTCTCACAGACCAGGTTCAGTCCTTACACACATCGCATTTTCATTAGCACACACTTGCAGCTTGATGAGTGTTTGTGTCCATAGGAAAATGATGTTTCCCCACAACGCATCTTGGTTTTTTCCCAATACAAGGCTGCAAGGCCATAGCTGTTCTAAAAGCTGTGCAGAAGCAAAGTAACAGTAGCACAAAGCAGGCCTGGAGCATTTGTAGCAAAATGTTCTGCTGGCTGACTCGGAGAGGACACTGAAACCTCCACAGATGGCCAGAAGGTTTGTGTGGGCGACACAGAACACCAGTCTTCAGCTGTATCATTGGCTAGACTTTCCACAATCTTTCAAAAGCTTCCTGCTTCCAAAAAGCTGGCACAGGGTTTACAGCACAAAATAATAAAGGCAGAAGAAAAATAACCTTTATTTCCCACTGTGAGAGCACGTTTCACCTTGTGGAGAGTTCTACAGAGAAAGGCTGGCAGTCATATTCCATATTGCCCTCCCCAATGCACTGCACCCTGATGGGCCAGCAGCCAAGGCTGGCAGCTCCCAAGCCCATTTGGAAAGGGATTTTAACCCTTGATTACTTTATTTTCAAATAGAGTTCCAGGACACAGAGCATATGCAACCCATGGTGTGAGGGCAGCTCGAGGGCACCCGTTACAAAGGGCAGTCCCACACCAGCTGCTCTGAGTGGAAACAGGCAGGAATCCCCATCCCGGGGCTGCCCCTGCCCCAGCACCAGGAAGAGAAAGCAAAAAGAGTTTGGAAGAGCCCTTATGAAAGGCAGGCAGCTCCTACAGGCTTACTGGTATCCGTAAGTATTTTACACTCCACCTGGCACACGGAGGGGTGTCTGGAATAGGTAGCCTCCGAAGAGTTGTTACGTTTTCCAGTAAGGTGATGGATGGATCTTTCTGCACATAAGGCATCCCCCCTTTCCCTCTCCCCCGATCTGTGAGGAGCAGCAATAAGCTGGAGAGAGACAAAGCTCCCAAGAGCTGCTTAGTGCTTTGAAGGCTCAGCCACTTATTTTCTTTTCTCCCAAAGCTGTTGCATGATCAAAGGAGGCAGATGGAGGAGAATCACTCTGTAGTGACATGTAAATGGAACAAAAAACCTGATAAGCCTCTGCTATCTCCCTGTGATTTTTCTGAGATACATGCTGAGCAGAAAACCGTACAGTAGCAGGGCCAGCCATTTCACACGAGACACCAGCACACTTGCTCACCAGTTGGAAGCAGCTGCCACATCTTGCAAGCACATCATGGAGCAACACAATCACATTTTCCCAGGCAAAGAATATTTAACAGGAAAATCACAAAGGGAAGGAACATGGGAGTAGACCCCCCCCAATTTTTTTTTTCCTATTGATATTAAAATTAAGTCTGAAAAGGTTGAAATCAATCCCACAGGTGTGAAATGCCCAAGTCCATCATGTTTCCCATCTGCTTAAGCATGGGATTTTACAGCCACCCTCAGAAGTGACTTTAGTGCTGCACATCCAACTAATTCCTAGTACAGCAGAATTTCAATATTCCCTACCCATAGCTAGGCACGGTCAGAGGAGATCCAGCCATCTGTGACTGGCCAAGCAGAAGTGTCCCAGAGGCAAGCACATGAACAAGATTTTGACCTTTACAGTCAAAAATGAAGGTAGCATGAGCTAAGGAAAGAAGAGGTGATCAAAGAATAAAGACTTCAGTAATGAAGGTTTGAAAAGGACAGAGGAAAAAAAAAAAGTGGAAGGAAAAGCAAAGAGCACTAAAAGTTATTTAAGATCAAATTTAAATAAAACTATGTTCTATTTCCTTCCTGTTATCAGCTGCCAGCAAGCTCACTTTTTTCTTAGCTTTGACATGAACGTACGTCTCCCATTTACCATGGAGATAAGGACAGTATTTACTATAGTAGCAAGACCACAGGAGGAGACAACTTGCAACTGCACATATCTCCTATTAAGACAGGCACATCAACAACAGTTTTCCCATTCTCATCAAGAAAAAAAACACTGGCCCTGGGAAAAAAAGGGCTGAAGTGGGGAACAGGAGAAGAAAAACAGCTATTTCACTTTGTGCCCCATAGCCATAATTTCTTTTGATGTGGCATTGTTCCCATTCATTGAAAGGAAAACTACCAGCATGGATACAAAGCAGGGAGAAGTGTCATTGCACAACTTGGGGCTCAGGTCCCACATTGTGAAGCCTCAAGATGTGCAAATAGAAGGATGTGCCCCACCAGCCTGTGCAGTGTGATCCCTGTGGGGGCAGGATTGGAATACCCCCTGCAGCTAAATGTCTTAAATATTGGGAGCAGCAAGCTTGGAGAAGAAATCCACCCATTTCACTTTATTAAACGTAGATACACCTAATTATCTTACATAATTACACATTACAGTGATATTCAACAGCTAGCATTGCAACTCTCTACCCAGAAAATAGCAATGCTTATGGAAACCATTCCATAGGGTCCCCATTCCCAGGGGCCAGCTTACCTTTGCTTTTCTAATTTTGCCTTCTTTCATTTTTTGTATGAATGTCTCACAGGAAAAAAAGCCCTAGAAAAGTGGGACTATCTATTAAAGCCTAATCAGCCAAGTAGAAATCACTCATGTCTGCTGTATCAGGCTCAAGAGCTTCTTGAGCTTCTTCTCCACACCTACAAGCTTAACTGGTTCTTAGACAGGAGCTGAATTCCTGAATACATGTAGGAACAGGGACAGCCTTCTTCCTCGGTCTTCTTCCTCTGCTTGGCCGTAAGCTAAGGAAAAAGTATTAACTGGAGATCATTATGGCAGGTGGAACTGAAAGACCATTTTTCTCATTAAAATAAAGTGTAGCACTAAGAAATGAATTGCTACTGTGGTTCATGCATTAGTAGCTAGATAATTGCTGCAGCACTTGTCATATTGGAGCACTGGATTGCCACCACGCACACTTCACTGAGTAGTAGGTTACACATCAAGCAGCCTCCTAGACAGGGACTAATTGAAGAGCCAGGTGTTACACTTTGCTAGCAAAAGAAGGCTGGCTCTAAATGAAGCAATTACATATGTAGCACTATATTGCTAAAAGTAGTGCTTATTTCTTGCATGTCAAAATGCTACAGCTTTTATGCACTTTGTATATGAATGCTGGAGCTGTTAAGATACTGGTGAACTCTGAAATAGCATTCCCAGATCAGGGTTCTGTTTCTAGTGTGGATGAGCATAACATAATAGAAAGAAATTTCTGAAGTTAGTCTTCCGTTTTCTTGGATATTCACCTTCTTGTATGTGCCTGTCAAGAGAATCACTGCCTTCTTAGATTCCCAAAAATCTCTTCCTTGTAAAGGATCCAAGACCACAATCTGGCTGTTTTTAGAGGGTTAAGCATCAAATTATTTCCTGAATTATAGATGTATTTATGTTGAAACAAATGTTTTTGTTGCAAGGCATCCCCTGCTTAAACTTCAGCAGTCATCACGTGCTATGTCAGAATGAGAGGTTTTTAAAACAAGCTGCCTGTCTTCCCAACTTCCTGGGTAACTAGATACATGTGCGCTGCATAAGATCGCTTGTCTTTTCTTTATTTTTCTTTAAAAAAAAAACAAAAACAAAAACAAAAAACCAAAAAAAACCCCACAACCAGCAGTCTGAGAAACAAGAAATTGCAGCTGAGACTGGAATGTGGCACCTTATAAATACGGCAGGAGACAAGATGCACTCTGAGGGCTGAATACAGTAAGGTTATTCAGCTCTAAGCCTGCCTAATCACTGAAGTCAAATGTAATGAATTTACTGGTGTGATCAAGGCCTGAGGGAGGGAATTTTCCCCTTTTGCAGGAACAGCACCATATGTGGGCCAGGAAATCCCTTGGCCAAGGTGTGTGTGCGTGTTGCCCCAGTGCACATATACAGGGGACGAGAGAAGGCCACTCTCCGCGGGCACCACATGGGCAGCAGTGCTGGAAACATGCCGGGGAGGGAGAGGGAGGCCCCTGAGCCCTGGTGCCTGCAGGGGATCTCAGGTAGGCAGCCCAGTCAAGCATGGCGCCATGGCACAGCTTGGAGCACACTTAGCCATGGTCACTGCTCTGACTGTTGGGTAGTCCTTCCCTCCCCAGCCAGCTTTTACATAGAATTAGAAGTGAGAAACTGCTGAAGTACTTGGCCTGCTTTTCAGCAGCCCAAGCCAAGTGCAGAGCTGTCGCAGCCTGTCCGTACTGGTAACTCCTCAGCAAAAGCCAAGACACCCTGACTCCTCTAGATGTTCTGTTCACCCCAAGAGCTGCATGCAGGGCTGGGGTACAGCTCCTCTTGAGGCATCTCCATATTGCAGCCATGAGCTGCATCCTGCCCTTCTAAAGGGAGTTAAAGCACTGAAGCTTGAGACACATCCTCCACATAACATCCTGCTCTTCATCAGTATGCTAGCAAGTTACTTCTAGCACATTACTGAGTTGACGATGCAATCAACAGATTTTGGTAGACAGATGATGGGATTTTAAAGCTGTAGCTATCTATTACTAAGAAAAATAGTTGCTTACATTGTTGTTAAGATAGCAAAATGAGATGAGTACCACAGTGAACCCTGTTAATACTGTGGCCTATAGCTTCACAGGTATCCAGAAAGGCACAGGCATATGATCCGCTGCTCCCAGGACTGCTGAAATGACTGATAAATACTCACATTTGATGCTTTAGATTAATTAAGGAGCTAATAACACAACATTGCTTTGGCTCAGATTTAGTGAGGAAAATAAAGAGAGGAAATAAAGTCTGGTGAATGGAAAAGAATAGGTATAATGAAGATAGAAATGTTACTTCCAACAAACCTAAATGCCATTTTTATAAAACAGTCCTCCATGGATGTTAGTCTGGTTCAAAAGTCGCAAAAAGTGGGGGAAAGAAAATGACAGACTTCAGATGGATCAGCACGAGGAACTGCTTCCTTCTTGGAGTACCTGGAGTACAAGGACAGAATTGTCCTTGGCGTGTTTTCAAGGCATCCAAATTCCCAGTATGTCCATACATGTACCATTAAACTCCCAGCAAGCTTAAGGCTAACAACGTACCTTGCCCATTCCATAGCATTTGCCCAGAGTCAGATCACGTCAACATGCTTTTGATATACTGGAAGGGTCAACACATAAGCATACCCTACAGGAGCCACCTGGGATAGCTGAAAGGAAAATAACCAGCTTCTAGGTGAGGTTGTGCATTTGTGACTTTCACTACCACGTATGTCACTGTCACAGCAAAGACAAAGACAAAAAGGAGCAAAAGAGGCCACTAAATACTACTCAAACAAACCTCCCACAGCCACACCATTAGAAAAACCATATGTCTCATCTATTCATCCACAACAGCATCAGCTCTGCAAATACAGCTGGGAAGATCAATGGCAACAAAACATCAATTTTGTTCTATTTTCTTTGTCAGTGGTGCTTCTGTACGACAGCCCTCATGTAGCTGGGGACATCTCATGTAGTCTGAATCCAGGCTACAGCATCATGAGTTGAAACCGAGCAATTCTACTGCTGCTGGGGAAAAGTAGGGGTGACAGGTGTCAGTAAAAACGCCTGCATACATCTTAAAGCACTAAAACACAGACAAGCCATCATGTGGAATGGTAAAAGAGCCACTGGAGTCTGAGGTCTGTTTTGCAAGGGGCAAAATTTGCCTTGAACTCCTGTCTTACTTGAGTCATTCAGCCTCACACCTCACAATATCAAGGGATGCTATAATTACTGAGAAATGTATGACATCATCATGTCTTGGATAACACATAAAGATACCTCTAGCATTGAAACATGAAATAATAAGAGTAACTGATGCTATTAAATTACAAAAGTAAGTTTATTTTATCAACATTATAAATATTTTCTTTCCCTCCATTTAACTCCAAAATGAGATAGTAAAACCAGTACAATGGAACAATTCAGGAGTTCCTCAGTTCTACTGAAAAGGGTCCCCTTTAATAAAAAATTAAAATGGAAAATGACATTTCGTCAGTCCAGCAACCTCAGTAGCTGAGCATCCCTAGGTACTTTGTCATTCAAATGGCATAATTCTAAGTGTGTGTGCATGTGTGTGTGTCTATATATATGCATACTGATATTTATAAATATACATATATATAGTAATATACACACATAAATAGACACAGCCACCAAAGAGACACTTTTAGTAAATCAAAATGTTTTGCGTGTAATTTAAGTGGGTTCCCAGCTGCACACTGAAATTTGGGCCCTGCACAATGCAGGCACAATGGTACTGTACTAAGCTAGACCCCAAAAGTACTGAAGAGATTCAATACGTACGTGTCACCTTTAACTGGTGCAGAGTCTGCCTGCTGCTGGTGGCCGTCCAAAATTGAGAATCCCATTGCACTGGAAAGGGGGTAAGGAATAATCCTGCAGCGTCCTGGCCCCAAACTCCTTCCCTCAGTGAACCAGCTCCTGATACCACTGGCCATGTGTGAGCGACATTGCAGAAAACAATATATATGCTCTGATATCTACAAATACAATACATTGCCTGTATCTAATGCATTATGTGTGCAGTGCTTTGGGACACCTTGAATAATAAAGGCACTACTTACAACCAGCTCCTGTCCTAATTGCAGTGCTGGCATTTATTTTCATCATACAGTAACTGCCTCCTACTGAGCACATGGCACGGGCAGCTTTCCAGAGGCACAACAGGCTCACTATGATCATACTCCAGCTTTCGGGGAAAAAGGCAAGCCAGACTCTCTCATGTGTTCTGAGCTCCTTTGAGCAGCACAAATGGCACAAAGGAGCTCAGGAAATCTGCCCATCCTGCCAAGCTGCTCCAGAGCCAGCCCCAGCTGCAGCCTCCCTCTGGGCAGAAGGGATGTCCCACCGAGGGGAGGACCACGACGGACAGAGAGGAACCAGACCCAGCTCCCTTATCATAATTCACATGTGGCCTATGGAAGCTACCTGTGATCAGAGCAAGCCTTTACTGCTCCACCTGCTTCATGGGACTAAAGGACCAGGGAGCTGCAACAGACTCACTGACCATCCTCTGCTTAGGCACCAGTCTGGCCTGAGCACAGGACAGCACCAAGCCCCTGGTGTTGCTGAAGCTTTCTCTGTTTCTCACATCAGTAAAACAAAGCAAAAAGATAAAACTGATACTAATATAATTCTTATTTTCATCAAATATATAGAAATATTACAGTAATGTCTTCCCTCACAGCTGAGAAATGATGCAAAGCCTACCATGAAACCAAAGTGTGAGGCTCTTCCTTGTGGAAATTTCACATACACCAAAATTATACTTGATTTGTTATTTTAACATTTGCCAAATTCTGTTCTAATATATATACACATACTGACCTTTGTCACAAGCCCCTGGATGATTACCAAGGGAAGGAATTTGGCTTTCATATTTTATTTTTTTAAAAAGAAAGGCAAAAACAGAAAATAAGACAAAATACATTTCATGTCGCCATTGATCTATAGATTATAAATATATATATAGATTCCTTCCAGAGGAAGAAACACCAAAGCAATACTTTGCTCATATCAAATGAAGTCTTGAAAACAGAAAAAAATAAAAAATATATTTCAGCTCCTCCCTCTCTGCCACGACAATCACTCTTGGGGGGTGGGGAAGAAAAAAAAAAAAAAGAAAAAGGAAAAGAATTGCGTTAATTTCATTTCATTTCCACAACTTCTACCAAGGAAGAAAAACTTATCTGAGTAATGACCTGAGTTATTTTCCAAACTGCATGTAATCCTGATGATCACCATCTACCACAGACCTACACCTAGCAAGGTGCATAAAAACATACATAGGTGGGTCTTTCACAAGAAACAACAAAGAAAAGTCAAAAATCTATTGCAAGAATTATGCCAAAAGTGGGCCGTGAGTGTCTTCATGGAAACTGGTCAGACAAAGTGGAAGCTCTGCTATTTTTGGCAGCTAAGTTGTCTGTATTGATTGAAAGGCAAACATTTTATGTACGCCTGTGTGTATGTGTTTGCTTTGTCTTCTTTTGTGTCTATAATCTTGGAGGTAAGACAGAACAGATGAGTACAGAAGACATGGCTGGCCTTTACAGTGGCTAAGCAACATTATGTTTCCGAGCCTATAGTTGGTAACAAGGCAAAGAGGTGCCACTCATCATAGCCTCTCTGGAACTTTGTTGCCTTGGGGAATCAGGTAGTTTACAGGTTCAGCCAAAGAAGGTTTTCATATGCCCAATGTAACTGGGGTGGTGCTCGTTTGCTTGTTGACAGCAGCAAGCCCAGGCTGACTGCTGATGCTCTAGGTCCCCTGATCATAACACAAAGGGGACTGGGTCCATAAGTCAGTCCATCCAAATCCTTTCCACCTTGCACAGAGCTCTTCTCAGTGTAAACCCCGTCTTTTAAGTAGTGAAAAATAGCTATCATCTTTTTGGCAGGCCTGAAAACTAAGCAGAATCAGGTCAGTCATTACGTGCACAACGGTGGTGTGAGAAATGTTATTGGTAACTTTCTGCTCTGCAATACAACGTGGTGTATCCCATACAGCTCCTTCCCATACAAAAGACTGTCTCATGAGGATACTGTAACCATACAAACCAGCAACAACGAGGAGGTTAGGGTTTGTTACTGCTGTAAATCTGACTGTGCCCCACACCCTGGGAAACAAGGCAATAGGCAGAGTCCTCTCCAAAAGTGAGAAAACTCCCCAGTGACTGGGCACTGACAATGCAGCTTCCAAGAGGATGGATGGCAGGGGAGGGAATGCAACTGGTAAAAACACTGGGTTTTTCCTAAGGGCATCCAGAGCTCCTCAAAATTTTTGCTACTGCCTGACCATTTGTGAAGACTTAACATAGAGATAACACACATGATTTAACTGATGAGAAGTGAGGGGAATGGGAGAATAAAAGGAATGCAGGAAACTGTAGGGATGGAGGGGGCCTGGTTGGGTATTTTAATGTCCCAGTTAGTTTGGTTCCCTCACATCCTCTTTTCTCTTTTCTTTTTTTTTTTTCTTTTTTTTTTTTTTTTACATAAATTGTACAGATGAACATGGGAGAAGTTCATGCTACTTGCTGGAAGCAATAAAGGTAAATTTCCGTGGCCCATGGATTCCACAGACCTTTGAGTGTCCCACCTCATCCATCATGGGCTAACTTATGGAACCTAACTGTTCCGTGGCAAGACTCAGTAGCCCTTAGAAACTGGTGGCATGTCCTCAGGTATTTTCCACGAGAGAGAGAGACATGTTGATTCCATCAGCTTCTTCCTCACACGATGCCCCAGTGCCTCAGGTGCAGCGTTGCGATTTCCAAGGAACCTCCTGAACATTTTCAGACATCAGACTGCTGTCTCCAGATCCTCATGGGAAACCATTTGATAGTTCTGTCGACTCTCCAGGTACGAGGCCAGATCTGGGTCACCAGCTTGCTGAGCCCTGTCACGAGCGGTCTTACCCTATAATAAAGAAACATGAAGGGAAAGTCTTGTGCTAAAATATTTAGAACAAATGAAAGCACAACCCAAAGAAATTAGTACAGGAAGGATAGAAGCAAATTTGTAGAATTTACTTATTTGTTGTACAAGTCGACATTAAGTCAAGTTTTTTCTATCAAAGTAATGAGATTCCAAAGATTTTCAAAGTCCTTGTGTGGTTCAAGACAAATCATGTAGTTCTGCAAGGACTTGCTATTTGATACATCATATAGAAGGGCTCACATGCTGGAAGGAACTGATTTGTCATCCAAGGGCTACAATCCCTATGTGAATGAATATGATGCACAGTACTGTAGCTAACCCTTGGAGAGTGCACTTCACAGACTATACACTTTGCTACGGATGTGCAGAGAGATGCGCAACAGTTGAACTAAGTTGAATGTGTCTCATTCTATCTCAAATACAAAACATTTTCCAGTGCACCAATTTGCTACTCCGTTACCTGAGCTACCTTAAAAGTACTGTTAAATTGGACCACAAGTCTTGACCATAAACTATGAAAAACATATTGGAAACACATTAATGTAACTCCACAAAACCACTCCTGCTCCTTGGATTTCTGGGCAGATGGAGATTAACAAGTCAGAAGCCACTTGTTGTCTGGATTTCAGCTGTTGCAGAAATTATCTTTTTGCAATGTACAGTACTCTCATCTGAAAAAGAGACAATCCGTCTCCCCCTTATGGGCTAGTCCATACAAGCGCTGTCCATACATGGTAGGAATTGTTTATAACTGTCTTGCTGCAGTGAAGGTGCTTCTGACTCTGGAACCCAGAGATCCAACTACCTCTCAGCTGCTGACCACAGGATGCTTACACTCAGAAATACCAGAGAGGCAGCTTCTGGAACATGTTCCTAAGTGATCAGATTGTTGTATTGATAGAATATTCCTAGGGTTTCATTTTGCCCAGACTTCTTTCTCAGCCAAGCATACACTGGGACAAGGGTTGTGGTTAGTGTCACATGAGTGAGCACAGGGGCAAGCAAGGGCAAAAGAAAATTATTAGCCATCCTCACAAAGCAAGTCAGCCACAACAATCAAGCCTCACAGACACATGCAATCACAAACCAAGGCTCCTCCCGGTGGTCCTTGCCCACAGGCCTCTCTGTTGACCACACAGGAGGAGGATAATGCCGCACCGTGGAGGTGCCTCATTCACACCCAATGCACCGAATAGTTTGAGGCCAGGCTCTCACTACGGTGAAGATGACCCACGTTGGGGACTGAAGTCTCTTGCACTTTTTTAAATCAATTCAGTTTTCTAAATAAAAATAGCTTGTTTAAAAAGAGCTGCTCTTGGCGCACACACGAGGAAGCCTCAATCATGCAAACAGCAGGGACGGATGCTGATCAGTCTCACTTGGCTGCAGTATTTTATAACTGGTTGATGGGGCTGGGTTACCTTGGAGTCCGTCTTTCTCAGCGAGGCTCCCGCATCCACCAGGAGCTGGCAGACAGTGCGATGGCGCTGGCAGGCTGCCTTATGTAATGCTGTCTCACCCCTAGACCAAAGTACAGAAACCAGCAGTGAGACACATCACACCAATGTACATTTACAAAGTACGAGGTGCAGAGGACAGAGAGAGAAGGGTGCTGCATTTCTGTGAGGTTCCCTCTTGCTGGCAGAGATAGACTTGTGCACTCTCTCCCTTAGCATCTACATCCTTTGACTCAGTAGGAAAGCCTGCAATGCACAAATAGCTTCTGAGGGGCGGGAAAGAAATATGCACCGGGTTTATGTATTCCAAGGACTGAATGTCACATTCCCACCCAACCACCAGTTCTACTAACTGCTGCAAACTGGCCAAGTTATTTCACAGCAGACAGAACAGTAACAGTGTTTATTTCCTCTTGCAATTTCTTTCCTCAACCTCATTCTTGGATGCATCCTAGAAATATTTTGCCCATGAAAGCCATGACTGGTGCACTTGCTGCCCTTGTTCTGATATGCTGCTCTCTTGGATGTGTAAGAGCAAGAGCAGTGTGTTTGTCTTCCATTGCTGGACTGGTGAGCCACCGAGGAACCTTTTCGAAAGAGAAAGCTGTGTAGTGGGAGCAGATTTATTGCAAAGCTCTTCACTCAGACTGGGGCTATGCGTAACAGGGTTCTGAGACGGACTGGAGTACTGAGGTTAAAGAAATCTATCTAGATTTGCCTAGGAAGAGGAGGAACGTAGGCTTTGAGTGGGTTGAAAAGAGGTTCTTAATACTAGTGTCCAACAAATAGGGCCATAACCTCACCTCCAAAATAATAAATGACAAGAAATATGTGCAGTAGGACAACTGTTGCACCTACCTACCCAGGAAGTGAGAGTGCATAAAGGGATTTCAGCCTCAGTGCATGACAGGGCAAGCTGAAATATGAATAGGCAACCTTGTAACGGAACCTGCCTCAACTGCATAAGAACTAGATTCAGAATGGGATACTAGCTTATTTCCCCCTAAGGATCAAAAGACAAATTCATGCTGCCAGTTACAGCTTGAACCTTCCCTTTTCAAGGGTTAGTGGTGGAGAGACCTTTGTAAAGTGAACCCCTCATAGCCATGTTCACCTCCACTTTATTTCAGTGGCTGTGCTAGGCTACTGGATGAAAAGAAAACGGCAGTCTATCCAAACTCCATCACTCCTGGACTGAACACAAGCACCTTGTGCAAACCCTTGCTGGTGTTGCCCGTTAGCAGAGGAGGGCACCGTGGGGTGAGGAATGGTAGGTTTAACCTCTATGAAAAAGGTGACTTTTGCTTCCCATATATTCCATATACTTTCCAGGATTATTCATGCATCCCTTACATATTCTTTGTAACACCTTCATTACACAACAAGGCATAGAGCAGTTGGGAATTGGAAAAATTAATTTTTAATTAATAACAACCAAGGTGAACTAGGTTCTAACAAATTAAGAGAAATCTTCAGCTGCACAGGTTGCAGCCACGTGGGACAGCTAAGGCACAGTACCCTAGACCAATCAAGAAAGGACTGAAGAAAAGGTATAGAGCAAGAAAAGTAATTTGCTGACTTCTAGAATTTACTCTTCAGGTTGGTCCCTCAGTAAGCAGATGCCAGAAACACTGAAGCACAATGCAGGACTTGTATTCCTCTAGAAAGATTAAGGAGGCGTGGGAAGCAATAGAGAGGTAGTCCTTTACGGAATTCAAGAAACATTTGGTTTAGGCCAGAAAGCCCACATATGAGGTGGTGGTTGTTTGGGTTTAGGGGGACTTCTTTTTTGCTTGTTCGTTTTTGAGAAGCTGCTCCATCATACAAGCTTTTTATTTGAAAGTTTGCACTTGAAAAACAAGAGAAATCTGCTAGGCTAATGCACATAATGCAAAGGGCAGGGTAGGTTATACTTACGTTTCACTGTCTGTCATGTCCAGTAATTCAGATGGACCTGCAAAAGACATTCAGGTATGTCATATAGCACTTGTCTGCATGACTAGAAGAGTACCACTACTAGGAGAAGATTCCTGGTGAGAATATGTAAAAGAAGCCAACTGAAAGCTCAATTTGCACAAATATGCCAAACTTCAAGGTAATATTTGCTTGTGCAAGCCCTTGCACTTGCAAAATTCTGAATGCACAGTCACTGCTGGAGTGTCAGCACAAGGGAGTAGCAGCCTCTAAATTATACTGGGAATGAATATTCATGGAGTTTATTTTCTCACTCTTCACCTTGCTCAATTAAGTGGTTCACATAAATACAGTGCATTGAAAATGCTGATATACTGGAAACCCTTATATATTGCAAGTTAAAATCTATTGTTAGTACTAGAGGGAAAATGTCATTAGGAAGTTGAAATTAGCCAAATTCTGTCCTGAATGACATCCCTGTGTTACTCCATTTAATAGCTTTATACAGAATGTAGATCAGGGTGGAATATTCCCAGCAGTCTTTATATTGATATGCAAATCCTGTACTCTACTGGTTAGCAATGATCAGGAAAGTAAGATTAAGACAAACAGAAAAGATTTTTGTTAAGTGGGATAAAATAATGCATTTATGCTAATGTTCTTTTGTTCTTGATATTCAATGCAGGCAGATGTTTATAGCAGCAAATTCCATCACTGAACTGAATTACAGTGATATGGAAAGGCTAGGATCCGGATAGCATTTGAAACAAGAAAAACCTTTCCCTTTGCAGCCTGTCTTATTATTCTTCTCTCCACTGCTCTGGAGTGTAGTGCCAGATGGTATAGGGCAGTTAGCAAGAGGAACAGTGAAACTTTACAGGAATTTTCCTGCCTGTGCATGAATATTTCTCTTCAGCACACTTTGACTTTGAAATTCAAGAGTCCTCAAGAGCTTACAGCAAATCTCACCTGAAACTGAGGAATTTCACACTACCTGCTTACAAAGGCCTCCACACAACCTCTCTACACTTCTTTCACTCAGAGTGTGTGTCAAAATGGATCAGAGCAGCCTGTCCTCCCTCACTGCTTTTACAACATACACATGCAGTATCATAGGGGGCAACAAGCTCCCTCAGCTCCTGGAGCTGCAGGTAGCTCCTTTACTTCATCTTCTGTCAAGAGAAAGAGGTGGTCAAAACTTAGCATGCTTAGTCCCTGGTGCACAGGGCATTGCACACCTACCATGACATTTCTCCAAACTCATTAGCCACTGTCAACTTTTAATGGACAGTACCCTGGCTCTGCTGCCACACATCCTCACCTCCACACTTGGCATTTACCTGTTCACTCCTCCCTAACAAAAAGAAGAATCACTCATGACCCCTGAGCTCCCATAAGCATGAAGGAGGGTACAGGTGGCTAAGTGGGGCCCCTTGTTCAGAGGAAAGATAGATAAATCCTGAGAAATTAAAAATAAAAATAATAACCCACAGATGAAGAAAAAGACTCGTTTCCATCTCCTAGGAGAAAATCACGTTCTCTCAAAATCAGAGGCAATTCCCCATGGCTTGCTGCAATGCCACGTCCCAGTGATAGGTAACCAGGAATGGCCTGCAGTGTGTTAGAAAAAATACAGCCAGGTAAACTTATTTCTGTTCATGGATGGGACAAGGAAGGTTCTGATGCAAAGGTGGAACAGGTGACTGGGCTGGCTGCATTGGACATAGAGTTACTTGCCCTGGTAAGTGGGAAAAGGCGTCAAAACATTAGGATGGAGCAAAGTTAGAGAATATGACCTGAGAGGGAGGAGATGCTGGGGCAGAGAGGGTCTGGAGGGATAGGAAGCCAAGGGTGAAGGAAAACTCCTCTTCCTGCTCTGGAGCAGGAAGAAATAGCAAGGGTAGGACAGAGGAGCTGAAGACTGAGAGGGTAGCTTGTGAGTACAAACCTGAGGAGGTGCCAGGTACATCCTGCCTATGTGCGAAAGGTGCTCTCCTGGATACTGTCCAAAATAAAGCATTTCACGGCAGTGCTCCGACTCCATCCCAGTCATACATAAGGGCCACACTGGGGTTCACTGACTAGCAGCACAACATGGTACCAGGATTCATTTGTTTCATTCTTTCTGGCCTGTCTCTGAAGCTGTAATGTCCCAACGCACACACAGCCTGAGCTGTGCCCTTTACTTCTTTATTTTATTTTCAGTTGTGCTTCTCTTAAACCATCTCACGCCCTCCTCCTAATTCCCTTTCCCCTCTTTTTTGGACCTCATTTTTACATCAGTCTCCCTGGCGCTGCCAACCGACCATTCCAAATCCCCCTCTGCCCCAGGACAAAAGCTGCACAGATGTGGGAAGGGCTGGCACTGGGAAAGCTAACGGCACTGTCATCCTGACCCAGCGGGGAGGCGGCTGTTTTACTCTGGGACAAGAGGCAGAGAAAGAAAAGGGGACCAAGGCGCAGAGAGAGAGAGGGCAAAATAACCCAATAGAAATCCGGAAGGGAAATGCATGAGTGAGATTTCTATCAAGGAAAACAGCAGGAGGGGAAATAAAAACAAAAGATAGAAATGGGGGGGGGGGGGGGGGGGGGGGGGAAGAGAGAAAAGAGAGAGAGACTGGGGCGAGGGGTGGGGGGGAGGCTAAAGAACGGCAGGATGGGGATGAGGGGGGAGAAGTTTGCATGAAAGGAGCTGAAAAGCATGACACACTGAGGGGAAGCCCAGCTGAGATCACTCTCTTCCCTTAACATCTCCGATAGACTGTCTGTGTAGAATTACTAACATTTTTCCTTCTCTTCTGCCCCCTTTCACTCTGCCAAAGCCCCTTTCCAGTTTCTCAGGAGGCAAAGCAGCCTGTGCTGGGGGTGGGAGGAGGGAAGGGAAGGAGACGCTCGCAACCAGCTGCCCTTTAGCTGAGCTCACTACAACATAAGAGAGAGACTAAATGACCATATTTTAGAGGCATTTCCAAAATATACAGCACCATGCAGTCTGAAAGGCCTCTGGGCCCACAGCACACCCTGCCCTCTCCAATGGATGTGGTTACACCTACCCACAGGAGACCCACAGCTATTAACCCCTGCCAGCCCCTTGTCCTGTCAGTCCTTCACAGAACTGGGGGAAAAATATTTACTTTAAGCAGTAATGCTGGACATTATCAGCATTTCTGAGTGCTTATTTATCAAAACCCTCTTTGTTTAATAACTTGACGGAGGTTGTTATCTGAGGGACAAAACTGGATTTGGTTCCTTTACCTTCAAAAGGGGAGTATTTTTAAAATAATATTAATCTGCAAATTCAGAACTATTTCAAGCCTTTCCCCAACCCCACACTCCTCATTTTCACCTGACGTGAGGATTAACTGTGTCTGGTTTTTACTGCTGGTGACTTTTACCTCAGAATTTCCACTGTAACATAGAGGTTAGCTGGGTTATGGGAGCACACTTTTCATCATAACTGTCTCTCAGCTATGTTGACCTAATATTTGTTAGACATACAAATTAAAATAGACTATTTTATAACTTGTGCCTTCTAGGAAAACTAAGCTGTTTTCTGCTTAGGCCCCTCACAAACATCCACTACCCTAAAACATTCTGCAAATCTAGACACACAAGCAAATGTCAGGCAAACTCACTCTCCTTCAGTGTTGCCTTCTGACGACTATTCCAACTTTGTCCATGACACACATCTCTGTCATGGCAAAATTCACCTTCCAAAAGCCTTCTTTGGAACTCCTGAATCTTGTCAGGATGCAGATCCAAACTCACCAATGGCTCTTCACTGTTGACTTTGCAGTGTTAAAAGTAATGAAAGCATCATCTTTCTTAGCGGAGGATGCTATCTAATGGAGCAAGGACGCTGAGGGTTGAGGTCACAGAAATGTTCAGGATGGGATGCTCTACTGACTGCCTGTTCCCTTAGAAGTTCCCACCACAAACTCATAAGGCAACTGTAAATATCTTTCCTCTCTTCTGTTTAAAATTAAAATACCCTAGATGAAATACAGAATTCTTGCTTGTCATTTGAGCATCTAGAGAAGAGGGGAAGACAAGGAGAAGGCAAACAGAATGTTTTATATAACAGTTATAATTTATAAATAGTCACAACTGCCAGATAAAGACTCCAAGCCAAGTTTGATTCCAAACACAGATGACTATTTAGGAGGTCTTTTTTTCAGCGGAGCTTCTTAAGCTTTCCTTAATTCTGTTTGTGTTAAGCGAGTAAACAGTTAAGTCTTTTCTAATGTGTACGCATTAGGGTGTGAGACAGTTGCTGACTACAGCAATAAACAGATGTTGTTCTGATACCTACTGAGTTTGGCCCTCAGTTTCTAGCTAAGTGTTTCTTAGCCCGGCTACAGACACATCTTAAAAGGTGAACCTCCTACTAGAAGAAAAAGACCCCTGATTTGGGAAGGCAGCCTGGAACAACAGATAAGTCTGTGTATCTGCCCTTCCTGCACTGGGGATAAACTGTTTTTCAGGAACAGCAGCCAACACAACTGTTCCTGCAGCAGTAAGCAGCTGTCATCCTGAAACCTCCTACATCGGTGCTTCAGCTGCTATTCCAGGCTTGTGCTAGTCCACTGCTAAGTATCTGGCGATACTGCACAGCAGTCTCTTGGCGTGACTCAACTCTGCTTTTTCTAATTTAAGAAGGGTTATTTTCCTCCCCTTACCATCTGAAATCATTCTCATCAAGATCACAGAATAGCCTCCCATATTAATGTACCCTGATGGCATGAAGCCATCTCCACAAAGGACAGCCTCAGCATCACTACATTTCCCACTGCTTCATAATCCCAGTGCTATGGGCCCCACTCCTAGATCACATTTGATTCACCCCACTATTTTCAAACTAGGCAGTTAAAATTCCTTGTACAGTGGTTTGTGCCTTGTCTTGTTTTTTTATTGTTACTGTTTTTTAAAGATATTCAGATTTTCCCTGTGTGATTAATAATACATTTTCTATGCTGTATGCTGGAGGGTATTTTACAGTGGAACTCTTATTAATATTAACTATCTCCAGACATGTATGGGAAGGAGACAAACTACAGAGGAAGTGTGCCTGGGCAGAGGCAATTGCCAGAGCAGGAGTAAGACTCTTTTTTTATCAAGGGTGGATATCAGCAGAGGTGAGAAGCTAGATACAGGGAAAGCCTCAGCTATTAGTAGCATTGGATTGGGTCTTACACCATAATTAATGTTGAGAAGGTGCCAGATGCCAGAGAAGCAACTGAAAAAGAAGGACATAGTGATGATGATGATGATGATGATCATTCAGCAAGAGAGCTCATTTGTGACTGAGAAGTGCCCAGAGTAGAAATGAGTTTCATTAATTGCTTGGTGGGAGAAGAGAGGAGGCCTCTATTAGAGCATTGTCCTATGTACTCTCTGATCCCCAGAGAATGTTAAAGAAACAATGCATTTGGAGAAGCCCAGAGGACATATGTCTGGAAAGCTGCAAAAGCTTTCTGCCATCCTTAGGGACAAAGCCGGGAGAGAGGAACTGAGCTGACATTTGCTCAACCTTCTGGTTTGTCTTTGTCTAACAGTCCGTAATCCCTCACATTTCTCCATTTACTTCAAAAATTCCCATGGCTTCCCTCCTCACATCCTTACCAGCTTAGATGATCTCATTTTAAACCTTCATCAAAGTAACAGTAACTGGGTCAGACTGTGACTAACTTAAGGTATAGGTGTATAAGAAAAATCCTAGAGAGGCAGCCATGACAGTGAATTGGCACAGGTCACGTGCAGTATAAGAAGACACCAGAGGCAGTAAGAAAATTAAGTGAAATTATGCCTGTCTACAGAATTCAGAGGCAGGTATATGCACTCTGACTAATAAGATAATCCAGAGCAGCGAAATAGGAGGTAGTTAGCACTGGCAAGACTTCTTACGACTAGTGAGAAAACTAGCTAATATTTGGATAAAAGGTCAACTGCACTTAGCCATCCATATGTAGTTTTCTATACATAAAAGAGTAAAAGAGCAATTTAGCCCCTCTCAGTGAGATATTTGGGGCACAGTTCAGTTGCCCACACACAGATATTTTGTGCCATTTGATATGCCTATGGGCAAAACTTGGGATGCATTTGGAATGACAGGGCTGCCTACTTGGGCTTCAGCTGCCAGTCCAGCATGGGTCCCCTGCAGGCCTTGTATGTCATCTTGTAGACCCATGCAGACGTCCCATCAGCTGAATCACTTGCTGGGCTCCAATGACTACGTTGACTAGGGTCTCCCTAGAGCTAATCATGCTAGAAGTCTGCTGCTATTAAAAATGCCCTCCCCTCGCTTCCACTGTGAGAGGACAAGTCTCCTGTAGTACCTCTGTCATACATGACCAAATGAACTGAGTCATAGATCTCTATTGACAGTACAGGAACTCACACCCATAGATTGACACCTGTATGTAAAAACTTAAGCTTAGGAGTCAAGCTCGAGCTAAATCCCCCCCCAGAACACAAATGTTAACAAATGGATTATTGCTTCTTCCTTTCCTAAGAGTTGCACTTTCTTCCTCTCCCTGCACAATTTTTGCAGTAACTTTTGAGCATTAGCCAACACTTACTCCAACTGCCAGAGGCAGCCCCTGCATTTAGTGCTAACACTGCTGCTGAAACAAAGCTGATTTTGACATCCAGAAGTCAGAATAGCCATTGATATTCTGAAGAGGGATCAGAGAAGAGTTACAAGAATGTTTAAAGGACTAGAAAACATTTCCTAGGGTGCAGAAGGCTGATGACTGGGACTTCAGCTCTGCATGTAAAGCAGTGACAATATTACCATGCCACTTTCCAGCAACCAGTGAACAAGATTACAGTAGTTCAACAGGCAGAAACTCCTAAATGTGACTGCCTCAAATGTACATACACACACAAATTGCTGCATAGCCTGTGTAAGCATGCCTGCAATCCTGTTACTGACAAAGATAAAAAGAGTTGAAAGGAAAAAAGGGAAATAGCATGATCACAGCCTATAAATATAAAATGAAGACCATAACATTTTGTTATCGAGTGGTCTTGAATCTAACAGAAAGATAATATTGGAAGGGAGGCTAGGCAAATCCAGTCTAGAAATAAATGCACGGATTCCTAACTAGTGTGTTACTATATACTAAAACAATACCAATGGTTGGATGGGTTCTCCATCACTGTAAAGTTGTAATGGAGATTAGATGCTTTCTACAACATATGCTCTGACTGAAAAACAAATTAGTTCAGAGGATTCCTGTGCCAGAGGTTCTAACTAGAGCATCACGCTGTTTCTTCATAGCCCCCATCTGATGCAACTGTGAAAACACCCATCCACCTCAAAAGCCGTCTTTATTTTGGTTTCCACACTTTCCCTTTACCTGGAGCCATCACTGCCATTACTGCCATGTTCCTACATCCTGCTCACACATGCTGCAGGTGGACATTTTGCTGAGGGTGACCACAGGTAAGTGAGGGCACTTCCAGCTGCACAGTGTGGTTTTACCTGACTGACACTTGTCTGGCATACAGCTGTCCACAGATGTACCCACTGTGACTCACCATGCTCCAGGATGTATTTCACAATCTCACTGTGCCCAGTCTTGGCAGCATGGTGCAACAAGGAGCAGTGATCAGGTCCTTGGATTAACAAATTGGCTCCTTTTTTACAGCATTCTATGAACTGAAAAAAAAACAACACATGGAAAGATAAGATGGGAGGAGCAGAAAAACAAATATGCAGGTAAATTATTTACTGATTTTCATAGGAGGTCAACACAAAAATGGAATAAAATAAAAAAAAATACTACTTTAAAGTCAACTTTTAGTCTCCAATGAAAAATATGTGAAACTAGAAGTATTGACAATTATATGGGTTAAGAAGAGTGGTTTGTATTTCTCAAAAAATGAGACAATGCTACTTTACTGGTGATGAATTATTGTTTGCTAGCCAGGCTTGCAAACAGCTTCTGGTGAAGCTGTTGGTATATTTTGAAATATATCTATTTGACAGAAAATTCTGGTTTCTCTACTGAAAATTCTAATTTTTCCTCAGCACAAAAGACAAACGCTTTCTGACCAAACCAGAAAACTCCAGCTCGGAAATACACAGGGAGCTGGGGTTCAGCTGCCCCAGATTCCCGTCCTCACTCTCTGCACCCTACCTGGGACTGGTGAAGGAGGAAGCACTATGCAGGGTAAGAATGGGCAAACAGCAACCAGCCAGGTCTCAGAAATGCTGCAAAGTTGAGGCGGGGAGAGGGGGGGGGGGGGGAAGGATTTTCAGTGCAGATCACTGCAGAAAAGAGGGAGAGGATTGTGACAGTGAGGCATCATTTATGATGCAGTACATCTGAAAAAGGGCAAGAAGTTTCTCTGTCAAAGCAAACTCAGGCAAGAAGTTTTCAAGCAGAAGAAAAGGGATGACATTTTTACGACTGCTGGTTGAAGGAATGCTCCCTAGATGCTGCAGCCACAAGCACAGGGGCAGAGGTGTAGAAGGGGCATCTGCAGGCAAAGAGTTGGCCTAACAGTACTGTCATTTTTACAAATGGCTCCAAGCTGGCTTCTCACAGATAAAATTGCAATCATTAATCACAGTCGTCATCCAAATTTGAGGGCATGTTTTCAAACCCTTGACTTGGCTACTGAAAAACACTGCCTGAATAACAGTCAGACATGGAACTCCAGACTTTCAACACAAAGCATTTTTGTATGGGTACCTTTTCCTCCCAAATAACTAACGATACCTAGACACCACATATTTTGAGACATCCATCAGACAATAAAACAACAAGCTGAGGTTTGTTCTGCCTGGTCTGGTGGTTGTGTAGGCAGAAGTTAAGAAGGCTCTAGCAACTCTAGGGGCTTGGCCACCAACCTCACTGCCATAAAATATCCTTTACTATGTAAGGTTGTGTCAGAACTACCCTGCTGTTCAGCGTTGCATTTGCCAGTATAGTAATTTCCGTTAGTAACTGACACATTGGTCTGTGCACTGTGCTATGAATCCTGGTCTGAAAGGTGCTGTCTAACACCAGATCCTATTCACTTGAATTTCACACCTCACCTGACTGATGTGTTCCCCTAATATACAGGGTTTCCTGGAAAGACTGTAAAATGGCACTTGCCAGCAGTCCCTACAGCAGCCTATTTATGTTTTGAGCAGAGGTGTGATAAAATTTACAGTATATCAGACCTGCAAAAATCTGTGAAAAAGTGGACACTCGGTGCTCTGTACTTACCTTCAGCAGATCACCAGCTATGACTGCCTGTAAAAGTGCTGCAAGACAAATAGAAAACTAATGTTAGGCAGAAAGCATTATGCATATAGCCTCACGGCTGAGAACATAGCTCACAGTACATGCAACTTAAGACTGACACCTCAGTCCACTTGCATTCTTCATATACTACCAAAATCAATGCGAACCCTGCACTGACACATATTGGAAAGGCAGAAGACTGCCCATGTTGTGTGAAAGGTGTATGAGTCAAGCCAGCATTTCCAGTGCTGCCCTGGAACTGCACGCTTCTATCTGAATTTTTCCCTTGGGACACTTCAGGGACCTTTCAGCAAGGTTCACAGGGTGGGCCCAAGTCTCCAGCACCTGAGTCATCACTAAAGACATCAATGTCATAAACACTGAGAACCTGAAAGTATCGTCAGAGTTCTCAGCCTTCTTCATACCAATGGTGGAGTGGTGAGACAGCCTCAAATACACTGCAGATGGTTAGGTGGCAGAAGAGAAATTTCTTAATAATTATTTGTATTACAAAAACATTTTGACATGCCAGTGGGCAGCAAGTTCCCCAGGTTTGACAGGCAGAGTCAAACACAGAGCAGGAGAAGCCAGTCCCTGCCTTTTTAGCCTTTGCAGTTTAAATATACACAGAAAGAGAGAAAGAGAGGCAAAGCAAACAAAGGCTCATACCAAGGCAGGACAGAGCTGTGCACAGAGCCAGGAACTGCTCAATACCCACGCCTGTCTGCCCCATGCCCATTATAAAGAAGGCAGAAAGGAAGGCAAAAGCCTGGGATTGCCCTGTGTATAGCCTGCATTCAGCTAAAAACACCGTGGTGGCAGGTAACCTCAGTTATGCAGGAGAAGTTGTTACAGATCTACTGCTATGCAGCTATTTCCTCCTTTTATCTTCCTTGTCCTTATCATGATATATGTAGTAAAAACAATTATGAATAATCTTTCTGAGAAAGCACTTACTTGGTTTGCATCTTAGAAAGCATTAAACACCTGTCTCAGTTCATAGTTTTTCAAGAGTGCCTAAGCCCATTTCTATCTTCAATCAATCAAGTTAAGCATTTCATCAAGTGCCATCCTTGATAAAGATTCCAAAGGCTCATGTAGGGAGGAACAAGGGGGAAAGAAAACCATAGTAAACCCTTGCCTCTAAAAAATAACACACTGGAAACTGAATTCCACGAGGAGCTTGTTACAGCTTCAGAAATGACAACACATCCAAGCTAAACACTGCAGAAGAGGAAAGGTGTGCAAAGGCGACTCAACAAACGTCCCTTTCTTTGAAAACACCTGGGGTTGTGCACGGCTTTCTGGTCTCGGCAATGCCTCATGCCCCAGCCATGCAGCAGTGGGAAAAGCAAAAACCCAGTCCAGCTAAATTCTGTCCTGGGACAGAAGTAGCAGTAATTCATACAACATTGCATTTAGGGCAATTTTACAGTGACCATAAGTTAAACTAAGTCCTGCAAATCCCCCTGACATCTACGGGAGCAAGGGCACACAGATTCGTGGAATGGAAAAAGACAAACGCCAGCAGGTAAGAGTTAGAACTGGAAAAATACATGTACATCTTTTCTTCAGATTTTATTTTCAGAGGTTTATGTCCTTTGTTTGTTTGTGGTTTGTTGGTTTTTTGGTTTTTTTTTTTTCAATAGTTCCAATACTGGCTCAGCACAAATTAATAGCAGAGCAGAATTTTGCCCTTGCGTCATTAATTTTATCTTTTCTTCTTTCGCCGGCCTGGTCTCACCACCACATTTATTCTGTGGGCTGCTGCATTGTGGACCTGTATAGGTATTTTGCTCTCCTCACACATGCAAAAATCAAATGAACTGGTGGCACCAACTCTTCATTGTCTTCTACCAGTATTTTAAGACATGGCTTCCCTTAAGTTACCTCCTAAGATGCAGAGGCACATTTTCTTATGCAAAGCACACTTAAGATTATAGCTCATAAAAGCCTGGAGAGAGATCTAGAAAACTATAAAGTGAAAAGAAAAGCCTAGCAATCTGTGAGAAATCTTCTGCGTTGGGTACCCATAACTAGAGGTTGGTCTGGTGATAAGGCTATTAAGTTCTACGACACATTCAACATAATTAGATAGATCTTTTCCTCTCCTTCCTAAGCCTCCAATCCAGCAAAGCATTTAGGCAGGTGCTTAGCTTTGAGCTAATCACATTCTTTTCACCAAGTCTACCTGCACACTTAATTTTAAGTGCTTTTCTAGAGTAGAACATATTGCATAAATGAATACATTACCAATAACAAAACCAGCTGGCATAACAAGTGGATTAGACTACAGTAAAATAATTCAAAAATGGAGAAAAGTTCTTTAAAATAGGGAACACATTTACATAAACATATAAATATTGCTTAGCACACTAACCCCATAAACCCAAACGGGACTGCTGAGCATATTTAGGAAGAGAGTGAAGATGGCAAAAATCACCTGGTTGTTAAAGAGGTGGTAAAACAAGCAAGCAGATGGCACTGACAAGAGAGAGCAGACTGAGAAATTGGACAAAAATGCTGTTAACATGCAATGCCAGGCTAGCTTAAAATTAAAAACATTAAAGTGAGAATGGTTTTATTTCTTCTGAGCAACACTGCACCACTGGTGTAATATATAACATGAATTATGCAACAGTTTTATCATATCATAAAAAACCTTCAGGTCTTAAAGATGCCTCAAAAATTACTTGATTTAATAAATATTTAAATCAAATCATTATTTTCTCAGCTTCTCCTTAGACAAGCATTTGTCATGACTAATAAAAATGTTTTATTACCTTTTTCATTTATTTAGCAAGCAGATTTATTACTGATGAAATGTGACAGCTTGACAAGACTGGAGACTGAAGTCTTCTGTCCATATAATAAGGAAGCACTCAGCCTGCCACGGTGGTGGACTCCTCAGGCTGCCTTCTCAGCAAAGCTCAACCCTCTCTACTGGTATACCCCTGCAGACAGCCCCTGCTCCATCACTGAACTCCCTGCTGGAACTGCCAGCAAATGTGTCAATCACTGCCCAGGCCGATGGATCTTGACAGAAACAATTACCTGCTGGGATATGGACAGCCAGAAATGCAGACTATGTATCTAACAGCCGCTAATCACCAGCAACTTTCAGTTTCCACTGGCTGAATTTTGAGATGTGGTTCTAACCACCCCTGTGGGCCAACTTACAAAAGAAACCTCATTAAAAACCAAAACAAAAACCACACACACACAAAAAAAACCCAACAACAACAAAACAGCAAAAACAAACAAACAAAAACCCCACACACTTGACTTATAAATTAAATTTTGAATAGCTACAGGTAGAGAATGTAATAACAGAAAAAATGCCATGTTAAAAGGTTGCTAATTGAATTCTGGTAATGCTGCAAGCTAGTGCAGCTTGAGACACGGGGGAAAACACCCACTAATACACCCACACATGCTAAAACCAATACCTTTCCTGTGGCATGTGTCACTCATCATTTCAATGTTAGTGCCCACTATTTCATATTAATGTCACTGAGTTACAATAAACATTTTTTGTTTCCCAGCCTTGAAATTAACCTACCAAATAACAATTCCTCTCTGGTCCTGCATGTGAAACTAGCAGTTTTAAAACAGAGCTGCAAAACTAGTCATTAAACACTGGGACCCAGATAACAAAGATGTGAGGTATTTGTACCCAGTAACTTCAGAAGCTGCCAGGTGTCTAGGAGGTCTCATAGGGCCACCTGGATGGTCAGAAGAGAAAATAACCCTCTACAGAAGGCAACCTGGCACGCCTGCAGTAGTTCCAGTTGTGCGTTTCCCTCCACAGATTACAGAAGTTCTAGGGACAATTAACTCCCATTTGAAGTACCTAAATTAAGAGCCAAACTAAGACAGTGAGGGGATCCTTCAGAATGGCATGATGCCAGGAGACATGTCTTACCAAACAAGGACAAAAAGGATGGGGTCCTCCTTTTAAGGGTTTTCAAGGTGTGATACTCCTGAGACCCGGCAATGCTCATGGTCTCAGAAATTTTGGGAAGTCTTCGAATAACATACAGGTGCAGCACGAGAATGCCTCATAAATGTAACAGCTAACAAAGACAGACCCACAACTGCAACACATCAAAAGAAAACAGCAGCAGAGGGGCAGAAGTTGTCACCACCATCTTGGTCACTTCAAAAGCAATGAAAATCCTCAGAAGCATCGTGAGTACAGAAAACCTCAACCAACAACTACACTTTCCCATCTGCCCTGCAGGAAAATTCCTTCCTGATCCCAATGTTGCTGATCATCTTAACACCAAGGACATAAGCAGGGCTCAGCACCAGGCTACTATCATGCCAGAACTTTATTGCTAAAACAGTTTCAGAAAGAATATGGAGAAAAAAAATAATCACATAAACCCTTGTAAGTAACATCTCAGGATCACAAGGTTCTTTGTTTAAGGTACGTTGAAATGGAAGATATTTAGCAAGTTAGTTAAATAATCATTAGTGAGTCAGTGAGGAGTCAGAGGAGTTGGGTTTCACTGGCAAGAATCTCAAAGAACAGTACCGTTCTGCAGTCTGCCACTGTCAGTGGTACAGGAATAATGTGTCTTTTTACAGGAGCAAAAGATATTCATAAACCACAAATATCTTCTAGATTTTACTGGTCAGATTGCACACCTGATCTGACCCTTTCCACTCCATTTTTGCACCCAGTTCTGCTAGACAAACGAAGGCACGGTGAACGCTGATAAAAATGTACAGTTATTTTGAAGTTTTCACCATTTCCAGGCAATTCGCTTGTGAGGGTCTAGGAACTGTCGTCGGAGGGAGCAGAATTATTTAAAACTATGTTTTAAAGTATAAGTACCACAAAAGGAGTTGTCACATCCATGATTTAAATACAGCCAATCTGAGATCTATGAACGCAGTGTGAGAGCAAAGTATTATTTGCAATAATACATCTTACCCTGGGTTAAAAAATATAAGGCTAACCATGCATCTGATCAGAGTATGACAACAGTTAAGCACATGGGAAATTATGGCAGAATTCAACTACCATAACTCCAACAAAATTAGGGCTCATAAAATCTGTAGCTCTTTCAAAAGAGACAATAAGGCAGCTGATGATCTTGTAGATCAGGATCTTGTAGAAACCTGATTTATCGGGCAGTTTCTACAACTGCCCAGCCCTTTCTAAGACACAGCTTAACACACCAATTCAGTACTTGGAATTGATACACCATCCACATTTCAGTGCTGGATCTTTCTTACTGGTTAGAGGCAGCTAATAAAAAAAAAATAAAATTAGACATTAGAGCTTTGGTGTGGGCCCCCCCAGAATTCGAGCCTCAGTGTCCACCACCATCTCCTGCTAGATTTGCTCAGGGGAACTCTTAAGGAACACTTCATGAAATACTGCCTCACGCAAACCTGGCTGAGCTGATAATGAAGAATAAACTGCAGCAGAAGGTCACATCATCAAATTTCTTGAGAGTCATTAAATTTAACTTGGCCTACCATTAGATTCCAGAACATTTCCAGCTCTTCATTGCTGTTGCAGAAGTTGTGAAATTAAGTCAGAAATTTAAAGTAATTACTGTTTTACAGGTTGAGAAGTTAAAAGCTGACCCTTTAGAAGAGGGCTTTTACACAGCTGGAGTCTTCTGAGCTGTTAAGGATCAGCATTACAGAAAAGATAAAAAAAGCCCTCGTTCTTAATTTCCCACTCGTTTAATAGAAATCAATAATAACTTCTATTTCAATCACTCAAACAGCTATGCTGTCAAGTATGAAGTCCATATAGATTATCATTCAGAAGTACATTATTTTCTCTGTAAACAACCATTTGCTTGTAATAGCTTTGTATAATCTAGTAAAGATCAAATCTAATATGAAAAACTGACACGAACATAACTTACCCAGAAATGTTCAGAACTGACTTTTTTCTACACTAGCCATGACCTTCAATCAATGATGAAAAGGGTGGAGGGCACCATGGAGAATTGGTTTGTGGACTACTTTCCTTCCAAGATGACTATGAAAAACAAGTACCTAAGATACAGAGCAGTGCTACACTTGACATTTCTGAAGGGTCTACCAGTCCCATAGAGAAGTTTTAGGGACACATGGTGAAGGAAGGTTGTAGATCTCTGCCTCTGAGCTTTTACAGACTCTTCACCTCTTCCCAATATTTAACTTACTTTTAAAGTTACAGGGGAACAAAACCCTTTAAAATATATATGCCAAACTGTCTACATCATTGAGAAATTAAATTACAAAATTAATAATGCTCTGTTGGAATGACTGTGAGCTCACAGATCTTTGATCTACAGACAATCTCAAGTCTTACCAAAGCTGACAATGCTTAAAAACTTTTCTCTTTGAAGCTAAGATGGGTGGAAGGAGCAATTAAACGTTTCTTCATGTGTTTTATGCACCTGCAAATACTAGAAGAAACTACTGAAGACCATGAAAAAAAAGTAAACAGAAGTTAAGCCTTGTGAGTTGAGGGGTCTCCTAGATGCTGGCAAAATCCCCAGAAATAAATGGTTAAATCTTCGTGTGGTTATAAGAGAGGCAAAAGGCTAGTAAAAATAAAAGCAGGAAAAGTAAAACATCCACTATGCAGGCTTGCTTGAAATTCTGCACAAGAAATGCACTTCTGTGTTCACTGAAAAAGGACTTTACATCAAAAAGCTGTCTGACTCTTACAACTAGATTTTCCTCCTGATAGAATGGGGCAAAGGTCCCTGAATATAGGCTAAGTGGTTGGGCCAAAAAAGCTACACCAAGCCCCTACAAGGGACACTCACCTCCTTTGTTTTTCTTTATCATAACAGTGCACAACTTATGCCAAGATAAGGTCTCAAACATTTGGTCCTATCATAATCATCAGGACTGAATTTTCCTTATAGCTGTGCACAGGAAAAGCTGTGTTCAGGAAAAAAATGTCCATTTTCATTAGAATATCTGTAAATACAGCCCACGTACTGATGGGTAATCTTAATGATCATAAAGCTTAGTAGTGTTGTTTAATGGTAAGACTCTTGGGTATATGTGTCAGCTACTAACCTCCATTTGTCTTCTTTTTATGCTGATTTTTACCTCCACATTTAAAGCTCAAAACTTTAAAGTAAAAGAAAACAAAATCTTGCACCAAGCAGCAGAATATGCTTTGCACAAGCTTTTAAACTTTGGTGCTGAGCAGCAAATAGGTGGCTAACAGACCATCAGAATCAGTCTCACATGTCAATGCTCAAGAAAGAGGCTGCATTATAACTAAACAAGGGGAATTTTGATGGGGAACTTGATTACGCAATACAGCTTAAAAAGATTAAAAGTCTCTCACCAGCCATTTTAGAAAGTCTAACCCTATATGTCAGCAACATCTTTCTAATGTAATATCAACCATGAGAAGATGCTGGAGGTCTACATCTGAAGCAGCTGTCTGGCGTGGGAATGGGGAAAGGTTCCTGGAGTCGCTAGAAGAGTTCTGCCTCAGCCTAAAGACTGCGTAAGAACCATGATGAAAACATGACAGCAAAAATACCTGCAGTTTAGAGGCTTCCTGCCCTAGAACATAGCATCTCTTCTGCTGGTTAAAGCAAAGATCATTGATTTTTAAACATTTTCCAAAATGTATCTGTTTGCTGCCACCACACACTGTCTTAAAGCAGAAGGTGGTAAGCAAGACTTCCCCACAGGATTCAGCTTTGGGGAAGGCTTAGGCTTCTTAGGGGGTCCGAGAACTATGGCACCAGTCTAGGTAGCTCACAACAGCAGTGCTGTGAGGCACCGCTTCCATGAAAGACAACTAAATAAAGAGCCTGAGCGCTCAAAATGCTCCCAAGAGACAAAGAAAACCAACACTGCAGCAACCTGCTGCAACCAGAAGATCAAAAGTGCATCAGCTGAACAGCAACCAGCCTCAGATGTCTGATGACTACTCACAAAGGGAATATTATGAAGGCCTTCACACAGCATCTCGAGCTAATCCATCTGTACAGAAAAAACATGTGCACAAGCACGCATTCTCCTCTGGTTTGAGACACACTTTTTGAAGCATGCCTGCCCTCTGAATAAGCCATACTTCAATAACACCTATTTCCAGGATTGCACAAAGAGGTAGAAAACCCTTCTAAATATTTATGGGTTGTCCTTTAGTTACAAAAGCACTGCATCCAGTACAGATTCAAAGGACAGAACTGACAGAGTTTTGACTGCACCTGTTTGCCTACGTGGGGAATTAGACAAAAATTTTAACTTACCAAAAAATCATCCATTACTCAGGTGGTTACAAAAATGTATTACAAACTTTTTTCTTTTAAGAATTTTAGATTCAAAAAACTCACAGCACCAAAACACTGTTTAGAGCAGGGGTCCTCAAACTTTTTAACCAGGGGGCCGGTGCGCGGATGCAGTGGCAGGCAGTCATCTGCGGCTGCTTGGTTTCCCCCCCCAAACCCCGGTGGGGGGGGGTGGGGGGGTTCTGTAAATACCGGGGGCCGGATTGAGGACCATGGGGGGCCGTATCCAGCCCACCGGCCATAGTTTGAGGACCCCTGGTTTAGAGAGAGGGAAAAAAAAGTAAAAATAACCATATAGGCTTGCTGGAGGGCAAGAAAGGCTAAGTTCTCACACAGAAGTCCCTTCATACAACACTGGAAGGATAAAGAGGCTTTCAAGCAGATGTAAATTATACTCAAACTGCCTTTAAGGCCCCATTTGCACTGTCAGACTAGTTTAAAGGTACTTTGATGCCAATTAGAGTCCACCCTGGATTGTTTATGTGGCACTGGTGCTAAGCTGAGAGTGAAGTGGATAGTTAGGCGTGGAAGCATTCAGACCCTAATGTTGAACTTTTCCTACAAGACCATTTAACTCAGATTTATAAAAGGAAGGGATGACTGTAAAGAAAAAGGACTTCCCTTGTAAATGGTCCAAAACCCCAATGACCAATTGCAGATAAACTAAGTACCATCTGGCAGACTTCGTCACGTTTATTCTTTCCTTTTTTTCTTCCACCATTTTTATTTTTAAGCCAAGACAGGAACAATTAATGTCATTTTCAGGAGTGATGTGGAGGAAAATGTCTCTGACCAAGTGAGAACACAAGGCAGAGAAGACTTTGGCTGACTAATGCAGCCACTTTATCAGTAGAGTAGCATTACTTTGGCAGGAAGAAAATGCTACATAAAATAATTAAGCAATGGTTTGGTTTTAAAAAAAAAAAATAAAAAGGACAGCAAAAAAAAAGGAACGGCCACACTGTTCTTCCTCCTTCCTGACCTCGTGGACCATTACTATCACAGGCACTCCTACCACACTCCCTTCAGGTTTTTCCCACTGCAAGGCTGGCTGCAGTGCCTCTGCCTGGCAATATCCAAGTAACTCTTCCTCAACAAGCTAAGACTTCGTGGTAGGACTGAGGAATCTGAAAGTCAGTTCAAGCATTTATTTGCTGGCCCGAGTCTTCAGGGGGTGGGGGAGCACAGGGGTGGAGGGAATTGTTTTCCTTTCACAAGTTGCCACTCTTTTCTGACCATAAGCAGCCTTCATCAGAAACAAAAAAATAGAGCGAAGTAGGTTGCAACGTTACCCAGGGCTTCTGCACAAAAATAGGTGCCCCGATTCAGACATCACATTCCTTACTCCTACTTTCTCCTGAAGGCAAAGATATAATGGCAGTGGCAATCTGGAAATGAATGTTTCCCAGTTCCCTCTATTATTCATTCAGATGCCCACATCTGCCAGATCTCTCCCAACTGCCTACTGAACCCTCAGCCTGCGTAGATATGATAAGAGGTGGGGTGTAAGCACCTTTTAAAGGTTTTGGGCAGAGAGGACGTCCCCTCAGCCCTAGAGAAGTGCTTTGATAGAATGCTTTCTCTTGCTACAGGCAACACATGTCCGTATTGATACCAGCCTCTGCTGAGCTAAGTAAATGAACAAACTCAGAGCAGATCCTGTGGGAAAAATCACTTGGTGGGGTGGGGTGTGGGGTGGGGATTAGAAAAAACTGGGGCCTAATAGAAGCATAGTATTACAGAAAACTTTTTGGGTAAAATACAGCTATCACTTTCAGATGATTGGCATGCACGGAATCTGCTTTACCACAGCTTCCTACGCAACTCCTCCTGCCAGCTCAGCACCTACTGACAGGAGTAACAGAGGGTGGAGCAGAGTGGAGACCCCCTGGCCAAGCTCTCTTGTACTCCCTGCAGGAATGGGAACTTACAGCAATTGTCATATGAAGAATATATGAGAAGATGTCCACCACTGAGCCAACTGCTGTGGAAAAATTACTTTCCTCAGATGAAATAATCTCATTATAATACAGACGCATACCTCCTTCCCAAAGTTACCTGTCTCCAGGGTACACCCTCACTGGGCATGTGATACCAGTCAGTAACAAAAATATGTATGACTAGAGTCACTCAACCTACCTGTGAAGGGAGTCAGCCTTGGGAAGGATGAGTGACAACAGATGGTGAAAAGAACACCGTTATCTAAGAAATGAGCATTCAAGCAAGAAAGTTCTGGCTGCAGGAGAAGACAAGCTGATAATGTGTTACAACCCCCATACAACAACAGAAAATTAGTCAAAAGTAGGACAAAGGTAATTATAGTAGTGGGAGATCGTGACCTCTGACTCAAATAGCTCCCCCAAAAGAGGCCAACATCCCACTTGGAGAGCATGTGTAGTTAGTGAAAAACTTCAGTACCATTATCTGAGGATGTGTACTAATTTACATTAGAAGCAAGAAACTCGAAGCCAATCCCATGTATGATAAATGAATATGCAATATACTGTGAAGTATAAAAAGTAAGCAAAGGAGGGGAGAAGTTAGGGAAGACTCCATTGTAACTTCTGGGATCAGCTGACAGGCTGAACTTGTTTTCTTCCCATAGGGATGCCTATTGGGTAAGAACTTTGTTCTATGACTAACTCACACTAGCTCTTATTAAGTGTGTTGTTTTAAGCTTGTTTTGCAGTCAGTGTACCTTACTCTGTCACAAACTCGTATTTTGTATAATAAAAATCTTCAGCTGAAGCTCATTTTGTGTAAGTCTCCAGAGATTTGAGTACTTGTGATAAGGGATTTGACTCAGTGACACTGTCAGCGGAGGTCCCTGAATAGGTTAGTCGAATCACCCTCCTGTCAAAATGCAGGTTGTGGACAGGCTGGTTGGACCCAAAGGTCTCATCTTTCCTGGGAAACTGACAGGCTGATCAAATATAACGGGCTCAAGAAAACGCCCCTTCTTAATGTGACAGATCCCCAAGCCCCTGTTGGTTCAGTTGGCCACAGACATACTTTCAAAACACTATCCAGAAGGGCTTTCTTCCCAAAGTGGCTAATTAATCAAAATAAATACCTGCAGTCAGGAGCCCCCCGCACTGTACCATCTTTAATTTGTTCACAGAAAGCATTCCAAGACATCTCAATTCGTTGCTAGGTAAACGGCTGCAACATCACCCTGAAGAATACAGATTCTCAGCCGGGGCTGCATGAAACCATCGGTCCTCTCTTTTGAAGGAATCTGGTATATGAAACAGACATGTTCCCCATCCCCCTGCCTTTTTTTTTTTTCGGCTTTTTTTTAAATTGTGCTGGCACCAAGATGTTTGGATTCATCTGTAATAACCTGCTCATCCTTTTATTCAGGATGGTAGGATTCTTAAAAAACTCTTGAGGAGAATGTCCCTTTGCAGACTATGACTAGCAAGACTAGTGGGCAAGTGGCTCCAGCAAGAAGAAAGCAGGTTGAGACAGTTAAGTCCATGTTCCTACAGGCCACCAGGCACAACAGGCAATTCCATGTATTGGAGGTCCCAGGAAGTGCTCTCAACTCTAGCGCCCTTTTTCTGGGGCTCCTCCTACAAGCCATCTTCCACGTCACATGCCTTCAGCCTCTCTTTAATGGAGCAGACAGCGCTGGAGCAAATACTGTAATGCACAGGATGTTGTGCCTCCAAGGCAGGAGCAGATAATGCATACTAAAGCATTTTGCTGCATGGGATGGAGCTGCCATTGCCTTCCATGTACGTACTTGATCACTCTCTTCCTTGTAATTCACACAGCAGCTCTCTCCACCCAGAGGGACGTCTAGAGACAATTATACCCCCCACCCCAAGCTTCCAGTCTGAACTTGAACCAAGCAATTCCTGCAGAAAAGTCTTCTAATAGAGGCTAATTTGAGGGTCCCCATTATAACCCCATTTCACTTGTAATGCACTCGTGGCTCTACATGAATTCCTTCTAAGGGTAGGATATCCAGACTGGATGACTGTAAGTATCATTATGGAAACACCATCTGCCAGTATCTGAAAGACCTTTGAGTGTCGCTGTTTGGCTTTCCAAGAACAAAAATCATCCCTCATCTCCATCTGTTGTATAATATTATGATATTGTAATAACCAGATTCCAAAACTTCTCCTTTGAATGTATTTGTCTCTTGTCTTAATCTCTCAGTTGTCCCCTATTCCTTCATGAATTTGAAAACTATTGCAGAAAAAAACCCATAACCCCCAAGTTTAATCACAGCAAAGCTTGCTAGAAATTACATTGATGCAGCAAAAAAAGCATGTCTGCTGGAATCAAACAAGGCAAAAAGTCCAGTTCCTGGGTTTACAGAGAAACAAGAAAAGCAGGAAAACAGAGACATAAATATTTGGAATTTCATGTCTCCAGATCAGAATGCAACTCAGATGCATAAAGATTAAATACTAGGGTTGACTGCTACTTGAGTTGCATTAGTGTAGCCACTTAAAACTTTGAGTAGTTCCATCAAAGGCAAGGTTCTTCTGTTTGAAGTTAGGCAAACAAGTATTGAGCTGCATCAGCTCCAAGTTGTCATTAGATAAACAACACGCCAATGTCCACGCACCTTAATAGCACCACTCGAGTTTGCTGGTATTTTTTTTCAGAAGACTGAAATGGAAATGGAACTCATTGTACCCTTTTTAAGAGCATTTCCCTCAGCTGTTCAGGTGATGATGAAGAACAGCCAACTCAGTTACACAGGGTAACCAAAGAATGGTAAAGATAACCAAGACTAAACTAGGCTAAAGGTAATGTGAAATATAAGATTATTCAATGCATTAGCATTGGAAAATTTGTAGACAGTATTCTGTAGGCTGGCTGTGAATAAGAGTGGATAGGGCACAATCTAGCATACATACAATGTACAGTGCAGTACTGAAAGGTGTTGGATGAAGGAAGGGTTTCGTAAACCTCAGTCATTCACCTAATGATAATCAGGCAACGGCTGTGCACTGGTCAGGCAACGCATTAGAAATCTGCATTCCCATCACAGTACCATACCTATCTAGAAACAATTAATATGGTTTCTTTCAGTAACCTCCAACAGCTTCAGACCTCCTGAGCATAAGAGCAGGATTTATATAGACTGAAAATACAGGAGGTGGTATCATTCATTAACAGAGGAGCTGCCTGTCCCCTCCCTCATGATATCCACCACGTCTCCTGTGGCCCTGCCACTTGCTTATTGTTGACTCTCAGCTAGTCGCAACACCCAAAGAAAGACCATTGTCCCCAAGGCTGCAGGGCACGTAACTGCACCAGGGTCACGTGACTGAACAAGTAGCTTTTACCTTCTTCATTACCTTATTCTTCAGAGTCATCATTCTAATTCCCTGTCTAAACTACTGTGATTTGGTATTTACTTCAGTTGTTCCATTTTGTCAGTCAGCTAGGGAATTTGGGGGTAGGGGGGTTGCCTACTGCTTTTGTGGTTTGGTTTTGGTTGTTTGGTTTGTTTGTGGGTTTTTAGTTAAAAAAAAAAAAAAAAGGAAGGGAAAGAAGAAGGATTTCACTCTTTAGTTATATATTTTCTAACTACCAATATAAAGAACAAAGACAAACCTTTTAAAAATCTTTAAGGTTGTTGGGTTTTTTCTTTTGAATTTTGGGATTTTCTAGCAATACCGTTTCCCTTTCTGTGCCAATTAAAATGGCTCTGTTTTGTAACTGATAAAGGTGCCTTTAACACGTGTCCACAACAAGGAGCATTGTGTGCTGTTACAATTGTTCAATAGATGCCTGGTCCCAGACAGATGGTGCTTTATCCTCACCCTCTCTTCAAGACAGCATAATGCATTGTCCTGTCAGGGATTAATGGAAGTGCCACTCACATTAGATGCTAATTCTGGTGGCAACTCTGTTACTACACTACAGATGCTACAGCTACTGCTTGCAACTAATGCTTGAAGCAGGCAGTCCACACTGGAGGAGAAGCAGGACATTCAGAAACCAAAGTGAGGAAGACAATGCAAGAATCTTTGTAGAATGCAATGTCATGGTTAAGGGGAAAGAGACATTTGAAAAGGAAGACAAGGATGATGGAAAGAAAAAAAACCACAGAGAAACAGCAGAAGAAAAAATGATGACTGAAGATTAAAGCAGACAAAACAAAGGTCAGGAACCAAATGAGAAGTTAAAACAAAAGATCCAATGCAACAGAGAAGGTGCCTTCTCTCAGTAACGGCCAACACATCATGTCTTCAGAAAATCAGCACTAGAAAGGTGTCCCATAATAGGAAAGAGCAGCTGAAACACAGGACATAGTGATGTCAGTGAGGATACATCATTCTACAGTTGGATCTTGCCCCGTTGTGCATCCCAAAGCATTATTCCCTTAGAAAAATACATATGAATGTTTAACATCTTGAATAAGCACACAGTTGAATACAGATTATTAATGAAAATAAAAGCCTCAAAACTGACTCCTGGATACCTGCTTCAAGAAAAATATTCCAGGAGAGGTCTGCATGAACACTACAAAAGACAGGCAATTCAGAGATAAGTTTTCAGCTTTCTCCCAGGAGACACTTTCTTTTTTGTTTAGACAAGAGATTTCAGATCCAAGACTAATTTGAGATGTTTCCACACGTCCATAAAGTGGACTGAGAAGCACCTAGGCTCAAAAGAGCTTGTGCTACTGCAATTCTGTCACATTTTCCTTCTAGTACTGTGCTCATTTACCATGGTCTGTATGTGGCGTAGCGGGAGAGAGGAAATCCAAGTATTGGACCTCTCTTTCTGAAAAGTCACTGGGGCATGGGAAATCTTTTGTGTTTGAGAGAAGCTCCTATGTATTCACACAGATGACAAATCTGGTTAGATACTCCATGGTCACGAAACACAAAACTTCTAATAACTAGCACCGTCACATCACTAATTGGTCAAGGGAACATAGGCCTTTGCATTTCAAAGAAGGTTTCTAACGGAAGAGAGGAAAGGAAGAGACTATTCAGAGATTTTTATCAAACCTGAAAAGCCAGATCCTGGCAGCAGATGGTAGATGGCAAACAGGAAGATTTTGTGAAAAACTAGAACAGTACAAAAATAGTGGAAAGAAGGCAAGTATTATGACAGCAAGATATTTTAAAATTTTAAGATGCACAAGGAAATACATTTACACTGTCTCTTGCTCCATTCATAGATAAAACCAGAGCAATAGAATAATTGCAAGGGAAATGCAAAAGCGAGAGCAGTCTATCACTAACAAGCTTATGCACTGACAAACAGGTTCAGGTCTTGAAATAGTACATTAGAACATAATGTTTTCAAATTTCTTCTGAGGGTTGGAAAAATGGTGTATACTATTAACTTCTCCAAATTTCCAGTACTTTATATTAAGAAACTCTGGTCATGGTAAAAAGCAGATAAACTATTAAACAAGAAAACTACCTCTGGTTCACAAAGTCAATGATCTGTAAATAACAGAAAGTTGATAGCTTACACCAGGATATTAAAACTGTATACTTCTGCCATTCTCATGCTCTTATTTTTCAGGAGATCAACTGCTATGGAACACTAGGAATGGACTCGATGGTCTAGATATATCGTTGGTGTGACATGTTCGTCCATTTTTACAGCTTGCTTTGTAATTTTCTTTACTAAGAAATGACACACCGAGGAGACGGAAGAGAATTTATGAATGACTGTTATTTTGACAGCCACTATACTGAACTAAAAAGATCTTGGCTGAAGCCAAGGACAATGTAGGTTGATACCCACCTAGTCACTCCACACTCCACAGAACATACTTCAATGACACCCTCCAGGCTCAGACCTCCTTATATCTCCATTTTCAACAGCCCTTACTATTCCCCATCTGGACCCTTCCTGAACAACACGTATTGTATTGTCCAGTAATTTTGCTGATTGTGTAACTGCACACAAATTGAATGCCAAAATAAAATATATATTTATTTAATTTGTGGTCTAAAATAATATTCCTGATTCACAGCTACATGATGAACTTTCTCCTCTCAGTTAGTCTCCCTTTCTTTTTTTCTTTCCCATTCCTTGTGTAGCTCTGCCAGTGCAATTACCACCTCACTTGGTGTATGCCCCTGGATTTCAGTAGTAACGTCACCTCTTTAATATACTCTAGAGGAATATTTATACCACCTAGCTCTAAGCACCTAAGTTGGTCAAGTTATTAACCAGCTAGTCACTGCAAACTCCCTCTTTAGTCCATAGGGAAAGATCCTTCAGTCTCCTTCAGAGCAAGCATATTACCATAACCTGCAACTCTTGCTAGTCAAGCCGTGAGTTTTTTACATGTAGAAGCTCCTAGCCACACTAAATTCCGTACCATGCTACCACACTGACTTTAGTGGTAACCCAAGATAACGTGGGTTCAAGCCTTTAAAACATAATACAATCTCCTCTGCTACAAAGGTGCTGTCCTATAAGAGTCATAACAGATCAGGTCATCTTCACAAAAAACATATATCGTCCTTAAAGACCATACATAATTTCCCATAGGTGAAGCCATATGCAGCTGTGTGAATAAATAGCAAACACAATAGTTCCATTTGATTGAGCAAGATTAATTTTATAAATAACACAGGCTTAACTTCTGATAGCCCCAACTAAATCAACTAAATGAACAAGGACTTGATGTCTAGGGGTGAACAACATTTGAGCAACATCAACATTTCATTTTTATAAAGTAATTTTTCTCTACCACAACTGTGTTAAAACACAGCTTACTAGCTAGTCTGCAGTCTCTTTTGTAATATGCTATTAGTATCTACAAAACAGATCTTACCTTGATCTTCTGAAGAGACTGGTGACCTGGAATAAAACAACAAAGTCCAGTCAATATTTGGTATGAAAAGGCTATAAATAAGGTTCAGTGTAACTGTGGGAAATGGGAATTAGAGGAATTTGAAGGTTTTATTCTTAGGTTTTATTCTTTATTCCTTAGAAGAGAGGGCTGGAAGGCAACTGACAAGAAAAGGGTAGAAAAAGGCAGAGACATACTCTAGCAGCAGATTCTGCAGACCAGAGTGGCCATATGGAGTCATGTCCCTAAGGCAGCTGTCAGCTGCACTGTTAAGCACTCATGCCAAGAGTGTCTGTAGGTACTTGGCAAAAAAAACTTATCTACTACTGTTACTGTTGGAAATAGCTGACATACTGGTCAGAAAGTCCTGATCCTCCAGATATTATTGAAGGGACCATAATTAAGTGTGGTCCAGGAGAAAATGTCACAGCTAGGGGTGGTTGAGGAACTTAGAGCTTCATGGGAACTCACAGTCATTAAGGTGGCCATTTTTCTTACCGTGAGTCAATATAGTGGCTAGCACAACACACTAATCATAATTAATAAAGTTCATGCCATCTTCACAAAAGCAACAAAGACAAAAAAAAAAAGTGTGGACAGATGTAAGTACAGTAAAAAGCAACATAACAGCAGCAGCACAAGAGTTACAGGACAGCCTCACCAGCAGCTGAAGCCTCTAATAGTACTCCAAGAGAGGGAGGGTTTATAAAACATGAGGGACCTCTCAGTGCCCCTGGTGATGAATGGAAAGGACCCACTGAATTCCAGAGATGTGTGCCACAGCTCCCATTGCTAAGGATTACATTCCTCATCATTTTGGCCAGCACCCACAACAAAGGAACATAGAGAGGTGTAAAGTAGTTGCCCTCCATTTTTCCCTTTGCTGCCATACCTTGGCTTAGCAGAACTGGGGCTAACTGCACAGCCAAACCTGGGATGTGCCTTGGCTATTTAGACCAGACTGACAGCACGCGGTGGATTGGACCATTGCCTCAGCATTTCCCCAGCAAAGGTTTTCAACTGCAGATATATATCCTTCCCACCTAGGTAACGATGAGTTTGCTGCTGCGGTGAATGAGGCAACCCATGCTTCCTTTCCAAGATACATTTAATTTTGCACCAATGTACAAGAATAATGAATTACCAAAGATTTAGAAATGTTAGTGCTGCCAGCAAACAGATCACAGCTGACCTAAGAAAAGCAGCCACATAAGGGTGAAGGGAAATGAAGGAACAAAGGGGGAAAGAGCACATGTATATTAACTGAGTCGGCAGGGGCTGAGGTTGGAGGGCTGGAAAAGAAGGGTTAGAAACCCTGGATTTAGAGGAATAAAAGAGCTGAGGAAGGAGTCATGATCTCATTCCATAACAGGGGTCTGAAAATGAATGTTGACGGATTACAGGACATCAGAGGCAGATATGCAAATAATGTAGATGGAAACAGGAAAGATAAAAAGAAAATAAGGAAACTTTCCTAATGAGGTATGCAAATTTTTAGTTTAAAAAAAAAAAAAAGATATTTGCAAAGAAAGAGAGGAAAGAGCTTACAGCACAGCTGGAGCAATGGTCACTGTGAAAGGAAAAGATGTGATTGAATAATTAAGATTCTGACTATGCAAGAAGCCAATATGTATGGATCAGAATTAATTAATCCTCTACTCCATTAAATCTTCTGATTTCTGTTGAACACCCTAGGTGTGTATCCTGCTCTGCTGCCAACCAGGCCAGCTCTGCCCTTGCGCTTCAGCCCTGTCTGTGGAAATACAGTAGAAACGCAGGTAACCCAGAAGATTAGCAGGCATCACTAGGACTCTGTCCCACTGCTTCGACTAGTTAGTTACAGGCTTTCCTCCACAACCCCCCGCAGAAGCCCTTCTGAAGGTCAAAACAAACAGTGTTTCCTACAAGGTTAAACAGTGCAGAATGGGAACGTATCAAGAGGTGCACATTTTTAGGTATTAAAAATATTTTTGCATGCAGTAGTTGTGCCAGGTTCTTTAGCTCACATATCCTGACTGTCCACCCATTGCTAATGCAGTATCGCACAGCATCAGTAGAATTTATTCATTCTATTTCTTAATTGCACAGTTTTATCACCTTTCAGATCTTTATTTGAAACAATAAAATAAACAGTACAGATTATCCTATAATTTGGCTCTTCTTTATGCCTGGTAAAACAGATGTCATTAGTTCCTTAAAGCATCAACAACAGGAAAGACACTGTAACAATACCACTGTCTTCCTGATTAAAACATTGAGAGGAGGGATGAAAAATGTTTGTGGATATTTACCGTACCCAAAAGATTAGTTCATATTTTTCAAAATACTACTGCTATGTACCCTTGTTGCGTGCCTTGAACACAGCAGTTGAACAGTAAGAAATCTAACAGGTGCTACTGCTGTTACTAGCAGTGTTTTCATTTGAATGGCTTCACCAAGCATCTTTTGGAACTTTGTAGCCTAGTATCCCAAGAAAATAAGGTTTATATATGCACAGAATCTAGATGTGCACATATGCACCCCTCCGCTTCACCCTAATAAAGTTTGAGCTTCTTGGCTTGTTTCACCCACCATTATAACAGAAGGGTTGGAGAGCCAATTCCTGCTTTCACAAGGCAACACAACAGCGTAAGCTCAAACTTTCTGACATAGCTGCAAAGCCACAAAGAAAGGGTGTGAATCGCTCAGCCACAGGAAAGCTTCAACGAGAGCTTCCGTCACTGGAGATACTAAAGCTTCAACCACAATAAACTAGGTTTCCTTTGTTAAACTTCTAACAAAATATTTCGGCAAAGAATAGAGAAGACTTTCAACATTCTCCTATAATTTCAGGCCATACATTTTAGCAGGGAGGGGGTCTTCCAAACTGGCCTAACTACAGCAAGGGGAGTCTTGCTTGTAACTATAATGTAAGGAAGAGAGGCTGCTGAGAAGTCCTCAGTAACAGTGCTGGGCATTTTACGCATTGTCTGGTCTACACCATGCTTATGACAGGCTCTAAGGGAGGAAAGAAAGAAAGTCTAATGACCTGCTCCAAAACCACATACACTCACTCCACAGCCACAGGGGGCTTTCCTGACAGAAAAAATTCCAGTGGATGCTCATATTTCCGGTCACACATTTTTCTCTCAAGTCTGTAAGAGGTGTGAGGGATATACTGTGGCAGCACTGGTCACCAAATGGGTGCCCTGAGAAGGGAGGATTCTCAGCTGCTAACATCCACACAGTAACCATCTACCTAGCACCTGTCAGCTGCCCTCCCAGTATGATTCGAGCTGTGTGTTTGACTGTCATAAAGCAGCACAGCCTGCCTGCCTTAAAGTCAGAGATGCTTCAGAAGAACTAATATGCTGTCAAGATCTGTGGTCCCATCTGGGTTAAAACACTTTGCCAAATGAAATCTTGAAGAGATTTTCATTTGGTTAAACAAAATAAATCAAACCCCCAAAACCTTCAGGAAAAGGTTCAAGCACTGTAATATCCTGTTCTTGGCCATTTCAGAACAGAATCAATTATTTTTTATATCAACTGTTAAAAGTTTTTTTCTGGATATATCTTGGAGTAAAATTAAGTTGTAGAAAGAAAGGCTTATCACATCCCCAGGAGAGTAAAGAAGCCAGATTGTCTATTGCTGTCTCCTTTTCCAGAACCATGAGATTAAATCTGCCAACAATGCCCTTTCCCCATGCATAAATGTGAAAAGGAAGCCCAATTTCAAATATTTTCACCAAAGGCATTAATCTGACTTTTCTCCTGTCCTGTTTTGACAGATGCTTTATGAAAAGCTATTGCTGTAGTGACTAGTTAAAGTGAAAACAAATATCACTATGACAATAGGGAAACGGGGATCAAAAAGGAGGAGGAAGCAAAGTATGTTATCACTCTGTTTGCTTTCCATGCTGTTTGTACCCCTCCTTTCAATATATGTCCTGCAGCAGCATTCTCCTCCTGTTGCAGAGTGGCAAGCTCTACTCAGAAAAGGAACAGCATTTGCAAGCCTCAGTCTGCAAGGGCAAGCTGTGCATTGCCTGTTCCACCGCTCCCCACGCAAGCACAACAGTACCTTTTGTGCTTAACACAAAACACACAAGGATCTCCCAGGAAATGAGGTATACATATTTAGAAATGCATTAAAAAGCCTGAAAAATAATTGAAAAGGCCCCTAGGCCCCTAATCATACATTCACTAGATGCTTCCAGCAAATTGGAAGACTTACGATACTGAAGGCATGAGACATGCCCACCTAAAACAGCACCATGCCTCAGAGTTAATGGTCTGATCCAAAGCTCGCTGGAATTTTTCCACTCACTCTTGCAGGCTTTGGATCAATTGCTGACAAAAATCTAATCCCCAGTATAGCCAAGACAGGCTTCAGTATCGTACAAGCCTTCCCCAAACAGCCAAACACTCACAGCTGTTTCCAAGTGCTCTCTCCAATGTGCAAGCACTAGATTCATTCAGTGCTGGAAGGATGGAAGAGGGAATATTCATTTGTAAGGAGGGAAGGGCAGGGACTGTCACAATTTTGAGCCTAGTCAACCGAGGCTCAGGAACCTAGAGAAATACAGCCAGCCTCCAGCAGATGAACTCTAACAAAATTTCAGCAAATGGGTACATTATTCATGAAGACAAAAGCCTCTGGAGAAACAAACCTGGAGCTGAAGTAAAGCAGCTATTTTAATCAATAAACCTGTAGCAGAAACCATCTGCACCAGGCCTATTTAAAACCAGCCATTTACATTTCAAAGGGCAAATAATCTGCGTGCAGCAATTCTGCTTGGTTTTATGACCATTCCCCTTTTTTCCTGCTTAAGCAATGTATTTCTGCAAACTTTCTAATTCAGTCTGATAACAGCTGCCTGTGATGAGGGGAAGGGAAGAGGTTTCAGATTAAACCCATTCCTTCTCATTCTATATGTGCATCTCTTCAGAATCAAAAGCAGCATACCTGTTGGGATTTATTCACATATTCCCTGATTGTAATCAAAGAAAATTTTTAGCACATTAAGTATTTTTAAAATAAAGGTGAGGAAATCCCCTCATTCAGCAATCTGTATCGATGTGTCAGACTGCAAATCCCCTGCAGCCCCAGCTGCAGACAGTGTCTCATATCTTCATATCTTACTGGTAAAAAGGCAGAACTGCCCATTTTCATGGTCCCTCAGCATCTCCTGCTTGGAGGCATTCAATAAGAGTTAAAAATAATGCTCACCCTTGAGATGACCATTTTCTGCCATGGGACTTGATGAAAAATAAAAGCCTAAGAATTACTGAGAGCTTCCCCACGCTACCACTTTGACCCTATACATGCCAAATTCAGAGCAACCTCGACAGGCTGGAGAAGTGGGCTAACAGCAACCTAACAAGTTCAAAAAAGGCAAATGCAAAGCCCTGCACCGCAGGAGGAATAAACCCATGTAACAAGACAGGCTGGGGGTCTAACAGCTGGAAAACAGTTTTGCAGAAAAGGGTTCGGGGTGTTAGTGGAGTAGAAGTTGAACATCAGTCAGCACAGTTCCCTGCAACAGCAAAAGCCAATGGCATACTGGGCTGTATTTTTAAAAGCATAGGCATAAGGTAGATGGAAGTGATTTCTAACCTCTACTCGGTGCTTGTGAGACTTGAGAACAAGACAGACATTGACAAGCTGGACTGAGTTCCACAAAGGGCTGCAGAAGTGGTGAGGGCACATGAGGACAGACATATGAGGAGATGTTGAGGGAGCTAGACTTTTTCAGTAAGAGGAGAAAGCTCAGGGAAAACCTTACTGCTGCCTTCAACTACCTAATGGGAAGGTATAAAAAAACCAGAGCTAGCATCCGCTTTAATAAAGAAGTGACAGTCACAAGCTGGGACATGGGAAATTCAGATTGTGTATTAGGAAAATATTAAGAAAAAAAATTCCACCATGTAGATGAACACACAGAGGAACAGGTTGTACAGAAAGATCACTGAATCTCCAGCTTTGCAGGTATTCAAAACTCATCTGGAAAAACCTTTAAACAACTTCACCTAGCTGGGCCTATTTTGGATAGGGTTTGTATTAGATGGCCTTCAGAGGTCCTTCCCAGCCTAATTTTTTCTGCAGTTCTATGAGTCTCTCTATAAAGCTTTCTTCTACTATCCCAGCTCTCCTGTCATTCCTTTCAAGTATTTCCCATAGACAATGGCCATACTATCTCACACACATGGGAAATGTTGAACAGCAATGCTCCCTGAATAAAAAAAAAAAAATCCATTCAAGTTATTATTTTGCAGAAATCTGTTCAGACATGTCCTGTTAATCTGTAACAACAATCTGGAGAGCCCCATTTTTTCGAATTCTGCTAAAGGCAAAGATCAGTACTTTTTCTAGCATCTCTGTAACTTCCTCCGGCAGCCTCAGTTCCTACCTGCGCATAAACTATTGCCTCGGGCTGTTCACAAACAGTCCAACACACAGGAATGCAGCTTGGTGCTTCTTAGGAAAACAAGAGCAGCTCAGATGTATTCCTTGCTGTGTCTCAGGCGTGTCTGTGTCCCTTCTATTGTTCCATATGTTTCCTTACTACTATGTAACTTTCTACCTCTTACCATTTCTCTGTCCACTGTGGAACGCTTTGAACGAAGGCTTGGAACGCCACACTGCAGGTATAGCTGAAGTTGTACTGACACCCAGAGGAGCTGCCTGGGAATTGCTGCTTAACAAGGGAATAAAAGATTTTATTGCAAAATCAGACGTAAACTCAAACATGCTTAACCTTGATTTAAAAAAGAAGAAGGAGAAAGAAGCGTTCTAACACATTCACCTTGAAAAAGATAGTTCTACCTTGGAATAAAGGTCAAAACACGAAGTAAAAAACTGCCTTGTTATTTACTTGAAAAAATAAGGTATTTTCAAATGACCAGCGGGATCACTGTAGAGTGATCCTGGGTTTGTTTTTTGTTTGGCTGAGTTTTCTTTAAACACTTGGCCTCTCCTTTTGTTACCACCCCATGACACCAAAGTATCTCAGGGGAACGTAAGACTCATTTTGAAGAGGGACTGATGCAAGCTTCTTTGAAATGCTATTCTTCTGTTCCGAGATTTGAATTAAACCTTCAAAACCTTCACTGACCTATGTGTCAATTGATTGGTGAATTTGGGGGTCAAAAGGCAAAGGAAAGACAGTAGTTGATGTGGATCTAAGAAAAAAATGAGATCAAGCCACACCACATAATGGTGCTGGCAAAACAACAGACTAGATGTCAAGAGACTGGATGCTGTTTGAAAAAGCTCTTTATTAATAAAGATCTGTAATGGGAACTAATGGGCTAGGTATATGCACTTCCTTTACATTCTACACAAAAAAAAACAAAAAAAGGTGTTAGGTGCACTTAGGTAGCAAATCTGGTGTGTTTCCTCAGCAATGGATCTGTGTACTTTTACTTTTTCCAGGAATAGGTTAACCCAGAGGTCATTTTGATATGACTTTAACTTTTTATTTAACCTAAAGAAAGGAATTATTTTAGTAACTGCAAAGCCATGACAGCCACACTGCAAGCACATCAGGTATACTCTGATTCAGAAGACACATTCCCACTTGGCCTTCAGGCTTGATGAAGATGAAGCACATCAGCTGCTTGATGTCTTGAGATACTACCCAAATATCTTATGCCAATTTGGGTTCCTATCCCAAACAGAAATACAGGCTGGGCGGAGAATGGATTGAGAGCAGCCCTGAGGAGAATCACCTGGGAGTGTTAGTGGATGAGAAGCTCAACATGACCTGGCAGTGTGTATTTGCAGCCCAGAAGGCCAAGTGTATCCTGGGCTGCATCAAAAGAAACCTGGCCAGCAGGTCAAGGGAGGTGACTCTCCCCTTCTACTCAGCTCTCAAGAGACCCCACCTGTAGCACTGCGTTCAGCTCTGGGGCACCCGACAGAAGAAGGACATGGAGCTGTTGGAGTGAGTCCAGAGGAGGGCCACAAAGGTGATCAGGGGGCTGGAGCACCTCCCCTGTGAAGGCAGGCTGAGAGGGTTGGGGCTGTTCAGCCTGGAGAAGAGAAGGCTCTGGGGAGCCCTTACGGCAGCCTTCCAGTAGCTCAAGGGGGCCTACAAGAAAGCTGGAGAGGGACTTTGCCCAAGGGCATGTAGTGATGGGACAAGGGGAAACGGCTTTCAGCTGAAAGGGGGTAGGTTTAGATTAGCTGTTAGGAAGAAATTCTTCACAGTGAGGGTGGTGAGGCACTGAACAGGTTGCCCAGAGAAGCTGTGGATGCCCCATCCCTGGAAGTGTTCAAGGCCAGGCTGGATGGGGCTTTGAGCAACCTGTTCTAGTAGAAAGTGTCCCTGCCCATGTCAGGGGGTCTGGAATTCTACAATCTTTAAGGTCCTTTCCAACCCAAACCAGTCTATGATTCTAAATAATGTAGAAGTTGCCCTAAGTGGTGTGTTTGTTATCACAAAGCAAACCAGTCACTCCTGATAAATATCCTTTAGTGGTTTTAGAAGAGATATTGAAACATAAGAATCCCTTAGAAACAGATTCTTGCAATTATGTTTATAAATAAGTTGCCTGATTTCCATAATTGCTAGACCCTAAGCAACCCTCACTTGCTTGCCATCTTTAAAAACAAAAACATTAAAAAATCACCTCAATGTGAATAACACACATGTCCCACATACAGCAGAATTGCTGAGTCCTTTATACTCCTACTATAGAGCAATTAATGGAGAATAGAACTTCTAATGGGAGTTTCAGACATGGTTTTGTGCTACACTTTCGGATGCCTTGCACAGAAACAAGAATCTAGGAGTCAGGGTTACACTGGCTCCAAGCCACTTCTGGCTCTCCAATTTCAGCTCTTGGCATAATTTAGCCAGGTCCATCTGTCCCTTCTTGCCCATGGGCATCAACACTGCCAGGAACCTCAGCAAGGTGATGTGTTACGGCCCTGCCTCTCACGTATTTCCCTCCCTTGCACACATGCCTGGGCCAGCCCTGCTAAATGCTCACTCAGCCTCAGCTCCCACGACAAGGCTATGGGTTTGTAGTACTCCTTCCCCAGCACAGCGGAGCAGCCAGCAAGCAGGGACTTTTCTCCCTCCCCATTTGAATGCTTTTAAGCTTTCAGCAGTTTCTCCTCTCACCCAACAAATCCTTTGGCAGGCATTTTAAGAAGATGCAGTACCTCCTATGCCCTGACATGTAAGCCTGCAGCCAGGGAACTAGGACATGCACCTTAGACATGGAAGAGCAAGGGCAGCTCCCTGCAAAGCATCCATGCCAAGACGCACAGCCTGGGGAACATGCTCCCTGTCCCTCCCTCAGCAGTTCCCAAGTGAACCAGAGAATCTCACCCCAACCCAAGCACACTAAACTCACCCCCCATTCACAGATACTTTCTGCTTTAAGCAACGTTTTCCAGAAGAAATAAACCTCTTTCACGCACATCTCCACCAATCAAAAGCAGCTCACCAATGTATTTTTCAAGCAGGCCTAGTGAGAATCATCACTTGTCATTCAATGAGTCAAGTAAAGGCTCATGTCAAAATATTGCTCCCAGACTCATCAAAACACTCTGAACTTTGTGGGTCTAAAATACTAAATTGCAAACCTCAAAAGATTACCTATTTTCACATGACTATGCTTTGTCTCTAGCTTTTTGTTGAATGTTTTTTGACACTTTCCAGTTTTCAGCCACACCTGAAATCCTAACATAGATATCTGAACAATTAGAGCAAGTTAGCAAAGGTTTGACTTTTTATAGTTGAACACTGTCAGCTCAGGCAAAGTAGTACTACTTTGTAGCTATCTTACCAAACTACATTTCCATTCTCTTTGCAAGCCTGTTAAACCAGAATTTAGGAATATGAATAGGGTATCAATAAATACAGTCTGATCACGTATTATGACATGTCCTAGCGTGAAAGCTTACACACACTATGTATTCGAATGTGCTTGTTACATACGTACAGGACTCTGTTTCATACCATGCCCTGAAGCTTATTAGTTTTGGCTTTGATAAGACAGCTTGGAACTGAGTGAGAGCACATTAAGAACCAGTCTCCTCTGCGAGCAGATGGCAGCTCCTTATGGCAGGGACAAAGCACATGGACACAGCATTGCTATTCCTGTGCAATGCTCAGAAAACTAGGACTGGGATGGCTGGGTTCGTTTTTTCGCTTACTTCACCTCTTAAAAATAGGTAACAAGTACACACAAATACAGCCATACATATTACCTAAAACTACAAGGTTCAATTCTCTTCCAACTTTTATTGGACTGGAAGCCTGCCATGCTGGAGGATATTCAACATATTTTTGTAATAGTGCTTAAAATGAGCCCAGAAGAATACATGCTTTCTTTCTGTCGATCATCCTACATCACCCCAGTAAATCCCAGATAACCCCTCTTCTAGTGCCTTTAATGTCACCGGGGGCCATAGGTCTGCTGTTTCCACTCCATAAAGCTGAAGACAGGAATATTCACATTCTACAGCAGCATCGTTGGCTCCACTCTCTCCTCTACCCTTCTCTTGCCAAGCACAGTTACCACGTGCCTGACACTTGCAGGAAAGCAGAGGCCCCAAAGATCAAATTACCAAATGTCATGTTCTTTTATCCAGCCAAACGGAAAACGACGGTACAAGAAGTGCCTCCTTTGCTGTAGAGCTGCTTTACTTCTCAGCACAGATTCTGCTTCTCAATCCAAGGGCTAAAGTAAGCAAGCAAGGATGGAAGCAAAGGGGATAAAGAAAGAGTTGTAACAGGAAAACAGAAAAAAGAAAGAACTCTACTGCTTCAGCCTTGGCTATCAGCTAGAGAATGGGAAGCAGATTTATAGCTGTTATGGTAAACCACTTAAAGAAACCAAGGCACCCAGCTATCTGTACTCTGTCAACATAAATTTTATCTTTTAAACACACTCCAACAAAAAAAACCCCAACACATTCCATGTGTAAAACTCATTTTCATCCCCTTATCTAGTGGGACTATTCAGAAAGCATTTTCAAGCTAGGTGGTAGTTGACTTTTTCAACATCTAGGTAGGAAGGTCCCTTTGTCAAGCACATGCACATCCTGTTGCTTGAAATCACCCCAATGAGAAGAGGAGAGCTGGACTGCTTGCATTTCCCTATTGGAAAGCAGGATGCCAGTCAAGACTCAAGATCTCTCTAGATCTCTCTAAAGAAGCCAATTTGTAGTCTCGTGGTGTGTGGGAGTGTTTTGCATGTCACTGTCTGCCAAAATAATTTGTCAGCAGGGTGAATTTCCTCATCTGTGCATCAGGTGTTGAGATGCTACAAAAATCAAGAGCCCTCAGAATGAGGGCTCAGGGGCAAGTGGGTGGGAGAAGAGGAAGCTAAAATCCCACCCAGTCCCCTCTGGGGAGCTACACTCTGAATAATAACATTATTCAGTAATAAGTACCGATGAGAAAAAAACATCCTACAGGATGCAGTACAGGATGTACTCTATTTCCACCATATATTGAATGGGCAGAAACATAAACCCACCTCATCAGATGTGCCTACTGTTGTTAAAACCCCTTAGCAATTCGGTACCTCAGCAGCAAAGGCTGGAGACTTAATTCTGGAAGAAAACACTATTTGCATTGCACTTGCATACACAAACAAGGCCATACACATGCAAATCTAAATCAAATTCTGATTTCTTCCTTTTCCAATTACAGTTAACAAAAGCAGAAGAAAAAGACAGTGTCCTAAAGCTCAGTATTACTGGGAGAGGGGTTGCCAGGATGATGTGTAAGTACCAAACACTAATGATTGTTGCACAGATTTTAATAAGTAAAAAACATTCTTCTTCTACACCCCAGTTCTCTGTAGATAAGGCCAGACTTTGGTGACATTAAAACTCTACTAATTAACAGGGGAAGAGGCGATTAAATAAGGTTTTCCATGTATTCAATCACTTAAAGGTGACATCAGAAGTTCCTGAAAGTTCATCGCCATTTGCAAAGGTCTCTCAGGTCCGGTGGATGCAATTGCCGGAGAGCCATGGCTCATCCCCTGCCATAGCAGGGACTGGACGTGGTAACACTTTCCCTCATCCTGCTTCTGTATCTTCAGACATCAGAGCAAAATGTCAGGATCTTCCCATGTCCAGAACCACCTCTGAGATGGTGCCAACATGGCTGAAGTAGCACAAAGCCTCTTGAATCCGGAGTTGAGAACATCTGTTCTTGTGTTTACCTGACATACACAGTCTGCACATGATACATTTTTGGTATATCCTGAGCATATCTAATGCAGGCCAGACTTTGAAAAGATATTTTGGTACCAATATTCCTGTCCATCTCCTGTGATTGTAACACTGTTTTCCTCTCTGAACTGTGTTCCTTTTTCTGCAGTTGAGTCGAGTTTTGTCTACTGATCAGACACACCCAGGAGTCCCTTCTCCTGGTTATCACAGGGAGGAACATCAGTAGAACTAAGGGCGTTGCTTGGGGAAAGCAGGCACAGATTCAGTAACAATGTGAGAGAGGCTTAAAACTAACTTGTGAATTAATATTTGTCCAGGTAGAAGTCTTATTTCCAGTTTCATGACAAATCACTTGGCAAATTCATACATACTCTGTATCTACAACTGTACTTGAGGTTGCTGTATAGCAGCTCTATATGGGAAAAAAGAGAACTTCTAGAATAAAAACCAAAAAAGCTGGACACTCAAATTAGTTTCCAAATAGTATCAGATACCAGCAGCAGTAGCTGTCCTTAAAGAAACTTTCGAAATCCCACAGACCGCAAAGCAACACAAGGCACTAAGCATGATTTTTCTTTGCTGTCAATATGGAAAGAAAATGAATTTCACTGGGAAGTATTTCTGTCTGCAGTGCTGCAGTATCCAGATTGTTCTTGTATTCAATGATCGTACCACAAAATAAAAGTAACTATCCTGATCTAAGTACCTCTATACTGAACTGACTATACAGAGAAAACCAAAGATTCAAACAATTTCTGGAAGAGTTTGATTTTTAAAACTTAGGGATCTCACAGAGAAAACACTCCTTTTTATCAGCCAAATTCCCCCATTTTTAAAAACCTCCCTATTGTTTGTCAGGCTGAATCTTTTTTCTGGATGGCAAGAAATGAAGCTTCAAGAAAAATTATTCAAGCACTGCCAAAAAATCTGCTAGATTTTCATTGTTACGTTGCAAGATTTTAAGGGAATGAGAAAGAGTTGTGAGGTTCAGGCTGTTTGGAAAAAAAACACAAAGAAGTGTGCTGAAGAAGGAAGATGCCATTGAAGCCATAAGAGAGGAGCAGGACTGGGCATAGGCTGGGTAGTTTCTGCTTTCTGAGGCAGATCCCGGCTGTGCATATGTGATAACACTGCCTTGCTCGCACCCTCTGTCTCAAAGGGAACAGAGCCCAGAAAATAAAAACGATCTATCAGCTGAGGGGAAGCACACATCCAGTGCTGTAAGACTATCATGTTGTGTCTAAACTGATAAAACAGGCTTGCTTATTGAAGTTATCCATACAGAAAGCCTACGTGACTGCGAGGGTATAAAATATTGACTCAGCGCTCGATGGAGCTCCCTCTCAGCCAGCCTGAGATTCTCCATCATCGTCACACTGCGCTTTCCTTCTGAGCCTGTCGTATGTCTATTTACTTTCTTTCACTTGTAGCTTACTATAATGTTTTAATCAACTCTGTAGTCTATCTTTTTACCTTTCTGTGTGTTGGTTATTAGAATACTATCAAGGGTGAGCAGCATATGATCACTGCCTCCATTATATTAACAGGTAAAGTGGCTTGCTTGTGGCCACTGATTTATGCTGTTTATTACATTAATCACACGGTAAGTCCTAGTGTTTGTTTACACCACCTGGGCCCATACCCGGTGAAGCGGATTCCCCACTCTGAATAGCAGACGGGAAGTCTGTCGGGTCATGACAAGGGCAGAGATACATCTTTTCAGAACTGCCAGCTCATACCTTCAAGGTAGAATTCCAAAGAATTCCAACAATTACTTTTTTTTTCCCCACTGAAAAATCCGGAGAGAATTAATATTCAAAATAGATGCATAAAGTACATAAAATTCATTATTTGCTATACCTGGGCACTAGAGTGTAAAAAAATTAACAGTTGCCTTCTTTGTCAAGAAAGTGTCCAGAAACGGGAGTTTGGGAAGATTTACAGCAGCAGCTGAAGAAAAGATTTACTAATGGTGGATAAATTGTAACCTTTATCTGGAATATGCACAAAGTTTTAAGTATTTTGACTGCATCACTGTGACAATAGTGACAGCTTTCAAAATACAGGACCAGACCCCACACTGAGATGCATCACTTTTTCCCATTCAGTCGCATTCAGTTAACTTGCTTTCCCTCAAAACAATTTCTTATCCATTTGCTATATTCTTATAATTTTTTTTTTGCTTTCTTCAAAGTACTTTCCCTATTTAACCCATTTTACCTGTCCCTGAATCATTCTCAGTTCTTTTTACATCATGTTTCCTCTTCTTTAAGTTCCCATCTTTCCTTTTACTAAGGTTCCCTTCTTTTTAATATCACTTTCCTAGCAAGAGGTGGAGAGCAAACCTTTCTCAAGCTCCACTTTAAGATAGTAAGAGTGGTGCTTTGCAAGCTATTTCTAAACATATCTAAGACAACTGAAGAGAAAGAAAAGGGAGAGTTGAGCATAAAAAGACATGGAATTTTATCATGCTCTAATTCTATTATAAGAACTACACAGGAATGTACAGTGAAGGTGAAACGGTGACTTATGCCTTCATTCAAATAAGATTTGTTTGAAAGCAATCAGTACTCATGAAGCCTCGTCTGGGATTTTAAAAAACGGAAAGTAATTTGTACAGGTGTTCAAATAGCTGGTTAAAACATGTGCACTTCACTCTTGTGGCTTCATCTTGTAAATGCAACTTCAACTAAATCCGAACCAGAAAACTAATTCAGATTTTGCTACCAAAACACACTAGGGCAGACCACTCTTCCTATTTAAGAGCAGACACAGTTATCCAATGCAAGGGTTTTGGGGAAACACTCGGATTTTTCAAGTCTTCACCAACCTTCGAAATTTTAAAGGTTCACTATCACTAGGCAGCTGAAGCTTAGCCTGTTCAAATCCTAAGTCTGACCTCTTTATATTTTCTTAACTGCCACCAGATGATGGTTCCTTCTCCTTTCTAGATGCACATTGGCATACTTGATACTCTTCTCACCTGGTACCACACAGATTTCTCTTTAAAAAAACCCAAAAAAACAAAAAAAACCCAAAAAACCCCCAAACAAATAACAAAAAAACCCCAACTAAACCACTTCGTAACATCTGCACTGATTTCCTGGGCAATGATATGATTTTCATGGCTAAGTTAAAATGCTTGGCATTTAGCCTTTTTCTTCTTCCCTCTCAGGAACTAGGTTATTATTGGCTCATAAAGCAGTGCCTGGGCAATATTACTAGCCAATTAATGCCTATTTAGTAGAAAGTAAAAAATGCAGCCACCTTCCAGCCCCTACAGGCATTTTTTCTTCCTCTCCCTGACAAGGCCAGATGGCATTCTGGCCAACCTTCGCCCACCCTTCACGAGCCATGCACTTCATTCAGACAATGCAGCTAGCAACTTGGGAAACACATTACCATCACAGCTGGATAGATGCTAGAAAAGTGGCTGTTACTGCCCCAAACAATGGGAAAATTAATAACTTCAATTAAAAGACATAGATTAAACCTCTACCAAGGTATAGTCACCTTTTCAGTTTTGTATACTGTTGTGGTTTTGTTTTATTCAATTTTCCAGTTCTCATCACATAACAGGATGACAAACACATAACTAGGAACAGAAATACATGGCCAACAATGAATGTTTACAACAGGATGGTCATCCCCATCTCACTGCACCATTTAAACACAGGATATACGAGGACGATGAACCCACCCACATTCAAAGGAAGAGTCCAATTACGTGTTTCAGTGGAGGCAGCCCAGAGTATTTAGCCTTTTTCAAGATCAAGTACCAGTAGTCCAATTGTTTTCCTGCTGTTTCTTTGTATACACCCTTCACACTAATTTGATGTTCCTATTAAGCTATGATTTGCCCCAGCTCCTGGTTACTGCATCAAGATGCTATTTCACGTCCTGCCTACTCCACACATCAGTCACATTTCAGAGAGCCATCAGAAAAGGGAGCAAAACATGAAATACCATTAATCAAAAGCCACCTGAAAATTAACTAACATGAAGCTCACTTAATTAAAAAGGAGAAATAATTTTCTTTCAGAAAGACCCCTATCTCAAAACCATTACATTAAAATTACTTTTTACCCCAACAGCTTATGATCAAAAGCAACACCAAACATTGTAATTATTTTTAGATCACATATTCTCTGCCCCACTTTCATTGACTGAAGTAATTTAAGGGACCTCTCTATTTACATACTTTGTCTTTTTAGCTATAGTCCTCACTTGTCATAAATAATGACTTCATCTTAAAGAGGTTGTTTTTTTTATGTATGTGTATACACACACACACGTATATGCATGTATAGTGATGCCAGAGAGACTCTAAGCAGCCTGCAGCCACACCATGGCCAGCTGTGGTCTAATCTGCTGCTAACATCTGAGGAGGGTCACTCCCAACCCCAGTCTGGGAGAAAAATTACCACTGAGGAAACAGCCCCACTGGGTCAAGTGATGACTTTCTCGCACAGCAAGGTCCCTGTCACTTGCCTTAGTGACAGGCTATAGGATATTGCAGTTTGAGCTGGAAATGCTATACAGTGTTTTGGGCCAGATGTAAAACACTGGATGCTGATGACTCTTAAAAGATCCATGAGAACTCCATGTACAGGAGGAATTGTCCCCTCTGTGCTCTGCCACATTCCTTTTTGGGAATTCTGCTAAAATCCTTTCCACAGGTCTTATCTGAAAACTAATTTCTGAAGGGACAAACCTCTGCAAAGTACCTGTGAGCTACTTCACCTGCCGCAACATAATAGTGCTTTTGAAGTTTTTCTGTAAAGCGCCAGGCTATAAGGTTAGGTTTCAAAGTCAAGCATCCAGAAGCTTATAAATGCCAGAGCTCATGTCATTTGAGCATCACACTTCATCCCTGATGACAACCTTTAATAAGTCACTACTTTCTTCTACTGGACTCTTGCCTCGGTGCTTAAGTAAGAGACCTGCTTGACATCCTTTTGTGTTTTGTATATGCAGTGCACAGTCTTAAGATTTATTTATTCCAACACTACCAAAACTGTGCACAGAATGTAAAATAATTAATTTTATCTTAAGCATCTCCGACTGTGTGTCCCCACAGTATCTGAGTTTCTTGTGACCATGAAATTTACCCTCACTATGCTCCTCTAAGGTGAGGTTGCAATATTGTCTGTATTCTGTAGCTGGGCAAGTGAGACAGAAGGAAGGCAGGCACAAACTTTCCATTAATTTTAGTAATACAACCTGAGGTACACAGAAAGCCTGTTTCCTCAGTTTCCAGCCCTTCACTCTCTTTTCAGTCTCCTTGTAATGGCCTCCCAGCAGCCCATCGTACTTCAAGTGGACATGCACAGAATGAGGAGCCCGTTGTTACTGACCATTTGTGGAAACCTTGTTGTAAAACTGCATCATTCAAAAATTCTGTCAGGGAAATTGAGGGGAGAAGCCAGTCCTCCAGAGCAACATCCAACTGCCTTACATGCAATTACACTTTGCTTTCTCCACTGCAATCCCACACCTCATTTACTGTACACCTTACACCTTGCCAGCAAATGAGGCAGTGTCTAAACATACTTCAGAGCTCCCACCAGTAAAATAAATAACCTGCATCAGCCCAGAACTCTAGATTCTGGAGAGAAACAGCCACAGACCCTTTCCGCCATGCCCCTAACCTGTCTCACTCATCTCTTACCTATCTGCATGCCACGTCCTCTGCCTCTTTGTTATTCCCATTCTGATTCCTCAGTTATCTGAATGTCCCCCGTGCTCCTAACTGCCAGCTCCCATCCCCTAACCCCGCTCTTCAAGTTCCTGCACACCCTTTTTGTTTCTACTCCTTTGGCTCTTGCAACCTGTTTTCGCTGTTCCTCTGTACACCTTTTCCTGACCGACCTCTATTTGACCACAATGGCTGCTTCACTCTCCTCCTTGCTGCTGGACATCAGCAGGTGAGAAGCGCAGACCCCTTCCCTCAGCCCAGTGGGCACCCCTGCAACCATTACTAAGCACGGGGGGTGGGGGGCATAACTCCTCTGTGAGCACGTGCAGACAAACTTTTGAAAGCAAAGCTCTGGAGTCTGAGCTATCTCCAAAGCACGCGAACCACCTCATCAGCTGGGCAAACCCAGGGGTACTTTTCTCAGGACAGGAAAAGGCACCTCCCTGGTACTACAGCGACACTTTATTACATGTCAAGCCTCCAAACTTCATTGCAATGAAGTTCATTCCATTACCAGCACTAAAATGTCTCAGGAAACCACTGCTGGATTTATTTATTTTAAGGCAGGTAATTTAAAGCAGCACATTTGCCATGAATCTTGTCTTCAGAAACAACTGAGCTTTTCTGCAAAAGTTTTAACTAAAAGAAAAAGAGAAAGAATCAGTCAAAGACTGAGTTTGACCACGAAAAATTTCATCCAAAACAATTAGAAGTTTAGATAAGCTATAAAGAAAATAATACCTCACAGTAGGCAGTGACAGGTACACTTTACTCTGGGCAGCACTACTGACTTTGCTTGTAATTAATAAATCTATCAAACGTATTGTTCCAGCTAAACATACCCTTCCAGTCATGCTGACGTAAACAAAATAATCCTCTTACCAATTAGAAGTTAGTCCACATGTTGTCACCATCTCTCCACACTGCCTAGAAGTGCCTAAGCATCATTTTTCTCCCAGCTTTGCCAGCTCCAAATTTTGGGCCCTGCCATTCCAGTCTGTAGAAAACTGAACTTGAATTCACCATCCTTCACATTGCAAAGAGCACAAAACAAAGAACTGATCCAGAATCCCACAGGGTAATCGGAGAAAACCAGGTGAGTGTCTCCTGGCAGTGCTACTCAGAACACCCTTTCTCACCATGACATCTCTTTCTACTGTCAGCAGCTTCCAGTTTGTAGCCACACAACTATGCAGCCTCCCATCCACTGCATCTGCCCTGGAGCTGTACTTGGCAGGCACCTTGCAGCCCCCCTCCCCACACATCCAAGACAGAAAGTCAAACTGAAAGAACACCACATGGTCACTATTTCAAATTTCTCTATACTAAGTTTTAAAACCGGTTCATAGGGATCCAGACACAGTGGAACTAGAAACATAAAGTATAATTGATGTACACAATTACACATTATGTACATGGGGAGGGGGGAAAAACAACCCCAAAACCCCAGAATTTTTCAAAGCCAGCAACAGAATTCAGACAGGTGCTTCCCAGCTCAGCTTTTTTAGCAATTATGGATCTACCACTGGATTCAAAAATCTAAAGCAAAAGGACAAAAAAGCTGAGAACCATTTCTAAAATAGGGAAGAAGAAGAAGAGATGCTTTTACAGAAATCTGAACATGGCCAACAGGATCGTGGTGGTAGAAATCTCTTACATGGGGGATGTACGAGATAAACCACTGTTTAGTCATCATACACCAAAAATAGTATCTCTGGTTCAAGGTTATATGAAAACTATTGCCTACACCTTTGAAAGTAAGTACCATTTGTAGAGGTTTCTGCTTTGTCACACTGCAGGGCTACCTTAAGGGTGAGTGCTTCGGTCTGTCTCAGAATCAATTGCCATGAAGGTTCTCTTAGCTGGAACTTCAGGCACCCAAAATAATGTCTTTACTTTTGGAAACTTGGATCTAGGTTTATTAAGAGTGCAGGATGCCACAGACAAAAAAACAAAGGCAAGAACATATAATAATGGAGAAAGAGAAAGAAACAGAAGGGAGGAGCAAACCAGAAAAAGCAAAAGGACTTCTGTAATTTCGGCATGTTGGCACAATTCATTAGGTTTAAAGGAACCACTAGGAGTTGTGTGGTGACGGTGACAGTGCATCATCAAGCAGAAAAATGCAGAGGGCTCTTACTGCAGCATATGGGTCTGGCTGGCGTCCTTTTGTTTGTCAGGTACCTCGTAGTGAGGGGAAATCTTGCCAAGGCCACTGTCACTCAGCATCCTCTTCCGAACCGCAGGGTTCCACCGATCTGATATTCTATGGAGGGAAAAAGGAAGAGAAAGGCATTCACCCCTCAGAAATTTTCTCACGTACTCCACTTTGAAGTTTTCTTATGCTTATTGGTTCCCAGCACTTTTCAGTCCATAGCAAGCTAAAATAGTTTAATTCGCTATGAGACTAAGACTGTTCCTAAAGATGAATAGGAGCATTTCTGGTCTGCCCAGAGGCTGAGAAGAAACAGAGACACCATCATTCTTAGGCACAAAGGGCTTCAGGGCCTTACACAGTGTCATCAGAGCCCTGACTGGGCAGAGAAGGGGGTTGTAACTCAATCGATGCAGATTTATGGCAGGACAGATACATCAGGGAGTGTGAGGAGGTTGAAAGATGCCAAAGTCCATTAGTTCTGCTGTGTGCTCCAGGACACCTAATGAAGTAAATGTTATTCAACTGTCCTGTCATTACCATGGCAGCATCTGATCCTGTCCCCAGCTCCTCACCTAAGATCTGCCCTCCCACATCTCCCAGTCCTTCAGAAAAAGGGACTAGGAAAGAGATGTCCCACTCTAATACGGCTGCTGAAAGCCAGATCCCAGCACCACTCACCCAGAGGCCTGCTCCACTACCAGATCAGGCATTCCTGGTGGTGTCCCCACCTGCTGTGACATTACCAGTTCTGGGTCCAGAATAAAAATCTCGTCCTGCGAAATTTCCGTCACAAAGTGCAAATGTTCCTGTTGGAGTGATACAAGGAACAAATAACAAACCTGCAGCATCACGGGTCTCTCAGAGCAGCCAGTTGGCTATGGGAAAGCTGGGTGCACATCAGGGTCTCTGAAGCACATTCATGGGACTCTGTGTTTTTATTTAAGTGCACACACATATACCCTCACTGAAACCAATGCCACTGAAGTCATCAATAAATATTTCATCAATTTCAAACACAATTCCCAACGAGCAAGCCTCACTCTCACAGCGATACTTAAAAGGCTGCTGCTCAGACTCCATGTCATTCAGCTGTAAAACTGGAGGTCTACCTAAAAAGCCAAGGACTGCATTTCAAAATGAGGACCAGCACCTATGGTCTGCCCTCCAACGATGGCTGACAGAAATTTTCGTTGCCTGGGGGTACTCTCCAAGACCACTGCTGCTTGTACATTCTGGTTTCACATCTCCATTACCAAAGCTCTCTTTCTCAATCCCTCTTTTTTGTTACTGACAGTGAAGGCTCATTGTCCTTCAAAAAACACCATGTGAGTAGGTCTGTCTACGTAGGTGAATGAGCAGGAAACTTCCCACAGTTTGTGCGCTGGAGACATCACACAGTATTATCTTTTCCCCAGAGAAACACAGGGCAAAGGAGTAGGAGGGAAAACGAACCAATTGTACACAGTCAAGTATTGCAGAAATGCAGAAAAAGCTAGAGTCACATTGCCCAGTTTAACCTCTAGCACAGGGGTCCTCAAACTACGGCCTGTGGGCTGGATACGGCCCCCCAGGGTCCTCAATCCGGCCCCCGGTATTTACAGAACCCCCCTGCCCCCCCCCCCCCCCCCCCCCCCCCCCCCGCTGGGGGTTGGGGGGGAAACCAAGCAGCTGCAGATGACTGCCTGCCACTGCATCTGCGCACCGGCCCCCTGTGTAAAAAGTTTGAGGACCCCTGCTTTAGCAGCATCTTCTTCACCCTTGCTTTCCAGATGTTAAAGTACAAGCTCATCAAAGCATTTATATGACTGTGTGCAAAGAAGTCCCATGCAGACATTGAACCCAGGACCTCTGAACCAAAGCCACAGCTCCTCCTGCTCAAACTAGACCACCAGCTGCTTTTGCTAGGAAACAGTCATATGTTCATGTGGTTTAGGAACAACTTGCACAGTTCTCAGGGGGACCAGAAACAAATGACCACTGTGTGAAATCAACAGTTTGCACTTAATGCTGAGCCACTAATTGGCCAGTTCCGGCTACAAACCAGAAGCACCAAAAGATCTGTAAAATTTTCAAAGGTCTTTTAGAAAATAGATTCAGATTTTCAAATCTATACCACAGGTTTGAATCCAACTGAGTTACACACTGGTTTAGGATTCCTTACGAATATTTGATTCATAATTCTCAATTTGTAACATCACCCTAATTTCCATAGCTGTTCCATGTCACACACACATAGGATCAAGATTTCTGATGACTAAAAGCATCAGTGAAAACAAACTCAAATAATCTGGTGCCACACAGATGCCCTTAGTAAGGCTTGATAAGGATGACAAATGTAGAAAATTCTGATCTGTATATCAGATTGGTAGTAAACAGAAGGGCAGATTGTCAGTAGATATAGAACTTCAGTGAAATGACATGAATTACATCAACTAAAAATGGCCCAGAATTTTTTATCTACTTTTCATGAGACATCAGTAGCATTTTAGAATACACAGGAGGAATGGAAGATCATTCATTTTAAGCTGCATTTGACATAGCCTAAAAAAAAAAAAAATCCATAGAAATGGTAACTGAATAAAGCTTTACCTGAGATCTGTCAATGCGGTAAAAACGATCAGCAGAAGTTGCTGCAAGACAGAAACAACAGAGCCCCAGTGAAGAAAATGGCCTGAGCAGAACCACATGGACAAGATGGGCTGAGCTAACAGCACCACCACTTAAGGCAACCTCTTTATCAGTGAAATCACACTGTTTTCACAAGAACATAATCTGATTCATTATGTCCGTATTCCTATCCCGTTAGATAGTGAATTTAAAGGTGAGGTTTAACAGAACAATATTCACCAAAACTATTAACTTGAAGTAAATATTTTAAAAATGTGTAAACTGGATTTCAGGCTTATAAGCCGAATTGATTAGATTAAAATGTGACAGAAAAAGCTGCATTGTTCTGATGAGAATATAGCAAGTACATAATGAAATTGATGGGTCTAATAGGATTAATTCAAATTTTGGATCTAAAGAACAATAGCGTGCTCAGGAACTCTTTGTAAATCAAATGCATGGCCACAGACATTCACCATGAATTACCAATATGCTCAAGGAAAATTTATGCTATTAATGAAAAACACATTAAAATAGAGGAGAGTCACTAAATAAAGTACCTATTAGGAATCTTGTCACTGCCAAATAATTTATATTACTAAACCTAAAAGTATTTTATTACCTACGACGTGTTTCATCAGATGTGGGGGTTTTGTTTCTGCTTTGCGTTCAGTTTGGCTGGTGAAATTAGATTTGTTCACTCCGGAGTTTTGACGCAAGAGCACAGTGATGTAGCATTGTGGGTTTTGGCACTGCAAGGGTCTATCAAATCCCTAAAGACAAAACCTGAATGCATCTACCCACTCAGCTTTCTCCAAAACCCAAACAGATTCTCAGTATGTTTTTTATCAACTTCCCTCATGAGAGACAAGGAAAAGCAATTAGAACTTGCCAAGGAGAAATTGTTTTTTGTTTACAACAATAAAAATTTCAATCTCCTCATCCCGAAGCTTTTGCAAAAGCAGATGCCATCCATTTTAGCTGCTAATTTCCGTGCTCCGGAGCCTGATGTAAAGCACAGATAAGCTGTCTGCTTTGACAAAGCCTGGGTCAAATACAAGCGCAGTTCCCAGGGACTTACATGAAGTGCTTTTGAAGCGTAGTTTTACAGGGAAAGGGAGATACGTTTCCATCACCTAAACACCATAAGTACCGAAACACTATAGTACTTAAAGAGAAACCAGAGTGAAAAATGCAGCCTTTCCAGCAGCAGCACACTGCCACAAGCAGCTGCGCTCTGAGTCCCAGCAATACCATGCAGTAAGTGCTGCTCATCACAGCAGACACACTAACGAACCAAATCTGTAACCACACTTAGAAGAACGTGTCTCCTGGGGCAGAGGGGACAAAGCTACAGTAGACATTTTGATGCTAGATGAAAGGAGGCCTGATTCATTTTTCAGAGAGGAAAGGGGGGAACTCAGCTCCATTTTTTTATGTGCTGAGTGTAACAAGAAGGAACAGTTACCCCTCCACAGTAACACTTTCAGATGCACCATCCTTTACATGCACACCAGAAGCCAGCAGCATGCTAGGCACAAGAGAAGGGAGATGCACTTACCATCTAGGAAGCACCATCTGGGAGACAGCCTCTGAACGGAAAGTACTCTGGGGAAAGAGCTTTCTTGGTCCTGAATAGGGCAGGGAAATTACATTAAAAACCAACCAAACAAACTTTTTTTTCTCTCTAAAAAGGACTGTTTTCTAGTATCTGCTTTTTTTTTCATTTTGTTCTACTGACATCGCACAATGTGCAAAGCCTACAATAACCCAAACCCACTGGATTTGCTTCTCACTGACATCAGGGCTTGACTGTAATACAGAACAGAGTAAACTGATATAGTTAGCTTCAGTCACATCCTCAGCTATTCCCTTCCCTTCAGCTCAGCAACATGAAAAAGCCTTGCATAAAAAACAACTTTCTCAGCTGTCTACACTCCCACTTATTTGTGGAGACACAGGAACAGAGAGCAGTGAAAGAGGTCAAAGATACACATCAGTATCAAACAACAGCCATGAACTCTAATTACCATGTTTGTTTCTTGTGTGTCAGTCACCCTCCTTTATTCTAGCTCAATATTTTTACATTCTTTCCCTCTCCTGACCTGCCACTCAAAGCAACTGCCCACTTTACCTGTCTCTGCTATCCCAAACGCACATCAGGGTAAAAAAAAATTATCCTCTGCTTCCAGAATACAGAGAGTGCAGACCTGGGGACCACCACCAGCCAAGCACAGACATCCTACATCAACATGTCCCTGTTCTAGCTAAAAAGACCTGCTTCTTGAGAGCCAACGGACATTACTTCAGGAACCAAACCAAATGACTAGGGAGGAACAATGACTTTCTTCCTGACCTGTACTCACCAAGGAGTCAAACGGGCTGCCCGTTGCTTTTTCAGCTCTCACTGAGCTGGAGAGGCAAAAGGGATCTCAGAAAGCAGAGGGTGGCCACAGCTCTGCTCCATGCTGCCAGCGGATGGCCAGCCAACTTCCTAAAGCCACTGGGACACAATGTTTAAACACAAACAGATTTGCACAGGGCAAAACACAACAGCATGGATCTTGGCCACACACCCAAAATTTGTATAGAGCCAGATTCTACCTTTATTTACATCTTCAGCAGTAAAATCAGCACATCTATAAATGATGTAAATTCAGGCACATACTGGCTCAGGATTAAACTTTACTCCTCCTTCAGACAACAGACTACAGAGTGGTATACCAAATCACAAGGCAAGAAAGGAAAAAGAAGCAGCAATGGGGAGGAAAGGTACCTTTGAGAAAAGCGTTGCTGTGCATGGAAAGCACAGAATGTGAATAATGTATATGTACATATATTATAACATCGGCATAGATTGGTGAAAACAGCCCAGGGTACAGTATCTCACTGGGACTTCAAATATCACACAGGAGCCCAGCACCTCTCCTGAAAGCAGGATGCAGGACAAACAATTTTTGTATTGGGAATTGTACAGCTTTATCAGATCAGCCACTGTTTGAAGGTCCAACATCAGAAAGTAAAGGCTGGCTGCAAGAGTGAGTTCCAAACAGATTTCAACAATCGCAGGTTTTCAGCTAGACGGGACAACAGGGCTACGAAAGCTTAGCCCCTAGCATAACGCAGAAATCCACAACTTTAGTCTGAGCTACAGCAGACCTTGAAGAAAGGCACCCAGCCTAACTGAGAGACTCCAAGCGACACAAAAGCCACCACTCCCTCAGGCACCTGGCACCATGCGCATGGTTTGAAGAAGGAAAGCGAGGCTGCTGTGTATACAAGAGGAAAAGTACAGAAACGCCAACACAAAACGGAAGTTTAGGGTGTATCAAACACATCCAACACATCTGAAACATTTATGCAGATTCTCAGAAGTTCACTTTCCTATATATTTTCCTCTGCTTTTACTGCCCAGTGTTTACATCGTTATGAAAACCTAGAATTAATAGATATTTCTCAGCAATTTATCTTACTGTTTTGCACATCTGACATTTTCTAAAATACTACTTATCCGAGTAGCCATGTGTGAGAAGAGTTATGAAAAAAATAAAAGAATATATTGACAGAAAAATGGGAGTTTCATCAGCTCAATTCCCCAGGCTGCCCAGACTCATGTCAGTAAGACCATGGGGAAGAAGCAGTTTGCTTTCTTCATCCTGGGGAGAATCTCAAAGGAACGCTGAAGGAAGTTGTCATTTCTGGGTAAAACAGATCAAACAATTTTCAGATTAATTACAGAGCAAATAATGCCTTCATAACGTTAAGAGGCAGACAATGCTCTTTGATTTACTTAAAGGTACCTGACACTTTTTCAGCCACCTGAGAAAAAGTGAGGTCATGCTGATGTTGTTCAGATACACACAAGCAGCTTTCCCAGCGTCCCGGTCAGCAGGGTGCCTGCACTCACTATGTGCTATTTTCAAGCAGCTCTGATGATGACTATTTGAGAGACACTCATTTCTCAGCCATTTGAACGCGTATCAGTGCCTGGCATGCTGCTGCTGCAAAATGTTATTAATTTCATTTGGTATCCTGACAGCTTTTGCAAGATTCATTTTATTAGCTTTTGCCTCTGAAATTGCCTGGAACCATCTATTACTGCCTTTCCCTTCTGGTTATCCAGGACAGAAAAGCAAAGATGGCTCCAGACAACTCATCTGTTTTCTCCTCAGTACCCTAAAGTCTGGCTACAGTCCTAGCAACAGATCTTGTCTGAAATGTCACTACAGCATCTTACAGACGTTGCTTGACTGAAAAAAATGCATACACATATGTCTTCTGATGCATGTTACACACCTGCATCTATAGCCACCCTGACAAAAATAAAACAGCCTCAATTGTCTCCCACATTTAGGGATTTCACTTGATCTCATAAACCTTGCTCTCATTTACAGGTTTTTGTCTCCAACCTCTGTGCATTATCAGACAGATGAAGTGTACATTGTGTACATAACAACAGTGTAACATTCCATAAAGTGAACTATTTCTGCACACAGGGACTAAATAACGTATCTCAGTGGTTTACACATCAGCTTTACAAGACACCTATGTCTTTCTCTAATATGGGCTTATGGAGTTATGGGATGCTTAGATTTCCTTGTGGCGCAACTGAGGTATATGTGGGAGAGCCAAGGATTTTCTGAAATCCATTAGGTTTCCTAATATCTATACATCCACATGCAAAAAGCTTTATGTATCTTAATATTTAACCCACTATTTGATGACAGGTAAGGACTGGGACACAAAGGGAAAAAGGAAGAAAGCATCCAAAGATAACAGTGCATACTAAAAAGGTAGATGATACAAAGAGGAAAAATGAGTAAAAAATCATAGTCCTAGCAGAGTACATAATGCTGGGAAAACAAACATAGGGGTAATGCTGGTAAATGTAAATTCAAGTCACAAATTTTGTATTGTGGTATGCTCCTTCCAAGACTTCATTACAGTTCAACTGTAGAACTTGCTTGGGAAGTCTCGGGCCCATGAGAAAGATGCTTTATGAGCAATAAACTTATTAGAGAAACAAAACAGAATGAAAAACAACTCTAGCAACAATTTTCCCATTTGCACCTGGGCTTGCTGATGTTTCTTGCTGACTCCCCACTTTTTGAGCTGCAGAGGAATCGTGCAACAGAACTGCATTTATGAGACTTAAAAGTACCCATGACACCTTATTAGCAAGGTAAAAAGACAGTTCCATCAACTCGAGCACCTTATTCATGCCCTTTATCCCCTGCTCTTTCCCCTTTCCGTAATATGTAAAGGATACCAGCAAAAATGGAACAAACCTCATTTTAACCTAACAAGACAGTTTGTAGAAATGCCCCACTGAGAATAAACCAATGTTTGAAGAATCCAGGATAAACAAGCACTGAATACACAACACAGTGGGGGTGCATTCAAGATGTAGCATCATAAAAAATAGATAGCATGTTAGGGATTTCACAGTGATGTGCACTAGAGAAGACATTTCGGCAGTTAATTTATATACTGCTATAACTGCAGAGGTTAAGAGCCAAGTATGGGGCTGATTTTCTGACATTTTATACCTTCTTTTGGCCCTCCCCATACACACAGATTTAATTCTTCATTTTACCTCAGGCAGTTTCCTATGCATGGAGCAGTCAGCAGCCACTTAGGTTAATTTATAATGAGTGGAACAGAATAATACATGCTGGTTTATTAGCCAATTCATTAGACACTAACACTGCTCTAAAACTCAGTTTCAGGGCAATGATTGATACAAATTTCAAAAATATGAGGTTAATATTGGACAGGGAAATGCAGAAACAAACCATGAACTGGTATGAGAACACATGCCAAATTGCACTTTCTCATAATGTCTTCCTGCAATCAGCGCATTTACAGGCGTTCTTGCCAAACTGGAATTCTGTATCACCTAGGTAATCATTTAAATTATCTGCAGTTTTGCCGCAAATGCTTCCTGTTAGCTGGATCTTCATACACTTTCTCAGTGAACTCACTCCTGCTGATCCCAAGACTCACATTGTTAAATCTAGGAAAAGGCTACCAACACTGTGCAAACTTGTGCTGGGTCAGTTGACCAAGTTTTTGTGTCAAGTCTCTGTGCTAATAACGTCAGATCAGCTCAAGAGTCAGTAGAGTTAGTCTGCGTTAGTTTGCTCCCAATCTAGGCACTGTGCAGTGCAATATCTTACTGAGAGAAATATGGATTCTTGAACAGTACTTCCAACTGTAAAGGCAAGTTCTGGCATTACATAAATTGTAGAATAAAGTTGTAAAATGCACAGAGACCAATTTTAAAAACTAGCCACTTAGAACTAGAATACATTTGTCCCATGTAAAAGACACATCTTTACCCAAGATGGATTAAAAAAAACCCTACTCTGAAGATTATGTTAAACTAAAAGTAGATGACTGGTGGTGCACAGTGAAAGACTATTACTACAGCTATGCAATATAACATGTTATTGCTCAGTTTCTCAGACAGAGAAACAATTCTACTTTTGTCATTTTTCCTATAGGATATATTCTCTCATTCACTTCAATATGCAAGGCACTGCTATTGCAATACCACTCGCATCATCGTGCTGTGCTGATTTTAAAGATGATTCCATAAGGTTTGCAAGGAAAAGGATTGTCTGAGAGAAAGCAGAATGAACCTCTAACATTTGAGGGTAAATGATAATCAGAAATTCACCTAACATGCAGGTATCTAACAAAAAAACCAACCCTGGATTCAGATTCAAAGAGTGCAGTCCACATTGTTAAGCCTCTTTTTGTTCTGATATTAAAAGGAAAGCTTATCTTACCTGGTAATGAACTCTCTGTGTAGTAGAAGTTACTGACTGTAGGTCCTAGCGGGAGGATGAAAGACACAGTGATGATGAAAATAAAATTACACCAACAAGAGTTGCTTGCAGTTCTACTATCTGAAGTGGTTACGCAAACACAAACAATTTTACAGGTATTTCTCGCTGGTTTTAAGCATATGAAACAAACACCACTGAATAGTCATGGAAAGGTCACTTAAAGTTTAAATTTGCATGCATTTTGTCAACAGAAAAAGTTTTAAAAATATAGAGATTATGTTAATGAATCTTTATATATCACAGACTTATTTGTTGCATGAAAACTATCTAAATTTAGAGTATCAGCAACAAAATGAAAGAAAAGATGACAAATCTATAATTATTTTTTCCCCAACTATTTCTGAGTAATTAATGCACTAAAGAAAATCACTGGCAGTTCTGCCTGGTTTAAGACAGCCTCATCACAATTATTTTATTGTAATTTTCTATCACCGGATATTTTAAATATGCATCACCTTACAACATGGCTTTATGTCTGATAATAGCCACACCTTAAGTCTGAATGTTCAGAACTGCATTTGATGAAGGGGATCCTGACTGAAAAGCAAAAAAAAGTGGAAGTCTGTGGTGAGATACTAAGGCCCATTCAGGCTGCAAGTGCAGTTCCAAAACCACAGGGAAGTCAGTGGCTCCCAAAATTGATCAGAGGGTTCACAGCTCCTATGTAAATTGGACTACCTATTTAGAAACCTACGTAATGTCCTCACACTTGTAAATGTTGTTGAAAGACATAAGTAAAAGATTAAATAAAGTCAGAGACAGTATATGAATGAAGATCCATTAGTTTTATCACCAAAGACTTATGCAATGAAAATTATTCAGGCAATGGGGCATTTGGAGTCTCCATTTCCCAGACTGTATTGTAGAGTGAACTCTCATGAGGCAAGGTGTTCAAGACAATAAGAGCAACATTATTATTAGTTGCATGAGCATATATTTCTGTGTATTTCGAAATTTCTAGTTGATATTTGTACTGTTTATTGGTGTCTCAGATTGGTCCATTAGAGGATAACATTTGCATAATTAGACCCACTTGAAAACCACAATGTTTATCCTTACATAACACACTTTCTCATCAATAATTTACGTAATTCCAGCGAGGTATATGGAAAGTCCTGGTATTCCAATCCAATTCAAGGGAAAGTAAATACACCCATACATATCAACTCTGTTATCACTTAAAAGGAATCTATACGACTTTCCATTTCCTGTTTAGAAAATATTTTTCAGCGTCACTCCTGCTTTTATTATCATATCATTACTCTAAAGTTTCTTGTCAGTGGTAGGCAAATTGCAGTGCTCTTAACTTAGGGTTGTTGCAACTATTAGACCTCTGCACTCAGAACTGAAAGCAGCATTATAGATTAATACGTGATACCTGAATTCACAAAAATCTCACCTCTTGTAGACGGTCAATGTACATACGACAGGTCTCCAAGTCACAATCTCCTCGTACAACTATAATTCCTAAGGGAATGGCTGAAAAATAAAAAAAAGCCTCTTTAACTGAAGTCTCTTGAACTTATAGAAGACTTGCAATTATACTTTGGACTTTATTTTAAATGTCCTCACAAAACTTTCTATTATCTAAATCTTAACAGCTATTTAAAAACAGGAACATATTATTTATCATTTGTTTCATCCATTTATAATTATCAAAGCTAAAAAGATTCAGTCACATTGCGTACTTCATTGTCTGATGTTAACATCAATTATTAACTACAAAGAAAGGAACATACCCCAGGGCAAGTGTTTAGGGGCGTACTCTCATACATTGAAATGAGAGTGATATTTCATTTTCAGAACTCCTGAAAGTGTACAAAAATGATTTAAAGTAATGAAAGTCACAGCCTGTTTTCAGAGAAAAAAGTCCTGCATAATGTTAGAGGTAATGCTGCTTTCAAATCAAACCAGACATTATTCCATCTACGCACAAAACTGATACAACCTCTCCATATTTTCTCACAGGGGAAAAAAAAAGAGAAAAAGATAATTTTAAAAATACAGCAAAAAATTCCCTCAGCTGATGGCAGTGTTTTTAATAACAGGGGGTTTCAGTTTCCACAGCCGATCTGCTACTATAGCCAAAAAAATATCCAAAACAAACCCACAAAAAGAAAAAAAAAAGAAAAAAAAAATTATATGTGAGTCTACAGGAAGGTACCCAGAGAGCTACCTACTAAGATCTCATTAAATAATAAGAAAACAAGTGAAAACTCTTGAGTACCTGCTTTTCTAAAACTGAATCACTGAATGAAGTTCTTTTTTCACCCTGGAGGGTCTTTACTCAAACAATGGCTCAAAAAAGTAGAGGAGCAGCAGGAAAGATATTTAAGTCCTCAGATGGAATATTCCAGAAAGAGAGCAGAATATCAACTCATAAACAATTTTGGTAACTGGATAACAAGCAGCGATATAAAGTTACTGACATTTCCGAGACAAATAGGAAAAACAACTGTGCTGCAGCCCCTCCTGCCATTTAGAAGAAGTTGATTAAAAGGGAGAGATATTTATCCACTGAGAAGCTCTCCATTCTGATAAGAGAACAAGACAGCGCTAAAAGATAATGGTGAACATGGCTCATGTTTTTGTGGCCCACCAAGGCTCAAAGCCCAGAGAGAAGCTCAGTGGTTTCAGAGAGGAGAGCAGGGGAGCACGGATGGCAGTCACAGTCGTTAACGGGCCTCAGAGGCCCGCACAGGGCGCTGGGGACACATCAGCAATGCTGCCAGCATCACGCTCGGAAAGCAATCTGAACAGCAGAAGAGCTATGAACCCGGGTAAAGCAGAAACAGGGGAAAAAAGCTGGAAGGAGAAAGAAGAACATAAAGAAGGGATAAGCAAGAAGACTAGGGAAGAAGGGAAGAGCTCGCACACCTCCCCAAGCAACGCTGACACCCAAGAGTGATGCCAAACCGCCTCTGCATTTTCAGAAAGGCCAAAAGGCAACAGCGCTCACTGCGACCTCCCAGGATTTTTCATTACAGAACAGAGACTGAGAGACAAGTGGCCAAAAGGAGGGTCAGTCACACGGTTCGCTTTACACGCGCCGATGCTCTGGGTTACAGACTGATTCTCTTTGCTTAGCGTTTATTATAGCTTAACCTGCTCTGACAGGAGACCCTTAAGCTCTTTGTAGAGAGTACTTAATGGCTATCTAGTTTCAATTCAGCAGATCCCTCTGCAGTCCTTACCAAAAGAAGTGTTTGTTAAATTCATTTATAGCACTAAAAAGCGAATTGCAGCAGACACAGCCACACCTCCAATAGCTACAGAGCACTAGGGAGCTACACCGCTGGCTCAGAAACTGTCACCACAGATTTTGTCTATTCCGTCAAATCCCTTCCTTCATAGAGGTGTATATGCACTCAACGGGGACCAGAGCTTTGACCTGCTGAAACAGCACAGCTAACAGAACTGAAATTTTAACTATCACCATTCCTGACAGCCCAAAGGAGAAGGACCTACAGAGCATTTGGAATTCTAAAAAAATCCACCCAAATGTCCGAAATGAAAACAGTAACACATAATATATAACTTAGCAGTGACATTGATGGGCCTCATGTAAAAAGGGAAGAAGTCAATGATGATTCATAGATTTAATTAAATTATGTCCCACCTATTCTTGACAATTCTGGAATTCTGGGTTGGGTGACTTCATCCTTAAAAAGAAACGTGAAGCTTTTCCTCCCTGGAAAGCCTGAATTAGCACGACCTATGGCTTTTAGGGTCAAAGGCTAGCTAAGGGATAAGGTGCAAGAGGGGAATCTCAAATGGCTCCATTCCACATGGTTCACACTCCTTTGAAAAACCTTTGAAGTCATTACTGGATAACACTACAGTATATGCCAAAGTGTTGCCTGCTAAAGGGGTTTTTTTGTTTGGGATTTTTTGTGGGTTTTTTTGTTGGTTTTGTTTGGGGTTTTTTGCAAGACCCATTTGGCTTTCAGAAAGGAAAATATTTCCAGCCCTCATTTTTATCATAAACTGCAGTAAAAATGCACAATGCACCACACAGCCAAGATATTCAAAGTGCTTCAACAATAGATGCTGTTTGAAAACAAAGGAAATCCATAATGATTAAGAATGGGGTTAAAACTATGGGATTGTTGCTCATTCCAAATATAGGGCAATGCTGTGCAGTAGGGGCAAAATGAGTTGTTATGATAGATTAATTAAAGGCACGAAGTTAACACACATGGCATTCACTATCATTGTGGACATTTTCATCCAGGAATAAAGGGCTTCTACCTGTTCTGAACAGCCCCGTGTGGATGGGGATGTGGACAGAAAAGTGCTGTGGGGGACAGTGGTTACTAGATAGGCCAGACAAGAGATGGAAAGACAAAGGCTTATTTTAAAAGCACAGGCACTGCAGAGCAATTTTCCCATTCACCCACACACTGCCCACTCCTGTGAATATATGGATATATCCACACATGGGAATATGCCAAAAATGAAGGGATAGTCTCAGATCATGAGCCAAGCCACAGCATTCAAGAGCCAGACATTTTTCTCCCAAGGCGCCTGCTCTTCTGGCCACTTGCATCCAGCCCCCAGTTTCTTTTCATCATTCAGGGAGTACAAAGGACTTTGTCCAGTGAGCTGCAGATACAACCTCTAACATTGTGGAGATGAGCAGCAGTGCAAGAACCCCCAGAGATGAGACAGGCAGACAGCTGCTTCATATTCTGAACCAGTACTGCAGAAAGCTTTTTGTTCCCAGCAACACTAACCAAAATCAAGCATCAGTGGGAGGAGGGTTTGGTAGATGCAGCAGCATAGCTAGCATGATGCTCTAATTAACTGCCAGATTAGTAGTGATTTCCAAAGTCCCCAGGAAATTAACTGTGGAATTTATAAACGATGACTAAATCTTCTACCTATTAACTGCCCATTATGCTGAATACCTAAAGCTAGTGAATTCTTTAATAGTATTGAGGACACAAATAGAAGCCAGAATATACTGCACGTGGCACCATGAAGAAAAAATAAAATTCAATTAACTTCCCCATTTATTGTTATGAAAGTATTCAATCTATGATCTAAACACCATGATTAACCCACTCAAATCCCAAACAAAACAGCCTTAAGACAGCTCATTAAGGTAGATGTGAATGCCAGGAAAACTCATTCTGAGTCTGACATACCTCAGGGGACCCGGGAGATTAGATATCGGGCTGTAAATGTTTAATGTAGCAAATAAAGGATCCTCACTACTAAAGATTTATAAGAACGTCATTTTCCTGAGGGGTTTCCACTGGTATTAAAAACATAAAGGACCAAGTAAATTCTTGGGACAGAATTCTAAAATATTCAGACATTTACATTAAGAGGTTTGGCTTTCCCAGTATGGTTTTAATACAACTGAGTTTGTACAAAAGGATTTTCTTACCACACAAATCTAAGCCATGTGCTTCTTCAGATCCCTTTTGTTTATTATACTGACAAAACCTAAGCCTCCTTAGTTGCTAGTTTTCTTAACACTAGTGGTCTACTTTGAAAATCCTCACATGTCAGGAGGTAAAACACAGACTAAACCAGATCACGTCTGAGAAGGCAGTCATCCCCTCCAGGCTCTCAGTGGCTTCTCCAATACCCTGCCACAAAAAGGAAGAAGTGGTCCAAGTAAATGAAGAGAGAAGTTGTCCCAAACACCACACAAAAAGGAACAGGTTATAGAAAGAAAACTACAAAGAGCTCAGAACTGAAACTGGCAGAGAATGGGTATCGGGACTAAGAGCTGAAAGAAGAGGTCTGGCTGAACAATGAATAAGGACTTCTGATTAAGAAAAAGAACAGGAATCTCAGCTGAGAGATTTGCAGAAACAGACTAAGACAGGCAGGAAGACGTGTGTGGGATGAGATAGCTGAAGGGGTCAAACAGGACTGAAAAGGTAAGAGGAAATCAAATCAGAAAAGAAAGGGAAAAAAAGAAAAAAGGGAAATGACAAAAGTAGAATACAGACCAAAAAGTCTATACCAGAAAAACAAACTATAGCATGATTTTCTGGAATGGAACTTAATAGTCTTGTGTCTTCCCAGTCCTCTAGGGTAAACGTGTTTATTTCAATTTGGAATACTGCTCATCTCTTCTAGTTTAAAGGAGATGACAAACTTACAGGTGACAGTTGCCCCCACTAGCTCAAAAGGTAGAGGGCTGTGTTGAATGTAGATATGCCCCACATGGTGTCAAGTGAGGGTAGATTTAGATAAGGAAAAAATTCTTCACAGTGAGGGTGGTGAGACACTGAAACAGGTTGCCCAGAGAAGCTGTGGATGTCCCATCTCTGGATGAGTTCAAGGTTAGGGGCTTTATGCAACATAATTTATTGGAAGATATCCCTACCCATGGCAGAGGAGTTGGAAGTAGACGATCTTTAACTTCCCACCCAAACCATTCTCTGATTCTATAGCTCAGTGATATGAAGTTTCAATGGTTTGGATTTACTCCTTTCCCCAAACCCAGGCAATGGCATACCCTGTTAAATAAATATTACTATGACTACAAAATCAAGAACTCAAAGTTAGAAAAGGCCAAGATTAAAATTGCCTGTTTAAGCATCTGTCTGTATGCATTGTACTATAGCCTTTAATTATCCAACCACATCCTGTTTGTTCTGTTGGACTCTTGTGTCTTTCTAATCTTTGCACATGTGGGTATTGGTGTCAGTCAAAGCGAGAAGTGTAATTCACTGTGCTGTCTGGACAAAACCCGCAAGGTCTCATCCATCAGAAGGCAAAAAGAGATATTCCCTTTGACATAAGCAACGCCTTTGGAAACTTCCTGTTTGTTTTTGTCATTCCTGTTGAAGTTACAAACATTTATCAGTGGTTTGTATCTGTATACACCAGCATGAAAATCTGGGAGTTCAGTGGCAATGGAGTTCCCAATATTTAACTCACTACTGACTTCCAACCTTCCTGATTTTGTCTTGCTGGGTGACTTTAAGCAACCCATTCAGCCATCCCATTTTCAGATCTTCCTAAATCACTGTGGCAGATATGCATGTATTAGCTAACATCTACACAACACATACTGAGAAAACAAAGCAAAGCAGTGACTTTTAAGCAGAGTAAAATTTAATAGACAGTCTGTACATAATGCTGCCTTTTACAGAGCATCTACAGATAAGCCACCACGTCCCCTAAAAGACCTCCTGACAAATAAATGGTCATTAGTGTTTCCTTTACAGGATGGAAGGGAAGTCTTGTAGGTACCCAACTCAGCTCACCTAAATCTGTCCAGATCAAAGTCACTTCCCAGCATGAATACATTTTCTTCAGCAGCCAATCTCCCTTGTACTGATTCCATCTGCTAAAATTCAGGTTTCCCTCATCATACCACCTAGAAGGAGGTACTCTGCTGTGCTCTGCCCTTTACATTATGGGTATTCAGGATGTAAATACCAAGTCATCAGTATTGACCTTTTCTTATGTAGCTATACATAAGAATAGTCTCCAAATTAACCCCACCTACCATATCCCTGAGCTTTAAAGAGTCAGAATACATTCCACAGATCAAGGATTCTCAAACTGTGGTAAGTGCATCACTGGTATGAGGAAGCTACAGTATTCAAGAGGACAGAAGGAACAGCTGCCTCTATGTAAAAGACAGTGTGAGAGACCTGGAGCCATTACAGAGCTCAGAGTTATTTCTGATACTGCCACCACTGCGAGTCAGGTATGATTTCTCCTTTATCTTAGTGGTATCAAGCAAACCAAGATTGTTCTCCATGGGTAGTGCATAGAAAACAACATTAAGGGCAATAAGAGCTGATTTATTCTATTAAAAAACACAATATGGACTGTTACAGCTGAAGGTGAGCTATTCACCACTCCATCTCCATGATACAAATCTATCGCAGTGCTGTCAGGAAAGACTAAGAAGGGTTGAAGATCACTTGGTCACTAACTAGTTTATGGTTGGGTATTTTATTTTATATTTGTTAACATCATTGGTTTCTGTGTATACCTCCATTGTCAGAAACTTCTTAGTAACACTGGAAAGGGGAAAACAGGATGTCAAACAGAAAGATTTTGCTATTTTAAAAATAACTCAGTTGTTTCCCCACAATGCTGCTTTAGATCACACTGCCCTGCAATAACGGGAATTCAGAGGGTACAGAAGATATGCAGGCAAGAGAGACAGAATTAAGTTCTGTCCATCTAGAAACATCAGTCCAACTGACTTTTTGAATATGATGGTATTGGTTATGGTCATGTAATGTACAGCTATCGTGTTGGGCAGAAGGTGGTGAAGCTGGTGACTAGGCTGACAAGTTCTTGGGGTGTGTATAGGGATGTGTTAGAGAAGACAACCACATTTGCAGCAAAGAACATTACATCATAACTAAAATGCCAACATATATCCTGTTCTTAAAGGAGCGCATGGAAGCCTTCACCCCTCCCCACTGAAGGATCAATAAGTGTCCTCTGTACCATCATCAATCATCCCACAGACAATACCGAGACGCTGACAGAAGAAAGAATGAAGGAGAACAGAAGGAGCATGCGGAGGGAAGAAACGGACAATTCAGAAACAGCAACTTGGTTAAATGCCAGCAGCAGTGACAAGAAAAGTAGAAAGCAACAGAAGGAGAATGGGCTAAAGAACAGTCATGCCCTTCACAGGACACTATGACATTCTTTAATTGCTCAGGAGGCTTTCAAAATGAGGTGTCTACCTCCAGCAGAGTGAAGATTAATCTTCATGGAACATTTTGTATGACAAGCTGTTATGTATCAGGAAGTGCACTTTTAGGTGAAATAGTTGATAGAATCAAATCAGTATTTCAAGCAAACAAGGGCAGTGAAATGTATTTACTGTCAGTTAAAACAATCCAGATTATTACACTGATGTCAGAGCTTTCAAAACTCTGTTACAGAGACGTGCAACAGGCAAAAACCATAATAGCTTCTTTGCTATTTTTCCTTCAAGGATAACTTGTTCTTAACTGGGTTCCTTTTCCTGTTCAGATTGCTGTGAGATTTTGGTTTCACTTTCCAGCTATTGAGGAAGTTTAAAGTGCTTTTAATCCTTGTGGGCAGGGAAAAGATTAAGAATACTATTCTGGAGTTAATATATACATAATCTGACAAAGCCTGGACAGATATGTAAACTGAGCCTCTTGCAAGCATCTAGTGAGACATTCACGTACCCAAGAGCTACAGTTGTGCTGAAGGAAGCGAACACCACATACAGTAACAGCTCTTGTAGAAACAAGGCCCAATACAAGTGCTCTTGTATTTTGCTAGTGCACAAACATTATCTGCATTTAAATTTTAAATTCAGACTGACAGTTTCTGTTATTCACTTGCCACAGCAATGTATTTATTTCCACTCCCCACCATAATTACTTTGTTTGGTAAAGAAAGAAGTTGCTTCTCCCTCAGCACTTCCCTCCTCCCCCTTTAGTCTAGTAACTTTCAGTAGCAATGCTCCGTGAAATTATTTGCTGATGAGGACACAGATAGCATGCTTATTTCATATAAGCATTTAGCATATGATAGAGCCAGGCAGGCACCAATCCATGGAAAACCATTTGAAATGTATCCAACTAGCTATGTCAGAAATGCAATTAAAAAGGCTATCTGCTCCTCTTAAAAGGAAGATTTATGTGATTTTCCAACTCCCTTCCTCATAAAAGTCCTCTAGTAGAGCTTGATTACTGGCTATGACTCCATTTCCAGAAGAGAGGCAAGCACCTTGCAGTAAGTCACAAGAAAACTCTGACATCAGTGAACCAGAGGGATTTTCCATTTCTTACTTCACGGAAATCAAGTTGCTGGGTAGAATATTTAATACAGTTTGGTTTCAGACTGTTTAGAGAGCACTTCTCTTCCTGTACATAATTTTCTTCATGTAATCAGAATCATCCAGAAGTCCTGAAATCAGAATCAGACTCCTGAAAACTAAAGGCTGGACAATTCTCATAGCGGATAGTTCTGTTGTATGTCTAGAGAAGTAGGCTGTGTATGCTGTAAGTTATATGTCCTTACGCAAGACATTCCTAATAACTGCAAAGAGTAAAGTGAGGTATCTTTCCTGATTTATTTTAGGTTCATGAGGATATTATATGCTTTCTCATATTTTTATGTAAAAACAGTAATGCACAAGCATTACTGACACAGCTAAAGGAGGACAGATAGGAAAAACAACTTCATGAAAAACGTTTGAGGAAAATACTCCAGTCCATCTGTGTTATATTACCAACCTAGCCATGCACTAACTTGGAAGACAGACAAAATGGTCTTACTGCAAATGACCTGCCAATACCCAAAAGCAATCATTTTAACTCTTGATGGATAAACATCTACTTTTTAAATTAAAACATCTTAAGCACGTATCCAGCAAGTGACCAAATGTGTGTGAAATCTAAAATCAAATCTCAGAGGTGCTAGATCATTTTCCAACATCTTTTATAACATTATCATTATGTTTTTTTACAGGTCGCAAATAACAAATAACGTGTTTGCAACTGCAGTGACAACGACAACAATGTAAGAAATATATTTTGTGTCAGAACACATAAATGGCTCAAAGGCTGCATAATATATACTAAATACACACAAAATTTACGTCCATGGTGAGGATAGACAAGGATAGTCCTCCTCAGATGTGAAACCATAGGAAGAACCATAAAATGAACCAGACTGTTTCTAACAGAGTTGGATAAATGTGGGTTCGGTATGGCCTGAAGTCTACTCAAGGTCAAATTCAATTTAAACTTGAAGCAAGTTTTTTTTCCAGTGAGCCATAATCCTCATCTTGTTAAAAGTCTTCTCGTCCAGTGATGAAGGCTTTGATCACTTTCGCTATGACCAAAATCCACTAACAGAAACTTCAGAAAAAGGCTGTCAGGACCTATATTAAAATTTAAGCCATTTCAGTTCTTTTGCTGGAAGGCAAGCTGGTGAACTGGGAGAATAAGGAGAGGTGGGACTAGAGAAGTGAGAGTGAAACAGTTTAACTATCTTCCAACAGTAAGATAAGCAAACCAATTAAAAGGATTGTCATCCTGTAATTACCAGAGCGCTCTGTATTACAGAGGGAGCTGAAGCTTTGTTGCACAACAAACAGTCATGCTTGTAATTTAATATGAATAATGAGCCAGATGCACGAACAAGACTATTAAACTGCTATCACAAGCAGCCGTGTCCCTCATTGATTAATGACTCCGTGTGTCACCAAGGAAAGGAACTCCATTTTTAAGTGTGGATTATCATCAATGTTGCCAAAGCAACCGCTATCTGCTTTTGACTTACCCCTGAATGTGGCAATTAAACTATTACAAGAGGAAACAAAACAGTGATTATTCTCTTATGTGGAAAACTGAAGACTGTTAAAGAATAAGGGACTGTGGAAGTCAGATTTTTTTCCCCAAGATAAACACACCTGTGCAAGAACCATGCACAAGGTCAGAGCACACTCTCAATACGAAACTTATCATGGTCCCCCACTCAGTTTCAAATTTGATGTTAATCATAAAGTCTGGAATAGTTTCATACACTAGTAGAAACCGAGCAGAACCAATGGAAATACATGAATAAAAGAAAAACACCAACAGGTGTAAACCCCACTTATTTTACAGTAAATAAAATCAACTTGCAGAAAGCATTGTTAAGAAAACAGGTGAATTCTATACATATGATCTTTGCAGAAAGAGTGTTTATATAGAAAGAATACGTATGTGCAAATACACAGATAGATGAACATACACTCCATACGACTCGTTCAAAATCTATGCCTGGCCCTGTAATTGGGTGGTTATTTGTTGTTCTGGTGTGGTGGTGGGGTTTTTCATTTGTTTGTTTGTTTTTTTGTTAATGCAAGATTTGTACAGAATGTTCTACCAAAAGCAGCTACAGCATGGCTCCTTCCAACTTACAAGCTTCCCGGAGTTTTTCCTTGTCGTAATGTAGCCCCTCATACTCTTGCAAATTAATCCTGTTCACTCTGATCCGCAGGCGATCTGGGATGGAATGAGGACTGCAAAAAAAGAAGAAAGCTTCTTAGACAAAGCATTCCATGGAAGAGCAAAATGAAAACAGGATATGAAGTGATTTTAATCTTCTCTGAAAGAAGCAAGCCTCTTCAAAACTAGACCAACTCCTCACAGGCTCATCACTGCATTTAAAATTATGACTACCCACTGCATAACAACATCGACATTACACCTTAAATGATAAGCAAAATCAAGAATCTCATTTGCTGGCTGTGTGGTCTGGAATTTCAAAGGTTTTTCTGAGTTCCCTAATCTCTACACAGCTAACCCTCACCCCTACCCTCAGCAGTTTGCCTTTTTTTTTTTTTTTTTTTTTTTTTAAATTCCTAGGGCCCTACTACAGCCAGCAGATCTGCCAAGCTGTGGTTCAAGACACAGATGCTTTCTTAGGAAGTCTCTCAGACCCACCATTCCCCTGCCTATGGAAGCATCCCCCGTCTTCCTGGAGGACCCTCATTCAGCATCTCTATTCTAGGAAACAGGCAACAGAAATGCAGTTGAGAACTAGATTTCCAAAACAGTGAGTCAAATACGCAGAACCCAGGAGGACTTTCAAAAGCAAGCAGCAGTCCAGGAACCTCATTTCTACAGATTTCAGTCAGATTTAAAATACCTCAGCTGTCTATATGATTTTGAAACACTCAGTGGGTCCCTATTCAGAAATTTAAGTGTCCGTATATCGATAGAAAGTTGTCCTGAAAAGCTTTCTTTCAATTTCATGCTGGTTTCCACCTCACCATAATCTGTTACTTGATTTTTTAAGTTTAGCTGAATGCTATTAAATTAAACTTGGCCACATTTGCATTTTCCACCTTTAAAGAAAGATGGATAACCTGTGTGTTATAAAGCACATAACAAATGTCTGTCCTACAGGTACTGGCCCCTGGGGTCAGTTAAATGTAGATAAATTCTTCATTTTGTGCCTCCATCAAAAGACCATCTATCTTCTCTGTTTTTATCTAGTTAGTAACAGAACTCCGCCAGTGGTATTATTGCCGAATACACACATGTATTTAACTTTTACAATGCCTTGTAAAAGTTAAAATAATGTGTGCTATCATAAATATACAGGTTTTCTTCTTTCTTTGTCTCAATTTTAAAATCTTTGACCTACAGCGTCTGCACTGCTAGTGCAGTACAAGCCACATCTCACAAATGTAAACTTTTTTTTTTCTTTTTAAACAAGTGAGTAATTTTCTTGGCTAGAAAATACTGCAGACCTAACAAAACATACGGTTTGTGGCCATCTCTTGGTAGAGCCACTTCGATGCAATTAGCAATTATTCTTTCTCTCTGTTAGTATAAACAGCTCTGTCGCATCTGAGCAGATGAAAATAAAGTCCCAGTTAAAAAAAAAAAAACCACAAAAGTTCTACTGGCACAAGTACTTTTTGCCTAAAAAGTGATAAAGGATAATGAATTGAGGGTACCTCCAAAACTGGAGTGCAAGACAACAGGCTAGAAGGAGCTGCACTGAAGAAATTCACATTCTGTACAGGAGTTTCTATATTAGTAGTGAAAATGAGCCCACCATACATGAAGAAAACTTAGAAGAAATCATAAATGCTAAATAGCGGCAGCAAGACTGACACATTCAGAAGCACACAGGCTACCCAGTATTTTCCCTGTGCTGCCTGACACGGATTATCATGTCAAGTGCCCCAAGGTATCAGCAAACTGCCCATATTTAAGATAAGCTTTTGCAGTTTCATGTTAAAACACCTGGGATGGTAAGTGCCAGCACAGCTTCAGGAGACAGCTTTCTAACCCAGGAGCCATTACATCATCCTACAGCACAGCACTCTCCACCTGCAGGCTCAACAGCCCAGAGAAGATGAGTGCCTGCAAATAGAAAGGAAAGGTGCATAGATGGAACAAGAAAATGATCGCACTGAGTCTGACATTCTTTTCTTCCTTTCTTTTATTTTTAAAACAAGTTTAAATGTCACGTCACTGCTGAGAAATGAACACAGTCTGAGGAACTATGCTTTCTTCCAAATTCTATGGAATGCAAGTTTCAAAAGTGAAAATCATAGATTTAATTTTCAGACAAGAAAAGATAAAAGAATGTTAGTCAGAAAACATAGGAATTGACTGCATAGTCTTTGTCTGGGGACAGAAAAGAAATAATTCACTGCATGTAGTGGAGTTCATGAAAATGACAGGCTGACAGCTCTGAAAAGTGAGGTCTTTTGTGCACTGGCACTATACTGGAAGTAGCGATGTTGCTTTCCCCATAACGTTCTGCCCACCGCACGTTATGACGAAGGTAGCTCAGTCTTCCAGCTGATCAATTCACAGCCTGGGTATTGTTGGTAGGTGTCAGGGAGGGACCGCTTGTGAATTACCTCTACTTCTTTGAGCTCAGCTGGGTAGAAAAGGGATGGGGAAACCGGAGATTTCAGTGAGCTGTTTTTATTGTAAGACTCAATCACGCTACAAAGACAGCCATCCTTGCTATGCACAGAATTAAGCCCAGTGTAAACCAAGACCAAAAAACTGTCGCAAACTGTTGCTTCTCCTGAAACCAGAACCAAATCTGTACTGTTGTGTTGAAATCTTTGAGCAACCAAGAAAGAACTCTATAAAAGGTACGCTTTCCAATTCCCAGTTAAAAATGACTACTTTACCAAAAGCTGATACTCCTGTGCAGGAATTACTCAGCCCAGCACAAAGGATTTTGCCCGTCAAACCAGAACCACACACCACAGCCTCCCCCCTACTTGCTCTTTTCCATTTCTTCCTTGCTACAGAGGTCATCCATGCGTGATATCCAGACCTTTCCTTCCACTCTGTGACCCTGTGCTTTGGTGCCCAGTGCTGCTCTCCATACCAAGGAAAAACAGTTTAATGCAGGAACTTTGCATCGTCTTGAGGTAAAAAAATTAAGATCACTGACTCCTTTCTCACCTTGATTTGTCCCTTTAGATCTTTCAGAGCAGATATCCAAGTGATACTTGTCTTTCAACCACTCCTTGCATCCCATCAGTTTGAGTCCCCCAGCAACCTACTGATGTCCTTTAACCATAAGAGATGAATTTGTTTATGTATTTTTGTAGCTCTGCACTGTCTGTGCAGAATTTACTACAGCTATAAGGTCATTAATACATCTCATTCACAATTTTGCCTCCTTTCCTTCCACACACTGACCTTTCTCATGTTCCTTAGAGCACAGCAGGACAGGAGCATGCCTGACACAGGCAACTGGAGACAAGCTATGCTCTATTGTGGGAAATACTGGGGACAGGACAGGTAACCCTCTCCCCAGCTTCCATGTCTCCCTGTGAGCTTGTCTCAGTCATGCAATTGTTTCCACTTCCAGCTGTTGAGGTGAAACAACTCCAGCAAGTCTGGGATCACTAAAAAAAAATGGTTAATGAATTATTATTTTGTCTGATCCAGAACAATCATCATTGAATCAGAGGTGATTTTAAAAGCTGCTGTTTCAAGCTTCCTATTCAGTACTTATACATAACTATTGTGTTTGAGTTTTCAGAAATGATAATTATTTCTATGGAACCTGGTTTAGATAAGAAGAAAAAAAGAAAAAAAAGAAGGAGCGAACTAACCATGTACACACATCTAATCTATGACAGAGACAATTCAACAGGAGTCTTCAGCCCAAAATTAAATCACTTATTCCCAATGCCATCCACCCATTCCTCCCCAAAGCTACCTTCTTTAGGTTAAAAGTTAAATTTTCACTAACAGTACGGTAATTTTGTGTGTTGTTTTTTTTCCCTCCAGAGACCAACCAAGATTTTTTTACTTGTAGTTGAAAACGTCTGAAAGCATTTGGATGATTGTCTGAATACTTATTATTACAAATAATTCTAATAACTGTCTGTATTACCTACAAAGATTTTTTGAAATTATCATCCAGACCCAAGAGTTGTTAGTTCTCTGGGAAGATAACATAAGGAAAATCAGCAGCACTATCTTCCTTTTATAGTGCTTTGCTCAAAACAACTCGTTTGAGATAAAAATCATAGAATGTTTTGGGTTGGAAGGGACCTTAAAGATCATCGAGTTCCAGCGATCCTGACGTAAGCAGGGACACCTTACACTAGAACAGGTTGCTCAGAGCCCCATCCAACATGGCTTTGAAGCTTGGAACACTTCCAGGGATGGGGCATCCACAGCTTCTCTGGGCAACCTGTTCAGCGCCTCACCACCCTCACTGTGAAGAATTTCTTCCTAATAGCTAATCTAAACCTACCCCCTTTCAGCTGAAAGCCATTTCCCCTTGTCCCATCACTACATGCCCTTGGGCAAAGTCCCTCTCCAGCTTTCTTGTAGGCCCCCTTGAGCTACTGGAAGGCTGCCATAAGGGCTCCCCAGAGCCTTCCCTTCTCCAGGCTGAACAACCCCAACCCTCTCAGCCTGCCTTCACAGGGGAGGTGCTCCAGCCCCCTGATCACCTTTGTGGCCCTCCTCTGGACTCACTCCAACAGCTCCATGTCCTTCTTCTGTCGGGTGCCCCAGAGCTGAACGCAGTGCTACAGGTGGGATCTCTTGAGAGCTGAGTAGAAGGGGAGAGTCACCTCCCTTGACCTGCTGGCCAGGTTTCTTTTGATGCAGCCCAGGATACACTTGGCCTTCTGGGCTGCAAATACACACTGCCAGGTCATGTTGAGCTTCTCATCCACTAACACTCCCAGGTGATTCTCCTCAGGGCTGCTCTCAATCCATTCTCTGTGCAGCCTTGGCCTTGGGATTGCTCCAACCTGTGTGCAGGACCCTGCACTTGGCCTTGTTGAACTTCATGAGGTTTGCAAGGGCCCCCCCTCTCTCAAGCCTGTCAAGGTCCCTCTGGATGGCATCCCTTTCCTCCAGCATGTTGACTGCACCACACAGCTTGGTGCTGTCAGGAAAGTCACCAAGGATGCACTTAATCCCAGTGTCCATGTCTCTGACAAAGATGTTAAGCAGTACTAGTCGCAGTACTAACCCCAGAGGATCACCATGCATCACAGGTCCCCACCTGGACATTGAGCCACTGACTGCAACTCTTTGAGTGCCACTATCCAACCAATTCCTTATCCACCAACTGTTTATCCAACAAATCTCTGTCTCTCCAATATAGATAAAAGGATGTTGCATGGAACAGCATCAAATGCTTTGCACTGGGTAGATGATGTCAGTTGCTCTTCCCTTAGCCACAAACCCTGTCAATGCCATAGTAGAAGGCTGCTGCCAGGTTTGTCAGGCAGAAGGCTGCCCTTAGCAAAGCCATGGGGGCTGTCACCAATCACCTCATTTTCCATGTACCTTAGCATAGTTTCCAGGTGGATCTGCTTCATGATCTTGCTGGACACAGAAGTGATTGGCCTGTAGTTCGCCAGACCTTCCTTTTTTCCCCTTTTAAAAAATGGGATTTATGTTTCCCCTTTTGGAGTCAGTGGGAACTTCACTGGACTGCCACAGTTTCTCAAATACGATGGACATCTACCAGTTCCCTCAGGACCTGCAGATGCACCTCATCAGGTCACATGGACTTGTGCACCTTCAGGTTCCTTAGATCAGGGGTCCTCAAACTACAGCCCATGGACCAGATACAGCCCCCCATGGTCCTCAATCCGGCCCCTGGTATTTACAGAACACCCCCCACCCCCCGCCAGGGGTGGGGTGGGAAGCAAGCAGCCACAGTCCTGCCACTTAATCTGTGCGCCGGCCCCCTGTTTTAAAAGTTTGAGGACCCCTGCCTTAGATGGTGTTGAACCTGATCTTCTACAGCAGGTGGTTCTTCATTATCCCAGCACTGCTTCTGCCTTCTGTGACTTTGGCAGTGTGGCTGGAATGCTTGCTAGTAAAGACTGAAGCAAAAAAGTCATTTAGTACCTGAACCTTCTCTATATCCTGAGCAACCAGGTCTCCCATTCCCTTCTAGAGAGGGCTCACATTTTCGCTACTCTTCCCTTTATCACTGATGTACCTATAGAAGCTTTCCTTGTTGCCCTTGATGTCCCTGGCCAGATTTAATTCTATCAGGGCTTTAGCTTTCTTAACCTGATCCCCAGCTGCTTGGAAAAATTCTCTGTAATCCTCTCAGGCTACCTGTCCTTGCTTCTGCCCTCTCTAGGCTTCCTTTTTGTGTTTGAATTTGTCCAGGAGCTCCTTGTTCATCCATGCAGGCCTCCTGGTAGTTTTGCCTGACGACTTCTTTGTTGGGACATATCACTCCTGAGCTTTGAAGAGGTGATCCTTGAATATTAGCCATCTTTCTTGGGCCCCCCCTTCCCCCCAGGGCTTTATTCCATGGTACTCCACCAAGCAGATGCCTTAAGAGGCCAAAGCCTTCTCTCCTGAAGTCCAGGGCAGCGAGCTTGTTCTGCACCCTCTTTGCTGCCCTGAGGATCTTGAACTCCACCATTTCACGGTCACTGCAGCCAAGGCTGCCCTTGAGCTTCACATTATCCACCAGCCCCTCTTTGTTGGTCAGAACAAGGTCCAGCTTAGTACCTCTCCTGATCTGCTCCTCTATCACTTGGAGAAGGAAGGTATCATCAACCTATTCCAGGAGCCTCCTGGATTGCTTATGCCCTGCTGTGTTGTCCCCCCAGCAGGTATCAGAGTGGTTCAAGTCCCTCATGAGGACGAGATTGTGAACATGACACTGCTCCTACCTGCCTATAGAGGGCCTCATCTACTCAGGTCTTCCCAGCCAGGTGGCCTGTAGCAGACCCCCACTGTAATGTCACCTGTCCCTACCCTCCCTTTAATCCTGACCCATAGCTCTCAGTTGGCTCCTTAATCATCCCCAGGTGGAGCTCCATGCAGTCCAGCTGGTCAGTGACACAGAGGGCAACACCCCTTACTCGTCTCCCCTGCCTGTCCTTCCTAAAGAGACTGTATCCTTCCATTCTAACACTCCAGTCCAAGGAGCCATCCCACCATGTCTCCGTGATGCCCATAAGATCACAGCCCTGTAGGTGGGTGCACGTCTCTCTGACTTCTCTTGTTTATTTGCCATGCTAAATGCATTTGCCTATGTGCATTTAAGCTGGGCCCCTGATGAAGCTGACCTGCTGTCTGGAAGGGCTGGAATTCTTTTGGGCTGCTCTTCAGGTGCTCTCCTGCTGACCTGTGATCCCTCCTCCAGGGTCTGGGCATCTCTTGCTGGCACTGGCATCAAACTGGTAGGAGTGGGATGGATTGAGGTTCCTCTCCCCCAGCACCTTTAGTTTAAAGCCCTCTTTCACCAGCTTGGCAAGCCTATAACCAAAGATGCTCTTCCCCTTCTGACAGATGTACCCCATCAGCCCCCAGCAGAACAGGTTTCTTGAGGTGAGTCCCATGGTCTAAGTAGCCAAATTACTAGGAAAGCTGTGTAAAAGCAGTTTTCATAAGGTTTTTTGCTTCTCAGTTTCTAAGCACTAGTTCAAGCATGAGCTTTCTTGGCAACCATTATTAATGAATTAGTGGTAGATTTATGTCCCACCACACAACTGACCTCATTTAAAAGACACCATTGCAATGGATAATCTGGGTATCTCACAAAAAGGGGAGAGGAAAGAAAGAAGACAGAACTTCTCCAAGTGTATGTTTGGATGTTTGGAGCCTTTATGTCAAGGTGAAGGGATGGTCATGTTGACCCTGTAATTCAGTACTCAAGAAGACCTGCAAAAAAAGGGTAGGGGACTGATGTTAAGCCTCATGCCAACACCTGCCAATACTTGGTTAATTGCCATCCATCTCCCCGCCACCTCCCTGTGAGAACAGGATAGTGTTTGGATGCTGAGGGGGGAGACAGACAACACTGACTTCTGTAGCTTTGTTGACTCACTACCTAATGCCGTGTAAGAAAGAAAAATGTGCACCTTCTCTTTACAAATGCTATTTCCTGGCTTGAAGCCAATGGCAACCTATTGCACCTGCAGCATCACCTTCTTGAGTTAAATTAGTCCTTTAACCTGAAAAGAAGTGAGCAAGCCCTTTTTATTTCCTTGGAACTGAAGGATGAAAAAGGAGCTAAAATCAACAGCAAATCTAATTTTTTATTTATTTTTTTTTGCTCCAGGATCCACACACACATTCTCCATAAACCACCTTTTAACTATAAAACATGTAAAAGCATACTTCTCATGCTTTTGTAAAAAGTAAATTTTTTTTAACGCATCACTGCGCTGCATATCTCTGAATTTAATTCTGTGGAAGAAACAAGCACACCATTGTAGATGTAATGTATTACCTAAGCAGAAATGGTCCTTTCCAGGTTAAGTGTGGAAAAGAAATCAGCTGGCCCTTGCCAGAGTTTCCTGTTCATCCCCTTTCTATAAAGACAGGGTACCACTACTACACAAGCAAGCTGTGTGTGCGAAAACATGCAACTGGAAAGAAACAGAGCCTGGCATTTTGTCCATTTGAAAAGTTTAGCAATCTTAGTCATAAAAGTGTAACCTTGAAAACAGCAGCTGTCTATTGAAAATAAACTTTTATCAGAAATAGGAATGATAAAAGGTCCTTTCTACAGGGTAGAGATTTTATATACCTAGCTAAGTCCAGTCACAGGTAGTATATTCATAACTCAAATACATATATATGTACACACATACACACACCCCTCTAAATGTGTATATATATATACACAAAAAACATTTATTCAGTGACTGAAGTTTGGTGGGTTTGTTCATGATTTGTTTGCAAATACTCTGCTCTGTCAGAATACAATTGTTGGCTGATATTATGTCTCACTAAATTTTATTACCCATTCAATATAGGTTTGGCTCTAAAATTCACTATGTGAATATTCATTCCTTGTGCTGTCAGACTGGTAATTGACACCACGGGATACCATCCTCATCACCCAACTAATTAACTCATTCACTCACAGAACTCATGAGCTCCGTATACAGCTCTAATGCAGCTGAGCAAAACACTTCCACTATAAATACCTCTGTAGTCTTCACAGATACTGTATAATAATCCATATTATTATACAAATTGCACAATTTATCTTGCTCAAAGTCAGCACATTCAGAAACCACAAAGATTAAGTACGTAATGTAATAATAGGGCTATGAATATATAGGCTATAATAAGGCAATGAATGTCACTGAAAGCAAATATTAGTACAGTATTAATAGAAATGGATGTTTCCAAATACCGCATAAAACAACTTGCTCAACTGTAAGGAGAGGAAGAAAAGCTTTCCAGACAGAGCAGCAGACAATTTACAAATAAATTTGGATATATTGTTGCACTGCAATTCAACCTAAAATATTTACATTTCTTACACCTATTATGTTTTAAAATGGTGTATTACATAGTCAATTATAAGTAGTTTAAAGTTGCAAATGCCTTCCATTACCTTCTAAAGAACAACCCCCCCCCCAAAAAAAAAACAAAAACCAAAAAACCCACACCAAAACACACACAACCAAACAACCCCAAAACCTAAAAACACAGAGCTTTGACAGGAAAAAAAATAAATGAGAAGGGATTTTTTTTTTAAATCACTTTCATTGCACCACTTGTGTTTCAAACCCACAGAGGCCAAGTCACACATAGCTACTCTGAGACTACCAGCAGAACCTGATCTACTTCCATTCACCAAGAAAACACACTCAGCTTTTGATGAAGCTCTGACTTCCTGCTCTCACCCCTATTAATCACCCAGCAACAGGCAAAGGGATGCCAGCCAGCTCACTTGGAGCACAGCTGGTTTTCCTAAGAACACTGCTCCTTCCTCCAGTCCTGCCTCACTGGGAAAGAAAACAGCTGGAGCGAGCTTGGGTCCTGCCCAATCTTGGCACTCCTGCGCAGCAAGCTGGTAACACTTCTGCCATGCCACCAAGTTGATTCAACTGGGAAGACAGACTTTTAAATTATACAAGCCCTAATCCCTATATCAATTATTTATGAACCCTGTGAACCATTTCTTATGCTTTGTGTCTGCATAGAGAGAGGAAATAATAATAAACAGTCCAACAGCTCTACAGAATCCAGCGACAAATTTCTGATAGTTCTTCCAAAATACAGCCCACACCAGCCTACACACAGATTTTAATGATTCAGTAAACAGAAAATAAAATCTTCTACTGCCCTGCCCTTGCAAAAAATAAACTTTAAAATAAAAAAAAAAAAAAACACACCACACTTCTCTGGGGCTTGTTTGCAGTGACAGATTAATGAATGACCTATCTCTTAGAGAAGAAATAAACATACAAATTCAATTAAATGTTCCAGTGTTTAGAACAATTGGAAAAAGGAAAGCAGCAGCCAGAGGAGAATTTACCTTACTTTTGAGATTGCACTGGCAGAGCTTGGAAAGGATACATTAAAAACGAGTGTATTTTTGACAGCGTATATCTACTTAAAACATAACAACTGCCACAACACGGCAGAATCATCCAGCCTATTCTGACAGACAAATTTCAGTGCTCCAAAAAAGTTTGCTGCTATTTTAAGACAAAGCTCTTGCTAAGCTCCTTATCTAAAAAAATACCCCTAAAAATATAAGCTCCACCATATATGTTTTTTTTCTCCATTTGATAAGTGTTATCCCAGATAAGCCAAGTTAACACAACTGTACTAAACCCTTTTGCACTTTCTTACCTCACACTTGCTTGAGCATTTTGCTGTACAAAGGCTAGACCCACGCCCACACTCAAACACATGCCAAAGTGCCAGGTAGAATCCTGGTCTTCACTTTCCTTCTCCTTTCCCATAATAGCTGTAGTTCTCTCACACTTTATACTTCCAAGCATAGCAATTCTTCGATAGTAATGATCCCACTAAACAGAAGCCCACATGCTAAACAGTAAAAATTGACACTCAATTCGTTATAATGCATGTAATGGAGTAAAGGGAGAAGATATTTATAAGCATTTTCATCCTGAATTATGCATTTGGAGAATAGCTCACTCTCTAATGTCTTCTCCCTTACGCCTTGTCTCCTACTGTTCTTTATCAGCAACATACACACTCAACCTAACTGAGAAAACTGATTCTGTTTGACAGTTGGGTCTCTAAAAACAAAAAAATATTCTTATACTACCTTTGTTATTCACACAGGTTTTCTACGCCTACTCTGCTGCAATCATTATTCTGTAAACTCTAAAGACTACTAGCTTTTTACCAATAAAGTGATACTTGAATTTTTATTTATGTGGATTTTGTAACAACAAAATAATCCCAGCATATCCACAGTGCTTATTCCAATTATAAAAAGGACGGCAGGAGCTATGCAAGTCAACTGTGGTTTATTTTTCAAATGGTAATTTTTTTCCAGAACTCTTTTGCATCAAACACAATGCAAATGTACTTTCACATATGCATCCTTTTCATCTCTGAACATCCAGCTGGAAAATGCAAGTTTTTACCTTCCTTTTAAAAGAACCTTAAATGAAAATACAACACTTGCACTTGCTTATGCACCTTGTATAAACATTTGAAATGGATTACACTACAGGTCTACTGTCTCTGCAACAAAGACCGTATGTACCTAATAATTTTGGCTGCCCCAAATCCCCATGCATATCCTGCTGCAGAAAATCTGAAATTTATCTAAGACAGGCTGTATCCATCACCAGGTCTCAGCAGAATCTGCCCTGCTCTTCAGTACTAACTGGAACTCAAGCTCTTTCTGTATTGTTCAAATAAAATAAAAAAAAAAAAGGAACATTTGAATCTCAAAGCCATCATAATCCAACTCAAATTTCCCTAATACCTCATGGGTTCTTATTTTAATTTACCAGACACGTTAATTGGCAGCCACAGTGCAGCAGCATGTATAATCTATTTTTACAGATTTTAAGATACAGAACATCTTTGACTTACAAATTAGTTTGGGACTCATGAGCGTCTCTCCCTGCCTTATCCTGACAGCTGATATCAATGGGACATTAAAATGAACTGTTTCAAAACTTGGAGGTCATTTTCCAAGGGACATCCCTCTACTTGGAAACAATACCCATTCTCCCAGACCCACAGCTTCTGTGTAAGTTATAAGGCTTATCTCAGCTTTTTTTCCTAGAGGCTTGCTTAAATACTGAATCAGTGAGACAAGATTTTTTTGTTACTTTCTACTGAGGAGCAGAGTACAGCAAATGTGATCCAGGGATAAGACACACTGAACTGGAAATATTTCCTTGTCTGCAAAATAACAGTGAGGAACTTGCAGCTTTCTGAAATTTCACGGAATCACAGAATGGTTGAGGTTGGAAAAGAGCACTGGAGGTCACCTGATGCCAGCTAGAACAGGCTGTCCAGGACCATGGTCCCAGCAGCTTTTGAGTACCTTTAAGGACGGAGATTCCACAACCTCTCTTGGCAACCTGTGCCAGTGCTCCGTCATCCTTACAGTAAAAACATTTCTCTTTACGTACAGAGAAACTCCTGTGTTTCAGTTTGTCCTTATTGCCTCTTGTCCTGTCACTGGGCACTCGAGATTTCTACAGACATTGATGGAACCCCACCTGATCCTTCTCCAGGCTAAACAGTCCCATCTCCCTCGGCCTTTCCTCATAGGACTGGTGCACCTTTGTAATGTTCAGCACCATTCACTGGACTCCCGCCAGTAGCTCTGTATGTCTCTCCTACTGGGGAGCCCAGAACTGAACCCCAACACTCCAGGTGCAGCTTCACCAGTGCTTAGCAGAGTGCAGGGATCACCTCCTTTGATCTGCTGACAACACTCCTAATGCAGCCCAGGATACCATTAACCACCTTTGCCACAAGTGCGCATTGCTGGCTCATGGTCATCAGGGTGTCCACCAGGACCCCCAGGTCCTTTCCTGCAAAGCTGAAATGTGCTCTTAAAGTTATTCAGTTTTCCCAAGTAAATTTTGGTTTGTTGAACATTTATGTGCCATCTATTGCACACGCACAGTCTTTAGAACAGGGAAGTGTTGGTGGCGTTTCTTTTAGCATATACCATTGACTTTTTTCTATGATAGAATAAGAATCATTCTTAGAATCAAGTTTCTGCTCTGAATACCTGGACTTTTAACTCTGAAATTTTTCATTTTCCAACATGCACTTCAAATTCATTTCTTTGATAGTCCTAACCTGTTTGAACAGATATCATCCATTATAAGAGTGGCAAAGCAAGAAGACAAAAAGGATGCCAATAGTATTTAAGACAAATGACACTGCCTGAATTGACATATTGCATTAAGCTGGGGTTTTTGTTTGGAGTTTGGGGTGGGGTTGGTTGGGGTGCTTTCAGGGTTTGGGGTTTTTTTTTGTTTGTTTGTTTGCTTGCTTGGGTTTTTTAATTGTGGACACACACAGGTTTTCATACTAGGGCATGTTTCCATAAATGGGATGAATTAGAAGATACCAACAATGGTACAAGTGTTTTTAAGTGCCAGTTCACCACAATTTTAAAAAGACATTAGGCTCTTGAATGATTTAGGTATTATCTAGCAAATTAGTACAGTGGAGTTGCTGACAATCAAGATATTGCCAACATGTGTGAGGGGGTGGTTCAATCTTCAATGCAGCTGCAGCCAATGTCACACCACTCCTCTGGGGGACTGGTTTCCTGTTTTAATCAGCTCTGTCTGGAGACAGGGCTGAGATATCAGCTTTAACTGGAGATGTGTCTTATGGTTGAGTTTGTTCAGTATGTTTTTGATTAAAACCAAAAGGATGGAAAGCTCTCATCTCAATTGTCTCCATGGAGTGTGCCTGGTGCTTAACTTCAGAGCTGCCTGTTGGTATGAACTTCTCTGGCGAACTGGACTCTTTGATGAACCTGGTCACCACCACCAGACATGCCCTGCTCACTTTATTTGTGTACCCTGGAACTGTGGCCTTTGCTGGTGAGACCACAGTTCTGTGCCTACCGTGCTATCTCTTGAGCTCACACTTCCCATTTGTCACTGGATTTTACTGTCCCGCCTCCTGGTAGAAGGACACACAAGGTAACAGCAAAAAAACTATGGAACTTTGAAAGTACAAAAAAGCCAGATACTCACACAGTGAAGGAATCAGGGGGAGCCGAGACTCTCCTCAGGTCAGCAGACTGCACTTTATGGATACTATAGACAGCAGGAAATGAGTGGCCAGGAGAAAGGCAGCACACAGTGTGGACAGACAAGGGAAAAGGCAGAGGGGAGAGAGAAAAAGAGTGGAAAAGAAGACAGACAGACATACAACATTTAAACAGAAACAAAAGGAATGTGTCACACAGAAGTTGAATGAAGAGACATGCAGAGCTCCAAGTTCACGCTAGCAAGCCAAGAGCAACAGAATACATGCAAATGGAGAAAATCACTGCCACATGGCACACAAGAGCTATCTAAAGACACGAGTGATGAGGACCAATGGCAAGCTAGGCACGTGGCTATACAAGGAAGACAAGGAGCCCCAGGATTTGTTCCACAGGCACTGAAAAATTTCAAGGCAACAGACTTTGGAAGCAGGTCCAGAAATGCAAATAAACAAAGCCAAGATCTGAATGAATGGAACTGTCTCCAAAGTTTGTCCAACTTTAGTCTACATTTAAGAAAAAAAAAAAATACCCTTACTGGAGATTTTGTATCCCATAATGACAAATTGCTGTCTCCATTCTTCTTTCATGTACCTTAGGGAAACACGCATTTTATATATAGTGACTCTCAAGACTGACTCTCTTTAGTGTTTATACTCAAATGGTCCCTTTGTTTCTCTCAAGTGTATGGAATATGTTTTATCTATAAGCTCTTCCCTCTTTTTTTCTCTTCCATTATGCAGGACATTCTTCCTCAACCCATACTAAAAGGCAGTGAAAGCAAAATACCATCTTTTGAGGTTCAGAAAATGATCATTAACTGAAACTTACTGAGCAGCATACTAAACTCAAGTATCTGATCAGAAAATGACTCCTGGAAAAACTGAACCACAGCTTTTCTTATGGCACACACATTTTGCTGTAGCTCACAAGAACCACATTCTCTGCTTGATCACAGAAAACCAAGCTATATGTCATCTCTTTCACATGTTACCATGACCAACAGGGGAGAACAGAAATGAAAACAGCCAGCAATTCTTTTAAGGGAAGGAGAATAAGAAGATAATTTACACTTTTGCAGAAAAACTGAGTTTGTCTGAGCTGATCTGGCTCTAGCAAAAATTTGCTTTTGCTGGTACAAAAAAGAAAAGTCCTATGAGAAGAAAAGAAATCCATCTCCCCCCCACACACACAACCCCCCTTATCTGCCTTGTTTCAATCCATAATCAAGTGTGAACAGCATCACCTTAGCCTGTACGTTCCTTGCAACTAAAAAGTTGCTTCTGGCTTGAAAGACTTTATTGGATTATTACTTATCTCCATTGTAGAGCAATTCATCGTAGGATGCAGAACAAATTATGCCTGCCTTTTCAGTTTGGACAGCCTCCAACTGTATTCACCAAATAGTGACCTTCCTCCACTATGCTTCAACTCAATAAATTTAAAGTTATCAGAAAAGTACAAGCCATAAGCAGGTCATCTTCACCTACACAAGAATACTTATACAATCCTGTATGTCACATTAAAACAGCTTAGCTTTCCAAAAGAAATATTAAAAAAAAAAAGAATTCTTGATGAACAGCAAGAAGAGATCACTAGTTGCAGCAAGTACTCCATGAATAATTCGGGACAGTTATTATACTGAAAAATTTCTTTGTAGGCAAGCCAGCAGTGAAAGATTAAATAACTTAATGAAATATTAATTGCCACTAATTCACCTAGCTATGACAAAATGCAGCACATTATATTTCCTTGCTCCCTAATAGCTTGGACAAAGCTTTTCGTTCTACTGCTGTCAACAGGAAAGGGAAGCTCCTTCAACTCAAGTAGTCCCACATAAACACTAGAATTTTGTTCCTTAATTTGATTCCACAGCCAACCTTGAAAAGACTAGGATCATTGACACTGTCAAAAGTGCTGCTGAATTTTCCCCACACCTTGAAAAAAGGCAAATTATCCAGTAACAAGTGAAACAAGGAGTCTCAACATATAAGAGTTTCTACCTTGAAGGTCTCTGTAGAACTACATGAGACAGTTCATGTGCAATTAGTAGGTGCTGGAAGCACAATAGTGGGAAAACAGAGGGGGAAAAAACAGGTCAAAAAAGGTCAGATCCCTTTTTCTCATATACAAGTGCCTTCTCAGAGCGTCTACAGGTTTTGAAGAACAGTTACAACTAGGAAGATGGGCAGCTCTTACAGTCAGAAGAAAATCCTGTTTCTAAAGTCTTCTGGCTCCTAAGTGAAAGAAGCATGAAATCTCTGTTCATCTCAACTACATAAGTTAAATATGGGCTCTCCAATTTTAAGATACTATTATTCCCTGGAAACTCAAGTGCACCCAAAAGGCAAACAAACTCACAATTCTCTCTAAACCCCCTCTCCTTAAAGCCTCCTGAACAAAGGAGAACAGGGTTAAACCAAAAAAAAACCCAAAACAAAACAGAAAGAAAGTGTAACGCTTCTTCAGATTAACTATCATTCTACTTATGGCACTGGACTAGCTAAAACTCCAAAGAACATTCCTACTGCTCTCCTTATCTCGCAATAATATCAAAGCTGACAATAACAGCCAACTCTGCATTAATGTGATATGAGATAATTTTTTAATCACTTTCCTGGCAAGAAGCTCCAAGATCAACTGTCTAACAATTAGGGATAGCTCCAGACCCACTTACTTATCTCTCATATCTAACATTCACATAACAGTCACAAAAGAATAATCTAGAGCATTCAATCAAACATAAGGCTTTCTGGGAGATTTCAATGGAACACAGAGATACATTCCAGATACCAATTCAAGAAATTTAGATAAATATATTTAATTGAAAATTTTCTTTCTTGTGAAATATTACAAATTAGTACCATATTAAATGAACTTCTCACAATATTAAAATGCTTCCTAGAGTTTAACCTTTAACATACCATTTACTTTTTATCACCCTAAAAGATGCAACTCCTCCCTCTCTTTCCCTTTCAACATTTGTGAGCAAAGTACATACACACAGAGATATCTATAGACGCAGATATCAACATACACAAAAAACATTGCTGATAAGTGAAGCTCAGACTAGAGTCCCTGACAGATGATTTCTATTTTCCCGAAACACAGGTCTGCAGACAAGTATCTCAGTCAAACCAGACTGACAGCAACGTAGTCTACCATAGCCCATTTAAATTAAGCTAAACCACAAAGAATATCCTCTTGACAACTAGCACATACTATGAACCTTTATTTCCCTACCACAGTTTTAATTTAGATCTCAAAATTCAGACCAAACCATGTTAATTATCAGATCAAAGTACCGGGGATTTTCTTTTTTTTACATTTGCATTAGCCTCCCTCAGTGTGGAAAAAGATCATAGAATGTTTTGGGTTGGAAGGGACCTTAAAGATCATCGAGTTCCAGCGACCCTGACGTAAGCAGGGACACCTTACACTAGAACAGGTTGCTCAGAGCCCCATCCAACATGGCTTTGAAGCTTGGAACACTTCCAGGGATGGGGCATCCACAGCTTCTCTGGGCAGCCTGTTCAGTGCCTCACCACCCTCACTGTGAAGAATTTCTTCCTAACAGCTAATCTAAACCTACCCCCTTTCAGCTGAAAGCCGTTTCCCCTTGTCCCATCACTACATGCCCTTGGGCAAAGTCCCTCTCCAGCTTTCTTGTAGGCCCCCTTGAGCTACTGGAAGGCTGCCATAAGGGCTCCCCAGAGCCTTCTCTTCTCCAGGCTGAACAGCCCCAACCCTCTCAGCCTGCCTTCACAGGGGAGGTGCTCCAGCCCCCTGATCACCTTTGTGGCCCTCCTCTGGACTCACTCCAACAGCTCCATGTCCTTCCTCTGTCGGGTGCCCCAGAGCTGAACGCAGTGCTACAGGTGGGGTCTCTTGAGAGCTGAGTAGAAGGGGAGAGTCACCTCCCTTGACCTGCTGGCCAGGTTTCTTTTGATGCAGCCCAGGATACACTTGGCCTTCTGGGCTGCAAATACACACTGCCAGGTCATGTTGAGCTTCTCATCCACTAACACTCCCAGGTGATTCTCCTCAGGGCTGCTCTCAATCCATTCTCTGTGCAGCCTTGGCCTTGGGATTGCTCCAACCTGTGTGCAGGACCCTGCACTTGGCCTTGTTGAACTTCATGAGGTTTGCAAGGGCCCCCCTTCTCTCAAGCCTGTCAAGATGCCCCAGGATTTCCCTCTGCTCAATTCTAGCTTTCACAAATGACTGAGGAGTTGTTGTTGGATGAAATCGGGCATTGCTGCTCACAGCCAAGAGGCTGCTAGTCACTACTCAAGAGAGGTCAGCATACCTTAGGTATTTTCCCGACAAATAGGAATTGCAACATTACAGATATGGGCTTCTACTGAAACTTAAAAGCACCAGTCCCAGTAAGAAAACACGTTGTGCTAAATTGAACAGTAAGATGTTGGAAGTAACTACCAGGGAGGCTTTAATTACATGAACAGATTGACAACTAGTGGATGATAAGAGGCTGGAGTCAAAGTTTGAAGTCAAGCAATAAATTCTACTAGATAACACAGCTGCAAAACACAGACAACCTTTAAGATACCTGAAGAGAAAAGGTGTGCCCGAGACCTTATCTGTTTTTTCCAGTTACATGAGGTAACGAAAGATAGTACATCTCATAAAACTTGCTTCACCATCACAGCTGCAACGGCAAAATCCCCCACCACCTCCTCAAAAAAATTAAAGCCTCGGTGCATGAATGTTTCAATGAAATGTGAATCCTTGGTAACTTTAGGCCTTTAGCTCGGTACCTTTGTAGAAGGGACAGAATGTTTTGCTTTAAAAATACTTCATGAAAAACACCAAAGGCACTTACTACGTCACTCATTTTAGTAGCAGTAAAGACCTGCATAAGTACAATAATCAGCTTTACAAAATAATGCAAATAATTTTACTGGATGGCCATTTTCATAGATCAAAATGTGAATGTTCAGGGGGTTTCTTCTATTAAAGTATCTCTGCAATGCTTACAAAGAAGGTTTAATGATGAAAAGGAATGTTAGCCCTGCCTGTCTGTTTTCTTCTTCACATGTTCCTGTTTTCCAGTTACCTTAGCTTTTCTCTGTTCACCTTTATAATATTCATTTGTGGTTTTATACTGGAGAAGGATTCCCTACAAAGTACAAAGTCCTTTCTGTACCTTCACGTCCTTCTCCATAAACACTGCCAGGCAGCATGCTTCCACAACAGAAACTAAAAGATGCCCTAAGTATTTCTTGATTGTGGCAATTTTTTAGAGGGTTTCTAATGGACGTTAAAAAGCATATCAATAAAGTTGAGAAAATGAATTAGAAAAACTTCCAGGGCAAATGACATAAGTATGCAGAACTGTCAGAAGCCAAGAGGCACAATGCTAAGCCTGCACAAACCTCTAAGTAAATAACTGATACAACACCTTTCTAAAAGCAAGAAGGGTAACTCAGAAGATAAAGGAATACAAGAAAATCAGGGAAGTATTTACAATATGGTGGAAAGAGAGATCAGAAGGTGTGAATTTTTTTAATTCTTTTTTTTTTTTAAATGCACTGCAAGTCCAGTACATGCAAAATCCATGACTGAATATGCTGCCCCAAACAGGCCTCTTGCCATTAAAACATGCACATATCCGACTCACTCATTCAGCAAAGGCATAGATGTTCTCCTCTTGCTCTTCTGCACCATGTTGGCTTGGTTCCTTAAGGAGATCCGAATGAGTGAGGGAGCCAATCGACATGGTTCACCATCCACTTGCATGGGGATAGACTTGTATGTTAAAAGTGTCACCTCACGGCACTGGTGCAACCTCTCTCCATGACCACCCACCTGGAGAGCAGCCTGCAAAAGAACAAAAAAAAAAAGGAGGAAAAAAAAGAGCACAAAACAAAACAAGAAACAAAGAAAAGACATCTCAGAACAGATAGCTGAGGCAGTTAAATCTGAAATGCAGTTTTGCTGACAGCATCCATTACACAGTGTTCCATGTGTAAGGCATTCTAACAAAGCACAATGAATGTATTTTCACTCAGAAATTGCATAGTACTTAAAATGTCACAAATAAAAGAGCTAGGCAACAAGCAGATACCTAACGATATGCATTGCACGTCTCATCGCATATACACACACATGCGCATGCACAAATGAATACCTATGTTCATTCTTAAGCATTTCAATTTGTTTTGGTTGGTTGGTTTGTTTTCACACCAAGAGTAATGCTACTAATTATTTGCTCTTTAGAACAACAACCCTAATAGGGTACGTCTGCAAGACAGAAAAATTACTTCCCCTTCCTGAACAGAATACAGTCCTTAATGTGAATTAGAAAAAAATTAAAAAATTATAAAAGCTTACACAGCAACTAAGCCTTGAGACCAGACAGGCTGAAAAGAGCAAGCAGAAGGACCTTGTTCAAAACAAGTAAACATCATGTTTAAGAACTCATTTTATAGAGATGAACAAGGAAGGCAATGAGCAGATTCTTCAAGTTCTAGGCAGTTATGTTTGGGCAGAAATATATTTTTTTAATTAATGACTATTATGTGACTATTAACTCATCTGTCAGATGCAGAAAAAAAAATCCTATATTAATGCACTACTAACAGAACAGCCTAAACAGAAGTCAAGACCTTAATCCTTCTCTGTGTGTTTCATATTATGGATCAACTGACAATATAATCAATAATATTCGTAATAATACTTCTTTATAAAGTACTTCTCTTCCTTAGTCTCAAAGAAAGCACATCTGGGATTCATACAGAGCAAGTTACTATTATATCAATACAGTCTATGGTTACAATGGCTTCTCAGCATTAGTAGACTTGTAGACCCTCAATTCTGAACAAGGCTTCCTTTAAAAAGAAACAGCAGCTCAAAGGGCCCTACTTCTTAAATTCAGAACCAACTAAAACTGTTGGTAGCTTTTGAGATCGCTCTACCCACTCACAGAGCCACATTAGTGGCAAATCCAAAAAAGCTTCCAACTGAAAACTGCCAGTTGGTACATGCTAAATTGACTTTTCACAGCATTTTCAAAAACATATCCTAACATCTTCAGGGGTGAAGTAACAAAGGTGCATTCCACAAGATCCACTAGGCTAACAAACATAGGTTTTCTTCTTACTTGTGGGTTATTCCCCAAAACTACTAGAGCCATAAAAAAAAAAAAAAAAAGGCTGAAAAAGAATCTTTAACCCAGACAGACTTCTAAAGAAATGATTGCTGATCAATACCACCTTTTACTTTTGCTTACTTTGAAGATTAGATTTGTCTGAATTTCTCTTTGAGAAAACAAACACTATTATCAATAGTATTCACTGAAAGTGGTATACACCGAAGGCAGGTCACACAACAAGTAGGTATGTTAGTTTAGTGAAAACAGGCTTATCCATGTTAGTTTTAACCTAGTCCACACAAGACAGTGGCAACAAGACTTGAGTATAGTCCTAAGCATGATCTATACAAACTTGCCCCGAAGCAGGCAGGCACACATGCCTTCTGCCTGTCCCAGTAAGTTCAAGCTGCGGCGCCTTAGGCAGATTAATGCTAGCACAGGGATAACTACCAACTCTGAGTGCATTTAATTGTCCTCTGAAGAGACTGTCACTGTGTTTGACCACTGTGATAGTAGGACACTAAGGTATTTAGAGTGAGATTGCTTTTAAAGTGAACTAAAGCTGAGTTACCATAAGGACAGCATTGACAGAAAGTGCACTGATAAATTAAAATTGCTGGTTGAATTTTCTTTCCATAGCAGAACAAAAGGAGAGATAACATTTGTGCCAAAAATATTACTAATTTTTTCATAGCTATTACTAAAATTTCACAACATTTTTTAGTGGACATATGGAAACTGTATGGGCATATAATTTTATATAGTATTTCAGCTTTGTTTCCAGTAGCCAAGTTTAAAAAAAGGAATTTTATGCCATATTGAAATACACAAAAGTAAAAAAGAAACAGCAGTAATTTGACCACAGAACACTCCCCCCTTAAAAACATGCCTGCATGCTGTTCTTACTTTAATAATCTTGTCATTTAGCTTGGAAGCACTGCACATGCAAATTAGCCATATGTTGCAAAGAATACATTCCTATTATAAAATAACATTTCTTTCATTAGAAAACTACAATTTGTCTCCCACGTCTAACAGCAGACCATGTTTTGGCCTTAGCTGAATATGTGGAATCATGGTGGTTCTTCAGCAATGAGGACAACTTTGCACTCTGTAGCGCTGCCTGCAGAATTCCCCGAGTGCAGCAGCACCTGCAGGAAGGGCAGCACCCGCAGTACCCACCAGCGAGGCCATGGTGAACCCAATGACTTCAATGTAGCCATCATCATGGCGCTGAGGCTCAAAGTCTCTGTGATCTCCAGGGTTTCCCCAGGGCATTGTGCCAGCACAGTACCTACAGAGAGAGGTTTGGAAAGCGAGCTTTGAGACAGCACTCTGCCCTGGTGAGTCCTGACTAGCAGCCTGGCTATTAGCCTGTTCTGCTGTCCTCCAGAAGTATCGAGATATCCATACCAAAACTGAATTCAGGGACAATTAAAAGTTATGCTGACAAGGACTGGACAAAAGGGAAAACCTGTGTCTTGTTTCCAAGCTGGCAACATCCATAAATGTATCCACATAATCTTTAGCAGGTTCCTCTGTGAGAGGAAAATGGGGAAACACCAGGAAACAGGTAACAGAGCAGTAGCACTTTGTTCTCTCTCCCCACTTGCTTTGCTTTCTGCAAATGAGCTGTTGAGTCAGAAAGCTGCTTAGCCCCTCTGCTAGGTGGGCATGGGGCTGCAACAGCAACTCCAGCCCTGGAGCTCCACTTCATCTCTCCCTGCTGGCTCAGCAGCTCTAACAGCACAAGGAGTGCAGAACATCGCATTGCTCTAGGCGGCAGGGAGAAATAAAAAGCAGAAACAGGTGCAGCTGTGGCATCTACCTTTCCTATCATTAAAAGAATGGATGTAAAAGTGATCTAAGAGTGATAGAATAGGGAACTTCGGAGAAGTGACACCAAGTAAAAGCTTGCACAGTGAGACCAGTGCAGGACTCAAAAGATCAAGTGCTTGGGATATCATGCGGAGCAAAGTGCTAGGCTGTCTGAAGCAGTAGTCTCCGAAGTGGAATGCACGCACCACAGACAGTGTGCTAGAGAAATCTGCAACTGACAAGATCATTAGGGTGTGTGAAGAAAACAGTTTACATTTTAATAAAGAAGAAATCCAGCATTAAGATAGTGTTTAATTCATCTTTATTACATCCTTTCAAAATTTCATTTTCTGTGTTTTCTAATGTATGAAATATATTAGCACAGCAGTACATATATATAATCTATAAACACATACATTGGGGTGCTGCCCAAAAATTTTTTTACTAATAAAGATGCACAATAAAAAAGGTTTGGAGACTACTGCTCTAGAGAGCAGGAGACAGATCTAAATGTAAGTATAGCTGTATTCTTAAAAGTTATCTATTTGGGACACCTTCTAACATTTTAATACACAGCAGTTCTTTCAACAGTTTTATGTTCCTTTACTGTAAAAATAGTAACCCTCACCCTCCCCTGATCCCCTCCCCTACACACAGACACACACTTTTTTCACACACTGCTTCAATTAAGGGGGAGAACAGGCATCTGTGTAATTACTATCTCATTTGCAGGTTAGATGCACAACTGGAAAGCATGTTTGTTAATGATTTCTGCTATCTCTGTATCAGCATATTCAACTTTTTAAAGGATGGTTTGGCTTAACTCTGATGCCATTCCATATTGCTGATTAACAGTATTATAAACACCTGGCTTTCAAGAAGGCAGCACAATGGCAATATGTTTCCTGCACATTCACCCAGTCTAGGACAATTTGCAGGTACCTTTTTTCTTTTACTTATTATTATTATACTTTTATAACTCCAAGCACCTGTCTTGAACTTACCTGGGTATGTTTAAAAACACTATACACTGGAACTTCAGCTCCTGGATCTTTGGAGTCAGGTCTGTACCATCACACTACAAAGCCAAAGTGACAGAGCACAGAGAAATTGCTGAATGGAGCCACAGACAAGAGAAGTGTTGCTGCTTTGTTACAACTTTCCCAAGACTTTCCTTGGAATGTGTTGCAAATGTCATGCTCAAAACTGAAAAGTAACAGAGCCATTAAACTCTCACCTCGCTCGCTCTCCATTCCCCCCTCTTCCCACAATACTACAGCACAATTTCTTATACTTACCACAACTTTAACATGTTTGGATAAATCTCTTGAGCTTCTTTGTAGAAAGTCTGTAAAGGCTGCCTGCAACAGAAAGTGCACAAATTGTCATCAGCACTTCCTCTCTTCCCTTTCCCCTCATTTCTTCTCCCACCACAGAGCTCAATACCAAAATGCCATCCTTTTGGCAAACCTATTCTTTCTTGCTCTCAGGAAACATGATTTTTTTAATATATTTTTAAATTTTGATACCTCTCTTTTTGAGAGGTTAACTGAAGAAGGTCCTTGGACACCCAAGGATTTAACTCAAATTCTTGCTCACATACTTGTTTATGTATTTAAGGCACGTGGGTACAGTGGGAGTCATCACCCAGAAAGACATTACATGTCATGCATTATCAAATCAGTGTTTCTCTCTTAATAAATGCATTTTAGAATGAAGTGTTGTCCACATACCTTCTGAATGCAGAAGTGATTAATTTTATTTGCATATTCACACATGAAAATTAATCACTCTAAATAGTTGATCTCTGCCCTCTACTCCCCATGACCCTATATCCAAGGCTACTCCTCAAAGCTACAAAGATACAGGCCAACACTTGGGGAATTTCTTCACAAAAATCAGTATCAATGTGCTTCCCAAATTCTGGAAGCCTGAAAGCTTACAAGCCAGAAGCAGTAGGGCCAAGACATGACCAGTAGTATGTCCAAAGGAGTAGCATTTCTCTCGTCTGCTAAGCTACATAAAACCATGCTTCAGCCACTTTACAACAGACACGTGAGTGTGGCATCACCAGAAACTGTACATGTGCACTTTAAATTGCAGCAGGCAAAATGAACTGGCATGAGCTCCTGATGTGAGAAAGTGAGGGGGAAGGCACTTAAGAAAACATTCAAACAACTAAGTTAGCATCATTCTGTAAGACGAATCACAACTCACCCCTGCATAAAACATTTTATTTCTAAATCTGCTGTTGAATTTCTCTGGATTTGCTTCTGTGAAAGGATAAAAAGGAAAAATACGAACACTGTAATAAAACAAGTATACTCCATTGTACCTTCCCATTCCCTGCCAGCACTAGAGTGCTTTTAGCACACATTACTCCGTGAAAATATTAACATAAATATGCTTTTCCTGTGTGAGAGCTCCCCATTTGTGCCATAATCTGCTATCACGTTTCAAACATAGATATTTAATTGTACCCCTTTCCCGTAGAGTGAAAATAGATGGAAACGTGAGTGAAGAGGTAACAAGAATACAACCAGTTGATTTAGCACCTCTCAGACTATCCATCTTATGATTCCTCAGTACCATTTGTGAGACTGTTTCTACTAACACAGAACTCTAAAAACTATTAGAAATACAAAGAACACTAACCCATGCTTTGAAGCAGGAGTAAAGTATTAGTAAATTACAAGACGAAAAAAAACCTTATGTGTTACAAAGAGGTACTGAGGAATAAACATCCCTACCTAAATATTCCGGGGGGGGGGGGGGGGGGGGGGGAGGAAAGAAAAATGAGTGGTTACTCTAAAACCTGTTTAGAGAGCTGCTTCACTTTGATTAGGCTCCAAGTGATGGATAATTTTAATAGTCCGGTGGTAATGCACATCTAATGATTAATTATTCTCCCTGTTAAAATGTATGGGGAGGTTTTTTCTCCTATCCTGAACTTTTCAGACTTCAATTGCCAACTGCTAAATCTTATAATACTTCTCTGTCAGATTAAAGAGCCTTGAATCATCACATATCTTCTCCTTGAGTAAATACTTACAGGCAGTGATTAAATCGCCTCTTAACCTTCTTTCCGATAAGCTAAATGGAGCTCCTTTAATCTCCCAGTATAAGGCATGTTTCCCAGAATAATACAGGTCATTCTCATGCCTCCTTGGGAAAGCTCTCCTCGTCTGTAGCACCCTGAGATTTCAGAAGCAGCCCTTCTGACACTGTATTCGGCGGTGGTACCAACCACCTATCCCTGCTCAGAGATCCCCTAGTGAAAACATCCCACTATCCAGATAGTCTTTCTGGCTAAAGCCTCACACCGATATGAACACTTCCATATTAAATCTTCTCAAACGACCACTTGAAACAAAGCTTCCAGTTCTCTTTGAAGTCGTTACATCTCACAGTATATGGCTTCATTTTGTAAGAATGGGCTGCTTTGTATTTCTTGTTTGATTGTTTGCCCAGCTACTGTATCACCCGTTTGTTATGTTGCAGGTGAGCCTGGAATGCAGTCAGGGGCACCTCTTCCTCAAATGATTACTTTAACCGCTTAAGTCAGTCTCATCCCACTTACTGAGCTGACAGCTCATTGCAGGAAGCCTCGGCACCCCATGCTAAGAAGCAGGAGGCTCGTGAAGGTTCAATGCCTGTGCTGTACGTTCTCTGACATGGCTATGCCCGATGGCTCCAGACAGCAGCCACCAGCACACTGGCTCTTACATGGATCTTACAGCGAACACTGAACAGAACCAAAGCCCCAGTTTAGAACAGAAAAGGAGCCTTTCTGGGGTCACTGATTCAGCAGTCCTTCAACATACTAAACTGCTCCTACTTCTGACATAGCAGAGGAGCGACTCTTTCTACCATGTGGAATAGAACCTAAAGTTGAGTGCAACTAACTGCAGAAGTAATCACTGACTGCATACCCAAGGCTCACCCCATCCTCACCATTCCCAAGCCATCAAAGGAGTAGGAAATAGAACATGTTAGACTGTGTGTGTGCGCGCGGCAGGGGGGCTGTCCTGCAAATGAACACTCCTCTAGAGCTGAGGGATCAAGTGGCATGTCAACAGGGATAAAGTAAATTGTCTCTCCCCTGCTCCACCAAAGCATAAGTATACCAAGAGAGGAAACTGGAAAGAGTTGCTACTCAGAACATTTCCTGAAGAAGAAGAGCTAAATACACTAGGCTTGGAGCCAACCACCAACCCTCAAGGCTCAATCTGATTAGTCACAAGCAAAGTATAGAGGTTGCCATGGCAAAGGCCACATTCACACACAGATTCCTCTGAGACATTACAATCACTGCTTATTCTAAATATAAGAATTGATCAATCTCTATTGCATAAAGTGCCCTGATAGGCTGAGAGCTCGAATCAATTTCATTTACTGTGGGGAGGTGGGGAGAGGAATGGCCCTTGTTTGTTTTAGTATATGTGATTACAATAGCTCAGCATAAGCAACCGCATACAACAACTTATCTTAACGGACCAAGTGCTACAGCTGTGAAAGTGCTTTAAGTATTGCTGAAGTGTTGCTAAGAGTTTCTCTGGATTTCAACAATTGTAAAAGAGATCAGAATCTGTTTTGCACTGCTTAATTCATAGAATCACATAATAGCTTGGGTTGGAAGGGAGTTTTAAAGGTCATCTAGTCTAACCCCACTGCAATGAGCAGGGACGTCTTCAAATTAGATCAGATTCCTCAGAGCCCCATCCAACCTGACCTTGCCTGTTTCCAGAGATGGGGCATCTACCACCTCTCTGAGCAACCTGTTCCAGTATTTCATCACCCTCCTTGTAAAACATTTCTTCCTTTTACCTAGTCTAAATCTACTATCTTTTATAGTTTAAAACCATTACACCCCTCACCCTATCTCAACAGGCCCTACTAGAAAGTCTGTGCCCATCATCCTTATAAGCCTGCTTTAAGTATTGAAGGGCTGCAGTAAGGTTTCCTCTGAGCATTCTCTTCTCCAGGCTGAAAAACTCCAGTTCCACATGAAAAACAATAGAACACACACACCAGAAATGCTATAGGCTTTTCTCTCCTAAAATAACATAGGACTCACTTTGTACATTTTAGTATTTGGGAAGGTAAGCAATGTGCCAGCAATAATGACACGTAAGAGCAGAACTTGCACTATGAAAAGCTCTCCTGACCACACACACCCACTCACAGACACACAGCTTGCTCTGCCAAGTATTTTTTCACCCACATAAATTTTTAACACACTGGCATCTCTGGAATAATGTCCATTCTTTATAGAGCTCCATAACTTCATTATTAAGTAATGCCACCATTAGGTGAGAAAGTAGCCAAGCATTTAATCTGTACAGTATATTCACAGTCATATTAGCGATGCATAGTGATATGCATTCATAAAAAAATGCATACAGCTGTCATCAATTCATTCCTGTACCCTTTTTGTGGCCCCTCATTATTATTCCTAAAGCTTGAGGCAGTCTTAAACATTATAAAATATGCATTAGTTCATTCCATCATGTATCCTGCTCTTTACTTAGCATGGCATTACGGTGCTATCTTTTCATCTTGAAATGACACTCTGATAGTATGAAAGTAAAGATAGGGGAGGCTGTATTTCAGAAAAAATACCTGCATATGAAGGTGAAATGACCAAAAGCTGAACACAGACAACTGAACAAAGTTTGTTTTTACAAGCATACTTGCCTAAACCATGTAAATAGAGCAGTTCACATCAGTCCAAAGCCCACCCACCGCTAAGCCACATTTGGATCTGTATGGGATGGTACAACAGCTATTGGCAAGGGGACAAACAAGATGCTACAACAGCTCAGATTCCTGACAGTTTTGTGGACATTAAAACTTTTCACTTGCGAAGAAACACTCTGGGTCTGTACCAAGCCCAGTGATGTTATGCTATACTCATCTATAAGTAACAGCTGTTGAGCTTAAGAACACAATTATCCTCCTGTTACTTCCACAGTCTTGCAGCTTTTCTCCTCCCTCCATCTCCACACTTGCACCTGACACATTTGTTGTTCTTTCTGCTCTTATTCTGACACTTCTGCATCAGCATAAGCTTCCTTTATATCTGTACTTGGTACCTTCTTTAGAAGATTAAAAACTTTGAAATTATTCCCTTTTAGCCCTTTACCTACAGTGAATGCCCTTTTTCCTTGTACTTTTTTTAATTTTTAAATGATTAAGTCCCTTGCAAATTCATAATACATAAAAGTGGGAAGAAAGTGATTGTATCTTGGGTTTTTATGTTCCAGCTTTCTTTCTGAATTATAAGAACAGGATGTTAAATCTCACTCCATTTGTAATTCATGAAATAGCTGCCCACTCCCAAGGCTGAGGAAACAAAAAGTTCCCATTACCTCTAGATTCATGGAACTCCAGTGTAACATGCGCATCAAATCCAAGGCTGAAATAATTATTGAAGACACTAAGAGGAAGCTGTAATTGGATAATAAAAAGACTTGTAAAAATAACATGAATGAAGCATTTCAGGAATTAAATACTTTTAACATGGTATCACATGAAAACCTCCAAAGAATAAAGTGGAACATAACAGGAAAATGTGTGCAGAAAGCTGCTCTGAAGGTTAGTAATGGCTTGTGGAAGATGATTAGATTAGATACAAAAGCCCAAAGAACACAAACACATCCACAGAGCTTTTTGATCATATATGTAACCTTATAAGCACATTAAAGCATTCCTTAAGTTGTCACTAAGATTTCCCATAATGCTGTTCCACCTAACATGTCAATACAAAGGTTCTCCTAATTGCTGGCACTTCAAGCTCAGCATGGCAAATGAAACTCAAGCTGTGTTCTTCCTGCTTCTTATACAATCAGAAGCAACACAAGTCCCAGACAAGATGCCCTAATTCTATTGAGAATGCATGAGGCAGGGAAACACACATCTGGCCTCTTCATCATTATACAGGCCCAGCAGGGCTGTAGATGACAGAATAGTAACATCCACTAGATAGGCTGGAAATTATAACTGAGAATAGTAAAATGGTCCACAGAATCTTTTTCTTTTTTTTTTAACAACTGTAACACTTTCAACATCTCCAGTCCAAATGAAATATTACTATAAATGTGATCTCCTCACATAAAAATCTTCCCATTCTTCAACTATCAAGATAAACTAATGGAGACTCACACACAAAGTAGTTAAATACAAAAATACACCTTGCTGTAAAGCAGGAAACAGTTGGTATCCATTAGCAAAATCCTAAGGAATAAAATTCTATATCCTGCTTTTAGTTTTGTCTAATTTGGAATGGATGGTAGTCACAGTGTTGCTTCTCCTGCTACACCAGGTTAACTAGAGAAAAACAACAACCAAATAGATGGCTGATATGCATTACATTTCACACACCTCTGGAATCACTAACACATGAAAAGAACAGAAGGAAGAGATACAAGTAGAGAATTAAAAAGTTTTAGATCTTCCCCACCCATTCAGTTTATGGTGTAACACAAAGGTGCTTTTAAGCATCCTATAGTCTCTGTGGGAAAAAGGCATCTCTAACCTTACGTGCCCCATCCTCCAGCTCATCCTGTGGCAAATCAGGGTTGCGTTCAACCTGGAGATTCCAGCGGTCCAGCTGGACAATTGTCCCATCTTCTACATGGCACAGGATCTTGGACACTGGCTCATCTGTGTAACCCTGACAGCAGAGTGTCACCAGAGTATCAGCCACAGACAGTGGAAGCAAAGCAACTCACTGACTAATTACCTCACAGACCTCCCTCCTTTTACACAGGCTTAAAAACCCCAGATCAAATGTTCCTAATAACACCTCAAAATACTGCTAAATATTGATATATCAAGTATTTTAACAAGCTATTGCTGAGGTACACAAGTCTTGGGCAGGCAAAGTAAGGTCATAAGGAGAGGAACTGAAAGTGTATTTGCCTTGCCTGGAATAACTCCAGTGGTGTAGTTCAGAATAAATACAGACAAATAAAGTTTAAACTGTGCTTAAATTAGAAGCCTGCACATCCTTATTACTTGGCCTGAGCTACCAGACAGATATCTCTATGAACACTTTTATTACAACTACAATATTAATAATTCAAGATCCCAGGCTGGAAATTGAACCAAACTATTGTGCCTAACTGAAGCAGACCTCGGACACAGCCATGCCTGCTATTTTAACCCAAATGAAGTTCTACCCTACACAACTAAATCAGAGCAGCAAGCTGAGAGCCCACACATAGGGGCAGCCCAGTCAGTGCTTACCCCACCCCAGTTGAGGGTGCGGGCAAGGTCATTCCCAGTGCCAAGCGGAAGGACAGCCACAGGAGGCGGGGGGCTGAGTTGCAGCTCATCGAGGATAGAGAGGATCCAGCCCACCTATGAAATGGGAAATGCAGAGAACTGTTAGTCAGGAAGATTAAAAGGGATGGGAAAAAAGAAGGAGACATATTTTGATTGTTTCCCTTGTCCTGGTTTCAGCTGGGGTAGAGTTAATTTTCTTCTTAGTAGCTGGCACAGTGCTGTGTTCTGGATTTAGCATGAGAACAACGTTGGTAACACGCTGATGGTTTAGTTCTTGCTAACTCTAAGTCAAGGACTTCTCAGCTTCCCATGCTCTGCCAGTGAGCAGGTGCTCAAGAAGCCAGGAGGGAGCATAGCCAGGACAGCTGATCCAAACTAGCCAAAGGGATATTCCATACCATAGAATGCCATGCTCGGTATACAAACCGGGGGGAGTCAGCCCGGGTTCACCAATCGCTGCTCGGGTACTAGCTGGGCACTGGTCAGTGGGTGTCGAGCAATTGAATTGTGCATGACCTCTCTCCCTCTCCTCTTTGTTACAACTATTCTTACCTCAACCCATAGGCTTTACTATTTTCTGATTCTCCTCTGCATCCCACTGGGGTGGGTGTGGGCAGTATGCAAGCAGCTGTGCGGTACTTAGTTGCTGGCTGGGGTTAAGTCACAACACCCCTCTACAGAGAAGATCAAGTAAAACAAAATGAAGGAAAAGAAGAGGGTGTCTGAAATTTAACTCTACAACAGATGCATCTGCGTTTTTGCCTTTCGGAGAGCAGGCACGATAGGTTTCATGAAGCCCCTGTGCAAGCAGAAGTGATGGGATGTGAACACTGACACTGGCTGCCTCTAACAGAACACACAGATACTGAGGAAAGGGAGCACAGAATTTGCTGTTCTTCAAGCAGGAAATGAAAACACATAGAATTATACCTGGTATTATAAGACTGCCTAAATATTGCTCTGAAAAATACTGTATTTAAAAATTAGGAATGATATGGACAATTCAAGATTATTTTTTTAATTGCCATTATGCTAAAGGAAACCAAACCTTTGACAACTGTTATGAAACAAAATGCAAGAGACACACTAAAACAGCATGGTAACTCAGAGCATGTCCTGGAACAGAGGGTCCAAATAAAGGCAAGCATAGACTTGCCCACAGGTCTCCCATTCCCCAGAGACCTTGGTGCTGAATTATTTCACTCAGTGCAAAGCATAATATATAATATACATAGTCTAGTCATATGTGTATAAATATACACGCATCTATATAAAAGAACAAAAGACTAGAATAAAAGACAAAATAATGCTCAGTATTTAAGGCTTTGGGTTGGAACAGTGAATCTGGCTCTTTTGTATCATAAGTTATTAGTTATTTTAGAGAGCTGTTTCTCTCTCTTGTCCCTGTTCTGCACTGCATAAAACTTTCAAATAAAAATCTAGCCAGAAGGAACAAATTACTGTAAAATGTTTTGTTTTCATTGAATGGCAGTTTCCAAGCGGGGAAAGAATTGTTGCTGAAGATGTTATTGAACTTTTTATGACTGAAATTCTTGCTACAAGAGAACAGGACTGTTTCTTAAACTATTTCTCATCTTTAAAAAAAATTACAATCTGTGAAAGAACCTGTGATTAATTTTTAAATAAAGAATTAAGAAAAAACAAATATAAGACAAAACTTGGTTTGGGTTGTTTTGGTTTTGTTTGGTTTTTTTCCTTTTTGCCTGACGCCAGTGTTCAAAGATACTATCTCTACTGGAAACGTGAGCTTTTAAATAAGACAGAAAGCTGAAATCTTGTCTGCAGCTGGACAGGATTTTTCCTCCCTCAACTATTATTATTATGATTTTTTAAATATTCTTAACCCAAAGTACGATGACACTAGAACTTCATGAAAGGCACCCAGTACAATACGGGCATTGGGAACAACTGGGATTTGAAGGACTGCAGAGGGGGTAACCTGATAAATGTATCAACCACCACACTATTCATATTCTAGGGCATGTCTTCCTCTGAGTCTTTTGACTGCTAGATTTTATTTTGTATAAATATCATTTATTAGACAGTTATTTATCACAAGCATTTGTCTAATTATTAAAGCGTTCACCTGGGATGTGATCCCATATTACACAGCTCACTGTCTGACAACAGACGTCTGAATCACTTACAACTCTCATGAACTTGGTTGTCACCAAAGGTACTTAGGTCTATCATAGGCACCACAGTAGGACTAGAGTAGAGTCCTCAAGGGATTTTTCGGGGGCGAGTAATCCTCTACCTTTCAAAATATCTATCCTTCAGTATTGATAACAGGAGACAGAATAAAGAGTCCAAATAACTTCATTGGGACCAGGACTTCTTTAAGAGTCCTTTGTCATAAGCCCTTAGTCATTGCCACTGACTTCATCTGTACATCTGTGCCTCAGTATCCCACTGCTACAGGAAGCATTACAATACCTACCGCTTTTGTAAGTGCTTTTAACTGATACACAGAAACTTCAAAATACGAGTTTTTAAGTACAACATTGCTATTTAACTTTTCTAGTCATTTCTAAACCTTGTACATTAGTTTTACAATCAAGAATGACACAGACTACCATTTCCCTGTAAATAGAAAGCTCCTGACTGCTTTGAACGCAAAGCTTTCCGCTTATGCCCTGGAAAGGAACAGCAAGCAGCAATGATGGAAAAGTTGCAATAAGTTTTGATTCACCTCAATAATGCAAGGTATCATCTGGTCTCATTGAATATTCATTAAGTCCATTTGAGCCAGATTTTTCATTTCTAGAGGTAATGGCTTTGGGAATAACTAGATATTAATTTGCTTCAAACTGAGCAGCAGCAAAGGTGATGGTGGAGTGCTGCTCATACTAACGAGAGGGTGCTGCCACCTGTCGCTTGCACTGAGGCAAAGGGAAAACGGAAGATGGTCATACTCCATGTAGCTGCATGCATTTCTATTTTAATATTTTCGAGATGCAATTTTTTTTCCCCTATTAAAATATTGGCTTCCTCAGGTGGAAGAAAAAGACTTTCAGAAACAGCCTTAAACACTTTTTTGCAGCTTACATCTCCTGCTAAAGTAACGCTTTGTACACTTGTCAAGAAAAGTTCACAATTCGCTAACAGTAATATCTTATTTTACCACCAAGACAGTAGTTTAATCACTTTTATTTGTTCCTTCACGCCTGCAGGGGAAGCACTGGTATTAATAACCCCTACAATTGAGCTTTTAAAAGAACCCACAGAAGCTGAACAGAAAGCTCCCCCAGAAATTCAAGCAGAAATGGGTTAAGGGTAGGGGTTCAGCTCACTACAGAAAAAAAGAAATCCTCTTCCTGTCCTAAGCACCTACATAGATCTGTCCTGGCCAGTCGCTGCACCTTGCAAGCAGTATGCATTTTCCTTACCATACCTACGGTTACAGCTATTATCAAATGCAGGTTTGGGGAACGGAGCTTCACAGAGATTGAAGGGCAGTTCTTCAACTGTATTTAATCACCCAGCAGCACAGACTGAGATTTACAATATTCCTAAGTACTGAAAAGAGTAATACAGTTGTAATACCTCCATTACCACTGTGGCCTCCAGACCCTGTCTCCAACTGAAAGTGCCTGAATCCTTTAAAAACTGGACCCTATTCACTTATCCAAGAACACACAGAAATTCAGTAGCAAAGAGAAATACTGAACCTGGACCTTGCCAGACCCCAGGCTAGTAGTATGACCAATGCAATACCCTTCCTTACAGACGCTTTGTAAAGAAAGCGTGGAAACTCACTTTCTTTAGGCCCAGCGGGGACACTACTTGACTGTAGTTGGACTTCATGAGGACTATTAGCATGAAGGGGCAGAAATTAAGATTTAACGGCTCCCAGACACTGACTTAACCTGCTAGACCCCAAGATCTGTGTAAGTAGCCAGAGGAGGCCTGCAATGTTAGTCTGCTATACCTAATCTTTATGCATAAAGAAGATAGAGCCTTGGACATTATGATCTGACCCCATTACTACGCAGGATATGCCACACAATTAAAAACAAAAATAATAAAAAAATGTAGATTTCACAAGCGCAAGATACATTATCTGGCTCTGCAGGCATCACGAGGTGGGAAACCCACACCACGAGGAATATGACCACTTGGCAGCCCCATAATCATCCGCCAGCTACCTACCGTCCCATCCCCACCGCAGGCCAGAATCCGCAGGTTTGGCACTTTTCTGTACAGCTCCAGTCTGGCCGGTAGGGAGAAAAGGGAAAAAGGTCAGAACAATAACACAGGCACTTCTCATGCACTTTGCTAAGCAACTGTTTAACTGCCCCTTATTGCATTTTCAAATATTTATTATTAAGGATGTTAGTGGAGGCAGAAACATAATCATAATAAAAAAATAATCTCAGTGTTACCAAAAGCCTCAGCCATGAGGAGGCATCAGGCCTAGCACTTGCAGGCAGCATCAGCCCCAACCCAACCTGAGCCCTGTGCCTCACTTCACACCTTCACGCACACATAAACCCCCTAGGACATGAACCACTTCCATGGTCAGGCAGTACCTCTTGAGATGTATTTGATCAGTTTAGCATGTTGCCACGCTACATGGAAACTCCTTTTAAACTGCTTTTTAATATCTTTATTGACAATCTGGATGAGGGGATCAAGTGCACCCTCAGCAAGTTTGCAGATGACACCAAGTCAGGGGGGAGTGCTGACCTGCTGGAGGGCAGGAAGGCTCTGCAGGGGGATCGGGACAGGCTGCAGCAGTGGGCTGAGGCAAATTGGATGAGGTTCACCAAGGCTCAGTGCCGGGTCCTGCACTTGCATCACAACAACCCCACACAGTGCTACAGGCTTGGGGAAGAGTAGCTGGAAACCTGCCCAGCCGAAGAAGACCTGGGAGTGGGTGCTGGTTGGCAGCTGGCTGAACATGAGCCAGCAATGTGCCCAGGTGGCCAAGAAGGCCAACAGATTCCTGGCTTGTATCAGAAACAGTGTGGCCCAGCAGGACTAGGGAGATGATCATCCCTCTACACTCAGTACTGGTGAGGCCACACCTCAAATACAGTGCTCAGTTTTGGGCCCCTCACTTCAAGAGGGGTGTGAGGATGCTGGACTGTGTCCAGAGAAGGGCAAGGGATCTGGTGAAGGGTCTGGAGCCCAAGTGTTATGAGGAGCAGCTGAGGGAACTGGGATTGTTTAGTCTGGAGAGGAGGAGACTCAAGGGGGACCTTATTGCTCTCTACAGCTGCCTGAAAGGTTGTAGACAAGTTGGGGGACATCACCTGGACAAGGGACAGGAGAAGATGAAACTGCCTCAAGCTATGCCAGGGGAGGTTTAGATTGGATATTAGGAAAATTTCTTCACTGAAGGAGTTGTCAAGCACTGAAACAGGCTGCCCAGGGAGGTGGAGGAATCACCATCCCTGGAGACATTTTAAAAATGTGTAGATGTGTTGCTTAGGGACATGGCTTATTGATGGACTTGGCAGTCCTGGGTTAACAGTTGGCTTTGATGATCAAAAAGGTCTTTTCCAACCTAAACGATTTTATGATTCTAAATCTGAAAGGAAAATTTTCATGTTCCCTCTGCAGATGACAGAAAACTTTCATTTTTCTCCTATCCTACAGCAAACAAATATAAATATTGAGAGTTTTAAACAAAATTTAATGTTCCTCATCAGAATTTGCTAAGCCACCATTTCTGAAGCATGTAGAACATGACAGCTTCTTCAACTGGTAACTTTTTTTTTTAACACCACAAAAGGCAAGACTATCTAATAGACTTCTTTCTCTGGATATCTGATCTAAGTTACCAATAGGACAGCCAAAAAAGCACCTGTTGAATACCTGCTCCTTCAGTTGCATGAGAGAGAGGCATTAATGAAATATCTCCTACTGGAGGGGGTACATTCACAGAGAGAGCCGAGTGACCAGAGGACCTAATCCTCTTGTAACAATGTTACACAGCTCTACAAACTGTATGTCTACCTTAAAGCATCCATACATCCTGAAAGGATCATCAGCAGAGATACTTCTGCAGTGAAAAGAATTTAGGTGCCTTGAATAGCAAATACTTGGACCGTTCATATAGAGGCAAATATCTGATTTTATATTATATCTTTTTGTGCTGCCTAACTTGTGAAAGTAGCACTGAACTGATGGTTAGGCAAAGCAAGTATCCCTGTCTCAAATACCATAGAAGGATGGTCTCTTAACCCTTAGCAGCATAAATCAGCCCTTTAAAGACAGGTCCTCCCTTCCTCCCTTGGAAGAAGTTCACACTTCAACTATTACCCAGATAAGCTGACTTAGTTACTCAGCAAGCACAGATAGTTGCATGTTGCTGTCACGTATAGGAATCTGGAGGCAGTCTCAGCCCATTGGAATGCTCAGCCATTAGGGAATGGTCAGGCACTGGGATCAGCAGCAAATCTGTCTTGCAGCCATCTGGAACTGGCTCTGTCTGACACAGGGGCAGCCCCTGATCTCTTCTCATAGAGGCCACCACTGCAGCCGTCCCTCTGCTACCAAAACCTGGATACGTAAAACCTCATACACAGCCTACTAATCTATCCAAGCTAGACTTTTGTCTGCTTTCCTGATCAGAAAAGAATTATGGTCCACAGCGCTGAAGGCTTGAGAACTTACGCATCTCTTGGCCCTTCCTGAGAGAGATCAAAGACCTGGCGTGGATTCAAATACCACATAAACATTTGGAGAACCTTGGTGCCCTAGGAATAGAGAAAAATCAAATGAATTGAAATTATAAATAGTTTAATGATTATTAGAAATAATAATGTTCATTATTCTCTATATTTGCACCGCTTTTCTTTCTTCTGTGCTTTATAAAGCAAATATAAACCAATAAAAAGACAAACTAGAAAGTGGCATGGCAGATGACCACTCTGTAGAATGGCAACCAACAAATCTGGTCAGGGTGCACGTGCATACATACAGATTAAATTTAACAACACAGATCACTAATGGTTCATAAGAACAGGTATTTGGAGTCAGACCAAAGGTTCAGCTCCCACAGAAACCTGTTCTCCTGTCTCTCACCACCTGCAGCGAGAAGAAACCTTAGTTATCCCACACCACCCTCAGCCATCCATGACAGCAAGAAGTTGAACCAAGCTTGTGGGTGAAGTCACCATCCTATTAAACAGTGTCCTGCCCAACATCCAGGCAATGACATTGCTTTGATGACCACCATCACCACCATGAACACTCATCATTGCAGCCCTCTTCCATCTAATGAAGGAGTAGTCAAGGACTCTATGGGCTACAGCTGTCCCAGTGCCCCCTCACTCAGTGCAGTGTGGCCAGCTCATCATCTAAAGATGTAATTTCTGCTTTCTCAAGCTCTTGGGTTCATATTCCAGATACTCAGTTTTATTCCTTTGTGTTCTGCCCAGGCAAATTGGTAGGATGTCTCACTAGCAGAACAGGACTAAGAACCCTATGGGTCAAGCTTGTACCCCCAAGTAATTAAATAATGCCTTTCAGACATGGCCTGGTGGATGCAAATCAGGAATTTTCAAAAGCTCCCCGCTCTGAGGGATGGCTCCTCTGTCTGACACCTTTCCCCAAGTGGAGAACCAAGAATAGCAGTCAAAGTGCCTAGGAAAAGTATAACAGAGAAAATAAATGTGATGTTTGCTGTAGGTATTCTCACAGCCTCAGCTATTTGCAGCTCATAGAATTCTTGAGCCAGAGGAGGGTACAGGACTTTAGTAACATGCAGCCCAGGTAAACTTTTAGCATTCACAACATCCTAAGGCAAGGGGTTTTGCAGCTGAACTACACAATGTGAGAAGGACCAACATTTTCCTTTGTTTTGAATCATAGTCTTAGCAGTTTAATTTTATATCTTCCCTAATTCTTCTAATAGGGAGAAAGTGAGTGGCAGCTATGCTATTCCCTATGCTCTGCAGGCCTCTGTTGTATCTTATATCAATCACTACTTCTCAACTAGAAGGCCCTGTTTATCAAAAGGCACTCAGAGCTAACCTGAAAAACATTCACTTGGATAAATTTCAGTTCCAAGAACCCTAAGAAAGAAGTCTGCCGTATGTTAGTCACTGAAACTTTGTGCTCTGTGGTACAGGACAAGACCAGTAATGATTTTTTAGATGCCATAAAAACATGTCATTTCACACTGACTAATTGAACTAGGCTTTCCTGGTAAAATTAAACCACTTTTTGGATAAAAGTCTAAGACTTCACTGGCAATCTGAATTTTCTGTGGAAAGATGAAGTCTTCTGGAAACCTCCAAACTATAATTTTAGATTCCTTTAAACACTCTGAAGATAAAAATGCAATTGCTGAAATACTTCAGCATCCATTCCATCCATGCAATTCCACTGAAGTGGAAAGAGCATTCAACAGCAAGGACCTCTTCTGAGGACTGCAGCTCAGGCATAGCATTCTTCCTGTCTGACTGACCAAGAACTAGTCTAATTTGCAGAAACACTGTTGTTAAACTAAAACTTTGTGACCTGGATGATGTCCTTACATGATTACCACATCATGTACTTACCTGATTCCCTCCACTTTTTGGATTGACAAAAACCAGTAGTGGTTTCATGAGTGGAGAGGAGATAGGCTTTATCACAAATGGCCGACCTTTGTTATCCTGAGAAACAGAAGCAAAAAACAGCTTTAGTACAACCTATGTATGTTTCCCTGGCACACAACATGCAGGAGCCTCAACCTAGCTCTGACAAAACAACCTCAGGTACTTGAAATAGAACAGTCATGTTAACGCAGTGCTCAGCTGAGACAACTGAGTAAGAAAATAAGGGGGGTGGGGTGGGGAGGGAGGGGCTGGGAGGGAATCAATTCAGGCCAGCACAAAACCATTTTAGAATTTTACTCTATGTTATTCCCCCCGCCCCCCCAAAAAAATCATTCACACAGCACTAATAACATGTCAGATAAAGTGCTATTTGTATTACAAACAATTTTCCAATGGGAAATAGAATGAGATAAGCTACTTATTTCCTTAACCTAACAGACAAGTTGTATCAGGGCTTATTTGCTGATGATCTGCCCTCGAACTCTTGGCCTTACCATCCTCCCACCTTTGAACAAATGCCACAAGTCAAACATGACATGTCAATGAGAAAACTATTTGTCCCCCTACTCCCTATCCCTGCAGGACACCCGAGTGCCCAGTAGCGAGGGCTGTGGCAGACACAGATTCAAGCTTCTGGCCTGCAGTTCTCCCAGCACTCCAGTGAGGACCTTAACGAGGAGCGTCCTGGCTATGCAGAGGCGAGTCTCCCTTCACCTCTCCCAAGAGGCTGCTGTTCGCCTATATAACTAATCCACTAGGCAAAGTCTGGAAAACAAGATCTTCTATAAGCTACATGGTCATGGTAAATCAAGCCATCAGATCATCTGTTTTCTCTCTCTGTGTGGCCCAGTGTCAATTTTCCACACAGAGTACTCCTAATGTGAGATCGGCTGACGGAGACACTCTCAAACCGGACCAGACCCCTTGCATCAGTGCACTCACCATGGATTCCACAAGCCCAGTTTCACACCCCTGCTCTGCCTAGTAGAAACCAAGGGTCTGAGCCGAGTCTCTTACATCCCAAGGGAACACTGTTTCATTAGGCTGCCGGTCCTTCCAGAGTCTGCTATGTTGTTTCTTGAAAAGAATCAACTTGGCAAACTTCTCATACAAGTTTTATCAAAACTGCTCTTTTCTCACAGCAAATTCAATAGTGTGGAATTTTTCAGTGGAAAAAAAGAAATATTAAACACTGCAGTAACAATATTAAACTTTGCAGTCTGCATTTAGACATTTAAATAAAAAGGAGGAGCCTGATTTCCAAAGCACTTGAATACTTACATCATTGCCTCTTTTGCTGGCTTTTCTTTTAAAAGACGTTCTCTTCTTTCGCCGTGTTGAAGTCTTTAACGAGTTCTACATCAAAAGAAAAAAGAATACATGAAAAGCAAAACAAAATTTAGAAGACAGGCCCAGACAGAGCCCCTTTACGAAGCTCTTCCATGCATGTCCACTTGGAGAATGATAAGAGTATCTGGCACATGCTCGAGATTTAAATTACATGCGCTGCATGCTTTACACTTCCACACCACCGTTTATGGAGAAAGCCACACACGGAGACCAGACTGGTGCTTTGGAACTGGAAACTTTCCCACGCTGTGAGGGGGGAAAAAGATCAGATGCTCCCATAGACTCACATAACACCACATGTTGTACCTGCCAACCCTCCCAATAGGGGTAGGAGACGCCCGTTTCCCCTTCGGGGCTCCAGTCTCCTGCCCAATCAGGCTCGTCTCCTGGTATGGAGACCACCTGCATAAAGATGTAATAAAAAACATGATAAATGAGATATTTTTCATGTTTTTTTTAGGAAAGAAAACAACAAGTTTTATCTCTGGCAACCATTATGACTCAACATAACGTAGGCCACCATGTCGTATGATGCCGGCACTGTGGAGTCAGTTCCAGCCTACCAAGAAACTTGTGTAATCATCTGCTAAAAAACAAACTGAATTGTTAACATTTAAGGTTTGGGTGAGGGGGGTGTTTGTAGCGTTTTAGTTTGCTTTTTGTTTTGAAATGACAGTATCACTTAACTACATGAGAGAAAAAATATAAATGATAAAACTGCTTGTATTTTTGCAGAACCTATTAAAATAGAACTTACATCAAAGCTATTCTCCAGGCTGGCAATAGCCTTCTCAGTGATACTGAACGAAAAGGTGTTCTGATGCAGTAAGAACAGTTCAAAAAGCAGAATTTTATCTTATCTTATAATTCGTTTAATTCAGTAACTTATGTCATACCTGCAGGAAACCCTAATCCTTTCCATAAGATTGAAATTTTGTATTATAGGAAATTCAGTAAATATTTTCTCAGTATTTCAACTTCTAGTCTAGCCATCACCAGGAAATAAAGTAGCACAGGGAATCAGAAGAAAGCTGATTGATTTTTGTATTTTTTTTCTGGCTGCAAGAGGGAAAGGAAGATTCACTCAGCTCATCCAAAATTTCATTTCTGTCCTGACCTCATTCAGAAGCGTACCACTAATGAAAAAAGTCAATTACCAGAGATCATCAAATTTGTAAGCAGTGACATCTGTTCTTAATCCTGGTTGCTAACCAACATTAACAAGAGGAACTACTGGATTCTGTTTAATACCTAACAATCACTTCCAGAATTTCAAGACTTCAGTACAACATGCCAAATATGGAAGTTAATGTTTCCACATCTCCGGGAAGTTAAAAAAAAAAAAACAAACAACAAACCTAACAGCTAACTGAAATACCTAAAGACACTGTCCTTTTTCACCCAGACCAAGAGAAGCCCTGCTGTAGAGCCCAAGGTCCCAAGCTTTTTGTTACTTCCCAACACTCCCTGAGGACCCGGATATAGTCACGTCTTCAGTATTTTCAGAAAGCAAAAAGACAAGACAGCTCTGCAGAGCACTTAAAGTATAATCTAAAAGAACAAATGTCCTGTAAGAAACCACCTGAAGTGTTCATATTCTTACCTACTCTGATACAAAGTGATCCTGAAAGCACGATAAAGCACAAAGACTTCACTGACTACAGAAATGCATTGGCAGTATCACCTGCATTGGCATTTCATTGCCCTACCTCAGTTATCAGACTGATGATTTACAAAAGTCTTTATGCCAATACAAAGGTATGGGACATTACTCTCAAAGCTGCCTCCTGTGGGGGCCTTAGCCTAGGTCCTGTGCCATTATCTGATGAAGAATTCTCCCTGGAGTAGGGCAAAACACAGGACAGAGAGGCGACCTAATCTGTCCCCAGTTTTGCCAGCAGTCCGCTGAAAGGTCACAGGCATACCAAGCCTTTTCCCCATGCTTCAGCCTCTTCAGATGCAAAATTCAAAATACTTACCATGTCGGTAAAGAGCAGTGAATTCTTCTGTCAAATATTAGTCTGTAACTCAAGTTAGGTATTATACTAGGCAAGTACTTAACTGTACCTCTGGAAGAAGGGCTGTACTTTTTATTCTATCTCCACAATAGATGGACCTAAACTCAGTGAGGTTCTTCTGGAAAGAGCAAAGACTGTTCAGTAAAATCCCAACTAATTTTAAAAGAATGATTTAAAGAATGTTTAAATGTACTTGTCATTAGATCCCTCTAGAATGTATCTCTTTCCTTGCCAACAGGTAGGGTGGGAAGAGGCATACAGCTATACTAGAGAAACAGTTTTAGTCCATGCTGCCATTCATTATTATAAAAATTTTCATTTCCACACTCAAAAAGGCACTAAAATATGCTAGGTCACAACTAACTGGTGGTTGGTTGGTTGGTTTTCTAACATGCCTACACCTATAGTGTTAAGAGAACCTAAAGATTTGCTATGATTGCAACCGTGTGTCCATAGCAGATGAAAGGCAACAAAAGCTGCTTAAACATATGCAGATCTTCTTTGCAAACATGCAGAAGAATAACAGCCAAGAGTAATCATCAGTCTTTGTACACTGACTTGAAGAAATAGATGCATACTACCTTATCACCTTGTTATGTGGACAAGTATTTATAAGCATATAGCATTATTCAGCAAAGTATGCGATAGCAAAGCATACCTTTAGATAGGCACCATATGTAAATCCTAACTTGTCTCTAGAGAGGGAACCTCTCCTTTGTGGATGTCAGTTTGGCCATCCTCAAAAAGAGATTTTTGGTATTATTGAACGGTCAGTATATAGTTCTCAGCAAGCTTAGTAAGATGAACAGAAGAACTGGAGTCCTTTTTGTATGGTGTGTTAGGTGGTGTAAGGGCCACAGACTATCTCAGTGGACCCTTTCAACCTTTCCTTTTACAACATTTCAGCCTTCATTTTCAAAGGCTTTTAAGCATGCTGGGCTTCAAATGACCTAAGTAATGAATAGCCTCTGGGAAGGTTAATCTTGACCATTTTCTGGTTGTTCACAAACCCCACCCCCACCCCCCCCAACAGACAAGCCAGTTGCACTCAGCAATTGTGGAAACTAAGAAATAAACCCAGAAATATAAATATTTGCTATCACTTCTCCAAGGTCCTCAACGGAGAAGGAGAAAACACCATGTTTACTCACCTTGAACAGAAAAATTTTACAGTTACTGTCTTTGCCTTCCCAAACAGAAGACAGGACGAATCAGTAAGTACATCGGGCAGATCCTCCTTGTTATCTACTTTTGTCCCAGAACATAAGCATACCAGCAAGTCCATTCCTAGAGCTAACACCAACTGAACTACCAAGCCTCACCTATAACAAAATACCACCAGTCGACAGCTTTCACAGACTAGGAGACTGAATTGATTTGAACCCCAGGAAATCAGAGCTGGTATCAAAGTGCTGCTAACAGTAGAGAAACACTGGCAATCAGTAAAGAAGTTACAGAAGTGGCTCACATTATGAATAATATGGAATAGATATTGGGAGTTTTCCAATCATGTAAATGGGTCATTACATACAGGGCTACCACCAATTTCAAAGTTATTTCAACCATTCTGAATATTCTTCGTCTTGCAATTAATTGCTTGCAAGAAACAAAAGCTCCCCATTTAGAACATAGGTTGTCAGCAGAGATTTGTCCTTAACCAATTGCAGCACGATGCTTCACTATCACAACGGTGCTGGTAATCAGAGAGGGAGCATGCTCTTTATTCAAGCCCAATATTTGAAAGGTGGTGACCCACGTTGTACAAAATAAGCATGGAAAACCATTTTTGTAGCAATAAAGAAAAAATAATATCAGGGCAAGGTTTTGCTACAAAAAGCCATCTTATTTGCATAAAAGAAACAACCAACAAACAGGATGAAGGCACCACTAAAATCAGTTTCATATGAATAAGGAATTCAGTTCAGGAGTTGCCTGCGACCAGTAAGTAGTTAATTAGAGCTGAGGAAATATTTTTATAACTAAAAGGCTTCTAGCCAGATTTATTCTGATGGTGGAATATGTGAAAAACAGATTGCTGGTTACAAATTTATTTACAATGTGAATTTACAAAAATTTGTGAATATTGTGTTCATATTCTGTGGATCAAATGCAGTGAATATTTCATAGTGTTTACTAAACATTCATATAGGGTGAAGAGGGCCATAATACACAGAAGGAGAGCTGGCCAGAAACAGCAAGAGAGAAGAAAATATTTCCTAAAAGGAAAATAATAAACAAGAAAACAAGACTTCTGCCAAAAATCTGAAAACACATCTGAAAGATGTGTCAGCATCTTCTACAGCAGTAAGGATGCATTCCCTAGAATTAATACTGCAATGGGTGCTGTTAAGAAGTTTCATGGAAATATGCCCATTGTCTGTGCTAAATATCATTTTGATCTATCAAATACCACACAAGTGCTGAAAATTAGCCAAGGAGATTAAGTCCCTGCCAAGGACTCAAACAGATTCTTCAACAAGAGAGGAAAAAAGATTTCTCTCAAGGAGGCTGGAGTAAAGCTAACAGAGAAAGAATACTGTGGGGAAAAAATACAAGTGCCAAAGAAACCTTTTTTCTCAGAGTGAAGGTGGCTAGGAATCTTGCCTACTCTCTCTGGATGTAAAGGAGAAGTGGCAGCCCCTTCAGTCAACTTTTTGATTACTCTATGTGTACTTCCCCTTCCCTCCCCTGTCTTTAATATCTGCCTTGCTAGAAATGCTACTCATGCAGAAATCTGACAGTCGTATCCCTAGACTGGAACTAAAAACTTAGCAGTGTCACAACTCGGGGTTTTTTTTCCAGTATCACAGGACTAATTTTGTCTTAGTGCCCTGCCTACAGCCAGAAAGCCCTGGGTCACTTCCCAAGGATGGGCACACTAAAGTTAAGAACCACACACCACTACTCTATAAAACCAGCATTCCTGTGAATGCGGGAAAATTACAAGAAAACATGACCAGGAAGTTTCAATATCCCAGACACTACTCAATTCAGGAAAAGAAAACCTTAATTTCAGTGCTCCAGAAATAACACTTCTCAGTATTCCTGACTCCCTGGTATGTTCAGTGTGTGTTTGTTTCTTTGAGTTCAACCTGGAGTGAAAACACCCTTTTCAAATACAAAAATACTTCTTGCATGAATCCCCTTACAATTGTTGGCCAGCTCTCTTTTGGACACCTCTTCTCCCTATTGTGTTCACTAGTGAATTATCCTCTCCAAGACACATCACATCCATAACAGCTCTGAAGTTTAATGCCCGTTACTTGCAATTAAATGAGCACGTAGGCTTACTGCTGACATTCAGCAAGCACTGATGTAAATAAGACACGATTGTTTGAATGTCTATTGATGACAAATTCAGAAGGATGCCAGTCCACAGCCAAATCTTACTGCAGTTTGAGGGAATGTTTTGAACAGTTTTTCCCTGTATTTGCTCAGCTCTATTTAATGAAACATGCTTCACTGCCTACAACATGGGATTTCTTGCAGTATGCTTGCTGAATTCACAGTTACAGGAACAAACCTGAGCTGGATTTGCTCAGAACAAGTCATGTTTGTTGCTAATTGTCCCAAACAGGGAAATCTACTGAAGGGCTGGATGGAGGGGCAGGAGGATACAGGTTCATAACCACTATGGATGTATGCCGGGTTTCAGGGATAGACAGGGTTGAACAAGCATGCCTCAGTGAAGGAATACCAAGTGGCAAAGCCAGGTTGGCCCTGCGCAGCCATACAGCTTCAGAAACAGACATCAGCATGCAGTTACCTGAGGTTTCTTCACCTTAATGATCCAGGTGGGAGGCACAATGACAGCAGCGTGAGCCCCCAGGGAACATGGCTCCTCAATGTGATGTAGCATGAAACAGGTGACTTTGTTATGAAACTGCAAGACAGGAGAAGAGTAGAGTCAATAAGGAGGACAAGAAAGACAAAGGGGAAACATGGAAAGCAGTAAGAGAGTGATGGTTCAAAAACTGGAGCAATGTTCCCAGCTCAACCATCTTCAGGTCCTTCAAACCGGGAGTCATATAACCAAAGATCACCTTCCCTAGCCATGCCTCCTTACAAAAAAACCCAACAAACCCACACTAAACAAACAAACAAAAACCAAACACAACACCCCCCCGGCCCCCCAAAAAAATAAATCACTCCTACTTAAACACAGATCATAGATTTTGATGCAGCTGTATGTATTGGAAGCCCTTTTCCTGCCTGAGCTAGTATTGGCAGGCCATTGATGGGAGGTAGCCAGCAAATACATCGTGCAGCAAGACTCTTCACCTGGAGGACTCGTCAGCCAGGTGGTTATGGTGTCTTTGAGCAAAGGGAACAGAAATGGCAAAACTGGAGGTGATTCACAGAGAGGGAGCTCTAAAAGCCAGGAAAAAAAGAAGTTGCTTGCAGTGTGACCACTCAGTGAAGCTGCTAGCAGTCTCCGTGAGTATTGTTCACTTACCGCCAGCTTGCACCAGGAACAACTGATGGCCACAATCTCTTTACTATGGAAGGAGAATTTCTGCTGAAAGCCCTAGAATAAGAAAAAAAGATTAAACTCCTCCTCACTACCAGAAATTTACATATTTAAGTCTTGCCAGGTAACTGTGCTAGGCTAAATCAGTTCATTGAAGTCAGATTCATTGGTTCAGCCTCAAAGCTCTCAGGCACCAAACAGATTTTTGGGGGATAAAACAATGGCAGGGTTCATAGAGAAGGTTCGTTAACTGAGGCGTTTTCACACATACTTTTAAAAAACACTTTTCAAAAATTTTAAGCTTTTTCTTAGATTTTATGGTTAAAAACAATGGAGTAAAAAATAGAGAAGGGATGCCTATTTGAATGGATTTCTACAGACCTAACATTCAGATTTTCTGTTGAACAAAACATTCTCTCATTGCGGTCTTGTTTGCTCTGAATATAAACAAGAATTTGAATTTTACTTTTTTTTTTCTACATAAATACAGAGTGAAATCAACTACAATGTCTGTGTGGAAATGTTCTGATTGGGAAATTAAGTTTATTGTTTTATTGAGCTGACTTAGATTTAAATCTTTTTAGCACTATCCAAAAAAACCAAGATGATCTGATTCAGATCAAACAGGTAAAAGAAAACATTTCTTTTAAAGGGGAAAAAAGCTCACCATTACCAGAAAACATGAGAAGAGTCACATTTCTCACTCTAAATTATCTAAATCACTTCACTCTAAATTATAAGGCTGGAAAAGACCATTGGGTCATATGCACTCTTCTTGCATGTAACACAGGCAACAAATCCTAAATTACAGCCTAATAATTTGTGTTCAGTTAAAGCTTACTTTAGCTAGAGAAAGAATTGGTGTGGGTTGATGGCTACAGAGACGGAAAGTCTAGAACATCGTTGAACAGTTTGTCATAGTCACCTTCACTGCTTAAATTTCAGAGTTACTGATTTAGTAATATCTAACAGGACATAGCCTCACTGCTTCTATCATGAAGGTCCTTCTTATCCTAGCTGCTGTGGAAAGGAACAGGAAGACGGACACCTGCAAGAAAAACGAGCCTACTATTTTGCTCAGTGCAACGACAATGTCAAGCACACCAAGAAAGAGAATTAAATAAACAACCAAAAACCCATCCAGAGATGCAATGGTCTCGTTAAATGAGTGATTGAGCTACAATCTGTTGATACATAGTGGTTGAGGACAACCCTATCAATACACCGAAGAGGAGGAGGCTCTACCTGTCTGCCCACCATGCAAAGTGCACCTTGCAGTTGCTTTTTCAGGTGTCCCCACCACATATTCAAACCAGCTTGCCAGATGGACCACACCACCAACTAATACCTTCTCCTAATGCCTCCGGTTCTACATTCAGAGAAATTCAAAGAGTAGATTCTTCATAATGATGGCGATCTGGCATATTCAGGCTTAGTTAACAGAGCATAGTCAAGTGGCTTCACAAAGACAAGCTGGCCAGCTCTAGTCTGCCATTCAGAGTGGGCACAAGAACAGAGAGACAGGTATGGAAAGAGTGCTAGAATGGAGGTCTGACACTGGATTAAGCATTCTATTCTCATTCAGTTATAATGAATTATAATAATCAGCGCTTCTCACTGTTTCTCACAAATCTCACTCCTTCCTGTCCCAAAGCATATTTCAAAAAAAAAAAAAAAAATAAAAAAATTCAGCCCTTCATGGGCATGAAATGTTTTGGTTTGTTCTACTTTGTAACAGCCACGGGAGAAATACTTCTCTCCCAAAACTTCAACTAATAAAACCCTAAAACTCAGTACATTAATTCCATAGCCCATCAGTCATGTATTTTAAACATAAGGACTGAGCAGCTTGCCTGGTTCTGGATGGCCCGTTTTTCATTTATTCAGTAAGCCATTGGCTTTTAGGGAGTCGTTAGAGAAAAATGATACAGCAGTAAAAACATTAATGATAAGTGGCAATAAAACTCCACTTTTCTTCCTCAAATAGCTTTACAATTGTGAACTAATTCTTCCCAAGGATACATGCTTGAGGTAAGACAGCAATTATTTGAAAAGTAGTTTTACAAACAAAGGATCTGATAAAATAAAGCAATGCACCACAGGTCACAGTGAGATTTAACAGTGACTATTGAATTGAAACACTGGACTCCCCCACACCTCATCAGAAATCATCTCTTCTGCTTTCTTTCAGTGAGAAGGAAAATTAAAATTCAGCTCTCGTTCCTGGGTCATGCAAAGAGGTCTTCTGCACAAATTCACAAATTTTTGTAGAGAAAATTAATTTCACCTTTTTTAGAATATCAGCCTAATAGTACCTAATTAGCCCTGATTCACTGGCACCTAATTCCTGTACAACACATGAAATTTCATGCTGTGAGCTGCTTCTGCAGAAATAAACAGTTGTGCATACCAAAGGAAATACACTGGGAGGAAAAGTGCACCTGAATCCCCAGCTTATGTTGGTGATTACAATCTGTTGAAATATCTGGATCAAAGTTCACATCAATATAGAAACCTGTGTACAGTTATATTCTCAGATGTATTTACCATTAAAGATTATTTCCATATCAGTGTTAGGGTTACTAATATTTTGTTTTGCATGTATTTTCCTATGATATTTATTTCCTTCTTAATGCTCTCAGAGATATTCCAGTGCAACATTACTGTAGGAGAGCCAGGTATTGTTACAACTCTGATACAAATGGCAACGGAAGCACTTGGATGGTGATCTTTACTAAAATAAGAAAGAACTAGAATTGCCTTTTAAGTACTCAAAATTTTGATGCTACTATTATACGCAGGGAAAAGATACAGCTCTGCATCAAGCCACAGGCCTTTAAAGGAATCAGTAACAGAAAGACACTGTAGCTGCACGCTGTGCGTGTGCAGTGGACACACTACTTTGGACACCACAGAAAGTAAAAAGAAATAAAGTGTCTGTTCAACATGATGGTCCAAGATGCATTCTCGGTCTCACAAAATCCCTAAGCCACTGTTAACTGGAAGTATATGAGGAAAGGATCACTTTGCATTCATCCTTTAGCTTCTATCACTGCACACAGTCATGAACTGGATGCCAGGCCACATGGTCTGAACATTCTTACATTCTATTATGTAAATTAAAAAAATATTCTGGTTTCTTTAATAATCCTGGGTAACAAACAGCTAGAAGCTATAAAACTACACTTTTTTCTGCCTGCAAGAAAAAGAAAAGAAATGAGTTCTTAAACATCATGAATGCTGTAGAGGTTGAAGTTTGGGAGCATTTATTTACCAACTCTTCCAACACAAGAGCTATAGAGCATTAGGAAAAACCTAGTAAGTGACATGTCTGAAACAACCAAAATGTTCTCACAGCATGTGGTTAAGTTTGGGAATTCCTTGCTAAAGATTGTTGTAAATGCTACAACTTTACAGGAACTCAAGGATCAACGAGATAAGATCACAGAAGAGAAAGTTATCATAGGTTATATTTCACAGCAGCATTCCTGGAAATTTATGAGACAGAAATTCTTAGAGGCCAGGAGACTGTTTTGGGAATGCATCACTAAACACCTCCCCCATCTTATAGTTTTCCATAAGAAGCCAGTGTTGAATACTGGGCTCAATGGTACTTCAGAGATGAGACTATGATAGAAAGATGGCCATAAGTTACAAAAAAAACAGAATCATCACAGTGAGTAGACAGAAATAGATTGTTTGGTTCCACTGCACTCAGTAAGATTTTGAACAAGACTTTCCAGGCTCCCTTCCCTGGCAGCAATTTCTGCATATAGAACTTTTGCAGTACCTCTGTGAAATCACCTCTGGGAGAAGAGGAGAAAACTGAAGCCTAGATGAGACCATATAAACTGTATCAGCACTAACAAGTGGTAGCACAGGCTCTGTTGGTACTGAGGACACTATGCACAAGGGTTTTCAGAGAATTTTACTTTGGATTAGCTGTAGTCTGGTGCTGTGGACTAAATGCCCTCTCTCTAGCTGCTGCAGAGTTAACTTTCAATTAAGTTCAGTCTAAAAAGAGTTCTGTTCATCTTCTGCAAGACTGTCTCATGTGTGAAACATGGTAAGTGATGACAATCAGGAAAATTCCTTCCAAACTGCACTTCTGATCTAAGGTGGAACACTGACATCTACCTCTGTGCTCCAGATGTCAGGAAGTGTCAGCTGTGGCACAGAAGGCACACGAAATATGAAGCCACAAAGCCATGCTAAGGATGGATGTTGGGGAACAGTAATGCCCTTCCGCTAGCTTATGATTTGAAGCATGAAATGGGTGTATCCTAAATACTCTTTACTCAAATTGTTATCAATGATCATTAAAACACTTAAAATACTGGATTAAATAATCCAGTTCCAGCCATGGGATAGGACTAGTATCACAACAATGAGATCTATCAGAATCATTAGATATTCCATGAATACTACTTCCTGTTATTGTTTTAAATTTGCTACCATTCCATTTCAATGATAGCTCCCTTTTTCTTGCATGACATTACAATATAAAAGATGGTTCTCACTCAGAGGAACAAAAAAATGTAACAGTGGAGCATGAGACAGACAAGTATTTTGCTGTAATGGGAGACTGCTTGGCCGATAAATATAATGAGATATTTTTATTTTTTTCCCTAAGCCCTTCTCTTTCTTGACAAAGACAAACTCTACTACAATACACTCCTGTTAATCTTAACTGCATATTTCTTCTTTAAGGGGAAAACTGTGATTTCCTCTGAAGTTCTTCATATCAGTCGGAGCTGACAGGCAAGTTAGGATGGACTGGTCATGTTGCCCACGTATACATACCCCGCACAGGTTTTGATATGATAGGCAGGAAATACTCCCATTACAGAATAAACTCCTAATGCCTCTAGGGGAGATCCAGGCCAAAATGGCAGAGGAATGCAATATCACTGCAAAGTCATACCACAAAAAAGCTGTATGCAAAACGCCTTGCTGCACTGTTCCCATGCTACTTGCTATAAAAGGGCATCACATTTTTATTGCCTGACTTGATGCAGCTGGTGATCTACATCAGTATTCATCTACAAATCTGATTTTCCTCTGACTTAAGTGTTCTGCCATGGAGATGAGACACAGTCTTTCTTACTAGGCAAAAGTATATAGTGCTAGAGAAAGGATGTTAAACCCCTGTGTCAATTTAATTTTAGAATACCTTTCAACAGATTTCAGGGGTGCATAACACTTCAGAAGAAAGGTCTCCAGTAGCTAAGGTGGTACTTGCCCCTTTTTAGAGCTTTTACGAAATAAAATTTTACAATCTATGCAGCAGAGGAAATGTGAAACAGCCTCACAAATCTGAAAGTCTGGCAGGGCAAAAAAGAAAGCAACAGCCTTTCTTCTTCCAGAGGCCTGAAAAAATAGGCCATCACAATTTCATCACAGAGGACAGCACTACAAGAATGCCATAATGGCATAGGGTTAGCTTAATGAAGAAGGAAGCTCAAGGAGCCACAGCCTTCCCCCTCTTCACTTTTACCAGCCAGTGCAGCACAATGTCCCAGGACATGTAACGTGCTCATTCTTGCAGATGCTGCTTTTTCCCTCATGGGAAGCAGGGCTGCTACCACTCAACACATCAGGCTTGTCTTCAGCCCTTAAGAAGCCAAATGTTTAGGACAGAAAAATTTCAGTGACTAAAAGGACCTACTGACTACCCTGAATTCTTAAGTGCCCATTATTGTGCTTGTGATGCCCTGGAAATCCTACCTTTCCACACTGCTTACATTTCCCCTCCTGCCTCCGCCTGTGCACCCAGTGATGTCGGACAAAGTTCTGCAAAAGAAGGACAAAAAGATAAGTTATAGAAAGCAACGACAGCTTGCACTCAGTGGTACCATCTGTGTGAAATTGCGTTACAGACACCAAAGGAAAGGTCCCTTCAGCCAATGTGATCATCTCTGGAGAAAAATGTAGTAGTGCCCATGGGAAACCCCTGACACAACCAAAACTGGAGAAGGAATAAGGATGAGATAGCGTTCTTTATCCATATTGAAATGCAGCCAGAACTACTCTCTCTGTACCCTTCTACAAAAAAAAAGAAATTCATTACATGATGTGGAGATAATCATCACCTAAATACAGGGTATGGAAGTACCCAGACACTTCTGTGTTCAGCCACGATGCAGGGGCCTGCTCTATTCTGCTTGGAAATACAGCCTTGTAATGCAGGAGAAGGGAAGGAGGGGAGGAAGGAACAGTCACTGAAGCAGTCTTTTCTCCATGTTTGGGCCACTTACATCCTGGATGACAACAAAAGGTAGGCAAGAGACAGGAGGGTGTGCAGGACTGCCGCCCCTGCTTCTGCACAGGCAAGGGTGTTAGAAGGGGTCTGCCAGTGCCATGATGTTATGCCAGCCAACACTGAACTGTCCATGTGGCAGGGAATTGGGCTGCCTCTGCTAAGAGCAAGCTGGCCACCAAATCAACTACAAAAGGTAAGAGGTGTTCTTGAAACACTGGTTTCTAACTATGCAAGACACATACATGAATATATCAGTAATAAGTATCCAGCACCTTCAAAGGAGCTCAATTCATACAGTAGCTGGATGCAAATCGTAAGGGTTTTGAATGTTTAGTATTTTTTTTTAATGTAAAAAACTTAGGACACTAGAGATACTTCTAGGAGAAAAAAAAAAGGAAGAAGCAAGTAGGAGGAGAGGGAAATAAAAACCACTAGTTCAAAGGTCAGGAAGTAAAAAAAAGAAATGCTACTAAAAAAAGGCAAAATACAGTATAGCTGAATGAATGGGAAAAGAAACAACAAAGATGAAGTAGTTTCCATCAGTGCAAGTAATGGAGTGCTTCAGCTAGAATTCATTTTACATTTGTTTTGGGAGAAGAATGTGTTCCACTGGGAACCATGCTCTGTCTAAGACTCCTCTGAATCTAAAAGCACTGCTGCAGCTCCACACCAGGTAGATCAGCACACAAATCAAATGGAAAGCAATCATCATTTCTCCACTACTTACTTCTCTTGGAGATCTGGAGCCTCCTTCTCGGAAAGTCGGTTTGCAGCGAAAATTAATCTGGCATTAAAATAAAGCTGTTAGAACTGAAAGTGAGCTGAGAGATAATTTATTCCAGTATGTTGACCTAGGCAAGACTTCCAAAATATTTATTCTCTATTAAAATATTAGCTTCATTAGCTAAATAAAGTAACTTACCTGGATGCCAGAAAAATCTCTTTTCATATGCCATAATAACTCTTCTTGCTAGACCTCTACACAGCCTTCATCTTCACTAATGCTATTACTGCCTGCTCAGTTCAACTACTAAAACTGTCTCCTCCTTCCTTAGAAGGAAACCACTTTATCTGTTTTTTTTTCTGAAGAGCATTTGCAACCAAAGTGGACTTAAGCTGAGGGCTCAAGAGTTAATAGGAGCTAAAAATATAACTCTGTAGAATCTTTTTGCACATCCCAGCTTTATGTCTTCATAAAGAAAACCTGTGGAGAAGTCTTTAATGCACATTGATGAACTGTACAAATTACCCTAATTTTCTACCTTTTGCTTGGATCAGGCTGCTTTTATATCCACCTCTCCAGCCACAAACCATTTGGGGAGCATTGTACTGCTTCATGCAGTGGTATTGCCTCCTTCAAACGGGAAAGACAGAATGAGGACAACAGAAGCTTCCATGAACAGAAAACATTTTTAGGAGTGTGAAGAGAAAAAGAATTTAACAAACAAGGGAGTCCTATAAATCTCTTGGTTTGTTTTTTGGTGGGTTTTGGGTTGGGTTTTTTTTGAGAAGAGAAAATCAATAGAGTTAACAGCTGGAGGGGGCAGAAGGCAGAATGTAGAGAGAAAACATATACTGAAGAAGAGAGAGGCAGGGGAAAAGGCCAAAGGATATGTGAGGTAAGAATGTACTAAATGAAACAGATTCAAGCTTAAGTTCAAAGAATAAAACCCTTCAAAGAACAACACATTTAAGGATACTGCACAGCTATGTTTTGTTATGAAGGTAGAAGGATCAAGTTCCCTCCAAATTTAAATACAACTCTTCCCTTTCCCATATAAATGAGTCCTTTCCTCATTTAATAATGGCCTTCAAAATAATAGCTCAAGGAAAAACCACGACCAAAACCAAAACAAAAAGTAAACAAAATACTTATTACTTAAGAAGAAACAAAGTCTTAACATTAGTCTTCCTCCACTGTGCTTCACTTGAAATTGCAATTCATTGTTTCACTGCTGAGTCGTGGCAGGCTGGAAAGAGCACCAGCTTACATTTATTTTACTTGCAACTTATACCTTTGCAGAGGGGGGCCAAGCACAAGACTTATGCATCACTTCTAAACTCCACAGGCTTTAAGAGGGATGCAGACTTTATAACAACCCTTTGCCAAGAGGTGAATTTCATGGCCTCCAGAACAGCATAAATAAGCTCAACAGAACGGGTTTTACCTAAGTGCTCATTTGCTCTGGCTGGCAATGCCACCAGCTCACTGGGCCATGGAGAGTCAGCACTACTGCTGATGAAGGAAGTCATGAAAAATTCACTTGTAACATTTTGTGCTGAAAGCATGTGGTAATGCTAATTTCACTGTGGGTAAAAGCATCGGGGGTGGAAATGGTACCTCTCCAACTCAGTATTACAGCAATCACTGTGACATTTGTCAACACAAGTCCAAATGCTTGGAAAGGAAAACATTCTTTCCAAAGGGTTGCTGCTATAAATTTGTTATGCATCAACTTCTTTTATGGAGAACAACATTGCAAAACATATAGGAGTGAAGATGAAGCTCTAGTGAAATCAGTGGGGAAATTCCCACTTACCTTTCTGGGTGGGATATATGTAAAGAAATAAAAGGGTGGGGGGAGATTTAACACACTACCAGTTAGACATAAGAAAGACAAATCAATGATGAGAAGACTGAAGTTACCAATAGATATTCTATAGGCACCTGGGCGTGATGAGGGCTCCTTGAAGGAACTGAGAAGCAGATCAGGTCAGATGTTCACAGCTATAATGATATTATAAAGGAAAGTTTGATGTGTTCTATTTTAAGTACAAGAATTTCTGAAATCTTGAGGAGAAAACAATATAGTCTAGTAAATCCAGTGAAAAATGCTCATAGTAGCATCTTACATTACATTGCTTGTAATAAATACAGCTGTCATAATTTATCTTATGCTGGGTTTAGTTGAGGAATTTTGAAAGGCCTACTTTGCACATGCAGGATACTGCATTTTCCAGCTTCAGTTTTAAGTCTAGAATTCGAGGGAAATTATTTTTAAAATAAAAAATGTGAAAGCATTCCATATTTTTTTTTGTTGGTTTGGGTTTTATGGGCTTGGTTTGTTGTTTTTGTTTTTTGTTTAGTTTTTTTAATGGTTCACAGGGTTTGTACAAATCTATTTTAAATAAGTAAGCTGGAATTTTAAGGGTGGGGGTTTTTAAAAAATATATTGTTAAAACAGCTATGAAAACCTAATTTGGCATACGGTGCTTTCCAGACTGAAAGCTTAGTAAAGGAATTAATGAGTGTTGTCCACATCAGGCTCCAGAAGATGGCAATGTCTTACCTTCTCTAACTGCTCCATGCACGCGTTGTGGACCACAATCTTGCAGGCAGCACACTTCCTCCGCAGAGCAGATTTCTGCAAGAGGAAAGGGAGATGTGTGTGCATGGAGGTGCGCTGTTCCCAGCAGGAAAAAAGTTAGCTGTGAAACAGGAGACGGTTCGCTCCTTATGCAACATATATTTTTTTTTTCCCCTCTCTTGGTGCTTTCAACTGTTCTGCATATTGAAAGAAGGTCTGAAGCTCTTCCAGTTAAGAATTAGACTTTGTGAAGAAGAGAGAGCCACAGTACTCCAGCTTGTGAACTAGAAGCAAACGGCTGTGTAGCAGGTAAGGCTGTTAACAGTGGAGATCATCACTCTAAAAGGGAGCAGCCTGCGAAGATGATGAGCAGGGCCAGTGAAAAGAGGAGAAAAAACCATACATGCAAATCAGAAAACTCAGACCAGTTCAGAAGAGTATTGTCATTTCATGTTTGTCATATAACACTTAATTTGCTGGGGCTGACCATTGCCTTACAGAAAAATATTTTGGTACTTGGGTTGTTTAGCAGAAAATTACAACATTCTCACACAATGTTGTTAAATGCTTATGAAATATTACAGCAGGGACAAAATTCTCGATCTAATTAGGCTGGTTAGTTTTATTAATTTCAGTAGGGCTTTGAAATAATTTCCATTGAATCCCCTGAGCCAAAGCATATCAAAGGCAAGAGAATGTATCCAGGAGAAAGAGAGAGAAGGGGGGGGGGGGGGCATCCTTGCATATACTCAATGTAATAAACCAGATGGAATTAATTTTCATAGAAATTTAACTTAAAGACTTGTGCTTGAGGGATAGAAAATTTATAAACACACTACATGTTGAGATTTATTTGCTTCAGTTTTAGATTCAGTCTGTTCACGTTCATTTAAATCTCTAATAAATTATTTCTTTAGAATTTTCAGTATATTGTAAACAAACTCAAGAAGAAACAGGGAACAGCTTCAGCTTACATTGTAGAATAATTATTATAATTTTACTGCGTCTCATAATTATGAGTCTGAATTATCTAGGTACATCCTAACTGTATGTGTTCACATGTATGTGGAGTGCTGTTCTAATGCTTCACCTGAAGAATCATGAGACTATAACAATTAAGCTTTCATGTGTTTTGTGACTTGTTAACTTGAAGTAAGTTTTTAGTCTCTGTGTTTACGAAGAAGTGTGAAACTACATAAAGGAATTGATCCCTAAGATGAAAAACTGCAAAAAGCAAACAAAGGTAACACCTTGCAAGCAGCTATTCTTTTAATATCTTGCTTTTTAAGTTGTTCTTATTATTTTTGAATGCTGGTGGATTTATATTGAAAGGCTATTAAAAATTAAGACTATCTTTTCCATTGCTTCTAACTTCTCTGATTTATCATGAAATGTCAACTCCATACTCGAGAGATGAGTTAATGTTCTGTATAGGCTAACATTTTATGCAAAGTCTGTGCAGCTACAGCTTAATTATTTCTCACTACTTCTCCACTGAAAACATTTGATCTTAAATAGTCTGCATGTAAAAGAACTAAGGCAAAGAAAGACCAGGACAGGCACAGAAAGATGCAAAAGATCTTCGGAAGATCCAAACCAAATAAGCATTAGCCTTTTGACAGATCAGGTTAAATTAACCACAACTAAAGTTAACTGGATTTTCATTTCCATCTCTAGTTCTTAAGCTAATGAAAACCCCATACACTGCAACACGTTATAAACACAGATATCTCTTTCCCCAAAAGGGAACCAATATACTAGTACCTAAAAGTGAAAAGAACCTCAGTCAGGTCAAGTAAAGGCCAGGCAATTAAGAATCAAGCAACTTTAAACTCTGCTGATCCCTCAGTGTCTTCAGGCCCACTGGCTGGAAAAGTTTGTCACCATGTAAGAGGTCTCCCAACATTCCCAGATACAGTATAAGTCAGTGGGTATAATTTACCAGCTACTGAAAACAGTCCAACACCTACAGAAACACACCTCTAAAGCTAAGACACAGTCTTGCAAATCACATGCAACGTATTATATTATGTATTATGAAGTTTTTCAAATGTCTAAGATGACGACAACAGTTGTACTGGGTCAGCCCAAAGGTCCACTCAGCCAAACAAATCCTGTCTCTGGTTTTTGCCAAAACCCAGTGCCTCAGAAGCAATACAAGTGCAGGGCAAACACTCAGTGACACTTCCCTTGAATATTACCCCGCAATCTGCAGTCTGTTACAGCTGGGACTTGGATACAGAACTCCTTGTAAGCTGGCACAGACTTCCCAGGCTTGGCCTTAACATTAGATGCCACAAAGTTATCCATTTGCTTGAGAAATTATGGGCATGGATATTAAATTGGAGCTACAGAAAGCACTAGTATTTTAGATCAAAGCACCCCAAAAACTGGGGGTGATTAGTGAGTCAAAATGCTTTAACTTGGATCAAACGATCTGAGCTGGATGGTTGGCTTTTTTACTAAAAGTAGAAAGGTGGTATCATGAAGAGTCAGAGGCAGTATTCACAAACATCCCAGAGAAGAGGGACTCCCTTTACACTTTGCAGTCAGAGGGCCAGGAAGCTCCCTTGATCATTGATTCAAAGCAAGGACTTGAACTCTCTCATCACGCTTCTTAATACCAAGGTGTTTGGTGGTTTGTTTGCGTTTTTTTCCTCTCTTCTGCTGAAGCAGTTTAACTGAAATACTAGGTGAGGAGTTGCTGAAGCAGACTAGATTTGTAACACTGACTCCTCAAAGAAGAGACACGCATGGGTTAGAGATCAATCCAATGAAACATTTTCATTCACAGCAGAAAAGCTTCAATAGGAAAAGGCAAACCCCGAATATTCTCAGACAGGACAAGGCAAACACTCAAACATAAGTGCACTCATTGCTGGTGAGTGCATTCAAGAATTTGGAAAATTCAGTTCAAATCCTTGCAGTGATTAAAATCACAAAAATTTGATCAGACTCCATTCTCAGAGACCCCAGCAAGTGAAATATTTGTGTATATAGATAAAAAGGTAATTTCTTTGAACATTTCTAAAATGCCTCAATATTCTCACCTTTTTTCTCTTGCCATGTCAATAAAGCTGCTCATTACATCCATTCTCGCTGTGTAAATAATCTGGGTCACTCAAAATTTTCTGGGGTTTTTTTCCCCAAGCAACAGAGTCTTTAACCAGTAGACTTTTGCCCCTTTTTCCTTATGGAACACAGGCATCAACAACAGCAAACAAATAAAGCTCCCAAACATCTGACCACTCTATCAGTCTGAAGTCAGGCTTGTTACCTCAGAAAGAGAGAAGGAAATCTCAAAATAACTCACTGAGAATTTGACTTGGCAGCTTTCCTCCCCCAGGTAGCAGAGGTCCCCAGAAACATTTGTCTCCAGCCACAGATGCTCTCCATTCACAGCATTTTCCTAGAAAAAGATGATTGTTCATCTGGTTTGTGATATATGTGAGTATACAGAAAGACAGATCTGATTTTCACCACAAATTTAGAAAAAGAAAAAAAAAAAACCACACAAAAACACAAAACCCAACAATCATATGTTGTTCTGTTTTTTTACAACACAAAGCCAAAAGAGTATTTCTGTCTTACCACCCCTGCTTAAAGGATGCTGATGATACAATGAACTGTCACCAATCACACCTGAAGTATTTTTGTGCACAGTTCAGTGAAACTTTGCCCACATTTTTTGCACATGCTGCACTGTTTGACTGGGACCCTAGATTTCGTAAGCATATGATAGTACACAAAAATTAAAGAAACAGAAAATCAGGAGAGGTGAAACAAAACCATGACTACTGAATTTCAGTTGGAGAAGCCCAAAAATTTGAGAACAAGGCTCAGAAGTACAAAATAACATACTGACATTAGGACTTTAGGCTCTAGGATAATAAGATAGTTTAGACAAAGAAAAACGCCTTAAGATGGCTGCATCGACACTGTATGAAAACATCAAGCAAACATGAAGTGGCCAGGAGAGACCAGATTTTAATTTTATACCTGAAAGAATGATACATTCAACTGAGAACACTCAGAAAAAAAGTTTACCTAGCACACTGACCATTAGTAGTGATTAACAGGGTAACACCTGATTTTTCTTTGACAGTCTCATTTGACTAAATCTGTACTTTAATTCTTAAAAATTCTTGTTCTGAGGGAATTTGGTTGTAGAAAGACTTCAGTTTTAACTTGACTGTAATCCTGGCTCAATTAAAAAAATCTAAGAACTCTACTGTACACTATTTGAGCAAACTGAATAAACAGGATTTCTGTTCAGCCAGAATTAGAGCATGATGGAAAATGCTTTGACAGTCTCTGACATTTGGTTCCCACACTGCAGAAGTCACAAATGATGACGCTTACCAAACAGATGGCGTCCAACAGCAGGATGCTCTGAAATAGCCATCTCGGTTAAAATAATTTATTTAAAATACCACTGACAGTTTCCAAGTGATGAAATGAGAAAGCTTCTCTTGCCATGCAGATTTCTTAGGTAATGCAGAGAAGCAGAAGTGGCAAAATCCTTTGCCTTCTGGACTACGAGTGCATACACAATAGACAAGACCTACACAAGTCTGCACATGGTGCCTACCACAACTCTGGTGTTTACTTCAAATTAACCAAGAGGATGGGAACATTACTGTGTTTTTTCTGGTAGGAAGTCTACCTGTCCATAGGTCATCTGACTTCATCAGAAATGCTCTCATTCATGTCAGACTCAGTATTTTCCCTCAGCACAAGGGGCTGGATGAGACTGATACTTGGATTCCAGTCTACTGCAATTACACCCTGATTAATCTTCATTTAGTGGCACACTGTTCTGTACCTCCGTTTCCTCTCATCCTTTTGTCTGCTTGTCCACCTGAGCTGTAGACTCCTTGGGACAGAGATTTTCCTGAACTGTACAGGTCAGTGCACAATAGTTTAGGTGAGGCTTTTCAGCACTTTTATAATGTAAAATAGCTTTTAAGGACTTGAACTAGCTTAAGAAATTCTTCAGGCCTTACTCAGATGGTAAATTACGCAGATTGTAAATTCTTTCCCTTCAAGTTTATCCTCATGTTAAAGCAATTTTCCCTGGCAAAAACTGTATCAGTTGTACAGCGTTTCATGGAAGCCTAGTGACACCATACTAATAAAACTACGATGCTCACAGTACTGCTCAATATATTAACTTCTTGTCTAGTTTATGAGAAGCCAGACAAGAAAACCAAAGCAGGAGGATATGGGCTCTACCAAAGAATGTTTGACCTGAGCACATTCTCTGATGATGTAGCAGTGCAAACTCGACATTATAACCCAGAGCAAAATTTTATGGATTACAAAAGATGTTTAGGAAAGATCGACTATGAAAGCTTAGTAAGTAAGCACACAGCCCCTGAGACATAATTTTTAATGAGGAATCAAAGTTATATTAAAAAATAGATTAAACAGCCCTTCAATCAGGCCATGTCCACATAACTTGCCATCCAGGATTTCTAAAGATAAAGTGGACCATGTCCATAAACTAGTTTAGACCAATTGAGTATGTTCTCCATTTTTCCAGACTGTGTCATAGATTCACATGTCTAACTTTACATCACAGTAGAAATAAAATCAGTAAGCAGTCTACAAGGATGACCTATGTAGTTCATGCTATGATAGACTTCTGACAAGACTAGATAATAAAAATGTAAATAAGTCGATCTGGTATAAGTGGCACACCTCCAGATACCTACTGCCACAAACAATTACACAGCACTGTGTGTGAAAACTCACAATTTCAATTCCAGCAAATTGACATTTGAAAAAACTTCTTTCATCCTGAATCAGAGCAAATTGCTGAGACATCCCAGGATGAAATGCCCTCCCTCAAAAAGCTTTGCCTGTCGATTACTCTGCCTCAAAATAAGATCAAAGGGAAATATTTGAACTTCACTGTTCTAAATTTTACAGAGCACTATCATTTATATGATGTGACATTCTGTTGCCACTTAAGCAAATCAAGATGATATAGTCAAAGGAAAATGCTGTGACCTTTACCAAGCCAAATTTTTCATTCAATTCCAATAGAAAATTTTGACAAAAATCAATGTATTTCTATGAAAAATTTTTACTTCAGAAAAATCAGTGTTTCCTACTCCATCTACCAACACAAACTGACAGAGGTCACTCAGATCACCTCTAGTATGAGCTCCCATTTAACACAAAACTAGAGTACAGTAAAAGCTACATCAACGTGTATATTTTGACACAGGTATTTTTCCACAAGAGCTTTGAATTCAGCAACCTTTTCATAATTTGCCAGTTTGGTCTATATTGCACTTGCTGTCTTTATGTTAGCTTTAGGAGTAAATTGCTACTTAAGAGGCAACCGTCCTCTTTCTGTCCCTGACCCCTTAGACCCCCGTCTCACGCTCTTGCCATTTTCCTCGTGACTGATCTAGTAGCTGTGAAGCAACGCATGAATCATTTGATCTGATGGAAAAAACCCAGACAACTTATCTAGCAAATCAGCTAGGCAAAATTACTTGCCCTGTGACCACATAACTGCTGGATCTCACACAAGCCGTGGTGGGTTAAAGGTGGGTTCAGTGGGGCTGATGCTTTTGGTACCCACTCAGTGTTAAACCAGCTCAGCTGATCTGTCAAATCATGCTTTTAGTCTGACATGCTCTGCTTTGACTTACTGTATAGAAAAGGGATACTGCCCATCATCGTGGATATAACAACAATTACTGTAGCCCAATATCCTGCAGTTAAAGAATGAACCGGGAACTTTGTTTCCTCTCCTGGCTTCCCTGCCCTTGCAAGTGTGTGAACTCCGTGTCCTGTGAAGAGACAGAGCCCCTGCTCACTGAAGTGGAGGCAGCAGTGCTTTCCTGGCAGATGCAGCCTGCCTCACAGGGGACACATGAACTCAATATGCTCTCCCAGATGGAGACCTCCCATTTGATTGCTCCTGATCCATTACCACCGTAATAGCAAACAATTCCAGTATTTCAAATATTCCTTGCATATGAAACAAAAACTAAATACAATGCACACACACACCCAAAGTGAAAAAGAAATAGGAATTCAAGGACTAGGAGTCTGGGAACAATGTAATTGCATGTGCGTGATCATAACTTGCTGTGCATATTTCACTAATTCAACTGGGTTTCTTCTAAGTGCCCAGCACAGTTAAACAACAGAGCATGCGTTACCACCATTCTAAAGCCCTTAAATATCCCCATACCTCACTGTTCGTCAAGCTGCAGTCAGAATGGTTCCAAAAGCAATGCAGATAAACCCAAGTAATTTAATTTGCCATGTTAAGCAGCTATAGACATTCAGCCAAACAAATATACCAGTCAGCTCAACTTTTTAGTTCAAAGGAATCGTAACTCCAATTCTAACGGGAGGAATGGAGCTCTCCTCTCCTCCACTCCTGCCGTGACTAGCATGCTGCAATAAATTATGTAAGGCAGATTTCTAAAATAAGCCATTAAGAAATTTTTCCCTTTGTTAACACTCCAGTAAGAAAGATTAATCTTCTTAAAAATATACGTTTACCTGATAAACTTACAATTAGTCTAAATTCAGTGTTCAAGAAATCTAAATCTAATTAAACATATTTGTAAGCAAAAATTATTAGCTTTAGCCCTTTTCTTTATGAGGTCCCTATCAAGCAGAAACGAGTTTGTTTGGATGTCTTTTTCCCAAATGTCTTTCATGTTTAGCTTGTGTTTTACCCTTAACTCTGAAATTCCAGAGTCTGTAATGTTTATATAATAGCAATGTCCCAAATGGTTTTCTGTTGATATATATTCTCAAGGTTAACTCCACCTTAGCACATTTTATTTTGGGAATATTCTAAATGAAGTCACCTTTTCTTTAATTATTATAAATGTAATACATGGACATAAAACAAAACATCACAGAAATACAGTATTGCATCATTACTTAAAAAACTTGAAGATAAGTAGAGTCCAACTTTCAGAATTACTTTTGGGCGTTCAGCTTCTAGGTCTAGGTTCACCATATTCTCTAGCTTTTTCTGCCATTCTCCTTTCCCCCACCATGCTTTTCAACATCCCTGCATCAGTTACCTAGTCCTGTATCCTCTGCTGAGCTTTTAAGATTCTTGTCACCATCATCTGAAAGATCATCTGTATGCAGAAGCAGAAAAACAACAATTGTCTTCATGGAGGAGCAACGTCCAGATGCTATCAACAGAGATGATGATTCCCTATGTTCCCATGAACTATTATTTTGGCTGACAACTTAACTTCAGTCTTTTTGGCAGCAACGGGGAAAAAAATACCTATTTTCAAGAAGGGCACCTTCTGTAATACCGCTGCATCCTTTATACACTGCTGGAAAAAGGAAAAAAGAAATAGAGGTGGCCACCATTTTGATAGACAATAGACCTCTTTTTCCTCTTTAGATCTCTCTGGAAAGATTAGTTCTCAAACCTTGATGAAAAAGAAACAGCAAAGTAGGACTACTGATCCTGAGCACATTGCTTCAAGTGCCATCTGCACACAATATTTCAGCAATTTTAAGTATGCACGAAGCTTGAACTTATCACTACTTATTTAAGTGGAACCAAAGCTCCCAATGCCTCTACATGCTTTTATGTGACTAATGCAATACCCATACCCCAGCGTTCTCGTATGTTATCAGATGCTCACATGAGAAACATCTCTTTCAACTGTTCCCAATTACAAAACTTAGTCTTGCAGACACACCAATGAAAGGGAAATATTCTTTCGTACAAAAATTAGTATAGCTTTTAGGAATTGATGATACAGAAGCCAAACCATTCACACAGAAAAGAAATACACTTATCTAGACTCACGAGGGAAATATTTGATCATACGTAGAACACCTATTAGCGTACTAACACACGTTAGTTATCCAAAGTGTAGTATATCACTAGGCACTTACAAACACTGTATATGAAAGTAAACGGACAGCACTACTGACCAATGCCAACAAGAGGCAGACTATAATGTAACAGATTCATTGCAAAGTCACATTCATTGATTGTAAATAACTCACTGGTATGGGCCACCTCACTGTCTATTTATCTAGACCATACTCCTTCAGTTTGTCTACAAGAATGTTATGGGAGATAGCGCCAAAAGCCTTGCAAAAGTCAACATAACCACCATTGCTCTCCCCCCATCTACCAAACCAGTCATTTAATTATAGATGGCTTTCAGGTTGGTCAGGCATGATCTCCATAAAACCATGCTGACGTATCATTCACTTTCTTATACTTAATATTTTTTGAAATGGCTTCCAGAAGGATTTGCTCCATCATCATCCCAGGAATCAAGGTGAGACTGATCAGTCTGTGATTCCCTGGATCCTCCTCCTTGCCTTTCTTGAAGACAGGATTGACATTTGCTTTGTTGCAGTCCTCAGGAACTCCTCTTTCAAAGACAACATAGTGTTCTTGCAATTATCAGCCAGCTCCCCCCAGTACTTTTGCTTGCACCTCATCAGGTCCTGTGGACTTCTCTATGTTCAGTCTAAGCGTCCCCTAACCTAATCAATCATCCTCTACAAAGGCAAGTCTTCCTTGCCGCAGCCATGTCCTGGTTTTGGCTTGGGTAGAGTTAATTTTCTTCATAGTAGCTGGTGCAGTGCTGTGTTTTGGGTTTGGTGTGAGAACAAAGTTGATGGCACAGTGATAGTTTTAATGACTCCTAGGTAATGTTCATACCAAGTCAAGGACTTCTCAGTTTCTCGGGCCCTGCCAGCAAGAGGGCTGGAGGGGCACGGGAAATTGGGAGGGGACACAGCCAGGGCAGCTGACCCAAACTAGCCAAAGAGGTATTCTATACCATGGGGTGTCACACCTGGTATATAAACTGGGGCCTGCTGATCACTGGTCAAGGACTGGCTAGGCATCAGTCATGGGGTGGTGAGCAATTGTATTGTGCATCACTTGTTTTTTCTTCCTTCCCTTTGGATTTCATGCCTCTCCCCTTCTCCCTCCTTTTCATTATAACTTATTATTTTATTTCAATTATTAAATGGTTCTAATGTCAACCCATGAGTCTTACATTCCTTTCCGATTCTCCTCCCCATCCCTCTAGGGTGCAGGGGGAGTGATTGAACAGCTACATGGTACTTAGTTACTGGCTGGGGTTAAACCACAAAAAGCCACTGGTGTCAGGGGCCTGCGATGATTCCTGAAGGCAGGCCTTAGCAGTAAAAAAAAAAAAAAAAAGCACACATTTTGCACATTGGTTTTTCCATGTCCTTTGTCACCATGTCCCCTGTCCCATTCAGCAGTGGCCCAACATTTTTCCTAGTGTTCCTACTGCTGATGACATGTCTACAGACACCATTCTTGTTGCCCTTCAATTTTCTGTTAGATTCAACCCCACGTGAGGTCTGGCTTTCCTTACCCCATCCACATGCGATTGAGTAGTGCCTTCTACAATCCTCCTGGCTGGCCTGGCCCTGCTTCTACATATTATCAAATGACAGTTTCCAACTTCTACTCAAACACATCATTTCTATTCTTGTTAAGATCTGGAAAATTTTATTTTTTTTGTCTTTTATACATATAATTTATGCTCTAAGGTTATATTTCTCCTCTGAAAAACATTCTGCTTGCACCCAAAGAGTTCTGACGATGTATTCACATAACACAAAGCATGGATCAGTCTCAAGTTGTTTCACTGAACTCCAAGAATGGAAGCTGTGCATCTTCAAATGCCTCTTGCAGGACATAACTAGGGTTTCAAGTCTTGAGGTCATGCACCATATGTGCCTGCTGAGGAGAAGGCAAGAAATGAGCATCAACAGAAAAATGCATTATGGACAAACAAAATGAGATATTTTGGGCCAGTGGGAAGCTCAACACACTAATATCCTAGTGGCTGTCAAGATTTTTGTAGGTACTAAATAAAGCAAGAGCTAGAAGGCAGTACTTAAAAGGAAATTACAGGATGACTTTGCACAAAAGCTTGTGGTTATTTTCCTTGGAAGAAAGAGGCAGTATGAAAATATACAAAGACCTAGATCACCAATGGTGTACAGGCACTGTATGAGACGGCTCAGTCCATACTTACTTGAGAATCTAGGCTAGAATTATTTGCTTTATCATGTAATACATGGGAGTGATGCCTAAAATGGGGGAGGGTGAGAGAAGGGGCTATAAATGAACATATCACAGGGACAGGCATTTAAGGTGGTTCCTTTTTGGTAAGGCATATTCTGCATTTCCCTCTGGCTATAACATTACCTGCTCCAGAGAACATATTCTGCACAGCCCTGCTGTGAAAAGATAGCATTAAATTAGACAACAAAGCTACAAGTTAACCTGAATTAGGTGTAGCAAGTGTGATGAAACAGGGCATTTATAAGTATGTTAGAGAAAAGAAACCTCAGGGATGACAGTAGCAACAACAATAAGACATACTGTTTCTTATATAAACGGTCTTAAAGAGACATCAGAGTCATCACTTCCATTTTACAAGTAGTGAGGCTGATGTACAAAAACACAAAAAGAGTCATCTGAGCTCACTCACGAGGTAAGTGGCAGAGCAGGGAATGGAAATCCCACTCTCTGAATCAGTGTCCTGTTCACAAGACGATGGCATCTGATAATGGTAAATCACCCGCAAGGAGTTCCAGAAAAGGGCAACTATAGCCAGGGAATTATTTCCAGTTATTACTGCGAACAAAACAGGGAGGAAACATTTCCTACTGCAAAGTCAACTGACAACTTATGTTCATGTCATTTAGACTCTGGAAAGATCTCCCATCACAGGTCCTTGGAGAATCATCCTCAGAAATACTGAAGAGCAGGGTAAGATAGATGGGGGATGCAACATGCACAGATTAATGCTGCCTTCCAGCGGTTAAATACAGAGACTTCCTGTCTGGCTCCAACACATCTTAATTCAAATTCCTTTTCAGTCCACCAAATACACCTCTGGACATAATCATCAGTATTTGAAGTTTAACTTTTTTCTTTACTGACATTCACTACCCATTATAAACCCTGTCCATTTCAGCTTCTTCACACCTCCAAACCACCTCCCTGATATCTTTTATAATTTATATAAAACATATATATATCACAGTATATTTTACTGTGACTCAGATTTGAGAAACGCCTTTCTCCCTCACATTCACCAGTTAGTTCAGGCTCCTCCCAGCCACAGATGTCTCCCACTCAGTATCCTGTCCCTTTCCCCACATGCCACAGGATTGCCTTCCCTCTCCAATCAAAACGTGAAGTAAAGCAGGAACAACCTGAGAAGCTGGAACAGCTGAGAAATTGAACTAACAGAAAATCTAAACCATAAGCCAGGAAGTGTGAAAACACACACATACACAACTAAAACCCACAATATTTAATCAATATTCACCAACATATTTCGAGACCTGTAGTATTTATGAACTGGGATCACATGAGGAACCACACGGTAAAATTACAGACAATCAGCTTTGAAGAAGGTTAAGTTGCGGTTCTTGGGATTGGTGTTTAGGGTTTTGGGGTTTGGGTTTTGTTGCTGCTGTTGGTTTTAAGCATGATTTTGAAAGGTGTTTAATTTAGCCTGTGCCTAACCCTTCACATATGTGACTGATCCTTGAAATTTCTACTAAACTGCATTGATGACTCAAAGCAGACATGTTTTAACGCCTTGCTTGTCAGGATCTGGGTTTCCTGGAGCAAAAGATCAAGGCATTCTCCAAAGATCTGCCAAGAGGATTCCATGTAAGCTTTCAAACTCATTTTAACACTCTATGTTGAAGTACAGTACTGAAGAATATCACAGTGAATCTAATACAGCTTCCTGCAGTACAGCCTGTAAATTTTTATCACTTTAAACTTCAAGTGCAACAGCTGGGTCTGAAGTAGAGTATGTTATCTAGAAAGCCAACTAGTCTCGGTATACAGAACAGAAATAAACATAAGCCGTATTCATAACATATGCTACCTTAACCTAAAAGTCACTTGGGTGGCTGGTGCCTTGATACTGCCATGTACTGAGCTCTTTACCAATAGCTGAGAGTGAGATCTATTGTATGCTTTGCTTTAAATGGGACACCCCCGTAACCTACTGGCCTAAGGCTCACCTCCTTAGCATGTACCAGCACATAACTACATAGAAGGTGCATGGGAATGGTTCAAAGCTGTGTCAGGGGAGGTTCAAACTTGACATTAGCAAATATTTCTACAGAGGGTTGTCAAACACTAGAACAGGCTTCCTAGAGAGATAGTTGATGCCCCAAGCCTGTCAGTGCTTAAGACATTAAGATAGCATTAAATTAGACAAAGCTACAAGTTAACTTGAATTAGGTGTAGCAAGTGTGATGAAACAGGGCGTTTGGACAATGCCCTTTACAATACGCTTTACCTTTTGGTCAGCCCTGAATTGGTTAGGCAGTTGGACTAGATCATTGTAGCTCCCTTCCAACCAACATAGTCTATTCTAGACAGTCCTAAACTGTGCCCTTCTGAAGTAGCCCAGAAACATAACAGAAACAAGATGGGAGGGATGGAAACATGATTTCTTTGTCTACAAGACAGGAGAAATCTAGCCATACACACAAAGTATTGTGAACAAAGATTTCTACTACCTACTCTACAGGCCAAGCCAACTCAACATGTGCCTTCAGCTTTAACTTTCGGCCCATCAAGCAGAGATAGAAAAACTCTGCTGTGCTAAAATCAGATCACCTTTGGATGGCAGATCTTGCCAAGAAGGCAGCAAACAAATGTAGCCAGACAGTTCCCAAGCTGGAAAGTTTGAACAGCTAGTCTGTGCTGCTAAAGTCTCCGCAAGTTTTCATGTCTCTGCCTTGCACTTCATTTCATAATAGAAGCATGTTCCCAATGACCAGCACTAATTCTGATGGCAACGTCTTATATTGACTTAAGGAAGGAGACAGCACTAGCCAAAGATTCTGCTCAAATTAACTGCCAAAAACCCAAACACCTACAGTCCACTCTAAGGCCGCCCTTGGTTCCTTCACAGGTCCATTGGAGACTGCAATGTTGAGGGAATGCACAGGAGCCAAGTGCTGGAGGCCTGACCTGGAGATTGCTTTCCTGCAAATTGAAAAGAAAAAACACACATAAATGGAGTGTATATCAAATATAATTACCCAATATAATAATCCACCCCACCCCTTCACCAGAAATCAGAAGAGGCAGTACAGCATCTAATTTCAGCTTGGGTAAAATGGTGCTTGAATGCCATCTCCTGCTAAAGCAGTTTAGGAAAAGAATAAAGTAATCTGATCACGGAAAATTACTGTTTAATGAAGATCAGTTACTCATCTGGCACTAAGCTGAAGTTTCAAATCCAGTGGATTACAAATGGTTGTTTGCCAGTTTCAGTGGAGTCCTCATTCTTACGCTTACTCCTCACCTACCAGCTGCACCTGCTGCATCAACTCATACATAATTCCAAATAGCCCTTATTGGAGGAACGAAATTCAACTTTATACAAAAAGTGTAACACCTGCTGCTTTTACTTAGTTTATAGGCTGGGAAAAGACACCCATTCAGCATCCAACAGATAAAACAAGATATGTGGACAACACAAGTCAGGAAGGGGAGTCATATGCTACTACCTTTTTTGAATCACATCAGCATCCCTCAAGGTAATATAGCTTCTTCCCACTTACATTTCAATCCTATCTTTTTGGTCCAAAGTCATTCTTACAGCTTGAGGCATAGATATCGCCTCCTTCAAAAGTCACAGATGGTGACCAGAAACCCTCCTGGAGCTCCACAAGCGCTGAGAGCTTATCCGCTGCCTGCTTCCCTAGAGGCACCCAAGCCCTGCCAGATCAGCCTCGAATAGTGAGCCATCAGGTGGGAAGCATCATACGCTGCTGATACAAAGCTCAGCTGTACTTGGGCAGTAGATTTCATAAGGCTTCATAACACTATTGCGTTGTATATTTTAGCACTTGGTGGTGGTGGCCAAAACAATCTCACAGCTTCAGCTGCAATGATTCAGAAGAGGACAAAAACATCTCAAGGAGAGATCTCCTTTTGTAAGCCAAATGCACTCATCCCCCACAAAGCGAAATGACAGTCTGTTTGTGTAAAGTGCATTTTTGTGATACCACTCCCACAGTGCAACGGCTATTTATAGCATCTCCTAATCTTACTGCTCTCCCAAAGCAATAAAGGTCAACTGAGCCAGCGATGACAATCCAGGTCAGCCATATGCTAAACAAATCTTTCCATTGTCCTGAAAATATACAGTGCCATATATATCCACAGTAAAGGAGCCTGGAAGCCTCACTGCTCACAGTGTACATCTGGAAAAATAAGCGAGCTGAATCAGAATTCCTTTCCTGTGAGTAGCATGAACAACTCAGAACATTAACATCAGACTCTGATCAGCCAGTGCCCCCTTTAACAACATGGGCAAGACATTGACATTAAGGTTTTTTTCCAAAATATTTTGCATTTGATAAAAAACCCATTAGAAGAAAGGAGCCCAAGAAAAAGACTTTCACCACCTGGCCGTATCTCAGGAGAGAACAGTTTAGCAAGCAAGATGTTATGCCATATATGTCAGTACAATATAAGCTACACATTTTCTCAATTACACAATTAAGGCCTTGAAGAAATAAACCACAAAACACTACAATACTAAGTTCTTTGAAATATATTTTTCCAGGAAACTGTCCCTTATATGGCAGGCTCCTTCCATGCTGTTTTGGGTACTAATGTAATTGTTAGTACTTCCTAAACACAAGAGTACATTCTTGTGACTATTCATGGTTTATAACATGGCAATTTGTTTTGGTGGAAATGGGGCGCACTCACATTTTCCATCCTGCATCACTGACAGTGATAAAGCAAAGCTACTTAGTCCTGCCCTCATAAGAGAGGAAAGTAGCATCCACTTTGTGCAAAGCAGTGCTTAAGTAAAGGTGGCATAATAACAGTGTTAGCAGTTAATTTTTATTTGATGAAACACGCAGATATTTTCAGTCAACACAGTTTACAGCCTATTACTTGTCAAGCAACAGAGCCTATAAAGTTGCATGCATCCACTAAGCAAATCCACTAAAGCAAGGTTTGCAATGACTTTTCCTAGGAACAAATTTATCTGACCAGTCTGGCAGCAAGGCTTCTAGCTGGAATGCAAATTCAGCAGAGACTTAAATGGTAAATAAGCCTAATGAACAGCTACAGACATCTCAGCATCAAGCTTTGGATACTATTTCAAGTCAGAATTAGAGATGTGCAAGCCTCCTGCAGCAGAACCTGAGACTTGGCCCACATTCCTTTAGTAGCCAGCTGAGGCTGATGAGCCTTTTGGCAGAGACCTGGCAGAGTTTTGTGCCAACAGCCTGCCCTTCCTCTGCATGTCAAGTTGGATTTATGGCTTTGTCTGGAAAGCACACAAAACACAGGCATGACAATAATGCCTTTTTTTTTTTTTCCACATTTGTTTTAACACAAAAGCCTCAAAATTATCTCAGGGATTGCAAACTTGCATGAACCAGCCAGAAGTGACTCAGGGGGCAAGCTGAAAATGCCTACTTTTACACAGCTTCTTATCAGAACTTTGTCTCAGAACAAAGAGAGAAACGGAGTGTTAAAACACGCTGTATGTACTGCAGAAACCTTTCCCATTGAAAAAAAGGAGGTCAGGCTAAAGACCAAACACATGGCCTTCTATTAAGTGTAAGGCAGACAAGAGAGGGTAAAACGGCGGGAAAGAGAAGGTAGCACAAATCTGACACCAGAACAGATGCCGAGTATCCAGGTGATCATATCTCATCTTACTTTAACTAGCAGATTACGCCACCTGGCACTTTTCCAACAGCAAGGTAACATGAATGGCTTTTACTTATCTTTCCCAGCAATTTCATCTCCACTGTGCTGAGCACGTGAACGAAAACACAGGCTCGACAGACAGCCTTTGCCATAGAAGCAAAAGTAATCACTGCTCCCCTGATAAGAGACAGCCAAAAAAAGTGAAACTGTGCTTTCATAATACATTCCACTCTTCAGCCTATGAAGTCTACACCTTTGTTAAAATGGGCACGCCAGCCAGCTTGCTGATGTAGCAACCAACAGCAAGTCAATGTTGCATCCTAAGTAATGAGCTGTATTGTAACAATTATTTTTTCATATCCAGTAATCAGTAATTTGTAGTAGATATTATTAGCTTAGCTAACACACCACTGCTATAAACAAGCATGGGTGCACATACATGTGTATGTCATTAAATATACAACAAACAAAAATATCTGATACCAATTCCATAATTGATACCATTAAAGAAATTCTTTAATTGAGTAGTCGACTGTCTTGGAAACCAAGAGCAATCAGACATTCAAGCTACTCAAGTATAACAACTGTTTTTTTGGTAAAAAAGCACCACATTTTCATTTCACTGAAAAGTCAGGCGAGACTCAACCTACTTATTAGATCAAAGGATACATATTTGATTAGGGGGTACTCGGGTTTATTTCCAGGCTTCGGCTTTACTGAGCCTTTTCCTCCACCTAAGGCATACAAAAATCCTCCAATGAGTTGTTTTAGACTGAATATTTTATGCCTGAATCCTCAAAGACCACAAAAGACAAATAGTCAACAGCATGCAGCTCATGTAACTGTTAGAAAAACCTGTTTTGAAATGAAAAACTTAGTACTCCATGGGTTAACAGATTTGAGTGTCATTTTAGTTGTCACTGGTGTTGGAGTCGCTGCTCTTCCAGGCTGGGGTTACCACCTTCCTTTTTGTAGGGGCCGAAGCTACCACTGGGGCAGTCTCTCAGCTGCAGGCTGAGATAATATTAAAAAAAAAAAAAAAAAGAAAACACACACACACACAAAAATAATCACACAAACGCTTAGTGTGGCTTCTACAGATCCTATGGCTAAGACATCTGCCAGAAGATTGCTGGGAGTGTTTTCTCAAAGTTAACCTAGATATTTACTGAGAAAAGGACAGACACTTATATAACAATGTTTAAGTTACAATAGCTCTGCTTTTCTTTGAATATTCAACGTAGATAAACCCTACACCTGCCAGCTCTCACCTTTGCCAACCACAGCTTGAAAAGCCCTGTACAAGGCCACAGTACCTGCATGCTGTACAAACAATTTATATGCACCTGAGTTTGGAGGTGGTTTCCACTCCTGCAGTTTGGTGCTTGTGAAAGCCACGAACAAGATGTACTGGCTAAATTCTGACATTATTTCAGTTTTCCCCACACATCTCTGCTGACTGCACAGCGCTCCTGCAACCTGCTGCTCCCAGCTCGCCTTCCAGGCATAATATTCTCCTTTTAAGCTGACCAGGAGCTAAACATCAGGATTCCCAAATTTTTTGGCATTTGCTATAAAAGGAGCCAACTTTAGTCAAATCAAATAAACTGTTCCAGTATCCTGTCTCTGATAAGGGCCAGCAGCAGGTGTTTACAGAAGCACTGGCACAAATCGGGTGATCCTTCTGACATACTCCAGTCCCAGCTTCCAGTAATCAGCAGTTTAAGGACTTCCTGAGCTGGAGGCTGCTTCCAGACCTTTGTGCTTAATAGTCTGTAATGGGTCTTTACTCTAGGAATGTGTTGGTTCTTCCCTGAACCCATTTATACTCTTGGTCTCCACAGCAGCCTATGTAATGAGCTCCACAATTTCATTATGGGCACTGTAAAGTACTTCCTTCTGTCTGTTTTAAAAATTCTGCCTTATAATTCAATTGGGTTATCATATTCTGAGGAACAGCAAGTAATCACTTGCCTCTCTACACCTTCTGTGATTTTATGAATCTATTCATATACCCCTTCATTCACCCTCCTTGCCCCCACCCCCACCTGGAAGCGCCCGAGACCATTAAAGTTTTTGCCAATACTAAGGTAGAACCTTCACCAATGTCTTAATTTCAATTACATATTTTTTGAGGTAGGATTGCCAGACCTACAACAAATACTGAAGATCTGGCTGCACCAGAGGCTTATCAGTGGTGTCAGCATTGCTCTTTTTCCTCTACATCATCCTGAGCCCTTTACTTGCCTTTTAAGAACAACACCAAGTTAATCATTTCACAGGAGTACTTGTAATTATCCAAAGATCCCTTTCCTGAGTGCTAAACGGTAATGAAGTTCAAACTCCTGAGCTTTTTCTCCCCTGTGTGCGTTATTCGGCCTTCATCAATCCCACATTTCAACTGCAATTTGCTGCAGAATCATTCAGCATCGTAAGACCCTTCTGCAAATTTTCTGCAATCAGCCTGTGCCCACCCTGACTAATTGTGCAGAGCAGCAGCAAGCTCTGCCCCCCACACTTCGCTCCCTGTGAGTGGCACCACTCCCATCACAGGTCACCAATGGTCCCCATCAGTAAACTCCTAGGTAAACTCTGAAAACCACCCACCAGGTGCTAACCACCCCACTGCTTGCTACATTTTGACTGCTGGTTAACCACACTGACACCATCCCTTTTAGCCCTAGTTTCTATACCAGAAGCTTTTTTCCTACGTCATTGGAAGCTTTCTGGAAGCCCTCTGAGCTCCCCTTGGCCAGACCACTCTGGTTCTTGGGCCTCGTGCCTCTGCCAGCAATTTCTGCAAAACTCATGCATCCTGGCTTCCTTAGAAAAAGCTGTACTGGCCTTCCTCCAGCATATTGTATTCAGCTGTGTATTTACTAAACCTGCATCTTAGCAGCAGCTCTACCACTTTCTCCCATTAAAACCTGTGGCTGGGTTACCCCATCAGCACTCTGCAAGCTCCTGTGTGACCACCCCACTCCTTTAGGACTGGAGGTTGTTTGAAGAGAACTATTATAAAGCCCTCTCAGCAGTTTATTTTAATTCAGTCAGAATAGTTACCAAAATCAAATCCTAGTGATTAGTTATTGGCCCTTTTTTCAATGTGGTCTTTAGCTTCCCACTTTAACCTTCTCATTTGCCACAGGTTCATCCACACAAATAGCAGCTCACCCTCGGACACACTCAGGTACCTTCAGCAGTGAACACTGATGCAAGAAATTCAATTAGCCCTAAAAGAAATAGGCCTTTCAAAACTCCTTGTGAAATACCTGCTTATGCATCTCTCATTGTGTGCTGCTTAGGGAACCAGAGCATGGAAAAGCAGAGATCTGGGTAGCTTCCCAGCCACCCAACATCAACATCTCCAAGACCCCAACAGATCTTTCCTTCTTCTCTCAAACCCTCCCCACACAGACCAGTTTGATAAAGGCTGCATGGAAACTGGTACACCTCCGTGAAACACTGCAGCTCCATGCAGCTCTGACCAGCTTTGCTTCCAGCCTCACAACCAGCCCTCCAGTACCTAATAGGCAGCTTATATCCACTAGAGACCAACCTGAGGACAATGACAAATTTCCACTAACAGTCTTACCAAGAACTTCAAACCACAACCCCAGAGCTGAAAGGAAACCACAGTACATCAGCTCCCTGAGTAAGTTCTGGTAGAAGCATTTGGATCCATCACATCGAACACCATATTCAGCTTGTATTGATCAGATGCAAGACCAAACGGAGCCATCTAGCCTTTCTGCGACCATCTCCTCGAGTAAAATAACAAACCCAGCAGACACAAGTAATACACACGAATCCTATGAAAGGAAATAAGAGGAAAAGCAAAAGGAGCATAAGACCTGCAGAAAGTTTGATCAGGATAACTGAGGAAGAGCCTCTCCCACATGATGTTGTCTTTAATGAGTCAACGCTGCAGTTCACAGCCATTCCCATGTTCTGCACATGAAGGGATATTCTTTAAAAGGAAGTCCTTTGGTATTTTTGCCCCTCAAACTCTGGGTACAAGAGTGACAGGTTACTTTTCTTATCCCAAAAGAACAAAATAGATTCATGAAACAGGCTGTGTGTTAGAAGAGGCATTCACAAGCTTTGTCACAAATACATGTGCAGTTTCTTAAATACAGACATACAAATCATCGCTGCCCTGCAGTTACACTTGGGGCTTGGATTAGCGTCAAAACTGCACAAGTCAGAACAGTGCAAACGCCAAAGACCTCTAACACATGATTTTTCTATTCTCTGCTTAGCTTCACCAGTAGGCATATATTAAGCACCAGATTTTACCTTCTGGGAAGTAAATTATGGATTTAATTAGATCAGAGCTGTGCTAAATTACTTGATCCCTTAAATCTTATCTTACATCAAGCCTTCATCTTCTCAGGAGACAGAAGCATACACCTTTGCGTCAATTCCTATCAAGGGGACCGATATCTTGGCCTAGATCTATAAATCACTTTGGAGCCTATATTGCATCAAAATCAGTGTGACTTTGGTCTTGCATGCCTTTGTTGGCCAGGCATGGTCCAGCAAATTCCCCTGAAAACTCCATAGTGCTCCACAGCTGCAATGTGAAAACTGAAAATGCCTTAGTCCCAGGAGTTGGACTAGTTGGATACTTAATTATAAGAAAAAGTTCAAAGGCATGTGGAGTTCTCTGAGGTCCTATCAGAGCTCAGATTCATACATATGACTGGGTATTCACCCATTTCTTGGTCTTCTTTCTGCTTACCTAAGGGTTTTTTTGCCTTTACTCTTAATTTATTTTCTAAATTTCTTTCCAAATAGAATAAAACATCAAGGGTACTTATGGTAGGAGGCAACTGAGTTTTACGACCAACAGGGTGCCTCCCAATCTTTTGTTTAAATATGCTATTTCTGAAAAGATATGTACAAATGTGGTGATTACTCTTACCAGAAAAAGTGACAGACCGTGGAGGACTTGCAGGAACAGAAATGTCAGCATTAATTTGTGTGAGGAGAACAGGAAAAAGGCTATGCAGTTGGTGATGCAGGAAAGATCGAGAGTATCCTTTATGCCTGAAATTCACCAAGAAAGAGACTAACAAAGGAACCTAGGAAAGCAGGGGAAAAAATACAAATGCTTTCTTGAACTAAATTATTTTGCTTTATTTTTGCTGCAATCAAACCCAGTTTGGTTTAGGAAAGAGTTTTTCTGGAGGGTTTTCTTTTGTTTTGGTTTGGGTTTTTGTGTGTGTATGGGGGGTGTGTGTTATTTTTTAGTCATTCGCTTTGGAAGCTCATCAATGCCAGGTCTGAAAAAGACCATCTAGGTCATGAAATCCAGTCTTCTCCGTTTCAGGCAAACATTGTATGTTTGAATTCATAAAGTTATCAAGACTCATTTCAGACCTAGCCCATTTGTTCCCTCTCTCTTATTCCTACTGAAAAATTATGCCAGATCTCCACTGTTCTAACCATTAAAATCCTTTTTCGTAATTTCCATCCAATATATATCCCTCTGCACAACCTTCCTGAAACTCCTGTTATTAGGAGTTTCACATTTCATCCAAAGAGATACAGTTGAACTGACAACTAATGATTTTTATATGAAACTTCTACAGAATAGAAGGCACCTGAAAGCCTTGATCTAGAAATCTTTAAACCCTTGGGTCAAAAACCCTTTGAGTGAGGTTATGTAGGATGGAGATGTGCATAGGGAGTTGGAAGCTCACATTTCAAAGATTCTGGAATCAATCGAGTAACTGAGATGATAAAGTTTAATCAGGATCTTTCCAAGTAAAGAATGAGAAATGCTCTAGGGAACTCTTGAGCATAAAAGATTTCCAGCTCCATCACAGATTGGACATCAGCATTACAGAAGATTGATATATTTTCATTATTTCAAAAAGGAAAAGAAGTCTGAATGGGAAATATTTTCCTGACAATAGGTTTGATCCAGACAAAATCATAGTGAATGCAGCACCTGTGTTCTTTAGTTTGAGTGTAGACAAAGTGGTGACAGCAAATTGGGTAGACATGACTATGGTATGATCATGCTGGGTTTTTTCATCATATGCTAAAATTATATATATAATTTTCAAAGGCAGTGCAGATACTCTATAGTATCATTCTGCCAACCAGAGGAAAATAATAAGATAAGGCCTTGTTTCAGGGTGCTTCTTGGTAGCATCAAATAATCTGCATGTGCTCTGGAAGGTAAAGAAAGGGAAAACAAAACAAGACAAGACCAAACAGGGAGGGAGAACTAAATCCTTAGCAGTTTAGCACAGCAAAGAAAAGAGTTATTTTTATTTTTAACATTCGTCTTGGAAATGTTTTCTTGTGTCTCAGATGCTAGCACGTTACCTTAAATTGGGTTATTTTTGAAAGTAATTACTCCATCGGACCAGGATCCTCCATTGGCATAAGCTATTTACACAAGCTGAAATGTCATTATGACTCAAGAACTACATGGCCCCACACAAACTGTATAACAAACTATTCTGATTTTCTTCTTTTCTACAACTCAAATGTGTGCCTTGCAGTTTTGCACTGTAAGCTTCGGAGTTGTTTCAAATGTGGATTTTTAACCTATTTCCATGCCCCTCAATTGTTAAGTGCCCTCTTCTGTCTTTGTGTAGTCTCTCTTCCTTGAAAATGAAAAAAAAATTGGAAATTCTCACTGTCTGTCTCCACATATTTTTTATTCCCCCTTATAAGCTCCATTTAGCAAACAAGGGTCTAACAGGGCTTAAAATAAAGTCTTCTGAGTGCGCAAAACAGTTGAAAAAGTGATGAAGATACATAGTCACTAATCAAGAGAAAAATACTTCCAGAAGTTTTAGACTGTGGATTAAAGGAAAACAAAAAAAAAAAAGAAATATTGTATGTGACACCAGAATAATTTTTTACCAAATATTGATACAAGAACCAAATTCTCTTCCCAGATATGCAAATACCTAGGACTCAAGGAATGACCCAGAACAAAAGCAAGCTTTAAACCAATCCAAAATAACAACTTTTTTTCTATCAAAAGACTTCAAAAGCACACAGGACAAAAATTTCTCTTCTGAAAAGCAAGTTAGAGTTTTGAATTCCAAACACAATTTTACAGAAAGAAGAAAATCTAGGTAACAGAGCAGGGAAGGGAGTTCAGGCTTTGCCTGCATTGTTCTTGAGGGGGTGGGGGGAAGAGCCTACATTTACTTTTCATTAGAGTGACACTTGAAAAAGGCAGATAAAAATCAAAACTACCATTTACTAACCAAATTCTATTTTCTCTCTAAGGAAGGAAGCCCAGCAACTGAGATAAGACAAAGATTTTGTCCCCCACCTTTCTTCCCCTGGACTGTATGAGATACAAGAACAGACAAAAACAATACAACTTGCCTTTTTCTTCTCATTCTGCACCACAAAGACCATACAGTTCAATGGCATATACTGCTGTGCTTAGGAAAAATAAAGTTAAGAAAATCTTGTTTTGAGCACCTGGGACAACAGGCTCCTAATTCCTAGCAGGGCTGGTGGCTGCTAGGCTGGATAAGCACCACCATACTGCAACCACCTACACCTTTGTCCCCTTCATCCCACTGCTGACACTTTCTTCTATTTCCTCTGGCATGGTTTGCATACACCAGACTAAGTCCTGAGGGAGCAGCAGGCATGTGTCCACCCTTCAATTTCAAACAAACTGAAGGAGTTCAGCAGAGGGTGGAGAAAGAGGGAAGTACTGCAGTAAATGAAAAGCAGATGAAGAAAATTGAAAGCAAGTGACAATTCCCCATCAGGCCTGTGTAGCCACCTGTTCGTGCAGGACCAATAAAAAAAGGTTTTGGTTACTCATAACAAGTTTTAGGATCAAAGACTGGAGACTTGGGGATAATTTTTCATATCTTTACCCAAGCCAAAGAACTAAACAAGGAACGAGGGATCTGGGTGGAAAATGCAAACTGTAAGAAGTCACCTCCTTCCCCTCACATCACCAACTGTCTGGCAATTCAGAAATGAAGAAAAAAATACACCTGAAGTGACAACATTCCCTCTTCATTCAATGAGCAGAAAGCAGAAAATTTAAGGAACAACTTGAAATAAATTTCCAGAACTGGAAGAGAAACTGACTCAAGCCCTGCTCTAAGGCATTAACCTCAGAATACCCAGTGTGTTTACAAAACATGAATTCATACTCACTTAGTCCTGAATAAAACATGAGTTGTCTACAAAAAATACTTATGTTCAAAGCTTATTCTTGATAATCAACTTGAGTTACGCAGAACCATTTTAAAAAAAAATCAGTCTCTCTGTACCAAACCTTAACATTTCTGCCTGGAGGAGTGTTTCACATCAGATTTAGAAAACATTGCCCGTGTCATGCAAAGTTACAAATCTCACTGGAATCACGTTGAGGGCCTACTGCCTTCAGCATGCAGCAGCCACCAACATGGTGCTGCAGGGAGGGTCCAAGGCACTTTCAGTCTGGAGGGAGATTATTGCATTCCCTCCTGATCCCAAGGGACAGCTACCACAGGGTCACGCCTAAGTCAGAGTCTTGCGATTGGAAAGTTTCAGGGGGACACAGAGGCAGAAAAGTGCAGGTGGTACATCAGCTAGAGCAGTGGTCTTTGTGGCTGGAGAGAATGGAAATCTTCAGCACTCATTAGCAGCTCTGCTGGATCTAATTAAAGAGATGCTGTAACTGGAGTCTTTTTTTTTTTTTTTTAACTAATTTTAAAAATGCTCATTTTTCTCATGATCTGCCCTTTCAATAGTTTCTCTCTTTTTCATATAAATTCTGTTAAAATATACATATGGAGGTTTTCTTCTTCCCTGTTGACTCACCAGTTGTATACAAGCAGGCTAAAAAGAACAAAAACAAACCACACAACACAAAGCGCTGTCAAATGCACATAACAAACAAACAGCAGGGAGGAAGAAGGACTGTTTTTCTTCTAATTTATTTTTGGCTACAGTAATACTGGGTGCTGCTTTTGTCATGCCTGTACAGCTTCAGGAAAAGACACAGCAAGCTGCTGGTGCTCCTTCAGGGTCAGATAAACCCTCAGACACCATGACCTGGCAGGAATCTTCCCACTTCAGCCCACGTAGATCTGGAAGAGATCTGGAAATTAACCTTATAATAGGATGTCACACTACTTGGACATTATTTTAATCTGTAAGAGATTTTAGGAGTATAAAAGGGACTTGTAACGCCACACTCTTAGCTCTTGTGTCATTGTATTATTTATTTGCTGGAGTCAAAATACTAATTTGAAATGAACTCACTGAACCAGACCACCATAGGACTGAAGGAAAATATTATCTGTTTACACGCTGGTTTTATTACAAAAGAACAAAAGAAGCCTCAGAAGCTGGTGTTAATCAGTGAGCATTAAGATGTGAAGACAACTGACAGCAAGGGAGATGAAAATCCTGTACCACAAAAGTACCAGAGCAAAAGGTATCAACTGTATGAGCATCCTGTCCACTTCCACCCTGGAGCACCTCACCCTCCACCCAGAAGCAACACTTGTAGTTTGAGAAAGTAGGTCATTTGCCAAATTCAATCCGACTTTGACCTCACCTTTTCTTTGGGCTTTCAATAAGGGAGCCAAGTGTCTTCCTCCTCCCGCACAGAATAAAAATACATCCCTAAGATTTGACCTGTGTGGGAACGCTGCCTCATTTTACAGTGACAACCAAATAGTCATTAAATCATGGCATCTTCAACTAGAACTAGCTCTTGCTGGATTAAAATCAGCAAAGGAAAGTGAACTGCTCATCATGCCTTGAACTCTCTCCAGTTACAGCGTTATTAAACAAAACAAAAAATCCATTTCTGAATTAAAACTAAGTAGCACTTATCTTGAAAACTTGTTTCATTACATCTGCCACACCAAAAGCACAGTAAGGCACAGAAATAAGCTTACCGTATTTTCCTCTCCACTTATTTTAATGCTGCATCATCTATTCTAAAAGACACACAGAGAAACCATTTCTTTAGATAGTAACCATCCAATGGATAAAATCACACCTTGACAACAAAATGACCATTTGCTATAACCAACAGGAGCAAAAAATATCCCAAGTGCTTTTTGCTGTTAACAGACACAATTGATGCTAGGCCAGGCTACCCTCTGCGAGCTCACTGCACACGTATAGCTCAGAAGAGATAAAACCTGACCTTTTCTTAGCATGGAAATCCAAACTACTTTAGAAATCTGATCTGATGAGATCATAATACGTATGTGAAAAACATCCAAGCACTGGATGACTAGGTTACTGATGGTTACTTTTTATATCACTTTCCCAGGACTCAAAAATTAACTGAATCACTCAGTGTTACGTTGATTTTAGTATTACATCTACTTTAAAAAGAGAAAGAAATTACGGTCCCCCACCCCCCAAACTCCATCCTGTATATCTCTCGAATAAATAAAGCCTTCACAAAATACTAACGGACAGTAAGGAGAGGTGGGGGAAGAAATATTTTAAATAGGGTGCTACTGAAATAGTGTCTTTGCCCTCCTTCTAGTGATATTCCTCAGCAGAGGTAACAGCACAGCGCGACCAAACCAACCTGTGTGCCTGCAGACCTGACCGACAGTGTAAGTGTCACCAAGGAAGAGGACGCCAACAAGGCTACACACACACACGCTCAGCATGCTACTGCATTAAACTGTTCCAGCTTCGTTCTCCCAGCTGCCTTTACCAGAGCAGGACAGAGCGAACACAGTGAAAAAGAGAAGAGCACATGAACAAATGCCACATTGCAAAAGGTAACTAAATCATGACATTTTAAAAGGGGCATGACCAATTTCTGCTCTACCTAGGACTAAAATGCACTTTTTAGTAGTGATTTTTGGCTGCTTTTAAGGTGAACATAATCAGTCACTGCTGTGATGGGGGAGGTACCCACAGAGAAACTCAACTGCTGGTACAGACTGAGGAGCTGCAGACCATGACCATCACCAGCAGAAGTGCAGTGCTGTGTGTATAGCTAGCAAAGAGTTCATGCACCAGCACATCTACATCAGCAACAGGGCAGAGAGAGGTGATCCACCGCGTCCAAAATTTGCAAAAAGTACCAAACCGGCAAAGTTAATAGACCACAAGACCCATCCTTGCCAGCTGCCCTCGCAGCAGGTTGTCATGACAACTCCAAAGGCGATGTTCCTTCCCAACAGCCATGCTCAGGCTTTCAAGACATGAATTGATACTGAAAGGTTAAGAAAAGTTCTTACAGAGAAAAATCCCCTGGGGAGGCAATTGCAGCTACCCAGTAGGATCCTCACAACTACAGGTGGGTAACTGCTGTAAAGCAAATACCACACTAAAGGTCTTCAATGGGTAAAGTGCTGGGCAGCAAAAGAGAAAAAAAAATATCTCTTATATGGAAAAGCAAAACAGACAAATAAAAAAAAGAAATTAAGTGAAATACTCTTGCCATCCTTTCACCCCCGTTTTTCTTCAGTACCTTCTCTGTTCCCTGAATCGGGATGCTCACTCCTCCCTAACACACAGGGATCAGTAGCCTTGCTGAGAACAGGAGACCAGATCCTCAACTGGGAAACATGATGAAACTCTGGACTTCAGGTGATACAAAGCAGTGTTGTTTCACTGAGGCATTATCCACAAACTGGTTGTTCTTAACTGACTAGCAGTGACATTTTAAATCAATTATTGAAAAGTAATACCAAGCAAGGACTGAGGAAAAAAAAAAAAAAAATTTAAGCACTTTCAGGGAAAATTAATGAGAACAAGAAAAACTCTCCAATTCCCATTGCTGTGGAAGCACAGAAACAGGTAACTTCTACATACAGTGGGAACTAATAAAACATTATAACCCACACCAAAAAAAAGCACAGAACACAAACACTTAGTTTACATGAGAAAATTGCTGTGCTTCAACTTAAATGACTTTTTAAACTACTTCAGTTTTACTAGTGCAAATCAGAATGTGGAAATTACTTCCCCTTAATAAGGCCTTATTGTGATTGAGGTCAAATCCACCGAGGGAGCACCTACAGAAGAGGTTATAGGTGCTCTGCAGCCATTCAGTTCACATTGGTACGTAAATCAGGTATAAACTTCCCACTTGGTAAAGCTCTAAGGAAAACGTAACAGCAAATTGTGTACAATAATAAAAATTACACAGTCTACTGTGCAATGAATACTAAGATTCTCACAGGTCCTCCAGAGCCTCCACCTATTTTGTTTTTTCTGATTGCTTTGGTTTTTAAGCCATCTGGTTGCAAAGAGCATTACTGAAACCACAGCCCATCCATAACACAGCAACACTTGCCTGAATTTGCAGAGAAACTGATGTGGTAATTTTGGTAATAAAAGGGTCATGATTCAAATGCCAATGACATTTCTCAACACTGTTGACAATACACTGCTAATCAAAGCACATAAGAGGGATGAGGATAAATACCTACACAGCCTGAGTAGGTTTTGGGTATGCTTTTAAAACAACATTGCTGGTAGCAGCAATACTGTAAGCTTCATTTTCTTGACAAGTCAAGATTCAACTTTCTAAAGTTGAGAAATGCTGCATTAACTGATGAAGACTGTAATTCCATCTGGGGGAACACGATAAATTTGAGCTTTGTTCTTGTGATCTAGCATGTCACCAGAAACCTTTGCTAGAAGTACAGAAGTACTACATGCAGATGAGAGTGCATTACTTCATCAATAAAATGTTTCAGGAGCTTTCCCAGAAGCAGCAACAGAAAAACAAAGAGCAATTGAAACTTGAGAGAAACTATTTGTTTTACCTTATGAGTTAATTTATAAAGCCAAAAGAGACGATTAACTAAAAGTAACAGTTTATTTGTAACTTCATTTTAGGCTCCTCAGTAACAAAAACACATTTACAGCACTATAAATTGTGAAGTTTCATTTCTATGAAGTTGTTCATATTGTAGATTGTAAAAGGCATTAAAAAGCACAAGTAAACCAGCACTATGTAGATATGAACCAGAAGAAAGATCTTCCTCAGCCATATTTTATTCCCATAGAGCTCTGGATCTTAATCAGCTTTGATCAGAGCAGCCAATATTTTCAACAGAAGCTGAGGATTAGGATTTTTTTTTTCTTTTAAAACAAATAAAAGTAATCTGCCATCATATCTCATCCAAATGATTGGAACCTAAATTTAGAGCAGTATCTTAACGTGTGATCTGTACAAAATCTTGTTCTGGGATCATGTTCATTTTGGTGTGTCCATCTTCACTGGCTTGAAATTCAAATGAAAAGGGAAAGCACTAACAATTGTTTTCTGAGAGACTTCCAGGAAATATCTATGGGAAAAAGGGAGGAAACTTATTCAACACTGAGGTGCATAGTGTCTCAATAACATTACCTTCTTCCAAAAGCCACCTGAAAATTGACTTCCTATTGAGCTAATCACCCCTAATTGTACAGCTCACAAACCTCATCTCTCCCCATAATGTCATCTGACAGGGAAACACAAGAAAATGATGCCACAGCCTATACAGGAAGAACCAGACTAACTATAAACTTGCAGAAAAAGTAGGTTGCCCAGAAGTAAGAGATCTGTTGCAGGTGCCCTGAGCCTCTCCCTGCAATCCCCACATTTTGGAATTTCCTCTGTTGCACTGAAGACCAAGTGGCACGTCTGGTGCTAGTCCCCCCAGATGGAATATTTCCCCCCAGACACCTACACACCCCTAACTTTATTTTTTTAAGAGCTGCCTGACGCTGATGTAAGTGCAAATACTCTTGCTGTGTTTGGTTCAGGTCCATATGTGATGTCCTACATTCAAGTTGCTCAAAGTGAAATTACATTACCTCCCTTCACCAACAAGGTTCAAAGAGGCAAAATATGACTTTATCAAGGTTGCAGTACAAGAGAAGGAATCAGATAGAAACAAAATTAAAGCCACTGCTGAATCCAGTGTTCTCATTTTTCTATTTATAGGTGATATATCATGCAGGTATCTTGTCATATTTTAGGTTTAATTATCTACACTGCTCCTTTGGCAGTGGCAAGGGGCATTTATATATGTAGTCCTCATTATTCCAAGCACATTTTAATATTTCCAACTGGAGAGTTTTCCAAAGGCTTTGACAGAAACAAACGAAGTTCAGATGCAGAATAAACAGGAACAGCTTCCGTTCAAGTGGAGAGAGAGAGAGGACATTCGTTACATCAGAACAGGGATCTGACTCAGGTGTGGAAACAAACTAGTGATTTGTAAGGGGAAGGGATGTATAATGTTAAAAATTTTTGGTTGAACCAGGTTTCACCTGAGACAGTAGGAGCATTACCATCAACATTGATTGGATCAGTACTTCATCCTTTAACTTCAGAAACTGTTAAATTAAAACTCATTTCCTGTGCCACTAGTTACACCTTTTTAATGATATTCTTTACTTTGCCTTTTGTGTGTTCCATCTTTCCATGCACTGTTCATGGCACCGGCTATGTTATGAAGTATTTTATTAGTCTTTTATAGTTAATATACTGTAAATACTTAAAATATGAAATATCTATCAAGTCTGAATATTCACAACATTAGAATTATATTTAAATATTCATTTATAATATCATGTCCCTCATACTAAATGGCTACCAATATTGACCTACAGAAATAAAAGAAGTCTGCATAGTTACTTTGACACTAAACAATGCAAAAAAATTTAGTCATTCAGACATAAATAAATCTTTCATCAGTAAATCCATGAGCATAATAATGAGTTAGAAAAACGTTTTGGATGATTTTGTTCATCTAGCAACTGAAGTAGAACTAACACTTCCAATACCACTTCAGGGATTTATCTTGTCTAGCTATGACTTTCAAGTGATGATGGTCCCACCACTTCCCTTGGGAATCTAACCCTAGACTACCAGACCTCTGGGACAAATTCCTGACTGCTCTAAACTAGTCTAGTTCCATTGGCTTCAGGGTAACTATGCTGATTTTTCACCAGCTAATATATTGTTACAGTTTTACAGAGCAAAGTTAAATGTCATTTTTATAACTGTCCACCTCATTTAACACAGTATCTTTTGAAATATTTCAGCACTATAGGCTTCTATGTTTTAAATGCTTAAACAGGAGATAAAATGCTACTCAGTAAATAAAGGACTTTCAAGATTCAAAAGCCATTTCCCCATGTTTCCATGGAAATGGGGACCTTGCTCCTTAACCAAGATGACATTAATGATCAGGTGCCCAGAGTCACACAAAAGAGAGAAAGAGGACAGAAATTACCAACTACTCAACAGAGTGTCAATCTGGAGCACAGTCTCCCCAGTCAGGGGTAGGACTTGATACCCCTTTTGCAACTGCAAAGCTTCAGCAGAAACAGTTCTCACAGTGTTAGAACAGAGAAGGGTTGCTGCTTTATTTTTAATCTGGCTTGCTAAGTTTGCTAACTATAGAACTAAAACAAATAAAACAATGTCATCATCATCTGAGGGAGAAAGAGGAGGAGGAGGAGAAAGAAAGGTTGCTTTAATAAAAGCAACACTAGAAATGTGTTGCCACGCTCCAGCCCCCTCGCAATGTGTCTATATCTTGGTTTTATCTAGCCCTGCAACCCATGGCTAAAATGCTGGGGACTGGAAAGGATCACTCTAGGGTGCTGTGTTTGAGATTATCACCATTACAGCATGAGTTAAAAACCAAAATCAAGGCTTTACTGAGCTAGGAAAGTATACTATAAATGAAAGACCCTGCTGTTAAGAGCTATTGGTCTAACAGCAAGAAATGACTCGTTCAGGTTCAATCTTTGCCATGGCCAATACGAGGGAAGCCAGGTTTCCCTGAGACCCTCATCACATGCCTCAGCCACTAGACAGCACTGCCTCTGTGCTGTGCTGAAGACTTTCAACCTGGCAGATCTGAACTGCAGATGACTTAAGTCCTATCCCTTCCTTCGTTCACTTGTGACAAAGCACCCTGTCTCTCCATTTGTCCTAAACCTGCAACATCATCTTTTTCCACAGAGTTTTTAAAAGGATTCAAACGAAGAGCATGCAAGATCAGTTTGCAGTGCCCACCCAAAGGAGAGGACCTGGGCAAAGAAACATGACCCACTACACAGGTGCTAAAGTGTCAAGGAAAAAAACTCCCATATTACAACCAGAGAAATCCTTCAGTGTGCCTTGACGTCCAAGAGAGGAAAAGAGCTCTACATAAGACAAACAAAACCTACATCACACACACAGCTGTACATTTGACAGAGAAGATATTTTCCACATTACCATTTTTCAGGACCTCAAAAAAGGATACCAAAACCCAGTATTTTCTGAGTTTTCCTACTCCTAAGTAAGTATTTCTACTTTGGATCTTCCTGTTCAGTGCTGCCCAGAACATGGATCTCCTGAGGTATCACTGGGACCAAGCTCTCGGGAACTGCTGCTGAACTTTGTTAGTATTAATTCTGTGTTAAAAATCAAAGTGAAATTAAGACTGGATGTGTAAACAGGCTTGCCAACCAGAAGTCACATTGTGGAAAGGAAAATGAGACCTAATTTATTAGTACATTCTTCTAGGCATACAAATCCAGAGACTGTAAAAAGAAAAACATGTTCTCTTTCTCCTCCCAAATTTAGATCCATAAAAGAGTGGCTCCAAGTTAGTCTACAAAGCAGAGCAGCCTGGGGTCCTTCACACCATGACAAGCCATGAAGTCAAACGCTGAAGGTCTGGGGACGGTAGAAGGAATGGCAAAGGTGATTCTTTTGCATAGATTAGAGACTAGCAAACACTCAAGAGTTTTTAGATTTGTTTGAACATGAAACTCTCAGTAGATTTCACTGTGATCCAGAAACAGAGAAAATGTATGCAAAAAAAATATAGACATTTCCCAAATGCTGCTGTGATTCTACAGATTAATCTGAAAACAATTACCATTTTTCAGAATACATATATTTACAGCACGTTGTATAAATAGCTGGAATTCAGAGGACAAGATTAATTTTCAGATTAATATGCATTATGTACGCATCCGATACTGCCTGCAACCAAAATGTTATGGTGAAAAAATAAATTTTGGATTACTCATTTTACAGTTATGGTCTTTTCCTCCCTTTAATTTGAAATATGGTCAAGACAAAAACCTCCACAGAGGTCCAACCACCAATCTGATTCTGCATCAACCATCATGCAAGTGATCACCTTGAAGCCTAGTCACAATGACAGTAAACTAGCTACGTGACATTGAAATAAGACTTTCAAGACACTATAATGGAGTAATTCAGCAGAGGGAAGAAAAAGCCATTGATTTGTTTTAGACCATACTAATCAAAACCTGCAGTACTTTGCCAATTTGGACTCCAAAACTCAGCTTTATAGAGAGACCGGGACTAGAAATAACTTCATGTTTTGGGTAAAGTGAAGACACAAAATGTAAACACTGAACACGATCTGTGATATTGATTACAGTAAATGTATGAATCACGGTACTGTATCTACACGTCAATATATTTTAGACTGGAATTGCCTTTGAAGTGAATATACCTGTAAATCAATTAAAATGTAACCAGCTGAGTATAACAACGATCAACTTACTTGGTTTTTGTCACATCCAGTATTTCAGCATCCTCCAGCATTTATTGATCTTTCTAATAGTGCCACCATGATAGAGAAACAATACTAGTTTGACTTTTAGAAATTAAAATGGAAAAAAAAAATAGTGGTAGCTTGTTGAACTCCCTACAACTGAAGAGCACAGAAGGAAGTCAAAGCTAGACTCTCAGACCATTACCTGAAGCCAGAAGAACCGCACGTTCTTTTCCACATCTATTGCTGCTTGTTAGTAACAGAATGCTGTGCTAACCTACCAACTTAAAGAAAGCTGATAGGTCGTGTTTGCACCTTCTCAAAGCACCACTTAAAGGGAACAAATGGAGAAATTTCACTGAAGCAGGCAAGACCAAACATAATGTGAAAAGAGATGAAGAGTGGGTGTAAAAACAACTTTGCCTTTCCTGTTCTTTAATTTTTTTCTCCCCTGTGGTTCTCTAAGTATTAATTTTAGCCGAGGCTTGGGGCTCTATTCCAGTACAGGGTATCCCAGAGAGGATTTTAAAACCACATACAGGTAACAAAACAAAAAAAAAATTACCATATCAGTTTACTTTAAAAAACAACTAAAAGTAAAGCGAACATTAGTCTAGAATAGTATACAGCTTTTGGGGCAAAAATCAGAAACATGTAGTCCACTATGGTTATCAGTTCGCAGTTATGAATGTTGAGGGGTAATGCAATAAAACAGACCAAGCTGCCAGTGATACTCTTGTCAGTTGTGTCTGGAAGACAGGATTTGAGCTACCAGAGCAAGAGTCCCAATAGCAAAGCAGTAAAGACATTTTTCAAAGTTAAGTTACTCTTCTTTGCATCCAAACTTAGTTTAGCTCACTGTTTTTGAAAGCCACTGGACAAACACCTCAATAATTCAGTTTAAGTCTACGCTGCAGCATGCTGTTCCCTATCAAGATGCCAGAGCTTGCTCTAGTGCTAGAGGATGTACAGACACGTGAGCGTGTTGCTCCGGCTGGCACAACCTATGCTGCCAGGAAGCCCAGAGCTGCTCTGCAGTAACACAGGTGTGCTGCACCCCGTACCAGCCGCTCACGCTTCTGCATCGCACCATGCCACGTAGCATACGTGTATGCCACATTGCATCTACCCACTGCGTAATCGCAGCACAGCCAGCAGAAACGGGCAGTCCATTTACTGCCTTATTCCCCAAAGAGACACGTCCTAGCTGTTAAGGCAGCTCTCTTGAAAGGGTGCAGAAGGCACCTCCCTCCCTGCCCAAGCTCACTTCAAGTGCATCTAGTGGGAGAGCAGGGCTGGTAATCAGGAACAGAAATAGGATGCTACAGCACTGGGCAGGCTCAAAAGTGACTAATTCTGGTTGCTGCTATCTGTGCCACCATTGTAAAATGGCTGGAAAAAAATATTTCAGAATATCTAACTTCAATGACACAACTGTAATGTAAAAAAGATAAAATCAAATCAGGACACTTCAAACAGCCACTCTGACATCAAACTCGGATGCTCATAGGCCAGACAAAGCTCTGCAGTCTAAGGCCCTGTTTTTAGTTGTGTATGGGCTACGCTATCCTTTAAACACACATGCTGAATTTTCTTATGACAGGTTGTTGCCTCGGGATGATGAGGTTTTTTCAATTGTGCCAAAAACACTTTAGCTGTAATCCAAAACAAAACCAGAAGAAAACACATTATTTATTTGACTTTTAAAATATTTAGGAGCCTTTTCTTTGATCTATTTTTTGCAGCAGTAACTTAAATTTGGCAGAAGACAAAGGACTGTGACAGACAAGCACTTTCTGTTGTCCTTACGAAAATCCACTTAAACTTGCCCAAGGGAAGCAAAGTTTTTGAAATTTCATACACATCTTATGCCTTCTAGAGTTTTCTCTGAATTCAAGAGCTGAACTGCCCAAAGACCTGCACTGAGGTTGAATGGGACTTTCCTTACATTTGCCAGCCTGGGCTGCAAAATCCAGGTCTGGATGAAATGAAATCAAGGAGCCTGCACTCTGCTGCCCGTAATCCTAGCCTCATCCAAACAGACTGAAAGACAAAGAGCTTTTATGAAGACACGATGAGATAGCAGCTCACATGTGAGAATCGACTTGGACACACCAAGAACTAAAGCCAGGCAGGAGAGGAGGAAAAAGCTAGGACTGGGATTTAAATGGGGCACTGGGGAGGAGGATTATAGGTAATGGAGATAAGGAAATCAGAAACACTTGGTAAGGCTGCTTGTCCAAGGCAGATGCTCAATGTTCTTGTATTCCCAATTCATGAATGCGGCCAGCACAGCATCCAAGATCAGACAGGGCCACTATACAGTGTTCAAGAAACACTGGCCACTTATGCTGTGGTGGAGATAAGCAAGAAAACAAAACCAAAAGGCCATCAGTAATTCTTCCTTCATTGCATGGCCTGAATAATATCATGACAAACAATAAGGAGAAAACAAAATATTGAATAGCTTCTCAAACAGCAGTGGATGCCTGTGCACAGAGGGAAGCAGGAATTCTGTGGAAAAACAGCATGCAACTGTGTAATTGCAGAGTGAATCATAATTCACATACAAAAGCAGGTGAGAAAATTAACGTCCTGGTATTTCCTAACTTTTGCATGTTTGATTTTGCAGTCCTGATAGCACTCTTTTTCCACAGGGCATGGATGTGTGTCCAGTATATAAACAAATACGTGAAGCTGTAATTCAGCATCGTGCTCCCCAAATGGAATGCTTGCACCCTGCTGAACCACTTCCTTGCAGGTGCAGCCATCAGCTGGTGCACTCACACCACAGCAAGGACAGTAGTCACCTGGCGTACTGCTACTGGGGAGAGCGCCCAAAACTCAAACCAGCTTTATCCTCGCTCTGTAGAAATATCCTGAAATAGCATTATAAAAAAGATCAATTTCTACAACTGAAGGATTGACCAGAAAAGCAATAAATACAGTCTGAACAGTAGATACAGCAAAAATATCCTTTAAAATAAGATTGCAGCTACTGAACAAAGGCTAGCAACTCACACACAACTTGCAGTAACTCACGAGAAGTGAGCGCAGAGGAGAAGTCAGTCCCTAAGGGAATAGGTTCCAACATGAAGCTGTCAAAGTGTTATTGCGGCATCCCTGAGGCGGGTGGAGGAAGAATAAAAAAGAAAAATCTCAATAGTGTCTCCTTCTAAGGGACTTAAATTGGCTGCAGTCACCTAATCCAGCTCACAGGCCACACTCCAGTTCATGCAAGTTCTCCACCTTCCTCCCATGACTCCTGCCTGCCCATAGAACATGTGATAATGAATAATTGGATTCTGCTAGTATGGGTTTTGCCACTTGAAGCACTATATGAGCAGTTCAGAGGCTGTTGATACACATTGTTTCCTCCTCTTGCAGAGATATGCTTTTGGTTTAAGAATATTCCACCTCAAAGCCAACACAGTGACTCGAGGATTCCAGGGGATGACTGTTCTGTATTCACGTCCAGAAAAGAGAGGAGAAAGGTCACATTTTACATTTGGATTACCTACAGAAAAGCTTGCCATTCTTCCATTCATTTGATATTACATGTTATTAAATAAATCAGTGAACAATACATTTATTACACAGCAAGCTTTGCAGTTTTCACCTCCTCTGCCCGTGCACTGAATGCATGTGGAGGAGCAGGTGGAATAGAAAACAGACATCAAAAAACATAACATAGCTACATAGGAATAGCTACATTTCTGCTCCCACTCCTGGCTTCTCATCTCTGATCTTCCTCAGGTAGCACGTCTTATCCCCATCTTTCTCAATGACATTCCATTCTCAAACCAAGTCTCGGTTTGCACATCACTCAACAACCTCTATTTTTCCAGTTCAGCTGGGATTAGCTAGCAGTCTCTCCTTTGCAGAAACTGAGCTATGGACTACATCAAAACAGGGCATCAGATAAGATCAGTCCTAGAAACAAAGCAGAGCAGAGCAAAAAGTACTGGGAGAGGGGAAAGGAAATGACACACAACAAAATGTCTTGCTAGCACAATCTCTTTACACCGCCATAGGTGGATGTGCTTTATTATCTAGATAATATGGGTGCCTGTTGGCCCTCCTCCCTGTGCTTTAAAGCCTGTCTTTTATCCACCCATAATGCTGTCAAAATCACCCTGTGAAACTCAGCAGCAGGTCAAAGTAGATCACTAAAATAGATACACATCTTGGGCTTTAGGTGTATCATGGATCCATTTCCTCCTTCCAATAAACATGCACTTTATGGCAATCATCTTATTACCTTAACACACATACATACAGCAATACGTGCAACAGCCCAGCCAAGAGTCCATTTTAATAGAACACAGTCTGTTCTAAATAAATACATATATTTTGCTCAGAACATTCCCAACTAGGTTTTCTATATCTCACAGCATGAAACCAAGAGTTTACCAAAGCTAATCAGCCCTCCATAGTATAATAATATATACAATGAGCAACAGGCTAAGGAATGACAAAATATGCTCAGCAGAAATAAGAGTGTCTCTGTGCTACCAGTCAGTTTTGTCTGAGTTATCTTAGGAAAAATATATTTTTCCCTTTGCTGCAGGAGTTACCAATTCACAATGGGGCATCAATTCTGATGCAGCAGTTTGGCTAGGTATCCCCAGAAATGCATCTCCGATGCTGGTCCATGTAGACTGCTCCAGAGGAAACACAGAACAGCAACAACAGTGGATCTGATTCTTTGGGATGGCCCTGTTACAGGTAGAAAAGTCCCAGCACAACCAGAAAATTCCCATGTCAGTTCCATCCACTAGCCAATGTATGTCTTTATTGCTGAGATTTCCTTTCCTTCAGCATTAATTCAACCTGCTGCTGTTAACTGCTTTTGGCTACTGCCCTCAGTTATATTTATTTATACAACCACTGCCTACCCCTAACAATTCATGCTGACGATTGAACTCAATATACACATGAATCCAGCAGTCAGTGTTAAAAAAATACTTTCCAGCAATACTTAATCTACTACCAGTTGCTTTCAGTGGGGCAAGTGTGGCTCAACTATAGTACAGCCCGAGTGAACAATTTGGTAAATTGAAAATAAAAGGCACTATTTTGAAAAAAGCGTACAATACAGTTTTCAAAAATGCCTAATGACTTCAAATCTAAAAAATAGATTAGGAATCCAGTGCAATCACCACAATTTGGGAGTCAAACCTAGCATTAGACCTTCAGATTGTGGCCAGAGGCAAAAGACAACAGTCAAAGAGAGCACAAACCAAGACGAAGGGAGTCAACTGGGACATACAGGGTGGGAGAGGAGAACAGGCTGTATCACAGGCTCAAGCCCGGCAGTGACCAGCCAGCAGTCTGACCTCACATCCATTATATGCCCATGTCCTGGAGATCCCACTCTGGGGACAACACAGAAGAGTTCTTAACAGCTCCCAGCACCTCCAGGAACTGCTGCAGAGTGTGCCAGGGAGATGCCAGCTCCTCATCCGTGCCAAGACAGTGCATGGGGGGACAAGGTTTTAACAAAATGAGGCCTCTTAAGTCACCTAGGTTTTTAGTTTTTAACTTATTACCTGTGTCCACCCAGGAAAGCTCCATTCATCTAAAAGTCACAGAAGAATGCACCTCCTGTGTGAAGCACTGGCTTTGGATTTAAAGCATTTCATTTAAGCCTGACCCTCATCAGCTAAAGCTACACTAAGTACTGTCAGTAGAAATATTAGCATCCAGATTAATACTGTGAGTTTTAAACTCAGAAGTAGCTGTGCCTAAAGCACTCAAGTGCTACAACCTCCTCTTCTCAGCATGACCTTACTTTGCCAAACAACTTGTCTCCTTAATCATTTCTACCTCTCTTTTCTTTGGAGCTTCCAGAAAAAAAAATTAAAAAACCTCAAAAAATCCCTAATATAAAGCACCTCCTACTGTATTTAGAAAAGAACAGCAAAGAACACAAGTATTTACAATGCTAATGTGAATAAGAGAGAAAATAGAAGAGCTACTTTGGCATGTAAGACCTGTTGGAGTTCTATAGCTGGTCCCCTTGGGTTATTTCAGACAAAATTAATTCCATACAGGTTTAGTAGAAGGGGAAAGAGATTCCCACTGAAGAGACCTGGCATAAAAAGAAAATCTTGATTTTCCACTTTGAGCTCTAATGAACTTTTCACAGACAAAAGAGTACCAAATACAGAGTTCACATAAGAGGTCTGAACTGCCTTTTACTCCCCCAAAACAAGTTCTTATCTTTGTGAACAGACACATACACGGAGTATCTGGCCTGTCAAGTTGATTTAAACATAGACTCTATTGTCAATAATGCATTTAATTTCATTCTTGACATGGAAGAACAAATCACATACAGAAGTGCTTTATAAAGCATGATTTAGCTTCCTTATAGGCCTCTTTACCAGTGTTCCCTCCAAAAATACAAGCGATTTGAACATTCCTCTTATTTTTCATTACTTTTCTCTCCTTGTTATTCACCAGAGAGATTAGATTCTGTATCCTCATTCATCCTCAACCATTATCCTCTTCCCTTTTAAGTCCCCTCTGAAGACCTACTTCTCCTATGGTACTTGTAGAAAAGTAGGTAAGCACAGCTTTCGTTCTCTTTACCTAGTTATCATGTGGGCCAAGAGTCAAAACGGGGGAAACAGGGAGCTGAAGCATAAACAGTGCTGGAAAAAGGGGAACTAAGTAGTTTAAATTAAATCAAACAAGGCAATAGCTACTGATCCATATGCCTATCACACGCAGCCATCGCTAACAAACCACACTGCTTGTACTACCTTTCATCCCTCCCAAACCTTTCAAATTCAAAACAATGATTACTTTTCCCAGTTGGCTGGTATAGAGTTAGGAATAAATCGCTTTTGTGAAAAGATTTATATATATATTTTAAAATACCTAACCAGAAAGATTGGAAGCAAGGAAGTATATTGCTTTTTTAAGTGCAGAACTTTCTGTCCAAGTATCTATTTTCTCTCAGTTTGACTCATTACCTTACAACACATAATGTGCTGGGAGACTGCTTTATACACCAGGTACACCTCATAAGGGTTCTAAAAATGAGCAGCCACAAGGGCAGGTCCTTGTGTGAATATACAGGCTTTAAAGAGAAAAGAGGGAACCCCATGTAATCAACCTTTTTTGTGATTTTTCCAGCTTGTTCATTTTAGGCAAATCAGAATATTCTTGTTACTTGTAGTACACTAATGACTAACAAATCCCACTCAGCTGGCACCCCCACTGTGAAGAAACGAATTACACTCCTCCAAAACTTTATTTTCCTGTATCTTAGATGAGAGTGATATTTAACAAGATCTACAAGCTTTCTTTTTCTAGGCTGAGGTAGCGAGGAGGAAAACATCTCTCCAGCCAGCTAAAATATTAAGGCACGCAATCCCCAAGCCCTTGCTACTAGAGCAGAGGCGAGAGGTGCCAAACAGACGTATGCAATACACAAGAGCAGGCAAGGGACATTGATTGCTCCTTGGCCATTCCTCAACTGCTCCCAGAGCAGGATGGAGACAGCTCTGTGTACCACCAGCCTCCGCTGACGCAATGCTCCTATTTCCACACCACACGTTATTCACACCTCTAAAGGCCCGTCCTGAGCAAGGGTCACACCACGCTAAGGGAGGGACATTCCAAGTCCAACAATCCAGGTCTGTGCAGAGGGTGAGAAGCCACTCGCTCCAGGTTAGCAAGGTCAGCCCCAGAGCCCATAGGCAGTGGGGATGGCAGTCTTCCCCCAGTATGCCAGTTCCAGGGAAGATTGTTTTCCCTAGCCAAAGACAGCCCTCAGAAGACCAGCACAAGGGTGCAGAAGATCTTGAAATGAACAGGGAATTAGAGACAACATAATCTGACCCCATGCACCTTAGTTTTGGTACTTTATACACAGCTAAGAAGGAATTCCATGCTTCAGATATCATTTCTCCTCTCTCCATGTTTCTTCTAGTAAGTCCCATTTTCCCTACATTTTGAGGGTTTGAAGTTGGTTTGGGGGGGTGGGGTGGTATTTGCTTGCTTTTTGGTGGTTGAGGTTGTTTGAGGCTTTTTTGGGTGTGGGGATTTTTTGTTTTGTTTTGGGGGGGGGGGGTGTCCTTTTTTTTTTTTAGTTTTGGGATGGGTTAGGGGAGAGGGTGTTACGGTTTTCCTATCCTTACAAATTGCTTTGCAAGGGCAAAGTGAAACATTTTCTTCTTTCTAGTTTGCAAGACAATGAGATTCTTGAGATTAGAGGCAGACAGACTAAGGTACCTGAAAAATCATGTGACCCTCTCAAAACTTATCTTTTCCTCTGGGAGCCATATACATCTTGCCATAGCACTGCAGGCACAACCTTGACTTCTCCTTCAACTCCAGCTACAGTCAGGGAAGATGCTCAAAAGTAAAAAAAAAAAAACACAGAAAGGACGGAAAAAACCAAAAGACTTCTGAACTGGAAACTGTAGCAAAGAGATGGGGCTTACAACAAGCCAATGTTTTCTTTCTTTAAACCACATTACACTTCCTTAATGTAACAGCCAAACCTCAGAGGACTGGTGGAGGGCACTGTGTACGCATATACAGGAACTGGAAAATACTTTTCATTGTTTTTCCTGGAAACTATGTGCAAGCTTCTGTAGAGAATCTCTTTTTTGCATGGATCTCTAAGATGCCACATGCCGAAGGACAAGTGGATATAAATTGAGCTCACTGAAGTCAGTAATACTGCCTTGCAAAAAGCCTTCAGTACATTTTTGACCAAGAAGCAACTGCTGAACTCCTCACAAGTCAGGTTTTCAGCTGGCATAACCTGCAACAGAGCAACATCGTGTGCAGTGGCCTGCACCATTCTGTACCACTCTGCAATAAATACTAGAGCATCAGGAATATGGGGGCAGGGGACGACAGGACATGACACGACACAACACAACACAGCTTCTATTCCTGCTCTCTTGCTTTGCTAGCACAACAGAGATCTGACATGTAACCATTTCCCTGCCTGGCAGCTCAGCAAAGTTCCTTCTTTCAAACTGATCTTTATGAAGCTTGAGGCATCTTCTGAGCATGGGCTATGTGCCTTCAACAGCGAAACTAGAAGCATGTGGGTTACATGGAGTATTTCAAGCTTGGTGAACTTTCTCTGCAGTTCCTAACTGGTTTTAGGCCATTACATCACACACAAGCACAGCTAAAATGTCAACTTTCAGCACAAACTGAAACACTGAGACACAGCAGGAGCCATCTGTAAAAAAAACAGGCTCCAGAACAGAAGCTTGAAGCAGAAACAGATTCATGTGTTTTGATGCAGAGTTGTGTAATGTGTATACATTTTTAGATAACTGGCCCCACATTAAGAAATACGGGCTCCCTACATAACATTTTATGGAGAGGAAAGGAATTATGCTACTTGGAAGAACCTATCAACTAAGCTGGCTAGTAGGGAAACATTAGGAGAGCATGGCAAGAGTGGTCTTCATTTCAGCTCAAAATTCACACACACTCCTGATGCCTCTGTGGCAGCAAGGGCCTCCATGTCTGTACCACCTCGTGTGGGTGGATGTCAGCCCTCTCAGCACACTGAGCTACTCTGAACCAGCAGAACCCAGCAATCCTGCCAGCGGGGCTCTCTGGATCAGTCTTAGTATCATGTCAACATGGTCAGCTGGTTTTCAAGGCTCAAGCTCACAGTCAGAACCAGCTCAAGGCCAAGGATACATTAACCTCACTTGTGCCTACTATAGACAAACCCTAAGACTAAAAGAACAATCTTACAGAGACAGACCAAATACTTATCTAAGCCAGCAGCTTTTGCCCACAGCCAATTGGTAATGGATGCTAATAGAGCACAAGAACACGGCAAGCACAAAGGTATATTGCCTTCCACATCTCCATCTTACCCTTAGCAAAGCAAAACTTTGGTCTCCTTGAGATGGGCTACAGCGAACCCTCCCACTTCATACTCACCAATGGATTTTTACAGTGTTCATTTATTTGGTCTTTTAATACAGGTATCTTTGTCTTTATGACATTGTGTAGTAACGAGATCCACCACACAGCATTGTACTGTGAGCAAAAATAATTTCTATTCTTTTAAACCCGTTTGACAAGTTTATTTGATGCTTTCTGGCTCTCACATCATAGGAAAGCCTAAATTAGTGTTCCCTACCTGCCTTCTGCTTGCTCCTCATGCCATTCAAGCTGGTAAAACCTTTTCTACCCAGTCTTTTCTCATCCATAAACTGTTCCATTTCACTGATCAAATTATTGTTGCTCTATTTGCCTCCTCTGACTTCTATTTGCTTTTCTGAGCAGTAAGCAGAAATCTTCACAGAGTTACCTACAGTGACTACTAAATCTTTCTCCAAATGGGTAATAACTAATGTACAAGTCAATCCTTGCCAGAGTTAACTGCAAAGTAACACAGATGGAGAAAAGAAGCCCTATCAACACAGAATTGCAACCCCATTTTATAGTCCATTCATTCACTAAAAGTGATCCTTCTGCAACTCTGCAATTATTTCTCATTTTAAACTGCCTAGAGACAAGTTTCAGCACCCCATAGTTTATTTCCTGTTTCCAATTTCCAAGAGCACATTTAGCAACAACCATTCTAGCTCCATGTGAATCCCTGATAACATCCCTCTAGACCAAAAACTGATCACTTGCCCCAGTCTTGCTCTTTAATATGTTATTAGACCAAAAATCTTCACCCCAAAACTAATGCAATTTAGTTTCTTCTAAACCAAGAAGAATACTGTCCAGGAAAAAAAAAAAAAAAAAAGCAAATGCAGATGCATTATGTCAGTCAAATCATAAAATAAACAAACAGCTTTGGCAGAAGAACCAGAAGTAGTGTGACTAAATACTGACACTTCAGCCCATCTCCAGCCTTGAGCAGTTTTACAGTCAAGCTTAGGGATTTGTCTGCATATCAATAGTAAATCCAAATCCCTAGAGGATTCACAGTTATCTCAAAGCTCACATGTATGGGAAATAAAGCATTAGCCACTCACCCCTAAAGCTGTAACATACCACAGCTCTTCCTCACGAGTTTGTTATTGGCAGTCAACAGAAGGCAGCTGTAAAAGGGCAGCAGTTTTGATAATTTCTGGAGCATTTCTGGAGGTTAAGGTGCGAGGAAATGACACACCTTGGCTACAGGCAAAATAAGTATCTCCCTTTCATACAGATACAACTCAAATACTGTATAAAACAGAGGCAGCAGGCATTGCTCAGTGTTCTCTGTGTATATTTAGATTAAATAGATTTAAATATTTTTAGACTAAATGTAATCAAAGCATGCCTCAATAGCTGCTTCCAGACTGCAGAGACACTTACACTGCCTTTCACCTGCCAGTTAACTCTGACACAGTAACTGCCCTGCACCACTTCACCAGTGAGGCCATCATGTCCCAGGTGTCTACAGGAGACTGGGAACAGATGCACAAATGAGAACAGAAGTGAAGGTGCTCACAGCCTCTATGGCATAAAACTGGGTTGCTAAGGATGATCCCCCACAGAGACTTAGATTATGTTAGCCCGCTAGTAAGGCTTCATGAGAAGCACTCACAATGAGAAAAGTAGTCAGGGAACTCAGCTGCATATATTTTTTTTTTATTCCTGCAATTCCCCTCAGTTCACTGGGCTGTGCAGACAATCATTTTCTATACAGCCCAATAGCTCCATTTGTGTCTCAGACATCTTCCAATTTCAAGCCCTGTAGACTTTCATTCTGCATTGTTTTAAAAGAAGAATTGTAAATCTATTCAAATTCACATGCATCTCTAAATTAAAGTGCACTTCTGAAGTCTTCTCTGCCTTCTCCCCTTAAAGCATCAGCATCCCTAATCTAAGAAGAAGAGTACAACTACAGTTCTTCTGTTACTGATTTTGATCGCAATCACTGAAAGGACAATGCAGACTGAAATTTGTTTTCCATAGAAATATACTTAAACAGCAGTGCAAAATAGTTATCAAACAAAGAAGTCCCTCTCCTATGGATGAAAGGCAAAAATTCTTGCTGGTACAGTTTTTTTAGTGCAAGCAGCACAGACACGAAGCTCTTCCTGGAAATTGTAAATAGGACATGACTGGAACAAAAAAGGCCATTGTGCTAAATAAAACAGCTATAACCTGGGTACACCTCGTGGAACACAAAGTACCATAGTTAACTATGTTTGAGCCCTACTCCTTTGCAGGGCTGAGGTAAAAAACAAGAAAGAGGTCCAAATGCATGCCAAATAATTCATAAGAGAACTGAGCCTCATATTGATCAGGACCAAGAAGTGCTGGGCCACAAGTGAAGCTCAGAACATTTGGATTTGTTCTGTGTTTAGGAACACCAACACTGATGTCAGCAGAAACATTTTCAGAAAACCATTTCCTTTCCATATAGGGAATGGCAGACTAGGATGCAACTCGGAAAAATGTCAGTATAGATCAGTTCAAGGGTTTATTGACTCTGTAATGACAGCAGTTTTGTGTTCTCCCATGGAATGTAATCCTAAACTGCTCAACGTCCCGCTTTGTGCGGGCAATACTTTTTCTGCACTACATAGAAAATAACCACACATTCACAAGTTCACCAAAATATGAACTGACCCCTAATATCAATGAGCTTCTAAGCAGTAAAGAACAAAGAATCAGTTTTGTTCTGTAACTAATTTTAGGCATGCCTTTCATGGAAGTCACATCCCAACACAAGGTGTGCTAGCACAGGGTGATTTATAAGCAGACCCGATGACAGAAGGAAAACAACTCGTAAATAATACCACCATGCTAACAATTTTGCATGCTAGTTTTCTCACCTAAAACATCCTCCGGAGTGCATAGTCCATACTAGGTAAAGCAGCTATGCAGAAAGGCCATGTCTACTTTGCTCTGAAGCAGATGAAATCCACCTGGAAACATACACAGGAATGTATAGGAAAGTGAAATGAACTATGTCAGGCAGCATGTAAGTACTGCACTGAGATGGCCTCCTCTCCTGTCAAAAGAGGAGAAACCCCAAGAGCTACAGTTACATGCCTAGACCCAACAGGGTCCCAGAGACAGAACGGTAAATTGCTAATATTGCTAGTGAGACATCAAACCCATCCATTTGAACCACAAGGGCAACCACAGCTTCTCATATTGCTCACCTCCCTGCCTTAACTCTCCCCAGCTCACCCAACCCGTGGGAGTTAGTTCCCAGCCTCATCGCCAGAGAGGCGAAGGGGATACTGCGCCTACATAATGGTTTTCCCTTTGTGCAGAGATTTTTGCCATCAGGAACTGCTGAGTGCCTTTAGCACTAATTTGTGCTAGCCACACTCATTTTGACACCACCTGCTGAATACAGCAAGGCAAGGCACATTCCTATTGTAAGGAAAACCTCAGACCTTACACTCACAGGGAGAAACCAAGTCGTGCATAGCCTGCTCTGCCTCTGTATCACAGCCTTTCCAAAACATCCAGATGACTGGCTATTTCTCTCCTGTGAAGGCACATAAATCCCAACCTAGAAACCCATAAAGGGTTAAATACGTCAATCCCTATACTTTCCCCATATCCCCACACCTCCAATGCTTTTGCTAAGGGCACAATCTTCAGTTTTAAAATAATCTTTTCAAAGCTCATTTAAAATAGCAGTTTCCCACTCAAATACAGGGCTATGTGAGCGACTCTCAGTTCTTCACAATTGCATACATATTCACCAGGAAAGAGAGCTGAGAAGTAACAAAATAAAGCAGTTCAGACAAACAACATAACAAAAAGACCTTTGGCAGTAGAGCACTGCACTTTGTAGGAGCCTCTCTCCATCCGAAAGACTCAAGTGATTCATTCACAATTCAGAATGATTAGACCAACATTTTCTACCCTGAAGCTGAGGGAAAACCTTGAGTTATGGGAATTTCAGTAAATATGGAAACACCTGGTGAGTTTCATTCAAGACCTGTGCAGGCAAGAGTAGGAGTTAGGCAAGGTTTCCTACCTCGGTGCTGCTTTTGATTAATTACAGTGAAAGCAATCTTTCATCAACTATTTTACAATAGAATAAGATTATTACAGGAGAGACTGATCTCTGAGAAATTACAGAAGACATGGATGAACCCACTTACATTTCTACTTTACCTCTCTGCATTTCTCAGAAATCCCTTTTTTTTTTCCAACTGCGATGACAGTCTGTTTAGATATCCTTACTGAAATATCCAGAGTGACTTGTATTCCTTAGAGAACTCCACAGCTTCACAAAACACTATGTGAATTTAGACCATTTTTGCCAGTATGCATTACTTGACATTTAGAGAATGTCGCCATGATCCATAGTCCCTGGTGCACCAAAAGCTACTTGGAGATTTCTGTCATCCTTTACAGTCTGTACCAAATACCTTTTCCCCTCCCTTTTTTCAAATATGAATTTACTGCAAATGAAAACTGCCCTGCTGACAGGTCTGTGAAATGCTCTGCTTCTCCAAAGAACACAGAGACTGGCAAATGGATGGAAATTTCTACATTCAGCTTTATCTCAGTGTGTTGATACCATCATGTAAAGGGATCACCTCACTAAAGGAAGGAGTTGTCCAGGGTCTAAAGTCCACAGATTTCTTCATCTCCCTAGTTGAAATGTCCGTTAGATTGCCATTTAACACTAGTGCTGAGGGCAGGGGATGCAGTACATCCAAGTGTTGCAAACTGAAGGAGTCGGTGCATCTGCGTAAACAAAGCCACAGTGCTCTGCACATGTACACTTCCATGTGCTTGCAGCATTGGGCCCATGCCGAAATAATCATCTGGAGTTTCAAGAGAACGTGTCCTGACTGTGCTCGTCTTTGAGGATTTGGTTGCATTGGGATTTTTCAAGACTATTCAAGTGTTAGGAACATTTGATGAAGCAGCCCACCACACACAGATCTCCCAGAAATCAAAGAATAAGGATACCCTGAGGAGCTGTGTTCATCCACCTCCAGGGTGAGATATAAAACGCATGTACTGCTTCAGACCAAAACAAATGGGAATTTAAGAACCTACTATCTAAAATGAGCATTTCATCAGCAGGAAAGAGATGGGAGCCGGCAGAAGTTATATTTATTTTCTAATTGTTGTTGTCACCATTTCACGATGCATGCTCCCAAGTCCTGACACATAACTTAAAAGTCCTCTGAAAAACCTGGTTACTCAAGTCTACTACACAACGCAGTCCTTGTTCTGCATTCACGTGTACCCACACCTGTGCAACTTCACTCTTACCAAGGCTAACAGGTGTAAGATTCCTCCTTTCAAATCAAATAGTAATTTGACCTGAGACTTAACACCCACCAGACACTGCCCTGCACTATCCCAAGGTTGTCACTCAGCCCCCCCGCAGCGACAAGGCAGCTTGCCCATCTCCTGATTTACAAGACCTTGCTGCTTAACTTTAAAGGTAGATCCCACACTGGTGCTTTGTCAACTGTCACGAACAGCTGCTGATTTTTCAGGATATATCACATGTCCTCATCAGTACCTCTGCTATTTCACACTTTATTCCCCACAGTAACCCGAGATAACTATCATCCGGTCTAGAGGATCTGCCACCCCTTGGGTTCTCAAGTTGCTTTATATAAAACAGACACATGCAGATCAAAAAACAGAGTATTAAAAGTAATATGGAGAAATGTTTTGTTCTTGATGTAAAATTCTCAGATTTGCTTGCAACAAATATTTCCATTTGAGGTTAGTTTGATTTTAAATTTAATCATACTGAAAAACTGAAGTTTGCCTCAAGATAATCACAAGCTCACACAAATCTGAGCTTGCCATCCCGAATCTGACCGCAAACTGCTGCTGTCTGAAAATTTTGAAATATGAAAATAGATTTAAGCTATACCTCTCATAGATTAAAGATTCCCATCAGATTTCCAGCTTCCTCACTGGTATTTCTGATTGCTTTTTCCTCTCATTTAAAAATAAAAACCAACAACCAAAACCCTCCAAAAACCAAACAAACAAAAAAACCCCACACACAAACCCAACCAAAACAACACAAAAAACATCAACAAAAAAAAAAAAACAGAGGCATGAGTCTAGGTTTTGGGCAACGAAAAACTGACACAAGACTTTCCAGTGTAGAGCGATTACAACCATCACCTTTAAGAAGCTATGGCAAATTAGACTACCAGTTACAGACCAAGTGGAAAAAAATGCCTTCCAACTACCTGTACAGTTGCAGTTAATAATTTGACCTGTGCTTTTACCTCTGATCAGAGACTAAAGTTGTAGAAATATTCAGCCGACAACAATTTATGATGTGTTGACTATAAGTAACATATATATGCTTTTTACAGGCGAGGAAACAAGCAAATGTACACTGCATCCACTGTTTCCAAAATAAGGGGAATGAAAATGTCATTTCCTACTACTTAAATTTTCAAAGTTAATTTGAAGTAAAAAATCTAGCAAATAACCAAGCCTGAAAGGGACATTTACAAAAATAACTGTGCACTCAGGCTCAGCAGATCAGCTTATTGGTCTCAACATGGGCATCCAACATCGATGCTTTTTATTAACAAAAAAAACCCCAAACCCAACAATATATCCAATTTTAAACTTTATGCCAGTTAAGAAATTACATTATTTTTCACTAATAAAGTCAATAAATGCAACGAAGCATTTATCTCCACAGAGAAGAGAGCACATCTAGAGTCATCCACACAGGAGATACAGGTAGCAGCCAGAATTATTCCAAACTGCCAGACCCAGGAGCTTGTTCAGCATCTCCTGTTGCCCCTTTTCTCTAACAGTTACTCCCAAGGGAGAATAAAAAGGGGAGAGGGAGTCTCAGTTCTCTTTTTTGTTTGTTTGGGCTTTTGTTTTTTCTTAGGGTTTCAGCTTATCAGCTTGACAGCAATAAGCTGACTCAACAACCTTCTGAAAGCACGCATTCAGACAACACTGCCCCACTTATATGCATGAAATCTTTCGGGAAATGAACCCCCAAATGTCTGCATTTGGTCTGTATCCTGGTCCTGCTATTCCAGGAGTTTATTCTGAATTTTCCAAGCTTTCAACTGCAAGATCAGCCTGCACCTCCCAGGAGGGCCTGGATTCCTCCTGGGCTCCTTGCTGCTTGGCTAGAGGCACAAAGGGAACACCTATGCCCAAGGGAATTCCTCATCCCTCCCTTCACAGGCCTGTAAAAACCTCAAGGGAAGGTTAACACAGGTCTAAGCTTATGAGACACAGTCCTCATGCCGAGACAGAATGGTAGAAACACAGAAGCGGAGAAATAAAAACTGAAAACAAATCACTAAACTTTTTAGTACTGAACGGGTACTTTCTAATTCCCTATAAATGTTTCAGCAGTGAAAGTTTTGTTTTTATCTTAGATAATTAATATATCAGTATTAATCAGTAGTCATTACAACATATTTTCTACTGGAAAACAAACACCCTAAGGGAGGACTTTCTAAATACGATGAAGTCAAAATGAGGCACGATTCTCACACACATAACACTTACCACCATTTTTCCTGTTGTGTTATTGATACACATTTCACTGAAAAATGAGTGAATGTTCAAACAAAAAAAAATGTGACTTCAGAAGTCCAGTTCTTCCATGTGCACACCGCTCTTTTCCCTACACACTGAAGTGCAAAACATGAAGGCCAACATTCTCTAAAAACCACAGCATCACACAGCTCTGCCAGTTGATCTATTACTTTGTTCTGAAGAACCCGTTCTCAAAAATAACCTGAAGATTGTAAGTGGCTTGTTGTGAGCAGGATGCTATCCTAAACAAGACGTGAAACCAGGGTTGGAAGGTAAGTTCATCAATCGATTGTCTGAAATATTCTGTCTTCATCAGATCAATCTTAAATTGCTAGCTGAGGGTGGAGAATTATTCCCCTGTCTCCTTTAGAAGTGACAAATGAAAGCAATTTTCTGTGGTGGGAAAGGGAGAGAAGTTTTCATGTTTCATCAATACATGTCAATACAGTATTAATATAAACCTCTCTTTGAATACCTCCACAAGTAATCTCAAAGAATCAAAAAGTCATTTTTCTGTTACAAAAGGAATAGAGTGCACTTAGAAAAGATTGCCGATTAACTAGGTTTGGTATAGAAATCTATCTCCAATTAGCATGATGAAGTTCCTTTGCTATCCTAATTTATGAGTGTTATTCAGTATGGCACTTTTTTTTTTTTTAAGAGTAATGAAACAAAGTACAACTGAACAGTGGGATTCCTTTGGTCCATGCTCAGTATGATGCAGAAACTGTTGTGAAGGTCACACAGGCAAATAACTTCCTGCCATTAGTGTGTACCTGGAAAATTAGGAGAGGGTCTACAAAGGGAGATGGAGGGGGCGGGGGTTGTGTAGGGGGAGAATCCATCCACAAAGCAAAACAGAACTTCACAGGAACCAGTGAGAGTTTTAACTGAGCCCGATCTAAAGCCCCCTGCAGACAACGGCAGTCTTTCCAGACCCATCAGGAAGCCCTGGATTTTCCCTCAGCGTGACACGGCAGAACTCTGCTTGGCTTTGCAGGCAAGCTGAATGCCTAGTCCCTTGTTTGGCAAAGGCAGGGATGCTTTTGCAAAGGCTGCATTAACTTTTGAAGGGAGTACTATTCCTTCCTTCTCAGCCAGGGAGAAGGCTCAATTTTTGCAATGGAGACCCTTTCAAAGAGGGAGGAAAGGGTTATGCATGGGCACCCAGGATGATGAATCACAACACTTAAGTGTGAGAGCCACCCAGCAGTAGAGTTTTCCAGAAGCTAATTCAGTCATTATTATAGCCCAGAAGAATAGTGTAACTGATGACTACAAGCAAAATGACTGGTATTTCAGAATGCATACTGTTCCATCCCTTCTATCCTTCCCAAAGTCCCTCTTCTCTTCCCATCTCAATTGCCAATCCATTTTCCACAGTACTGCGCGTGTGCAGCACTGACTGCCATGAGCAAACATCACCCAGTACAATCAGTGAACTGTGCTGAATGCAGTGCATCTCAAAACAGCAGATACAACACAGCATCACGTGCGACGATAACTGTCATTCTTCATGTATTATTAGAGGAAGGAGATCTAAAAAGCCTGAAACACATTCCGTGCTTGCAGACAGCAGTCAAACAAGACTGGCCATTATGTCACTGAAAAGCTTAAAATTCAACAGTTCCTGCAAGAGCCCACTTACCAGCTATTCAAGGAGCCTGGCATGGACAGCCTACACCTGTTCCATTTCCTGCTGCTTTTGCAGAAGAAATCCATGCATCCCACATTCATAACTTCCAAGAAAAAGAAAAAATAAAAATCTGAAAGTCCAGCACCTCAGAGAGCCAGGCTAGGTAAGAAAAGAGAGGTGCTCAGTTTTTGAAGAAATCTTCTCCAGTTTCAACTCATCAGCCCCTTCCCCTGCCTCCCACCACAGTGTGTCAAACTGATTCAGGGAAATCTAAAGGAAGAAAAGAAGCATCAAAGGCCAGTTCTTGTAAAAGAAATGGTGCTTGTGAGCTGGTCAGCGTGAGTCTGCTGAAAGGATGTATGGTTAGGTGGGGAGGGTAATATGTGCACACACATGCACACAGACGTCAGACCCTTCCTTGGAAGTGGATTAGGTGGCAGATGGTGTCAGAACCTGAGCTGCTGTCAAGAGCAGAGTTCACACTGTTCTGCTCCCCTGCACTTAGAGGGGAAAGCAGCAAAGACAAGCCATAAAAAAAAAAAAAAAAAAAAAAAAAAAAGAGGCTCATAAATAGCTGACAATCAGCTTTGTCATTGGCAAGGAGCGGAACTACACCCCTTCACTTGCTCCCTTCTCCCCCCAGAGTCCTCGCAGGCAAAATCCTCTCTGAAACAGAGACAAAAGAGGAAACAAACACAGACATGCAATCTCCAAGCATGAAAAATACCAGAGGCTCAGATTTTCACAAGGAAACTAGAACCTGCTATTACCAACCCAAATATCAGAACCCAGGACAGCGAGGGGGAGGAGAAAACCCAGCTTAAGGTCTATTAAAAGCAAAGGGAAAGGGGGAGAAGAAGAAATTTAAAAAAGAAGAGAGAGAGAGAGAGAAAGAGAAGAAAAACCCACTGCCTTTGATTGCCAACACAATGATAATAAATAGGGGAAATAACATTTGAGAGGGACGTACCAGCTGAAAGCAGTCACAATGACTTTGTGCAGGCATCCCTGTTATTAATAATTATTACAGATAATAAGGGTTTTCAGGCTGAGCAAAGGATCTTTTTCAGTTCCTAAAACCTGATCTTTCCCTGTCCTGTCACCCACCTCCCCTTCTTCTCTCTCCTTCAAGCACCTGCTTTACATAGCTTTCATTGTATTATCATTATCTTCGTGGATAATTGATAGCTGAGCTCGACCAGCTGATGCTAAGAAAAGAACGACAAGGTGGTTAGACACACACCTACTATAAATAGACACACAACATGGCCAGCGTTTGCCAACATCTGATGACGTCTTCTCTCCTGGGTCCTAAAGTTAGCTAGTTTCTCAAAGTCAGGGAAGCAAAGGAGAGCGAGGTAAAATGCTTTCAATTAATTTTGCAGAGATTGAAGGGATAAAAATAAAAATACAAAACCCCACTCTTATGACATGCTAAAAATACTCACTTTATGAAACCTTCAGCATAGTTTGCAAAGCACAGTTTAAAAGCCTTTTTGGTTTTTTAGCAGCAACCATGAAGCTCAAAATATTTAGCTGGTGCTGGGATCTTTGCCGATAGGACTGAAAAGGGCCATGAGAAGATCTCTTTGCTAAGCACAGCGTGCAGACAGAGAATAAAGCAAAACTCACAACTGCAATAAGCCCCAAGGTATCTCCACAAAACATAAGTGCTCATGCTCAGGAGCTTGGAGGGCAAAGGCTGTCAGCCTGTGAGTGCAGGGAATCTCAGCAGCCTCTGCATGGCTGGCAGGAGGCACCAGCTGCCTGGGGCACTGAGTCAGCAGCAAAACCTCCAGCCTTCATTGCTGGCTGGTTCTTGACACTTCTGGGGCAACCTCCTGACCCGTCCTTGATTGGATACGCCAGAGGTAGGCTTCCAGCTGGAAAATCCTTAGTCTTACTTGGCTCATCACCAAAAGCTGGGGGAGGTACGCTACTCCAACATGCAGCTGCCTTTTGCCTACACCTTCTTGGTGACAGCCCTCTTGACTGCCCCTTCCAGTCCTGCAGTCCAGAAATTACCTTTGCACGATTCACCCAGGCTCCCCTGCACGCTCACCCCACGGCACAGCTCATCCTGCCTCCAGACTCAGCCTGCGGGGCACACAAAGAACAACCTGCCTTCCACAGCAACCCACCTCTCAGGAGCCAGGTGGTATTTTCCTCCTTTGACTGGGGGGGAAGTGCTGTTAGAAAGCTTCCTTGGAGCATTTCTGCCTCTGGCTGTGGAAGTCAGGCACAAGCACATGACACACTCAGTACATTTTGTCTTCCTTTTACAAAAAGCTACCCCAACATGGTATAGGCTCCAAAATTACCTGCTCCTGGATTAGGGCAAATGTTTAGCTCTTTGTCTTAGCCATTGTGTCCAGTTGGACTTAGTAGATCATATTGATTTTTTAAATTATTTTTTTCTAGCATAAAAATGCTTATTTCTGGAAACTTAGTGCCATCCCTCTACAAACACTAATACAGGCTGCTTCTATTTGACAAGTCTCACTCCCCAACAGCCAGCTAAGCTTCATCAGTACAAGTAAGGCAAGAAGCCATTTAAAATTCCTCCTGACTAAGGAAAGCAGCTGCAGCTGAGTATTTGCCCCAGCACACACTGAGACACAAGTGCTGGTTTTGTCCTCACAGTAGCTACCTCCCCTGTCAGAACTGATGAACTTGCACATACGCTCAAGTCTTCCTCATTTTCTTTCTTGGTGGTAATCTCACTCTGAAAGCCATTTTAGACTGCAAGAGTACAGCTATGTGAAAATAAACAACCATTTGTCCTAATTCTCATTCAAATATTGAGATGGAGAAAATCTGGCACTTCCAATATAAGAAGCCATTTGTCTCTCACAGTTTACCACAGCAGAGCTGTCATCACACACAGACAATGCCCAGTCATGACACAGGAGCAGTATCTCAGACCACAGGGAAGAGGAAAGAGAAGAGAACCTAAGTCAAGCCTCCACGCAGCTCTGTGACAGGCAGCAAGCACACAACAAGAACAGTGGTACAAAGCCACACAAGTTTGAGGAGTGGGAGGACTTTTTCTTAAAAAAGCTCCAAAGATCTACGTAAGGTGGAGGTTTTATCTTGAGAAACTTGTAGCTTGAAGCTACCAAGAAAAGCTGTGTCAGGAGCAAAAGAAAAAAAGCTCACTTCTATAAAATTGCTTACCTAGCCAGTGCTGGAGGGCAAGCACACTACAGGGGAAACAAAAAAAAAGCATTCAAACAGTTTTTCCTCTCACCAGCCAAAAAATACACACCAAAATGAAAGCTTCAAATATGAAGTATCCAAAACAAACAAGAGAATTTCCCAAAACAAGACTGCTGGTTCAACGCAAACCAGCAGCACTCAATTAAGATGATAGAGGTTTTACATGCAGCTGCACTAACACCAGTTGGGGACTGGCAAAACCCATTTAGACATGAAACGAAGCAGGTTCATTTTACAGTAGCAGAGGGCCAGGAATCAGCCAGGGAACAACTGACCTTCCATGTCTTTGTTACGCTTGCACAGAGTGGTTAACACCGCCAAAATAGTGGGAGGCAGTTTAGCAGGGATCAGTACCAGGAGTCTCAATAGATTATGCTATTATTTTGAGATTCTGTAAGAGAACAAATTAACCTTCTTTGTAACTCTTGGCTCATTTTAATAGACTTAATGGATGTCACAGGCTGGAAATACCATCTTACATTCCTTTAACTTCTGTACTGATTGTCCTCCTTACAATGAAAATTCACTATTTAGGTCTTGGGTGAGGAGCACGAGTTCTGTTATCCACACAATCAAGCCCCTCAGGTGTCTTGCTCATACACCCAGGACTGAAGCAATCACCACCCCAAGATAAAGAACACCTCTTCCAACAAGCTCAGACCAGCAGAAGCCATTGGAATTTTCCCACCTTTCCTTATAGCAGATGGCCCTGCACTTCCCCAAGATAATCTGGGAATTTTCATCCCCAGATTCCCACTCCTGCAGGGACCCAGGAGGCTGGCAATGTCTGACACATCTCTTGATAGCTCCATGTGGCACAGAAGAGTTTTTCAGATGTTGTGCTAAAGGGCTTAATCTTGCTACAGGGATATAAAAATTCCTTACAATTTGTGATATAAGAAGATTTAGACTTTTTTTCCCTACAAATCCAGACTGGGGAATTGTTTTATGGTTACCTGTGATCACAGGGACAGGATCTAAGGGCCAGCAGAGTCTCATCCAAAGCCTTTATTCCCCTCCCCCCCTTTTTTAAAAAAAAAAAAAAATCTCTATTGTTTTCCCCACCATCCTTTCAAAAATTTAAAGAAGGCCACACAAGCCTGCACACCTCACATGAAGGCATTTTTTTTCTGTAGATTATTCAAAGGTGTGCTGGATTTCCAGTCATTTTCAGCCCACCACTAAAATTCTGCACTTCAGATGCAGCTCTAGTATAACACCTTATTTTACTTTAGATAGGGCTGAACAGCCACAAGTTACTACTAATGCAGAATCCCAGTGCAGAATACAGAGAGAGAACAGGAGTGGAAGGTTTCCCAATGAAGGGGAAACGTAATTTCCCAATGAGAAGGTAAGGAACGCAGCAGTGATGCATTAGAACCTGCTCCTGATGGCGACAACTGCAGAAAAGTTTTCTGACTAGAGATCAGAAGGGGCAAGCTGAAACTAAGCCTGGGAAAGGGAAGCCTTGCTTAGAAACAGTCACACCAGTATTCAACTCCACACCAACAGCTCAGTCTACCAGACTCTGTCTGTCTGAAGACCCCCAAGGCCTCACCCCCTCTACCACTTACTCTGTTGACTCAGGTTTTGTACTACAAATGCTATAAATGAGAAATTTATGAAAGGTATGGTAGGCAAGAGGGCTTGAATGGCTGCAATATCCTCTAGAAGAATTCCTTCACGGTGCTTACAAACTGGAGCATGTATCTCTGTGACAGACTTTAGTTAGCCACAAGCGAGTGCCTAGGGTAGATATCAGTCTTCCTTAATATGCTGTTTTGCAGGCAGACCAGAACAAGGGAGAAATAATAATGCCACAGGCTACAGTCATGAATTCATTCAGAGTAGAAGATTCATTGAGGTCTGGCACAGAAGTGGTGGCATTTCTAGGCACATCACTGTTGCTGCAAGAGCAAATGTTACAGATTTGCAGGAGAAGCCCATACACCCCCCAGGTTTTGCCATCACTGGCTGGACAGCTGGAGCTAACGGGCATTTTCCTATAGTTCTGCCTGCCACAACTTGCCTTGGCTGCCCCAGGGCAGCCATAACAAGCAAAAGAGAATGACAACAGGCTCCCTCCCAAGATAGTCTGGGCATCGGTGACAGCACAAACTTTGAGCATTATAGGTTCACATACGGTATGGTTCATTCTGTCAGCCACTCAAGATAAACAGATCACATCTGTTTCTTGAGGACAGCATTAGCTCCTACCACCAAATGCAAGTCTTTAAAGTCAGTTCTTTGCACAGATTACTCAAAAACATGTATGCTATCCAGTCCTACATACACTAAGGGTATTCTATGAACAGCGGGAAGGCATTAGAAAGTGGAACTAAAATGTGCCCTGAACCTAAATTTATGTTGCAAACATATGGGCAGAAGCAGTATGGAGGGCATTTTTCTTGGCTTTTCAAGACAGGCAAACCCTGTAGCTGCAGAGATTCCATTTCCTTTGGGAAGCGCATTTGCGCCCTGGCTGCCTATTCCCATGGAGCTGGGGCTTTTTACAGGTTCAGAGGGAATACAAAGATAAGCTTATATGGGAGCTCACAGAAACATGCCTATCTGAGGAGCTCTTGATGGCACAATGCCAGTCAGACGACACAATGACTGGCACAGTGTCACCCTTGGCTTTTGTTGTTTTTTTTTTCTCCTTTCTCCTTTCCTGCACCCTCGCCCCCCCCCCCCTTTTTTTTTTTTGTCTTTTATAACTCTGTTCCTTTTTTCTGAGGTTTTTGATGTTAGCATCTCTCTCCAACTAACCTTGCCCTCCCCACCCCCTTTAAAATGAATTTTATGTCTCTCTAAAAACCTTTGCTTTCCTTCGGTAACAGGACATTTTCTCCTCCTTTCCCTGCTCCCACCTTTTGTATCCTACACACACACCTCTCTAATTTAGTATTCTTATTACACTCATTTTCTTTGCCTATCTTCTTTATTCTGCCTTCTCCATTAAACCTCCTCCTTCCCATTGCCTTACAAATCTTTCCCTTTCTTACCCAGTTCATTCTCTGCACTAACCATTCCCCCCTTTCCCCTTTTATCCTGTTCAGTTCCTACTCCCCCATTTCATTCCTACCCACACAGCATGCCCTGTACCTTCCTCCCCCCGCCCCAGTTTCAAACCTCCTCATTATACCTCATTTTCTAGAATTCTGTTCAGGTTCTTGTATCAGCCTTCACTAGGCTCAAATGATCCCTTCATGTTACTGCATATTTCCCCATCTCCTACCCTTTTCCTTTCCCTGTTCATTCCTCATCCACCCTCTTCCACTTTTAACTATGGTAGGATAGGTCCTCTTATTAACACCTATGAACTGTCAAAATTTTGGACATCAGTTTTTCCGATCAGGAATAAAGTCCCTGCATCTCCCTGTGTTATTTACATATCTATAAGCTACATACATGCCTCAGTCCTGCTAAATGCACACTTCTCCTGCCATTCATCCTCCATGTGCAATCCTAACCTAGGATGAACCATATAGTTTAACCTTGGATAGGCAATGCTCATGAAACCAGGCACATATTTTGTACACAACTCAAACAGCTCCTCTTTCTGGTGGGACAAGCTCACAACTTGCTATTTACTCCATGAATACCAAAATCAGCCCAGTTCTGGATTTCAGTAGCAGATTGATTAACAAACTCTTACAACCTTGCCAGCACAAGCTGGTGCATGTATACAAGCTGGTGTATGCTTACCCCAGGGTAAGCAGGGAATGCTGCCCTGTGCCCACTGCTCAGCAGTAACACGAGCTCTGATGGAGCCTACACCAACCACCAGATGCCAAAGGACAAACGCAATTCCTTCTGAGCATGAGATGGGGTTTTTTTCCCAGTAGACAGAAGGGCATAGTTATAATGAGTTATTGAAAAAAGAAAAGAAGAAAATGAGATCAGCAAACAAAATCCACTTAAGGAAGTCACTCAATCAACATCCCAGGGCTGGGGCTGATCGGGGAAACATTCAGTAGGACCTCCAATACAGAGCCTGGAGGTTGTGCAAAGATGGTTGTTTTCCATGCTATGCTGATCTAAACAAAAGCTATACTTAACTTCCTTCAAGCCTCCTCTCACTCCCAGAATCAAGTGACTACATGGTTTGGCATTTTAACTCCAAATGGAAAACCCACAATACCTGGCGAGAGATGTTGCTCTCAGCAGGAGAGCTGTCATCAAGCAGAGAACAAACACAAGCACCAAGTACCCAGGCTCTTGGAGCTACTACAGCACTGTAGGAACAAAACAAAAAACAAAAACAAAAAAAAAAGACAAGAAAAAAACACAAGGAAAAAAAGAAAAGAAAAAACCAGCCAAACAACACTGATGTTTTCTGCTGAAAGAACAAGCTTACACATACATTTATCCCCTCTGATTTTAAGATGGGATGGTCTGAAAGCCAAAGAAAAAAAGCTGCTTTCCAGGCTTCCTCAGATCTGGGAGCAGAAGAATGGCCCCTAGGACCTCCCCAAGTGCAGTGACAACTAGATATCATATCCACAAGCCGTAACTAATACCCCTTCTGCACTTCCCACTCAGCTTCTAGGGTCTCTCCATCTCCCACTCCTCTCCTTCCAACCACACAGAGAGGGAACATAACTCAGGATCATCTGTAAAATACTCTGCCTTGCAACTTGAAGACCTAGCTAAAGTAGCATGGGGAAATTGTGCTCTGCCTTTAGTGCCAGTCACACAGAAACGTCCTTCTGTGATTCAGCAAATGACCTGATGATGATGCCGCTGCAGCTGGGAAAAGGTCTTTTTAATCCAAAATGTTGGGGCCTTGTGCTAAACCATTTCATCGTCACACACACACCCCCAATCCTTGAGGTGCTTCTGCTGCTAGCCAGTTGCTATAGGAACCCTAATCTTTATCTGATCTGCTTGTTAAATAAACTGGCATCAGTATTCTGCTTTATGGACTGCTTAGTCCAGTCCTTCTCCTTCCTTTAACCTTCCCTCCCCAAAAGAGATCAAAAAGATGACAATATGTTTCACAACCCTCTTTTCCTCCTCTGTCTCCTCTTCTCCACAGCTCCAAGCTTTTCAAGTCCAAAATCCAAAATTTGACCAAAGCAACCACTATGGCAAATAGCATCCTGGCTTGTATCCAAAACTGCGGCCAGCAGGATAAGGGAGGCAATCACCCCCCCTGTACTCGGTAGTGCTGAGGCCACATCGCCAATACTGCGTCCAGTTCTGGGCCCCTCACTACAAGACAGACACTGAGGTGCTGGAGTGTGTCCAGAGAAGGGCAATGGAGCTGGTAAGAGGTGTCCAGAGCACAAGGCTTACACAGAGCAGCTGAGGGAACTGGGGTTGTTTAGCCTGAAGAGAAGGAGGCTGAGGGGAGACCTTACTGCTCTCTACAGCTACCTGAAAGGAGGTTGTAGGCAGGTGGGAGTCTGTCTCCTCCCCAGGGTAACAAGCAATGAATGACCTCAAGTTGCACCAGGGGAGGTTTATATTGGATATTAGGAAAAATTTCGTCACTGAAAGGGTGGTCAAACATCGGAACAGGCTGCCCAAGGAGGTGGTTGAGTCACCATCCCTGGAAATGTTTTAAAAAACACCTAGATGTGCAGTCTTGGGGACATGGTTTAGGAGTGGACTTGGCAGTCCTGGGTTAACAGTTGGACTTGATGATCTCAAAGGTGTTTTCCAAAGTAAATGGTTCTGTGATTCAGAGGGCTGTGTTAATCCTGTGTCTTTTATGGATTAAGCAGATAGGAGAGGAAGCAGAGCCTAGACAGACAGCAACAGGTAGGGCAACACAGCTTGAGAACCAAACACTATAAGGACAAAAGACACCCAGTTATTTTAGATGAAAACTTTCCAACACTTTCCATGACATCTTCCACCTCCAGCAGTTCCCAACGTCAGCCTTGTCCTACCTCACCGCACTTAAGCAATGCAATTTTAATGCTGTTAGCAAGGGGACAGCCCTGAAAAGATATTTCAGAGCTGGAAGTGGAAAGCAAAGCAAGCTAAACAAACAAAAAACACCAAGACGACAAGGTGTCTGCAGTGACCTAGAGCTTTTTAAAATTAAGCCCTTTTTTTTCCCCCCTTCTATGGACCAGAGATCTAGGCCAGAATTATGTAGGCCGCAAGCAAACCTTTCAGCTGATCTGAAGCCAGTCCTTAGAAGGTGATAATTCCCACACTCAGAGGCACCTCACCCTCATCCCCAGCCAAGTATTTGTGTGAAAAAAACAGACAAAGAACTGAAGTGGGAAGGGATGCTGGGTGAAGGAATAAAGCTGTCTGGCTTTGTGTGCACACGCAATAGTCTAACCGTGCTTCCCATCTCAGCAGGCACACACATGCTAAATACAGAGATTCTGAATCTGCTCTTTCCCTCCTAACATTTTCTAGTGCAACAAATATCATGCAGAGAAAGAGCGATCCCATCTTATTCATACCCATGGAAGAAAAGACCTAGAAAATTAAGTGTCAAGATGGGAAAGAAAAGGCAGAAGGGGAAACTCAAGAGGCTGAATTCCCACTGCATGCAACAATGAAGCAGGCTAGGAAAACTGGTAATCATTCATTCACACCACAACAGAAAAACCTCACACCATAGCAGCGGCATCAGTTTCAGGATCATTTCAGCATACCCCAGGATCTTCAGCAGCTGTTCACTGGCATGTGAATCGTGGTCCTCACAGAAGACTTTGCAATGCTCAGCCTGCCTCCAGAGGCTAAGGGGACAGCTCTGAAAACAGCTGGACCACTGATTTCCAACTAATTCAAGACTTGGGCTGACCTGTGTTTAGCTGAAAGATCCAGCAGCTCCGGCAGGCGAGTCCCAGAGAATCAACTTCTGTTACAGTGTTTTACAATCGGTTTCCCTATTGCTATGCTCCACACTTAGGTCCCCTGCTTGTCTAGCATGCATGGATGCTCTTACATCTCTCTTGAGCAGGACTGCAGCTAGGCTTCCCCCCACTCTTGTAGAAATATACCTTCTTAAATTAGCAGCCCTTTAATTTCAGTTCAGAGTTCAGGCATAATTCAGGTGAAGACTCAAATATCCAACTCTGCAAATGCAAACTTTACCCACACTAGTCCATACTCTGCCATACTGTAATCTCTTAGGATCTGGACCCTCTTGACATTCCTGCTACTCCTCACTCCCAGAAGGGTTGGAAACAGCACTCAAGCAGCCCTCTCTGGTGATATGTATGCATGTGTGGTCAGGCCCACAAATAGAAGAGACAAGTGAATAAAATGACATTAAGTAAATGTTCACCTAAGGCTCATTCATATTCTGGATGAAGACATTGCAAATGCCTACTTTAAAGGAATCTGTCCTCTGTTAGAAATCTCTTTTCCTTTATAAACATGGTCCTTGTTCTTCAGGAAAGTAATTTTTAAATTCAACCTAAGTTTCCTCTCCCCCTCTACTTTGCTTTTCCCATTTATCCTCAAGGGCTGCATTTTTGAAGAAGTGCACACAGGAATCCCAAGTGGCTTTGCTATCCCCTTTTTATAATGTATATTCTAGGCTGACAGAGCGCACAAACCAGCAGTAAAACATTGTGGGGGTTATTTCTTCTGCTTCAATCCCCACAAGCCTCCCACCTCCGGTTTTGCCCACAGATTCGGAGCTGAACAACCTTAAAAAGAAACTCAGTTAAAACAATCAAGCTTCCTCTGCATGTCTATCTGAACAGAAAGAGGTGGCCAGGGGCTAAGGGGAAAACTGTGCAGGATTTATTCAGTAAGCATTAATCATTTGCTGTTTATTTGAAATTAGACTTCCAGTCACTCAGAAGGTTTTCATGCTCTATTTTCAGAAACTGCGCGAGGTAAGCACCATAATGAAATAGTTGGGCATTGCAAAGAGCTTGAGGGTTTCTTCATGAGAGATTGGCACAGCAGTTTTCATTGCTTTCCCCTCCACAGCTCAGCCTATGCAAAATTTTCACAGGGTCCTCCTCAGTTTATGAATCCCTGCTACACTAAGACTTCTCTGCCACCACCCCCGCTCCCTCAGTGACTCAGGCTTATTAAGATAACTTCTTCTTTTTCTAGTTCCTCACCTCCAACACACTCAATGCATTAAGCCACATACTCCTGCACACATGTAAAATCTTCCCCCAACCACCCTCCTCTCTCATCCAACTTTCCTCCCACAGTTCTTGCACTCCCCCATCCTGGGATGACAGAGCCAGTCAAAACCCACCCAAACGAGCTCAACCTTTACTTACACTCCTGGCTGCTCTCAGGCAGCTCATTGTGAGCTGGTGCTAGTAGACACCAGGACAAACAGGTCTGGGGCAGGAGTACGGATCTCTTCTTCCACCAGCACAGCTTTCGGTAAAGTCAAGACTTGTCACACACAGAAGACCAGCCATGACCAGGCACATGGCAGGGAGAGGCCACGGTGCTGCAGCTAAGTGTATATACATAGGAGGTCTGAGTATGACCCATAGGGTGTGTGCAGACCACAAGCACAGTGTGCTATGGACTGATCTTGGAACCTACTGGCTCCTTGGTACAGTGAAGCTTTGTCCCATACAAGGACACAGATTTGTATATCGCTATTTACCCCTGCTTTAAGAGGCTTCAGGCAACAAACGCTTCCAATCAGATTTTAGGAACAGCAGGTACCCCAATTTCCCACCAGACTATGGACAAGCAGTGGTGCTTGGGTGGTCACTGCAGGCATAATGGGTGGCTGAGGTAAGACAACAAAAGAGTCGTTCCAGCCCTGGGTCCCACTGCCTGTGCTGGCAGTAGAAGGACCATGAACTGCAAAGAAACAATGGCACTGAAGGGGAAAACGGGCTTTTGCCAAAGCTGCGGATTTGCTCAGATTGACATCTCTGCACACAGGCTCACGCTTGCTTTTGTTCCTGGTTTTCCATCCAGCAACAGGTGGGGAGGAGTGGGATGTACATGCAGAAGGAGGACAGGGCAGGAGCAGAGAACATGTTCCTGACATGCAGGGATAGGTGTAGGGAGAGTTGTCTGCCTGGATCAGAAAGAGACTGAGAAGGCAAGTGACCCATGGCTCAGCAGGCCCCTTAGGTAGGAATGGGGACAGGCTTCTAATTCTGGCAGCGTCAGGTGGGAGTAGGGAAGAGGCTGAGGAGAAGGCTGAAGCAGAGGTGTACAGATCAGATTTAAAGAGGGATTCTGCATCCTTTGTACCAAATGCAGTCACTCTTAAAATAATCTTCTGTCATACTTCTGTACTGATTAAGAGACGGTGTTCACTTTTGATGCATACTTGTGTGCATCTTCATTTCATAACCACTAGCAAAAAGCTGGAAACACCTGGAGTGCAGCAAACTGTTTCACTTTGTGCCAACAGTTTTTTGCTGTTCACCTGATCTGTGCAGCTGAATGTTTAAGTGGTGCATGTCAAATAAAGGTCTTCCTTGAGCAAAGGCTTCCAGGTCTAACCAATTTGTGATTTGCATAAGCAAGTGACCCTGCTGGAGTCCTAGGAAAGAATTTGAACTGTAGCCCATCTCGAGTGAAAGATCCTTCATTAATTGCACTGCAGCCTTTCCAACGACCTTCTCCAGTTGAACAGGTTTCTTATTTGCCCTGCATTACTCTGCTTTCTGAATAACAGGAGTCGGATTCATTTTGTTCCTCACTCAGAGGCAGGCACACAGCATTTATCTTCTCAGTGTCCAAACGAGACATAAACATCACACATGTCTGTAAGCATCGCACATAAAACACCAGAGGGAACAGAGCTAGGGAGACATAAGAGAAAGGTTGCCCTCTTCACCTCTTCAGGATTTTTATTGGGTTGCATATTCCATACTCTGGGAAGTTGCTGGATTACTTTGTTCAGAGGTGCTTAATCACTATAATTATAGGTCCTGGTAACTGTACAGAAAAAAATTCATGTTCACCATTCAGAGAACAGCTAAGACATCAGCAGTGACAGAGAGGCAGCAGCTAATTCAAGACACCTCATCTTTGAGCCTGAAGATATCATTCCTGCTGGAGGAGATACTGACATCTGGACACATACCAACCTAGGCCTCTGTGATGAGCTGCCAATAAGTGCTTCAGCTCCTGTTAATTATGGTGGTGTTTCTACAATGATGAGATGACTTCTCTGTGGAGATGAGCTCTCATCAGGAAATTGGTTCTATTGCAATTAACATCTTTGAATATCCAAATTTAACATCCTCCTTGAGCCTTCTCCCTTATTTCAGGAAGTTTGTTATCAATCAAGTCTTGAAATAGAGCTGGAGATCTGGGATTCAGAGAGGGGGAGGAGTTCTGTGTTTGGGGGCAGGAGGGTTAAGTACACAACAGCTTCAAAATCAGCTAGCTGATGGCTCCAGCAGCATTTCAACCTCCCATCCCTATATGCATTATTTCCAAGAAAGCTGCTATCGTCATCATCATCACCACTATTGAAAGTCAGAATAGGTGACACATGCATTCCCTCGCTCAGTCCGGTCTTCAGGTTCAGCTATAGAGCAGGATCTGAGACACAGACAACTAAGACACACAGACATCACCTCGAGAGCAATTAATACAGCATGCCATACAACACACTCCTCCCCCTCCCAAAACACAGACTCAGTTTTCTCTTTCTAGGGCTCTCTGTCACTCTCTCAAGTCCCCACCTACAGCAGCTCTTCACAGAGATGAAGGGAGCACAAGCAGATGCCAATGGAGAAAACAAACCAGCAATACATCTTGCTGGTCCTTGTACCACATTGCATCTGAAACATCCAGTACTTCCAGCAGCAGCCCTGCCATAACCTAACTCACAGGAAGAGGACAAATAAGGATTTTCAACAGACATACTTTCTGGGATGAAGGAAAACAGGTTGAAGGCACACTTGAAGAAAAGCATACAGACCTAGTCAACAAGATTTTCCTCATTTTGTGCAAGAAATCTGAACACTAGATGCACTTACTTGATATCACTACCAACAACTGAGAGTAAAAGCAGCCATACACAGAAAGGATCTAGCAAATACTTCACTGCTAGCTATTAAAATTTAAAATTACACTGCCAATGCCATCAGAACACTAATTTCTATGGCTCTTAGGTCATAAACATGAAATGGGATTTTTTTTTTAAACTAGTATGACAGAGACCCACAACAACTTTTGCTGCACTATATTGTTATATAAAATCTGATTTCCTGGTAGATGGTATTAGATCTTCCCCAACTTTAAAAACCCAGCCACCATGGAGTGCTTATTTACTTAGCTAGCCAAATCACTTCAGCAGAAAGGCTACCTTTGGTGAAATGAAAATAAAACTTAATACCACTTTAGGTTCTACGCTGCCATCTCCTGTCATAAATGTCAAAAAAAAAAAGCAGAAAAAATAATACAGTGAAACTTGAAAAATAAGTACAAAAGGAACACGAGTAAAGTACACAGTCTGGGAACACAGCTACAGCTGCTCGTACAGTCATCTACATAGACTCGAAAAATCAAGAAAATATGCTTCAGAATCACAGCTGGGCAGTAGAGTCCTGTGCAGTAACAGCAGGAATCACTGGGAGTCAGCCTGTTCCAATGGATACCAAATCAGACATGATAAGAGCACAAGACTGAATAAACTAGTCCTATAGGCTTTAGTACCGAGTCAATCTTTGTTTTCAATGGTGGATGCTGCTGAGACAGGAAAAGACTCAGATAAAGGCCTGTTCAAAGAAGTCTAAGAGGTAGAATAAGAGAAGTGGGAACTAGTGAGCTAATGGGTTAAAAAAAACACTGGACAGCATGAGGCATTAGTAACTGAGAAAACAGGGCAGAGGGGGCTTGTGATGTTCAGCACCCGCCTGTGAATGAGCCCTCGGGCAACAAAAGAGCAGGGCTGTACCTTTCAATGGAGCAGGTGAGAGAAGACGAAGAAATTATCAACTAAACACTTACGAAGAATTACACCCAATATTATGATTCATTGGTGAATGTCAGGAACTAATAATTGGGGTTCCCTTGACCAAAATTATTCCCTATTTAGTACCCTCTGTGCAGCAGCAGTTGCACACTCCTCACCCTGTCTTCCAAATCACTGTGGTTTGTCTACATTCACAGTGAAAAACATCCCAATGGTGAGGAGGTAGAGATAAAAATTGAGGCTTTCTGAAACTACCAATTCTGGCGCTCTCCAAACCAGACTCATTTCAACAAAAGGAGGGTAACAGGAGAGCCAACTCTAGAGCATCCCATCAGAATTCCACCCACTGGTGGGAACCAAGTGGGGAATAGCCATCAGATGACATGATCATGTCATCAGACATGAGCACTCGACCTATCCACACAGGGGCAGGCACAGAGGAAAGGTTGCTCCAGCGCACCGACAGCCTGACGGCAGCCCAGCCTCCTGCGCATGCTGCCAGCGGCTTGGCTGCAGAGCGCACCTGCCATGTTCAGAACATCACGCCCTAACTGCAGGGGAAAGGAGCACTGCAGAGATCAGAAGCATTAAGCAAACTTCATTCTCAGGGCAGGTCAAATTCGGGTTCTCTCACCCTTGACAAAACCCTTCTAAGATTTTTTGCACCTCAAGGCATAAATTCACAAGAGGTTATTAAAAGCGTAACATTATTCGGAATCTGCAAAGTCCTCTGTCACACCCCACCACTTCTAGTGTTCCACACCATACATCTAAAGCCACTTAGTGGCTTGGTGACATTTAAAGAGAAAATTCCTCTTTAGCTCCCCACTCAAACTGCCATAAGAGAAACCAACAGGGTGAAGCCTTCACCCTTAAAGAACATCTTTGTTTCTCTACTATGTAAGCTCTGTTATTGTACACGTTGGACAATATGCCAACACGCACAATATGCTGACAATTTGGACCATGTAGATGGACCACAAAGATGTTCATGACAACTTGGACCAAACAGACATATACACACAAGCATATATAGAAGTTTCCAACCTCCGTGTGTTCCAAGGATGCTTGTCTTTCCACCGGTCCCACATCCCTGAAGTTCTGTGGGCTCCTGCACTCCTGCCCCCAGCACGTGGTGCCCGTCTTTCTTGCCAGCTGTAGGAGCTGCCTGGCACAATGGCAGGAAAGCTGTAGACCCAAGGAGGCTTGAGGAGTGCCCTGTGACTGCCCAGGGGTACTCAAGTGAGAAAAAGATGGAGAGGGGGAAGAGGTGGTTCCTGAGATGTCACTGGAACCAGTCGTAGCAGTAGGCTTCACTTCCCTTCCCATTTTTTTTTATTTAGGTCAAAACATGAGTAGTTACTTACAAAGGGGGGGGGGGGGGGGGGGGGGGAGGGGCGGGAACCAACCAACTTCCTTGGCTTATTTTTTCCATGGAGGATCTGACAATGTTTGAACATCAGGACAGCAAGTAAAAACAGAGCAAGCAAAACTCATAGAATCTCCAGATCCTCCCAGAATCTTACTTCAAACAAACAGACCATAGGCATCAAGAGTTCAAGCAGAAAATAAAGGAGCCTTTGCCTCAAACAGATGACAACCACTGTAACTTTGCTAAAAGCTCTAAGCGTTGTAGCCTTTCATAATCAGTAACAATGTCAGGCAAAGCACATAACACTTACCTTTGTAATACCATATAACAATAATACACTACCACAGTTGGTTGGTACATCTTTACACAAGTAGGAAGAAGCTACTCTATTCATCTCAGAAACATTATGAGCTTTGCTTACAGCCACACAAAAAGTCAGAGTGGGCTCAGTAATAAATGTACTTAATTTACAGCGCGCAGCAATAGTCCATCCCATTCTAATGGCAACTCTTCTGCTTTTTGCCAATATGTTCTTTCTATTGGGAATCTGGATGGCTGTTTAGCTGCATCATTTGCTATTTTGTGTCGCACATCATCACCTCTTCTCTGCTGGTTTTTCCAGCGTTACAACTGAGGATTATCCCTTTGGGCTGATCAGCCTTTTTCCAAAACAGTAACACTGTGAAATATGGGAAGAAGGTATAAAAAATCTGGAGAGAAAAACCTTTCATAGATGTCTGCCATCTCTTTAATCTTTCCATTCCCTAAATGTACACTTCCCCTTAACACCTGCTAACCTCCTACCCAAATTGGCTGAGCTGCAGTGCACACAGAAACAAGTCTCCTCCTCACAAGGTGGTCAACAGCATCCCACTTCTGCAGCTCGCCCTGGCTTCGGTGCCCAAGGGGCAATAACAAGCCTCCACAGCCTCAACTCTGAAGCCCAGCTCCAAAGGCCACTAAGCCAGCTCAGCCAGGTAGCAGTTCAGTCTTTCTCCTTCCTGGGACATCTCACCACCCATGTTTTTCTGGCATCTGTGCCTAGCAGATGAAGGGACTCACTAACCTGGGCTTCCGTTGCTGACCTTCACCTTGGGTAACTTCACCTTGAATAACTGCTGCCTCTGCTATAAGCCACCAAACCCAGGACACTGGGCACGATACTGCTAAAGAAGCACCTTCAATTTAGAGTGATCTCATCACTACTACTACTTTTAACACTTGCTATCATTTCTGCATGGAGATAAATAAATCCTCATCTTCTCTCAGAGACTGAGAGACTCTTCTGAAATATTTCCATTCAGCATTTTTTCCAAACAGCTTCTTTAAAATGTCTTTTTTTAAAACCAAAGCTGACTCACCCTCTAATGCAAGATAGTCTGACTCACATTTAACACTTCGATCTCCATAGCCCATTTTTGTCACCAACTGACTTAGCTATATCCTTGTACTACATGTAAGGGGAAAGAAAGGAAAATGTACTTTAAACTTCCATTCAGATCCAGACCATTGAGAAATACTTGGGATAAATCTGCAGAGAAAGGAAATTTGTTTCAGTACCCAGAGATCTATTACAAATTAGAACAGAAATGAATTTTTTCAGCAAGAGACAGATTTGCACTTTCATGTTCCCAGATTCAGATGAAAAGGGGGCTCCACACAAGAGATATTTTGCTACAGGGGTTTCTTTTTCTCATTTAGCTTCATCAAAATCCTCATGATAAAACTGAATGGCACCACTTCAGAAATATAATAACAATCCAGAAGTAATTTCCCATTTACACATAACTTGCAGTAGAATTTATTCCTTAATACTGCTAAAGTACCTAAAAGAGGCGAGCTTTAAAAAGTGAGGCTCAAATGTAGGTCAGGTAAACTGTGACCACTTCACCCATGGGAAGTCCCCAGTTCAAACAGCAAGGGCAGTGTCAATATCCCCGTTAGAGCCACACAAGCCTGGGCCAGGGCAGGCTGCTGTGAGACAGATCCAATTAAACCGTCTGCAGCCATTCTCCAGAAGAATCCAAGAACCTGGGGAGTAGATCTTATTGACATTAACAGGTTCCAGGAGATTGCCTGCCTTTAGCTTTCTTTGAAAGATCTCCAGCCTCAGAGCCTGGCCTTCACCTTGCTGTAGAGATCACTAATAAAACCAAAAGCAAGGTCTTTGACTGCTTGGGAGCAAACTGTTACCTCCTGCACACAGGCTGCTGGGTAAGCTACAAGTGATAACAGACTTCAGTCCCAACTAAAGTGAAATGGATATAAACTCAATCTAGAATTTAATAAGGTGCTTACCATGTTTGGGTGGGATTTTTTAATCATCTTCTTGACTAAATAGGTCAAAAAGGAGGTAAGAGACTGGGGGAGAAGGGAGAGATTTTGATGTAGGAAATTGATTTTAAGCAATAAGAAGATGAAACAGGTTTGGCTTATGGCCATGTTTTGGAAAGCAGGGTATGGGGGCCTCAAGACACCCATATAAATTCATACAAGAAAGTATTCTTGCTCACAATTCTTACCTAGATACAAACAAAGAAAAGTTCCCCTTGCTTCACGTGCTTCCTCTGTGCTCTGGAAGGTGTTAGCACCCAGACCCACTGCACCCACATGTCTCTGAGTTCAGTCTGTGTTTAACTTCTTGTGAGATCAAAGACCCGCACTTTCAGTAGACACTTTTGCAGGCCAAGCAGGCAGGACTGGTCCCTAGAAAACCCTCTGCCTGGGGGCAGAAGCACTGCTGGTGCCCGTCCCTGCAGTTTCTGAGCTCTGCACAGGCAAGGCAACTTTGAGAGAAGCTATGCCAGCCTACAAACGTATTTCACACCCCATTTGAAAGGAGCAACAGCCTTATCCTGTTCCTCACCCACAGTGGAGGCACATCATAAGCACTCCTGTCACAGGGGCCACCTCCATCACCAGCCCCAGCAGCACAGCAAGCACTTGGTAGAGAGCCAGGCTCAGTTCTTCGCCGGTATGAGGTAGCCAAAGGTCCAGCTTCTCATATGCCTCCACAGTTTGTCAGCTGCATGTGATCGTTCATGAATAATGTTCTCCCCCCCAACTCAGGGGCACATACCCATGCCTTCTCACTGACTGCACGTCATGCAGACGGGCACGCATCTCCAAGCTACAACCAAGATACACTTACCCAGTGCTTTACATGCACAGCAGTTACAGTTAATGTATACAAAGCGATACAGATCAGACCAGTCAACCCTTTTTATCTCAGGAATACTAACACACTGCCTCCTTAATCCACAACATCAGCAAGAGTCTGCATAATACATCTGCCAGGCAGCAAAGGAGCAAACCCAGCTGAATCATGCCACCAGGACAACACATAGTCAATCCCCCCCTGCTCTCACCTGGACACTTTTCCTTCCTGCTGCACACCTTGCGTTTGCTGTAACGGAAAAGGGAGGCATGTGGTGCGGCCTGTTGAAAGCAAACAAAATCCCTCTGATTTTACATGGGCAAGGTCTCCAAGCCACATAGAATCTAAGGGGAAAAATTGCATCTGAGAAGAAGCCAGGGCAGAGTTTTATCCCAGATGCACCCCTCTGAGCTCCCAGCAGGTCCCCACGAGCAGGCATAGCTGCCACAAGCAGCACCAGGTCCCTGACACAAGCCTCAGGGAAGTCTGGCACTAGGTTGAGGTTTCCCAGGGCCACAGCCCCACACCTCCACATGAGTAGGGAGGAGCTTGCAGGACCACTGGATAAGCACAGATGGAAAAAATAATGAAGTAGTTCCTGGGGTCACAGCCTCAAATTAACTGAAGTTGCACATCCAGTGGCAGGCACACCTGCACAGTCTGGAGGATAAAGTTCTTAGTGCTCTCTTAGCTATTCCCTAAGGAATTACTAGATTCCCTAAGGAAAAACTAGATCATCTGTTTCTGAAGAAAAACACCCAGGTCTAAGCAGCAGAGGATTTTAGCTCCCTGCCAAAACCCAGGTTGTAGCAGTCTGTGCTGGCACCAGTCATCTGCCCTGCTCCAGGCTTGCTATGCCACCCTGCCCTCCACTTACTACTCGGGGACTTGGGAACACAGAGCTCCTCAACCTGCCTGCAGAGATCAGAGCAGCAGTGTTCCCACTTTGTAAAATACCTGCCTTAGAGAGGATAGGACTAGCCAGAGCACTGCTCATGGCATTTATAAGCTGCTCTTCCCAAAGCACTGCACAGCAGCAGGGTAGGACCCCTGGCAAGCAGATCCTTTCCCTGGGGGCACACAAGGGCAGACTGAGGCAAGAAGCTGTATATTGGGCTGCTTCAGCCAGAAGGAATGAAGGTCAAAGGTTTTGGGTGAGAAAAGACAGCTGAAAAACTGTACTAGGAAGGCAGCAGTCAGTGAAAGAGCATCCAAACCTCCCTGTACTACATCTGCTGAAATCCTCAATAATGCTGAAAAGATCCTCAGCCTGGCTACAAGTCAGAGAAAGTCTCTCAGGTGCCCCAAGCTCAGTGTCACCAGGCAGTTACCTCAAAAGGGCTATTTACACCTCTAGAAAACTTTTGTAAAATTCATAGCTTAGCCTTTTTTCCTGAATTTCATCTCCTGCAGTAAGAGAACAGCTCACCCTCTGCCATCAGAGTGATGTTGCAGGGATTAACGTATTTCTGTATAGGGCTTTGAAAGCAACTTTATGAGTCCCCAGAATTTGACATTCTTCCCAGAAAACACTTCAGAGAGGCTTGTGCTCAGCACAGGGGCCAAGAGTAGGGCAGGGCCGCAGAGACCCAACCTCAGCTGCTGCCAGCACCCCAAGGCAGAGGGTGACCCCAACACAGCATCACAAGGATAGCTGGCATACAGGTCACTGGGCTGCAAGCCAGCACACTCTGGTAAGGATTCCCATGCACTGTGACAGTGGGTGCAAGAGCAGCTATGCTCAAACACTCAGCAGCAATAACCAGACAGTGCTATTCTCACTCTCCTTCAAAAGTCACAGCCAGAATCAACAATGTGGCAATAAGCAATACAGCTGGATGCCCAAAAAACATCAGGAGCCCTGTGTTTCCACTCCCACGTGGCCAGAAACACGTTGCTCTCCAGCTCATAAAAGAGGCAGCAAGAAGAGCGAGGAGGAGAGAGACAAAGAGTTAAGCAAACATCAGAAAAGCAAGAGATGAAAGCACTGACACCCACACCAGAGCCCTTAGGCAGTTCTTGCCAGTGTGCCCAGCACTACCCACAGCTATTCACACTACTTTCTGTCCCCTGTTATATATTAATAATTCTTGTGGATGGCCCTTCTGCTAATACATTTCTGCCAGAGTGGTTCAGGTCAGAGCAGTAAACAGCAGCAAGAACAATCAAGCTGAGCAGAGCCTGCCTGGCTCTGAGGGAACATGCAAGAGCACCTGAGAGGGCAAAGCAGCCACCACAGATAATGCTGCAGAAAGCATTCAGCATTTTTCAGAACTTCGCTTTACAAACTGCATTCACTCAGCAGCATGGAAAAACTGTATGAAGTGACCATTTAATACAGTAGTACAGATCCCACAAGCTTGGGCACAAGAACCCTGTTTGCCTGATTTAGTTTGCTCCCTGTTAAGTAGCCCTCCCAGCCTTCATAGCACAAACAAAAGCTAAAGCATTAGAGATGACCTATCCTGAAATAACCTAGCTGCAGGAATCCTGATTCTCCCGACACAACCAGTTCCAAAAAGATAAGCCATGAAAATGAGAAGCACTCTCACATAAGAATCAAGTTAAGTTGCTCCAAAATTCATTTATGTTATATATCACTACTATCACGTTTCCCCTATTTATTTATTTATTTTGACCAGCTACAGTGGAATGATAACCAAATAGCACATAGCTTTCCATGCTTAAAAATACAACTAAAAGGATTCATGAAAGGAAAGAAAGTGTGGCTTCACACCTGGAAAAGTCCACGTGGGACAGGACACCTGTTGCTTGTTCTAGCATCTCTACATAAATGAGATTTCCTTTACACCACAGCATCCTGACAGACCCCAGAAGCTTAGAGCAATATCCTTTTGGATGCACAACTGTTCCTTCAGTGTGTATTTACTGACTTCCTTCCAGCCCATCATCCTTTATTCGGAGCTATATTTTTATGCACAAAAACAGTAGCTTTCAGAGGAGGCAAGAGTTATTAAAAAGTTCATCTGTTCCAGCTGCTTATTCCTCACTTAAACTCATCATTAATCCTCTTTTTATGACACCATAATTGTCCCTATGGCAACCAATTATGATGTCACAAACAAGATTAGAATTTTAGATAGGGGAACAGAATTAGCTTCTTTGTTATTTGTTTAGGTCCCTAGCGGCTGTCACGCGTGATCAAATCACTGGCCCGTGAGTTCGAGAACTCTCTTTTCAATATCGCACCAATACCTGGTATTTTAAGGGAAGGCAGCCTGAAACACAAGCAGCAGCATGCACACAGTGAAGGATGGGAAGTTGTATTGCTCAGAGAGATTCCCTTTCCAGCCCCTACAGGTCATTCTCCTGTCCCCTTAAGCAAGAAAGCATTGGCAATTCTGGTGACACTGTGGATACTCAGTAGTCAGACTTGCTACGAATGTGATTCATTGTCCTATAAAAGCCTAATCCTTCTTTGGATCCTACTAAATATTTCTCTTCAATGATTTGCTGCAGCAGTAAAGTCCCTATGAAATACACACAAAGCAATCATATATGGCAAATAAAGGAAAAGCCCCTGAGCTCACTTATTTCATCATATTTTCTTCTACTCAAACTAAATAACCACAGTCTGTCATCTCTCTTCCTGCAGAATAATCAAATACGTTTGAATGCCTAGAGTGATCGACATCACCCTTCTCTAGTCTTCTTTTTTTTATCTTACCTGTACTTTTTCAAGCTCCCAACAAATCAAAGAAAGAAAAAGAGGAAAAAGATCAAAGAGGCCGAATATCAGCCACCCAGGTACCATTCAGCACATCATCAACAGTTGGAGGGATCACATACCCAAGGTGAAGATTATTTGCCCCCACTCCTCCCACCACAGGCTTGACTTGTGCCATTCTGATGAAGTGAGTGAGTTAGGGTAGCAGCAAGAGTGCAGCTAAGAGCAAAGCTAAAAAAAAAAAAAAAAAAAAAAAAAAAAAAAAAAGAAAGAGAGGGCTGGAAAAAAAAGAGAGGGCTGGCTCATGGAGTAACAGCAGGACCTACACAGAAGCACCTGCCACCCCACCTCTAATACATGCTCCTTTCACCAGCCAGGTTTGGCTTTGAACCATTAGGGATCAATCCTCAGAGACCAGTGTAGTCATGGGCAATCTATGCATTTCACTTTCCAGGTAATTTATTATAGTACATGGAAAACATGACAAATGTGCCCAGATTCCATATAAAAAAAAAAAATGATGGAGAGGGCAAGAGATACACTTTTGTGTCCTGCACTGGGACTGAATTGCAAAACAACTGCCTTGCAGCTGCCTACAGAGTTTCCTTTTAAAGATGCAGTTCACAGCAAGGAAAGTGGCAACATCTCTGTTTGGCTGTAGAGTTACTGCAGCCCTTTTTAAAACTGACATACTTGCCAGTATCCACTAAAAGAAGTCACCACCTCCGCTTCAAACCAGATATCTCTCTTGTCCAAAAAACCCAAACAAACAAAAAAAACCCACAACCTAAAGAAACCTAAAAGCTTCCTCCTGAAAAAAAAAAAAACCAAAACACCACAAGCCCAGCCCCCCACCCCAGAAAACAAGCATGCTTTTTACAGAAGAAGTTCCCATGTTTTGCTTTTTTTTTTTTTTTTTTTTGGAAACATTTGTCAAACATTAACAAGCACATACATCTATTCATCCTCTTGTAGGAGAAGTTCACATAAAACATAATTTTAGCTTTGTAAGACTGCTTTCCACAGACTGCCTGCAGTCAATAGAGACTGTCTCTTCCAGAGGACCATTTGCTGGCAAAATGGTCCTCTGGAGAAGATCCTCTCACTTGCTAATGGCTGTTGAAGACATCAAGGGAAGGTAGCCTCCCCAGCCCGAAATGATCCTTCAAGAATAACCACTCCTCTCCTCATATTGATGTCTTCACACATATCAGTACTTGCGACTTTTCCACAGCCAGTAAGAAGTGGCACCCACCATCAAGGCGTGCATGCAGGGACTGATTGATCACAGCAGAGCCATTAGAAGGAAGTGCATTAGTCTTAATGGCAAGAACTGCACTCACATGGTCTCCTCCCAAGAAAGTTCTTAAATCCCATGAGAGTCAGATGTCGGGAACAACAAAAACAGCACAAAGCAGACACTGTTCTTTGACTGAGAAGTCAGCAATCCACTGCCCAGACATAATTTATTATAGCAAACACTGTCTTTCTGTTATACCTGTAATTTATATCCCTTTGGGGGCTGTAGTTACCAACACCCTTCAGCCTTGAACAGAAGATGGTCATCAACCCCTCATATGTAGCCATTAAAAATTTGCTGACTCTCTCTACTGCCCACATTGGGGGGGTGGGAGCTCCTCAGTCCCGAGAGGCAAATCTTGCAGAAACTTGACTTCTACAAAACTCTCGCCCTGTTGACCCAAGCACACTATGCTGCAAACCCAGCAGAGCACAGTGGGAGACACCACCGTCCAGCCAAGATCCACCACTTTGGTACTCCTCCCTGAGGGGGGCTAAATACTGATTTGAGTGCTCCATGCTTGGAAAGGAGCAGGCTAAAGAGCAGATCAGCACTTCCTGAGGTCAGAAACCTTTTCAGCCCTGACATCAGAGAACACTTCCATTCCCTGTGTAAGACAAGCATTGGTGTCCAATATGCGACTGCTTGGGTTTTAATTAACCAAGTGCATGCTGCCAACAGCTGCAGAGGCAGAATCCCAAGCACAGAATATTCTCAGAAAAAGGCGGCAAGGAAAAAGACTCACCACCATTAACCATATATCTAAAGTACATTCTGCTTCCAGACATCCCTGGAGAATGACCATCCACACTTTTATAGATAAACGGGGAGAACATCCACTACCCAGTATTACCCTGATAATATACTTTAATCATTATATCAAGCAACTCCTGCTAGCAGAGGACAAATCACCATCCACGATCAGTCAGTCTCTGGTCCTTCAGAAGAGACTTAAGTATCATAGGGCTGATTAACACTAAATGTGGTTATTTCAACACATTTCTGTCACAGAAAATTAATCATGACCAAGATAGTTTCACAGATGCTACCAAATAACAATTTTGGCTTGCCAGAACTCAGCATTTCCATTCTTTGGGAAATTTTCATATTTCAAGTCAAAACAAAGTACATTTTCTCTTCTGAATCAGAGTGAAAAAGAGAACTTGGCCTGAAGAAATTCTGAGGAATAATATCACCTATTTTATACTCCAGTTAAGGTGAATACACAAATGTGTAACTCGTCTATCTTTTGAAAACAAAATCAACATCTTCCCCAGAAGATTTTAGTCAGAAAATATGTCAAAATTCTAAAATAAACAACAAAACAAACAAAAAACAAACTTTCCACTGAAAATTTTTCATCCACCCTTCTCCACTTATAGAAGACTGGAATTACAAGCAAACACATATTTTGTGGTACCTTTCACAAGTACTGCTTCATGCCCAATTTTCTCTTCATTTAGAATGAGCGAAAGGTCATTTACTTTAAGGAACGGTCCCATGTTTTCCCATCGCTGCTACATTTGAGCAGACCCTTCACCGAAGGACTTCACAGCCTTCCTCACGTGCCGGCCCGCGCGTGCCCGCAGGGCGGCCTCGCCAGGTGCGCGCCCTCCATGCCCACCTGCCAGGCCCTGCCACACACTATTGTGCCTGCCACCGCCTAGCGCTAAGAATTCTCGCTGATTTGCCTTTATCCTCCTATTACTTGTGTTTTCATGCGCCGTAGAAGCTGCTTTGTCTGCCTGTGTAGTAAATTTGCCTCATTGTCTTAACAGCCTTGCCGCAAGAAGCTGTTCGGATTGATTCACAATAGGGCCAACGTTTCCACCAAGCAAACACGGCTCTCTGTACCTGACAAATTGTGACACTGTTTGCAGAGCAACTGAAAATCAAAGTCTCTCCTGCTGGATGTTCGGGCAGAGGCAGCTGGGGAAGGGGGTGACCACACAGGGAGCAGGGGCCACCAAGCCGGTGCGGCTGGGCCCCAGCAAGGCTGGGAGAGCTCCGCGTTCCCCAGGGGGAGCGGGCAGGAGAGCCGACTTGCCAGGAAACGGCCTTTTGAGACAGCAGGCTGCTTCTCCTGCAGGAGGGGAATTCACATCTTTCTTTTTCAGCCCCTGGATCGAATTGAGGAAAGAGCTACAATCTTTCCATCCCAGCTTGTTTCCTCCTCCCTTTCTTTCTCTCTGGTTCGCATTCCTAATGGCTTCTTTCAAGCTTGGCAAAATTACTGTTACAAAGCATAACCCAGTGCACCCCACGCACGGCTTCCACACTCCCTGTGCTCATCTCAACTTGTAATTGCCAGTGACCCACTGGAAATGCCCATCTTCAGTCATCCAAACGGTCCAAAAGTCTGACTGGAGCTGAAATGATCAGAACTTCTTCTTATGACCTACAGCTCCAAACACAAGCAGATGAGAGAAGCTGACAGACACTGGAGCTCCCAGACCCCACTGCAGGCCCACATCCTCCAGGAGACAGTCAGCTGCAGCATTCATTTCAGAAGATGCACAGCTGAAAAGATAGTAAAATAAGGTCACTGATGGTAGAAAGGTGAGGCCATCTGGTATCTTGGCAGTTCACATGTGAAAGAGAATGATCTCCAACTTTCAGGATGCAAAAGACACAAGTAATCTCAGGATAATGACCAAAGACTGAAAAAAAAGTTAATTACCTTCTTTTTCTACTAAGTCAGGAAAGAGGCACAACCAGCATGTGATGAAAGCTGCCACTGCAACTCTCCCTGAGCAAGCAACAGCCCTCAGTGATCAGGAACTGAGGAGGAATGAACCCAGCACTTTCACAGCCACAGTTCAGCTCCCCTCTTCCTTCCATTTCCCTCCCAAAATCAGCCATCGTACCTGCTGTTGCCTCAGAGAGACAGCAGGAGCTATGAAAAGAGATGAGCCCCCACACCAGGGTTCAGCAGCTGTGGCTTTACTCTTCTTCTGGATGCACTTTGCATGTCTGTTTTACTGAAATTTTGTACAAGACTGGGTACTAACAAACACCAAACTCAAAGTCTCTCTTCCAAAAAAAGGAAACTGGAAATGTAAGGAGCTGTTGTACGGACAGGTTGAAGTTATTTTCACAGTCCAGTCAGACGGCTGGGTTACATTTGGTTGCTTTCCTTTCAGCACCAAGGAGGTGGGGTGAAGAGAGAAGACTTTACTATGCAATCCAGGGATTAGGAAGGAAAAACCATATTGCCCACCCAAGTGATTAAAGGAGGCTTTTCTTTTAAATTCCCTGTTACCTGGTCTCTCACATTTTCACAAGATGCAAGGTGAAAATTGGGAAGAATGCTTTACTTGATCTCGAATAGGTGACTCCATATGAGGAAATACAAAATATTTCTGTGTCATACCGAAGATCTCTTCCAGTTACAGCCAGAGATAGCTTAGCTTTGAGTCTTTCATAGAATAAAAATAAAAAGGAGCAAAATTCACTACACACACACACACAAAAAAAAGATCATCACATATGATGTTTTCCTGAAACACATTCATTAATGGGAGAGCTCACACACAAGCTCTCTGGGTCCATCCTGCCCTGGAGAGCATTTCTCCGAGCGCTCCTGGCATGAGACCACCCACAGGCTTGAGTGAACATACATAATGCTTGGCTTATGTTGTTGATGGCCATCACATCCACAAGGTGGATCTGGACATAAACTTGCTGTGGTCTGGGAGAGCCCAGGCTATTCCCAGAGGGAAAGGTATGCAGTATCCTCTCTGGAAAGCAGAAAAGCTGTGCTCCAGCCAGCCCTCCCTGTAGAGGGTACCAAAGCTCAACAAGCTTGGCTCCAGGCCATGCTCAACAGCCACCCCTGCTAAAGGTTATGGTTTTTTCTCCCTCTCAAAAAGATGAAGGTTTGATGGATAAAGAGGAATGTTTTGGGAAAGAACTGCCACCCCTGGGTCACTTGTCTGAAGACAGTCAGGTTAGCAGTTTCTAAACACCGCACATAAAATTTGTGAGGGGGCCTTTTAACTGCTGTATTGCTCTCAGTCCAGCTCGCAACTGCCCCAGCATCACAGCCAACATTAGTCATCCCTCCCACTATCTGCTTAAAGATGAGAAACAAAGAGCTGACAAGACAGAGACCAAATAACCCAGTACTCCGTAATTCTGCTGTTCGCTCTGGATCGTAGAACATTTATCAAATGATGATATGGCCCACATCAGACTCAAGGAAATGAAAAACATTGTTTTGCTGTTTGCTGCCCAGGCTGAATCAAGATTCACGATACCAAAAGAGAGTCCACACAAGCATCACAACACTACCCTGTATCCAAGCCACTGTCAGTCTACTCCAGCACTTTGTCATACACCAGCAGGGCTTGTTGAGCATCTTTCAGCATTCATTCAATACCTGAAAAAGCTGGAAAAAATAGTAACTGAGAAGCTGGAGAAGACAACTGGCACCTCCACCTTTTTGCCATAGGTTTGCATTACATTGAAAGGGAGAAGTCCAGAAACAGTCTCCGTCTTTACCTCCAATTGTATAAAAGATGTACATAACCACTTTGCAGCCTCTGCAACAGTCTACCACCACAGGGCTCGAAAACTTCCAGTACTGCAAATCTAAAGGGGAATTTGAAGCAGTTTATTGTGCGCATCTTAATAGTAAAGAATCGGAGATGCAGCGCTGGACTATAAAGCTCACGCTAGCCTTGGAGGCAGAAAAAACCCAACACTGTTGGAACAAGCTTAGTAACTTAAATCTAACCTTGTAGAATGTGAAGCCCAGCATTTAAGTACTTGTGTGTTATTCGTTCATTGTACCATGCACTGCACAGCCCCAGGTATGTAAACCCACACAGAGCACCAGTGTCTTGGCAGGGAGGTCGGCTGACAAAGGCAAATTACAGAACGAAAAGTGAGAGAGTGCAGATCAAAAATAAGGAAATACAGAAACTCTATCACAGTAAAAACTGGCCAGGGACAAAACAAAAACTACCTGCTCCAAAGCCAAAATATACCGTCCTGCAAGAGAAGTGACGGTTGCAACTGCTGGCTACCTGCAGAGACTAAAATGAAAAATAAAGAATAGCTTCAATTCTTCTCACTAATAGAAGGCCACCCACAACCAAACATGACAGCTGCATCAGTATTGCTGCTAATTCCTTCTTCAATGTCATCTGAAATCAGGCTAAAACCTGGAGGTAACTATAGTCCCAGCAGGAAAGGATCCTATGAGTCAAGCAGCTGGCAAGACACTGGTACTGGATATCCCTGAAGGCAACAGGATCAAAGGCACCTTTATTTTGTTTCCTATCTACACAGGTTTTAAACATGTACATTCTCTCAGTGTCTCAACTTACAACAAATCTCAAAATTCATAATGAAACTTTATTTACATCTTTGGCATTTCACTCACTTTTACAGGAGAGTCCATTGCCCTCTAGGGCCTCATTTTGAAACCATAAATCAGGCTAACATCAGCAATTAATAACCAACGACCTGGCCTAAGATGTGCCTACACATGGCATTTCATCGCCTTCAGAGAACCTACAGGATGCAGTGCTCAAGTTGGAATGAAACTCAGTGTGTTTTCACAACAAAAGGATACACTCCTGGGATCATTCACTAATTGGATAAAAGCATAAGAACTACCCCGTTACTATCCCTAGAGGAAACTCATTAGCAACCTAATGAAATAAAGTGATGACAGGAAGGTATTTTCTCATAATCTTTTGATGCTAACAGGCTTCAAAGCCATTTTGCTTCCTCACCCTCTCCTGTGGTGCCCAGAAACCCCATGGCACCTCTCGGAGCATCACAGGCAGTCCCCTCTCCTGCATATTACACAGCATCGGGGAACAGTTTCCAAGCACAGAGGGATTCTAGGATGTTCAACTCACCACCTTTGATGAATCTATGCACTTGAAGTTAATCCCTGCCCCACTTGGAAAATGTTCCCCTGTGGGTCAAGTTTCCTATTAAGTCATAAAATTTAGAAGAAATATAATCTAGCTATTAGGGGCTTTGCTGTTTATTTTTGTGAAAAGCCAAACTCTGGAACCTTTGAAAAATGAGAAGTACTGAAACAAATTTTACAATTGTCAAAGTATTTTGAAGTTCATGAAAATAGAAATATTGAAGAATGTACTATATAAGCATTGTGCACCTTATAATTATGTCTATATTAAATATCAACATTTCTTTTTCTCCTCCTGTGAAGTGTCAGGTCATGCCCCCAAACACTCATGTATCATGTAGCCCTAATCGGACACGCTTTAGATGTACATATTAAACACACATGCCTTAGTAACAGTGAGGGAGAAGCAGGTAATTTTGAGTCCATCTGAAGAGGATAATATAAAGCAAGACAAGTTATTCGCCAACCACATTCCCACCATCCGCACCTACACCTTTCACCATGAAAGGCCTTCCTCCAAGTCTCTGGATATTCAAGAAGAGCCCACATATCTCCACCAAGAGCTCTTAGATACAGCCAGCCAAAGCCATTGATATTATTTATCTCTTAAATGCTTCTATAGCCAAGCTGAGGCTATAGGACAGGCAACAGCACCGTTCCCCAATGCCAATAACTAAACTCACTGCTGATGGCATATAGATCTTATTGGCAGCCTTAGAGAATAGCATCCTATACGTTCTCTTAACTCATTGTTTAGCCACAAAGGTACACAGGAGGAGCAACGATGCATTAACTTAGTATGCCTCAAAGCTAAGTACGATTAGACACCTCCGTTCTCTCTCACTACACGGCCATTTGTCTATGACAATGGGGATTAGCGTTAGGCAGTCTGCAGGGCCAGTGAGCTGGAAAACTTTCTAGGCAGAATTTGAAGCCATAACCCCTTAAAAAAGGGTGGATGGACTGGATGATAAAACAGCAGTTTTCCATCATGAACTGTAAATTTTGAAGTTAACTAAGCTTTAACAGCCGTTTGAAATGGAAGGGGATTCTGGCAGTGCTATTCAGAGCTGCATTTGAAGGGAAATGCAGGACTGAAAGGTTCAGGACATCATTACTAAGCCTTTTTCTAGCATAAGCATTGCAAACCACCAAGGTTTCTCAATGCTGCATAGAAAGTATAGGGGAAATACCAGGCTCAATCCCAGAGTACAGACAAGCTCTGTCCTGCACCAGATTACTTTCTCAAGAGTGCAGAGGTTAGTGCCCAATCATTCCTCAGAACCAGCTAATAAATCTTTCCCTTCCCCACCTTTATGGTGAGCCATTTCAGTAAGTTAGTTGGAAGTGCAAAGACATTCAGAAGAACCACTTAGTAGTGCCCTGTGGCAGCCTCAGACTAGCAAAGCTCTTTAAAAATGAACCCTCCCATTTGCTCAATGCACAAATAATTCAGAGGCAAAACCTGCATATATTGTACTCTAAACAAGATCAAATTGTAATATTCATGCACAGCTGTTTCTGCCTCCCCCCCTCAGCTTTCAGGTTTTCTCTGTGAGTTGCAGTTTCGATTCTTTTCCGTTCTCCTCTCCTGCTAGCCTGGACCAGAAGCCCTGCAGCTAAAGCTAGGGTTGAGGCTCTGTCCCCACTTTGTCACACAGACTCCATCTGCCACCTTAAATAAGTCGCTTCATCTTCTTTTGTTTCTGTTTCTCAAAGCGGGTTTACAAAGAATCAGGTCCTACACCAGCTGCAGTAGGTAGGTATCATCACTTACGGATTACAGCCTTACAGGTGTGAAAAGCTAAGAGGATTGGGCAAGTATTAGACTTTAAGGTAAGGCTCTGACCAGCACACCAAATTTTTGGTCTTAACAACCAACCAGTCTCTTCCTTGACTCTGCATGGTCTCCTACTCCATTTGTGGATCTCCTCTGCAAACCAAGATAGGGGGCTGTGATCTTCTGTAACCAAAAAAATTCTAGTGAAAATTAAGGTGAAAACCCCCACTTTTCCTTCCTAACCAGCCACCCAAAGCCCAGCGTTACCCTCAGAGTGATTCAGGCCCAGCCTGGACAGTCTGTGCCAGCCCATGGCACATGGCAGCCAGCACATTAAATGGCGATGTTGGTGTGAGGGCTGCACACACCTTAATCTTCACCAAGGAAATCCTCCCTAAGTGAATTTATAGGCAAAAGACAAGATTCCAAAGAAGCAAAAAAGCCTTTTTGAGCTGGATCTGATGCTATTGACTTCCCTGCTGGCAGTATCAAGTGGGTTGCACGTGTATCAGCGACAGCTTTACCAGAATCTCATCACTCCAAGAGACAGGGTTACAGGAGAATTCAGGAGCTGACACAACGTGGGCACCAGGGAAGCAGTTACACCCACAGGCTAGCACCTCCACACCAAGAGAAGCCGGAAAAGACAAAAACAAGTGCAATACAGACAGAAATGAGAAGTGAAACCAAAGAGACCTGGTGGCTCTAGATGGGCCTGCCAACCTTGAGCTCAGCACCTTCCATTCAGACCCAATACCTTCACCATGAGTAAACATTAATGGGTTTATATGCCTATATATAAAATATAGATATACCTCAGAAAAAACAGACAGTTAAATAAAGGGAGAAAAAGCACACACCACACATTGGTATTAGCAACATAATGGCATCCCTTCATCTTATATTCCTGAGCATTCATACAGAGCATGCACTGAGGCTCCTGAACACGCAACCCACCCTGGCACACTTTCCTCAGCCCACACAAGGTCCAGAAACTTAGTAGAAAGCACAGATGGTTCTTCTATGCAGCTGCAACCTGCAAAACACACAGCAGAGTCTGTCATGTCCATGTCCTATCATATACCTACCTTCCCCCTGAAGTTAATCACAGTGACAACACCTTACCCATACACAGTCATCACATACCCAGCACAGACCCACATGGAGGCTCCTACAGACTGTATACAAATACACATGGTCTTCTCTTAATGTTCTCTTACACATTTTTTCATATACATCCAGTCCCACACAGCTTTTCTCTGTTAACAGTGACAAATGGTCAAATCATTCAAAAAACCACAAGAGAGGGAAAACCCCCAATATCGGAACATGCAGGTGAACAGTACAGTAGAGTTAATGCTTCACTCCCGCATACAAAGAGTTTAAAAAACCCAAAACTTCATAGAGTAAGACTCAAAAAGGATCTTCAACTTTCCACATTGATTCTTTTCCAAGACAAAGCTCCCCATCACCACCTCTGTAACTGGAAGAGGTTTCCATAAAGTTGCAAGCCGCCCATACCTGATTATTTTCTATTCTTCTTTCCCTCTTCCTCTTTTCCTTAATATCTGGGAAATCCGTTGGCTGACTGTTGGTATCTGATGCCCAGGTTTTGATGGATTTACCAATAAAGCAGCAGGAAGAGCACAGAAGACTGTTGTACATACACATCACCTTCCCAACATCTTAGCCAAGCTGCCAAATTACAAAAAAAAAAACAAACCCAAAAAACTAAAAAACAAAACAAAAACCCACACACTAAAAAAACCCCAACCCATCAAAAGCCTGGTGAGGCTTCAAGCAAATCGCTTCATCAGCCCCACGACTGACCTGGGCAAGAAGATACAACTACCTGATCGTTTATTCCGAAGGACTAGCCAGAACAAAAGTGGTTTTCCACCCTGTCAAAGTTATGTGGCATCTGATTCAGCTTGCCTTTTTTTTTTTTGTCCCCCATACACAATAATATTTTCTACCTGCAACAGTCCCAGGGCAATCTAAGTCTACAGGTCTATGCCTGTGCTACAGAACAGCTTTATTATGTGCCTATAGAGGCTCCCCCTTTCAAATGACTGATGTGTTTATCTCCTCCTGAGGTTGCACGTAATTCCATTGCAGCTCACATGTAGCTTTACCCAGAGTTATCATTCACATGTCTTTTGTGAAGTGCTGCTAACCTCAGGTACAGAAGGCAGAACGTAAGACATGCTCAAAATTCAAAGACTGTCCTTTTGCTCAGTGTGACATAAAGACATCGATGCCCGGACTTGCAGCCACATTTTGAAGTCAGGAGGGAACTTTAAACATCAGCCTGGTTTTCCTATGGTCTCTCTGAACTGTCCTAGCCTTTTTCTGCATTTTGCTCCAATGCAGAACTTCCACCTCAAAGCTTTATAAATGGAAGAGTGTGAAGGCTCCTTCATGTACCAAAAACGTCCAGTGATATGCTTTGGGAGAAAACAAAATGGTGATGGATGTTTTGGGTGACAAAGTAAATTGAGTCACTGTTATGCGAGTGGGTGGTAACAAATCTGTACAGTACATACCCGAAACTCTTACGACAGTTATAAGCAGATCATATGAGATTAGGCCAGAGTGCTAGAATTATTTTCTTGACATTTGGTAGAAGATAAAAATTCATCCATCATTTTCATGCAGACCAACCTCACTCTTATAGAAATAGGATATGTTGAGATTCAAGGAAACAAGTAAAAGAAATCAACACAATCAAAAGATCAAGGGCTTGCGTTGGGCGTTTTCAGTTTTACAAATGTCATTCAGCTTTTATTATTTATAATGCTTCACAGTACACTAGTAAACGCTGTCATATTTCATAAAATAATTAAGTCTTAGTAATGGGAGACACTTCTAGCTTCCTGTCTCTATTTAATATTTACTGAGAAATGATGTGAGTTTTATGATCATTACCATGTCTGTAAATAAATGAAGCAAAAATGAGGATGTTTCCTATCTTTAAATTTCTATTTTGGTCTAAAGCCCCATCTGTAGTCCCAGGTACTTATATGCTCATCAACAGTGACGAGGCTTGTGTAATCAGGGATTTTGCAGGATTTCTCTGCCACAGCTTTTTCTCCTTCAAATGCAGTAACAAAACCCACTCCGACAACACCTCCAGCTACTTTCTGCCACAACAGACAAGCAGCTACTGCTGATGGTGTGGGTGGGGAGGCCAGCTTGGCTACAGATTCATTTTGCAGAGAGAAACATCAGCCAAGGAAAGTGAAACCACCTATTTTAGAAAGCGACATTTCTGAGTGGAACTGGATGGTCAACAGACACGGTGAATTAAGAAAACCAGTGCTTCCATTACTAAAAGTGAAATGCATAGTTTCTTGCTCAGGCAAGCCACCCTCGCCACAGACAAAGCATGACAACCGAGCTGCCAACCTGCTGCCTATTAGCAACACAGGACTTTGAGATGATTCATTATGGCCCTGCTTTTGGATATCCCCAAGCCATGTACAAGCAAGAATCCTAAAGCCTGCCACCCACTGCTTTCGTCAGAATTTCTCCCTTTGGTCAAAATTAAATTACGTTTCTCTAGATAAACTACCCCCTAGTGACAGGTGTTTGCCAAACATCACGAGCTCTCAAAAAATGGCCATTAAACTTATTTTGTTTTGTTTCCAACATCACTGATCAAGATTCCCTGGATTTCTAAATAATAATTAATAAGAAATTAAAATCCATTTGCATTATTGATGGTTTCTGTTGGCTTGCTTTGTGGGTTGTGTTGGTTGGTTTGGTTTCTTGGGTTTGTTTGATTTGGGGGGGGGGGGGTGTCTTGGTTTTGGGTGTGGCTTTTTTACCTTTTACTATTTCTCTAAGCTTAAAAAAAATTAATGACAAGACTGCATTTCAGATAAGTTTTGAGATCTGCAAAGAACTGCAGGAAATCTGCCAGATATAGCTTTATTTCCACGGTCTTCTCCAGCCATAGCTTTGTATTGTGGAAATACCCTTATTGAGCATCTCCTTGGTATAATCTGAATTTCTCTTTATTTCAAGAATTATTTTGGGAAAGCTACTTCAATTTCTATTTTAGCTAAAAGAGACCACGAGGTTCCTCACAGAAATTTGCATTGACAAAATAATAAAAACTGAATGGAAAGAAAAATTCACCCACTATCTTAGTGTCACAATGTCTTGTAAATATTCTACTGGGTCTAGAAATGTAGGGGGTAAACACGACTCCAAGAACCAATCTATAGAGAGCATTTCTCTCTGACAGGGGTACATTTTTTATTCACTTTTTTTGATTTGCCTATTTCTTCACAGTGCGGTAGGAAATTGAACTTTTGGTTCTATCAGTTTATGAAAAACAAAAATTGATTTTGTGAGCCCATAGTTCAGATTTTAAGCAGAAAACACAAAACTGTTTTAAAACACTTAATTCCATATTTGTAGGGTAAAAAATTAGCCCTAAAAATTACTGCTTAGCGTTTGGCAATCTGATGTTAGCATCCCACTATCAAGTCGGTTGGCCTTATTGAAGTGCACGAGGCTGAACAGGGAGACCATTGCTCCGCACTTCATTCGGTCTGCACAGGGATCAGCCCTGCAAGATGCCCCTCATCAAGGGATTGACACTTCTGACTGCAGCCCACCCCTTCCCTCCCTCCCTTCCCCCCCAGCAGTACCCACCAGCTGAGCACCAGCAGCAGCATCCCCCTATTATATCAGGCAGGGCAGATGCCCCATCTGCAAATTAAGATCCACTTAAGGGATGTGTGCTGGCAGCACATACACACACACAAACAGACACACTTTAAATCCATTAGCTCACGCACAAGCACAGATAAGTGGCATATCCCCACTGTGTATGTATACATAATTACAGCATATTACTAGAAAGAAAACAGCAAACAGCTACTTTTAACCGAATGATGAGCTTTTGGTGCAGACGACAAGCTTGGTGAATGTCAGGTGCAAGGTGGGCAAGGCTGGGAACATGGCAAGGTCAAGGGGGATTTCAAGCTCCCTGTGAGGCACACCTGTGTTATTCAAAGACAGTTCTTCCTCCTGATGGTTCAATATGGGGGACAAATGTGCCTTTATTAGTAGTTACCACACAGAAACATGACACATGTAATACAGCAGTTTCTGCATTTTAAACCACTGACCACATTAGTACAAAACATTTATTGCTGAACTACATTACGCATGGGTTTGGTACAATCCTAAAGAAACTAAGAAGTGATTTTTATGCCACAATCATCTCATTAGCTAAACAGATCTGCATTACAACAAAAGAAGTTTCTGTTTAGCAACAACAACAAAAAACAAGGGGGGGATGTGTGCAGAGAAGATAATACTTTAAGCCAACCTCAGGTAAACCACGAGTGATCAACATAAAATCTGTATAGGAAATATTTTTCTTCTTCCTTTTTTCCCCTTCTCACAATACCTTTAGCTCCCTTTCAGCCACCCATTTCATTCCTTCAGTTACCACCAACAGATTTTGTACATGCATTTTCATGAATCTTTATTATTTTAAGCAAGTTCCAATTGTTTTTCTTCTGCTTATATAAATAACAGGTATATGGGTGTATGTTAATGTAATGCACCTGCACAGAGAACCGTAAATGAGCTGTTTGAAAGTTTGTATGAAGCCTTGAATAATTTCTATTGTACCAGCGAATAAGGTAGTCCAAGTGCCAACATAAACAGATCTTCCTGTACATAATACAGTCATTTACAAATATATTTCAACACCATAATTTACTGAAAGAAATGGTACCAATATAAGGAGCCTGGGGAACACAGGGTGTGGAAAGCTCAGTGGAGGTCCTTTGTAGAAGTTTTCTACTCTTATATCTACTCAGATTGTTTTCATTATGGATAAATAAGAGAGTGCACATTATTTGTAAGAAACCAGCTCCAAAAGAAAAGGTGTGGAAATTTAAGGATACAAAGAAAATGCACTTTCTCACATACATCCTAAGTCAAGCAGAATAAATAATATGCACCAGGAGATGCTTAGGAAAAAGCTTCTGTATTTGTTAGGGACTTGTTGTACACTTGCCTAGATAAAGGAGAGGAGATGGAGCAGGAAGAATAGAAAAAACCCATGTGTTCCCTCTTACAAACATTTCTTATGAAACCCTTACAAATCTTGACAATGCAGAAAACTTTAAGAATACTCATGTCTTCAACACACTTCTAGATGATCTAGAGAACAGGACATTACAAACAGATTTTAATATCTCCGCCCGCCCCCCCCGCTCCAAAAAAAAAGGGGGGGGGGGGGGGGGTGTTGCAAAAATTAACTGAATAAAAAAGAAAACATAGAGCCAGAATAGAGCACCTCCAAGATGTATTGCAAACCCCATGCCTTCGGTACCAAGAGCAGACACATTAACAAACCTGTCTCATTAGCAGCTACTTCAACAGCCCACCTACAGAATCTGCCTTTACCTGCAATGGACAACTTGCCCTTAAGTGGCATGTGCCAGGAACACTGTCAGGGGAGAGATGCAACAGTACTGAGAGATGACTGATGTCACGTTATTTAGGTGTCCCCTCAGTTTTCCTTTTCACATCCCTCACCTTATCGAGTCTAGAATGAATCACCCCAAATCACCAGTGAGACCATCAACCCTCATGGGGAAGTCTCTCTGCATACATGAAGTATTAGATAAAACTTGAGTTACGAAGAGTGTTTAGTTACTTCATTTTTAAGCTCTACCACATGCAGAGACTCAAACCATTACTAAGCTATCTGGGGTGTAAACTGACAGCACTTAAGAAGTAGCTCCATATTAGGGGAGATTCTTCAACTAATTGACCTAGAGCTAGAGACACTCTTTCCTTGCAGAGACAAACCAAGTAGCAGTTCTACATTTTTTGCCCTCCCAGTTAAGAGGGCTCATTTCTAAGCACACTACAATACTAGTTACCGACGGTGTGCTGCCGCCACTGGGGCTTTGCAGCCAGAATTCGGTAAAACTCGAGAACTTTTTGGCATGAAGCTTCTCAGACAGCAACCAATTTCAGCAGCTGCTAACCATTAGACCCTAGGTGGTAACAGGAAAGCTGACAAGCCCCACCAGCAGCCCCTCCATACAGGTGCACTGACCAAAGAAACAAACCCATTTACTTGGCATCAGCGATACACTGGAGACATGCACAGCCATAAAACCCCAAGACCCGGTTATGACAGTAACACACTGCTCCGGCGACAGCCCGTCCCGTGGCACCCCGGCGCCTGCCCTCCCCCGGGCGCAGCAGCCCACCGATGCTGTCACCCGCGGGGGCTTGCGCAGGGGCTGCCGGCACGAGTGGGCAGCCGGCAGGGAGGGGAGCCCTGCACTCCCCGAGACCTCCCACGGAGAAGCCCCTCTCGGGATCCGCAACACCACCAAAAAGGTGTTTCCGAAACCTCATGCGAGCGTTTAGAGGCACCGGGAACAGGGGCAGGCGGTGTTTTTGTTGAAAAGGCCGGAGCCGCTCCCCCGGCAGCCGGGCAGGGTCCCCGACTCTCCCTCCGAGTAACTCCGAAGTTCCCCCGCGTACACCACCCCCTCCCCATCGCCCCCGGCGCCGCCGCACCGAGCAGCTCCGCAGACCTGACGGCAGCGGCGGGGCTGGGAGCAGGTCGCGACTTCACGGCACGCCGATCGGGGCGGGGGGCTCTTTCACGCTTCGGATAAAGAAAAAGCCCCCTCGGGCGCCAGGGTGCTGCCCCCACGCTGCTGCCCGGCCGCACCGCCGGCGGCCCCCGCCGGCCGCCTCCCCACCCGCGGGCGCCCCGTGCCCGAGAGGTGTCCCCGAGAGGGACACCGCGGGCGCCCAGCCCGCTCGCCCGGCACCCACCTGTAGGACACCTGCTTCCTGAAGGTGAGGCTCCGCAGCTTCTCCTCCAGCGACTCCTCCGCCGCCGACAGCCCCGGCTCCTCCGGGGCCCCGGCGGCACCCGCCGCCTCCCCACCACCCTCGGCCCCCCGGCAGCCACCGCCACCCGCCGCCCCCGTCTCCTCCCCGCCGGCTGCGGCGGGGGGGTTCATTGCGACGGGGCAGCGGGGCCGAGAAGGAGGAGGGGGCAGGCGGGGGGTGGCCGGCGGCTGCAGGCGCTGGGGGGCGGCGGTGGCCGGGGGGCCGCTGCTCCCGGGGCCGGGGGGCGCGCTGCGAGCCGCGGCGGCTGCAAATGGCAGCGCGGCCGCGCAGCATCCATCGGCGGCCGCACTGCAGCGGGGCATTGTGGGAAACTCCCGGCCGCCCCCGCCCCCCGCCACGCCCCGCAGCCCGCCCGCCAATCGCCTCGCCGCACCCGCCGCCACGCCCCCCCACCGCCACGCCCTGCCGCGCCACGCCCCCGCCCACGCGTCGCGGGGACGGTCAGGCCGCCGGGGGCTGGGGAGGTGGCGGGGGCGGCCCGGCCCGCAGGGACCCGCGGCTGCCCCGAGCGGCGCGTTGGAAGCGCCTCCGAGAGCGAGCCCCAGCGCCCCAGGGCGTCCCCGCTGCCCCTGCGGGTTTACCCGTCAGTCGCTTCTGATGCTCTCCCCGGGCAATCTCCATGTAGTCCGCTCCGAACAGAAGCACCCGGCTCCCAGGGGATACCTTTTGACACAGGCACCACATCGCCACTTAGTAAAATAGACTGCCCTCCTGCCTTGTGCCCTGCTTCTTCCTTTTGTTCATTATGGGAGATACAAAAACCTTCCACAGAGGCACCCAGGGGGGGCTATTTAAGCACATAGGCTGACAGTGACAAGAAGATTAAAAAGTACAGGAAAGGTCAAAGCCTGGGACTATACAGAAATTATACCAGGAATTATGCGCAGCCAGTGCTTTGTTTTCTGCATCCAAAATTTCTCCAAGGCAATGCGATGCAAAATAGAAAGACGTAAGGACTAAAGAGGGGAGGCGTGACCAAATAGTGCCCTGCAGGGAAGGCACACCCTGCAGGAACAGAGTTCAGAGGCCCCCCTTCCCCATGGGTGGCTTCGCTTCTTCCTTGTGATCCTTGTGCCACAGCACAGCCAGCGCCATGAGCAAAGTCAAACAGGTAACAGCGTTTACCTGCTGCTTGTATGCACCAGCGTGCAAACCTTGCAAGATCTTGGGCAACAACCAGACTTAGGACAGCCAATAGGTTCTTTACACCTGGTTCTTGTTCCTTCTCCAACCCTATTTAAAGATTCAGCTTCTCCATACTCAGCACATACTGCATATACATTTTTCGCTTCAGCTCCAGCAATGACAGCCCTCCAAGCTAGCCAATTAAGTTTTCCCCTCCCTTGCTGGCAGTAGAGAAGGGTGATGAAAAGTAGATCTTTTTACTACAGTTCAAGTATTTAAAAGTTTAACCAACTTTCAAAATTACATCCTACCCCTATGCATAAATGATGTGTACATTATCTACATACATGTGTGCTTCTCCCAATATGTGTATCAATTTTCTCCCCCACACCTCAGAGTGCTTTCAGTTCCTAATGAGGCACACAGAAGAAAGCATAGTTAAGAAAGGTAATATACAGCTTATTAGAAGGAAAACTAAAGATCTTATGCAAAACTGTAAAAAGGTCTGGCTCCTGCTCTGAGCTGTGTGCAGAGATTCGCAAACTCTGGAACCATCAATGCCTTTTCCATGGAGAGATGGGACCTCCGTTGGAAAGTCTTCTGCTGAACTTCCAGGGACATTAGCAACCAATGTTGCTAGTGAAAGCATCCAATTTAACAGCATGTGACAACTGTTTTTTGCAGAAAAAAAACTAAACTGTTTTGAGCTGGAACTGTTAAAGACCAGTTCAGACCTAGCCCAGCAGCCAGCTTCAAGGATGAGGAGTAGTGCCATAAGCCCCTCTCTCATCAATGGTATCTTCGAGTTTTTGTCGTTGGTGAAAACCGTACAATCTGTTGCTATGAGAAGATGCCAATAGCATGTGCAAAAAATACTTTAATTGCAAATTAATTTTACAGTTGGAGAGCAGAACCATATGCATCATCTCACAGCTTTATTCTTTTAGCCTTTGGTCCGCATGGGAACAGCTCTATGGCCTGTTGCCCCAGCTAATCGCTCCACCTCCCCCACAGCATCTGGAGCAAAGCCTGGCAACTAATTAGAATTTCCTACCCCCGCCTCCAGCAAACATCCATGCCACCGAGCCACGTCCTCCTCCAGCACAAACCCTACTGTAGCTCCTGCTTGTCAATAACTGTTTTGCCCACATGACCACATTTCCACTGTGCTCCAGGATTACCTGGTTTTCCTCTGACGGCTGCAATTTGCATGACTCATTTGCAACATCAGGCGCTAAATTGACTTCCTATGCCTTTTTCTGAATATGAGCAATTATGACAGAATCTGAGGCTGGTGAAGGAAAGCCCTGCTTACACAATTACACCTGTGGCAGAGCTGTCAATTCCTGCAGTTTGAGAAATGCAGCAACAGCTGAAACTTCATCCGAGCATCGTGTTTGCTCCAAGATGTGGTTGCAGACATACTGCTGGATCAGGGGGGAAAGGATGAGCACAAAAATAGATTTTTAGCAGGTTTTGCCAGCATCTGGGATCATCGTGCTGGCAACAGCCTGAATTCCCACAGCCGAGATCTCATTTCTTAAGCTGGCGATTTGGCCAGGGGCTGGGCTGCCAGGTTAAGAGGAGCGCCTCGCATCCCTCTGCGGTGACTCCCCTGCTCATCTGGGAGAGCTGACAAGCTTCAGCAGGTGGGGAGCTCTTTTTCCTAGGTGGAAACTTCTGCATGCCTTGAATAGCAGGGTTGGTGGTGGGAATGAAAGAGGAAATGCAGAGAAAGGAGGGAATTGAGCCTTTTGGAGTAAAGCCAAGGGATGGAGGTTTATTCCATTACTCACATGCCTGTTAAATCCCTTTCTGAACACTCCAGTGCGCACTGGCTGTGTGCACTGCAGTAAGTTTTATTCAGAGTGGGAGGGACTGAAAATCCTATTCCTAATGGAAAAGAGGTGAATATATGGAAAAGGGGAGTGGGGAAGAAAGGGATGAGGCAGCTTTACTTGTTCAGTGTGCCAGGGTAGCCAGTGAGAAGTCAGCCTACTTTAAATGTTCCGTATTCCTTAAGGTCATACAAAATTCATCGTCCAGAAAAACATATAAAAATACATATACCCATACACATGTGTACGTATGCATTTTCGTCCCCTCGAGTTTTTATTCTTTTTTAACATGACTGAACAAACAGCCAGCTTCCCTTCCCAGATCCAGTGCTGACAGACAGGCCCACAAAAACATTCACTTTGGTCAGCATCTGAAGTTCAAGCAGGGCACTGCTTATCCATCAGGTAACTGAGGGATGCCGAGGCTTAACATGGAGTGAGCCACCCCCACCTCAGCAGACCACCCTGCTGGGCAAGCCGCTTCACCCTGCAGCTCTGCCAGCCCTGGCTCCCATTAGCTCTGGTGAGTTACTGTTTTCTGCTACATTCTATGTTTTTTACCATTTTTAAGCTATTTCACAGTGCTGTTCCCCTTTTCACGCGCAGGCTGCCACAGCTAGAAATACACCCCGATTTTTGTTGTCAAGGTGTTCAGCAGGGGTGACAACAAGGGCCTGGCTTGGAAGTGCTGGGGTGCTGCCTCTTCACAAATACCATGGATCAAACCCAGGTTTTTACCAAACAGGTTTAAAAAAGAGGGCTTACAGCATTTCTTTAGGCAGTGGAAGTGAGACAACCCAGCAGACATGGCCTTAATCTACGCTGGTTATCTCTCCTCAGCTCTATCACAACAAAGATAAGGGCCAGAACTTGCAATTTCCTCCTCACTGGAGATACACAAAAAAAGTAATTTTATAGCAACATACAGAACTCATGTAAACACAGCTTAATATTAATTCAGTAATAAAAAGTTGAACAAGTCAATCCTGGCTTCTTTGTGGACTGTTTGAAACCCACAAGATATACCCCACCCCCCCACCCCCCAAACAATGAGAAATCAAATCATTTCACTTCAACTTTTTGAAGCACAAACTGAAGGGAGACAAGACACACAAGCATTATTCATTCTACACAAAGTGAAACATGCTTTTGGCTCCAGTTACTACTTCCTCTGGATCATCTTGCTTTGCTTAATCTCAGCACGCTTTATAGAGAGGAGGAAGCCACCACTGGCCTCATTTTACCAACTGGGAATCTGAAACATGGAGAAGGGTCAGCCAAATTCACCAGCATGCCATGAGCAAGACTAAATCCAGAAGCTCATTTCCTTGGCCCCTATCCAGTGCACTCTCTCTACAGGATATGGCTCCTACAGAATTATTTTACTTATGGCAAAGATGCAAGCTTTTGCTCACTGCTTCTAAACTCCCAGCTAATGAGGTCCATGTTCTATAAAAAACCCAAAAGAAATGAACCAGGAAAGGGAGTACTGGTAATGAATCTACCATGAATACCTCCAAGGATGGCAAAGTCTGTGATGTTGTAAAATAGGTACAAGCAATAGCTAACAGCAAGGGGTGAAGACTTACTACCCAAACCACACCGTGAGAGGCACTGCAAGCTGCATTTGGACACCCTTCCTCCTGCCCTGCCATGGGAATGAGCCTGAGAAATGAGTATCGAAATTCAGCCTTGAATTCAAACATTAACATGCTTTTCAAAGAACAGCATGTACCGGAGGGTGATAGGTAGCAAGGCTGACAGCTCATCACCCAGCATTTCTCCATTGTATGTGGGTTTCTTTTTTAATCACAGATTCCCTGCAGCATTGCCTGCTGCGTGATGCTTTAAGGGTAATGGTGAGACTCGAGGAGATTCTTAACCAATTGTTAATCACCAGCCGGTGTTTTGTATGCTTGGAGGAACTGAGCTCAGCTAAAACTAAGCTGAGGGTAACTTCCCCAATCAGTCACAGTTTGATGATTTTCCTCTAAAAATGTGGTATGTATGGCTTGATGCTGCTAAGAATTGCGCTGCATCAATAGTTCTGGCAAGTGAAATTGCCTGTTCAGAAAGCAAGGGGCACCCAGCTGCAGCAGGAGAAAGACGGTGGCTGCAGTGACCTCTGAAACAATGACAGCAAAGGAGTGGGATGCAGAACTTCCAAGGACAAAGTAAAGCCCTTCTACCCCACCCTCCAAGGGAAAGCACCACAGACCTTCTTCATTCAGGCACAGAAACCAAATTTTGTGAGAAAGAACTGCTTCATCATCTGCTGTGACTGAGGCGGGGCTTAGATAATGTGGCTGATGCTGGAACCGTGCTTCGCCTGGGAGAGCTGTTCTGTTACAGCACTGCGTGGAGACTGTGTGCGCAACAGGACTGACAAAAAAACCTGGCCAGGTGAAAAACCAACCTCTCATTCCAATGTCCTTTTCTTGTGACAGTGAATGGTGGTGGGCAGCAAAGACAATCCTTGGGATAAAAGCACCAGAGTAGAGCTTTTTCCTTCACTGCCAACTTCTTCTGCTACTTTAACCTCTTCAGCCCCAAACCAAAGCTTTTCTGAAAATCAGCACCAGCCACAAACGTAGTGCAGGCCAGCGTGTTCCGATTTTCATGGTACACTGCCTTCCCCAACCTCTAAACAGCCTTTTATAAAAGGCCTTGAAAAGGAGGCACCAAAGCCATCTGTCACACTTCCATTTTCAGTTCAGTAAAGCTGGAACTATTACTTCCATCGCTAGCAGTTCCTGCAGAGGAGAAGCTGTTGGTTGCTCTCGTATGGATGCATGGTACTCCAGATATAAGGTCTCTTTCCTAGTAGAAAGCTAGTGTAATACAAATGACTATACCATTTACAAAGCCAGCTCTGCACGGTAATTTTCTTATCTGCACTAGGTCATTCACCGCCACGTTCCCTGGATGGCCAGCACAGCCACGGAGTCCCCAGACTGGAAGAAATCAGGTGTTTTCTTTTCCATGTCTACTCAAAGTAGCAAAGGTTAATTCTGTTCCCCTGGCTGGGTGCTGCTTCTGCACTGGTGGACAATGTCGACTGTTCACACAGGCAAAACAGCAGCTTCTGAACTGCTGGAGGCAGCTCCTGAGGTGACACAGAGTAAGGGAAGGAGCAGAGGCCAGCAGAGGACCCAACCCCTAAAAGCCAAAGCAGAAAAATCTCTTTTAGGAGATTACTTCAGTTTAAGCAACTAGCTGCCCAGCATCAAGTCAGTGCAGGGAAAGGCCTTGCCTTGCAGGGGGGCTATTTGGCCCATACGAATCAAGCTCCAGCACGCTCTAGCAGACAGGTATCACCAGGCTGAAGCTAGTGCCTCCTTGAGCATCAGCCTCCCTGGATCCCACTTTTAGAGAGAGACAATTCAATATTAATGGGGCTGTATCACACAGTTGCACTCAAGTGCCATTATCCTTATAAAACACCACCAGCCTTTGCCTAATTTCCACCCGTTGACAGACACAATTCTCTAATTTCAAAAAAAGAGAAGGGGTTGCCAGCTTCAGTAAAAACCCACACTGCTGCTTGTAACCCCTCTGTCTAGCAATGTGCTGAAGTACTGGTAGTTCTGCTGTGTGAAGATGGACACATTGTGCGCAGCGCCACACTTGGGAAAGCCAAGGGACCAGAACTTTTCCAACCATTAGGAAAGCAAACAAGTTGCACTTGCTTTTTCTACAGAAAATATTTATTTGCAGGAAATGAAAAGCATAACATACTTTGCTACATACATGTTTAGGCTACAAAAGCAGGTAGTCTGCTCTCCCATAGAACCAAGCAGACGATTTAAAAAGGAAAAATAGCAATTTCTTTCCGCCCAATGGACATGTTTGCAGTGTGAAAATCAGGTGGGACCGTATCCAGATGACAGAGCTTGTACAAAAATAGAGAGGCCACTGAACACACATACACAGAGTTAAATAGACTTGTGGCAAAAGAACAGAGATACCTGCAGTCAGAAGATGCTCCAATGGAGTTTACCAAGGAGTTTAGGGGGTGTGTGCTTTTTGCAGTAGTATCACTGTTCTTTTAATCTTAGATTGTTTTAAATCTTTGCACAAACCCATACTGTATCCGCATGAACAGAAGGAAAGGGAAATAACAGCTGGAAAGCCTTAAGGGTGTCACACGAAGAGTAACTTGGAGTCACAAGCTATTGTTTTGCATGGCCCAGGGCAATGGCTTTGGCCCTGGATATGTATTTCTCTTCAGAAGGGTAACATCAAGTAATAAGACCAGCAAATCTCAGGGAAACTGTGATGTACTTGCATCACGGCATGGCCCTCTGAAAGCAAACTGCTTCCCCTTGCTGGCATCTTGCTGTGCCCGCATGGTGGTCAGGGCAGTAGTGCTCCCTCCCAGGAGGGGGTAATCTTCAGGTACTCTCCCAGAAGACCAGCCCAATAAAATTACTTTCCTTGAGCCATCAGCTCCCAGGGGCCACTTTTTAAGGCTAATTTACACCATTAAAACAAAACAAACAAAAAAAAGCATTCAAAGCCATAACTCTGCAGAACAAAAATGACACCAGAAGATACAATCAAACCTAAAGTAATTATTTTTTTTGTACCAAACAGAGCTGTCCTACAGAAAGGCCAGACAGTCTATGCATACACGCAAAATGACAGTGCAACAACTTTGAGTCTACAATTACTAATAGCACACACTTCAGACAGCAATTCACATGACTGTTTCATGAGTGCTCGGTGAGATGGAATGTGAACAGGTTTCAGACAGAAACACCTGGACTTTCTGTTGCACCAAGTGGAATGTGTCCTGTGTTTTCAGGTAGATGCCTTTACTTAGTGATGCCTACTGCATTAAGAAAACAACTCTGCCTTTTTGGTTTTTTAAAGTTACTCACCATGCACACATGCACAGATACACACACACTCGCACTCGTTGCTAACTGTACAAATGAAAAAAGCAAGACACTGTTACATCAGCACCACTGAATTAAGATCTGATATGGCAAAGTCAGATACGAGCAGAGTTCTGTTAAAAGAAACTGATTACCTGCCTCTGCTTCCCCCTCTCTCCCTTCCACTCCCTTAATTATGGGCTACGAAAGTTCAAAACGATTTTTTCCTGCTGGTTGGAAGGGAAAATGGCATATACCATAAAGGTCAGGTATGCATAAATAGGACTGTTTAGTATTAAAGAGCAAGGGGAAGACTAAAGCTAAAACAAGGGGGGAACTAATGAAAAAGACTATCACTGCTGATTTATGGAATCAGGAACTAGAATGTTCCCTGTGACATCAGGATTCCCTTCACCTGCCATTTCTTTTCTGTAAAATAGATCTACAAATCCAGGTTGCTTGTGTTTTCTTCTCACTTATTCAGTTCCAACTCTTGGAGAAAGATTAAGGATACTGGCTTCAGGGCAGAGAAGAGAATACTGCTAATAAAGAATATCCAACCTCCATTTCAGCATCACAAACGAGGGTTGCCTGCAAGATGCAATTTTTCCTATGTAGGAAGTGCATTCATATATATATATACACCTTGGCAAAGCAGGAAAAGGCCAGACCTGAAAACCACAAAAACAAATAGCAATTTCCCTCACAATCCTGGAGTCTCCAATGGATGTTGATCACCTAAGCAATGTGGTACTAACTGGGATCACAACCTCAACATATCCCTGAATGCCCACTGTCATTCTCTTGGCCACAAGAAAGCTACAATGTCCTGGCTCATTGACTGAATCCTTTCATCTTATTTGTAAAGGCCTTAACACATAAGCCAGTTCATTCATCTTTGCAACCCCCCAAAGTTGTTTATCCTTAACGCTATAGTGAAAAGCAGCAACACATCATAGCACTACACTTCTATAGGCTAGTAGAACTTCTGTTGTTACAGATTACTGACCTACCGTTTCACCTTCAGAATACATAATGTTCCCCTTCTAATTAGTGACTTGAGAAAGAAGTATTTTAGTCACCAGGAGTATAAAAATACTCTGTATACCTCTGTTCTTAGCTGCGTGGGTTTTGTACAATGGCCTCTTGGCATTAGCTAGAATCTAGAGCCCAAATACTCAGTGGAAATCCCTCCCAACGTAGCAATTAGTATCGTTCATTTACTTGACCTACATTCTAAATGCGTCTAGACAGAATTCACCACTGATAGTTTGGGGGATGGGAGCAGAGAGGTGGGTTGGTTTCTTTAGCAGGAAAAAAAAAAAAAAAAAGAAGAAGAAGAAAAGTTTTTAGATTAATTTTCAGCTCTATATTAGAAAAATCAAGAATACACTGAGATACACTGTTACACAGAGAGATATGGCAGAGGTCCCCTGCCAGTATAAACCAGACCTGCAGCCTCCAAAAGTTGTGTAACGACAAGCGGGCTGTGTCGTAGCAGCTGGGATCTGGCCTAAGAACCTCAGCCCAGCCTAATCCATTATTAGTCTGTGCTGCTGAAAAATATTGAATGGTACGGATGAAATAAGCGAAATGCAGCAAAGAACTATAAATAGCCTGGGGAAAAAAACTCAACAATACCTACACACTGACAAGGTTAGAACTGTCACATGCCCTCTGCTGATGCTTTTAAAATATATATAAAAAAATAATGCCCTACATTCCTTCATAGCTTATCTCCCTAGAAGCAAAGACCCAACAGATCTAGACATGCTTTAAAGCTACAGGACAAAAGGTAAGTTTATTAGTGTGCATAGAATCACGCTACAAGAAGCACAACATTACAGCTGAAGACTCTAAGGATCACTTAAGTCCTCTAGCGGAAATGGAAATTAAGTAGCACATAAGGCCTTTGCCTACCCTGTCCATACACACACATCCTTCTACAGCACCAAGTCACTGATCACTGGAAAAAGTATACTGGCAGAAGGCTAAGACCTCAAGTAATATAGCTGAGCTAATTAAAAGCACTTTTACTGGCATCTTCCCTGAATACGCATTACTACTCCTTCCCTATGCCCTTAGCACAGAGCACATACAGCTGCCTCTCCACGTGGTCCGCAGTGCATCAACGTTCACCCTCGGGCTGCTGGGGCTGGCAGTGCAATTGCATGTGTCCTGCCTCCTCCGTCCCCCTGCTAGATACGTAACATGGGCATAAACCACCTCTGGAGATGGTGAGGTCTTTGTCACATAACAGCCTGTGGGTAGATAATGACAGGAGATTCTTTGGCCCCTAGTATCTAGCAGATAAATCTGTTGTATTAAGGCCCCTGAAGAAAAATTATCACAAAAATACCAAAGTAAAGCAAAGGTTTTCCTCACTATAAAGAAGTAAGATTTAATATAATAAATCCCCAAGCAATGTGTGTGCTAGGTCAAGAGATTCCCCGAAAGAATATCTAAAAATAACTTAAAGAATTACACAAATTAAGATTATATATTATCAAACCGTTACAAGAAAATTAGTATGGCCATACTGGCTTGGATGAATTAGTTCAGAGGACTGACCGAGACCGTGGCCAGTTTAAAATGCTCCCGATGAAACCATGACTATCTCCCAATCAGATCTGAACCGACATGCCCAATTTAAGCAAAAAAAAGGGCAAAGCTTTAATGGTGACTAGTGCAGTAGGTTTCAGAGAGAGGGGATTGTCTAGGGTTTGTGAAATCATCTGTCCTTTAAGTACTGAGAAATAATTCAATTTTGGTTTTAATACAGCGAAGTCAGCTGTATCTGCAAGAGGAGGTGTTCCATTTAATGGGCATGAGCTCAGGCAGAGCAGCCTCCTACTCACGCACAGCGCAAACTGCAAAACTAATAGGAGCAGTGCTGGGCTTGGCAGCGTGGGGCCTCTTTTGCAGAAGACTTGAGCATTCAGTTGCCCCCAGAGGTGGCAAACCATGGGTGCTCTGAAAACAAAGACCATTTAAGGAATTTTCTAAGCTATGATCTTGCCCGCTTACACTGACCAGCCATACCGTAATGGAAGGGTCAGTCCCAGCTTTCTCCTGCCACTTTGCTGACCTCATGTGGCTAAGCAATGCAGCCATCCCTTGTGGCACCCACCAGTGCTCGTTATTTACAGGAAGCCTTAAATCGTAAAAAAAAAAACCAAACCAAACTAAAACAAAAAAAAAACAAAAAAACAAAAAAAAAAACCCAAAAAACCAAACCATACAAAGTTGTTGGTGGATACTGGAATGACTCAGAGGACTCAGCAGGATCACTGTGAAGGGAAAGATACTTTAGGGAGGAGACTGACCCATGCCGAGAAGGGAACACTTGCAAAATAGACTATAACAGCATTTCTCCTCTCATTGCCACCAAAGATAAAATAACAAAAAGGCACTTGCATAGAGGAATAGGGCATTACCTAAAAAGTACACCTGTACACCAAAACTCATCACTAGCTCACGGAGTCAGACTCACGTTTCACTTCCACTAATGTGAAACACCTTCTTAAAATGGTACAGTGGGGACTGATCCACAGCCCCTTGTAATTCACTGAATTCCTTCCATTCATTTCACTGAGTTTTGAGTCAGTCCTGAAGGCTGCAAATAGGATACTGAAGGAAGAAAGTCCAAGAACGAAGAACAAGAAAGGAGCTGGTGTGGCAGCTGCTGTAATAAAATACAAATCCAGTATTTTACAAAATAGAATACTTGCAGGAAATATCTACTGTACATGGTAAAAAATTACTTGTAAGGCTAGGTTAGTTTTTCCCTTATTTGTCATTAGAAAAAAAAAAAAAAGAAGAAAAAAGAGCTTCAAAGTTCCTTATAATTTTTTTAAATTGACTTCTGGTAAACTGTAAAGTAGCTATGCTAGCCTGCTAAATTAGAATTTTCACATTAAATCCATCCTCAATGGAGTCCGAGCGCCCTTCTGTAGTAACCAGACAAAACTCTGCTCAAATCCTGGGGTAGGTTCAACTGTGCCACTGCAAGAAGCACAGCTCAGGCAAAGGCATGACCAGGGCACTGAGAGAGGGAGAACCCTTAAAGGCAACAGCTGCCTGGGACAAGGAGGAAACAAAGCAGGGAGAAGAGTACTAGACCAGGATCAGACCTGAATACTGCTCTTGGCTTTTCCACTGAACTTGGGCCAGTCTTTTCACCTCCCTGTGTACCCATCTCATTCCTCTTTTGCCTTGTTTCCTGCCTAAACACTCAACTCCTCAGGCCAGAGGCTCTCTTGCCATACAGTTAAGACAGTATCTACCACCGCCAGCCCTGAACTGTGCCTAGCTGGAGCACGCCTTTTCTGCTAAGCGGTTGGTCCAAGATCACATCTCTGGAAAAGGAGGTAAGAGGAAGATAAGACACATGGCTTTATTTTAGGGCAACTCAAGTTTAGGGGGCGGGAACGGGTGATATTTTGTGTCTCATATCAGAGTTCGCCCAGACCACTTGCAGGGTTAGGGAAGCTCAGTTCTCTTCATTGCAACTGCCTGAACAAAATTTTGCAAAGCTAATAAATACTATTTACAATAGTAACAGGAAGATGGCAAGGAAAGGAAAATACAGGACAATCTGAGACCAGGTCTACGTAAGAAATTCCATCAATGCATCTAGAAGCTAATAAATTAAAACCATATGGTCCTCTCAGGAGGCACTTCTGATTTAAGCCTTACATTGATTTAGTTTATTGGGAAGGAACTGTTTTAAGCTAAATAGATTAGCCTTAAGCAGACTAAAGGACATCCATCCAAAACATTGCATAAATTTAACAAAACCTGCTTTCTAAACAGATTTAGAAAAACTAGTGTAATTCTCCCACACAAAGTGTGACAAGACAGCAACTGATCTTTGCTTGAATTCCACAAGGGTGGAAGCAGTAGGGAAGCCTACTGGGACTGCTTTCAACCCAGAGAAATTTACCCCACGAAATGATAAGGAGGCTGGAGGGGAGAAGAGAAAGAGCTAGGGGAGGACAATTCAGCATCGTCATTGCCCACCCCTCTCCTGCCCATGTTAACTCAGCAGTATCCGGGCCCTTTCTTGTCCCTTCAGAAGCAGGCTATATACGTGCTTCTCAATACCCCCCAAAAGGCTCAGGTGCTGTAGACCAATAGGCATGGAGCTGTGGATAGATTCAGAGCCGCACCATGCTGCACCTCCTCTTTCTCTCAATTATCTCCTCCTAAGAAACCTATCATCCCACATGTTCCCATTGGTTTTGCGTATTCATTCTTCTACAGAAAGAATCTTTGTGTTCAGATTAGGATATGTGCATGCACGCACGCACACACACACCAGTCACCGGCACACTGCTGGCATCATCTGCCATCATAATTCAATCCTGCCCTTGCAGTATTAGACAGGAAAGGAATAAAAGCAAAGACAGGGACTGTGTGTGAAGTGAGGAAGGGAGTTACAAAGACAAGAGATCCCATCTGCAGTCACAGCCTCACCAGTCGATGCAGAAGTTGAACTCCTCTCTTTTGTGCTTTGGTTCACTGAGGATGACTAGTCAGGGGGGACTTTGGTTGACAATATGTGGGAAAGAGGGAAGTCAAGAAAAAAGGTCTTATTTATTTTTAAGAGGTGGCATTGACTCTTCTATCTATTTCAATTATCTTCAGTGTTTCATTTCCTTCTAGTTCAGAGCTGACTCTGTAGGGAACAAAAAAACCAAAACAATAAAGGTTAACACTAACAGTTAGTCATTTTTAAAAGCACCTATCAAAGCATCACCTTGAACTGGCTAATGCTAAGACGACACTTAGCATTTATCAGGTACTTGTTAGTTGGAGGATGGCAACACACTAAATTAGTCATCTCTTTGGCTCTAGGTATAACTTTGACACCATGCTCAGAAGGCATGCTTGGGGTGACGTGGCTCATCCTAGACATCAGAATAGCATGCTTCCAAACAAAATTCCTCTCTCCACTGGTTGGTGTGCTTGCTACTGCTTGTTAGCAGAGACCAAGATCTGGGCCAACAGGACAGTGGCAGGACAAGAATAGGTACAGTGGAAAGAAAACTGCACACACATATTAAAACCAGTAAATCTCTCCCTTTTCAGAGGTCCCAAAAACTTACACTTATGCTTAACAAAAAAAAAAAAAAAATCACTAAGGAATGCTGTGTTAAGTAGTTCAGATAACTTTACAGGTCTGTCTCTTACGACAGAGTCCGGCAAACTTTCCACAGTAATGCTTTAGGAAGATCACTGCTGCAAGATGCTGCAGCTCTTTACACCCTAACCTCATAGAAAGCCCAGTGAGTCACAGCCTCACACTTCCACGCAACTGGCAAAAGCTTATTCCTTCAGAAGACACAGAAGTTAGTGCTTAAAGAAGTGGGCAGGCACAACTAACAGGCTTACAGGGGTTACGTTTTTGGCAGAAGCACTGAGGAGTTCAGTAGCTGTATTACTACAATATTGTTGCAACCACTTCTCCAGAGTAACAACAACTTTGCCTGTAGGCTCTCCAGACAGAGACCAAGCTCTTCATGTTTCACAGTTCCCAGCGTAGCTGAGCCTCTAGTCTTACTGCTGGCCCACAGGCACAAATGACAGTGACACCTGTATGACAAGCAGCCCAACCTGCACTCACCTGTGCTGCTGCAGGCCCAGCAGCACCGATTTCTCTAGCCTCGTCTCGTTGGCTATTGTGAACTGCATGATATCATCCTGCTGTGTCCCTGGCATGGCTTCCAGGGACAGCGCTGCGTACTTGGAAGTGTCTGCTTGCCTGTCATTGCGATCTGCAAAGGAGATCGGGCTTGACGACTCCTCCAGCTGGTGAGGCTCTTCATAAATTAGCAGACTCCTTGACCTCACTGCATACAAAGACAAGGCAAAAAGACACGAGAAACAGGCAGCTCAGAGAACAGCCGTGGTCATTTTAGGAAATGGAAACTGTCAGAGCAGAACTAAAGGTGCAGAGGTCTTTTCTCTTGATAGTGATTAATTGGTAATTTGATAGCTGAGGAAAGATACCACAGTGGTGGTTCAGGCAGCGATCAAAAAGCTCTGAATTATTCACAAAACAAGAACAAAGTGAAACAATCCCTTCCATAATATACATTGAAAGCAACTGGTTCACGACGAGTATGTAATGCTAACAGTTTCCCACTCAGTCCTTGGACTCTTTGTTGACACTGGCAAAGGAAACACCAGCTGATATCAGTTGGTTATTTTAACAGTACGAATGTTTGCTACCAAGTAGAAATACTGCTACTTTTTACAGACCACTAGCTTTAATTCCACAAATAGAAACAAAACTGATTTAAACAGAAGCAGACTAGTGAGGAAAAGGCTTTGCTTGTGTTTATGGAGCCTGCTACCATCAGCATACCTTGCCAAACCATCCTCCTTTGAAAAACACAGGTGTATCAAGGAATGGCTGGCTAAGGAGCAGAGGTGCTTGAGGAGGGGATTAGGGATGCGGGTGGAAGACAAGTGCCGAAGCACAACCAAGGAAGGAGCAAGACTAGGACAGTTGTCACTTACCAACGGAGTCTGTGTAGGACTCTGATGAGGAATGCTGCCTGGGCAACACCATCTTTGTAGCAGAAGGATACGGCCCGTAGCTCTGAGAGAAGCTGCCAAAAACTACTGCAAAACACAGCACCACCATCTGGCAAAGGGAAGATGCCAAACAGGTAAGTGCAGTAGCTCTTGACCCACATGCACACATCAAAACTAAGAATCAACACAACGCAGATCTAATATTTTTTTCAAAACAAGTAATTTGAGGCTATTTTCATCACTACGTACAGCGCCTCTTAGCAAAGGCATATATGCAATAACAATTCAGTGCTTCAAAGGGCAATTTTCAACACCGGAGTTTGTTTTCAACGTCTGCCACCATTTCGGCCTGTCATCTTGCTTCCAGAACTGAAAAGCAGACACAGCCGCCACGTGTGTGTTAGAGATATTCTCAGGAATTTCTAAGGCTATTTCTGCTCCTGGCCCCAATCTTGCTTCAAAGTGCAGAGAGGGTAGCAGACTAGGAGAACAGCTTAAGTCTTGAAAATAATTTCCATCAATTTATAGCACTAGTATAGAGGGAACTTGCTGGATAAGTGTAAGGAGGGAAAAGGGAAAAGTTTCATTCTAACTGTTTATTTATCCTGACTACTATTACTGAAATAGGACAGAGTTAGATTTACAGCCTTATGTAAAATATGACTTTTTATTTGGATAAGCAAGTTTATTTTTACTGGTATCAAAAGAACTGCGCATCAAAGGTCACCCTCGTTTTCATTTTACAATCCTAGACATTATTTCTCACATACAATATTGTAGGAAATAATAAAACAGGTCACTCAGAGGAGCAGTGCTGCTTTTATCACCACAGCACCCAATCAAAAGGACAGGGCCGGTCTCCTCCAGAATTTAATGCCTTCCCACCACCATTAATCTTCGTCAGCCAGGAGTCTCACCTACCCCAGAATTAATTCCCAAATTATGAAGAGAAGATTCCCAAGCTGAGAATTTGCAAGTGAGGGGCTTTGCAGAACTGCCTTTGAGCAGTGGAAAGAGATTCTCATTCCCCTGTAATTCCTCACATTAGGGACACTCACCATAAGACAGGTCCCTGTCTGTGTGCTAGCTGCCTTACACGAACGGGACACTTTCCCAGCGACCATGGCTTGGAGCCTCTGCAACTGCTGCAGAAGTGTTCTGGAAAGCAAAGATAACAGACAAGCATCACACACACCAATCTGCTTGCTGGTTAAATAGTTTTTTGCTTCAAATTCCACACCTGGCAGTAACACAGCATTTAATATAAAGTACAGATAGTTAAAAGTCTTCTCCTTGAAGTTCAATGCGAGGAGTGTTTTCCATTTTACAAAGTTTTTACATGTATTAACACTAGAACTTTCAAAAAGCTCTTTTGTCTTTCCCTCAGGTGGCGTCCTGAAAAATGATTTCTTTAGTACTTTCAGAAAGCTCTTGTAAGTAAAAATTGTTTTCAGTGTTTCTAGAAGAAATTATTCTGGTAAGCTTACAAACAACTGAAACTGATCTACATGCAAGTGACTAGATGCATATCAACCTGATTCTGTGTCATGAATTCAGCAGGAGTTTCACCATTCCTTGAAGAGGTGCAGAAGCAAGTTTGTAACTGCTCAAAGTAGTGGTAGAGGTACAGCTACCTCCTTTTTCTGAAAACGTGCTGTACAGCGGTTTGGACCACATGCTGGACCATTTTCAAAGAGAAGGTCTTAAAGCCAGATACAGGCACAGACTCCACTTCTCAAATTCATTTATTAAATAAAACATTTGACTGCTATTTGCTAAATCCTCCAGGAGCTGAGAAAAATCACAGATGCTTCAAGTGACTACTCTGACTGTGTATTCCAGAGGTCCCAACCACAATCACAATTCTCTTGTGGTCGAATTCAACACTCCCCGACCAGGATGATACTCATCTGTCTTTCTGGCTGATTTTCTTCTACAGTATCATCAATTATGACTGTCAGGATACTAGTAATTTAAATGGGAAATGACATCAAAGTATGATTGATATAGGATTTTCACAGAAGTTTTCATTTTGTTTTCATTAAAGCTTTTTAACAGACGAGGAGTAACACAAATGTCTGTCGTCCTCAACACAAATATAGTACAATTTTGTATCAAGATGTTAAATTTGCTGTTTGTTTCCAATGTTACTTTTCAATTCTCCTGTAAGTCTCTCAATCTACTGCGGAGGATAACCCCCACAAAACTTGAGGCAACAGCTTTGGAGGCTCTGACATCAAAAGCTAAAGCAAGAAGCAAGGTCAGGATGTCAGAGAAACTAGAAGGATTATTTTAAGATCAAGTTGGCTAAAAGCTATTGTAGGACAGACCCAGAGGTGCCTTCACAGCTCAATATACACTGGTCTGCCTATTATTATAGATTTTTTTAATTATCAATGCTCATTGCTAATTAGGGTTTAATGATTCCAAGGACTTCAGGAATGCTTTCTGAAATGAGCACAAGGCATGCTCACAGCAGGTATATCTGGGCCAGCAGATCCTTCTCAACTTATTAAGGAAGGATGTCTTGCATACTCTTGAGAGCATGGTTTATCCTGCAACTCAGTATTTAAAAAAAGAAAGTGATTAGTCTAATTCAGTCCTTTACTCACTATTAGAGACATCACAGGCAAATTAAGATATTAGAACACTGTCCATCACGTAAATGAGACCATCCTAATTCCCTGGGAAATTCTGCATCTTTCCCCAGTTCCTCCTCACATCCACTACATGGCACAGGGTTCACAAAGACTTGTGTATGTGGTATATATAATTTTCCAGTATAGAAATTACTGCTTATAATATTCCCACCATATGACACCAGCTATGTTATACAGCAATGCCTTATTAACCTTGTGGTTTCTGTGCTGTTATAGACTAAATCTTTCCTGTTTGGGGCCTGAGTTACTGGGCTCGACACAGAACAGCTCTGCAGAGGGAGGAGGAAGGAGCTCTCCTCCTCCCCAGCTCCGGGGCTGGCAGCAGCAGCAGCCTTGAAATGCTGATCACTCTTTGCCACTTTTGTGGAGGCGTCAGTGAGAAAACAGCTAATGGCTGGTGGGGAAATCAACAGAAAAGAGGCAATTCTCATTTTGCTCATCTCTGCCTTTTTGTGTCGAATTTATAAAACCTGCTGGGCAGAGTAGTCTCAAAGAGCTGATTCCAAAACACTCTCTTTTTGGAAAGTATAGTTAGGCACGTACCCTGAGGTCTCCTATATACAGAGGAAGATTCATCCCCCATCTTATTTACCAACTGCCTTCATAGAAAACCTCTTTCTCCCCCCAGTAATTTGTATGTTTGAGCAGAGCTACTGTCTTTTCAACAGACAAGGACTCAGTGTTGGGAGTCATGAGGCTACAGGTGCATTTTCAAACTAAGAGCAAAAGCCGAGGCGAGGGCAAGAAACAAGCTTGTTCAGAGATGATACCAGCTTACTCTGCTACTGCCAAAATAGGGCACTCCTTGGTGCTCTTATTCTCTATTTGAACCTGGCATGGCAGAAGACTGGATTCTGAGGTCAAAAGATCTGTTTTCCCACGCAAAAGCTGCCTTCGTTGCTACTGGATGGCTGCAGGCGTAATCTGGACTAAGAGGGAAAAGGAGCAGCTCTCTGCTCAGCAGGACAGGTACTTCAGTCAAACTAAGATGCTCCCTCTACATAGCAGCAGGAAGGCCACAAATGCTTTTAGTGAAACACACAGCCTATGGCTAAGTCCTAACAGGAGGAAATGCAATCCCAAGGCAGCGTGCATAAAGGGGTTTGCACCCACAGGGATTATTTTCACTGTGTCTGACACATTTCCCAGTGATATTCAATTAGAGGGTCACCTCCGTAGGAGGTGTGAACGTGCTTTCACGCTTTTCTCTGCCAATGGAAGCACCTCATAGGAAAGCTGCAAAGTGACTGAAGACTCCTGCTCTCCCTTCCACACACTGCCAGCAAATTCACTCCGCCTATGATGTCTTGTTTTCGTATGCACATTCACATATTCATCTTTAGAAGAGCCCCTTCCGTGACCAAAGTAAGGAACAAGTCAAGGCTTTCCCTCTGCTTCCAGTGACACTTTGATTAAGGAGAGAAAATTTGTCACTCCAGGATCTAGCTACCTGGAAGGCTCCCTCACTTCAGTGTTTAAGTTTAAAATCCAATATAAATTTAAACAAAAAAAGACAGTTTCTAGGGGACACCAAACACTGTTTATTTTGATCAAGACTTTTCAGAGACTTTATCTACTTTGTAAGAAACAACACCTGATTTTGATAAGGACAGAGAAAAATTATCCTGTCTTCCAACTCTACACACAGATGCCTTCTCTGCCTGTCTTATTTGTAGGAAAGAGAGCAAATCTCAAAGTAAGGTTTTTGCTGAAAGACCAAAATACCCCAAAGCAGAAAAAAGTCCACAATCTTTCCTCATTTGAATTGCAAAGAAAAAAATCGAACAATTTTTCATCAAAGATGTTTCAGCATTAAAAACACTGTCCTGCTGCTTTGAAAAGAAGGAGTCACTCCCGGGCTGCCATGCTTTGTCATCTGTTATAAGGGTGGCCTGAAATGAAGTGCAAGATATCTCATTGCTTAAATCCAGGTCCTTCACTCCTTGAAAATGACTTGGTAAATTACTTCACCAGCCTCAATAACCGAAAAGTCAAGCAAATCAGTGAAGTCTGGCAGCTTTGGTGCTAATAAACCCTTGGTGGGTAAGACTGATACACAATTTGATCTTTAGATGACTGGGAGTCATAATAATAGGTTGAGCAGGAACATGAGAAATGGAAGAACATCCCAGTTGTATTTATAAATACTTTAAGGTGCCTGTCAGAGTGGAGTTCTACACAACCTGCTAGTCATTACTCCAATGCAGCAACTCTAGCAGTTACTTGCATGTACTGTCCATGTGTAACACTCTCAACAATACGCCAATTGGATCCTATGTCTGTCATTTACCCAGGGAAAGTGATTGTCAATATGTTTATAAATACAGACTCAACAGAAGTGAAAAGCAAAAGTACTTCTCTTATGTCACACACAGCACCAGATGTTTCACTACTGTCTTTAAGCCCAAATAGCTATGACTCTCAGCTAGACAATGCTGGTGTCAGAAAGCACATTCAGTCCCCTAGATCACTGGCAGTTTCTCCCTTGGGTCCCAGGGACAAAACGTGAGTGGATCAAGCCTTCTTGGTGACTGGGACAAGTCAGTTCAACTCTTGGTGCCAGCTTCTTCTCACACCCTTTGCTTTCTAAGACAGCAGTGTCGTGCCCCACATGTTCAGATGCTACTCGAACCAATGACAGCCTGGCTCACTTGTGGCTACAAGACGTAACAGGTATGCATGTAATAATGTGCTTCCTTAGTTTTGAGAAAACTGCCTAGAAAGGAACTTGGACGGCTTTCTTTTAAGGGATTGAGTCACATAAATTAGGAGAGGAAACATATGCTAGTGTTCTAATACCAAAGCTGCCGAAAATGCTGCAGTCACCCACTCAGAATAATAAGAATTAAAAACTCCTCTGCACCTCAGTCCCCAGCTTCCTGCCTTGTCTTTTAAGATGCATGAATGTCAAGGGAGATGCTTCTGGATGCAAATTTTTTGACCACACTTGCAACTTTTACATGACGTCTTTTCAGATCCAGAATTTCAAGCTAAGATAGGCTCTCAGGGAAGATTCTTCTAAATTTTTTCATGCTGCTGAAAATAATGTAGGAACATTTTAAGAGAAGATATTTTAGTGTTTCCATGGTTTGGAGCCAGATTTTGTAATGCAAGCAGGGTTCTCCTGAAGTCTTAGGTATGTACCTGTGCAAATGTGTTCTATATATAGAATGACATGCCTTAAAAAACTGATTGCACATACTGAAAGGAAACTGCTGTTCAATAGTTGTATGCTTTGGAAATTGCCCTTCAGTTCCTCTCAACTCCAGCCAGACTATAAAATCAAGATGCTGACTGAGAGTACATAGATACGTGTGAACTTTTAGGTAAGCAACTATAGCCCAGTTTTCCAACAAGGTAAAAAACCAACTTTGTCTTCATCTACACTTGAATGCATTAACATTTCCTCATGTAATCACAGCTCTTATTTTCCTGTTACCATTCTTCCACTCTTACAGTTTTTCACAGCAAAAGAACAGCTCTAATGTTTGCAGATCTACTTTTAGATAATACCTTCAACAACATCATTTTTTACTGCATCAAACACTCAAAGTTGCAGCTGAAGTCCACCGGGGCTCTGCTTTGGGCATGTTAAATAAGATGCACATGTGTATGACTGTATGCTAGGTGCTTTGAGAAATAAAGTCCTAACATATAAATTTGGGCACCCAAGAATAAACTGACACTGCATAATTTTGACCATCACTGCTCCGAACTTTGATTCTTGACTGTACATAGGAGATGGAAGTACCAGCTATAGGATGCTGTGAAGACAAGTTCTGAAATATTTGAACAGTCTCTGGATGCCACATCAAGGTTCTGTGCAAATACTAATGAGGAAACCAGACATTTTGAATTCATCATAGGAAATGGATAATATATATTAAACAAGGGCCTGGAACCATTCTCTGAATTACATAGTTGCACAATTATACACTAAATAAGAAAAGCGGCTCTTTGAGGTTGTTATATAATTCAGGCTTGATGAATTTACAAATCTCTCAGTACTTCAATTTGAAGCTTCAGCAGATTTTAGATACAGTTTATATCTAAATAGCCAAAACAGTATTGCCATGAATTAATGAATTACAAGAATTTCTGTGCAGAGGGTCAGGAACATCTGCTTCTCTGCAGATTAGAAATCAGTATCAATGTTATTGCCGAGGGAAGAAAACAATGCAACTCGTTCCACATGCCTAAAGTATAAAGGATTTGGAGATAATATCACTTAGCTAAATATTTTTAGAACATTTAGCATGAGAGAACTAAGATCAACAAATAATAGAGAAGATGCTAAAAGTCCTGTCTAAAAGGATGGACAATACTAACAAAGCTATTCTCATGACCACATCTGCAACAACTCAGAGATGAAAACAGCTGGCCAAATTTAGCTGAACTGGGGAGAACAACTCCAGGCTTGACAAAATGTTGTCTGAATGTTCCATCCACAGCTGCACCTTTCCTTAGAGCAGCTGGCTTCAGCATCTCCTGGGACAGATCCTGGGAGAGAAAACCCTACTCCATACATACAGAACAATTCCTGGGTCTTATGTAAAACCCCGGAGGAAGATACAAGAGGCACAGAAATGGCTTGGCTCTCTTCAAACAAGCAGCAGATGTCTTCGTGCATGAGCAGTGTGTGGGAGACACTCTCCAGCAAATTACACTGCTACAGGGTCTGGCTCCATGAAATTAGAGATCGAATCCGGAGATTAGAAACAACATGCCACTCAATTAGCAATATATTGGCTGCCAGACAAGCTCTAGGGCCGTCTTCCACGATCATGGGTCTTATCTTCAAAACCCTGTCTCCTCCCACACTTCCATGCTACCATCATGTTCAGTGGTAATATTTAACCATCACTACAAACACCTCTAACTAGAAGTCATATCTAGTCCCTCATCGGAATTCACCATCACTAGAGAACACGCTGAGCATAACCGATGACTGACACTCCACTCTCAGCTAACATCCAATTAGAAGCTCAGCTATTCAACATTTTCTGCCATCTGTCCTTTAAGAAAGCCACCACGGAGTCACCCATTTCTTCAGAAGTTAACAAGAAGTTGATTTCCCCCCTCCAAATGAAGGATATTCCAGGGTGTGAGATGGTTAGAAGGGTACACAATAATTGCAATGATATTTAGTAGTCCAGAAGGAACTAATAATGGTTCTTGAGCTTCAGCACCGTAATTTCTAGAAGTGTCATGTTCCAGGTCAAGGTCTCCTGTCAAAACCATCTTGCACTAAATAAAGACAATCTTGAGAGTTGGGCTGTAGCCTTTTCTTTGTTATATATCATTAATTATGTTTTCTTGGACAGTAGAAGAACTCTTAAGAAGGGTGCTAAAAGGTTTCTCAAGCACACCACAGGCTAGGGAGACAGTTTAAGACCTGACATGAAAGCCTTCATGCTTTATACCACACTGTAATCACAATAACTGGCCTTCCTCATCTTTCTGTGACATTAACCACATCGGCTATAGCTATTGTTTACATTTCAACTCATGTCCTAACTTCCAGATTTTCACTTTTCACTGTAATATCATGCTACACTTTTGTTTTATCCCCTTCATACCTTACCTGTTAGTATTCTCCAGGACTTCAACCTTCTTACGCAGCTCACTATTTTCATTTGAACAGGTCTCAACTCTGGAGACAGTACAAGGACAGAAAGAGAAATGTAAAAAATCAGTCATTTATTATAGAGATTGTTAAACAAACCAAGCTTGCTTTCACAGAGAGCTCTATGATCTTACCTACATTTAATGAAAAGTTACAACGACTAACTTCAGTAATAGTCTTTAATCATACTTACTGTAAAAGACATTGCAAAAGATACTACTACTAGCTGCAGACCACCTGCTTACAGTGCTCAACTACATCCCAGTAGGAGCAGCTCATTTAGGATGGGTTGTAACTACTTTTTGCCCCTCAAAATAGCAACAGCAAAGACCCTGCTCAGATTTTCTCTGCGCATTTGGCCATGGGACAGATACTTTAAAAGTTACAGAACACACTATATTTATGTTGTTAGCAACTATTTTGTGCAATTTGGCAAATGCCATGCTTTCGAAATAAGGTCCTCGAATTTCAAGTTTATGGAGGCTAATAAGCCGGGAGGTTAATTCCCAAGAGAGTTCTCATTTCCACGCTTTCCCTGGAAACCCCCAAAACTAAAGCAGATTAGCATATAACATGCCACATAAAAGGTCCAAGTAAAAATATGGGACTCCCAAGTAGACAAACATGACCACCTGGAATAGCTTCAAGAAGGAAAAAGGTCAAGGGAAATATTTTTGGTATCTGGATGCAGAGGGTGCAACTTCATAACAGTAACTCTGAGAAAGCGAGTCTCAACTATAAAGAGATAAGAAGACAAAAAGGAAATCACATCAAGGATATCACCAAAGATGGTACAAGGGGTTTAACAGATCCATCTGGTGAAGTGCATAAGATAAATGCACTAGAAAACTTGTCTCTTGGAAGGAAGATTTATTTGAGACATAAATCACTAACTGGGAGTTTGACTCCTCCTTGCTAAGGGAAGTCAATGGGTCACGTGCTGTTTTCCCGAGTCCTGCTTATTTTCCCAGGCAGTCCTGACTCACCCACTTTCTACTTCTGTCTCCATCTGCTCTACAAGACAGAATATATTCACTGTGAATCCACCTTTCCATGGACACTGCCTACCCACTAGGCCAACAGAGTTGTGTGAGGCAGAGGCCAATAGCAGATGGGTCTTGCCTTATTTAAGGTTTAAAGTCTTTGTCAGCGTGTTAGCAACATGGTGCTGTAACGAACGTAGCACCCAGCACATGCAGAAGCAGAAGCCAGAAGGGCCTTTTCTCAGTCATAACCACGAGATGGCAGCTGGCACTCTGTGCACAAAACAGTCTCAGCATCAACAGCTGGATCCCTTCCCAGTCCAGAACTAGTGCTATTGGCCGGCCTGAAACAGGAAGGAGGTTGGCTTACTTTTTTTCCAGACTGTCCATGTATTCTTTCTTTTTTCTTCTGCTTTCCTGGGCAGAGATCTAAGGAAAAAGGAAGAAAAACACCAAATATTTGCATAGAAAAAAAGCATCAGAGTTGAATTAATAAACTGGTAGAAAGCCCTGACATTATTAGATTCGAGCATCCGTGCTGTTCTCATTTCTATTCCTGGCAAGCAAAGCACTGACTTGGTCTGCTTCCACATCCTGAAGTAAGACTGCTCTGCTCAGTAGTGGGAAAAAGATCATCCTTGCTCTTACAAAACTAACCTTAAAAAGTGAATCAGATTCATCTGGAGAGAATATCCTACGACAAATACTAAAAGATGATCCCAGGACAATGCCTTGCATCTGGGAGAGGAAAAGCCCATGTATACATTAGAAAGCAGCTTTGCAGAAAAGACTTGGGGGACCTGATGAACAAGTCAAATCTCAGTCAGCAATGTGCCCCTGCAGCAAAGGCAGCCAACCAGATACAGCTCTACGTTAACAAGGACTGGAGGTAGAAGGTCAAGAGAGTGGTTCTTGTCCTCTACTCAGTGCCTGCAAGGCCACAGCTGAGCACAGCATACAGTTTGTGGCTCTGAAATAAATACTTTGGGTGTACAGAAGCAAGCCCAGAGAAAGACCACAGCTATCTATAATAAGCATGCTGGAGCACATGATGTATCAGGAAAGGCAGGGAAAGCTGGGTTTGCTCAGATTTAAGAAGACAAGGCTAAAGAGGGAATCCTATTGCAGTCCTCAACTATCTTGCATAGTGAAGATGATGTCAGAGTCTTCTAAAAGAGGCATACAGCAAAATGGCAAGAGGCATCAAATGCAAGCTGCAACAAGGGAAATTCCAATGAGACACTAAGAATGCTATTCATTTGTTTTTACCACAAGAGTGGCCTAGTATGGGAACAGGTTGCCCATAGATGGTGGGGACTTGCCACCCTTTGAGACAGTAAAATGTGACTGGACAAGTCCCTGAGCAACTTGCTCTAAGCTGGCCCTGCTTTCAAAGCAAGCAGTTGGACCAAAGGACCTCCAGAGATCCCCTCCAATATATATGGCTTATTATATGAAAGTGGTACATAAAACGCACAAGGTCACTTCCAAAAATTTTGAAAATACATCTTACAAGACCAAATTCCAATTCAGTGTGGGCAAATTTACACCTCTATCTACAAAACCAGTAACAGAATGCATTAACCTTCCAAGCTGTGCTAGTATCCTCTAGAACAAGTGAGCTAGCCAGGTCTGGAAAAAAATGCTTTCCTCCCTACCACTAGGCTCTTCCCCACGTTGGAAGAAAGAAACGACTTGTAGGACATTTCACAGCCTTGGTATCAACCATCCATTTAAAGGTCACAGAATTTAGTGATCAAAAGAATAGGACACTGAAATACAGTCAGATTTTAAAACATGAAACAGTGGAAAAGAACACCTTCATGACCATGGAGAGAATACAGAGGTCTTCGCCTACCATAAGGGTAGGACTGTGCTGTTTTTAAAATGGAGCTAAGCAACAGCAACTTGATACACTGCTTGCTAAATACTCTATTGTTCATGTGTTCAGGTAAATACATAGACGGAGGCACACTGTCATAGTGACAGACAATTTGATGGATGTGTTTAGGAACAAAGAAAAACACTTCATTAGAAGTCATCTTATAGCATTCAACAGTACCAACAAATCATTACTGCAGAATTGTTGCAGCATTTTTTTAAATGAAGGAAAAGCAGAAACTACCCAGCAAAGCTAACTAACATTTACCTTGTTCTTTATTTTCCTGCGGATTTTCTTCAGCACTTTTTCCTCTGCTTTTGTCAGGGGCAGTTTGGTAGGGATTGGGTACCCCTCTGCTATCAGCGTCCTCTTCTCCTCCTCTGTCAGGATGAGCGGGCCGGTCCCCTGTAATTTCTCCAGGTGTCATAGAAATGAAATAACACAACAGTAAGCGCACACAGCCCTAGAGAAAAGGCTGTTAGGGAGGAGAGGCAGTAGCTCTTCCACTTCAGAAAGGACTGCCTACTATAACAGCAGCCACTTGCAATTGGGAATGCATGGAAGCGGAAGACTTCTTAGATAGCTTCCATTCAGAGACTGAACCTTTGGGACAGGAGTCCCTCAAACAGTTGTTCTCAGCCCAGCTCTGCACACAGAGGCCAACAGTAAAACTTCCTTTAGCTCAAACAGGGAAAGAGACAAATGAGAAGAAGCACTACTGAAAGTCCCTCCCTAAAGATAACCCACTTGCTTTCAACAAGACAAGAGGACAGATGCAGATCTACCAGGGACAGGTTAACCCAGCAGGGCTGGGTCCTAACGCAAAACACAATCCATGGTGGAAGAGACCTAATAACACTGTTGAACCCTGTCTCAACTTAGAGGAGAGGCACACACTGTTCTCTGTGGGAACAGAACAGACCAGTGAGCAAGAATTACCGGATCTGCAGTTTTGACCAGAGATCTAAAAAAACCCAGAAAATTAGCAAATCCAGGGCAAAAAGAAAATTTAAAAAGGAAAAAAAAAACCCAGAGGCAGATAGATAGATGCTGGGAAAAGCCAGCCAAACTTACATGCGGTGCAGTCAGGAGAGGGGAATTGGAAAGCACTGAAGCTGTGCGCGATGTCACTTTAGCCGTGGCTTGTAGCTGGACGGGGCTTGAAGGAGGGAGCGATCTAGCCGGGCTCTGCCCTCCTTCAGAGTCACTGCCATGGCTGCTGGGAGGGGTTGGAGGCAAATGAAGGGGATCCACTGCTAAATGGCAAGAGAGACATATAACACAAGGTTTTGAGGTGCTAATTTAATTTTCCACTAGAGCCACCACCATCACCCCAGCTTCCAAGACTGGGACTGTCTGCTAAAAAATGGATCAGGAAAAGTGGCAACTTGGAAGATTTTCAGAGCATGCAGGTCTCCAAAGGAGGAATGAATTGCAGCAGCTATCTTTAGGTTCAAGAGACAAAACAGGGCTCTGCACATATGCTCCAGTCTTTTCTACCTACACTTCAGATTCTTCTCCAAATATTTTGAGGTTTAAGTATAACCAGTACAAGGCCCCTGTCCCTCGGAAACCACATTAACAGAGGGGCTCTGAGCCAGTGCACTTTCTCTCCAAAAACAATAATCTTTCCTAACTTTGCTGTGTATTAAACAAATTGCCATTATTTTTCAAGAGAAGGGCTTGTGCCCAAGGTGTTATATAAACAGGGAGGAGAGAAATAATCTGACTCCTAAGGACCTGGTTTGCCACAACTGGTAGGAAGTGAGATGTACTGATGGAGCAGGAGCAGCATAAACAACGACCGCAGGAATCTCTCTCTGTGCTATCCAGGGCCATAAGCTAACTTCTGCTGCACTTACAGCCAAAAAAACCTGTGCTAGAATTGGCAAGCAAAGTGCTGCTTATGACCAAATGGGTCTGAACCACGAGAAGCAGGGCAATGTCTCACTTACTCATATTACATGGACAATTTAGCAAATGTCCAAACCAGCCACAACTATAGTCATTTTTCCTCTGAGAGAAATTTACAGCGATGAAAATTGGGAATAGGAAGATAGAGCTGAATTTGCTGCCTTCCACTTCTGTTATACTATGAAAATTGGAGTTGAAAAAATCAAATAGGTGGTGGGGGAGGAAGGAAGAAAAACAGTAACAAAGAAAAGCTATTACACATGAGCTCTCTCTGTCTTGCATCATATCTAGTAGTTGCCAGAAGACAACACACACTTGAAAAACAGCAAGGCCCCTAACTGCACAAATTGAGCAACGGAATGTATGCCCTGGGTTGAGATACAGCCTCCCTTTTTCCACCTGCTACACCACTTGCTTCTCTCCCTAAAGCAGTTCTACTTACCTATACAAATGAATTCATTAACAGAACATCAAGTGTTCCTAATGGAGATGCAGTTATCTGCTCAAATTTCAGCCCAAATATTTGGCTTTTTCAAACTTCTCTTGGGTTAACAGATCATGTGCCACAAAGCCCTGTTTAACTTTCAGGGCAGGGATCCTTGCTCCCCCTTCCTCATTTACAGACTAGTGCAAAGAGGTCCTGGTCATTCTTTAAAAGTCTGCTAAAAATAATGTGCTAGGAACAGATGCACCTAACTTCTAATTTCATATAAACTCACATCCTTGCTTTTGTATCAGAGGTTAAAACAGTGAAGTTTCCACTTATGCTCTTCATGTTTTCTATGCCTTGGTTAAGTTCCTTCAAATTGATTTCTCTTCTAGCCTAAATAATCCTGTACTTGAAGGATTCAAACTCCCTCCAGTAACTGTACAATTATTAATATGCTACAGACAAAAATGGATCATTTTCTTTATGATGAGCAAGGGAGGGAAAAAAAGAACAAAAAACACATAAATGGATCAGAGAGAGGCTGGCTCTTCAGCAGCCTGAGTTGAATCCCTAGAAGGCAACAGCTTCAGCCTAAAGATTAACATGGTGAATGAGGAAGCCAAATATTTAATCAGGGTAAAGTACATTTATTGTGCATTCTGGTCATCTCCCACTGTATTTTGTGTTGGTAATTAACAGACCTTCCTTAGAAGAGAGGTTCAAGAACTGATCCACTTCATGGGGCTCCAATTTAATCTCTGGAAGAACTTTCTGGCTCAGTGGTTTCATCTAGAAAAGAGAAATTAACAGCATGAAAACCCAAAGTACATCTTAAAATCTTAATAGAAGGATACAAGGACGACTTCTCCTTCCTTCTCCGGCTCTGCTACAGGCAAAGCTTTAACTGTTTCACACAGTTTGCTAAACCAGGCTACAGAGAATGCTGCCCCAACTACTCCCACTATGGCTTTTCTTACTACTATATTTAGTTAAATAAAAGATTACACCTCAGAGGTGACATTTCAGACTGAAAGCTAGCATGCAACCCACTCAAATTACTTCTCTTAGCAACAGAGCTGCTACTAGGATTTGCTGGACCACACAGTCTGTTAGAGCAGAGAGGGAAACACTCCCGGCAGCGGGGGAGAGCCTGTTCCAAGACCGTTGTTATCTGGGGGAAAGAGCAAGGTGCCAAGTCACTCAGCACCACATTATCAGACCCAAGTTCATATCACAGTGTGGAGGAGCAGGAAAAGAGACAGTCACAGCTGTCCAAAGTTTGGAAGACATCTGGCTTGCCCTGTTGACAGGGCTGGGGCACCAGGCTGACTAGCTGTTGCCCAGTCTGCCTGTGCGCTACAGTCAGTCAGTCTGGCACGTCAGCATGCTCACTGCAGCCAAAATCTATCTCAATAACCTGTGTTAATTAATCCATGCAACGGTAATGAGCCACGAGCTATTCCCAATATACTTTTTGCAAATCACAGCATGCCAAGCTATAGCAGGACTATGTACCAGGGACAGCATATTCAGAAGAAGATTATGGGAAACTTGTGTTTAATCTGTTCAGTTTCTCATAAAATAATTTCTGTTGCACATATTTCTGATCCACATCCAAGCGGAAACATTTACTTTTTAGCATATATGAACTCCACCTGGCCCAGACTGACATTGCACCCCGGGGACTGAGAACAATCATGCTTCTTCCTCCACTAACAGGGGACCCTGGTGAGCCCTCAGCTATTGCAGTTCCTTCTCCTTAAACCAACCACAGGCAAACTAAGCCCTTAAAAATGCCCACTGGCTGCTCCAGCTGTGGTCAGAAAGGCATCACAAATGCTCCTGATGAGGCAGGTTGGTGTGGAAGCAGCAACAGCTTGAAATGTCAAAGCTTCACAAATCTGGCAAGAGTGACTTAGCAGGCAAACAGGGAAACTCTCCAGTCATTTCAAACAAGAAGTCTTGTTCTGATTATGGGAAGGCACAACAGCACTAAAGCACATTATTATGGAAAACACTTAGCTTGTCACAGGCTCAATAGGGCAAATGGGTTAGTCAGTTCAGGTGGGACTGGTTCATTAGAAACTGTTTAAATATTTTTTAAAACGCAAGGGCCCCAGGCTTTGAGGATAGCATAGAAGAGAAAGTAGTGCATCTAACCATTAAGACCTGAAGATGCAGGTAAGTGTTTTGAAACGTAAGCTCTTACAGCAGTAGTGAGACACCAGCAAAGTTCAAAAACCATTAAAGCAGCCTGTAGCATGCATCCTGAATTGACAGGCTTTGGCACTAAGGAGTCCACACTGGTATGCAAGCATAGAAGAACCTATAGCGAATTGCACAGAGGAGAACAGAAAAAAGTACCAGGGCGTCCATTTGTAGCTCTGGTTGCTCCCCCTCCAGCGATGTAGCTGTGACAGTGAGACTGACTGAGGGAGCAAGGCCTGATGTCTCGCACAAAACTGGCTCAGTCTTTATTCCTGCTGGAGTAAGCTCTGCAGCCAGACACCATTCCTCATTTTCCAGGTCACCTGCCAGGGAAGGAAATCAGACACCACATGTTTAGGTCAAAGACAGAAATACTACAAATGAAAATAATGTCATTCCTCCTCCAGCGAAGGGAAACAAACACAGAAGGCATTTCAGTCCATCAACAAAACTCTGTCCTTACTATTCAGCTCTTAGTCAATGCAGACAACCATGCCATTTCAGGGCTGTAACCTAATCCTAGCCCCAGGATACAGAGAGGAGCAGCGAGGAAAGACAGAGCACTAATCACTGAAGATTGCCGAAAGCTGCTAACACGCAGCAGAACAAGACCAAACAAAAGCCATTGGGTAAAGCATCCAGGGAGCCATATCCCACACACACTAATGCCTGCTCACTCGGTTTTATTCCTCCTTGTATAGATGGCGTTTAGCCAGACTTCTGCTCCTTCTACTGCTTGCAATCATCAAATAACTGGAGTAGTGATATTATACTTTTAAGAACAAAGCATTTTTCATACTCTCAACTTCAAAAATTTTCTCCCAAGGACTCATTTAGTAAGTATAAAAGAGGACAAAGACTTTGATGATTTCACCAGAGCACCAGTGCTGTGGTGATCATGCTAATTTCCTCCCCAGACCCTCTGGAAGTCACAGCACAGGATGCGTATTTTGACTGGCAGCAATGAAACACGCATTGCATGTTGGCAGAATTGTTCCTTAGCTCCACTTACTGCAAGCTTACAAATCCAAAGAAGGTCATGCCACTTTTCAGGGGACAAAGCTGAAAGGTTTGCCTTGCACTGTCAAGAATTGGAAGAAGGCTTGCATGGGAAGTTGGTAGCCCCCTATTTCCATTCATGAAGCCATTGTTTGGCTTGCTGAGAAGGGACTTATTCTCCCAGGTCTAAAGTATGACAGAAGATCAAGACCTTGAGAAGATTTAACCTTTAAAACAATTCCACAAGGCTATTAACCACCCCACTTTAAAAAAAAAAAAAAAATCAAATGTATTTTTGACAGTTGTAAATCTGTCTTAAAAAAAATTCTCATCCCTACTGCTAGAGTTCAGTCATGTAAGTTCTTTTCTCTTACAGGAGAGTACCCTACACCAGCTGTACTGCCCCTCAAGAGCATACAGCACAGTCCTCTGCCACAACTCATCAGTAGCTGCGAGAAGCACGTCCATTAAATCAAGCAGCTGGAATCTGAGGCCAAATACGTAACAGTGTTGATCTTTCTTTCAAAGCTTTCTCCTGCCTTCAGAGTATTTACTGCATATCCAGACTTAAAGCAGAGAGCAAGCACGTACACCATACGGCTAGTAAACAGCAAGAGAGCTCTGAATGAGCTGCACGCTGCATCAACACTGTGGGAGGCAGCCACGGTGCTGTGGCTGTGCCACCAGCGGTCTGCAGGGCTGACACAAGCCCCTTACACACCGAACTTACACATCACATGGTGAGATGTCAACAGAGTTCAGCTGCAAACAGGTAACAAAAATAAGAGTGGGCTTTACAGCCTCCGTGCTGCTGTCTGCCTTGCTGTTAAGACCACACACACACACGGCACACAGGCACTGGGCAGAGGCTGGGTGAGTGGAAGAAGGGAGAAGCATGTGTGTCTCCGGTGCCAGTAATTACTTTGTGGTGGGACCTAACCTCCACCAACGGCAAGGAAGGAGGTAATTTGAGTAGACACACCAAGGAATTAAAAATGAAAAACACAGATCCTGTAATAAGAAGTCAACAACAGCAAGCCCAGCTCTGCCAAAAGAAGCAATGGTACAGCAAGGGCTAAACACTGTATTTAAGTTTGTGGAGAACTTACTCCCAAAGCTTTCTGGGAAATGCAGAAATATAAAAATAGAAGTATTTATGAAAAAAAGAGGTAGCATTGTCTAAATATTAACTCAGGAGACAGGACACTGCTCTCTTTCAACCTCCCTGAGCCTCTCTACTCACAAACCCAAGAACGCAGCTCCCTCCGTGCCGAATGCAATGAAAGATTCAGTGGATCTGTGGACTTCCTCTAGCTTACTGTGTGTGGATCATTCAGATAAGAGATTTAAAGCTGTACCTTTGCCTGGAAATCCAGACTCCCTTGGCAAATTAAACTTTAAAATGCTTGTTTGGATAAGTTCTGCCAAAACCTCTCCCCACAACATGTTGTGCGGAGCCTTTGCTTTCTGCCTCACACCTCTGGGATGAGCTACCCCATGGCAGTGCTATCATCTGGGATCTCCTTTACACTCCCTTTGGGAGGGGAGGCTGCATATAAATGAGAGCTATCAGTGAAGCAAGTAATTAGCCCTGAACTTTCTGACATTTGTATCACTGTGCAAGTAGAACAGAAATCTAGCCACTGGGTGCCCAGCAAAAAAAGGGCATGTACTCTAAGGCTGCACTTTGCGATGTTTATCATCTCTAATCCCTAGACTCATTATGAGAATTCAGCTGCTGTAAGACAGCAAGATATGCTGGCCTTCAGCCGGTCATTTTACTCTTCTGGAACCTGACTTTGCTGATTAACCTGACATCCCTGCCATCACCACTTAGATCCGCACAAACTGCTTGGAGTTAATCTAGGCTTCAAAGCCGGTCTAACCAGTTTGTAGGGTTACAAATGGTTTTCAGCGACAGCAACATACAGTGTTTAACACTGAGACAACTTTGAAGAACTGCATCTAACACTTTTTTGACACTGCCCCTTATGATGCATGGCAACAGCTGTCATTCCACATGAACAACCCTGTGAAATGAAGGGATAGAGCAACACACTGGTCATATCCCACCGCGACACTCCCCTCTCCCCACTTTTTCCAAGCCCCTGTTACACATCCACTAGCACTGTCAGTGTTGTGCAATATTACTTTCTTCTAACATATTCCAGCTTCTGAAGTCACCAATTATATCTCCTCTGCTCCAAGAGAGCTGCAAGGACATTTCCTACCCTCCTTTGTCCTCTTCCTGAGCACAGCAGGTTGACATTAGCTGAAAATCAAGTTTATTCTTATAGTAGCCCCTTAGCACCTTAGACTACTCTGCCAAGCACTGTACTAGCAGAACAAAGTGGCAGCCCTTCTCCCAAAGCCCTTGAGAATGTTGCAGAAAACTAAGCAAACATCGGAAAAACTGAGCAGGCTACAGAATACTGGTCATACCGAGAGGCATGGCACACTCTCCAAAACAGTATTTCTGAGACAGAGGGGTATGGAGAACCATGAGAGAGGTTTCATGGAATAATGAGAACAAGCAAGGAGGTGTGCATGAAATACTGAAATGAAAGGAAAACGGAGACTGGCTCAAGAAACCCACTGGAGGAAAGGGAATTGTCTTCTCCAAACAAAGCAAGACATGCTGTGGAAAGAGTAGATGACTCGTGTCATAAAATTGAAGGTCAATGCTTATATTTGACATGATCCAGGAGGTACGGGTGAACTACTGAGACAGATTCCAAAACAAAAGGCTGAGAAAATGATCTCGGTTCTGGTATTCTAGACAGATACAGCAGGGCAATACTGCATTGCTAAGGTGAGACAAATATGCTGCAAGTCATTCAGATACAGAGAGAAGAAAGTCTAAACAAGATTTATCTATCCAAGTGGCTAAGAAAATCCACATCCTAAAGACGGTCACTTTGGCTGTTAAAAATCTCTTCTCAGGCTTCGAAACACTGATTCCAAAGCTCACTGATGAACAAGTAATACTGCCTGTCAGCCCCCTTTCCCAGCTGAAATTTCCTATGAACTTTATGAGGTTTTCATAGAACTTCCTATGAGCTCTATCATCCAATGACTGTTTAGATTAAAAGCATTCCCCTTTACCTACCCTTTCATAAGTCAAATAACGCTAGGCGTTTTGGCACATGGAATATGTCATTTAAGGAGTTTACACAGTATTCAGCAAAATCCCAGGTGACGCTTCTATGTGCAACGCAACGCACTAGCGCTGTTAAATTCCACATACAGTCTATGTTAACTGAACATTTATGTTACAAAGTCCTCAGGTATTAAGAAATATATGAAAGTTTCATTCAGTGCACATCTAAAAACAGGAATGTTTTAATAATGTGATCAAAGAATTTCTCTACAGGACCTGTGCCTTACCTAACAAGCAGAATGCATGGCACTCCCCTAACAGAGAGGCTATTTCATGTTTTGATATTCTCATTGTCTTATGCACAGCCTCATATCTCCTTTACCAAATAAATTCAAATTCTGTTCCCATAGAGCTGTTTAACTCCCTCCTAGGGAAATGCTTCACCGACCTGAATATCTCCTTTACCAAATAAATTCAAATTCTGTTCCCATAGAGCTGTTTAACTCCCTCCTAGGGAAATGCTTCACCGACCTGAATTCATTTCCACAGCAGTCCTGAAAATTCAAGTGAGCCATGGAAAGATTTAGGCCAAAAAGTATCTAGTAATTTGAAATGGCCAACTGGAGACAACTGGAATTTGATTTTTCACATATTTAGCACTGTTATTATACTTTCTCAAAATACATTATGCATTGAGTTTTCAGGTGCAGCTGTGAGCATCTACCACTTCTGCAAGTTAAACATCAGTTTCAAATCAAGCATCAAAAAAACCCATTCATCACAGCAATCCAGGATTTGTGACATGCATCCAAGTTCTTATCTTCTGTGTCCAAAACTAAAATTACATTTCTTCAGAAAGCTTTTGTGCGCTGCTTCTGCTGTCAAGCTTGCCCCATTTTCCCTGCAGACTCTTGTTTAGCATGCATCTTCCACTTCCTTTTCTAAAAGAAAATAAAAATCTAAGAGCCTTACAAAGCGCCAAAGTTCAATCCATGTACTGAGCAATGTTCTTGCTGATAGGAAAAACTTTAAACATGTCCTTTCTTTCCCAGCCGCACTCATCGTGAGTCCAGGTTGCTCACTGGTACGACATGCAAGGTATTGTAAGATGCTGTGCACATGACAGTGCAAGAGAGCAAGCTCAAAACAGGATGTAAGTCCCTCAGTACTGTAAGTGTAAGCACTGCTCATTGTGCGTATCTACAGCAACGTGTCCAAGTAGCAAACAAACTTTTTCTGTTCTCTGTCTTTACTTCAGAGGCCCTAATCCGGCCCCAAGTTCCATCATCTGCAGTTAAGATGGGCAACGCTAGTAAGATCTACTCAACATACCACAAGTGGACTTTCCCTTTCTACTTTCCTTTCTCCAGTTCACTGTACTCAAAAGGGAAAGTGCTATACAACATTTTGCACAATAAAAGCTGAAGATATTTAAAGTCCATAATGAAGACTGAATTATGGACAAGTTCTTGGCTTTGGGTGCACAACACCTAAGTCAACTGCTCTCAGTGCTGCACACCACATACATTATGATGACAATTTTCAACAGAAATGGATTTCAGTGCTCCTCTAAGCATCACAGCAATAATCAGTATGTGTGATTTAGGCATACATGAAAAACAGACAACCAAGAAGGACTGTGTTTGTACATGGCAGAATTGTTTATTTTTTTTATATATATATTTGTATTTATATATAGATACTAAAAAATCACACATAGTCTCTTAACAACACCATGTGTAGCTTTCTAGGATCCTCATATTTCTCCGAAGAACTGCAACATTTTGCTTCTTTCCTTGTTCTATATAATACAGGAAGGCAGGGTAGGAAAAGTGGAAAAAAACATCAAAAATGCTTACTTCAACTGTACAGTTTTTTTAATATCAGTTTTCAGTGAGTTTTCCTTTCCTTATTTTAATTACTTCTATCCAACATTATTCTATCCAACTAATTCTTCAATCTTGCCCAACATAGCACCTCTTTTCCTGAGAAAAAGTAATCTTCTCCAACACTGAGTAAATGTCACCCTCTGTGACAGATGTACAGAGAAACAGAGCTTACAAAACAACTAAAAAGATCTCCCTTGCTCCCCACATCGTTTCAGCACTCATTTAATCCTTCATTAAAGAGTTTATCAGAGACACTTTTTGCATGGATAACCAAGCTGCATCAGTGAGGAGTTGTGTATTTTTAAATAAAGAAAATTAGAGATGCACTCTCTCCCTCAATCCCTCCCAAGTACAGAGAATGCAAGTATTCAGAGAAACAACATGATTTTCACCTTTTCTTTCCCTGCAGTAAAAAGGAAGACAGTACCACTAGGTAAACAAACCCAAATGAGGGGTGTACCACTGAACCTAGTCTTGAAGGAAAAAAAAACACCCATACCACCACGACAACCATAACAGATCGTAATCATACAGAAAACAGATGCGTGCACTGCATGTCATTTGAAACAAGCCTGCAAATAAGACCTGCAGAAGCATCAAGGGATATCCTTATGTCTATAAGCAGAATGAAGAGACAGCTCTCGCCTCCTCCAAGCTCATTGTCCAAGCAACAGATAAAACATCTAGAGAAAGACAAAACTGGGAACTTAAGGAGACCACAATGGACTACTGGTCAAAATGCTTTGCACAGTTATCAGAAGAGACATCTTTGGACAGGGTAATGCAAGAAGATCCCTAATGCGTCAAACTATTCTCTGGCCAAGCATATTTAAATAATCCTGCTCTTCAGCTGTGTCACGGATTTGAGCAAAAGGGCTTCAACTAATTCCTTTTGGTCCACGACAGACTTTATACTGCCACCATGAACCACAAGGCTTGCATGTACAGCCCACATGGCTTCTGCACTGCCATGCCATAGACAACAGTCTCATACTCAGCTCATCACATGTTAATAAGAGACTTTGACTCAACTGGCACTTAAATTTGCACCAAGGGTTCATGTTTGCAAAGCTGTACTTTGGACAACTGTTCAATGCTTGCCTGGATCCTGTCTCTGAGGTTGCTACTCCTATACAGCCGCTAGCTGTATCCAAGGGTGCTCACTAGCTCTGCACCACAGAAATACAGTTGCAAACTGGGAGCTGGCTGACTGCAAGGGGAAAACACCTCCTCAAAGACGCTCACAACTTGTTTGAGGGGGAAATGGCCACTCACCCTCTGTTGGCAGAAACACCCCACCACGAACCTGAAAAGGCCTCCGCTGGTGCACAGACTCTGGGCGTGCTGCTGGCCATGCTATTCGCAGGGAAGTTCTACATCCTCACCTCTGCCGTCTGAGCCTTTCCAGCCTCCCAAAGGCAAGCTGGACCTTTCTGGAGGAATAACTGCTTCCTTGTCTTCCCCCTGGGCTCACACCATCCCCAGCACCCAGCTCTAGGCTCACGTAACCCCCCCTGGCAGACACAAGTCCTGTTTATCATGCCTGCAATGCTGAACTCCAGTGGCACTACATCCACCTCCCCCTCCTCCACGAGGTGAGAGCCCACATTCATTGACAAACAGTTTCTCTTACAGATTTTCCAGATGGCATTTCCCCCTCCCAGCCTGCACACACACTCCCACCACAAATAATGAAACTGAAGCCCTCAAAACAGCCTCAACAAAGGAGGTACTGTTTGACTCCCAAACATTGGGGTTCTTTTTTAAAGTGCCAGGAAGGGAAAATTAAATAAATGGGCAAAGAGGAGCAGCAGTGATACACACAGTAATCACAACGTACAGCAAAAGCAGTATCTCTACTAACAAATGATCACTAGTCATACTGGCATCCCACTTTGAGCGGCACAGAGTCCATCTAAAACCCACAGATTATTTGTATCACTATCGAAGTTAATAAGACAGAAACAAAGACACAATGTTCCTCCCACACCTAAACAACCAGGGTCAATACCCTCTTTCCTGGGGAGAATTTGACAGTTTTCAGTCAGAATCATCTTGTCGTGTAAACCAGCCAGGAGATGTCTCGGTTCTGCTTTAACCTTCCTTCAAACTAAGACTTTACACAACCACAGCTGTCAGCTGGGATACAGTCCCTGATGTTCTTAATTATTTTGCTTAGGCATAGAAAAATGTTATTTTTAGAGCATTACCCTTTATATATATATGAGATTGAGGCACAGACTGAGGTGCTAGCTTGGATTTACAGCCTTAAAGCTTGATACTATTATATGTCCTATAAAAGACTATGTTTTTAAAGTTATGTGAAAATTATCCACAGGAGCACTGTGTTAAAATACGACAGTTCTCTCTCATCCACCTGAATTTTTCTCCGCACGCCCCATGCGGATGTTGTGAAGGCATATCTGTATTACGGCAGCCATCAGGCTTCAACATACGTTAAAAGGAACTGATGCTTACAGAGCATAACTAAACGCGCATGAACTCCCAGTGTAACACTACAGAAAGAATGAGATCACTGGTTTCAGAAAGATCAGGACTGGAAGTGGGAGAAGTATTCCCCTAATATGCATCATTAGGGAAACTATTCCTGGGAAATCAGCGCCTGTGGTCACTTGACACAGAGTTTTGAAAAGGAACTGCAAAGGTCCCTTTGTTTAGAAGGGAACTGCAATAGCTCCATGTCCAGAAGATACTCCCTACAGGGAAACACCAAGGAAGCGCAGTTCATTTAAACTGTATCCAAGCGGAATTCAAGAGGGACCTTTATCACAGCCTACAAACACCTGGGGAAAGAGGTTTCCGAGAGCAGATGGTTCTTTACTCCAGTAGGAACAAAGGCCATAAGGAGATCTCATATGAGGAACTGGAAGCTACAAGAGGTCTGACTGCAAATAAAGTTGTCAATTATTAACAGTAAGCCTAAATAAGCACCAAAATGCACACCTTTAAATAAAAACTGATGTTTTTCAGACACACTAAAGCCCAAGTAGAAGTTACAGGCTGGATGCAGAGTGACCTACTGAGATTTTGGACCTTGGATGTATAGTTCAAAAGTCTTCTCATCCTTTAAAACTGCACATGCTGACAAGGGCTGACTGCTACCCTTCCACATAAAAATCACCCAAATACAGGCTATCACCACCAAATGGCTTCCTCCCCATTTCCTAAATAAACACACAAAAATAAAAGACCCACACAGGAAAGAAGTTGCATTGGAATGTGCTCACAAAAATTATCAGTATGGCTTTGACAGCATATTTTCAAAACACAAGTGTATTTCTTTGTCCAGTTCCATTTCCTTTAAACTCATGGCAGAGGATTTTCCATTTTCATTGTTCATATTCCACTGATTGGGAGAAAAACAGACAGAACAACATATCTCTATATATATAGCCTATATAAAAAATAAAATTAGGATATATAATGTAACCTACTATACATAATATATTATGACTTATATATACAGATACATATTATGTGTGTATATACATATGTACACATATAAAATGCATGAAGACCACCCTAAGCCTCAAGCCCACAGACACCTCTACACAGAGACAGTACATGGCACTGATTATTGCTTGTGGACTCCATACACAAGCAAGTATTTTCATGTACAAAGTGCTGCCTGAGAGGAGGAACAGATTTATCGTTGACGGGCTATTTGCACTAGAGCCATATACAACTATTTTGGTGGGGTTTTTTGTTCTGGGTTTCTTGCTTGTTGGTTTGTGTTGTTTTTTTTTCTTTTTCAAACCACGTAGAGAGATGGAGTTGAAGTTTTAAAACAAAATTTAAGTTTTAAAAGCACATTACAGGAAAACATAACCTCAGCAGTAAAAAACCCAGTAACAATACAGGTTATATGTTGGGGCCAGCCCCAGTTTTGGCACAGCTAAGCATAAAACAGAAACATACCATTTCTGCAATCACTCTGTCAAACCTTTAGCCAAGGCAAGCTGCTTCAAATCCAAAAGGAACTTCAAAGCATTCCTGAGCAGGAAAGCATGAACAGGAGGGGCAGGTGGGGACCATGAACAGTCTCACAAGCAGAGCCCTCCGGGGACATGGGGAAAGGAATGCACCCAGCCACCTGGCCACAATTTGAGGAAAGAAACCATACAAATGACTAGTTGGCCATCCACTGCCTGTGCCCTACCAGGCTCACAAAGCAGAAAACACACACAAACACCCACCCACCGCGAACCACTCCCACCACTTCAGCTGATCCCAGAGGATGGAGAGCCCCACACAGATGCTGCAGCCTCTGCGTTCCTGCTGCACACCAGCCCCTCAGTATTACTTGTACTCAGCCCTCACCCATGGATCTCACACACCCAAAGCAAGGGGCAGCCACTACACTGAAGTTGGTGCCTACAACTGGTAAGACGAAGCATGGGAAAGCAGGGAAGGGCCCTACACTCCCATACCAAGACACATAGGAGGCTCTTCATAGTCCCTGCTGAAACTCAGTTCCTGCCTTGCTCCTGGCTGGCTGACTCACAGCCCTCCCTTTGCAAAAGCCCCCAGAGACTGGAAAACTGAAGACAGACATGCACCAACCATAACAGAAAATAAAGCTTTTTCGCTTTTCCCCCTAACCATTCACAACTGCCACAAGTGAATCTGTGCCCCAAAAGGCCCAGATGCACAGCAAGAGGTCTTGCTTAAACATCAGACCCATTCTCAGTCTCCTCTCCCAGCTTCTTCGTTTCCTTCCAAAGAAGCATTTTCCACTTCACAACTACTCACCGTGCTTTTCCACATCTACTCTGCAGTTGTCTCAAAAAACGCAGGGCTCACAACTAGAAAGCAGAAACCTGCTGCAAGAGAGGCAGCAGTGCAGCCAGTGCAGATCATCAGTACACAGGACACAGCCTCTTTTTTCATATTACAGCCTGGAGCTCTCCCCAGGCCAGATGCATTATTCACCAGTTCAGGCAAACAAAAGTTCATGGTGAGCCAGCTGCAAGCAAGCAGGTCAGGCCTATAAATATATCTCTCTCTAGTATCTTTAAAGTTTATGCAAATTTGATAGAAGAATAGATTCTCGGGGGGGGGAAAACCAAACAACTAAATGCCAGGCATCATGCCCACATCTGCTTTAGAACAGTTACTCTTGCCAATGCTTTTACAAGCTGGAGATTTAGCGACTGACACCTTCAGAGACCCGACGCTAGCACCAAGCTGCGAGCACTCAGAAAAGTTCTTTTGCACAAAATTGGGGAAATACAGTCTCAATACAGTGAAGTCAGAAGAGCAAATAACTGGGGGAAACTGGTGTTGGGACCCTGATCTTATGGGCACTTTAATGTGTCCTCACCTTGAGGTCAAAGGATTTCTCAGAAGAGTTAAACCCAGGCTTATGAGTTTGCCAGGTTTTACATTTCCAGTGCTTTTCAAAACAAAAAAAACCCAAAACACCTTTACCTAAGATTTACAGAAGCATGAATAGGTCAATGTAGTGATTGTAGAAATTGTGGTAACGGCTGGGTAGTGGCCAACAGGAACAGTTCACAGCAGAAGTTAATTGTTCCCCTGTAACAGTGGGCAAGAAGGTGCTTATGGAGTTAGAGCAATCACTCACTTCCCTGTAATGCCTGAAAGGAAACACTGAACAGGATTTTCAGTAAGGTTGTTGGAGACTTGGCGGGGAAAAAATGAAAGGCAGAAATAGACACTGAATGGCTTAAACCTGCCTTGAAGATCATGTGCATAACAAGATGGGCTTTTTCTCAGCTTCCCCATACCCTGGGGCTCTGGGACTCCGCACTTGTGAACACTGAGATGAAAGCCACTGCAGGTGTTGGGTGCCATTGAACCAGACGGAGACAACTCCCAAACCCCAACTCCCTCCTCCAACAGGCTGGCACAGACTGAAGGAGGAGGGCAGAAAGGCAGGTTGTGGAGTGGCACGCCATGGGGCCGGCCTGGTGGCAGCACACTGGCCCCAGTGCTGCAGGGCTGGGACCGCTGGCGGCTTGGGTCACCCTGGGCCACACAGACAGCAGGACCCTGTCCCCAGGATGGACTGCACACCCCCAGCTGTCACTCACGCCTCCCTGCCATCTCCAACAGGCCTGTTGCCATGGAAACAAACTTTTAAGTTTTTAAGGCTATTTTTTACAGGCAGGCTGGTACATTTCCCTTTAGCACACCAGACCCGTGTGGCACAATCCACCCCTGTCCCCCACCGTCGCAGGGGGCCTCCCTCCACTGGCACGGAAATGGCACCCAAGGGCTGAGCTGCCAATTAGCATTACACAATTAACACACACCAAGTTAGAAGTGCCACGGGGGAGCCAGCCTGCACCTCATCGTATGCTGCCATGCGGCAATTGAAAAGTTGCCTCTGCTGAAAGGAGTTTGCAGCTCCAGGTCACACTAACCAGTAGCTGCTGGTGTGACAGCAACAGCAAGGCACGTAATTGGTTCCCTTCCAAGTATGCATTACCTAGCCATACGGGCAAAGAGGCCTGGCCCTAGAAAATCCTGGGGTTCCCCCCTCCCCGCACGTCCCCTGCCTTTGCCTGCCCCCAGCACCCACTGGCCTAGGAGGGGGTGGCATTTCTGGGCACCCTGGGGGACACCCCGCCAGCACTCATCGCCAGGACAGCTGCTAAAAGAGTCACAAAGAAAAACATCAGGTAACTGACTTCACTGCGAAGCGAGAACGAAGCCTGTTTGCCATGTGCTTTGTGCACAACACCAGGCCCTTAATCCTCCAGAATTAAGGGCGAAGCTCCGAAACGGCACCCAGACTCAGCTTAACTGCCCTGTGCCATCCTCCTCCTCCTCACGCTGCTGCTGACTGCAGGCACACAGGTCACTGCACGTCTGTCCACAGCACGTGTGCTCACACGCATGCAAGTGCCACACGTGAGCCTCCTCACTAGCCTGTTTCTACTCCCAGGGCAGGGTCATGCAGATTCATGAAGCCTCGCCATGGAAAAACCATGAAAACACGACAGCTGTAAGAGCTCACCCATCTGCCCAGCGGGGTGGTTATTTGGAGAATGTAAAAATTTTTGCACATTCTTTCTGTAAGCCCCTCAGCCAACCTCGTTTCTCAGCCCCTGCCGCTCCACAAAACCACTGCCAGCTCCCCAGCAGGGGAGATCATGCTGGAGCACATGGACGTCCCCTTCCACAGCCTGTACCTCCTGCTCCCCAAAAGCACACGGGTGCTCCCAGTATCTGCCCCCTTACTCCACCAAGGGGACTGGCATTCACTAGTTGTCCAGAAGGACTGTGTACCTCCACCACCTAACACCACAGATGCTTTCAATCTCCAGTGCTAAACCCTGCAGTCTGCCACCCACAAAATCCCCCTCTCTCCTGCTCTCAAGGACTCAAGGACTGAAAAATCAGTGATGCTTTTGAATATCTATCAGACAGCCATGTTAACTGTAATTCTGCAATTTCCTCAAGTATTTCTCTGAGCTTCACTGTTTTCCAGACAATACATATTGAAAGGTTGTGAGCATCATTGCAGGGTTAAGATTAACAAAATCCCAAACACCAAATACAACTCCTCCTACTCTTCTCTTATGAAACATTCTGCGGAGTGAACAGAAGATGAAATGCTTTCCCTTCATTTTCTATTTTTAAACCCATTTGTTAATGTTTCTTGGCTTTTTAAAACATCATTTGACTAGAGGTCTATTAATTACCCAGTGGTCTCAGCAGTATTGAATTTCTTCAAGATTTTTCCCCAAAGAAAACTCCCCTCACTTTTAGCCTAGTTTGAAGCTTCTCCCTATTAACTTCCAGAGAAGCTTAGTTTCCCAAGTTTCTTGTGCTTGTTTCTCCTGCCACAGTCAGTATCTCCTGTATGTATTAATTTAAATATGCATAAAACGGGAAATAAAAATGGGAAGGCTTCATTGTAGATGATGTTTCCAGATCATGTCCAAAAATCTTTTCTCACACTGAAAAGCCTTCTGACAGGTTTTACTACTTGTCCCCTTGTGAAATCTCTAACAGACCGCATCTTGTTTTAAGACAGCATTCTGGACTGCAAAACTGTCAGCCTTTGAAAACTTATGTCCTGATGGATCTTCATAAACAGCTTAGCTTGTTAATGCTTAGATATAAAGCACTAATCTCTCTCCCTTTTATTGTGATGCATCTTAGCACTCTACTGCTTTTCACTGTAAAGCTAATGTTGAAGACATAAACCAATTATTAGGAGTGAAATTCTGCCATGGTGATTATTCCTAATAGTCACCAGATATTCATGTCCTTGCTCCTCATCAACCACTAGTTTCTACCTTGAACTCCCTTTCCTGCCAGCAGCTATCTTCACACCAGAACAAGCAGGTTGGATCTCTTCCTCCCACCATTCCTGCATTTCCCTTTTTTCCATTCCAGATGTTTATAACTGCTGAACTAAAGATAACTGCTAAAAATGCTGCTGGCTTTCATCATTTTTGATGCATTGCCATTTTGTACAACCACAGGATCTATAAAATTGCAGTTATGTCTTTAGAAGATCACCAAAGACTTCTTGATGGGCATTATTTTTTTCTTTGCCTTTTTTTTATTTCCTAAAAACTTGCAACTTGCAACCATTACCTCTTGTGCCATCACTGTGTCCAGCTTTGTCTTCTCTGCACGCTTTCATCAGATAGCCATAGACAGCAATAAGATCTCCCCTTTGTTTTTTCTCCAGAAGACCAAACAAAACCCACCTCACCCTTTCCTTACATGTCATGTTCTACAGTACCCAGACTTCATGGTGGTCCTCATTTGACTCATTTGGTTTATCAGTCTCCATTTATCTCCAACAACCACAGATTCAGCTACCTGAAAACAAGTGTACTTCTGGCCCTTCTCCCATTGCTTTTGATGGGCACTTCAATTCAAAATGTTTACAGTGCAAAGTCACTAACTTCTGCTGAGCACAGTTTCCCTGTCTATGGACATGTTTCTTTATTCACAATGCCTGCAGACTAAAAAGAAAACAAGTCATAGAGCCATAGAATCATTGTAGCTCTATCAATTCACAAACAGCATTCACATGCACCCTTTGTGCAGCATCACCCCACCAAGAACATTTTGTTACAGCACCTTCATGACAAACGAACAAGGGCCCAGTGCACACTACCTTCATTGAAGTTGTCATCAGTTGAGATGTGGGTCAAGGGAGACTGAGGTCGAGAGTCCCCACAGAGGGAGTAGCTGTGTTCTGCCTGGATAAGGGGTGCTGGGGATGCCGGAGACAATTCCACCTCCATTATTTCGTTCTTCTCAGACAAGAAAGGATCATTCAAGAGCTGGCCTAGGACATCGGGTGAAAACTCATCCAGGAACTCTGTGAAGTGCTGTGGAGATAAAAAGGGGGAGGAAAGGTTTATCTCCTTGTCTGTCATGCCAACAATAGGAAAGCATTGATCAGAACAATTCCAGTATCTGTACCAGGCATCTGTGCCAGTCAGCAGCAGGATCTACCAGCCCTGCCTAACAACCTCCTCCTCCAATCACTACTTCAAGCTGAAGAGCTACAGCTAGAACAAAAGTCCTCTCAGAGGCATACAGTACAACAGAAGAGCCTGTAATTAACTTGCAATGATAACAGAAAACAGAAGCATGGTAGTCATGTCCTGAAGCAGCCTCCCCTACCACCACCAAAGGTACTCACTACAGCACACCACCAAAAATGGGAAAGCACATTTCACCCAGACAGTGTGAGAGATCCTGCAGATTTATCACCAGAAACTTTACGTGTGGAATAGAATATACAGAGTTAAATTTCTCTGAAGCAGAGAAGAAAAGGAAACAGACACAGACTCCAGCAGCATGTATGACTATTTTAGTTATGCAGATCATCAGGCACACTCTAGGGAAATGGGTCCATGCATGTCCCCAACCAAACAACTAACATGTTTCCTGGCTGATTTACACATCTATTTTAGATGTTGCATTCCACCTAGGACTAGAGTCCATATGCAGCTTCTAGACCCCAGAGCTCCTGACAGCCAGTACTAATTACCACTTTACCTATTACACTGACAGCACATGTTATGGCTGTATGTAGCAGGGTAACTGTTTGTTTTTTACGAGCACAAACCAAACCTCGTGATCTACTTCCTTGAGACTCCAATGCCGTTCCCATCCATAGCCAAAAAATCTGCATCTCTTCTTGGTGTTGTTTCCAATGTCAGAAGGTCACATCTTTGACAGACCAAGAAACTGCACTGCAACAAAGCATTCCTGCTAATCTCATTCACACAAAGAATTCTATTTTTGTACAAAAATATTTGTATAACAAATTGTAATGAGCTTTTCCAAACAATCAGGCATTATATACCATCTTATATAGGAGTCCCTTTCAATTGGGGCACAATCCTACAAAAGCCTAAACCTGATTTGCTCTGTTTTTGCAAGCAGTATTGATCTTGGCTCTTCGTCTTGCTCTCTCCTGCAGAAACAAACACTGAAACTCAAGATTCAGCTTCCTGTACGCTAAATAAAGATTCAAACAAGTCAATATTGTATAACCCATGAAAGAAGCGGTGTGCTCACACTCCCATGCATGCACATTTCACAGCTCCAGCAGCACCTGTGGCCTTGAAGCCTGATGCTGGAAAACACTGAGCACAGCTGGCTCTGTGAGAGTCCCCTGAAAGTTCGAGCGCCTCTTCCAAGATGCTCATAAATGCTAACTGTACCTTCTTTCAAAATCAATAAGGCTTCAGTCAATTCTGACTGACATTGAGGAAAAGAAAATATTTACTAAACATAAGGCAATAAACAGAGGACCACAGTTGCTATGCTGGAATAGCAAGCTAGCTAAAGTAAAGCCTTTACAAATGGTAAAACAAACTTCTAGCCTCATATTTACTTACTGTAAATGATAACGCTTCTAAACAAACCCTCAAATGACTCAGCAAGAGGGTCGTCACCAGCTTAGAAAGCCTTGTTTATTTTAATTTTGATTCCCAAGGACTCACTAGCACTTCATATCCAGGGCTGTGTCCCAACATCTGCGTGGATAAAAGTATAAACTACAATCCCACACTATGCAAAGAAGAAAGAAAAAGGATACCCAAGACTAGTTGAACACTCCAGTGCATCAATAAAGACACTGAGTAAAACAGGGTGGGTAGCCATTAAAGTGTAAACAAGGGACAGAAATGCTTCCCAACCACAACAGAAGTCAAGGATGAACCTATAAAAAAGCAGTGCCTTTCTTAGGGACAACCTTTCCCCCACAGTCTACAGACTTCTCTTCGTTTGGGCTAATGGCGAGAGTCAATTATATTTTCCTAAAGCTCTCTAGAACTTTTCCCTCTTTCTAATTCTTGCATGCATCATCCTGACTGATGACTAGCAGATACTGAAATAGGGTTGCTACAGTATTTGTATCCTGGTTTCTACACACAGCTACTTCATCACCAGTGTCATCCAATCTGAGGATGTCATTCTTGAAAATACCATACCTAAGTGTTGACTTAGCCTGACACTATTTAGATGTTCTAACAGACTCTACTGAAAGACAAAAAGACCACGGGCCACTCAGCTATTTTTGGCAAATGCACAAATAAAAATTTCTATCAGCTTTCTGTCTATTATTGCTTTGATATGGAAAAAAATAATATCAAATACTATTTTACTTTTTCCACTTGATTAACGTTAGGTACATTAGAGATTTTTTTTACCCCTTTCTGAATGGGGAATTTTCCTAGAACTGTTTCAAGAGAAGCAAAGAAAAAACAAACATTCAACTTCCCAAAAAGCACAGATAAAGAGGACCTTGGGGTGGGGAAGGATGTTCAACATGTTCATCATTTGTGCTTTCTCCTTTTCACATGCAGCTGCAAAGCAGCAAGCTGTGAGGAAGAAAAGAATTTGTATTTACCACGGAACTGTCTGAGAGCAAATAAATGGTCAATCAGTTTTTAAAATAACTCTCTAGTTTCATTACAATTTTTAATCTTATTTTTAATGCTCTGTGATGTAACTTTGAATACTGGTCAACAGAGAAGCCTCAAACAATTGCCAAGGTCAGACTGCATTGCTACTGAATTCATGGAACAGACTTTTAGGAATTCCGACTTCTTGCTCAGTGATTAGAAAAAACACCACCACTTGATTTACAGGAATTTTTCATACGTTATACACATCTCTACTACAGTGAATGCTTAAAGTTAGCTTCCTTTGATTATTTTTTTTTGTTAAGAAACCAATTGCCTGATTGAAAGTGGCTCCATTTGTCTAGACAATTAAAAAGGAAAAATCGTATGAGCAACAGCTACAGCAGAAACCATCCAGAAGCAGTTCGGCCCCAGCTCCTCCGCACTTCCACCTACAGCTAAGCTGCTCCCTCTGCCTTTTCAGAGCACACTCTCCCATTCCCAACCCTCCTCCTCCTCTCCATGCTCTCCTGTCTGCTTCCATGTGTACCTTAGCTGTCATCAGCCACTTCCAGAGCTGGAAAGCCGCAGAATAACCCTCAAGGAACAGGAAAGGGCAATTTAGGGAGGAAACTGAGACTTTTGCCCTTAGAACCTGTATATATATTTGCTTGCAAAAGAAAGAAATCCTTTGTCTGTGGCTTTCAGCTTGGCACCTATCACCCCGCAAGTTCACCTTTAAAAAGAAAAAAGATAAAAGAGCACTTGCATTGAAAATGTGCCTTTTTTCCTCTTCTTTTCCTTTTTTGTTTTTAGTACCTCTGTAGACAGCTCCATTGCCAGCTTCCTGCTATCCTCACACCCCACTGGCAGCCGCAGCACTAATTGCAGACATGTGTTAGTACAAGGAGTCTGCATGAGTTATTAAACTACTCTCCCTACATACCTGGGATTTTAACCTCTGTAAAAAGTCATGGATTTAGGACACATGTAACCTTACCTTCCACCTCCCCTTCCCCCAGAACCTTGAAAAGACAAAAAACCCAGAAGTGCTCCTGCTTGCAGAGAGAAAGTAAGTTGCAGCCCCATAGAGTTTCACCACCAATTTGGTTGGACATTTGTTCCCACCTATAACCCAGGTACTTATGGGGAATACAAAACACCTACAGACATCACCCCGCAGTAAGCAGAGAAGAGCTCTTATATCCAGGCGTGCGGCGCATTTTGGATAGCTCGTTGAAAGTAGTATTTGGCTGCAGACCAGCTGGGGCGCAGGCTTCAGCCCTCCACAGCATCTGCCCGTTCCTGCCAGACAAAAGCCCTTTTCTCCAGTTCTGCTTAAGGGACGAGGGGTTGGTGGTTTTTTTTTTCTTTCTTCTCTGATTAAATGAACATCTCTGAAGCAAAACAGAGACTTGGGTTTTGCTAGGTGCGTGGCAACGCTAACTTCCCCACCACATGACCTGAAGCCAGACAAGAGCAGCACTAGTCCCAGTTGCCTAAAGTTGTGACATTATCACAGCTAAAATGAAACAGTTGTGTTCAGAAAATTGACTTTCTAAGAACGCACTAAAAAGGAATTATGAGGAAGTCAAGAGCTCCCAATGACACTTCATAACTATACTGAAATTACTGAACAAGTGATGGGCTTTGCTGAGCCTGGAAAACACAATGCACCAGCTTCAAGTCCCACACACCGACTGCAGCAGCACAATCCACCCTTTCCAGAAGAGTCACCCCAGACGAGAGCTAGCTACAGCACGCTGCAGAACAAGCCCTGCTCTCCAAGCAGCCCTGGGCAAGCCAGCCTACACGCAATGTGCCGGGGTGAGAACCACCCACGAGTTCAAGATATTCCCCTTCTGGGGGTTAATGGCTTCTGCCTGGCTCACCCTGATGTCTCCCCATCCTGAAGGTATCCATCCACTCCCCATAAGTGGAACTGCCCAGGTGTGAGGCATCCCTTCTACCCAACAGGCACTCATGGGATAAAAATGAAGCCCACCATTTATCCGTAGGTACAAAACTCCCTGATATTTATCTTATGCAAGGCTTCAGCAGCAATAATGGAGGGTGTGAGAAAGGACGGCACCCTTAATTTTGTATTTATGGAATCAGAGTCCATGTAATGTACGACGCAGCACTTCTGGAGAGGATGAGGAAAGAGAAGAAAGGGGAAACCACAAACCAGCCCCCACCCATGGGGAAGTAAACATGCACCACAGATATGAATTTGCTCCTTCCTCACCTCTCCACCAATTTCCTCTCACATTAAGATAAGAGGGAGAAAAGTGAATAATTTCTTCAGCAGCTCTTTTGTGGTTTGCATAAACAAAAGTGCGTAGGAGATAAACCACAACGTATCACAAAAGATAGCAGCATTTCTAGTTAATAACAGCAAACAGATCAAGAAGCATGGCTGAACGGAGATACCATCTCCTCTGCAAGGAACCAAGCACACATTTCACAGACATCTGGCAGCTAAGGAGGTCTGAGTAGGAGTCACAGCTGCTACCGAAAGGCTTCAAGCTCTGGAAGATCCAGGCAAGGCGCCAGTTGTTAAAGATGGCACATACATGCTGGTCAGCCTTCATGGGTCGAGCTCTGGACTTTACTGCAAGGCAAGAGCTGTAAAAGGCATCGTGCAGGTCACCATTGCCTCTGTCTGGGTTTGCAAGTGCGGCACCAACCCATAGGGGCTTGGAGCACAGACCTGCCCTTTTTAGCTAATGAAGAACCATGCCTAGAGACGCTGCTCGTGGAGGACTGCACACACAAGCCTACCTGTGACGACAATGCAGCAGTCTACTGCTTTCTGCACACCCAACCCCAAGGCACAGGTTAAAAAGCTTCCTCAAGGCAGGTTTTTTCTTCCCTGGTGGTGGTGGTCATGGTGCAACTTCAACGATGATAGACTGGAGGTGTCACTGCGCAGCACTTCCAACAACTAAGACAACTGTTCCCAGTAGTTACTGGCACTTGGGCATCGGTTAATTTTCAGAGATTCAAACACAAATTCTGTAGATTTTCAGATACATCACTCCTCCCAACTTCTTCCCTTTCTGGAAATCCTTTATGTTTGCAGCAGAGAAGCTGGCCACCACTCATTCTTCTCCAAACTAAGCTATGGCTTCCATTGTGTGGTACCAATCTTTGTCAGCTTTGAGAAGAGCTACCAAGGGAGCCCCTGTAGCCTCACCTCTGCAATTCACCCACACGTGCTCTACAGGGAACAGAATAGCTCCTCTGCTGGCACAGGGTGCATTGACACACCGCTGTCACAAGGCACAGATCCAAGCTTCTGCTGCATTGCTCTTAGAAGGATGAGAAACAAAGGACACCCTGCAGCAATACAGTATTTTCCCATATGGCTGATTCCAAACATGGGGGGTGAAAGACAGATAAAACCAACCCCCCAAAATCATTCATCAACATTCCCACAGAGAGAAAGAACGGCAGAGCAAGCCACTGCACCCTATACAGCTTGATATACCAGGGTACTTACCTTTGGTATGCACTAACTGGGGGGGCTGGGGGAGGGCCAGACACAGACACACAACACATGACCAACTATACTTGGCAGTGGGTATTTGAAAAAATTTATGCAACCACACTGAAACAGCTGAAATGTAATTTGCTGAGACCCCTTGGACAGACCACAGTACTGAGCATGTGACTGCGGGCACATCTAGCTTCTTACTCTTAAGCAAGACACAGAGATCCTCCCTCTCAGCCTGATGAAGGACCCAAATAGCTGGAAAATCTTTCTGATGGCAAGAAAAGTCTTTGATGCAGCCGCAGCAGAGAACAGAGAGACTGAGGACTGTAAATAGTCCCTCAAGTCACACACAAAACATTCTGATTAACACAGCAGAGACATTTACGCTACCCTGGATTGCGTACCTGCCAAGGGCAAAGAGTGGGAACCTCAGATTTCTAGGTTTTTAACTTCTACAGTGTAAAAATCGAAACCAAGATGCAGAAAAACAGTCACTCAATTATTTTACTCTACTGTAAAATTCTTTACTGTCTAGTCATTAACTACATTGACATTACCTCATTTGCAGGAGGATATGAAGAGTAACGTGAAATGAAAACAGCAAAGAGATCCACCATAACAGCAGATACAATCACTTGAAGTATCACACCAGCAATTAGTCATTTTAAGCATTACAAGAAAAAAAAATTGGACAGATTAAAAGAATCCACTAAGTGAATAACATTCAGGTTGTGTCATCAGCAAAACAAATGCCAGGAAATTCAGAGCTAACAGATTTACATGGTAATTAAATCTGCACATCTTCCCAACTTGCTCAGGTTACACAGCTGGAAATGCTGAAGTTCATGCTGAGCAAATCTTACAATCCACCCCATAATACACACATGCATGCGCACACTTCCATTGTAAACACTCAAGTATTTCCGACCCACAACCAACAAAGAAGTGCATTCATTTTTAACTAATTGGGGAGATTTTTCAAGAACCATGTTTTATTCCTTTGTCTTTCCTTGTTCTAAAACATTCTTCCACTTTCCTTAGCATCCCCCCACGCCCCCCAAAAAATTATTTTGGATTTAAAGAGAGAATTAAAACCAAAATTAAACTCTGTAATAACTAGGACTAAATATGGGTTGAAAGAAAAAAGGAAAAAAAAAAAAAAAAAGCAGCCTTTGTGCAGTTGAAGCAAGGATGAGAAACAACCCTGAAGTTCAGTGTCTCTTAAGCCCACTGTCTGCCAGCAGAGAAAAGGATGCTATTGCTCATTAAGCCCAAGCCTCTTGGGAGTTATATAAAATAGGAAAATCCTCACATTTCCCTGCCCTTTCCCCAGTGCATAGTTCTTGGATCTAGTCTAATTTTTCAATAGGCTTGGTGCATATTTTGCTATTTTTCACTCTCTCTCCAAAAAGATTCAGAGTCAGAGAGGAGTGAGTCACGGGGGACAGAGCACCAGAGCAGTGAGTCAGTGAGCTGGAAGCCCTTCAACAAGGCTCCCCCCATCGGGGTCCTGGCTGAGACCTCAAAATACATTATTAATTCTGTTGCAAGCGAGGGTCTGGATTATGCTCGCAGGTCAGATGCATTCATTCTTTTGTCTCAGCTACTTTTTTCCCCCTTTATTTTTTTTCCCCTCTTACAACTAGCTTACTGGTATGCACTTCGTTTGTTTCATAAATCAGCTCTTAGGCTGCCAGCTTGAGTGGCAGAACCACAGAAAACAAACTCTCCATCACTTCTGCCCATGCCCTTCTCTTCACCTGGCGAGCCGCAGGGTCACAACTCTTTATCACCAGTGATTGTAGAGGCTGCAAGACAAGCCTGACTGACAGGTCTGCCTTTCACAAGCCTCCAAACCACCAAGCCTAGGGGCAAGGCTCTCCCTGCCACCTCCACCTAGCATGAGTCACCCTAGACAGAGGGGGTAGCTCAGCTTCCAAAACTTAGTCATTGGTGTCTCTGATGATTTCTGGCACCCAGACAAGAGACTTAAAGAGACCAGTTATGCTATTAAAAACTATCTAGCAAAAAAAGGAACAGATGCAGTTGTTTGGATTTTTTGCCCCAGCTATGCTCCAGGCATGCAATGCCAGTCATAGATGTTGTGAGAGAATATTAATTTTCTGGGTTATGCCCCAGGTACACCTACAGGCTCTTTGGAAGGAACTGGTATTTACCACAAATTTTACATCTAACTGGTGTCTTAGCAAAAAAAAAAAAAAAAAAGCAAGCAGGGAAAGAAAGTTTTCAGACAAGCTGAAACCTTCATGCACAAATCCGACAATTCACCAGCTGGCATTTATGGTCTTATTTGTTGCCCAAGAGCTCAGCAGCAGGGATAACACATTTTGTTGTTGCACAGCTGGTTTAACTTACGGCCACTACTGAAAGAAAACAGTTACTCCAGTCTCTTCTTCAATGCATGCAGAGAGATCTTAACATTATAGCAGTGTTGTACAACACTTGGGCGCACTGCAATTGGTTTCATCTATCATCTTGCCTCACTATGGAAATGGGAAGGGATGAAAGCAAAGAAAATTAATCTCAGTCGTTAGGTAAGAGCATCCCTTGTCAAAGGGCACTGCTATTTTAATGATATATATTTTAGATGTGTGTGTATATATACACACACAGAGGTATCCATTTTAAACAGAATCTACTAGTTTTGCACCCATTTTAGAGATCACAGAAAATCTCAGGTTGGAAGGGACCCATAAGAATAATGTCCAACTCCTAGATGACTTTATGGATGTAAAAGGAAGGAGGAAAGGATAACCAGGGAAAGAAGTCAGAAGTCACAGGGATCGTCCAGTTGGCCTACATGGAGACAAAACCCTCTCCCCAAGAATGACTAGCACCACACAATTCAGGGACAGTTACTTAAAACAGAGGCTGTAACCTGCCCTGCAGGGCAGCAGCAATATGCTCAGCTGCTCACCCTGCAAGGTCTCATCACAGATCCCCCACGTTAAACAACACTTGAAGCTGCCAGCCTCTGCCCACAGGCACAACCTCTCAAATATAACCATCCCAGTGGGCACGCTGTGCCAGGATGCTGTTCGGACAGCCCAGCAAAATCGTGATTTCTTGTCTAGGTTCCCAGTAGTACTGGGGGCCTCCTGCAGAACGCAGATGCTCTCCAGCTTGGCTGTTTTGGGCTTAAAGTGTTCTCAGCAGCATCCTCCCTGAGGACCAAACCAGTATCTTTCAAAGGAGGATCTTTAATTTGTCTGAGCAACGTAGGTAGGAAACAACAACTTCTGCTCCATTAGCAGCACTCCCTGCATGCTTTGGCTTGCCACTCCTGACTGACAGGACACTTGACATTTAAAAATAAAAAGTCACTGTTTTCTTCTTCAGTGTTACTTCTTTAATGGCTACCAAGTTTAAATGGCAGGGTTTCAGCTTGCAGGGCCATTCCTTCTTTTTCCTAATGCTGGCTGCAAACCTACACACCACCCATCAAAATGCAGCTCCTTAAAGCTTCTGATTATAAAATAATAAGGCTTTACTATCACTACTGGCAGCTTAAGGAGAGATTGGGCATTTTATTTCACTGAAGAGTTAGTAGGTTTTGTTTTACAGATTTATTTTTAGTACTGGGGGGGTGGGGGGTGTTCTGGGTTTTTTATTTGTTCAAGGGTAGAAGCATGGAAGCTGAGGCTTAAAAAGAAAGGACACAAACTTAGGCTCCCAAATGTTTATTTAAGCATTCTTCGTTTCTGAAGAGTCAGATTCTCTTCACGCACCTACATGTAGACTCCCTGAATTGATTATGGAAAATATAAAATAGCTTTTATAAATGCTGCCTAATATTCATAGACATAATGGTTAAAATTGAGGATGCATGTAAAGTTTTAACAATAAATAACACACCACACACATATAACACTTTCTTGAACTCAGAAGACATGTGCTTGAGCACAAGGAAAGGAGAAAAAAAAGTGGTTTTGCAAAACAAATGTGAAGAAATACATAGGTCATATCACCCTCCCCAGGAGATTAACTCTCCTGCCTGATTCAGAGCTCAAGGATCACAGTCTTTGGCTAGCAGTGACCTTAGCTGCCATGGGTTTTAGACCCTGCCCAGCAGAAAGTGCTGCCCTCTCTATCATACAGATACCTACTATCAGAGTAGAAAGAGAAACAACACTGTAGGACTTTGTTTTGTGTTCAGTGCTGCTGTTCACTGAGCATTACACATTAAGTACCATGCACTAAAAAAGCCAGTTTGATGTCAAATCCTGTTCTAGCCTGTGATCTTGCCAGAATGTGAAAAACAGTTACATTAAAGAACCCCTTTCCAGTAAATAAGTCCTACACCTTGCTCTCAGTAGAAACATCCTGGGTTTTGATCCGGCAGTTCCCATAAACTTGCACTGAGCCCAAAACACCATGGATGCATTCAGATCTGATACTCTGCCAACAGCAGCAGGTATAATCAAAGGCTTCCCATCCCAAACTGTTAAAACGTTTCCAGCTTGCAACTCTGCAGTATGCTAAATGTCTAACCAGCTACTGCACAGGAAGCTAAGGAAGAGCAGACCAGTAATACTTGACCCAGTGACAACACTGGGGTAGAACGTCCTTACCTTGTACCCACTGCCATGACACTAGAGCTTCTTTGGATGTGCCAGCCCTAACCAAACTCATCCCACAGCAAAAAGGCTTGCATTTTGAAGCCACTTCCAGTGGTCCTCTGTACCATGGGATGGATACTCACATTGCACCTGTACACCCTTAACTCTGCAGAAATTCACACAGGAACCCACAGAAATCATTTTGGCACCTCATTCTGTATGTACCAGTTCTCCGCTATAACTGGTACTTTGGCACCCTCCCTCTGAGGAAAGATGCATTTCATTTTATGTCACAAGAGTGGCGGGGGTCACTTGGTTTTTACTTGTGTCAAAGGCAAACCAGTTTGTTTTGAAGCTCTACTGAAAGCTGTAGAGAGAAAGGAAATAGGGCAGGATGTGAACAAGATCAAACAAATATATACTCAAAAGTATGCATTGCATTCATTGAGACAAATTATTTTAAGACACCTCACACTTAGGAGCTGGTATTCCAATTTCCTATGACAGGTCTTTTGTCACAGTGCCAGAAAACACTACTTCAGTCAACTTTTTAAAAATAAAAAAACCAGGAGTGCTACTGGATTAAGATTCAGGACCCAAAATAGCAGTAGATGGAAACAGCCGTATCCTAAGACCAGGTCTTAAACAAAAACAAAAAACGAAGTTGTACACTTAGTTCCCCTCTATGCTTCTTTCCAGAGATACAGGGACTAGTGAAACAGCTCATTTAGTAATGTGTGCTGACTCTCTTCTCTCACAAGCACTCACAATACAGTGTTCAAACCTGTGTTGCCTTCATTTACCAGTAAACAGTCACTTCAGCTTCTTTTACTAGCCCTCTCTCATTCAGAGCACCCCCTCTTTCATCCATACCTACTTCTGTACCTTCCATTTCCAGGCCTTTGCTCCCACACAGGTGAGAGAGGCCTAAGCTACTGATGGCCTTGCAGGACGTAAAGAAGATCAGCGGAACTGGGAGGGAAGCTGCAAGCTCCAGGCAAAGACCCTGGAGGACCAAGAGCCAGAAGAGCAAACGTGCAGAGGCAATGGGAGGAGAAGGGAAAGTCACAGTGCTTGGGAAGGGATAAAATAAACCTACAACAGATAAGCAGCATATTAGGGTTGTGCAAGATCTTCCTCCATCCCCAGCTGTGTGTTTTTGCCAAGCGTCACTTTTGTGCCTTGCCATTTACAATTGCTCATCCTTAAGTGGTCATTCTCACTTGCGTTACGGACTTGTCCAGAAGGCAGGTTCAAGAAGGAAAGGGGACTCAGGAGGGGCAAGTACTAGATTCCTGCATCCCCAAGTCGGCAAAACACGCTGCAGCAGGAGCAGTGCCAGCACATCATCTGGCAGCACAGCCCTACCCTTCTGCAACAAACATTTCCTCCAGCCCATGCTCTGCAGTCCTAAAGAGATGGTCAAAGTTCTTCAAGCCTCCCCTGTAAAACAGGATCAAGAGAACCTGACAGAAGGTCTTTAATAAAGAAAGCATCAATGTTGATTGTAAATAATTCATGAACATTTCAGCCCATGCCTAAAAACTGAACCAAAGCTCCTGACGTTTCATCACGGCAGGTGAAGAGAAAGCCAAAATGGGTAAACAACCCTGCTTACCATGGAAACTTGTAAGTATTAAATATTTTGGGCTACTGGAAGAAAGAAAAAATGCTGAGAATTAACATAAATCAGAACCTACAAAACAAGAGTTAATAGAAAACAATTCAGAGGGAAAAAATACTGCTTCTGAGTTTGTCAGGACCCAGAAGAATTTTAATTATAGATCAGGTCATCACTTGGCTACAGTTATTGTGGGGGGGGGGAGAGAGGAAGATCAAAATGTTTAATTGAATATTCCTGGGAGGGGGTGGTTCTAAATTACTGCTCTTTATATGAGAACAGATGATACAGTCATCCCACAGGATGGTACTGAAGTGGTTTTCATCCCAACAATAACGGAAGAGAATATAAAAACAGCTATTCAAAGATGACCATTTTAATTAGCACATCTAGAAAAACTCCATCTGAAAAATCTAAACAGTTTTTAAGGAGCTCATGAAACTCTTTCCAGTATGAGACAATACTGACTGCAAAAAATATGAAAATATTTAAGTGTAAACAAGGCAACCAAAGTAACAGCAAGTTATCCTACCTACTGTTCCCTTATTCCTGAATAAGGGAAGAGATGGAGAAGGGAAAAGAGTAGTTAAGAGTCCAAGAATAAAAGGGAGGGAAATCTAATTTATGCTTATAATTCCACAATAACCAATAATCTAGCTTCTCAAATGTTATCTTTTTGTAATAGTATTACAAGCTTAATATACCTTGTCTGTTGTAGGGCAACTGACTTGGTGCTATACAAAATTAATCCAGAGTAATATGAAGTCAACAAGCCACATTCAGTGTAACAAAGAAGAAATCTCCAGATGCAAAATAGAAATCAGCTGATTGCACCACATGTTGTCAGTTGGTTCCCACAGGGATCGGTTTTTGGCCCCAGACTCTAATATTTTATCAATGACCTGAGAGGAAAAGTCAGCACCACTGAATTTTGCAGATAACACAGCATCAGCAGGAGCAGCGAGTAATAAAAAAGTCAGGTCACAAACCCAAAACATAGTACTTGGTAAGCAGCCATAAACAAGTGACATTTTAAATAAAGCTGAACTTAAAAAGGAAAAAAAATTAACTTACTGCTGCAAACAAAAGGCCCCAAGTCACAGTCAGCTGACTGACAATCAGAAGCAGAGATCACAAAAAGGACTTTGGACCCTGGGAGAGATGTGGCTGAAGGAGCATCTGTGGGACAGGTACTTAAGTGCTGGGCACATGAAGGAGGGGAGGAATTACTGCGGATGGGTGCTCACACTTCAAATGCAAGAGGCCCCTTGCTGCATCCCAGGTTGAGCCCCTCGGCCACAGCATTGAGGTCTCATGCAGTTCCAGGAGCAACCAAGCACTGGGAACTCTCACATGACTGTCCTGTGCTGTGGGGCTGCTGCTGGGCTCACACAGCCAAAGAACAGCAGGGAGGCAATGGTACTGCAGAAATTTTGCCTTTATTATTTATTTAGGGCCATTTTTTTTTGTTTGCATTTGCTTCTTCAATGAGGCTTCATATTTAAAAGAAGTCACTCTGTAAAGCTCAAGCCCCAGCTAGAGCTTTATACCACGGTCTTATGCCAATCACACAACCTGCTGCACAAGTCTGTGTCCCCTGTTTTGAGGACTTCAGAAGACAGAGGGGTGTGAAGCAGAAATTAATTTCCTCCACGCTCATGGTGGATGCAGCTGCTGCTGGCCACAGCCATGCTCCAATCCTATCCTGCCAAACTGTAAAAAAAGAAAAAAGAAAGGATGTTGAACAACTGGAGAAAGTTCAGAGAATCACAAGAATCACTGTGGAGCTCGAAATTCTGCCTCAAAATAAAGGCAAGTAACAAAAGAAGAAACCAATGTAGTATTCAGCTTGCCAAAGAGGAAATTAATGCTGCACATGAACTTTCTTAAAGTACTGAAACAGGGAACAAGACTTAAAGATCAGGTCTACCAGCTTGCAGCCAAGTTTATAAGCTGAAGACAGATCCACTCATTGAGGTTATAAAGGGTCATAACATTAAAAAATAGGGGGAACAATCAATCATGTAGGAACAGGGTGAATTCTTCAACCCAAGCCATTCTTAACTGAAGACAAAGATATGCACAAATTCAAACAGGAAACAATCTGGGGAAGTTTTACAGCCCATGATTTACATAAGGCTAAACCAATTAATCATAATTATTTCCTCTGGCCTTCTTGCAGCAAAACAAGGCTGTTTACTAGAGCAGCAGCATGTTCTGGAGAACCCGATACAAACCCAGAGTTGGGCAACCTGCTAATGCTGCTTTGCATTCCTATGTTCCAGATAACTTGATATCCTTATCAGGAAGGCAGTCAGTGAACATGGTTCAAGAACCTAGTTTTAAGACCAAAGGTTGGTCATATTAGACACAACCACCCACTCACAAGCAAGCTCCAAACACAGTGCTCGATAAACTTAAATGACTGGCACATAGCACAGCACTAGCCCACTGAAAAGCCTTTTCCCTTTGTTTATTTTCAAGGGTGCATTCTCAAGCCCTACTGCATGAGCAAGTCAACACTTCCTCGCACACCTGAGTTGGGCTGGTGAGGTCTGTGGACACCCCAGTAACAGCTGGGAGAGGGAGCCCCTACCATTTGCCATCACCACAAGAGCTGCACCTTTAGAAAGCTGGGAGAGAATCACAGAGGAAATATTCAGCAGCTGCATTGGACTTCAAGGTTTCTCAATCAAAGAAGCTAAAAATACAAATACCCAACAAACAACCATGCATGCAAACTGTTCGCTGTCCTTTTGATACTGATCTGTTCCTCAGGAACAGGAAGGCAGCTGCAGTCACACCAAAGCACAAGCAAAGACCTGCAACAAACTCTGAGGACCCACAAGCACACGGCATTGTGATTATTTTCAGAGTCCATGTTTAATTTACAAACAAACCACAACCAAGAGATGGCCAATTTCAATGTTGATGGAAGATTCCCCACAAGCCTACGTGAGGAGAATGCCAGGGTGTGTGTAGGAATTCAAAAGGAGCTTCCACATAGAGAACCTGACTTCAAATTGAAATCATTTAGCAGTTGCTCATTTCCAAGTCTCTTTTACAGTGTCTCCTAGTTAGCCAAGCTGCACATGTCTGGGCATCTCCTCCATGGAGGACCCACCATCCTTTCCAAATGCCAAGGCTGCAGCAACAGGATGCCCATAGCTGAGATATCAGAGGCAAGTTATTTTATACTTGCTTTAAACCTGAGAAAGAACACAAACAAAAGCATGTAGTATGCAACACCATTCAAACACACAGAGAGAACAAAGTAACTTGGGCTCTTATTTTATGTTAGAAAAAAGCTTCCCCTTTTTTTTTTATTTGATGAAGAAAAAAACATTAAAAGCAAACAGCTGACAGAAAGGAAGGAGAGGGTGCATTTAAAGGAAAGGAGGAGTTGCATCCTGTTTTAAAGATTAATTACAAGATTAATCCTACCAGGCAACGTTAAGTTTCTGGCAGAAAAGCAGAAGGGCGCTCTAGCCAACACCTACACATGCACCCCTGCGCAGCATCTTCCCAGTCCACATCCCTCAAACGCTAATGCACAAAGCTGCTTTCACTTGCAGCACTGCATTTAATTGCATATATTGAGCGAGTGCGCCGTGCAGTGCAGAAGACAACTCTCCCAAAACTGCCAAAAAAGCCTGCCAAGCATCCTGGGGATAGAGACAGGTGGAGGGAAGTTTCAGACATTGCATAAGCACAGGCACACGTCATCACTCATTCGCGCTAGCCTGGCCAACCCCAACTCAGAGCCCTGCAGCCACAGCCAAGACCTGCTCGAGCTGTCCGGAGGTGATGGGTGCCCGGTGAGCCCCGCCGGGAGGGAGAGGCCCAGCCTGGGGGTGGGGAAGGACATGGGGCTGCTCACAGACACCAGCCCCAGCACCCACCCAGAGTGAGCCCCGAGCCTCCAGAGGCCCCTCGGCCCCTGCTAGTGGAACCATTACCCCAGAGCTTAAAAAACAGAAAGAAAAAACCCTCATGTTTTTTCCAGGGTCTGTCAAGGTTGCTGTAAGCAAGGACACACATCCCTGCGGTTACAGGGCCAGTCGGAAGCCGAAGGTGCCACGTGCTGTCCCACGCCACCCCCGCGGGCCCCCGGCACAAAGGTGCCCTTTGCCACTTCATTCCACATGGCTAAGGGCAACGACAAAGCAATACACTCCTGTCACAAGGGATTTCAAGGATAACAGCATCGAAGATTGCATCACATTTAATGCCAAGATTATGGGGATCATAAAACTGCTGAAGAGAGCTGGGACGCAGAGGGAGCCCCTGGTTGCAGGGCGCAGCGACACAGCACCGAGGCTTGAAGGGAGGGACCCACACGGCTACTTCTGGCTTTGAGGACTACTCAGAGGTAAAGAGCAAGCTCAGGAGCTCAGAAAGCACAATTTGCATTCCGATTTCAGGTGTCGTTGTTTCTTCCACACAGCCTATAAGCCATCTGTGGGCCACAGCACACAGAACCCTGGCTGCCACACACCAGCCTAGCACAGCCCTGCATCACGCAGCTCCGATGGAGAGCACCTGAGGGATGGAAAACACTCCTGGAGCTCAGCCAGTCTGTTCAGCTCCAGGGAAACACAGGTACATAGCCAGCAAAATAATCAGGGGAACCTTGCACTGCTTATCAGCAATGCATAACTCTAGAGTCAGTTAAGGCTATATATACACAGAGATATATATGTGCGTGTGTGCATGCTTGTGTGTCTGCGTGTATTAAATATAGCTCAGGGTTTTTAATACGGTGCCGTCGGCTGTGGAATAGTTCAGATGAGCATCTGCTACAGACCATCTGGACTGGGAGGGAGGGAGAGCAAATTGCTACAGAACTCTTGAGGAATTTGAAACTTGCAGTGGATTTTACACAGAAAACGGTTGCGTAAGGTACACTGACAAATGTGCAGTATCAGGAAGGTTCTTTAACTAAAAGAAGAAAAATAAGAAAGAGGAGAAGTGATCCTGAAACTGCTGCTTCCTGTGGGGGTTGGAGTTGGCAACCAGTGATGGTACTGACCTCATACCACTAAAATTCAGCACCATTAAAAGAAATAAAACCAAGTTCTCAACACATGCATAGGTATAGTAGAAGATCTAGCATTGGACTGGTGTTGCCTTGAGGAACTGAAAGTGGTACCTGATATTCACTGGGTTACCATGGGGTATCTTAAGCTTCCATCAAAAAATAAAAGACATCATAAAAACCACAGCAAGTTTTTCTTCACTGAATTAACATACAAGAACAAATGGTCCATGTGTAAAGCACTTCAATATCCTTATGACTAAGATGGCTTCATACTCATAATGTATGTGCATATTTGGAGATAGAATCATAGAATCATTTAGGCTGGAAAAGACCTTTAAGATCAAGTCCAACTGTTAACACAGCACTGCCAATTCCACCACTAAACCACGTCCCTACGTGCCACGACTACACTTCTTTTAAATACCTCCAGGGATGGTGACTCAACCACCAACCTGGGCAGCCTGTTCCAGTGCTTGACAACCCTTTCAGTTAAGAAAGTTTTCCCAATATCCAATCTAAACCTCCCCTGGTGCAACTTGAGGCCATTTCCTCTTGTCTCATTGCTTGTTACTTGGGACAAGAGGCTAACGCTCACCTCTCTACAATCTCCTTTCAGGTAGCTGTAGAGGGCAATAGGGTCCCCCCTTGAGCCTTCTTTTCTCCTGGTTAAACAACCCCAGCTCCCTCAGCTGCTCTTCATAGGACTTTTTCTCTATACCTTTCATCAGTTTCTCTTCTCCAGAAATCTACAGTAAAATTCTGTGAACTAGAAGATTTTATAAATCAAGGCTCACAATGACCATGTCTTAATGCAGAACCACTACAAAGACTGACATGCCAAAACTAAAATTGTCAGTTTGTCAGAATTACTGAGCACCCTCTCCTCGATCTTTTTTTTTTTTCTAGTTGTAAGATCTGCAAACCGTAACAAAGAAAACTAAAGAACACTAAGTAAGCTCAAGTTTGCAGAATCTGCAAACTTCCCCAGAAAATTGTTACATGTGCAAAAACAACAAGGGATTGAAAATCACTGCTCTGCTTCTACTGACAAATTGTGGTTCCAGATGGCTCAGGAACATCTGGTCTTCAGCAACAGTCAAGATGAGCATGGTTGGCACCAATGCCAAAAGGGAACTCAGCATGCTGGGGATTTCCAAAAGTTGAATTGTACCTGTCCTGTAACAGTAGCAAGTTTATAGCACGAACAGACTGGGAACTTCAGCAGAGGACAATACAGAGAAATAACAACTCTTCTTTTGGAAAGAGCTGCTGTCCATCTTTTCTCCATTGCCAGTCATCTTTATTTTTCCAATATTGCAATAAAAAAATATGTAATAAGACTTCAAATGGTCCAGTAGGGTATAATTTTGTAAAAGGAGCCCACTAGACCATTTTACAGAAGGACCTAATAGCTCTGTTCCATTAAAGCATCCTGTTTAAGCTTTATGGTGACAGCCAGCCACACTCAGAAAAGCCTGCAAGCAGATGGAGATAATAGAAATTTAAACAGACCATCCAGCTTTCAGTTTAACCACCGCATGTGGCATTTTATCAGTTGCCAGGCAAGTGGGAGAGGGGAGAAGGACTAGAAGAGATCATCAGTCTCCCCATCCTGTCTACATTGCTCCAATCCCTGGCTCACGTAGCAGCAGTTATAACTATTCCCCTTTTGACAGAATTTGTTAAGACAGTCGGGAAAGGTCAAGACAGAACACGGATATGGATTTAAACCAGATGCCCGTGCTAATAGTAATTCAAACCACATACTGCCCACCTAAAATGAAAATATTAAATAAAAGCAGTGACAATTTGATATGCTTTTAAAGGTTTGGTGCTCTAGCTATTTTTATTTAAGCAGATGAGTTGTCTGATCCTGATGCAAATCCATTTTTAAAAGTTCAAGGAGTAAATAGAGATACATGTTGAGAAGCAGACTCCTTGAAGTGTAGAAATTCGTATTCATGGCTTTTTTTGTTGGTAAGATACAGGCCATACACACAGAGCTGTAACTGCAGGAATAAAAGCTTGATGGAACTTTTCATAGTACAACATTGCAAATAAAGCTTCCTATTAGTAGCCAACACTGCTACCATACACCTCCAAGAGGGGCAACCAGAGCAGTAATAAGCAAATTATCTAGAGACCTAGCCAAAGCGTGTGAAATCTATCACTGTTAAGAGATGCCCATGTGCACATTCAGATGCTGTGCTGGTACACTATGAAGCTGGTGCTTTGTTTAGGGTAGAAATCAAGCAGCCAAGGAGGACTACAGAGAGGTTCCCTGCCACGATTTAGAAGAATCACAGTACTGACCTAATAAAGCCTTCAGTGATGAGACAGGCAGAGAAGAGGCACAAAGACACAACTGGGGAGTGAAAGAGGAATGTACACAGCTCCTTATCTTGCTTTCTAACACTTAAATTCCCACAGCATTTTTCTTTTCTTATCCCAAAAACAAGAGGACACTTGTGTAACTGGTGTGGGAATAGCCACAGACAAGCCCCTTCTGCTGATAGACCCAAGCTTTGTCCTTGGCAAGATAACCTGTAGCAGCAAAAAGATTGTGCAATCATTTGCCTCACTCAGCCTCAGCTGATGGTGGCACAAGAGCATGCTGCCTGTGATGGGAAAAGCCCTGGGGATGTTGGGGAAAAGGATGACATTTTGCCAAGAGCCACCCAGAGCACCCCAGGTGCTTTCTGCATAAGATACCCAACCTAGCCTCAGGATACACGCACCCTTCAGTCACTACCTGAAAACTCAGACAAACAAGTTCTGGAAAAATCCAGAAAAACAGGCCTAGTTTAAGACAGCATTGCCCTTTGGCTCCCTGTCGACTATCAATCTCTCACAACGGGAAAGGCAGGCCTTCGCCCCAGCCATTTCTGTTCACAGGAGGGGACAAAGTGTCCAACTCGCCTTCCTCAGCAATGTAAGTTAAAACACCAGCGTGTAAGGCCTGGGCACGTCCTTCCGTAGCAGCCTCCAGCAGAGATGCAAGATGGACAGCTGGAGGCAGCAGCACGGGAAAGCTATGCTGCACCACAGCTCCCCTGTCACAGCTGTCATTGAGCATGCTTTAAAACACATATTTTAAATTTAAAAATTCTCAATGCCCAAATGATACAGCTGTTCACCTTTCCTCAGCCATTAGAGCAACAGTAAGAGCTGTACTGCTAAGCCATTTATTTTAATAAATTAAGTAAATACAGCTTTTCTCATATCCAACACCACCTTTGGAAGAACCTGCATTTCATAAACCAGCAAATAAAGACCAGGTATGTGTCCAGAGCAGTTTCTGGGCTAGTTTGGCCCAAAGCACAGACAAAAAGTTGTCAGCCTCGGAAAAAGGCAAGAGCATCCCCACAATTCACCCCACGAAAGCCCCAGCTCTCATACTTCATATTTAACTGCTAGTAACTGATGTGTTAACCCCACCCTGGATTTACATCATCCCTTTGGTAGAATAAAACCTTACCGAATCAATGGGTTTTGGTTAAAGGTTACGCACACATGCAAGGCTCAACAGTCCCAGGGTCTCAAAAGCCTGACTGTTGGTGCTGACCCCTGCTCTTTCCCCACCAACCCAAAATGAAACACAGAAGCATTTGTTGTAAAATCGCTCCACCGCAGGCACACAGAGCAGGGACTGTGCAGGCAGGGTGCAAACCCGAGGTGGGCTCCCCGCTGGAGGAGAGCTGCGCTCCGTTTCCCTTTCAAACGGATTTCTGAGGCTCTTTCTTCCTTCAGCACAGCCTGTCCAAGGCACATAAACAGAGAAAGTGACACTCTTCTGAGCAGAGGGAGGACCTTGGAAACCCCATCTCATCGCCCTGCAGAGAAAAAGCAATAACCTCAGCCCCCCCCCACCCCTCAGCAGCTCCCCGGCAGAGCTCCTGCCTGAGGCGGGGGCTGGCGGGGGTCCAACCCGCCTGGATACCGCGCCAGGAGCCTGCAGCTGCAGGAATGTCTGGGACTGGGCGCACGCAGCTTTTTTTAATTGCACGCTTCTGCTTACACCGTCTCAGTCTGTCCCGGCTGGGTATTTTTGGGGATTGGGTTTTTGGGTTTTTTTTGTTTTGTGGTTTTTTTTTGTTTTTTTTTTGGGGGGGGGGGGGCAGGGGTGGTTGTTTGTTTTTTTGTTTTGTTTGTTTCTTTCCTGCATTATGCTTTTAAGTGGATGGGGAAAAGGAGGGGCAAAGGGAACAATTGTAAGGCAGGCTATTGCAATGGCACGTTCCCCTGCCTATTGTTAGACTCCAGACTGGATAGCTACAGTCTTATCTTACCCTCATTTTTGTGTTTGGGTTTTTTTGGGGAGTTGAGTTTTCTCTGTTGATACTGGTGGAAAAATTAGAGCTCTCAGACAACAGAAATCAGAGCAAAGAAAACTGATGGAACACATTTCAGAAAACCCCAACGAGCCTGAAAACCCAGCATGTGGGGAGGAGTGTTATAAGGATATCAAGCTATGAAGCATACTTTGGCAACCTGTCTTTTACAGCTCAAGAGGCTAAACACTGCCGATATGCAACAGATGAGAGCACATCTTGAAAACTGAGCAAGTCCTGGCTAAGTCACACACAAACTACCCAGATATACCAGTTCTATCATGAAAACTCAGATTAAGCACAACCAAGAGGCACGTTCCAACTGCAATACCGAGTTTAAAGCCATCACACCAGGTTTCAAATGCAAAAGGAGTACATAAACTTGCAACCTCTTACACCCTGACCTTACATCCTATCTGTTCCACCAAAAGGTGCAGTTCAACTCTCTCAGCCTCTTTCCAGTATCCTGCAGCATCAGCACTCCACACAACAGAGCATTACCAAGAAAATCCTAGTGTTGCTGTATCACTAGGAATGTTGAGATAAAACTTTTAACAGGTATAACCCGCAGAAATCTGTCCCTTTCTGCCAGAAATTGTGTTGGATTATTATTGATGTTCAACAGAAGTCACCATCCTTCCCAGAGGTCACCATTCCCTCAAAGAGAACAGCTTGACTCCATGTCTGCTGCTCCAATCCAGTTCCATCAAAATGGATTTGATGTCTAGTATTCAAGAACTGACACAGACCACCCTTGACAGAGCAATATGAGGGAGCTACTCCAGGTTCGGTTATGCTAGCAGCTATAAAGGGGACAGCCGAAGGTCTAGCATTCCCAGCAGAGCATACCTAACTAAAGCTGAAGTCACTTGTTAATTTCTTGCTGTCTCTCCCTAAGGGCTATTCATGCCTTATTTCTGACCTGTCTGCCTGATCAGAAAAACCTCAAGAGGTCTGCTAGGTTCCACAGCTTGGTAAGAGTTGCTCGGCAGCAGCCCTAGCATCGAGCCCAGCATGATTCAAGCTCTCCCAGGAAAGACAGAATTTTTTTCTACGCACCTCTCAAAACTGCATTGCTTGCAGCAGCAGCCTGCCTCAAAGAGAATTTCTTCGCCGACTGGGCTGCATACAAGGTCTGCATTTTAGCAGTAGCACTCCCCCAAAGTTTGATCCCTCCAGCAGTCTTCCATTACAAAGTCATCGAATCCAGAAGATGCCAAAGATGGTGTAGTTCTGCTTCATGGGGAGTGGTGCAAACACTATCAGGGTAAAATCTACCCAAATCCTGCATAGCTCATTCTTGTTGAGAACAGATGCTCAGCCACATCTGCTTACAAACCTACCACCTGCACGAGCACTACCTCTGCACCAGCGCTGCTGTCAGATGAAACCAGCTTCCACACACAGGGCTGCCTATGTCTGCTCAGGCTTCGGCTCCCACCAAAGCAAACCAATTAGTGGACCCTGCAAACAGGAGTATCACTTGATCAAAAGGAGTTTTCTTCCAAGAGAAAAAGCCACATCAGTGGATGAGAACTTCACAGGAGATGTCCTTGTAGCTACTGTCCCCTGCAAATAGCTCTGCTCCCTTTACAGACATTAAGAATGATGCAATTCATGATTTAATTGCAACAATTAGCCCATTCTGGCTGAGGTCAGGTCCACAGAACTTCAATGAAGTGAAAAATGCACTTCCATTAAGAAAATAAAGAATAATACCCATGTTCTTACAGCAGATCTTTTTGAACAATATGGGCAACTCTTCATATTCCATAAAACACTCCACTGAGGCATGTTAGTATTTATTTCCCAGATAAGGCAATGCAAGTAACCTCCGCGAACTAGAGCGATATTTGGCATTGGAAATGCAACAAGAACTTTAGCATTCCTGTACTGGGATACACAAATCTACCTTTCTGTATGTATAGGCTGGAACACAGATGTTCCATCTTCAGTCCCAGGAAGAACCAAAACTTGTATAGAGAATAGAGATCTTTAAAGGTTCCCCGCAATGAATAAATTCTTCTTACATTCATGGGATGAGCAACTTGAGCTCTGACAAAGATCTCATGAAAATTATTTGTGTGCAGACATACTTTAAAGACCAATTTCACTGAACTGTCATCCCATGATCATGAGGGGAAAAAACCACAGATTTGTTTGGACAACTTATCCAAGTTTGCACTGTGCACTTGTATCTCCAGGGTGAACTGATCTTCCTTAAGACAAAACTGTGTGTTTCCCTACCCTTATGAGCTCATGAATCAGCCTGAAACACCTCAGACTACAGTGCACACTGATCAGGACTTACTCTCTCACAATGTTGCAAAAACAAAATTAAACTGTCTAGTAGGATTTTGCAGGCTACTTACCACAACCCTGAAATCCCCAATGGGTGGAGCAGTCAGAACTGTCATAAATCAGCAGATCAATCCTGCAGGCTGTATTTACAAGACTACCACTGCGAGCCCTGGGGGGGGGCATCAGAAATGCTGTTTCCTCCAAAGCGGGCACACGCGTGTGTCTTGGGACACACACACATGACTATTCAAGCCTTCCTACTGAAGGGCACACCTGTTTCTGGCAGATGATGTTCCTAGATGCCATCAAAAAAAGACAACACTAGGTGGCAAACACTTTATGATCGCTTATGATCACCACAGGCAGCTTCAAACTGAAGTATCTACTCACCTCCAGACTATTTTCCATCTGTCAGACACAAAGAACCCGACCTGGTTCTTACTACAGAAACAATCCAGACATGCTGAAGCAATTGGAAAAAAAAATTCAGCTGAGGTTCTTTTGGCAAGTAGCCTGACCACTGCAGTGCTTTTTTCTGGTCTTCCATATATAGTTGTGTCAACGGCAGTAAAATATTCACTCAGCCACCCTCCCATAGCCAGCAGAGCCTGTAACCAGCCACCCACACCACAGATGTACTCAGAAATAATGAATCCCCCCTCCCTATTGACACAGCGTAACAGGCTGGGATGCCACCACTGCAGCCAGGGTTAGTGCTCCAGCCCTCTCACAAGATACCAGATTTTTTTCTCCCGAGTAAGGGAGTAGTAGCTATGCAATGCTTAACAAATAAGGCAACCCTCTTGGATGGCAGCTTAGGTTCAACAGCAGCGTACTTCCGTGTTGTTCAAGCTCACTGCAGGACCAGAGCTGGCTGGCAACAATCAAAAACTCGTAACAGGAATGATTTTATTTTAACAAAAAGTTATTAATTCACATTTTAAGCAGTGCATATACAGCGGTAAATTGCAAAGTATTTCACACTTCCATGTTTTCTTCTTCACATATCCTTCCATCTACCAAAATCCCACAATATTAATGAGCAAGACCTTCACCTTCCCTTCTTGCTATGGATAATCATAACTAAGCAAAAGATGCACCTTCCACTTACAGCTTCCAAAATTTCTTAAAGTTATCCAAGCACTAGAATGTTTAAATACTGTAGTTAACACAAGTGCCACATTCTGATGTATTCTGCTCTGGACTGTACATTTCCACCCTTTCTCCAAATTACAGAAATTGTCTCCAATATACTGCACACCACCACCAAGAACAACACACCAGTGGACAGATCAAGGCTTCCTGCCAAGGCTGAGTGCACTCCTATCCCCTGGTGAAGAGGGAATCATCTTGTGATGTTTGCATCACTTTCTGGTAAAGGCACGTTTTATCTTCCTTTTCCTTTAATGCTCCTTACCCCTTAAACCCACCCAGAATCTCAACCAGTGTGGCTGAGCCCGCTTGCACTGTACTTTATCAGTCAGCCTTCAAGGAAAACAAGCAACACAGACTTTCTAAAGGTGTCTCCAACCAGCAGGCCCAACTTTCCAAAGTGACATTGATACACACAACTGTATGATGTCTGCCAGAAAAACATAAAAAGCGGCACAATTTGTAGATAAAAATTATGATACTAAGTCACAGGTTCATCACACATATACTAGAAACGTGGAATAAGAAGAATCCAGCCTCGTTTTATTGTTAACTCCTGTTTTAAATGGGATTGCAGCCAGTTGCTACTTCCTTAAATCCTTTCCTGGTCAGTCCAACTAGTCTTTATTAAAAGTTTTAAGCTATAAGTCCTCCTTGCCATTTTTTTCCCCTCAAGTTCAGTCAGACTGTTGTCCAGTCCTTGCCTTGCCCTTCAGTCTGAACCCCCTAAGAGCCCTCCAGACTTTAATTCATAAAGGGAGGAGGTTCTCCTATTTAAAACTTAATCGGCAGCAGCTGGCAGGTCGGGATCAGATACATGAAAATTTAACAACATAAGCTCCACAAGACAACCGATATCTACCAGCGAGGTAGGGAGCAGAAGTGACACCCTTCTGTGGTACAGCCTTAAGCATCCTCCTGCAGTGCATGGTTTCTAGGGCAGGAGCTGGCTGAAACAGCACACGTTGCTCAGTTTCTTTTCTATTTCACTCTGCCCTTCCCTGGACTCCCTCAGTAAAACCTACAGATCTATTCTTTCCCAATAAAATACTAGAAGCCCTTTTTATTCCCCAGAGTTGTTACACTTGTACCCTGCCATATGAGCCTGTCCACCTGTTTGAGAGACGATAACAGAGAAGAGACTTAAATGGAGCAGAGCTGCTCCTCACTAAAATTATAAAGAATATTTTATAACCTTGTTTTCCCTCACTGTCAGAGAGGGATGGAAAAACTCTCTCCTTTCTCCCTTCCTCCCCCAACCTTTTTTGTTTGTTTTTAAATGAACACCACCAGGACAGAAATATTATTTGCTAAAAAGAAGAATCTGAGAAGTTAACGCTGAACTTGAGCATTTAAATATACCGTCTGTTGGTACACTGCCAGTAAGGGCCTAGCATAGAGGCCCCATCGTTCACTCCCTAAGCAGGCAACATCCCTGTTTGGCTTGGCTCGGCTTCCTGAAGCGCTGCGTCACTAACTGGAAACAGGCAGGTTTGCACAAAGCTGCCAAGAGGAGGCTTGGAGGAGCAATGCAATGTGAGCACCCCGCTCAAACCAAGCCAGGGACAGAGGACACTCAAAGAGCTGGGTCTTTGCTGGGTCCCCAGCTAAACTAATTTGCAGCATGTTCTAGGAAAAGGGATGTAGTTTTTTGCCTGTGTGTTTACTGACATAAGGCTGGGGCTTGGGTGTCTCTGTGGATCACAAACAGGACTGCTGAGCGCCATGGTTAGGAGCCTGAAAGCACTGGTTACATTAATTGTGCCCCTGTACTTTACAGAAATCCTTGACAATCTGTTTACAGATATGAGAAGAAAACCATGACAGCTATCTCCTCCCTGCTGCTTCGAGACACTGCGCTAAGCTACATGGAACCTCAGGGCTATTTATACACCAGGCCCCAATGCCCTCCACAGTCCCAAGGAGGAGATCAGCACCTGTATGGGTACAACTTGTCATGGGGAAACCCCGCTCCTGTCTGAAATGTTTCAAGTATCTCTGCTTAATGTAAGAGCTCTGAAGCAATGCATCACACAGACACATTTTAGATAGCCACAGTGCTACCTTAAAGCTCACAGATGCTGCAGCATCTGCTAGTAACCGAGCTTTTGAGAGCACTGTTTTCCAGCGTCCGCCCTGCACAGCCTTTTCTCTTTGATATGTGTTGCAGACCACTGAAGTCACAGCCTGGTCTGCATACAACTTGTTACGCTTCCTTGCCCCATTTGCCTCCAGGTTTCTGCACACCCCTGCTTGGTCCAAACTTTCTCTGACATCTGCCCACTCACTTCGGATCATCTCCCCAAGCCTTTGACTCACATTCTTCCCTGCCGCTACGACTAAACTAACAGAGTGCAGCCTGCCTGGCTCAAACACCAGACCTCTTGTCGGAGACCTACACAGAAGAATTAACTAAGACTTCTGGGGCACTGCCTGAAAGCACCTTAGAAGGGCTCAATTAAGAAAGAACATGTAATCAAAGGAAGTCCCCTCCAAGGCACTCCAGCAGTACACTGAGAAGAGAAGTCAGGGGCTTTTAAAAATCACTCCCTGTTTGTTAGGATAGGGGTTTGCAGGGGAAAGCTTTACACCTCACTTCTGCTTTAATTTCCCTATTTTCTATTCTGTGTCTTGGCCATCACCCAAGTGTCCAACTCCCCAGCAGCTGCTTCAGGGATGAAGGCACCAGCCTGGAGCAGCAGAACTGCCCCTCCACGTGGTTTCTGTACAGGCACACCTAGTCCGCGCAAGGATCTGTTCCTAATCTGCCAACCACATGCTGCAGTGCCTACTGTTGCAAGGAGCTCAACTTCCACTACATATGCCAAGCAGAAATGAGATAAGGCAGTTTTGCAAAGATAAACTTGCTGTACATCAATCACAGAAGGAAGCTAAGCACACATTCAGGCTACAAGCACCCACAGTGGTTTAAGGCGTTCCATGTCTTACTTTATTGCTCTGCTGCCACAGGTTATCTTTCTGTAGCAGAATGGCAAAGGCAGTCACAGTTCTCCTCCGCTCCACAAACTGACTAGCGCTGAAGGACCAGGGTTGCTTATATATTCTGTTCTCAGCCAGGTCTGAGTGGTGACTCCCAGCAGCATATGTAGCCTCAGCCTCCCCTGGTAGACCCAGCAGAGCCTGACCAGCTTGACAGGAGCATCAAGCTGAGGAGCTGCATTCCCAGCCAGATGTGTCATCAGTGTCTCTCCAGGAGGTACCCGGTGCTGAGGAGCAGCTCAGGAAGCGGTGACTTCACAAGCACAGCAGCTCCCCCCTGTACCAACACATCATAGGCACACTGGGAGCTTTATGCCAGAAGGAGAAGCAATGCTGCTTTAGAAAAGCTCAGCACTCTCCTGGCAATCGCTGTGTTTCCAATACAGCCTTTTAGACATTTTCAAGCCACATCTGCTGTCCACACTATACTTGAATAAAACATTTTTCCTGCTAGCATATTCCAAAGAAAAAAACAAAACAGCACTACCACCAGAGACGGTTACGCCATACCATGGAAGCAGCTTAAGGCAGCATCTTTTGTCTGACAGATACCTAAATACAGAGCATGTCAAGGAAGAAAAATTACTCACCTTTCCCAAATGCCCTGGGCACTCTCCTCCTCCTCCTGTCTCAACCTGCACGCTAAAATTAAACTCAAGTCCCCTGTAAACTATGAGAAGACTGAACCTGCATCACATGCAAAATAGCAGTCTCATTAAAATGTTGCAAAAGTTCCGGATAGACATTAACAACATAAGGCCTGCCACAGGCAATGGATTTTAAGCTTCCTCCAGCTGGTAGTGTAGAAAAGCACAGGCTTGTAGTATTGTGGCAAAGGAGGCAGAGGAACAGCACCAGTTTAAAAACAGCACCGTTTAAAAATGGGTAAAAGTCAGTACCATTGGTATAAGCAGGACCACACCAGCCACCACCTTCCACTAGCTCTACCTTTAAAATGAAAGTTAGAAACTTTCCTTTTTTTGTATTGAGTATTCATCCTGCCTCCTCATACATTTAGTCTGTTGGCTTTTCCTCATCCCTCTTAATAACTGCTTTACTTTCTTCTTTTCCTCTGCCTTCTTTCACTTGCCAGGGCTGAAGACCCTGGACAAACTGGCACCAATCAGGTGTGTTTTAGCCAGTCTGTCCCAGACAAGAGGTACAGGGAATTCAAGGCCATCTTTGGTACTCAGCTCCAAGTGGGAACATACCTAAAGGTGGCTTTGTACTTTGGGACTAATGCTTTTTTCTACCAGAAATCTTACCCTTTCCTACATGCCTTGTGCGCTGTCCCCTCCTATATGCGCCAAGTGTCGTCATGATAAAAATGAACAGTTCAAAATAGCTTGAAAAGATCAAATCATTTCTTTAAACTTCACTGAAATACACGCAGTTCAGGAGAATGACCAAATGCTGTGATGCATTTGGACAGATTAAAAAAGTCACATAATGTTCTGCCTTGCAGGATCTCTGTATGTTCTGCTCTGCAGTATCCAGAGCCAAGAGGGCCAGCAATAAAGGTTTATACCATTTAAAGCTAGAAAGGGCTACGCAACCCTCCTAAACAGACACTTCCACATGTCCCAATCCACTGTTTCCCTTTTATAGGGTCTAATAATTTGTCCTTTGTTGAAATGTAACTGCAAGAAGAGAACATGTGTATGCTACAAAGATTGAGAAACAAGCATTTTTTCCTCAAGTCAGGTGTATTTTTAGCCTTTTTTTTGGTTATGCTTTCCAGCTCGTCCACATCCTTTTTTAAGGGTTCAACTTCAGGAGCTGGACTCTATGTAGTAGCAGTGGTTTCACAAACACTGTATACTGAGGTTAAATAGAGACATTATTTTGAAAAACGCGGAGATTTTTTTTAATATTTTTCCTTCAGAGTCACCCTAGCAGAGCACATGGAGTTGCTTGTCTATCTGAACTCTAGACGATTTTCCAAGTCCTGATTTCAATATGCATTCACTCGTCTTTTCAAAGGTACAGACACATTTTTTATTCCTAGACACATAACTTTACTTCTGGATCATGGATGAAGACATCGATAAGCCTCCTGTCTGGCACTTTTTTGCAGAACCCAAAAAAATCCATCCTCTGACACCAATTGTCCGTTAACAACTACTTTGACTCAACCCTTTCATTTCACACATTTTGTGGTATGATTTTTTTAATCAATACAATGAAATAAATATCCAATTACTTGCAAAGTGTCTCCATTTACTTCATTTTTTTTCACCCCAAAGAATGCAATCAAGTTTGTCTGACTATATCTGCTTTTCATAAAATCCTACCTACCAGGGTTAAGTCACACCTGTATCCTCGCACTCTAACTGTGGAATCTTACAAGGTTCCATGTATTTTTAAACGTTTGGTACGAGTATCCCCAGCGCATAGCTTTTCTTTCCTCCCCTTTACTCTTTCTTAATCAATTTAATGTTTTCAGACATTTCCTCATGATGTCATGATTCAACAAAAATCAGAGTCAACAAGCCAAACTTCTCCTCTGGGAACTTCCAGCCTATCTGGATTTCCAGTTATCCAGGTTTGTTGGTTCCAAGAAGTTTTGTAACCCGATTACTGACAACAGTTAATTTTCATACCAACACACAAAAAAGTCCCCTTTCTACCCTTACGCTTAACATTTTCTTTTCCCCTTGAACACTCAGCTGACATCACCAGCTCCTCTCTACCTCACACTGATTCTTTTTTACTCTTCTTTAAGCTGTAAGTATTACTTTGGCCAAAAAGTGAAAAGGTATTTTCACAGGACATTAGCGGTTTAAAAAAGAAATAACATAATCATAGTTTAAAATTCATAATCCCCTTCACAATAATGATAATTTTATTCCAAATACAATGCTCTGAAGGGTTCTTGCTGCGAGTACAATGACATTCATTATCTCTGTGTTACAAGAACCACAGCCGAAACCAGTTTTCAGACTCTCTATTCTGGTACTGATACCGAAAATTACATTATATACACCATATGAAACTGAGAAAGAAGCCTAAATAATATTAATGTGAGCTTAACAAAGTGTTCTGATTATATCACTTCCACATCCTCTTCCAATCACCTGTCAAAGCAACACACATTTAATGTTTTTAATCTCTCCTCATAAACCAGCTACTTCAACCACCTACTTTTGCTGCTGTTCTTTGATTTCTCCTAAATTAGCCTCTCTTTCAGATATCCAGGTGCCAAGAACTCATTGCAAAGCCCACAGCTAAACCGTAGCATACTGACAGCTACACGTTCCAGGTTTCCATGTATCACCCCAAACTGCACTTTTCAACACCTTACACACCAGTTTAAGTGGCAGTAGCATAGTTAGTTGGCCTTCCTCAGGCACAGCCCTGGCTCCTTTGATACACAGGCTTTACAGCTTTCTGCACTGCATTACTGCTTCAATTGCCTTTTCCCTTGGCCTTCAGCAATGCAAGTTTCTGCAGATTCTTGTCTGTATTTCCAACCTCCTTTTACACCTCAAATACCTGCAAATTTGAAACAGAATCAGACTCCAGAGGTTCCTTGCAGCTCCATCCCAAATACCGTATCATATAATGTCCCTCTTAAAACATCAAAGCCACATCTTAAAACCCTGTAGGTTTTTTTCAGCCCCAAAACTAATCCTGTCAGAAAAGTGTTTCAAACAAGGTACTGAGAAGAGGGCTGCTGTATGATTCTCTTCCAGACTTTTTCATCGAAGCTAAAAAAGATGTTCTGGATGTGAAATGCCTTTAATTTTAATTTTTTAGAAAAGAAATCAAGACATTCACTGCACAGTGTTCAAGGTCAGTGCCGCTTTTTGATTGGTTTTGATCTTGCATACGTGTTTGTAGTTAAGAAAAAACAGCAACATAAAGTCCATCTTTTCCCTGTGGTTTTGCAATGCATTTCTATCAACACAACAAACGAGCAACCGCAACAGGGAAACATTCCCAAGTCTCAGGGCAGAATCCCTGCTGTTGTTCACCAGCGGAGAAAGATAATAGCCAATGGGAATTCAGCTGAAATTTTGCTCTGAATTAGTACAGCTGAATGAGAAGCCACAGGTCACCCTTGGCAAGTACAAAAGTAAGGCTTCTTTTTCCTCTTCTAGAGCTTCTTGTAAGCGACAGCATCCACTAAAAGCCATGAGGCGCAAACCAGCTGAATAAAACACAGAACTGCAGAAGCACCAAGGCATAAGAAAGAGACAAGTTCTGCATTCAGAAAGCTCACGCCCCAAAACCAGCCAAAGCTCACTTCTGCCATGACTTTTTCTTTAGAGAGTCATGCCCGAGAGGTGCCTTCCAGCTGCCTGGGCATCCCAAGGGCTGAGCTGCAGTGCAGCACCCTTGCACATGCAGAGCCCTCCGGCAGCTGCAGCTCCTGCCCTGCCTGGCTCGCTGGAGACCTGCTGTCATTGCTTTGATAACTGTGGGCAGGAGGCATCCCAAGGAGTCTCGACTTCAGCTCCTTCAGGGGTGCTGGGAGGGAAGGGGGCAGGCAGACATGCACGCATCAGTCTGGAGAGGCAAGGGAGGAAATGCTTTCCCATGAGAGGAAGGGCAGATGGACCCCAGCCAGCCAAAATGGTCATCCCTAGGGAGCCATCAGTCCCTGCAGCATTTCACCAGGGAGCGCAGGATGCATTAGGGCTGTATGCAGGCAGGGTCAGTTTGGTTTTGTTTTCTTCTTTTAAAAAAGAAAATAAAATCTATGCTTTATGCCTGATCTCTGAAAACAGTTAGCAGCCTGCCCCAAACACTACACTAGTCCCAGCCCTGAGTCATGGGCACAGCTGTGTGGGGTGGGGGCAGTGGAGAGGAGGGGAAGGGAGCTGCTGCACTGAGGAGCTTGAGCAAGACATACCATCAGTGCTGATGACTAGGCCAGTTACACCCGTGATGAGAAAGACAGATGTTTTGCAGAAATTCAGCCACTGCCTCATATTAGGAGGTTTGAAGGCTGAAAGTTTAGGCGTCACATTTTCCTCAGTCTTCATCCTTTGTGAGCTGGGACAGATCCAAGAAAGCCAGATATCTGGCTGCAAGAAATAACTACCGTCTTGCTCTTGGCTCCTCCTAAAGGTCTCATCCTGTCCATAATATCACAAGCCTTCTACAAAGGCAACAGTCACATCACTGCTTTTACTGAAAGGAAAAGCTGGAGATGCAGATCAGCTCTTCACTGCTCCTGAGTTTTGGTTCTACAAATATTCACACAAATCTCTTCTGTGGGTACCAGAAGCTCCATAAATGAAAATACATGTTTTCAGATAACCCACACAAAATCCAACCATTGCAAGCAGATTACTGAAGCTGACAGAAGAACCTATAGGCCATTGGGAAAAAAGCAGTCTTGGAATAAGCTTCTCATTGTGCACAAAATTTGCTTCAGGACTGCAGGGGTAAAGGAACAGAGACCTGCTTTGTATTCAGGGCTTGGGGTTTTGTTTTATTTGGGGTGGGGGTTTTTGTTGGCTGTTTTTTCAAGTTTTAGGTCTAAAAAACCTCCTCCAAGCTAGTCACACAAACTGCTACACAGGGTGGTCTCTCCACATACCTACAGTTTCAGGGTTAGCCACAAAAAGGAAATAACATAGATAGTAGCCAACCCTTATAGGCAGGAGGTTGCATCAAGACAAACAGCCTTAAAACAAATAGTGTAGGCTCTTACAAAGTCACATCATATGACAGAAGAGGAAGTAGGTAAGGTGCCCAGAATTTTATCAAGAAAATCTTGAACAAAATTACAGGTGCATAAACAAACTACAAGTCTAACACACCACTCTGCACATCATGTGTGCTGCACAGAAGGAAAATGTATGCACAGAAACAAGCATTTGCTCAGGACAGCTGGAACTCAGTTCAGTTGTCCTTCTCCCCATTCAGTAAATCCAAACCAGAACTGCAAAAAATACCCACCAAAGCACTACCTCTATGAAACTGTGGTCATCAGAAAAGTTTCCTAACAAAAGTCAGCAAAACCAAGCAGCCTCAATCATTCAGTAGTTTAACAGGGACATGAAAAACCTGGGGATCAGACTACTGCCTAGCAATGCTGTATCTAAACCTGAGCAAGGCAGTGCCTTGGGTCCAGGACTGTTACGGAAGGAACTGCAGCACAGCTCCAGCTAGAAGAGGGCTCAGGTGGTCTCCATCCCAGCCTACTGGCCAAGCAGGGTCAGCACTAAACTCAGACCAGGTTACTCAGGACTTTATCCAGTCAAGTCTTAAGATCTTTGAAGGAGATTGTGCAGTCCCTCCGGGCAGCCTGCTCCAGCGCCCAGCTACAGTGCCAACAACGAAGCAGCTCTTCCTCACCAGTGTGAATCTCTCCCACTTCAGTTGATGTCCGTTTTCTCTCATCCTCCTGTCATACAGTGCTGTAAAGAGCCTGCCTATTTTTCCCACTCTTTTCTGCAAGCCTTCACATCAGAACATCCAAACTGGAGAAGGAAGATTAAACAGGATACTGTACATCTCAGCAATTTAAAGATGTTTTCAAGCCACCACATGCTTAAAAGTATTTTGTCACAAACTTAAGACCCTGCTCACATCCAAAATCATGGCAGCATTCAACACCTTCAGTGCAGGGCAAGTAACTTCCCCCTCTCTGTTGGGGATTAGCCCATCGCACACAAGGGAACACACACCTTACCTCTGCAGGCAATCTCAACCCCAGCAAGCACTGGGAGATACATGCTCCAGGGTGTCACCAAACAGCCAGGGCTTGTCCCAGCAGAGCTGCAGGAGAGGAGTGGGCCCAGCATGTAAGCTCCAGGTGAGCCACTGCAGTGTATCAGCAATATAGCTCTTCACCCCTACACTACAGGGCAGAGCCTCCACCAACACCAACTCACTTTCCTCCTGCATCTCTGCTCAGGACACATCAGGAAGGATGCCTGAAGTTCCCTAAGCCACCTGCCCAAAGATCCCCGAGAGGTTATCAGAGCAGCCTGGTCTCTGTTTCTCGCCCCATATGACTAACAGATTGCGTGAAAGGACAAAGCCAGCCCCAGCATGGCTGCAGGGGAATGTCTTTCCCTGACAGAGAAGGAAGAGATGAAGTGGGTGTCACATTTTTCCATTAGGGTTTTGCTTGTCACCACAGCAGAGCCAGATCACGTACAGAAGATTGAAAGCCAGTTAGCAGCAGATGGCAAAAAAAAAAAAAAGTGAGTAGTTTCCAAGACACAGCAAAGGCACAGAGAGGTCACTGGCACTATTAAGCTACACATTTGGATAGATGGCAGCTATGGGAGCACCTCTAGTAATTCAGGTCTCTCCCAGTTAACCAGCCTTTCCTTTTTTTCCTCACATTGCCTTTTCTGATTCCCAACTCTCTCTCATGAGAGGGAGCACTCCTTACTTGATAGAGCATTTATATCTTTCCTGTATGCATTTAACACTGAGATATAACTCAGTTTGATAGCTCTCTCTTCTGCAGTTGCAAGCTATGTTTTACAGCTCACAAAGATAATGACAGTCTCTGCTATAAAGAGCTCAGCATCTCAGACTGGAGACAGTGGACATGATGCCCACCTCTGCTACACCTTATTAAACCTCACCACTTCTGACTTGTTGTCTTTACTGTCTATTACTTGCTTAAGTGAGGTGAAAGGGTAACACATTTGCCAGTAAAAACATGGCCCTAAGCCAAGTTTATTTTTCACACGCTGTTTCTTTCACATTTATACAAGAAAAAAAATGTATTGTCCAAGACAGCCTCCACTTGTCACCAACACTCAGCATCATGGAGGGGTGGCACTACCATCAACCAGTCCCAGCATCAGTGCTTCTTTGAGCCTCAGGTCTGTCCATTTCTCTTGCTACATACACATACTCTTCCCAAACAACCCTTTTTCCTATTTATCCCTGAACAACTGCCTCCAGGTATCTCCTTTCTTTCCAGTGACATCCAAATAACAGTTCACTGGTATCAAATAAAACACGCACATGCACACATCAGGATTACATCTAAGCACAACCCATAAAGTCACCCAGACTATTCCCACAGCACATTCCTTTAGGCCAAAATATTGTTCCGCCACCCCTTCCCCAGCCAAATATTCCTACCTGCCCTCTCACATCAGCATCTGGGCTGCTACATGGTAAGCTGCATCAGGAAACTGATACCCCCGAAAGCTAATTTCTTGCAAGAAAGTAATTTTAAAACTGGATGAGTTCCCAGGCAGCTGCCACAACAGCCTGTGGTTACGTCCAGGTGCAGAACCGCACTGTCAGGTCTTGTAACCCAGAAAAAGCACAGCCAAAGGGCATCCAAATAGTACTGATTTTTCATCTCCATGATTCAGAGAGAGATGAATGGGAAGCAACAGCAGAAATGAATGTGCCCTCCTTGAAAAAGCAGATGCAGAGCTCTACTGTAAAAAAAGCCTCTTGGGGACCAATCCAGAAGCCAATCTCCCTTGGAAAAAGAAAGCTGCTCCAAGGAATCTGACGAGTTAAAGGAAGAGCCTTGTAAGCTCAGGGTAGGCAACCAATACAGCCTGTGAAAAACGCCACCACGCTAGGTTAGTCATCCTATCTGACCAGCTATCAGTAGTTACTCGAGTCTCACCCACAGGAAAATCCTTCTCCAAAAGGGAAAGAAGCAGCCCAAGACAGAGAGAACAAGTGGTTGCTGTTTAAACCATGTATTACAAAGCAACAAGAAAACAGCTTTTGGGAATGCAAGGAGGAAGGAATACAGATATCACTAAGGACAGCAGGGCCTGGTATTTGGAAACAGCACAAAAGAGCAGCATCTATCTGCAAGTGCAGAACCAACAAGGTAACTTGCCCGGTCAGCGAGCTACTTTCAAAGGACCATCTCTTCACTTTCAAAGCAACAACCAAGTATCTCAGAGGTACTTTGGTAGCTGAGGCACCATGGTGACACAGACCACGCAGCTCTGGAGGGATGAGCAGCTAGCAAGACACAGCCCAAGCTAGGTGCCTACTCACAGTACTGGGTAGATCTGCAGCCCTTGCATGAGCAGGGCCATAGGAGCCACGCTGCTGACAAGGTACCAGCTTACCAAGCAGACATCCCCCTGGTCCTGCCATAACAAAGATGAGCACAACCATGCTAGCACAGCTCTGAAAAAAAAAAACAACCAACTGTTAAAGGGAAGCCTATAAGCCCCTCAAGCCTAGGGGCACCATCTTGTGCCACAACAGTACAGTCCTGCTGCACACAGTGGCACCTACAGCACTGAAGCAATGTTATTCTGCAGTAGCTACTTTTCTGCCAGACAGCTCAGACACCAAGTGGCTTTGCCAGGTGGTGTTACAGGTGACAGCCACACAGCAAGAAACAGAGACAAGCAAAGAGGCAGTCAAAGCTGGTGGTACGTTGGTCAAAGGCCTCTTTATTTTTGTATTTATTTTAATTTTGTCACAGCTGGCACAAAGATGATCTGATCTCACAGTGTACAAGAAAATGCATGAAGGCAGATTTGCATAGGAGAAGAAATCAAGTAAAAATCACAGAATACTTGGGGTTACCAGGGATCTCTGGAGATCATCTGGTCCAACCCCTGCTAAAGCAGGCTCACCCACAGCAGGTTGCACAGTCACATCCAGGCAGGTTTTGAATGTCTCCAGAGAAGGAGACCCCACAGCCTCTCTGGGCAGCCTGTTCCGGTGCTCTGTCATCCCCAAAGTAAAGAATAATTTCCATCTGAATATGAGGAAAAACCTGTGTCGAAATTTGTGCCCGTTGCCCCTTGCCCTGTCACTGGGCACCACTGAAAAGAGCCTGGCCCCATCCTCCTGGCACTCACCCTTAAGATATTAGTAGACACTGACAGGATCCCCTCAGCCTTCTCCTCTCCAGGCTCCACAGGCCCAGCTCTCTCAGCCTTTCCCCACCAGGGAGATGCTCCAGTCCCCTAATCACCTTGGCAGCCCTCTGCTGGACCCTCCCCAGCAGTTCCCTGTCTCCCTTGAACTGGGGAGCCCAGCACTGGGCACAGCACTCCAGGTGCGGCCCCACCAGGGCAGAGCAGAGGGGCAGGATCACCTCCCTCACCTGCTGGCCACGCTCCTCCTGATGCACCCCAGGGTCCCACTGGCCACCTTGGCCACACGGGCACACGGCTGGCTCGTGGGCAACTTGCTGTCCACCAGGACTCCCAGGTCCTTCTCCGCAGAGCCGCCTCCCAGCAGGTCAGCCCCAGCCTGTGCTGGTGCGTGGGGCTGTTCCTCCCTGGGGGCAGGACCCTACACTTGCCTTTGGTGAACTCCATCAGGTTCCTCTCTGCCCAACTCTCCAGCCTGTCCAGGTCTCGCTGAATGGCAGCGCAGCCCCTGGTGTATCACCTGTATCACCTGCTCCTCCCAGCTCTGTATCTTCAGCAAACTTGCTGAGGGCACCCTCTGTCCCTGCATCCAGGTCACTGATGGTCAGTTGAACAGGACCGGACCCAGTGCTGATCCCCGGGGAACACCACTGGCTACAGGCCCCCAGCTGGACTCCGTGCTGCTGGTCACAGCCCTCTGAGCTCTGCCATTCAGCCAGTTCTCAGCCCAGCTCGCTGCCCACTCATCCAACCCACACTGCCTGAGCTTACTTATGAGGATGCTATGGGAGACAGTGTCAAAAGCCTTGCTGAGGTCAAGGCAGACAGCATTTACCACTCTTCCCTCACCTAGCCAGACATTCGCTCCATCACAGAAGTCTATCAGGTCGGTGAGGCATGATTTCCCCTTGGTGAATCCATGTTGCCTACCCAGATAACCCTCTTTTCCTCCACATTCCTCCACCTGCTTAGACACGACCTCCAGGAAGAGCTGTTCCATCACCTTTCTAGGGACAGAGGTGAGGCTGACTGGCCTGTAGTTTCCTGGGTGCACCTTCTTGCCTTTTTTGAAGGCTGGAGTGACACTGGCTTTCCTCCAGTCCTCAGGCACCTCTCCTCTACTCCATGAGCTTTCAAAGATGATGCTGAGTGGCTCAGCAATAACATCTGACAGCTCCCTCAGCACTTGGGGGTGCATGCTATCAGGGCCCATGGATTTGTAGGTGTCAGGCTTCCCTAAATGATCTCTATCTTTCACAACCAAGGGAAAGTTTTCCTTTCTCCAGACCTTCTCTCTTGTTCCCAGGGTCTGGGATTCCTGAGGGCTGACCTTAGCTGTAAAGACTGAAGCAAAGGTGCATTCATAAACTCCACCTTCTCTGTGTCCTTCAACACCAGGGCACCCACCTCATCCAGTAGCAGGCCCACGTTTCCCCTAGTCATCCTTTTCCTACTGATGTACTTTGAAGCTCTTCTTGTTGTCTTCGACATACTTTGCCAGATTTAATTCTAAATGGACCTTAGCTGCTTTCATCTCATCCTTGCATGTTCTGACAACATTCCCACATTCCACCCAAGTAGCCTGAACTGCTGCAGCTGAAGTCAGTCCATCAGAGAGCAAGAGGGACACAGATCAAATCAAACTCCACACCCCCATCTGGGATCTGCAGCAAAGTCAGGTCAGCCTCCTTCACAGACAGATGATCCTAAAAAGTGAAACTGTTTTAATAAAAAACCGGTCACCCCTTTCACCTCAGGAATAAAGGAAGCTTACTTAACCTCCAGCTATGAAAGACGCCAAAGGGAGTCTTCACAGAACAAAGACCTGCAAAGAGCACAAGTTCCCCCCATCCCTGTAGATAACTTCAGCAACTCCAGACACAGGAAAACCCTGTCTGGTAACACCACGAATGAAATTCCTTTACCACAATTATCACATATGACCTGCTCCACACTTAACTGGCTTTCCAAAGTAAGGAAACATTCACAGAGTATAGTGCAGATCAGCCCACATCCATCAGGAAAAAAAATACTGGTTTTGTACATTAAACACTGGCTCATTCTTATCTACCACACTTCAAAGAGAGTCCCAGGACAGGCTAACATTTTTTCCAGCTCCCCTCGTCACTGCGGATCAAGTACTTCACTATACAGTTACAGCCCATCCAAATGAAACCAGCCAGCAGCTCAGTATCTTTATTTTTCTAATTTTAACTATCAGAAAACGGGAGGGTAAAGTTTCAAAGTATCCCACTTGTGTTCATCTCAGCTTTTAGAGGAACTGTAGATCATTTAGACCCATTACCAGTACTTGACATGTCCCTTGGCAAAGGGGTGGTTTTCTTATTCAAATTTGGGTACACACCAGGTGGGGTGTGCCTTTCAGTACAATGCACTAAATACAACTAGTTCTGCTGTTCAGCAGTTGTGACCCTGACTTTTTCTTTAAATGAAAACCCGTTCTCAAAATTTAACACCACTGCTTTGTACAAAGTCTATATACAACTATTCAAAAATCTCATTTTCACATTTCCCCTTTTTACTGATGGATTTTGGCAAAATCCTTGGAAGTACTGACTTTAAAAATATGTCACCTAGTTAGCTGTCTGGTCCTCCATATGCAGGTGTATCAAGAAGAAAAGAGATTTCGGGAGATTTCAGCTTCCTGGTCAGTGGGCAACAGGCCAAACTCCACTTTCAAATAAACCAAGTATCTCCTCCCCCCTTAAAAACTGATCAAACTCTACTGACAACAGATTTTAGACAGCTACATGCAGCCACCAGAAAACAAGACACAGTCAGCTCCGCATCCATACATGCTGCAGCAACTGCAACTTCTAATTAAATACACAGATTGTAAAAATCAAGCATTGTCATCCATTTAAATTAATTATCACCACTGCTGTACGCCAAAAACTAGAAGCAATCCCTGACAGCTCAGAGACAGCATTTCTGCAGAAGTCATCAGAACACCAAGTAACAGAGCGACCATCATTTTTGTGGCAGAGGAAATTAGTCACAGCAAGCTTCCAGTGAGGTTCAGAAGCTTGTAATGGGCAATTTTTATCTGAGGAAAGAAGGCCGGCTCAAAGTTTCCCCAGCTTGTCTGAGATAATGATCACAACCCTGAACTCCAACACCACTGAACGCTAATCTTCAGGAGCTGATCACTTTGTTTTTGCTGTTGCAGGGAGATAGCAATTTGGTAGCTGAGGCCTGGGACACCTCCACCACTCATGCCAACCTACGCTGCACCCATATTCCAGGGCTGAGCTGCCCACAGCATCACCAGCAACACAGCAACAGGTTTGCTGAGCTCAAACACTGCTCAGACAATGGCATCAGCAATAGGTTATTTGAGGTGTTTCAATTTTTTTATATGAGCTTCAAGTTCAATAGTCAGGCTCTTTCAAAAATAAGCAATTTAGACTACTTAATATTTGAAGTATCTTCTAGTTAACCACTCATCATCAATACACTCAGGACATGACATCTGGGAATTTAGACCTAAATATTTAAGCCAGCCGCTGCCCTGATGTACCTGCAGAGCAGGTGCAGTTCTGTATCTGCCATGCCAAGACCCGAGTCATACTTACATTGAGCTGCATTTTGCTACCATCCAGAAGCAGCAACCAGCTGCTAATGTGTTAAAATAACCATGAAAGTGGGATTGCCTCCTCACTGTTAAATAAGGAGGTTTTACATGTCAAAGGCTCAGAAGAACCAGCTGCTTTTCAGTTCCCATACATCGATGGGACAGGTAGGTGGCATTTCACAGTGTGTTTGTCAGACTTATCGATCTACATCACATCTCAGATTTGTCACTGAAGATGTCCCAGCTGGGCCACGTACAACTGCGGATCAACTCCAACCACAGCTGCAAGCAGAGCTCTCTCGCTCCTAGCCTGCCTGCATGCTACAGGAAGTTAACTGCAGCAGCAAGAAGGTGAAGTGTCTCCAACCTGGCCATGCTTCTGCTCCCTGTGGGTAGTGGCAGACTTTGTGCTTCCTTTCTGCTTGGCTGCCGGGAAAAAGCGAAAGCATATACTAATAATAATGCCTTGCATAATGCCAGCTTATAGTATGACCAACACACAAACATAACAAGCTACAGAGCATGTAAAGATTATATATGCAGACACATCACATATACCATGAACACACCTCTGGGAAATCTTTCAGCTTTTTCTTAGACAGGAAACTAAAGCACACTGGAAAAATAACCACTATAAAGCTATCTGGTATCCAGGTGATTACCGTAAACTATGAAGACTTTTAATGAGCCACCTCAAGGACTGCTGCCTGCCAACACCAGAGCTGAGCTGCTCGAGGTCCCACTTTCTGCCAGCGCAGCTGATGGTATCATAGACAGCACCAGCTGAGTGAGGGAACCGCTCCTCACATGGCTTCAGGTGCTGCTGAAATCATCAGCTGTTAAAGAGAAATGTAAATCCCCAGGAGACTGGATTTCAGCCCTGGTAATTAAGGCAGGTTGGAACAGTTTAAAATAGAGGTCAAGTTTTTAAGCGTATGCATACTTTCACACTTGCGTACTAGCTTCAAATCAACTAGACCCAGGAACAGCCTCTATGGTCATAAAAAGGTTAAAATTTAACTTAAAATACACAAAAGGCAGCTGGCATAGTATTCTCAACTTCGCCTTTCTGCAAACAAGGGTCTGACTGCCACAGGACAGTGATCCCTCTTCCTGCTTGTGAGTTCTCCCCTCCATCATCCTCATCTTCTCCCTCCTCCCTCTCACCAGTTCCGCTCACACTCCTAGGGCTGCATGACTATCCCAAGAAGTTTCCATGAATGGAGATTGGCACATCCAGCTATGGGACACCTTGGGACTGTGCAAAGACCAAGATGCCATAAGGATGACAGCACAGGTGGTGGGCACTTGTGCAGGCAAGGAGCATAGGAGAGTCTTCTCATCACCTCAGTCTTTTCAGAAACAGCCTGCAGTAAGTTTACAGACACTGTACAAACAGCTGGGTCAAACCAGTCCTCCCAGATGAAAAGCATAAGCCAGTAGAAGAACAGATGTTTCATCTAGAGGGTTTGGTTTTTTTATTTTTTAAACTGATTCTATGAAATTTTGGCCAGAGGTAAATGAAGAACTTGTGTTTCATGATATCAAGTACAGTGTTTTCCTCCACATAGCAGGAGGCACTTTGCAAAATAAAAAGTTCAACAGGCAGAAACATATGCTCTCCCCCATCCCCCCCACCCCCAAGAATGTTAATTTCAGAAAACTACCTTTTGCCTCTAAAGATCCTAATACCTCACTATACCTACTTTATCCACAGCATTTAGTAGCTTTTTTTTTTACTGATTGCTTCTTTCAAAAGAATTCCAAAAACAACACAAAAAGATACATTGATTTCATACTTTTTATTTGACTTCTAGACAATCCCTGAAGAAGTCTTAAACTCCTAAAAAACAACCAAAAAAGATCACACAAACAAATCAAGGTAGACTGTCACTCCCAACAAAGGGGGTCATAGCCCAAGTTTTCGCAGACCCAGTTATGCGCTGCCTCTCACAACAAAGACATCATCATAGCATTTGAAGTTTAAAATCCCCAATAACACTTGAAAAGAGCAGAGGGCAAAGCACCACATACCCTGGCTGTCTGGTGGATTGAAGTTTTGTTTCTCAAAATACACTTAAAACCAAGTCCCAGGCTCCTTGAAACAGGGCACAAAACACACATATCCAAGTCACTGCAGCCACAAGTTCAAGCCTAAGCACAAGATATCCCTCAGGACACTAATTAAGAAAAAATAAGGGAACACTAAATAAGAAAACAAAAGTTAAAGAGAGTCAACTCCATTCTCATCACAAGGATCTAAACAAAGCAGGAAGAAGCATGCCAGCACAAACATAAAATTGGAGCAGGAACACTCTCCAAAGAGCCTCCCATTTCTTTCATAACATTCATCTCATTAAATAATGTGTCTTGTTAAAGCAAAAACACATGAAAAAAAACCTGTCTGAAGGAAGAGCTTTCCCTTGCTAAGTGCTCCTTCTAGCTCTTTAAAAAAAAAAACAACCCAGCATAACATATGATTGCTTTTCCCCAGAAGATACACACTGCGCAAGAAAGTCCAAGAATTTTTCAAAGACAAAGAAGCCAAACAACATTCAAAGACAGTCACTCATGCAGCAGGCTCGCTTCCTGCCGAAACAAGGTTTGGAGCTTGTGATGGACGTGATCCCGGATCAGTAAGGCCACTGTGTACTGTACACAGCAAATAAGATTTTCCTTGTTTGCCTTTCAAGACTAACACCGAGATCTTCGCCAGTGCCTGCACACTGCCTCACCACACATCGTGCGGTGGGATCACCACTGCTCCCACAAGAAGAGGCCGGTTCCTCTCCGGGGCGTGACTGTAGTTGCACATCACTCTTAGGTGCAAGAGCCCAAGGCAGAGCACGTGCCAGCACCTGCCAAGCACTTTTCCCCAGGTGCTCTGCTGCATGCCGGCCACCACCACCATGTTACACCGGGTCTCCATCCCATCACGGGCTCAACGGCTGCACCAAGCCTGCCCGCCCCATGCCTCGCACAGCGGGCCAGGAGTCCTGCACACGCCGTCCCCAAGCAGGCCGGCTCACTTGCACCTGGGATGTGCACCTAACACTGCTTTATAAAGCTGTATCTCAGTGCTTGCAAAAAGCTTCCAGGTTAACAGAGGAACAACCGAGCAGACGTAAGACACATTCCCTTGAGACAGCCCTAACTATGCATTCTGCACAACAAAAAAATCTGGGGACTCCAGCTAAAAAAAATCGTAAACAATCAGCAAAACTTGATGCTCTAACCCTTCAGCCATTGAAGCAAGGACTTCACGGACGTCTCTAAGAGACCCGCCATAGCACGCCTTACGGGACAGCAAACTTTTCCAACACCGGCACGAAGGCTAACGACCACCCCTGAGCGCCGGGGTGAAGCGAGCCCCTCGGCTCCCGCCGCCGCCCCGGCCGCAGCCGGCCCCTCCGCCGCTTCCTTCCTGCGCGGGGGGAGGCCGGGACGGTGCCGAGGGAGCTCCGCTTTGGAGCAGCGGACACGGCCGGCGACTCTGGGAGGCGGCCCCGGGAGAAGCGGGCATCGCCGAGGGGGAAGCGGGGCCCCGGCGGGGAGGAGCGGGGCCCGCACCGGGGAAGCGGCGAGGCCCGGGCTGGGCTCCGGCCCGCGGAGGGGGACCGGGACGGCGGGCGGGCCGCGGGACCCCGGAGCTGCCAGCACCGCGCCCGGCAGGAAGCTGCGGCACCCGGGACGGACGAGGCGAGCCGCGGCCCCGACGCCCGCCCGGGGGCCCCTCGCTGCCACGGGACCCGGGCCCGCGGGTGGGGGAGGGCCGCGGAGAGGCGGCGGGCCGGCACCTGCCAGCCGAAGACCTACGGCCCCCGCGCCCGCTGGGACCCCCAGCCCCAGGGGGAGGCCCGGGCCGCCCGACACGACGACTCTCGGCACGGCCCCCCAAACGCGGCCGCCCGCGGGGTCCGCCGCAGCCACCCCACCCCCACCCGCCCGGCGGCTCCCGCCGGGCAGCGGCCCCGGCAGCCGCCTCACGGTCGCGGCCCCGCCGCCTGCCCGCCGCTCTCACCGTGTGGCACAGCAGGGTGTCGGGGTCGGCGGGCTCGCACAGCTCGCTCAGCTTGCGGTCCCAGTGCAGCAGCGGCTGCTCCCCGCCGTTCTCGCACACCTCCATGGCGGCCGCGAGCAACGGGGCACCCTCGCCGGCAGATCCGCCGCCCCCTCGCCTGCCCCCTGCCCACCCGCGGCGCCCGGCTCACGCCGCGCCGCCCGCTCCCATAGGCCGCGGAGCCGCTCGCTCGTCCTCCGCTCCCCGCCCCGCTGGTGGGCCCAACGCCGCGCCGAGGCCGCGTCCCCGCCGCTACCAGGAGTGTGCGGGCACCGGGGCGGGCGGGTCACCCCGCCAGCTGCGCGCCGCGCCCCCCCCGCCCCGCGGCCGCGGCCCGCCCCCGCAGCCGAAGCCACCAATCCGAAGCGCGGAGCGCGGCAGGCCGGCGGGCCGCGGCCCAATCGGCGCTCGGCGCCCGCGTGGCTCCAGCTGTGGAATGTGGGCGGGGGCTCCCTGGTACGTCGAGGCTAGGGGGGAGATCCCCGTGCCCCGCGCGGCCAATGGCGCGCCGGGGGCACAGGGAGCGACGGGCGCGGCAGCCAACGCGACAGCGACAAGACTGCAGCGCCGCGCGTCGCCCCGCCCCCGCCGCGGCGGCCGTCTGAGGGCGGCGGGCCGGGGCGGGCGGCCGGAGCTCAGCCCGGCGAGCAGCGGCGCCTACCGGCCCGGGCAGCTGCCCGCCGCCAAGCCGCCTGCAGGAGGGCACGGCGGGGCCTCCCGGGGGCGGTGCGATCCCCACCGGACCCTCCCCAGATGCCCGCAAACTCTGCTCCAGCCGTTCGGCCGGGTCTGCCAGCGGCCTCCCACCAGGGCCACGGCAGCGGGCTGAGACAGTTCCGCCCCGGCGGAGGGGGGACGAGGCCGGTCATGCTCCGGTACCGAGGGGAGCGTTGAGGGGAACGGGCCGGGGCGGCCACGAGCCCCGAGCCCCCAGCCCCCCTCGGCCTTCAAGGAGTTCACGGTTTGAAGTTACCGGGCACTGGGTGTTCTGGTTTAGTTAAAAAGGAGGCGTGAAAATCAGGAACCACTCATGATTTGGTCTGACTGAGCACAGTTTACCTGTTTGTAACAGACATGCCAGAATGGACCTTGTAAAAAACAGGAGGAGTTTTACAATGAACTCCCCTTAAACGTCCGCAGCACTGAGCACGCTGCGGACTGACCAGTACCATTCCAGAGTGCTGATCAGCCAGCAGTAAAAATAATCCCCATCAATGTGAAATTCTGGTATTTTAAGGCTCTGTTTCATGCCAAGCCAGGACTACGCTGACATTTCATCGCTCATTAAAAATGAAATGTGCCAAATCTTTATGATTCCGGAAACTGGGCATTCTTCAGTGCTTTATTTCAGCTCTTGGAACTCAGTAAAGGCGTTTGTTTCTCTGGGGGTCAGTCCACTTGCCACTTCCATGCTGTGACATGCATGAATTGTAACTGGATTTCCTGATACAGTCTCTCATTTCTGGATGTCCCATTTAGACTTCATCTCTTGTAGAATGCCACTCCCATTCACCCACAGAGCAAACACTGGTGCAGCCTCAGTGATACAGCCCTTGCTAAGGAGAGCCTAGACTAGCCCCCTGAGGAAAACAAAGCCCCAAGGACTCCCCAGCACCCATCAGGCACAACAGCAACAAAAAGAGGAAAAATAACAGTGACTTTGTTGGGGTCGTCCCTTTAAAATGTAATAATCTTTTTTGGTTTGATTTAAAAATAAATGATTTTTAAGAGTGTAACAAAAGCAACGTTGGTGAAGAATAAGAAGGGAAAATCCCTAACTGCCCCAACCAAAGAGCTCTTGCAAAGACTTTTAAGTCTTTGTGAAACAAGTTAGTCCAGTATATGCCCTCAACAGCACAGAAAACATCTAAAGCCAAATTACTAGCGCCTGAATTGCTACCTACCACTGTGGCAAGCCTGACCTGAGGAGGTACTATGTCCTGGTACTGCCAGACACTGTTGTCAAAGCAATTACATTGTGCCAGTCCAGAGATGCACATTGTGAAACTTGTAAAGGTCAGTTCCTTATCTAGAAACCTCAGTGTTTTCATTGGATGTGTTTTTACTTTCAAAGCTTTTGCAGCCTTGTGATAATCCACTTAACAAAAGGTTTTCCATCACTCTGTTGGCTGACATTAGATCCTTCTAAAATTACTGCTGTGACTAGAAAATTTCTTCAGGCTAGGGCATTGAATTAATGATTTGCTGGTATGTGTCAGTCTCTTCTCCCAAGTAATGTGACAGGACAAGAGGAAATGGCCTCAAGTTGCACCAGGGGAGGTTTAGATTGGATATTAGGAAAACTTTCTTCACAGAAAGGGTTGTCAAGCACTGGAACAGGCTGCCCAGGGAGGTGGCTGAGTCACCATCCCTGGAGGTATTTAGTGTAGACATGGTGCTTAAGGATATAGTTAGTTTAGTGGTGGACTCGGCAGTGTTAGGTTTAACGGTTGGACTCAACAATCTTTAAGATCTTTTCCAACATAAACGGTTATATGATTCTATGTTTGCCTTGTAAGCCAACAAAATAAAAACCACCTTAAAAGAAGGTGCTGACTGGGTGACTGCAGCTTCATTTGCTGAACATGCTGAGGATGAGTGTCTCCTAAGGACTGGTGTTTGACCAAGAGTACTGGGCTGAACTTTCTCATCCTAACACATTTCTCAGGAAGAAATACTTATGTAGGAAACAAGTTACACAGTGCTTACTTCTATCCTTCCCCCTTGGGTAAAGCGCTCAGGGATAAAACAGGTACTTTGGGTAAACAGCGCGCTACTTCATCATGTAACCTTGTGTCCCTGTCTGCTCTGCGCTTCCCCAGGGGCTTTCTTATAACAGTGGTACACAGTGCTGCTGAGTATTCACAAGCATCTTGGAAGATTTCTTAGACCACTGAAATATTTTAATACACAGAGACTATCCATTTCTGGGGCTATTCACCAATATAAAACATGATATTGGTAACTAGTGACTAGACACTGGTAACTGGTAATGAGCAACTGGCCAGTTCCTACCATATTGTTAAAATTAGTGTTCAAGGCTACATATTATTTTTGAGTTTCAACATTCCTAAAACAATTACCTGAGAGTTTATAAAGAAATAAGACCAATTTGCACTGTGTGGTACCAACTAACAGCATTTGCTGCAGCACCAGTTCTTACTGGGCAATCTGCATTAGCAAGTTTCTGCTAAAAACTGGCAGCACCTACAGGGCATCAAGAAGGAAGAGATGAAAGTGGATTAAACTAATCCTTTCCAGAGAATATTAATTATTCAGTGTCCTGAATACAACATACAACACATGAGGTAACTCACAAATGGACACTATACCAGAAATCAGGCACTGTGGAAAGGACCACAAAACCAGCAAGAACATTACACACATACAACTCTATACTTCTAACCTTTTCTATATTGCTTGGAGGATTTAAATTTGTAATTTCAACAGTTACTAGCATGATGAAAATAGTCTTTTTTTCCATGTTTCATAACTTTCCTCTTAGAGCAGCTTTAGTAGTATTTTTAAATTCCAGCTCATCTAATTCTGAGAGCATTTTCTTTTCGCCTTTGTGTAAGACCATTTCCTCACCACAGACTGAACTGGGTTTGGCCTCACTCTCCAGAACGCAGGGACAGTGCAAAAATTGACAAACAATCTATAAGAAGATAAAAAGGTGGAAATTTATTGTCTGCGGAGATAGGGCTGAGGAGAGAGGGGAACTCATCTTTCTTTTACTAAGCATTGTCACCTTTCTGCAAAGGAGTAGAAAGCCCACACAGAAAAAACATAGAAAACCCACACAGGAAACCAAACTAGCTAAGAAAGAGGAGAGCTCCAAACAAACACCACTTTACTTTAAATATCAAAGAAAAACACTAGCAATACTACAAGCCTAGTAAGTCACAGAGAGCCTAGCAAAGGAAAGGTGCTCACTTTTCCTTGCAAATCTGGGTTACAGAAGCTGCAACTCCTGTGACTGCATCCTTACTCAGTTCTTGAACGGGTCAGTTGCACAAAGGCTCATTAAATATTTACAGATGACATTTTTTCTGACTCATGACAACCAAGATCAAGATAACCATCCATTTCCTACAGCCATTCTGTTCAAATAAGTTTGAAAAGTCAACCAGCAAGAAAAGAACAAATAGCTACAAAGCCTACAGGATAACAATTGCTAGGTTTTCAACCAGCTACAAATTTAAAAATCCTACCACTTGAAAGCCAAAAACAATGGCCACAGTTAGAGAAGGTTTCTTCAACAAACTTAGCGCCCCTTGAAGAGTACAGGGCACAAACTGCAGCACTAAGAACACAAAGAATGACCAAGCAATCAACTTCTAATCCCAGTAGTTGCTGGTGATTATTCTGAAATGGCAAATGAGCTGATTTTTTTTTTTTTTTATCTGGGACATAAAGCAACAAGCAGAAGAAAGAAATCTCACACATACTAACATACATTACCCACAAGAGGATGTCTCTGCAGAAGCCCTGCAAAAGCGTGTCATGTGCAAACACATTACTTGCGCTACCCAGGACCTCGTAATGCACTAATAAAGCAAATTTCTTGCATTAATGAGAACTAAATCACACTACAGTGTGGAGAAGCTCACCATCACCAAGATAAAACAGCCACCAAGTCTTAGTTTGTATGTACAGACACGCTCAACTACTTGGCAAAAAGTCTTCCACCACAGAAATTTCAGAGTTAAAAATAGACCGCGTGCTTGAGAATAGTGATGTTTTCTTCCCACAGTCATGGCATTATATTCCTTTTCTAACATGAATACTCATGGAAGAAGTGGGATTGCTAGTACTGGAGACAGCCTACTACCAAACCCACATAATTGGTACTCTGACAGAAACACAAGTTCCCTTTACCAGAATATTGCTAGCTGTTGTACCCAGGGACTTCTCAAAGCACTAATTCTTGCCTTTGCAATTCATGGCCTCTCTGCATGGGCTCCTACCAGGCTTCCATAGGCACTGCTGGTCTTCACAGTGGAGCTGGGACAGGGCGCAAACACCTACCCACTTCATGCAGGGCACCGTGCAGTCACCACGGTGCAAGTCTTTTGGTTAGATTAGAACCCAAACCAGCTACTTGCTGGTAAAATTCTCTAATAATTCTGTACCAGTCCAAGCCCTCAGTCATTCTTATTTCATCGTGCTACTCCGTCTGCAGAAACTGAGTCATGAAACAGAAGCAAGAGAAGAGGCTTCAGCCAAAGAAATCACGTTCCACTTCACTGCAACAGCCCTCCAGTCACACTTCACTTGAAGTTGAAAATGTTCTTTGCTGTGTGACACAGGCACAATGCCCATGGTGTCTTCATCAAACCTGCGCACTACAGCCACAGAAACAAGCACAGAAGAGCGTTTCCTACACCTTACACCAAAATGACAGAAATAACTGAGAGGCATTGAGCTGCATTGCAGACCAGAACAGCTCTGTCTCAGGGCTGTCAAGAAATGCTCCAAATACTTGGTTAAAATGCTCTGTCGTTTTAAAAAGAAATCATGTCAATTTTTTATCTCCTCCAATCTATCTCCATAAATACATAAAATAAATTCCTTGTTAAGGTCAAACACTTCTGAACGGTTGATGTAAGCAACCAGGCTTTGCCTAAGGCAGTTTACACCAGAGGTTAACACAGACAACTAAAAGCTGAATACCATTTACCAAGGGACGGCGTGGAAAAGTACTCTGCCTAGTTATAAACAAGGTATCACTGTGCTTAAAACTCAGTAGATACCACTTCCATTCTTCAACATTTCCTCACAGACCCAAGTACCCAGCCATAAAAAACCCCAATCCACATCCTATAGGAATTCTGATTTCACACCTGGTTTTCTCATCACCAAAATTACTTAGTTACAGATTAACTTTACGCCATAGCAGCAAAGCAGACGTGAAGTGAACACACAATGTACCTTTGCCACTGGTTATTTTTGCTTTAACTACGTCTATTGCTAATGCAGAATCATCTGTGAAAATCCACCCTAATGCAAAATTGGGATGAATACGCAAGATACTGCACCGCTCTTCAAACAATGTGTTCTCAAAGTAGGCATGTGTTGTCTGTGTAGCAGGTCAATCTTTAAAAAGTGTACTAGCAACTTTAAATAGAACAACCAGAAAAGCAAGGCAAGTTGAAGCTCTTGAGCAAATATTCTTCTTTGTTGGCACCTAATCCTATGCTTGTGCTAGCTCAGCTCTGTCCCCATCCTGAGCCAGGGGCAATGATTAGCATAAGCCATTCAGTGGTTGCTGAGAGGACTTCTATCAGTTCTGGCCACTCCTAGTGCAGCAGTGAAGGGGATCATCGCTGCCACTTCTACTCCGAGTTCAGAGTAGAAAGCCAGTTCCCAAGGTCCAAAGCAGACACTGTCATAAGCTGAGTTGAGCTCCACCACCAGAGCAGAGTGCAAAAAGGGGGGTAACCGCTGAACGAACGGAGGCTTAGCACAGTCACTCAAGGCCTCCTAGATATGAAGAAAGCTTAAGACAAACCCCAGCTTTCAGCTAACAGGAGAAATTTGTGTGGACCAAACACAAACTGTATTTGGATCACTACTATAGAAGTACACCATCACAACTGCTCCCAGCGCTACAACAGGCTCAGACTGAACAAGCAGTAGTTAAGGGAGTTAAAGACAGAACTTCCTATTTAAAAAGATACCACAATCTCCTGTGGACAACAACCCATTTAAGTAACTAAGCATTGCCAGTACACCTAACACCGCAGTATGGCAGTGACAGGGGCTAGGATACTAGCTAAAGCATTAACTTCAACCACAAGTAAATACTGAACTAAAAGAACTGAAGCTTTTGGTAGCACTGACAATGCTCACAGAAAGAAGCACAGACAAGATCACCATTCTGTAGGGGGAAAAGCTGCAAAAAACTATAAAGAAGCATGCTCCACACTGGGCTCAGAGAGAGGAGATACAAAATCCCATCAGCTCTGAAGGCAGGAAATTGTTGCCTCTAACATTTTACTTTCCCTGTTCACATCACACTGTATTACAGTGGGAATCTCACCACTTTCCCAACACCCTTTAGTTGTGCTATTTTTTTACTAACAATACTAAAAATTCTCAATCTTTCTGACAATAAAAGTTAAAGCAGAATAAACGCCACTCCCACACTGCCCGAGAATCCTGGACCGGGAGTACTTTCCCCACCCTACCGCAGGCCTCTCAGAAGGAGCGGCCAAGGCAGTCATTCCTCCAGCCCCTCCTGATGGCAAACGACAGCACAGCACCTAACGAGGTACTGCCACGAGAATGCTGATGCCATCACAGTCGTCCCATGGGAAATGCCCTAATAATGAAGACCTAAGCACAAGATCAAAACGGGGTTTGGTGAAAGCCAACACCCAATTTGATCAAATGCTATGGTCGGGGGAGGGGCAGATGCAAATGCCCAAGCGGCCTTCTCAGGGTTTGTGACAAGGAGGAACTTCAAGCCAAGCACCAGTTGAGGCCAATGGCTCTGCTCTAAACTTTTTGTCTAATGCACTTAAGTTAGGGGAAAAAATGGGGAATGGCACGTATAGAACAGAGGAGGGATTTTAACAGAGGTGATTAGGCTGTCGGGCCCTGCACAACAGAAGAGAGATTGTTAAGGCAGCCAAGGACTTAAGGTTTGAAAACAGCTGAAGATGCAAACCAGCTCAAGAATTAATGTAGCTGCCCGGTTTACCTTTTCTCTTGAGAAAGTAAGAAAGAAATCCGAATGATGATGAACAGAGAGAAAACACACAGGAAAACAAAACACATACAGAGACCCTACAGGTATCAAACATTTTATTTCCTTTTTAAAGAAACTACAGCAGTATACGTGATTACAGAGTTATGAAGCACTGGTAAACAAAAGGAATCAAATGGCCTGGGTCCAAGCACTTACGACCTCACACTTTTTCTTTTGTACCACCATCACTCAGAAAAATCACATTATCTGAAAAGAAATAAAGAAAATTTAATCTTCAGGATGGTTTTGCCCTGTTGCAAGCCTGCACAGCCACAAACAAAACCTCTTTGTGTTAAAATACGCTGCAAAGACATGTATTTCAGAACAGTTCATAAAATAAAAGTGTCCAATACAGGGTTCTTGCTGTCTCCCTCAAAAGCTGACAATTCAAGGCAATCACATATATTGTGAAACCAATAATCTTGATGAAAAGCTGCTGAACAGTCAAAGATATCAGAAACATTTTAAAATAATGGTTTAATTATTTGACTATGATCTCTATCCATTACAGCGTATTTCCTTTTTATTTTGTCATTTTCAGTATGGACTACCATGTCATCAGCCTACAGGAAGCTCACATTCCATCAAGCCTCAGTAATTTCTGAAGCATCTTGAGACTGGGGATATTGAACACAAAGAAACCATTAGGATAAATACTAGTAAAACAACAAGAGTTTTGCTTCTCCCCTCCAGCTATTTATAAACAGCAACCTACAGCACTGCTAGCTGAACTGTTCATGTGAAAGTTTTACTATTGTTTCGAAGAGGCTGCACAGCAGAAGCATCCAGAATTGTGGCTCGTTTTTTTCCCTTCTCCTCTGGTCCAGTTTTTTTAGATACACTTGTGTAACAGAAATGTTTACTACCCAATTATCTTCACCCTCCCTCAAAAGCCACAAGATAGTGGCTCTACCCACGGTAAAGCTGTAGGATGTTCATGCTATTTAAAGGCTCAAGGAAAAAGTTGAGTTTCCCAGTTCTCATCTTCACTGTGTCTACCCAACGGCAAGTCTACTCCCTGTCCATTCTGTGCTCTTCTTACCAGTACTGGCTACCAGACCGAGGTAAATTCTTCATCAAGTTATCCCCACATAGAACATCTTTTACAAACAGAGGTCCTTAAAGTTATGAAGCATCTGGTCTTAAACACGAAGAAAAAAATCCCTGCCAAACCAATACAAAGCTACTAAACAAACCCTCCTTAGAAAAGGGATCTGCCTGACCTGCAGAACTATGTACTGGTGCTCTTAAAACACACAGTATCTATCTCCTACACAAACTGGTTTGTGTGAGCAAATGAAGCAGCAGCTTGCAACTACATGCTCTCATTTTCTGTCTTCACAAGCAGCGCCAGAGGACATCTACTGGTACAGCCTATCATTCTCCCAAAATCCCCAAGTGCAGATTTTGCACCACCTCCCCTCCATCCCAAAAGGGCAAGATAGGCCTCGGTATGTTGTTCCTTACCTGCTATAATTGTTGTGGCCTGCCGCCTCACATTGTTTTTATCTGTATATTCGCCATAGTCTATCTTCCCTTCAACATAGAGTCGAGCACTGAAAAAAATCAAGAATTTGGTTCTGGTCAGAGAACTGTACTGCTCTTTTCTCCTCTCTCTATGATTCTGAACACACACGCTTTTGCATCAGTTGCCTGTAGGAGGTCTGCTAGCTTATTTTATGGCACTTCTCAGTATAGCTCCTGATCACCATAATTATTACATCAATGGATTAATAAGGCATTAAATCCTCCATGATCTTAATTATTCACTTACCCCTTCCTCACATATTGATACGTAACATCCCTGAGGCCTGGTCTAAAGACAGAGATCCTGTGCCACGTCGTCTTCTGACTGATATCACCTAAGTTACATAAAAATAACAAAGTTGGATGCCAAATCCTTTTTCATGCAAGTCTCAGAAATTAGTTTCAACATGTTGGTGTTCTCAAATTATGAAAAGTTATTTACAATAGAAGTATACTAGCACTCAATCCCCTGCTCCATACCAGTAGAACTCAGCGTTCCACCCATCTGTGTTCAAATGCAACTACTGTACAAAAGCACAGTTCAAACCAAGAGATGTTTTCCTGGAAGCCAGAGCTCATACATTTTTTCCCCCCCCTCACATTCCACATTGAACAAAAGTTAGAGAAGAAGAGACATCTGTATCATTCATTTTTCTTCTCCTCTTGGAATACAAATAAGAGCATGGAACTTGCTACACCTCTGGCAACCCCAACAGTGAAAAACAGCTGACTCCATACTCTTTCCTCTCCTCCAGAGGAAGGTCAACATGCAGATGTCTATTCAGTACATGCTGCTGGGGATCAGTAAGCGACACACAAATGCAGCAGCATCTGTCCTGACCTCAAAAGAACTTATCTGCACCCAAGAGATTTACACAGCAGCCTGAAGACAAAACATGGTGCTGATGAATATGCAAACATGACCTTGAAACACGGCAGGAGCACATCACTCATTGCAGACTCACCTCCCTGGGTTACCTCACTTTCCGATGTTCGCCATATTTCATTGGTTGCAAGAGAAAATATGGTAACGGGATTTTTTCCTTCCACTTGCCTCATGATAGGGTCCTGTCCAACCCGACCAAGCAACTGAACACGATTCATGGCTGAAATGTGAGAGAGTAAATTCATATACAGGTGAATTATGATGCTTCTAATCATGGCAAGTTGTAATTCAGAAGCTTTTGTCAAGGGCCAGAACAATGACTTTCTGTACTTCCAACCATTTTTCAAGCTCTTGTGATTTTTGGCTTCTTCAGGCCCTGCTGACAGTTGACTATGCCTGTACTATCGTTATCACTGCTAAATGAGCTCATTTAGAAAGTTCTTATTCTTCCTGTTCCATCTTTTTCACAGACACATCCATATGTCATTTAGACTATTTTGCATTTACTTATCTGACTTTTTTTTATTAAGAGAAAACCATACCATTGCATTGTTTTGTTCTTAAAACAATACCTTTAAAACAACAATGCTGCATTATTATACCCCATCCTCTGAATCAGAGGGTCACTAGTTTTTACACAGGTACCAGGACTGGGTGGACACAATTTATTACTTCTCCTTGTTCAAGGACCAACTGAAGGAGTTCAGGGAAGCACTGCTCTTGCACAATGCGCACGTGAACTGAATGGTAAAGTCTGAAGTGTACACCTGGAGCAAATCACGCTGGGGCAGCAGCATCCAAACAAATCCCCCAGGCACATGGGAGACTGAGGAGGTACTAGAAAACATGACAACAGAGTACCCGGTTCACTGCCACTAATAAAGCACAACTACCTGCCTTTTACAGGTTGTACTCCGTGTCAGGGCATTTTTCTTTTCCCCCTCAAGGGCTGCTTGACTTGACAAAGACCAGGCAGGAAGCTACTTAAGAATCTGTTTGTTTGAAACAACACATTTTTAGTCACTGCATTCAGGAGCTACCATTCCTATCTGTTTTTCTCCTGGCATATTTCAGCCATTCTAAAACTGAGATAAAACCCATGAAGAGGAACAGCTAAATTTCATCTCAGGAGCTACTTACATCTTTCAAGTACCAATGAGCCAACTGAATCAGACTCATGTCTTACAAACTGGCGAAGCACCTGAAGAAACAGACAGATGTTAGTTCCCAAGATACAAAGTGCAAACAGTATTTATATGCTTTTACACCTTGCTTTCTGAACACTTACAGAGGTTTTGCAAGTACATTCTTTTCCAGTGACTTAGAGGGAAGAAATCCATTCAGCTAAATAAAGCCAACAGGACTATTAAAAGAATACCTGGTTAAAACGGGGTTAAAAAGATCCCTAGAAAAAAGCATGGCCCTAAAGTACATCTCCATCAATTACTTTCAGGACACCCAGTAAGGACTGTTTTTCTGTAACACATAATAGGAGGAGGAGGGGTTGGAAGCAGTGAGGTTGTTTACTTGGTTGGGCTTTGGTTTTTGGAAACAAACACAGTTTCATCAGCTTTCTGCTTCGCTTCAGAGATTAACAAGCTGTACCCAAAATGTACATCTATCCACCTCCATAGGTAGTATGATGCACTGATAACTCCACATTCCCAAGCAAACAGTAAATCAAGGCCATGACAACCTGAGTGCTCCAGTTAAACAGGAGTGAGAAAATGGAAAGGAACTGACTTGATGCTGGCAGATACCATGCCCTAAAAGACAGCAGGAAAAGAGCAAAGCCCAAGACCACCTTTGCAAGAGGCCCATAAGCAGGAACTGAAAGAAAAGCTCATCTCCTACAACAAGTGGTTGCAAAACTTAAAGGCAGGCAAGACTGACAGTCCTGTGTTGAACAGAGATGCTAAACCAGATGAAAAGCAACTTACAAAACAGAAGTTATTCAGTATATTTGTATGGTTCATTGATGTACACTCAAATCATCTAAGACTCATTCCATGCAGAAGCTGGATCTTTTAACAAATCATTTTTTTGAGTAACTAAGTTAACTAAGGTCCAGCACTTGTATTCTTGTAGTATGTAGTAGTATGAACAGAAACAGAACTTCCCTCTTTTCTTCATAGGTAGTACCACACGTATTTTGAGAACAGGCAGAAACACCACCTGTGACCCTACAGACCCATAGGAGAATTCCCACTTTTTTTCCAAGGCCAGATTCCGTGCAGCGGTAGAGGCCGCAGCACCTACAGCTACAGAGCTCGCAGAGGAAAAGCCGCTCGCACGCAGGGCTCTGCCAGCGCCCGGCCCGGCGAGCTGCGGGGAGTCGCTACCGCCTCCTCGGCGGGGCGGGGGGCTCCCAGCTGCCCACCTCCCGCCCGCAACGACCCCACCGCACCGCGGCGGCGCGGGGCCCCGCTCCCTCAGGGAGCCGTTAAACCGCCACCCGCGGCCCCGGCGCGACCCTACCTGCCACGCCGGTCGCCGCAACATGCCGCCGCGCCTGTGGAAGGAAAAGCACGGCTGAAGCGGCACCGGAGGGCGCCCCGACCGCCCCCACCAACCCGTCAGCACCTCTCCCGCCGCAGCCCGCAGCCGGCCGGAAGCGGAAGCACAGGGACGGGTCCTGCCCACAGAGGGGCCGGGGGAAACGCGACCCTCTCCCCGCCGGCCGTGCTGCGGGGCCCGGGGGCGGCACACGGCGGGCGGGCCCACGCCACGAGGGGCTGCGGCGGCGGGCGGCACCTACCCGCGGCCACACTGTCGCCTACCGGGTGAGCGACATCTCCCGCCTGGCGGGGAAGGACGCCCAAAGGAAGAGAGAGGGGGGAGGAAGAAGAAAAAAAAAAAAAGAGGCAGGCCGTCGTAGATAAAAAGATTAAAATCTTTATTTGCACGTTTCGCTTCTCATAGGGTAGCATCCGATAGTTCAAAAGCTAGCACCGTCCAACACTTGAGAACAAACTTCGGTAAAACCTACAGATAACAGTTACAGGCCCAGCATCCTCCCTGGCTGCAGGCCCCCGGCAGGGACTCGCAGAGCGGTGTTTAGCAGGGGGAGGCCACATCCAACACATACCGAAAATACACACAATCTAAAGAGGAAACTCAAAAAAAAAAAAACAAAACGAAACAAACCTGACAAGGCCTGCAAAAGCCCTTTCTAGTCTCCCTGCAGGGAGGGGGCAGCCCACTGAGGGTGGGTCCGCTCCTCGGAGGCCGGCAGGGCCTGGCCTGGCCTGCTGGGGCATAACCAGCTCATGGCGTTGTGCTTGGCGCTGAAAGGGAAGGAAGGGAAAGTTTTCCTTCCACTTCCACGATTAAGGCCCCCTTAAAAGTTTTCCTTTTACTCTTTGTATCCTCAAGTGAAATGCCACTCCAGTTGCATCCCAAGGCCACCAGCACTGCTATGTAACTATCTGTATCCTGGTGTGTTGTTAAAATTCTACCTCAGGCTGGACCTCCGCACCCCTCGGACCCAGCTGTAGGTGCTGTCTGTGTACAGCCACCGCCTCCCCTCTAAGGGTACACAGGTGGCCAGAATGTGAAGACCACAAAACCACCATCAGTAACAGGGCCCAACTAAAAGAGGGAAGCGAGTAGAGAAGATGCCATCCTTTCCCTTGCATGGCAAAGCTATTCTTAGTCTAGAACAAGACCAATTACACAAGAAATTAAAAGACTGAGGACAATAATCTTAAATCCCATGATCTGACACTTATAAGCCAGACATTCTTCCCTCAGCCAGCATTCAATCAGAATTGAGGGAACCAAAAACCATGACAGGGAGAGCTAATATGGGGTATGGGTCTGTACGGACCCTCTGCTTTCACAGGGCCACTCAGCAGCCAGAGCTTTTTGGACAACACAGAAGTTCAGTAACCCAAAGTAAAGCTAAATGAGCGACAGCTCTTCCCTCCCACCAGGCGCTTGCTCTTCTGCTTAGAAGAGGTTTCAGACTCTTGCAACTTGGCACTTCCTAAGGGCTGGTCCTTCATGAGGGTCTGGGCAAGGCGGGCTGCTTTAAGTTCCCTGCAGGGGGAAGACAGAAGGGAAAGGAAGAAAACCACATCATGCATGAATCCATCTTGCACAAGAGGATTACTGCAGTACTCCAGCATTGCTGGAGGGTGCTGACTTTCCACACCAGAGGCTGATGAAGCTTTGAAAGTTTTCCAAAAGAAAACCAGCAACACACTGGCATCAGCATGAAGAGTTCCTCTTGGTTTTTCCCCCCCCCCCCCCCATCATTTCAGATTTTTGTGAATGGTGGAACTTAGATCAGTGCCATCTCGTGCAGCACATAACTAAGGCATATGCTTTTTTTTATTGCCTTTTTTTCCTGATGCTAGTGGCTTTCTGCAGAGCACATGCTCTCCTGTATATATGGAAAACCTAATCCCCATCTGACTATTGCACTAAGAGGGGTGGTGGAGCAAATCCTAGCCCCAGCACATCAAAACATTACTTCTAACAGTAGTGAGAAGGAGCAAAGGGAAAGAAAATGTTTGTCACCACCTGATACTTCTCTTCCTTCTGTGCTAGACCATTATCTCAATGCAGTATCAGTTCCTCATCTGCCCACTGGCTGCATATTGTATCAGTATTTTCCCCAACACCAGCGGTTGCAGTAAGCATGCAAATTCACTTTTTTAATTTAGCCAGCTCCTCAAAGCCAGAAGTGAGCCACAGCTGCTTGGGCACTATAAGTCCCTGCTACAGCCCTATCATCCTCCCAGCTCCAGGCACCGGAACTGACTGAATATTTCTGCATATTGGATCTCCCAGTATTACTACCCTATATTCACCCACAGAAGCCTGGTGACCAGCACTTGTTGTGCCCATGTTTTCTCCCCTTCATGCTCAAGCCAGTCCTACCTTTCCAGCATGGCAGTCTTGCACTTTTCCACATTTAGCTGCTTCTGGAGCTGCACAGCTTTTCCACGTGAAGGACAGAGAACTGGATGTTTAGTAAGAGCTGTGGCAGAAGGTCTTTCCACTGGGTCAGGATGAATCATGAGCTAGAAGGCAAAGGAGTTCAGGGTTTAACACCGCCTCTGTCACATGCCAACTGGAAAAGCCTCTGTCCCGACAAGACTACTTCCTCACCTTGAGGAGTTCAAGAAAGCGATGAGGAAGCTTCTGGGGGATTGATGGGATATTGCCTTTGCGGATGTCATGCCACAGGGCCCCATTGTGAGGCAGCGGTGCTGCACCAGCTGCCAGAGCTACTGTGAGTGCCAGGGCAAAGATGTCTGCCTTTGGTAAATAGCAGTATTGCTGCAGAGAGAAAAACAGTTATAGAAAGGGAATGTCTTGCTATACTGAGCAAGAGTGGGTTGGGGTACCAACTCAAAAAACCCTAGCCAAACAAGTATGTGTATGACACTGCCTTCACCATCCCTGTTCGCTGTTTCCTTCTCTTCAGGATGAAAAGATTGATAGCATGTAGTATTGGTAACTGATAGCACATTGGCTTCCACCCAGTCACAAGGAGCTTGCAGCCTGTATTAGGATCACTGCAGCATATCCAGAGGGTGGCTTAATAAATGGGTGCCTCCAGCCTTCACCGGACAGCAATAAACTAGCCATGCCCAACTCAAGCTAAAGACTGCCTGTGATGTGTTGACCTAACAGTTCCTAAATCCACTTACAGCACAAAAAGATACTGTCACTCAAATACCAGAGTTGATTAACACATTCAAACTTGTTACATACCAACTCCTTTTTTGTTCGCTGGCCAGAGTAGCAAAACTGCAGTCAGTGTAAGAGTTGTGTTGTGCCTCCCACCTCTCCACCTACCTGATCAGTGCTTGTTGTACAAAGCATTTGTCTGAGTGTATATATTCTGCAGTAATCACATCCAGCAGTTTAACCTCAGCTAGGTGTGCAAATGAAACTGTATCAAACCGATACAGATTTTGTCCCATTCATCCCCCACAGGTAGAATAGTTGCAAATAATCTAATGATTAAGTTGCTTATAAATTATGTTAAATATTTACATGACAAGACCCAGGCTTTTACTATTAATCAAGAGGTGTTAATTTTCCTGATTTCACAGCCAGACTAGGTACAAGAAAGAGGAGATAAGGCAAGGAATATGCCAGACTAGTGATTTCACTACAGCTAATCTCTCCCCACTTGCTTGCCTCCCTGTTCTCCCCACCAGTGGCTGTACCTCTTGCAAAATCTCTTTGGCCAAAAACCGTCTGTCTCCTTCCTCCACCTGGGGGTTTGTTATGGATGTCACATGGCCAAGGTCACCTGAGACAAAAAAAGAGCAACTTAGAGAAAACTGATGCAGATCTCCATCAATAAAAGCCTGCATCTTATAGGCACCAGAGCAATCGGAAAATACCAAGTAAGAGAGCAAGGCTGCTCCTACTCAGGAGTCCAGGGTTGGAAACAAGCACATTAGTTTCCTAGGACTTTCCTCCTTAGCGGAATTAATTCCGGTAAGTAGCAGAGGCATTTAGAACTATGCTGTCAGTTTTGTATGCAAGACTTTTCAGTCAGCAGAAGAGAGCTCTTTCAGGCAGTAATGAGGCAGCCCTAATCTTAAGCCAGTGTAAAGTGGGCTAAAACCTACCAATCTTATACACCACACCAGAAGAGAATTCATCTTCACTGTCACTCTCTTCCTGCCCAGCAAGGCCTGCAGCTGCCAGCTTGTGACAGATGAAGATATTACCTGCAAGACAGCAAAGTTTAGCAATAGTGTGATATCTGTAGCCAGACTGCAGGAGCCTGACAACTTTGTAAAAATTCCACCTGACAAGCTAGTTAAGCTTTTCAGCCAGAGAAACTATGCACGTTTCCCACCCGTTAGTCTGCTTTCTGCCCAGCTCGTGTATTCAGCAATAGAGCTAACAGGAGACAGTTGTATCTTGTACATAAAATACCCTAGCACAAACAACCTTTCTGCCCCCCCCCTCTGCCCCCCAAGCTAGAGGCATGATTTCAGCAGGAAAAAATAACTCCACTATAAGGATCCACCTATGTGACTGGGGGTGGGCAGAGCATTGCCCTGGGGGTATCCATTCTCAGCTGCAGAGAGGAAAGCTTCTTATCATTTTTTGCAGGAACTTAATCCCTCAGAGTAGGCACAATAAATATGCACCTCACTCCAGCTTGCACATACAAAGGTCAAGTGTTGTGCAACCAGACAGCAGCAAATAAGGAAGTCCCTGTCCTCACTAGCAGCCCTACTTGCTCCACCAGTATGAAAGTGAGTCCCATTAGCCAGGATTATGAAGATCACAAGACTGAAGTAAAATGCTGCCAACTATCAGAGAAGGCTCAGTTTTAGAGCAACATGAGATTAACAAAAAAAGCAACCCACAAGTCATTCACCTTTCAGGGCAAGATCTTCTCTTTTTCCTTTGAAGCATTGCTATAGGTCCAGTCAGAAGGACCTATTACAGGTCCCACCCCTGGAGGGTCACTTGGAAGACCCTCCTCAAAAGCAGGGGAACGCTACTTACTAGGTTTGATATCCAAGTGCACAAGGCCAGAGTTGTGGATGTATTTTAGTCCCATGGAGACTTGTAACAGTATTTCTTTCAGCTCTGCCTCTGGGAAATACTGGCCAAGCTTCGCATTCTCCAGCAGCACATCTTGGAGACTCCCACCTAGATGAAAACAGATGGCCTGAGACATGACAAAGATCTTATAGAGCAGCATGTTTGAAATAGCTTAGTAGAAACTATTGCCCAGAGCACTTGCAGGGTTGCTAGTGACAAACCCTGACGAGACCAGCTATATATGCTCTAGTGATCGAACTTGGACATCACCTCTTGGCTTCAGCCTTATAGCCTCAGAGCACCCTGCCTCCTGCTTGCCAAGGACCGAGCAACTGCAGTTCTACCTACAGCACCAGAAGGGCTGACACGGTAGTGCTGCTGCTGCTGCAAGTGAACCAGTCAAAGAGTTAATTACTTCTGCCATACTTACAGGCAGAAAGCAGATACATGAATAGCGAAGCAAAGAAATTAAGCTCCTGTTAGCAGATTTTTGATTGAAGAATGTAACAGAACATTGAACACTGAAACAGAGTTTTATGGGTCTCCGTTAAGGCACTGGCTATTTCATAACTAATACCATGGCCTCTCGCCCCATCAGCCTGCTTTTCAATACTTAACCTTTAGTCTCAGATGTTCATCCACTACAATGCAAGAAATGCATCAATACTGCAGCAGCAATCATGTTTCATGGTTACCTCCTCCAGATTTGAAATCACTACTCCAACCAGTTACCACCACTCATCAAGCCCCAAGGCTGCAGGAGCAGTTGAAAGCTGAGCGCTACATATGTGAATTCAGCTCCTCTAGTAACCAGAGGTTTCTTTTCCACTGTGTCTCCCAGACAGTGGTATGACCGAGGGTGAACTCAAGTAAGAGGGTACCACCCTGCCTGCAGCACCCGCATTTACAGTTTACCTCATTAATTAGCTCTGTTCCCCTGCAGCCGTTGAGCCCTTTCTTCTAGCAAAGATGCAAGGTGCCTTTGTCTCAGCCAGGTAGCCACCCTTCAAATCACCGCTCCCCTCCATTAAGAAGGGTTTGGTTCCAAGATACATGACACTAATTGGCTGCTCTTGAGTCACTCACATCAGGTTATGGTTACCCAGGCTGTCCCAGATGCAGCTCTAAGCACTGGCATGAGGAATACTCTTCCAGGCCAGCCAACACAGAAAAAGTTTTTAAATCCCACAAATTGGAGAGTATTTACTGCCTGTAACACATTGGGACCATTCAGAACTTTGTCTAAATATTACCCCTTACTGGATTCTCTACGGAACTGTAGCCCAGTGCAGTCCTGCTTTGTTGTAAGCCAAAATACCCCACACTGAAGTACAAAAGAAGGTAACTGCACCCACCCTGAGATCTCGGCCTTTAACAATGTCACAGCTCTTACCATTGCAGTGTTCATTTTGGATAATCATGTGATCGTCCTCTGCCCATGCTGAGTAGTAGCGCACAACATGGGGGTGGTGTCCCAGCACAGCATGAGCATAAACCTCGCGCAGTGCCAGCTGCCTAGAAAGCATGCACAGAAAAAGCAGTGGTGACAGGGTGCCAGTGTCCTGCTTGGGACCATGAGAGGAGCCCTGGTTTGCAGTCTGGCTTGAAAAAGGGAAAGCAGAAGTGTTTAGCACTTTCTTTTGGGTTTTGAGAGACAGACTGGCTCTCACAGCTGCTGAAGCAAAACCTGCCCTTTCTGACATGTGCTAAGCAGCTGTCAAAAAAAAAAATAGATCCCTGAGCAAGTCTTTGTTAAAGCAGCAAAGGCAGCTTCAAAGACTGCTTTACATGCAGGACAACACTAGCTGGACAGTACGGCTGTAACCAGTGCTGGCCATACAGCAGGGCAGGAACATACCACAGATGAACTATTTGACAGTTAAAGACACTGGCTACATGGACCTGAGGAATTCAGGTAACTGTCATCTCACTTTGCAACACATGGGGCTTCTTCCCTTTCTCAGACATACGTACTCAGTATTTCTAAAGTGGTAACTTCCCCCACTCTCCCAACCATTACTTGGGAATGCAACAGCAGCCAGTGTTTGCTCATGCTACCCCGCAGATACCTTTAGGTCCACACCCCCTCCATCCCCATCACACCTCCCAAGAACATGCCTGTCATTTCAACTGGCATTTTCTAGCTAGCACACTCACTCATCTGAGGATCCTGCCAGAGGCCTTTTGGAGCGTTTGATGGCATAAACACATCCATCAAGGCGTTTGATGCACTTGTAGACAGAGCCAAATTCCCCCACACCAATTTTTTCTAGTTCCAGGAACTCCTTCTTGTAACGGGAAACCATATTGCTCGCTTTCAGAGGGTATCTCTACAAGGTCACAAAAACAGCAAAGACAAGTATGAGTTGAAAGACTTGGATAATAGCATTTGTCATGTTTTTAGAGCAGTGTAGCACTTTCTCTCACACAGCACCCATGTTGCTCCCTCTCCCATCCTGCATTTTCATTCAGGCAGGCATGTAGGTGTGCTACCATTTCTTCTTGAAGTACTCCCTTTCACTCAGGCGTGTTGTATATTTTCAGACTACCTAACAAAGGGTATCTTGGCCTGGTTTGGCCAAGGCTGTTTCTTTTTTTTGTTGTTTGTTTCCCCCCTGCCCCCAAATCAGTACGTAATAGCCATAGAGGTAGAAATCGCAGCTAAGGAGAGCTGTAGTCTAGCTGGCTACATGTGCCTAAGCCTCCTTGGGTTACTGCCATCACATCTCTTCTCTTGGCAGGCCAGCCCAGTTCCTAGACCCATAGCTGATGGAGTCAGGGATGAACAGCAGGCAACAACAAAATTCTTTTGGCCAGCTACTGCACACTCAAGAAAATGCGTTACCAGTTTTGGTAGATGGTACCTCAGAATTAGCCAGGCTCATGCACTGAACTTGTGTTTAAGTAAGAGCTATTGCCTATTTTGAGCTCGGGAGACAAGCTTGTTGGCTTCATGTGGCTCCAGCTAGGTAGGAGTTGCTTTGCTCTGGCAGCTAATGTTGACTGCAGGAAGGACATTATACATCAGTTCAGGCTGTCATCAGGTTTGAAGGACCAGCTGTTGGCTAATGGCACATTAGCAGGTCTCAGTGTCCATTTGTGTTCCCAGTGATTTCTCACCAGGAGCCACTTTTTCCACAAAGGGCTGAAAGCCTGCAGCTGGAACTTCATTATTGCTACAGTAATGGTCACCAGGGAAGTAAAATCTGTTAGTACTGCTTGTAGAGTGATGCCTGCTGGTAGGGGAGACAAGTGAAGAAGAGATAAGCAGTGGAGCATGAAGTGAACAAGAGTGAACCAAGTGATTTTTCTTCATTCTGCATCCCTTACGGAAACAGTGGCTCATGTTGCATGGTGGTTTCTGTGGAAACCGCTGCTGTGATTGCTGTACTACACAGTATACGACCTTAAAGGGTGGGTGTAAAGAGTTGGTCCTCACAGCCAGTAAAGTGTGGCCCATATGAAATAGCAGCCCTTCACAGCAGGTTGTATTTCATAAGGCAGCTATATTTTACAGTATCTTAAAAATCTCAAGGAATAAAGATACCTCCTAGTACATAATTTATATCTATATTGCATAATCTAATCAGCACTCGTGCAGAATAATATTTCTCTAAGTAACAAGTTACTTGAGGCTTTCTTCCAAGGGAAAACAGTAATTGTGGTAGCCCCAGATGTTAAACCTGGTAGCAGATTTACTCTGCAGCTGTATTTTAGCACGACCAGCTTTCCTGCAATGCCGGTCTTCTCCGCTAGAGGGTGCCATTGCTCTTCCAGTGAGCCCAATTGTTTCACAATTAGAATGAACAATTCTACCTACTTGCACGAGGCAGGATACTTTCTTCACTTCAAGGGGCTGCTCAGGAAAAAGATTATTTTTTTTACCTCACCTGAACACAGATCTTTAATTCAGGCTTGGCTTGCCTTCCAGAAGCCAGCTGGATGAGTAGGTTCGCCCCAGATAAATCTGGGGAAAAGGCTGCGGGACACTGGTTCCCACAGCAGCTGCCCATCTCTGCCAGCACAGCTGGGTGCACATGAGAATTCTCATACGGCCCCATGCAGCCACACCAACATACCCCACTGCTGAGGTTTGCCAGCAAAGCAAAGACATCAACATCAGCAAGAGAACTTGGTTTTGACTTTTAAGACCGCACCTGCCGTCCTGTACCTACATAAGCTGTGGTGGGGCCTTCCCTTGGACCCCAAGGCACACAGCCACCCCCAAGCCAGACATTTTCCTACTGAATGAGAGTACAGAATTTGCTGCCGTGCTTCAGAAGTTTGCCACTGTGACTACTGCAGCTGACACTGCCCTCTATATTAATCCACATCAGAGCCATTCAGCTCAGTCTGTGGTTTTGCAGTGCAGGTTTATATATTATTTGTAATATATAAACCATGTTCCAGCCACATCCAAAGATGCTCAGTACACTATTCATAGGAACAACAATACACCTGCTTTTTCAAACCACAAAGGTACAGTCACTATTTATGCTAACTCAATAATAAAGTAACACAGTACTCACTGAAGAACCCAAATTATATTTCCTAGAAAGACCTCCTGACCAAGATCAATGAGTTTTGGGATTACTTGTCAAAGTTTCAGATTTGCTTTAGTACAAGTTTTCCTTAGAGATAGGAATCATTTCTAAGTTTGTCTCAAACAAAAGTTAACATAAAATATTCAGCTTGGAATTATTCTGTCATAGGTATTTATCCTCTGTCATGATGCCATGATTTATACTCCAACAGCAGAAGAAATTTCATCAATCACCAAATCTTTACAAGCATCTTATTCTCTCTGTGGAGGGAAATACACAGACACTCACCTTCGTAGGTAGCTCCTGTTTTACCTGGCTTCTTGGATCAGAATCCCTCCTATAACGGAAGTTTAGGAAAGTCTGCATGTATCATTTCAGTGAAGCAATCCAACTGAGATTTGAAGTGAAAACATTTTCAAAGTTTCAAAATAATCTCCAAACCTTGCTTCACAGTTTAATCAGACATACTTTGTCAAGTGTTAATACACAAGAAATTTCTTGTTTAAGTCTTAAAGACTGGAGTCCCAGGCTAGGAAGTCTTTGTTTCCATTTAGAAAGCCTCCACATACCAACATCAGTACTGCTCACAGGACAGAGCAGCATCATTCAGGGGCATCATTCTCCTCGCCACCTTAGTGGTGAACTACATGGGAGATGACCTTGCACAAGAAGCTCCTAGTGAAGGAGAGAACTTCCCCACTGTACTTTCAAGGGCAATGCCCAGCTGAGCCTCTGTTACAGTTGGGGCTATGGAAGAAGCTCAATGTCATTGGAGCACACAGGTATTTGACCAAGTTTGTGTCTTGGTTAACCCAGACCAGATCAGAACTTTGGCAGGTCAGCAGAAGTGGCCTGCACCCATCTTAAAAGCTGTATTATATGATAATGGGCACATCATTTCTTCTGAGTTGTAGGTATGTGTATAACTGAATCAAGCTCCACTCATGGTCAATAAAAAAAAAAGTACAGTTTTCTCCTACAGCACTGAGGTAAGTGTGGGATCAACAGCTAACATTAGTGAAAAACAGAAATTATTTATATTTCTATTACCTTCATATGTCTGCTAACGTTTGCTCCACACCAACGAATACTACAGAAGTGAGTGATTCATTGTTAGCAAGTAAGTCCAGGTACTGAACATCTCCACTACTTATCTCCTTCAAACAGTCTCCTTCTAGCCTGTTATTTAAGAGTAGTTCTTACTTACAGCTCTCCTCTGCCCTTCTGCTTGCCATGAGGAAGAAAGAGCATTTGTCGATACGACTCTGGTGTGAAGGGATTAATGTTGACAAGAGAAGCTTGGGTGCAGTCGTCTGAGTCAGCACCAGGAGTAAATCTCAGATGTCTGAAGCCTTTGGGTGGAGCCTTTGTCCCAGATGAAGGAAAAGCAGTCTTCGATAACAGGCTCTGTATTGGGGGGGAAGTGGGAGATAAGCCGGCAAAGTTATTGTTGCTGCCACGTCAGAATAAAATCTCTGCTCTCCTGCAAATCGAGGAGAGCTCCTTTCCTCAGGATAAGGAAATTATTAAACCCCCACGTCCCTAACTTAGTTCTGAGTTTTCTTCTTTCCTTCCATGAAGTATTATGTTCTTTGCTAAACCTTTCCCAATTCTATTCCCTGCTCACTTGGGTGAGGCCTGCAGAGCCATCTTGGCAAGCACAGTCCTTAAGAGGAGCCAGCTGCTCATCTTCCCCACCTAAGACACACAGAAATTGCATCATCTTGCATTAACAAGGAAGACCCAATTCCATCGAGCATGGACTGTTGCATCAGTTTGGTCAGGACAGGTTTGTCAGGGGATGAGATAGAACATCACCCAAGTTTCCTTTCAATTCCCCAACAACAAGCAGCATTAGCACAGGGCAAGTTGTTAGAAATATTTTTATATAGCTACTGGCAAAAGGAGCAGAAAACAGTTCTCCTTGAGAATGATAAACAGTTTCAGAAATTTAAGGTCAGAAGGATCCTCTAGGTCTTCTATAGTTCAGCTTCCCACATAAGACAGCCCATTAGGGTTTCACCCACTAGTCCAAAACCTTGGGCTGAGTAGAGCATAATTTCAGAGAAGCACCCAGTCTTGACTGAAGACAGAAAAATCTACTTACTTTCTGTGATTTGCCCCCTCAGAAACCATCAGCTTCTTGAAAGTTACTTTTTTCCCCACCACTTGCGTGAGTGCAAGGACTAAACATGGTTTTAACATCTCTCCTAGTTAAAAGCCCTTCAAGAACTCAAAAGTCCCTCCATCATGAAGACCATGATACTTCTGTATCTTTTTGATCCAACCATGTCTTCACTCTTTTCAATGCAGATGTGGCTCCAGGATCGTATCATTCATTCCTTCTCTCATTGTAAGTTTTTGAAGGTAAATAATAAAACTGGATGCAGTATTGTGCATCCACCTAACTGATGCTGCACTCATGGATATAGCTACTTGTGGGACATCTCTCTATTTCTATACCACACTTGGAAGTTCAGCTGCTGGAGTACTATGATCCTGCAAGTACTTGTTGATTACTTCCTCAAGCTATGGTCTGCACCTCCTTCCTCTTGGGTGGAAAAATTCAGTATATGGATGTATTAAAAGCAGTATACCCTCAAGCCCAATTTATCCAGCAGCCTAGAAGCTCTGTAAGATTGTGGCTATGTTCTGGTCTAGCCAGAAGTCAAGAACAGGATCTGGAATACCATTACAGCCTGCTGTTATACACATATGATTACACAATAGAGCCCTAGTAAAGCAGATGGGAATCAGACTTGTCTCTTGTAACATCATCTGATATTAGCTACCACACAGTGTAAGGCAGCTACCCTAACTAGCTCTAGCAATCTGTTCCAGGATTGGGTAAGTCTACAAAATACAGTCATCTGCCTCCTCTGCCATGCATCCTACCTGGAGCTCCAGTGCTCATCTGTCTGCAGTTCAATGTGTCTCTGCACTCTTACCCTTCCTCTCGCCTTCAGGTATCCCAAAAAATCAATGCTCCATGCCTTGTTTATAAGCGGATGTAGGCCCTGTAGAGCCTACCTTCTGCAGCATGCCTGGAATCCAAGACCTTTCTCCCAGAAGACAGCAAAGTTGTTGACTTAGTGCAATTGCTGCTCATGGGCTACAAACAGCATGTCTTGAAGCATCTAGCCAACATGTTGTCTACACAAGAGCACACACTAAAGAACCCTCCATGACTAGTAGCTCATCTGGTCTGGAAGAGACTCTAGACCTCTCACCTACTTTCAGATGAGGTTCAGGTATATTTCTCATGAAGTGTCATTGCAGGGAATTCTTGCAGTGATGCCATTTAGAGCCACTTTCCCCTAGACAGCAGCAGGCCATTCCTCAGTAAATAAGGCCACACGTTCAGTCATATATGGCCGTATAATCACCCTTCTCCCCACATAATCAGGTTTCTGGACTGGGGGTACAGAAGTAAAATCCTAGCCCAGAAGTACTAGAAGTGCTGATCTTTTGTGTACTAGTTAAGCAAAGGAAAACCCAGTCTATCAGTAAGCAGGAATATTGAGAGGGGACTGAAAGAGCTACATTTCACTGAAAGTCTTGAGTGCTAGAAGGCAGCACACACAATAGAAATTATCTAGGAACAGAGAAGCTGGTGCCAAGTCTCTCCTTTTTGTCTTCTGTAAGCACAAGTGGTTGTATTATATTCTATATAAGATGTGTCAGAACACACAGGCTGGCATCTCTCAAACTAGCTCAGTATTTTGTAGCTCAAACTAGCTACATTTTAGGACAGTGGCACAGAAGATAGGCTAACCTTCTTCCACAAGCACACACTGATTTGTTACCACTTCCACAGCGGATTTGCTACCCTGAGAACAAAGTCTCACTTTCCTCAAATTCACTGAGCAGCTCAGTTTCACACAACAAGAGAGTCAGCATCACTGGACAACAAGCTGGTTTGAAGCAATCCAGACTCACCAGACGAAGCCATACCCCAGCCACAACATCATTTCCAACTTTCTCTTGAAAGAGAAAACTCACTTGTATCCAGAAGTGTGCTGAGTAGAGCAGTCAGGGCAGCTGCCTGTCTCCAAGTTCCCCCTGGAATGGTGAGCTCTTTGAGCAGAGATGCATATATCCCTCTAGGAGCACAGCGCATCATCCTACAGAGATGCGACAGATGTCCATGCCCCTAAGTAGAGTGTGAGGGGCACAAGGGCTACCAAGACACATGGTTGAGGGTTTTTTTGTCGTTGTGTTTTTAAGTCAGACTGACCCAATGCCAACTAATTGGTTTTGAAAAGAGCTTGGAAAGAGTCAAGACACTTGCTCCCACACACAGGTTTCTGTTCACACCCACGTAATAACCCTTCCATAGTGAAGGGGCTCAGTCTAGGTTTCTAGGAGAAGAGTAGAGGCTAACAACAGTGACATTGAGAAATACTTTCCACAGCGCTAGCAACAGATGTCCTCACCACCAACACAGTGATGCCCCAGCAACACCAGAGACCTTGGATGCTCAGACACAGAGTTGATACATGCCATTACCTTGGGAGTGTGTGGGGTGTCACACAGCTGCAGCTTTTTCCAGGTGATGTGCAGCGGTGTCTCAGCATTACCCTGGCTCTTACTCATATCCAGGGAAGGCTTCAGTGGGGGAGTCTCCCACGCATTCATCTTGTTCAGGAAAATCTCACTAAGCTTTCTCTGAGGGGTAGCTGGCAGAGGACTGCTCCCTTGACACTTCTGGAACTCATAGCTTCTGGTGGGGCTTGAGCTCAGGGCATCCTCCTCATTTATGCTTTGTTCTTCAGTCTCTTCACTGCAACTGGAAAAATCCAGTTGCTGAATGAATCCATCGCTGTTGTCCCAGTCATACATTTTACCACATGAAACAGAACAGGTATAGCTGATACTGGCCTGTTTTGTTAGGGGGAAAAGGGCAGAGGGCAAGGAAGACAACATTATTTACACAGGCAAATTAACCATCCTCTTCCTTGCCTTATCAAAAGCATTAGCTCTACTCATGGCATGCACTCCCCCACCCTGATCCCACATGCACAGAAGCCTTGATCACTCATAGATATCATTTGATAGCATTGGTCAAAGAGGAGTACCCCAGATTTACCAAGTACTAATCCATCCAGCTGCTGCTCACATAACAACAGATTGTGCTTTTTGTTTTACTGGTGCAAGTCAAATACAATTCAGAAGTCACTGCCTTTCCCGGTAAGCCTCCAAGGCAACTTCTCCACCCACCAATACTTCATCCACTACTCCCATCACACATAGAGGCAAGACTACCATATCCCAAAAAAACCCAACACACACTAACCCTCCCCTCAACATTTTCTACCTTGACACAGAACCCATGCTACATACAGCTGTAAAAGCAGAGGGTACCCCCAGCAGTTACCAGATACCACATAGACACTTCCTTTCCTGCCCTGCACATTTATAACCACCCCACACCTGGGCAATGGCTAACAGGAAACATCTGGAGCTTAGCAGCACCTGTGCATGGTTGCCTGGTGGCTGAGGGGTTTTGCTGTGTTTGTGAATCTGCTGTGCCTGCAACCAGCTCTGCAGGGAGCCAGGGCTCCCTCTGAGTCATCTCCTTGCTTCTGCATGCTCTTCCCTCCCCCGGCTTCCAGGCCTACGGGGAGGTGATGCTTGCTGGCAGCCAGTCTGCTCCATGATAATCCCATCAGAGATGCAGTCTTTGTGGGCTTTACTTGTATAAGTGATTACTTTTGTGGTGATGGGGCCCTGTGCTTCCTTCTTTCAAGCCTGAATTTCGCTTCCTGCATTTAGATATGTGTTAGTTTGGACAAGCATTGCGGTCTGCATGGAGAGGTTAGTAGCCTGATTTATAACCTGCTGGACTTCAGGAGAGAGTTAGGGACCGTACACAGGCTGTTGTATGGGTTCCCATCTTGAGGTTTCGAGGGAGAGGAGGAAGAAGCTGGCTGTGCCGGTGAAGGCAGCCCCACAGGTAGGGTCAACTTTGCTGCTTACCAGAAGTGGGTCAGTGTCTCCTCTCGCTGCCCCTCTCTGTACAATCAGGGATCTTTCTGTGTCTTTGTGAGCCTGCATTTCCAAGAAGGACTAGAGTGAGTTTTAACTAACTGCGAGCGAGGTTACATTTTTCTTAGCATCGAGGGAAGCTGCTGGAAGGACATGCAGAAATTGGAAGTGGCTGCAGCCCCGAGGAGATGGGGGTTTGTCTGAACCAGCACCTACACATGTCAAGGAGAATTCCCACCGGAAAATAAAGGGACATGTTGGTCTGAGGTCACTCAGCCCTCCTAACCTGGTCTTTGAATGAAAAGTATGGCCATGCAGGTCTCTGAAGATAGCTGTTAAGGCTGTGATGAGCAATTCATTTGATACAGGCCACCAAAGCAGTATCGGAAGGACATGCCAGGAATTCAGTATTGGCCTTACAGCTTGCATCTGGCCCAGAAGTTGTAGTATTCCTTCCAGGCAGAGCCTGTTGCTGCCGTGCAGACTCCCTTCTCCTGCAGCTGCTGTGTCTCCCTGCACCTTACCTTGAGCGAGGTCCAAAAGCCTGGGGGTGCCAGCGCTGGCTGCTTTTTGCTGTGAAAAGCTGTCCCTGCAGCATCTGGCCAGTCAAGATCCTATGACAGGACCACTTCATTACTGCTGTGATCTGACTGTATTAATCAGGTGTTCAGTACTTGGAGCCTTGGATAGGAATATTTTATTTTAAATCTGAAGAATAATGCTTTTGTTCCTCATAACTACATTTTGATTAATAGCACAACAATGCAACTCCTTCAGACCAGTTTTCCATCCTATCTGAAAAACTTTTCTTTTTTTTTTTTTTTTCCCCCTTGGGGTTTATAGGCAGTATTCATTTTTCTAAGGAGGAATGTGATAATTTTCTAAGGAGGAACAGGGCTTGCTGTTTAAAGAAAGTCCAACTTATTCAACTTGTATCTGCTAACTAAAAGCCACCACATTTTAATTTCTTTTTTTTCTTTTCTGGAGGACTATTCAAAGATCTGGTGACAAATTTCTTAACCCTCAGTTGGAGGGAAAATGTGTTTGTTTTCTTTTGAAGGAGAGTTATTTTCTCTTGAAAGGGTCATATTCTTTCCTGGCCTAGGTATTTTTTATTTTGGTGAAGTAATAAAGTAGAAACTGTGGCCTTTGGTTTTTGCACATACCCACCAAGCGGTGTGCCCTCAGCAGGCCCAGGTTGCTTGCCAAAGCAGTGTAAATAGCTCTGGTACTAGCAGGTTTCTTGTCCCACAAGTGTTTTTTCACCAAAAGCCGAGAGCTCAGAGGGCGATGACATTTCACGTGTCTCAGAGCCAACGCTGGCAGCCTCTGCTCCCTGTCACTGGCCACCTTCCCTGCTGCATCCCCTCCCTTGTGCTGGGGTGATGCTGGTGCCACCGCACAGCAGAGGACCAGGAACAGCTCTGCACTGCAAATAGCCCATGCGGGTCACAGAGGAATTTTGACTGCAGATTTGTTTCCCCTGTCTGAATCACTGGGGGACAGACTGACATTTGTGCCAGCACCACTGTGGGGATGGAGAGGAGAGAAACGAGCTGTCACTTTAGCATCACCAAAAAACCACTCATCAAAACGAAGCTTGGCACTGTCTACATGGTTAAAGTGAAGCACGTAGCCAAGTATTTGCAGGATCTGGCTTTTCTTTATACAGTAACAAAATATTGTGCAGGGTTTGGGGTTTGTTTTTTTTCTTTACCAGTCACCTTCCGTGAAAAACTCCATCTGCTGAACACCACCTACTGCAGTTTATAGCTCTGCAAAGTAAACTTGTGCATGGGCTTTGTGAAACAAAATGCCCACTCAGTGTTGAAGCTGTCTGAAATGAAGCTCACAGCAAATGGAAGCTAATGTAACAAAAAAAAGAAAAAAACCCCACTGTTGAAGAAGCTGGATGATGGGTTTCTTAATGGCGCATTGAACACTCAGAGCTGCTCAACAGGAAAAAAGTTAGACAATTAAGGCTTTTATGAGAATATCTTCCCTTTAATTGTGGCCTGCTTAATTGGGTAATCCAATTAATCAGAAAGTCCTAGGGAACCGAGTAAACCTAATGACACTTAATGTCATTGGTGGTAGGTAACAAGGATAGCAATAACACAGAAGCTGGCTGCCTGTGGGTGCCATGGTCAGGCTTGTGTCTCCGTCTTTTAATCTCAAGCCGATTCTGCTTATTTCTCTGAAAACTGCTTCACATCTTTCCATAGCGCATGTATGTGTGTATGCACACACAGCCGGCATGCGGGATCAGCATCACCGGCTCAAAATTTGTGGCTTGCAACTTCCACCACAGCAACTGGAGGGTGCAGGAGGCTGCTGGGTTCCTCCCGGCAGGGAGCTGCTGGGTGCCCGGCCGGGAGGCTGCTCCCCCCGGGCCCCCCCGGCGGGACGGCCCCGCAGGGCTCCGCGCTCAGCGCCGCTGCTGGGGCTCGGCCGGCCGGCTCTGCCTCTCGGGAGCAGGTGCAGCGGGGGGATGCGCGGCGCCTCGCCTGAGGGACCCCTGCTCCTGCCGCGCCCCGCGGGAGCTGGCACCGCACCGCACCGCACCGCGCGGGAGCCGAGACCCCGCCGCCACCCCGGGGGCCGCTCCGGCTGCTTCCCCTGCCCCCGCCCGCGACCCCCGCGGAACCGCGGCCCCGCCCCCGCTCGCCCGCCCGGCCCCGCCCCCTCCGCGGCGGGGCGGGGCCCCCGCGTCCCCGTCCCCGCCCCGTCCCCGCCCCCCGCCGGCGGCCGGTGCGGCGCGGGGGGTGCGGTGCGGCGCGGCGCGGCTGGGCTCGGCGCGGCGCCGTCGGGCGGGGGGCCGCGGCCATGGTGGAGCGCGCAGACGAGGCGCCGCTGCTCTTCTGGGCCGAGGGCCCCGCCGTGTCGGCGCCGCCGCCCGCGGCCGAGGCGGGCGGCGGCGGCGGGCGGCGACTCGGTGGCGGCTGGAGCGCGGTTCCGTGGGGCGGCGCGGGGCCGGCGGAGGCGGCGGGGCCGCCGCGGGCGGAGGCGGAGGAGGACCAGATCGTGGCCGTCTTCGTGGTCACCTTCGACCCCCGCACGGGTGAGGGGCGCCGGGGGCGGCCGGGCCGGGGCGTGGGGGGGCCGGGCCGGGGCCTGCAGGGGCCGGGCCTGGGGCTCCCCGGTGCCGCTGGCGTAAGATGGATGCGGGCCGGGGCCGGGCTGCGGTCCCGCCGCTCGCGTCCCGCCTCCCGCGGGGGCCGCGCCCCCTCCGCTCCGGGGGCAGCGCCGCCGGGCCCGGGGAGAGCGGCCTGCGGAGCCCTCTGCCCCCGCGGGGACCCGCGGCGTCGCGGCACGGCTGCGGGCCCCCCGTGCCCCCGCCGGCCTGCCGGGGAGCGCCGTGCGCCAGGGGACCGGGAGCCGCGGGGGTTGCGGGGCGGAGCGTGAGGGGGGAGCGTTTGGGCTCCGTCCCGCCGAGAAGAACTTGGGGCGGGAGGAAGGTGCCGCTCTCAGAGCCGGTGGCCTGGGCAGGGACGCTCGTAGCTCGGCTCCACGGTGGGACACGGGACCGGGGCGCGGGAGGTGGCCCTGGGGCACCCCCTGTGCCCCGCACAGCGCCCAGGCCTCGGGCTGAGCCCCTGCCCGGTGCCGTCGGGGCCACCAACCTGTTAGCAGCATCCTGAGAGCATCCCGCTGTCTCGGTGGCACGGCGCAGAGCTGCCCGCGGCCGTGGGCGATGGGTGGGGGTTATGGCAGGTGTAAATCTGGCAGGTGCGCAGGGCATGGTCCCCAGCAGCAGCAGCTCGGCTGTGTGTTTCTTGCTGACTGCGTTCAGAGGCTGGCCGCTGGTGGGATCTCTGGGACTCCTGATGCTTTGCCGTGCTATGGTCCAGGAGGGCAGAGGAGAGGGGCAAGGGAATGCATTTTCCACCTCTCACTACCATATCTGTCTCCCTCGTCACTGTCGGTCTTTGGCGCTGTATCACTTCTTTTACTGAGAGAGGTTATTCTTTTAAAGTCTGTAATTCAGCATTTCAGAAAAGAACTTTGTTTTCGTAGTCTTGCTGCTCTAGCGGTATCCACGAAAACAGGACGTTATGACACAGGTAGAAAGTTAGCACCCACCTCACGTCTGCTTAGGGGTCTGATGTCCCAAGCCAGATTGTTGGGTCTTTTGGCTGCCTGGCAGCAGTTTGGCATGCAAAGGCAAGAGTGGGGCATAGCTGAAAGTCTTGGTACAGTCAGAGAGTTCAGGAAATAGCTTGGGACGTGCAGGAGTCCATCTGCACCCAGATCTGGGAGCGAACGCCTCTTTCCTTTGTAGGCAGATGCTTTGTTAGCAAATCCATAGCAAAAGTCCTAGAGACAGGAAAGAGCTCTGAGAAGCACAGTGGGAAGCGCAGCGAGGCTCTTCAATGCAAGGGAGAGGTAGCGGACATCATGTTCACAGGGGACCTCTGATAGTGAAGACTGAATTCTGGTCTTGAACTGAAAATCCCAAGGAAGTTGTGAAGAGAACGGAGCTCCGAGTGTGATGAGCTGTCAGCAATGCACACTGCTAAACAGCATGGCTGCTACGTCCTGAAACACCAAAGGGCTTTCAAGAAGTTACCTGTCTCATACTGCACCAGAGAGATGTGTCTTCAGTCCAGAGGTCAGAAACTCTTGACTCATCAAAATCTGAAATGAGATTGGATGTCATCTTTCCAGCAGGAGATGGAAGGAAGAGGTGTTCCTCGTAAGTATCCAAAACATGGAGGAGTCCGGATGACTGCAGCAACAGCAGGTTGTCTTCCAATCTGAGAGCATATGCCATCTATGAAATGGTGAGATTTTCTTGGTTGGCAGAAAGCTGAGCTTTCTCAGGAGTTTGTCTGAACCAGCTGTTGCTTTGAATGAAGTCCAGGGCAAGTTGGGAAACAGCTCTTCTCACATCTGATGCGCAGTTAATGCTGGGTGTCATCAGCCTTGGAGTAGTCTGTCAAGTCCAGGAAGGTGTAGCGTCCTGCTGCTACTCAGCATGGATGTTGAATGTAAGGAGCATGATAGGACTGTCGGGAACATATCAACAAAGGTCAGCTTCACAGGTGGAAGGCAAAGTGCCCTGTGGAGGATGTGTGCTTGGAAAAAAGATCTTGAATCTGCAGTGGTGCAAAACTTCCTAGGGTCAGAAAGAGGATATGGGAATCCTGGGTCAGCCACATCAGATGGCGTGAAGGACTTCCGTAATGTTCATAAGGATACCTTTTCTTGTGTGTGACTTAAAGGAGATCATCCAGTCAGTGTCTGAGCTGGAAACCTGCTTGATCCTGGCGAGGAAAAGCACAGCAGACTTCCTTTGGTAGCTTGCTCAGGCATGTGAAAGGCAAAATTTCTGGTGGTGGCTAGCAGGGTAGTTATGCCAGGTAACGTCTACTCGAATACAGGCAAGCGATTGGGGTGAGAGATGTTTCACTTTTGAAGGATGGAGTGGTTACTACACCGATACAAAATGTAACAGCTTTCCTCCGAAATTTAGAAGGGCTTGAAGCAGACAAGCTCGTTGTATCTTGGCAGTTGCACGTGAACAGTTTATGCAGGTGGGTTATGGGGTTGCTAGGCTACTCTTACGGTTCCAGTGTCCTTGGGACTCTGTCAATGCTCTTGTGAGTGGCCAAATGTAAGAGGCAGTTACTAAATCAGTGGTGCTGTCCCTGCCTCCAGCATGGTGAACCCTGTGGCACTTGAGAAGGAGTTCTTTTTACCACTATTACAAACATGGCTTTGGCGCTAATGCAGAAAGTGAGCTGTAAATTAAGTGCAGAATGGTGGCAGCCCTGGAGCCAACTGTGCCATCTGATTGTTGCTCCCTGCCCTTTGGCAGTCCCCTCCTTCACGGAGTGATGAGCTGGGGATGCACTTCAAACAGCACGAGCACCGGATGAGCGCAAACACTGCCCCTTAAAGAGCACGGTGAGGCTGCTGAATTTCCTAGTGCAGGTGTTCCCTTGGGCAGGGGATAACAGGAGACCCAGCACTATCTTGGGCAGCAATAGGGATACATCTGGTAGGTGTGACTTACTTGGTGTTAGGTTTGAGCATGTGTGCTGTCCAAGAGTCACAGTTGTCTTGGGGGAAAAGTTGTGGGGGGAAAAATAGAACAATGAATTTTGCTTTGAGAGGGAGATAAAGAAAGAGGAAGCAAAGTCCATGGCCATATCAACTCTGTCAGATCACAGCAGTCAAAAAGAGGCTGAACATTCTTAGCCCTTTTTCTGCAATGGAGATGATGATGGTAGTCAACCTTGTTGAGGTTTCACAGTCTGTTGGCTTACAACGTCGTGTTGAGTAATAGAAGGAACAGAGGGAAGTAATCTACTTTACACCAGTCGACATATAAATACCCCGTTTTTCTGTCCCACATTCCTTCCGTACAGGAAATGGAGCCAGTGTGATGGCTAGGTCACACTTTGTGCTTCTCTCCTGCCACGACATGGTAACATTGCACAGCTGGGGACTAAAGATCTTGGGAAATAAGAGAAAGAATGTCCTTAACCTTGCACACCAGAAAGAGAGTGCTGGTTCTTACCTGGTCTGGAGCTGGGAGATAGCTCCCAAGAGATTTGACTTTCAGCAAACCACTTGCCCGCTCTCTAATGCTGGGTAACTCTCACTTGGAAAGTTTCCTGTGTGCACAAGAGCTGTTTTCTGCATGGGGAAGGGTAACGCTTCCTGTTTTTGTACACTACTCCCTCCTTCCTCCGGTTTCTCAGGCAGGCTGGCAATTGCTATTGCATCTGGGTGAAGTTTCTCCTTTGTTTGCTCTACTGTTTCACCAGACTGACTCTTAATTTTTTTTTTCTTATCTCCATGTTTGTTCTCTGACTGCCACGTCGCCCGTATGTTCATAGGGCAAAGTGACGTGAGGAACAGCCAGGAGCACAGGTGTGGGTTGCTTGTGATAGATCCCAGAAAGAAAAAAATAGCTGCATGGCATGGGAGTTGGTTTTGTGGTTACATGTAGGGTAAAGATCTGTTTCAAGGCATCTTGTCCTTACTTACTGCTGCAGAACAGATGCTGTTTGGGCCATGTCCGCTTCAACACCTCTATAATGGATATTATACCTGACAGTAGTGTTTGTGACTAAACTGAACAAAGTAAAACAGTGTCCTTTGTTTGATGGCACTCTTGCGTATTGATCTGTTAATCTATAGGTAATGACCAGTAAGTGTTTCTCTGCGATGCAAGACTTAAAAGTGGATCTGGCCTTAACCACAACTTTGTGGTTAAGAGGCAACAGTCTTTAAGAGTTGAGTTCCTCACTCTTTCAAGGAAGGGTCTTGTGCCTTTAAAAAAAACACCAAGCACACACACACACAAAAAAACCCCAAACAACAAAAGCCAACATCTATATATAATATGCAAAACCTACAGGGGACCGCGCAGGCTGGCATGATGTCACTGGCTTTTTCTGCCAGCCTTTCACACGCCTCAGAGGCGAAGATGCTTTACAGCAGAGCTCTGTGGTTTTGCGTGTGATTGCACAGAGCTGTGCTCAGGGTCACGAGGCTGCTGCTGCTCCCCGGCCAGCCTGGCTCTGCGGGAGAGGTCTACTTCTGGGCTAGAAGTGGTTAGTTGAATGTAAAACTTCTCTTGTTGCCACGCTTAACAGTGTTGGGTTTTTTTGAAGTCCTTGCTAGGCAAGGTTGGGGAAGGTCTGCTGAATGCAGTAGCTGCGTGAGAAGAAAAATAGCCTATTTAAATGTCAGTAGCTAAGCATAATTCCTGTGCGAGAGTGCATGCATATACTTGTGCAGTATGAGTAACAAAAGACAGGCTTCAGAAATGAGGCGTCATATTCAGATATCTCTAAAAGTCTCAGCTGAGTGTAAGGCCCTTCCAAATGTGCCCTGTCTGTGCAAGCACAGTGGGATGCTTATCCCAAAGGGCAGGGGAAGGACTGTACCAGTAGAAAGCATCTTTGGGCTGCATCTGCCATTGCATTGTATTGGAGAATGTTTGTAACTTTTTACATAAACATTACTTAACTGTAACGTAAACTTTAACGTTTACTTACATAAAAGTAAGCCACGTTACTTCAAATGCTGTTGGTATGGGCAGGCTGACAGAGAACAGAAACTCAGTGGGCAGATCTGGAGCATATCTTGGTTCAGTGGGAGTGTCCAGATGAGCAGCTTAGGCTCTGAAGTGCTGGTGTGGGAAGGCATGAGACGTCCCCTTTTTTGTCTGTGGTAACCTTGTCAGTGGCAGAGCAGGACTTCATTGGCTTTAGGGACTTGTTGTGACTTCTCTGGTATCGTTTGTTCCAGGATCAGGCTTCTCAGGTGGCCTTTTCCCCTGAACAACTGCATGCTTTCTGCTTGGGTTGGCAGGTGACAGATGTTCACTAATCTTGATCTAGCTTGTAATTTATCTGCTTTTTTGTTTGGTTATTCTAGCATGCACAAACATGTTGCAGTACTTGGATCACCTCAGCCTCCACATAAAGCTTCAGCTAACTCCTCCCATTCTAAACAAAATATGAGAGATTCCAGGGAAGTAGTGATGACTGGGATGTTGGTGTAGGGGTCCCTGTTTGACCAGCACTGCCAAGCACAGCCAAAGGACAAAACCGATGGTGGTATGAGCTGTCACACAAACTCATCCTAAAGAGCAGTAGTTTATACTTTGGGTTGGTTCTGTATCAGATACTTGTGTAGACGGCCTGAGAGTAAGTGTCAATACCGTAGCCTATCCACTGTCAGGTAAAATTGTAGCCGCTCTGTCATTAATTTTATAAAGGATAAACCCACAAAATAGTGCTAGCTTCAGAAATGGCTCCAAAAGTCCTGCAGTTTCTGGGAGTTGTGCTGCAACAAGTAATGTTTACAAGAGATGTGTGGACTATAGTATGTCAGCTGCTGTCTGTGACAGTTTAGGAGTTCAGGAGTTGCATTAGTACACTGTTACTGGCACCCAGTGATGTAACAGCAACAACTTGCCGTTGTTGGTGTTTGCCCTTTAGAAATGAGTACTGTGTTCAAGTTCAGCCAAACAAATCTGCTTCTCTGCAGGCAACATGGTGGAGTGGTGTTTACCCCAAGATATTGATTTGGAAGGCGTGGAATTCAAATCCATGGCAAGCGGGTCTCACAAAATCCAGTCAGATTTTATGTGAGTATGTCTGAGCTATATTACTACTTCTCCTAGCTGTACATCTACACCACCACCCCTTAATTGAAAATATGCAAGAAAAATATAATATGTGGAGTCAAGTTCCTGCATAAATGTGCTGCTAAAGCGTATCTAGCTGAGCCAAAGGTAATTTTCAGATACTCTCAACATCATACAAAGTACCAGCTAGCTGTAGGGATCTGCCGTATGACAGTTTTGCTAGTGGAGGTCAACTGGTGAGCAGGGCAGGCCAGGTTCTCAGTGGTGTGCAAATTTTAGTGCATATTGGGCAAATCATCCTGCACTGCCACTATTGGGACTGTCAGCAGAAGCCTAGGGTGAAGGGGAAAGAATGGTGGAACTGTGAAATGGGAAGTATTTTGCAGGAACTGGACTTGGGGAAAAAAGTTTTTAATTCTGCCAGTGCTCTTGGATCCTTTAAATGTTGTAATAAACAGTCCCTTTTCACTTTCTTGTTTGCTGGCTCCTTCAGTGGAAAGACATAAGCTAGGAAATTTCTGTGTTCCCATCCTTTTGCTAACCCAGTGTTGCAATGCAGCAATGTTTTGCAAGGCATTGCAGTGTCACAATTGCTTTTAGTCAGGAATAAGTTAATTTCTCAAAGGCACACGAACTGAACCCTTGCACTCAGCTATAGTATGCTTCACCACGATGGCACCCAAAATACAACTAGGTAACTATACTCAGAACTTCACGCACTGCAGGCTTTTCTTCCTTGGAAGAAGGGCACTGTGCTGACTGCATCCTGCATCCTCTGCTGGTCTTCCTTTCAAGTTCTTACCTTACTTGCATTCCTTACCAGCCTGTGACGTGGCTGGTAGGGGCTTTAGTGGGGACTTCTGGGAACTCTTGCCTTAAATGTCCTGGCTTATTCCTGAGAAGATCTGGGACACCCAAGGCCTGTCGTCAGCCCTTCAGATAGCATGGTGGGGTTTCAGGGAGTTCCTTAAAGAAGGAACGGTGTTCCCAAATCAGTATTTTAAGCAGTCAGTTTCTTCCTTTTCCCTCTCTTTAACATTAACCCTTCTGTCAAACATTTGTTTCCAGTTATTTCCGGAAAGGGCTCTGTTTTGGCCTGGCCTGCTTTGCCAACATGCCTGTGGAGAGTGAGTTAGAGCGTGGTGCCCGCATGAAGTCCGTGGGGATTCTCTCTCCTTCCTACACCCTGCTGTATAGGTACATGCACTTCCTAGAGAATCAGGTCAGGTAAGTTCCCTGGGAAGAGGTAACGCTGCCTCGATGGGGAGCGGTTGTAGGTGTGAGTGAGAATTTGGCTACAGTGCTGAGCTGTGATTTCCCTGAATGACGACTACTCCAGAAGGAGTTACGGGTTCTCAATGGGAAGGAGGTGAGGAACTGATGAGCAGCAGTCTGTTCATTGCTACCAGCCTAGTCAATTGCTATCCAAACCCTACTTATTTTGTGGGGACATAAGTGTCAAGGGGGAGAACTGAGAGGACAAGAAGTTCTTTTCTCCTTCTGAAAACCATTTTACTGAGGGCTCACAGAAGGCTTCTAAACCTGTGATGGTCATCCTGGCTAGGTGTATGCTTCAGCTGTGTTGAGTGGACCTGGCAGGGAAAATGGTGATGGTAGAAGGGAAAGCTGTTTGTACCTGAGCATACTGAAAATGGGATCGGTACTCTGCATACATCAGCTCGCTTTCTGCTTCAGGCCTGCCCGTGTTCTCTGGCTGCACTGAAAGATGGCGTTACTCCTGATGCTTTGGCTGCCCTCCTGGTTAAGTCTGTGCAAGTGAGGCACCCAGGGGTCCTTCGCTAGCTGAAAAAGCAGATGTTGGCTGGGGGCAAGGCACTGCATAAGCAGTCTGGAGACACTATAGGTCTCCCGTTTTTCACTTTCTTTTCCAGACACCAGCTGGAGATGCCAGGGCACTACTCCCATCTAGAGGCGTTCTATGATGATAAGAAAGGAGTTCTCCCTGACAGCAAGGGCACTCCCACCTCCCAGCAACCTGTCCACTGGCTGCCATCCATCCACAGATACATGTACCCAGAGATGAAGGTAAGGCGGGTGCTCTGAGACTTGCAGGAATAGGCAGTGTGCTGCTCCTTACTGGTGTCTCATGCTTTATGTAAGCAGCCACTGGTGCTTTGTAGGCTGCTTTAGGTAAGACTTTGTTACTTGAACTGTTACAAGCTGCAGTTCTCTGTCATTGCTGTGTGCTCGTCTTGCTCCCACATTTAAACTTAGCATCTGTGCGTGTGTCCCTGTTTCACCTCTGAGCTGTTTTCTTCCCTTTCCCTCCACCTGCAGATCACACACCCTGCTGGCTGTATGTCTCAGTTCATCAAATTCTTCGGTGAGCAGATCCTTGTCCTCTGGAAGTTTGCCCTGCTGCGCAAGCGCATATTGATATTTTCACCGCCCCCAGTTGGAGTTGTCTGCTATAGAGGTATGTTTCCAGGGACACCGCAGAGCTCTGATCTAGTGGGCTGAAGCACTGCAGAAATGCTTGTGGGTACTGAGGGGATAGACATTATGCAGGTCTTCAAAATCCATCGCAACCATTCCTTGTGAAGATACCGTTCAGCCTGCATTTACCTGTTTCCTACAAAAAGCTTTTACTTAGGCCTTTTGGGCAAGGACATACTTGACATGTCAAACCCAGTTCCTGTGAGCACAGGGATTTTTATGGGAGAACTGATTATTTCCTATCTGAAATAGGATGTCCCCACTTGAGAAGTTCTGGTGTTCAGAGGCATTTCAAAGCTCTAACTGTTGCTTTCATAGAAGTGTGCAGGAGAACTGGGTAAGTGTGGTTCAGAATGCCCTTGAGGGAATACTGAAAGCATCTCAGGATGTACTTCTCTTGTCCGCAGTGTATTGCTGCTGTTGCCTTGCCAATGTTTCTCTGCCCGGTCTTGGAGGAACTGTCCCAGAGTCCAAACCATTCTTCTATGTGAATGTGGCAGACATAGAAATGCTGGAGACAGAAGTATCATATGTGGCTTGTAAGTATGATGGATTAGGTGTGACGTTTTTAACTTCAGGCTGCAAGATGTCTTGAGACACCAGACTGTGGAATGAAACTGCTGAGAAATAGGATGTGCATGGAATGACTAACTACAAAAGCAGGAGTGAACAGTTGGTCTTCTGGGAAAGCAACAAGCTGCTCTGAAAATCTCTGATTTTGGCAGGTACAACAGAAAAGATCTTTGAGGAGAAACGGGATCTCTATGATGTCTATGTGGACAACCAGAATGTGAAGACACATCACGAGCATCTGCAACCACTCCTGAAAATTAACAATGCCGACAAGGAGAAGTACCGACGGCTCAATGACCAGAGGTAATAATAGACATCTGGGTGGTCCTGGTCCTGATAGGAGAGCAGTGTGATGTGGGATAAAGAGGACACTGCTCCTCTGTGCTTTCCTTCTTGTCTTAGTATTTTCAAAGTTTCCCACTGCTTCAGCTCATCTCTTTGTGATTCTGGTTCCACTGTTGCTGACTGGTACGAGAGCCCCTGCACACTCTGCACACATATGGTCACTGTCAGTGAGCTGATCGAGCAGATAGAAGGCAGGAAGAGAATCAGAGGCCATGACTCACCATTGGTTCACCACTGATCAGTAGAACTGAAAACGGCCTGCTTTCTAGTCCAGTGCCTTATAAAGACTGGGGCAACAGTTTTAGTCTGATTGGTCTTCAAGAAATGGATGTGAAGTTTTTAGTTGTAAACCTTGTCTTCTCAAAACACTTTGAGGTTCACATAGGTATGTGCAATTAATCTGTCTCCCTTCTCTCAGGCAGATGTTAATGTATTCTCAAGAAGTGGGTGAGGATTGTAGCTCCTGTGAAGAGGACCTTTTCATCTTGTGAGTGGCTACCTCTAATACTTAGTTGGTCACTGTTAGGTTTAGGGAGTCTCTTTCACTGATTTCGTGTTGCACTTGCTTGGCGTATTATGAAATATCATCATTAACATAATTCCATAGTCAGCACTCTTCCACTAGGGATCCAGGAACCAAACTGGCTCTTCCTCTTCAGATGATCTTCCTTTCAGTTTGAGGATCCGAATGCAGCCGTATTAGTGTCCACTGGGGTCTCTTTAAATGCTGGGAGGGAGAAGTATTTTAAAAACACAATTAGAAATGCAAGAATCCCCTCCCATTTTTGAAAACATAAGCTGTACAGGACTTTTCATGCCAGATTTGGCTCAGGGAAGGACGGTGTCCATGGGAAGCAGGCACTGTACCATACTGTGGGTGGTACAGCGGTGAGGTAAGACCTGCGTGTGAAGGACTGGCCCGTTGATGTGGCTGGCTTTGTACTTGGCAGAGGAATCAGAACTGGGTGTAGAGTATGAGGTATGGAATTACATGAAAACCAACTCTGCCACCTCTGAAGCCCTTCACTGCCTGCTGCCATTGTTCACAGTCTGCAGCAGGTGAGAAGTAATGGGATGAAGGCATGTGAAGGGCTGTCAGGGCAGAGCTGTGATCCTTGAGCTGCACAGTTGTAGTCAGAGCTCTTTCTGAACAGCCTTGCATGTTCCTAGGAAAGCACTAGGTAAGAAGTAGCTCTCACTGCTGTATTCTGTGAATTTATTTACCCAGTGCCGCCTTGGTTGGATGACAACACTGTGTCCTCTTTTGTATTATAGGAGCTGTAGGTCTGATAGGTAACCGCTTGGTTACCACAAAGTACATGTTAGCTGGTAAGATAGCTTGCTTATGAAGAGTGAAGCCTGCCATAAATCAGCCAGAGAAGCAGTGCTGTAAATTAGAAGTTACTGCTTATCTTTGTTTACTCTGGGCCATCCACAGGGTTGAGAGAAAACTACTGCAGTGTCACCCAGTCAGGCGGGATCTGTGATTAAAGGGTGGTAAAGGTAGTTTTGGGGCTCTGCGGCCTGTTTGGTAAATATACTATGTTTTTGGGAGTCCGATGCCATCATCTTAGCTGACTTTATCCTATAGGTTTTTCATGGAGCAGAACAACCGCATATTTCAGACACTGATGGAGGTGTCGGCTAGCCAGGACAAGACACTGACAGCTGACCACGCACGAGGCATGGGCCTGGATCCCCAAGGGGATCGAAGTTTCCTTATGGACTTGCTGGAAGTGTATGGCATTGATGTTATGCTAGTCATTGACAACCCCTGCTGCACTTAAACCAAGAGCCAGAGAGATGGGGAGCAAAGATCACTTCTTTAAGACTACCAGACACTGCTTAGGAGGATCACTGGAACTCACCACAACCACAGTTATTTAATAACTTTATATGGAGAGTATTTATAATTTTAAAACAAAATGTGATTTTATTTTCTCTCCCTCGACCTCCCAATGAGTACCTGGCTCCAGGGTTTTTTTTTGTTTGCTTCTGTCTCCCTTTCTCTTTTATTTGTGTTTGTTTTGTTTAGATAGGACCAGTGGCACCTTTGCACCAATCCTCACTGTTGCCAGTGTTGCCAGTGATAGCTGGGTTTTGGCCTAGCCTGGATACCTGAGGGCTGAAGACTTCAGGAAAGCACTTTGATGTGAAATGCTGTAGCTGAGCTCTCAAGACTTGACTGGAAAACGCTCCTGTCACCCCTCTTCCACTTGGGGACTGAAGAGAGTTTTGGCACAGGCTGTTAGCGGCCCAGTCTCATAGAACATCTGTCCTACTATGTTTATTGGTGGGGACAGTTAAACCAATGATAAAACCCAGGACTCCTTTGAACACCCCTCACCCAACTTTTAGCAGCCGAGTTGGATTAAAGTCACCCTTCCTCATCAATGACAGAAGCAAGTCTGTGATACCGGGGTGCTACAAGATCTTTATGACTTTGCTTACTGGAGCAGCAGAGTTTCACTTCCAGCATTTGAAGCGGTATAAACTGGCAAAGACTATGCCTACCTGTCTCATAGCTGGAGAAGAGCACCATCTGTACTTAATCCCTCCTACCACTTTCTCTGGTTTTTGGTTGCATCACACCTGCTGCTTTGGTATAAAATCTTCAAACCAGCAAGATGGTCTCTCATTTAGCAGGGACCAACATCACTAAGCCGCCTTGCAGTTACTATGTTCTCTGGCCTCAGCTCAGGTGGTGCTGGGCCGGATTGGGTTGAATAAGTATGCTTTAACTGATGTCACTTGCCCTTCTTTGTAGCAGATGGTACTTGTCACTCCTTTGCTTTAACATTTCTGCTGATCCTCCTTTTGTCAAGCAGCCTTCAGCACTGCCTGCTGCTGTCCTTGGTTTTCAGTGCGAGACAGAGAGCAGTATGTGACCTTTCAGCTAGAACAGCTTCACAGTTTGCAGGAGGGTCCCTTGAAGTTTGATGTTTTAAACTGGCACAGCTGCTAGAAGCAATGTCTAACAGCACGCCTTTTTTTTTTTTCCTGGGCAGAGAAGCTGTAGAACCAGATGAAGAGTGTTTTCTTATTCTTGTGCTGTGGAAAGAATAGGATTCAGTTCATGCAGGACCCATGGTTACCTCCAGGAAGGCTGTCCCAGTAAAACGTAATCCCTTCGCTGTGTAAAATCCCGGAATGGTACTGTGGGTTCTAGGTGTGACATGCTGCTTTGCCCAAAATCCTTCAGCCAGTAGTAGCATCAGCTCTAAGCCAACTGTTCTTCCTGAACTGTGGCTATAAGCTAATTAGCTGCTGCTCCTACCATAATAGACTTCAGCACCCTTAGAGGCTTTCTGCAGTTTGTAGAAATGCAAACTGTAGCTGATTGTATCCATTTATCCTAGCATTTTGTAGGATGAGACCCAGCGTGAACCACCAAAGTCTCACCTGCTAATTCTTTTTAATAAGAAGGGAAGCAAATGCTTTCCAAGTAGACCCATTGTGGGTTGTCTCCTCCTGGAAGGAAGGAGGCTGGCATGTCCCGTTTTTCCTTGAAGTCTGGCTATCTGCAGCAAAGGGGTCATTTTGCTTGCTGTGGATTCAGAGGTTTTATTGAGGTGTGGGATCAGGAGCCTCAGAAGGCTTTTTGCACAGTTCATTGGTATGAGCTTCAGCATATTATGTTCCTGTGATCTGCCTGTCTCTGAGCAGTTGCTCCCCTGCCTGCATTGTCAGGGCTTGAATGTTTTTGTACAAGATAAAACATGCTGCTGCTTGTTTTGCCAGCTGCTCACAACTGTAACATAATCATCCTTAGAAGGCTGGGGAAAAATTGAGAAAGAGGAGAAAAAAATGGAGATTAATATCATTTAATGAAAAGACTAGTCTCTTTTCCTTAAGAAAAGGCTTTGTTTGTAAATTGACACCTCCAGTATAAAAGTGATCCACAATGTCCATGCTTTTTTCTGACTTCTACTTCAGTTTTAACACGCTGTCTGCAGTGAAGATCCCTGAGGAAGTATAGCTGGCACTGTATTGGTCACTTAACTTCCTTCAAATACAAAAAAGGGAACCGAAACTGCTTTTTAGTAATTCTTCCTCTCCATTTTCTTGCAGGTTTGCTACATAGTTTAACCGTGGCCAGCTGTTAATGACTTTCTGTTCTCTTTGATGTGAGTAGCTCTTCTGCTGAACTAAATAGAAACAAACCTTTAATTTGTCATTGAAATTTTAAAGCCTCTGCACTCAGAGGATTTCTAACACCCTGCATTAGAGTGCTGTGTTCACACACTGTCAGAACATCAGGTCTACTAGACGGCACTGCTAGAGCCTACCAAGCAGAGCCTCCTGAAATTACTATTTGACATTTATTAAACCTCTGTTTTCCAGGAACTAGGTCTTCAGTTGCTAGCAGTCATGTGGGTACAGGAGCATCAAAGCAAGCAGATTACTGTCAAAGTAGCATCCGTGCTACATCCCAGCTGGATGGCTACAGCATGTTTTGCTCTTCCTTGTAATTTTGCTTCTCTACAGCCCCTCTTGGCAGGTGACTGCTACAGAAGTCAGAAAGTTGCCAGACAGGAAACAGAACAAAAAGACTTCTCTTTCCTAAGCTTGTTTGATTTGCTGCAAAAGACCTTTCCACCTGCACTCTCCTTTTCTAGTAGACATTGCTTTTATTGTAGACAGATGTGGAAAGTCCTTGGTAAGTGGGTACATAATACAAACAAATGGCTACGGCTTGGGACATGAAGGCTTGTTCAGCAGGCTGTTTTTGTTTGGAATCAATTTAGCTGGATCTTATCTTTCCAGGAGATAACTTAATTCAAGATAAAACAGTTCAGTGCAGGCATTTAAAATCCCCTCCTTGACACTTAATAGTTGCTTTTTTGAATACTAGCAGCTGGAAGGGAGACAGTTACTTGGTGTATTTTGAATTAAAAGAGAGAGAAAAGTGTGGCAGAAGGTAGGATATTGCTAATTACTATAAAATCCCCTTCTCCATTTGAAGTACTTTGCCTTTACAGTGGTGCCTTTAATGTCTTTGGTGTGATGCCTCTGGTTGGTTGCTTGTGGTCAGAGCCCAGGCTGAACAGTGGTTACAGTCACCGTGTAGTGTGCCCTGGTAGACCAAGTCTGTTACGTTTCTTTCTTAACGCCCAAGACACAGTATAGCCATAGCAGGTTCTCATTTGGTACTTCCGAGTTTAAACAGGCAAACAAGAGCTTCATAATGGCATCATAACTCAAGTTGCACTAGAAAGGTGTAATCGCGTAATAATTTATTACTACTGGCACTATCCGATTGGAGGGTAAAGCCTGGGAGAGAGAAGTAAAAGCTAGATTTTCAATCTGAACAAAGGACATCATTGTCAGGCATTTCAATGATGCAGAAGTCTTCCCACTGCAAAGTTAGGCCAGGCTGCGTAAAGCCAAGTGCAGCTAAGAACTATAATGGGTATTAGGAGGAAGGCCTTTTCCTTGGAGTTCAGACTTGTCTGGCAGACATCCTTCTTTTCTAGCATCTATGTAGTAGTTACTCCAACGTATGTTAGAGCTAATGGTGACGTCTGTTACAGGAGATGAGCTGGCCTATCCAGCATCCTTATAGGCAGAAGAAAGTTCCATCACCTCTTCAAGAGAAGGCAGCTTACTGAACAGCTTACTCTGTAAAGCAGCGTTACCGTGATGCTTCTTCCATTTTAAGAACTGCCGAAGTTAATGGGCAAAAAGCTAGGAATAGCCGTGGCCCTCTTGGTGAGAGACTATGCAAGGGACAGGCATGCTTTGCTCCGGGAGGTGGAAAGGCTGTGGTTTCTGGAATAGCAGGGCAAAAGCACTCTGTCCTAATGCAAAAGTCTAGATACAAAGCATGCATACTAACCCAAACTATCTCATCCTAGCTTCTAAGTTAGTTGAGGTCTCCTCTCCATCCAACCCCCAAAGCTAGTGGTTCTCGTGATTATGGGAGAAGGCAACATAAATGCAAGGGACTGGAATGTACTAACTTAACAGAATGGTATGTCTGTCTAAAGCAGAGGGTAGCAAATGCCTGTGAACCAGGATTTCAGGTCCTGGTTAATGCAAAATACCATTCAAATGGGAATATTTACTTGTGGTGAAAATAAACAGGTGCCTTGGGCTGGTCCATCATTAGGTTGTTATCTTTCCTTTTTATGTTGCGGTATTTTAAGCCCTTCTAGAACAGACTGTAAGTTGAAGCCAAGATAAGTGTTTTCATGAGTGGGACCTAGGATTCTACTCCTCTTTGCTCTCTTGGAGTTTGTACAAAGAAAGTTGTCTTGCTGTCAGACAGAAACATGAGAACTGATCCTTTCCTCAACGCTGTAGGTAGCAGGTTCAGCCCCTGCTTATTTTATGTAATGTTTTCCTCACACCGCCCCTCTGAACGTTACAATTCAGACATCTAGAACCACCCCATACTAGAAGACCTCTGAACCGTAGAGGAAGGGGAAAAATTACTTGAATGGTACTCATACAAGCTACTCAACTTACGCTGATGCAAATATTTAAATATCAGCCTGTGTCTCAGACGATCCTTGGTACTTTAACATCAGAATAGCATCAATACCAATTCTGAAGGGAGCTCCTGGCCACCCTCAAGCAAGGAATCACATTGCAATGGGAGCCATGTGTCTGATACTATGGAAGAGAATTAGTCATTTTCCCTGTAAAATGGTACAGATGAATCAGAAGTTAGTTCTTATCATCTTGCCCCTTGCAGCAGGCTGGTTGTAGTTCTAACAGCTCTGATGTTGTTTGCATCTTGCAGATGTGTGATTGCTCCCATAGGCCTGTGGCTGTGTAGAGAAACTGCTTACTAAAACATGGGTATTTTTTAATACAATTAAAGCTTACCTTTTTGAAATGGCTGCTGCCTTGTGTTTCCTGCTGCTTGAGAGGAAAAAAACCAAAATAAACATTGCTGATCTTACTACAGAAGCATCAGCTTGAGGAAAAACTCAGCTAGTGAGAACTGACTCTGAATGAGCCAGTGGCTGCAGAGCAACGTTCCAGGTGTCTCTGTGGCAAGCAAAAAGAGCAGAGCACAGCCAACACGTTCCTTAGAGAGTGACCCAGGGGGCTGCTGGGCACTCTTAATTGCTGCAGATAAAAGACAGACAACACAACACAGGCCCTAGCACCAGCATAACTATTAAAAAGAACTAGCAGCCTTCTGCTCCCTTAGATCTTAGCTAAGAAAGGGATGAGTGCTTGCCCCAGTAGCTTAGGTAATTAAGTTTCTCCACAGTATAGTCAAGGGAAGGGACAGCATTCAATTTGGTTCCAGCATCCTGCAGAAAACCAACCCTCCTTCTCCTTCCAAAGCTTTTTTCCTTTTAGCAAGACTCCAGCAGAGGCTGCTGTTGCAGCAGCATGCAGCCAGGACACGGTCTTTAACAAAGCTGCTGGAAGTCAATTCACTAATGTCCTTATTTTGATTACAGCAAAGAGTCAACAGATGAATTTACACTAGATCGCAATGTAACAGGGACACTACGTACCAACAATAACATCAGAAAAATAAGGATTAATTTTTTTCTTCCAGTAAGCAAGGCAGAATCATGTGAACTCCTAAGTTATAATAAGGCAAGGTTATCTGTTGCCCTTCTAAGTCAGTAATATTTCTATCCAGCAATTAAAGCGAAACTATAAACAAAAGTTCAGAAAAGCAACAAAACTAATTACAGTACTGAGGCTCAAGGGGACGTAGGTTGCATAAGCAGTGGTGAGCATTGTTTACATTAAAGAAGAGCAACCAGACACAATGAATAATAAAAGTTATTTGGATGCTCTTATTTGTGTTACACTACTACGGGAATAAAAGGAATACTTACAGAAAAATACTTACTTGGCTTGTTAAAGAGTCTTTCCACATGTACTTCATACAGCTTTGGGTCAGTGATGCCATTTTCCAATTTGCGTCTGTGTAATATACCTAAACTTCATCAAAGGAATATATTTCTACTATTAACTGGAACTGTGCTGTTGTATCTGGCAAGATTAAAAAAAACCCATAAATATCCATATATATATATATGGGGAATTTTTAGACTTCCTCTGAAGCTTTGCATCACTGAACTTGTTTATTTGTAGGCAACCAACCACCTGTTTTTATGTGGCAATTCCAACATTTCATAGACTTCCTTAGCATTACTCCCCCAAAATATTTTTTTCTCAAGATCCCAGGTTTTGTGAGATTTATACATAGGTAGAGTAGATCTAAACTGTTAAAACGCAAGGACAAGTGTGCTTTCATTTCACTTTAATATACAATTGCATTAAAGCAGTAGCATCTGGCATACAGCACTCAGCCTGCAGTGCTGTAAATGGAACACTGATGACTTCTTTGGGGAAAAAAAAAAAGACGCCATCAAGTTAACATGCATTTCTCAGAATTTTCATTTGCATTTTTAACCCCTTAGAGACTAACCAAATCAGCCACTTCCAATAGAAGTACCTTGTGCATAAAAATACCCAAATGGCTTATTAGTCTGGCAGGGTTAATCAAGTTAGTGAGGTCTCGTATGCCTCGAAGAGACCCTGATAAGACTGGCAAACACTGGCCCCTTTGACATGAATTCTCATTGTACTGCTGCGTGAAGCATCTGCTCTCTCATTGTGGGATCACAGAAGAACCGGAGTTTCCGGGGTAATAGCTTCACCTCCACAGGCATAGCTTCATACTCCTCATTATCAATGCCAAAGGATCCCTCGGTGCCCTGTGTACAGATAACAGCGCTGATCAGGGCTAAACATCAAACATACTATTTCAGCAATGCTGTAATAATGATACCTGATTTTACAGTAGACTACAGTTGAATACTTAGCTGAGTCTGAACCAAGATGCCCTCCTCTCTGTGCCTTCCAGCCCATGTGGTCTCAACACCACAGTGAGAGCTATCCTTCACTGCATGTAATATACCAAGAGTCTGCTGCATAAGATGTTACCTCACTTAGTTGCTAATTGATGATAATCAAATGCCAGGGAGCTTTAATGGTCCACATTGTTTATACCGAAGGATTCCTTGCTATTGGAACTACAATTCCATGCACCTAGATCTTGGTCTGCCAGTGGTGACACAAGCTAATCTGCAGGAGTGCCTGTTAAATAAGTCCTAGTAAATCCGTGCTACAGACACCTTTTGGTATTGTTTTACTATATTGATCTGAAACGTGAGATGCAAAGTAATTCATGGCTCAGGAATTACTCAGCAGTAGAATGTTCTTAAGCATTTTCTTTAACTGATAAAGTCACCAATGATTAAAAACATTCATCAAAATGGCAGGTTGACTTTACCTAAAGAAATCTGGTGACTGCTTTGCATGCACTTGACTCAGGGTAGGGCTATGTTACATAGATGCTGCAAGTGAACCTGTATACCAGAACAGCACAGATTAGAGAAAATAGTATAGGTTCTGGAAGTTAAGAGGTACAGCAGTCCACCTGGATCAACATGCCCCGCTTCTCTCAAAGCTGGTGAGACTCATCTGAGCTGCATTCATCAGAGCTATGTCATGGAGTGAAACAGCACTGCTTTGTGCCATGCACACGTAACTCTGAAGATCTCAGCAGCAGCTGCAGTATGAACAGCTCATTTTATACCACAATCCTTACTTATGGCTCAGCTGTACATAGAATACTCTGGAGTGCTGGGCTTCTGGAATCAAGAAATTGCCACGATACAAGTTTGATGCAAGTATTAGAATGCTGGCTAATCACGACATCGTAATTCATGATTTTTACTTGGTAACAACAGATTTTTTCACTTCTTGGCACATTCTGTTCTCCCTTAATACAGAATTATTTTGCTGAATGATAGATCATATCTTTGTAAAAACAAATAATCCTCCTCAAGGCCGCAATAACAGCCTCCTCTTTCTAACAGGCAACAAAAGACTAATCTAAATTACATAGGCAGACACACAGATTTTGGCTTCTTTTTCAGCCTCATCTACTCAAAGTTTTGAGATACTTTCCTGTAGTGATCTAAGCCCCACTGCCTTGTCTCACCCTCCTTGGTCACCATAAAGCTTCTAATATTTATCTTCTTCTGTATAGCATAATCCCTTCTAGAGTAAAATGTACACATCTTCAATACTAAGGAGAAGGTGTGTACATGCAATACACCTAAGTAAGAGACCCTTTACACCCACCACCACTGTGTACATAAGAGGTCTGCCACTATTTACTGGCAGGATGAAGCTCCCTCTCTTGTTTACAGACCACTTGGGAAATTCTATTATGCGTCTCCTGGCCAGGGGCTTAGCACTGCACGGAGCAACTGAGTGTCTCCCTGGCAGTGTAATCAACCTCCCAGATTTGGAGCAGGGATTTCTTAATATGCAGCATCAACTGGTATGAGGAAATAAAATAATAGTTTTCAAGCTCCCTCAGCTTCTCACCTCTGGAAGTTGCAAGATGCATCTGCTGGCCTGGATGCACTGACTCCCTTCAGGGCACGTATGTGGATCACGCATTTTTTGACTTCTGTTCAAATCAAAAAAGAGGTAAGATAAGGAGATGTTTCTCTCGGAAACAGCTGTCTTTAGGGATGACATGTCATTGTGGGTTGGTAAATCACTGCATTCAGTAAACTTAGAGGTTATGTATATATACAAATATTTGTAGGTTTAAGTGTGAGAAAGTAAAAGACATTTCCTCTTCTGCTGCAGTCAATACATACGAGTATGCACTGACAGCCTCCAACCAGCTTCTGCTCTGAGGCGCACTGAACATATTTGAACATACAGTTTTGTATATTTGAACATACAGCACAGTTTTCCACTTCTCACTTACATGCTGAACAGCACAATTCCTGCAGTGACCACCACCTCCTCATATCCCATGCACCATCATAATTTACCAGCAATTTAAACAGCCCTAAGCCAAAAAAGCTGATAGAATTACATTGAACCACTGAATTACCATTAACAAACAAACAAATCCCCCCTCTTCTTACATCAACACCAGTCAGCACGACGTTTACCAGCTGCTTTTATACCACGCTTGTGAAGAAACTCCCAGAACATCATAGTTTTACCCACTCCAAATAATATATCCTTTTTTATCAATTACCCCCCCCTCTTCTGGTGCCTGTGAGATTGATTCTTACATACTGCACTTAGAGCAGTGCCACTTTCCTACTTCTGTGGATGTCAAATGAGAGCACACAGAAGGCAGCTGTCTGTCCTAGAAAGCTGGTGGTACAAGTGCCACGTGGTCTTTTTCAAGACTTACATTTCTGTCCTGTCACTGGACCAACTGTTAAAGAATAACACATTGCAATTCCTTTTCCCAACATGTTCAGAGTAAGCATGAGGTCTTGGGTACAGTGACCTACCTCTGGCCTCCTGACTGGAAACACACACAACCTTTTGGCTGACCTTTGACAAAGGGTACCCCACACCCCAAGCAGTAACCCCTCAGTTTGGGCCTCTCTCCAGACAGACAGCAACACACAAATAGCAAAAGGGGCAGCAGAGAGTTACAGCATTAATATATCACAGCTCTTAAGCATGGCAGAATTATCACAGATATTGCTCTGACAGTCAATGCCAGCTGTCCTCACCCTTTCTGTCTGTTCTGTAGATTGATACGAAAGAAGAGTGTATTTAAATATTGCCCAGGAAAAGAAATCACAAAAACATGTCAAAAGCTCCCCATACACCAAACCCATACTTCCATGCCCTGAGGAATGCAAGCAACTCTTAAAATCACAGAAAATGTTTGAGGAAGAACATGAGAAGAGAGGGTTGAAACAGATGATAATCAAAGACAAAGGAAGAAAAGCTAAGATACCAAAAGGAAAGGGCAGGAAGGACAGAAGCAATACTAACTGTGGAAAGTTTGTTTTTAATCAAATATGTATATACTAAAAGATTAATGAGTGAATGTGAGGGAATTAAAACATCCTCCTGGCAATATATGTTATAAATCATTGATGGCATGCAATACTGTCAGTTTATACAGTTGTACAAACAAGCATCAAGATTCCCCACTTTAATTCCCCAGTTTAATCTGCTCAAAGTTTAACATACAAAGTCCTAGATATTGCACTCTGGTGAGCAAGATTTTTTTGATACACAGAGGTGAATGAATCTCTATATAGGTGCAATTATGGGGTCGAGGTAAGCTCAAAAGAGACAAGACATGGAACTAAAGATCAGTCAAAGGAGAATGCTGGTAGAAGCAAACACACACATCTCCACTTGCAGTTGATTGCTTCTCTAGTGACCCAATATAAAAGGATCAGAAATCATTTCCACTTCATTCTGCTTCTTACTCAAAACAATACTGGAAAGTGAAACAGGAGGAGGACCAAAGCCAAACACCAACAGTTTAAATTGTTTTATCCCACTCCATATGCTGAACCACAAAAACACAGGCAGAGAGCATCTCATCTGGTGTTGATGTAAGAAGAGGGGGGATTTGTTTGTTTGTTAATGAGAATTACATTGAACCACTGAATTACATCTACAGCACCTACTGTAGATAAGACACAAATTTAATCTAGTTTTTTTTTTTTTCTCAAAAGTGGCCGATGTTAAATGATTCAGGGTAAGACTTTCTAACCAACCCCCCCACCCCCCCACCCCCCCAGTCTTCTGCACTGTAGCTGGTAACTGTATTCATGCCCTGGAGTGACAGCTCTCCATACTTTCATACACAGAATCTAAGCTGGCTACCAGGATGTGCATTACCGGTGCTCCACTTCCCATCCTCATTCTCCCTCCCTCCAGCACTTCTTAGTAAGCACTGCAGTGTAGCCACCCGCTCTTCCCCCATCCTATCTTAAACATCAGCTCTACCCCTGCTGCAGATGCTCTTGTTCACACAAATCTGATCCACAGCCAGAGGGCACTTTTATACGCCTGAGAGGACCTACCCCTTCCTTGAAATCCAACTACAGCTGCCCTACAGCACTGATGCACTCCCTGACAGCTCCCCGCACCCACCCCCCACCCACCCCCACCTGAGCCTGCATGGTCATTTCCCGCTGGATATGTGGTTTCCTCTGTGTGTCTGCGTGATCCATCAGTTCTGATCAGCTTGTGTCAGTGCCCTCTTCAATGTAAAAAACCCTTGGTATCTGCACTGGTAAGGTATTTTCCCTAAAAAACTTTTCAACCCCCCAAATTCTGGTGCAGTTTAGAACCATGCATTAAAAAAGAAGAAAAAAGAAAGAGCTTCTTCACGCATTTCCAAAGACAAACCCTGCTGGTGCTAAGCACTGGGAAGCCTCTGATAATGGGCTGAATTCAAACCTAGCTGGCAAGGGCATTGTGCAGTGAAGACCTCCTCTGAACACCCTGAGTTTTGCCTTGCAAAAACAGGGTACATTTTTTTCTGTTCTGATTCCTCTCTGTAGGACTAACCAGTCCCTCCCACTGTTCCTCCACCCCATGCAGCCCTCTTTCTTTGTTACTTACAGACTTTTGCGCACTATTTAATCAAAAGAGCTTGTTTCTTTGAATTTTGCTTGAACAGCAGCTCAAAGCTTTCAGTACTGCCTCTAATTAGCTCTAGCCAGCAGGGCACGTTAACTCTCATCAGAGGCTTTTTCTGCATGACAGTGTAATTGCAGACAGAAAATGTGACATACTACTGTGTGAAACATGTCCAGTCCTCACGGGAGACATCCTTTACAGTGGGTGTACAATCAAATACCCCTCCCTTAAATCACACAAATTCATCTACAGTTTTTCTGCTAGCAAAGTGTCCAAGAACCCAGTGCAGCATCTCCTTTGTCTCCCTCCTTTAAGAGGTTAGATTCCTCTTGCTGCTAATGGGAAAATCTCCTCCTCCTCTCCTTCTGTGGCCTTCAAAGCAAAGATTTCAGTCCCAAGCAATCTATGGTCCACATGGCTCATGTAATTTAAAAGTAGTTGCAAGTGGTAACCTGACCTACCCGTGTATGCATAGGTCAGAAGATCCTATACCTACTGAGACTCGTAGACTGCCCAAATAAGGGGCTCGCTGCTGCTGTTAGATCATAAACAAGACATACATGCAGGAATTACTAGGGTGATGACAAGCAGGTAGAACTGCGTTGAAATCTTTCCATAGATTTCACTAGAGGGAGCCCTAAGACTAGAAAATAGTATTAGCAAATAAAAACGTCCCATGCACAAGAGCACTCTTGGATTTAGTAGGAAAATCTGGTGCTGCAATGTATTTGGTAGTTGGACTGCACAGAGAAGCTCGAAGAAGCAGCTCAGATTTGTGTCTGGTGAGAGCAGGAGGAACAAGTGCACTACAAGACAACATTCCAAGCGCAAAGGAAGCACATGTTCACTTCTCTACATGCTGCTGCTTCATACCTGCAGCTTTCTTGCTCCGTGTACAAGCTGCACCAATACATTTGCTTAAAGTCCCTGTTTAAATTCACATCTTCCAGAAGTTCTTCCAGCTCAGATCTAATTACAACAGTTACTGAGCCAAGCACTCTTCACTTAGAAGCAGGGCCTGCCTAATCAGTTCAAAAACTCCAGGTACCACTAGTACAAACATATCAGCTCTGTGACCTGCCTCCCAATCCACTGAGCAGCAAGGGCGGAAAGATTCTGGGGAAAAGTCTGTACAGCTGTCTGTAACTCGGTTATGACAGTATCATCCAAGTAGCATTGATCAATAGCAATGGGGGAAAAGACAGAAGGTAGAGCAAACTCAGAATCTAGGAAGAACTCCAACTAGACAGCTCTGCCTGGTTTCCAGAATGAGAAAATTAGGAAGAATTTTAAAGAACAAAATCAGTAATTCCCTGATTTTTAATATATATTATTAATAATTTATACATTAATAATATATATAATTAATAAAAAATAAATTAAAAACAATGAAGTATTACTGCCTGGTGTCCTTTCAGTCTCTGCTTCTAAATTTTGCAGCACAAGAACATAAAAAAAGCAGCATCTTTCTCAGCGTTCCAACTCATACAGAGATTCTGTCATCTTTTCGCAGCCCTCCAATACTCACCCTCTGCTTATAAACTGTCCTTTGCTGACAGTATCTGCTTCAATGCAAATATCCATGAAGTCTTCAGTGCGCTATGCAAAAAACAGATTCAGAAATCAAGCAGTTAACATTTCAAAATGCCACACCCACGATAATGCAATATGTTCACACAATGCCCAGCTCTTTGTCTAACAAAATGAGGCAGAAGATGCATTTCTGCATTTCATGCTTTTTTCCACTCTCGAGATTCGAATTATAAATTATAGATAGTAATTTCTCATTGATGACCGTTCAACAATAAATACCACGAGAAGTGAAATAACTCACACATTTGGCTTCTTGTTACATTTCACACACTTATTAAAGACAGTAATAGCAGATCACTTGGGTTTACTGCTGCACACAAAGATTTCTGATCAATGGGTCTTTCATGAATTTAAACGAGAGTACAGTGATGCAACATTTGGCCACCAAATACACAGTAAAAGAATCTTAAACAATATAAAGCGAAAGTCAAAGTGTTCTTGATATCATTCCTTTAAACTCCTTACTTGGCTTTTTCTCTATTTACAGCCTGCCCTTAAACCAAGCATACAGCAAAGCTTTTGCTGGGAAAGCAACTTTGATTAAGATGCAATTCCTTTCTTTTCTTTTTTTTTTTAAACATTTCTGTCCTGGCAAAAGTCCTAGTGCAGATGCAATCAAAATGACAAAAGTAAAAATGAATGCATCTATTAGTATAACTTGTTTTATTTCTTTGCTGTATCTGCAGAGGTAGGCTTGGCACTGTCTGAGCTGCTCCTGTATGGCTTTATTGGCTTCTCTTCCATAGAGCAGTCTAAGCATGAATCTGAGGTGAGACAGAAAGACAGGAGTGGCTGACAGCACTAAGCAGATATGCCCTGGTATCGATTCAAGAGAGCTGTTGTTCAGTTTTGATAGCTACAAGGACAATGGCTTCCACAGTGGGAGTTAAAAGCAGTTATAAGGGGTCCGTATTTGTAGAAAAAAAGATGCAGTATCAAGATACCTCCAGATCTAGAAGCAAAAGCACAACTGCCCTAACATAAACTTGTCCATTTCTCTAGGCTATGCAAGACAACCTGAGAACCCTACATCACTTCTTTGTTCAATACCAGTATTAAAGCGCACCTTGAAGGCATAAAGGAGAAGAAAAACCACAAAGACATGGTCTGTGGCAATGAGATACTTTTTCAGTTCTTGGTAGGTCTGTTTTTACTTTACATCACTGACTCCAATTCAGATCAGTGACCAAAACTGTTCTGTTCAAATGCCATCTAGAAACTACTAAAACCCCAGATACTACCCTTCATCTAGCTTCTACCATTACTAGGACACTAATGGTCCAAATCATAAGCCAATGATGAAGAAGAAATTAAGATTTATGTGGCACATACTAAGGAGAAAACAGGTGTAAATTTTAAGACTAGATTTGCCTGAATTTTTTTTTGTCTGATCCTACAAAGACAACGTATCAATATAACACAAATTTTCAGGTTCTTAAAGACCCTGAATTCTTAACACGAAACATGTTGCAGTAAATTCAATACCTCCTGTTAATCTGGGTGTAGTGGCAGTGGAGTCCTGCAGGCTTGAGGAAGACATGAAGAGTGCTCACTGGTACAGGACCACTGTTAGCATTTTCCAGTAAAATTAAAGACTGGCATCTATCCAAATAGCTTTCACAGCAATAAAATTGCACCAAAACACAGACATAAGCTAAAGACAGGTTTTGAACCAGCAAATGAACAGCATGAGCATGCCAAGAAGGTTATGACAGGAACAGTTCCCTTGCTCTCTTGGTTCTACTTTTCCACAACCACCTGCATTTCCTGTCCTTCAACTCACTGTAGCCCTCGTTCTTTCTCTAGTCCCAGTTCTTTTTTGCTCTCTGCTCTGCAAACTGAAAGAAAAAGCCACAATTCCAGATATTCAGGCTCAGCTTCCTTCCAGCACCAGCTGATAAAACAGAATCACTCAGAATCCCACAGGTCAAGAAGGAAAGGGGCACCTGTTTTGATGCTTTGTTTTCTCCTGAGCAATCCTAAAACTTCTGTTTGGCTAGTGAAACCTTCTCATTGCATAAAATCCCACTGCATCCCAGTTTTATGTGGGTCTTCAGTGCTTTTGCACTGTCTCTGAAATTTGCCCATTTCTGGATTCAGTCATGGGCCCCTCCTTGCCCATGTAGTAGTAAGTTTTATTTATATAGACGCAAGGGAGTTTAGCAAGAAAGGAAAACTGTGTGGGCAGGCAGCATTTGGAATCCAGTTATACTACAGTCTTACTGTCAGATCAAGCTGCCTGTTGCGAGTTGCAATGGAAAGCTCAATGGTGGATAGCATCAATTCTTCCCAGTCTTTTGGGGTTACATCCTCAGGGATTTCTGCAAATCAAGAAGAGAACATACCATTAAGTGGAATTTAATTACACAGATCATCTTTGCACTACTATGAAGCACAAAACGTCAATGCCAGCCACAAATATCACTCTGACCCATTGCGATCACTAGCTTTGTTTCTTTCAAAGATCAAAATCTTAAGAAAGGAAAAGAGAGTTTGGCAGTACTGAAGGGAAGAAAAAAAAATACCACCAGCACTCACACAGTAGCAGGAAAGACTATCAAGTACATTACATGGCAGCCCTGTGAGTCCTCACGGCCAAGGATTAACAGATCTCCTTGATTGATGTATTACAGGAACATTCAGAAAACATACGAAGCACTGCTACCAAAAAACCAGGAATCTAATCTTCAGGATGCTGTGGTAACACGTATTTTCTATAGAAGGAAACTCCACAGTCCAGTTCTCATATAGTTCGTGTTTCTGTCTAAATCACCTCTGCTAGCCAAGAAGGAATGAGAAGTGCTTTGCATAACACCAGACTGCGCAAAATACACACTCCCCTTCCTTCTGGAGTCTGCCACATGCACTGCCGAGCTAACAAGCCAACCTAAGAGAGGCTCACAGAGTACAGCGAAGAAAATTTATGGGACACAAAGAAATTTAATGTACTAAGAGAAACCTAAGGCTTCTGCATGGCCCAAGTTTTATCGTTCTATTTTAAGTAACATTTGTTGCTCTGTGTCAGCAGCTCCCCCCATCCTGCAAAACAAGGGCTGCTTCTCTCTCCCCAGCTCACTAAGAAGCCATTCTGCAGGAGGAAGATTTCAAGAAGCTCACCCATAAGTGCCAAGTATCACCTGCGGAGGCTTCCATAGCAACGGCAAGCAACTGTGACCCCAGGGAATGCCCTGGATTCTTTACAAATGCACTTTTGTTTATAAGACCACAAACACTGGCAGGACTACACTGCTCCTCTTCTGGCCAATACCACGGTAACTATCTTGACAAAGTCACAGTTTTAATAGGTAAGTAATAATAACATAAAAATGAGAGAGCAGAGAAGTAAAGCAGAAAAACACTCCCCTCTGACCTATTAGAGGAGTAAAGCCTGCCTGTGAGTTTATGCCAAAACACACACACCTTTTGGAGGAGATGACCAGTATAACCGAAGTCGTCTGTAAAGCCTCACATACAAAGGAGGTCTGGAAGGTTTCTCCTCTGGCTCTTCTGGAGGTCTCTCGGTTGGACCCAGATACATGAGAGCAGCCTGATGCTTCTGAGGCCATTCCTTGGATTTACATGGAAAGGAAAGACAGAAGATAAAGGGCCTTTCGTTTAGCACCTACCTGTTTATTCTGTTTAGCTCTTTAGCCTATTTATTCTGTGCTCCCAAGTACTCCTGCAGAGCTACCCAGATCCCACCATCAGCTCGGCCTATTTCATGATTCTCCAGCCTCCAGATTCGTATGAGAGCGAACGCTTTTGCAGCTTGAAAAAGATTACCCACGGTTCCCAAGTCTATTAACCTACTCCTTCCCCCTATAGGAGTGAGGTATCTCCCCCTCTGCTTATAGAGGGGGATGTTTTCTTTGCTGTTGCTGTGTGGCAGGGTGATACAGCTGCTTCTTGCTGGAGGGAACAACCAAAACCAGCAAGGTCAACATTAATGTTTGAAAGCATAATTGGTTTCTGCATGGCACAAAGACAACCTCAAAGAGCAACTGCACAGCAGGGTCTAGTGCAAACAAAGACTACAGTGCTGCGTGCAGCCAAGGGGCACTAAAACCCAGCAGGCCTTTGTTCTCCAACAACTCAAACAATCAAGATCTGACCTTATAGTCAGCTGCTTATAGACAGCAATACAACAGGTCTTAAGGCAAGTCAGGTGAGCTTTATTAAGCATCTGAGGGGAAAAAAGAAAAAAAAAAAGTAACACATTATTCTCAATGATATTTCAGATTTCAGTGCCAGAAACTGATGGGCTACAGAAGAACCTTAGCTCCTGAAATACTTTCAGAAGCTGACAAAGTTTATTTCCTCTCATTTTGTTTTAAAATTAAGTTCTGAAATGCTCAAAATATTATTCCCTTCATAAGTCCTATATGATTGCTTTTTAAATGTATATACTAAAACAATCCAGCCAAGAGGCCACATGTACTAAATGCAATTATTTTTCTATGCACAAAACTTTAGAAGTAGTTTTAGGTCATATAGCACAGGTGGTTAAGCTAATTCACCTCACACCTCTGCGAGCAAGGAAAGACTCCGTTATCATACTTACATAATAAACAGGAAAAACAGAGGTTGTACCAGTAAGGGCAATACAAACAATAAGTATTAATGATTAAAAGGAAAAGCAGTAATGCCGTGATTATTTAAGCCTGTATATTTTAGAAGAGATGATAACACTCATGACAATGTCCCTGCTAATATCAGAGGTGAGCTCTTCCCCCTTACACTTTTTACAGCTACAGGTCATCCTGCTTCAAAGGACAACTACAGCAAAACCGGAAAAGATTAAGTGCACAGTAGCAAAGACAAGCCAGGAAAAGATTAAGCTCAAAATGCTGGAGCCATTTCTTATAGAAATTAACAAAATGGTAACATAAGCGGCACATAAAGCAACAAATACCACAATTAGGGGAGACGAGGCAGAAACTCTACTATCTTAATAGCAGAAAAAGTGGGCACTTCTCTTTAACTTTCAGCAGGTTAAACAGATCTTTTAAATGTACAATGAATAGCTCACCAATGAAATCCACCATCACTGCCACTAACTGAGGCTAAGGACTCAATAAAAGTGAGAAAGGGGCTAAAGGGGCTGGAGAGAAGTGAAGAACAGGTTTCTACCTAGAATGCCAGCATACAGAATAATAATCCTGGGGATGGGGGTGGGTGGTGTGACATCTCAGTAGCAGAAATTTACCTAGTTATGTGACACAACTGGGAATGATTTAAAAGTCTGTGGCCTAACAGTTGGTAGGATGCATCTCCACAATATGCAATAAAGGATGAGGTTGGAGGAAACAAACAAAAACCAACAGCTTCAACCAAAATAAAATAAAATAAAACCTTTCACAGACACATTACAATTTAACTCCCTTTTACAGGAGCTTCCTATAAAGGAAGCTTTGGCACTATCACAGATGGCATGGCTGGACTGCACTATCTGACCCACCGTACCAGCTCCTGGATATTTCCACAGCCTTTCATGAGGCTACTTATGCATTCAGAGAACTGGAAAAGCATGTGAATGAAAATACCTCACCTTTCATGCAGGTCAAATTTTAATCTTTCCAGGATCAATTTTAAGCAACAGAGAAATTTAAGGTGAGATATAAGCTATTAATCTTCATGTGCAATTTACTACACACGGAAGGCTGATTATCAACGTGCATGAGCAGTCTAATTATAGACACTTCCGTCAGATGAGTAAATCAGAATGAAATGTTATATTAGAAAAACTGTTGAGAAAAGGTGACAGAGCACTTCAGTGTTTACCTTCATCATCACTACTGCTCTCCTTTCAAAGTGGTTACTGGCTCCCCCTGGTGATCTTGCAGCAACAGATCCTCGTTAAAAAATTATTTTTTTAAAGTATTCCTCCTCCCTTCATCTCTTCGGAAGGTAAGTCTATCAAGTGGTAGGTTTATTAACAAGTCGACCTTCACTCCAATTTTTTATTTTTACCAGAATCCTTCACAAAAACTTGCAGATAAATTATACAAAGCATAGTCAGCCTTTTCATTTCCCAACTACAAACCCACTTTGCTCACAATTACCCTTTACCTTAAATGTACTGAAGAAGTGAGCTGCTTTGGTTTTCAGAGGCCCAAGGTACCAGTACCTGAAAAAAGAACACAAACAGAACTTCTTAGATATCTTGGGGTTGATACTGGGAAAGGGAGAAATCTTGTATGAATTCAGACTTGTTTGCCACTGAAGTTAGTGCTCCCCTACAACCTTTAGCTCTGTGATACTGCAAGATCATTTCTACACATCACCAGCAGCTTAGCAGTGACATCCCTTTCCTGAGTTACAGAACACCAAAATGCAGTATATAATCTTCACTACAGGCAGCGTGACATCTCACTAGCAGAAATTTACCTAGTTATGTGACACAACTGGGAATGATTTAAAAGTCTGTGGCCTAACAGTTGGTAGGATGCATCTCCACAATATGCAATAAAGGATGAGGTTGGAGGAAACAAACAAAAACCAACAGCTTCAATGACAAAAGAACAGAGCCAGCAAACATTCATTTGCCCCAAAGGATTCTCAGATCAAAATCAATGTTTTACAAAATAAAAATCCTGCCAGCCATACAGCACTGTATAGAATCTAAAGATGTGACTATATTTAGGCAGGCTTGGCACACATTTTTATCACTTGTCTTCCACCAAAGAAGGTCAACAAAGCATACTAACCACCACCAGCTCAAAAGTACTGCAGATCTAAGTATATCATTAACCACTAAGGCATGCAACTGTCACACCACTCCCATCAAGCCATGAAATTGTCTGCAAAATTAATAAAATCTCAAAAAAATAATATAGCACAATGTCTCCACCAGGACAGAGCTTAGCAGAGGGACAATCAAGCCAAATTTCTGGAACTGTGGCTTAAGGCTTAACTCTCTGTAGTAGGGGCCTTCTTTTCAGTGTAAGATCAGTTGTACTGGAGTACACCAAATGTTTATTTAGCCCAATAACCCATCTTTCATGGGGACAAAAAGTGGATAAAGTGGAGAAGTATAAAAACAGGACGAGCACACATGGTTCTTGTCCCAGGCGCACACTGAGCACCCATTCATTTGTGGCTGAAGTGCTTTCCAAGCTAGACTCATTTTCTGTGCATTCAAAAACATTCATGGAAGAGAACCAGTTTTGAGGACGTTCATGCTGCCCCACGTACAAAAAGTGCCTCTGGCACTGAGTCCAAAAGGCTCTTAGGAAAGGGAACTGCTGCAGGAAGAGATGTTAAGGCTGACACTAGGCAAAAACTAGGGTATGAGCAGGAAGGCTAGTAAGAATGCTGAGGGAAGAGAATTGCAGTTCCTTAATCTTGGGGCTGCAATTAGCAGGTGGGCCTGCAACACAGCTACACCGGCACCTACACAAGCTACCAAGTATGTCCCTTGCTTCCCAAGGACAAACACTCTGACCATTTACTGCCTGTCCTCCATCCCACATCACTTCTCAAACCTACTCAAATATTTGCTTGACAGATTCCAGAGGTCTGCTACCTCTTGCTTTCTGACAAAGACAGCTCATTCACAAACCACATGGTATTTCCTTATAACTGTGCAGCAGAGGCATGTGCTACAATTCCTCCATAACAGTTTGAGAAGTGAAATGCTTTGGCCCTGCTGCTCCTTCACCAGATAATGCTAGTCATTTGATACACAGACAGTGAGAGGCATATTAAATGCCCATTTGGAGAAAGCCCAACAATTATTAGTTTAACATTCAGAGAACAGTCATCAGACAACACGGTCCATGCCATTTCTGGCAGGAACTGAAGGGCATTTCTACTGCATCTGATATCCCTTGTTGGAATTAAGTTACAGAGTCTGTGCGTGTCTTTTCATTGGCAGCTGATGAAAAACAATGGCCAATTACTTTACTTAGACTTTACTCAAGGGAGAGCTTTTCCCACCGAAACAATCTGAATAAAGTTCCAGAAGTGAGCACCACAAGGCAAGCAGAAAGTAAATACTTAAAAGAACAGGTCAGCACCAAGTTTTTATTTCAAATGACAAAAATGCTGAAACGCCTTACACTCTCATGTGTGTAATGTGAGACCTAACAAGAGTGGGTGCCTCTGCCCGTCAAATGCCTACACTCAGAAAAGACTTAAAGGGGATATGTAATTTCAGGCAACAGATGCTAAAAAAAGGTACACTTTCAAAAAACAGTATTCTCTTACTTGCTAACTTTAACTCCTGCATCTCTGTAAGATCCCCATCTTAAACCAGTCACCGCAAACACAGGCTGTTCCTTTTCCCCCTATAAAGAAAAATACACATTGTGAAATTACTTTCTCTTATCTTGCTCCCAACTTTGGTTTTTGCAGCGAGAAAAATAGCATTTCTATGTAAAACTTGATTTTTGATTAATCCCAAAAGTGAAACTTCACAGAAGAAGTATGCTAAATAGCTAACAGCAATAAAGCTAAGCAGAATTTAAGCATTACACATTCCATCTGCTCCCAGAAAGGAATATAAGAGGTGAAGTTTTGAAGGGATTGACTGAGTTTGACTGCACACCCAACAACAGCCATTTCATTTTGTGGCTATTGACAGCCAAAAGCAAGGAACTCTGAACAGTGACACTAGGTTCTCACTGCAGAAATGTACATTCTACAACATAACAGAAAAATAATATTTAAAAACACATGAGGTATAGTCAAAGGTTTTCCCATTTTACATTTTTCAGGTTGTAAAAGAAAGCTATTAACTCCACATTACATACGAATGCATTAAATCAGCTCAGACAGCTATTGTTATCTCTCACCATTTCTACAGAAAGAGCAGTGTTACCAAGTTTTGTATTCATCAATACTTCCTGAGCCTCAAAAAAAGATAATTCAGGCATTCTAGTGTTTTCTCTGTTTTCACAGAACGGTTGGAAGGGAACTCTGGAGATCTAGTCCAACCCCCTGCTAAAGCAGGCTCACCCACAGCAGGTTGCACAGAGTCACATTCAGGCAGGTTTTGAATGTCTCCAGAGAAGGAGACCCCACAGCCTCTCTGGGCAGCCTGTTCCAGTGCTCTGTCATCCCCAAAGTAAAGAAGTTTTTCCTCATATTCAGATGGAAATTCCTGTGTTGAAATTTGTGCCCGTTGCCCCTTGTCCTGTCACTGGGCACCACTGAAAAGAGCCTGGCCCCATCCTCCTGGCACTCACCCTTAAGATATTAGTAGACACTGATAGGATCCCCTCAGCCTTCTCCTCTCCAGGCTCCACAGGCCCAGCTCTCTCAGCCTTTCCCCACCAGGGAGATGCTCCAGTCCCCTAATCACCTTGGCAGCCCTCTGCTGGACCCTCCCCAGCAGTTCCCTGTCTCCCTTGAACTGGGGAGCCCAGCACTGGGCACAGCACTCCAGGTGCGGCCCCACCAGGGCAGAGCAGAGGGGCAGGATCACCTCCCTCACCTGCTGGCCACGCTCCTCCTGATGCACCTCGGGGTCCCACTGGCCATCCTGGCCACACGGGCACACGGCTGGCTCGTGGGCAACTTGCTGTCCACCAGAACTCCCAGGTCCTTCTCCACAGAGCCGCCTCCCAGCAGGTCAGCCCCAGCCTGTGCTGGTGCATGGGGCTGTTCCTCCCTGGGGGCAGGACCCTACACTTGCCTTTGGTGAACTCCATCAGGTTCCTCTCTGCCCAACTCTCCAGCCTGTCCAGGTCTCGCTGAATGGCAGCGCAGCCCCTGGTGTATCACCTGTATCACCTGCTCCTCCCAGCTCTGTATCTTCAGCAAACTTGCTGAGGGCACCCTCTGTCCCTGCATCCAGGTCACTGATGGTCAGTTGAGCAGGACCGGACCCAGTGCTGATCCCCGGGGAACACCACCGGCTACAGGCCCCCAGCTGGACTCCGTGCTGCTGGTCACAGCCCTCTGAGCTCTGCCATTCAGCCAGTTCTCAGCCCGCCTCGCTGCCCACTCATCCAACCCACACTGCCTGAGCTTACCTATGAGGATGCTATGGGAGACAGTGTCAAAGGCCTTGCTGAGGCCAAGGCAGACAGCATTTACCACTCTTCCTTCACCTAGCCAGACATCCGCTCCATCACAGAAGTCTATCAGGTCGGTGAGGCATGATTTCCCCTTGGTGAATCCATGTTGCCTACCCAGATAACCCTCTTTTCCTCCACATTCCTCCACCTGCTTAGACACGACCTCCAGGAAGAGCTGTTCCATCACCTTTCTAGGGACAGAGGTGAGGCTGACTGGCCTGTAGTTTCCTGGGTGCACCTTCTTGCCTTTTTTGAAGGCTGGAGTGACACTGGCTTTCCTCCAGTCCTCAGGCACCTCTCCTCTACTCCATGAGCTTTCAAAGATGATGCTGAGTGGCTCAGCAATAACATCTGACAGCTCCCTCAGCACTTGGGGGTGCATGCTATCAGGGCCCATGGATTTGTGGGTGTCAGGTTTGCTTAAGTGATCTCTTAACATTTAGAATGATGTCATAGCATACAGTGGAGACATGACTGCCACCAGAACTACTGATACCATAAACCAAAATTCATGACAGCATTACACAGAGGAAAAGCAGTCCACATAAACAGAACAACACGAGAACAGGAAAGGTTTAGGAATGTTGGGTGCCAAAGAAGCAGATGCTTTTACCTTGATCTGCAAGACATCAAGTGGAACTGTCTCTCCCTTCAAAATGGCCAGTGTAGCATTAGTAATATGTCTGCAAAACAAACAGGAAAGAAGCAAAGGAAAACAAACAGGAAGGAAGGAAAACAGTGAATTTTAAAATGACATTGTTTTTCAGCACACTCCACTACGAGTCCAGGTGGGGCTTTTTTGCAGCAAACACAACAACCCCAGGGAAGGAACTCTGACAAGTGCTGCACTTCCTTGAAATCAGAAAGCAAACTCAGTGCCTGCAACATATGACAAAGCCTGCATCCTAACAAACAGCAAAAGACCTGAAAAGCAAAAGGAAGTTCTCAGCCTAAGCTTTTCAGAGATTCCTCTTTCTTCAGCTAATCTGGCAGATCGCATGTTAACTCTTACTTGCTGTTCTGGATACTTTACACACTAAGGTCCCAAACCACATTTTTATTTTACCGTTGGCAAGTATAGCAACCTGGAAGAGAAGGTGACGGTCATGAGACTGGTCTTAATTAATTTGCCTGGGATTAAATTGCCTTGCTATGTTAATTTGTTTTGAAGTTTTTAATCAACATAAATCTACCAATCAACAGTGTTTATGTGTTTTCGGTCTCCACTAAGCTGTGGACAGTAGCTAAGGCACTTTCTCATTTCAAGCCATGAAGCGCAGCACTAAAGACTTTGTAACCAAACTGTTCAAGTTCATAAAGATGTCTATGTTCAGACTTCGAAGCATATATTTCATCAAAACCTCTTCCTTGTTTTAAAAATTGGGTAAAATCTAAATTCCCCACTGCAGGTATTTCCAGTGTCTCAGCTAGACAGGTAAAAAAAAAGGAAAACCAACACTAAATGCAATTTTCAGATCCAGCCCAGTATTCATGTGAATTGGCAGGAGAGATTGCCCTTGGCTCCATCAGGACTAGAATACTGAAGCAGAGAAGGAAGCTGTTTTTCCCTCAGCCCTTCTTTTCTCCTAACTGTTATCTTTCTGTAAGATCTCTACAATTCCTACACTCCAAGGGTAATAATAGTGCTGATGGAACCAAAGCCCAAATATTTCTTTGTAAAATATCACTTCTGCACTTCTTAAACCAGGTTCTGTTACTGGTGTGGGTTGTTAAGCAATCTATTGACCAAATTCCTTTCAACTTCATCAATATGCTGCAGTCTCACCTGCACAGCTCCTTGGGACAAGAAGATCCTTCATTTCAAACAGCTTTTTTAGAACGAAAACATAAATTATTATTTTAATCTTAGCTGCTGATTACAGCCTTGTCCGTCTTGCAGAGCTTCAAAGCACTCTGGTAGTTTTAATGAAGGATGTTATGCCAGTTGGCTCGTGGGTTTTATGTATGATGGATACCAGCAAGGGTTCCGCAAAGAAGAATGTTAATGAGTTACTGGGAGAACCAGAGAGAAGAGATTTCAGGAGCAAGGAGAAATATATTCATTAGTATGGGAAGAGAGGAAGGGAAAAACTGAAAAGAAAAGAAGTGAGGGGAAGAGAAAGATTAGTTGACTAGCCTTTTTACATTAGAGTGGACAAAACAATCTTACAACCAACCAAAATGCAAGCAACAGATACTGCCAGACTGGATCACATCCAAGCTCCCAACAGGTAAGATTCAGGCTGTTGGAGAGTTGCCAGCATCAGTCTCATCACAGGGTTGGGCAAGATATCCTGCCAAAGTCAGTAATAAGATCCAACCTTCCCCATAAAGATATTCTTGTACACCTTACTTTGCAGGTGCTAACCAGTTTATATGCAGACTGGTTTCTAGAATTCTTAAGCTGGAGAAGGGATGGAAAGCGGACTTCTTTTTCTTTTATTTTGTCATATTGTTGCTATATCCTTGTCATATCCTTTCTGACTATTCCCAAGAGGCTTGATCCTTTTAATCCCCCCCTTTGTTTTTTTAAACTCTGAGCATCACACAACCACACAGAAATTAGCCACAGAAATTGTTCTAATGTTCTAATAATACATACATGTCTTTCTTTTAATTTTTAGTCAGTTTTTGGAAGTCATTAGCTCAGGCAGGTCCAGATAATCACCAGGCTTTGCCCAGAGACTGCCAACTTCTATGTAACATAGAAGAAACAGAAAAGTATCAAGCTACGGAGAAGTGCTGCTCCTTGAAAACAAATGAAAAAAAAAAAAAAAGCCCCCTTTCGGAAACATAATACTTACTGGACTTGGTTCGTGCTCTCAGGGTAGAGAGTGTGGCTCAAAGTGGAAGTCTTTCCAAGAGGTATGAATCCTATAGGAATCTTACTGAAGGCAGCCTGGACACATGAGGAGAGTAAATTAACATCAGCTAAACGAAGCTTCCTGTGTGGACATCACAGTTGTGTCTGGTATCACCCCTCTGGTGCTAAGCAGCCAGGCACTTCCTTAAATAAGGCAGTAATACATAATGGCTCAGAACATGGCATCTAAATCTGTGAACTCACCACTGCTACCTGAGTACAAAGGAGCTCTCTGGAATCATTAGGAGCATTGCTACATGCAGGCTGGCAGCCACGTCCTAACTAATGCACGGATTCTGTCAGCAATCTGCCATCTTTCTTAATACTGACGGTGACATCACAAGCTCTGAATCCCATTTACCACTGCAGGAATACCCCCCTGACAGAGTAACCTTGCATGGCAAAGAGATCTTCTCAGTTAAGGGAAGGAAATTAATTGATTCCTCTGGCACCCAAACCATGAAGCAGCAGAAGGTCTAATTTTCAGAAGTCATTGACCATGTTATTTTTCTGAACTACAGTTTAGCAAAAGGGCTTGTTGAAGGAGCAAGTTATTGCACCATACCTCATAATAAACTGTGCTTCTTGAAGCATGTCAGAAAATCAATGTAAACTACCATATATCACAATGCACCATCTCCCTCCTGGGCACTGCTGTTGTCAGCATCATGATACTGCAAATCTGCACTAAGTAATGCGCCTCTCACGTCATGCCCACCCGTTCTCCCTTGCTATCTCGTTGTCACCTGCAAGTCTCAACACATCTCAAACACCCTTCCCTCATTTTCTGTAGAAGTCTCACAGTGACAGGCTGTTTGCAGCTCATGCAGTCACGCTCTGCTCCCCTGGCTGCCAGGAACAGCATTTCTGGAATACCTTGCACAGGCTCTTCTTACCCAGGCAATGGCAGTATGACATACCCAAGTAAAAAGGGAAGCAGAGGGGAGCAAGGGGGCTGAGCTGCAGATCTCTACTCCTAGAACAAAGTACTATGAAGGACAAGAAGAATTCCCCGGCCAAAGGCATACAGTGACACAGTGGCAATACTACAATGCAGTATTCCACCCAAAACAGTGCCAAATGCAGAATTTTCTGTGCCACGGCAAATTAATCCAAGCTACATCAAGATAATAAGTTAAAAAAAAATAAAGAAGAAAAACTAGCCAGTAAAGCCTCTAAAAAGAAAAAAAAACTTTTCTCCCAGTATCTTCAGGTTAGAGAGGTCTCAGGAGCCAACTATAATAATATTAAATTTAAAAAACCTAATGTCTCAGAATTGATATAGCCAGCGCCCCTTTAAAAATACTGGCTTCATTGCAGAGTTTCTCTTGTCACATTCAGACAAAAGCAACTGCCTAAACAGATACAATTCTAGCTGCCAAGGATATCATCATAATCTTGTCTGGATCATTTAATTGAGTTTTTGCCAGCTCCGGCCAGAAGGTTTTGGGAACAATGATTCCCTCCTTTCTTCAATAATACTGTCCTCCCTCTTTAAAAAGAAAAATCTCTCTCATTTCCATTCAGAGCGATCCACCTTGAGAGGTTAACATTTGCTTTCTGCACCCATCTGCATAGGTAGATATTCACCACTAGAAAAAATGGCAAAGCAATTGTCAAGCAATAGGAGCATGGCCATAACTGAATTCAGTTTCAAGCTTGTACAAATACAAGAAAAACATGTACTTTCGCCTGATGCGTCTGCCAAACAAAGCAGCATACACAGCTGGTCCATGGGTCTTTGAAAGTTGTGCATTTGGCTTCTCCACAATCCCTGCTCTGACGCTGGAAACTTCTCAAAGCTGTAGCTTGGGAGCCATTACACTCCCTGAGAAAGGGAATGAAGAACAATGGGCAGAATTGCAGGACAGTAGCATGCCTGACATTAGGCAGCAATCTGGCTTCAGATTAGTAAGCAACAAATCTGCAGAAGACACCTGAGGCCAAAAGATCACAGTGGATGCACAAGACACTTCCTCTAAGAAATACACAAAATTTTAAGAATGATACTTCCTTACCTCATCTGCTCTGCGGAGAAGCCCAGTTATGACCTGAAAAATGTAGGAAATTCTCAGCTCTGATAATTTTGTTTTTCAGTTACAGTAGAAAGCTACAAAATTCATACCCATATTTACTCTGGAAAAGATTTAAGGAGCAGCTACTCTTACGGAAGCTGCTACAGTTGCTTACATGGGAAAGGAGGCGTGTTCAGTGTGCAAACATGGTGGATTTGGCAGGGTTGTAAGTGTGCATGAGTATATTCTGGCACCACCACCAGTGCCAGTGTAAATGTTCTAACACTGAATAATGCTCTGCATAACGCAAAAATAGCACTGGTCAGTGTGCAATTAACAATAAAACCAATTCTAAGACCAGCAGAAACTTACAGATGTATTCTGACTGCTTTCTCTTAAGGTCACTGTATTTCATTTAGCCATTGCCTTATGAAGCCAGTAGTTAGCATTCCAGGAAATGCTTTAATAAAATACAGTCTTCCTTGAAAAATGGAGTATCCCCCAGGTCTGCTGGTAGTTTGCTCCTGTCATTGATCATCTTGACAACAGGCATTTATTAAATACATACCATGCTTTGTTATCACTCCCACATAACTTTTAAATTATTTGATTCCCATTTAGCAAAATATGCATTCCTCTTGGGGAGTACAGATAGGAATGAACTTTGAAAATTAAACCGTTACAGCCACATTACAGAAATAAAAAAATTTAGAATCATGTCTCACCACATAGTTTTCTCATTCTAGAATAAAATTCTGGAATATAGCTATGTCACATGCTCCTGCACACACCCCCCCCATCACTTTTAGAGTAATAACAACTAGCACAGTCTTCTTGTCCCCAGAAGATTACAACATTGACTAAAGCCACAGATACTAAAATGGACAAATCTCTAGTAAAAGTTGTTGTGATGTTCCTACATCACACAGTCTCAAAACTTGTCACTCAGCCTGACTCTGATTCTCAACAAACCAGGGCAAAGCTCCAGCAGTACCTCTTGTACTGTGCCATCTCCTCCTGCAATAATGATCAGATCTGTGTTTTCCATTAATTCCAGCAGCTTTTTTGCTTGTCCCTCATAATCAGTCTGAAGAAACAGAAATCGAAACATGAGAATTCAAGTGACCACTTCTAGAATTTCTCTTTTATAGAAAAAAAAATCACCTACCCACTGGCTTAACAGTCATTCTCATATAAGCATGCAGTACTGTATATCACTTACATTCACTGAAATTTCTTCAACTTATGAAACAAGTCTGCTGCCTAATACAGTGAGTGCAAGCAAACACACACACGAAGGCTAAATGAAACATCAGAGTTAATCTCATTCAACAGATCTAGAATATTGCAGCAATAATCATATTTCTAAGTGGTTTTACATTGAAACAAAACCAGAAGGAAACCATGCTCTTGCAGAAAAAGTCCCAAGATGTTTAGTAGCCAAAGTACTCAAGAGTGTCTCCTGAAACATAGCATCAGCTACAAAAAAGGCTAATGTTCAACAGCAAGCTGTTCGTAATGGGTTTAGCAATAGAGAGTACGCTGACTTTAGTCTAAACTATCAAGACCGTTTTCAGCAAAACAAATGTCTTTTACAGAGACATCTCAGCCTTGGCTACTGAGCCAGCCCTGGGCTGAAGCTACAAAGCATCAGGTTTTAGTCTTGCGAAGTAATTTTTTCTCTTAGGGTGGGACTATGTATTTTCAATGATCAGATAAAGGCATTAATAAAAACAGCACTTTAACACTAAACCTTGTGAAAAAGATTCCAAGACAGAAAGAGACATATTAGAGTACTTCACTGCTAGAACACAGTGACTATTAACCAATCCACATACCACAGCCTCAAAAACCTTCAAAAAAAGATCAGAATCCCTTCATGTTTACTTGTTCTTCTCTTTCCAAAGACCACCTCTCTGCTAAGTCACACTGTTTAGAACTCAGTGTTCTGCTTTTGTGATGGGAATGTTGAATTATTTGGGGATGCACTGAGTTATTTTCAGTGCAAAAATAAAAGGTTATTTTTAATTAATCTGAACAGTTCCACTGCACGTCAAAATTCCTCACTTTTGAATTCTGCAAGTTCAGGCACAACTGACAATTTCAACAGTGATGGGCACGCACCATTAGCCAGCACTCGAATATTTAGTTTTCTCTCAAACATGAAATACAGAAGGGCTGCTTTAGACAGACAGGCACGTGTACTGCTTTAGCTGAAAATTAAAAATTCAGTATGCAGTTTGTAAATTAACTGTGAATTAAAAAGATTAAGTACCAGCTTAATATCTCAGTATTTATTTCTTCCCACAAAATGTCTACAGGACAATTGAGAATTTCAAATGCATCCAGAAATTAATTTCGGTTCTTGAAAAGGAGAAAGCAGAGCAGACAATGTATCTTACGTTAGCAGAACCTATCAGTTCTTACCTTAACCACAGTTACATCCAAGCCAGATAAGTGCAAAATTGGAGCAGCATTCTTTTCAAAAAGGTTCCTGGCTTTGCTAGAAATAACAAGAGTTAAAACTATTTAATTAGTCTGGTGGCTAAAAAAATTAAAAAGGAAAGAAACAAATGAGTAACAAGAAGAAATATACTTAAAAACAAGCATACAATCTACACAATCAGTCACTCAACCTGCCAGTCAGGAACGATGAGATTTCATTTGGTTCAAATGTATTAAATTTCTAGGCTTATATCTCAGATGTCAGTTTTTTTGTTGCAGTTTTAATAAATGTAGAAGAGGTTATCTAGCTTTCTGCAAAAAAATTTTAAAAACACAACAAAATAAATCAAGATCTCCAGAAAGAAATTTATTAGAAGATTAATGATTTACAGAGCACCAGGCTTTAAGACCACAGAGAAGGCCCATTTAGGTTTTCAAAAATGTTTTCTTTTTAAAAAAAAATTACTGTTACATATTATTAAGTAAGTTTAGAAGTAAAATTTTATCTGACCTTCTTTTCTTATAGGACTGATACATTTTCTGCCTGTAACCGCATAATAAAATAATCATGCCATTAACTATTATTTGCTTACAACAAGTAGAAACATGAGACTAAAAGTCAGAGACTAAATTTATTAACACTTTGCATTTTCCAGTCATGGGTCTTTTGAACAAAAGCACCTAAGTCCAAGCACTTCCATGTCAGTTTTGTTATTCCTTTCATACTGCTACTAACAACTCCCTGCCCCTCCCCAAGATGGAACTGATACAAAGCTTAGCTGATCAGCAGAAAGAGACACACATCATATCCAAGAATATTGTTTTTCTGCTAACGAGCATGCAAAAATAGCAGCTGACCTCTTCCAGGAGTCTTTCTCTGAGCCCGTATTTAGCCTCTTATTTTGTGGGCTCATCCCTTTCAAGGACAGGTTCCTTGAACTCACTGCTGGCTAACTTCAAATCAAGGTCATCTCTTATTTCTATAGTTTTTGAGGACAGAAACGTGTCACATACACAAGTTTGGAAGGAATACAAAGGATTTCCATATGCAAAAGAATGACAAAGGCCAAAACATGGGATAAAAGAAAAATTAAAAACGTATGTACGTTTAGAAATCATTCTTTCACTTCAAGCATCTAGCTCTATTTCTCATCCCAATATTTTTGGTGAAATAAAGTTTGGCATAGTTACACAGCACCAGCTTGGCACCAGAGGGAGGTAAAAATGAGCTCAAAAATCTGGCTGGCTTTTATAGTGGATGGCAGAGCAAAAATACATAAAGAGTGCCTCACATATGAGTGTAGGAAAAGGGAAATGTTACCCTTTGCAAGCTGCTGGGTTGAGGAACACTGTTGCCTTCTTCAACGGCACACTCGAAGGGATCAGCTGGTTGCCAAAAGCCTAAGTAAGAGAAAAAGAGCACAGCTCGATTTACCTTTTAACCATGTTGGTAAAACAGTTCAAAATAATGTATCTCTACAAATGTCAACAGGCTTTCAAGTCTCATGACATTCAAATGACTTGAACTTCAGCCATTGTACAGGTGTCCTATTCAAAGACCTCCACCCTTAGCACAGCTCACATCACTATCACAAGTACTCTTCAGCTCGTTTTTGCAATCCCACCACCGTTTTGTTTTTGTTAATCTCTGGTTTTCAGCCATGGGCAGAGATCCAGGGAACTACCCTTGACTCCAAGGTTACTTGATTTTCCTTCCTTATGTAATTCTCACACACCTGCCTGTCACCCTCTTACTGCATCTTTTCCCACCTCTGTACTTAATTTCTAGCTCTTCTGCTCATTTTTTTATTTTCTATGCTTAAGTTTTTGAACATACGAAAGATAATCACCAGAGAATCAGCCCTTAACTATAAGCAAGGTCAGTTTCTCAGACATTTTTACTTCCTAATGTCTCCATATAAAAATCACTGAATTCCTCTTCAACTTTCAATCCAATTCTGAATAGATGCCTCTATTTTAAATTCTTTGAGAGTTACTCTACACAGTCTCTTGTACTTTTTAGCCATTTGTACCTATTTCCATAGCTTTTCAGCACGAGAGGCAAGAAAAGGCCAAGCTTGTATGCATGTTACTTCCCACTCCGTAAACCTCTCTTAGGTCACCAAAAGGCATCCTCAGTACCACATCACATTAAACTCGTTTTGAGTACAAGGATGACAACGTATTCAGCAGTACTATCCAGAAGCCCCAGAAATAAAGTAGGAACAAAAGACTACTGCACTAAACACAAGACACGGTCAATTCTCCCTGACTTTTTCCCCCTCTACCTTGAAAATTAATCCCCCCTAGCAGGAATTTTTATATTGAACAAGGTGGACACTGCACAAAAAGCACAATAGATTTTAGTCATTGTTAGCTGCTTAAATTTATAATTGATTCCACTTGCCAACTTTGCTCAGGAAACCCCAATTAAAAGCAGTGTACAGCTGGCTGTGTTGGTTAAAACATTCAGATTTCTTCAAGAAAGAAAAAGGAATTGAGAAGTGTCTGAGAGTAAAGGAATCTTCAAAGAAAGGGAAACAAATAAATAGCTCTTAAAGTCTACTCAAAAATCAACTGGAAAACAGACGAACTTATTTTATTGAAAATGTTGGGCAGGAACTGGGAAATAAAGGGGACCTCTAGCATGTTACAGCTGTTAGAAACAATTAATTATTTGCTTGCAGGGCACAATGTGATGTATTTGCTTCCTCTAAACAGTAAGGTTCATGAAGAATTTATGAGTAATGACATAGTCACTTCTTTATGTAATATACTTAGACATTTCTTACATACAGGGGCATTTCTAAAGCAAATGCTTATTTTTAAGACAGGAAATAAAAAAATAGTAATGCAAAATTCTAGAAGTATTTTTTTTCAGAGCACAACATAAGGAAAGACAACTTAAAGCCAGGCGTTACAAATGGTTATTAAAAACCTATATATACACACAAAGGTAAAATTTAGGAAAGTCAATGCCTTTTTCACTTCCTTGTCAAATGCACACTTCCAGGTATTGCATTTGGACTTCGAAGATGACAATCACTATTTTGCAACTATGAAAACCTCTCTATACAAATATTTTATAATTCTTTATGAATACTAACTGCTGGGGTCTGCAGCGGGTCTGCAGGCAAGTTAGTTGACTTCAAAGACCTAGCCGTGTACCTTTAAGATGGCCACAAATTGTCAGGTATGTAAACAGGATGTGGAGAATCGGAACTTAGAACCGCAGCATACGGGCACCTACAGCAACAGCAAATAGCAAGCAAGAAGAAGGACACAAAAACCTATCAGGGTCTAACACCTGCACTGTCTAAGATATATAAATAGATTGTATAAACAATAACGGCCATTTTGTCCGAATCCAGCCACGCAGACATGGTGTTTCTTTTAAGTCTGCCTCGACTTGCGACACCACAACTAACAGAGAAACTACATTACTTTACAGAAAACTATCCCTGCTTCAGAGACTGAATTGTTTGCCAGTTAAACAGACCCCTTAAACACATGCCCTGAGCTCAGTAACAACAAGGTCAATCAGTGAGACCACATTCGTAAAGGAAGTCCACAGTTAGCTGACGCTGGTTTGCCCAGAGAATGAGGTGCAAAAGGTTTAAAATATGATAAATAGGTTCTTCATTATGGAATCTTTCTATGATCATTTGCCACCCCGAGGCTGTCATCATAAACTGATATTTAAATTCAGACATGCATGGTGGAATCTTTACATGAAATACTGCTGTAGCGGGTACTTTGGCAGGAAGGTGGGTGCCTTATCAATTTGGTGTTGTAACTTAAAAATTTGATGTAAAAATAATAGGAAAACCCCTCCCCCTTCATCCAGGCTAAACTTTTTCTTGGCCAAGCCTACCTCTTATTTTTTCCCAATCCTTATGCAGCACTATAAGCACAAGTAGCATTTTTCAAACAATTACAGATGTTGTTATTCTGAAGAACATATCAGACATTTAATGCCTTACTGCTGTATTGCTGTGTGTTTTCAAGCAGTATTTGGCACGAACACATCAGTGAGAACGGAAATTACAGCAAGAATTGATTAGTAGGCTTTCTGGTTCACTCCTTTCTAATGCAGGAGTCTTCTGCAGGATCTTTTCCCAGGCTTTAACCACTGAAATTGTAGGAAGCTTTATTGACAGTGCTTCTGCGCTTTCATTTATAAGAATAAGCCATAATGGAATAGTTCCAATCACTTAATGACTGGAATTAAGAAACAGGAAAGTCAGAATTTCCACAGTAGAACTATCTTCTTGTACCAGTCTTTCTATAGCAGTTACACCTTTTTGACAGCATACACACCCAGATCTTTTAAGTTTTCCTGACATACCACTGCATCATTTAATTTGGTCAGTATGCTTCAAATACAGAGGTATTAACTGCTATTTTTGGCAATATGAAAAACTTCCATCACTTTGATATTATGCATTAAAAATGAATATTGAAAACATAAAAATCAAGAACAACTAATACTATGAGTTGGAAATGCATTTGACTCTAAAGCTCTAAATATGATTTATGAAAGCAGCATTTTCAGGGAAAGATTTTTCTTTTTATTTCATGAGACTTGAGCTCCCTTGCATGTATTCTGGCATGAAGTTCCATTGCCCAAATCAAATTGTTGTGACTATCTTTCCTTCAACAGCAGGCAAGCTAAAATTGAGATTATTCAGGTGCACCATAAAAACAGGGTAACCTCAAGGAAAGGTCTTTAATAAGAAAAACAATTTTCACTGTTCTTTTCAGGCCCCAGTACATAGCAATGACGGGAACAGCATTACACCCTGCAAAACCTCTAAGATCTGACATGGAGAAGCAGGTTTAAAAAAAACTTTATTTGTGGGAGGTACAAAGACTCTTAAAAACCTACAGCACACTACCAAGGTAGTCAGAGCCAGTAACAGTACTTGCCCATGCAAGTTGCCCATGCAGGCCACAAACTACGAAATGCAACAGTCAGTATACTGAGAGGTTCTCTCTCTGAATACTAGCTTTCTTGCCAGCGATCAGCAAATGGGTTGTCTCCATTAAGGTCCCAGTACATGGGTCTCAAAAGTGCTAGGTCAGTCATCACACTTACTATTCTTGACAAAGTCATTCAGGATCAAACAGACAAGGGCAAGGTCTCTCCAGCTGAGCAAAAACATGAAGTGGTTTGCACTGCTTCTGCCCAGACTACACCTGTTGTGGTGGATCTGATATTTCAGTTTCCTGCCTTATCAACAAATCATTTTCCTATCAGAACTTTACAGGCACAGAGCAATTAAACCTGCAGAAATGGAGGTCTGGGTACCTACAGCAGTAACTAAGATTACCCCAGTGATAACACTACGCTGTCCATCGCAACAGCAGTCAGGGCACAAACAGTACAGCATCTCTGCTGCAGGCTGAAGGCCTTGTCCACCCTTTGGCACTTTAGCGAAAGAACACAGATGGCACCATTACAAGGCTTGTCACGTAGAGGGGGCCTGCTGGGAAAATCTCAGGAACCCTGCACAACCAAGATAAGAGTGAGATACAAATCTAATTTTATCACCTTAAACAGTATTACCTGGGCTTCCTGGCATGCAGCTCTTCGTACCAGGTTATCACTAAAACAGAAAAGAGAGTGGACATTAGGTTGTGTAAGTTTAAAACTAAAATTAAAAAAATACAGGTTAAGACCTATTTAACACATTTTAAGGATGAAACATACCCTTTTAAGCATACATGTATAGGGTTTTTTCTGCATATGCAAACCAATACCTCTTCTATAGTAAAGAAAAGCAGAAAACAAAGACCAGGATGCCAAGTGTACTGAGATTACGTAAGCTATGAGACACTGTGATTTATTTTTAAATTTGTACATAACTGTACTCCAGATCTAAGGTGTGTTTTCCTCTAATGCCAATACTGCCTGTTATTTGCACTGAAGATACTTACCATTCTGGCAGTACAGAAGGGATTTAGAGAAGACTTAAGTCTAACATTCATGGACTTAAATCTTTGTGAACTCCCCTCTCCATCAGGTTGTAAGATAAACACAAGTTAATGCAACACCTACCACCCACCTAGGTCTGAGTGTGGCCTAAAGCAGTAACTCAGAGAGGTGAAAATCACTCTCAACTCACCTAAATGAAATTTAAAAACAAATAGGAAAATACCATTAGATGTGTCACTGATGGCCATTTCAGAAATAAATTCCAGACTAATCCTTGTGCTTGTCATTGATGACAAGACAGCATTAGCAAGGTGGTAAGCAGTGTATAGTTGGCAAGCATCTGGAGACAGAGCTTCTGAGTGCAGAACAAAATTCCATTCTTCCCCAGACCAAAAAACGTCCTATTGGCCCCTGCAGACAAAACAGGGAGTCCTGTTCTGCAGTGCCCGAGTCTCACCCGTCCTCTAGATACCAGACACTCCCCAACCTTCCTAAACCCAAAAAACTCCTTCAGCTTGCCCTTGCCAACACCTGGAAAGATGGTCTATTATGTGTCAAAAACACCAAGCACAAAACCCGGCAATTATAGTCAGCATACCAAGATGAATACACTACACCAATTAGGATTCAAGGCTAACCAGGAAAGACAAGGTACTAGGAAAGCAGCACACTCCTGCCACAAAGTGTGGTTCATCAGGCCAAACCCTGCAGTGGAAACGGCAGAAAAGGCAGCAAGGCCTTGGTCAGATCTCTGGACCCAAACATGAGTGCAATTCATTCAATTCCATGAGTTTACAGTATGGATCTGTCACAAGAGCTATACAAGGTGCTCTTTTTGGCATCACCAAAAGATGCTGCAATGCCATAAAAGAAGAAGCAGGGTGACTTCAGGAGAGATATAAAGTTGGGTTCTGAGAAAATAACACTTACAGCGAAGAAACCACAGATTTATTCGTGGTAATAATAAAAAGACAAAGGAAGAATTCAAGCTTGAAAAAGAAAATATGTGAATAATACCTCACCAGGATTAACAAATAAATGGAATGTCTAAAAAAAATTTCCTCAGAGGCATGCTTTCAACCGTCACGTTTGCTCCTTAAAACCAAAGGAGTAAGTCATTTGTATTAAGCACCTGAAATATTACTTAAATGAGCAACAGGCTTCTTTTTGATCGCATTAATATACTGAAAGTGCACTAGCTAAAATAACTACCTCTGAAAGGGTTTGTGTTCCAAGCTAAACAACATTGTCACAGCTAATTCCAGTTCAAACAAGGTAGCACGACAGGCTAAGTCCACACTGCACTGCTGAGGGCACCTGCCCTCACATAGGACTTTTTTCCCCCACTCTGTGACTACATGTGGCCAGAGCAAACACAAAACAATTGCAATTTCAATACATAAAGTTGAAATATTACAGGATATCAAGAAAAGCTAACTATCAAATGATGGCTGCACAGCTGATGTATTAAATTGCTGTCCTAACAATTCTAGTCAAATCCGTGTTATCTGTTTACTACACATTGATGCTATTTTGTTCAGAAGTCAAGCTGTGCCACATCATCAACCGGTATGTTCTCCTGGTGCCCACAACCTTACGCTGCAGTGTTAGTTGCCTTTAAAATGGAGTCCAGCACAACTTTTCAAACGCAAGCAAAAGATACCGTGCCCTCTGTCTCAATGTGCAAAGACCCTCAAAACAACTGTCAAGGATGCAAGCTTGATTCAGCTCAACAGAGTCAATTAGGCTTGACAGTTTAGATGTCAACATTTACGCTTATTTTCCCCTGCACTGAAGTATTTACAGAAAAAGAAGTCTGCTCTGATACATATCATTTTGGTGTCAAAGAAAAGGTTTAGGTTCTGAGACTAGAAAAACCATTTACTGTCCGGTAATTTATACGAGATTTGTCTGACCTCTCCTGCAGCACAGCACCCAGAATCCCATGCCATCCCAGCCACATTCACAGGATTCCCACTGATTCAACTAGGACATATATTTCAAAGTCATCTGGGTTTGGCTTGAAGATGTCCCAAGTTTGGCTTAAAGATGCCAGGTAACAGGAGAATTTTTATTTTCTTAAAATGTTACGCATGCAAATGTACTCACAGGGGTGTGTCTCAGAACAGTAGTCTTCCTCCTGTATAGGCTCTTGCCTTTACTCATCTCATATGGCTCATCACCCAGTACCACAAGTGGGTCTGGAAGTCCTCTGTGGGTCATACCAATTAATAAATACAGCTAGGAAAATGTTAAAAATAATAAAAAAGGTAACTTCTTAATTTCTTCCATCTCAGTATGTATTATCAGAATATAGCTGCGTATCAGCTCCCAGAGAAGACTTTAATAATAAACATGAGATTTTCTTGATTTTTTTTGTACTTTACTGACTACTATTACGTAGTAACAATGCCTTTTCAATGACACTCAAAGATGATCAGGTAGAGGCTGAGGGAAATTACTGCACTGCCTTAAAGAACACACGGAGATTCCTTCTGACTTGCACCATATCCACAGCAAATTAAAAATCATTAAAAATTAAGTTTCCCCTAAAGGCTTACAGACACAACTCCAGCCTTAAAGCAAAACAGCTGTGCAGTACTGCACCGGCTAGCCAACCTAGAGCTGCCCTCCTGCTGTAAGAATTCAGCATCACGCAGCTTACAACTGGGCCAACTTGCTTAAGCAGTAAAAAAATGGGAGACAGAGAGGAACGGGCAGTGGCAGTGGGGTGTGGAAGAAAGAGGATGTCCTAAGCTGAACCCATGGACAGAACTCTGACTGGTTTGACAAAGTTATCAGTCAACCTTGTAAGGCTGGCAGCCAGACTCTTTGGAGACGAGAGCAGGCTTACGCCAAAGCAAGGAACCAACACAGAAAGAAAAGAAAGGCAACTGTCCAGAGCTCACCATGCACCAGCCATGTCAGGCTGCCAGAGCATACCGGGCTGTGAGAGCAGCAGGGCATCCATAAGATCTGCTAAAACAAGGGCTGTTCTGATTTGTTTGCAACATGCCCAGCACAGGACTGGTGGCCACTGCTCCTGTACTAAGCATTCTCAAGTAGAATAGGGAATTAACACTCTTACACATAAGCACACAATATTTAGTAGATATGCCCCTCCAGCTACGACTGCATCCTTGGACAGAGTGCCAGCAGATGCCAGGGCTGAAAGGACAATTCCCACAATGAAAGGTCAGCCAGGGGAGCAATGAACTTCAACAAGCAAACCTGGACCGAAGAAGCTGTTTGAGGCCCACAGCTGTAGCAAGAGTAAGCCTTTGTTTTGAAGTCAACCAAAGCAACTCCCTTGAAAGTGACCATACTACAAATGTATGAAGAAGCCCAGGTGTGAGATCCCCTGTCAAAACTGGAAGCAACCTAAAAACTCACCAGTTCAGTGTCTGCATCAAATCACAGGATTTTGTGAGGAGAAACTTGACCCAAGCTGTGCATATAGGATCACTCCTCAAGAGCTATAACAGAAATCCGAGAAGAGATTTTATCTTAGCAGAGAGCTTTTTGGCTGCTTCCAGTACAGCAAAAGCACAGCACTCTCTTTGCTGGACATTAGCATTTACTTCCAGCTTGACTTTGAGAGGACATGAAAGACAAATCTTATTTTCATCACCTTTACCCAGGACTCAGAATTTATACCCCTTTTTTTTGACCAAGTTTTGTCGAAATAAAGTCAAGTCACTAAGGAAGTATGTGCAGAAAGGTGACAAAGTGAGTTATCAATTGGCAAACACACAGAGACTACCATTCAAATTATAGATAACAATAACACTCAGATTACTGGCAAGCAGTCAAAGGCCCAGATGCCTTGCCAGCATTTTCCATGGAGAAAGTCAATACTTTAACAAATACAGAGTAAAACTGAGTATCTGATGAGTCCACCACCTCAGTATAACATCAAGGGTTCCCATCCTGACAAAGTGATGATCACTTACCCAGTGACACCACTGTAAGAGTCTGGCCAAATCTGACAATCAGTTAAACTGATGTTCATCATCCCAAATATTAAATTTCTGCTGATTTGTCATAGCTGGTGACTCACTGCACCACCTGGACATACAAAGAACAGCAGCAGCTCAATACAGGAAAGGTGACCCAGGACACAAAGGTCACAGAGGGGCTTCCATACTTGGCAGAAATTTTAAAATAATCATATGGTATCTTTACTTTATCTATAATAAGCCTCACAGGTATATATTAAACTAAATCACATTACTGTGTATGAGCATGTATCTGACAATCTGCATACCCTCTAAGCTTTGTTCTAGTACAATAAATTCAGTGTCCCTCCCTCATACCTGTAGTGTGATACGCTATAGATTAAAATTATGCTAATAAGTGAATTCATGTAATCCATAGAAATTAAAGGGAGGCAATCTCACATGTGACAACATTGAGTTATCTTCTTACTTCTCCAATACCCCAAGAGTATTTGCTATCCTAAATGCAAGACAATGGATTTTAAAAACATGCTCTTTTATGAGGAAGAAAGGTATTTTAACTTGCTAAAATTTTGTAAGAATAGCAATAGCATTTTAGTTAACAGTAGTTCAACCAGACATAATGCTTATCATTTTATACCTGAAAAACCTTCGCCACCTGCTGATCAATGTCTCTTTTGAAGAGGCACCTTCTGTTATATTACATACTTAGAAGGGCTGAATCACAAACGGGGGAGGAGGAATCAGCACAAAGGTTCCTCTTTCCCTGTTCATCCAAAAACTCCTTACTTTGAAATCGGTCAGTATTTAAACACACACCTCCAAAGACGAAAGGTTAACACACTGATCCAGAAACTAAATGCTGCATGAAGAGATTATCATACAAGACTGGACTAAGAAGCATCTCAACCTTTACAGTTACCATCATCCACAACCTTTAGACTAACTCAGCAATGAACCATTACACTCCAGTGCCCCTCTTTCCTCTACAGCCTGTGGAGCACAAGGGCATCCACACCAGACCCCACAGAACAGTCTGCAGGGTATAGCAAGGGGACACCCAGGTCCATTTCCAGGCAGGGAAAAGGCAGAGGTCTGGAAAAGGTAACATTCTTCTTGTCTGTATTTGTCCAAGTAGCATCCTCCCGAAGTCTTAAGGAACTACTCCAGAGCTCTTCTGTCCCTATGGGCCTGTAGAGACTGACTACAGAAGAAGCGTCATACCTTTGCAGGACTGATTGTTACCTACAACAGTTCCACTTAATGCACACACCATAAGCTGTGCATCCAAAAGAAGAATGAATCCGGAGAAGTCAAAAAACCAAATTATCTTATTCTTGCAAGAGTAATATCTTAGCAAATCCATGAGGGTTGAAAAGCCAAGAGGAGGAATGCAGGATGGGAAACAAATTTTTTTTCAGCTGCAAATACATGAACAAATAATTCCAAGAGGTCAGAGGCTAAACTGAACTGATGCTGTGCTAAAGCAAGCCTCTTCATCACAAACTCCGGTGATGCCAGAAACTGAAGCACAAGACTTCACTAAACCTTTAAGCTGTTCTAAAATGGCAAATGTAAGTTTAGTAAAGTATGCCTCATGCACACTGATTTAGCCTCTGATGTTGGTAGCAGCAAGCCTCAGGGCCAACATAGCCCATAAGTGGTTACCTCATTAACCTCTTCAAGAGTTGCCTGCAGCAGCTTGTGCATGGGGCAAAAGGCACCTCTCATGCTCCTCAGCACAACTGGTACATAAACAAAGAAACTGGGAAGAGGGAATGTAGAAACCAACCAACCAAGCACAAACCACCAAAAGCCGTTACCACATCTGGAAACAAAACAGGCTGCAGAGAGGGATCCTGGCCTATTTCCTGCCATCCAGCAGCCACAAGGTAAGGCCTTCACTGCACACACAGGACCACAAAAGGGCTGTTGAAACCACCTTTCAATTTTTACACTCCTGCCACCAGGTTCTTCTGTCACTCCTTGTTTTTCTAGTCCCTGGCTAAAACAATCCTCCACAGAGAAACAGCTAGACAGTTGTTACTTTTTCCAAACTGTTTAAACCTCTGAAAGCAGTACGTTACAGCTGTGTTTCGGTTTACATCAAAGTCACATAGAGCTGTTTTGTCATCAAAGGATTTCCTACCTTGCATTTCCAACATCTGATAAAGAAATGCTGTATTTTCCCTTACAGATAAAAGGGGAGATTGAAGAATGGGACGTGTAAACATATTTTTTCTACCACTGCATCATTTGGGTTAAAGCACCATGCCTACACTTGGTGCAAATAACCTCCAAGTACTGAAATCTAGATACCAAAAGTTCCTGTTTTGTTTGTCTTTCATGTTTTCCTCCTTACTCACCACTGTATCACCTGTGGTACACTTCATGTTCTCCATGATCATAATGTGTTTTCACAGTTACTACACAGGAAATCAACACAGCTGGAAACAACACTACACAGGCGCATGAATTCCCAGACACAAGAAACAAAGGGGAGACTGGTTGTGTCTCCCACTGCTCCTAGGCCTCCTCAAGTGCCTGCTCTCCATATGCACAAGGAGCAAATGCAGTCTTTTTCTTAATGCTCTATTTTAGTAGCTCTCTACAGTACCCAGGCCTGACATGCACTCTGCTGTCATTAGTATCTGTGGCAACTAAGACGGGTAAAGAGGCCACTTACGTAAGCAGGGTATCTGGGAAGGTCACAGGCTGCTCTGCCTCACCAGTCAGCCCCTTGTATGAATGTCATTGAGCAATTTCTTCCTCCTCATTTTCTACATCAAGTTTATTCTGCTGGCTAAGAGGGATCTAGAATGACAGAACTTCAAATAATTACTCATTTACATTTCACTATTTTATCCAAATTCAAAGCTCAAGTCATCTGAGGAAAAAGGTGGATGAAATACAAGCTCAAGGATCCACTGACATTACACAAAGTCATCAAAAAGACCCAACTGGTTTAGCACAGTTTTTTTGGTTGTGTTTTTGTTTTGTTTTGTTGGGGTTTTTTGTATGTTTTGGGTTTTTTTGTTTTTTTTACTTCTGCTTACAACACAGCCGTATAGTACTTCCTTTCTGTCTGTTGGTCCATGTTAGGAACACATGTGAAACCATGACCTTGTCAACACCACTTTTACACAGTTATTCTCCATTTTACCATAGCCTGCCCTACAATCAGCAATTACAAGGAAAAAAGTACAGAGGGAGAGGTTTTTTGCTAGTTGCCCTGCACTCAACTGAGCCTTAGTGCTTCAGGTAATAAGTAAGCAACTAAACTAGATGTACCATTCAAATCAAAAGCTGATTTAATGCAGAAGTCCCTAGGCAAAGGAAATATATAATAAATAAAGAAGGAAAGTATAACAAACAATAAAAACAGATTTATTTTCCTAAATTTTCCACCGATGTTTTGGCAGCAGCAAAGAACACCGCTAAAATCACTGCTTAACAAGTAAAAAGGCATTAAGACGGTGACAGGATAAGCAGCAACACCAAAAGTAACAATTCTTGGAAAATAATTTGGCTTTACTTGCATTTTAGTCAAATGTATTCACCATAATCTTGAAGGACAGGGATTAAAATATAAGCCTAGCAATTAAAAAATTGCAAACGAGGATTTTGCTTACTGTAAAGGAACATTTGCTCTACAGATAAACAGCGGAAATGACACCATGCTTGGTACCACTGACGTTAGCAGTACTGCTGCTGCAGCAGTTGGCGGGCTCCTTATGGCTGTGTGGATGACAGTGGCAAAGCAGGTGCACTGGCGAGGCACGGGACTCCACCGTGCCCCAAGGCAGGCACACGTGCCCACGCAACAGCGATCTGGCATCTTTCACAAGGTGTCCGGCACCATTAAAAGAAAAAATGGAGGTGGGAAAACCCATAGGCACACGACCACCGTGCTGTGGTGGTGCCTTCCCATCAGCCTGGTACCAGCGGCACCATTTCCAGGTGTAGTGCCCAGACTGGTTTCACTCATCCTTGTAATATTGCAACCCGATGGCACGTGCTTGGCAATTTTTTTAAGTCAGGAGAGTGAAACCTTCCTCCTCCTCGGCAAGCCCCAACGTTACTCAACCCACCCCCGCCAACACCTCTGTTTCAAACCAGCACCCGAACCAGACTGAAACTTCCAGCAAGGCCAAGGCGGGAAGTCACGAAAAGGCACGGAGCCTTCCCGAGCTCACGGCTGCGGAGGGGGAGGCAGCGCCGTCCCCTCAAGGCACCGCAGCCCCTCTGAGGGGAGACCCCACTTGAACAGCCGCGATGGGAGACCGCTCGAGGCAGAGTGCCGGCAGCCCGGGCACCCCATGCGCACCCGGCGGCGATGCCCCCGCCGCAAGGGGCCGGTCGCTTCCGAAAGCCCCGCGGGCACACGGCCCCCGGGCCCGGCCCGCCCCGCCCCAGCCGGCAGTTACCAGTGCTTCCCATAGAGCCAGTTCCCGCCCCAGCTCAGCAGGCAGACCCCGAACGTGGTTTTCTTCCAGTGATTCCTCAGGGTCGTCAGCACTTTCACCGCCCCGGCCATGCCGCCCCTCAGGATGGGCCGGCGGGAGCCGCCGTGCAGCCGCTCCCGCCGCCCGGCCCGGCTCGGCTGGAAACGCGTCCCCCGGCTCCAGCGTTCCGCGCACCGCGGCCCTCGTGGCCTCCTGAGGAGGCCGGGCGGTCCCTGCCGGGGTCCGGCCCCGACTGGGGAGCTCTCCCGGCCCCGACTGGGGGGCTCTCCCGGCCCCGACTGGGGAGCTCTCCCGGCCCCGACTGGGGGGCTCTCCCGGCCCCGACTGGGGGGCTCTCCCGGACCCGACTGGGGGGCTCTCCCGGCTCTTGCTGGGGGGCTCTCCCGGCTCTTGCTGGGGGGCTCTCCCGGACCGGGTTGGGGGCTCTCCTGGCCCCACCGTGCCGGTATTGGCCAGCCTGCGCCACCCTCCAGCCACCATAAGGTGACCCCAGCCACGGGCAGCAGGCCCGGGGGAGCAGGGGGCTCTCTGCCTAGCCGAGGGCAGAGGTGAATAGGTGCGTGTTTCCCACTGGTAGAAATATCCAGTGTCCTCCTCCCAAACCCCCAAAATATTCTGGAAGATTCAGCTACAATAAATGTTGGCTTGGAAGGACCTGGGGTTTGCTGTCTGAGCCCCACCAATGGCTGACCGCAGGCGCCACGAGAAATGTCTTCAACCACTTATGGAAAACAGACCATCATCGCAGGGATGCCGTGCTGCCGCGAGCAGCATGAACACCCTGCCAGCGAAAGGCAGGAACACAACTACAGCCAAGTGGCAAGGCTTGACCTTACGATGGAAAAAGCTTTGGGACAATCCAGTGGCTAGTGGCCTCTTCTGGCATGCGGAATTAAACTTTATTACTCAGGATAGGTTATAAAGCAGGTATGTTTAATTCACCAGTGGGCATCAGGGTGGATAACTTCAAAAGCACCTGCTGCTCCGACTCATTGTGCATGTGTGATTCAAAGTATACATTCATACATATTCAACAGATGCCCGATAATAGGTTGGGTTAGGATAATTAGTCTACCAAGAAGTCATTAACATGTTTCCTCCCATTTGCGCTTGCACACTGTCTCCTGGTGGTGGTCGTGGGGGTCGTTGTCTCGAGTTTCTTCAAAACCAAAAAACCAGGATAGATCGCGTACCAGTGTCTTCTTATCAGTACACAGAGCATCCCAGGTCTATCTTGTCAGTACAAAGGAAAAACCAGGACAGATCCAGTTTTCCTATCTCAAGGCACAGGTGTTCCCATACCAGTGTCTTCTTATCAGCACACAAGCACCCCAGGTCCATCTTATCAGTACAAAGGGCCCCAGAACCGGGCCTAATTTGCAAAGTCATACTGTGAAGCTCCTCTTTGTACATACAATGAGAATTCTAATTATTCTAAGTTTTCCATATCCTATTAATCTAGATATTTCTAAGCTTTCTCTCACTTCCAGCATGACCTCGGGCCATGGCTTCCCTTACGCCTGAGGGGTGGTGAGCAGCCCCAGAAGTTTCACAGAAGCGCTGCATGGAGCCGTGTGTGGCTAACACCCAAAGGCACCCAGTCCTGCGAGAGCACACCAGAGATGGCAGGACGCTCGGAATGAACTGTCAGCTACATCAGTGCTGTGAGGAAGTAATGCCACCTTTGTAGACCTCTGTCCTCCTCTGACAGTGACTCACGCTGGAAGGCTCGAGACAAGGATGCAGTCTGGCAGCAGCCAGCAGGTCAGGGTAATGAACATGACGCTGGGCAGAAATTTTTTTTCAGAATGTTTTCTTCCCTCCTGCAAAATGCTGTTTTCAGCAAAATCTGAATGTTTACAAAAAATGTCAAAGTCAATAAAATGGCTTTTCTGTGAAAAGCTTCTCCAAATCCTTCTGCTTAATGATGTCTGGATGGGATGTGAGTAGTAACATAAGGGGGCTGCTTGAGGCTAATTTTAGGACTCTGGGTATGCAAAACTCTTTTCTGCAAAAATCAAGATGATGCAGAAGGTGGACCAGGAGACATTTTCTGTTGATGATAAGGAAAGCAGATTAAACCCCATGGATTTGTTTCCCTACTATGTTTTGAGTTTTCTTTTCCCTTAGTTTTGTAAAGCAGAAGAGTTGGGATGTTTTTCTAAGAAAAACATTAAATGGTCAGCTTCTGATGAGTATTTCAGGCACACTCTCATCCAGTAGCTGTCACTTCCCACTTAAACATTCCAGGTTCATCTGTCCAGTGCATCTCGTGTACTGGGTACATGCACTTGATGCAATGCTGAATGTTCCAGGTGGTGTGGAGTGATTAAATGTCCTACTTCTTTTTTTTTTTTCTTTTTTTTTTTTTGGTCTTGTCCTACTTTTTGTGAGGATTCAGGTGGTGCGGGCAACTGCTAACAACGATAGCAACAGATACTAGTACTCTCATCTTGCTTTCCTTAGCTTATGAAAACTGATAAATACTTTTCAAATTCATAATTCTCATGAGGTGCCACAAATAATTTACAAGCATCTGTAACTTCCTATTTCACAAACAAATCTGCTGAATATAGCTGTGTTTATTAACAATGCTTCCAAAACAAGCTTGAATTTTTAACATAAAGCCTCTTTAGTATGCCGATACATGTTTGGAGCCACCAGAAAAACACTTAAATGTATGAAAGACCTGAATATCACTAAGATGACTGAATGGAAATTTTCCTGAGTTCCTATGCATGAAAACACATCAGAGTTAGTATAAATGAGAAATTTTAGCTCAGATACTAGTTGTCTTTCAACATCCCTAGCAGAGGGACTTGACCTTGCTCTGAGTAGCATGGCTGGACTGGATGAGCTCCAGAGGTTCCATCCCACCTCCACCATTCTGGGATTCTGTGGTGTTATTTGAGAATTTGGGCTGATGATATTGAGATGGGGCTTTTTGAAGAGAACCGCCCTTAGAAGAAATAAACACTGCAGACAACAGTGACAGATTGTGTATTTGTCTCATTACTTGGCTTTACTTAAAATGCAGCATCCATTCCGAAATCCCTCTGGGCAAACACGTACGTCCTAGTTTTTGGCTGTGGCCATCTGATCACCCTCAAGGTAGATCACACCTGCATATACCAGGTTCTTCTCTTTTAGCTCTCCTAGTTTTCTCCATGTCAGATCAATAGAATTAGAGTATTAGGCATAATAATAGAAATAAGTATTAAGAGTGTGTGCAACGGAAAATGAGAGGATAAAAGGTTGATCTTGAACATCCTCTAGATTATGTACTGTAGCTATTTTTCAGGCCAAGTAAAATGACTGCTACCTTTTTCAAAAAAACTGCTCAGAGAAGGATGGAATATGTGTTTTGTTTTCTTATAATTGCTAGATGGCTTGTTTAAAAAAGTAATTTGAAAAGCTGCTCTGTAACTCCAATACTTGACTGGGGATGTCTCACCTAAAATTATCACACAAGTTGTGTGTGAAGACAGGTGAGTACCTCATCCTAGTTACTCGTGTCTGACCTATTTTTTAAGAGTAATTTTTTATCATCCTTTCTCTACCATCAGTGCCAAGCCTGTTAGCAGAACAAGCCTCAGATACATGACCATGCTTCAGGGACAAATTTGTTTGTAACTTTAGGAAAGTCACCTGCTCAGCCACCTCAGTTCTCTTCTTAGCCAGACAATATGGGTGAAACAGTTGAGAGATTTTTGTCTACTACTTGGCAATGCCCTACAATTGATAAAGACAAAGAATTATTTAGTCTTGTTTTCTGTCCAGCACAATCTGTCCTCAAGTCCTCACCTCAGCTAATTCATCTGGGTTGCTGTTTTTCTCTCATTCTGTCATTTCTTTGAGGATGGGGTTGAACATACATAATCATTTTACTGAAGTCACTGGTTTCATCACTCGGTATGTAGCTTTGAGTGGGACCTTAAAAATCAGGAACAGAAGCCCTCACTTAGTACTAGTACTTAGGCTTTATTCAAATTTGTAGTCTGAAAGCTAATTCTAGCCATGTCATATGGCTGAACTGGATGATCCCATCCTACATCTCCAATAAGTTCTGTGTCAGCACTGTACAAGGGCAGAAGAGAGTTTTTGCACAATGGTAACATGAAGGATATGTGCCTGTGTGTTCCTAAAAGAAAGGGACACCCCCTAGTTCAGCAGTCATTTGTCATCCTTACAGCACCAGAGAACTGAGACCCCTCTGCCTGCTGGTTATTCTGGCATTCATGACGCAGTGAAGGATGGGCTGAGGGTATCAAGCAACAATGCTGTCAACCACATCTCCTGCCATCACAGTGATCGTATGTCTTCAGGAGCTTCCTTAGAAGTAAAATGCAAATAGCTGCTTGTATTGCAGAGACCAAATGTATTGCTCTGTAGGAGCTGTGTGTTTGCTGCACCAATGTAAGTCCATGTTCCTGCCAGACTAAGGCAGCGTCTGGTTGTAGTCTGCCCCTGCCCCCACCTTTTCACACATAAATAATATCACCGTGGCCAGAGTGACAGGCAGAGCATCTTCACACAACTTTCAAACTCCTGTGCGGCTGATGAGAAAAGCCCCAGACTCTAAATGTCTCCATGCCTCTGGCATGGTGAGGGAGGTTATAATTCTTTGTTTTAATTACATGAACCTGAACACCAAGCATGACGAGGAAGAGTCCTTCTCCTTGGTGGAGGGGAGCAGGACTGGCTGAGTGTCTCTGTCAGGCTGTGGGATGGGAGCTTCAGCATTGCAGGCACATCTACCTCCAGTTTTTTTCTCCCTACAACCGTAGATGTAGACTGGGCTGCAGATAAAGCTCTTCCTCTCCCTGTCCAGCAGGGTTCCTGTGCTAGCTGAAATCTCTGCTGAGCTTCCCAGCTGGTGTTTCTCTGCTTCTTGTTCTCCAGGTTTTGTGTCCAGGGCCTGAAGCTGTTCTTCCACTGCATGTCCCAGGTCCCCTTCCATTCCACCTTGACCGCTGTCCTGTGTAGGAGAGGGAAGTGCTGCAGCCGCTGAAGCCAATCAGAGAAAGTTCCTGCCTGTGAGAGCAGACAAAGTTCATGATGGATTCTCTTGCTCTCATTTTCAGCTCTGCCTGGAGGTACAAGTCCCCAGGGTAGTCATGTCTGCAGTCAGTGCCTGCTCCACTGGCTTGGAGAAAGATCTGAATCACACTAGCAGGGTTTTTGGTTGGGTGACTCAGAGAAACCCTGCTCAAAAATAATTTCTCCTCTTCCTTCCCTTCCACACTCTTCCTTGGCTCTTCTGTAAGCAGAACATGACATGAGCATCTCCCTCCCCTAGAAGGAAATTCAGGAGCGTGCCTAGCATATTTCTAGAGCAAAACCCACCACCTTTACACTCTACCCCCTCTTCCCATGACTGAGCTATTACACAGAAATATTCCCCGATTCTCAGAGTTTATTAACCTTTTTCCAAGGGAATGAATAGAGATATTCACAGCTTTTGAACAGCAGCAGAAACCCATTAAATTGCTCTGTGGCAATCTTGTCAGGAACTTGTTCCTTTAGCAGAGGTACATTTCAGAAGGCTCTGCACTCACTCCCAACCTATTTAGATTCAGTAAATGCAGGTGCCACTAAGGTGTTAAGGGTGAGCAGCTCTGGACCCTAAGCTTTAAATGTAGCAGGGTGACAGACAAAAATTTCTCTAAGCTTGTGGTCTCAGAGCTGGCCAGAGGTATTAAGTCATTCCTAGCACCAGCTAGGTCTCCTCTGGGTCTGCTCTGAATGAAGGAACAAGGACAGTGCCCTGGGACTGGGATTTATCCGTTCACCCAGCAGCACAACCCCCTGCACAGAAAAATCTGTAGCAGCTAATACTAGCTACTCTACACTCTGCTTTTCAGTGAAGGTCTCAGCAAAAGCTACGCTGAGGGCATCAGTTTTGTTACTGGTACAAGTTCTGACCCTTAAGAAAGTCCTGCTGACCCAGGCTGAGGTCACTTATCTCAGCTTTTGATGTTACTACAGTGCAGCTACATATTAAGGGACTCTGCATAGAAAATAGTACGATACAGGGAGGGAGAGAGAGGAAAGAGATCAAATGCATAGTGCAGGCATGCTCACAGAATGTGCATGCTTCTCCAAGCAGCATCTATTTGGAAGGGAGGTAGCTGCCACCCAGCACGCTGGTAATGCCTAACCTCTCCTGGGTTTACATCTGCAAGCAGGTATTTTCACTTCTACAGATAGAAAATGAGTGATTTAAACCATGAGAATCTCCACTCAGGCATTTTGCTTCTGGCAGAGATTAATGCTCATTGTTTAACAAGAACAACAAAAAAAGTTGTATTCTCTCAATTTATCCCTGTTGTATGGCTGGGTAAGAGAGAGAGTAGGAAATAAAGGCTTTTACACTTTTTCTTGGTTTTGGTGCATCCAGAAATGTGATGTTACATACTACTTACCTATGTTTATGTTAAGATATCACCTACCTGAAAATCCAGCTTCTGCTATTTACCGTCGTGGTTATATCCTATAGCCAAATGATCTCATATTCAGAAGAGCTCCTGAAAACTACTAATACATCTGTAGCAATGATTCATTTTTCACTGAGGCAGTGACATCTTAATCTATGGACCAGATGGAGTGGGGCCTTGGGCAATTGTAATCAAAGTGCAACAGCCACAGTATGAAGGAAAGAGAGGTTCCCAGTTGGTTTCCTATTAAATGCTTCAATTTTCATTTTGTTTTGACTCAATTGTGTGCATCACCATGGCCCACTGAGTACATCTGGCTGACATCTCAGATCACATACCCAGCACATTACTGTGTTCGCTCAGAGTTTCACTTCTTCCAAAGTCAGTGGCAGTGCTCTTTGATGACAAGTTGTTTTAGCTTTGTCCTTAAGTGGAGTTGGGGGAACAGCAGAATCAGTCGCAGGCAAAGGCGGGCTGAGAAAATCCATCACTGTAATGAGGAACCACTCCCATTCCTCTTCACCAGCAAAATCTTTGCCTTCGTAGAAGCAAGAAAGTTAATTTGTCTTGGATTCTGGAGCACAAAATATGGCCACTTAGGAAAAGTATAATCCTGCTGAGTTACTATAAATTGGACTAGTTCAGTCTCTGCCAAAAGATATACTCTGCATCTAACACTGACAATGACCTTTGCTTATGAACTGTTACTGGCCACTTCATCGGCCTGTGAAATAAAAGTCTTAATGTTCTTAGTTGTTGATGAATGCATAACTTTTCTTTTTTTTAATCTTCTAAATTAGTTGCATTAGAATAAAATACTTTTTCATTGTCTTCCAGCTTTCAGCTATTTCAAAGTAATCTTTTTACTCTTCCCATAAGAAAAAAGTTGCTGGAGTTATAGAACCTGTCATATATAATCTGCTTCCTTAGGTTTTGGAAGACATTAGAGAGTTCTTCCCAACATGTTTTCTGTATAAACGCTGCAGCATTTTCAGCAAATGTATTTCAAAAGGCTCTGTGGCTAGTTTGGCTTTTGTACAATTTCACATTGCATTTATCTTCCAGAAAGTTACTAAGTGATATGGTTTGAAAAATTGTTGTTATTCTCATGTTATTAATTGACATGCTAATTATGACACGGGCATTGCTTTTGAATTCCATGTAGTTTCTTTCACTGCATACAATGTATTTTCTTTGAATTTGTATCACATTGTGATCTGGCGTCAGTTCAAAGGCTGGCTTTGCTTTTTGTGCTGTTCAGATATTCTTCTCAATATGCTGCTTTAAGGGTCTATGACAAGATGATGCTGAGGGCAGTGTAAGGCTCTGGGGTTCGACTAGGCTAGATTAGAACAGCCTTGTATTTTACATTAAATGAAAGCAGTTTGAGCCACAGTAACAAGCCACCACTTTTTATCTGTGCTTTCCAAATGCACAGGTGTTATCGCCTCTGTTTATACGGCATCTTTGCTTGCTTTGTTTTCTTGCTTCCCCTTTCTAAGAACAGATGGGAAGAGTCATTTAAGTACTGAATACATAAGGTACCTGGAGTAAAGTAAATTAAGGAAATACCATAAGTGAAAGAGTGAAGCAGTTAAACCGCTAACAGGAGATTTACAATTAAGAATTAACAGAGAAGATAAGCTTTGCCAAGAGACAGAAATCACTTGGTTCAGGGTGAGTCTTGCAGAGGATGGACAGGGCTCTGACATTACTGATACGTATAGAATCAAAAGTCATAGAAAACAGGATACTCAAGTTGTCAAACATGTAAAACAGTTTGTGGATTTATGCACACTGTAGCAGGTAACAAAAGTTGGGATAATGTCCATTATATGACAGAAGATGCAGGGAGTACTAGGGATTATATCGCTTTACAAAAATACGTGGAAACCAAAAGAAGGAATGTATAGGATGGGTAGAGAAAACAACATCACTACTTGCTTAGATGAAAATTATATAGCAAAACACAGCAGCCAAAGATGAAGTGGGCTCTGGAAGTAAATAGGACATTTACTTTTTAACTGTTATACAGAAGCAAATGTGTTGCCAGAAATACTTTTAGAAGCTGCTCATAGGGGAGTCACACATAGCAGAAGGTAAATATGGAAAACAGAATGGACAATGATAAGCTTATTCAGCACAAAGAATTATGTGGAAAAAATCTGGAAAATAAATGGGAAATATACTGGAAAAGGCATAATTTGTAATACCGACCCAGGAAAGATTTCAACTGGATACAGAGCAGACCTCTGTAGAGTTTCCCTCCCTCAGCCTCATGCTGCTACCTCCTCCCTGAAATTCTTGTCTTTAGGGAAGATGCCCTTAAATCAGAGTCAAAGAGGGGCTGTTAGCAGGATCATTGGTTGGAGGTTGTTAGAACATGTACCATCACATTCCTTTTTGTAGGGACAAAGCACAGTATCTTCTAGTGCCAGAACTGCCAGGACAAAGCTAAGCAAACAAAATGGAAAATTCTAAATAATGCAAAAAATGTATGACTAAATGACATTAACATAAGAAGTCAAATGAATAGATCATGGGTGAAATGACAGAGGAAGGCATGCCCACACAGATGAAGAAAATGTGTAAAGATTCATCAGGAAGGTCAGTAGCATAGAGACATTTGCTCCCAATCTAGCTGCTTGCAGCAGCCACCTGGAGCACTGCTGCACTGCACTGTTTAATGGATGTGCAATGTCAATGTTAATACAGAGTCTGAGAAACTGAAGGAGTTGATTAGGGGACTCTGTTCCAGTGGTTCACAGCTCTAGCGTTAAGTTATGCACTTATTTCTCCAAGGACTCTATTAGCCATGCTGCAAAGCCATGCTCAAAGCTGCAAAACAGTGACTTCTGTGCCACAGATGCCAATGAAACACGGTAGTGGTGTATTCTAGTAAATAAAGAGATTTTGGCTTTAATTCATGGAAAAGAGTGTTTGCTGAAATTGACCATGTCACACTCAGTGAGATGGATGAGCCGTTTCCTCCTGGGAACTACTGTTCACATTTAAATGCACAGCTGGCAGGCATTTTGGGGGGTTGGACCCAATCCCAGCTACCTGTGTGCAAATGAAATAGGTGCAGCTTAGAACCAGATGTTGTGTGCAATGATCTGACTTAGAAAAACAATCAACCAAATATCCAAAGTTTTGTCCAACTTTGAACAAGAGATGGACTGTGATTGCCGGAAATATAGCTGAGAGAGAGACTGTAGAGAAAATAAATAACATTATTAGCAGAATTACTATTAAAAATTATGTAGAAACTCTCATTAGTTAGGATCAAAATGGATTTGTGAAAGTCCTTCAGGGACTGAAAAATCTGAGCAAAGAGCCAGGAAAATATTCCCCACACCATTAAAGGCCCTGAGGAAGCTGGTAAAACTCACCATATATATTGAAAATGTGAGCAGTTTAGATAGTTCATGTGGATGATGGAGTGCAAGCTGCAGAGCTGTGTATCTGCTTGTGTGTGTGTACAGGAGTTGTCATCGCTTTATTGAAACAGTGGGACACAAACAGCTGTGTATTCACTGGAGCTGGTCACCTCCAGCACACAGTTAGTTATGTGATCATCTCCACATCCAAGAAGGGAGGGAGGAAGGGGGAAATGAGTCTGTTGTTTCATCCAGGAGAGGTGGGCAGCCTCAGGATTTGAAGGTCCATGGCTATTTGACTGCTTTGTGCCAAGCCAGCACCACAGATCCAAGCAGCAGCAGCAGATTCTTTGCACTGATGCTGTTCCTGAAATGTTGCTAAGCGTTAATTTAGAAAGGAAGACATGGTCTTAAGGCTATGACTTTGATGGCCAAGCACCACTGTCACCACTGTGCTGTCAGGCTTTTGTTGCTGTTACATGCAAGCAATAGGAGCTAGACAAGATGTAAGGCAGAGCCCTTGAAAGCCAGGCACAGTCTGATAACTTGGATTTGTCAAAACCTCACAGTTCATGACCCAGTGTATCTATGGGAGTTCCACTGCCAGTTTTCCTCCTGTAAGTGTGTTGGGTTATCTCAGGTGTGGGTACTGAGTCCCACCTCCACCACCACATCCTGAGCCGTGAGAAACCACAGCTGCTTGCCTGCTCCTGCCCTGGGCAACGCTTTGTCCCAGAGCCGCACAGGTGGGTGGGAGAGCCTGGACCAAGCATCAGTCACTAGGTATTTCACCATAGTGAAATGTGTATCCTGGTAATTTGGAAATAATTGTATCTTAAGTTAAGATTAATTGATATCTTCCCTCACCAAATTGATATCTTCCCTCACCAATTTTATTTACTCTATGACATAGTTACTGTGTCTTAAACAGAAATCACCCTCAAGGTATCAGCCAATAGTCTTCTCATATTCTGCAAATCTGTTTCATGTCACCAACAATGTTACTACAACCGCAACAATCATTAAGCAAACGGAGGACAATAAAAAAACATACAATAATAGAAATCAAATTAAGTTTGACTCTCACAGTGAGTGATGGATAATTCTGTAGCAGCTTATTCTCATAGATTTTTGGCCATTATTTTCTGAGAAAGGTTGAAATAGCTCAAGGAGATCCTGTTTCAATTAGAGTTCTTTTCTAGAGTTTGGCCAGGTTATGTGATCTGGTTGCCACAAAATGGCACAGTCAGAATCGGAAATGGTCACAGAGTTCTCCCCTTGCGAGCAGGGAGACGTCTCAGCAGAGACAGCATTGCAGATGGCAAACACCAGTCCCTGCACAGGCCAGCCTGAGGGGGCTGCTGGAGACACGGTGAAGCTGAACTCTGTGACAGTGATCCAACATCTCTTGGGTATGCCAGATACTCCCAGGTGACATACTGGATGGTCTTGCATGGGACTGGAAAGCAATCACTTTCTTCTTGACATGTAGCAGCTCCTGATACTGCACTGAGCGAAGCAAAACCACAGAGCATTTCTGAGCCACCCATATTTAAAAGATTTGGGGCCTGATCCTCAGCTTGCAGAAGTAAATGGAAGTGCATACATGAAGAGCAGAAAGCTAGATTTTCAAGCTGTTGCTGCCCATCGGCTGTGCCAGGTTATATTTAGCTCAGTTACACCTGCACAGAGTCACTTGAACGTGTATGAAAACAATTCCCATCCCTAGCTTTGATCCATGCTGTCTAGTCCAACAACAGATCATCATTTGTCTTACTGGTAAAATAACTGCTGACAAATGTAAGGGTTTTTTTCCAGCTGCAAATGCATGAAAATATATTTGGAACATTTTATGGGTACATCGCACACCTGATGGAAACATTTATGACTGCTTCCTCTCTGGGTACGTCAAAAATATTCTCATCCAACTTCACTATTTTTATCAACTCCACTCTTACACTTAATGTTCATTCTGGCCTGGAAAATTTTTTCCTGAGTATCACAGATGAGCTTGTGACCTCTTTGGTATGCTCAGCCAAACCTCTAAGGAAGAAATCCAGCCCCTGAAGTAAAGCAAGTCCCATTAAATCGACGAGGGGGTGTTACATGCATGCATGCATGTGCAAATTACTGTGTGAGAGAGGGTCAAGGCAGAGAGAGGTGCTTGGATTTAGTTTGTACTCTAGAGACGTTACTGGTCATGACCTTTTTTGTGCTGGCCCAGACCCTTTCTAGTTTGTGTTCCTCCAAATAATTGAAATCCTGTTTTGTTTTAGTACGTAAGTTTGCATTTACCTCAATAATTCAGTATTACGACTGCAAATATAGTAGGAATTTAGGGCTATTCAGTTACATTTTTCAGTAAAGTGAGCAAAGGGATAACAAATAAAGGTTTTTAAAAATACAGAACGCTCCTGGATACATAAAGAAAGAATAAAATGGGAAGTCAGGATAATGTCCCACCCCTGCTGGTACGACTGCCTGTAAATCTCTTGTCCTTTTCCCATTCATGTTTTGTGACCTTCCTGTCAGGACTACACTTGCCTATGACTATGTTCCTGCGGAGAAATACATCACAGATCACGCATACAGCCAATTTTAGGAGAAACAAGGGGGTCCCAGATCACAGGGCCTCCCACTATGCTGTTGGAAGAGACACAATTCTTCCAGTGTGGGGAGGAACAAGAGGTCAAAGCTTCCCCTTTTCCCAGTTCCCCCATAACGCACGTCCTGCGTTGCACGTTTGTCAGCATTTGTTCTGCTGTGGTGCTGTCTGGGCTTACTTGGGAGATGCGAAAATGCAATCAACTTGAAAACAACCAGCCAAACGAGTGCCACTGGTTTAGCATTTGCTACGTGGTTGAGAGTGATCTGTGCCTGGCTGCAGGTCCCACTCCGGACCCCCTTTCATCCTCCCTCGGCCCGGTGACAGGGTACCCTGACTCTGCCTGGAGCTGCTGAGGAGAAGACGTGTTTCTTTTTTTGAGAGAGGAGTTTCTGATCTCCAGCGCTCTCACACTGCTTAATGGGGGCTCCCCAGGAAGCAGAATCTGTAGGAGATCCCTTTCTAGCCAGCCCTCCTCGGGGCTGCAGGAGGAAGCAGGGACAGAGCTGTACTTTGTCAGCGCTCGGTGTGGTTCACAAGTTTGGAAATGAACTGTGAGAAACTGGAAATCAGTAACGTCGTTCCTCCTGGCCATTCTTTTGATCAGATGGAAGCTAAACAGCAGACCTCGGGAGTTTGCCCTCAACCTCCTCCGATCTCTGCAAGCAAAAGGCGAGTGTTTTCTGAGCGGGCAGGAGCGAATGTGACAGCAAAGGAGAAACAGAGAGAAAGGAGAACGAAGGGCTCTGCACAGAGGTGACACCCTTGAGGGTGGTGCTGGCCAGCTGAGACCTTGGCCTCTTTCCAGCAACGTGCGCTATTTGTGACTGGATGCAGGCAGCAGTGAGGCAGTAAAAGGCTTTTTATTTAAGGTGCTGACACTTCAGGAGAAAATAAGAAAAAGAGAAGTGCTAAAAGAAAAATACATTGCTTTTCATTCTTCTGTCCTCCTGCTTCTTCTTTAAATTTTATGGGATGAACTCGCTCAATTTAAGTACTTATCAGCAAAGGCCTGACAGGACAATCGAGAGCCATCCACAGTGCTGGCTGGGAACGCTGCCTGGAGGCCAAGCACTGGCAGCCACCTCGGCACTGCCTGGGGGTAGAGCACTGCTCCCCTCCCCCCACGCACACGGGGTGGTGAAGCTGGTGCGTGACCTCCTGCACCCCTGTTACCGAGTCCTGCGAGCCCCTGGGCTGCATCAGCACACTCTGTGTTCAATAATAGGTGAGCATGTTACTAATAAATGTGTGACTCGCATCTAGCTCTCCAGAGAAGTCGCAAGGCTGGTGAAAATTAATTTGTTGTTACTGGCAAAATGGTGAAAAGGCAGCTCTGGGACTGTTTTGTACAGAATGGGACTATGCCACCTGGCAACTTTTCTAGCAGCACTACCTTAGTAGCCTTCACAATAAGCTCTTACAGATGTTAGCCTCCATCCCTGCTTACTGGTGGGCAAACAAGGCAGACGGGTGGCTTGCAAGGTTTCCTGCAAGGCCGTTCAGGATGGCGCTGTTACAGCTAGAGGGGGGAGGAAAGCCTGGCTGGCTGCCCGTCCTGAGACACAGCTTCACTCAGGGCATCTTCCCGTCTCTTCAGATATGCTTCAACTTGCCAGGTTTATCTTGGGAGCATTCAGGTCCTGCCTCAGACAATGTGGATCTCTGCTCCAACCACGAGTGTTTCTGTATCATCCTCCCTGGTGGGCTCCTTTTTCAGGGCTCAGACTCAGAGCAAAGACCTCAAAACCACAGAGCCTCCCAGCTGAAAGTGATATGGAGAAATAGTGCGAAATGGGGACGATGGACACCGACTGTGATCGTATATGTCTACTCAGGAATGTGGGTATGGTGACTAGTCATGGGTGCGGTGTCTGGTCACATAGGCACACAGCTCTGAGGAGACAACTACAGTTTTGAGGAGACACCTGCCCCTCTTCCTCTAACAAAGGGGAGACGGGGAGACGCCTGCCCTTCTTTCCTTAACAAAGGGGCTATTTAAAAGAGAATGAGAAAAGGATGAGAGATATTCCAATGCTATCTAGAGGGAGGGAGTGCTAAGTCTCCTTGCTGGAGAAGATCGGATGGTCACAAGGACATGAATCACCTTTCCTTGCTGAAGAAGATCGGATGGTCACAAGAACATGAATCACCTACAAACCTGCAAGACCACCACATTCCAGGAAACGGACTGATAAGCTAATTAACATACGAAGCGGGGTTTAGGTAACAAATATGTATAGGCGTTAATTGAATATTCATTTGTTTTATTGTATAAATGTGAGATGGTTCGTCACTTCGGGCATGCACGCTTGTGGAGGAGCGATCCCCCGTGCATCTGCGCGAAATAAACATACCTACTTTATAACTTTTGAGTTATAGAGTCTAATTTCGCACGTCAAAAGGAAGAGCCAAGGTGATGAACCTTAGGCAGGAACAGCAATGACAGCTGTGATGGGCAAAAGTGTCACTCAGGACACAGAGCTGCTGTTGCCACCTGTGTCCACTGGCTTGGCTGGGCCTCCCAGGAAACTGCTTCTTCACAGAAAAAGCTGAACTTTGAACATAATATTTTTAGACCTGTTTCCTAAGGAAATGAAGATTCTGTCACTTCATGTCTTCCCACCTGTCCACATCAACTTTTGAATCCACTGGCTACTTGCAAACAAGTTTGATGGAACATTAGAAGTCTCAGTAATATTTAGATTTCTAATTTTGAAAATTGGTAGCTGGGAAGAGATGAGAAATGCAAGGTAATGCGTGAACTTCTGTCTGACAGAAGGGAGGACTCAGCAGTCACCTGTTCTGAATGAAAGCTCCTTATGAACCTCAGCACGTGGTACTTCTTGCCACAAACATGGTGGGTTGAGAACTCCAAAAGGGAACAAGCTAGGTTAAATGAAGCAGAAACCGCAGCCTGTTGGAGACACCCCAAATGTGAAACTGAAAAGTCAAGGCTTTGTTTAATGCACAGAGCAATTTGTTTCACTCTCAGTCTCCTTTTCTGTGACAGGTTTGCAGGAAGCTTGTAAGAAAACGTAACAGAAGAGAAGGAAATCTGCCTTGCTGTGAAGATTGATATTCAGTTTTGTTTTGTGTTTTACCTGCCAGTTGAGGCTGCACGTGTGTCTGCATGTGTACATGCATGTGTGTGCTCACTTGAAGTTTATTTAGCCATCAGAAGGCATTGAAGTACTAACCAGCTTTCTGTGCATAGCGGTTTCAAATACATATGGCCAACTCCCAGTGCTGACTGTCGCTATAAAGACTTCACCTGTGCATTTTATTCCCTTCTCTCACCCTTTGGTTGCCTCTGCTTTTCCAAATCACATTCTTCTAATGGCACGGCTTATTTCTCCCTTTGTGTTCTGGCATGCATTCTGCCATATAACACTGTGAACAGTGAGCAAAAGCCAAAGCAAGATGCCTAGTGCTTCCAGTTCTCCTGTTTAATACCTCCTGAAATACCTACCACCACCTCTGACTGAAAGGGCTGTCTCCGGGGTATTGAGCAGGGGAAGATGATGGCTTAGTGTCTGTGACCTCTCTCCGACTGTGTCTGTGGGCAGTACAGCTCTCACGCTGCTGGGCATGCCCTTGGGCCACCGGCTCATTTCCTGGTAAAGAGCTGAGCTCTGTCAGAGGGCTTTGCTATCGCGGCTAAGGCAGGCTTCACTCTGAGCAGCCAGCTCCGGGTGAGGTCCTCGCTCCCAGTGATGACCACTTTGAATTTCAGAATTGAGAAGGCCAAGGGTTTATCTGAGGATGGGAAGAAATTGCAGGGAATTAAGCAGTCAAAGGGAAAGTGCAGCTTCCTGCAAAGAAATGGTCAGTGTTCAACCTTTGCAAGTTGACAGCAGATGCAGGGTAGCAGAGAGATGGCGGTTGAAGCCTGCTGGGGACCCTGGGGCAAGTATGGCCCCTTCGTGCTGAGTCTTGTGGTGGCAGCAGCCTCTGTCACTCCTGGCTGGTGACAGGCCGATTGCTTTGTTTGGCGTGGGTTAGCAGGCTGATAAAATCATAGCTGAGCTGGCATAGTTCTTCCACTTCTGTCTGATGCAAATGAACAAGACCACACTCCCCCTGAGCAGGGAGAGAGTGAAAATTTTAGTAAATGTAGCTTGTTAGGTGGCCTGGTTTTGGTCTCTGCAGGAAAAGAGCTCAGCCGTGACTCTTTAGAGGGCCCCTGGGGAAGAGCCCAATAAGGTAATGGAATAATGAGTGTCGAGCTATGAAAGCATTTCATTACCAGCATCCTCACCCCATGCAGCCCCAGTCTGCTGCAGTTATCATGCGCTTCTGACAAGAAAGGTTACCATGAGATTATCCTGCCTCAGAAACAGCAGTTGTATTTCAGCGAGAGGGTCCTTATTCCTGTGTGGGCACAAAGCATTAGGAGATACCCAAAGCAAAGGGAAAGCTGTGCTTTGAGGTGCTGCTCAGGGGCAGAGCAAGGGATTTCATTGCTCTGAAGAGCTGGAGTTGTTGCCCCCTGTCCCTCCATTCAATCTGCCAAGGCCCCACTGTGTTGCAGAAGAAGCCAAAGGTAGATTTCCTAAACCTAATTCTCAAAATATTCACTACTTTCTTTCCTAAGTCAGTCAGTAGTTACTTCCCTTCGTGACTAGGTGGAGTCTTGAATAGACGGAGGTATCTTTGGATGTGATAGTGCTAATTTGAAGTGGGAGTTGGACATGAGAGATGGGCACTCCTGCTACACTCCCCAAATGGTGAGCTGCCCAGTGCGGGTGCCGGCATGGCAGGGAAGCAGTGTCTGTGCAAGGCAGCCTCAGCCCTTGCCTTCCCGACTGAGACAGCTAACAAGGGCACAGCAAGCCCCTGCTCTGCCACAGGCAGCTTGTGTGATGTTGAGTTATTCAAATCCCTCTGTTCTCCATGTCTTCTTTGGCGAAGTTAATGAGTCTTCCCTTCTCTTGCTCTCTGCCTGCTTTGTCTAGTCGGACTGCAGGCTCCTGTGTGGTGCTATGGCATCTCCCCTTGTGCCAGAGGGCTGGACCCCAAGGAGTGAGCAGCAGCGGGCAAAGCACCATGGAGCCTGCAGCAACAGGGCTGGGCAGCCCAGGCACTGCAGGGAGCACCAGTGCGCTGGGGGGTTAAAATTCAGCCCTCGTGTAGCTAGTGCAAACCTGGCGTTCTATGTACAAATCTTTCCTGAAGTGAGGCCGCTCTCTTTCTGCAGTGCAGACGCTTCCACGATGGCATCTTTAGCTCTACCTTCAAGCAGCAGCCAGCTCCTTCAGTTCATGTTCTTCTTCCCCTTCCCTGCACAAGCACTGAGCAGCTGAGCCCTCTGTCCCAGCGGCCACATTCCTGAGGCTTTCCCTGCCATTGCTGCCACAAAAGAGAGCACCTGCTTTCTCCCCTGCCACAAAGCGAGATCTGCACGCTTCCATTTTTAGCACCAATGAATCGCATTGCCTCTGCTGATGGCAGAGAGCAAAGACCTGAGCTGCCCCTACCACCAGCATTTACTGCTAAACCAGAGGTGTCAGTAAGCAGATGAGGATGGCTGGGTGGGTGGCTGTGCCTGGAGGCACAGGCAAGGGTAAGCAAGAAGAAGAGACTTTTAATCAAATGAGTTTTAATCCCCCATGGTGCCGACACACCGCTGTACAGCCTTCACTCTCTTCGTTTGCCTTGGGAGGGTTGCAGCTTCAGCAGCCTCCAGCCGGCTCTTTCTCCCTCCTGCTCTCTGCTTCACCCCACAGACTTTATTTGCAGGAGCAGGCAGGTCATAAGTACTGGTAATGCAAGCAATTTCACTCAAAATGTGGCAAAAATAGGTACATCCTCCAAGTTCTGAGTTTAGTATATTCCCAAGATTTCTGATGTCACTGAGCCATTAGTGACAGGGAAGAGGCGAAGGAATTTATGCTAGTGCCAATGAGGTTTTTGACAGAGAATCCCCTTTTATGCCTCTTCATTCAGACCCTTCATTTGGTTCCTTACTGCAGTTGATATTTTAGACAGCACCTCTTTGGGGGAAGGAAGGAGTCCACCCGGAGAACTGCAGGAGACTGTTGTTGCTACAGCCCAAAGTCTGTTGTTAAAAACTAGTCAGCTTGGGAAGAACCATCAGCTAGAAAAACGTGCCACCTGGCAGGATGTTTTAGGTGCCTTCTTATATTTGACTGTCAGATCTTGATAGGTACAACTGCTGAATCAGGTAAAAACACAGACAAGTTCAATATTTAACACCATACCCAACAAAATAATCACATTTTAAACATACCTTGCCTGCATTTTTTGAAACAATTTAGTTCTAGGCAAATTAATTTAAAACTCATTGAACAAAAAATTAAAAAGTTGTGGTTTTCTCTTTGACCTACTCTTCTGCTTTTCCTCTGCTGGGACAGCTGAAAGCACTTCTGCCCATTCCTCTTAATTTCTTTTTATACATTTGGGGTAGGGTTTTTTACATTTACATTTGTTATGAAAGATCCTTGCATGTTCAACCTGGGATACCTGCAGCCCGGCTTTAATTGCACACTCAAGGCTGCATAGAAAATGTATGTCTAATTCGCTGTTGTTGTCCTGAGGATACAAGTGCGATGAGGAAGCACTAATATCAGTGCAGCATTGTGCTTGCCAGGTTTCCTGAAGCCTTTACAGCCGAGCACTGGAAACCCGAAAGGCTGTATTTCATATTTGGTTTTGTTTATTTACTGGAGGAAGGTGGGGGCTAAACTGCTGCGATGTCTCTATACATTTCAGTCAAGCCACAGACTTCGACATGTTAGGTGGCTCCAGAAGGGATTAATGGTGTTAGAGTACATGCAGTTCCCAAGGCTCCAGGAGGAATCAATCCCTTCTATGACTGGCAGAAAACCCTCTTCATAAATAGTCAGGCTGAGATACTGGTTGTGTTTCTAATGTTTCCTGCAGTGTTTCTGATCAGAAGCCGTCCAATCATTATTATTAACAGTTTTAAAAGAGCATTTCCAGTACCCCATTGCTCAGAGGCCACCCACCTTCCAGTTCTGCTCTTTGTCCTTCATCCTTCATCTGGGGATGGTGAGAGGTGTCCAGCCTTGCTCCTGACACAAGCAGACACAGCCGCTTAAAACACACAACATGATTTTTTTTATTTGTTTAATCAGTTTACATTCCACAACTGACAGTTTATTTATTTATTTTTAAATTTTCCATGAACAAGTTCTTTAGTTAGTTACCAGACAAGATTTTAATCAATGGAAATACAGTATTCTTTGCCAATCTGGATAAAACCAAAAGCAAACAAAATCAAAACAAAAGGAAAATTTTAATATGTAGCCAGTTTTTCGGCAGTTGTGATGCTTTCTGCAACTTTTGTCTTTCGAAGTTACAGGGGTTTGTTCTTTCCCCCTGTTAGTTCCCTGATCTCAATCCTGCCACTAAAATGATCCTTCAGGGCCATGGTCGAGCAAACACCAATGCATGTAGATGAACACCCATGGGTCTGCAGATTAGCACCTTGGATTAAAGGAACAAGAAGTTTGGGTTTGTTTCATGTTTAAACAACCTCTGTTCACCTCTCCTGCAACAGTTTACAGGAAGAAATGGAAAAGTACAATACATTGATAAGATGTCACATTACTTGTGAAATTAGCCACCACACTCACATCTTACCAGAACAGCCTAACATAATAGTCACTTATTGTTGATGTATCGTTAGCACCGATGGCCACAGGAGCCACTTTGCCTCTTGCAGCAGCACTGAAGTCTGAACCTCACAGGACATGCCAGTCTCAATTACTTCTGACAACTGGATGTTACTACCCAAATTCTTATTTTTTTTATTTATTATATGCATTAAACTCTGTGCAAATTGGCTAAAAAGTGGTCCAGTTGCTTGAGCGGCTGCATACACAGTTCAAATATCCTTGACAATGCCTGAAAAATTCCAGAAATTGAAACATTTTTGGATGTTCTAAATATGCTAGTTTAATATATTTCAATGTAATTCCCAACCTAGCAAAGCAATTAGGCATGTGCCTAGCTTTAAGCATGGCAATAACATCATTAGTGTGACATTCATGCTCGAAATTGGGCAAGTGCTTTGTGGGATCAAAGCTCTGTAGCAGTGCTCTGATGAAGTCAGGATCCTGAGTGTTCTAATCCTGGCTTTCACATTTAAACCATTGCAGATTTGGATAAACCAGCTACAGTCTGGATTTTAAGAAGTGCTGAAAACAGAAGACTCCACCTGCAGCTAGCAGAAGCTGCAAGGGGGCATCAAACCACTAAGCATCAGGTCTTTCCCCAGGCTTTTGGCTTCCCATCTCTACAACGGCTATAATACAAACCTGCCTGAGACAGGTCTGGTGTGACTTATACCTGTAAAATTTTCTGAAGAGAAAATATGCCAGATAAATGCAACGTATCAATGCATTTCTCTGATTATGCCTGAGTATTGTGGCATTCTAGGTCTTTTTTAATCCAGCTTTGATATGTGTGTACTGCACTTAGAGGAAACATAAACATCTGGCCAAGATGCATCTCATTGACAAATGTCTTGTACCAGTCATCTCATTTTACTTGGGAAAGTCCTAGAAAAGGGCTGACGTACTTCAATTCACAAGCATTTAAGTGAATTATTATCCTAAGCCTCTCAAAATGTCAATTAGAGACAGTGGTGACTGCGACTTTTGTCATCACCCAAAGGATGGTTAGGGGAGTTGTTTAATTTCTTCTGAGCAAAAAGATGCTTCTTAAGGAAAAAAGGACCAATGAAGGAGCCAAGGAAAGGGAACCTTCCAAAAACTTTTGGCCAGTGTGGCAGCTCATGACTAGGGTGAATATTACTTGTGGCAGAAGAAATCCTAAAGAGCAAATATCTGCCTGAGATACACCTGCTGTGTGGGGACAAGAGTCCAGCGAGTCTCATTTCTCACTGACCTTTGTGCAAAACGCTAGTACCTTCACACAGCCCGGCCATGTTTCGCCATAGGAGTTGAGTCAGCGAGGAGTCAGACCCACCCTCTGAACTGGCTGAGTGGTTCGCGAGCAGCATGGTGGAGCTGGCAAGGCAAGGTGATGCTTTAGCTCTCTGATGTGAGGTGGCCATGTGAGCTCCATCCCTCCTCGTGCCTACTGCCTCGGATCACCCCAGTGCCAGGCATTGCTGCTGTCCCACGGGAGGCTGTGCCTTCTCTCCCTGCTGCAGCGTCGCAGGAGTAGGTTATGGCTTTCATTAGCAGGTGAGACGGTTCTGATTTAAGAGAAAGTGGAAGATTATCCAAGAAGATAATCCAAGTGCAGCATGGGGCTGAGGGGCCAGGCAGGCCTCCCTTGGCAAGCTGCACCCTTGGCAAAGTCAGCCCGGCAGCGAGGAGAGTGTGCATGGCTGGACACGCAGCGCTGTTGTAAAGATACGGGAAAGAAAGATGAACTGGGACAGAATCACCCTTTAGAGCCTCCTCCCACACAATGTTGCACATTGACTTTATCACCTTTGAAAAGGAGGTTTCCTTTGACAGTAAAACTCTGAAAAGTCTGCAAAACCCTTATGGGGCACAGTGAGTTGACAACAAAACGAGCAACCTTTGAGAGTCCCGCATCCCAGAACCCTCCTCATCCCTCTCACAGAGAGGAAGGGCAGGAGGGCAATGACGAGAATTTAGGAACAGTCTGAAAAATCATGCAGAAAATGGTGCTGCATCCTTAAATTTGATTTATTCTCAAGCTCCTTATTTCCAGAATTCACCCTTAAAGCCTTTATTTCTTTTTCACAGACATCTCAAATAACAAAACAGTCACGTATGCAAGAGTTGGTATGGAATGGGATTTAGAGAAAAACGTCTTTACAGGAAGCATCTCTATATTCTCACACAGAGGGAGGAAAAGGAAGAGAGGGAGAGAGGGGCACATGTCTGATTCCTCAAAAAAGGGAAAGGGAGAACAGGAGAGGAATGTCAGGATGAAACGGGACAGCTTGGTCAAGGTGATGCCATGCTGAAAAATAACTTTTGATCCCTGCAACTCAGCTTTATCTTCCACATTCTCGCTAAAGTCTTTCCCTAAGTACTGGTACACAGTATTGAATTTGTACTTTACAGGTCCCTGCAGGCCAGCTAAACTCCCTCTTGTCATAACCTTAACAGTATTTTAAAAAATAAAGTCGTTCTGAGAGATGAGTGAAGATTATCAAGTTACTGACTTACATTTAGCCGTAGAAATAATTAGTAGTGACCACACCTTGGCACAACATTCAAAGTTCACTTAGCTCTGGAGTTTACAGAAATCAGTTTAATTCTCCCACTCCTCTGACTGTGTTTGTTTTATTCAGGTAAAATATAGGAATATGTAAGACCTCCTGAATTCTTATACTGGATTAAATCACTGGTCCTTCCAGACAGACTTGCTTTTAATATGTGATTCCAAATTTTGGCTCTGAGAGACTCTCACCATGAGATGGAGACGTACGTTCAGCCTTGTCAGAGCAGCTTTCTGAATAATGCAGTCACAGTTCATTCTCCTGTTGAGTCCTCAGGTTGTTTTTTTCTGAGGACAACTATAATCCCAACAATAAGGGATGAAACTGCAATCTCTTTAATCTCCATGTAAACAGTTTGTAAAGCAGTTATTAACATAGGGAAAAAAATATGAAACTACACAGAGTGTACCTTAGAGGAGAATTTGTTGATTATTTCTACCAGCTAGATGACTTTTTTCAGGCCAGTTTGGGGACAGAGCAAGAAAGTAACCTTCAAACAGCTCAGCCATTCAAACTTTTAGGATGTAAATTCACTCCTTGAACTGCTTTAGCAACGCCCAGGACTGGCAGAGAAAGTTGAAGAGTTCAGACCAAAGATCTCTGATCTCCAGCATTGAATGGAGCACCCAGTAGTCTATGCCTGGAGACTACCTCGAGGAACTCACCTTACCTGCATTTCCAAGGGCTGATGCAAGCCCTATCATTTGGAGTCATGTTGCAATTTGGCAGGGGAAGGCTGCCATGAACATCTCCTTTTGTTCCAACAGTCTTCCACAATTAACACCTCTGTTTTGCATGGTCAGCCAGGCCATGCAGTTGAAGCACAGGGCCATGGCTGATCTCCATATGGATGTTCTTCTGCACTAGGTCCCTGATTCATCTCACCACGGTTTAAGATCTTTTAAGATCTTGGGACCACACAAGATAGGTGAGTGGTCACTCTGCAGAGTGAGAGGGAACTTCTAAAGCCGACTTTGATGTCAGTTTTACTGGTTGACCATCTAGAAACTACTGTCTTTATTAACTACACAAGAAACCAAAGGAGATGAGCCCGTTAACATGAAGAGCTCCGTTAAGCGCCTAAGGTTAATGCGGATGAGTGCAGGTCAGAAAATCCAGGCCTTCACGTAGCTTGACTTCGTTCACAACGGTGCTCCTCACGAACGTACACCTAGTGCAGAAGAACAGCATCTGTACAAAGGGCCTCTAAATGAAGGGTAAGTGAGTCTGCTGATAGAGCTAATGCGGAACAGAAATTCTGCCGTGGCTTTTCCAGTCCATTTCTTTTCCTTAAAAAACCCTCAAGACCCAGTCCTATGATTGGATATATGTGTGTGGATGTGCATGCTGCTGACTTTAGTGTGGTACCCTTCCCCAGCTGGCACAATGGTGGAATGAGGATTTTCCTGGGAAATAGTACTTTTAACTTTGCTTTCATTTAAAACTGAGATACGTATGAAGATTGTGAAAAAGAAACAGTCCTTTGCCTGAAATTCTGTACATCAGCCTCAGGTTATTTCAGGCAATCATGAAGCTATGGACATTTTTCATAAATTTACAAATATATATACACATATATATACATATATACATGTATATGTGTGTCAGCCTATGGGCTAGATTTACCACTGCATTATTTCAGCCACACACATGTATAATGGCTGTTTTTTGCAAAAAGAGGTTGGTATAAAGTTGGAGACACTTAGTAGCGACTGTTCCTGTGTCTACGCACAAGATCCTTAAGTGGGCTGACATATAAGTACAGCCCCCTCACATAAGTCCCCTCACCACATATACACAATAAATAGGACCTAGTCTTACAGCTGTTAATGAAGCAATTTTCCCATTGATTCCAATGACCTGTAATCAAAGGGAATTTTACTTGAGAAAGAACTGGAAGTTCAAACCCATTTTAGATACATTTTACAGCTTTGAAAGTTCTAATGTCTGTCATATTAGGCCTCAAAATGCTTTAAAATAATTTAAGTTACTGCAGAAAAATAAAGTTACTGCAGAAAAAGATCTTCAAAAGTCCCCAAATATGCTTTTCTGTTTAAGTAGGGGAAATTTTGTCCTGCAAAAGATCAAACAACAAATACATGAATATAAACACTCTAAGTGATGGAAATTGCCGAGTAAAAATAGTAACAGTTTAAATTAGATGTCTGTGATTGTTGTTGGTGCCCAGGAGTTATAAATAATTCAGTACACCCTAACTGAATAGTCTAAGGCTGCACTTTTATTTTATTGTTCTGATTACTCAAGCCTTTTTCTTATGATCTATATTGTTAATGAATAACCCTTCATAAAAAAATACAGCCTTATGCTTTACAGTCAGATGAAAACTATTCTTGAGATAAAATGTCACAAGAGCTTAAGCAAATTAGGAGCGTATATTTTTAAAAAAATATATGTAGGCACCAAAGGCATTTAGTGTTTTACTTCTGTTCACTGTCTAAGGAGGAATTGGATGCTGAGGCTTTTTTTCTGTGGCTGGCCCCAGGAGATTGAACCGTATCTAATTCATCCTCCTTGGTGTCTACATCACTTTGAAACTGGGGCAAAACCCGCAGGTCACACAGCTTTTTGAAGACTTGGCTCTATCTCATCTACTGCTGAATTGCTCTTACTGTTTGGGTATTTCTGACCAGCTGGCAAAATAACAAGGCCACTGGAAGGAATTGCCTTTTACAGAGATATTCCTTTGCCTTGCTGCCACAGGTGGGGCTCGGAGCCACAGGGGTGTGAAGCTCCCTACTGTGCCGAGCAGCAATAACGATCTTCATGCTGCCACAGCCTGCACAAGCCCTCTGCAGAGAACAGAAATAAGACTCGAGTAGTGTCCTGCCATGGTGCTGCCTCTTGGCACAGCGGGATTTTTACACTAGGGGATCAAAAAGTTTTCTGGTTTGGAGGTGATGTGGTGCGATTTTTCTCTTGTGACTGAGGCCATCTGTGTTTGAGAAGCACCTTGCAACACCAGGCTGTGAGCATCAGTCTTGTGAATACCAAGGCTGTCCTTCTGATGGGACTTCAAATTTTTTTTCCCTTAGCCTTACACACTCCGAAAGCGACACCCGTATGTATCACAAATAAGTGGTTAGTACCACAGTCTATGGCACTAGAAGACAGTAAGGACTTGTGGACACAACTGTGTTTTTGGAGGTAGGATGGCAAGCTCGGGACTGCCTGGATCAGACGTAGTTCTATAGGAACCCTGTATTGAAGAGCACTGATGGCCAGCTCTGGAGAGTCTTGCTGCAGTGTTTCAGGATGTTTCTGCCCTGAGCTGTTCACTGCCTCCTCTTCTGCTGGAGGTACCTGCCCAAAGGCAAGATAGGCAGAAAGAAACACATATTTGTGTCTTAGCTGCTTCCTTTCCCTGCATCTCTGGGATCAGAACAACACTGGCAACTCTTTCCTAAATATTCTAATACATTTGATGGCAAATACCAGTTTGTCCCACTTGTATTATGCTTCCCCACGTCTCTTCATCAGATAGTTTCCATGCAGTCTGCACACACAACCTAACATGGATGCAGATGGCATCTGAATTGCATTGTAACTCCTGATTTAATAGAAAACAAACTATTATGCTTCATTTTGCTGTGTATTTTCTCTCTAGTACACATGTTTACAGGTTACTAGCACCCACATCACGTGGCATGTACCCGTGTGTTTGTCTGGGTGTGGAGGGGAGTGAGGGTGTCTGTGTGTATACGCCCTACACGAGAAAACTTTTGAAGTCGCTTTCAGCCACTGCTGGCGTGCTAATCAGTGAAGGAAAAATATAAAAACGCAATCCTATGAGGGACTGACAGTTTCTGCTGCTGATACTACAGGTGACATTGGATTGTCCTCACGTAATGCTACTAATGCCGTCAATTTTGACCTATAGCAACTGTTGTTTGGTTTCCTTTTTTCCAGTCCCCTGCCTTCCCTTGGAGATAACCTATCTAAGCCTCCATTATTTTCATTGCAAGTCTTCCCTGAGCAAGGAAGGACAATTGATCTGTGATTCTGGAGTGCTTTACTAGAGGTGACCAGCATTTCATTTCCCTCTTGTGGCCTATATATTGAGGCAGTCATCTAGGCTCTTTCTCCAAGTTAGATCTAAACACGTGCAAGGCAAACTGCAATTAAAATGACACCATTGTATCAAGCTCCAGTTCTCCCACAGATGTCAACAGGGAGTTGTCAGAGCCCCTGGCACCAACAGTAGGTCATTTGTTTTAAAAAGTTTGCAGTCTCTAACTATGGCTCTGAAAAAAGCTGTAGGATTGGGGTATTAGCGGGGCAGGCAGGCAGGAGACCTTAAATTGTGTGTGTGTGTGTAACATCTGATGGCTGTTTCTTACTAAAGCCAAAGATTAGATATTGTGAGTGTGTAAGCACACATTTCACTTTCAGTGTTAGTCACGACAGCACTAAAATGTTTTCTAAGGCACCTGATCCAAACCTCACTGAAGCCAAGGGGAAGCATTCTATGGACTTCGACAGACTACGGAACAGATGCATTATATTCCTGGCTGTACCTGCAAACAGTAAGTTTTGAGCTAAGCTCTGGTTTTATGATTTTTCAGCTTAGATTGGCAGAAGCAAGATCTTATGGATCCAGCCTGGAGTTTGCAGTCAAACTTTAGGCTTTTTTGAAACTCAGTTCCTGACCTTGGAATTTCATTCATCACTAATCTTTATGTGCTGTTTGTGCTTCATGCACACTTTTTGCTCCTTGTCTGTCAGTGGTGCCTGGCAATTGTTCAGAGCTGTCTCAGTTTTTCACCTTGAGTCTTCCCTCGCTGGCTGGCTGAGCACAGCAGTACGGGCCATAAAAGACTGAAAAACCTGGGGGCAAGGAAATGCAGTGTTGGTTTGTGTGAATGTGTCTGAGCACTCCTATAGCCCTTATAGGGCTATGTAGAGACACACAGAAGAAAGAGCCCGAATAATGTATGCCTTTATTTAAACTATACTTGGTAACATATTATTTCCTCTCCATTTCACTGCTGGCAGTTAGCTTGGCACTCAGGAATTAAGGACAGATTACAGTGATTTTTTTTTCTGAGCTCTGCTTATCAGTGGGGCTCCAGGGATGAGCCTGATTTGGAGGTGCTGCATGGTGGGTAAATGGACAACCATGGAGACACAGTCTTCCAGAATGCTTGGGAATCTGAGATACCCCCTGCATATCAATTCTTTCTTTCACCAACGCTGTTTTTATCCACTGTCCAATGAACTGCACAGCTAACATGCCATAGCTAAAAATGGTCCCAAATGACTTGCATCTACAGGAAAGCAGAATACCTGCTCTCATGATTCTCTCCTGGAAGGATGAGGATCCTCTGTTTAGAGGACTCTGAGAGCTGTGGGTTTTTGTTTTTTTTTTTCCTTTCATTTGTTACTGCAGCTAGAATAACGCTTTTAAAAGTAATGGACGTTTTTCAGAAGCAATATTTTAAAGAAATTGCTCTGGTCACTTGTGGTTTGTGATCCACTTGTGACTGTCCCTGGAGTGGAATGAAAGATATAAAAAAAAGTCCAACTAGTGCAGGGACTGTACTGTTTAGATTAGGGAAGATCAGTTCTGTGTTTGCAGAGAGGGAGAAGGGAGAGATGATATATACAGGTGGCCAGTATGAGTCAGGAATTTTAACAGGCAAACAGTTTTAGCTTGAAGAAGGTGTCCCACACAGTCCGTAAGATACAGAGCACATGGACTCCTGCCATGTAGCCCCCTCATGTATGCAGTGCCCCCGGCGGGGATGGACAGCAGAACCCCTTGTAGCTAACTTGCTGCGGTCACAGGACAACTTCACTGCACAACAAGCGAGAGTCACTACACACAAAACCTCAGCCTGAGCGAATTCATCCCGCACCCCTAGGACTGGCATTTCGTGACATCTGTGTTCACTGCAGTGAAGTTCTGGAGCATAGAGACGTGTTGTCCCAGCAGTGCAACATGACAGGCCATGTGCAGGAAAGAGCCTGCCAGCTACAAGATCCTGTGTTACCACCTCATGGAAAGGGAGACCAATCACCCACTGGTACATCAGGCTAGGCCAGCAGTGTCACTTTATCCACAAGGGGGGATAGGAAAAGAAGAGCGGGGGCTGGACTCTGCAGGAAGCTGAGCATCATCCAGGAAAACGCATTCTTAACTTTAAGCATGTGAATAAGTCTACCAAAGTTAAGGGGATTAGTCACATGCTCCAAGTAAAGCACATGCTTAGGCACTTTGCCAGAGCAGATCTGAGGGACAGCATCAAGCCCCTTAACGTTAAGATCACAGCTAGCAGATTTCTAATTAGCTGCTCCTCCAACTAGAAAAGACACACTAGTCAAAAAGCTTGAATCTCTGTTCAGAAAGATTATTTCAAAGCCTCCCCAAAATGCAGAAACTCAGAGTAGATGTGAGTGTTCTGGCTCAGGATAGACGGAGACGCTAATGATTGCAAATTTGAATCTGGATGTATTTTGAGTCAATCCTGCTCTAAAGAAGAGTCTGAGCCAACAGAAAAACAGAAAGCGTGGTGAGGCTATGCGCCCCATTCAAGGGTATCAAAGCACATAGGGCTCCTTCCAGTTCTCTGAGTAGCACGGAGGGAAATTCACAATATCTCAAGGGGGTTTTGACCTTACTTGAGGCAGAGATGAGAGAACTGGTGTTTGGAGAAATATTTGGGCATCCAGTTTGAGATTAAGGTTATATGATCATCTGCTGCTTCAGACACTTACTTCAATAGTTTTTAAGATGCTTCACAGCCACACAGACCTTACAGAGCCTATGCTATAGCAAGTAGAAAATCACAGAACTGGCCCAAAGATCCAGGGTTAACACTCTTCTGTTCTAAATAAAAATAATCATAACCCTCTTCCACTGTTGCCACACAGACAAACACACAGGCTCATATACAGCTTGTAAGCCAACATCATCCGAGAACACTTCATCAAGGCAGAACTATTTTCATGCCAGCTGCAGAAAGAAAACTTTGAGAGGCCATAAAACAGCAAAATTATTTCCATTTCTTTAAATCATATGGCTAGCCCTCTTTCAAAACTGTATCTGTAAAAGAATACACGCTGTAAACAGTCACGGACCATGCAAAGGTACATCATCACAGACGCTGTCATACTGCTTTCCATGGCACAGGGCCTGATGGTGGACTCCAGCTAGATACCTCCGCCCTTTAGTTTGCCTGGGTCACTCCAGGTACCTGTATTCACATGAAACAACTATCCTATCACACTCAGCAGAGGAAGAACAAAGTTTGCGTTCAAAGCTGTTTTAATCTAACAGTTATTTTCCTAAAGCATTATTATATTAATGAGAAGGTTTTTTCACAAATTTTGAAAAAAATCACAGATTTCTTTATAGGTCTCTTTCAGTTTTTAGTTACTGGTTTTCTGCTTTCAATTTTCATTTAGCTTTCCAAGAGCTGTTTTTATTTTTAATTTCCTTCTTCTGTCCAATGGTTCATCAGCCTCCTTACCTAGTAAGCACAGTCAAACGGTTTCAAAGCTTTCCAAAACAACTCTATTTGAAAATCTTTCCAGAAAAAAGAAATAAACCAATCTACTTAAAAAGGAAGCTTCAAAAGGCTTGTATTTTCAAGATGAATAAATAAATACTTTCTCTGGTCACATCTAATGGAGAATGAAATGATGAAACTTCAGCTGCCAAGGATGGCACTTCAGTGGCAACACACTGACTTGGCAGCTAGCATTGGCATGTTTGGGGAATTTGTAGACATGAGAAAGCAAAAGCCAGGTAGTCGAGAGAGAATGAAAGAAACCCAAATCTACCCTACTCCAAAATGCCCTCCATAAACTTCATTTCTTTGGGTACTATTAATAAAGCAACACTATCACACGAAGTGTAAGGGGAGGGGAAGCAGGGCTGGAAGGAAAATGGCTGTGCAATTGTATTACATAAGAGTTATTCGTTGGTTTGATTTTTTTAACTAAGCAAAATACTTTTTCTTGCCAGCTGTTTAAATGGCATGACCTGGAAATTAATGCCTTCATTTCTGTGTAGCAGGCACAGTCTCAACAGGTTGCCGCCTCCTGGAGAGATATTTTTAGATATAGAGGATGACTTCTTATTGACAAAGGAGGACTGATGGCATGCAGCTATCGTGTAAGAAAGGATTGCTGGTACTATCCCTGAATTAAGAGCATGTTGGGTTGGGTTGATTCTGGGGAGGCCTTTTTTCTCTGCCCTGTCTCCCTTTGCCTATATGTTTATTTGCCAGTGGTACCCTCGCCCCGGGATATGGCCGTTCAGCCATTGCCTCTTCAGACTTCCTTTGGTTACACCCTCGGTCCTTCCTCCCCACCTTCTGCTCAGCCACTGGTTCCCTGCAAGGACCCGCTGCCCTCACAGCCAAAACACTTCGCTTCCTCTACTGGCATTCACCCACCTCTGCAGACTTAGCTGTTCGTTTAGCTCTTCTGGGACCTATGACCTGAACAATGGGAAGAGCAGAGTGAGGGGAAAAAGGAGACGAAGAGAAGAGGAGCAGCAGGAAAAAGAGAAAGACCAAAAAAGAGAGAAAGTCACATTTGCAGATTCACAATTATATCATACAACACTTGAACTTATGGGAAATGGATCTCTGTTCTCTGCATCTGACCCTTTCGCTTCCATCTGTGCACAGTTCTCCCAGATGGAGAGTGGAGATGTCCAGTGAACCAGGGCAGTTTCCAAAGACTAGATGTGGGAAGGTCTTATTTGTCATACATGAACACAATGAGAGGCGTCTCTTACTTCTCCCTTACAAAAATTAGCTGCCCTTTCCTCCTCGGCAATGGCTTTTTCCCCGTTGTCTTAAACATCCAAAAAGGAAACTCGATGAAATCCCACTCCAGCAGATATCTGGGAAGAACAACTGTCAGGGCTCCCCCCACCTCCCTTTTCCTTGGTCAGTCTTCCCTTGGATCCGCCATCCCGAACTCTTAGATGCTCCATGAAAACAAAAAAACCATCCTGAAATCCACCAGAGGAGACATGCCGTCTCAGACCTGACAGCTTTCCTCACGCTTCTGTAGTTGCGGTGCCTCAGTCTTGGGCCACAAACACAGCATGGATGACTTAGTGGACAATCACATTGCAATGTTTTAAATTTTTTGTTTTCTTAAAAAAAAATAAATAAAAGAAGAGGGAAGAAAAATTTATACACACATGTATCACAGCATTTTCAAAAGGCCTTCTGCTGCATTTACGTTAGCAGTTCAGCCTCAGTTGTAAGCCTGGATGTAAGGCAGCTGGAAGATTAAAACCGCATTGTTGGAAAGTCCGCTGAGATGTCCTCATGGAGTTGGTTTTTTTGTTGTTGCTTTCTGTTTTTATTTTGTTAGATCTCTTTATTATTATTATTATTATTATTATCATTATTATTATTATATTTTCACTTGTTTGCTTCTCTCTAAAGTTTGGCAGGCAAAGAGAAAAAATGCTTTTCTGCTTTTCCCCACACGTTCTGTCCATTTTGTTTTCTATGTTTTAAGAAAAACAAAAACAAAAACAAAAAAAGCCCAAAACCAATGACTGGGCAGGCTTCTGTCATTTTGTTTTAAGAAAGAAGAAGAAAGTGGGTGGGTTTCTGGGAATGACCTTGAGGAGGTATGTTGTAGAGGTGGCTGAAATGCTTGATTTGCTCTTTCACTTGCTGTTTGCATTTTCCCTTCTGGCTGCAATGGACAGGCTTTTGTCCTCCCACCCACCCTCCATGTCCTGTACAGATTTCTGGTTCCAGATCCCCCACACGGACCCCCTGTTCCCCTTCCCAAATGGCAGTGGGCAGGTGCAACTATATGTTCATTCGACCTCTAAGGTATGATGCTGAAGTTAAGAGTCGGATGGAAGAGCCATGTGAGAGAAAAGCTTTCCCATCGCTGTGAGAAAGAACGAAGCAACACAGAGTCCGGTGGACATGTGAGTGCCGTGTTGGACTCAGCTTTACCTTGGCACTGGCATTAATTTGAGATTATATATATATAATTATATATACATATATATGCATGTATAGGTATACATATACATAGACATATATATATGCATGTGTGTGTGTGTGTGTGTGTATTTGTTTGCTATTTGTTTTAGCACACTGTCCCATTCTCAGGTCTAGATTTGGGGCAGTTGGTCCTGGGGACAGGTTGGACAGAAGGGGCCAGAGTGCAGAAGAAGCCAGAGATAAGAGTGAGGCCCAGGCCCCCCCACGCACAGAACATGGACCAGCCATAGCCATGGCTGATGTCGTCGGGAAGTCCGTACAGGTAGCGGGGGTAGCGGGAGAGCTCAAAGTTGATTCCAGCCACGCACGTGCACAGTGAAATGATGCAGAAGGTTCCTGGAGGAGAGCGGGAAGGGGAGAAGAAGGGAGGAAAAAAACAAAGAGAAGTTAGAAGAGTGATAGACATACCACTTTCCAAGTCGCCTGAGAAGAGCTGGTGCAAGCAGTAAGGAAATACCTAGGGGAAGATGTTTGTCTAGAAAGTGGCTTAGTCTAGCAGCTCCACAGGGAATGAACTGAGTGCCACCAGAGCCTTGAATATTGATCTGACGCTGAACAGAGCTGTATGGAGAAACATCCACAGGAACGGTCTTTTCATTACAAGCACTCTCTTGGGAACCAGAATGCTTCATGAAACCATTGATTTTTCTGGAATTTTGCTTTAGACAAATACAGAGTGAGTCATCATGTTTCAGTATTTTTTTTTGGGGGGGGGGGGGGGGAAGCTTGGTATTTTTGTTTAATTTCAATTTTTCAGTGATGGATTTTATAGAAGAAAATATTACAAAATACTTCACGTATTCTGGCTCTGTTGAATTATACATTTGAAATGTCCTGGCAGATTTTTTCAGATTTTTCTTATATCAAAATCTAAAAACTTTCTTTATATACCCCCCTTTTAAATACCACTGTCAAAATTTTGAAATCCCTCATAAAATTCAGATTCTATCCTCTGCACGTCTCCAGTCTCAGTCTAGGTGCCCTCTGCATTATTGGGGAAATCTTCAAAATATCCTGTTCTTGTTTTCCATCTCTGCAGCAATATTTCATTTCTTCCTGAGAACACTGCAAGGACAGGCTTTATAACTCTGTCAGGTGGTAAGTGTTGTGGAAAGACACATGTATCAGATGAGACTGAACCTTAGCCCACCCAGATGAGTCTAATTTTGATCTTTGGCCTCCAGCTTCATCAAAGCTAAACTCTGAGTTCCTGAAATGTCACAGTTGCCACCCACACACCAAATAATGGATAGCTACAGACACTACGCACCTGTCTCAAGAGATAACAACTAAAGTCAACCTAAAGTTATTAGTTTATTTTTCCTCTCTAATTCCTCTGTATGTGGGCCTCCCTGGATCTCCTGGAGAGCCCTGGGCACAGAAGGCAACCTACAGGACGTGCTGAAGTAACACGTGTGGTCAGTCCCATGTGTTGTCCTGCCGTTCATGCACAGGTCAGTAGCGTGCTGTGTGTGCCACCTGTGCAGCACATCCTGCATCTGTGCACTAGCAGCTGCTAGTGAGGAATCTCCTACTCTTCCTGGTCCCGTCCCTAAGAAAGCATAATCCTCCAAAGCACTTACAGCCAGCCTGGTTTTAGTGTCAAGCTCTGGTGCCCTTACCTCCTACTCCTTTCTGCCCCTGCTCCTGCTCTTCTCCTTCAACACTTTTCCAGTTGTTTCTCTGCTTCTTTGATCTTTTTAGTTGCAGTTGCATTGAAGAAATGGATTTTACACTCACCACTCCAAAGACACAGGTAAGATTATGCGGTGAATTCACCGGGAATTAGGCTCAGACACTGGGGGCATTTGTAGGAATGTATATATACACCACCATACCCACCTCCTTTACTTAGTAGGAACATCACACAGGTGTAGAATCTGCAGGCAAATCTCTATCAGGGACCTGCTGTGAGACCACCATCATGGCCCCCTCTCTGTTCCCTCTTCTGATCACTGCTTTGTCAGTTTGGACTGTCTTTACTCCAATGTCTTGTGGAGTCCTGCTCTTAGATAGTCTCTGTTGAAAAGGTCAGGGAATAAGCGAACTCTGGGTGCCTCCCCTAATGTTATATATAGCTGTCAGATGCCCCAAGTTATTCGTAAGTACTCGTATTATGGTAGTGCCGCAGGGAACCGGTGAGGACCAGCAAGCTGCTGCAGTAGGTACTTATGCCTATTTAAATAAAAAAAAAGCCTTCTTGCCTCTCACTAGCACCCAATTAGTCTATAATCAGTGCTCTGGACTTTTGCAAAAGCCTTGCGAGATCCCAGGTTCTGGAGCTGTCTTCAGAGATGCCCTATGCTACTTCAAAGCACAAAGCAGGATAAATGGGGAAGTCTCCCTCACAGAACCCTTTCCTCAAAAATCAGGCGGTTTGATTAGAAACCACAAACTCCTTTCCATGTTTCACTATATTACTTAGGTTATCCAGTAACATGAAGGTATCTGGCAAGAGTGCGGTTGTTCTCTTTGTGACACATCTACATGACTAGTACAGTGTGGGATCGGGGAAAAAAAGGATCCATCAGAGCCACTGTCCTCTGAACCACGTTCTGTGGCTCATTTCAAATGGCTGTGGATAGAAAATGACATGAAAGGCCTTTCTTTGCTAGCAAGAACATGATAATTTCAGTTCTTTTTGAAATACAAGATCGTTAAAAGAGGTGGGTGGGAAAATCTGTGTGGCCAGACTGAAGCTGCATTTTCTAAGTACAAAAGGGAAGGAAATAACTTTGGATTTCAAATACTCCCTGTGATTTCACACTTTGTCTTCGCTGTTTTGATCACAAGCTCTTCAATGCAGCAAGTGTTGCTTACTCTTTGTACTTGAACAGTGCCCAATACACTGGCACTCCACCTTGCCGGGGGTATTCTGCCCCATAAAAAACGAACGATAAAGAAGAACGAGTAACCACAACAGAGAATAAAACAAATCATGAGCATGAGACCTCTTTAAAAAAAGGATGTCCCCTTCCTGCCCCTTCGGTGGAGAATGTGCTAATCCCACGACGACAAATAATGACTGCCATGCACAACGTTAGCAGATGCATAGCACAGTCCTGAGTCAGTCACCCCCCTGTGCTTCTGCAAGATGTCTTGTATGGTACAGGTTTATCAGCCTTCCTTGTGCTATTCATTACAGACACAAAAAATGCCATTTTATACCACCTGGAGGAATCTTTATGGCCATTATATGAGTCCTATGTGTTGTCTGTATTCAGCCAAGCAAGAAGTTCCCACTTGCAGTTAATATGGTCTCTCACCAGGAGGGTTACTGAGTACAGTTACTACCTCATGACTGTTTGCTTTTCCTCATGAACTGGCAATATAACAAAAAGGATCATCCTTGCAAAGTGCACGATTGTTGGCTACCATAGCGAAAGAGTCATGGGTGGAAGGGATGCAGAGACTGAGCTTACACTTCAAAGTGTAGCCTCTGCTGGTCCAGGGAAGATGTGAGGCTGGGATGGCAGGGGGAGGAAGGCTATCACTCCTGCCTGCACTATGGACACAGTGCTTCAGAGCCAGCAGGACTAGCAAGTCAAGCATTCCCAACCCTGAGATTCCATTCCTCCCCAGAAAATAAACTGATGCCTTATTCACTTTCCTGGCAGGTTCTTGCCATCAGTGAGGTGCCCCCTACACAGGCACTAATGCCCCACATCCCCAGGCAGCTGCCACAATACAAACTTTAAAACACTTCCCTTAACTGGCCCAAGCAGATGAACAGACCTGAAGTCTGGTGGGTCCAGCCGTGGCACTGGCACACAGAATGTGAAGGACAGGTGGTAATAAGAGACCAACAGGAATGTGCTGGTATGCGAGCTAGATGGGGGAGATAAAGACCTCCTCCTTCAGCAGTTGGGGAGAGCAGAATGCGCAAAGTTCTTTGTGCTGGGATTTACACGTTGTCATCCTAAGTGAAACACTAATGAATGAGACAAGGCAACAGTGGTGGTTTTGACAAAGAAAATTCATGTGTCACTGCAAAATGCTTCCGTCAGGTGAGAGATTAAATTTCATGTAAAGCTGTGTCTGTGCCACAGAAAATGCTGTTTGACATGAAGTCAAACCTCTGTCCTGACTGCTTATCAGACAGCTGCCCTTCCTCTTAGGCTGGTTTTGACAGTGCCTGTCCTGCTAACAGGCTGATGATCAACAGTGGTTTGAGCACCTGAGCTATTAAATACCTCATGGCTATCTTGCGCTTTTCCATCTTATATATTACAGAAGAAGAATAATAAACATTACACTGAATGTCTGTTCCATTTAGACCGGAAGTTTGTTTAGGACGGAGATGAACTTATTTGCTATATATGTGAATGAGATCGGGGTACTGCCATCCCTGCTGCGGGGGCAGACACGGTCAGGAGAGGGATAGCTGGGACAGGTAATACTGTTGGTCAAAGCCCAATTCGGTGTGGCTGATGAGTCAGCGCCCTTTGCTGTAGCTGTTGGTAAGCATGATTATATCAAGCAGAGCCATGGGCCTCTGCTGCTAGAAATTTTTTTCTTTTTGGTAAACTCCCTTCTCTTTTCAATCAGCCCGGCTGTGTGAGGGGCTGCAATGCCTCCATTTACAGTTTTCAAGCCTCACCTCCACAGGAGAGCAGAACTACTTGTGGGTGAACCGATTCAAATCCAAACAGGCTCCAAACAACTCATACCTAACCTGTTTTAATTTTGCCTCATGCTAGTGCCCCTCTGAATCCTGAACCATGTCAGAAGCCACATCCTTCATCCACAGACCTGGCTCGGCTTCCACAGTGATAGAGCTTGAGGGATTTTCCAGGGTCCACAGTGTTTTGTGAGACAAGAATTGCTACCTTTCTTAGATATACTGCAAACAAAGGTGAGCCTTGGTGGTTTTGGTGCACAAACAGACCCTGCTAGCATGAACTTCATCTAAACATTCTCATCCCTAATACTAGAGATGATTTGAAGTCAAGGGAAATCCAAAAAGCTAGTAAAAAATGATCTTGGCACCAAGTCAGCCTCTGAGACCCTCCTCTCTACAAATCATTTTTCTCATTATTTGGAAAACATTCCTTCCACATGTGAAGGAATGACACTTGCTCTCTCCCCCCTACAACAGGCAAAAATGACTCACAAACTGTGCTGTCAGATGTACAAGTAAACAAACCAAACCCCCCTGATTTTTCTCCCTTTCTTGGTTTTAGTGGTTCCCCTTCCTGCCCCACGCCCCCCCCAAGAGAAATATCAAGTATTACTTACAAGCACTAGTAGATAAAAAAAAAGAAACACAAAGGTATGGATTTAAAGATGTCCTCTGAAACCACACAATTCTCAAATAAATGCAAATCTCCACCTTTTAAAGTATTTCTAGTAGCTGCTATTGATGGCAATTTGTGGCCACTAATGTATTTGGAAGAAGTGCTTTAATTATCATCAGGTTTTTATTATAGGGTTATGGGGGGGAAATCTCACAAGTGAAACAATATTATCTTTACTTTCTCTCTGCCCTACTAGCTTTTACTATTTTCAAGGTACATCAAACAAACAAATAAAATGAGGTCTGTACATCAAACAAACAAATAAAATGAGGTCTGACCCTAAAGTGGAGCGTGTACCATTATCTATTTAAATTATATCACAATCAAATGAAATTATTAAAGAATAAACTGAATTCCCTCCCTACACAGTGATGACAAAAGCCTTTTGGAGGGAGCAGCTTTGCAGTAAACTCCTTCTGTGCACGGATTAAACGCCTCAGCAGCACGCAGCTCTTGAGAACACTTTATTGCTCTGTGCATACATGCATAGAATATAAATTATTGCTTAATTATGTACTGTACCAGCAGAAGCAGCTTGCAGCATCACCAGTAGGTTGCAGAATAGCAAGGGGTTTACTGTAAAATTGTCCTTATAAAAAAAGCCAAGATGGAAAGAGAAGTCTGACTGGGTGATGGAGATTTAGTGCAGTGTCCTTGTGAGACCACATACCCACCTGGGTTGGAACTTAATGCATTTTTATTTCATACCATGAGCCAGGGTACACTGCAGAGTCTACAGTGGTGCTATGATACTACATTACAGCCACTGTCAGAATGCGATTTGCATTTGGCCTTTGGCCTCCTACCTCAAAATGTACCAGCGGCATCCACACCACACCAGAGCTGTGCGCCCACTGTGTGTCACTTCAGCGGCGGTGCCTGTCTTTGAATTGCCACTGCACAAACCGTAATATGTTATGGCAACAGAGGACTATATCCTCTTTCACAACTGCCAAACACTGAATGGGTACCACCCTCAGGCTCATGTAAATCGGTATATGGAACAGTACTACAGCAGCTGAGGGCTGATCTCCACTTTGCCGTGCTGATACAACTGACAGGCTGTATTGCACATTATAGTACCCTGCAGATTTGCACATGGTGACATTTCTGCTACCACATCCCATGGTGCATGGGACTGCACTGGGAGTGGATACCCATGCTGTGCACTACAGCAGCCACTGAGCACCAGCTACGAGCAGGCACCATCTGAATTTATGAGTTAGCATGCAAGGCAAACCCAACACAACTTAGCTAAAAGGCATGTTATTTTGATAAAATGGACTAGTGAGAAATTGGAGAGTTGATCAAAAACTGAGTTGAATAACTCTGATTATTTTAGCAATGGTGATTCCTATGACCCACCCAAAATAACCTAGAAATAATAAAGTGACTTGACTATAGCCATCAAGCAAACATAATGCCTCATCAACTTGCAGCCACAACAGAGGAGGCAGCAAAAATTGTGCCAGTTGTAGTAGTGGTGTGTGATTCGGTATTTTACTGGGAGCAGAAGGGAAAGGAAGAGGATCTCTTAATGTCAAAATGAAGAAACATCCTAATCAATGTTTAGTGAAACTATCCCATCCTTGTGCTGGCAAGCATGATGCTTGGCAACATGGGGAGTCTACCAGCAGGTTTCTTTTATCCCCTGCAGTATGAACCTCCCAGGATGGCCCAGGAAGAGGCTAAAAGATTAAATGGAAAAGGGCACTGGAGATCTGAGCAAACTCGAGTGACTCTGTCACATCTTAGGTTTACCAGATGACAAGACACAGAAGTTTAGTACCAAACTGTACCTCAGGCAGGTGCTTCCCAGCCTAGGCATTGCCAGGGCTGAAGAGAAACCTGTGCAGTCAGGTTGGGTTTGCCTTGTCACAGGACATCTCCCATAGCGTGGGGAACCCGCACACCACATTTGGTCTTTTAGCAGCCAGGTTATTCTGCCTCTTTCTGTGTAAGGTCTTTTTCTTCTAGTCAAAAATTGAACCTCTCTCAGAAGAAACCTCAGATGAAGCCTCAGAAGGCTTGTGGAATCTTTCTTTTATAGGAAACATCAAATGTTGAAAAGTCTTCAGACAGATGTTCTTCAAGACAAGTGAAACTGGAGAACAGACACAGCACAAACAAACTCAGTGTAGCCTTCTTCCATGTTGCCTAGTGTGCGCTACTAAAAACACTCTTAGAGGGAACACTTTCAGGGCTGAAAGGGCAGAGTTATTCGCATGCCTTTTTAATCCTTTTGTTCGCTGAAGGCACTGCTAAAGGAGCCATTGGGAGCTCTGGGTGCTGGTGATGGCTACTTGATTTGGATATTTTCCCCTACAGGTGCTGGAGAGAAGCCTATCCATTGCATTTTTCAAGTGACCAGAAGACTCTGTGGTTGTACAACTTTCAGTTGTTTGTACTGAATGTGAACTGAGGATCTTTGCCTGCAAAAGGCTCTAGGCTGTACTACTGTTTTCCTAAGCTAACCTGCCAGGAAAATAAAAACTCTTTCTGTATGGGCTGAGTGATACAGTTACTGAGATAAAATAGCCAGAAATCAAAATAAGATGTAACTGTCTTGTCAACAAGAACCACTTGGTGCCGGCCACCTCTATGAAGTTTACATCATTCACATGAATGCTTGTGAGCAACAGACTACCCTGACCCTGTACTGCCTTGAAGGATCACATGCTGAAATCTTTTCTGTTGCAGAAGAAATATCTCTCCTGCCTCTGTAGCCCACACAAGTACATTGGCATGACTTGGCATGACTCATCTCTGTATCCCCTGGAAGAGCCAGGTTGAGCAGAAGTGAGGAAGGCCCCACTCATCTAGTTTCTGCCAGCTCTAGCTGCTTTTTCTATGGAATTTTAAGTGGCCAGTTGGACTCTGTCCAGGCAGATTAGACAAAGAACGCATAGCAGCGACTTGTCCAAAGGGAATGTTGTTTCTCTAAGTTGACCACCAGAGGAGCCAAGAAGGTGAATCTAAACCTTGCTTCAGCCTTTGCAATTAACAAGATCTGCCACACAGAGAAATTTTCTCCCCTTCCTCTCTGTAAAGAATTCTTTCTGTCTAGAAAATCGTGCCAGTATTACTCTTCCTTCTGTTGCATGTACAGTCTTCTTTCCTCTTTGATGCCAACATCAGGCATGCAAACAACTCAGCAAACATTTTTTTTTTTTTAAATAAAAATCAACCCAAGAATAAATGCCAGTTTTGTTTTCATTTTCTTCGTTTGGCCTTGATGTGTCTTGCCACTGGAATTCAGAAGCCAGCAACAGTGGCTGGTGATATTATTAAAGGATAAGGAATGACCACAGAATTTTAAAATACACATAACATGTTTTCCACAGCTGTGGGTGAGAGTCTTGTATTTCTATTGGATCTGTCTCCTCTACTTTTCTTCTACTTGAATTCACCTTCTGTCAGCCCCCCAAAGACCTACTGACATCCCTGAGAAGCAAACTAGATTACATGCCCTTCATAGACTATGCTACGTTTTCTGTTCTCGTAACTCTAGAAGGTACTGATGCTTCTGTCAGTACCTCCCATCCTGGTAAGGGAGAAATTACAAGTCAGTATAGCTGACTTTAAGTGAACACACAGAGGAATATGAACAGTTCTTTTTGCTGAAAAGCCAGAGCAAGCTTACTCTTAATTTACTGTATGCCAAGTTCAGGGAGACTGATTTAAGACTGAAAAACAATGACTTTATAGGTGCATATACACTGCTTGCCTTGTCTTTTCTCCAGACAATAAGATCTCTGCACTTCGTTATGAAGCCTTTCCTCTCCTTCTCCTAAATGCCAGTGCTCTTCTGTGTTCAGGTACAAGGTTGTCACTGGAATTGCTTGTGTTGGTATTTCTCCCCCCAGCATTCAAGTGCACATATAGAAGCATCAGAAATGAGCCACACACACACACAAAAAAAAAAATCCAACACATTTGAAGGTTGACTTTGAAGTCAGCTGATAATGTTTCCATGGAGATCAAATGCTATGGAGTTGACAATGAATTCTCTCATTGTGCCTTTCCTTCCAGGAAAAGAGAAAAAACCCAACCACTTCTAAATGACTACATCCTGCAGTACAGCTGTGCTTTTGATTTGAAAAAAAAAAACATTTCTGTATACCAGCGCCATTCTCTTAGGGAGGTGTTTACTCTTAGTTCCTGGGCTTTCAGGGCTAGGTCAGCCAGTACTGACCTAAAGAATCAGCTAAATTCTTGAGGTACTGGAAAAAAATAGTATCTAATGAAAATAGTGAGAAGAACATAACTCTGCTTTTGAACTTATGCTCTAAGAGATGCAAAGATGGGTGTTATGATTCCCCTTGAGGAGATTATAAAAGAGCATTTCAGTGGCTGGTACGCAGTGACACACGGGTGCCTGTACAGCGAAAGTAGGCGATCTTTCGTATTTCCAGAGTCTCCTATTTCCTTTTCACAATGGGTGCCAGCATTAATAAATAAATAAATGCAAAATGTGTTCTCAGTGCACCAGTAAGCATAGAGAAGTACTAGAAGTAAAGACATAGCATGCTACCCTAGCTCTGCCTTTTAAGTATAATATATTGTGAACCTTGTCATGCTGTCAGCTGGGCAACTGCTTTCTAGATTGGAAATGTTAAACAGGCCACCTTGGCATCATATTAAAACCTCAAAAAATGGCAAGGGGGAGTGTATGTCTGTGTGGATGATTTGCTAATGTTTTGGGGTTTGGGTTTTTTTGAGTGAAAATAGGAAATTGGATAACATTCAAAAGGAAAGTGATACCAGTTTCTAAAGGTTGATTACTGTTGGTTAGTCAGTCAGGATGAAGAAGCACCTCCAGTCCTATCTACATATGCAGACTGGATGTATATATGTCTAGTGGATCTATGTCCATATACGTGTATCAGGACATGCATCCATCCGTCAGTGTTCAGGTTTTGAAATACATAAGAAAAGAAGGGCCACTCTTTAGGCCCCAGAAAGATAGCCTAAAATGGGAGCAAGGAACATGATCTGCAACCCCATGAGGGATACTGCAATCTGTGCAGGAGAGAGCTGTTTGAACGGAGGGACCGAGAAATCTGTAAGTGATGAAAAAGGTCATTTATAAAACCAGGCTAACTCTTATTACCTTAATATGCATGCACTTGGTCTTGTTACGTTACCGTCTGATGGGCACTAAGGCACAAAGCCTGCATGGCTGCTCTGAGCTCTGGGTCTCATCACAGGTCCATGAAGACTTCCATCAGCTCCTTTTCTGCCTTCCACAACACCCTTGTAATTTGTTTGAGGGTTTTAAACAATCAAGAGCCTTAGAGAGGTTTAAACATTTAAAACCCATTAACACTGTGCATTAACTCAAGTTCATTCCAATTCGAGGCCTGAAATCACTTTAAAGCATAATGCAAAATGTAACCAAAAGTGCAAGTAAGAACAAGAGTGTATGTGTGTGGTGTGGGAGGCATGGCAGAGAGGGGACTGACCTTGTCACACTGAGGCTTTTTTCAAAGACTTTCATAACCAATTTATGGCACCTCTTGATACAAACCAGCCTTTGTCTCCATCTGGAGGTCAATCTGCATAAATAAATTCTTACAGTGGTCTGCAAGGAGTTTTGCTGAATTCTTAAGTTCTTAAGCAGTCATCACTAATTTAGTATCTCCTATAGGATCAAAACTTGATCAGCATCTCACCGTTTCCAGTAATCTAACTTTTTTTGATTTATAAATACTTTCCAAACTGACAAAAGGTATTATGCCTTTGTGAAAACTGTATTTATGCCAAGCTTCACAGCTCAGATAACCGCTACTTATTGTAGACTTCTGTTTTTATAAAGATGATGTGCTTTTCCTTAAGATCTGTATGCATACACTTGTGCACACCCATATGCATTTGCCTTTCCATATAAAAAAAGATTTCATGTAAACTCTCTAACGCTATTCCTTTTGGGAAAGAAGCAAAAGAAACTGAATTTTCAAAGAATGTTATGGAAAAGGAAAAAAAATAAATATGAACACAGAAAGTATTTTCCAACTTCCATGTCACCTCAAGTGAACATCCTGAAGAATGGGTAGAGGCCTTGATTATTGATGAGAAATAGAAATCCTAGGCGCCCTGTTTGACACACTGTATTTCTAAATGAACACCGAAGAATGTCTTTCGCTTTCTCTTTTTGTTTATCTTTCTTTTTGCCTCCTCTTGGCAGCTGCTATGCAAGTACTTTGTAACTGCCTAGGAGATGTCAATCACAGAGCTTTGCCTTACACTTGCTGTATTAAATTGCTCCATTTTTGTTTCCTAAATTATTCAGCAGTGGAATGATTATTTTGAGATGGCAGGACCACAGTTGTGTAGAATAAACACTCTTATTTGCTACCGCTATGTGCTATTTTCAAAGTACAGTGAGTTAAATTTGGGACTCAAATGACTCAACAGCTGGTAACGATCCATGGCTGCAAATACACAGATGCCTCAGTTGTCATCTACTAACATATGCACAGCACAGGCGAAGGAAGCACAGCACACAGGCTTGGGGAGTTTGAAGACCAGACTGTCCGTGGAGGTGGGGAGTGACAGAGGATACAGATGTGTGCAGCACATCTGTACTGACAAATGTGCCACATGGGCTCCCAAGCCCTATTTTGAGGTCCCACTTTCTGATGGAGTTTGCATCCCCCAGTATCAGCCTTGTTGTCAGCTCCTGGCCACAGCAAGTAGTGGTCTGGCAGCTGCTGGGCTCTAGCAGACACTGGCACGAAGCCCTGAGTGTGTCCTTGTCCCCCCCGGCACCTTGTGACAGACCTGTGTGGCATGGATGGGGTGGGAGAAGGTGACCACGTGTAAATGGTCAGTTCATCCTCCGGCTGCAGGGCTAATAAAGCAGTTGGTTGACTTACCCCTGGACTGAAGGAAGGAATATTTTGGAAATACTTCTGAGAAGGGAGAAGGATGGAAATTATTTATAAAAGGTTGTTTCTCCCTGGATTAGAATATGAAAGCAGAATGTACTCATACATTCTAAGTGGGTTGTTCTTTATTTCTTTAATAAACATCCTTTCTTGTGTATCTGAAATAAAGCGTTAAATTGTGCCAGCACACCTGCATAACTTGAATTTTTCTTCCCTCTCACACATCTTTCCTGCCTGCTTATCTCTGCTACAGCAGCCAGCACTGGAAAGAATAGGTGTTCACTTCTGCTGTGGGAAAAGGTTTGAAGCTTTTGTAACCCTGACCTAACTCCTGTGAGTATGGATGAGCTGCGAAGAGCAATGTTTCCACAGCACTCTTAGGTGGGTCAGAAGAAACCCAAATCACCAGCAGAAGTGGGCTGGCAAATGGTGCTCAAATCCCCCAGACTGGCAGAGCATCACTGGAGAGGAGAGAGGAGGAGAGGATGAAAGACATTCCTGATGTTTCTGAAAGTAAATGCTAGGGCAGAAAATCAGAGGGAAAACTCCATAGCACTGCTGTATGTGTGCAGCAAGACTTCCAGGCCTTTAAGTGCCAGTAAAAAAAAGTATTTCAGACTCCCAAGCAAAGCCTCAAGCCCAGTATTTCATGCAAAAATGTCACTAGGCAAAGACAAGAAATGAGCTGCTATGTGAGACTACAGATCATTTTATTACAGATCTGCATGGTGAAGCTAAATCACATGAATAAGGGCATTTAGCAGCTGGAATAATTTTCAAATAGACTAATTAGAGACTGAATTATTAATGGTAAAATTTATAATTGGCTCAAAGCAAGGTTACAGCAAGAAACATGCTTGACTTTGCAAAGAATAATGAATATTTGCAAGGCTAGTAAAATTACATGCTTCTCTAAGGAAACTTAGCAAATGGGGAAAAAACCCTAAAGTGATCCTAAAGTGCATGTCACAAGACAAAACTGGCAGAGACCAGATAAGAGTGAAGAGAACAGGTAAAACAGTAAACAAGCGCAGAGATGATTTATTGCATTTATTTGCAGTAAATTTGGAACAAAATAAGACAATGCAGAAGTCTCTCCCTGAAGGGCTGCCTTGTTAGGCATGCAGTAAAACCCCTAACTATTTCACTGGAATGTGTTCTCAGTACAAATTACAGACTTACAAGAGGAAAATACATGAATGTGTGGCTGAAGGACAGAACTCTGATAAGGATGATAAAATCTCTTTCTTTGTGGGTCTTTGAATACATCTACAGAGGCAAGTAATGTAGCTTTGGCCAGGGGTGATTTTGTGCTGTAGCAAGCACCAGAACAAGGTATTGGAAATGCCATTTTATATTTCCAGCTGGGATAAGGGACAGCAGTTCAGCAAGGAGGTGTACCAGGTCGGGAAGGGAAGGAGGCAACCGCTGCTAAAGCACGGGAGCGCATCACCACGGGGCAGCCCTGCCACCCCACTTTCCCCAAGCAGGCGCTGATGAGGAGGAAAAAGGTTTTGGGGCATTTAAGTACAAAGTCAGCCCTGTCCTCAAAACTAGAAATAAATCAAGCCACATGATGTTTCGAAACAGCTGACAAATTAAATCAGAGCTGAACTGGGAAACAACAGGTTATCAGAGATTGTATTTAAAAGCTGCTTTTGTAAAGCGAGTACAATACCAGAAGGTGTGGTGAGGTTGAGTTTGCACAGCTGTGGAAGGACAATCCACCTAGCAGAATCTGAGGTGCTAAAACAGGAAGATCCTATGAATTAATATGTTGGTCAGCAGGTGGAAAACCCCAATAGTTAGATGGATATCTAGCTTGTCTGCTTATCATGAAAAAGAAAATATTCTTGAACAACCCAAAGAACTGATACAGGAATTTGCCTTGGTAGACTTCCAGTGTGGCACTTCATAGCATCTCAACTCGTTGAAACTGGAAGGAAACCTGAAATCTGACCTTGACCTGGCAGTAATATTAGATACTGTTGAGGGAGTAAAGACACCAATCAAATGACTTGACAGGTTTGCCATGATAATAAACCCAAACAAGTTAAAGCTTTGAATACATTCAAAAGAGCTCAGAGCCAGAAAATGTGAGCACTACTTCCTGGGAACTGATGAGGAGGTCGTGTCTAGACTTCAAAAACCAAAGGCATGATTTTGGTGCAAGTAAATGTAACTTTCATCAAAACACAATGTAAAAAATGCCCCATATGCATTTCCTCAGGTAAATGTTTAACTGAATTCCTTTTAGACTACTACCACATACTTGATAAGCATGAAAACATCAGGTTTGCCACAGGACTCTGACATTTGGAAGCAGTGTTACAGATGCTTCAGAGGCTCCAGAAATTATTATAAAATTACAAAATTACTGGATGACATGCCCAGTATGGAGCTTTTACCGGTACAAAGATTTTCAATAATTTGCACGTAGAGAAAACGCAAGAAGCTGCAAGAGGATGTGCTTGAGGAGTTATGCATAATTTGAGTGTGACCCACTTCTGTAATAGAATTAAACAGTCTCAAATAAGATGCATAAAATGAACTAGTCTTAGTGAAACTTAAAAGCACAATTCCAAATGGAGAAACTCTCAGGAAGAGAAACTCTCCCACCTTGCAGGATAAAATCACACTGACAATACTAAAATGAAACTACAACAGATACTGCAACTTTGGGTACAGGAGGCTATGCAGCAGTACCATTATGCAAAATGAGGTCAAAAATACTAAACATAATTTGCAGTATCCATCTGGCTCTGCACAAGATGAGGGACTGAAAAAAATATTCTACTACGGTCAGGCAAATGCTGTTGTTCAAGATAAGGAATCCAAGTACAAATTCTACAATAAATACAGAAAAATTTGCAGAACAACTTTGGAAGCCACGAGAGACCTGTAATTGCTGTTGATATAGATACATTTGGATTAATCAAAAAGATGATTTTGTAATAATTTTTTACTTGTTACAAAACATGTTGAATAACAGTGTAAATCACAGTTTATATGTCCTGGATTCCAGATGAGCTAATACCAGATAACGGCCTGCATTTCACAAATTACTTATTTCAGCAATTTGCTTGAGAAATCAGATCAAGCACGCTAAAGCAAGTCCTTATTAGGCACCGCCACATGGGCTAGCAAGGATACTGTTCAGTAAAGATAATAAAAAACCGGAGGTCCAAGGAAACCACGTCTGGTCTTGTTAGATTATCATAGCACATTTCCCAGTGCTCCACTGAGATTTCCTGGTCAAAGAATTATGGGCAATAAGGGACAAACCCCATAGATATGGTAAGCCAGGAATGTTTAAGCATTACAGAGGAGCTATTTGTCTAGAAATTAAAACAGAGCAAATGCTACAAACATAGCCAAGACAAGCGGCATTGCAAATGAAAAGGTAAGTTAGATTTCAGGCTGATTATATAGCTACTGTTTTAACACAGTCTGAGTTTTAACTCTCATCTGCAGCGAGGTCAGATGCCATAAGCCTCCCAAAGCATTTTTCCTGTTACTAGGCCAGAGAAAAAGCTAGGCAAAACTAAGAGGCACACTAGCTCCATGCATTTTGAGGACCAGCAGGATGAAATGTAGACAGCATTTACACCATCACAGAAGTAACATCTTTGTATTCAAACTCTGTCCAGGAATAAAAAGGTTCAAATTAAAAGATTCATTGGCTGTAAAAGGAATGACTATGCAACATATGACACAGTCCGAAAACATGGATAGCTACTGACTTTTAGATTAGATGGTCTATTTGTGTATTTTTTTAGCTGACTGCTTCAGTTTGTAGGTGTTACTTTATGCACATATGCTGTTAAAAGAAATCAGGAAAGGTATAGCAGATGCCACTGACTTGTGCAAAACAAGAAAGAGATCAACCTTTTGTAACCCTGATCCACATGTCTCTGCTGGAGCAGAAAATAAGTTTGATCTCCTCCCAACACATCTTTATTAAAAATATCACACATCTTGACAGAATTTGACAGATAAAAAAAATCTAGTGCCTCGCATTTCAATTAGTTTAAGATTCCAACTACTGGACTTTTATGTCTATGCAAAGAGCATGCTACAACCAGATGACTTCTCCTTGCATAGGTACTTCCACACTGTGTTCCAGTCAATTACAAACCTTCTGTTAAACAGTTTCAAGCAATCGCCTTTTTGCGGCATGCTGTATTTTTCTTCTTTTTCAGACCTTGAGTCATTCTTGCAGCTCTTCTGCAAACATCTCCCAATTTTTCTATGTCCTTCTTCAGTATGGACACCAGATTAGGATGTCCAGAAATAGATGCCCTTTGCCCAGAGATAACCCCACCTCATGCTCTTATTGCACATTCCCATCAAAATAGGTACGTTTAGCAGCTGCATTGCACTGAGAGCTCCTGTGCAACTGGATGCTCCCAGCAACCATGATCCCAGAGACCTTTTCAGAGCTGCTGCTTTCTGCAAGGCAGCCTCTCATTCTACGAGGATGACTGACACTTTTTGTTCCCAGTTGCATAACCTCGGATCTGTCTCCGTTGAAACACGTATTGTTTGAGCATACCAAAAGACGGTTTTGTGAGCTATGAGTGACCCATCCCATTATGCATGGTTACACTGAGTCTTGTTTCACCTGAAAACTTTTATCAACCGACTTTCAAATCACTGACAAATAACATTAAGCCAACAAGTAATCTCTGTAGCTGCACTAGAAACTCCCCCATATATGATGAAGATTTCCAGTTAGTAAAGAATTCTTAGCTAATTCCTAATAAAATTGTTTTCTATATTTATTTAGTATAGTCCTAATATTTTAATCTGAATGTTGTACTGTAGTAAATGAAATCCACACAGATACTTGAGTATAATAGAGCAAAATAGGCCCCTGTGCAAACTAAGCTTTTAATTACATAAGAAATACCAAGCTAATCTGGCAGACCCATTGCCCATAAAGTATCGACACTCACAACAAACCATTTACAGACATCTGCATATAGACCAGTGTGTGCTCACACAAGGTACTGGTAGACTTCAAATGTGTTTTGGGGCACCAAGAGAGCTAATATCTATGTTACCGCACCAACAGCACTGGAACATAAATACTTGTTACCCGAGCACTTAACTCCTCTTCTGGGACTAAAGAAGCTTTCCTGTAATTCATACACTCCGCCGTGTCACACCACAGAACAGGTGAACAGGTGACCACATGCACTATGATCTGCCTGGGAGGCAAAACCCCAGTCGAACAAAAAACACCAGCAGAGAAAAGAGAGAATAGAAATAGTGCTGTTCACTATGAGGCGTTCACCCAGCGCTGTGTTTGGGACTTGACTCTCACATCCTTCATTTCAAGTAACTGCGTGTCATGAAACCTGCTGACAGAATTGGATGGCATCTGTAGTAAGAAAGGCTGGAACATTACACGGGAAATGTTGGGTGACCTCGAGGGCTGGTGTAGTAGAAAGGGGAAGAAGCTCAAAAGCATAGAGTGCCGGGGCATGTACCTGGGGAGTAATAAACAGAACCTCTGCCGTAAATTGGGATATCATCAGTAGGAAATTACAAAGGAGGAGAAGGGCCTGGATGTATTATCCAACTGAAAGACGACTGTGGGTATCTAGTGTGACCCTGCATGAAAAAGGCAAATGTGATAGATACATTAGAGAAAGAAGAGAGACACATAAACTAAAGGTTACATTCAACTCCAAAACAACTGATGAGGAATAAATACATATTAAAATTTTGAGCACGGTTTCTAGTTACCAAAGTAAAGAGTCTCACTGTGGTGAAACAGGATGTGGTGGGAATAACATCTGCACAGTCTTCAGATTTTTATTACTAAATTTATTAAGCTTACTAAGTTCAAGGGTGACAATGTTACTTGCAAAAACAGAGCACTGGACTGAACAACTCAGAAGGCCCTTTCCAGTCCTGTGACTTATGGACACTGTTATGTGACAGAAGTAATGTAACTATGGTTGGGTTATCTTTGATGTCCACCAGAAGGAGCTTGGGATGAAACCAAGTCCAGATCACCTAAACCAACTCTGAAAACATGTTTTCAGCGACTTAGAAAAGAAGGGACATGTGGAAAGAGGAAACATGAAAACAGCGAGGAAAATACATTTCTTCAAACACCAACATCCTTACCTCCCATGAGGAAGAGAAGCCCCGCCACATACTGCATAAGGCCTCGATCCCAACAGCACCCCAGCACCCCAATAATCCATCCGAAGAGGATGATGGCCACAGCCATGCCCATGAAGCCAGCTGTCATCCTACGCAGATCTGCAGTGGGAAAGACAGAAAAACAGTATGTGTGTGAACAGTGAATAATTAGCATCATCAGAAGTTTGTAACAGTCTCAATCCAAAACACTACTGATCTGCAAGGTCTTTAGTGTGTGTTGGCATGGGATGATTTGAGTAAGGATGGTTCAGAGGGAGGACAATCCATAAATTACGGAACTAGCTTGGGCTGGGGAGAAAGAGCAGGTGACTATTTCACCATACAACAAGGCTCAGTGCAGATGCTCCCAAGTGATTTGTGACAATTTGCTCAGGAATTAAAAGTTGTAAAATGGCCTCAGTGCAATGCTGTACCTAATAGCTCTAGTGTCTGAGTAGCACAGCATCTGTTTAAATCCAGCCTTCTCATCTCCATCCATTACTCTACTGCATCCAATGGATCTACCTGCTCAAACTGATATACAAAGCAGTCTCTATGCTTTGCTCCAGTGCAGACGTGATGGGGAATCCACCTTGGTTCTGACCCCCTGTATGATCCTGGGCAAGTCATTGAGCCCCTCTGGGCTGTGACTTCCCACGTGTAAGTTGGGCCATGATGCCTTGCTGTCCAGCAATGGTGTGTGTGGAACCCGGTACCTCCAGGATGGTGAGGCACACAGATCTTCTGGTGTCAGAGATAATAAATGCACTGCAGATACATGGCTAGGGCATAGGACACTTTATTGTCTTTTCTTGTATCTATATGGTGACCTTGTCAGATGATTTTTGGTGAGGACATTTCTGAGTGCTCTGGGGAGCACTCAGAGTAAGAGGAGGTCAGGGGACTGGAGTGAAGCATTTTGTGCTCTGCAAGTGAGGACTGAGTACATCTGATATGGGTGCATGGGTTTGACCTCTATTTATCTCATAAATAAAGGAAAAAGATGCCCAGGACCTAATGTAAGGAACCCTTAAATTAGACCTGGCTACATCACGTATTTGCCATCTGCAAAAAGAATGGGACTACTGGGATCCTCTGACTCCCTCTGCATGTGCTGGAGGGAAAAAGAAATTTTTCACAGATGTTTTTGATGTGTAATCTGGGCAGGCAGACCACCTGGCAACTGAAATAGCAAGGACTATGAGAGCTAAAGAGCATCTTTACACCCTCAACAGAACAGATGAGGGCATCTTCACTAACATTTGATTGTTCCCTGTCCCCCATCATGCAAGCTTAGAAAGTTTAAGCACTGATATGTCAAGAGTCTATGTGCAGGGAAAATTCCAGCCAAGTCAGTTCTCCAAACATTTGTTTCCCTCCTGAAACATTTTCTTTTTTTTTTTTTTTTTGCATACGAATGATTTCACTTTCTTACAAGAAACAGAATGCTTATGACAGGGGGAGGAAGATTTGAAAACGGTGAATCATCCACCAGTCTCTGTGGCAGCTTTTCTCCTTGGCTGCCCTTTGACTGTTTCTCAATTTCTGTTATTTTTTTACCTTTTTCCCACAGTGGAGCCAAAGGACCACCAATACCAGCAGAGCAGATTCAGTGAAATTTGTGAACAGTGATAAATCAGCATTGTCAGAGACTTACAAAACTCCTTACCCAAAATGCTAAGTGTCTACAAGATCTATAGGTGTGTTGGGACAGAATTATTTGATCCAGTGGAAGGCAGCTTAGTCAGGGCTGTGTTCATTACGTCAGTTCTTATGCAAGATTGAGTTGCAGAACTCTATCCTTCTCTTGAAACTATAACCAGTTCCTGTAGATTGGACACTGTTTTTTCAAGGAGTCCCTCTGACAATGTAAAGATTACCAGGCCTTCAGCTCACCAGTGACCAGGGTCCTTTTAACATGATACACATCTTGAAATTAGTATTTTTATTTTAGGTTTGTGACTGTCGACAAAAAAACCCTAATAGAAACTCCCTACAAAGCATTTGAATATGTTCAAGGAAGTCTACTGCAGGAAAAAAAATGCATTTCCTGCAGAAACTCATACTTCCCATGGGCAACACTAGTCTCTGTTCCTTTGGAATTTCTCAGAGTGCTTTCTAAAACAAGCAGTAAATGTTAGCAAGCATCTTTGATGGCAGAGTGTCTTCCTACTTTTCAGCCCATGAAGGCCTGGGCTCAATTTGAAAGATATATAAAAACATAAAATGTTTACTGTTTCCTATGCCATTTTCAATAACAGCACAACACGTCTCTCAGAAGCACTGCACAGCTGTCTGTGTCAGCCCTACAAACCCCGGCCATTTAAACTTGCAACTGCTGACTGTAGGTAACAGCACTTGCTCGTCCTAATGGAAACATACCCTAACAACCTGCTTTTAATGAGCTAAATTTAAATAGCTTTATTCAGCTGCAAGATGTCAGTAACTCCTCGGACCTACGCTAATGGCTAGCTGATGGAGCCAGTTTTCATAGATCCCAGAGAGGATCACAAGCATTCCCACATCCTACATACCAAACTGAGGAACTTTTTTTTACCCCACTAAAATCAGTGTGAGTTTGTCATTGAACAGAAGAGTTGAAGTAGCAGGACCAAGATTTCTAGGCCTAGTTTTGAAGTTTGCTTCACTTGACCTCTTCTCCAGGTGGAACCTGAAATTCCCTTTCTAACAAAACAGCAAAATCCATCAGCATCTCAACTCTGGGCTTACATAATCTCTTGACAAAAACAGAAAGCTAACCTCTGACAGACACTTAATACATATAAAAATACATATAAAAAAATTCAAAATTTAAATTCCTTATGAAATCTTGCAAGTTCAGTGGGCTTAGTCTAAGATTACCACTGCTTAGGCCAGCTGCAAAGCTGCTCCTCGCAAGCCCAGCCATAAGGTCTTATCTGAAATAAATAAAATATAAACTTCCTTTTCTATTCAAAACTATCTTGGCTTTTGTCCTGCCATAACCTTCCTCGAGGGCAGCTCTTGCAAATGGCAGTGCTGGGAAAGGGGGTTGCAAAGTTGGTTTCATAAACAGCCTGCACTTGTCCAACAGCATCTTCCCAGTGCTCCTCACCTGTCAGAGCCCACATGAAGCTGAGGTCAGTGCTGGGAACAAATCTGTTCAGAGTGATTAATTTGTGGGAAAGGTATGTAATATATGTAACTGAATCATTACCCTCAGGCTATTTAGTGAGGAGAAGGCAAGAGAACAGGAGCACAAACCCTATTAGTGGTACTTTTTATGATTACTGTTCTGTTGGCGTGGTGCTTGATGTGGAAAGGACAGCAGAAAAGCAAAGATTTGCACTATCTACTCGAGGCAATATATAAATTCCTTCTGCTAATTTAGGAACGAATGATGCCATATAAATAAACAGCTCATCAGTAAAAATTGATAGGGCTTTGTCTGTGTTTGATTGGCACTGATAAGACCTTTCCTGAATACATGCTGCAAAGGTAAAAAGGGTCATGCTTTGTCAGGTAACTACTTTACAACATTTCAGCTCATCCTGGGTTTGTTTTTTTAAAATTTTCTGAAATTGCTTTTATTTATTTTTAGACTATGAAATGAATGGTTCTCTACAATCTTTCTTCCTTTGAAAACCTGAGTAACTGCAGCATCTCAGGATCACAGCATGACAGTCCCAATCAAGTGAAGGAGCGACTATGCCAGCAAAATGCATTGTTCAATCTTATGCAGCCAAATGGGAGCTGCAACAGCAAACATCCCTTATTTTAGCTCACTCATGTGCACTACTTAGCTGGTTCTACAGCTGATCCTCTCCTGGATACCCATCCCAAGTCCTCACACTGCAGCAAAGGGCACAGATTTCAGGGCTGCTATGAATCCCCCTTCTCCACCATCTAGTAACACAAACCTTCAGAAATGTAGCTACAGGGTGCAAGTAAGGAAGGTATTACACTGCTTGTTCTGGAAAACCTACAATACGGAAGTTATTTTCAATGCCTTGCCTGCATGACCAGTACTTTCAATGATTTACTATATGGGTTTAGATACCGCCATCACTTACGGGTGAATGTGCAATATTATCTTTCCACTCATGTTTTAGAGACACCGTCTTCATCCCATTTTCTTTTTTATATTTACAGACTAAAAGCTGTGTGTAAATATCTTCCCCTTGGGAGTACTTTCCATGCCTAGCACTGCTACAGGTGCTGCTGCAAGTAACAGGCAGGGAACTCAATCCTGACTCAAAACCAATGTAGATCATCAGGCAAGGAATGCAGGCATCATATCATGTCCATGTAGGCTGGAAACAACAAATTTCTTGATTGGCAACATTGGAGAAAGGACAGGGAATGAAGTAATCTGGTTCCCATGACTGAAACTGAAATGGTAAATTGGAAAGCCACAAGCTTTGTGAATCGTGATGAAAAAATAAACATTAGCATTTTAGACAACCTCCTTAAAATAGAGATTCTCATAAAACAACATGCATTTCCTAAAAGCATTTTAGTGTTTTGTTGGAGAATATTAACTCTAAAGGTTTTCTGAAGATAAGGGCAGAAGAGCTGATTAAGATCCATTTATTTCCAAGCAGTGTATGGTGGAAGGTTCTCTCTGTCACCTTGCAAATGCCCCTGCCCTTCATTTGACCCTGATATCTGTCCATCTGTATTTGTTATGAGCAGTAAAGTAAATGAGCTGGTTGTCACATCATGGAAGAAGTTTCACACCCAAGCAGCTGCAAATGTAACATGTTCTGAATCAGTGTTACTTCTTGAAAATTTCAATATGCCTTTTTGACTTCTGATGTTCTGTCCTCTTCCTTGAAATTGCAAGTCATCGTCCTAAGCAAGGGCTCGGTCTTCCTGCTGATGTCTCTCTATCTTCCTTCCCACAGAGGAGTTTAATCATACTTCCAAAATATTGGAGATTTCTTTCCTCACAACACATACAGAAAGGAAAATATGAGCCTTTTGTGAAAGATCGGGAAACCAAGACAAGATGAGAGTAGTCAACTTGCCCATGGCTATGTGAAAAGTTTGTGGAGGAGCATATAACTGAATCTATATTATCAGGCTTTCTGGGCAGACCTTTAACCACACAGCACTGCTTTTGTTTTCTCAAGAGTTTGTTACCAGATCAAGCTACAGTGCTTGTTATCAGACCATCAAGAAGTGCAATACTGCTGCAAATAATGTTTCACAGAGCGCATCCTACATCTCCTCCTTTCTCCTCCCAATAGAGAAAAGTTCACAGGGACGATAAGGACTCTGAAGTCTCTATCCAGAATGTCCAGAACAGCTGGGAAGATACTCTGGGTATAGCACTGCTCTTTCCTGAGAAGTCCCAACAACAGGGGAACCAAAAAGGAAATCACAAATTTATTTCTGTGCCCCTCCAGGACCAAATCTCAGAATATGGTATTGCCATAAACAGAAATACACTAGGAGAGTATAATTCTTCAGCATAATCCTTCATTGCACATCACTTTGATCTATACCCTCCTGTACTAGATTCATTCTCATTTGTCTCTACCAGGGATTAAAAACATTTGTAACTGGAGAGAGTCTAAATCACTGCTTTTTTGTCTTTTCCAAACAAATATACGTATTGGAAATTGTTCAAGAACTGCACACAGCCCAAGAGCACAATTTACCGGATTTCACTAATCTTCGTTTAAATGATTTCTATTACAAAGAATCAGCAGTGCAGAAGTACCTTTCTCTGACATCATCCCTTCTCTTACCTCACCCCAACACTACAAGGGGGGCAAGATGTAAAATTGGACTTTTACTGAAGGCCAACCCTAGCAGCTCCCAGCTACAAATGAACAAGTAAGTATTAATGCAGGTGATTTTGACTGGCATCTTCTGGCTCTCACAATTGTCTCCACACAGCTTAAGACTGTATTTTGGATGAGGTTGGCAAGTAGAGGGTGAGGTTTTAATCTTTTCTTTCCACTTCAGGTATGGAGAGATAAGAAAAGAAATATGTATTAGTTTGCCTGAGACTCAGTTAAAATCTCTGAGTGCCTTTTACTGAATCATGTGGCAATCCAGTCTTCAGCGTAAAGATTACTCTAATGCAATCACAATGAGTACAACCCACTTCAACAACAGTGGATTATATTTATATGTAAGTACTCTGCACCAGAGGGTGACTCGGAACTGCGCAAGTCACAAACACATATACTAAAACAGCCTTCTCAAAGCTGAGAGAAAGAGCAGCAGAGGGCCCTCACAAAATGAGAAACTGGCACTCTAAAGAATTTAGGTGAGCCTTCTTATCACAAGAGGTACAATGGTGTTTATAAGATACATGCATAACTTCTCCTAAATCAGAAAAACCCGTCACCTTCTCTTCACTAGAGTTTATTGGTTGTGTGGCGAGGTGTTAAGTGTTCGGTTGCCAACATGTATGAACTTGCCTATATGGAAATGCTGATAGGAAGCTTCACAAACTGGCTGCGGTCTGTGCTAGCCTAGATGTCCCTCAGGACACATGTAGAATGGATATCCTGACACATGATTTGTTCTTGTCAGGACAGACCATCTATCTGGATTTCTTCTGTTAGAGTTCTTAAGTGTTCTTACAGTTATTTAAAACAAACAATCACAAAAGGGAGGTGCCAGCTGTGCACTGCTGGCACTTGAGCCTGCCTTCCTTCACAAGAAATCCCTCAACTTCAGAGTCAGGTGAGCAGTTCATTAGACGAGAACCAAAGTCCTGTCTTCTACCAAGGCTGGTACCTTCACTGGTTCATGCTGACAAACAGCACACTCCACACAATGCTGCAATTTCTTGTTACCAGTGAACTTTCTTATAAAGCACCAGAGAGGGAGGGGGCATCCCAGACCAGGTCACACACTGGTGTGTTACTGTCTGAAAGCAATTCCTCCAGAATTTGGGAAAATTACAGGGGCCTAAGGAATTCTGCAGTGGCTGAAAGCACCATCTGAAGCTTTAACATCAAGTTCTGATTTTGCTCTTGCCTTTTGCTTGTGTAGAGCAGATAGGAGACAAAGGAGAACCCCTAGATAATATGGGAGAGGTTTAAGGAGGCTGTAGAGAAGGAAGGAAACAAAGCTTGTTTAAGTGCAAGGGGGAAAATGTGAGAGAAAAAGTGCCTCATGAGGCAGAAAAGATGGATTTGTCTTCAAGAGACATTATGATATGGATATTAGAGAGGTCAATACATAGAGGAGGCATTTGCACAACAGAAATTTAACACATCAGATGCCGTTCTGCTGTAGAAGGCAGAAAACTTATGCTAGGTCTTGGGAGGAAGATGGCTGTGAATACCGTCCCATATAAGGGTTCAGCCTTTTGCTCCAATCCTACCTCACCTTCTGCTGTAAAAGAAACTTCAGCCAGAGAGGAGGAAAAAGGATTTTTTATTATCTGCTGTGTTGCTACTCAGCTCTGAGTGACAGCAGGCTAGGAAGGAAACAAAAGCTTTGCGCTTACATCCCCTGATGTAGTGGGCCAGAGTAGCTGAGCCTATGCCAAAGCATTGTTCCACTCTACCCTACCCTGCTCTACTCCAAGCCATTCCTTCCCCTTCTGTGATTCTGGAGAGATCTTTTTTTCTCAGAAAGTACCTGAAGTTGATAACTTCTGTTTATTCAGTGATGTTCAAAAGCAAATCTCAAAGAATCTTTCTCCAATTTTACTATCCAGGCTTTTAGCACTGCAATATATGATCATCTAGGAACGTTTCCAAGCTTTGGTCCCAGCAGAGTTAAACTTGTAATTTGCCCAGTCAACTCTTTCATCCCTCCTTTCCCTCTCTCATTCCCTAGAAACAGGGAAGAAAGTCTGAGGCACCTGCATTTTTGGCCATCCTTCTTCATATCATATTCATAATTTTAATCCTTCCTGCTCCTGCTAGGTGAGGCCACACAAAGCAAACATTTCCCAGTTGTAGCCATGCCAAGAGGCTTTTCGTTACACAGCTTTTGTGGATTATGCAGGTGTTGAAGAATTTGAGGCACGTGTAATAAAATGGCTTCTGCTTAATTTCAATGTGAACTTTGGGACTTTATCAGATCAGAGCTATGGTTTTTTGGTTTTTTTTCTTTTTCATTTTTCTCCCTTTCTGTTCCCTTGAAGAACTCAGGAGTACACACTTCTCTATACTGGTCACCTCTTAGTTCAAGTGACCTCTCCTTTGAGCCACCACACCACAAGTATGATCTTGTTGGGGAGAAAGAACACAGACCCTCAGGAACCACGTTAAGTCTGGCCAGAGGGATCGTTCCTGGAGGATGTGAGGCACCATGTCCCTGTGCCAGCACCTCCAGCACTGGCAGCAGTGGGAAAGGCCAGGTGGAAAGCCCAGCTTTCTAAATGGAAGTTTTACTGTATTCTCCAATGGTCTGGAATAAAGCTGTGATGGGCTCTGGGTTTCAGGGCAAGGTGACACACTTTGTTGTAAAGTGCTTCTGGTGCTGGTGAGAAGCACTGCTCTGACACCACTGAAGACTGACCTACTGCACTCATCCCCGCCGCTAGGTACAATGCACAGAAGGAAATGCAGAGCAGGGCATCAGGACAAGCTTCACCACACGGCCCTGCCAGGGTGTCACAGGCACCTAGAGATGCCTTGGGGGCAAGTGGTCTCTCCAGCACCCCTACCTGCAAGGGTCTGAACATCTAGAGTGAGGATCACAGTGAGTTTGATTTCCCTGAAATCAGTGCGAGGGTTGGGTGCTCCAAAGCTGTCCTCTGAAAATCAGACTTTCTCCTGTCTCCCAAGGGTGCTGTGAAAGCCAGTTCACCACTTTTTCTTCAGAGGCATCCAGATAATAATGATGTACAGAGTACAGTAACAGTTGTGTGAAAATAATTTGGATACAGAAAACCCTATATCTTATTATATATAGTAATGGCTTTATTGTCCAGTTTACAAAAGTGTCCTTCCACAAAGTGCAGACTCTACACTGTTACACTCTGCTTTTTATATGCCAGCCATCATCACAGTATCTATATGTCCATTAAATACATGGAAGTTTATTAAAATTTAATCTGCAGTTAGTATCTCTTGAACCACTTCTTGCAAAGGTGGCCAGGGCTCATCGGAGCCAGAAGGAAGCAGAAGAAAAAACAGAAACACTTTTTTTTCCTCCCTTTTTCTTTTGATGATGAGAGAAGAGAGGACAAAAACAGATGGAGAATCAATGAGAGTGATGAGGAAAATTAAAGAAAAGTTTGTATTAAAGAAGACAAATGGAGTGTGACAGGAAGCAAGAAACATAATTGTATGTAAAACCCCAGTATCAGGCAATGTTGAGGGTCTTTTATAAAATGCAGATTTATCCTAAGCTCCTACTGAAGATAAATGAAGCTGGAGGTATGCAGGAACGGAACACAGGAGAAGCAGGAGTGGTAATACAGAAAGAGAGAGACTTGGTAATGCCTCCTCTGTTTTACCTTCTTCCCTCTGCATTTGACTTCCCTCCTCCGCTGCTCATCCCAGACCACCACCAAAGTCTTGCTCACTTTCAGGAACAACTAAAGGATTATCCTAAGGGGGTTTCTTCCCTTTCAGTCCCTGCCCCAACCACTGGTGCAATATTATGCAGCACAAGCCCGAGAATAATCCCATCATAAAGCATTCAGAGCAGCAGGTTTAACAAATGGCCAGCATGAAAAGGGCTGGAGGCGGAGAGATGGTATCCCTGCTTTATCAGTGCCCCAGCACTCTGCTCAAACATACTCATTCCACAGAATCCAGCATTAAACATTTTAATTCAGGAACTCTGAAAGGTGTATTCTTGTTTTTAAAAAAGACCGTTTAATGCAAGTGAGGCTGGGAGCTGGGGGTTGGGAAGAGAGGAAAGAGGATGGGGGAGAAGGAGGGAGGAATTACAGAAAGACATTTAAAACGGTGAGAAAACACTCTCCCTTATGGAGAAATTTTGATTTTGAAGTTTACTCTCCTATTAACATTTAAATTGAAAGGCTCCACATAGGAAACCAGAAAATCTGCATTTAAATAGATACCATTTAAATGTAGGGAAAAATACATATCAGCATTGAATGCTTCTCCATTTGTCTGAAAAGAACTTCTCTTATAGATGATTATTAATGTTTTTTCTTTTTTCTTTGTGTGTGCTAAAAAGAGAAATTGGAAGTACATTAAAATTCCGCTTGGCATGAGGAAGAGGCAGGGGGGTGGCTGCTTAATTGCCCAAAACCTGGGTTTTGAGCTTGGATATTCTGCAGGAGGGCCTCTGGAGCCTGCAGCCTGAGATGAGGCCAAGTGGGATGTCTTCTGCCTGGTCCTGGTGCCGTAGCTCCCATGCCCAAGGGGCTGCACACTCCCACCACAATGGCCACCTCACTGGGGACATCACCAGGGCCCCTAGTCCCAGCTGGAGAATCAGACTTTCTGCAGTTTTGTTAGACAGCTCTGTGCCTTCAGAGAACTATCTAGAAAACAGGGACATGCACCTCCCTGAAAACCACCTAGGCACAGCTCTCATGAGTGGTGTTGAGCAGGGTGTCACAGGAGGAGAGCTCACAGTGAGGAGTCAGTAGGGTTTTGGGAGGCTGCACTCAGAGGGTTTGGAAAGAAGTCCTGGAACAGGAGGAAATGTCCACAAGTTGGTCCATGGTTCACGTCATGCTTCTGTCACGTGTGTTGATGTCTCTGACTCTGCACAGTCCATCACAATCCTAGAAACCTCATACGAGATTTGGACCTAGTGTTTTGCACAGCACTACCTCCTCTCCCACAGCAAAAGCAGCAAGAAGGATAAAACTCCTGAGCAGAGTAGAGCTCACACACACACAGAGGTAGAAATCTGGGAACAAATAAAGGCAATACCCCCACATCACATGCATGTCCTCTGTACCTCCTTCCCTCACCTGCCCATCCCTGCCTCCTCTCTGCCTGAAGTGACCAACCTGAGGCTCAGCCTTGCCACACGCCAGGGCCCCGCACCCCAAGTGCTGGCAATCAGCTTGCATACAGAGGGACGGGCAGGGGCGTAGGGGGGAGTAGGGAAGTTCCTGCCTCATGAGAGAGGGGCCTCCCATTGGCTGTGTCTGCTGCAGAATCCTCATTTCTTGGTTTTCTGTCACCAGCGGTGAAATTAAATTTCACCTGCCAGCAGCATTCAGGGACCAGCAAAGAGGCACTGTAATTCCAGTGCACAATGGGCCTCGTTGCCACTGAAGAATCGCCAGGACAATCCAATTATTAATATTCATTCCTTTTTTCTCCATCTCATTTTCAAGCTCATTCCTACAGAAGAGGTCAGCCACATAATACCCCCCAGCAGTACATTACTGGCCACATCAAGGGCCTTTTCTGCCATGTCAAAAAGAGACTAATCAAGAGTGAAGGAGGGTTGGTGTCCCAGAGGCTCAGCTATGGACTCTGGTGGCTTTCACCTTTAGGTCACTGGTCTGAATCCAGGTCAAGCTGGCTCTGGCTGTGAGCTACAGTCCAAAAGCCAGGCAGTGGTTGCTGTGAGACAGCAGCTCCATACAAACCCAGAGGACAAGTACCTACACTGTCCTTTGGCTCTTTTTAGAGAGTAACAGCACAATACAGATTTAAAATTTTGGTAGGGTCCAGGCACTTCTCTTCCTCCTGCCTCTCTAATGGATAGGTCCAGTGCTTCCAGCTGGACATTCGGTTGACTTTAAAAAAACAAGGTAGGAAATCCAAAGGAAAAACAAGGCTTGAGAAGGATGGTTCAGTGATCTCAGTACTAGCAGGGAGTCTGTAAAGATGCAGATACTACTCTCTGCTGTCTCTCAGACTTTATGGCAAGAAAGTCAGGCTTTCTGTACCTCAGTTCTCATAAACTGGGATAGTCTCATCTCATCAGGTCGTTTTGAGGATTAATACATTAAAGATAGTGAGCTAGGTTCTCTGCAATGATGGTACCAGAAGCCCTAAAAATGCTTTGGACAGGTAAAAGCTTTGCAGTAGGATATGAGAACTTTTCCAGTGGTGATTTTGAATACAGTCTGAGAAAACAGAGATGTAAATAAGCAAAATGGTAGATCTCATCTGTATAGAGGCATCTGTAAACTTGGGGAGAGCAACCAAACATCATGACTACTTCTTGGGCCAAGCTGGTATCATGGAACCAAGAGCCACAGTATCCTGGTTTGACACTGGGTTCCCATCAGATACAATTTTAGCAGCTTGATCCTGTCTCTAGTCACTGGGTCAGTGAAGACAAACATATCTAGTCACTGAACACCAGAACAAATTTGGCCAACTTGCTCTCATTGTCTCTCCATCTCCCCCTCCCAGCTTGCTGGGATCTCACAAAGAACAGCCTCATTCTTCATGGGGTCTCTAGGTAATTTTTTTCATGTGCAGATGGCATCCACTTTCTGAAAATATATACGTGACAAGAAGAAATGTTTAGTAAAATAAGCAGGTGCCTGGAAAATGGATTCTATTTGTCCTTCCCTCCCCCTCTCCAAAACTCAATCATTTCCCTGTTAATAAGCTCGCTGACTATAACGTGGTACTAACCTTTCACAATTGATGCCAGTGACATTTTGACAGTTCCACATATGGGCCTGCCGAAAGCAGAAGGAATATAAATTTGCAATTTGGTAAAAGGCTGGGTAAGCAGCCAAAGCAGCTTGGAGGAAGGAGGAGAAAACCGCCAACCAGCCAAACAAAAGCCCACTGCACAGATGTTACGCACAACAAAAAGGAAAAGCACATCCACAGCTGGAGTACCCCAGCAAATATGTGCTTGGAATAAAAGCCGTAGGCACCCATTAAGCCCAGTCTAGCCTGAGATGCCTTCCAACAGATTCTCCTTACATGGCAAATTTGGGGAAAGTCTTAGCAGAAGGGAAATGGGACACGGCATTCAATCTGCGCAAACTATCTGGTTAGCATCAGATGTCACAGGACTCGGCAGTTGCTCTAACAAGGAATCTTCAGTCTTTCTGCCAGTGTGATCAGCCCTAGGGAAACAACTATTTTGTAACATTGTTTTGTGGAGCGTCTTTGTATTTACTTTTCAAGGTGTCTCCGCACAAAATGTCACTGACAGTTCACAGATTAGCTCAGCTACTCAGCGCATGTGTCATACACCACACATCTTCCCCAAATTGCATCTATACTGAATCCCATAATGTCTGGCTAAAAACTAACTTCCAGAAGGAGGTCCAATCATCATGTGATAAGATGAAGATAAGAAAAATGTTACACTTAGCGGTTTGTTCAGGTGGTTAATTAACCCCCACTGTTAGACAGACAATCATGTTCTCATCTGGGTATGTCTGGTTTCTGCTTCCAGGCACAGCTATTGCTACATGGTGAGGTAAGTGGTGTGTGATCGGTTTCGTTCTTTCTGATCCCCATTTCAGCAACACTGAAATTACTTTTTTTTTTTTTGCTGAAATCACAGGTCTGTGGCTTTTACCACAGTTTACTGATGCCTTGGTGGAAAATGTGGAGGTGTAGTTGCTGTATATGTGTACATAATTACTCCTGTCTAGTAATGGTACAGCTGTTTTACATGGCTAACCAGTGATGCAAAATTACTATTTAAATATAATGGTTTATTTGAATTTTCTTTACAACAATGTGGATCCTCTGGGCAGACCAGGCAGAGAGGCAGCACAAGGGCCTAGATAAGTGTACCCCAGCTTGCAACTGAGAGGCAATGGAGCATACTCTTGCCATCTCGAGAAACAAAGAGCCAAATGCGGAGCCCGAAAGAGCTCTAACAAACTCCAAAATGCTCCCTCAGCAAGGGTAGCCTGAGCCACTGGTCAGCAGCTGCTGACAGAGGTGGGCTGACACTGAAAGCACAGCTTCAGAAAGCTGAGTCTTTACACAGACTGGGAACAGTAAGCCTGATGAAAAAGTCAGATTTACTATTGTTGAGACATTTTCCCTGAAGTGTTTTTCTGCTGAAGAAATAATAGTAGGGTAGCTGCTGGATCACTGCATTAACCACGCTCATGGGGAGTGTGAAGCCTAAGACCTTTCTGAAGTAATGCCACTTGATAGGCAGGGGACCGTGGCCAAGGCTGGACCATGTGTGGGTGTTCCATGTGACTGCAGGGTACAGATGACTGCTTCCAGCATGACATTTGTAAGGGGTTGTGCTTTATGGGATTGGGATGATGATGGGGGTCAGAAGTGCAGGGTGTCCAGCAGCTGTGACAGAGAGCACGCTGGATTTCACTATGGCATGCTTGATCTGAAGTCACTTACCTGTCAGACTTCAGGAACAGCATGAAGTTGCTTCCAAAGGCAGTACCATACTTAGCTCTGACTGCTTCTGGCAACACATTCCTTCATCTAAAATAACTGGTAGGATCCAACTTGGCATGTGAGACTACCTGATCTCATCAAATAAAAAATGTGAGACTTAGTCATTATTTGGCCACAGCCCTGCAAGCAGGTAAGGTTTCCACACATGGCATGGGACCGAGTGAGCCCCTGCCTTGTTCTAGCAATGCTGGTGACACAGAATAGCCCATAGATATTCATCCAAAGTTTTCTCTTCAAGTCATCTCACCCCAGTTTTGTAGAGGGCCTCCCTGCCCCAGCACCCAGTTCCCACCCCTCAGTGGGTTTAATTTCCTTCTCTGATTTCCCAAGCCGCTAAGAAGCTGAGCTGCTATTCGCACTTTTTCAGGAAAGACCTATCCTTGCACAGGCTCCCCTCATGGCAGCCGCAGTGGAAGCACTGGTGAAGCAGCAGATTTTTCTACAGCACGCGTTAGCACTCCTGCTGCTGCTATCATTACAAAAGCCTATGCCAAACTGGTACAACGGTGGGAGATATTCTGAGAAATGACCGCATGTTAGTGGAAGTTGGCCAGTTTAAACAGCCTCCACGTGCTGACTGTCAGGGTAGGAGGATGAAAAAACTGGCAGCTGTATGTGGTCTCATAGGACCTGTTGTTACCTTTTCATGGAAAGCACCCCTCGATCTTTGCTAAGGAAAACAGTGAGTGCTGCTAATACAGCAAAGTCCTGCAGGCAGCACTCTGTGTACCTCCAGGGTCCGACAGAGTGGTGTGAGGCCATGGCATGTATCTTGAGGTCTCTGAAGGGATCGATGCTGGCATGGTAAACAGGATAGAAGGGCCCTGATTCTTAAGAATGTCACTATCTGTTCTACAAGATTATCCTATCTACAAGATGATCCTATCACCTAAAATCAACAAACTCCTCCCTCAACACCACCAAAAGACCCTGGTGGTGTTGCTTCATACCATGTGTTTCTCAGCTGCCATCCCAAATGGTAGATTATTGTCACTGCCATATACCACTGAAGTTCCTGTGCACAGTCTCTGAAGCCTGCAGGCTGCACAGCCACATGAGGATGAAGGCTGCCATCTGACTTTACCCTACCTGCCTCATCAATCAGCCAGGAGTGGGGCTGATTATCTGTTTGGAGACATGCAAAAAAAGAGATGGGGAAAGAGGTGACAGTTATAAATGTTTTGCAACCTGAATGTGACATTAATATATGTATGCAGTGTGTTCACAACATTAGCTATTTGTGCACAACCCTAATAAATACCATGTTTGACAGCACTTTCACAAAACTACTCAATGATCTGGAAGAACTTGCCATGAAACAGACTCTCTAGTTTTACTGAGAAAAAAGAAATAACCCTGTACTTAGTCAGATCCTTGACTTAATGGCAATCTAGAGCAACTCCATGGAGCTCCACATAAAGTTTAATTACTCACAAGCACATAGAAATGACCAGATAGCTAAGCAATCAAAACCCGCTTCATAGAACATATACTTCATTTCCCGAGAAGAGAGTTTTAGTAAGTTTCCAAGCCTAGAAATACCAGCATAGGATGCATGGTGTTATAACACCTCCACCCAGGGAACTATTCTTTGTAGAAGGCACAGCCGTCCTGTTTCTTTCACTGGGTGATGGTCCGCTGGCTGCACTCAAAAGTCATGAGGCTCACCTTACTAAAAAGTCATAAGGCTCACCTTACTACACGGCTTGCTTTATGTGTTCGCCTTAAAGGCTGAGTCTGTGATGCTGATGTAGATCAGAGATGTTTTTAACACAAGCTGGAAGCTGACCACCAAACTGCCTTGGCATTTTCCTCACACTGCCCAGGTGCTGTGGTGCTGCATGTGGAGACGCACACGTATGTGCTGTAGGCAGTCCATTCCCCTCCCGCAGCACCAGAGCAGCCTTGAGGCTGCTTTTGTTGATGCAGGGCTCAGCCATGGCCGCAGGATGGTAGCATGCAAGTCAGGACTGGCTGAGGCATTTGGGCAGATGTACTATCACCCGCCCCTCATGACAAAAACTTCTTTAAGAACTTGAGAAAAACAAGGTCCTACGTTAAATCTACATGGTCAGCTCAGAAACAGTCTGGCTGCTGGTGGTGGGAAACAGGGAGATGCCCATCAGAGCTGACCTCCTGCCCTTGGCAGCTGCTTTCAGGCAGGGTGACAGCCCCTGCCCCACAAGTGCTATGGCCTCGCCACACCACAGCCAGGCGTAGGCCTGGCCAGGGGCTCCCCAAATCACCGTGCAGACCCTGCCCCTAAGCCGACCTTCTGGCTGGCCCTCAGGCCTGCTGAGGTGCTGTCCCCCCCAGGCAGCAGCCAGCCCCTATGGCTCTCAGGCCATAGAGGACCCCAAAAGCAGTGCAACAAAGTGTGTGTGTAGTTATCTGCTCAGCTCTGGTGTTCTACTGTTTTTGAGATGTTACAAAAGAGGGAAATTTAAGTATCACTTAAAAAATGTTGACATGTTCCATATAAAAACCCCAAGATGTCTCATATGGGCTTTTCTTATAATAGAACTTCTGACTTTTCAAACAGCATTTTTTAAAAATTGCACTTACATTAAAAAGGAAAAGAAGAAAGGATTCAAAAGGGTTAAGTAAGACAATCAAAGCATCTTAATTCAGCCAAAAATTCTCTTGGCTGCTCCAAAATAAATTGTTGTTCATTTTGCTGAAAAACTTCTAAAAGCCACCTGCAGCCTTTCCACCATGCTGTTTTATTCGCTTTGCTTTTCCAACCAGAAAGCCCTTTATTTCAACAGCTCTGTCCATCAGTGCAGCACCTGAGCAGTGGCAGAGGGCTAATAATATCCCTGGCAAGAATGAGAAGGCTAAACTTGGAAGCCAAGCTTTGACAGGTGAGTAAAACCAGAATTAATTCTCAAATACTTTGTTTCTGAGATGACATATGGTTTCATTTTTGTGCCTACACACGAGTGATTCGATTTATTTGGGATCTGAAATCCTTGTAGTGCATTTCTCACTTTTAAGAAGATTTTCAGTTTGCCTGCATTGACTGGTTTGCTCACATCCTAATGGGTCTCTCCAGATCTGATACGGCGTTTGAAGCTGTGATGGGTACATATGTGAAGGAGGAGGAACAAATGGAGGGAAAGGCCCACTGTGCATTGCTAACAGTTGCACGTTTCCAAAAAGCTGTGGTTAAGAGATTTCTAATTTGGTTAACCTCTTTGATCTCATCATGCAGTATGAAATACTGAAAGGTAATGAAAAGATTTCAAGCATTTCTGCTGCATTTGCATATCAAAACACATGCCTCAGCCTGGTACAGAGCAGGAGATGGATACAGTAAATACATTTGTGATAGATGGAAAAAGCATCTTTTGATTGGGAAATAACAGCTTTCTTCCTGGTCGTGTAGTGTTCATGTATGTGCAATAAGAAAAAAAGTCCAGAAAAATCGCACTTTATCAGGAAGCAACGTACACTGGGGCCAGGATTCGCTTCTGCTGTACTCCACTAGGCTACAGGCATGATTTTCCCCTTAGTTATTAGCAGCAGAGGAGAAGGCAGACAGCTATGCCTCTGACGACAAAAGGTAGGATGCATTTTATCATGCTCCAGGATCCCATTCACCTTTTCTTTAACTGAGGCCTGTCCATCTAGAGAGCCAAAAAAATAAGTCCAATGCATGCAAATATATTTATCTTTATTTTAAGAAAACATACCACCTTTCCCCTTACAACTGCCAACCTGCCCCCTCCAGCTATCTCCCCGTCTTTCCTATCTGTCCCTCTATTCCCATCTCTGGTGCAAATCCCCTTCTTTTCTCTACCTGCTCTTCTCTGTCTTGTAGCACTCTGTTTTTTCATTGTCTTTTGCTCCTCCTCTCATAACACACACCTCCCTTCCCTTTCTAACATTCCCCTATAATTTCCTCCCATCTCCTTTCTTTCTCTCTGGGCTGACACATCTGAACACCCTCCCAATGACTTTTAAGACATCTGAAAAGCTGTAGACAGGTATCACATTCCTTATCAGGTCAAAAGAAAACATTAGGGAAGTCAGTGGCCAGATGCAATGATTACAGTTCCATGTGGACAAGAGTGACATCACTCGTTATGGTCCTAGATGAGATTTAAATTGTTGATAAAATGCAACATCACAGATTTTCCACTTTCTCCCTTTGTGGTATCTTTCCAGAGCTGAGGTAAGACAGTTTGGGTGCCTTATCTCTGCATTTCCTACCTCAATGCAGTTGCTTTCTCTTATGCATAAACTCAGCTATGAATATCCTGGATTTTTGCTGTTTGATATTGTCCTCTACTATTTTTACCTGTAAGTTACTGATACTCTTAACTGTCACACCACTTGATGTTTTGCTTAGCAATTTTCTTACTGTGCTTGTTTTAATTATCTTTTTAAAAATCACACATAATGAGCTGTGTGATAAGAATCCTACCTTCTGATATTTCTAATGGCTTGATGACCTGAAGTACCAGCTTTACATTGCTCCTTCTAATTTAAGCTTTTTTAGGACATGTATACTGTGTTGCTGTGGTGTCACACCCCCAGAGCATGCTAGTGACTGGCTTTTCACCTTGATCAACATTTTCATCTAGGGGCTCTATGAATGAGCCTACCATTACAGCAAGGAGTGCAGAGGATGCTCAGCCAAGTCTCAGTGTCTCTGTGCTTCAGGGTCCATTCTCCCAGCAGCCAAGACCCAGCCATGGAGCTGGCCATCCCCAACCCACAGTAGGTTTTTGGGTCTCGGCATACTCCTGCTAACAGAGACCTCTTCCTTCAGGGGAGGGACATCCCCAGTGCCTTCGAGTCCCTGCAGCCCACTGTCCCACTGTGTTCAATAAACCACAGAGGAAACATGGCAACTGCTTGGGCTCCTTTGTCTGCAACTCCAAGTGACCAGAGCCTGGCCCAGACCCCAAAAAACCAGAGCATCCAGACACAGCAATCATTAACTACTTAGCTTAATTACATCCTAATTTGTTTACACAGAGCCTATGGGCAAGATTTCAATTAACTTTAACTATATATAAGTTTAATGCATCTCTAGCATTCCAATAAGATGATTCGGGACAAGAAAAACATAGATGTTAACATTCTACAAAGTATGAGATTTGTAGTTAATTTTAACAACAAAAAAATTATCCAATTATTTATAAAGGCTCATAAAATTAATTTTCTAGTCACAGCATGTTCTTTCTGTACATTTGTGATAGGTTTGTTCTGTCTCTCAAACAAAACAGATCCTGAACATCTTGTGAATCTAGTCTTACCATAGAGTCATAATCAGCAATTCTTATTAAAAGAGCTTTGGAATCCTCAAATCAAAGATCCATCTAGGTGCAAAGTCCTGTTAAGAGTTTTGTATCAGTGAACATTTTTATTAGCATGTGAAGAGTTAAATAAGGTTTAGCTCAGGCTGTAGTCTGACTGAACCAAACCTCTTCTTGCTGGGAGTAACAGCTGGAAATATGCCAGCTCCTTAAAATGAAACCCCTTTAAAGTCAGATTCTGCTATGGCCCATTACAAAGTCACCGCATCCCTGAGACAGGGTTTGAAGCTCTGCTGGCACATAATTAAGTAGGCATTTTCAAGCAAAGAATTCCATATGATAATTCTGAAGATGAATCAGTCTGTAGAAGAGGATGTGTCCTGAGTTGAGACTTTGGATTTACTTATTAAGTGGGCAGCTCAGCTTCAGGAAATGCCAGGTCAGGGTTCGCTAGCCGTTAGAGCTGCCTTGTTTGCTGGCTATTTCTTAATTTTAAGCATGACTGCATAAACAGCCAACAGCCTCCCACGTGCTGTAGCACTATCTGATGCTGATCAGCTAGCAACCAGGTTTCCTGGCCGCAGAGCTGTCACTTGGAGGGATGCTCAGAGCCCGGGGGTGGCATCTTGTGAGGCCCACACAGGGACAGCCATACATGTCCAACATGTAGGGCAGAGTCAGACTGCATCCATCTGCAATCACATTTATGGGGATGTTTCTCAAACAGTGGGCATGTTTGTTAGTCCCTGCCATCTCCCCACAGATGATTTTGAAAAAAACTAAAGGATTTGCTCCAGACAACACTCTAGAGAGGCCAGACGTCTCTCTCTGGTGCCTGGCAAATGCACCCATACCACTGGGGCTGGCGCAATGAGGAGCCCCATCCCGGAATCTCCTTGACTCTGCCAGACAGGCATCGTGATACAGGCTAGGCTCTTAGGTCAGAGGCTGTGTGCTGCCTTGCACAGCCGTGCTAGCTGCCATCCCGGGAATTAGTTCTGTTAGCGAGTTGCTATGGATGTTTCCTCTCCCTAGAGAAAGTGTCAGGGCACTGCTCAGAGGACACAAGGAATTTAAGGAGGAGGAAGGGAAAATGCATATGACTGAAGGAAAAAAACATTGGCCATTGAAACACACACACACACACACCCCCCCCCCAGCGTTATCTCCTTGGCCAGAGCAGACCACACACTTTGAAGTCAGGACTCATTGACTGTGTCTCTAGAGAAACGTTCGCCTTGGCATGACTAACACAACAAGCAAGCCCAGCACAGCAGAAGTGTCACCAAAGTCCCTCCCACACAGGACCTGTGATTACCATAAGTGAGCACTCTTAACCTGTTTCATCTTCAGTTGATAGCTAAAGCAAGCCAGGAAGGAAGAGAAAACTACGCTAAATTTTGGCATCATCTTGACTCTCAGCAAAATGTGGCTTCTGAAAAGAAAAAAAAAACCAGGCAAGTTCAATACCCTTTGTACTAGTGGCTTCCAGCTTCCAAGCGCTGGAGAGAAACAGAGCAAATCCCTCATACCACCATTCGGTGGAGGGTGCCAACAAGACTGAGGGAGAGATTTAGTTCCCAGCCCACACCAACTGCTGCACTGGTGGGGAGAAGCAGCTGGTGGGAGAAGCTGGGAACGAAAAGTCTTTAAATGTTTTTTGTTCCTCCAGAGTTGCAGGGGGAGAAAATCCATAGTCTAGGTAAATCTGGATGTAAAATGAGCAGGGACCCAGCTGGAATCAGTTTAGTGATATAAAGACACATAGTCTTAATTAAGGGAATTGTGATTTGCCAATGAAATCCCAGCAGGGAGTCTGTCTGCCTGATCAAAGACTCGACTTTCTGATGGAATCTTAAGTGCATGAGCCATGAAATTACTTTTTGAAAAGGGAACATGCGGCACAAAGAGGCAGAGCGAGAGGGGAGGGAGGTGGAGGGGAGGGGGAGGGACAGGGAGTGGAGCCGAGCTCCAAGTGATGCTACTGGGAGCCTCCATTCCCTCCCTCCAAACAAAGCTAGAGCAGGGCAGGCTGGAGAAAAAATGATGCCAAAGTGCCAGCAAAGTCAGCATCTAAAATCATTATCCAGCCCACTGAATAAAGACACATTCCTAATTTGCTCTTAAAAATTATTTTTTAAAGTGCTTGGCAGAATCGGGGTGGGGGGAGGAATGTTTACTTTTCTTTCCAAGTAAATTCCTTTTTCCCACCCCTATGCCCATCCTTATTTGCCACAGACTAGACAAAGGCACCTGCTGTTTGTGCTCTGAGCCTGATTTTCTAACAACCCCAGAGATCAAAAAAAGCAAGGCTTTCTCCAAACATTTCCTTCTTTTTTTTTTTTTATTTTTTATTTTATTTTATTTTATTTTACAGCAACACAATAGATTTCCCTCCATTTTGTTGCAGGGGAATGAATCAATAAGAAATGCTTCAAACCGTGTGATCCAAAAGGTATCAAGCTTTTCAGTGTACATAGGAAGAGTTTCAGATCAAATCCCAAAGTAGGCAAATGCTGCGCAATCTGGAATTATAATGCTGTAGGACTCTAAAACACTGAAAACTCGGTAGATCGAGACACAGAGTTGACAGAAGAGACACAATGTACCAGCTTCTTTGTCATGTCTGTACCACATGAGCATTCCCGCAACACTCAATATTAACTTCCCGAATCTGATCTCCTCACGTAGCAGATTCAGCACAAAGTTACACAGGATTAACCCAGGACAGCCTCAGCTCTGTTTCTGAAGCTCTGGTGAGGCATCCAGAAGGTATCACATTTCCAAACATCTTCCACAGGCCTTCTCTCCTCTGACATTCAACTGTGTGTTTTTTAAAACGCTCTCTCATCGCCACACTAAAACTCAATGTAGTGTTTACAGAAACTATTACATCACAAAAAGCTAATTGTCATCTTGCCATGCCATCTTCCTCAAAAAGTGACTAGAGCAAGTGCTTCAAAGGAAGAAATGGAACACTCCCATGCAGCTGCTGTGCAAGGCAGGACTCCATTTAACGGAGGAATAGTCACAAGCAAACACACTGAGCTGTTTTACTGGTCAGGCAACCGCACGAACCTAATAAATCACAATTGGTGTACTGACACCATGCCAGGACCTAAAGTAAAAGAGAAAACGAGCACTAAGCCCTATAAATTTCTAGCTGTGTTCAGAATATCTGGAGGAGAGCAATGGATGTGGTAAAATAAAAAATAATAAAATAAAGATTAAACCAGTGTGGGAAAGCACTCAATTTTCAAGCATTTCCAACACTCTGTAGCAAGAAAAGCCTAAAGGGTTTCTGACAAGTGGCTGCACAGCACAGAGTGCAGCTCTGATCCTAGCCCAGTGGTGTAAGGAACATGGTGCCTCCACCGCTCCCCAGTTTGCTTGATTCTTAGTGATGTTGCTAGCTCTAAAAGGAAAACAAACCTCAGCATCATTCACTGAGTCAGCTTTAAAGCTCTGCTTTGGGACTCTGTGTAGCTCTCGAGAAAAGCTGCAGGTTGAACAAATACATAAGTGGGTCAGAGAACTCCAACATTTACCTTAATTACCCTATTTTGACATGTGGCTGCACTTCTTCATGCCCCACTCAGTAAGTGTCAGCCACCTGATTTATTCAGTAAGGTATGGTTAGCTGTGCAGCTGCTGCACACTGCTCGGTTCTCAATCCTGGTAGAGGCTCCTGCAAACCAGAAGTGGGCCTCCTGGCACGGGTGCTTTGCTTGCAATGGTGGAAGAACTTTCGAAACTTGCATTGCTGAAAGAAATATTTTCCTCACTGCTTTTGCCCCCACAACATCTGCTATCACCAGGCCCCTCTCTGCACAGCCTCACCACAGTGGGATGAAAGAGCCTCCTTCACTGCAGCTGCAGCCACCAGTTCCCTTTCACTCAGCCACCTTCTCACTTCTCGATATTTTCAGATCTCAGGGAAATGGATTTTCTCTCTTGCCTCTTTTCTCTCTCCCCTGCCACTCTTACTGCATGCTGGCTGTTTCTATACTCTAAAATTTCACAGAGCAAGTTTGCATAAAAAATACAGCTCAAAGTAGAAAATGAGGTGTTTTCCAGGAGACTATAACAAAAAATGTGGGAGTTTTAGGGAGGATTAACGGCTTTTTCACATATGTCGTTCCTTCAAAACACTTTCCTTCTCACTATCAGAACAGGCTTCACAGCGGAGCAGCAATTCACAGGCTCGGGTTTTCCAAGCAGGTTCTGCGCTGTGCTTGAGGGGCTAATTACAAACACCGAAATACACTATTAATTTGTGTACCTTGAGTCATAAACTGCTGGCTCTGCTGTTCACCCCCAAGCATGCTTGAGATCTAGAGGAAAGTATCCCAGTGTAACAACTCCACCAAGTTCTCACCTCAGTTGCTCACACTTTATTTTCCAAGCCAAAGAGCAGCGACTGGCCACTCAGTGTCAGGAGGAAATCTGAGTTTCAGGCTGCCTTGACAGACAAAATTCTCTGTGCTGGGACTTCATGTTTTCTTAAGGTTTCTGACTCAGGAGCACCCAGCACCAGCTGTTGAGCCATCACACAAGCCAGGATGCTGCATGTGGCTGGTTACTAACACCATGAGTGATTAGACCCTGAGTAAGGGCATATCGGCACCGCTTCACTGACTCAGCAGAGCTAGAGTGCTTTACAGCAGTCGAGCATCAGACCCGTGACACGCAGCTAGATCTGTGTGCCTGTGTATACAGCAGCTGCACATATATAGCTACTAGTGCTGAAATACAAAACTGCAGACTACGCAGTCTTTCAGAAGTTACTTTGAAAGGTTTCCTTTGGGATACTCTTCTGTATTTCCCTGAAAAACTGAAGCGGCCAGAGACTTGTAATGCCATGCCAAGTGTCCTCCATCCCTGTAGAACCAGACTGGCAAGAGGATGGTTTTCTAGTTAAGGCAAGGAATGAATACTTGGGAGGGGTGAGCCCTGCTCCTGAACAACAGCGGTCCACCCGGGAAAGTGCACTTCCCTCCATCCATACCTTCTTCTCTCCTTCCCCCCATCCCATGGTATGAGGCTTGCCTCCTTTTCAGATGCTATAGTTACATAAGACCAAAAAAAAAACCCACCCAGGAATGAGGTGCTCCTGCTTTTCACAGACCAAGGTTTTTTTCTGCTCTCCTGGCTATGTAATTCTGAGTGCTGCTGTTTTCTTAGGATTCTATCAGTTCAGACAGCAATTTCTCCTCTAAAGAAAAGGGGCTGCTTGTAGAGAAGATATGATCAGCAGTTGCCCCTTGCTCACAGCTTCTAGCTCTGCTTGAGTTCATACCTGTTTTGCTCATCCACCGGGACCTCCTTTATAGCAGATTCCCCCTCCCCTTCCTTATATAATGAAAAAGTCCTAATCCATTCCTCCCCACAAACACTCTGCTTAAAATCAGTGCTCATTGTAGTTAGCCCTCAGTTCTCAAAGGGCATTAATTGCTTTGGGCTTCACCTCAGAGCTGTTGAATACTGATAATAACTGGTTTGTCCGGGCTTACTGCCTAAATAGCTGATAATTACAGCCCAAGAACAGCAAGGAGCATGCTGTCTTTCTGCCACAGCCGTCTGTCTATCTGCTTTGCTAGGCATCTGTCCACCTGTCTCTAGGCAATTGTTCCTATTCCTACTTTACTTTCTTATCTTTCTCTATGTCTCTCTCTCTATCATATATTTTGCTTTTCAATCTCTTTTTTGTCTTTTCCAGAGCTCTGACATCTTTGATCTCTTGTCGACAAGGAACACAGCGTACTGGCTACACGTTCAGAGATCCAAACATTTTATCACCCCCCAGAAGCAGCTCAGGATGTGACAGGTGAAACGTCAGAAACAATTACAGAAAGCGAGAGGCTTTCCAGCCCCACGGGGGAACCATCCGGTCTGCATTCTGCGCTTCACCTCCCGACTCTGCGGGAATCAGAGAGCTGAGCTGCCACAGCGCCCAGACAGACAGACAAGCGGAAAGACATACAAACGTGCAAGAAAGATGTTGAAGGTTTGGGGGGCTAAAGGGGGAGCATCCTGCAAGGGAAGCCAGTTGGATCCTTATCTAGCTTCCTCCTTAGCTGTGACAAGGTGCAGTCATCACTATGCATCCAAGAAAAATGTGTCCCTGTGAAAGGCTGTTTTCATATAACCTCATTGTGCTATTGTGACCATCTGCTCCCCCACCCTTGCCAGTCTCCTGTGGACCACGAGGATCACTATACACTGACCAGGGAGCCAGGCACTGAAATAGAAGCACAATGTTACAAGCCAGAAGGGCAATGTGGGAACTCAGCCTCTGCTGTAGCCCACTGCACTGGAAACCCAGAAGGGTAAAAAGAGCACAGAAGCCTATCAGGAAAGTGGTCCAAACCCCAGGGCTGACATACTGGTTTGCAGACCATGGTATGAGGCCCACAAAAGAACAGAGTACATATCAACAGAGCCTGAGGCCCCTATAGCTCACAAGAACACAGGTGAAGAAATCCATGAGAATAAAGGCACACACAGGAATCCATGGGGCCTCTGGTGTTTCTAGAGTCTGATGGGTGCACGGTTGAGAGAAGAAAAGGTTCCCTTGACACTGTCACAGCATCTGAGGAGTCACAGGCCACCTGGGACTGCCAGGATACTTTGTTTGCACAACCTGGAGCTTCCGTACTAGGATCACCACATGTTGAAGGCCTTTCTAGCAAAGGAGCTTATGGACCTTTTCATCCCCTCCTGGTGCCCAAACAGTACAGATGGTCAGTGAAAGGAGCTGTGGACACTGCTGCTGCCAGAGAAGAACTGCAATGTGTTTATGTATTGTGACACACTTAGGTATTTTGGTTGAGGAGCTGGATGGATTTTGAGGAGCTCTGGGTGGAGATCTCTCTGCCTTTCATTATTAACTCCCTCTTTGCAGACCAAGAGGCCAGAGCCTGTCCCTGAGAGACCTTGCTGTTCTGCACTGCCTGCTTCCCTGGCAAGAATACTACTGCCTTCTCCATTGCCCTCCTGGACACAGAGACTTCAGACACACAGCAGTACTGCTTTTTGCCGAGGCAGTAGAAGGAAAACCCACCACCAGCTCTTCCTAATGGCTTGTGTTGAGCAGCTGCCTGTGCTCTGGGAGGATGAGCAGAGACTCACCCAGGTCACTCTGCACCAAGTAAGACTCAGCTATGCCCCAAAGGGTGGCACAGAGCAGGGTGCAAGATTAGCACTGACCATACGGCAGAGGCACAGTTGTACTGGTGCTACGTGATGGGGTACCGTGGGATACCATATACCTCTGGAAGCACAATGCCATTGCAGTGTTACCCTGTCAGCCTTCACTAGTGCAAACAGAAAGGCTCCAGGCTGGGAACCCAAAGGCACGTCAAGGGAAGTGATATACCAACAGGGAGTCAGCCACCTGCACATGTTGCGTATGTATTAGCCACCAAAGACCAGAAAACACAAGTGTTCATTAAATGGGCAAATAGTGAAAGGAAAAGCTAGCCCAAATCTTCCCCAAACTCTAAAAAAGTTGCCATTTAGATTGTCCGTGAAAGTTCAGCTCCTCCTGCCTTCACCTTTCCTTCTCATGCATGGCTTCTAAGCAGAGAGCTGTTGGGTCCTGGAAGGAGCAGCTCACTTCTGCTCTAACAAATGATCTCACCCAGCTCTGATTCCTGCCAATTGTACAAAACGGTTTTCCTGCACCCTTTTCTTCCCTCTCTTTTCCTCCATAAAACCAATCCGGCAAATAATCCTTTTGCTTCCTGACAAACAGCACCATTTGCGTCCCATGTGCATGCACCCTGCCAGATGGCAGGGTGAAACAGCTATCTGCACGAGGAAGCATTCTGGCTGTATGCATGGGAAAAGGAAAAACACTTCCAGATTATGCGCCTCCTGACACAGACTGATGAAAACCCAGGAGACTGATAGTTCAGCCTCTTCGCACTTGTCCCTCACTTGATTTTTTCCTGTGCTTTGATCTGTGGGAGTAGAGGGCTGCCAGTCAGCAGGGGCTGGACAAGAAGCAAAGGTAAAGGTCCAAGCTCTTCTGGATGTTGAACTAGTGCTAGAACTCCATGTCTTTGCTGCTGTTTTCCAGCTCATGGCTGTTTTAAAAAATGGATGGAGGAAAAAAGACCCCTTCCAACTCCGGCTTGACAGACCTTCTCTCTGTAAGTCATGTGCCAATGTCCAGAGGTGGGATGGAGGCTGCATTTGCCTGAATATTTGATGTAGTATCATGGACAGTAATTCCTCGTTCCCTAATGTGACTCAGAATATCTGGGACAAGACAGCTGTTTAATCACATTCTCATCACAACACTGTGGTCCTTTGCTGCAGCTAACTGTGATGACATGGATCATGTCTTCTAGGTCTTCTGGTGAAAACAGCCCCAGCAGAGCCTGTATCTTCATCCAACCTGTTTTTAAAGATTTTACCCCATATTCAGACTTGGATCCACAGATAGTGAGAACAGGGATATAAGCTGATGCTGCTCAATGCATATACAGCAATATCATTGGTGTGGCCTATGGGAAGGTCCCTCTTTGATACCCTCCAGTGCCCTGATTTAACCAGCTTTCAGCCAGCCTGCAGAAAATAGTCTATATTTGAGATCCACCTTTAAAAATAAAGTTATGGTCTGCATGTGTGTTCAGATACTACTTTTCCCTGTCATTACCAAAAGAAATTCAGCTTGAAAGTGCCCTTCAGTTCACGCTGTACCTAGGAGGACAAGGGTGGGTTGCTTGGGGAGTGCAGATCTCTGTATTCCTAGGATATCTGGAGAAGAAAACAGCCTGGTGTCTTAAAATTTTGAATGATTCATCCTTTAACAGCAGTGAATGCAAAACAAAATGAGCCTGATGCCATTTTCTCCAGTGATGTGCCATGGCTTATTAGGAAGGGGTTATAAGCTGCTTTCCAGTGAACTTGTTCTCGGAGAGATAAGCTGACTAGTGGGAAATCAATCACTATGAATTTTGATAGCAGTGCTGGCTGAAGTAATTACTTCAAACGTCAATAATTCTGCTCACCTGCCTGTGCAGTTTTCAGTCATGCTGAAGGTTAGATTAAAGCCATGGAGCTCCTGGGGACTTTTTTGTTTTGTTTTGTTTTGTTGTTGTTTTGTTTTCCCTATCCTTTTCCATCTCCTTCCTTAAATATCTTTTTTAAACACTGATGTAATTGAAATGTCATGTTGTCCATTCCTCTTTTACTCTGTCTTCTCACCCAAGTCATCAACATGAGTTTGCTCATATCAGTGAAATTGCCTCCACAACACTGCATGCAGGAGCTGCTGCTGATTCTTCCTGTCAGACTTACCAAGCATTGAGCGCTCACATCACATCTCTCCTCAGCTGTTTATGCCCGTGTTTAAGTTAACACATATTTGAGAGAAGGTCAAAACAACTTTGGTGCCAAACACTCTTAGAATCATACAATTGTTTAGGTTGGAAAAGATGCTTAAGGTCTTCAAGTCCGACTGTCAACCTAATACTGCCAAATCCACCACTAAACCATGTCCCTAGGAACCACATCTACACATCTTTTAAATATTCCCAGGGATGGTGACTCAACCACTTCCCCAGGCAGCTTGTTCCAATGCTTGACCACCCCTTTGGTAAAGAAATTGTCCCTAATATCCAATCTACACCTCCCCTGGTGCAACTTGAGGCCATTTCCTCTTGTCCTATCATTTGTTACTTGGGAGAAGATACTGACACCCACCTTGATACAATCTCTTTCCAGGTAGTTATAGAGAGCGATAAGGTTTCCCCTCAGCCTCCTTTCCTCCAGGCTAAACAACTGCAGTTCCCTTAGATGCTGCTTATAAGACTTGGGCTCCAGACCCTTCACCAGCTTTGCTGCCCTTCTCTGGACACGCTCCAGCATCTCAATGTCCTTCTTGTAGTGAGTGGCCCAAAACTGGACACAGTATTTGAGGTGCAGCCTCACCAGTGCCCAGTACAGGGGGCTGATCACTGCCCTTGTCCTGCTGGCCACACTGTTTTGGATACAAGCCAGGATGCTGTTGGCCACCTTGGCCACCTGGGCACACTGCTGGCTCTTGCTCAGCCACCTGTTGACTAGCACCCCCAGTTCCTTTTCAGCTGGGCAGCTTACCAGACACTCTTCCCCAAGCCTGTAGCGCTGTGTGGGGCTGGTATGACCCAAGTGCAGGACCCGGCACTGAGCCTTGTTGAACCTCATACAATTGGCCTTGGGCCATCGGTCCAGCCTGTCCAGATCCCTCTGCAGAGCCTGCCTGCCCCCCAGCAGATCAATACTGCTACCCAACTTGGTGTCATCTGCAAACTTACTGAGGGTTCACTCAATCCCCTCATCCAGATCATGGATTAAGATATTAAACAGGACTGGCCCCAGTGTTGAGCCCTGGGGAACACCACTTGTGACCAGGTGCCAACCCAATTTAACTCCATTCACCACCGCTCTTTGGGCTCAGCCATTCAGCCAGCTTTTTACCCAGCATAGAGTACATCCACCCAAGCCATGAGCAGCCAGTTTCTCCAGGAGAATGCTGTGGGAAACAGTGTCAAAGCTTTACTAAGGTCTAGGCAGACAACATCCACAGCCTTTCCCTCATCCACCTATTGAATTGAAGACCCTTACAGTGGCCTCTGGTGTGATTTTAGTTCCCACACAGATAAGCATGTCCATTCACATTTGGCACACAGTACACAGACTGGGTGCACAGACAATGCATAATTTAAAGCACATCTTTAAAAAAATTTTAAGGTGATACAATATCACCTAACATGTTCCTGACTCAAAATTAATTCCCCTAGAAAGTAAAAAGAGAATGGTTGGGACAACATGTGTATACATGCTTGCATGTTCAGCAGATGGTAAATTAAAGAGGATATTACTCCACAGAGAGGCCAAATATTTCATCCAGTTACTAAACACTATGATAAAATTATAACATTAACCAAAACATATATCATTTTCATTTTAAATGTAATGTATGGTCTGAGTTTTGGACTACTGTGCTTTACAGAATGCAATCTCCTCCATTTGCCACATCTCCTAAACTCCTGGATATCTCCAGCTGCCTTATGCTAAATATCCTTCAGGTCTCCCACTGCTGCCCCTTTTATACTGAAATTTCATGCAGCCCCAGTAGTTCTGCTCTCTCTGCTGGAACAGCAACATATTTATTACTATATTATTATTGTATTTCAGCTTCCAGCTATAGTAAATTCTATCCTGCTGCAACCCCTACCTCCATCTACCATTAGACAGCCTGGGATTCCCACAGACTTGGCAAATTTGATAGATTTGTTTATCAAGCTCATCAGAACTGGTGCATGCATGGACTTTCTGCCTGACTGCAATTGAAAGCTGGCAGAGATGTGCCAGGGGGTACTTTTCTCACTTTCCTTTCCTTATCTTTCTCCATCCTGTGTGGGGAGCAAACAACAGTGATACTCCACAGACTATTTATTTGCATGCAGGCTTCATTCCCATAAATAGCCCACCCCTCTCAAATCAAATTTTAAAGTTCCTTTTAATGTCAGTTATGTTATACTAAGCTGTGAGACCTAGCTTACACCAATGTCCTTTGTTTATAACAGTGATTGATTGAATACATGTCGCCGCTTTCAGCAGAGAAAGCCCTCTGCAGACCCAATCACAGATCCAAAAAGTGTCCTGCTGACAATTGCCCACATAAATCCAAGCAAGGAAAGAAGGAAGACTAAAAGCAAGTGCTTTCCTCTCTGAATGGCAATTCACACTCCCCGCAAAGGATGACATCCATCGCTCTAGCACCACTTAGCCGATCATTGCAGCCATGGTGGAAGCGGAGGGCAGGGCAGGGAGAAGCGACACCATGTGTAATCGGGAATTTTTCATGCAGGCTCCTTACTTGTCACTTAGCTGAAGGCAGTCACACATGAAAATAAAACCAGCACCTTTAGCTAAATTCTACTCCTGCTATCTTAATACACTTTGCTGAAGTCAGGTAACCAAGAGCTGAATTTGGTCCACATTGTTCATAATGACAAATCAATATTTGATGACCTCCTGTGAGAACGTCTATTCAGTGTATTAACAGGAAAATGCTCTTGGTTGATTTGACACTGTTTATCTCATTGTTATCAAAACTCCTCTGAAATCAACTGTTAAGAGAAAGGAGGACATCTCTCCAAAGAGAAAATGAAGTGAAGAAGAGAGGCTTTTAGTGGCTGAGAAGGGGGTTTCAGCACTACCCAGCCAGTGAACAACAGGTCAGTAGAATGGTTCCTAACTCTGGATTTTAAAGCAGAGTTTAACACTGCTCCATAATACAACTTGGAATCTCAACAATTTTCTTTTCTGTCTTTGAGGTAGCAAGAGCATTGCATGGCAAAAGATCTGAGATTTGGGATATTTTTTTAGTGCTTTACATAAACATGTTTAGTAGGGATCTATTAAAAGAAGTGAAGCGGGAGGTGATTAAACCTCTAAATAATGCCATTTATTTTGCTTAATCAAGAGTGAAGAAGATGACAAAGGCTTTCAGCCGAACCTGGTGAAGATATATGAATGAGCACAAAGATGAGAAATGAAACTCAGTGCTGAAAAATGCAAGGTACCAAAAGGAATCATTTGAACTCACTGCACACATTACTGGCTTCTAAATTATCTATGAACTCCATGGACAGTTCAGTGTGCAACAAAGGTAATCTTCAGGATAGATTAAGTATCAGGATGTATGAAGAAAAGAACAAAGAAGAACACTTAAATATTATAATTTCATTATAGTAAACCATGATATCTATGCATGGGGAAGAATTCAATAGAAAAAAATTCGAAGGGTATAACTGGTAGAAAAAAATCAGAGGTGTAAGTTCCAGAAAGGGCAATTGTTACAGAACTGGAAACACTGAGGGGAAAAAAAGAGATTTTAAAGACTAAGAGAGCCTATGTTCAGAAGAACAAACCCCATCCTGGAGGGCAGAATAGTATGAAAACAAGAAATGGTGAACAAAAGTTAAATTAAGATACTACATTTCTCTCTCTTCTTCCTATGAGAAGATAAAATAATCACTGGACTGAAAACCAGCAGTTGTCTGGAAACCCACTATCATGATCAGATTACAATCAATAAGAGCAATAAAAGGTCAGAACCTACTAGTAATACTTATGTATACATACCCACATGCATACAAAGTACACAGATGCCTGCAAATACTCTTAAGGTTTCAAGAGAAGAAATTTGAAGAAAATTCAAGTGAAGCTGAGAAGGACCGAAAATTAGACAGGTAACGCAACTGAAAAGTGGAAGCACTTCATACAAGAAGAGTTAATTAACTAGTCAAAATGCTAGTCTCACAGTGAAGAAAGCTTACAACATTGGATAAGAAAACAATGCTTGGTTTGATGGCAAATAAAGCAGTAATTAGAAATAAAAGCACCATATGGCAAAATGTAAGGCAGCAGTTACAGGTAGCAGTCAACATAAATGAAAGTTATGGAGCGTAAGTAACTGATAAGGGAAGCTGAAGACATTAGGGGAAAATGCTTGGCTGACAGAGTTAAGAATGACAAAATGTAAGTGTCTGAAAATACTCCGGGAACAAAAGGAACCTGAAGAAAAGTGAAAAGTGTGGTACTAGTTAAACGTGGTAAAATTGTTAATGCTGAGGTAGCAAAATGTCTTAGAACCATGTTGGCAACAATTAATTCCATTAGTAAATAATGAACATACTGGGGCCAGGGACAAGTTCTGCAGGGCAGACAGCCTACACCCACAATTCTTAAAAAAACAGTTTACAGACACCCCTGGCCTCCTTATGTTAATTTTTAATACATGGTAGAATATTGAGGAACTCAGTGTGACCGGCAGACTCCTAATGTTGAATCAAAAGTCAAAAACGACAGGTGGAGAAGGAAGGGTTCTCAGGCTGACAATACTCCCAGGAAGGATCACAGGAGTGCTAAGTCAGTATTAAATACTTAAAGAATTAATCAATATCCATAAAGTTAATGCCAAGAAACATAGGATTATGGGGACAAAATCTTTTTAAAATTTCATACTCTAAATTGCAAACTCAGTTGACAAAGGTAAATGAATACCTACAAAAGTTTTGGCTTTTGTAAAGCTTGTGACTTATTACCTCATATCACTGTGATTTAAACTGCATTACACATTAACAATAAAGTACCTATTCAATGACTGAGGACTGTCTGAGGAATCTCAAAGAGGAGCAATGAACAGGCAATCATCATTCAGTAGGAGGATTTGGTGTGAGGTTCTGCATAGATCATGAGTAAATAGAACATGATTTTACATCTCACCACTTACATGGAAATAAATGCAAAATACTTGAGGTGAAGCTTGCAGAGACTGGTAGAGGAGCAGATATAAAATAAAATGGATCACTTTTAAATTCTACCTGTTCAAACTGAATACATTTTAATTCAGCCAAATATAGAGTAAGATGTCAAGGACCCAGGAATGCAGACCACATCTACAAAGCAAGAGGGTGCAACTGGGAGAACAGAGATCTTCAAGAAGATTAAGGTTAACTGTGGATAAGCACAGCCATGGAAAAATGGGTGAATGCAGCCTGGAAAGTGAAGCAACACACGTTCAAATTAGAAATGAGGCACAAATTATACTGCAAGTATTTAACTAGTGGAAGAAACTACCAAGAGAAGCAGTAACTTCTCCATCTCTCAGCTTCTTCACATGAAGAGCTGATGCCTTTTTGGAAGATATGCTTTCACCAAACACAAATTATTACCCTCCTTGCAAGTGGAAGTCAATAAAATGGAATAGTCTGTGTTCTACAGAAGGTCCCTCCATACCGTGTCTTGACTTTTTTGGCCTTGAGCTCTTTGACTCTGAAAAAGGAGACTTTTCAATGAACCAAAAGGGTACAAATCTAAAAAATGTGAATAGGAGAGATTTTCAAACTCAGAACATGGAAACATTTTTCTACACGCTGTTGGCTGACTGTTATAAGCTGCTGGGTCCTTGGTCTCAGCAAGGCTATGTGCAAACCCAACCCTGACTCTCTGTAACCTGCTATGACTCAGGTCTTAGGGTTAAGGTAAACTAAGCCTTCTTGCCTCTCATAGCAGAACTTGGGTTTGGTTGTTTGGGTTTTTTTGTTTTGGGTGAGGAAGAAGTATAGTGGGAAGACACAGGAGAAGCACTGCTACTCTCATGACTAAGCCTGTGCACTCACAGCTGCATGGCTTTTATGGAGAACACCAGAGCAAGAACCTATAACAGCTGGACAATGAAGACAAGTCCAAGAAAAGAGCACAAATGGGTAAGAAAGACAAGTGTGAGAGAAAAAGAAAAAGGGAGTAAGGGAGACACTGGTTATGTGCAGAGATTCTGTGAAAAAGCAGGAGGGATACGTAAGGGGAAAAGGTTTGGAAAAGGGCCTTTGGCTGTAGCTGAATATGGGGAAACAGAAGCAGAAGGAACATACAGAAGGAGCTGAACATAAAGAAATTCCAGGGAAGCCAGAGAAGTAAACCAACAAACATCAGAAGAGAATTCATTGATGAAAAGATAGGAAGGGAAGGTGACATGTTTCTCTTCCTGCTCATGGGTTATACTTCTCCATTACGTCATGTCTTTTATTGTCTGTCATACAGTTCCTTCTGTTCTTAGCAGTCCCTTACAGATATTTCTCTTTAGAAGCATTAATCTGCACAGATTCCCTCACTATGCCCCTGCCCCTCCACTTCCCTTCCACCACAGCACACAAGCACGATAAGAGGAAAGAGCTCTCACCTCTACCTCTCCCTAGCGTGAGCTTTTGTCAGCTTAAGAATCACTGCCAGGTACACGAGACAAAGACAGAACGATTTACCTTCAAAGAGAAAGCCTCATTCTAAAAAATCGAAAGTTTGTTTCCACCAGATGTCCCCCAGGGGATGGAATTTAGTAAATCATATGCAGTGTAATATTAATTTTTGTGTTATTTCAAGCTGACATGCTGTCTGTTAGATGACTGTTTTTTCCTAACAGGACTATTCCACTGGGAAGAAAATTAACTCTTAATAAGCATTTCTCCTGTACTTTGTCAGGTTCCCATTTTCTCTCTTCCCTCATATACTCCCTCTATCTACCTTCCTCATCCTCTTGCCTGATCTCACTTCCATCTTTCTTATTCCTACCTTCATTCTTTCTCATCACTTCTCTTTTTCTCTTCCTCCACCCTGCCTCTTTCCCCTTATTTTCCTATTCTATATCTCCCTTCTTTTACTTTGTCTTTATTCTTCTATTTGGCTGTTTTTGCCTGTTACCTCTCCTGTCCCACTCAATCTATTCCCCACAGCCTGCACCCAGAGAAGTGCATGAGAACAACATTCAAGGTATTTCTATAGCCACGGAGCCATAAGGGGAGCCAGCCAGCCTATTTAGAAACCCAGTCAGCCAGCCACATAGAGCCTCCAGTGCAGCCTGTTATTCTGCAGGCCAGTAATTTCAGCTTCCACACCCATAAGGGAGCCAAATCAGCACCCTCTGGTGCCAGGTGTTCAGCACCTTTGGGGACCTAATGCCAGAATCTGGCTGGAGCTACACAGTGCCTGATGTTTTGAAATGGATGTGCAGAGAGCAGACTGGCCAGGATTCATCGCCCCTAACTTCAGGTGTCTTATCTGACCGTGCTTTTTGTGCTATAGTCAATGGGAAGAGAGGGGGGGCACTTTCAAAGAATTAATTATTCCTTCATAAAAAGTTGTCTCAGATGGGGTGGCGTTGTCCAGATAGCCTCAAAACCAGCTTAATTTAATAGCCTAGCTTTCAGACAGTAAAAGCTAGGTAACATGAAACACCTGAGGTAGAGGAGAAAATAGAAGGGGAAGCCTGCACGAGGGCAGAAAAAAGGCAGAAACTGGAGGAAAAGTAATAAGGATGGGAATGATATCTTGTTTACTAGTGGACAGACCAGAAAAAAATCTTTGCTAAATCAGCAGTATATCAAGGGCCAGAATTGCAGACAAGCTGAAGCCCCACAGCTCCCATTGATTTCTCCTGTGTTTCAGACTGCTCAGCATTTCTAGAAGCCAGAACCCTAACAACTCTCCTGAGCTGGGGACTAATCTAAGAGACTTGCTTTTCACAGCTAATGCTCTGGACATGTCACCCCAAAAATGCTGACTTCATTACATTTTGCACCTAACTGCTACCGAGGAAAACACTGGAGTGAAAGAACAGAGAATTAACACTAACAGGTCTCACAGAAAACTGGTCAATATCTGAAAAATCTGTCTCAGGCTATTTCCCTCACACCGTTTTCCACTAGTATAATTTAATCTCTTGACAGCATGGACTGTCAAGTCCTGGAAGGGAGTGCATGTGCGCACACACATGCTTATGCGTCTGGCTGCTTGAAGCATCAGCAATTTAGCTCAACCGAGATGTATACAGCAAATTGCCTCTTGCCAAAACTGGGAAGCGCAGTGTCCTTTTCTGGGGGGATCAGTGCTGCCTTCTGCAGCTCCAAGCAGCAAATGGGAATTTGGCATATCCATGTGTTTATCCGCTGCGTATGAAGACACAGGATTTAAATCATCAAACACGGAGCGAAGCTGAGTGCACTGCTGCTTAGCCAGTGGTACAGTCTGCTCAGGTTCACGTGCAAAGTTTCTCTACCAGGCAGGGCACGCCAGAAGCATGTAGGAGACAGCGTGACAAGCAGGAGATGGAAATTTCAATGAAATTAAGAAGGAGGAGGCAAACGTAAACCTACAGTATAGGCTACCAACAGTTCTGTGAATAATCAAGGCTTTCTCTGTGCAGCACATCTCAAACCACTGCAAAACCAGGGGGTTTAATAAATGGCTTAGACTGAAACTAGTGCATAGGAATGACTTTCCTCTTTTTTTGTTTGTTTGTTTGTTTGTTTTTTATTTTGTTTTGGAAGTGAGGGACCAAAGGCAGTGAGAGTAACATGGTGTTAAAAATGTTGACTCTGACTTAGAAATGACACGCCTACATGCTGACTGTATAAAGCCTTTTGGATATGCACAAAATGTTTCGGGTCTACAGCCTCCAAAACTCCAGATCCTGGCTTGAGGATGGCTGGAAGGACAGCTGAACGGAGATATCCTCTTCAGCTGTTTTTGTCTGCAGGGTATTTGCTTCACAGTACCTGGGGTGTTAAGAATTGTACCTCTTGTGAAGTAAAAGATGAATCCACAGAAAGAAAAGACAAGCAATTTCCATATTGAACATTTTCAGGAAGAAAAAGGAATGTAAAACACAAACCAGAATCGCTATAGTGCAGTGTTTGGGTTGGTAGTTTGGGGTTTTTTTCCCTTCACTTGTGTCAAGCAGCTTCAAAATAGCCTGTGGGCTAGTAAATTAAGGCAGTCCTCTGCCCAGGAATGCTTTTCGTTTGGTTCCTCTCCCTAGCCTGTAAGCTATGCAACCTTTTCGCTGGTCTTTTGACAAGTAAGAACATCAGGACTGAGCTGATTTCTTTAGGACATCCCAACAAAAGACTCCCAACTCTGGAGCTCGTCTTCTTCCTTGGCCCTGCTCAACCTGAATTTGACCAGCATTCATTTCCGTGATCTATAAGGAATTCTGGAAATCTGATTTTAGGATAATGATATGGTTGTTTCAATTTTCTAATACTAGCTGGTGTATATAACTGCGTGTTGTTCCTACCACAGCCTTATCGATCAAAAACAAGTGACTTTTCTGTAATTGTATATTAATCCCTACTTGTGACTTTATTATGTTCTCATGTTTTTTTCTGCCATAAAAGAGATTGCATTGGAGATACTTTAGAAAACAAAATGATAAAATGAAATTATTTGAGAGTCATGGATGCCTCTAAATAGGCTGTGGTCACACGTAATCTATTAAGTTAACATGTAACTAATTTGGAACATTAATATGACATTATTTTAATTCCATGCTAATAAGTTTGTGTAGGAAATGTTAAGTCTTGATTAAGAAGAACCAGGGTTCAAAGGAAATGCAGTGGCTGGAAAATATCTCAAGGAAAGGAATGAGGATGGGACTGTAAACATTTGCCTCACAAGCAGTGGGCATGCACAGATGACAGAGACACAGAATTGTTCAGGTTGGAAAAGATGCTTAAAGTCTTCAAGTCCAACTGTCAACCTAATACTGCCAAGTCCACCACTAAACCATGTCCCTAGGAACCACATCTACACATCTTTTAAATATTCCCAGGGATGGTGACTCAACCACTTCCCCGGGCAGCTTGTTCCAATGCTTGACCACCCCTTTGGTGAAGAAATTGTCCCTAATATCCAATCTACACCTCCCCTGGTGCAACTTGAGGCCATTTCCTCTTGTCCTGTCATTTGTTACTTGGGAGACGATACTGACACCCACCTTGATACAATCTCTTTCCAGGTAGTAGTAGAGAGCGACAAGGTCTCCTCCCCTCAGCCTCCTTTCCTCCAGGCTAAACAACTGCAGTTCCCTTAGATGCTGCTTATAAGACTTGCAAGACATCCCTTCCAAGTCTGATTTGTATTTTAGAGGAAGTAGTGAATACAAACAATAGCAGTGACTTCTCCATTAAATGAACCTTTCTGAAACAAATTTGGCACCAACATGCGCAAGTTTGAGAGGGAAGAGGAAAAAAGAGACAATGGTCAAACTGGATCACCTTGCTGAGTGAATGAAGCCAAATCAATGTATACGTGTAGATATTTCAGTGGTTTTTTGCAATTTTTTCCTCATTTTACCTTTTTTCTCTCCATTTTAAAGTAAGGGGCGATGCACACTTTAGCAGCTATGATGGCAGCAAAAGGTGTTGTCAGCAGCCAGAGAGACAGATGAGAACCCACATAGCCAGCAAGTGCCTTTGCCCTGTCATCAGCCCCATGCTCACCAGCCAGTTCCAGTAGATGAGGACAGCTTACTTCTACCATGCCAAGGGACACATTAATTAATTAATAACGCATAATCTGTACTGATCTGCTGATTAAACCACACTTCCACTGTAACCTTTAAGAACAACATGACTCAACTCAGAACTTGCCAAGTTTTGTTTTCCAACTCATCCCAGTCACTCTAATGAAGAGGCAATAGAGATCTCCCTTTCCAAATGATGTGATCTTTTCCCAGATGTATAGTTTGAGAGGTGTTTCAGCAGCAGCAGAGACCATTAATACAATTTTTCTTTCTTCCTCACTCATGTTGTATATGCATGTCCTACTATAAATATAGGTAATGGATGTCTCCTCAGATTTCCCTGCATTGTACCTGATTATATTTTTCCTGGAGCAAATGGAAAATGAAATCGTTACAGAACAAAGAACCCAGAAGAGCCGGTACTTTTTGAAGGCTGATAGAAAGTAAAAACGGCAGGGGTAGGGGTGGGGTGGGGGTGGGGGGGTGTTAGCGGGGGGTGGGGGGGTGGGGGGGGTGGTGGAAATTAAGGAGTGGAGTAGAAGGAGATAGGAGGGAAGGAAGATGAGCAGGTGACCCTAAGGGGAAGGAATGAAGAATAGAGATGGGATTAAAAGAATGAAAAGCAGGGGTGGAAACACTGTTAAGGAGACAAACTATTGGAAAAAGGAGCATCAATAGAGAGAAAACACAGAAAGCAACACTTGCAGGTAGCATGGAAAACACAGGGGAGGGCAGGCATGGATTTACCTGGAGAGGCTGAGGAGACTGAAATCTCTTTGCCTCTACTTCCATCTGTGCCTTTCCTTCCAAGTAAAACTACTGGTTGTGGGCCAGACTCTCACGTCATTTGTCACGGATGTACTGACATGGCTGAAGAAGACCTTTTCACACCCCTTATTCAGATCAGGAAGAGGAATGCAAGGAGACTTTCACAACAGAGACAGAAAAGGAAGAGGTGACACAGAAAATGGACCAGAGATGGGGAAAAGGCAAAGATTGAAAACAGGATGATAAGAGTGACAAAAAGCTATTATACTCAGATGTAGAGCACTTTGCTCTGAGGAAAGTAGGCAATTTAGGGCTGTTCAGTAGAATGATTAAGGAAAGATAAGGACTATAACCTAACCTAGTTCATTAAATAGGGAAAACTGAAAAAGCTAAATTGGATGGCTAAATAAGGAAAATCAAAAAGGTATATGCATAAGGTATCCTTTGTACAGCAGGATCACAGAGGATGCTAGTGTCAAGTACCCAGAGCCCACTGTGCAATATCGTGGGACACAGACCTCAGAATGCTCTACACACAAGGTGACCACCTAAAAAGCTTGTAGAGAGTGCAAAAGGCAAGCGATGGGTGTTAGACGATAAGAGAAATTCCCCAGATGGACACAAGTGGGTGCACATATATCTGCAGGATTTTTTTCTACCATGTGCACTTAAGCAAATATTTAGGAACAATGGAATGAAAATGAGCATAATAAAAACCAGAGTGATTTCCATGGCAGCTGTTCAGACTCTGAAGCCTGCCTCTGACCCAGGCAGAAGCTCCCTTGCTTCTCTATGGACATTCAAACTAGAGTGAAGACTGTATTTGAGGAAACAATAGAGAAACATGTATTACCTAGGGAAATGATATGTGGTGATCACTGACCTGTTGAGAGGAACCTCCAAAATCTTACTAGTTCAGCTCTGATTGGCACAGCCTCCCTCTCCTCCTCCTCTCACACACAGGCTCATGAATGATGTTCAGGCTATTAATCAACATCAAGTCCCCAGAGCACCTCCTGCTCTGGAATGCCACTGATGAGCAGATGGGATTTTTGGCAAGAAGTGACCTGGCATGAAAATGAACAGAGGAGGAGAATACCAGAGGGGAGAGGCGGGGGAACTGCCTGATGCTCTCCATTTAGAAGAATGAAGGAAAAGAGATTTTTCTTTTCTGCTGATACCATATTCCAATCTACAGTCATTTAAGGAATTAACAGAAGCTACCTGTGCAAAACACCATGAACCAATTTCCTTCCTTAGGAGCCTGGTATATCTACATTTGTGTGGACATCTCTAACTTAACGGGTAATATTAGCACCGACCTATAGTAGCTCAATGTTTGTTAACTAGAAAGTGTTTACTCAGCCTCTTGGGCAGGCTTTGTAGCTCACACTGATGTCCAAGCAGATGCCATGCTAGGAAGACCCTATCTGACTATTTTAAGCCAGTGTGGCAGCATCTGTATGAACTGCAGCAGTTGTTGCCTAGAAAAAATGCGTGTCCCAAAGTCTTTTGAGGCCTGTTGTTCATTGCCCTTCCACATATCCTTTTGTTCAGAAGATAACAGACAGGCTTACCCCCCTGACACTCCCAAAATTCACATACAGGAGGTGTGGGCTCACAAATTCTTCAGTCACGAAATGGGCAAAACACCTCAAGAAGGTTTTCCACACTAGGAATTACAGGAATTAGTGTCACTGCGAGTGCAAAGATTCAGTTCTTACAGGTCAATGGACACTCAGTTTTAACCCTGTAAATCTCACTGGTGGTAGTGGAAGCTGTGGAGATACATCCCAGGTTAACAATCTGCACCTTTGGAGTGCTATAATGATGAAAATCACTGTTACACATATTGGATTAAAATGTGAATATAATACTTGAAACAGCAGGAAAGACTACTTATCTTAGTCATATTCTTTTCTTTTTTGAGAAATCTTACATCTTGTTGCAGTTACTAAATTAAAAACACAACAGCAGAACACAGGAGTTAGTCTGGCAACAAAGCAGTTTGTGTGCAGGCAGCCTAGGAGATGAGCACCTGCTCAGGGATCATTAGTGAATAGAGATGGAAATACTTCACTGCCCCACGCTCTCACTTCACACGCACTTTGAAGAGACATGTGGTGCATCGTTTGGTGATGCACATGGCACAGTAACGCTTCTTTTTATAGCTCATATCATACAAGGCTCACAAAACAGTTTACAAATAGGAACAAATGAAGCCCTGTCTCTACAACATCAGTGTTACCATCTCTCTTGATTTTATCATAAGTCTCGCAACTTTGCTTGTTCTACTCTGTCTTATGTGAAGCCCTAATTCTCGAAAGTCGGCCGATATGCAAGATGCATAGCTATATAATTGGGCAGGGGCTGGTGAAAATCAAGTCTTAGGATTCAAAAATCTGAAGGTAATTGAAAAACAGTGTCCACTTTAGGAAACAAACAAACAAAAAAGTTGCTTCTTAAGTCAGTTTTCTTATTGCATGGCTGCCTTCCGATTTCTTATTCTTGGGCTGGTAAATTGGAGCATTTCTCCATTAATGGGCAAGTACTCTTATCCCTAGCTGGCAGATCAGAACATTACAAGGCAACACTAAACCTGGCCACAGTATAAGTGAGTTTTCAACACACCTAAATTCCTGTTACATACTGCAGGGTTGAAGCATGCCTGTAAAATGGGCAAACAATGCACTTAAGAGCATGGGCAAAGTCTGAAGTAAAATCCAACTGTTTTAGTCCAGTGTCTCAACCAACAAGCACGCTCTTGTCTAAATATGTAATTCAGCAAAACCCCTCCCATTTTTAAACAAAAATCTTCAAGGCCACCTGCAGAGCTATTTGAGGAAGGAAAAACCTAGTAAAAAACACCGGAGCTTCTCATATTTAATTAGGGAGCCAAAGAATTAAAGGAGTACACTTTTTGAGCACTTTGAAGATATTGTCTCCTATTTAGACTGCAATAAACTAGGAATGGTTTCCTAGTCCAACCAGCAGCAAGAACAACAGCAACAGTTAAAGACCTTCATGCTGCATGCCAGTTCAGAAGACAGGAGCAGACAACAGCAGGAGTAGGGAGCTGCCCAGGAGCTAAGGAGTTAAGCAGATTTCATTCCCATTCATTACACATCCTTAAAAAGTCATTATAGATACATCTCTAGCAAAGCTGGGACCCGGAGACCTTTTGTTTAGCTTGCAGCATACGACACGAGATGGAGCCCACACTGTGCTGTTCAGTGCCTGCTGAACAGGATGATACGAGCTTTTTTATGCAGTGAGAAGGTTGCACATCATTCCCCGTGAGTAGATGGCTACTGACTTTACACAGATGACACCTTGCTGTACAAACAAAGCAAGAATCACATTCTCCCCTGCCTCATCCTGCTGCCCACTTCAGTCCCACTTCCCCCTGCATGGGACTGAAAGCCGGAAACCTGGAGGAAAAGACCAATTGGTTTACACTATCTGAACATGAAGGAGAAGTAATAGCAAAATAAAAATTAAGAAAATGCAAAGAATAAACAAACTTTCCCTAAAAAAACTTCAAAAACGAAGAAGCCTTTGCAGGGAATTTAATTTCAACACCTATCTTAAGGGAATAAAAGGACTGGATGGCGATAAGGTCCATAAAGCAGATTATAAACAGTCACACAAGAGCAAGACCATATAGTGTAACATGCAATTTTATAGAGGCCTTCAAATGAAAATAAAACACTGGGTAGTTGGGGCTCTTGCCTGCAAGAAGTCAGGAAAGAAGAGATTGGATCAGGAAATCATAAACTGCAGAGGAGAAAGAAGGCACAAGAAAGAAAAAGCTTGTAAACATTTTATTTTAAAATATCAATTTACTTGTTTCAAAAATAATTTGGTGGGTTACTTCAATTTATTTCCTGGTTAAACAAATGAGTAAGGCTTTTGTGAGGTCTCTTCAAGGAGTAGCTGTTAAGTAATAGAAAACACTCCCTTGAGTAATAAGTAATGAAGGCAGATAGTAGGGAGGGACCTTAAAAACAAAACACCCTACACAAATAAATTAGTAGCCATCTCTCAGATGTCGTCTTTCCTCTTTTTAACCCTGGGGAAGAGAAGGGTGAAAGACATAAAGATAATAGGAACAAAATTAGAGCGCGCTATGTTTTGACCTTCCTTGCATCTGTCAGGACAAAAGTGACAATTTTTCTTGGAAGGTGAAGGACGGGGGAGACAGCTACAACATACGGGTGTGCAAGTCCAGGAAATCAGAGGTCCTCAGACTTCCCATGATGGAGGAGGTTGACCTCATGTATCCTGCATTGATCCACTGGCTTTTCCATGCATAAAACCCAATCACACTGAAACTAGGCAAGCTCACCCAGGGGATTCTGCCTCTAAGCCACTTCTGTTTGCTCCCTGATCGACAGACAAGGTAAGCAAACTTGTCAGAGCAACGACACAGACACTATGGCTGGGCTCACTGCATGGGACTCTTGCGCTTGCTGCTGTAGTGCCTTTTGAGCTGGGATGTTCACACACCCCACCTCCTCACAAACCACAGCTGAACCCATGAGGATGAGCTCTGAGTTTACGCCAGACAAGGAGGACCTATACAGGCTGTAAAAAACTCTGTGTGAGCACAGAGTACCCCTCCCCAACAACCTATAGCTTCCTGGGATGTCACCATTGTCACCAATACTACACATATCAGCCACACAAAACTGTGCAGTCACTGAGGACAAAGCCCAAGCCCTTCTGATCCTAGAAGCACAGACCCTCACAAACTGAGCCAAAGAAGATTTTCCCCGAATGAGACCTACAAAACCACAGATAAGCAGTTTAGCCTCTCTACAGTAGTTAGTGGCACGTATTGGCACTTCATTACAAATGCATTACTGGCTATAAAATGGTGAGAGGCTGAGACAAGCACATCACTTTATTACCCTGGGCTGTGTGACCTCCCCATCACCAGAAGCAACCGGAGGGAATTGCAGTGGGAGAGCCAGAGGCTGCTGAGGACATGACAGGATGGAGAGGACTCCTGCAACAAACAGTGCTGTCCCTCATTCTTTCTTGGACTCCTCCTGCCCCAGTTAGATCAGTGGTGCTCCTGGCAGGGTGACACCAGGAGGGGCCCCATCCCCACAGGGCTCCCAGACATGCACAGTTTCACCTGGTGGCTTTGTCTTTTCTGTGCAGTCCCCAATGGGGCGTTGCCATGGGGCTCAGGCTGCCCATTCCTGAGCAGGGGCCTTTTCTGATACCTCTGTGAAGAGCCAGATATGGCTATAGTACAGCTCATTACTGTGACAGTGGCACTGACACTGTCATACAGTGACAGTCATATGGTGACAGACACCATGTCATACAGTGACGGTGGCACTGACACTGGACAACTAAAGAAAGACCAGAACCACCCAAGTATTTCAACCTGACTCCTCTTTGTTGTAGTGTTTTCTCTCTGATGCAGTTTCATTACCTGCAAATCCCAGAACTGCTGAGCTCTCTGCTGGCATGGGAGCACTCTGAAAACTTGTCTTTCAGAACCTTCTGAAAGACAAGGAGCAGATGTAGGAAAAGGGCATTATTTTATAGAGGAAATGTTAACCCTCAGCTGCCTCTGAATGTAGCGAAAGAACCGAAATACAGGGCACTGACTACAGCCATCTGAACATGTGGAACAGGTTGATGAGAGGACAGAAACCGTCCATGTATGTAAGGAATAAAATCTGTCCTGCAACTGAACAGTTTCACAGACTGAATTCCTTTTCAAGAAAGTAAAGTTATCATTCCCCCTTTCCACAATGGGAAACAATAGTCTTTCTTCTTTTCTGTCTTACTTTCAGCTTCTCTTTTTTTCCACATAGGTGGATGTTTTGTGCCTGTGTGGACCACAGTGTAAAATCCTGACAGCAAAACAGAAGGTTGCAACAGAAATACAACTGGCACCAAGTGCCAATTCCCTCATTTCTTCCTCTGCTTCTTTCTCTCCATGAGTCAAGCTCTTGCTCCATGCTACCATGCACACAGCATGGCACAGCACACTTTTGCATAAAAGCAACATCTTGTTAAAGCAGCCCAAATTCTAAGTGAACTCCTACTCCAGCTTTTACCCTAACACTACTCTCTTGTCCTAAAACATGTAGCTTTCATGTAGCTTTTCTCTAGGTAGTTCCAAAATTACAACACTTCCTAACTGTACCATATGGCTGACAAGGGACGGCCAGCCATAGGTCACACTCAGACAAATTCCAACAAAAGCTTAGTCTCTGCAAAGAAACATTTGAGAATCTTTTTATTAACACTGCTGTTTGCATTAATCTATGGAGTCACAACCTCAAATAACAGGAAACATTTGCGAAGGAGGCAAAAGACATAACTGGCAGCCTAGCTGATGTCTAAATCCCCCCTATTTTACTCTGGGTTATGGTTTCGAAGCCTTCATGCCCTTTTTATAACTAGCTAGCTTTACACACCAAGTAGTCCTACTACTAAGATTAATTTCCTTTCCTTAATTCTAACCACCCAGCTCAGTATTCCCAAATGCACTTACATAGGAAGAGGTAACTATGCAATGACAAATCTGTCCTTTTGTTGTTCATGTCATTTCATTTTTCACAGATGCCAGTCCTCAATATCATATGGAGGATAAATCATCATCTCCCAGGAGTCCACAAGAACAGAGCCAAGAAGCTTATTCACTTGAGACCTTGTTTATCTCCAGTTCTGATGATTAACACAGTGAGCAATGCATAGGAAGGAGGGACTGATGCAATCTGAGTTAAAACCAATATTCATTAGGTGACAGTAATGACCCTCACTCCTTCAACAGAAGTGTACAGATGCTGCGGGTCAGAGTGTTGCTTTACTCATGTCTTTTATTTCAAATGAGATAATGCTGGTGAAAAGTGCTATGCTGACAGCCTTAGAGATAGAAGTCTACCATCTGCATATCACAGGTAAAACAGGAAAGCAACAGCGGTTATCAAACATCTGGAAAACATGACCAAGTGGGTCAGAGTTTAAAGGAAATTCAGGGTATTTACCGTCCAGGAAGCTGAAAGGAGATACAGCAGTCTTCAGACATGTGAAAGGTGACTGCAGAAAGGCAGGCAACGAGCAGTTCTTGTTCATAGGGAACAGAACAAGAAACAAGTTTGAATTGATTGTGGCGTGCAAGACGCAGGTTAGACCTTAGGAAACTGTCTGCAGTGAGGACTCACCATGGGAACAGACTGTCTAGGCTGACCACGGGGCTTGTAGGGCAGAACAAGTCATGCAGACACCTGGGAGAATGGCGGAGATCTGATCCAAGCCTTTTTCCTGTGACTCTCAGATGCCAGCATTGTAACCTTTGCCTTGCCAATGGGCTTGTACCCTCGGCTGGAGATGCCGACACCAAAGTTGATGGGCTGTCTCCCTGCCCATACCATTCAGTCCATGGTCATACTCAAAGTGCAGGCAGAAATGCTAGCCAGCGCAATTTGCACTTCAGTGTTGTTGGCATCTGTCTATTTGCAAAAGAACTGAGATTAACTAATGCACAATATGGCAAGTGATCATTACAAAAAGCCTGAAACAAACCAGAAGGGAAAGGAATCACTTCCAAAAAAACGGCTCATGATGCAACAAGGGAGTGTTAAAGGACACCTGGACTCCAGGGGCATTCAATCCACAGTTTGACCCAACAAAATTGCTGTACACAGCTGAGAGAGAGATTTGCCAAGAACATCTCTGAATCTGTCTCGTAACCTTATCATAATTCTGGCAACTTCAGATAGCTCTGAGCTGCACTTGGTGGCTATGGACCATAGTCTTTCCCTTTTGGTTATGTCCCTTGTGCCTAAAATATGACGTGTGAGTACAAGCCAGCAACTCAACCTTATCCCAGTCATGTGGTTACAAAGACTTGCTGGCCCCTTTCCTCTACAGAGGTAGTTGTACAGACCTTAGCAATCACTTGCAGCTGGTGGTCAGCAGTGGAAAATTGGGTACACCTAGCCATGCATTGTGGAATGTGTAATGGAAAAAATCTGATGAGAACACACAAAAAAGCAATTTGTTAGAGCTCCCATTTGATTCCAGAAATGTTACCATCAGCCTCAACAAAGCAAAAAATGCCTTTATTTTCACCAGGGCCACCATTGCCCCTGCTGTAATTGCCACTGGAACTCAGTGCTCCTGGAAGCACAGCCATAGGAATAGTCTCTGTGATCTCTGGCCCAAATTCCTCTGGGTCCCAGACACCATGTTCTGCCTTCTGACCACAATGTGGTGGGAGAAGCAGGAGGAAAACAGAAAGATGTTGGTGTCAGTGACAATGGTCTCTAAAGAAGACTGCATTGACACATCATGACTATGGTATCACCTAGAGTTAAACAGAAGAGGGAATAAAGTAGTCTTCTGTCACTGACAGGCATGACAACAGGAGTCAGTAAAGCACGTGCAAGTTGCACTCAACTTTCCATTTTGACTATTTCTCCTCTTCCAAGTTCCCCCACCTCTGAAGTTGTCTGTGAGTGCAAAAAGATTTGGTACTCTCCACTCAAGGATAAGCTGACAAAGTTAATTTTCTTTACTTGCTCCCAAATCCCTGATTCATCCACTGCATCTTAAAAGGCAGTTACTAAGCCACTGGTCTAAGACATTATTGTTATTAAAGCAGAGTCTTTGGCATTGTGGTGCAAATTAGCATAACGGCATCACACCCTGTGGGGGCATTAAAACAACTGCTTTTATCGTTCCAGTTTAGGTCTTCAGAGATGGAAGCCTCTGATTGTGAAACTGCTCTCAAAAGTCTCATTGAAGTTATCCTGCTGTGTCCTATTAGGATGAACCAAACTCCAAAGACCAAATTTGTGATTTTCTTTAGATAATACTGAAAAGATAGAGCATGTCCTAGCTCTCTTAGAACCTTAACTCATTTACAACTACCTTGGTTTTCCAGTTCTGTAAATACATTCTATCTCAAAATGATAACCTGTTTAGTTACGATGACTTGCAGCAGGCAAAAAAATGGTACGTAAGTGGTTGGCCCTGGACTTTGTAAACTGCCTCAAATGTGAACTAAAATTATTCTTGTATACAACTGCAAGAGAGTAAGTTCCAAATCAGCAATTTTTCAGATGCTAAATAGCTATATATTATGCACACACATGCCATCATTATTTCTTTTTTGCAAAAAATAGGAATCCCCTCCTCTGAGTGCATGGATGTGAAGATCCTTGCCACACAGCGAGACTGAGAGTTCCCTGTTTACAGCAGGGACAAATCTTGTGGAAGTGCTCTAACTAGACCATACAACTGGGGAAGGAGTTCCAGCTCCAGTTCTTTCTCGTGACAAGGTCATTAGAAAGGCATGGTCCACTTTAATGACCTGTAAGTAGACCATTTGGTTTGCAAACATACTGGACATCAGCACAGAGGCACAAGTTGGCTCTGTCAAGCTCTATATAGATCCAACTAGCCTACTAGCAGGTGTAGCCACCATGCAAACACACTGTCCTGCTTCCAGACCACTTGTTACATACATAGCTGAACAAGGCTTTCTCTGCTCTGTCAGTTGTGTAGAGGATCCTTCCTTTCCACGCAGAACACATCTCTCCTGGTGGAGCAGTCAAGAAACTTATGTCCAGAATTTCACGCTGCAGGATGAGGCCAGTCCTAACTGCCTTCCCAAATCTCACTGTGCTCTTTTTAGGCACCTTGGACAGCCCAGCTGCTCTGGGAAGTCCTTCCCAGGGGTGGGATATCTCCCAACAAGCTTCCTGTTTTGCTGGATCTGTGCATTGCTGCTAAGCACTGGCTTATCCCTGGGTAGGAGGTACTGAGCAGGGCAGACCAACATGCTTGGTCAAAGACACCCAGGCTGGATCTGAGGCTGGTTTGCTTTTGAGAGTGGAAATTGTACCTGGAGTTTGTGTTAAGATACTGGGGAGTTTTTAGTATACAGTTGGCATTGATACATTGGTCTGATTAGTAGCTTAAGATTTCAGTACTATTCCCCTGTCTATTTAAGCTGCACTCACTTCAAAATAGTTAGTTCTTTTCCAGGCCAGACCAATTCAAAAGTGAATCAGGACCTTCGATGTCGGGATTTCTCTTGAAACCCAGCCCTTGGATCTTGCTGATTTTAAACGGTAAAGAACAGCAGCTGTAGCATTTCTAACTCTGGCCTAGGGATTCCTTTTCCACTGCAGTGCTCCATTTCCCAGTGCTAGAGTGAGTATTGCTTCTATTCCTGGCTTTTGAGTGAGTGTCCCCAAAACATTGAATTCCAGCTGTGACACTGTGGTACAGAGTGGCAAACTCCAGCACATAGGCTCCCCAGAGACATGCCACAAACCATGTGTGTCTTGCTGAGCATCAGCTCTTTGCAAAGAGCTGCCTGTTCACAGAGTGTACATATGCCCCACCTAAAAATACATTGCATGCCCTCTTAAAATTACCTTTTTCCTCAGTAGGCAGTTGCTGCTGCTGTCGCAAGGAAATAATGCATTCTTTAGCAATTGGAGAAGTTGGTGCAGCATGGCAAATTGGAATGAGAAGTCCACAAGCCACTCTCTTTACGTTAAAATAGTGTTTACAGTTGCAAGGGAGACTGAGAAGACCCGTAGTGCAGTAGCTGAGAAGTGGTCAGTGTTATGAATTACACCTAGTGCAAGATGAACAAGTCCTGCTGTAGTCCAGCTCAAGTAGATCACAACAGAACATGTATCACAAGAGGCTAAATGCCATTTCCACTCGTGAGTGTTTGAATGAGAACACCATACTGTGTGCTTTCTAAGCTGGTAGGTAAGTGATACAAAGTCACTTTTATTATGCTTGCCCCTGCTCTCCTGCCTTGCATTTATGTAGTTGAAATATACTGTTTTCCTGTTCTGACTTTGCCAAAGAAACCATAAGCAGCTTCAGTTTGCACGTGCACCTTGCAGCTCTAACAGTCAGCCCCCAAAAGAGCCGAGGGGGCAAAGAGGCAGTATGTCCTGCCCCTTTCTTCAGCTGTCCTGAAAACAGCCTCAGCCCACTTCAAAAGCTTCCTTAAGAAACCGTATTTCACAGACTAGCGGCAGACCTACCACCCAATACTGCTAACGTACCTCTGTAACATAAAATCCATGATCAAAACAACATATACTGGCCTCTGGTGTCAGCTCTCCAGCTACAGTAATGACAGCTCAGAATGAGCTGGCACCACACACAGCCTTGATATGACAGTAGAATAAAATACGAGGCGGGAAGTGAGAATATCAAAAGGAAACATGAGAGGATGCTATGCAAGGCAAGGCTCTTTGAAAATACGCTGAAGGACTGCATGTGAAATAAGAAAGGTTTTCAGCTTCCCACTGTGAAGCCTCTCTCTTGCCCTGCGATGGGCGCTCAGTAGGGACTGACCCAAGCTGGGTAATTTCCATCCTATTGCCTGCACGGCTGTCTCCTAGAGTCTGACAAATGATGTTTATGATAGCCTTGCAAAAATAATGACAAATGAAAAACAACTGCAACCCAGACGAAGCAGCAAAATGTTAAATTCTTGCAAAGTGCGGTAGGCAGTACTGGCAGGGTAAAAGGACTCTGCAAAAGGAAGCCAGAGAAGACCATGGGGAGAGAGCTAATGGGGCAGGTGAGTTGGGTGGCAAGAGTGAAGAAAGGCACTCTGAAATTAAGGGCTAGGTAGGAAGTAGAACAAGGGTAAAGCTGATTCAGCCACACAACCTGATTCACTTACACGGTAGCTACCGTGATATAAACCTGAGCACTAACAGAGTGGTAAGTCCCTTGTAATTAGCCCTAACTGACAACATACCCAAAGAAGGAGAGGGGTTCAAATAGCAGAGCAAATGCTGTCCTATTTGCACTGACACAAGTCCATAATGCATAGTTTTAAAATGCATCTTAGTGTTTTGTTCAGAAAGACTAAATAAGCCCTGTGCTGTATAGGCAAAGGGCTTTTCTAACCACATGGAGGATCCTAAAGCTTGCTATTTTCCTTTTACAGCACAGCCATTTTCAGATCTTCAGGATTAATATCACAGGGGTTCCATATTTCTAGTAGTATTGCAGGAGGCGTCACTACTAGAAAGAAAGTTATTTCTCATGGCACAACACAACCACTAAAACCCAGCATCAAACTACTTTCTATTTAATACAACCTATTTACTTGACAAGTTAAATATTTCAGTACAAGTTGAGAACTATATTTCTTTGAAGACAGATAGATTTTAGTGGCGAATTTTCATCAAGAGCTATTTTACAGAAAAGAGATGGCCCTGTAAGTCAGGACACTGGCCTCTGGGAACCTAAATTCACACTTTAACTGAGCACAATGAGTTTGATAATTTCATTCTTAGCCCAAAAGAACATCAATACATCACACAAACACACATCCTTACCCAATGTCAATGGCAACTTCTCCTCAAGAGCTAGGAATGGAGCACAGAAGTAGCTACCGCAAGTGAAACTGCCTATTTATTATATTTGCAATGGGGTCTTTCATCTGTCTACCACATGGTAGTATATCAGTGATGTCACTTGTGTTCCCTAGCTAATTTCATGAGATCTAAACAGTCATGATGTACTTGCCAAAGAAGAGACACCTTTCATCCCTAATTGGTGATGAGGCCATTCAGTGTCTATGATCCCTCATGGAAACTGAACTACAGTCAATGTTCTGGTATCAGGAGTAATGGGGTAGAAGTTGGGTTATCGCAGATAACACAAAATTAGTCTCACTAAATCAGTCAGGAATGTGATACCAAGACATGCCAGGGTCTCTGTACGGAGCCAGCTGAAGTCTAAATAGGTTTATTAACTTCAGGTGAACGTTATTCCTTCTGGACTAGATTACTTGACACGCAGACTCTGGGGAGGTGCACACCTCCATCATGGTTTGTAGTGTTCCTGGCGCCAGGAATCTTTGTACCAGGCAGAGGACAGGAGCCTCTTCATGCCACCAGTGTGTCGAGCCTGGCTGGGTCTGGAGCTTCTAAAACCAGCTGCTCCATGCAGAATCGCTCTCCGGCTACTGCTCCCTTTCCTACTATCCCCAAGTCCAAGAACCTGCTGGAGACATCCAAACAATCACACCCTTGGTGGAGGTGATATGGCTCTGTATCTAACACGGCTTCGTGCACACAGCACTGTGCCTCACCTTATAAGCTTTCTGGGTTCAGGCTGCCTCTACATCTGAAGCATTGATAACCAGCAAGCCAGGAAACACCTTCCTGTGTGTTCACCCTGCATCTTGCAGCAACAGAGGCAAGGCTGGGCTCTCCCAGCCACTGAACTCACAACGGGAAAGGGGAGACTTCCCAAACTGCCTCACCCATGTTGACAGACCCCAAACAACACCCACCAACTTGCAAAGCTGAGCCCAGACTTCTCTCAAAGGTGGAAGAGAGAAGCAGAAATGATGCTAAGGTAAAGGTGGAATTTATCTCTTAGAAAGTGGAAAAATCAGCACAGTGTGTTCCTTGCTGTCAGGCTTATCAGCACTGGGAAGGTATCTGTTCCAGAGATGCTACCCAAAGGCATTTGTCTCACAGTTACGAGTACAAGCCAGCAGCCTATCTTCAGATGGCATTTAAAAAAAAAAAAAAAAAAACAAAAAACAAAAAAAAACCAAACCAAAAAAACTCCATCCTAGCAGAAGGTCAGAGCAGAGGGGAATGAAAGGAACGGGAGCAACAGTGCACAGGGGTCAAGGACAAGGAGCAGGGACTCATTGTTTCACTCCCACACTTCCCATTTGGAAGGACAAATAAGTGGGGAGGAACTTTGTTTCCCCCCCAAGTTTTCTATCAATTATTCTTCTTGACTTAAAGCCTTCAAAAATCAAATGAGTTCAATGGTGCAGGCCACCTGCTGAGCCAGAGAACACCACGCCAAACTGACCTCCAAATGTATGTAACCTCCAAAGGTTATGTAAAAACTAATGGAGGCAGCAAGCAATTCCACTGCTGCAAGGGTTCCTTCCAGCAAGGGGCAGATCAGAAGACATCACAGGCTGATTTAATAGATCATCAAAGGCCAGCAATTGAATTGTCGTAACAGACATCAATCTCAGTCCTAGGTCCATCTCTTTATTACAGAGAAACATTCATAGAAGGACCTCTGTGAAGAAACCAGAGAAAGACCTGCATTTCAAAGCAGCACTGGGTGAGTCAAGGTGGAGAAATTAAACCTGTGATTCACCAGAAAACTGCTTGTTTCACTCGGGAAGGATTACTGACCAACCTAGGCAGAAGGGGAGGCAGGAGAGCGGGATGGCGAGGGGAACAGTGTTTAACTGCTCTTTGGATTTTTATCGATGTGTAAATGATTTCCTTCTCTTTTACTAAAGACTCAGCACTGTCTTTGGGAGGACTTGTAATGGGGTGTCCTGCTGGAGAAAAGGGAAACTTAATTCTATCTGAAACCTGACCTCCTTCTTTCTAATTCTCCTCATTAAAACAAGAACAGATGTCAATAACAAATGCATGTCTGTCTCTTAAAAATACTTATTTCCTGCTTGGGCCCCAAGCCTGGGAGATAACAAATGTTCTCAACTGCTACCGGACAGTGAAGCTCAGAGGCCTTGGGGAGAATTAAACACCAAATGTCACCAGTCCTGATTATCCCATCACCACCAACTGCCGCAGAGTGCTCGCAGAGAGAAGGCTGGGACTGGGATTTCTGGGGGTGGGTAGGAAAAGACAGACTAGGGAATGCAAAAACAAAGATCTGAAAAAGATTAAGGAAATCTTTCCTCAACCCAGATACGGCATTTTTATAGGACTGGAGCTAGTCCCACCAGAAATGGTGAAAAAAGGAAAATTTAAGCCATTTGAGGGCCTGGGAAAACAGGGCAAAACTTTGAAGACTTCTGTTTCTGATCTGTTATATTTTGCTTTCTGGTACAACAATTTTCTTGTCTCCTTGGTCTTTTAAGCCAGGGCCTATGGGGTTATTAAAATGATGTGTATTAATGCAGCATTTACTCTGTGTGCTGCCTACCAGGCAGCCACTTGAAATACCACAAGAGATGTGCAGGTGTGGGGACTGAAACAGGAGAAGCAGGGTTTGGAGGAGTGCATTTGGCTGAAGCTGTGGGTGGGAAGTCCAGGCCTGGCTCTCAGCAGAGTGCAGCTTCAGGAAGGATGAAGGCTGAGACTAAAAATCCTTTTCTACGGGATGCTGCACGCTGATGAAATGATCGCAGATTTTGGTATTCAGGGGCAGCCTGGTCAGAGGTCAGTAACTGAGTCTCTCCTCCCAGCCCTGGCACTCAAGCACAAAGGGCCAACCTGGGATATTGTGTGGCAAAAGAGGAAAAATACAGAAAGGTCTAACAGTATAGAAGCCTAAATGGAAAAAGAAAGCATTTTTACATAATACTGAAAGGTGACTTTGCCCTTTTGCCTGTTGTTTTTGCAGCTCCTAGCTCCTTCTAACCTTGACAGCACAAGACAGAAGAGGCATACATGTGAAATACATGTGATTTTAATAAAAGCAAAACAAACCAAACGTCAAGAACTTGTCTAGAATAATTGTAAATCTAGGATGAAGTTGAGGAAGAGATAAAGGATAAACACACCGTACTCTGCCTCCCCCTCCTCCTCTTCCCTCAAACACACCCAACAGGAAGAGGCAGGTAACGGACTTTGCCAGCTCCTCATCCACATACTCATTTTTGATAGCAGAGAGAGAAATTAGAAATTCAGCTCTCACCCACCTCCACCCACCCACTGGAGCTGAAAGCGATAGTTCAAATTAAAATTATGATACTTCCTTTTAGTCTCCAGGGGGGTGGAGAGTTTTGGGGGTGGGAAGAGCAATTTCACACAGTCTTTTTTTTCTTTCTTTTTTTTTTTTTTTTTTTTTTTTGACCAAGTGCGAGACAAAAAAAGCTGTATTTGTTTTGTTGGATTGTGAAAGGTGTGGAAATAACCATTCCACGAGATAAGTAAAAAGCTGCCTCCCCCTTTCCATCAAAGCTACTACACCCACAGCCTGTGAAGAGCAAAAACCAGCAGGAATTGGGTTATGGGAGTGCGAAGGGCAGGAACACCCTTTTTTAATTCAGAAGTCATCGTCTCTGGCAGTCTTTTGCCTCTCTTGTCTCTGCTTGTCTCCATGGCAACAGCAGCCCAGCAGAAGCATCCTTGTTTCACTGCCTTCAACACAGAATTCAACCAGGGGTCAAAAGCAGCCCCTGCTTTCAGGAAAGCAAGAAAATGTGCCGTTTCCTTCCTCTTCTTTTCCACTGCCATCCTCTTCCCCACCCCACCCTTTTTTTTTTTTTTCTTTTTGATGCACTGGGGTAGGGGTTAACCTATCACATTCGTTTTTCTTCAGAAAGCAGCAGAAAGAAATGTGTTTTATTTTCAGGCGTCTCTCCACACAGCCTGATCGGCCATATTGCGTGCAAGTCAGGATGCTTGTGAAAGAGACGTGCCAAGAGAAACCCAGGCTGGGACAGTGGGCTCCAGCCTGGCTGCCAGGACACATGCCATGTGACACACTGCAGGTGGGCTGCCCAAGCAGCACCCACACTGGAGATATGCATAAAAGCAGGGGGTACACTGCTGAACCATTAGTAAGTGCTGTATTGTTATTTTTTGCCTTGCTATTTAAATCTCTTGTTTGAAACCCCAGGAAGCTCAATAGACATTGTCCAAACTGACAACAGAAATTTGTTATTCCCTATTTTCCCTTTGCATTTCTCTTACTGAAAATGTTTCAGATATCTGGTCAAAGAGCAAAAGCACTGCTGGAAAACCTATTCCAGGGACAAGTCAGTCATGCAGTAGATAGCAGCAACCTTCATTGAGCGTAAAGTCCCACACTACTCGGATAATACTCAGAAAGAATATATTAGCCATAATCAGAATCAGTTTGCTAAAAGAAATGAACCATATTCACTGAATATTTTATCTGGAGCTAAACATTCTCCCAGTTCTTTTTCTGATTTCTTTGGTTTTCGCAATAAGCTGTGCTTAAGACTGCAGAGACATAAAGATAAATGGCTAAACATCTCAGTGTTTTCTGAATACCTCTGTCACCACAGGGCACTCATGAATATAAATAAAGGGAACGTTAGTCCTACATCCAAAACACACGACCCTGTGCTATGTGCTGTTCAGCCTCTTGCTTTATCTAAGAGAGTCCCAGGAGAGACGAGCCTGGCTAGATTGCACCCTTGCTCCTCCACCCCTTCCCTCTCATGTCCACGTGGCTTCCATAAATTCACTAGCCCTCCTAATCCTTACCAAAGCCTCTCCCCATTTTGAGTTGGTGCTATGGAGAAAGCTGGAGACAAAGATATGTCTAGGTCTGCCCTGGCTCCAAGGCTGAGCTGTTTTCTGTCCCACCCTCGATCCTTGCTTCCGTTGCAGGGGTGGGCAGGAGGAGCTGGTGCTGCTGCTGGGAGTCGGGAGAGCCTCAGGCCAACTAACTGTCATCCAACCACATGATGGGGAACCACCCCCGGGCAGCGGGAAAATAAAAACTGTGAAACAAACATTTTTAACGCTGTCACCACACACGATGCTGTGAGGCTCTGCTGCCAAGAAGCGTGGTACCTGACGGCATCCTGCTGTCTGGTTCCTTGCTGGAGAGTGAAGTATTTAAATGCTTCTGAAATGTCTCCTGCCCTCTCCCCTTTCTGGGCTGGGAGGTGCTTAGCTGCCTCTCCCAATCCTCTCATCACCTCCAGATGTGCTCCAGAGAAGACAGTGCTCTCCCACACCAAAAAGAGAGGAAAGCTGTCAAAAATATGAATGCGGTCTTTAAGCAACTGGGGGCCCTACCCACTCTTGCTCCATTCCCACTCATTCCACCTGCTCCAAAACTTGTTTTCACATGTCAAAACCCCTCCTACTCCACTTCCACAGGTCCCATGTAGTCTTTCTTAGCTTCCACCTGCCTCCCCCTTGCTTCCTCTCCATCTCCACTCACTCGACCCACTCCTGATCCACTTCTGTGCATCATCCCACTTCTGGCGCGGGGAAGGGTTGAGAACCTTAATGCTGAGCTATTGCAGATTCTCCCCACTCCCCTCCCTTCTCTCTTTCCAACCTTGCATGTATCTATTTATATTGATGATATACTTTAATCTCCCCTTAAGTACTGCCTTGATGGCCTCTTTCTCTAACAAGCATGCATAACTACTGATTTTGATTACCCGTCTGGTCTCTGCTTCACAAGCAACCGTCACAGCAGAGACTGAGAAAACATTCTAGAAAAATGCTAAGACACCCAGTATTTCCTTAACCCAGAGGTCACTGCATGAAGCCCCAGGGGTACCTTTACAGCATTAAAAATAAGACAACCCTAGAGCTAGCATGGGTTTTCAGGTTTGGGGTAAGGGCAGTGACGCCACTAGAGAAAGTAAAACATAGCTTTGTTTCCCCAAGATAAGCAATATCAAACAAACCAAGGTGGAATGAAAGGGGACACAAAGGATGAGAAGGATTGTGATGACAGAACCTTATTCCTCCTTTATAGAGCTACACTTGCATATGTGCTACACTGAGGTATACTTTTTCATCTATGTGGATTTTGACTGAAATCTAGCATACCAGTTAATAACCTCAAGAACAGGAAAGCCTTGGATGTTTAGCCAGTAAAGGTTTCACTCATAGTCATCCTCAAACTGCAATGGAAACAGATGTCAATTTATCTCAGAAGGTTTTATTGTAAGAGACACTTGAGATGTCCTGAGAGGGTGTACTGAAAGACAAGAACACACACAAACACACACAATGTCACCTTTCACTTTTAAATAATCACAGTGGTATGGTGGAGCTTTTAAATCATCCTGCTGTTGAAGGGAGAGGTGAGCTGACTGGAATGAGGTTGACCCAGGCAATGAATTTAGAATTAGAAGCCAAGAATAATATGTCTGTTCTTCTGATTTCCAAAGTGGAAAACAAGGTGGAGAATGAAGAAAGAGGAAGGCTGGAAGAGAAGTGGAGTATATAATTGCCTAATTAACAGGATTTTCTCCACTGATTATAATCACTTTCAAATTAAAGAGGGTTTAACTGCATCATAACCAAAATTTTTCTTATGCTTTTCTGCATTAGAGAAGTGCCAGCAGTGTCAATAAGACCGCTGCAAGGTTGAAGCTCCAGTGGCAGAGCTCTCATTAGTGACCTGGGGCCAAATTTTCACAGCTGGCCTAACCTGGCATGACTCCAGCAAAGTCAGCAGATTAAATATGACCTCAAGACTCATTTGCCTACTGTGCTGTGGAAGAGGGAGAGTGGAAATGCAAATCTTCTCTGGGTTGTTTGGCAGCGTCCAAGAATGTTCAATCAAACTGCAGAAAGTATTTCAGAGATTATTTTGGAAAAAGATAGTCGGTAAACCGTACATTATTACACTATGAGATGGGAGAAAGGGACATGCACTTCAAGGCGACAGCTCAAACTACATGAGGTGAAAATTTCAAGTTATGCTCAAACTGCAGCATTTTCATGCATATGCCTTTGCAGTTGCAAAGTGGTATTTAGGCATCCAAACTTTGGATTAATTGCATATCCAGTCACCATTTATTTATGTAAGTGAAAACACACTCCGAATTTGCATGTATTACCTTTCAAGTCTAGTCTGATGTTGCTTATTTTTTCAACTGCAAGCAAGTAATACTGACAAATCTTTTCAAAAGTGTGTCTTTGGGAAACTTCACCTTAGCTTTGGAAAAACTAAAAAATATTCCAAAAACAGCATGACATTTCTTTGCACCAAGTCCCTGAACATTCCTAAGTAGAGAAAAGCCCCCTTGGATACATGAGACCCACTAAAAGGGCAGTACAGAAGGCTCTCTGCTTGCCTAGTTCATTTTTTTTCTGATGATATGCACAGAAAGATCCAATGATAGCTCTTTTCAGCTGAGGAAAGGCACTGGGCACTTTAAAAACTTTATGGGTAAAATGGACTTCCATCATTTAGACGTGGAATGACCTTACGCTGCAAAATGAAGAACCATCTTTAAATAACAAATTGATGGCTCCCTGCAGAGAACATAATGCCATACTCTGTACTACACCGGAACTTTCTCTTCCTTTGAGAAACTATCACAAACAGTATTAACTTCCCAGCAGAAAAGAAAATGAAAATTACCTTAGGAAAATATACTCATATGTCTCTATATTTTACAATAAAAATGCACCTGTATGCATAATAAGATTTTTTACAACTCCACCATACATGGCAGGTTGCCCCACCTAAGCACTTATCTTTGAAAAATACAAGAACACACGCAAACACACATGTATGCAATGGGTAACGTAAATATATATCTTTCATGTGAAACCTTTACCTATAACTCAGACACCTACAAGCACAGACTTGGACATATCTACACATGCATGGCTAACATACATGCCTATTACAGAAACATACATCTTACTTTAACAGCCAGTAAATATGATGGTAAATGTTCCATGCTTATACAGTAATACATTTGCGCTCCTGCCTAACCCCCCCGACACACATGCGTCTGTAGTACACCATGTTGTGATCACACAGCTACAAGGTGAGTTAGCATCATTGTGCTGTGTGCGCCATGGCCACACGCAGACATACGTAGCACTACATTCCTACAATGCCATGCAAGTAATCTGTGCCCTTTGTTAAACATGCACGTGCAAACAGTCCCCAGGGTGTAAAACAAAGATATTAGAAATAAGAAATCTCTTCAGGTTACCTAACCCATTCTTTGCTAGTGTAGCATGACTTCTAGATGACTTTCTACTTATATTACAGACGATTGACAGGCTCATCTGACTATACACAGAGATGCAAAGCACCTCTGAGGAGCACTGGGAGCCCACGAACATCAAAAAGCCAAGTGCACCTACCAGCCCTGACAGAACATAATATATAGAAGTACACCACCTATGCCTCACATATAGCATTTCCCCCTGGAATAAAGAGCTATGATGAACGTCTGACCCCGGTCTCCCTGGGGAGCAGAAATGACGTCTCTAGCTGCCTGTTTATCGCCTCCAGTCCTTGACAGCATTGGCAAGTCCATCCATATCGCTGACATTTTTCTCTGCCCTCCTCTCACTGCCACCCTTGCTTGCTATGGCCGGGTAGCCCTGCTAATGTTGCGATTTACAAGAACAGCTGAGGCAGTAGTGCTGATCAAGCATTTCTACAAAGCCATTATTGATTCAACAGGCATACAATAAGCCGAGGGGTGCTCACAATTTTTCTGTGCACTTGCAAAAAAGAGGGAGAGTCACAGAGCACGAAGCAGCCTCCCCCTGCGCCGATATGCCTGGCTCACTGCGCCTCCCGAGCACGCACCATACCCAGGCTCGCCCTGGATGCTGAACACGTCTGCCAACCCCATCAGCAGCTTGGCCCTTTGCCATAAATCAATAAGTTCTCTTTAGAATTCCACCTTCCAAAAATATTTACTGTACATAATTTAATATAATACTCTCCTGGATAAAGAGCTGACATGTTTAATTACCTGGCTCAAGTTCTTTCTCTCTACAGAATACTGTACGCCCAGCCAGGAACGCGGACAAACACACAGCAGATTTTTAATCTGTTGGGACCTTGGGGTGGGAGCAATTTCAGTCTACAGACTCTTCCCTGATAGTGTTCTCCAACTCCTAGGGTGAGTTTGGGTTTGACCGTAGGAGGGAGTGGTGTCCTGCCTGCACAGCTTGAATAAGCTCTGTCTTTGCCTTACCAACACCTGAAGGGGTTTTGGGAAAGCAAAAGCTGCTGAAAAGAAAGTCCGTGTCTTAATTAGCTCAACACATCACTGTTGTCGTTGATTTAATGGTAGGACCACTTATCCCGGAGGAACTTCTTGATCAAACAGCACTGACAGAATTGTATCACCCACTACTGCTTTGTAAGTACGACTGTCCAGGAACTCTTTTCACAGGACAGCCTAATTACACAGAAGCAATCCACCATTTTTTCCTCGCAGTTTTTTAGACTGTGTTTGAAATTTTTTTGTTATCTAAACCCTCATTTTCCCTTTGTTTTTATGTTCCATCGCAACATGTACATACTGCCGTTTGTCAAATTGGTACCCTTGACAGATGCAATGCATCCCCTCCTGTGCTTAGGATGCCATCCTAGAGACCACTACCACTAACTGGGGCTTAGGCTGAGCCTTCCTGCAGTCTCCTTATAAAAACACAGCCCAGTGGGGGAGTTTTCCAGGTCAAGTTTTTTTGATCACTTGTTCCATGCTGCCTGCTCCACATTGCATAATCTCAGTGGAAGGTGTGCTAGGAACCAGGTACTGCTGAATACAGGCACATGAAGTGAAGGAGGCATGTGAATGTGAGGACACTCCCAGGAGTCTCAGCAAGTACAGTTCATACAGCTTTGTGCAGATTTTGACTCTTGAACATTCACAGATATAAATGAATTCACATTCAGATTTCTGGGAATGAAAATATCCCATTTTGCATATGCTGCTGAGAAGTTTTGAGTGACTTCTGCCAACCGTTTCTCTCTGATGACCAGACAAAATGGCAGCTCTGCACCAAAAGCCAGAACCAAATTCAACTGAAACTTAGTCTAGGTATGTTGAAAGAAGTTGTGCTTTCTTCCCTGCGTGATACATGTCAGCAAAGTTTTCTTGAGAAATACATATAGCCAAGGTTTGTCTCACATTTTCATGAGGAGGTCCCAGTGATCAAGGAACATCACTGCTCTGGTTTTCATTTACATCAGCTGAAATAATTGTGGCTTTTCAAATGACAAAATATTTCTCCAAGGCTTACTGTTATACCGAGTAACATTTTCTCTACAGTTGCAAGGAGCAAGCAATCCAGGGGTACAAGCATTTGAAGTTAAAAGCTGAGTGTAGATATTATCAAAACTGTTCTTTTGTATGTTAATGATGCTTGCTCAGCAATTCAGAATGGCAATGTATCTTGGATTGTTTCTTTTTTTAAAAAAATACAGTCAACTTATTCCTTCAGCTAATCTGATGTACATCCCCTATTTGAAACAGAACCCAGATCTCATCTAGTTCTCATAAGAATTCTTTTAAATAACCCTCAGTGACTTCGGATGTCATTGTTAAAGCCTGATGATCACTTCCAAATGCAAATCAAAACCTACTTCTAAAGGGGCGGACGTGTACTTCGAGCAGAAAAGTATAAATTTAAACCCCAAATGTTTTCACAGTAGGGATATTGTCAGGTTTTCAGACCTGACAAATTTATTCCCTCTCTCAGTAATTCAGGTAGGTTCTCAGCAACATTTCATTTGGGGGGGGGTTGGTTGCTTTAGGGTTTTTTGCAGCAAGGCAGGTCTTGGATGATCAGATTGGTCCCTAGCTCGAACGCAGTCTAAATCAAAACATTAGTTAAAGTCTCTATACCTCCCTTGCCTCTGAGGAAAGCAGATGTCTAACACCGTACTGTGGTGGATCTGACACCTCGTGTGCAGTGCCACTGTGATACTGCATTGGGTGCAACATTACCACGTGTGACATCCCATGGTCACAACAGCATGCATGCCCACAGCTCACAAGGCTGTGAATGGGAGTTGCTACATAGCTCTTGAAATGCAAGAAATGTGGAAGAATTTGGAACCCCTTCTGCTAAAAGCAGAAGTCTAAAACCTTCAGAATGGCATATCTGCAAAATGGATAGAGAAGCTTATGTTACATGCTTTATCCAGTCATGCACTGTGCAATTTTTCTACTCATAACAACAGATCACTGTCAACGTACCTCAGTCTTCATCTGCAGCGTTTTTTGCTATTCTTGTCCCCAGACTGTCTTACGCAGAGGCTGCCTATCACGCTGAATTTTCTGCTAGTGACAAACATCTTGCATGTAAAAATAGCCTGAACCAAATATCCCTTTCCTGGCCAGTTCTACAGGGCTGAGAAAATACAGATTGAGAACAAACATTTGGATTTCGCAGCTGAAGTTAAAAAATCCTATCTGAGCATTTAAAAATCTAGTACTCTTGTAATGTAGATTCAGGTCTGTTGTCTCCAGATCATCTTTGATGACCAGGTCTACAGAGAAACCACAGATGTGTTTCGCTTGTGACCTAACAACAGTCACTGAAAGCAAAGTGTGGTTTTCTGCTGTCTTCAGAGGTCTGAAACAGGCACTATATCAGATTATAAAACAGATCTAAGATGTAGCACATACATTCACCACTCTGTATTCACATATCCTTGTCTCAGGTCTCCCTCTTTAAGAAAAGACAGCTTTGCTCCTCCGTGGCATGCTGCGTACCAGCTCCCTGCTTTCCACACAGGCTAACTCCTACTCTCCCCAGGAATAGCTTATCAGAGTTTCCAGCATTGTTTAGCTGGCTATAAACCAGCAAGCAACTTCTGTCTCCATGGTGAATGATTCTTTGTCATCTTTTACTCAAAGGTTTCTAATTAGACATCCTGTAATTTGCAGCTTTTCTATAACGTATTTGCAGTGGTGTGTGTGTGAGTGTGTGTGCGTCGAGAATAAAAATTAAAATGTGGTGGTGAATCAGCAGTCTGTAAGTAATTGCAGTAAATAAATAATTTTTTAAATATTTTTTTTAATGAGATATGGACTGGATCTTCCTTTCAGGCAAGCAGCTGGTCATTTTATTGTTTCATCCTTAAATCCCCAAAGCCAATCTTCTGTAACAAAGAACAACATCAGTTTCCACCTATTCTCAACATTATGGGATGTCATGTTTGATTTTGGTGATGTCCCACAGTCTGTGGGTGAATGATGCAGAGAACGGACACAGAGAAAGTAAGAGCACAATAACATAACACGCCATTTAAGAAAACATTCACCTCCAGTTTAGCATTTCCTCTCTAGTCGAGAGCTGATCAAAACCTGTTAGCATTTACTCAACATCTAGCATCCTTTGTGAAATGAGCTGCTGATTTCATCTGGTTCCTGCTGGACAGGTATTTACCTCACAAAAGCAATCTTTACAGCAGGTATTACTTATCAGGCTGTGGAGACATGCCAAAATAAAAAAGCAGCTAAAAAAAAAAAAATCCTGAAAGGCGGCGGGGGGTGGGGGGAAGGGTAGTAGGACAAAGGAAAAAAAGGGAATAAAACAGAACTACTGATTCAAACGACTGTTTTTCACACTAAAGATCCAAATAGCTAAACTGCTTATGGCTGTGTCCCTATCCTCCTCGTGACTACTTGGCCACCATTAGGTGACTGGTTCAGTCTCCTCTGACAGAGCTCCCGGGCCGCACCGAGGGAGTGCAGAGTGCACGGCCTGGCATACCTCCTTAGCAGCCTCCAAGCATGAAGCTACTTCAGACCTAGAACTTCCCTATGGCATACTCACTCCTGATACAGGAATACTTTCTTACTACCCAAATGAATGATTGAGAGGTATTCAGCCCTTATTCAAAGCAATGAATAAGCTCTCTGCTACTGTCTTCTGACCTCCTTAATAAAATGCTGACATAAAAACTAATTTTTTTTATACATCACATAGGCTTGTACATACATCATATATGCTTTCTGAAACTTGACATCACTAGGAATACTGCAAAGAAAAACTGAAATTTCATCAGTGTCTTGCTTGTTCTCTGGCTGAAGTTGTAAAACCTTGCTTCTAAAAATGCAATCAACTCTACTGAAAAATACTGCATTGTCACAAAGAGGGGCTTACGATTTCAATTTGGGAATAATTAGATGGAACAGATGCGAATGTCAAGAGTATCTGTGTCTGCAAATTCCTCCAATAATGCATCTGACGACCACAAAATGTTTTATCAGGTTCAAGCCTCATCCACAGCTAATGGCTCCCAGTTAATACAACCAGTCAAAGGGCAAAGAAAGGAGAGGGGGGTGTTCATGAATATTTATGAAGCAAAACAAGCAGCAGAAATATTCCCTTTTAACAGGCTTCATTACTTCTTCTTCCCCTCTCCTGATGAAGTAACTGCATTAAAATCCAGGCATTTGAGTTTTTCTCAGCTGCCACTCACAATCAGATTCATAAAATCATTTGAACACATATATTTATAGCTACAAATGGAAACAGGAAGAACCAGACAGAGTCTATTCTTTTTCAACAATTCTGTTGCTTGAGGACAGGATCAGATTGACAGGTAGCCCTCTTCTGGGCCTAATTCTGCAAGGTGTTGAGTGTCTCCTGAAAACACTTGAGCCTCCTCAAAGACATGAATGGAAGACAAGAGTGCTGAGCCTCTCTGAAGAGATGTTCAGCAGTTTGCAAGATGGCTCCCTTCATCCTCAAACCAGAGGTAGCCTGGGAAGGCTTTACCAGCATGTCTTGTGTCCATGTCCTCAGTCAGCATGGCTAACTTCTAATAGAAGGGTAATTCCACCTCAGTTTTTGTTGCTCCTTAACAGTTCTGGTAAGAGTGCTGATGGCGATGGACCTAAATGTCTACAAGGCATATAACACCTCAGTAAGATCAAGGCCTACCAACCCTTATTCCATCTGCCTATCAATAGCAATGACTTACTACTCTCAGCAGGCTGGAGTTGCCTATATCAACTATCAAACTACTTGGTTTAAGAAGTAGGCTAGCACCAGCAAGCAAGTCTATAGTTGGATTTTCTAAACTTGGTATGGTCCCTGAATGTCACAGGTTACAGCAGGACTCCCTTTACCTAGGTATGATGCCAGGCAGCCACCAGCATGCTGAAAGGCAGAAAGTGATGGGTATAGGAGTGGACTGGCCCATTGTGTGATGGGGTTTCTGCACAGCACCATCATAGTTCACCACAGACTGCTGGCAGAAACTGGAAACACATCATATCAGGCATGAAGCTCTGAGTTCCTTCCCAGGCCTGCAAGACTCACACTGCATCTCTTGCAGGCATGCTGCAGACTGTCAGACGTGTGTACATGCAGAAAACACACCATGCACCCCTACAAGACACAGAAACATACCTCAATTTGAACCACGGTACACAGAGATTTGTCATGATTGTAACTGCCACGTGCACTTTGTCCTCCCTTACTGGTCTCAACTGCACGCTCAACAGAGGGATGGCTCAGCAAAAACTCAAAGGATAATAATATTCATAACCAGTAATAAAAACAATCTAACTGATACAGAGAACATTCTCTTGGCTGAAGTTCAACCCCAAAACCTTGGGAAATGAAGCCTGGTCTTCCAACCAGCCCTTCTCTGCCTCCCAAGCAGTCCTTTCACAGTCTTGATCCTGAAAACCTGTGGGAGGAAGAGGGTAACATGAGCTCCATATACCCAGCCACATCCCTGCAGACCCTAAGGACCAAACACAGAACATTCAACAGTACCAACAACCTTGTATTTTGAGCTTTGAAAGTAAGTTCTAGCTGGGTCTGATTCCAGACTTTTAACCTTGTGGACAAGCCAAGACAAGAGGACCTCAAACTAAGCCCATTGATAGTGAGACAGTTGCAGCAACAATATAAAAATACTCACATCCTGACCTAGCACTATTAGTTAGTCCTATCAACCCTGTTCTACAAAGAAACATAGAAGGAAGACAGAAAAGGAGACAAAGACCATAGCATCTTGTCTCTTGGTTATTTCAGTGTCTTGGTTACCATGCTGAAATCCAGGTGAGAATCACAAATTTAGGCTCATTTTCCCAGGAAGCACTGCCTAGACTAGAGTGTCAGCAACACAGAAGGTTTAAAATGGCATCCTGAGAAGATGCTGATTTTTTCATAGCATACAGTCTACTAACACGTCCTGGCAGTTCTCCATAAACCATACCTTCAAAAGCTCCCAAAACTGTGGTGTCCCACATTGGTGAGATCAAGGCAAACCTCCTCACTGAGTTCTTTAGCCTCCAAGTTCTACAACACCGCAGGAGACTGAAACATGGTTTGCTTAGTTTTTTTCCTATGGACACGTCTAATTACAAAAAATAAACAGATTTTTCTCATCAGAAACTTCTACTAGTAATGCAAACTTTCATGAGAAGATAAAACCTCAAAAAAAAGTCAATTTTGGATTAAATGCTTGTCCACATATTCTTGGTTTTGGCTAATGATTGTTAAACATAAATGTATTCTTGTAAGGAAGTGTGTATTTTCTGGAAACAAAACCAAAAACATAGTTTAGGCCAAAATCAAATATGATATCAAAGAAAACCCTTGATAGAGGTTTTTCTGCTCAGTTCTACTCAAAATTTTGTACAACAGAGAAGCATTTTTGGCACCGATTCCACATGGGGATAAACTGGTACATCTTTCTAGCACTTTCCCAGTGCAGCTTCTCAGGCAGATTTCAGCAACCATGGCCATGTGCCTGACTGTTCACACCTGTTTGCAAATTTTTCAGTCTTGATTGCTCCCAAATTATTAATGCAAATACATTGTCACAAATGTACCCAATTCTTTTTACAGCTTCTTGACTTTTAGTCTTTACCTGCAAATGTAAAACATTAATTCTGGAGATTTCTAGTAAAGAGTAGACTGTTAACGGGTATTTTAAAATTGAGCATGGATCAGCAGGCCTGTGTCATTTTAGCCCCCTGCCGTTAAATCTGCAATGCCTCAGCAGGATGTATACCCTCAAAAACCCCATAGGATTGTGTATGGTAGAAGGAAAATTCTCCATCTTCTTGTAGGAAAATGGTTCTTCTTTCTTTAAAACTCCCCTTAGTACATCATATTTGCTAAATGTTTGGGCGTTTTTTTGATAGATACAATTGATTTTATCTTTGTTTTGCATTAACATAATAAGCCTAAAACTCCTGTGATTTCCATGCAGCTGTTTTTCATTTATTCCAATGAGAATAAATGAAGAGAAAAGAAGAGAAGAGAAAAGGCAACTAGGTTTTCATCCTGCACTTATTTCCAAATACAAGAAATATTTTTTCCACATATTCATCACTCCTGAAAGCCAGTTCAATCCTGACAATCAAATCGTATCACTCATTTGATAACATGCAACTTTTTGCCAAGATGAGAGAAATAAGCAACAACCTTTGCTTCAGTATAAATTGGGATAGATTTGGCATTAGCAGTACACCTCTGTTACACTACACTTAATACTGCAATATTGCAAAATGTACGTAAGTCATTAATGAATTCTGAAACATACATGGTCTAAAATAGAGTTCAACTATAAAGTTTTGTTCCCCATGGCTAGAAAAATTTGGTGTCCAGTAAAGGTGGAGGTTATCAGTCACTTCTAAGCTCTCAAACTGGACAGTTAATTCCAGCCTACTCCCAGTGATGCATAGTTGCAAGCAGCGGTGGCTTCTCAAGTATTTCTGCAACTGTCTATAGTGATCTCAAAATTGCCAAGAGCCTTTTTAGTGTATTTAATATAGGTAAAATGTTTTGTTAAGAAATTCAGATGGATGCTTTGTAAATATTCAATGTACAAAGAACACCTTAAGGTTTCTTTCTGACTTGCAGTGGCGCAGCTGTTGGGTTTTATCTACTGATAATACTGAGCTTATTAGGAAACAAACAATTTCCTAGATTAATAAAATACTGGAAGTCACACTTCTACAATTTCATTTCTGAAGGACTTATACAATGCTCAAGCCCAAAAGAATTGTTTCCATGGGGTTATATGTTAATTAAAAAAAAGAAACATAACAGTAGAGGCATTTTAAATATAAATTAACAATCTGCTCTGGCGATTGCATCTCTGTGATGCAGCATAAAATCTAAAATTGAAACTGAGCAGAAAATGACTGTATAGGCAAAAATGAAAATCACTAACACCACATTAACAGAGGAAACTGCATCGTGGTCAAACAATATGAATACTGACAAATGAAAACTATCACTTTAATCCTCAGTTTTAATCTTCTAAGGTTGTTTTAAGTAAAAAAGTAAGTACATTTGTTTTATTATTGCTTTTAAATACAGACACAAACTATTTGCTGGAACAGCTCTGTGGTGTACTAGCAGCCCCTTGATTTTTATCCTGACCAGACTCTTTTAACTTCACTGTTTGTAGGGAAATTCTGTCCCCATTCTGACAGCACCCAGCCCCTCTCTAGCCTGAAATTTTTCTGGGGGTTTGGGGTATTCAGTCTAGGACATAGTTCAAGAAATAAACTATTCGGAGATCCAGAAACTTACTGTGAGGAATCTGAGGTCAAAAGTTTCTACCAGAGCTTACTAGATGATGTATCAAAGGCACTCCCCAAACAGATGTCTGAATTTCCTTTGAGAACTTCTTTATCAGAGAATGTTCTTATTAGCTCCTTTAGAAGTCTGTGATGTCTAGACAAAAGTGCAGGAGAAGAATTTCCCTACTTAACTTTTTATTTATAAACCCTTTTATAAACCTGGGCTACCACCTTTCAGCTCCAGAAGCTGGAAAGTGCCATTGAAGTGCTATTGCAAGTAGTTGTCATACTTCATGAAGAAGGTCACAGCACCTGGAAGGTCTTCACAACTAGTCCAGAGGAAAGTGGCTAACCATGTTCACTGTCTGTGACTTCTCCTAGCTGGATGGGAATGCAGAATATATTGGAGGTCTCTCCCAACAGAGATGATGGGTACCTGTTTTAGCAACTGAGGAATCTCATATTAACCATTAGGCAATTGGGTACTACAGAAACCATACTCCACACTAGCTACCTCTCAAGCCACCAGTCTCCTTCTTCAAAGCAAGTCAGTTGATAACTTGGCACAAACTTGGACTCGTGTTAAGGTGCAGAATGCTCTTTGGTCACCTTTGGACCAATGGACAGTCCGAAGACAGGACCTGCTGCACTGTGGGATAAAGGGCAGGCAAAAGTGCATCTCTGTTCTTCTCGGTTACATTGTCCTGTGAGAGGATGCAGGGCAGGAGTGTACAGGGCCATCCCTGAAGCAAGGTTTAGAGAGAGAGAGATTATATCTTTTGTTAGAACAGCTGATACAGCTGAAAGAAACAGAGAGTCAAGTTTTCAGCCTGAAAAAAACTATTTGTTTTTTTCCAGCTGTACCAGGTGATCTAATAAAAGATATTCTCTCCTTATAAAACTTGCCTTACTTCTGTATTTTAGACAACCATACTACAGAAATCCTACCGCTGCTTATTTTAACCACTCTGAATTGGCCCAAGGTCCTTCCTCTCAGATCAAAGACAGATGGTCACTAGGGTTAACTTTTTCCTTCCACCTCCACAGCCTCTTCGGGTCCATTACTTCTACCCAGGCTGCCGGTATTAGTGATAAAACCATACAGCATGAATACAGATGACTCCAAGGTGTGCTGTCTTCTTTATAACCAAAATAAATAGCATTGTTCCCAGTGTTTTCAACATAGGCTTGCAGAAGGAAGGAAGCACATCAAAGACCTTTCTTCTGCTAACACTGCAAGTATTCTGCCAATGTCACACCCATATGATCTCACAGTCCACCTCCACAACAGGCAGCCTTGCCTTCCTGCCCCCCAGCCGCTCATTCCCTTCACAGAAGCACAGAACGGTCAGGGTTGGAAGGGGCCTCTGGAGATCATCTGGTCCAACCCCTGCTAAAGCAGGCTCACCCACAGCAGGTTGCACAGAGTCACATCCAGGCAGGTTTTGAATGTCTCCAGAGAAGGAGACCCCACAGCCTCTCTGGGGAGCCTGTTCCGGTGGTGTGTTACCCTCAAGGTAAAGAAGTTCTTCCGCATATTTAGACAGTTTCCTGTGTTTCAGTTTGTGCCTATTGCCCTTGTCCTGTTATTAAGCACCACTGTCCTCTCTCTGCTGGCAGGGGACAAGACTGAATCAGTGTGGATTTAAAAATATGCATTTTGTATATCTTAGGGTTACTGAATACCAAAATAATGAAGTCAGGAAAAATGTAGTCTATATCCTTTTGCTGCTATAAGGATTACATCCCACCTCATCAGAGATACCTGGCTATTATGGTTCAAGTATCAATGACGCCAATATTTGACTGTGACAACTAGTTGTGCTTAGTTATCCAGCCACATAACTAGAAGAAGCTTCAGTGCATATAAAATGAACCTGCTTACTTATTATTAAAGTCAAGACATTGTACACATCGAACACTCCTCATTAAGTTCGAGATGTATTTCAATTTTTCTGCCCTCTGCTGAAGTTTGGGGTTTTTTTCATGGTACTGACAGCAACTGTTCAAGGGACCTCACTGTAACCTCCAAGATAACTGCACTGCACCCAAGCAATTACACCACTGACTAGCAATAGGAGGCTCATGGCATACAACTTTTATTTACTAGAGCCATCACTCATATTCATTAAAAATGCAGGTCTACCCACATTCAGAGCTGAACACAAAACACATCTCTATAACTGCCTTTCTTTCTACAGAGTTCCAAATCGTGCCTTTAGCTCCTGCAACATACTCAGACATATATGCATGTGGAATGGGAGAAAAGATTATTAATATTATTTCACTTTTAATATCTTAGCAGAAGTTCACACACTTCATTGATGAGGTCATACAAGCATTCATGTGATAGCTTGATCAATCAACAGATCAATAGCTCAACAGATCATCTGTCACCTTTAATTCTATCAGGACTGTATCTCTTAAGACAAAATAAAAGCACATCTTCCAAATACCTTACAAAAAAAGCAGATGTATCAGCTGTTTCTCTGGACTAAATGAGGATTAACAATCACAGGATCCTTATAAGCTTCTACTCATCTTCTGCGTCTTCCTTATTTCTAGCAGCACATTCAGTTACTGTGTGGAAATAGATGCATTCACATTGTTCACTACAAACGCCAAAGGTTTGAAAGAAGCCGCACTTAAGGTCTATGAAAGATATTCAACTCATGTCTCATTGCTTTTTGTTGAAGTTTGTGTGGTAAACTGAGTTCTTTAGCTGGGTTACTTGACCAGAAAGCAATCATGAACATTGACGCTTCCTAAACTACCTCACATCTCTCCAACCATGAGTCAGTCCAGCAATTACAGGAACAGTGTCTGGATTCTCAGGTGCTCCTCTTCTTTCTGCGACTGATTGCCATACATCTTTGAAAAAAAAACATCTAGCCTTACTCTGTCCCAGTTATTCAGCCTGCAGAACAGGTGTGTTAAAGCACACTATGAACAGCAGACATTGCTAACCGGCATCAATGAAATGCAGGATGAAGCAACCTGCACGAGAAAACCTCATGTCTGGCTTACAGCAGGAACTGAACAAGGGTCTTGCAAGCACTGAATGCATTAATCCTTCTGATTTCGGGAAGATGAGGGGTTTCCTGTACCACCATCTCACCCAAAGTAAGCACAGAATGAGGATGCACCCCATACATGCCGCCCATGGATCACCCTGGCACAGAAGAGCCAAAGCTTCTACAGTCTGCTGTGGCTATACAGGGTCCCAGCCCTGGAGAACAGTAACATAGTGATGCAGAAATAGAGGCACAATTTGAAGACACCTTTCCAAAGGCAAGTCATGCTCTGGAAAACCTCACAGAGTGAGCGAGCAGGAGGATCTGCAAAGGGCAGAGCAGCAGGAGCTGTTAACGCAACTAGTGATATGAGATCCTTAATTCATAGTGAAAGGAGAGCACTTGGGGAAGAGGCTGGCACTTCTCCAATGCCAGAAGAAAACTGAAACAGGGAGAAGTGATGGCAGGTCCATCCATCATCTTTGGATTTGTAACCACCACCTTCAGAGTGGAGGGCCCACGGTGAAAGAGGCTTACCATGTTTCAAGTGGAAAAATTCAATGACAACGTTCCTTACGACTGAAACTGCTGCTTCTTTCAGTTGGGATCCCATCTGGACATGAAAACCAGTAAGGTGAGGCACCACAGGAAAGAGTTGTAGTGTGGTTCATTTCTAGGAAAGTTGTGTAATGAACAGAAAGAGCGGTAAGGATAGCAAAGGAATCCTCTCCAATAAAACTTTCCCACTCCTGCCAAAACAGCTATCACTTGTTTTTCAGGAATTCGTTTAGTCTGAATAAACTTAATGCAGAATTGGCCAGATGCTCGGGTCAGCATAAATTGGTGCAGCTCCCCTGACTTCTGGGTAGCCAAAGCTCAGCACAGGGTATACCTAAAGTGCCAGCCATTCATCATTAGTAACATAACACATCACTGCTCACTGAAGTAAAGGTTTTAGTGCTGCTTCAAGACCCATCCAACTACAGTACATTTATCTTTCCTGCTGTTCAGTTGTTCTGCCTCCTTGAAATGAATGTGCAGATTTGTTGAACTACTGTTATAGTGATGTACCTTACTTTTACTTACTTCTAGAAAAACTTAGACTTTTTTAATTTATCTCACAGCACACACAGACACTCAGAGTGTATACAATCAGTTTGCAAGACATCGTGTGGCCTAGCTGGCTGAAAGGTGCTCTATGAGTATCATAAATCATTCTTTATCTGCCTTAGCTCTTTTTATAAATAGCACATCTTGGCTTTGTCTGTCTTAAATCCTTTAGAGCATTTCTTTTGTTTAGGGGGAAAAAACAGTAATAAAGATTTGTTTATTAACAGGGAGAGAAAGACAAGTATTAATATTTTTGTGCTGTTGCTGAAAGCACGGTCCCAACAGGGGCCAAATTTCCAATCTTTTGTATAAAAGCCAATGACAACCTTTTTCACTAGGCTACCCGGGATGTTGTTTAAAGCTCAACGCACACAAGAAATTTCATGTAAATTAGCCACCTGAGGGTACCAACACAGACTCACGATTGTAATAGAAACATATTGACATTGGCATAAAAAAGTCTAATTAACTGCTTCCTTTCTGCCAGTTGCAGACTAGATGCATGCCGCCACTCAGCATCTCCTGGGCTGCTGCAGATATGCCGACAAATACTCTCATCCCATGGAACTCAGTACTACAGCTCCTTGAAAGGTCTACACAGAAGTGTAGGGGAACAGCAGTATAAGGGGATGCCTACTACACAAGCAAAAGGATAGAGAGTTCAAAGTGTATCCCCTTCCCTCATACGGAGCAAAGCTGTCTTCATGCATGCACCATTTCTGGAAAATCAGACTTGACTTCATATGTTTTCTTCCTTAGTACAAAGAGCCATTGAAGTGCTGTAGTCCTGTGCAGCATGTTTTGGGCTGATAAGAATAACAGCGTGTGGGGAATTTAGTCCTTCATTTCACACAGACGAAAACAGACTTTTTGGCATGTTCTGACTGAAAGACACACCCAAACAAGGATGTGAACTCACAGCTTCTAGAGGTTAAAGTCAGACAATTCACCCAGGGAGTTGCACACTCTGGTTTGAGGATCTTAAGGTGTTAAGTAAAAACCTGTACACTTCCATGAACGCAACTGAAATAAACTGTGAATTACTGAAGTAATCCTCAAGTGGTACAGGTCTTGATTGCCTTGTATAGTGATTTGCACCCACACATCACGAGTATCAAGCAGGTGTAAAATGCCTGCGGTGGAGAAATAGGGAATGCTGATTTAAGAGCATTTTATACACACATTACCCTGAACTTAATAGGTATGAAAGTGTCCTACAAGGTGAAGTGGAAAAAATGTGGTCCCCAGAACTCAAACTACATGTCCTTTGTGGTTATTAAGTCCTTTAGCTTTGCAGGTGTCCTGGTATTAATGCTTATTCTTACAATGCACTAGAGAAAAGTCCACATCAAACCCCTGTTCTAAGTCCCACAAGGATCTGGATAACCTGAAACCCATTCCCAGGCTTTCCTGTTCACCCCCATTTTTTCAATTTATAATCTTTTCATTCTTTTGACTTGCTTTCTTTCTCTGTTATACAAGGCAGAAGATGAGTTCACCCTGTATTTTCCCTGTAACTGTTCTGCATCCACAGCATCACCTCATACAAAAAACCCCTTTAACTAGCCATGAAGATGATGTAAGAATGAGTGACTGCACAGGTCAGGTGAGTGGTAATGGGACAGTAAACCTTTCATTTGAGGTCACTGGAAAGAATCTGTATCGTCTCAACACAAAAAAAAAGAAAAATGAAAGTTGTTCCGCTTTAATGACACTTTGGTCAACTGTGAGAAAGCAGTTAACAGTTTCACAACAGACTGAGCTCCATGTCCAGAAAATAAATAAGTAAAATGCATAAACAGAAAACAGCGCAGTCATCTGACACCAATGCTGCCACGCAAGAATGAAATCAGGTCTGAAAACCAAACTAGCTTTTCACCTTTTATCTTGTAGTTAAGGATGGAGGTGCTCTGGTGGAAGGCAGAAATGTGCATTTCTATTGCCTATGCTATCCTCATTCTGAAGAAAAGCACAGGACTCAGTGTCTGGGATTGTGAAGCCCATATTAAAGCCAGCACAAAACAAGGGAAGAGATGAAGGGAATGTAGGATACCAAAGAATATCTGTTCATTCCTCACACAGTTGCAGCCCAAGGAGGAGCAGAGGATGTTTCCCTGTAACATTAGCTCCTGCTTACTTAGTATTTTCTCACTACCAGATGTATGTACACACTTCTAGGTAAAGCTCTTTATGTGTCAGAGAGCACCAGAAGCAAAAAGAGTCATTTATAAGCAGCCAGCACCCTTACAAAGCTAGCTCATTTCACATTTTTACATTCTCCAAACTCATCTTAGAGATAACAATTTCCCCTCTGGCTAGAAATTAAAGCATCTTTTTTCTCTTCCTTTTATTTCACTGGCTTGGAAAAAAGAGCATTGCAGGAAGATGGATGCTGTGGCAAATGCACACTGAAAACATTAAGAGTTAACAAAAACACTGGCTAGGAATAGGCGATAAGGTTAGGAGCAATGACCACCTTTTTGCTCCTGAAAATGTAGAACAAAGGTTAGCTGTTCCACTAACCCCGCTTGCTGTTGTTTTTTGTCTCCTCATGGCCCAAAGAAGGCCTTGAAGCAAAAATATTGCCTCAAATCCCACGGTCTGTTTGAGGTGTGCATTCTTTGAGAACATCTTTCTTTCATCAGATACAAAGCAGCTGATGAATGAAGCCAGCTATTCCTCCAGAAATGAGAGTACACGCTGGGTTTGGGGTGCTTGGAGCACTCTGGCAGCCATCAGCAGCAATCATGAAATTTATTTCTCCTGTTACGTCCCTTCACATTAACCACTACGTGCCCAGTTGAACAGCTCCAAAGAAAAGGGCCAGTGCTCGATTCCATTAGCCATCACCAACTAAAATTCCAATAAAACAGGACGGGAATATAATGCTGGAAGGCATACTGATATGTCCCTATCCTAAAAAAAAAACCCTGTAGTTGACTGTAAAATGGAAAAGGAAGCAAATCTTGCATACCACCTCCCCTAGGCCTCCACACTCATTCAGACTGGTGTGGGCTTTCTGAATTGTTTTCTTACTTTATTAACAACAGCTGACAATCTGCTTCCTCTGTATCAGAGCTCTGCTTGGTACGGGAGACTCGCTTTCAAACTGCAGCTTTTGTACAAGAGGCTTACTTTCCTCTTCTTAGATCTCTGTCATTAAATGAAATTGTAAGATTGGCAGGACTGGACTGAAAAAGAACCATGAAACGGTGACCATTTTCTGCTAGGAGAAACAAAAGAAAAAATGACAGTCGATCAGGGAAAAAATATCCACTTTGATAAGCTGGTAATTAAACAGCAAGCAAGCTGGTGGGGCAATGTGATCAGTCAACCATACTGGCCAAGATGTTACTGGCAAGTGGGACAGCAAGTTTTAAAGGCATGTTTTGCTCATCACCTGCTTAAAAGAAAGACAGAAGATGCCACAGACACTCCACTGCAGAGGAGAGGTCATGTACAGAGAAAAAGGAGGGATCCTGGTCTTACAAGAGAAACCAAAACACAAGGAATATACCAAAGGACCAAGAAAACTGATGCAGAGAAATATTTTCAGTATTTTATTGATTTTCGTCACGTCTTGTGATGTGTGAGCTGAAGGGTAACCGACTTGGAATCCCTCACAGACTGTTAAGTATTTCAAATGTCCCAGGGCAATAAGCCATCAGCTGGAGCAATAATAAAGCTGAAAATTTGGAAAAAGATAGGATTACATGGTGGTCTTTTTGAGGACCAGTACTGTCCCTGGAGGCCTAGAAGACTTGGAAATTATATGTGTCAGAGTCATCAAGGAAAGGGACAGTACAGAAATCTATGCAGAGGAAAGGGTTTAAAATCCTATCAGCTCAGCTTGTGGAAACTGAGCAAAGGCAGGTGGGCAAGTCTGTAAGAGTCAGGCCTGTAAAAACAACCAACTCACATTATTTCAACCGTTAAGTTTTGCAGAGGTCTCCCACCCCACTATGTTTGCTAATGCTGCTGAAGCTGTTGCTACCAGTCCCTCCGCCTCCTTCCTCGGAGTCCGTCCCTGACACGAACAAAAGGGACACCTTTAGGGATGTTTTAGCTCAGAGCTGAAACCCCTGCTCAGGAAGTGGTGACCTGCTGGCCCACGCACATCCATGTCTGCCACGGAGGAGTGCAGGGTCGAGACATGCCACGCATTGGTGGTGTTTTGGTGCACCAAACATTGGACAGAGGCCACCCCAAAGCCCTAGTGGTACAATTGAGGAAGAATGCTAATATCCAATCTTTATCCATATTTCCCTCTTTCTCTGCATGTCCAGCCTTTCCCTGCCCAACTGATACTCGGCAGGCAAGTCATCCATTAGCATGCACGCCAAAGATTCCCCATTCCTGGCAGGTGTGAGTGAAAACCAGACGTGTGGCAATTCCAACACCCATGACATTACAAGTTCAGTATCTGGCTACCCAGATATCTCAGTTATCACCTATCAGACAGATGGAGAGATCAGCACCTTTAACAAAAAAAAAAAGACATTTTTTTTCTGGCACGTGCTAAAAACATAAAATTCTATTCCTTGTAACAATATTAGGGCTTATGAAGTCTATGTATGCAACAAAGACCACCACAACTGACCTATTCCCTATTTAATACAAAGCACAGAGGGTCCATAAAAGGTTTTTCAGAAAGCCCAGTGACGGAAAAATACAAAAAACTCCACTGAAATCACTAACAACACCAAGCAATGACCTCTGACATAACTGGAAATTTGTATTACCTACAGTGGATGCTGAATTTGACTCTTGTAGATTTACGTGACTTATTGAAAGTAAATAATTTATTTAGAGTTTGATAGTCTGGGATATTTTTTATTTCCTTGTGAACAGACTAATCCTAAAAATATGTCTCCTAGTCAATATGGATGAGCAAAGATTTAGTGCCAACACATCTCACCTATGAAGTGTTTATTAAAAGTCTTTCCTAGACAATTGTTACAGAAATACAGCATAAAATCACTTTATTCCCATGGAACTGCCTCAGTTCTCTGACCAAGATGAACACAAATGCTGAGAAGAAACAAGAGTGTTTTAAAGACTTAGACCGAGGAAAGCAAGAAGTCTGTCATTCCAGAAGTCTGTCTACTGACAGATTGCATTACCTTTCATCATAAACCAAATTTTGTCAAAAGGTACCAAAATCATTCTTAGAAGAAAAAAAAACCACCTGTGTAAAGTATGGAGGAGGCATAAATAAGAACAAAAAAAAAAATTGCCAAATTGTTTCTGAATACATTTTACTACCACTCAACGACTTCTGCTCATAAATTAGTAGCAGTACAATTCCCAGACCAAATCAAAAAAAGAACAAAATATTTTGAAGACTATCCTTAAAAGGTATCATAGTCATATGCAGCATGTATTTAAGGAAAAAGCATTTTAGAGTCTTTGAATATTAACATAAGCACATTTTGTTTCCTGTCAGTTTCAGTTGTGATAAATTTCCGTAAGAGTCAGCCAGACCAGCAATTGGAATAGCAGGGTGTTAAACAGCATCCTCCCAGGTGTCGCGGTCTTTCAGCCAGGGTTCAAGACTGTAGAGGGAATGACAGACTGGACACAGTGTCTGAAAAGAAAATTACTGACAGAAGTAGGGGGAAATCAGGAAAACAAAGACCTGTGATAAACAAAATCAAGCTGTCACTGCTCTCAGGTCTTAACACAGGAATGAATGACAATAAGTTCCTCCTCCTTTATGATTTACAGTCTCTGGTTCTTTGAGCCTTGAACCCCACTGCTGACTTTTAGAAGAAGGCAATAGTGTACATGGCCAATGAAATAGTAAACTGTGGTGTGGAAGGAGCGTCAAAGGACATCCATACTGGTTTCTGCACATGATCAAAGTTCACATGTTGAACAAATTCATTTCAGAGCCTTCTAACGTGCTTAGGTCAGATTCACATATTGAAAAAGATCTCAGTGGAGAATGAGGATGGATCTATACACCTGCTCCCATCATCAGCGTCAGTGCTTCTTTACCTTTAATTCACACACATCCACCATTACTACAATATTTCATCAGGGCTGTAATAATAGTAATTCTGACTAAGCATTGGTGCTAGCCGGTACCAATCTCTATTTCCTTCATAACTTCTGTTTTCCCACTGTAGCTACACAGTGGGGAAACAGTCTCATGAACTCCCTCTTAAAATACTGTTAAAAAGTCAAGTGCTTTTCCAAACCTATCATAGTTCAGGATGTTATTCTGACTTACACCAAATACAGTGTAAAGCACATGGCAGAACCTGCTGTAGAACCATAGGAAAGAAAAGGAACTACTGATGGATTGCGGGGTGGGGGGAGAAGCAGGAAAAAAACTTTGCAAATGTGTAAGGAACCTTCAAAGCTACAAGGTTCAGCCCAAGTTCTAGACCCTTCCAGACACACAGGCATTTGAATCTGTAAAACGGACCTCAAGATCATAATCTAAACTTCTACAAAACCTCCGAGGATTTTTAGATTTAAGGTTTGTATTCAGGCATAAGGACTTCAAAACTGGTAGAGGTTTCCTTGGTGCTCTGAATAGTTCACAACATTTAACAACCAATAACATTTTCATTATCACTACAACAGTTTCTCCCAGAGCAGGGAGTAGTTTCTTACATCCCATTCTTAGATAAGCCACAGAGCTTCTTTGGTGTTGGCTGCTAAACACTTTATTACCTTGTGGGCTTCTCCCCACCTTTTCTTTTATGTATGCTCACTGTGTATCTGCACAGCAGACAGGATGTATATTTTGCAGCATGGTGGTTTAGCACATGGCTCAGCAAGCAGAATGCACACTCTCTAGTCTGACTATCAGTGTTCCCCGCATCAGGACATAGCTAAATAGCTCTCAGGATAAGGCTTATTAGGCTCCACCGAATAGCCAAAAGGAGCAATAGATTTCATAAGTGAAAACATTCTCCAGGTGCAAAATACTCATCACTGGATTTGAGCAAGGACAGATACTGCTTTCAAAATACTTCCTAGTAGCTATAAAAAAAAAAAAAAAAAAAAAAAAAAAGGTAGAAAAGCACATCTGAATTAGCTCTCTCTGGCTTCACCTTCACTGCAGAATGCAGCACACCCCAAAGCCTTGGGGCCCACCTAAGTGGGGAAACCACTGCAACCTGTCATTCCCATCCGCCCAGGTTTAGTCCCAAAGGAAAGAGGAGTGAGTTGGATATGATATCTGCTCAGGCTCTATTATGACAGACAGTTTTAACACCAACAAAGCATCCACTGCAAACAGCTATGAAGATTTCTCCATCCCACTGTTTAGCTATATGGGACAGATCTTATTCCTTTCATACTGAGTTTTTCATCTGCACTCCAGAGGCCTGAAAGCAGCCATTCCAAACCGCCAACTGCACGTCTTGATGCCTAAGATGCGTAACTGAACACTTGAACTCGCTGGGTATGTTAGAAAAGCGTAGGTGGAAAACAAAGGTGATGACCAGCCATTAGGACACACTGTGGCTGTACAGCTCAGAGCTGCTTCCTAACATAAAGCTATTTCAACATCTTTATTCATAGAGGAGTTTTCTGGTACTTACACTACATTTGAGAATCTTTCATGCCCACTGAGTAGATCTGCATAACAGAACTAACTTATTAAATGCAGAATGGTCCTACAGAATATTTATTCTTTTATATTGTTTTTTGTTTGGGGTTTGGTTTTTTTTTTGTTGTTTTGTTTTAAACCTTCTCAGGACTGCTTTAGCACAGAAACACATCACTTTCTAGACCATGAGGCTGTTGAGCTGACCATTTATTGCCAGTGTGAGCACTCAGATAAACACCAACAGACAGCAGGAGAAAAGCTGTAGGAATCTTTCCAGGACTTCCAGTGAATCTAGATTAAGAGGGATCTTCTGCAAAAAAGAGTTCCCAGGACAGTCCATGTTTGCAGGGTGAGTAAGAGGCTACGAAGTTCATGCTAGAAACACCTGCACCAGCAGGACCTGCAGATGCAGCAGTGGGGACATGGGGGCTTGAGGGATTTGCCTTCAGGAAAAGCTCTACCCAAATGGAGCCACAGAAGAGAAAGCTGGCTCCTGACAGCGAGGGATAAATAACAGCTTGGAGGCAGTCCGAAGGAACCACTGAGAGTGTCAGGTCAAGAGATGAAAGCTGTGAGGAGACTGTGAAGTGACGAAATATGCCGTGCCAGCGTCACCAGCGTCTTCTACTACACCCCTGCAGAGGGGGCACTGCCAGTGCCCCAGCAGAGATCACCCTACGCCCAGTGAGAGACACCAGGCACCCACGGAGAGGGAGCCATCGCTGTCTGGCCCTCCTCGCTGCCATGGTCAAGGGGGTGGCATCTGACACCAGAGCTCAGTGCAGCACTGCGTTCCCAGGGGAGCCTTTGCCCTGCTGCTGCCAGTGTGGAGACAAGCCCACAAGTTTACCGAGACAAGGAACGATGATTTTATATGGACACTGTCCCTCCTTTGGCCTTTTTATCTTTTTACTGCTGATGCTTGCCTTTGCTTAGACTAGAAGTGCCATGGTCATATAACAGTGGTTTCATGTCAGGATTTATTAAGCACGTTTAAATATTAAATAGTCAATAAATGCCAAATAAAGACTAACATTTATTTAAAATGTAAAAAAGAGGTTTCAAGTCAGCAAAAGCCATTGATACATGAGCTCCCACTCAGGTGAGTACACTTGGCCTGATAGCACCAGAACAGGCGTCCCGTCCCAGAAGCATTGTTTCAGCTTCTCTTGGCACTTCAAGTTTTCTTTATGGATTTTGTTGCTACTGCAGCACCAAGTTCACCTTCTTTTAGAAAAAAAGAAAAATCCCAGAATCGCACACATATGAAATACATTTATACACACACCCCAGGTCCTAAGGGGATTTAGAAATAGCACATAAGTCATCCCAAGCTAAAATCTTTGAATGACTAGTATTTTGTGGATGCGCAGGACATGGCAGGGCAGCACTGAAAAGGCCAGGTTTTTCCCGATCACTACCAGCTCCAGATGTAGCTGTAGCATGGCAGGAGAGTTCAGGCTCCCCAGCATGCCTGCAGGCTGCACTCAGCCTCTACCACCTCGCAGGGGATGCAGTCAATACCAGGCATCACTGAAAACCCCACAGCTGATGTGAAAAGGTTGCTGAGCATCACATTCACTGCTGAAGGAAAAATCATCACTTTCCATATAGTTCTGCCTGTAGTGTTCGAGGTACCATCGTGCCTGTTCTTCACTGTTGCACTCTTATTGATATAGCAAAGCTACGTGACCCTTTAAATTATAGCCATAACTATTCATGCAATACCTAGTGCTTCACTGCAGTTAGGCCTCCTTGAGAGTGTATGGGAGGCCTTAAAGGAAAGATGCTGTATAGGAAAGTGTCATACCAGAGAAAAATCCTTCTATGAAGGCAGTCTTCTCTACAGAGGAATATAGTTAGTACGTAGCTTGAACAAGTTGCTGGAGATCCATGGTGAGATGCCAGTCACAGCTGTAGTTAGAACCCAATGCTGGGGTGAGGAGAGGGAAAAACACATGCAGGGTCTGACTGAAACCCCAGAGGACTGACCTCAGAGGACTTTGGCTCAGGTTCTTGCTTTACAAATCCTCCCAGGTTTGATTTCCGTACCAGTCAAGTCTGCATGATCTTACATCATTACGTAGCATAGTGTATGAGCCAGAACACATGCAGAAGCTTCCTAAAGGTTTTCTCTTAGGTGTCTGTAAAGCAACACATATTTAAACTGCATTTCCTAAATCACAAACAAATAAATAGATAAAACTTCCTGATTTACAAGGTTCAAGGTGTCTTTTAATGTGAAGGTCACCTTGAAAGCTGCAGCATAAAGAGCCAACTCATTTCATCTCTAGCATCACAGTCCTGCCTCTGCCTGCAGTAGCGGAAGATCCTCACCACATGAAAAACTCATTTTTAACTATTGTGTAAAACTGACCTGTCACAGATTTTGAATATGCAGCCATGATCAAAGAGCACCTGCCTAGCCACATCAAAGAGCTGTCTGGGTAGAAAAGTGCAAGATCCCTTGGCATACTTCTGAAGTAACTTTAGAAAGGCAATATGGTTTTGGAGATATGGTGGTGGCCCCAGTGTTCAGGAGACCTGGTTTCTATTTCTGACTCTGCCACTGACCTGCTGAATATTACTCAAGACAGATGACTTCAAAACATCTGCCAAGTTTCACACAGCAAATGGTCTCTCTTCTGCCTCTTGATCACTTACACGAGCTACAGCTTACCAGCCCCCTCCTGGCATGCCAGCCTGCTGTGTCTGGGCTACAGGATTCCAAGGCAGGAGGGAGGGTTCAGTGCTACAAGACACATTTGTCAAAAGCACGTACCTGAGCTCTCGCTCCATGTCTCAAGGCCTGATGTATCCAGGAAGGCTTCCTTCATGGGTCATGACCCATGGACTATCATCAGCTGTGCACGCACAGTGTTAATCCGCACATATCTCCCAGAAATATGGGAACTCAAGAAGCCCACTTCCATTTGTGGGCCTGTATTTTTCCTTCTAACACTTCCACTGACATGAAAAATCACGTGGCACAAGAATAACATTTCCCACTGTCTGCACAGCACAAAGAGGCCCCAGCTTGCCTGAGGACCCCAAGTACTTCTGTGCCTTCACGACTACAGATTGATTTTCCTGACCAGTAGACCCTTCCTCCACAAAACCATCTCTGTAACCACTGAAGTACATCACTAGTGATCCCATCCCAACACTGATTATTTGCTGGATGACATTTGAAAAATATTTTACTGTCCAGAGCTTATTTATCTTCAAAATGCAAATACATAAGTAAAAAGAGAGTGCTGTAATCTTTGACTGAAAAAAAACTACATGTGAACCAGCTATTATTATCATTATTGTTAAATGTTATTAGTATTTCATTAGTTACTCCAACAGAGGAAAACATATACTATGAATAGGAGTCACTAGGGGATTCTCTGCCCAGCCTGATATCAACCTCTTCTCTGTAAAAATGGACTGCCTGCAGCATGTTGATTTTTGTCTACCTTTCACATTGGAAATGTAGAACTTACACATCAGTTTCTTGATTTTTCCATAAAAAGGTGTTACAAGGAAATTGTTACCTGTACAATTTAAATTAGACTTTCATTAATGTTGCTCTGCATTTGGTATCATTTGATATTAGCAGAATTCTTGGTGGGAGATCGGGAATGGAGATTCTCTTCTGCTTTGAGGGAAGAAGGAGCCCACAGTAAGCAGCAGGATGACCAGTCCTTTCCAAAAGCAATTTTAGCCACCGCTTGCCTGATACAGTAACACGAGCGATACATCTGCTTCTTAAAAATATGCTTAAGTTATTTTATGCAAAGTGCCTGCCCACAGCCTCTGGATAGTAACAGAAAAGTGGAAAAGGTGTTGCACCAGATCATCAGCACTACAAATGGCAACAGGGAGAGAAGGAATAACAGAACACACCTTGTGGGGGGAGAAAATTTCAAAGGGAACCTCAAGCATCTGTGAAGAAACCCTTACAGACTTCTTTCAGCAGTACTTTTGTTCTAAATGTAATAACTAAAATGCCAGTGTATTGGGTCTGGCTGAGCCCCATAGCAGCCCTCATAGCTCTGTGCTTGTACTGGTAGCTACAGCTGGTGATAACACACCAGGGACTTGGCTGCTGCTGAGCAGCACTCACACAGCATCAAGGCTGTCTCCCCAACCTCCCCCTGACCCCTCACCAGTGGGCTCGGGGTGGGCAAGATCTTGGGAGGGGACACAGCCAGGACAGCTGACCCAAAGTGACCAATGGAATATTTCATACCATATGATGCCAGCTCAGATATAAAAGTGGGGGCATTCATTATTTATGACATTTTGTCTTCTTAAGATGGGAAGTAGAGAATAACATATTTTGTTTTCTTTCACTTCCACGTGCATGACTTGCTACTGCTTCATTAAACAGCCTTTATCTTGACCCACAAAGGGGTTTTCCAGCTTATTTTAACCCACTGATTCTGCTGAGGAGAGGAGCGATAGAGTAACTTGGTGGGCACCTGGCATCCAGCCATGGTCAGCCCACCACAGCCAGCAAAGGAAAGGATATCACTGAATGGGCATTGCACTTACACGCATAGAGGGAGGAAGTGTGAGCCTCGAAACTACATGATCAAGAGACAGAAAAGGGAAATGGAAGAAAGGAGTCATCTAACAGAAGAAAAACTGGGGCCAAGAGATAACAAGTTCAACATCACACAGGAATCCTGTTTCAGAGGTGGGAGTGTGTAACCCAGGACAGTGCCCTGAAGTATGAAACGCAGGTTGTCTCTGGGTGTCCTTCAGCAGGGAGGAAAAAGTGGGAAGCTGGAACAGGCTGAGCAGAAATGTTCACTTGGGTCTGTCCAAGAATGTCTGTATCCAGGAAACAAAAAAAGTAAGAATTTTCTTTCCTTTAAATTAAGGACATAATGCCGAGCAAAAGCTCAAAGGCACATATCTTGACAGAAAAGAGCCAAAGCCCTGTAATTGAGAGGCTGGATCAACCACTCACAGAGGCTTCTCTTAAATCCTTGTGTGATTCTTAACTCTGAGAGGACAGTAGCTTTTCACCACAGTTTTTACCAACCTAAATAATCTCTGGTATTTGAAAACTGTGTAATAGGTAGTTCCTCTACCCTGGCTTTAACATAGGGTCCACAAGAGTATTGAATAGAAACCATTCCTCCCACTGATCTTCATTTACAGGGAAACCAACAGCAAGAAAAATACTCTAGTCTAAGCCTTCTTCCTCAAGCTTGCATGCACTTTCCTTTGGGTGGGCTGTTCAGTCCATACTCATGCCAGATCAAGGAGCCAGGAGTTCCTTAAGACTGGAACTTGAGGTCCCCCTCACGCTTATTTTGCCAGGAGGAGTTCGTGCTCCTGTCCATGAAGCGTATGTCAGCAAGGATGCAGCAACCCTTCTCAGCAAGCTCCCACCACTTAGCAGCAAGGCAGATCCACAGGAAAATCCCATTCCCTGCTTCACCCCAGTCCAACAACTCAGAGCTCAGTGCAGTGCAGTGATGCTTTCCCCAGCATTCATTTAGGCATACATACTGTTTAACTACTTCCTATTTTATGACCTCCTATTTCTCTAATTCTTCCAATCCACACTCACTGCAGACTTCCTCAGTGGACTCAGAGATTTATCTGGGGAAGCTTCTGGCTGCTCAGTGCACAAATCTTAAACTCTGACCTTGGGAAGACAAAGAAATGTGATGTTACTGACCTAAAATATTGACAGAGTTAACATAACAGAGATTGCAGTCTTTCTCTGGGGAGCACAAGCCACAGAGTGGTGCACAAAGGTTCCTGTGGCTGGGTTATTTTGGAGGGTCAGGGTACAGTTGTTTAGCTGTTTACAAATAAAGACCTGTAGCCAGGTTAGCTGTGCCCACCTACAACAAGAGGGAAGAGCAGGTTCCAAGGTCCCCTGAAAATCAATAGTGCTGTGGGTCTTCCCTGGGCAAGGCAGTGTTCTTCAATGATTCAGTTTCTCAAGGCTTCAGATTCCTTACTCAAAAATGAGGGAGTAAAACACAAGCACTGAAGAGATGGGCATGACAGGAAGGAGAATGGAGGATTATCTGGCTCTAGCAAAGCTACAGGGAATCTATCCACTTGAAATGTGAAATGAACAATTGACAAAAAAAATGTGTTGTGGATATAGGATCTTGTTGTCAGCCCCTTCAGTGCTAGCTATTGATTTTACAGTATTCGTAAGATTTATTCCCTTTTATTTTCACCAGGGGAAATTAGGCTGTCAGGATCTATTAACCCGAAACAAGCCATTATCCCTCTCATGATTATCGCCTTCCAGGACTGGCTGCAAAGTGCCCCCAGGCTCCATCTGCCAGGGAAGGAGTCTGCTGGCTTTTAGATTTTACAGCTGCTGCCCTGCCTGTCCCACTCAGGGTGTGGGTGGATCCAGCTGACTAACCTGCAGAGGACAAAGCCAGCAATGTGTACCTGCAGCGACACACATTCCCCTTTCCCACTACTGCCCAAGGCCCAGCGAAGGTGCACCAAACAGCTCAGGCAATCCCATCGAAGAGCATCCCCCTCTCATGGCCTTGTAACAAACCCTGACACCCCTGGGGCAGTGGGCACACACTCTGTGGCAGCACTCTGTGCGTGACTCAAGATGACATCATTCAAACTCAAATGTAATGTGTGTTTCTCCATTTACTTTCTTACAGTGTTTATATCTACTTGCTTTATGAGAAAGAAGCAAAACATCAAAAGAGATAATCTTTACTCCGCAGGGAGAAAGCTCCCAAAAATACAGAAACTAGTTTACTAAACACAAGAATGGTGCTCGCTCTCTCACCAAATTTTGTTTGAAAAGTGTGTGCAGACCCGGTAGTGACATTTCTGAGGAGACCAGGGACTTCAGTCTGGCCCTAACCTCAGTCAAGCCACTTTTGTGGCACACAGCCATCCTCCGGGGCTGTGTCAGTCTGCCTACTAAAACCTCTGCTCTATACATTCAGCGTGGGATTTTCAAAACTCCTTAAACTGGTCGAATAAAAATCAGTCACCGTTGGATCAGAGCTATTTGCTGTTCCCCAGTGGCAACAAGTTCCATAACAAACCGCAGCTCTCAAATTCCAGCCAGCTCGGCACCAGCCAGACGCACTAAATAGGAGTTGTGAAGCACAGAAAACTGTGAAGCACAGACCTGGAAATAGGATTCATGCCCTCTCCACTTCTAGAGCTGAGTGCATTTCCCCAGGCAACAGAGGCATTTTGACTAGTGGAGAGGCAGGCACTATGGGACACACTTTTCTTACCTTAAGTTTTTTAAGCCATGTGAAAAGCAGCCTGTGCTTTTAAAGCCCTTTTAAGGCCTAGCCAGTTGACTGCAGAGTGAAGTTATTCACTCATGTATGGTGCACACTTAAACCCAGGAAAAACACTCTACAGTGTATGCTCAGTATATGATTTCCAGTGCTAACAGTGTGGTAAAATCAAATTCAATTTCCTATGGAAAAAGGCCACACATCACTCTTCAATGAGGAGCATTTCCACCTTAAATCACAACTTTCAAACACTTGCCATTTCTGCTCTAAAACAGCTTAAGAAAATACCACCACCTAAAAGACACTTCCAATCCTCCCCTTTAATTTTCTCAAGAATAACTACATTAGCTTTTCTTGGAAAAGGAAGAAAGGGAAAGAAAAAAAAAAAGAAAAGAAAAAGCTTTATTTCAGACCAGAAACCAAGTATGATGAACCTTTACCAAATGCAGAATGCCTCCCAGGACCAATCTGAAAACAAGACTTTAAAGCATCTTGATAACCTTAAGCACAATGCTAAATGCACAAGCCCCTGCTAAAAATTCATTCTCTAGTGTTTCTATCACTTAAAAATTCTGGCAGTTATGAGAAGAGGGAACATGGAAGTACATCAAGGCACGTGCATGTCAGCCATCACTCTGCTAAGCAAAGAACAACGGCCAGCTTTCTCCTAACAGCTGGTTACCAGACCTGGCACTGCAGGCAAGAGCAGGTCCAGCTGGGGACTCAACCACTGCAGCCAGGCCATAACTCCTTGGGAAAGGCTAAGTTTCACCATCTGGGGTTGGCTCTCATCTTGCCATGGGGCCATCTGCATTCCTTTGATGTTCTGCCTCCCTGTGCAGAGACACATGCAAGAAGCAAAAATAGAGACTACACATCCTGTGGATGTGGTTTGGGTTTTCCGTCCTGACAGCAAAAGAGGATCAGCCCAGTAAGTTCTGTCCAGGAGCAAGTATATTGCCAAGCAAGCCACCAAGATAGCGCGCTTCCAGGCATGTGATAGCGAGCAGCAGGGATCCAGATTAACAGTAAAATTCAGAGAGCAAACTCTTCTCACACATTTGAGGCTCTATGAGCTGTGAACATTATAGCCATGATCGTGATCAGAATTTGACTGCTTCTGCAAAGAAAATGTTGTCCTGGAGTCACTTGTAATGAGACACTCCCACTGCAGCCCTGATGGCATGCAGAGTGTGTAAAACCCCAGCTGGGACCCTCAAGGTTGGACACCACCCCAAAGACACTTTGTCTTGGGGGTGTTTGAGCTAGCCGGATGCATTGTGGAGCTTGTACCTCTGAGGTGCTCCAGGGAGATTGAAAAGGAACACTCTGACACACCATTCCTCATTTAATTCCCTCTGGAGCAGGATGGTACCAGAGCTGGCCAGAGTAATTAAGCACACCATCTGAGCCTCAGTATCTCATGTACGCACAGACTAGGCTCACATCTTGTTAACCCTTCTGCATTCATAGTCATACACTGAGATAAGTTACACATTAGGATGAACAAAAATTTGGAGTAGGCATAACGGGTGCAGCTGCAGAGCCTTACAGAGGCGCAGTCAGCACTGCTGGGCTGAACCAGACACTCTCCAGTTCAACCATGGGAAGGAGCAAATGATGCAAGGGTGGACCAGGTGCACTCTGAAAATGATCAGCCACAATGCTAAAACCAATGGTGGCGATCTTTCAGACTTGTCAGCAGATGCAGTCAAACCTTTTCATAGAGTGAAATTAAACAAAAAACAACAGAAGGGACTGCATCAGCATGAGCAGGAGACTGGCCAGATCACAGCTGTCTCTACTGAAAGGTTTCCCAGGTTCAAATGTTGCAAGTCAGGGGATGAGCCAGTGTCCAGATGGTGTAATAGAGATAGAAAGCTGCAGAAGTTCTCACAAGAGAAACCCCGAGTGGAGGCAGTGGATGGGCTTTTGGGCACAGAGCTCATCAGAAGGAAAAAAATTGAGGACTTCTAATGAAGACGCTTTGAAAACTCCCACTGTAATTTGTTTCACTGTAGTCAGAGAAACGGATTTCAGTTTAGTTATCTTAAATAGAAATTAGATTATACCAAAACTCCTTTTAATTTATTCTACTGACTTCCCATCCTACTAAGGATATAGTCCTAAAGGGTCAAACTTAAAGTAACCACAGAAGGAACAGAATACTATCACCCAGATAATGTAGGTGGTCTTCAGGAAAACCTCAGCTGAGAGAAGATCAGAGGTGCTGAAAGATTTGTTTAGCAAAATATATGCATTTGATCACACAGAAATCTTTGTGACATTTTCAGAATGACTGGCTGGGTTCAAGAAAGTGGAGAAGGCAGTCAGAGAGATGTTTTGCTTACCAGATTATGCAGAGAAGTTCAGGCCTGAGAATGCGACATAGGTCACGTTGAGAGACTATGGACAGACTAAACAATACATATAACATTCAGGATTGAGGAGAGGAAGTTCCGGCAGAAAACCCTACAGAGACTAATTGTGATTTGAAATGCCTTTAAATGTGCAAATACCACAGTTCATTCCAGCAGTAACAGGCCAGCCCACGACAGTCTCAGGTAAGAAAAACACCTCTTAAGCTCTGCCTGAGTCAGAACAGTGCTGAGGCTTAAGGAACAGCCCTTTGCTTCACCCTCAAAAATGCTTCACAGAGAAGTATCTTGGCACTGCCCAAAAAACCAGTATCCCTGGGGAAAATGAGGCAGCAAGTAATAAGCACACAGAGCTCTTAACGAGCTGAGAAACCCCACTGTCCTTTCCACCTACCTTCAGACATGCAGCAACGGACAGGCAGAGAAAAGGCAACCGACCAGTTTACGAGTGCACCCATGACATCTCCAGGCCACATCATACAACTTCCTGGCTAATCAAATATTCCTCAGTGATTCTGAAAGAGGAGTTATAGTAAAATACTGGGTTTATATTCTGTTACTACATGTTGCGTCTGGGCAGCTTATGAAGTCAGGCAGTAGCTTCCTCCACGGTTCTCCAGGAACACAGCCTACACATGCAAAGGAGGGAGAACACTATCCTTCTACTGCCAGGGCACACATTAAATGCGTTCCTTTATTTTAATAACCCAAGAAGTTGCATCTCATCCCCTTACAGTCTTGTTTATTAATATGCATTCTGCAGTTTTTGTCATGCTTGGGTGCCTTGACAGAAGGGAATAGCAAAGAAGGGATACATGGAGCTTTGAGCAAGGGAACCAGTAAATGATGTGCAGTTAGCAGACACTGCTGAGGTTGCATGGAAAAAGTACAGCCTAGTGGATAAAGCAAGCAAGGTCAGAAGTGTGCATTCTTCTCAGCTTTACTACTGGCTTACTATGTGGTTATGGAACATCCCACCTTCTTCACCTGTTAAAGGAAAACAATAACGCTAACTTACCACAGGGCAGCATAAAGATGAGCAATTAGTCTTTGGAGAGTGCTTTGAGATCTTGAAATGGAAGTTATTATGAAACACAACATCACTGTTTTCCACAGAGGATCATACAGATGAATTTTAATGGGAACAGGTACATATATTGCCTTCACATGGTACATCCATAGCATGCCAGGATCTGTTAAGTTCTACATTTTATGGCAGTAACATGAGAAGGGAGATATAACAATGGTAGCACAATAGGAACAGATGAAATCTCAGGACCTTTCTTCATTGCTAGATCTTCCTCTGAAATTCCTATTTATTGCATTTTCCCTGCAGCCACAAAACCACAGCAGCAGTAGCTATTACTGTTTCTATATACAAACCATGCTAGACAGCATTTACAATATTAGCTGTCAAATAACGTCCTTCCCCCTTTTACCCACTCCTTAATATACACCCACTGATGTGAGAAAATGAAGATTGGAGTATCAGGAAGGGGGGCATCCCTCCAGGAAAGGATACTATCTGCAGGGCATGTGGGGAAGAAACTTAGAATTGCAAAGGAAAGATAAAAGGGCAAAACCTGAAGTGTTTTCTGCAGAGATGACTCTGCTTAAATTTTCTAAGGTATTTTTCTGTCATGCTGCTGTCAACAGCCTCTTTCAAATGATGTGAAAAGCTGTGATCTTTATTTGTATTCCTGCAAGAAACTGATTGCCCAAAGAATGCACTATTAAAACCATTTTTTTGTTGTTTTGCAACAAAACATAACAATATATTTTATATTTATATAATAGCTTTCAGGCTAGGATCTCAAAATCATTTGCAAATACTAAGAGGTTAAATTCTTCTTACCATCAGCACAGTACAGCAAAAAGCTGCAGTCCTTTTTTATCAACAGGACAACTGAGGCATGCAGATGTTGTGCTACCGGGTTATGGTTGCAGAGGATGGTGCCAGGATTGCGAGCAGAATCCAAGCCCCCTGATTCCCAGAGCTGTGAAAAAACAGGACTGCATCCCTTGTCTTCCACGTGTTTAGTCCTGATCAATCACATCTCCCAAGCCTTGTCTGTTGCCACAAATATGCAAACTCTAGTGCAAGCACAGCTTGCCTTGGACACTCACACACCTCAAAACACACCTGCAGTTCCCCATATGCCCTGATGTATAGTGCAAGCATGTCTACCTTCTCTTGTGCATAACCACTTGCTGAGAACTTCCCTATGACAAGTGAATGCATGAAACAGCTACCTCATCACCTACAGTGAGAGGTGGAAAGGACCACATCTGGCCTCTCAGACCACAGAACAAAGAAGTCTTGTACAGCTGCAAGGACCATGTGGCAAAAGGGGACCAAGCTGGACCAATGGCCCAGCCCTCAGTGGCTCCTACTGAAGGGGGAAGAAAAGAGCGATCTGCAGTACTCAGCAGCTCTGTAGGCTGCAGAGCAACGCTTACCACCAGAGCTGTGTCCAAACTCTTTTTCACATCTGATTTCTCAGGGATTTTTGTGGTGTTCTTTCTTGTATAACAAAATGCTAAAGCAGTTTGTTTAAAAAGAAAACCAGGCTGTCTCCTGGCACCAGACAGAGCTGTTTGCATGGGCATGCAGTAACTGCAGCATCAAAATGGTGGTACTTTGAAGTCCCTTTTGCAGTGATGCAGAGGACCACACATGGCACAAGGCAGAAAGGGATCAGAATCTATCCCCCAGCAATACTCCCTGAAGAAGAAAGATTTCTCAGTGGCTGACAGCAAATATATCATGTCTAAACTACCAAAAAAAAACCCAAAAACAAAAAACAAAGGAGCCTGGCTAGTGATTTGCAAGCACTCACTCCTGCAGCCCTGTATGCCTGTCCTTTCACATACACCAGACCACATGGATATACATGGTCAGGAAAAAGCTGATAAAAAAGACAAAGCTTCTGCATGTGAACATGCACACTGAAAGACACCTCTAGTCGTGCTGACAGCTTTTACACTCTCCCAAATTGCTTCTGCAAATGCAATTGTTCATCTTCTGTCAAAACACAAGGAAATAAGTTTGCTCTTTGGTGGCAGTTTCTTAATGGGGAAGAGGGATTAGCATCAGCCTTTAATACAAAATGAGGGTCCACTTCATCATCACAGTCAATTCCACCCAAGACTATAGGACCTAAGCGCCACCTGCCCTCAGCCCATTGATCCAGTTCCTACATCTTAATGAAAAACTGGACCGAGGCAGGGGTAGGGGGGAAGCAAAGGCATAAGGTCAGAAACTATGTCAAGTAGACATTATTTCAGGGGACCCTTCCACTGCACCGGGATTTATGGGTTTTTCCTTAACTGTTTCACTGCTGGTATTTCTACAGCATGCTGGGCTAACATTCTACAGTGGGAATAAAATAGGAGGGTGCGAAAAGGTAAATGTAATATTGAGGATCTTAATCACCCATCCAGACAAGATCAGTGTCAACAATTATTTTCATCTCAGGAATACTAAACTGGAAAGAACTTCAAGCACTAGATTCAGCTGTATGAAAGGTAAACATGTGACACACCCTGTGCTACCATGTTGCAAATACACACAGAAATCAGTATTCTTGTTAAAACTAGATGAAGTTAACATTTTAATTTTACTGGTAACTAACATCAACATTTGAAATCATTCCAAAACCAGATGTAAATAAAAAGTTCTAAAATGAACTTTTAATTTAGAAAGTAAGCTTTCTTCAAAATTTCTTGGAGAAAAGAAACACCTTTCAATTTATAAAGCAATGTTTGCAGGACTTTTTACATGATGCTATCAAACTTATTTTGCTCACCAAGGCATCTTTTTGTAGAGATTTTTGTTTGTTTGTTTTTTTCCCCAAAAAAACCCTTGACAGCCAAGTACCCAGGACAAGACTGCAGGATGCTGTGGCATAGGCAGAAGAAGCAGTTTTGGTGACAGGGAAGCTACTGCCTGTCCATAAAGCCCCTGCATGAGCCAGCCAGAACAGGGGAGTACCTTGCTTTAGGTTCAGAAGCTGAAGGTGTGCTGCTGACCCTGTGCTCCAGTCCCAGCGTGGGCTGCAGACCTTACACTCACCAGTGGTACAACCACCGTCTTATCAAAAACTGTGCTTGAAGCCACTTGTAAAAAATAAAGATGTTTTCGATTTCCTATAGTTAAATGTCACTGACAAGAACAAGTTAAAGAACTGCTTCAAGAAGGTCTGTTTAAAAACAGACCTGGGCCAACCAGGCAGTTACTCCCCAAACCAATAAAACCCTTTTTCTCCATGGTGCAGATGATACCGGTAGTTCCTTCACTTGAAGGAGAAGTGTCACAGCAAGGAAGAGGATCCACGCTCAGTTCTGCAAAACTGAGCTCACGCTCAGTTCTGCAAAATGGATGGGAATACCCACCAGGACATCTGAAGTGGAATCAGAGGGAATTAAACATAAGGATACAGCTACAAGTCAGAGCATGGATATTGCCCCAGCTCTGGTATGGCTACTGCCCTAGGTGGTTCAGTTTTAAGTAGCTCTATTTTACATCTTCCTGCAAAGAATTTTTTTATCACTACTTTTTATTACCATTATTATTTTGTGTCCATTCCACATCCTAGTTATATAATGCTTTACATTGTAACATGCGCAGCGTAACAAGTCACACCAACTCCTCCAAGACAGCTTCCTTACTGGTTTTTAATCAATGTACAGTCCCTGAATAGCACAATGATAAGTGTTTTATAAAGGGCAATAAACAGAATCCACAGATTTTGACACTTGCTAGTGTAACAGACACTTTTCAAGGATGAGGAACAGCAAAACATTCAGCAAACTGCCAGTATCTGAATACCTAATTCTCTAAAACAGAACCTGATGTAAGAAAGACAAGGCACGTATTTTTGAGAGCCATTATCACTCAAAAATCCATTCTTTTGACCAAGAGAAAGATAGTGGGCTAATGGATCTTTTATAAAATATGCTTTCACTAACAGATTTTTTTTCTTGTGAGAATTTCAAAGCCATTACAGGTGTATCAAAGTCACTTCCATAAATTACTAGTTTCGACTGAAAGAATTGATTCTTAAACTGGATTACTATTTAGTAATTTTTTAAGCACCACTGTCTCTTTATTTACTTACCAACAAAAAATAAATTAAATGCTTTATGAAATATTTTAAATCTTGGAAAACCATACACAAGAACATCTTGACTAAAGCAACAGGTAACATTGCTAAGTGACAACAAAGTACTTATTCATCCATAAAACATGGATATTAAGGGCTGAACTTGGGACAAACAAGCAGTGATATTTTCTAAAGCATCACTCACAAAGTACAATACTAATCTAACTTGGAACTAAGTACTAATGTACTTGAGACAACAAAGCAAAGCATCAGCCACAGATTCTGCAGCTGTTAAAACTGCTTTCATACATGTGCTATCAGGTATCTCTCGGGAGAGTTTCAAAGACAGGACCAAAATTAAGGAATATTTAAAACTGGCTTTGTGTAGGAAAATTCCTCTCTAGGGTGTCAGATGATCCTGATACACCAGTTGAAATAAACAGCTTCCACTCCTCACTGCAGAGGAAAAAAAACCAACAATGACAAAAAAGCATCTGTTAGTAATATGTTCATCCCTTTACTGCATCACACACTGATCAGCAGTGCAGCAATTCATGATGTTACCACTGAAATTCTAGTAACTTGCATTCTACAGAGACAGCTCCTGACATGTCCACAAGCTATGGTTTCAGGCTGCCTGCAGACACAGGTGGACTCATTTTCATAATTTTCTTCACAGATAGGAAGATCAATTACTTCCTTTAGAAAAACAAGGGTGTGAAACTGGAGAACAAATATGACCCAACTCAACTCAAGCCCCAGGAAATAGATAGCTAAGGAGCTCATAAATTGCATTCTGCCCATGCAATAAACACATTATTCTTATCAAGTGGGAAGAAATACCTTTCATCACAGCTCAGCAACCCTGAAGGTGACCTATAAATGGACAGCCAGCTTGGTTTTATGCTTTTTTTTTTATTGCTCTATGAACGATCAGAAGATAATTTTTTTAATCCATTTGCATTTTTTGCATTTACAAGGTATTTTCCTGCTGGTATCTTATTCTTATATGTGAAGTCTGGATATTTTCTGGAGGATGTGATAATGACTTGAGAAACTATGAAATGTTATTTATGATAAACCTGAAGCCAGGGGGGTTTAGGAGTGATTAGTGGAAGGGATTGTAATCACGCTATTTTAAAGTTTGGGGATTTGGGGATTTGTGGTTATGATGTTTGGGTTCATATGTGCAAAGGAGGTTGCTTGCTTATTAACATACTTTCTAATATCAGCATTATATAGCATTTGAAGGAAAACAAGCCATTTTTAAGGATTCTGCATCCTTCGTCATTTAGTTATATAAAGTAGCTAATATGCTGCTGGCCCACTTGGATCAAATACTTGGTCCTGAAACAGGCTGAACTCTGAACGTGCACCAATGTCCTTAGAGAAGATCAGAACTTACATTTCTCATATTTTCACAGCTGCTGTGGACTATCACAGGTAAGCTTGAACAGTCTTGTAATTTATGTGAATTGCCAGTGGTCCCAAAATATTAGTAGGACAATCAGAAAGCAGCACTGCACAGGAAAGAGATGGTAACATCCATTGAACATTTACCTCAACATTGCCAGCATCAGGAGAGATCGGAGAGTGAGAAGCCAAAATGTTAGTATTAGCATGACAACAGATACTACTTTTTCTGCTGCAAAACTTGACCAGGTGGCAACAAGAAGCATTTTTGCTAAAGCATGGGATTTAGGCCATTACTACTTTTCAAATTCTTAATATTTATTTCCTTCTGAATGCCTCCATTTTGTCTGCAATGCAGGAAACGCGTTTTCTCAGACCTTAAGCAACTGAGGGAAGCTTTTTGGTTTCAATTTGTTTTGCATACCCAGCTTCAGAACCTTAGGCACTTGCAAGGCAGAGGTTAAAATATACTTTATCTTTTCCAAACAGCAGCTGCAAATGACCTTGCTTTCCCCACCAGAGATCTTACATATGGCTCAGAATCTAGAAGAGGAAGCAAGTCCACGAGTACAACTTTCTAAAATACACAGCTCTGTAACATTAGCAATAAACACACAACACAGAACAGAAAGAACGATGTTTGGATACACACCAGGCCAGAGCTTGTTCAAAGGTTCCTGGCTTCGTAGGTAAAATTTAAATTTGGAGCAGCAACAGAGCAGATTCTGAGTCAGGGAGTTATGAAGCAGTGGTTATGAGAGGGGTGAAGAGGGCTGGGAGTGAGCTGAAGGTTCTCAGGAGATGGTGGATCTAGGCAGGGCCAAGAGATCAGAAAGGAGTGTTAGGGAACCTCTTTGTTCATACAGTCTGATCTTCCTTCTTGGCCCTCCCTCTTCTCCTGTTTCCATCCTCTCACATACAGCACTTCGCTTAATCTAACCTGAGACCCCCTAAGCTGTCACTTCCAACCCTCTTCTGCAATAAAGTCTCCTCCTCCAACCTTTTCCCACACACAAGCCTCTTTTTCTCTCCCCTGCTTCCCTGGCTGCTAGAAAGGGCTTAAGAGGAGGAAAGGGCAGGGCTGGCAGTCAGCTCCAATCTCACATGACACAGGGCAGAGAAAGGGCAGGATCAGAAGGAGCAGGGATTTCTTCTCCCCTCGTGCTAAGAGTGGGGCAGGAGCAGAGGTGGGGGCTGTGTGTTTTTGCAATGAGGAGATGTCACATCTCACAGCAGTTGTCATCCTCTCTCAATTCCCCCTGTCCCTTCCCTGGCAGCCTGAACTTTGCTTGTAGGGTGACTTCTTAGAGCAAAGGGACTGCTCTGCTTTGGGGCCGGTGGAGTAGACTGCCAGGAGGGGGACCAGCCTAGTGACAGAGAGGGCTGGGAGCCATTTCTGGGATAAAGTATGGCAAGGGACAAGCTAGCAGTGCAGGTCCAGGAAGAACTCCTAAAAGGCATTGCAAAGCAGAGGCAGGGGCAGGATGGAAGACCTCCTTGCCGTTTCTCCAGGAAACAGGCTGGCTGCCATCTCGGCTAGCTGCCTACTTGTCCTCTGCCTTGGGTCACCTCTGGACACACTGGCTCTGGACTGCGTGGTTCAATACAGATTTTGTAACATTCTGGCTTTGAGGGAAGTGCTGCTTCTGCAAAGTACCCCACGGTGCCGGGTGGGACTGATGCCAAGCACAGATCATCATGTACACTCCAACCACCAGGCTCAAGAGGCAACAAATCATGAAAGAGTGCCAAACAGGAGGCACCTCCACAATGGGGACTACACAGTGCAGGAGATAAATGGACAACACATTAAAACAGAATAAATCTGACAAACTGCAGCTGGACTACAAGGAACCTATTTGAAAACAACTATTAGCTGCTCTGATTGAGGCTGGCTAAATAGCTCTGAAGCAATCCCTCCTTGAGAAACAGATATGTAGGCAGACAGAGCTTGCTGTGAGAAATAAAGACAAGAAAGAGTAGACAGAAGATTGCCAACTTTTCCAGAATCTCCGCCAAGTTTGTGTGGTGAGAGAGGAAATATCAAGTGCCATATTCCAGAGCTGGGAGCTAGAGATCAACTATCATCTTGTCATGATTACAGAGAAGCTGGCACCAGCCATGCAGTCACACTTGCTTTTAATTGCTTCTTCTTCTAGCTCTACAATTTATCTGTTTTATGAGATTGTGCAAAATGTCTAAACTATATGTGACCCCGTTTCCCTAGCCCCAAAATACAGGTTTTGCTTCTCTTCTTCTTTGGTACTTTTTAATTAATATTTGCAGGCTGCCTTGGCAAGGTAAGTGCTAACTATGGGTAATCTCTGCAAAGGTACCCAAGAGAGAAACACTCCCACCGATAGTGAAATTACAACTAAAGAATCGGGGAAAGAGAATCATGTAGTATGTTCCACACAATATTTTTCTTCACTGTTTGGCAGGCCATCCTCTCCCTAGCTAAAGCCACTAATCTTAGGAAGGTTGCACTTTCTTTTTTGTCCAGCACAATAAGCTGTTAAAAGGGCTTCTTTGTCACACATTCCTTTGTCGAGGGATGCAGAGGCCAACTTGAGAGTGCAAAGGCACAGTGGCTGAAAAATCTAACAGGAAGGTTATGAGGTCAGTTACACTGTGCACCACCCTGCAAAATCCATAGTCCCTGGATGTTTGTAAAAAAAAATAATGCCTGGAAAACAAATTAAAAAGTACCCAGTTTTATTCCAGGAGTTCATATACACTGGGAGAGGTTCCTTCCCCTGCCTTTATTTAAAACAGAAATTGAAAGAGGAGCGCAATGGGTTTGGAAGGCTCTCGGCACGTCTGGAAGGTACATGCTTGGGAGAGCCTGCAACCCATTTCTAAGCTAGCAAAACCCCTTCCCAAATCTTCCCACTTGGTTCATCTGCCTTTCTGTTCCCTGCTGTTGACTTCATTGAGACAGAGAGAGGTTTCCTATGGCCTTTAAAGCTCAGGTCACAAAGTGCAACAGAAACATTCTGTCAGTTTCCAAAAGCAAGCAGAAAGCAGCAGCTTAAAATTCACAGTACAGGAAACAAAAGCACAGGCTGGGGTGGCAGCCTGTGGACATGGTGACTATTAGTAACATATCAGCTGGGCTACTTGGAACCAGCTTGCCCAAAGCTGGGTGAGTAAGACAGGCTCAGCGAAGAAGAGGGGATTTAACACCCTTCCTTCCTTCCTTCCCTCTCTCAGAACAAAAGATCAGTGGTGAGAAATGACATCCATACCTGCCCTTCCAATTCAGCCTGTTCTCCCTGGCTTTCCTCTAGTGCATACACATGGCAGCTTGAGCCCTGTCTGCTACCCTCTGCTGAAGGTTCCGCCTTCTGTCCATGCTGCTGTTCCCAAAAATAGGAAAAGGAATGGAAAAATGAAAGAGCACAGCTGCTTGCAAAGTGACCAGCCAGGGAGATGCGCCCACTGCTCAACACCCAGGGGTGACCATCTCCAGGAAAGGAGAAGTAGCAGAAGGGGAGAAGGAAACCAAAGAACAAGAGGGAAGAAGATTTAAGACAGGTGTGGAAAGACAAAGGACTATAAAGAGATGGAACATAGGAGAGGAAGAAGGGGGAAAAGAGACAATAGAGAAGGGGAGTTATCTACGGAATTGAGAGTATGAGGGTGGCAGTCCTACTCTCTGTGTCAGTACATTTACTAGTGAACATCTGTGGAGTGTGTGCAGGTCACTTTAACATAGGTGGTATAGCCCTTAAAGTGATACATCTCTTAAAGGACTAAGCACAAGAACCAAAAAAGATTCACGGTTTGAGTACTAGTTGTCTGGATGGCCCTGAGTAAGTCATCTAGCTTTTGTATTACAACCTTGCATCCTTTGCAGGAAATGGAGAAAATTCCATTAAACTCATGAGGGGGTAGCGAGCCCAAATTCAACTGCTTGTTGCTCAGGGACCTGGAGGTCAGTTCTTAGTTTTAAACTTTTTTCTGAACAGAAAATGTTAGTTGACCTGTACTAAAAAATCAAGGGACTTACATTTCCCAGACCTAATACAGTCATACCATTAGATGGCCTGAAAAATTAACAGATTAGCCGTGGGTAAAGCTAACAGATGGCACGGTAGGGCACACACATGGCAGAGCAGGCAGGCACCACTTGGTCATCTCCTTGCTCTGCTGTTACACTTGTGCTCCAAAGTTTTATTCAGCAACAGGCATTGTCCCCGGTTTGCTCCACTGGCAAAGTCAGCTTTGTCTGGGAATAGGACAAAGACTGAAGCCCTGTGCTGTCAAGAAAAAGAACATGGCTCAAAAGGCACTCTGGGACTCCTTGTTATGGTTCCTGCTAAGGGGACTGCAAAGTGAAATCATTTCATACCAGAAGCAACAAGGAAACTGGAAAAGAGAGGGAGCAATTAAAGATGCCAGTTGGAAAGGGGCAGTGAAGGAGGGAACAACCAAAGTCACCATTAAAGGGTCACAAGCACACAAAGAAGAGAGCACAAAGCCCCTTCAAAAGGGGACTGCAGACAATTTTCTGAGACGAAACACCTGTTGAGAAGACACTGCCTATATGTTGCTGGGGCAGCCTTGGAAGAAACAGAGCCGATGGAAGGAAGCACCTTCTCTCTAGCCAGCGCAGCGCAGCGGCCTGGCAGTACAACAAACATTGGTTCAAAACAACCTTTGCCGCCTCTCAATTTTCCTCTGCAAACCCTCTCCTTCTCTCCACCTGTACCCCAGCAGAATAACCTAGCATAACACGCTCTGCTAGGGGGCAGATTCATTTACCAGCTGCCAGGGGAAGCAAAAATACGGTCTTTCACTTGGCTGTGAAGCAGTAATACTGTGGGCATGGGGTGGAAAGGTCTATCAACCCACTGCCTTGTGAGTGAAGTGCACTGATTTTCCCTTCAGAAGAGGATTTTTGTCACTGCCTGCAGCAGAGCTAGTGCAGTGCCATCTCGTGGTACTTTTCATTGACTCATGCTAGGTAAAAAGCCAGTCTAAAGCTTAATAAACAGATGTCAAAATGGAGCTCATTACGCTGCATTTGTGCTGGGGCCTAAGCAGTAACACCAAGGACTGCGAGCAAAATGCCAGTGTGGGTGAACAGCAAGACAACCCCTGCTGTTGCCATGAGCAGTGGTATGAGGCTGTGGAGACAGCTGTTTTCAAAAAGATCTCCTCCCCTCTGTTCAGACAGCTCACCAGGCATGCACCCAAGCAAATATAGCTTTCCATTTCACACAGAGATCCCACATGAACCAGGACCAATGGACACAAATTCAGACAGCAACATGAGGTAGAAATATCTGACAGCATAGGGCATGCTGTCTTTATCCCAAATAGTAAGCGATGCTCTGCTCACATATCATAAAACTGACTTTGTACCACAGTGTGGTACTTTATTAAAGCTGTCTCTAATAATTTCTGATTAAAGAAGCATGTGCAAATTCCAGAGCTCTAGAACTCCTAAAACTGCACCCATAGAACTCTTTCGTTTGTTTGTTTGAAGACCAGCACCTTCCTTATCTGAGATTCTGAAGATCCAGGGAGTTAACATAAACCAGCAGCAAACGGGACCATGACCTTGAGTATAAGCATCTCATCAGTACATTGCTATACAAAAGCATAAGGAAACAGCCTCATACATCTTACTAAATTTCATTCAGCAGAAAGTATTTTTAGGATACAGTGGTGATTCCAAAGATTTTATAGAACTACTTTTCATCCTCAAGATCAACACTGGATGAATAGGTGCATAGGAACCAGGCTTGCACATATACTTTGGTTATGCTCTGTTGTTTTAAGTTACTGGAATGGTACTAAATCCCAAATTAACATGGCACTAGAGATTTCATTTCACCTTCATATAGAAAACTGATTTCTGAGACTCACAACTAGCAGATGCAGCTCGTTGCTGCACCTAGGGTGAGAGCCTCACAGACCTTTACTGCCTGCACAATATCCAGTCTTGCTTCTGCAAAAAATATACCTGCCTATTCAGCATTAACCCTTCTAGCCTCATTGCTTTTGTGGGTCAGCAAACTTGCCTACGAAGAAGTGAAGGTAACATTAAAAGAAGTTCTGTGATCAGTGAACATAAAAGGCAAAGCCTGAAAAGCAGAAAAAAGAAAATTCTTCAGTTATCTGGGACTAGGCTATTGATTTCCCAGAAAACAACAAAGAACTTGAACTATGTCCCCACACTTCCTCCTCTGCCTGCATATGCCTACATAATCTTTCCTAGGTAGATGTTACTTCTTTTTTGCCCATGCTCAGCACAAACACAGCTCCAAGCAAGCTTTAGAGATTGAAAGAGTGACCCCACTTGACTCTACAAAAGGCTTTATAGGTGCACTGCTTGTGTCTTCACCCCCCTCACACACATTCCTCATTCCTAACTCTCCTGTTAACATATTTATACATTTATTGCTTCAATATATTATAAAAATACACATGCTAGTAAAACAGTGATCAGTCAAGATCTACGTAACTCAGGTTTGAAGAAGCTTGAAAAGACAATAAAATATGCAAGAATGGTGGTTCTGGCATATTGTTGAAAAAGAAAATCTAAATTAACATTTTAAAGGACCATCTAAAGAAAATTTCCAACTATTCATGAGCCATCAATTTTTTGTCCCTTTTATCAAAAGGGCAGAGACAAGAGAGAGCATAAATCTCAAAACTGGTGGAGGAATGAGATTGACAGAACGACCATGACCACAACACACAGAAACACACCTGCATCCCTATACACAGAGTGTGAGGGGTCTCCACATGATCGTGAGCTTCCCAGACAGAAAACCTTACACCAGATCTCATAAAACAGGCTTCAAGGATAAGGATTCTCTGGATTTTGTGCTGGGATGAGATGCAAAGCCTCACGTACCTCAAAGGTGCAAGCAATCACAGCAACTGGTTAGAAAAAAAATCCATACAACCTCTGAGTCTCATCAGGTGTGCAGCCAGAGGAAGGAAAAAGAGAAAGCTGTAATGACTTTCATTACAGTTACTCTCTTCTTACTGAAAGGTATATTAAAAAAAACCTCCACAAAAACAAAGGGAGGATGAAGATGGTGCAAAGATTGCCAAAATTTACAGCAGTCTTAGAAGGTGCCTAAACCAGGCTCAGGGCTCTTTTAGCTCTCAGCAATAGTTTAAAAGAAATCTATGGAGTGCAACAGTAAATAAAACCCTCTTGTGGATATACAGCACAATCTGACCTTTTATTACACATTCTCCCTCTATTTACATTAGCATACATATACATATTTGTTAATATGGCATACATGTACACAAATGCCTGTCAAGTTAAGTCAGATGATTATTTCAGGGTCTCTCACCAGAGAAAAACAGCTCAGATGACTCTTTACAGAAAACAGGCTGTATGGAATATCTACAGGTTTTGTCAAAAGGTTGCCCTAAGCATGGCTCAAACTTACAGACCAAGTCTCCTGGTGATCACAAGACAAATTAGCCACCAAAAACCTGGATATGTGCGAGACCTACAGGATGGTGTTCCTCTTCTGCAGCCTTAACCGGCCTTTTGCTCGTGTCACAGAGAAAAGACTTGACGCTGGCGTGAGGGCAGTGCCTTGACCTAGCAGGCTTTGTGGCTTTGCCCCTTTTGAAGGTTGGAGGATATGGACTGGAAAACACCTCAAGTAAATACGTCCCTTCATATTTAATAGACACAAACGAAAGCGTGGAAAAGACATAGCTTCAGGGAGGAGATTAAATGAATTTATTGTCTGCCTGGCAGAGGGTATGCAGAAGGCTAAGCTGAAATTTTTGTGTGCTACTGGCCCGTAGGGATGAAAGTAAATGTGTTAGTTTACTGGGAATAAGTGGCTGCAATCCTTTACTGAAAGTGGTTCCATAATATGTGCTCAAAATTTCATTTAATTTAAAACTGTCACATTCTGGTATGGGTCTTTATACCTTCTCCATCTGATTATATATCCCAGTGAAAAACGGTGGGCCAGGTATGGCAGAACACCACCAATTCAGAAGCCAGCGTGCACAAGCAGCTCTGCCCCAACACCACAAAGCCACTTTCTCCTGCTCTCACACCACTGCCCCGTTACACATTGCATGTGCTGGAGGCTCTAATGATCTGGCCTTGGAAATTGATCCATGGGAAAAAATAAGCATTTCCCCAACGCCCCCCCGGGTCCTCTTAAAGAGGAATCAGCTCCCTGATCTGGTTCATTCTACAGACACCAAGTTTTTGCACTGGTACCACTAAGGAGATGGTACAGAGGTAGGAACAAGTGGACAGGAAACAACGTACTGCCGAGAGAAATATACACATCACAGGACTTCTTCAGTGACAAAAACATGAACTGCACAGTGTCTTTATTCTGTATCAAGCAGACTTCATAGCCTACTTCCAAAACTTTATACTATCATATATTCTCTATATACTACATGTTAAAAAAGGTCTTTTTGGAACAATACAAAGAGCTTTTTAAAGTGCTGCTAGGACTGTGTTACTCATTCTTTTTTCAGCTTAAGCACCAGGTGCCTTAGTTACAACAACCCCAACCACAGAGGACTCAGAGGGAGCCGAGAGAGAGAGAAAGACTTAAAAATAGCCTTTCTTTATCTAAAAATATCTTAACTCTTATCTCAGACTGTCTGAAAGCTGTAGGAGAGAGTCCGTCCCACTGGGAAAAGAGAGCTACTTCCCTTCCAAGTGGCATAAAACTCTTGTCTCAAGCTCTGCATGGCTGCAAGTTATCTGACTTGCACCATGTCATATCATTATGTCCAAAGGATCAAAGACAAAATGATGACTATTTTAGGCCATATTAGTAACCCTAAAGGAAAAAAAACATAAGCTCATGGTAGGAAAGGAAACACTACTGTGCAAGGCTAATTATTTTTCATTTAGTGTCAGATATTTTATTTTTTTTTAAAGATGCTGGAATGCACTGGGAAAAACAAATTACTGAACAAAAGCCAATTGACATACATGTTTAATTGGCATCACATGACTTTTCAGTTTAATATTACCTCTGTATCAGAGGAGTGTATCTAATCCACAACTGCTGCCAAGAAACATTGAAAGAGTAATTTTCTGTGTTTACGTAGGTCCTACCTTGTGTTATCTTTGCCAGCTTCAAAACAAGCAAAGGGAGCATCTGTTAACTGAAAAAACCAATTCCCAGGGCAGCAAAGACATTATCCAACATTGTGCAGGTGTTTCAATAATGCGCTGAAGTCAGGTTAATTTTACACCTATTGGAAACAAAGAGCCATGGAAAAGGCTTTAAATGACACCCATTTAATGTGTCTCTATCCCACATATACCTCGCAGCATAATAGCAAATCATGGAAATGTTATTTATATCCCTTGAGAAAGTTCAAAAATATGAGAAAAATATAAAACTTCAAAAATAAAAAGCAAAGTGAAATCTTAGTTTTCATGCCGAAAAATTGACTCCACTTCATATTAGCTTTCACAGTTAGTTATACAGGTGTTTCAGAGCTCCCTTTACATTCAAAAGCCAGAATTTCACTAGTGCCCATAAAACCGTTATTCAGAGCGCTTCTCTCCGGCTGTCCAGCCATAATCTGAAATTCAGTCTGAAGAGCTGCATTTTTACCACCACCGCGTATTATATTAATGTAGGTAAGAAATCAGGCAGAGGAATATGCTAGCAATTTACCACTGGGATTAAACAGACTCTTTTATTTTTGTTCTTTCAAGACTGCGATGTTTGCAGGGAAAAAAGGCAGAGCACCTGCCTCTATTGTTCCTTTGCCTTTGAACAATTGGCAAACACAGCTCTACTTCCCTGCTCTTCCAAAGCCTTATACGCCAACGTAATTCCAGTTTGGTTTCTGCTATGCCCATACATAAATATTACTGATCTAACTAGTTGTTCCTTGGACTTTCTAAAGTGCCTGTGACAGTAAAAGAGCAATGAAAACTTTAATGGAAAACACAGTTCTTTTTGCTAGAGCAGCTGACAGAAATACCAAGATCCTGTCAGGTACAAAACCCCCTTCTCCAAGGGCAAGACACTACCTCTTCCTACAAGACTTGATGCAGTTATATCATGAAACCATCACACCTAAAACAACATTATTCAGAGTATATGGGTGCTGTTCATAGATTATACTCATACCACATTCACATGGGACTGCCTATAGTTAAGCCCTTTATACTCGCAGCTAGATTTTTCCAGCTTCCCTTTAGGGAAGTTTTCAATGAAATGGCAAGTCCTGCAGTGAAACATAGAAGCAGCAAAACTTTGATCTCTTCTTGGTGTACCGCTGGCAGCTTTCACAGAGGGTGCTTCCCACTGCCATGCTTCATGTACCTGCATCTACATGACAGACTGTGTTTATCACTTGCAGGTTTATAACTGGGCTCTATCGGCTGCGATACATTGAACAACTGCAGCTTCTTTGCCAGGGCCTGGCAGGCTCTGAGGTCATTCAGCTCCCCCTTCAACACAGGGCAAGGCTTGTCACACCACCCATCCACTTCATAAGCAGAGCCGTAGCTTCAGTTTGATGTTGGTGCAGTCCTGGAAACTACAGAGTATTTTAAGTTCTTCAGTCTTTGAGTTCACTTAGCAGAAATGAGTGCATTATCACCAAATACTGTTTCTATTCAACAAAAAAAAAACCAACATATTTTTAAAATGTTATTTTTAAAATCTGCTGCTGTGAAAAACTTATTAAGTAGCAAATTTAGTTCTGCAGCTCCAGTTTTCACCAATATCCCTGTCAGCTGTGCTTATGTACCTGACAGCAGAATTTAGTCCCTACACTTTAGAAGCAGGCCTAGACCAAAATATAGGGTCTGAACCTAAGGCATACTCTTAAGGACATATTTCTTAAATAATAACTCACTTGTCAGAAAATTAAACTGAACCAACTAGATGAATATTTAAAATGATTTAGTGCTACAGATTTATGTCTAACCGTATCGCTCCACTCAAAATAAGTACAGTTTACGGACTCCCCATATATATTCACTTAGCAGACTGGAATTCTGCTTCAGGTTGAACTTCTTTTCATTCTACTCATCTCCTGCCAGTTACGCTCATCTACACTTCTGCATTATTTACAGGACCTTCATTTACATAGTATTTAAGTGCCTTATAATTTATAGCATCAATCAGGGAAGCAATATTTATTCCAATTTTAGAGATAACAGCCAAGGTGCTGCAGTTACATGGCTTGCACGCAGCCACATCAGCAGGCATCAGTGATAAAATCTGGACTAAAATCAAGCCTGCATATTGTCTCTCCTTCCAGCTCATTTCTATGAAGGCAATTCTTTTGTATGCTCCTGGTTCACTTGTTTCTACCCTGATTGCCAGCAAGGTATGTTATCATCATGGTTTAAAATGCGGTGGATCTGATAGCAGTGATATTTGTCCAGATTATCAAGTTATAGTGATTGACACCCATTACCTCTGGGGTGGATGTAAGCTAAAGACTTAGAGATTAAAGTTCTTCATCCTTGAAAATTCAATAAAAAGATGGAATCAGCAGTTGACCCTATATTTCTACTACATTACTATCTCCATTCAAAGGTCCAAACCTATCCCACTGAAAAAATGAGGAATAGGGACCCTCTTCATCAATGCCCAGATTGCTGCAGTGGTTTGCTGGAGCCACGGAAGAGAAACAAAGGAGCAGGAGGCTGATTCCCCAGTACTAGACCAGTGTGTTGTCTTGTCTAGTCCCATCGTAAGTAATGTGCCAGGGACACAAGGAGCTGCACTGGAAATGGCTTCTGGGGTAAAAAAAGATTCAATAGCCCCAGAGCAGACTATTGAATCCTGTCAGGCTACAAAGTCATCTTCTCTACTTTTTCCTGGTTGAAGCTTGTGTGCTGCACCCTTCCAATTCACAAGTGGCTTTGGTAGGAGTGGAGTTGGTCCCTGGCACTGCATTGTCTACTTACAGCAGCAGCAAAAACGAGGACCACGGATGATTGCAATACCTACAGCAGGGACAGGGAAGTGCATGTTACCTCTTGCAGAGAGTGTTAATGAGCGTGACGGGGGACTGCAGCAGAGAAATCCCCCAAGCCTCCACAGGTGTCAGTGTTGAAGGAAGTAGCTTAGAGGCATGAACCCAACCCCTTTTGTCTCCCAGATGTTGTGTAAACAGAGATGTGGCATGCAGCATGCAGGTTTTGAGGGTTTGTTAACAAATAAAACCAATTAAGCAATCCACTCCTAGCTGCTTCCTAGGAGCGTTTCCAGTACTTGTTACATTGCCCCTCTTGGCATGGATAAGACCCCCTCTCTGGGCATTGCATAATACTAGCATCTAGATGATGGGCATGCTAGCAGCTCAGCTGGGAAGGTGGAGAGCCAGCAGAGAAGCAGAAACTGCTCCAGGACACAAACAATGGCAGAGCAGAGGGCTGTCTCTCTTTGATCAGAAATCAGGTTCATTTCCTTACCACTTTTTTAAGTAGAGGCCTGCGTGCGGCAGGGCAATTGCTGGCTCTCCATCAGGTGAGTTCTACACCCCTTTCAATACCATCAGATAAAAGAGATAATAAACTCATTGTCTTCCTTTCCTCTTTATTCCCTGACTCACCCTCCCTTGCAGTCTCCTGTACTTTGACATTCCATCCTTTGCAACCAATTTTCATTCCCTTCACTGATTATATTTAGCTTGTGCTACTGAACCTGTCTTTCCTTCTCTCTTTTTTGTGCTCTCCTTTCCCCTCTATCTCATTCGACATATTTTTTGGCTTCTTCTCTGTCCTTTGTCGTCCTTCCCTCATCTTATCTCTGCTCACCCCTATACAGACACAGAGACACAAGTATTTTCCTCTCTCAGGCTTCCGCTGGCTCTTCTAGGACAGATTGTTAAAAGTGAAGGATCTAAGTAATTATCTGAGCAAAACCCTGACATGCTAAATATTAAGCAAACAACCTGGGAAGCTTTTGGCAGGTGTATCTCATGGACAGGAGTCATCTTCTCTCATTCACTGATCTGCTGAACAGAGCAGACTGACCCAGATGTGGGAGACACTTCAAGACCTGCCACTCTCCCACTGTTTCATGTACTTCTGTAATGCCATAAGACATCAGCTAATCCACCTGACTGGAAAGCAAGGTCTTTAGTGTTCTGGTAAATCTCTCCTTTGAAGAAAAAAAGCAAAAATTTTGCTTCTGTTTCAGAACATTTCTCGCTTTGCATTATTAATAACATTTGGCATGCTATAGCCCCTAGGTAACTAATCCTTACAACCACTTCTCGCCTTCAGCCTGTCAGGTAAGGAAGTGTTATCATTTCAATTTTAACCTTACAGACAACTCAGTCAGAGATAGCAGCTGAGATGGTAAAAGCCACTGGAAGAACGCTGTCAGCACCAGAAGAGAAGCCAGGAGTCCCTGCTTCCCAAAACCATTATTCCATCCAACTCTCTGGGGAAGAAGGTGGCACTAATAGCACGGCATTAGCGTATGTGTAGGAGAGCTCAGTGGGAGGTAAGGCTTGCTATACTCCCCTGGGGAAAGGCAAGGAGGTGATCTAGAAGAGGTAACTAAGGGCTCTGACAGGCCTCACATATGGGAGCCTAGGAACTGCTTAACTGGAGAAGACTTCAGAGTAAATCCACACCAGGGATGGAGAGACCCAAGCTGAATCCAACATTAAACCCAGAAACAGAAATGCCGCAGAGCATCACGCAGAGACATCAAAGGCGGTAGGACACAGGCTAGCTCAGGTGTGAGTGTTAGTGGGTTCTCTGGCACAGGCACAGTGCCACAGGAAGGTAGCTCTGCTGTCTCCATGCAAGGTGCATCCACTGGATTTGTCACTGCGCTGCACCGTATGGAATAAATAGCATTGATATTGCTTGGGGGATCCTGCACCATACATGTACAGAAGATCTTGGATTCAGGCTGGTGCTGTATTATCTTGACCACCTTAAAACCAAAACCCAGAAAAGGTAAAAAAAAACATCCTAAACAAAATCCGTGCAGCTCCTGTTAGCTCTTCAGAGCATCTGGTTGTTTATACATGCCATTACAGCTTGCTGGAAAGTACTGTTAAAAAGTTATATTTTAAAATGGGAATCTTTTAACTCAATATTTCTCAGAGACTGTCAAAAAATTTCTGTTGAAACATCTTTTTAAAGAGATAATTAGATTTTTAACAAAAAGTGATGTGGAAAGCATTCACTTTCCTTGAAAAAAAAAGAGGTTTTGTTGGAGAAATAAATGTTAAAGAAGTTTCAGCATTTGTCTGAAGTTTGGGAGGTTTTAGCAGTTTATAGTTATGAAAAAACAAGACCCCAAAACTTCTTGCCTGAACACTACAAAAGAATTACTGGGAAATGTCAGCACTCTACTGCTAAAACAATTTTTTTTTTTTGGTCAGGACATTCTCCAATCCCTCTTGTTAATCATACTGGAGCAGTTATAACTTGATTCATTTAAACAAGTGGCTCCAGATCATGTTTTCTCTTCTGTGTGATGTTATACTACCCACTTGTTTTATTCTTGCAAACCAGTTTTTTTCTACTACACTAACACAAAAATGAACAAACTAAACCACATTCTGCCTTGCACATCAAAGTAACTACTAGCTAACCTCTTTCTGGTAAGTGTCCTTCGTGTCTTTCTGAAAAAACCAAACCAAAACACAAAACAACAAACAAACAAAAAAACAGCCACCAAACCACATTGTTATTCAGAACAAAGGTTTGTTTTAAAGATTTTTTGCAATTGTTTTTGTTTGTAACTTAAATTCAGTAGGAAAACCCAAGCAGGTAGGGAACACTGATTATTTTTTTTTTTTCCACATATGCTTTTCTGTCTGCAGATTCCCCTTTTACAGCTCTTTCATTCCCTTTTCTGTCTGCAGATTCCCCTTTTACAGCTCTTTCATTCCCTTTTCTGTCTGCAGATTCCCCTTTTACAGCTCTTTCATTCCCCTATCTCATTGCCAACAACCTGTGTGGAACTGAAGAACAAAACCCTGGTATTGGATTTTTATTAATAATGAAGGTTTGTTTAAACAAAGGTAGCCTTAGAGGCATAATTCACACAAAACCAGCTTAAATACAGCATTCTGAAAGCTGTAGCAGGAGAATTTTTCTGTTCAAGTGTATTTATTAATAATTGTTTTCTTCTCCCTGGTAATGTAGCGCTACTGAAAGTTGCCAGATTGAAAGCTCTAGAGGCATAAGTCCTGTTTATTCACAAAATAGGTCAAAAATAGTCATTGAAGCAAACACTTCCCCACACACACATCTCAGCCAAGAAGGCACTGTAGTTTGTGCAAATTCAAGAATGCCAGCTTTCTGTGCTTAGCTGCTAGCAAAGGTATTTGCTCTGTTTAACCATGCTATGGACATGTCACTCCTGTGAACTACATTTGCATGTCAAATCTTTAAAGAGGCATCACACTGTAAAAGTTTTTCATTAATTTATGATCTAATGACGTACCTTGAGGCTCAAAGCCCCCTGGGAACATGGAAGATTTCTCCCACCCCTCACATTTAATTCTAAACCTGCTCACAGTTTCTGAGTTGTTGGGGGATTGTACAAAACAGGTGTACATACAATACAAAAAAATATCCTACTGCTCTTTCTGATGTAGGCACCTTAACAAAAAGAGAAGAAATACTATGACCACCTAGGACCCAGGTTCCTCCCTAAGAATTCCCAAGCATTAGCAGCATCCTCAGTGTGCGGTTGACAACGGAGACCAGCCTTCAGTGGAAGACATTCACTTCCATCAGCCCTCAACACACATCTGGTTCAACACAAAAATACACAGAGAAAGAACGGGTGAGTGTGGAAATGCTAGATGAGCAGGGTGGTATCTTTTATAAGTATGTACTGACATTCAACAACTGTAAATTAGGTTTGGCTGTGAAATCACAGCAGGAAGCATTAAAGTCACAATGGGAAAGGATTCAGCTCTGTGTTTAAAATAGTCTATCTGACAAAAAAAAGAAAATCTACTGGCAATAAAGAAATTCAAGAAGGAAGTGATAGCATACCAGAAACTGATATTCTCCATCAAAGAGTATGCATGTCAAAAATAGAGGCACCTTCTCTACAAAGATCACGTCAGTAACAAACATCCTTATCTGTATAACGACAAAAATACATGGCAACTTGCTGCCTCCCATAAGACAACCTGGGCCACAGCAAGCTTGCACAAGACCACACTGTGCTGCTCTCCTCCTCCCTGCATTTGATGAGCTCTGTCAGTTTTCAGAGACTGGTGAAAAGCCAGAAAGCTCTCTCATGTTATTATAAAGGTCCAGAAACAGTTTACAATGAATAGGTTTGAATGAGGCACGTAATTTATTTTTTTAATGTAATTCCTTGTGCATGTCTTTTTTAACAGCACTAATCAGAATGCCTGCCAAAAACTTTCAGACAGATGAGATTCTTTCTAGCTGCAAACAAGTGAAAAGATGGATGATGCCTTCATGCCATGACACTTTTATCTCTTATGTAGTTCCTTCAATACTGCTGACTCTTCATAATTTAAAAGCCTCAAAAACTGCAGCCGTTCCAGGATCCTGAGTATGAGTACTCATGAGCCAAATCCAATATGCATGGCATACACGTGCCCAAGCCTGTTTTCACTAGCCAAACTGTATTTTAAGAGGATTAAAAAAATGAGGTATATGAAAAATAAGAAAACCACCTGATTTTCACAAGACATCATTCATATACCCATATATGAAGGGTGCCTCATATATGCCACTCAGGTGGCAGGGTTTTATTACCAGTTCGATTTCCCAACTTGCTCAAAAACACTGAGTAAGGAAAAGTCACTCTTCCCTTCTGCAGTCTGCTGGGGGGGTGGGGGGTAGGGAGGCAAAACCTAAAATTAAACCCATGTTTAGCTCAGGATTTCAGGAGACTGCTCAGAAACCCTCTTCAGAAGCCAGTTTCTAGGGTTCATCTAGAGCAAAGTTCCCCCAAAGCCAGTCCCTCTCTCCCTATGTATTAGAAGCCTTTTTCTTTCTGTAAGCCAGCAAAATTAATATAACCTCTCCTAGCAACATAAATACCTGCAGAAAGTACAGGATGATACCAAAAAAAGATTGTCCAGTAATGCTGTGAAGCTTAGTGTGGGTGTAAATTTGCCATACAGAAGTCCCCATTTTATTTACACAGCAGAAACAGCTCACAGAGTGGCAGCTTGCAAGAACTCACCTCAGCTGTGACCAGGAGGGAGCTTATCTGCCAGACTGAGACCAGCACAGTCGCTTGATTCATTCAGCTCTTGGCCTCTCTTTTGAGATTGCTACAAGGTGCCGACTGAATAGGTAGTTGTGTGAAATGGTTGAGAAGTTCATGGAAAGAGAAAGCGCCTCTCTCCACACTCAGGCCCTTGGCTCTTTGTCTGAGCACAGGGTAATCCAGAGATGTTGTGTTCTCACTGACAGCATTTGTATATCAGTGCTAAGCCAATCGTTTAAGGACACTATACCTTTAGAAGGCATAACAAAAATGTGTAAGATGTCAATATACATGTGACGAAAGTTACAGATACTGTCAAGTTCTCAGACTATCCAGTTGCACTGACTTCCACAGTTTTTCAGTGCAGACAACAGCATCCATAGTCAGCATTAGTAACTGCATAACCACCAAACATTTATTTATATTCACCTCTTGCACACATGGGACATCTAGGCAACATGACGAGTTTGCCCTCAGTCCCATATATATGACTGTGCATGTGTGTTACAGATAGAAGAGACAGTAAGCAAGAATAACTGGAAAAAGGCATTCTATCAGGAATGAAAACTGAAGACAGTAGTCCTCAGGGTGGTGGGGAGGGCATGATTTATTAGCTACACCTCAACTCAAGCAATCAAATCACATGGAAGGAAAAGCTGGAGTATTTTGAGTTCTTGCCTGAAACAACAAAATACCAGCACCACAGTCCTGTGATGAGCAGAACACTGGGGACTAAACACCAAGAATCCTCTTGGTATGACTGTCACCCCTCAAACTAGAGGATACTTAGGACCGAAGGGTACCTGATATAGCAGAAATGCAGGAGAAAAGAAAGGCAGTCTCATTCTGCATGGACTAGTTTAGGTAGGTTCTGTGGGAAAGACAAACCTCTCCCTCTGGAGATTAAATGAGATGTGAACTGTGAGGAAGAAAACCCATGTGAATATCCTTAGATGTCAGTACAGCTCTGCTTGTGCTGCCCTGTGAGAAATCACATTCAAATACTTGTAGGATGAAAAGGGAGTACTGAAGAACAAAAAAAAAAATAAGAGAGGGAAGTTCTGTAGAATATTTATGGCATAGGGAAAGCTAGACAATTGCAACATAAGGAGATCACTGGAAACTGAAGAAGAGTTTATTCAGAACACTGAAGGCTCCCATTACTGGGAAAAGGGCAACATCAGCCTGTGCCTAGAACCACTGAGATTGTAGCTAAAAATTTTTGTCTGAATAGACTAGAAATGCTTCAGACAGACTGTTTTTAAGAACACTCAACCCACACACACTTCTGAACTTGAACTGGTATCTGTGGGTAAGGAGCTATACTTCTAAATTTATCTCTAGCCACTTAACTAATTCCAAGCAAAACACCTTTGATTTTTGTGCAAGCAGCCTGTTTAAATCAAGTGTCCTGAAGAAACCCCTGACTACAGATAAATCCCTTGGGCACTCCCTGGCTGAGAGTTATTTCTTATGCATTCTTCATAGCTATTTAATGTAAAACAAAATCTGTCTTCATTTACCAAAGGGTTAACAAAAAATCTGATAATTAACAGCAATCAGCTAAGGAGCTTGCCAGTGCAAAGTCAAGTAAATATCAATTCCTCTTCTCCTCCAGGATAATGGACCAGCTAAGAAAACTTCCAACTGTCCCCTGCAGGGCTGTAGCTAATAGGCACAGTGTGCACGGCCCCATCTCTATGCTTCCATCCACAGCATGACTCCAGCTCCCTCTGGCAGATGTGACATTGTATAAAGTGGGCCGACTGACTTCTGTTTTTTCTGCTTTCTCCAAGGCTGAATCTGGTCTATGGTCTAATATGATGACTACAGAAAGTTATTAGAAAGTGAAACTTCACATGTTTTAAAAGAATCAAAATACATGCTGGTCCCAGAAAGTTAGAACTTAGATGTGAGCTCAGCAGAGCACTGAGAATGGCTTTCAAAAGCCACCTGGCTCTTCTTTTCACCACCCCCTACAAGTGGAATCTCTGGGACAGACAATCTCTCTCCAATGGTCAACGTTCTTTCTAACTGAGCAGAGAGCATCCCTCCTCTCTCCAGACATTAAAAAGCCAATTAAGACTGTAAAACAAATAATAACCACAAGGTCAGATCAGGCATGGAAACTTTTCTCACACCCTTTGGATGACACTTGATGCATCTTGTTCTGGTTCCCCCCAAAGAAGGGCCACAAGTTGGGAAACAGCTTTCAAAAAGGCACATCCGTGCTGGGGAGTGATCTGTGACAAGAGGCCAGTGCAGCATTTATTAAACACCACAACCACTACTGAGATGTTCTTGATTAAGGGAATCATACTGAATCCTGAGCAACCACAATGCCAGTCAAATGTATCACACTATTTAGGACAGAGCAGAATGCAGTCCCAGAGGAGGGTGGCAGCTGCTTCTTTCCTTGGAAAGAAAAACACATGGGTTTTTTCCAACCAGAGATCCATCAGCTCACTGCTGCTGAGGACTTCCCAAAGACAGACTGCATCAGCACATGCACCCATCACTTTGGTTCTGCTACCCGAAATAGTCTTGTTTATTTGTGAGCAGCCACAGCTGGAACCAGGGGTATTTGTGTGGATTGTGCCATTAGGTCTTAATCCTGGCAGTGAATAAAATCCACAGCGATTATGAAAATAATTTACTTTTGTGATGTGAATTTATAAAGCACAGTGCATGTTATTTGTTTTGCACTAGGGAGTGTATGTTACTAAAAATATGAAGGTGAAAAATTATTTGTTTATTTCAGCATTTACAAGTTGATTTAAATTTTACATCAAATGTTTACTATAGCATTTTGAAATTTTCAAGAATCAACAGCATTAATCAATACTAGCTGGGAACATCCACCTTGCCATGTACTTAAAGGATATTAATAAAGTGAAGCCTTAAGTTTGTCCCTAAGGCAGTGTGAGGTGACACGTGACACAGTAACAGCAAAGAAACTTAATCTTTATCATCAATATTTTTAACATAAACTGAAAAATACAAGCTTTTTTCAATATTAACTACACCAAAACAGAAATATAAGCACGTAGAGTGAAATATCTGTGCATTACTGTTAATAAATACTGTGTACCATTAATAAATATGCTAATAACGTTCAGCTCGTAATACTGATATTCCTCGGATACTAGAACTGTGTGACAGCTGTGTCTGAGTTTTATTATGTGATTCAACTAGAATAATAACTAACTAGTTATTTTCTTCTTTTTAAGTAGAAGGTAACAAAAGATATAGCCCTGTGATAAAACTAGCACAAGGTTAAGGAAATGACATCAGAAGATTACAGAAAGTAATTCCATCATGCAGATAGCCTCCTTGTTGTTAGACCTTGCAGCAAGCATGTGTCAAAAGCTCTCTCTATAGTTAATGCACCTCTAAAACTGAGGTTCATGAACTCAGACAAATTTTCCTACTCAAGACATAATTTGCAAGAAATTCAAATTCCGATCACGGCTTGCTGTACCACCCACTCTGTAGGATGCTGTGACACTGCGGTACTGGACTTTCTGCAGCTCTAAAGATAGAGCCACGCAGTCTGAGAGCTGCCAAAGCAGCGCGTGAAGGACCTGAGCAGCCCCAGGCAGGAGCGCGTGCAGAGTAACTGCTGCCCACAGGATCCTAAACTAAAAGCACGGGGATGGGGGCAGGATGCTGACATTATATTTTGTGCAACATTAGATCTTGCTCAAAAACTTGTAATCAAACTACTGAAGAACAAAACTGTCGTAAGTGTGCTCCAGAGCTTAGCTGGGAAGAAAGCAGAAGCCCAAGTCACCTCACAGCTCAGGCACAGGCAAGCCCCTGCCTGCCCAGCCACTGCCACCACCACATAGCTCCTGCCTCCCAGAGGCATCGAGGGCTCATGCTGGGCAAGTGCACGGACAGCATCTCCGGGAAAACACCCCAGCCTACATGCTGCAAGTCTTATTAGCAAGGTGCTAGTCTGCCCTTCCACAGAGGAAAAGGACATGGAGAGAGAACATGAGGGAAACAGAGCAAAGATGAGGTGCACAGGCATGTTTCATCCACATAAGTACTTTACAAGAACTGTCCTATTACTTTCTAGCAGCAAACTGCTAACTGTCTCCCTTAGAGAAACATTTTCAGTGAAAAAAAAATAAATACATGTATCCAATGGATAAATACCCAATAACCAAACGTCAGAGACATGATGAAGCCAATGAAGGCACAGGAACAGGGCTGTCAGGAAGGAGTATGAGAATTTAATAACCATATTGACTATTATAGGAAGGATTCACAATGACTTTTTAAAGAAAGGATTTTGGAGTGTGACTGCTGTGACTTTCTCATGGTAACTTTTAAATCCGATTAGGGAGCTATAGAGGAATTTGTTTGTTTCTTTAATTGCTATGGATTAAAAGTCAATAATGGAAAAAAACCCAAACTGAGTACTAACTAGTTCATGCTGCAATTTGGAGAAAGGATGAGTATTGTTTCTTTTTAAACATGTAAATTTGAAAATTCAACTCATTGCAAGTATATGCTATTTTGTATAATTACAGTCCTCAATCCTTTCCTGAAAGACAAATTGTTTTTCCTATGTTTCGTCTACAGGGAGTTCTGAACATCAGCAGTCATCATTTTTCTAAAAATTCTGGATTACCCCAGATTTCTGTAATGCATTCTCACAAAAAAAATTAAACTCAGGAACTCCATTTTTATACAGTAATGGCGTGACGTAATGATGACACTGTCAAATATCTTGCTAGGGCACATAAAACACCTATGTAAACTCAATAAGACAGTAAAGCTTATGTTTCCTGAATAAACAAGATTTTGCCTGCAGTACAATCATGCTCTTTTAGTAGCTAAACTGGAGTTTTAAATTACTAACCCACTCCAAAATCCAAAACAGCCCTCAGTAATCATGGCGATCTGAAAGTAGCTGTTTCAGGATTGAAAACAGGGAAAGGGGACAAGAGTATACTGAGGTCTGTTAGTCCCTTTACACTTGCTAAGAAGTGATACCAGTCAGGCTGCTACCTAAAACAGCAGCCACATGCTCCAGCAGCAACTGCTGCCAACCAAATGTTATCCCAAGCCCCCCTGCCAGCCCCATGAAGGGCCACCATCATCCAGGTTGTGCCCTACACCCCTTTGTGAGATGTGCCAGAAAGCAAATGAAGAAGGGACAGTGTGCTTTTAGTTGAACTTTGCCTGCCCAGCTCCAGCTGGTAGTTTAAATAGTTCATACCGAGAATTATCTAGAGCTCTTCACCCATTCATCCCGCTGAGAAGTCAGCTTGCCACTACTCACCTGTCTTAGATCAAAGAAAACTCAATCTCTTCTCTATCCTTTCACTGTCACCACAGACAGAGGCAGGGAAATGAACCCAAGTATCTGAGATACCATGAATCAAATAACTAAAAATTCTCTTATCAAGAGGTACCTGGCACCAGCTTCATTGCTATGAAAAACACAGCAGGCAAAGAGAGAAATCAGCTAGGAAATCCTATAGTTGCATACGGAAACAGGGATATGCATATGGATACTGTATAATTTAAAGTGAGAAAGAATATAAAATTGGTTCATATAGGAAGGAAGGAAAACAACAGAAGAGGTGAAGAAACAATTCAAAATGTTTATTAGCAGGTGGGAGGGAAAGGGAATTCTACCTAATGAATGACCTGCTCCCCCAGACTGATACACAAGCTCATGGTGCAGGATCATTACTTCAAACACCATTTCTGAAGGAATCAAGTTTTGCGATGCAAGTTACGGGTGTAGCTGTATTTATAACTACTCATCTCAAGACAAAAACTCAGTATTCAGGAGGTCCTTTGACTTTAACTGCCATTTGCCACATATCTCCCAAAGTCACACCAGAATCACCAAGATAGTTTTCATCCGTCAGTTTGGTTTGTCTACTCTGGAAACAAAATATAGGATTTTCAAGATTTACCTGTGACTTTCACGGTCATTTGGGATCCCAGATAGTCCAATTGCTTTAGAAATCAACACAGTATGTTAATTTATCCTAGAATTATAGTTCTGCTTTTGGAACCAACATCCACTGTATGCATGGAGGAAACTTTTCAGATGTAGCAAAAAATATCCAGTACTAAGGTACAATCTTTTCTCCGTGAGTTGGTTCCCAGCCAAGGTTTTCTCCTCCAGTGCGAAAGCAGCATCTTCACTGGAAATCTGAGATCTAACAGAAATAGTAAATACTGACTAACCTGCCAAAGGGACACCTTTGCTGCGCAGCTGCCTGTACTAGGAAGTATTGCTGCACATAACCATAGCCTGATGCTGACAATCTTACTCAGGCTGCTGAGGAATGCTGAGCCCTTCTCCACCAACCATTGAAAGGCAGGCCCTTTCAAACATACTTCATGTCAGACATCTCAAAATCAGGTGCTCCAATTCATTTCCCTCTGAAAAAGCACATGCTTTTATAAGTAAATATCTCATTGATGTCAAAACCATACTCCAGATACGGGACTGCTTTCCATCAACACTAATAGTGCGGCTTTATCCGTGTGCTTTCCGATGGCTGCCTAACAGTCACATTTTTCTCTATAGCCACTAATTTTGCATGTGCACCACAGTGTAAAATATGCTGATGAGGTTTTTGTCTGTCCTTTTTAAATATAGTCTTGAAATCTAGTATACACACCTGCTTTTGGCACCAAAGAGTTCAAGGACATGGGAACAAGACCATCCTGCCTTCCCATTTCAATGCCCAGGGCTCACCAAAATATCATGACTTAGAAATGGATAGAAAGCGATGCCAGCACCATAGACAAAAGGATTTACAAAAGAATTAATAAACGACTGTCACTTCTCTTGCCTCAGGACTTTTCTGGGTAAATTATTACCCTTTAAAGCACTGCACTGTGAGTAAGCTGCCTGACTCCCATTAACATTAGTAGCACTAGCATAGCATAAGCTTTATGTGCCAGTTCTGAGGATTAATCACAGAGCTGTATCTGTAGGGCACTGGCTTTGAACTCAGCAAATCTGCAACAGAACAACTCTTCTCTGTCAGACTCTTCTTTGAAGAAAAATCACAAGGAAGTGGGTGGGCTGCCAGCTAAGCCTTTTCTTAACCCACCAGCACTTCCCCCGTAACTAACAGAACAGTAAAGCAACAAGTGAAACATTAAATAGTGCTTTCTTGCTGCATCTCCAGTAATATTAGCCAAGGTAGGGGAGCAAGAAGGGATAATTTTTTGTAGCAGGAAGAAAAAAGGGTAAAAAAAAGCACACAAAAATAATGCAATAAGTGCTATCAAGATGAGGTTAGGGGTTTGGTTTTTTATACAGGATGAAAGCTGGAACACTTGAGAATAATTTCCATATATGGATTTGGAAAACTAAAAATAACACCTCATTTAATACAACAAAATGACAACAACTGACCCTAGAATAGATGGTGATGAATACATTCAACATCAAATTTTCTCTATTCTCTCTTCCCTTCTGTGCTTGCTGGCACCTTTCCCCCAGCCCACCCCTTGTCATTTCCCGAAAGAGGGAGGAGAGGTAATTGTTTCTGAGCAGACTCAGAGCAGCTCTGGCAGAGCAGGAAGCCACAACAGCTAAGCCTTCACAGGAGGGTGGCTCTGTCAACCCAGGGCTTGGTATTGTTTGCTTGAGGTGCTGGGATTTTGTTTTACTTGATGCTACAGTGAAAATATTCCACCTCCTGTGGTTTCCACGTGATGTTGCTCCATAAGATTTTAGACCTCCCTTTTTGCAGCTCTTTAGTTCTCCTTGACTCAGCAGCAGTACATCTCAGGCATAGGCTTTCACATTGGTAAACCCCCCCAGAAGGACCCACACAGAAGCACCACCAGGAAAAAGGGGAGTGCAAGGATGCAGCCGGCTCTTGAGCCTCAGCTTTCCCTTCCCAGGGCCTGGAGGCAGGCCCATGGCCCCTCTGCACCACTCCAGCTGCACCGCAGCAGCACCTTTAGCCTACTCCTGGGCAGCTTGCATGCCTTCAGCTTCAGCAAGCCAAAATCACTGACTCTACCTTCCTTCCACTTCACAAATGAGTAAGAGCTCCCTCCAGAGGGCTCTTGCTCTCCAATGAGATCTACTGGTGCAACAAGTCCTCAGTGCCATGTCTGTCAGGCCCACTTACAACACACTTGCATCAGGGGCCAAAGTGCTTCTAAACAGCTGTATGATGAGAAGCACATAAATGCATCACACAGACTCTCTGCCCCAAAACTAGGGGCTGGATAAAGCCAAGGACCTAAAGATGAGGGCCACGAGTTGAACTCGCACCCTACAGACGGACAATAGTGTGCAGGACCTGACCTCCTCTGAGAGCATGACACTGAAGCAAGATATGTTCTGAGATGACTGGCAGCCCTGGGAGTAAAGCCGCGTGGCTGCAGCTGCAATAGTACTGAATTTCAGGAAAAGCAGGGCAATATAGCAGAGGAAGCCTCAAGACACAGCCACAAAGCTGTCTGAAGACAAGAAAGTGCACCACATGAACAAGGGATCAACTCTTACAAGAACAAGAGTTTGTACAGAGCAACTAAGCACACCGGTATAGCTGTACCTGGGAAAAGTGCCCAGTACTTGCCTGCATTAAGCCTGGTTTTAGCTGGAGCTGTCAAGACTCTTGCTTTCACAAGCAATACATTGTTTCAGCCTTCCCAAACACGTATATCCCCAAAAAAAGACAAAACTCATTTTATTGCAGTGTTCTGTTCCTACTGTCTGTTCATTCACACTAGAGGTCCACCAGAACAGTCACATCCAGCTGTGTCTCATTTACTTTTATTGACGATGCCAGCATTGCAGCAAGAGAAACACCACCACACTGAATTCAGGACAACTGAAAAAATCAGTTTTCCACTCCTTCATAAAAGAAAGTCAAGCATCAGCTATTGATATTTTTAGCAGTAATATTCTACTTACACTGCTTACTTTTGTATACCACCTGTTGTATAACCATCCCAGCCATTCATGTACAGGAGGATATAAGGTGGGTATATATATTAGCAGTGCCTATAATAATATTTTTATAACTTGGTGTTCTAAGTAGCCAGTGATCTTACCTGGACAGCTATTTTCTTGACAATACTGGATACTGACAGACCTTTTAAAACTACTTCACCAAGACCTGTGTTTTGATACTTGAAAGCAACAGCGAGCAAGCCTTTCAGTACGCAGCAGTCAGTCAGGAAATTGAGCCCAGTGAATCTCCTACAGTCTAGTCACGCTGCCTTCGAGATATACCTGTAAGGTTTGTTGGGATTCAGTGCACTGGTGTGGCTATGTCCCACATGGTTGACTAAATGATCTAATGACACTTAAATAAACAAATTATCCCACTCCTAGACTTTTATGTAAGTCAGTGCACCATATGTGCTGTATTACTGGACAGCTGCATGTGGTCAGGTACTAATCTACATTTAGATGTTGACTAACACCACAGTATAGTCCCATCTTCATGTCACCTGCAGCTCTGCCCCAGATGCTATGGTTCAGGACAAACATATACTCAAAGCTGTATGGCACTGCAGCCTATGTCATGGACCACTGGACGCAAGGAAACGAAGCTAGCCCTAGTCAAATAGTTTGGCCAGGATCCTCCACACACATGCCTCGAGGCATATCTACCTGTCATGTCTGTGCTAACATCATCCCTCTGATGGGGTCAGTATAAATACCGTGCAGGCAAGAGTTCTCCTATGTGTCCCTTGGTACTTTGGTTTTGGGAGCTGCCTGCTAGCTGTTGGCATCAAACATACTTTTAATTGCTGTTTTTGTTTTGTCATTCAGTCAAAATGAAGAGATTGATCTCTATTGATCTGTGGAAAGGCTCACTTTGTTTGCTCAACCTTTCTGTTACTTATCAGGGTTGTGCCAAGAGCTTGACACACAGACTGAGAAGTAAATTTCAAAAAGTAATGAGTGAGTGATGGCAAACTCATGTCAGTCTCATTCACTATCAAGACTTTGCTGCAAAAGGAAAGTGACAGAGGCAACAGCTTCTAGTTATTGTCTCAGCAGTGCCAGCGATGTCAGGAATTTGTTTGATTTCCTCATGAATCTAATGCATCCACATTGATGCATAACAAACAGAGGAGAGAGGTTTTCTCTTTTCACAGAAGAGCATCTAGGCATTGCATTTTTATTTCCTCCAGCAGCTTTTCCATTAGACTGTTTTCCTCTTTTAGCTTCTCCCCAGGTGCTTACACACATCATCTTGACTTCCTTATTCATATTCTTAAAGGTACCACTAAAAGCTGATCCAATTGCATCCTCAGAATAAAAACCAAAAAGCCACACACCAAACTGTCCCAGTCATACAAAGAGTTACTCCCTTCACTTACCACTCTCCAAGGCTGTATGAGTCCTGCTCCTACACCTGGGAATATCTTCTCTACTCATGCCTACAATATAGGAATAAAAGGCTTGGAAAGCAGCACTGTTCCTCCAGCTGCCAACCATGCCACTAAGCAGTCACCAACCAGATGTCTTTCCCTTTTTATCACTGCTAAAATGAAGACAGCTGTCAAAGCAGGTGGCTGTCTGCCCCAAACTAGTTCCCCTCACAAACCCACCAAGATGAGATTGCTGTGTGGGTCAGAGCCCTCTGCAGATAATTTGGGGCCACATCAACATCCTACCTATGTCCTCTTTGACTGAAACTCCTTCTGCCAACTTCACAGCCATGTTTGCAATTATTAAAGGTCATAACTACCCGTGGATTAGCCCTCCCTGGTCCCCCACTCAGGTGGGACCCTTTCAGCTAATGCATCTCTTCTGAGGGCTACACCACCAGGTTTAGGGGCCTCCCAGACCCTACTACAGGGTCTTAGCCCCCGCAACAGTATCTACTGTGCCTTCTCTAAGTTGTGGTTTGGGGGGAGGGGGTTGGCTTTGGGGGTTTTTTTGTAGGTTGTTTTTGGTTTGTTTTGTTGTTTTTTTTTTTACAGCAACAGATCAACTCTCCTGCTCTGTCAGAAAAGGACAGCAAAACACTCATCATGAATCCAATAAACTGATGACAAATGGCCTCTCTCTTCTGTCTAGTAAAATACTGAGTCTCCCCCAACAGTGATAAAATAAGAATATCCTTAAATCACACTTGGTGTCATGTGACTGCCATAAAATGGAGATTCATTTACTTCTGGAACTCTGCTCTTTCGCATAGGGGAAGCTTTCTCATAGAAAGCCAAGGCCAGAACCATTAATCAGAGAATCCTACAAACTAACAGCCAAAGAGATACATCGACTGATCTAATCCATCTATGCATCACACAGATTTTCAAAATGCTCCTGCCTGTGCTACCTTTGGTCTGTCAAAAAATTTCACCTAGCACAGCGGTCAATTCAGCTCTTCAGAGAATGACTGATTCCTCCTGGAAAACTTTGGGAAGACTACCCTGAAAAGCTAATTCTATTGCCCCATCAAGTAGTTTTTGTATTTCTCTGCCCTGTTCTGTTACAAAAAGCTTCTGCATGAATTGTTGTCTTCTTGGGAAAAATGTCTCAACTCTTTCCATACAAAAAATCTGGGTCTCCCTGGAAGTGTTCTCACCACAGACTTTTCCACTTCATCAGCTGAAGTCAGTACAGAGGGCTAGTGCTCCAGTGAAGAGTTAAGTGTCAGATCCAAGGCTTGTTTACTGAATAGAAATCTTGCTTTCATGCAAAGCCTGAACAGCAATAAAATACATCAGAGATAGTCAATACATAGTCCTGATATGCTGAGTTCTGGGAGGGATGAAGGCACTACTGAAACAAGACAAAGACCAACATGAGTTTATGTCAGAATAAATCACAGGTAGCTCTAATATACCCTGGCAATGGGTGCTTCACAGCTAGTAATCAGGGTGCAGGACTATACCTGTCAAGTTAATCAGTTCCTCAACCAAGCCATTAGGGGATGAGGTACAGAGCCAGCTGTGGCCATTCCGCTGGCAAAGGAGAATTTGCCATACAGGATAGGTTCTCTCGGGCCATATCAGGAAGGCTATTTGGAAATTATTTGTCTACAGTTTTCCATTCAGTGTGCATTTCTTCTTCCAGATTATTTTATGGCTCTGTGAAAGGACTGATCATTATTTGTCAAAATTTACTCATTTGATTACTTTTGAAATAAAATGACAGCTAAGATTACTTGCAGGTAAAACTCCGAGTAGCAGGATGTTATTCTTGCTGTGTTTATAGGTTGTCATGACAATCGGGACACTGGTTTAGGGTCCAATTCATATGTGGCAGAAAACCCATGACACCTACGCTTATTCTAATGGAGATAATTTTTGAAATTATTATTTATTCTAGTTGTTTACTCTCAGATATTTCCAAGGACCCAGTTTTCAGCAGATGCTGAGGAATCACCACTTCATACACCTTAATTCACCACCAACCTTTGAAGGTTGGTTTGGAACCATTTCTAAGACAAAATCACCACTAACATATGCAATGGATTCTGGGTTTGGACAGTAAGTCTTCACTTGAAAATTGTTATTTTTATACACATATATATATATATTTAGAAAAACAACTATCCTTGATAAAGGGGTTTGCAACAGTCTTTTCTAGGAGATATGCTGCATAATCTCTGGCCACTATAGGAGGCATCATTGTGAAGCACTTACAGCAGTGGGAGTCCAAAGACCCAAGTTCTGTTTCTGGCTCTCCCACTAACTCTCTGCATGACATTTAGCAGATAATTAACTTCTCTGTAATTCTTTCTGGATGTGAAATGGGCGTACTGGGGTTGCGTTCTTCCTGTGGCACCCTGTTTAAGTCAGAAGAATACCAAGTGAAAACCATTGCCCAAGTGTTTCAAGATGCTAGGATGGAAGGTGCACTACATACTGTCACCAGCAGCATTAATAAAAGCATAATTGTGGGATCTCTTCATTTTCATTGAAATATCAAAAAGGGTAAAAATCTCAAGGAGCACTTTTTCTGAAATCTATTGAGTATTTTTGCACCCAGATGCCGATTTTGCATTATTTTGATCTCCAAATATCTATTCTTGTTTCAGTAGAATTATTATTCTGGTATAAATATAAGCAGAACCAAACACTTGCAGCCTATTATTCCATTCTGATTAGTATCTATGTGTATATGGATTCATGCCACTACTGACTTCCACCAGATACTGGAAAAAAAGATTAAGCCTTGCCTTGGCAGTTTAACACTCTTCTTCCCACAGCAACATAATCAGGCATGAGAGTGAGTTATAAGGAATGGCATTACATCATGTTCAAATATGCGATTATATCACGCTGCAGAATGGATTCTACAAGGAAGACTGATTTACCATGTGCCTGTGATGATGAGTGAAGAGTAGCTAGTACCAAGCTAATGCATTGCTAAATACTCTATCAGATAAAACCAGTAATTCAGCCACCTCCATGTCCCCTCCCATGAAATTTTAATAAACCAAATCTTATGGGAGGGAAAAAAAAAAAAAAAAGACAGGGACTCTACTGAATTATTTACAGCCTGAGTTGTGTATTGCAAAGAAGCCCCTCTTAGGTCAGTAAGTGATATTCTTCCATCGATTTCCTTCACTCAGAATATCTAAGTGAGAATTAAGTTTTGGGGGAAAAAAAACCCAAAGAAACAGGGATGCAAAGGGCAAGCCAGAAAAGACAAAGCTGATGGAGGCAGAGATATGAAAGAGTTTGTATTTATGAAAGAGCTATTGATCAATTGCACACACTAGCAGCAGATAGAGTCAAATTAGCTGTCATAATTCCAGTGATGCAGAGGGACACGCAGACTCAAGCTCCATTAAATATAACCTACATCCAGAGCAGCCAGATGAGATTTGCGAGACTGAACTCTGAAGTCCCACAGGAGATACCTGTTGTTGATTTATATTCCTGATTTCCTATTCCCTCACCAACTGTGCAATCAGTTCCTGAAGGTGGGCAGGGAATAATTGAACAGTTAAACTGTGATTCACCCAGCCAATTAAGGAGTCTTGGGATGGGCCCTAAGACAAATCCTTCGGGCTGATACAGTCTTCCTGTTCCAGAACTACATTCAGCTCTGACGTGGCCAAAATAATCACGGCCCAGTTAACAGTATAAGAATCTAAGGATGTAAAGCTGCATTATAGTTTTTGAACATTAATATTGACACATTCTAGACCTTTTCAAAGTAGCAAGTAGGAGGATGTCCTGGTTGTACATGAAGATCAGCAGGACCAGAAGATATGGGCTCTGAATATAGATGCTGTGAGGACACATGAACAGGATTCTGTAATTCAATGTACAAAGAACATCACTGCAAAACAGTAATTAAAATGGCAACTATTCCCTAGTAGCTATCAACATATTAAAATCACCTACATGTTTCAGCCTGCAGCTTGTGTCAGGGTCAAAGTCAGGTTGTTTGATTCAAAGTTCGTTGGCATCTATCTCATGCTGGCTGTTGTGATGTTCCCTTGTGGATGGTGCATGGCTTTGTGAACAAATAACAATAACCTAATTTCCAAAATGTTCCACTTAAGTCTTTCTTCTTGCACTGAAGCAAGGAAGCACTTCTCATAACATACTGTGTGTGGCACGTGGCATGCAATCACCTTGAAATATTTAACTGGCTGGCTTTCATCTTGCCAACAGTGTGGGGTGGGGCATCAGACTGGGGTATAAATAAACCGGGATATAAATCATAAACCAGGCATTAAATTGGTATATAAATCAAAAATTACAGAAGTCAGATGGAAGAGACCCATTAGATCATCCTGTTTGTTCTTTCCTGCGTTCTCACCCTAGGAATGCACAAGGCATCATTCTTGATTAGCCAAGAGACATAGAAAAACGCCCATCTCTCCTGCTCTGTCTCTAAGGGAAGGGAAACTGAGAGCTCCGCATGCATATTAATAAAGCTATATTTTGACTGGCTGAATGACTGCAAATTATTAGCGATGGTATGTTTTACCTGTCAGCATCTCCACACTGCAACAGGCAAAATGCCTATAATGCTCCTTTGCAATCGCTAGTAAGGGTGGAGGGGGTTTGCTCTTAATTTTTCTGCACTCAGAACAGCTCTATATATGCCCTAAGACTCTTTTCAGTGATGAAGATAAAAACATGTCTTCTTTTTTCCAATATAACAGTGGGAGACAACTCTTAAATGTAAAAACATTGCCTAAGCCAAGATGAATCCAAGCACTTGCGCTTACAAATATAAAATAAACCACAATATACTGAAATATTTTGAAGCCTCTCGAGTCGAGCATGCTAAAGTTAAGAAATACAAGAATGTGACCCTCGGTGTGAAAAATGAGAATACATGCAGTTGGAGCTGAGATCAAGGCAGCTGACATACAGCTCCTCCTCCCTCTTACACAAGTACTTTCCTCTACACTTAACACCAAGGTCTTTTGGGGTAATTAGTCTAAGAAATCTCTTCAGAAGTGGTCCCTAGCCATGTTTTCCTCATTTACTCTGACCCAGTGTGAGCTGGATGACCATACGAAGTCTGATTTACAGGGTTCAGAGCACTTACCATTGCTCTGATAGTCAATGGGAGCTTTGCTCTGAACATACAAAAGGCTATTTAATGCTAATTACTGTAAAACCCAAGTAAAACCCAAGTCTTCATCTTCTCCGACTGGACATCCAAACCCCACCCAAACCAGTTAACTTTGATTGCCAGGCCTAAAATGGAAATTGTAGCCCACCTCAAAAGGTTCTTAGATATTAATATATTTATCTTTAACATGCCATGATTCAGTACAATATTTAGCAATGTGGCAAAGCTCATCAAGCGGTTAACTATCTTTGGACCAGGAGTTGTATATTCTCCAATAAAAAGACTGGCAACCATACATTAAACAATGAAAGAGAAACCAAACATTGAAGACATTGAATGGAAACAGAATATCCCAAATGTATGGAACATGGCAAGGGTCCTGTGGAAAACTCAGTATGTGATTACAGTAATTAAAGACTTGATAATGAATGTGCTCAGAGGAGATAAATTAAGGCCAAGCATGCAGCTTGAACTGTTATCTCCTAACTTTACATGCTTGTATTTGCAACCTTTAAAGGTGCTTATCTGATTTTAAGTCCTTAACTTTAAAAGAAACAACAAACTGCAAAAGCAGGAATTCTAGCGTGAGGTTTCTTACTGATTCAGAAGAGTGTAGAATGATTTGTCAGCAGAACGAGACTCTCCTGATTCACCTCTGGGCCCCTTGTTAGGTGAGCTGGGGGAGGGAAGAGCCTGCAGGCTGAGGGAGCTGGATGAGACCTCCCCTCTGCCAGTGTTTCACAGGTGTCTTAGCAGTAGATGTACAGTAAGACTCCTGACTCAGTGCACTTTGAACAGGGCTTTGGAAGGGATTCTTCCCTGTTCATTCCCTATCCCCCTCCAACACACACAGAGAGCTTGGCCATTTTTGCACCTGCCCTTCCAAACTATTCCAGTCCACCACTCCAGCCCTTATCCTAGTCTCAGTATTCAGTAACAACTTGTATTACCTCTCCCAACTCACCAGTATAGTTTCATCCCTTTTCTTGCCCTCATTTCCTCCCTTGGCCATGTTTTCTACTCAAACACCCCTGTCAGCTCAGGACTGGGAAGTCTACCATCCTCCTCCCTTATTCCTTCCCTGCTCTTGTGTCCCTAAAAAGCAAAAGTAGTATGGGAAATAAGTAGTAATATGGAGTTGGGAGAGCTATTTAGTGTAGGTATTAAGGTCACAGCCATATTAACAGATCCTAAGATGAAGCCTAGCAGAAGGCAATAAAATCCCTTACAGATTTCAAAATGGGTCTTAGATTTTGATGCCAAAAAAACATTTTTTATATCTTAGCTTGAAGTAACAGGATATGAAGAAACCCTACAGCAGAGTGAGAGAGGGAAATGACAAGGTCTGTCACTACCACCTGGTCATTAGCTATGGGAACAATGAATATGATGGAGATCCAACAACATCAGACCTCCAGGCATGTGAGCACCTGCCGCCTGACTAACCTCCAGGATGGATGCCCTGTCTTCTTTAATAACCAATGCATTAAGGAATGACATCATATTGTCAGCCAAATGGCACTGACCAGTGGGACAGTGTCATACTTCAGGGTATACCTCCATCTGGGGGTCAAGGTAACTAATTAAAAATGAAACAGCATTTCCTTGTAGAGAAAGATAGGAATGGAATAAGACCCAAGGGAGTATGGGAAAGAGAGTGGAAGAAAGGAGCAAGAAAAGTGGGATGCTGTGTATTTATTTCAAACACCACTTTCAGTAGTACCCAAGAAGAAAAAAAAACCCAAAAACACAAAAGCAAAAATTCTCTTGGGTCAGCACTTAATACAGATACAACAATGAAATATTTATTGTTGCTTATAAAAGCAGGCAGGGTCAAGCCCATGAGCCTACTGGTGTTACTAATGCATTGTTAAGCTGTCAACTGAGCTTCTGTGCAAATCTCAACATCTTGTTCCATGGAATGAGGAAGGCTTAGGAAGCCTGTAGAAATTACTAGTACAGACATTACAGTGTTTTTCAAAGTGTTAATTGGTGCCTCTGATATCAGTACCATAACTGACCTCCACAAAAGGAGATTATTCCAGGTCCCTCCCCCAGTAGTTTTACTGGTTATAAGGAAGTATTTCAGTGCTTTGTAGACCCTAAGCAAGAAAGCCTTAATCTCCTGCAAGGGTTGGACCATTAAGGCTGATAAAATCCATTCAGCTTTCAGCATAGATGCTATATGAATTAAAATATTATCATGCTCCACATCCTCTAGAAATCCTTAATTTCCTCCAATGCTTGCTCCTCTCAGAATGTGCCAGGCTATTACTTTTGAATTTAGAATTCATTTTTTATGCAAATGGCTTTCATACCACCACAAACACAGGATTATTGCAGTATTCAACAGCGCAGATGAATGTTACTGTTCCAATTAACACAAGGCATTATGGTTCCTCTTCTCCTGACGGTGCAGCTCCCCATGACAATGCTTTAATTTCAGAGCCCATATCCTATGGTCCTGCAGTAGAAGTGGGGAGGTAGAAGACAGGCAAAGGAGGTCCCACAGTGCCAGACAAGCAGCATTTCCAAAAAAACCTCAGGAAATTCTAACCATTTCTCAGGAAGCATCATCTACCTATTTGTGAACTTGTTCTCTCTAAAGCAGCTGGGTGACACAATTTCTAAGCTATGCAGGAAGAGATCAGTTTCCATAGCAATTCCAGCCACTTTCTGCCCAAATACAGCACACTGTGTTCCTAGACACAAAACACGGCTGCTGTGGAAGACAGGCCTAGGTGGCAATGGCAAGCTGGAGGAGAAAACCAGAAATACCCTCTTTTGTGACTGCATTTAATCCAAAGTACAAATACAGGTTTTTGATGTATAGGGAGGAAGGAAAAATAACAGACTTAAAGACCCAGCTATCTACCTCACATGATGGGCTCTGCGAGTCAGCAAAAAAAAAAGCTTTTGGAGAGAAGGAAAACTTTTTCATCTCTCTCCTGATATGGAGACTTTCACGCAATATAATGCAAGCTACTGGGAGCTCTGCTATACGAATGCTCTGAGTGACGTGCAGCACGTGTCTTATTTCAGCTACCAAGGCAGGAAAAAGGGAAGAGTCAGATGTTTGACTTGTTCTCTGAGAGAAAAAGTAATTTCACTCTCCAAGAACACATGCCAGCAACTTGGCAGTTTGCAATGCTTTGAAGCCACAATACTTTCTTCAGCTGTCTTGGGGAGAAGATGGACCTGGAAAAGCCCCCTTTTTTCCTTCCCTTGCCAAGACCACAGTGAGGAAGACTGCAGAGTGATGCAGAAGCATCAGCCCTGTGAGGCTCCAGGCAGGTCTAAGCCTACAGCAGACTAACCCCGGTCCTGTAGTACCTACATCATTGTTATTGTTGAAACTGCTCAAGGAATGAATACACAAAGTCATCCCATGGCAAATACAAGTACGTTCAAAGGTAAAAATCAGCAAGGAAGCATAAGGTCTAAACGAAAGAAGATAGAGGCAAAAAAACCACACCATCATGTCAGACTGGCTCTAAGAAAGCATGAAAACAATCCCTCTCCTCTTATTTGCATCTTCCTCCCTTTTCTGTACTATTTGATTTCCTCAAAACAAGTTTCTAATCCTAAAACTCTCCCACCAAGACAATGAAATGTAGGTAGCTGGCTTAAGCATACTTAGAAATTCCTCTCTGCACTTAACTCCTGTGCTGTGGTTACCCTTTTGCACAAAATAGTTGTTTCTTAAAGACTGCAGCAGAAGAACAGTTTAGCACTGGGTTGTCTATAGCCTATTGAGTGGGAACAACAAAACAAGACTAAAAAACCCACCAACCAGGAATTACCTTCCTACCATCCTTCTGATGGTATAAAACAGTATCAACCCAACAGGCGTCTGTCTTGCTCCAAGGAGCAAGCCAATGGACCAAATAGTCCCTGGACTTTGAGTCTCTTCCCCAAAGCTGCTGTGAGTGTAACAGCACCGTTGATTCCTGGAAGACACCAAACTGAATAGAGCACATGCCCTCACTGCCTTGGTGGTAGTTTTCAAAGCAAACGCAGCCTTTCACCTTCTTTGCCGTAACATACCAGATAATTGTTTCCTGAAGTTTTAGAGTCAAGAAAAAAAATAGCATCAAGATAGTCTCTTTTTTATGGTTAACTTTCTTAAAGTACAAGCATCTAGTTAAAGTGCTTATTCCATCACTTGAAAATGCCTCTCACCTCTCCCAATGCTTGTACCATACTCTACAGCTCAAACCCCTGCCATGATCACTTTCCCCATGTTTTGTGAACACAAATCTGTAGTATACTGAAATTGAACCAATGAGAGAATAGCATAAAACACATGGAACTGAATGTGTGAATGAATACAGAAATGTTCAGATTTTCTTGGATTTTTATTCAAATGAGATATACCTTCATTTTTAAAAGCATCAGTGATGCTGCTGGAGTTTTTCAGAAACCAGAACTATGGATCAAGTTTCTGTGCACAACATGGGGCCAAAATGTGACAGGATAAATGCCTAACAGTGACTCAAACACATCATTACACTGGCATCTTCCACAAAGAGACACTTACTCATGCTCACAGTTGTTGGACACAGCTTTCCTTCCCTTCTCCCTTCCCCTCATATAGATCATATAGAAACTAATTTTATTTAATTAGATGAACATTTATCCCCTGACAGACAAGAGCTGGCAATACTACAATCATCCTTCCCTCCACCCCTGTTTAACCAGAGATGAGAGGAAGTGATTGCAGGGAAGTGAAGACCTGTTTCACCAGCTCCTGTTGCCATCAGCAATCAATTTGGAGCAAAGACTCCATCTTGAAAATGTCAAACAGAATGAAAAAACATAAAATAAAAAGTGATGCAGTCAGCTCCAACCATTCCTCCAGGTCCAGCTGCTCCCCTGGTCTCTTCTAGCATAACCAACAGCACAGCTAGAAGATTGTCTGCTTTCTGTGCTGACTGGTGCCATGGGGTCCTCAGCCTCAAATTAAATACCATTCACCCACTCCTCCAACTCAAGAGAAACTGCTGGAGCATCAGTCCTGCCCGGCAGTCTGAAAAAGCAGTCTTCTGGGCATGGCTAGAGCCCTCTTCCTCCTCTGATTCCCCACCCACTGAACAGGCAAAGCAACAGATTTCCTTCCCAGGCACCACATCTTGCTACCCATGAACCAGGGAAGGAAAATAACCACTACTGAAATACAAATATGGCAAAGGACAGCAGTGGCATCAACCTGGAAGAAGCATTTTCTTTAGGAGGGTGACCAGACACTCTGGTTTCACCTTTCCAGTTTCTCTGAAATTCTCCAGGATGCCATTTTGCTCCAGTGTTTCATCAAGAAATACTTTTTTCCCGTCTCATGCTACAGATCTGAGAAACAACCCGTGGCAAAAGCAGGAAGAGCAACAGGCCTGAGCCCTGCTCCTTTTGGTGCTTGTCACAACACTCAGCAAAAGTGAAATTCTGAATAGAAAACTGTTCAGAGAAAAATATTTGCCAGGTTGACTTGGGAACACTCAGGATGAGCAGTGGAAAGCTGAAGTGACTGTGCCCTGGATTAAGCAGGTACAGATCTATGTCAGCCGCTAAGGTAGTGACTAAAGTCACAGGGACTTTCTCTGAAGGCATTCTCTGAAGGTACTTAGAGTCTTACCCCATTTTATGTCTACTCCATTGCAAAGGGAGAACATCCTTCTCAACCAAAACACAATTTGAAAAGATTGGGACTACCCTTGCCTTTTAAAGCAGATGTTCTGGAGAAGACCAGCAAGGTTGCTGTTCCTACGTAGCTCATACAGGTTCAGTTCACTCTTACATGCGGTGACCTCCAGATCCTCTGGTGGCTAGCCCCACTGCACTCACCATTGCACCTAACTACTCTGGAGAAGAGAGAGCTTCAGCAAAGTACTTCTCTTCTTCCCTGTCTTTAGATAGGGAAATTCAAACGTCAGTTCTATCCACATCTACCTACTTACCTGAATTATGAACTAGTAAGAAAATCTGGATCAGAAATATGTATGCACACCCACACACTCTGTGTACCCTCCCCAGGGAGGGAACAAGGAGCCTCACCCTGAAAGTGCCTCAAACAAATCAGATATGTAAATACGTGAGCACAGTGTAGCCACTTTGGAGACTGACAAATGGCCTACCGAATGCTCCTGTCAGCTACCAAAACACCAGGCTCAGGAACTTGCTGATCCCACAAAGGAATGCACACAAAGTGTCTTACATGAGCCAGGTATATCAATAATTATATTTAAGGGGTGGTGGGATGGGTGGGGGGGTGGATACAAACACAGCTTTAGAATAACCCTTTACTTGAGCCGTTGCTGACTTAAAGATGAACTTCTTTAAGACAATAATTCCTACATTAAATAGTGAGATTCCCAGTGGATGACTGCAGAAAAGTCATTGTGGCTCACAACAGTGGCAAAAGCATACCTACACAAAAAAAATAATCCCATAAACCAAAGACCCTTTCTACTGCCCTTATGAACACTAATACAGAAGATGTCTCCGGTGGGAGTGCATTTCTTTCTGCCCACAGACGAACAATGGTAACATAAAACTGACACCAGCAGAGACGACAGGTAGTAGTAGAAAACCTGAAGTGAATGCAACTACCTGATTTACTAATTTCAGGAAAAGAGCATAGCACAGTATTTTGCAAGATCAGCCTCTTACAGCCTTCTGAGAAGCACGAGTTCAATGTTCCTTTTCTTGGTCATGTCACAATAAAAATATGTATTTATCCATACAGATGCATTCCCCAAAAAATTAGAGGAGTTTAGGAAGACCCTCTAGAACTTTCTTAACGCTTTACCAGATTTGACCAGGCAGGCCTACATGAACCAACGAGTCTCAAACCAGGCCTGACCTTACCAAAGCACGAAGTCAACTATATCATTACACCTTCTCCCCAGAGTTTAAAAGGACCTTCCCAAAGCAACAGCCACATAGTGCAGGAGTGAATCGAACTGAAAGCCCTGGGAACGCCAAAGGTCTTACATATTTCTCAAACTGACCCAGTCCGGACAGTAGCTACTCACTACCACCTTTCAAGATTTTCAGTCTGAATCAGCATCCCTCAACCCTGCCATCTTCAAGGAGCTGTTAACTGCTTCTACTGAGACAGAAGAGCTCAGGACATTAATCAGTCCCAATGACTATGTAGTAACAAGGGCAAGTTGCAATGGCATCCTTCCTCACAAAATTCTACCTCTTCCATTTTATCAGTGAAAACTCCTTTCCATCTCAAAGATAAGAAGGAGAAAAGCTTTAAGGCCAGCCAATACATCCCAAGGCAATTCCATTCCTGTCAGATCTTGTTGCTTCAGCAAGTGTTACAAGTTGGTGACCACTGGCTACAATTATCACTGAGGACTAAGCTCCTTCTCTGTGCCTTAAAGGGTGCAGCATTTCTCTTTCTACATCTTCAAAGGAGTGATGCCACACTCACTCAGGAGCTGCTGGCAGCAGGACATAGTCTACAATAAAAGACAGCAATGAATTCTCCTGGAAGCAGCATACTCAGCAGCAGCATGAACTGCATAAGAATACTTTCACGTACGGAGCATTCCACTGAATTAAAAAATAGGGCATTGATTTTGTTATTCATTTTTGTATTTAACTCAATATTAATCTCTGCATACAAATGCCTCTTCCCCATCACCACTTTCTCATGCCTCAGCAGAATTTCTAGTCAGCAGCAGAAACAGATGTAGGTCCTAAGAACAAATCGATCAGTCTGCTACAAAGACAAACTACGTGAGAAGAGGGCTCTGAGTGGGTTGTCAGTCAAAGCCTCTGTTCTCATTTATCAGTGAGTACCTCCCTTAATCCACACATGAGGAGAACAGAGAAGAAAGCCAGCAACACTTACGCAAGGCATGCCACTCGTCCTGGCGGATTGTCTTGGTGATGTTGTAGGTAAGGTTCTTGGGAATGGTCGCTGAGGAGTAGTGGTACTTGATGTACGTGCACCGCTCAATTGCTCCTGGGAAGGGCAACATGCAAAAGAGAGTGCTGTTAAATGAATGCAACATCCTCCCAACTGTAGACCAGATGGTCTTGACAACCAAAGTCAAAGGATAGGAGTAAAGCAATCCCTACCATCAGTCCACTGTGACAATGCTGTCTTTGGCCCATGACAAGCACAAGCTACCCATAGGATAAGCTCACATCCAAACTTAGGATACACAACAGGCCCCACAGTAGCTGCTAGAGTGCCTGCTTTCAGCATCAGATAAATATGCGGCAAATGGCCTCTTCATTCATTACTTTTCTCTGAACCAGGAGCTAGTAGCAGACATACCAATATTTACTTTGTAGAAATTGTAAATTCATGTCTTAGCTTATTGTGCAGTAATGCATCTCAGTGCCCGTACTCTAGGAGATACACAAAGCAAATATCTTTGATCTTTCCTTCAGTAATAAAAAACAGCACAGGAAAAATTATATATGTAGATAACGTACAAGTTTTCCCCTTCCACCCCACATCCAAGAAGCCAGACAAACATAAGGATATGTGACAGGCTATGGTATATCTCTTGAAGGTACGCAAACACTTTCATAGCAGGCTCAGAAACAAAATTTATTGGCACCTCTGAACAATGAGCCTCAGATGGTAACACAAATGGCTGAATTGGGCAATTTTTTCCCCCTGTAGTCAGGAATTCATCTGTGTTCCACAGAAAAAAGCACCATGTGCTGCTTCTGTTTGTCTTCTGGTCACATTATTACATTCTCCTTTTACAGCCACTTTCCTTCCTCTACAATAATGACACCTCCAGGCCCTGATCTCCTGGCACCTTCTCTACATAGTTAGTGCCCTTGGAGAAATGGGTCTGGCATAGCCTGATGCTTTCTATGAATTATAGCCTAGCCAAATTTCACATCTGATCAGAAATGTGTGATAGTGCAGCCGTTCTCACATTGACGAAAAACAGTAAGGTTTCCTACACACCTTTTGCCAGCGTCCTCAAGTAAAACTGGTTTTATAAGACATTCTCTCCAAGCAGTCAGATTCAAAGCTCAGGAAAGTAATTTTTCCATTAATATTATGATATTTTGAATCAGGCCTTTAATAACTAAATAGATATCCTTAATGTGGTTGGCCACACTGTTTACTACTAGCTGCTGCTGATCAGAGAAGCAGCTATGCTGGAAATGCTTTTATGTATTAAAAATACATTAAGATAGGCACTCAATAGGATAAATTAAATGAAGCAATGAATTATACAAACAAGAACAAACCCTATACACCAAGATGCAGGTAGAGAACACATACTGTTAGCCTGAACTGAAAAAGCAGAGCCATTAGCCTTATATTGACAACTCCAAGGGGTTAAATATGCCACTAGAAATAGAAGTTCCTATCTCAGATTATAAAACATTACTTGGCATGAACTCAGATCATACACCATAAATTCACAGCATAAATAAGAAAGTCCATGAAAGAAAATTTTTAGTTACATTGCAGTAAACTACCATCTTCCAAAGTTAGTGCAATACAAACATTTGAGGTCTTCATTGTTTGCTCCTCTCAAGCATTCTTCACATTCTGCCTTTGACAGCAATTATATTAGACAAAGCCAAATATTACAGGGGAAAAAGGCAAAATATTTACATATGTATCCGCCTGCCCTAACAGCGTGATGGGCTTCTGTGTGAGTCTGCACCATCTGGGCACCAAATGTATGCCCAGAATTAAAGTTTCAAACCAAGAATAGTATTTTAAAAATAAAACAACTAGTGTGCAAAAAATCTTTTAAAAAAGCCCCAAATCACAACCTTGCGTTCCTATACATTTTCCTATCTGCTTTTGTTTAGCTGCTTTCATGGATCAGAAGCATTGGCAAAAACGTGGAAAATGTTTATTTATCAGACCAGGGCAGGCAAACAGGGCACAGAGCGTTGGCAAGAGCATGGCATGGTCGTTTGCACAGCAGTTCACGGGGAAGGGCTCTGAAGCCCTGCCAGCTCAGCCAGGGAGCAATGGTATCCACCCATCAGAAAGCCCCAGCCTCTCCCAGCTCTGCACCCACCACGACTGACGCGGTTCCCCCGGCAGAGCCCTGGTGAGAACACACAGCCACCCCGGTGCTGGGCTGCCGGCCGTGCCCCGCTGCCATGGCTGTACCGGCCGGCAGCAGGGAGCTCCTGTGGGAGCTGTGCCGGGGAGAGGAGCTGCTGCGCTCAGTGACGGAGCTCCAGGAGGAGGTGAGCAGGTTGAGGAGCATCAGGGAGCGCGAGAGACAGACAGACTGCTGGAACCGCACCCTGCCTTCCCTGGGACCAGACCCACAGGCAGACAGGCCACACGACACGGAGGATTCCCCATCCTCTCTCCGCCCGGCCAAACACCGCGACTTAAGGGATGGGGGCAATGGTGACAGGCTCCTGCCCGGTGCAGCAGGTGCGTCTCCTCCGTGACCACCCCACCTGCACAGCTGCCCGTGCACAGAAGCTACGAGGCTCTGCAAGTAGAACTGAACAGTAACGAGGATGGTGGCTCATCTAGCATCGAGGTTTCGGCAAGGTTAACTCTGCCTATGCCCTGCATCCAAACTGCTTCCATAAAGAAAAAGGATGGGTCAGTGCCATAGGAGACTCCAGACTCCCTTCGGAAGGGAACAGAAGGCCCAACGTTGCAGACCGAACCCACTTATGGGAGTCTGTGTCCCAAAAGACGTGTTAGTGTGGAGAAGACGACTGTCGTGGCTGAACAGAGAAGAGCGGTTTTTGGAACTCAGGAAAAAAGAAAAAGAGAATTTATGACCTTGGGAAGGAAGGTCTGGCAATTCAGGAGGACTACAAGGAGGTTGTGAGCTTACGCAAGGAGAAAATGAGAAGGGCTGAAGCCCAGCTAGAACTTCATCTGGCTACTGCCATAAAAGACAATAAAAAATGGTTCTATAAATACACCAGCCACAAAAGGAGGCCTAAAGAGATCTCCACCCTTTATGGATGCGGGAGGAAACGTGGCAACAAAGGATGAGGAAAAGGCTGAGGTACTTAATGCCTCCATTGCCTCAGTCTTTAATAGTAAAGACCATTTTTCTCTGGGACCCAGACCGCTGAGCTGGAAGACAGGGATGGGGAGCAGAATGAAGCCCCCACAATCCACAGGGAAATGGTCAGCGACCTGCTACACCACTTAGACACACACAAGTCTACGGGGCCTGACAGAATCCACCCAAGGGTACTGAGGGAGCCGGTGGAAGTGCTCCCTGAGCCACTTTCAATCATTTATCAGCAGCCCTGGCTTACCAGGGAGCTCCCAGTTGACTGGTCATTTGCAAATGCACAAAGGGCAGGAAGGAGGATCCGGGGAAGTACAGGCCTGTCAGCCCGACCTCGGTGCCGGGGAAGGTTATGGCGCAGATCATCTTGAGTGCCATCACACAGCACATACAGGACAACCAGGAGATCAGGCCCAGCCAGCATGAGTTTATGAAAGGCAGGTCCTGCCTGACTAACCTGATCTCCTATGACAGGGTGACCCGCTTGGTGGATGAGGGAAAGGCCGTGGACGTTGGCTACCTAGACTTCAGTAAAGCCTTTGACACCATTTCCCACAGCATTCTCCTGGAAAAACTGGCTGCTCATGGCTTGGACGGGTGTAACCTTCTCTGGGTAAAAAATGTTTACTGACTGGACGGCCGAGCCCAAAGAGTTACATCCAGTTGGTGGCCGGTCACAAGCGGTGTTCCCCAGGGCTCAGTATTGGCACCAGTTCTTTTTAACCTCTTTATGATCTGACAAGGGGATCGAGTGCACCCTCAGTAAGTTTGTAGGCAACACCAAGCTGGGCAGGATGTTGATCTTCTTGAGAGTAGGAAGGCTCTGCAGAGGGTTACGGACAAGCTGGGTCGGTACGCTGAGGCCAACTGTATGAAGTTCAACAAGAAGTGCCGGGTCCTGCCGCTTGGATCACAAGATCCCTGTGCAATGCCACAGGCTTGGGGAAGAGCGGCTGGAAAGCTGCCCAGCTGGAAAGGACCTGGAGGTGTTGGTTGACAGCCGGCTGAACATGAGGCAGCAGTGTGCCCAGGTAGCCAAGGCGGCCAACAGCATTCTGGTTTGTATCCAAAACAGCGTGGCCAGCAGGACCAGGGCAGTGACTGGTGACTCTGCCCCTCTACTCAGCACTGGTGAAGCTGCATCTCGAATACCGTGCCCAGTTTTGGGCCCCTCAACTACCAGACGGACACCGAGGTGCTGGAGCGTGTCCAGAGAAGGGCAACGGAGCTGGTGAAGGGGCTGGAGCCCAAGTCTTATAGGGAGCGTCTGAGGGAACTGGGCTTGTTTAGCCTGGAGAAAAGGAGGCTGAGGGGAGACCTTACTGCTTTCTACAGCTGCCTGGAAGGAGGCTGTAGTGAGATGGGTGTCAGTTTCTTTGTCCTAGTAGCAAGCAACAGGACAAGAGGAAATGGCCTCAAGTTGGACCAGGGGAGGTTTAGGTTGGATATTAGGGAGAATTTCTTCCCCGAAAGGATCGTCAAGCATTGGAACAGGCTGCCAAGGGAAGTGGTGGAGTCACCATCCCTGGAACATTAAAAGACATCTAAGATGTGGTGCTTAAGGGCAGTGTTTATTGGAGGACTTAGCAGTGCTAGGGTTAAAGATTGGACTCAATCTTATGGGTATTTTCTAACCTAGACAATTCTACAATTCTACATTTAAAGACTGTCTAGAACTAAGAGTACAACTGCATTGGCAATGGTTCAGTGGTGGGTGAAGTACAGGCAGAATTTTAGTAGTAAACTCTATGATCACCTTTCTGGCCACACAACATTCCAGCACTGTTCCTTCCCACCTCTATATAACATGCTATTAGTTAAGAAACATCATGATTCCAACCAAGAGTTTGTAGGGACCAGAAGGTAAAGTGCTTTTCAGTATACATAGTGAGATATGTCCTCCTTTTTTCCCTGCTTGTCTCTGAAATATGAGGGCTGACCACTGCACACACCCAACAGGGCTGAGTAGAGTACAGTGAATTCACTTGCACCTTGGAATTATCCTCACCACTTGTCTTACACAGGGAAACAGACCCACAGCTGAGACAGTCAAGGATGCTGCTCCTGTATTTTCACCCTTCTCTTAAGCATTAAGCATAGGTTCACTGCTGGAATATGTAAGTCTAGTTAATTTGTTGTTACAGGGTTCAAAATACTTTTGTCTAATCCAAGTTATTGGGCTCAATAAAGCCCTAAAGTGAAACACAATGGTCCTTAATATAGTAGAGGTCAGTCTGCATGAGCTAATGGGCCCTTTTGGCTTTGTGCTGTTAAACCCTCCTGTGAACACTGGAGTTTATTACACTTTGGAGAATGTTCTTCAGAGTGTTTTAGATCTGTCTTCTGTTAGCTTCCAGCACTTCAGTTATTTCAGACTCTAGAACAGCAGAAACTATGAGGGAGAGCATGAAGCCATCTTCGTCCACATGACCACTGCTGATAGGAGAAGCATGCAGGATCTTACCAGGAATTTCAAGCTTTTTATGGCCCAAACTGACAATGTTTGTGATTGCTTGGCATTTAAACATTAGTTATTATCTAAACCTGCTCTCACAGGTGTAGAAGAGGAACCCTGCTGCGTTAATGCAACTGCATCAGCATACATCTAGCTAGAAGTGAGAATTAGATTTTTGAAACTTAGAAAAAGGCTTTCATTTGCCTGGACCTAACAATAAAAATAAGGAAAAGGATGAGTTTATAGCAGTGAATTTCATACTTCATGATGTTTCCCTACTTGTTCCACACAAAAAGAACTAGGTTCAAGACCCTCAAGCACCCAGTTTCTGGAGGCCCCTGGGACAGCAGAGTCAATGAAGGCAGCAAGGATCAAAACTACTGCTCTCTTGTAAAGTCCTCTCAGAAAACCCCTAAGAAACCCTTACGTTCAGATGAATTAATAGCTATGCTCACTCTGGTCCTTGGGGTGGGAGGGGAAGAAAGAGTAAGAAAAACCACACCCCTTTCCCTTCCATACCTTCAATAGGGTAAATGCAACTTATGGAGCACATCCAGCTTTCAGCTTTAACTTAGAAAGACCAAATGCAACTACAGGTGAACTCTGCACTTGGCTCAAATAACTGGGAAAGGCATTTATAAAGCAAACCAGTGAGCATGATTTTTTCACCTATGCAGCCGCCATAGCAAGTCTTACAGCTGGCCACAAGAAACACAAAACCACCACAAAGCTGCGCCACTTATAGATTCCATACTCCTCAGATCAAAAAGAGAAATGTTTGGCTGAAAATCCTAAGGAAAAGTGTCTGACTTCTAATAGAGTGCTAGGAAAGGGATCATTGAAAGATGCAACTAGAATCATGCAGAGCAGAACTCTGCCATACTGTTCTCACATAAGCATAGATACTCACAGAGGATTCAGCAGCTGTAACTGTGGTTGGCAAGCCCCTGTTCTAGAAAAGTTCAGATGCCAAGTAAAATCGAGATAAGGAAAGTAGACAAGGCTTCATCCAGAGCCACTAATTCATGGCATCAAACACGCCACTCCTCTTACTGATCCACTTACCTGCTCAGTTCACTCCCATATCTGTTGAGCATTGCTCCATACTACCACCTTATTATGTAACATTTCTTCTCTTCACTACAAGGAAAAAAAATGTGCTATAGCAGGAATATGACCCGAAAACACTGTGCAATTCTCTTCTATTCAATTTTCTCCTACTCCAGGCTCAACAGAGTTGAGATCAATTAAAAGGAAGGCCACGCTGTTGGTATCCACACTGTATTTGTCTGGTGGGTAAACCGACAACTTTTTTCAGGACTTTTGGGCCAGTGTAAACACTCTTTATCACCGAAACCTCCCCTCCCCTGCCTTTAAGCATAATAATATTTCAACGCTTTCAAGCTACTCCAACAAAGTCTTTACCCATGGTTAATTTAAGAAATAGAATGAAAATGCAAAATGCCAGCAGGGTATTAGTCACATCAGTCCTGAAATTTGCATTTCAAAAGTGCCCAGAGGCATTTGCCCTGCAAGGTCAGCTTGACTTTTACAAAGGTGGTTGTCAAGTTTCAGGAATCTGCACTGTTACTGTGGTCATACAGTTTAGTCTTCTGCATAACACAGACCGACTCATCTGAGATCTGGCAACAGAAAATAGTCCTTCAGATGGTCTTTCAAGAAACTGGTTATCTGTGAGAGCAGTTAGGCAAGTGTCAGTAATATTTCAGATTCAGCCCAAGATGGCACACGGAAGAGTTACTTATATGGTTTATCTGACTATACATCCCTCTTGCCAATGAGGGCTACAAGATTCCACATTTTTTCCCTCCTGACTTTCAGGGTTGCAGACTGTGGAACCATCCTTAAGGTTCAGGTAAAGATTAGTCCAATGCCTGTGAATAAGTCACCTTTGGTAGTTGAAGGGCTCACAGCTACACATGAGAATTTCTCCCACACAGACTCCTTGCAGCAATCCTTGGGTAAGAGTGATCAGCAATCTCAGACAGATGCATGGAGCCAGCACCTTACTTGCTCAGGATGAACTATGACATGGCCATTCCAGACTTCACAACAAGCTAGCACTGACATGACAGTCCCCTTACTTTCCGTAACACTCAAATCTGAAACCAAGTGGTACCCATTCTTCTCTTGTATACGTATGTTAATTTCTAAGAAGGATCCAGCTGTACAGTTAATACTTGTTTTGTTATGTTTCCTGCCAAGGCTTTTGATATGATGAGCTTCCCTGAAAAGACTGACATGGATGTTCTGTGCCTTTGCTACCTCCAGGCAGTTTTTCCTTCTTCTGTGTTGCAGATACCTCTGGATGAACTGTTCATAGCAAGCAATTTATTCCATAAATTTCACCCTTTGTGCTAGCTCTAATTTCTACAAATCTGTTTGAGAATTACTACACACACATTTCCTAGTAAAAGGAATCTTAGCCTCTGGCTTGCAAACTGCACTCACTACATGTATTTGCTATTCATTATGAGACATTGCCTTCTGTATGAGACATTGCCTTAATCCCATGGTTTGGTTACTGTTCCCTCAGTTGGGTGACTGTATCCATATCAAGCAGACAGAAGATGTAGATTCGTTATTTAGCCTCTAATTGTTTCACATTATCTTCAGAAAATCTGTAAAGCAGAGAAAGTTTATAGCTTTTTCTTAGCATAACATTTCAGTATGATTATAGCCCCTGGAAACTTTAGTTAGGGTTAGGATCAGATTACATAAAGCAATTGCATGTGGCATATATCTGTTATCTATAGAAGTCTTGTCTCCCTTTGAAGAGTTCACTGTTAAGTTGTAGTACCATTTTATGTAGCTTACAAACCAGCTGTGGCCATTCAGGCTGGTGCAACTTAAGAATTATCACCCTCAGCTGTACATGCTACCCTCAGTCTCTTAAATCATTTCATATTAATCATCAGAATTCCTCTGGAGGTACCTTAATGCAGGCAAGGTTGTTGCAGTTTCAGCATGCATTAACTGGTCAAACTAAACCCTGGAGGAAGGTAGGAGGAGAAATTAGGCTCTGCCTTGACCAGTTGCTATGACAGAATTTCAGTCAGATATGCTGACTAGTTAAAGAACACATTATGAGTAGCTATCTTCTTAACGAAGCCTCTGCCTTCATTAGGAAGTATTGCAACACACTTAACAGGATTATTTCATTACCTCTGGAGTAATACTAACTATGAAAGTACTGGTTAGACACTTCTGCCAATCTCTAAATACATTAATGCCAAAAATGCATTAACTGTAGAATTATTTATATTAGAAGGGTCCTCTAGATGTCAACCAGCCCAAGCCCTTGCTCAAAGGAGGAACAACTTCAAAGCTAAAACCAAATTCAAAGATAGTTCACATTTCTCAGGGCCTTGCCCAGTCAAGTTTTAAATACCTCCAAGAATGGAGGTTCACAACATCTTTGAGCACCTGTTCAACCATCTGACCACCTTCATTATGATTTTTTTCCCTCAATACCTAATCAGTATTTCCCATGATGCCACATGAATATCTTGAATACACAAATACCTAAGGGTAAAGGTCTACAAATCTAGGAAGAATATGCAAATAACATCACCTTAATCAACATGTCCGATGAATATTCATTAACTTATATGCATGCATAAATAGAAGCCAATGTTCTAATTAATGGAGCTCAAGATAGATTTTCAGCTGCAGCATGGGCCAAATTTTTAGAACAGATCATGTTTGTTCCTGGCTGGCTCTGGCATCATCCTGAATTGATGTTAACTTGGGCTGCCAGTAGGAATCATTGCTACTTCCCTTAAAGTGAAACAACTTCTGGTACTGTTTGTTGCTTGCTGTGAGCTGCAAAGAAATTGGGCTGATGCCTCACTTCAGTTGATGAGTTGGGGATTGTGTCTTTTGGGTTTTAGACTAAGTTGCTAGCTCCTAGCTGCTACCTCTACAAGTGGGTAGAGGTACACTATCAGCTTCTACTCACCGTTTACAGGTTTGCATAGAAGTCAGAGAGGGATGTGAGACAGTCCCCTTCCGCATTCAGACACACACAAGGGTCACATATTGAGAGAGACAATGAATATGTCTACAGTAACACAGCATGCATTGGGAGTGCACTTTTGAAAATGACCTCCTGATCACCTCTTAAAATTACCGTGCTTTGGTTCATAACATGATGTGCTGTAAGACCATGCCAACTAGAATCTCCACAAATAAAGTGAAATTGGAAGATGTACCATTCAACTAATGGTACAAGAGCAGAGCCAGTCTGAAGTAACATCTCCTCCCTGAAACGCACACAAAGTGAATAATAGGTCCTAAGCACCAATTATTTCTTACAAATTCACCTCCATCATACTACACTATTTATAAATGTAGATCTAGCCTATGCCTTGTGTTGTGGTTCTACAGTTAAAATCATCCTAGTAAGGACTGCCAAAGGAAATTCAGCCGACTGACCATAGCTCTAGGAGACCCACCTGTAAAGATGCTTTATCTACCTAGGTGGTTGATCTCCAAGACTGTAGAAGCATACAGAGTAGCCACCACAGCAAGAAGCACTGATCTGCAGTCGAGTTCCATAGAGCTGCAGCCATCACTGATATTGCTCACACCAGCCACTCACACACAGGTGGGCAAATAGTTTGTGGTTTGGGTTCATAGGCCAACTTGAAAAATTTGGAAGGGGGCGAGCACAGGGGAAGGAACAGTGACACCAGGAAAAAGATAAATTAATAACAATTTCAGATCAATTGAAAAAAACTTTTGTACAGCCATAAAACTGTAATAATTAATTTATTCTGAGACCTTTAGAGAAAAACCTTTTAAAACTGTTATTAAATTGAAAGTCTGAAAAATGTATTTTGAGAGTTTTAAAACACTAAGATTTTTCATAATTTCATAGTGTTTTTTCTAACTGAACCCATCAACCATATTAGATCAAGTTTCACAACTGGTTCTGCTTCAGATCCAATTTTCTGCATGAAAATAAATAACAGTTTGCTAACTGTACTTACTATAAACATACTTACAAATGCACTAGGCACCAATATCTTCCCTGCTGGGTAAAGTGCAGAAAGCCTGCTAGGCTGCTGGTGGCAAAGGGATATTTCAATAGCCAGAAATCTACACTATCACCTAAACTCACTTTTTAACATGTAGATGGCTTTACTGACTACCAGAAAAACTAATTAACACGTAGCTTCAGCAAAACATACTCAGAATATAACAGTATCCTCTGTTTTACCTGAAGGAAGAGCTTGCTTGTATTCACCAAGTTGGCAACCACTGAAAGGATGAGACATTCATAAGATAAATATTACTTTGTCCCTGAAATGGCACAAACCCAGCAAATACATTAACAGAATGTACAGCTTAAAGATTTTCATTAGGAAAGTGAGCAAACATTTTTTCAGTGACAAACAGAACCTTCCTGCTTGTTTTTCCTCCCATTTTTCTTTTACAGTTCATCTCACTTGATTTCCAAATGAAATCAGAGCCTCTAGCTTAGTAAAATTTGTTAGACAACGTTCAGCTGGTGAAGAAGTCTCATAAAACCCCAGCAAAAACATAGGAGGGGGGATGGTTGAATGGATCCAACATACTGTACTATCTATACAGAAATCTGGTAATAAATGACAGTATGTCATTCCCATTTTTCCTAGGTCAACTGCAATGAAAACCTGGATCAGCACTGAAAGCAAGATGGCATTAGATCTCCAGAGATATGGGAAGATACAAAGATACAGATACAAAGTGCACATGAAATGGAAGAAATCCATGAAGCTTATGAATCTCCAGATGCACACAAGAGCTTTGTCACACAGGGGTTCTATGGTGACCAGATTCCATACGGGGACTTCCAAATATTTCAGACAGAAACATCTACTTATCAATTTCAACTTCTGTTTCCACAGCAAAATATCTAAATTTCTTTTTCAGCCACTGTGTGAGTAAAGTTAGAGATACAGGCGTGTGTGCATGCACTGAGCAGACAGCAACATTTTCAGAGTAGAGGAAGAAGAAAGTGCCTGAGCAGCTTTTGTCAGACCTGTTCCCCACATGGTCTCTGGATATCCCAGCAAACAGCAGCTTGCTTAAAGCAACCAGCTGGCAGAAGATAAATATTCCACCCATGATAAGAAAAAAATCCAACTATGAGACCAAAAGATGAATTTGCATTGGAAAGTGATGAGCTCACACATTCTCTCCAGGGACCAAGGAAAGGAGGCTGGCAAGGAAGCTGAAGCAAGAAGATGGTTATGAAACACTTTTTTACTTCAGCTATTAATAACAGTCTCCAAGCCACAGGGCACTTCAGAGGAGGAAGACATCTCCTTGCTTCTATTAATCTTTTTGTCCACCTATTTGCATTGGGCTGGCCACAGGGGAGAGGGAAGCAGAGCACGAATGAAAAGTTAAGGTTAAAAGGGCTGAAAAATATTTGCTCCTACTTGTTTGGAGGCAGAAATTAAGTGATCAATAAGAAGTCACTGACAGAGCAATTACCAGTAAAAACTTAACTGATGACCCAATAGCTCATGGAACAAAGCATTATCTCAGCACTGCTGTTAAGCCAAAGAAAAAGCATAGCAAAGGATATGCTATGGACAAGTTTCTTTTATATGAACATATATATTTTGATTCTCATAAAAATACTCCCATGAAGCTTGGTATTTATTGAACCAGCTTTGAAACCAATTTCAGAGAGATGCCTGGGAAGCTGGGTCCCAGACTGCCAAGAAGAAAATCAGGATGGGTCCACTGATACCACCAATTCTGTTGAGGATCTGTGATCACATGCAGTGAAGTCTAAAGATGCCTATCTCTGTACCTTGGAAAGCTATTTTATATGCTGTTTTACTACATAAATATGCCTTTCTATATACATTTACTCCTCTTTACTTCTCAAAGTGAGAGAATCATAAGCCCTTCTCTGTGTCTCCATACTGTTAGTTTACAGCTAGCCCCACAAATTGCTGAGCTGGAGAAAGCACTTAACTACAGCCTTAACTTCTGGATTCCCTAAGTTTCACTAGCCTTTTTTTATGCTGTCCCCATTCTAATTATTTCAAATAACTGTCAGGGTAGTGTGGTTGGAAGAAAGGCATTTTCAAGATATAAATTTGTACACAAAAAAGTACTTCCCAGACAAAGGTGCCCTGCAGTTATTAAATGTATGTGCAATGTAAAGCTAACAGACAAGATCACCTCTAAGTGAGCAGTTTACCCTGTAAGTTTGTAACGTCTCTTGCCCCATAAACTCTACCAACTGAATATCTACTCAGATTATGCAGCCTGATGGACAAAAAAACTACCTTGCAATAAACCTTGGGACTGTTTACTGGCAAGTAGAGACCACCAAATAACAAAGTTAGCATGTATAACGGCTCTCCAAAACAAGGAGTAGTTTCATGTTTGACCATGCTCCTTCCCTGCAAAGTCATTTTCTGGGTTCTCCTTGTTCAAATTATTAACTAGTGGGTCACCATCACTAAATTACAAGGATGCTCCATCTTCCTTTGTAAAGGAGTATGCATTCACAGGGACAAGAGATTTCACAACTGACTGCCCTTTCCTTGCAAGGCCATTTCCTACACTATTGGAACTGGACATACTATTGTGTATCAGGGCTTGAATCAAATATAGGCCTTAAGAAATTAAATGTTTGTAGATATTTAAGAAGTAGTTCTTGACTAGTCAAACAAACTAAAAGACACAAGTAGAGGGGAAAGGAGATGATAAAGAAGGTAGTAAGACAAACAACTGTACCATAAAAAACAGAGATGAGCTAAAGCACAATTTGGTCATTCTCAAACCTATGAACCACAGATATTGTTAATCTCTCTGAAGCTGTCTGAAATTGTAAGTGGTTTCTCCCTTACAGAAGGAAATGATTCTTGAACTATTTGAAATAGGAAAGGTTGGTGGGTCATAAAAAAATATTTTTCCAATTGACTAGACTGTGCCCTTATTTATTCAGTGATGAGTTTTGCAATGTCATCGTATGTCCTTGTGTCTAGAAGGCTTAGACATTAAGTGTGTCTTCACAAATGCTACAATAATTCATTTTTGGTGCTAGCATCAAGTTCTGGCAGCACTGAAACATACTTAAGTCAACAACTTAGGTCTAAAATCTCAACACAACTACACACACTCTGCACCAAATGAGCAACACATTTCAGTGGCTGAAAATATTGAAAGGATAAATGCACTTGTATGGGGGTAGAAGGGGCCAGAAATTGAGAAGTGACTAGCTTACCTCCAGCCCCAATCCTCCCTTTGCTTACATCCAATACAAAACTGTGAGGACCAGGGTATTCCAAGCTACAAAAAAGTTAGTAATGAGAAGACCTATTCCCAGCACAGTCTTCAACTGGGAATTAAGTTGCTCTAGCCAAATCCCAAAGGCATCTAGACTCCAAACACATTAGCTAAGATTCATGTCATTTCTTTTAAGACACGTGTAAGATTTGCCATTTAATGCAGAAATAAGAAGTGGCAGAAGCTAGCCCTGCTTATGAAACAGAGAAGCAAAACAAAGTAAAGAAAATCCAAGTAGTTCTAGTAGCTATTACTTTTTTAACATGCCAACGAAAGTTACAGGTTCTTGTAAAATCATGCGAAGCTTAGACCCAGAGTTTGTGCATATTTAAATGGAGAAAGACTCTTCGCATCTTGTAGATGCAAACTTCTCATCCAGTAAACACATGCCTACCACTGGGTCAGTGCAAGCTTTTGCTGCTGCTGTTCGGTTTGGGTTGGGTTGTTTTGCAGGAAGAGGTAGATACTGCTTTGCTTTGAGAGTGTGTTGTGGTACAATGTTCCTTTGCGTATAACATCCTCTTACAATTTGGTAAGAGCAATCTAGCACTTCTTGCATCTTCCTGTCTGAAGCATCAAATCAAATGAGAGGGTCACAGTATGAAAGTCTTCCATTCACTGCAGCGTAAGACATTTAGTCCAGCTTGCCCTAGCCAGAACATTTCTGCTGTCTGTCAAGGATTCATAGGTTGAAAGACATGCTTCAAAATGTACTTCACATCATTAGTTAATATTACTGTATTGACAGCAGCAACAAGCATTATCCGTAAGGCAAGCAACACAATGCTGAAGACATTTGTCACTATCTATCTCATCCCACCACCCCTATGCCTGAAAGCCCAGAAGCAGCCCACTGGGGCTTATAGCCTTAGTATTATTCAGCCCTTTACAATTCAAGGACCTGCTTTATGATCCTCATTCTGACAGGGGAGAGGGTCAACCATATCCCAAAAGACCCATCACCATACTTGGGACCAGAGAGGACAGCACTTCTAGCACCACTTGCAAGGTGCAAAATAGCTTTTTAACTCCACATTGGAATTTCACATTTTGATCATTACTTCACATTTGTAAGGAAGGGGCTATGTAAACAGGCATTTACTCTGACACTTTCAACTCCAGATTTATCTTCTTTTAGTCTTTACTCTTAGTCTGAGCTGAGTAAGAAATGCCTGTGTCTCAGTAGAATCTGATAACACCCAATGGGACAGAGGTGCTTATGAGGCAAAATGCCATACAAATACAGTGAACAGAATATGTGCCCTGGAAAACTTTTGCTGTTCCTGTTTTATACCTTCCTTGCCCATCTAGTTGCTCATTTTATTTAATATGCAATTCTTTAACTGTAATGTTTTAGAATTTATTAAATCTATGATTCAGCATCCTATATTCTTCTGAACTCTTATTTTTATCTGTACAAGCAATTCTAGATCCAAGTGTTATTATAGACCATTGCATACTATTAATGCTTTACTTTCTATTCCAATTACTACTCTAACAGTGTATTTCTCAATAATATCTCAAAGCATTTAATAAAGACAGTATTGCTGACTGGCATGAAGTCACATACTAGTCCCTCCAAAAAAAGTCAGGCCTATTTCCTACCTGCGGACACTACAATCAACACCTTCTGCAGTTGGTCTAAATGCAGACTCTAATCCATCATTCTATTAACTATAAAATTATTTGAGAGCTCTATTCACCCCTCCAAACATCCCAATTAAAAATTAAGGCAATAAAAATGCAGATAGCAAGTAATCACTGCTTGTCCCAAGTTAGGGACCAGCATCTTATCATAATCTGGAATTCTTCCTACACTAAATTACAACATGGCTTTGGAGAATGACTGGCCAGATGTTAACCTACCCCCTAATTTTCTTTCTTCTTATTTTGTCAGAGGCCATGTTCAGCCTCTCAGACTACAAAAGCATGAGGCTTCAGTTCACTGACTGCAGGATCAGGTGAAGAAGATCCAGGAGGATTCTTAACATGCCTCCACTGGACCATCGGCCACTCTGATGAAGGGTACAAAAAGAGCACGTCAACTTAATGGAAAACACATTCTTTGGAAAACATCCAAACCTTTAAGAAAACATGCCATTAGCTTTATTTGTATCCCCTAGGGTTCTGCAATATCAGGTTTAATTACAACAATTGTGACAAAAATCATGGTAAAGAGATATAGCTGCAAGCTGATCTTGCCCAGATGTTCCACCACCAGGGTAAGAGCCAAACGCAGCCCTAGGAAGAAACTGCAGTACAATCTCAGTGAGCATTCAAATCAATTTCAGCAAAAATATTTCTAAGTACACCCTAACTCAAAAGGAACAAGAGATTAAAGTGGCAAGTACATGGCTGAGATTCAGGGAAGAACTCCCAGGACAAGGAGACTTAGGAAGGAGAAGGAAAAAGCTAGTCTCCTACTGCAATAGAAATGCAGTGAGGGTAGACAAGAGCCAGACTCTCTGGCAGAACAGTCAATGCCCCAGACTGTCATACAATAGATTTGTTTCCATTGCTGCAATCAGCTAGAAGCAAACACTAACACGGCCTCCTCTGGCAACTGATTAGCATGATCATGCCTGAAGAAAATAGCACCCAAACGTACATGGTTAACAGGATGGGTTACAGTACTTATGCTTATAGCTACACAACTGTGCAACAGGCAAGAAAACAGGAGCTAGCAGCCCAGAGCTCTAAAAGAAAAAGGGAGAGGAATAAAAGACAAACTAGCCCAATTTCTGGAATAGATAACATTATCCTGCGTCTTTGTATAACTCATTTGCAAATGTGATAGATTTTACACCTTAAGGATTAGACAGCTTTTCTAAAGATATCTACAGCAGCTGCAGGATACAAGTATAACCATTCTCAGTACAGAGATACAGGTTTGGTAAGTACTCCAATCCTGGGATACCAGAAAGTGAACAGCTTGAACTTGCATCGATGTGACTTCATCCACACAAGAGAGAAGCTTTTGCCAGGAGCATGCACAGGGGTAAGACTGGATGTCAGCACTTTGTAATAGTTTACATTAAAGAAGAGATACCTCTTCAATACAGAATCCCAGAGGTTTAAAAATTATCTTTCCAAAATTAGTGAGCAAGTGGCCCAGAAGTGAAGAATCCCACAGCAGGCAGAAACCAGAAAATTATAGGTAGTATTTCCCACCTTCCAGCAAACATCTTTCCTACAGAAAAATAACTAAGTTACCTTAAGAAATAAGAAATAACAGTATTCATTCATTCCTCCACAGCTTTTCAGCTACAGAAGAAAGATTTGGCTATGAAATTGTGTGACAATTAGATACTTTAAAGAAAAATACACAGCAGTCCATGTCACAGAGTATAATATTTAAGAACACTTAGGTTGTCATCATAAGGAGAGAACAAGAGAAAATACCTTTGTTCTCCATTTATATTTCCTACAGACTTGGTGACATTTACTGTATTTCAGCAGTGCTGTGGCAGTGCCTAGGAGCCTCAGTCTTGGACCACATTCCCATGAGGCCAGGAACTGTGCAGTCATGAAATTAAAACTGTCCCAGACCAAATTCCTTTACCATTTCATAAGAGTTTCAAGTCTTCAGTAACATACCTAATAAGCTGATTTTATACTGGGGTGGGAAGATGTACCTTAAAAAAAATAGCTGTATATATTACCAATATACAAGGTCCAAGAAAAGACATAACCAGGTAATGTTCAACCATACATCTCACCTACCCACATGACCTCATTACGCTCCACTATGTGTCTCACCTACCCACAGGAGTTCTTCCTCGAGGACAACCCTGTATTATACCAGGGCAGAAAAGAGTTTGAAATAGTCCTGGTTGTTTAGAAGACTTAGCATCCTGTGCCCCAAGAGGAAGCAAGAATATGTATGTTCTTGAGGTCCACAGGGAAGGTAGTATATGATCATGTAAGCTGCAGATTGCCTGTACAGTCTTCTTCGAGCCACAACATGCTCCTCTGACTTAGTCACATGCCTTTTGCCTGATTAGGACAAATTAAGTCTGAGGTTTTGATCATTCTGCATCCCCAATTCCATGCCACAAAGTACAAAATCAGTAAATGAGTTTACTGCAAATGATTGCACATGACCCATGGCAATAGCATAATACTTGCAGCATTTAAGCACTAGACTGCTCTGCAACTTCTCACCACTGACACTGCAGAACCAGAGACCCAAATACGCTCCTCTGGGCATCAAACTGAGCGTGATTTCCTCTCAGCTATTACTCCTAATGCCATAAACTGAATTGAGTAATACCATGTGGCCTTTGTGCATGACAGCTGAAGGATGGTATTCTCACTTCTTATAGTAAAAGAGCAGACTCCTGTCACTACATACTCTTAAGAGATTTTAGAAGGAGTTTGATTTTTTTTAAGCTATGCTAGATATAGTCTGTTACTTATGTCTATCTGGAGGACATTGATACCTACTGGATCCTCAGCCTATGTTAGAAGGGACAGGGATAATCACTAGACTGCCTTGTCAAAAATTGGTACCTTCATACTTGCAGGAACATGCACACTTGCAGTTGTGCTGCATCAGGAATGCAGTCAGATAGTCCTAAGCAGGGAGAGGAGATATCCACACGTGAGCTATACTGCTCTGCCACACCACGTCAAAGCACAATGGAAGGTTCTGAAAGCATCTTTCCTTAGGGTTAGGGCTATGCTGCTCCCAGTCAGAAGGAAAGCAACAGGAAAATTCCAAGTTCTGTCCTGCCAGAGACTACATAGTGGGTCTTGGCAGGCAGACCCAGTCTCCTGTGTCATAAAATACCCCATCAGAGGAAGCACAGCTTGTTTGCAAGGTTGCCAGATTAAAAACAAGTATCCCTTTCACTGGTTTACCTTTTGGTTCCTTAGCCCTGCTGTTCATTTCTCTGAACTACAAACACTCACAAGCCATGAGTATTTAGGAGGGGGCAATAGCTTCTCCCTATTCCAGAAAAGAAAAATTAGTGACCTGCACTATTTAGCATGAACCCACACCAGATTATTATGAAATTAGTTAGCAATAAAAACTTATTTCATGTATAAAGGCATTTTAAAAGATAAATAAGTCAGGCTCCAAATTACCATTAAAATTAACTTCCATTGATGCTCTGCCAGTGCTGCTTAACTAATGTTCTCTGCAGAAGTCAAGTGTATTTATTGAGTGGTATCAATCAACATGAACCATTGTGCTAGTTGCTTCATCTGGAGATCAGAGGGTTTTATTTTAAGGAGAGCAGAAGAATGCAGCACCACTAAGGGCACCCCCTTCTGCATCTCTCTCTATTTCCAATACATAGTCTCTGGCATGACTAGTATTCTTTCACAAGTAGAATTCTGCATTTAAGTAACCACCAACCATAAAGGCAAAGCAAAAATTCCCATCCTCTGAGAATTAAAGCTCTGGACAGAACAGCTCACAGACCATGGAAAACTGAAGTTATATTACAAAACTATCACACAACTAACTATGGCTGAGTGACGTTCAGGTGAGTGGATGCAGCTTGTGCTGGTTTCTTTCCCCATGACTCCCTGGCAAGAAGACAAATCTCTTTTCAAGGTGGCTGCCTGTTTCTTTCATACATTTACAAGCAGCACTATTTGATCTTTTTCAGCCCTGTTCCTTGTCAAATATCAATTTGAGAGAGCGTGATGCTTATATTCTCCTCAGCTTATAAACCACTCAATTTTTTGATTCATACCGCTGAGCTGCAGCTGGAGGCAGTTAAGTAGTGAGCTAGTTATGATAATAGTGAAGAAGCATCCAGAAAGGGAATATGATATATGAGAGAATTTTGATTGCCCAGAAACTCACACAAATTCTCTCAGGTCACTCAGAACACTCCCATCAGTAGCCTAAACTGAAGCAAGTGTCTGAGTAAACAGTTCAGGAACTATTCCAGCCTTTGTTATTTGTACCCAGACATCATCCGAGTATTTTGCCTTTAATTCACACTGGTTAGGATGAGTACACAGGGTCCATCTTAAGGCTTGGCATCACCAGAGTTTCTCTGTACTGTCTGTAAGTCCCACTGTAGTAACCGAATGCAAATAAGTGGTCTACCTTGATTTCAAAGTAGTTGAAGTCATTACAACACAATCCAAGTGTGGGATGTTAGCAAACACCAACTGCAGCCACAGGCAACAGGTTCATTAAAATAAGAGTTACACCTGAAAGGATTGGACCACTTAATACCTAAAGTCCGTCCACTGTTTCTCTTTGGTCTTTAACAGCAAAGAAGGATCTTCTCCAACAGCTGCAGCAAAATATGAATTCACTTGGCTATAGCATATTCTTTATGCTAAATCCCAAAATAGCCTGTAGAGACAAATAAGTAACAGCAGGTACAGAAAGGAGTTAAGGGACAGACAAAGGGTACATACATCCTCTTCTGTGTTTTAAGATGAGGTGGAAAGCTAATGAGACTCAAAAAGTTCATTCTGAAGGGAAGGGCTGCAAAGAACTCTCACATCAATGGGGCAAGACAATCAACTAAGAAAGAACAAAAAGTTAAGAATGAGGCCAAATGTAAAAAAAAAACCCAAACAACAAAAACATAGGTGCAGTCCTATGTTTTTGTGAGAGCCAAGAGGAAAGGGCAAAAATTCTACTTTTTCACATGTAGCTCAAGACATTTATGGCTGGGATTATACAGAAGAGTTGCTCACAATAGCCGAGGACTACTCTGATTCGGAAACTCTGCCTAGCTACAGACAGTGACAGTAGTTAGCGACAGATATGTCAGGAGAAGGCAGTAGGAATTATCTGGATTTCTTGGAAAAGGGAAAACACATGAGCAACTCAACATTTTAACTTTCCTCTGTATTTTCTGTCACTATGACCACACTGTATTATTTGAGGAACTCTCTACTCTGCTAACATTTTAAGAAGGATCAAACACCTTTAGCCTCCGTTCCATTCCACTATACCCACCTTTCCCCACCCATACAACTAGCTCAGTATAGCCATTCAAAGCCTTCTGTACAGCACCAGAGCTACACTGCCTTGTACAAAAGAGCAACAGGGAATACTTTAATTAGTATTTTCTTCCAAAGGGTAAAAAATTATTCTGAAATTACTTTTCCTGGTAATGAACTGCAGCTTCTTCCACTCTATTGTAGATCTGGAACAGTGATTCCTGCTTCATGGATTTGCCTCAATTTTTTGTTGTTTTGTTTTACAGATTTATTTCAATCATGATGAAAGCTAGACAAAATACTACAAAAGCAGGGAAGAAGGGAATGCCAATATTAGGGGAAATTGAGTTTTATCTTACCTTGCTAAAGTAAGTTAGTCAAGATGGGTGGGAACAATCTCAGTGGAAACAAAACCTGCAAACTGTTTTATTGCGGGAGGGGACTGAATTCATTGGTATGATTAGAAAGTAGCAGGATAAAAAAGAAAATCAATATACTTCCCTAGTTAAATATTCCCTGTCCCCTTATGCTTAACATAGGTACTTCTAGTAAGGTAACACTGGAGGAGGACTGACTTTCAGAACAGTTGTGTTTAAAATTACTTTATGTTTGATAGGTGGATAGTCCAGGTGAAAGACAAGCAACACTGAGGACCAGACACAGACTATGTCCTCTCCATGCCCAACTCACCTCCAGTAACAGTAGAAATCAGAGTTCTGTGCTGATCTGCTTTATTTCCCTGAACAAACAATGATTTAGCAGGATGGGAGCTGCTCAGGTTTAGATTCTCAAGCCGTGAGTGACTCCATAACATCTTAGGAGGCAGGATCCATGCACCTTGATCATTAAAGCCAACTTCTTTCCTCTTTCTTGTTTTCCCCATACTTATATCTCCCACATAGACCTTTCTCATTATTTCCATTGCCTCATTCATCAGGTGACTTGGTTCATTGGCTCTGAACTCAGAGTGAAACAGAAGCCACTTCCACATTTCAAAGCACATATGGCACTTACACATCTGTTTTAACATGGGTCACCTACTGAAGACATTCCCCTGCCAGGCTGGGTAGCCATTCACCAGCCATCTCAGTTAAATAAGATGAAGAGCACTTACAACCTTAAAGGCTCTGCGTGCAGTGCCCATGCAACTCACATTCCCGAGAAGATGCCCACCAATTACAAAAACAATAAAATACATCTTTTCCTGCTATGCAGTGAAGTGCATATCAAAAGCACCCCTGTGTACTTATTAAATATTTTCCCCTGGAAGACCTCCAGAACACTAAACATTCATTAATCACCACAAGGTACCTGTAAGATACCAAACTACTTGAAAACTACATCAAACAGGTGACCAGACACAGAGCTAGGGGATATTTTATATTAGGACAACTTCAATGTTGCTCTGCTGACACACAGCCAACTTGCTGTGAGCCATTCCAGCCCCAGAAGAGTTACTTTTCTTGTAAGAAAACATCACCCCTGCATTTGTCAACCATCCCAAAAGCTTCAGCCAAGAGAAGAAAAGGGAGGTCCAGGCATCCGTGAACTGATAATCTCACCTAACCCAGCAGCTGAGCCAGGCCACAGCTTGTGGCCACACTTGTCAGCACAAGTAATCTTCAGCCACCTCTAATGAGTTCTCACAGGCCAGGGTGGAGGGGAAGGAAGGACACAGCCAGACCCCACATTTTCCCACAGGCCATGGGATCACAGAATTACAGTTCAGCCAGCTGAGTCACCCACATGTTAGAAAAAGAGCACAGAGATTCTTGTCATTGTGGCAGGTGGCTCCCACTACCCACACCTGACACAGAAGCTTCTTGGTGAACAAGCTTCCCATAGCAGAAGACTTAACTGGAATTAACAAGATCCCCTAGAACACAGACTCAGGGGGTAGTCTGTATTTAAATAAGGTTTTCACATTATTGCAATAAATGCAAGATTTCTCCTTCAAAAATCATACTAGTAGAAAATCTAGTCCACTGTCTTAGAAGCAAATTGTCCACTGTAAATATAGCTTATTTTTGTTCCAGAACTGGAACAAGCTATTCTACTGGAAAAGTCTGAAAAACTACAAAAATTCAGACACCAACATTTTTTGGTCATTTCTCTGCACAATTGCTAACACATTACCAAGCTGCTTGAAAAGCTGTACTAATGTAGAAAAAAAGGCTTAAGTTTACAGAGAATTTGCACTGCAAAGTACTAGTGTTTGATGCTCAATCAGGAGAACACAGACATTTTGGTACTTTCATTTGTATACATGAGTATATGTGTATATACATGTTTTAATTAAGCCTTATTAATGTACTTTATTTTCTCACTATAATGACAGTTATACAGAAAAATATTCAAAAGTCTAGATGACTCAGGAATTCGACAACAAGATACAAACTGCCAAATTTAGTCAATAGTAAAAATACAGCTACTCAGCTTAAGTCATTAATCTGAAGCAGATGGAATAATTTAAATACAACTTTGACAAGTTTTGTCCTTTTTTTTGTTAATTGTCTGCTAACAGGCTACAAAAAAAATCTTAAATTTATTCATTATTCATATGATTCATAAATGTCTTCACTGACTAACTCTTGGCCTACAAACATTTTAAACTATGACTGTCACAACTTAAGTAAACAATTTGCAATTCATGGTGTAACTTATGTAATAAATTTCTTCACCTTATGTAACTAGCTTGAACAATTTAAACAGCTGACAAAGACAGCATACATTTTTAATCGCACACTTGCAGTTAACAGTTGGGTGGTTACAGGAATTGCCCTCCCAGGAAACAGACAATGCCGCGTGATTTAGGTTGCAAATACCAAATCTTTCACTTGAGGATGTGCTTTGAAACTCACTTTCTTTGCCCACACCCAACGAAGTATGCAAGCCTTCAAGCTATTAGTTTTACACATATTCTTATGCTCCAAGTGTTAATATTAAAAAGCTTCCAATACAAGCATGATTTTCTGAAATTCAGAAAATGGCAATTTATTCCATCTTCCCTGTAGCACTCCAAGAGCTGGAACGGGCACATTTACCAGAAAGTTGTTGTTTTTTTCCTAGTACCACAAAGCATGCACAACAAACTCTGCATCAAGTGCTGGGGTTACACTAACACGGACCATGTGCTCCTCTACTCCCTTCCTGACGCTGCACTCCAGGAGTTTAATACATAAAACTACTTTACAGAAGATAGCTTTAAGCAGTTTCTCAAACAAATTGAGAGCTTCAGGCAACCAGCGTTTACCATTTATCTCAGAATACAGTTCCACAGCTTATCACCACAATCTATTCTGTCTTGTACTGAACTAAAAGTTTACATTTCAGTTCATTATTAATCACTTCCTCTGTGTTTCTCTAAATATTCCTCTTACTAAAGCTATGGAGAGCTAGATGATCTCCTGTCTTTCCCTCTATTTTTTGCATCAAGGTACAAGCCAGATTTTGATACCATTAATCTGGCTCTTGGAAGTAACCCTTTTAATTGTGCGTAAAGTCAGAAGGAAGGAAAGTCACTATTGGGGTTACTACTGGACATGAATAGAAGCTCTATAATCTGGCCCTACTGATGTAGCTTTGAAAAAAATTCAACTTCAAGCCAATCATCCCAGTGTCCCAGTTTTTACTGTTCTTTGATTCCTGACCCCCACCCGGTATTATTCTGATTAGCAGAGTAAAATATTTCTGTGCAGCCAAACAATAGTTAACAACAGTTCTGGGGTACTCTGGTGCTTTGACCTCTTCTATATTTATAACAGATTTTTAAATGCTGACAGTTTAATATCTGTTCTCACACAGGTTACAACTGTTCATATTTTTTCACTAAAAGAACTGACAGAACTCTGCCCAAGAGCAATGACAGTTTTACAGAGTCCAGGCTTGAAACAGCAAAGACCCCCATGGGCTGTGAAGCACCTCTTGTCAACAAGTGTAGAGCAGTAGTGAATGAGATCCTGGGATCATTGCCTTCAAGAAAAACACACCTTTCATCATCAAACTATGTAAGTCTTCCATGTTGTGTTTTTTTTATTTCTGCAATTTTCCATGACCATATACGTTTATGGAAACATTACTGAAAATTTAAATTTAACAGCTAGAAAATTAGGATTTCATTATAACCCCTTTAAGGTTATATGAAGATGTCACTGAAATTTAATGTAGGAAAGACAAAAGAAAATGAGCCTCTCAAACTCCCTAAAAAAAAGCTACTTAAAAAGGCTGGGACTATCTTTCCACAACTGCCTTCTCGTTTTTCAGACAGCTTTTACCCCTGGGACTCCCATCTGTCCTCAAGACATTTCTTAACCAGTGGTAACATGTTCCTGAAGATTTGCCCTGAATGTATAAGCAGCCATGTGTACTTCCCCTTGCCACAAAACACACACTCATCTTTTGTTCCTTCCTGCCCATGTTCCACTGTGCTATTTTAGTCCCTCTCTTCTTCTGTCTAGACAAATTTTACAGCTATTCTCTTACTGCATTTGCCTAATAAAAATACCCCTGTGCAATCCACCATCACAGTGCCTATATGCCATCTAGGATAAATTCAAACACCCAAAATAAAGCTGAAAGTCACATGGGCCTCATCTTTTTGGATATGCAAGCTTCACACAAATATGAAATCCAAAAGCAGGTTATTCCAGTTCTTCACAGTAAGATTTATCAGATCTTTTTCTGAAGAAAGCTCCCACAATATAGATGATCGCCCCACAAACCCCAGCTTTAACAGTATGTCCCAGGGGAAAATGATCTTTTTTGACAAGACCATAGTACTTAGAAAGAGTAGCATCAAATTCTGTATTATGCTCCAACTGCAAATCATTAGTCAACCTTTTATATTTTACTACTACTTCACACAATATTTTGTCTCTTAAAGGCTCAGCTCCAGAAAGCTAGCAGTTATACTCCTGGAAGACAACTGAAAACATACCCTGAATATAACCAGAAGGAAATAAAAATTAAGCTAATATTTGTCAGCCATGTATTGTTTTTAAATCTCGGGGTGGGGGTGGGGGGGGGGTGTTAGAGCTAGATTGAATTTTTTGCTCATTTGAAGTTGGTGTTGTCAAGTAATACGCAGTATAAAATTCAGATATGAACAAAACCACTAAAACTTAGACCTTAGACATAAAACCTGCATGGAAAAGACAGCCTTTCTAATGCTTTCCCCATTTACAATATTCCTCTCAGCAACATTTTGCACAAAGTAGCAGTTATCCCCTAAATTCTCACACAATATGATACATTTTGTAATAGGGTTCATTTAATATTTTAACTTATAATACATAAAATGTCAATTAAATTAGGCCGCTACCATTATACCCTCCTGGCGTTAGTTTGCTTTACAAATGTGTGACCTAGTGTTCTTGCTGTTTGTTACTCGGGGGGGGGGGGGGGAGGAATTGTTGCTATTACATTATGTAAGGGACTATCAGAAGGTAAGAAAGCTGTTAGAGCCGCGGGTTTCAACATATCTCGAACAGAGATATGGAGCCCTGGATAATGAATTTAAGCCTAACAACACTAGCCTCACTTTTCTCATTACCTTCACAAATCTTTAGATATAGTTCCTGGACCATTGGTTGAAGACCATTACTTTAGGGCAACAAAGAATTACATGCTGACACAAACAGTACTGCCAACCAAGTCACAAGCTGAATAATTACACAGATTGCAGCAAAGCAAAAACTCTTGTGACTGGCCAGTCCTCGGCTCTGTGCCAGCATATTGGTACCTGTGCTAGTAACTGCCCCAGCAAGCAGTGTCACTGCAGTAGAGGAAACTACACAAAGGTGTTGAATTGAACACAGAAGTACTTGCTAGGTGAAGACCTAAAGAAGAATGCAGTGCAAGAACTCTTAATTCCTGCCCAGCCTTAGCAAGTCACAAACCCCACGTTCAAAGCCTGCAAACTGGAAAAGCAACATACTAAAGAATGTGATCAGTCCCATTAATTCAATTGAACTCATTTTTCCTGATCCACCTGGCCACCTAACAAGGACCTTTCTTGGGAAAGTGTTAGTAAAGTCCTTGCTTGTTTAAATCTATTTCTGCTTACTCATACATAGACCAGACACACATGAATCACTTTCCCCTCACCGCTCATTCAGCAGCCCCACTGGCCTGGTCACACTGGGCCCTGGGCCCCTTCAGGCCCACAGGCTTGGAGCCAGTGGCCTGCCAGCACGGGGACAGCCTCAGTGGAAGCTCTCGGGCAGACAGACACCCCATGCTACAGCCTCCCCAGACTGAGAATAAAAAAGTTTAAGAGCCAACCTGCATGAGGACAACCCTTTGCCACCCCTGCCCAACCTCAGGCACCCACCAGGCAGGGGTTCAGCACAGTGCCTCCCTCACAGGCAGCCAGTTTTATTACCAGGATCACACACTGCTGCTTTACAAGCCAACTCTGTGCTAGTGCATCACCCAGCCCAAGCACCAGCACTTCTCAGGTGAACATCACCACATTAGGTGGCTCATGAGAGAAACTCCCACAGCTCCTCCCAAGAGATGATGCCACAAACCAACAGCAAAGTCTCCCCAGGCCAAGGAAAGAGCCAGGAAAAGGGAAAGACCACATGACCCCCAAGCTAATGGGGCATTTCATTTTCTCAGGCTGCACAGCTGAGAGCTGCTCAAGCCATGCTGACATGGGGGAGGCCCCTGCAGCACTAGCGGGTCCCATGCCACCTCCCAGACCAGGGGAGGTGCCCACCTGAGGGAGGTGGCACAGGTGTCACACTCCACGGCACACAAGCAGCACCATCTCTTGTGCTCCTGCCTCGCTCACCCTTCACCACTGCGGGGTTTCAACCAACTGCTGTGTGCCTTCACACCACCTGCCTGCACGGAGAGCCGTGCCCAGGCCAGGGCACCCCTGAAGCCCTCACTGCTGGCTTAGCCTGCAGAGGCCGCAGCACCCTGGTTGACAACCCGGCACCAGCTCCCAGCAACCACAGAGAATTGCAGGTGCACAAAAATAGGTCCAACATGCACTACAGAGCCCAAGCAAGCACATACCTTGGTCAAATGGCAGGCAAAACCTCATGAGGGGCACAGTCCTGCAAGACCAAATGTGGGAAGGTGGTAATGGGGTCCATCAGCACAGCAAGGAATGAGTCAAGACCATGGCACACCCCAGAGATGGGGCTAGAGACCACAACCCCACAGCAGAGCTCAGGAAATGGCCAACAGTCCCAGAACTGAGCTAAAATGGCTCCCCAGGCATGGGTGTAGGAAGGCCCCAGGTGGTGCCCATTCAGCCGTTAAGGCCTGTTAGTGCATCTGGCCATCTCTGCTCAGGGGAAGTTGTATCTGCCACCAGCCTCATGTGGTGTGTGGAGCTTGTTTTCCCCGTGGAGATATAGAGGAGCCATACCCAGACTGGTGCTGCTGCGGTGGCTGCCCACAGCAGGGGTCACTGGCCTGAGGGTCCGGAGCTGCTGCCACTGGTACCACCAGTGCCCAGTCAGGACCCGGCCCTGCAGCGGGAGGGCTTGTGTGAAAAGTGTGGTTTCCTTTTCCCTCAAAAAAACTTCAAGCTGATAAAAGGCAAACAAATCCCCCCATAAATTTTCTCAGGATTATTTACAGCATTCACCTGGCAAAAGCAATTAATATCTAGAGGCCTTATGTATTTCCCACTCCAGCAGTAAGCAGCCACTGAAACAAGCGAATTGTCAAACAAAGAGCAAGAGAAAAGTATCTAAAATTTCTACCCCTGCAACAGCGCTCGGAGCATGAGCACTTCTGTCTCTCACATTCCTCCAGATGCTTCCCACACCAGCTGGCTGAGGTATCCTCCTGCTCATCTCCTTGGCTTTTTGTCCTCACCCGCAGCCCTGCAGCGGTGCCCAGGCATGTTTGGCGCCCACTGAAAACGCCCTCCAGAAATATTTAGCAAGCAAGGAGCAGGGGTCTGATCCAGACCTGCTGTCTTTGGATGTAAACAGTCTGCTGTACTGCAGATTAACAAAATTAAAGCAATCCAAAGTTTACTTGGGGAAGAAACCAAAATGAAAAGGAACACAGGTCTTGCCCCCAAGCACACGGGAGCTCCTGCTAGAGGCCACACTACAGGTAGAGGGGAGCTGGGCCTCAGGCAATGAAGAGATTTTTGAAGTGGTACCGTGGAAGAGTTTCACCTTTAAAAAATAAGCCAACCTTTGCTCTTCTTAATTGTGTGGCAAGGCACAAATGGAACTCACTGGATTTTAATGTTCAGACTAGATATTTGGATAAAACATTTGCAAAACTGGGCTACGTTAACAAGATTCCTGAAATGCATACCCTCACCAGGAACAAAATATGGAAGTCATAACCATGTAGCAATAAATGAATATGCAAATTAGGTGTATTGGATTAGAAAAGGACAGACTGAATGAACAGTGCATTTGCAAAGATGCTATTTTTATTATTTCTTAATCATCTTGTTCTGTCAGGCCAGAAGTTCATAAATGTGAAAGGGATAACAAGCCCTACAGCTTTTGTGGCATTAGAGGGCCTCTTTGGTGGTACTAATGAAGCAAATGACTGTTACCTCCACAACTGTCCATAATATTCATTCTTGTAAAAGTAACTAGTATTGATCAGTCTTTATAATCTCCTACCTGACAGTCAACACTTTACTTTGGCCTATTTTTGTTTGGCAGAATATACACAACATAAACTGACAGTGCAGAAGAAACAAAATGTGTGGTAGATGGAAGTTGTCTCAGACAGATGAATGGGTAATCTCCAGTTCACCTCTCTTCTGGTGCAGGCTGATTCCATGCAGCCTCCCAAGTTTTGCCTCCAGGGCCTGTTATCTCCTTCTGTAGATACTTTACTGACAACAGAACTTGAAGATAAAATTAGTACTATGCATTTTGACAACAGAAAGTTTTATGTAATTTTCAGACTAATTTGTCGCTTCCTTGTGTGTCATTTCTCATGATATACCCCTTTGAATCACACAAAGTAATTATTCTCCTCTTAGCATTAACACCCACCAAATATTTGTAGTCTCTTAGCACATCTGTGCCTTTATCATCTTACCCGCATTTAGCACTTCTAATCTTTCCACCTAAGTCAATCCTGAAGCCATCCCGATAGGTTTTTTTGCTCTTTGAACTCCTTTCAGTTTGTCAAGACACTGCTAGTAAAGTTTTGTGCGAGGCTGCATGTGATGGATTTAGGTGTGAATGCATCAGAACTGTATAAAGTAAATCTATTACCACATTGAGCTGCGATATGGTTCTTCCATATATGCAGCTCAAACCTATATTGTCACTTTTCTGCAAACATGCTGTTTTACAAATTAACATGTAATGTCTTATCTCGAGTCTCAGAGATGATCTGCAGGTTTTCACTTCTTTCTGAGTAGCGTGAGTTTCAGATTATTTTCGGATCTTGCTTTTTCCATTAGTAGACAGATACAGAGCTCACGGGCTCAGAAAACCTCAGTAGAAGGAGCATCAGAATACACTATAATAACCAGAAAAGAAGGCTTCAACGTATTTTCCAAAGTCTCCACGGCATTTTCCCCCTGAAGAAAAAATTGGTTAGGCTAAATCCTTGTTTAGTTTCTGTGTGCACAGAGATTACTCCTGGGACAGCAAAGGACCACCAAATCCCACAATCACACAGTCCTGAGACCACTGTGGAGCAGCATCTGTCACTATATACAACCTCTGTAGCCTTGGATTATGTATAGCTGCATTCACACAGTGAAGGAAGCTGATGAGCCTGCAGTTATAGGAGCACATGGTAGGGGAGACACATGGTACAAAGCCTTGTGGATGGATGGACAGGGGATTCAGAAGACAGTGAGGAAACAGTATTGGAGTGGGGGACTCAAAGTCACCCAACTCACACACAGGACAAATCAGAGTACACGGAGGACTCTCCCTGCACTGACTGCTGCCCACTTACTGTCCTGAGGCTCCCTGAGAAAGCAGTTACCTGTGTGCTCCTGCTGTGGGAGGCCAGGACTGTTGCATGCTGGCCATCTCTGGCTCTTCAATGATAGGGAACTTAATGAATTACACTGTACAGTTTGCATGGAAAGGCACAGGGTCAATGCAAAAATGGACAGGGGATGAAACCTGAGTTAAGTAACAGGCTAACTTGAAAGGACAAGTGTAATCGTAACAAAATGGGACTAGGGAAAGGGACAGAAAAGAAGGGAGCAGAGAAAAGCAGGATCAAAGGAGCAGGAAAAATAGTAGTATGGAGGCAGAGCAGAAAGGCTGCTCAGCCCCAGACTGTCATGCCACAAGGCAGCAGACTGCATGAGGTCATTAGAAGCACCATCTCGTGTCACGAATGCAATCCAAAGGAAGCCCTGGCAGCTTCCAAAGGGACACCCTCTGCATTTCAAACACTATTGACACAACACAGAAGCCCTGGACTGAGCCACTATAGGGGAGTAGGTATTTGAAGGCAATAGCCAACAGCCATTTCTACTGAGATAAAACCCAGCCACACGTCTGTTCCAGAAGCCAACAAAATCTCATCTTTCTCCAGACAGAAACTGAGTAACTCTAATAGCACTGTGACAGTAATACTCCTTCCTTTAATAGTGCACTGTTTGCTAATGGATGTCAAAGCACCCTGCAAAGGAAGTACCTCTATTGCCAGTAACAGATGTGTAGGCTTGAGGCTCAGGGGGATGAAATTGCTTCCTAAGGTGGTCTAGGAGTAGATCGGGGAATAGAGACCAGCCACCACTCTCCTGCTCTAGTGCACTGGTTGCAAAGCAATGCTTCCTACAAGCATGACCTGCTCCTCTCTCTACTTAAACGGGGATCACTTCTCCTTCAAACTGAAGAATACACTTCCTCCGGTTTCTTACAGTTACCCTGCTGACAGGACAAAAGCCAGGTGACATCCGCTCTTCCCTTTAACATTCATCATTAGAAGTGAGGAACGTAGGTGTGGTTAAGGGGAAGGACCAGACCCCTCCCAAGCAGAGAGATATTCCGTTTACCCTGTGACAGCCCAGCTCCCTCCTCCTCACCTAACTGCTCAGCATGCTAAGTACGTGACAAGTGGATTAAAACAACATTTAAGACAAGATTTAACACTCATTAAAAAGAGGTGAGATCCCAAAGCAAGTTCAAACTGCATCCTTACCTCACCCTGAAGAGATGGAAGATGGCAGCTTTCTGCACAAATCACTGGCAGTTTCTGTCACAGGCCATGTCAGGCTGCCACACACATACATTAAATGCACAAATGCACATGTCAAGGAGCTCAGGAGGGTGTTCAGTGTCATGTGCCAAACCCCATGTGGTACCATGCTCAACAAGGAGAGCTCTGGAGCTGGAAACCCCAAAATCTAACTGCATCTTCCATTGGAGAGCTGATCACTTTGCAGAGCAGAGTCCCACATATTCCTCTCTTGCGTCCCCACTTTTGACCTCACAATCAAAAGTGGATTTTTGGAAGCTAGAGGATGGGCACAAAGGTGGGTCATGGGAAGGAAGGCAAAAGGGATTTTTCCCAAGTTTAGTATCACAGGGGCGCACCAGTGGGTTTGTCTGGGAAATACTTTGCTAAAATGAAATGCATTTGTGGTGGGGGAAAGCACTACTTAAAAACAACTCCATCTTAGGAGATCTGCTCTTCAGATCATCGTGTTCTGGCTTGCTTTACAGATAGCATGCATTTAACCAATTAATGATGAAGAGTCAGCCTAGCTATGGATGAATGACTTGGATTAATCTTTTTTGTCTTATGATAAACGCCAGCTTGTCAGCTAAATCCTGTCTATAGAAACTTTAAGGATGATTATGCATGAGTCAGAAGGAATGCAGCTTGACTTTCAGATACCAATCTGAGTTTAAGGGCTGGCTGGTTAGAAACATCACCTTGAAAATCAAGTAAATTTGATCTGGATGCCACTGAAGAGAATAAATATGGAGCCTGGTGATGTCATTTTTCTCCAAAGTCACTTTTCTGTCTGCAGCAGGATTTTACATTTATTCGAATGAAGACATTCCTTTTGACTTTTCTTGCCTTTGCACTTTATATACCATCTAATAAGAAAAAGAAAATGAAAAAAAAAAAGATAATTGTCAGTTTTGTGCAATGACATTCTTAGCTGTGACACTACATATAGCTGCAGAGTACAGAAATCAACGGAAGTTATTTATAGGGTTTTTAGTTGAGTAGATAGAGGTCAAGATGTTTACCTGACCCATTGCTACAGTCAATGGGCTAGAGGATGTTTTAGAAGAACCAAAATGGGATAAAATATTTACAAACCCATAATAAAGTTACGCATTATGAAAATTTAATGCATTTAATTTTGAAATTATTTTTGCCTTTTTTCACATTCAAAATTATAAACTAGAAACTCTGAACCAAAAATATTTAATGTCAAACTAAGTGTGGAAGAGCCAGCTAGAAAAAGTAAATACACTGTTTTAGTAAAGAATGATTCATCAGATACAGTTGGATAAATGGAAAAATCAGGAAAAAAATACTTTGAATCAACATGAATAAAATTTTTAAAGTTTTTCAGCAAAATAGTAAGTAAAAAAATATCATTTTAGGTCAACCCAGGATGTTTTGTTCAAACCATAATGAAAAGCTCTGATTTTTAATAATTTTAACTAGATCAATTTTTCCTTGAGAAATATTCCCTAAAAAATGAAAGTCTATTTTAAGAATACTAAACATTGTAATCATTTCCACAATGGTATTTCTTTGCTGAAAAAAAAATAAATTACTTTTCACCCCTTTGTTTCCCTTGACCTTTCCTTACCTTCTAACACTATAGTGACTATTTTTCACTATGTTTGACAAAAATTCACAAGAGCCTTTGATTCTCCCTAAACTGATAAGCTTACCTTTTATGAAAAAAATATTTGATCAGCTCTGCAATGTCAGTAATTCAACCATGTCATAGAGATGCCATCTTTCTTTTTTCCATATGTCTGATTACATTGACCCAAGGATTTATTGAGATCTATAATACTGGAGACAAGAGTCTACATTTGTCTTTGTTCCCTGGGTAGACCATTACTTGAGCTATTTAGGAAGGAAGGATGCTTTTATATCTAAAGCATAAGACTAGGAGTCAAGATATTTGGACACATCTCCAGCTCTAGCTCAGATTTTTGTGTGATCATGGACAAGGCATCCTGAGTTTCTTGGCAAAATAAGGAAAACAGAGTATCTCAATAATTCTTTCGCTGTTCAGATTTTATGCTTTGAGGCAATCTTTTTCCTTATCACATTAGGCAACCCAAAACTAGATACACTGTCCTTAACTGGGGACTAGGTCTTCTGCTGGGACCCTTGGTAGAAATATCATGCTGAAGCTCAATTGTAATGCTTTTAGGGTGGATTTGGTTTACTTTTGGTTCTGCTTTTTGGAAGGTGGAAGCTGCATATTTTTTCTCATCAGCAGAGTTTACCATAAGCTGACAGCACCATCCCCAGCACCAGTCTGGTGATGCCCTTTTCATTTACCAAAACCACTATTTGCTTCAGCTCTCCCATGCCCCAGCTGCCCAGATAACCTGTACCTCAAGGGTTCCCATCTGGCACCACATGCCAGTGTCATGTGGGCCATGTGCTGTGTCAGCAGATGCTAATGGACAGCTGCAGCTCCTGCAGGCTTCCCTGGTATATCTATGCCATGCTGCAGCTCCACTGAGGTCTGTCAAGATACTCCTGCCCATGTTTTCTGCTCCTTTTGAAGAACGCCTTTCAGAAAGCCTCGTTGCCACCAAACCACCTCCCTTCTGGCACTACCATGATGCTGATGGTCAGGGAACACAAACGCCTCTGTGCAACCCATGTTCAGCTGCAACAAAGACAGCCCCACTGTAAAAACCCAGTTAGCAAGAGCAGCAGAGCCCCATTGGCCTCTGCTCTGCACTGCCACAGGGAAAACCATGTGAGACATTTAGCACCCCAATGAAGAGCACGCAGGGAGCTGGGCAGGAGTGTTTCTACAAGGATAACCATACAGCAGGATCCAATTCATACCCATGACTGCAGGACTACACACAGCTGCAGAAGTAGCCAGAGTGCAGGCACAGAGCTTTCCCCCACTGTAAGGAGAGCTATAAAGACGTGATTAAGTAAAGGCAAAGGGTCAGCCTCCAAGAAGGAACTTTCCACTGCTGTTTCCCTATAGCCGTATGCAGAGACATTTCCTGCACAGTACAACTGTCAGTGCCTGGGGAGAGGAGAGTGGTGGAAGAGGGAAGGCTCTGGGGATTTAATAGCAGGCAGCAGGCAATACGTGCTTACCGAGATAAATTAATAAGTAAACAAAATCAAAATTAAGTATCTCAGTTACTATAACAGAGGCTTTCAGTTGATTCAAACAGAATGTCTACTTTGGTCATTTGGTTCTGAGAAAAATGAGCTATTTTGACTTGTAAGATCAGTTCTTGCAAGCCTTCCCCAGCTTGGAAATCTGCTGCCTGTAGCTTCAAGCAAAAGGGCCCAACTGCTCTCCCTCCTCCTGGGCCATAGCTCTGGCTGTGCATCTCACCCCATCTGTACCCCAACAAAGCCAAGCACCTCTGGGTAGTCATAGCACATCTGATGGTGCTCTATGGCTCAGGAAAACCTGGCAGACACAGACCCTATTTCTCCACAGTGTAGAGCATAGACCAAAGCTGAGCATGTTGTCACATCAGCCCATTGGATAAAGAACGATGTGCTGGGCACAGCCTGGGCTGCCAGCTTCTGCCCTGCCTCAGCAGAGATGGGGGCAGAGGCTGCCAGAAAAGTTTCATGCCACCTTTGTATCTTCTGAAGATGGAGGCTGTCTGGGGAGTGGGATCATCCCATGCTTAAGTCAGAGCAGCCCCAGAGACTGCTTATTTATGCAGGCCTGAAATAGTTTTTACAGCTATTTTACAGCTTGTGTTATTTTCATTTTCTGGAAAGTGAAAAACATAAAGCCTGTTCTCCTTGCACTTTTGCTGAGGTTTCAGTCCAGCTGTACTGACCCTCACTCTGCTTAAGATTTCCCAAAAAAGCACCATTTGTGATGGTGGTTTGCTAATGCAGACAACTGTCTGCTAATAATTGACTGAGACCAATACATTTCACGTAAGCCACTTATGGTAATAACTTTTGGTCACTAGTGATGTGAGCAAGGTCAAATTAAAACCCATGGGTGAGAGACTGCATAGTCTGTTCTGAGTCCCTTAGGACACCCGTTCTCCAGTGGTGATAACCGAAGCGGCAGGGTGGCTTGCTGAGAAAACTTAATTTGCAAGCAAGGAAATATCTTGGAGCTTGTGTGGAGCTGTCAGTAACGTGACTCTGCTGGGATGGAAATATCCTGAGCAAATACGATAAGGTGAAATTGGCCAGCACCAAGGCCTCAGCGCCATGTCACTTCCGGAGCTCTATTTTCAGGGTTTAAGAGATATTTAAGTGGTGTAGAAAAGTTAATTTCTCCCCAGAGACAGTAACTGTCTATCCCAAAAGCAAACCAAACACCAAGTAATTTTAACTTCTTTCTCCCTTCTACCTGCCTCCTCTCCTTTTAACTGTTTACGTACCTTGCTCACTCTTCCGAAATGAAATGAGGTTCTGCACCACATGTCCCATAATGTCAGTAAAGTAGGAAACAAAAACTGATCATCCATGACCTCAATTATAACTGAATGACCCCAGTCATAAAGCAAAGAGTTCAGCTCATCTGTGTTTAAGAAATTCTTCCCTCCCTTTTCACTTATTGCAAAGCAAAACCATGGCACTATCTTCTCCAGAGGCCACTGGCTCCTCATGCAACAGCCCAGAACCTGCTTCTGCCAAGACATGACATGGGCAGGAGATGTAGAAGCTCAGAAGCTAAACAAGCCCAAAAGGGCTTATTCTGTTACATGGGTTACTTCAGAGGGGCTGGGCAGTGAAAACTTCTGAAGTTTTGGCTAGGAAGTGCTCATTCCCTGCCAACTGCAGCCTGTGACTATCTGCAGCCTAGGGAAAAACATAAATGAAGTTTTTCCTTTTTAACTGAAATATGGCAAATGTCTGGGTTTTTAATAGTCTGCTTTCCCATATGGTATAACATCTACGTAGGACTTTTTAAGTGACATGATGCAGCATGTCTGTGTTTAAAATAATAACAACAATCTTATCTCAAGCCCACAGGATGCTGGGGGTTCAGTGCTGGGTGAAATGTCACCCTTGCAGAGGACAGGCTGAGGAATTTGTGTGCAGCAGGAGCTTGTGATCTGAGCACAGGGGTTTAGAAGAGGGCTGCATTTCATGACCTACAAAAGAGAAAAAAAAAGAGATTTACATTCCAAATGTGCTGAGCAGCCCTTTCCCTTTCGTTATTAGAGGCACTTGGCATATAAATCATAATCGCCTAATGGCAGGGTGGTGGGGGGAGGTGCACCATTGCTGTTGAACATCAAAATCCCTCCAGGAACAGCAGTAACGGGGTTCTGCTCTTATTTATATCGTGACACTAAATGGCTGGCAGGAAGATACCAGCAAATATCAGAATAAATAATTCAGTATGTGTAACGGAAGGTCACAAAGACTAAAAAACATGTTTCTGTTTTCTTTTCTGTCTCCCCATCCTTTATTTACATGCTCTGTCTCTTCTGGTCTCCCTCTCGCAAATCTCCCTGTTTTTGCGCAATACTTCTCCCCCTTTATTTCTTCTGTACACAAAAATATGGTTTAAAATGCAGCTTTCCCATCTTTCTGCTTTCTAGCCTCTCTCATGCTCCTGATGGTTTTCCTCCATATGTCCTTCCTCACTATCTTTCCCTTATATTCTTTGCCTCTTTTATTGCCTGCTCCTGTCATCACCCACCATATTCCTTCCTGTGGGACAACTGGCAGTGCTGACTTGTCAGGGTAAACTCATCTCTGAGTTATGCTACAGTAAAATGCTGCTGAAGTTGATAAAATCCTCTTGGCTTGATCTTGGAGCAGCAGCAGAACATGGCCCTGTGTTAAGAGCACTCCTAGTTTATTGCATTGCTATGCCAACAGATCCAGCCAGTTACCCAAAGTGTGTCAAGGATGTGTGCTTTGACATGGATGCGTTTATGGCTTTGTGTACTTAAGACACATAAAATACTCCAAGTTTTGATCTACATTCAGGAAAGCCAGAAAACCCCTTGGCTGACACATAAAATCTGAACTCCTGGTGTCAGGCACTCATTTTCCAGTGCTGCAGCTTCCGTGTAATGTTAAATCATAAATTATGATCCCAGAAGGCAGCTCTGTGATTATTCACTCAGATAACCAGTAGAGTACAGGCCATGGGACTCCTGAATTCATTTATGTCAGGAAGATACAATCTAAGTTTTCAAAGAGTTTTCAATGGAGAATTCGCCACCTCTGACAGCAAGCTGTTCCTGGGGTTAATGCCTTCCCCGCTAACCAGGGAAGGCAGTAACCGTTGTTAGCCTTATATCTCATTTGAATTCAGCTGGTTTAACCCCAGCCTTCCACTCGTGATGAACCCGGTATCTGCCTGCCAGATAGAGAGTCCTTTCTGAGCAGGTTGTCTTTCCATACGCAGCGTTATAGCCTATGATAAAGCCACCCCTCAATGTTCTCTTTGTTAAACTTGGCTGGTTGAACTCCTTAAGCCTTGCGTTACAGAGCATGGTCTCCTCAGCCGCGCTGTCGCTTCTGCCCTGAACCCTCTCCAATGACTCAACCTTTCCTGACTGTGTGAGTGCCAAAGATGGAAAAGCCACAAAACTTTCATAATTGCAAAACAAATATATTATCAGCCTTATGAAGCCGTTGTAGCCCAGTGGAATGCTATGCAGGGATGATGTCTGGGCCAACTGTACCCCGAGACATGTTGCCTGAGACACAGCTGAGGTACATCATTTGCTTCCAGTACAGATGCTAGGACAGATCAACTACATCTGATTTTGTCATCTCACTGTCCCAAACACATGTACCTAAAGGACACATTGTTTCCATCCACTTTACAGAGATCTAAATAATTTCCACAGAGTTACCGGGTTTTCATTACTGTTTATCACTCCTCAAACTATTAATAGTATACTTTATGGATCACCTTGTCATGGTTTTTTCCTAGTTCTTTAATAAAAATGGTAATTAGCCTAATGCAAAAAGCTGTTACCTGTAACACCCTGTGAAATCTGTTTTGTATGTATAGAAAATTTCATTTTAAACTCTATAATTTAGTCAGCTTTTTAATCCATTTAATATGCATCATGTTGGTTTCTGTAGCTTATTAATCAAAATGTCATCTGGTACTGAATCAAGTGCCTAAGAGAAGGAATATTCAATCAACACTAGCACCTTTATCAACAAATATTAGTTTAATGAGATCTATTGTTATAAATCTATGTTGATTAGTATTAGTTAGGATATCTGCATTTAATTCTTTATTAATTTATTAATCAATTACATTTAGCTCCTACATTACTCTTTCCAGTATTGCTATACTTACACTTTTCAGGAGTTTGAATATCAGCTTTCTCCTAGGTCTTTGATATTTAACCAGTATCCTGATAAATTCTAAAAATCACAGTTTATATTAATTAAGTGTGGAAATTTCCTTAGTTCTTTCAAAATGCTTGGTATCAAATTATTCAGATCTATTAAATTCAAATAACTGATTTCATTAACTGTGCTCTCTCAGTCTAAATTACTGCTGGAGAAGAAAGTATTTTTTTGTCATCATATGGCAAGAATAACTCATCTAGCTTTTTTTCCAAAAGAAGAATAAAAATAATTATTAAACATATCCTTGATTTCCACTTTTTTTTAAATCATTTCCATTTTGCAAAAGACAAATACTATTGTTAGCATTTCTATCATTAATATGCTTTGATATTATAGAGTATATAATAATAATTTAATTGAAGTGTCTGGTTTTAATAACTTTTGGAGCTTTGCTTCCTATATTAACTCGGCTACACATAGTTCTCCTTTCTTGTACCTCTTTTCCTATCTAGCTTTTACCATTCCTAGTTTTCAATTTCCAGGTATTTCAGTATGTTGCCCTTTCTTCTTCCTGCATGTGAGAACAGGCACATTCACAATTTTTATTTCCTGCTGCTTTTATTTCCTTCATAGTGAAGTAACAATTTTTAACATTTTTAACAATATGGTCTTCTTTCTCATATATAGCACCATGCTTTTTGCGGACATGTAGTAAAACATTGACAGTAAGTTCCCAATTACCTGTTAAGATTGTTTAAGTTTTATCTCCAAATGAATTTGGTCCTTCATTATTTTCAGTTTAGTGGAATGTTACGCAGTCCTTTCTCCTTTTGCCTTCAACCTCAGGGCTTTATTGTCATAAGTATGCTTGTATAGTTGGGTAGGATCCATTTCTCAATAGGCAAATATCCACAACTATTCGGTATTTTCCTGTCTGTGTATATGCAGCTGCAGACATGCAGGGGAAGGAGAGGTTTATGTAGAAGGGATAGGAAACATGCCGGATCTTCTCTTCCAGTGCCAGACCAGCAAGAAACGACTTCACAGGCCTGAACATGCCATCATGTCACCATACGGTCTGACATCCCCCCTTGCCGTTAGCACTGTGCTGACCCGGACAGTCAGCAGCCTGGCTTTAACTTAAATCCCCCGTACACAACTATAGAGTCATCAAAGTGTACTGAGAGCTATGAATCTGTGCTGAAAGGAACAATTTAAGTGAGTTAAGCAGAATGATTTAAGTCACCCCTAGCTATGCGGTGCTCTGCCACCCATGGGTAAAGCAGGAAGTTTTGTAAGCAAATCCTTTCCCAGCACACGGGCTTAGTCATCAGTGAAAGCTGCTGGCTCGCTCCCATCCCAACTGTGGTTCAGCTACTGCTCAGAGGTCAGCTCTGCAGGCACTTGATAAAGCTTCAATTAAGTGCTCTTTTTGCAGCATTTGCTGATTTACACATCTCCTGCCCGCATCAGCCATTTTGCTGAATAAGCCCACATAACGGCAAGGACCACACACACAGAAGTGTCAAACTTTCCCTACCTACGACAGGAATTAACCTTCTCAAGCCTGAGTGTCACCAGGCAACTTAAGATAAATAATAACATTCAAATGAGGTTTCTGAAAGGGTGGGGGAAACAGAGTTGCAGAGGGCATAGCAGAAATATTACTATAGATACTTCAACTGGGTAATTAATAATACATGGCATATCTATTCCAGACAGTTTCTGAACTGTATTTCCTTGTGGAGATGTGCACATCTGTGTTTAGATGCTACTGTGATGGGATGGTATAAAAATTTCAATGACATGAACACTGTGGTATGCTTCTTCAGCCTGTGTAACAGCCTGGCAGATCAGCCCCCACAAAGAGGTTATGATCGAAAAGCCTGACCTCACCTGCTCTTTAATGGGGGTTGCATTTAACTGCAGTGAGCAGCTCTTACGGAAGCCTTGCGCCCATGTTCAATTGCTTAGGCTACAAATCAAAATGGAAAGTGACTCGCAATGATTGCAAATGCCTCTGGGAAAAATGAAAAAGTAACAAGCATAAGGCAATGGAAATTATTTGGTGGACACAACGTGCATCAAGGAAGATCTATATTAGTTATTTGTGAATGACATATTTTGAAATGGAACATTTACATTTGCAGTTTTCTTAGAAGAAATGAGTTCTGCAGAGATAGCGGTATTAGAGGCATATTGGACTATTCAAGGAAAGACCCAACATTTTCATTTGTAAAAGTAGTTATATGAATTGATATGAAGTCTCAGATTGTTTTTCTTTGGACTTTTTTGGGCAGCAGTTCAATTAACAACCTTAAAAAATTAACTTGAAAATTTATCGGACCAAGCACAAAATCTTTCTTGCCGGGAGCGTAGTGAAGAAACAAATGAACATAATTTTACTCCCTCCTTAGGAAAAATATCCCAGCCAAATAGGCAAGTGGAATTTAGCAAGACTGAATTGTTGACATGCTTTTATTATACCAACAAATAAAATGTTAACAGCAAGTGTTACATGGCACTTGCCTTGTATGTAGGTCATTTTCTTTAGGCAAACCTCCTGCTCAACTCAAGGAAGTATTTCAGGGGACTCACATGGCAGTGAACCTGTGCAAGAAGGAGTGATTAGTAAGCCCCTGGGAGGTTCAGTCTAGAAGGCCTTTTTCCATTTTTCCCTCAAGTCTTTTCACAAGCAAAAATTAATGCTGGGCAAAGTCTGTGTTCCACTGAAGTCAAAGGCGTGCTTGCTTCCAACTTCAGTAAGACTGACTCGGCTCCCCTGGACTTAAAAGCAGTTTTCCTTGAGCAAGAACAGAGTAAAAGCTATGTGTGATCTTCAGCACATTGCCCTGGGCTAACTCTAGGGAACACGATCCTCTCAAAGCCCAGCTGCAGACATAAGAACTTATTTAAGACTACTTTAAAATGCAGATTACACCAGCATACTCATCATATGCCTATGGACCCACTAACATGGAAATATGCAGTCCAGAAATATCCATGATCTGAGAAGGCTCACCAAAGCCAGGATGCTGCGAGTTAAGAGTGAAAAGCCCAGATAAGAGTCGGTCCTGAACTTACACAACAAAGAACAGACTATCATCATGGATCTGCTCTGATTTTTCATGCTTTTCTCAGTTTAAGTCAGAACCTCTTTTTAATATGGGTTTTCTACAGGCTCACCAACAGAAGAACTGACAGGCACCCATGAATTGGAAGGATATAAATACATCTGAGGGCTGTAGTAGCCTAAGGTACGTCTGAGACAGAAAGCAGAAAAAAAAGCCACTGTGATTACTTTCACTTAATGATTTTGACAACCTAGGCCTGGCCTGTCGTGGCGGTGCCACCCACGGTGCTAGACCCATGAAGGTGTCCCAGGACTTACACAAAGGGCAGGGTTACACAGATCCTATGGAAACAGCTGTCAGCAAAACAGGAGCAGTTCTCCCATGGGCAGCAAGAGCCCACACAGGTGTAGCATTGCAGGGGTCACAGTCTGCATAAGGAGGGGGTGCATGGCTGCTTCCCCACCACGCGTCACAGAGCACAGGGAGCACTGGGCAATGCAAAGAGGAGCCATCAAGCCAGTCTTCCTCCATAAATCACCCCACAGCAATGGCCGTGGAAGACTTGCATTGCCAAATATGCGCTTCCAAGGGCAAGGCCAGCACGGCAACTTTGACAGGTGTTGCTGCTGCCTGGAGGCTACGACCTGTCTATATTTTTCTGTTACACTGGCCCTACCTCTTCTTCCTCTTCCCTTGCTGCTTGGTGCAAGGGAAAGCCACAGAGACCCCAGTCTCCTGGAGGTCTTGCCCCTGGCCTGAGCTCATTTGAAGCTGTTAATTCCAACATTCTTGCATCCTCTCACATACTCCTCTGTACACACACTAGTCACAACTGCCTAGCAAAGCTGCATGCTTTGACACAGACTATGCTCTGCCCTTGATGGTAGAAGGGACATTTTCAGTTATCTGTCCCTGCCCCTCATGGAAACAAGCTGATCCCTGCTGTATTTTCACAAGAGCTGTGTCCCATCTAATTTTAAATGTCACTTGTAATAGCTGGTTTTTCTTCCCCAAATAACTTTCGCAGCTTTGCTGTTGAAGTCACCTGAAACCACAAGACTGGAGTTTGAATGGTCCTTGATATTATCTGTGAGCCGAGTTATTGCTCTGCACCTCAGCCACCATTTTTCCTTTCCATCATTCACTGAGATGTACGCACAAATCCAAAGGAACGAGTCAGTCAAATGCAGTGAAGCTATCAAACATACTGCTCCTCTTCCTCGGCGGAAGAAGCCTCACTAAAGCCAGGGGGATACTTAGGTAACTGCAGCCAGTAGAGGGATTTAGGGCCTCCATGATGTGTGACAAAGCTGTTATTAAAGCAATAGAGCAGTAGTGGGCTCTTGAAAACTGCAAAGGTAATAGTGTAAACAATGAGGAGGTCCTGTTTTATTATAAATTATTCTCAGCATACCACAGTATGCTCTTGAGCCTCCTGAATTCACTGCCATCTGCACCACTCATATGCCCTTGGAGGAATTGCTGTGTTATCCAAAAGCTCAATTACACAAACTTATTCAGGGTCCCTTACGAGGTTTGGGCTATAAGGCTCATGCTGTATATTGATTTGTCTTCTCCCCTCTGCCTGCCTCGGGGCCTCCTCTCCCATTTCATGTACATTGGCTTCCTGGATTGCAGAGGGAATTGTCTCAAGGTCATACTAAGATGCTTCAATATGGCTCAGCTATGAAAAATGTATGTAGCCCAAAATATTGTTTAAAAGCAATAGACTGAAAATAACACCTGTGGCCTGAAGGAGCCCTGATTTAGTTAAGATACAGGAGTATATATGCACACTTTTAAAAACTCTCTGTACTTCACCAGTTAAGACAATGAGAAGAAATGAGGCTGTGATCTGTCAAGTGTCTTCATCATTCCCAGCACAGGCCCATAATCCTTCAGTTTTGATTATGCAAAGGAATATTACATTGATCCTGTAAAATATCTCTGATTGGATCAACCTTATTTTCTCTCGCATTGACAAGGTCTTACCAGAGAATGACTATAATTCCACTGCTAACGCTGTCTTAGTGAAATCCCCCAATAAATCCTCCAAGCAGCACTGTTAGTAATACCTTTATTAGACTAACTAAACAAGATATTTATATGCAGGGCTTTCCAAAGGGCTCTGGCTCCTGCTTCAGTTTCTGGAGGAAAAAGTGCTCTGCTTGCCCCCAGGGAGACTTGCCCCCAGGGGGGCTCTGCACCGACCTAAGGGGCAGATGAATTTACCCTTTCAAGATTCACAAGATAGGTCACAGATTTGCCTTCTTCCTGTCCATACTACAGTAAGGACCCAAACACATCTTTGGCAGAAATATCTCACAGTGAGCCTGGTTCACAGGCAGGATTGGAGTTTAGGGTCTCCCTGCACCTTCCACAAACACGCTCTGAGAGTTTGTGTGTGTGTTGACAGTGTGCTAAGAGTCAAAGGGGAAACATGGTCTTTATGTACCTGCTATCACTTCAGTATTTGTTCAAGGCCATACGCTGGCCCTCATACTCAACAAAAGACCTGCTACTCCCCTAGCCACTGCTGTCTCTGCTCATCAGTGCTTCTGTTCTCCTCCTCAATTCTACGGATCTCTTTGAGTATGTCTTCTCTAATTTTGTCTACATTTTCTTTTTCCACAGCTCCAAGCTTTCAGTCCCAGTGGTTTCATTCCCACACTGACCTCCCCTTCACCGCTGAAGATGAACAGTCACATGGCTTGAAATGTGTTGCTGCAGTGAGATGAAAGGTAGATTCCGGTGATCACCTTGCCAAGTCATTTCTTCAGGCTGCCTGAGTGCTCAGGCACTCACTGCATCTCTGCTTTCCCTTGGTTCCTTTCAATAAAGTTATCTCTGAAGCCATGAGAGCTACAAACATACCTCTGTCTTACATTCCTAAACTCTTCAATAGAACTATAAGAATCACGAATAAACAAAGTACTGCGTCTAACACAAAACTCAAGTGCAGCTGAAAGACCAGTACATACAGCCATATATCAATTAGCAGATGAAAAAGCTACAAAGACAATATATCAACAGAAAAATATCAAACAGAATGGCAGACATATGCCTTCTTAAACCTTTGAAACCAGCTTGGCATCTGTAATGGGTAAACTCTGGCTCTTGTATGTTTCATGTGAAAACTTTCTCCATGTTCTTTACAGCAATTTACTGAAATGTCAGAGGACTCACTTTTCAGCTCTCAGGCCTTTAGAAACACAGGAAAAATAATTTATATTAGACTTTGAAAAGGAACGGCCGGATCCTAAAGGAAATTCTTAATGACTATAGAGAGGACTCCTGAACTATTTCCTCCATCTGCATCTAGTTTTTCACATGTTGCCTCTAACTTCTGGTTCAAGTATCTGTGCACCAGATGCCTAAACTGTGATGTCAACTTTGAAGGTCATTGCCACAGCTGTGACAGATAGCAAAACTTTCTCAAATAAAAACAAACTCAGGAGCACTGACCTGCTTTATGGGGTAGATTCTGTGATAAATGTTACAGCTGTAAAATTGCTCCATATAGGCAGCCCAGTCTGTGGACCCCAATGGCTTTGGTTAATACAGTGTCACATTGACAGGGTCCGAGATGCACAAGACAAGCTCAAGGACTCCCACCCACTTACCAACCAGGCTCCACCAAATCTGCCAGAAAGTTTCTGTGGCTTCTTCCAACACCATGCAGAATCATAACACTCCTGCTCTGGAGGAAGGGTGCAGGTCAAACTGAGTTTTAGAACAGAAAGAAACCTTGGAAAGAAGTGTTGAAAGGAACAGAGGAGTGCTTGTATTTGGTCCATAGGAGTTGGGACCAAGTCCTGCACTGCTATGAGGTGCCACCAGGGTGGATAGAAACGGGGCCAATTTGTGCCCTCTGAGAGCTGGACAGTTGGATCTCATTTCTAAACATCGACCCTAAAGACATGCAGCGAAACATTATCACAAGCATCCTCAAAAGTCTTAGTCCTCAGAGGTATCTCAATGCCAAACTCACACTGGGCCCAAGAACATCCAAACAATTTTCTAGGTGACAGATACAATGTACCATGCCATCACAGCAATCACGAAGAGGTCACCTCAAATTGCAGGTCCAGAAACTTCCAAAATGCCATGAACCACATTAAAAAAGAGGAGAGTCTTTAGTCTTTTAAAGACATGTCTTTCCAGTGATCCTAATGCCACCAGCCAAAAACTACACCCTGGTTGAAGTATAATAACACTACCCAATGGATGCCACGACCCCTTCATCTGAAGGAAGGCTGGCAGCAGGCAAAGCAGAGCTTGAAGAGCCTGAAGACTTGGCCATGCCTCAGCACGGGGGGCAACTCTCTGCTAAGACAAACCCTGTTTCTTTCCCCTTTCTCTCTCTTTGTACTTGCATTCTTAGAGACATGCACAGGAAAAGAAGATTTTGGTGCTGAAGAGTTCATCTGCTCCTGCTGCTTCTGCTTCATTTGAAGGCACTGGCAATGCAGTTAGTTGCTGTCACAGGTGGGATGCTAACGGTAACTGATGAACAAGAAGGGGAAAGATGTGCCACCAGTTCTGGTGTAGCACAGAGTGCAGGGGACATCGCTAAGGACAGGACATGGTTCCTAACTGCAGGGATAAGAAGGAAAGGTTGGGGGGAAAGCGGAAGCCAGCTCTGTAATGACATCACTGTCAGTGCAAGGCCAGACCTTACACCGACATACACCTCTCCTCCCTTCAACCAGTCAAGCAGCCTCTCCCTCCTTCCCTTAAAGACACTTAAACAAGTTGCCTCACTTTTCCCCATGAAACCTCCTGTCTAAAAACCTTGTTCCCAAATTGTGATTGTGGATTAGATGAGTGGGCAGCGAGGCGGGCTGAGAACTGGCTGAATGGCAGAGCTCAGAGGGCTGTGACCAGCAGCACGGAGTCCAGCTGGGGGCCTGTAGCCAGTGGTGTTCCCCGGGGATCAGCACTGGGTCCGGTCCTGCTCAACTGACCATCAGTGACCTGGATGCAGGGACAGAGGGTGCCCTCAGCAAGTTTGCTGAAGATACAGAGCTGGGAGGAGCAGGTGATACAGGTGATACACCAGGGGCTGCGCTGCCATTCAGCGAGACCTGGACAGGCTGGAGAGTTGGGCAGAGAGGAACCTGATGGAGTTCACCAAAGGCAAGTGTAGGGTCCTGCCCCCGGGGAGGAACAGCCCCACGCACCAGCACAGGCTGGGGCTGACCTGCTGGGAGGCGGCTCTGCGGAGAAGGACCTGGGAGTCCTGGTGGACAGCAAGTTGCCCACGAGCCAGCCGTGTGCCCGTGTGGCCAAGGTGGCCAGTGGGACCCTGGGGTGCATCAGGAGGAGCGTGGCCAGCAGGTGAGGGAGGTGATCCTGCCCCTCTGCTCTGCCCTGGTGGGGCCGCACCTGGAGTGCCGTGCCCAGTGCTGGGCTCCCCAGTTCAAGGGAGACAGGGAACTGCTGGGGAGGGTCCAGCAGAGGGCTGCCAAGGTGATTAGGGGACTGGAGCATCTCCCTGGTGGGGAAAGGCTGAGAGAGCTGGGCCTGTGGAGCCTGGAGAGGAGAAGGCTGAGGGGATCCTATCAGTGTCTACTAATATCTTAAGGGTGAGTGCCAGGAGGATGGGGCCAGGCTCTTTTCAGTGGTGCCCAGTGACAGGGCAAGGGGCAATGGGCACAAACTGTGAGATGGGAATTTCCATCCAAGGAAAAACTTCTTTACTTTGAGGGTGACAAAGCACTGGAATAGGCCGCCCAGAGAGGCTGTGGAGTCTCCTTCTCTGGAGACATTCACTGTCTCTGGACACAACTCTGTGCAACTTGTTCTAGCTGAGCCTGCTTTAGCAGGGGGTTGGACTAGATGATCTTTGAAGGTCCTTTCCAACCCCGACCAACCTGTCATTTTGTGATTCTCTGATCAGAAACAAGTCCCCATGTTTTCTCCAAATACAAGTTTCCAAGTCCTGAGGCCAAGACACTGCACAAGCTCATTCTGCAGCCACTTCATCACTGGGAAACATAGACTTCATTGAATAGTCAGTATGAGACAGTGTTGTTATGCTCCCATCCCTGCAAAGCTGATGCCACTGAAGGGAGTCTGTGGCTACCTCTTCCAGTTTCCCACCAGGATCAACGAATAACAAGGAATAGCATTTAAAAACTGGACGCTTCTCAGGACACCAGGTAGAGATGGTTCTTCTTCCCTCTTGGATGTGAAAGATTAACTCATAGAAAAAGGATGTCTTGAGTGTACATAAATGACCACAGAAAACTATTTATTTTTGCCCTTGTTCCAAACCCTCTGCAGCGTATAGTGGTTTAGCATTGTGTCCATCTGCCATAGACACATGTCCTAAAAAGCAGCTGTCTCACATTCACGCAGCTCAGCGCAGTGGCAAAGGACCTCACATTCAGCTGCTTCCATGTATGTGATATGTCCATAGAGGCAACACCAACAACCTCCAGTTTCCATCCCTCATTCTCTGCCATCACCTTTTCCAGTTCACCCAGAGCAGAATGGGGGCTGCTTCTCATAAGGCTGCAGTCATTACTCAACAGAAGTAGAAAACAAAATTCCTTCTCTGATCCACCATGGATACAACTCTCCTTCTCCAGGTACTCAGTCACAGAGCTGGGTAACAATTTCTTCCAGGAACACAGAAGGCAGCTTTGCTGCTCAAGAGTCTCAGGCAAGGTTCCCTGAACACCCAAACAGGCGGAGCATCCCAGTTTGTCTTGCTCCATACCATCTGATGAAGCCCTACTTCCATCTTTTCTTGGAGCTGAACTATAGCCCAAAGGGCTAACCCAGACAATGTAACCCAGACCTTTAGTAACGTGGAGCCTTTCTGTTCCTAGCAAGACTTTTCCTCAAAACGTTTGTGAGAATTGTGGTCCATTGCTACATACATAAATGAACAAAGCCCAGGAGCAGGTGTCTTTAGCCCTCGTAAGCTGGATGATCCTGCAGCAAAATCCTTCCCGCTGTAAGGAAACTCACCCAGCATCACCAACCAAATGGCTGAACATTTTGTGAACTGAAATACACATCTCATGGTAATTTAAATACATGAAAATAAGAGTTTAATTCCACTGCTGCCAGCCATCCCAAACATTTAAATATAGTAAGGAAATTCTTTCTTTTATATAAAGTATTTTACTGAAGAAGTTGAAGGATCTGCATTCTCCTGGCTTATGAATACAAATAGCTAAGAATCAAAAAGACCTTTCCTGTCATTGAGCCAAGACACCAAGAAATAAAATCACAGGAGGAAGCCAGAAAACAAAGACCCTATTAATGGTATTATCTAAAGGAAAGCTATGTAAAATGAGAATTAAGTGCACCCAGCCCTCATCCCCAGTCCTTCCTGAAAGTGTGGGGTGTCACAGGAAGGAAACAAAGTGCACCTCAAATTTAGGTGAAAGAGACAAAGCAGATGGGACGGTGCAGCTGTATTTGTCTTAGGTTGCTTCCCTCTCACCAGACACCCATGGCTGGTGTCAGGCAGCCCAGTGACAAAACTCTTTCCATCGGGTCCCGCTTGACACACAGCTGAATATGCTCTTCCTTGGGGGAAAAAAGACAAATTATTAGTAATAATAAATTAATCTTACACAGTTTTATGGCATGTTTCACAAGGACACAGCACTAGAAAGCACTATGTTCATTTTTCTCACATAGCAGGCAAGTATATCATAAAATCATAGTATCATGTAGTTGGAAAAAGACCTTTGAGATTATTGAATCCAACCATTAAACCAGGACTACCAAATCCACCAATAAACCATGTCCCTAAGCACCACATCTTACATGTCTTTTTAAAAGATGGTGACTCCACCACTTCCCTTGGCAGCCTGTTCCAATGCTTGACGATCCTTTCGGGGAAGAAATTCTCCCTAATATCCAACCTAAACCTCCCCTGGTCCAACTTGAGGCCATTTCCTCTTGTCCTGTTGCTTGCTACTAGGACAAAGAAACTGACACCCATTTCACTACAGCCTCCTTCCAGGCAGCTGTAGAAAGCAGTAAGGTCTCCCCTCAGCCTCCTTTTCTCCAGGCTAAACAAGCCCAGTTCCCTCAGACGCTCCCTATAAGACTTGGGCTCCGTTGCCCTTCACCAGCTCCGTTGCCCTTCACCAGCTCCGTTGCCCTTCTCTGGACACGCTCCAGCACCTCGGTGTCCATCTGGTAGTTGAGGGGCCCAAAACTGGACACGGTATTCGAGATGCAGCTTCACCAGTGCTGAGTAGAGGGGCAGAGTCACCAGTCACTGCCCTGGTCCTGCTGGCCACGCTGTTTTGGATACAAGCCAGAATGCTGTTGGCCGCCTTGGCTACCTGGGCACACTGCTGCCTCGTGTTCAGCCGGCTGTCAACCAACACCTCCAGGTCCTTTCCAGCTGGGCAGCTTTCCAGCCACTCTTCCCCAAGCCTGTGGCATTGCACAGGGATCTTGTGATCCAAGCGGCAGGACCCGGCACTTCTTGTTGAACTTCATACAGTTGGCCTCAGCATACTGACTCAGCTTGTCCATAACCCTCTGCAGAGCCTTCCTACTCTCAAGAAGATCAACATCCTGCCCAGCTTGGTGTTGCCTACAAACTTACTGAGGGTGCACTCGATCCCCTTGTCAGATCATAAAGAGGTTAAACAGAACTGGTGCCAATAATGAGCCCTGGGGAACACCGCTTGCGACCGGCCACCAACTGGATGTAACTCTTTGGGCTCGGCCGTCCAGTCAGTAAACATTTTTTACCCAGAGAAGGTTACACCCGTCCAAGCCATGAGCAGCCAGTTTCTCCAGGAGAATGCTGTGGGAAATGGTGTCAAAGGCTTTACTGAAGTCTAGGTAGCCAACGTCCACGGCCTTTCCCTCATCCACCAAGCGGGTCACCCTGTCATAGGAGATCAGGTTAGTCAGGCAGGACCTGCCTTTCATAAACTCATGCTGGCTGGGCCTGATCTCCTGGTTGTCCTGTACGTGCTGTGTGATGGCACTCAAGATGATCTGCTCCATAACCTTCCCCGGCACCGAGGTCGGGCTGACAGGCCTGTACTTCCCCGGATCCTCCTTCCTGCCCTTTGTGCATTTGCAAACGTCCAGTCAACTGGGAGCTCCCCGGTAAGCCAGGGCTGCTGATAAATGATTGAAAGTGGCTCGGGGAGCACTTCCACCGGCTCCCTCAGTACCCTTGGGTGGATTCTGTCAGGCCCCGTAGACTTGTGTGTGTCTAAGTCGTGCAGCAGGTCGCTGACCATTTCCCTGTGGATTGTGGGGGCTTCATTCTGCTCCCCATCCCTGTCCTCCAGCTCAGCGGTCTGGGTCCCAGAGAAAAATGGTCTTTACTATTAAAGACTGAGGCAATGGAGGCATTAAGTACCTCAGCCTTTTCCTCATCCTTTGTTGCCACATTTCCTCCCGCATCCATAAAGGATGGAGATCTCTTTAGGCCTCCTTTTGTGGCTGGTGTATTTATAGAACCATTTTTTATTGTCTTTTATGGCGGTAGCCAGATGAAGTTCTAGCTGGGCTTCAGCCCTTCTCATTTTCTCCTTGCGTAAGCTCACAACCTCCTTGTAGTCCTCCTGAATTACCAGACCTTCCTTCCAAAGGTCATAAATTCTCTTTTTTTTTTTTTTTTCCTGAGTTCCAAAAAACGCTCTTCTCTGTTCAGCCACGACAGTCGTCTTCTCCACACTAGCACGTCTTTTGGGACACAGACTCCCATAAGTGGGTTCGGTCTGCAACGTTGGGCCTTCTGTTCCCTTCCGACGGAAGTCTGGAGTCTCCTATGGCACTGACCCATCCTTTCTCTTTATGGAAGCAGTTTGGATGCAGGGCATAGGCAGAGTTAACCTTGGCGAAACCTCGATGCTAGATGAGCCACCATCCTCGTTACTGTTCAGTTCCACTTGCAGAGCCTCGTAGCTTCTGTGCATGGGCAGCTGTGCAGGTGGGGTGGTCACGGAGGAGACGCACCTGCTGCACCGGGCAGGAGCCTGTCACCATTGCCCCCATCCCTTAAGTCGCTGTGTTTGGCCGGGCGGAGAGAGGATGGGGAATCCTCCGTGTCGTGCGGCCCGTCTGCCTGTGGGTCTGGTCCCAGGGAAGGCAGGGTGCGGTTCCAGCAGTCTGTCTGTCTCTCGCGCTCCCTGATGCTCCTCAACCTGCTCACCTCCTCCTGGAGCTCCATCACTGAGCGCAGGAGCTCCTCTCCCCGGCACAGCTCCCACAGGAGCTCCCTGCTGCCGGCCGGTACAGCCATGGCAGCGGGGCACGGCCGGCAGCCCAGCACCGGGGTGGCTGCGTGTTCTCACCGGGGCTCTGCCGGGGGAACCACGTCAGTCGTGGTGGGTGCAGAGCTGGGAGAGGCTGGGGCTTTCTGACGGGTGGATACCATTGCTCCCTGGCTGAGCTGGCAGGGCTTCAGAGCCCTTCCTGCATGCCACTCCACAACAATATAGTATAATCCCTCTTCCAAAATATGTCCATCTTCTTCCTTGAAACCTGTTCGAAGGGCTGTGGCCTCATCACTTCTTCCAGAGCCCCACTTCAGCACAGCTTCCAGCCTACATATATTTGCGGCCCTCTCACACTGTTTTGTCTGCTAATGTTGTCCTTAGCTTAAACACTTCTTTCCCCTCTCCTGTGTTTAATCCTATTTCTTCTGGATAAAAATTATATTTGTAAAATACATTTTCCATTATTCTCCAGACACTAATAACCCCACTCTGGACCTGCTTTGAATTCTTTCTCTGAGCTGGTTAACAAGAACAGCAAAGATTATAACAGAGAAATTTTGATTAACACTTTGCCCATGACTTTAACATTTTTTTACTCAAAATGTCTGGCCAGCTCTGTTCTTCAGAGCCTTTCTCCTGGTCGTGGCTACACCACTCTCTGTCTGTGCTTTGTGATAGGTGCACCTTAATGAAGCTTTTGTCCCTGTTGAGGTGTGTTCTGTGGTCACATCCCAGCTGCACGTTGGGTGAGATTCAGGTATGCACCTTTCCCACCCTGAAAGGAAACCCGCTGCAGTACCTGGACAGGGAGGAAGCCATCTGAGACCCAGTCTCCACACACCCTGGATGTCTGGGGGACCAGCATTCCAGTGTGCAACAGAGGGTATTTTCCAACAACGTAAAAATGTCCTCCAGGATCAAAAGTTCACATTGAAAGAAATTTCACATCTTTCCTATCACCCAGTCGTCAACATTACCAAGTTATTTGTATATACTATTCCAGACCTTCTTTCTCTTGGCAATGTCTCATTCTGGTGGCAGCAGCAAATGTCTCAAGTTCAATCCTTTGTGCCCAGCCCAACGAGAGCTATCACCTCCCTTACAGACCCTGGTCCAACATCATTAATGACGTTATCAAATATGATTGGTCTCCTATTGCAGGAACTCTGCTGTTGACCTTCATCCTCACTCTCTCAGCACTCGTTGCTTTCCTTTGGTCAGTTCCTTAAACACACTGTAAACTGTGTAGTAATTAACATTGTAACAAACCATTTCTTTAGGGGCAGATTATAAAACCCTTTACCAAATTCCCAGTAGCTTAGGTCTAAGGTATTTCCTTGTCTCAAAACCCACTTATCTTCCTAGCAAAATATATCAGGGTAGTTTCGCACACTTCAAATAAAAAAACATACATTGCATGTTTATTTCATTTCCCCCTGTGCATTTAATTAATCTTTCCTTTAGAACTTACTTTAAACTCTGCTTGGTATTATTATGATCAAACTAAAAGGTCCACTGTGGCCCAGACAACTTTTTCTCCTTTCTTTAAATATAGATTTGCTACTTTTCATTCTAATGTACCATCCTAATTAGACAGATTTATTGAAAATCCTTTTTACTGGACTTGCAGTGTCACATACCACATCTTTCAGAAGTCTGAGATGGAAGTTATCCAACTTCCCAATTTGAGCCCATTAAGCTATTTGAGTTTTTTTCATTTCTCCTGTTCCCGTTAGCTGGCTCCTTTGTCTCTCTGATCAGTGTAACATCCCTCCCTCTCTTTAAGCATTACAGAATATCGTATGAACAAAACTGGGTAATCTTGAGGAGTAGTGAATAGAAAAGCGATGATGTTCAACACTGAACAACAGCTCACGCAGTTAGGGACTAACAATGAGAAATTTCTTTCCAATGTGAACTTTTGTCCTGCAGGATCTTTGCATTGTTGGGCAACTGTCCTCTGTGTAAAACAGGGATAATTCCACTCTTCAGAAGTCTTTTATGGTTAAAGATCAAGAAGTACAGTATTCAGATACTCTCTCACTGGGAACCACCTAAGTACCTATGACAAAGCAATGCAATTGGATTATCAGCCACCATAAATCAACAGACCCCTTCAAAGTCTGTCTAGTGACCTTACTTTACACATTTGACATCTGATTGAAAAATGGTTTTGTTTCTTTTGTTTGTTTGTTTCTGTTATAGTATTTATCTCATTAAATGCCCACTGGGCAGAAAGCAACAGTATCTACATTATAAAGGCTCTTTTGTATATTCAAAGGTATGTACTGATTAATGGAGACACAGAGGCAAGCATCACGCATTCATATTTAAGCAGAAAGATCTTTTTAAATAGCTTCTGTTACCCAGTAACATTAGCATAACTGTTTCATCCTATTAGGAAGTCTAGAAATACGTTTAGGAAGCTTTTTTTGAAATGTCTCCTGTTAAAACTTAAAATCAACAAAAGGTCTCAGAAATAAATAAGGGCTGCAACAGGAGACCCTCTGTGACTTTCACACAGTCTGTGGGATATCTTCATGGGACCTGCTTTGCCCTATACATGGGACATCTTGGAACCTCTATTCCTTTATGGTGTTTCAGCTTGCATGCTTATGGTAAGAAACAAAAGAATCACAGGGCACTTTTGAACAGGTAGGTCAGACACTTACACTAAGGTGGCACAGAGGGGTGAAGGCATTTCAGAGCCCAAGCGTGTTCCCTGTCATCTGACAAGAGATGCTGATTATCACCCAGCTCGGGACATAAAGTTTCCTTCTCAGCATTGAGTGCAGAGTCCCTCCTGGGACTACTGAGGTAGAGCTGCTGGAAAAAGCAGGTGGGGATACTGGGAAGATCCTCTCAGCTCTGCTTTAACGGGGTGTGAGTGCTAGTTTTCTGACTTCTCTGGCAACCCCAAAGCTTGTTAGGCTACTTCAGCTTGTTCCAAGGCTACACCTTCACTGGAGTCAGAAAAAGAAGTGGGCACAGACAATAGCAGGCCACTCAGTAAGGAGAAATCTGACCATGAGCCCAGCAGAGGAGTACCTGGCATGGGCCAGGCTGCCACTTGGTCTAAGCAGTTACTTCTGACACAAGGTTCCCTGGCTGGCCTGACATTGATTTGACAGACTGCAGCACTTTAAGTGCAGAAGCACTGGGATGGTGGTACAACAGACTGAAAAGACCTTTTCCATAAAAGCCCTTCAGCCCTGTAAATACCTTTCTCCATTCCTCCACTTTGTGGAAAACATCCTGAATTTGTAGTTAATATTTGTTTATGTGCACTGCAGGTTCGATCTGAGACTGGAGCATGGTTGTTCCAAGCATTAGCCAAACTTGCTGACTTCTGCTGTGGAGAACCACACTGACACCTCTGTAAGGTTATACAGGATGTATTCGCAGCATGAAGGCAGGACAAATTATAGAACAGAGTAAGTGGTAGTGACCTTTCTTCCACTTAAGCTTTATGTTTTAGTGTCTCCTCCATTCAGTCTACAACCCTGTTTGATCCTGTCAGTCACCAAACAGACAGGGCTTCATACTAGTGCTCTCCCGCCATCCTCCTGCTCCACTGCTTGGACCACCCCCTGGGCTCCTTCTGCAACAACGATCAGCCACCACCTTTCACACTAAGCTTGCTTGGCCTTTCTATCTTCTCAGATCAGTGGTGTTAAGGACTTCTTGCCTGCTTTCAAGTCTTTTATCACTCTTTTTATCATTTCTTTCCTTTCTCCACATACTGATGTTATCCACGCTGCACTCTTTCATTCATAGACCTTCTGTCCTGCGTTCCCTTATCTACTCCTGCCCTGCTATCCCAAATCTGAACTGACCCATACCAGCTGGTCTTTGCTATGTCTCACACAGCAGAGCATCTCTAGTGGGAACCCTGCTGCCTGACTAACTTTCTCCACTATAAACCCATTGTTCCCCCAGTCAGTTCTGCTCATTTCCTAGACTTACTACTGTAGCTCAGCTCAGTTAAATCTCAGCCTTACAGTCATAGTCACCTCTTTGCAACATTTGGCTCATTCCTCAGACCTTCCTGCCTCCTCCAGCCCCCACTTCAGATGTTACACAGGATTTCACCCAGTTCTTCCATGAGAAAAACAGCAAACTATGATCTTCCTATTCCAGTAGCTTTGCTTTCTGATTCCTCTTCCCCAGCTACAACTCCTTTCTCATTCTTCTCTCCCACAGATGAAAAACCTCCTATGCAGCTCTCTTACCTCATTTCTTTTATTTCCCACTGAGCCAGTCTTACCCTATCTCCTGGCTTTCCTTATGGCTTTCTCATCCTCTTGTTCTCTCTTCTCCTTGACCTCTCATGTCCCTCTACCTCTTTACTCTCATAACACAAGTACCATTCAATCTCTTTCCTCTTAAAATATTCTCATCTTAAAACACGTATTTTCCCCTCTAAATACTGTGTCTTTTTCTCTCCTCCCTTTTATCACCAAAGTCTCTGAATACACCAGGTACGAACGCCACCTGGAGTCCGCCCTACCAGTTCAATGAAACTTTTTCTCCCTTGCAACTGCTGCTGCCAAAGTCTCTGGTTAACGTACTACGCAAATTTCAGCAAAGTCTAAATACTCTGTTCTCATTTGCTGCAGCATATCGTCTACCTTCAGTAGTCTCCTGTGCTGCTTTAATCTGAAATGGTGTCTTTCTTCAGCTACCATGACATTAATCACTTCTCTTGCAACTACCTCTGAATTTGCTCCCTTTGCATATCCTCCAAAAGACGTTATTCTTCCCCCAGCTCTGCTAGAAGTTCATGGGGCTTTTCTCTTTCTGAATTTTACTCCTTGGTAATTTTTATCACAAACATAGATTCCACTACCATCTCCATGCAGAGGTTTTCACATTCATTCCTGTAACACAAATGTCTCCCTAGGTCCATACCCACAATCTCTCTAATACTCCCTCATAGACATACAGATATCAAACTAATCTTACTGTAGCTAAAACACAGTTCCTACTGTTCTTCTCCATTCTTTACTATATGTTCTCTTCAGTTCCCCTCTTTATAATTGCAGCCAATACTGAGTTTCCTTGTTGTTCTGGTTAACAACTGCAGCAACATTCTTCATCTCATGTCTCTCACTACATCCGTTGATCCAGAGGATGTCTAAAGTTTGCATATTCTTTTTCCATCCAGGCTCTCATTATCTCATGCCTTTATTACAACAATATTTCTTTTTCTGACCTTTACAAACGTGATCTTGCCCTCCGTGCATCCATTCAGGATGCTGCTAGAAATATCATTTTCCCAACACATCACTCCGACCGTGTCATTTCTCTTGGCAGCTGTAGACTGCTGTCCCAATAGCTATCTCATTAGCGTAATCTACTTGTCTTCATTAAGGAAATGTCAACTTCTTCCTACATTCAACCAAAGAGGTCAAACCCCATCCACCTACTTACTAATTTCTCAAGCAGACATGACCCATGATTTTTCTGGTGCCATCCCTCAATATTTGGAAGACCATCTTGTAAATACCTGCATCTCTTCCTCCTCATGCTTCTTTACAACTCTTCTAGGAATCACACATTTTGTGTTGCTTACAGAAATGTGGTCAGCCTGCAGGTCTTTTAAAACCGCTACCGGTCATGCTGAACATAATTACCTTGTCGTCTCCTTGTACTCTCTCGTAAGGCTGCATTACTTGCCAATATTTAAAATGCAGCAACATGTCAAAAGGACAGAGACATTTTTCTGATCCATGATTTCTGATCCATGATTAAGGCTCATAAATCCTATGGTAGAACTCTAACTGGTATTAATAATAATGAACGAAATCCCTATTATACTGCTACTGAGCTGAGGTACGAGAGATTAAGTCACTTGCCTCAGGTCATGAAGAAAGACTATGGCAGAGCTTAGACAGAATTCTGACTTTGTAAGCCCTGCCCTAATGGCAGTACTACCTTTCTTCCATCTATTTTGGTAGTTATCTACAAAGGATTATGATTTCAGCAGGCTCAGCTGGGCAATTCTGAATATTTATTTGTGGAAGAATTAGGCTTTATGAGAAAGAAAATGGGGAAATTTCCGTTTTATAGTCTGATTTCTCTCCTGCAGAAAAATATTCTGGTTTATATTCGTTTATTTTAAGTGGATTTTATTCTGAATGGTCTGTTAAGGGCACTTGGATTCTGGAATCCACATTCTTAATTTATTATTTCCTCAAAAACTAAGAAAGACCATCTCATTTCTTTCTCTTGCTCTTTAAAGAGGTGAATATGTACTCAAGGGCTCCAGCAACACCTTGTTAGCAACGAGCCATTAAGTAACTTGCATTATAAATGACTGTCATTATTTTTGCAGAACCTACAAAACATGAAGTCTTCTTCCTCATTTACTGGCTCTGCAAGAGTTAATGAACTAATTCCACTCTTGAAGTTATTCTGAGTGCACCGAAAGACATTTTCCAATTAGAAAAAGCAATATTAATATGGATTTTTATTGCTGAAGATGACAAAATAGTTCAGATCGTTTCACCTCTATTTAAGGAAAATAATCTCTCTTATTTTTAGAGTAAACAGAACACATCTGCACTCCTATTAAACCTTTCCTCCACACCTTTTAGAAAGTTTTTAAGCAATAGGCAGAAAGGATAAAAACGCTGAGATTTCTCAAAAGGATTTGGATGCTCAATTAGATGAACAGGAATTAAGCATGCAGTCCTGCAGGCAGCTCTGCAAATATCAGTTCCTCTTGAGAAGGGCACGATCCTGTCAATTTTACTCAGGCAAAATTTCCATTTGTCTTCACTGGCAATTTTGCTTGAAAGCCAACAGCTTGATTGAAATTTGCCCTTTAAAACAGCATGATTAAAAACAGTTGCAGCTCTGTTAAATCACATATATGTTCTTAGTATTTTTAGCAAATATGTATTGTCAAACTAATTATCTTAGATGTGTCAGAGGAATGTGTCAGGTTCTCATTACTTGTGGTAAAGGTACCTTTTAATGAATTGCTATTTAAGTTTGATGCAATTAAAATATTAAAATTGCTTATTTAAGAAACAATGGGCCAAATCCTCCTGGAACTCACATGCATGAAACACCAGCGATTTCATCCATTAAATGATTTTAGAAAATCTCTGAACAAGAGGATATCTTTGCTGTATCTTAGAAATGTGCAGCTGCTTGACTTCCAATCTGCATCGACAGACTAATTACAGCATCGAAAATGGTGAGGGCTAAATACCTGGGCAGCCCAAGATTCAACTCAAAGGCTGTCTACTGCTTAAATTTCACTGGCTCCCTCCAGCAGAACTCTGCTGTGACAGAAGGGAGCACAGACCTTGTGGTGGCCTTTCTATCCAGGGACAATTTTATCCTCAAAGGAAACACTAAAGGCCTGAACTTGCTGCATCACCATATTCAATAAAACATTTAATATTGACTTTGCTAGGATCAGAATCAAGACTTCAATAAAGTCTCTTTTATAGTGAGTCCATTTGGAAAATGGTTGGGATTTCAAGCACATGTTTTAAACAAAGTATTTGGATTCTTTAATGTATGAAGGTTACATGAAAAAATGGCTGTCCTAACTGACCTGGCAAAACCATTGCATTTTAAAAGGCAAATCTACAACACTGCGAAGTATTGCAAGCAGTTTTATAAAAATACATCTTTTTACTCCTAGAGATAGCTGCAAGTAGACTCTCTTCAGGCTTTTCCAATTGTGTATAAATAATCCCTAGCGACGGCCAGAGGAGTCCTGTTAAGCCTTCTTCCTCAGTTGTGCCATACATCTGACAAATCAAAACAGAGAATTATCTCATCCCAGAAGTCTTGCATATTATTTGGGGTGCAGGTAGACTGCACAGGAATTACTTGCTTTTTTTTTTTTTTTTTCCCCAGTGGTGGCATGGGCTAAGTATACTCACAATAAAATGTTTCAAAAATGGGATTTACTACGGTGTCCTCGGATCTCAGGGAAAGAAGGAAGGTGAAAGAAGGATTGAAATAATAAGGTCATTGTAAATATTTTTTTTTTTAATAAAATTGGATTCCAATGGCAAGCAGCAGAGCCGCATCCAGACAGGTTTAATTGGCAGTCTTCCAAAAGTGAGATGAAAGGTCCTCTGAGTAGTAATTGTATAAATGGAACAGACTCTGGTTACTGTGCAACTTCTTCATCTACTTTATTGTACCTTTTAAATTAAATTATGTAATTACTTTTTTTTGTTTCGTGTTTTCCTCTTGACTAGTGCAGGAAAGCATCTGAGCAACATTCCTGCAGGATGCAAACAAGACTCTGGCTTTCAAATTTTGTTTCTGGGTCACTACAAGTCATATACAAGGAGTTATGAGCTGCTGGTTGCCAAAGCAGGACACAAGCTGCCTTCTCCCAGCCACAAATGGGCACCTGCCTGCATTTCAAATCTCTGCTAGCTTTGTGGTGGAGGTGGTTGGTTCACTGGGATTTTTGGTGGGATGCAGGAATGCTGCTTTTGCTAGAAACTCAGTAGTAAGCAGGCATCTCATAGGATAAGGGAACACTATATTCAAAGGTGTATTAAGCTTCAGTGTTATTTAATTCATGGAGGAGACTAGACAGACACCTGAGAATCGGAAGAAGCTTACAGTATAGTGCTGAACAAACCCAGAGCCAGCATCTCCTGATTCTGCAAGGCTTTAGGGATCAGGAGGCAAACTCTGGTCCCAAGGTGCTAAAAGACTTGATCAGATGCAAAAAAAAGAATCAGAGGACCAGCTTTGCAAGCTATTTCTTTTTTACTGGTACTTCTGTACAAGAATGCCTTCCCTCAGTTGAAGCAGCCCATTTACAGGAATAAAGATTATTCAGGTGAGTAAAAGTTAGCAAGACTGAGCCCTGGATTTGCATGTTCAACTCCTATAATTTATACATTGACTGTAATTTCTGTTGTTTCTGATTTTATTGGTTTGTGAGGGTTTTTTCATTCATAACAAAGAGAACAGATTAACTGCCTAATTTTGATGCAGCTTTAGAATATTCTTCAGGCCTTTGGTCTCACGCCTGCCTGCCTCTCCCCGAGTACGCTTACTTGTGACAATCTGTTTCAGTTCATTGCCTATTTATCTAATTGTCTTGTTTGAAATATGCACCCGGGTTCTATGGAAATATAAAAAAAGGGATAGAAGAAATATAAATAGGACCCTGTATTTTGTATATGCATTAGTGTCTATTGCAGGCGTCCTCAAACTTTTTAACCAGGGGGCCGGCGCACGGATGCAGTGGCAGGCAGTCATCTGCGGCTGCTTGGTTCCCCCCCAACCCCCGGCGGGGAGGGGGGCAGGGGGGTTCTGTAAATACCGGGGGCCAGATTGAGGACCATGGGGGGCCGTATCTGGCCCAGGGGCCGTAGTTTGAGGACCCCTGGTCTATTGTATCTATCCATAAGAAATCTGAAGTAACAGACCTCCAGTTTTTTCAGGAAAATCCAACATGAAGGTTTTTATTTATTTGCCTGAAAGTAAAAACTAATAAATACTGAATAGAATTACAGAAGTGACCCAGCCTATTCAGAAACAGAACTGGTTTTTAAAACCACTGGCATCAGAATACTGCCAAGTACCACAGGGCCTGATCCTGCCACAAGCGATTGCCTGCAGCTTATATTAATTTCAGCAGAGTTCATAAGCAGAATAACTGCAGGGTATTTGCAAAGCTAGTAAGGCTCTTAATGACCATTTTTCATTATCCTTTGATAGACAAACCTACCATTCTCAAAACTGGAAGTTTTGCCTAGGGAAAAATGTAGGATCTGTCTCAAAACAATTGGATCGCTTAGATCCTGTCCAGCTTGGAAAAAAAAAAATACACCAGTCCTTAATAGCATTTACATTCAATTATGTATAGCATTACACACAATATTTGGGGCCAGAACCTGCATTACTTTATCCAGTTCCGGAAGAGGTGCGCTAGATTAAATTAACAGCTGGCAGAGGAGGGAGAATAAAAAGCCTATGTACATCCCTTTTATATGGTATTTGCCCTGGAGCTTATACAGAGAGAGATTTAATCTATACAGAAATATGTACCCCAGTCAGAGTATTTGATTACTACAGGGAGAGAACATGTGTAGCTCTTCATACCTGCACAGGGCATGTTCTGCCTAGGCACCCACCCCTGCAACCCCTAACTCCAGATGAGCGTCTGCCATGGAAGAAAAACTAGAAAAACAAGGTGGTGCTGCCCGGATGAACCTGGAATACCTGCCTCGTGGTGAACTCATGGCTGTTCTCAACATTGGACAGCGACGGCAGATGTGTTTATTCCACTTCCATCATACAGCTGAGGATCATAAAGAAACAGTCTGGTAGCTGGCCTTAGGTAGGAACAGGGACACTAGCTGACTACCCATGTAAAGCTGGCTCCTTCTAATTCAGTGACTCCAGCATGCAAGGATTTTTAACAGATGAGTATTTTACATTTGGTAAAGGAAGAGTAAAATCCATCAGTTCTTTTTAATTAACAAATCATAAAGTGGACAAGCAATCCTATAATATCTCCAGTTTTCTGAGCAAGTCAGTTTATTTTATCGAATTGTCATTATACTTGCTTTTCTATGTTTTAATCTGGAGGTGCAATAGGAACACACCACTACAGTGTTAGCACTAACATGTGTGACTCCTCATCATGGCTGAGGGTTATAGCATAGGTAGATCCTCACTCCAGAAATACCATCAAACAAACTATAACGTTGGTATTCAGTGTTACAACCCTCCCTCCTTTAATATATTTCTCTCAGTGTACAATGAAGTTTGTTAAATGGGTACCAAAAAACCTTTAAAAGAAGGCAAGGAGTGACACACACTGATATGTGCACATACCTCCCTTATGTGTACAATTTGCACTTCTGACCTTGGGGCAGCGACTCTGCGAAGTGGCTATCTGGCCATCTGCAGACACATATGTCCAGGAATATGTGCGCAGGAATGCACACTGTACCTCAGCCCAGGAATCCCTTGCTACCAGCTGAATGTTGTATATTTAGAATTAGTTCACTACACACAAAAACACACGCATGCACACACTCATATGCACACACTCACACACACACACAAACACAAATTACAGCAGAACCTTTCAAAGACTATTTTCTCCTGCATTTAACCACCTCAGCTTGAGTTGCCACATTTTCTCTATGGTTAACACTCAGCAGAGCTGCCATTACACATAACCCAGTGCCAGGCGATTTCAGCAGTTTCTGGCAGGAGAACGGACATTCCTGAACCCAGGACAAGGCAGGCGGTGAAAGAGGAACAAGTCTCACTTATTCCAAAATGAAAAACCTCCCTAATAACTGAAACTCTATTTGCCAAAGGTGAGCTCCGGTGACACGTTCGCCTGCTGTCAAGGTTGAATTTCTTTGTTTATGCCCCAAGCACACGTGGCAGAGCGATCCAGCTCTCCGCGGCCAGCACAGCACGTCTGTGCTCTCACCTAGACAGAGGAATCCCTCCCTCTGAAACTAGCAGTAGGGTGCCGGGGTGCTGAGAAGCTTTGGACATGTTCACTTGTCCATTACAAATGGGACAGAAGCCATCAGTTCGTTTCATAGGCAACTAGCATTTCATAGCAACTAGGCATTAAGGGTCACTAGCAGCACAGGCAGGATCCCAGCCAGCCGTCTAGGTTTCCTGGTACACCACCTGTTTGCACTGTTTCAGTGTAAGTCTATACCATGCTACCCACCTCGACTGCTCACTTTTAAAACATATGGAACAAAATGTATACATTGGCAAACACATGTGAGAGTATATCCCTCATGAATAATTAGCTTTGAGCAATAATTCCCCTTGCTATGTCTGAAGAGGGAATTAATGCAGGCTATCAAGGGAGTTTGGGACAGAGAACACACTTAGAAAACAAGTATTTTTAAAGATTGCACGGTGCAAGAAGCAATGGTTTCACTGCAATGGACATAAACCACTGGGAAATCATGTGAATGCAACAGAGGAACCATGGGAGGGAAACGTTATTTTGTTGTATAGAGTAATCATGCTGTGGTAGCAAAGATGCTGTCATCCTTTACTGAAACCCTCGTCATCCTGCAAAAACATACATCTTTTGTAGACAAGATGTTTAGGCTGGGGTTTACGCCCATCTCCCCTTCCTATACTTCACATCAAAGAAATATTTGAGGCAAACTGACCATCACCTTGAACTGGTACCTTGGGGAAAAAAAGAGGAAGGACCAAAAGACAAGAAAAAACATTGCACAAAAATGCTACAGGCAAGCAGATGCATCTCCACCCCAAGAGAACACGATTCCTTTCTAACACTCCTAATAAATTCATACAATATTTTGTAGACATTGAAAATATTCCAAAACATAGCTCAGTGTAAACAGCAGGCTGGGTTTCCTCCTGCTCTTTAGCTTTTCTCTTTGTTTACTCTCCATTTGAGGATAGAAAAAGCCTACATGTGAGCACTGCAAATGGTGTATTTGGGGGCATTCGGTAAGGGAAGGATGAAATACAGACATATGTAGCCTCCAATAAAATAATATGTACTCTGCCTGAGTCACCAGGGTCAAACAAAATTTTTTTAAATCCAGTGTCTGCTTTATTAATACTTTTTATTTGTATGTGGAAAATAATCTGATACCATGGTGATGGGCAGACTACATTAAGCTTAGAGAGACAGCAACATGACAGAGACATTCTGGGGTGTGTCTGCTCTCACCACCCCCCCCCCCCCCCCCCCCCGCCTTCTTGCTCCCAAACCCCATGCCTCAGCAGTAGAGACCCCATGGGAGAACTGCCCTGGTGGTCCTTTTGGAAGCGATGCCTAGCCAGGCCAGCTCACCCATCGCAAGAAGAGGCACTTGTCTAGAGACGCCAGCTCCCATCTGTGAGCCCAAAGGGCTCTGCTGAGCCTCTGCTTAGCCCAGGAGGGCCTGGCATGTTCATTTGGTAAAAAACAGCCCTTACCTTTGGCAATCAGCTCCTCCAGCTCTTGGTCGAATCCTTGTCGGTGGCATTTCCTCCAGAGCCCCATGTTGGTTGAGTTGTACTGTCTGTTGCACTCGTCAACTGCGCTCATAGCAAAGATCTGCCTCCTGTTTCTTGCCAAGAGGAGTTTCCCTTCCCAGCGGTCCAACCTAGACCTGCTGGCCCTGAGAGGCAGGTTGTTGTTGGAGTTATAAATGAAGCCAGGATCATTTCTCTTAGTGGTGATGCTCTTGCACCTCTCTCTGTGCTTCCTGGCATCAGTTTCGTACCAATGGTCAGAGCAGATTGCCACAGCCAGCATGCCCAGGGCACACAGAGCTAAAGAGAGGCCAGCATAGAGCAGTAACCTTCCAGCAGCCATACCTCAGCCTCACAGAAACACCATGGACATCTTCACAACTGGCAAAGCCCTGAAGTGTGAGACCACGCAAAAACCTCCGGAGCAGCTGCTAGGTGTCACTTGGCAGAGACTGCCTCAAACATCCCCAACTCCCGTGGCTCACATCCACGCTGCAGAGGACTGCCGACAGCGCTACAAAGTTCTGCCCTGGAGGCAGTCCTGGAGTCTCATCTGCCTCTTCTCTGCGGAGGAGACCTGGCGAGGAGAAGCGCAGCCTTCCACCTTGAACAGGAGCAAGCCAGTGACCCACCTATACAAAGATGTCTTGTTCCCCTCACCACAAGCACTCGAGCGGCAGGGGCCGAAGGGATATACCGCCCTGAAGAGACCTGAGAGCCGCAGCTGATCAGTCCATTAATCTCTTTCAATCTGGTCAGCTCAGAAATCCAGAAGAGATGGCTTTCAGACCAGCAGGCTCACCACAGCATCATCACGGGACAGAAAAGTTCAACAGCTAGAGATCTCCCGCTTGCAAGCAGCCGGTTATCCCCGCTTCAGGAACGGGTGACTTGCCTTTTCTTTGTCAGTGGCTCAGCAAGAGCATCATCGTCTGGACGGTCAGTCACTTGCTCGGGTTTAAAGCGGGGTCGAAGGGGAGGGAGCAAGAGGGGGGAGCAATCTGTTGTCGCTGCTGCTGCTGCCGCCGGTTGAAATCTTGCCTGAAACAGAACCTGCCCGGCGGGGGCTGGACGCGCCGCACGCACGGGGCTCTCCCTTAGCAGACTTCGCCGACAGTCACTGACATCTTGGCTTCGGAAACACCTCGGCTTCTCGTTGCCAGCCTTGCCATTCACTCGCCTGCTTCTGTGGTCTGCGCTGGCAGCCCGGCAGCGCAGCGCGGCGATGCCTCCCTCCCTCCCCGGCGCTCCGGGGCGGCGGGGGCAGCCCAGCCCGGCAGGACCCGCCGCCGGCCTTGCACTCCGCTAGGCAGCACCGGGAGCAGCCCTCGGCCCCGGCATCGCTCCTCCACACGCACCCCCCCACCCCCCCTTCCGCTGGTATCTGAAAGGCTTCCTCCTCCCCGGCGCTGGGATGTGTTGTGCACAGTTTTCCTAACACGGCGGCACGTTAGCCATCTGCAAGATGAAGGCAGGCAGGCAGGGCTACGGCTGGCTGGGAGGATGCTGAGGAACGGGGAGGGGAGGGAGGTCGGGGGAAATCAAACCAAAACAAACCGGGAGGCGGGGTGGGGGGTGGGGGTGGGGGGGGGTGGGGAAGGGGAGGGGGGGGCGCGCACAAAAAAGCTACACACCTTACACGGGGAGAGGAAAGCAGCCCCTAACTGTTGTCAACAGCTTTCGGTCTGCACCATTTCTCTGCCATATGGCCCGATCTCCACGTCGGAGCTGAGATTTTTAGCTCAGCAGCTTCACACGAATCGTATCCCCAGCATCAGCAGTTATGTATTCAGACATATTTTTTTCTCCTTAAATTTCCTCTCCCTTTCTCTCTAATGGGAATAACTCACCCATCTTGTAGAGATCAAGTGCAACAGAAGGCGAGCTGGAGTCCCCAAGCTTTAGAAATCTCATTTCACCGTTTCTAACCCAAATAAGAGTGAATCCAATCTTCCGTACACCTGGGAATCTTTCCTTGTTCAAACACCGAGCCCTGCAGCCTTGGCTAAAGCCTACAGACAGAGCATACAGAGCGCTGAGCCAAAAGCTAGTGATGTCACCCATGCAACGTGAGACTCATTTCTTATTTCTCTAGCCTCCTTAAAGATAAACTGCACCACTTCCCAGGCAGGAAATGTCGAAGCCTTACTTTCTTAAGAGGGGAAAATGTAAAACCTGGATTTAACTGGATCCTGCTCACTCTTGGTCGCAAGCCCTTACATTGTGTCAACCAAATCCAAGACAAGAGGAGCTGTTCCTTACTGCACCAAAAAATCCCAACCTGCTACATAACGCAGAGCGTGAGCTCAAAAAACCCCTGGATTCCAGACCTTCTGTGTGGTCCAGAAAACTGAGGCCTCCAGACTCTGAACTGTACTGTTTGAAAAGGAAATAAGCACCACCATTTCCCTTGTATCAAAAAGCTCTTGATCCTGGCACATCCTGATCTGTGAGTACCACAGCATCCTGGAGCTGGCAGAGGAATCTAGTTAGCCCCATCCAGTGTTTGGCTCCCACACACCAGCGACTCCACAGCATGAACAGCGAACAACACAGCCGCTCCTACTGCACCAAAAAGTCCAAAGCCTGATGCCTCTCCATAAACCAGTGCAGCGAAAATCTACATCCACGCTGGATCCTAGCAGCTTCTGGCCCCTGAAGTCCAAGCTCTGTCATCAAAGCAGGAAATAAACACAGCCTTTACTGGAGCCTCTGGGTTGGTGATAGCCCTTGGCCCCAGAAGGGGAGTACTGGGATTTTGCCAGCACTAGCCACACAAACTGTACTTGCTCCAGTGGGGACACCAGAGGCGGGACACAGTAGCTCTTCGTGTATGAGAAATACACAAGCGGATTTTCTTGTGGAATACAGCCGCATCGAAAAAAAAAAAACACACGGCTGGATCATGCCAGTTTTTGGCCCCAAACCAAACTGTACCATCAAAAAAGATGACTTCTTCCATTTTACCTGGTGAAAACAGGCCCCAAGTCAGCTGGGATTTTTCAGCTACGGAAGGGCATCTCTCCCATCAAACCAATTTTGGTTTGAAATGCGCTGTATCGTCTAACCCCCTCGCATGATTACAAAACTCGCAAAGGAAAGTCAGTCACCCAAATCATAGACATTGTGGTCACCTGCATACACTGAAACAGCTCTGCTGCAAAATTTCAATGTTATGTTATGAATATTAACTCTATCTGGAAAGCTCAAGATAAAGTTAGTTGTTTTATTGAAACAAGGCACTGGTTAAAAAATTTTTAGCAGTAACTTCCCTTTGTTGTTCATAATTGAGGCAAATATTTAAGGATCTAAGGGTTCTTAAAAATAGCACAGGTGGATCCACTTCTATAACTGGATTTTTCAAGGAACTACATGTCAGTAGATAAAAAGAATTAAATTTTATAGTGGGCTTGGACCAGCCATACCTGTTTCCTCTTCAGAGATAAAATTGAGAGGTTTGTGGTCAAAAAGCTGCTGGCCTCTAGAAGAAGATGGCAAACAGGTTTCTTGTATTGGACCCACACAGAGACGAGAACACACCTGGGTTGGTTTGCCAATTTTTAGCATCAGGTCCCACGCTTAAGGATGGGAACAGGGAACGAGCCTAATTCTACCGAACGTGTTATTTAGCTGATAGGACTGTTGGATTTTCAATTTAAGCGTGAGTCTGCTACATTTATTCTCTGTTTAAACCAAACTGGAAGGCAGAACTGTTTCCTGTATGAACTGGGAGTTTAGACAGAACTGGAAGACTGAGAGTAAAAGCAAAATGGAGGATCCAGCTACTAGAGCTGGTTTTCTCACAATACTGACCAAAAATATGTTAAGGGACAGGAAAAACATATAATGTAATTATAGCTAGATTTTTTTTTCTAGTTAAACATTAGGATTACAGTGCAAAGAGTCAAGATTTTGTTGAACCCAGGCAAGTCCAGGTGCCAGGTTTTTCCATCACACTCCAAGGCAGTAAGAGAGTTTGGGGCAGGGGGACTTTTGTGCCTGGAGAAGCCAAACTTGTTCACTCTTCTTGTCCTTAAACAAGTGTTTGAAAGTCAAAAAATTGGCATGCAGTTCCAGGTTTTATCTTTTTCTCTCAAAAGACATTTCAGCGGCAGTTTCTATGCATTTTTATTTTTTTGCTTGCATTTATCAGATGGCAATCTATATCCTCCTGCAAGTCACCTTAAATACATAAATGTAGGAGAAAGTGTTGGATTTCAGACGAGTTCCACTTTAACTCTTAGAATTAAACATTTCTCTCCCTCATCATGGTTATCCCTTCTTTTCAGGAGGGGCAGAATACTGCTTACTGCAGGCGTTAGGAACCTTTCCTCTGTCTCTTCCTGGGATTTTCATAGGCAGCCCCTTCTCAGCACAAACAGATCATTATTAAATTCTCTTCCTCCCACCCCACCCCCACCTCACCACAGGGGGGAAAAAAACAATCCTTGTCGATCTTCAGATGAGTGTAAGCTGGGAGAAAGGCATTTAAAAAAAAACAACAAACCTCAAGGCACACTTGGGCACCCTACATGGAAACTGCTCCCGACAGTGAATTAAGGGCATCTTGGCAAAGGGAGGTAATTCATGGGTCTTAAATGAATCGGGGAGTGAAAATGCAGTTTTATTGAAGGATGAAAAGCTGAGGTTTTCCTTTCTGCAGGTTACAATTGCAGTGATCCAGAGGGAAAGCTAAAGCACATGGGTGCACAGGAAAAATGTCTGAAAGCACGGGACAGAGAAGCAGAGTCCAGCAAGTCTGTTCCGAGCAAATTCCCTGTGACAAGCCATGCGCTGCCTGCTAGACCTCCCCACGGTTGTTATATCTTACAGATAGGGCCAGTCTCCTCTCCGTTCCCTCCCAGGATTGTTTCTGCTTTCCTTAGCATCCTCCAGCTACCATCACCGCCCACCACCTTCCAAGAAAGCTTCAGACACAAAAGCAGCGAGAGCGCCTGTACCAAGGTACACACAGGCAGGGTCTTGGGCTAGACAGGGGGGAGAGCAAAGTTAACGGACGACCAATTACAATGTGATTTTCTTCGGGTTTTTTTAACATCAAAATGACCTCCACCATATTTTTCTTCTTCCTCCTCTTTTTTTTTTTTTTCTTTTAAAGGAAAAGAGTTCAGTGCCATCTAGTGGGGGAGGGGATTGAGCAAGTGCTGCTTATTTCTAGGGTTCTGTACTGCTAACTCAGTTATTCAACAGGGAGAGACGATCCTCGGCACCTTCCTTCTTTCTTTGTGGTCTTCAATTCCCAAGAGACGATGTTTAATTTACACGGGCTCCAACCTTCATTCTTTGCAATGAACCATCTACTGAAGCCGAAGGAACTTGTACTAGTGTTGCATTACTTGAGTAGCACTGGCTCTGGAGGCAGTTTGCTGCTCTAATTACAGGATTTCAAATACAAGACAGTAATCAAATCAAACACAGATATAACAAATTATGTCTACTAATATTTTTTATCATTCCAATACACCTTGGATACTGGTGTGGGTGAATCCTCAGCATGCCAGCCCTTCTGCTAACACAGACCTAAGAGATGCTGCCTATCCCATAGAAGCATCTTACAGTAACTCCCACAAACACTTGAGCCATCAATCAAACAGATTCTGGGGTGTTCAGGTGGCTCAGAACCAAGCAGAGACTCTCTAAAGGAAGATCTGGACCTCAAAACACCATATAAATGTTTGTCATCTAAACCCCAGGCATCTAAACCAGCTGTTAATTTATATATAAGACAAAAGGCCTTTTCAGAGGGAAACATCAGCCAGCTGCATAAACACAAGCTAGCTGTACACACACACGACACAGAGATTAGGCAGACAGCTATGTACACTCCAGTGTTTAGCTGTGCACACACCAGTATCTAGCTGCACACACCAGCACCTAGCTGGATGTTCTGTGCTCTCCCCCCTGCCAACTCCCAAAGGCATTTGTTTTGCTCTCTCTAAAAAAACCCACTTGTATTGTAAAGTTAAGCAAGTTAGTCACTGCCAGATTTAAGATCACCCATGCAACATTAATTCACCCCTTATGCAAACACATTATGATACAATCTTTAATTACATGATTTTTGTTTCCATGGGTCTCCTGCTTTTTTCAGCGCAAAGGATGGATGTAGCTCACTTAATGAACACTATACAAATTTTCTCTTATCCTTATCATCCAATGTGTGGTGCATGTACCATTTACTGCAGAGCATCCAGATCTTGCATTGAATACAGAATGATTAATTTCCTCATGGGCTTTTCTATAGTGGTGCTCCCATTGTAGTGTTTGAGGGTTGGGGTTTTCTGGGGGTGTTTTTTTTAAAAACATCAATGAATTTATCTGCACAGCTCCCTGCTGAGGAACAGAGATAAAAGCCAATATTTTCAAACATGTCAGTGTATTTTGGGGGCTCAATTAAAGAAGCTTTGAACAAAAACTTTCAGAGTGCTTAGTACTTTCCTTCCTCAGAGGACAGCTCCCAGTCACCTTGGCTCTAGACACAGTGGGCAGTATTTCTCTGAATTAGTGCATGGGTGACTGAAACTGGATACACAGAAAATGGGGACCCCATGGACAGTAGTTGGGAAGAATGTCATGTATTTGAATCACCTAGCTTCATAATAGCAACTCTCACAAAGGGCGAAATAAAATCCAAACTTCAATTTCAATTCAAATGCCTTAACTATGTGACCATGATTTTTTCTTCCTGTATTTGTCTGCTAGGCTCACTATACAGACTCCAAATTCTTCACCAAACAGCCATCATATTGGCACTGCAGAGTCCTAGTTCATCCATCATCTACCATGAATGGAAACAGTTTGTGTAGAAAGTAGGATCTGATCATGTATTGTCATGAACACAGGACACAAGTGAATAGCAATTCATGGGCAATTTTTATTTTGGTGTTTTCTTAAGAGTCTTGATTTAGTGACCTGAAGTTGTGATGAACAGGAGAAGCACACATGAGCTGAGACAGAATTAATCAGGGGGCCAGGAGATGAATGGGGTGTTACATCAAAAGAACAGATTTGTTTTGGAGGAAGCAAAATGAATTGCTGGGCAGAAAGCAGGAAGACGTGGAGGTAAGCAGTCCTATACAATCTTTTTCAATATAGCTGAAGGAATGGCAAATAGCAAATGGCCTCACACACAGGCAAGTAAAAGACAATACCCAATTAAAAAGAATGACAGTATAATGTTGTTTTCCCAAAGACAAAGCAAAAAAAAATTACTGGGGGCTTTCCACTAAAATTGCTTCCTCTTGTGAAAACTTACTCTGTATTATTTAGCTGTCAACCGTCAAAACCACATCGCTGTTACCAATCTCAGGCTACACTGTGGGCACAGCTAAGTATGTACGATAACCACTGCTTCTCATCAGAACATCTCCAAGAACATTTTTAAGTTCAGACAAAACAAGGATTAACTTTTCTAAAGTAAATGATAAACTCTCCCTCAAACTGCTTAACGTGCACATCATGCTTGGAAAATGCCCAAAATCCAAGCAGTTAAAGTTTAGCAAAGCTATATGCTACTGAAGACAAGGCCTGGTAGGCAAACTTAGTCAGCTGAAGACTTTATTCCCGCATTATCCCTGCACCACCTCCACACAGACTGAGTGTTCATGGGCAGTGTGGTAAACTGCAGACTAACTTGGATACTTCACTCCACCTTTAAAGGTGTTGCTGTGAGTTTTAGCTTTTTCAACCAGCTGGTAGGATCTAAACGTGGATCCTGCTACATTTAACATGTACCACGCTCACAGCTGAGCACCAAAGTGACTCAGGAAAGCTGGCCTTGTCCCTGTCTCTGTTGAGGCCTGAGTAAATGCTCAAGTGCTTCCAATGCCAGAGGAGCATCACGAAAAGATTCAAGAAAAAGAAAAGGCTGAAGTTGCACACACATAAGTCTCTGTTGAGAGAGTTATGCTGGGCTAGAAGACAACTCAACCAAAGCACACAGGCTATCTTTAGCCCTCAGGGCTCTTTCAAATTCATCTCTCTACAATAGAAAACATATATTAGCCCTCGATTTCACAAGCAGAGATCCAGCTTCGATCTGGTACACCCTGTGATCGCAGCAGCCACTCTGTTATGCATCCTGCTTATTATCTTGCCAACTTTGTAGTCAACATCTTCATATCCTACAGCTTCTTCTCCTCTGAGTTGGACTAGGTTTCACGTGAACTCTCTCCCACAGACCCATTTCCCTAAATGCCTTGCTAAGAGGACTGCTGTTTCATACAAGCCCCCCTGTGCTTACTTCTCATTAAAATTCATAGATCTTACAACTTTTACAGAAATAGCAAGACAAATCCAGGGTGGCAGAGATGAGCTATTAGGGCCAAAGAGTACTGACACTGAGCAAAATTTCAGGCTTCTGGCTGCCAATAATAAGCATATTTGGTAAGAAGTGACTTTTATTCTTAAAGCTACATCTAACACATTGATCTTCAATATATTAAAGCCTGAATAAATCTGATTTTGCTGTAGTGCATCAATACTTAGTTCATATGAGCAATCTAATACAAAGGTGCATCTGCAGTATTGTTAGTTTGCTTGATGCGGCAAGTCACGCTGCACAACCTTTCCTAAGCTTCTGGCAGATTTCAAAACCCGTCATTCGTTCCCAGAGAGATTTCTGGACATGGGTTCTATCAGCAGTGTTTTGTGAACTAATCCACTGAAAGACAGAGCCACAGTCTTTGTAGACTGATAACACAATCCTTGGTAATGAGTGTATCACATCTGTGATTGGCTCCCAGCTGCCAATTCAATTTGTTGCTTCTTTTAGTCACAAAAGAAGAACAAGGATTAGTTAAAAATCAGAATTCATAGATCATAAGATCACTAGAAAATCTATATTCTCTAAAAGCGCTCCTCCATTTTGGAACATGACTCAGACATAAGACCTCAATCTTCATGTATTCCATTTGGCTGTGAAGTCCTAGCAAAGTAGATTAATTTAAAATAAATAAATAAAATAAAAAAAAAAGAAAAAATGTGCATAGATATATACATATACATTGTGTGTCTCTGTAAAAGCAGCTGACATCTAGGATGATAAACTCTCTATTTAGACATAAGCATGTTGCTATCTTCAACATGCTTCTCCTCATTTATTATCACCCAGAATATCCCCATGAAAATAAAGTATTTGGTTCTTCAGAGTTCATCCATTTGTGCAGTTCATTTCCCTACCCAAAACTTTAGCACTGCTATATCGCAATTGGTTGTTGAGGAATTGATTAGATCACAAAAAGAGGATTACAGCTCCAGGTGGGAAACACACAGCAGGAAGAGATGAATACCTAAGCGAGAAGACCTAGTTTCCATGCAATTGCTATTGGTTTGTTACTCTTAACAAAGAATAAAGGAAATAGGAGGAAAGAAAATCTATCCATTTCAGCAGAATTGCTACCAGTGCTCATTTTGTAAGAGGGGGCAGCAGCTCCTTCAGGACTATTCTTCTTCTGTCAACACTCAGTTGAAATCACAACAGCAGTTAGTTTCACATGCCATTGTTATTTTTCATCGAAAATTGCAATCCATTATACCGCTAAATCTGATACATAAAATGAAGCATTTACAGAAGCCTACAGCTTGATGTCTCCCTCCTAGAGCACCTTTCAGAAGCTGGGCATCTCAAAGTGCTTTACAGCAACAGTGCTTACAGTGCAGTGAATGGATGCAAACATGTTTGAGGGAAATGCCAGTTTGGAGTGTCCAGCCACGACATGGACTTGCTTTCCTCCCCATATACCTGACTGAGGGTCAGAGTGATCTCTGCAGTCCTGTATTCAGGAGGATTTTATGGTTGGAAATCCCACGCAGCAGCTGAACATTTGCCAGTGACTTGCATGCTGGCAACAGTACCTGCGATTCTGAAGATGTCACGGAAAGCTCAGTTCTGCAGGCACAGCCCCTTGCTGCCACTTCTGGAAATCTTGTTCAGAGCAGAACTGACCCATAACTAGGCAGACTGGGGCCACTCCAGCCAGGCTGGACACAATTGGATTTGGAAGCTCAGTACTAGTTAGCTGCTTATCTGCTTAACTGATGGAAGAAGAGTACTCCAAGGCATCTCCAGCACTTCCAGTAATCCCAGTGTAGGAAATCTCTAAAACCACGTCAACAACCATAGCCCGGCTTCAAATACTGTGTTAGCCATTCACATAACAGGATTGAGCCTCACCCGCTTAGGGCAAACGGACAGCAAAAGTTCTTAACGCTTTCAGAGAGTAGTTGGTGCAGACTACCCACCACAGCAGGGGAAAATGGGGAGCTCGGTATGTTTTTGACAGTTACTTCAGGTATTCAGTCACCTGCAACATAGTCGTTATGGCTCATACTCTGAAGTTGCTCTAGTGAGAAGTGCTGTGACATGAAATTCATTCACCTTTGCTGTAAAGGCCTCTCCTCAGTACCCACCAAACAAGAAACAATGGGAAGTACTAAGCTTCGAGGAGCCTACTCTGATTGCCCAACAGGTATGTTAAAGAGACCAGCTTTCAAGACGCTAATTCCCTTAACTGTGTCCAGAGAAATGGACCAGGGAACAAAATTTCCCAAGGACAAAAACAAAGAAAAGGAAATTTGGGACTCATAGCAATAAAATCTGAAGAAGGTATTTTTCTCAGGAAAAAGGGAACAGGTGTCCAGAAGAAACTGAGGCTGGGAAGTGCATGCAAGATGGATTATGTTCCTCTAAACAGGCAAATTCTGAAACAGAGAGCAATGCTGGTTACTAGTGCTATACAAGGTCGCTGCATGTATCCTGGGGCTACCCTGACATAATAAATGGCAGCTTCGTGTAACCCATTAGTGTCACCTAAACTCCCGAAATACTAAACTCTGATTTAGTGTTTAACCATGTATTAAACAAGTATGTGTACAATGTTTAGGTTAAGCCGACCCACCCCCTCAAGTCATCAAAACTGATGAATGAAAGGACTTCTAATCAAGGGAGTCAACCTTGGGAAACAAAGAACAGATAATGATAAGAACAGCATTATCTAAATTATGCAGAAAGAAGCCTCCAAGTGAGAAAGTGCTGGTCACCAGAGGAGGCAAGCAGATAAGGTGTTGAAATCCACAGGTAATTAGTTGAAAGTAGGACAAAAGTAATTGTGGTAATGGCAGATCATGACCTCCAACTCAAATAGCTGCCCAAAAGAGGGGAAAACCCCACTTGGGAAGCATGCATCGTTGGTAAAAAACTTCAGCAGTGACATCTGAGTACGTGTACTAATTTGCATGAGGAGTGAGAAACTTTTAACTAATCCCATGCATGAATGAAAATTAATATGTACTATGAATATGCAAGTACTTTACTATGTACAATGTGTAACCTCGAGTAACGCCGTGTGCATGTTAGGGGTAAAGATCCCCCACGCACCCACTGACACAACAAACCAATGTCATTTTCTAAACTATCATTTGTTTTGGAGAGTTTTCCTGGTTATGATTTTTGGTAACACCAGGACTGGAAACAAGAACTCCAAACTAAAACAAAAAAAGTTATTTGTTTCCATGGCTCTGCCTCCAAAAGACTACAGCAGGGGGAAAGACTGATCAATGGTGTTTAGGTCTACAAAGAGTCCTACTGAGGCGACTGGGTACCTGGGAGTCCAGAAAACCCAATGACTTGCAAATAGAGACAGTCAAAGAGTGGGCATCTAGAGTGCTCCCAAAGACCTAATGTGCCCTGTGATCAGCACTGGCTGAGATACCCTAAGACAAGAGGGACCTAAACCAGGAAAACATGGAGAGAAATCTCCACTGGAATGCATCATAGAGGTCAACAGGGATATACAATATCAAAGTCTGCCAAAACTCAGGGAAGCCAACAGCTCACAAACCCTAGAGATCTAAATTCAAGACAGCATCTTGGTAAGAGTTCAGCATGCAGAAACAGAAATGTGAACTCCAACAGACCTATCGACTCTCCTTGGATTTTCTGTTTAAGAGATTGATGTCTTCCTGAAAATTTCATTGCTGGAACATTTTTATTCCCTTTTCATTTTTACACTTGGTCAAACAGAGTTAGAGATGGACAGCTGTTTTGACCCTGTTTGAAAACCTCAGTGAATGTCCTTTCAAATGAGTTCTGCAAGGAATGATGGAAGAGAAACTACAAGAGCTTTTATCAGCAGTGAGCCAGGTGGCTCCATTATTTGTTCTCTTTTCAGCCGATTCTGTCATTTAACTGGTTTTGCTTTTGTCCCTCCCCCCTGCAATACTTTGTTCCAGCCAAGAAAGGTGCATCTTTGTTACTGTTGCCTTTAAAAGTTTTACGTGCATGTTGTTGGTAAAGTAACAACAATACTTCTACTTCTGTAGTATGTTTTCTATAGGGGGAAGCTGAAGCATTTTCTAAGAATCAATTATTCTTCACAACCAATTTCTGAAGCAGACATTGTTCTCCCCAGTTTACAGAGGGATGAAATGGCAGATAGGTTAATTAACTTGCTTAAGGTCATCCAGTGAGTCAGTAATGGAGCTACAAAAACCCCAAGATTCAACAACTCTCACTCCCAGTCCTTTGATCTAACCACTAAGAAACAATCCTTCTCTTCAGTCTTAAGTACTTCATTTAAAACTATCACTGATCATTTATTCTGACATATTGTTGAACTACAAATTAGTCAGTCTAAACAACAACGTATATGTGTGGAGATCTACAGCATCCTCCCCTCACTTGCCTGTTCAGCTTCATGTATCCCCTGCTACGCTGAACAGCTCGTCTTCCATTAAAAACGGACATGCTGCAGTTCTCCTGGAGAATCGTCAATACCATTTCAGGCATCAGTCCAAGGGCATCGCAAGAGAGAGGAAGAGCACTTGCTCTCTTTCCCCAGGCGGCAAGAAAGCTGCCTCAACAGCCTGGCTATCTGGGAAAGCAATAAGCTCAAGATGCCAACTGGCTTTGAAAAATAATTTATATTTTTTCTCTTATGCTGCATCTCTCTCCCAAGTGTTTCCAGTGTTAGATAGCTGGAGCAGCAGTATTTAATAGCTGCATCTTTGTAGATTTCACTCTGCAGCATTAGTTTGATGAGTTAAAGTCAAAATATCCTTCAAATGCACACCCAAAGGCATCAGTCTCTTAATACAAGACATTCTCTGCAGAGGGATTTGCACTGCTAGACATCTCCATGGCTCAGTGTGAATTGCTACATAACAGAATGCAATTGAAGTTCACCAATTGACCATGATCACATAAAAAATAAATAACAAATGTATTCTAAACACACATGTAGCCAATGCAGTTTTATCAGATGCTCAGAGGGTCCTTCTGCTTGACTCAGATGAAGATGATTTTGTTCCCTCATGTCAATATTTACAACAACACAATGTTAGAGATCATCTTGCAGCATAAGATGATAGTTCTAAGCATTAAGACTCAGGAGTAAAGTTGGTTACTGTGTCATAGACGAATTACTCACGTGCCTCATTTACCAAGATCAAATGAAGCAAGTTCAGCCTCTTTCCTCCTAAGTGTCCACAAACAAGCACCAATGAGCAAACTGGCACCCTGATTTTGTTTTCTTTCTGGGTATACCTTTGCCTTCTCAGGACAAACTCACAGTGGTTCAGGTGTTGCATTTTGTCAAAAACCTGCCTGGAGGCTACTCAACATTCAGTTATAACTAAAATACATACAGAACAGGAATTAACCAGATAAGTAATTCCAGGTCATTATCAATCAAATAAAGTAATTCCAGACCAAACTACTGCTAACTATTTGTAAAAATGCCTTCCCTGTACTTTATCATGAAGTCCCTGCCCCCCTTTTTTTTTTGCTGCCCTGATTGTGCTCCATGCATGTGTCTCTGTTCTCTTGATTTCTTTCCTTCACAATAGTCCCCATACAGAGAACAACCATGCTGTCTCCCACTTGCATGTCAACTCACTCTCCTTTAACTCCTTTTTAGGGTTTCATCTCTTTCACTCACCCATCTGCAACTGATTTTCTTCTAAATAATTGCTGACAAGTTGCCCTGGTTTCAGCTGGCTTAGAGTTAATTTTCCTTCTTAGTAGCTGGTGCAGTGCGTGTTTCGGATTTGGTGTAAGAACAATGCTGGTAACACAGAGATGTTTTTAATTGTTGCTGGGTGATGTTTATACCAAATCAAGGACTTTTCAGTTCCTTGGGCCCTGCCAGCAAGAGGGCTGGAGGGGCACGGGAAATTGGGAAGGGACACAGCCAGGACAGATGACCCGAACTAGCCAAAGGGATATTCCATACCATATGATGTCACGCTCAGTATATAAACTGGGGGAAGAAGAAGGAAGTGGGGGACATTTGGCATTATGGCGTTTATCTTCTCAAGTAACTGTTATGCATAATGGAGCCCTGCTTTCCTGGGGATGGCTGAACACCTGCCTGCCCACCCATGGAAAGCAGTGAACGAATTCCTTGTTTTGCTTTGCTTGCATGCATGTCTTCTGTCTTACCTATTAAGCTGTCTTTATCTCAACCCATGAGTTTTCTCACTTTTACTCTTCTGATCCTCTCCCCGTCCCACTGTGGGGGGGGAGCGAGCCAGCAGCTGTGTGGTGCTTGGCTGCCAGACGGGGTTAAACATGACAGAAGTCCAAACACTTTGCTCTATTTACAACAAAAAGCTCAGGAGGATCTAACAACATGTCCAAAGAATTCAGCTCATCACAAGCCCATTCTTTCTGTCAGCCTCTGTTCCTTCCTTCATTCCCTGTTGTTAATATCCCTTAGCATGTCAAGTCTAATTTGGACTGTGAAAACCTCAGAGTGGGGATGTTCATTTTACATGTCCAAAAGACTCCACACACAGAGAGCTACATAAATAGTATTACATTGATCTGATTAGACAGGTGGCTTTGCATAGCAGTCTAGATACACCAGCTCCAGGAACTCGAGGTCTAGGTCTTGTGCACCCCATCTCCATAACGACCCCCATCATTCTGCACTAGCGTGAAGGTGGATGAGCTTCACAGGGATGCAGGAGTGCAACACAAATGTCTTCTACTCCTTTTACCTCCCCACGGCAATAATTAAAAATTCGGCAAAGAAATACCTTCTGTGAGTAGAAGCACAATAATGAAGAGCTTGGACAGCAGTTCAGCCGTCATCCTGAATGTTATGCACTAGCAACTAGAACAGGAGCGCAGCCACCAGCATACTGCTGATGGCAATTATTCCCAGGGATGCCTGTTACAGCACTGCTTGTCAGCTAGACCGACCTGTCTAAACTGTTCTCACCACGGGCATCATTTCAGGGAGAGTGACCTGGACATGTCCTCACCCGTGAAGCACATCGCCCAGTGAGCTAAAACTCCCCAGTAGAGTCTAGGGAGACACAGTCCTTCAGATGAGGTGCCCAAGCCATTTATGGCTACATGGACTGCAAAACAGACCACGCTCCGCCTCTGCAAATTTGTAGATGTGTTGAGTTATCACTTTGTTGACTGTTGTGACCTCGATATTCCTTCCCAAGTGTCTCTAAGCCACCTTACTGGTTAACATACTAACGCTGGCTGGGTGCTTGCAAGCAAGTCTCCTCATAACCACAGTAATAAGTGATGCATTAACAAAAATATGCACTTGTGAGTGAGTGCACATTTTTATTTTATTGCTGACCTCAGATTTAGCAATATTTGCATGTTTTGCATGGCTGACAGGAGAAACTACTGATTTTAGAGGAAAAAAGGCAGAAGAAATTAACTAATGCAAACTTATTCATATATGTGTGCTTCCATCACACCACAAAAAGCCATGCTGGAGCCTGCAAAGTGCAGGCAACAACACTGGGTCTCTGAAGAGAAAACCTTGGTGTTGTAACTCCATCCTAGTGATCCAGACCTGTGATATGTAACTACCAATGAGAAGGTCAGTTTTCCTACTGCCCTCGTCAGGAACAGCCATAATTCTCACATCAGCCTAATCCACTAAATGTCTCTGAGCAGTTACTTAGCAGAGTAACTGTAGACAATCAGACCCCAGAGTGATAATGTTGCAGAAAAGCCAGAAATGGAACCAGAACCATGCTACTGGGTCCATTTTTAGGTAAATCAATACTTTCAGGAAAGAGGAAGATGGGGTTTTTTTGGTCTGTATTGCCAAATTTCTGAGCATGGGTAACGTGCAAGAAGAATTGGCTATTTTCCTTGATGAGGAGAAATGAGAACAAACTCACATAATTACTGAAACATGCAGGATGACCTACCAAATTGGAATAATATTTTGCCACAATCCTTTTAAACAAATAAAGAAATTTGAGAAACTTGAAGATGTGAGAAGGTAACAGTACAGGCTAACCACATACTTTAGAGATGCAGAGACAGGAACTTGTCCCAGTTAACTGTATTGAGGTGGAATGGAGTGGAGATGGCAACAGAGAATCAGACTGCTTATTCCTCCAATGCACAAAAAGTGTGCTCAGTTTGGAGCTGTACGAGGGAAAAGTCCCAAGCAGCCAGCAGCCATGTCTCATTAGGTTTCCTAAAACTTATTTTCTATGACAGAAGCTATTCCAGTCTATATGGCATTAGTATTTTGGAACTCATAATGTTTAAATAATTTAATCATGGGACAAAAAAAGTGGTGGTTGCTTAGGAGCCAGCAATCACAATTTGATTATAACAAGCAAAAAAACATAGTCCCAGCCAGGGAAATACAGAAATACTCTCCTACACACACAGAGATATTTCAGAAAGACTATCTCCATCAAGATAAGAGAAATGAAGAAAAAAATACAATTCAAAAATAGAGCTAGAAATGTAAATGAGAATTCTTATAATCTTACTCCATAGTCTAAAAGTCATGATTGCTTAACTAACAAAATGGCCAATTTTGGCTGAAGGACAATTTTGGCTCAGCAGCAGGGTGAAGCAAACAGAAATTAAAAGCATGGTATAGAACAACGTGGAAAGGCAAAAATACAGGAAAATGTGTTCTGGAGCGTATAAAAAAGGAAGACTGCAGAACACGCATGAGTGATGTGACTGCAGACAGTAAAATGTGTAGTGCAGCAACACCGAGGTGTATGACTAGATAGATGGTAAAATAGCACAGAAATGGCAGAAATGGTAAAAACTTCTACTGCACTTTTAGCAAGATTAAGGAAGAGGCACTTTATTATCTACCAAACCCCCCCTCAACCAAGCTGCACTTTTCAGCCCATTGGTGAGTAATGAAGATGGTAAACAACATCTACTAGAAAATTTTAAAATCAGGCTATCTAGAGAACTTTTGTGTAACCATCTTTGAAAAACAGGCGAAAGAGATCGCAGGAATGCTAATTTTTAATAAATCTTGGAATATAAAGGGAATTACAGAAGATCATGCCAATGTTAAAAAAGAGCAAGTGAGGTGACCAGGGTGCCTAGGCCATGAGGCTGATCCCCCTGAGGTAAGTATGGAAAAAGTGACAGAAAATCCGTCAAGAATTGCTAACAACATATTTAATGCCCATCAGTATATGCTCTTCTGGAAAACGGACCCAGCCTGCCAAACCCCACCTCACTCTTTGATAGCATTACACGTTCGGCTTGTAACTGTAATCACGTAACTGTCATTTACTCAGACGTTTGCAGAGTCTGATTTAGCACCTCCCAGCACTGATTAAAAATTAGCATAACCCGAGCACCGGCAAAGCTCCCGTGAGGGGGCTCGGCAGGGGCTGGCAGCAGGCTGCGGCCCAGCCTCAGGGGCTTCCCGCTGCCCCCCGGGCCCCCCCGGCCCACGTTCGGGGCCGTGAGGGTGAGTGACCACGGGGCGCGGAGGGGACCTGCACCGGCCACCAGCACCCCGGCAAACACCGGCTCAGTGCAGGGAAATGGGAGCCAGCACCGCCCGGGGGCAGCTGGGCCGGGGGGAAGCGGGCGGCCACCACCGCTGCCCCACCCCGCGCCTCACGGAGCCTGACGTCACCGCTGCGACGCTTCGGCGGGGGCTCTACCGCGCATGCGCCGCCGCCGTCCTGCAGCCGTGCCGTGCCGTGCTGCGCGCTCCGGCCGCGGGTCAGCGCGGGGCCGGGCCGGGCCGGGGGGTGAGCGGCTGCCGGGGCAAGGGCTGTCCGCTCTCGCCGCCCTGGCGGGGTGGGCGGAAAGGGGGGAAGTGGGCTCAGGGCCCTCGCCCCGGGGCGTTCGGGCTTGCTGCGCCGCCTCCCGAGGCCCTGAGCGCCGGTGGGGCTGGCGGGCGGTAGCGCGGGCCGCTGCCGCCGGGGAGCCGCGGGCGAGGGTTGCCCCGCGGTGCGGCCGCAGCCCGCGGGGGTCTCCCCTCTGCCCCCGGGGGAGCGGGGCCGCGGAGCTGGAGGCGGCAGGGCCGGCCGAGGGCTGCGCTGGGCCGCGGGCGCCCCTCTGGCCGGACCCGGCCCGGTGCAGCCTCCTCTTCCCCCTGCGGCCATGGGAAAATTACAAGTAATTACGGGAACGGAAAGTTCTGGCCTGTGCTAAGCGCGCAGGGAGCGGTGTGAGGCAAGCTAGCAGGCTGGGGAAAACGCCCGGCCTGGGGTGGGAAAGCAGGGCTTTGGGTGGCGATGGGGGCAGGGGGCAGGTGAAGAAGCAGCACAGCAGTGGTGGTTTTACTTTTGGTTCGGGTATATTAATTACCAGTAGCTGACGATGAAGTTATCATTGCTGTGAGTGAGAGGAACAAAACTGTTCTGGTAGCATCTCACAGAATCAGAAGCTGCCATAAAGCAGGGTTTGGATAGCTCTGGCACTTGGGAGTTTGTAGCCTTTGCTGTTCTTAGGCTGGCCAGGGTTAATGGGGGTCCCTAGCCCTGCCTTGGGCTGTTTCGATTTCTGTAACGATTCAAAAGAGGAGAGGGCCTTCGGACCACTGGCTTGCATTGTTTAGGAGCTAAAGGTATTTTCTTTTTAAGGCTGCAGCTGGAAGAGGTTAAGCAAGCTTTGTGTTTGAGTCTAGTGATATTTTCAGAGTGATGATGCAATGGAGAGTTTTGGGGACAACTTGCTTTATCTCTGAATGTAGGAATTAGGACTGGCTGTTCTGGAATGGATGATTTAGCAAGACTTAGTGGTCATTTCCCCATGTAATAGATGCTCAAGTTGAAGTGCTGCCTTCTCACACTAGGCCTGCTGCCTTAACTTGAGGTCTCTGACACTTTGCCTTTCCTTCTGTTACTCTTTCCATTTCCTCTTTGATTCAGGCTACTTGTATTGTTTTCATGCTTGATTTTTTTTCTCCTGCTTCCTTTTCACTGCTTTGCTAACAAGAGTAAATCAAAGCAGAGTGTTGTACAACAGGTTCTCCTGTGGGCAGATGTATGTAAGTGAGGTTAAGAATACTAAAAGACTTGTGTTCTTTAAACAATAGGCTCCCTGTTACGGTACTAAAATGGATTTAGCCCTGTCCTGCTGATTACTCTTGTCCCTGCTCTGTGTTCTTTTGGTTTTTATACTCATTTTCTGGAATCAGCTGTGCAATAGTTCTTAAAACAAGAATTTAAAACTAACAAAAGTGTATCACACCTGAATGAACCCTGCTTAATTTCTCTGGAGACTTACGTCATCACTTAATCAAAAAGGCACAGTACTGACAGCATACAGCTTCAAATACAGGATTATGGGACTCTTATTCTTGTCTGTTACATCCCATCCTGCAAAGCAAGAGTAAGTAAACATGCAAAGAAGAGGAAAAAATGGGAAGGGGTAGGACCCTTCTACACCCTCCTTTCCAAGAGTGTAGATGTTGTCTCTGGTGGTCTAAAAATAAGTTTTGTCCTCAAAGTTTTTGCAGAGGTGTCTTTTGGTGGGAGACAGCTGAAAGACAATAGGAAGTTCCTGATGTGGGATTTTCGTGGAAAAAAAGAATCTAGCATGGAGAAATGATTTCTTTTCTCTCTTGAAAAGAATAGATATTAAGAAGGCCTGGAAAGAAAATGGAGAAAAAGCTGATGGAAAAGATCAAGGGAAGGGAGTTGAGATAGGAAAGATCTGTGTGCTTCGCATTGAGGAAAAACAATTTTTTTTTAATTAATAGGCAATTTTTGCTGGATGGACTATAACAGTGTTCATACAGTATTTTAAATGGGGTGAGAAGTTTTGTGAGAGAAACTTCCAGGTTGCTTCCTCGGTTTAAGTGGTGTCTTACTTAGTGCTTGTGTGGAAGTCAGGGATTGCAGTGGCCACCATTGTTTACAGAGTTCACGCTGTAATTGTTCCTGTGACTGATGTTTAAAGTAGCCTTGAGCAATCTGGGTGGGATCTGCTAATAAACTAGCCATGGTAAATTGTGGTTCAGTGTAGGTACCTTTATAGTCTGTATTGCTGTCTGTAGTGTCCTAGTTAGGCTGGTAATTGTACCTGAGTTAGTGTGGATATTCTTTAGATGGAGGATTATGTACGAAGAATTAGACTGATTTCATGCAACGAACGCATGACTTCAAACATGTGATCAGTGTACAATGAGTTGTTTTGTTTGCCTTAATTCTGGGAGAGCTTGCAATAATCAAATGATACTAGTTGTGGCTCTTTTGTGTTTCCTTTTGCAGGAAGGTGTGTCTGTCTATGTGTGCCCACTATTCCTTTGGAAATGTCCAATGTTTCTAATTACGCCCTTCGAATGGCCCGGCTGAGTTCTCAGATATTTGGAGAAGTTGTCAGGCCAACTGACTCAAAATCTATGAAAGTAGTGAAGTTATTCAGTGAGCAGCCTTTGGCCAAGCGGAAGGAGGTCTACAGCTGGTATCCTCCTCACAACACCTACTATGCCCTCATGAAGAAACTCCGTTACTTTGGTCTCTACAGGTAATCTCTGCCTTTATAGGGTGGGAGCAGGACTGGAGATGGGAAAGGAATGAGTGTGAGTTTTGTTAAGTTTTTTTCCTCCAGGAAAAGAGGAGCGTAGAAAAATGTTTAGTTCAGAATATGGTGCATATGAAAATAGGCACTGGGTTGTTGCAGTGAGGACAAGGAGAGTAAAATAAGTGACTGCTGCCTAAGTAACTTTTACCATAATTAGAACCTTTTGTGGGAAAGACTTAAGGTGTAGTTATGGGCAACCAGCTATACAAGAAACAGTACTTGCTTTGGTTTGTGAGGAAGGGAAGAGAGCTTCCTTACAGACAGGAGATGTATCTGTAGTTCTGAATACGGCAAACAAATGTGCTACAAAGAGGTGACGTTACCTTAACACAAAAAATGCACAAAGTCTTACCATGTATTCCTCAATGTTTCAACAGCTCATAAATGAAATTTAGAAGAGAAGCAAAGTCTGTGTTATTCTGAAGGGGCTTTCTGTCCTTTAAAATAAACTCAACTGTGGTTTAAATAATCTTGTTAATTCCAGCTTCATCCAAACTGGTTGTCTAGTTTCTAAATGAATTTCCCCAAGTCTTGAGTAGGAAAAGTTGCACTGCTAAAGAACATCAGCAGGAGTCAAATGCACTCGTAGTCAGGTACCACTAAAGAAATCCCTTAAAAGTGAGGCTGCTAACCCTATAAAGTAAAGCAGAATAATTTCTATTGCTAGTGTCACGATACTAGCCATCAAGGTTTGCACACAGGATGTTCTTCATTTAGGTGGGTGTGCAAACACTTTCTAGGAGAGCAGTTGACACAGAAAGCCTCAACGGCATGATAATGTTCTTTACTCTTCTCCTTCCCCTCCTAATCTCAAGTTCCTTCTTAAGCTGCTTTGTGTACAGAGAGCTTGTAGAGGATCAGGTTTGTTGGTCAGAAATCGGTAATGAAGAGTCATGGATAATAAGGCCTGATAATAACTTGCAAGCTTTTTGGGTTTAAAATTTTTAGGTAAGTTGTGTTTTAAAATGGCAGTGCAGCAATCTTAGGTCACTTAAGATGCAGTTGTGACTTATGAAAAACACCTTTGCACTGAAAAATACAGGGACAGAGATTAAACAGGATTTATTAGAACATTATTGAGGGCTCATTACATCTGTCAGCCCCTTTATCCTCCTTCCTGTTTTATTCTCCTACTAAGATTTTACCAGTAGCTGATACTTTCTTCATAACTCATTCTTGAAGTCACCTGAGAGCAGTGTCATGTACTGTAATTACTGCTGAGCATGCCCCTGTTTTCTTAGAAGCTAATGACCTGAACTTGTATCTAGCACTGAAGCACAATGTGCTATTGTTGGACTGCTGAGCCAGATGAGAAGGGGGAAATTCTCATTCTTGCTGATTTTTATATTTTACTGCTCATTTAAGCACAGTGGATCAATAAATGAAATGGAAATAATATATTAATATATATATATGCACATAGCATTTGTTGTTGAAAAGGGCAACCTTTGTTAGTTCTGGAAGTACCAGAGGAAATCTTTCATGTTATTCAATCAAAAATTACTGTTAGCAGTAATACTGAGTACACTGCAGTGAGTTTCAGTATGGACTTCCCTGTTAAAAAAAGTTTTGAGGGTTTTTTTTCATTATCATACAGTTCAAAGAACCTTTCACATCCAAGAAACAGAGTAAACTTTTTTCTTTTCCTTTTTTCTTTTCCCTCTTCCCCCATCTAGGGATGAGCATCAAGACTTTAAGGAGGAGATGAGGCGATTGAAAAAGCTCCGTGGGAAGGAAAAACCGAAGAAGGGAGAAGGAAAGAGAGCTCTCAAGAAGAAATAGTACTACTTGGACAGTAGAATGAACTACTCTGGAAAAGCTGGGGAACAGCTGTAACCCAGGGTTTCTGTTCCCAGCTAGAGAGGGCTTGGCACATGAGCTGCATGTGGAGCACAAGAAACACACTGTGAATACTGGAGTCCATCTTGGGAGCGCAGTTGCGTGTTTGGCCTTATTGTCTTGGAATTTTTGTCGTAGCACGTTTGTCAGAGCCCTCTCTTATCCAAGCAGTAAAAACAATAGTAAAAAAAAAAAAAGTGCTCATTGGTTTTTTTTGCAAACACCTGTAGCTGTTTCAGTTCTTCTGGATCTGGAAAATTGTTTGCTCTTCATTGTCTGTTTTAGTTTCCTGGATTAATATCAATGCTGTTTTGCTTGTGGCCACGAAAAAAAGGTTTCCTGCTTCTACTGCTGCTTGTCATCCTGTGTATTGTACTGCGTTTAACTTCAGGTAGCTTTAGTGTTGGGTTTTTTTAAAGTTAGAACCCATTGTTCTGCATTTTGCACTGGACAATACTTCATGGTCCATTGCCTCCCCACAACAGTCTCATTGTACCTTGAATATTTAGATACTGCAACAGAAGAGGCTGAAATATGAAGGCTCAAATTGTTTTCCAGGTTGAGACCCCCTACTAATTAAAATACAGTATTTAAATGTACTGTAATAAAAGGATTGTGAATTTATTTTGATTGTCTGGAGGACATGTATGAAATACTTCATAGTTTGATGAACAGTTTTACTGGTATGCAGTGTGTGGTTTTTATCACTAGGCTTCTTCAGTATTGCTAATATTAATGATTGCAAACATCTACCATTCTTACCCATCAGTCCTCTCAGGGAATAGAAAGTACAGAATGCCGCTGTGCTGTGCTGCTTGGCCATGTGTGCATCTTGCCTGTGTGTGCCCTGAAACAGCATCTTTTACTTTCCAGACCATGTAAGCTTAGAGGAACTGCCTTGATGTAGTAAAGAAGAGCTATTAAAAATGTAGAGTGACTGGAGCAGGAGCTACTTGCCCAGTTAGCTTGGGGCATGCTTGATTTTTGTGTACAGAGGCATTCTGAAACAGGGAGCAGTACTAACTGACATCTCTAAACCAAGCTTGTTCAAATTGAAGTGTATTTGAAGGGGTCTGTCTGATCATTGACGTCAGTGGATCTACATAAATCGGTAACAGCTCAACAACTGTACTTCACCAAGGTGCTGATTGTATTAAAAGTTGTTTCTGGTGAGCTGTGTAGTTCTTGTTCAGTATCCTTACTGTTACCTGCTTTTCTAAGCTTGAAGAGAAGCACATTGTAGATCTGCAGTGTTGTGGGAGAAGCACCTGAGTTATTACCACAGTCAACAAAATGCTATAGAAGTTAGGAAAATAGGTATCTGCTCTGTAGTGTAGTGTTATGTTTCTTTCTTACTCTAATGCAAAATCATTTTAGTAACTTAAAACTTATGCTCAACTCTAACATGCCTAAGGCATTTTAGTGTCCTTTGTGTTGTCTATGGGTTGTGACCTGACTGGCACTGAAGTATAGAGGGCTTGTGATGGGCCACCTGAGAAGTACTGGTTCCTGGGACACATGTGTGCAGGCAAGAGGTCTGGTTACCTCAAATTCCTCTTCAGGAGGAAGGGCAGCATAGAGCCGCAGACTAGGTAGGAGAGGGAACTGCCTGAGTAGAAAGGTTTGTGGCTGTGAGGGGTGAAGCTCCTTAGTTGTTTGTTTTGGTGGAAAGAAAGAGCAGTCCGAACTCCGGTAGCATTACTGCAGCAGCTTTGGACAGCTGGTGATTGTACTTGCAACAGCTTTGTTGGCAAGAACTTCATGTCTTCTGAAATTAAACTGAAGATCAATAAAAATGTTTTTGTTGCAGTTTACAATGAAAAATCAACAGCATCTTTTTTTGTTCCTGTGAAACACTTAAATATTTTATAGTATAAACATGCAAGAAAGAGAAAGTGTGCATGCATCAAAAAGTGAATTATGGTCCTGGTCCAGTACAATAAGTATGTATGGTCTTAAACTGTGTGTGTATGTGGGCAGACCTGGTTATGAATATACATATAATAATATATAAAATACTTGCATAGCATGACTGGCCATGCTTATGCTTCTTAGTCCACATTTAGCCTACCTAAGGACTGAGCATCTACAGAACATACTGGGGGCTGTGAATGCTACACATATTCTGTGTTTTAGCATGCCACCTTGCTAGACACAGATACAGACTCGGCACTGTAATATTGGGTAATTTGGCTTGGTGATCTAGCTATGGATTTTGAGAGGTTCATGTCATGAACAGGAAAGCAAAAGGCTTGTTTGGCTAGTCATCTGTAATGATCTCCTTTGTCTGCAATCTGTCAGAGCAAACCTGCTCTAGAATCAAAGCATCACCCTGGGAACGTAATTTGGGAAGATAGAGCAGCATATCCAAAAAGGGAGAGAAACTGATGGAAGTGCCTGTGAAATAAGCAGATGTGAAACAAATTGACTGAATTATTTTTTTTCTTTTCTGGACAATGTTTAGAAAAGCAAAGTGGATGGAGCCAAAAAAATAGTAACTTTTAAAAAGAGCAATATGAGTACAAGAAAGGTCTGCCTGCATAATTTTTCATGATCTTAATTAGGTCTTTCCAAAAATGACTGTTTCCCCTTCCCTAAGACCCCATCATAAAATAATGATGATTCAGCCATTACTGGAGTATATCCTACTATTAGGATAATCCATTGCTTGCTGGAAGTGTTATTAGCTTAACTATTTGGTTTCAGAAAATAACAGCCTTCTCCTCTCCATAGCTGTGATAGAAATAGGCACTTTCCTACCTCCCTTGTAACCTGTACTCTGTCATTTAGGAACAGACATTGCCTGAAGAAGACCACGTTTGGTGAATTACAGGGTCTAGACAAATTGGAAGTCAATCCTGAAACATCATGCCAAGTGTTAATGCAATACGTATTTAGGAGGGGAAGGCGTTTTGGCCATACTCTGGGGGGTAAGGATGGGAACACTTATGCTTTGTACAGCTATTGGTATAGTGGTGTGTCCATGTTACGTACAAATAATCAAGTTCAATTTGATATTTATTTTTTACTTTTCCCTAACAGTGATTCTTTTCACCATTCAAATGCTGCTATGTCTTGTTACAAAATTCACTCTTTTCCTGAGGGTGGAAGCTGACTGTCCTCAGCAGATGTTTAGATGGATGTTTTAATTTTTGATTGGAATAAACCTGGTCTGCTAGTCTACGAAGGACTAACTGAGAGCCAAAACCTTAACCTCCTCCCAGTCCTGAACAGCTTGATTAAGTGCTACTGCTTCCTTACTTTACAGTGCTTGAACTCTGTCTTTAATTATACTCTGGTATAATATAGTCATAGCTGCTGAGTACTGCCTTGATAATCACAAGATATTTTGTAAGCAGGCTGACCCAGCTGCTGTATGAGTCCTATAGGAGTGCAGCTATTGCTAGAACCTCTGACTGTTGGAAGTCCTGCAGGCAGACAGGCAGAAGTTCACGTGCATATGACCATGCTTTTTAACGCAATCTTTGTAGAGCAGTCTTGCTTTCTGGCAAAGGTACTAGTGTGCTAAAATGTATGCGCTCTGCTCTGGGAAGTATTACCTTGAAAAAAGTTTCTCCTAATGTGGAAAGAGTTTAGTTTACATAGGTCAGCGAAACGCACCTGAGTTACTCTATGGTTATAGACAAATGCTTTGTCTTACTTGCCTACGTTTCCTCCAGAGTAAAATTAGAGTAACGATCACTTGGTGAATACTGTCATGAGGGTAAGCTGCTTCTAGGATGGAAATATACCCCAGGAGAACCTTGTGTAAAGAAGGCTATGGTAGGACTTGTATCTCTGCGTATTTTAGAGCTTTATTTCAGAGAGATTATTATATGCAACAGTTGATGGAATTTTTAATACATAAAATAAGCTGTGGTAAGTTACTGTGTTCGCTGTTCTGCTTTAGAAGTTAGAGACTTCAAATGCTGCAAAAAAACTGATTTGGTCAGAAAGTAAAAATAATTTAAAAAAAAATCACAGATATTTCATAGACATAAGTATTTTTGAAATTTTAAAGTTATCTGTGCATGTACTCCTCTACCACTTTGAGTCTGAAGGTTATTTTAGGATCATTTTAAAAAACAACAGTCAACAAAGTCTATATGTTTTGGAAAAGCTTCATGAATCTGAAAGGCTGCTTTGATGAGGGAATGACTCATTTTGCGTTTTGTGTTTTGTGTGTTTGGGGTTTTTTCGTTCTTTTAAAGCACAAACGATAAGATGCAAAAAAACAAGTGCTATGGGGATTTCAGATTGATTCCTTTAAACTTAGTTCTTCTCTGTAACTGTTTGATTGTGACACATTGAGGGTACATCCTGGAAACAATGCGTCAAGGGGACATTCTCTGTTGGACATCTTGAGATTTTTGAGAGCAGCAGCTCTTCCTATTTAACCTTTTCTAGGGGCAGCATCATTTCTCTAAACTGTCCAAAAACCAGTGGAAAACTCAAAGGTAATAATAATAATAAAGATTTGTTAGACATATAAGAGGAAGCAGAAATGAAAACAATACCCTTATAAATTACGCTTATAAAAAAGGGTAAAGTTTAAATGGTGTGTGTGGGCCAGATAAATGGATCTTTCTGTGCCTGCACAGCTGGGGTAGCATGAAGAAAGGCATTTTTGCCTTTTCACTTTTCTCCTCCTCACTTTTCTTTGTCCTTTTCCTCAACTGTAATAATAATAGGCCTTGAGTACAGAGAGGAAGGAACAGACATGGAAACATCTGAAAGAATTTGCTTGTGAAGGCTCAGTCACAGCAGAGCACTGCCATAGTGTGTCAATGGTGAGAAGCGTGACTGCAGACAGATGTTAGAGGGACATTACCATGCTGGCTGAGAAATTATTTAGGGTTCTCTAAGGGGACAAATATGAAATCAACAGGATAATGATCATTACTTCTAAGTATCGTGATATATTATACATACTGTGTTGAATTGTTCTGGGTGGAATACTGGGGGAAATTCTGTAAAGTGAAATACTTAGAAAAATTGAGAAGATTCCCAAGAAGTGGGTTTGGCTTCTGTTGTCTGAGTCAGTCAGAGCTAGGCTGGACCAAGTGTTAAAAAACATGACACTGGGACCACATCTCTCCTGAAAAAGGAGGTGGCAAAACGGATGACCTCATACATTTTCTCATATCATAACTAGGTCTGTGAAAACACATCTCACCAAGAGCTAAAAAAGGATTTTTATATGTACTGGGTTTTATGTCTATGTTTGAAAGTACTTTACTTCATCCCAGGGCTCCTAAAGCTGTTTGTAAATATTTCATGGAGTTCAGAGGGTCTCTCCCACTTCAATTGTTGTTTCTGTAGGTCTGATGTTTGCCTTATGGGCTGTTTCAGTAAACAGGTTTTTAATGATATTAGAGGCAAAAAACATACAAGGTCCAGAAAGTCTAAAAACCATTCTACTGCCTCACACAATGATGTGTCCCTGCAAAATATACAATTGCAAATGGATCACATACCTCAGTTTCCACTATAGTCTTGCCTGGATAAAAATGGATGGGGTGAGCTGGCCCTCAACTTTCAAAAGTGAATGTCTAAAATGTGATTCCAGATTCAAGCACCTACAGAAGTGCTCTAACTTTAGAAGCTGTGTGAATATTGGGTATCTCCAGCTGGTATTGATGGGACTTGCCTCTGCACAATGGCTAGGTAAATTCTGTGCCAGCATACAGTGCTGTAGTCCCCTTTAGCCTTTGACTAATAGTGGTCTCTTTGGAACAGGACTGATGAAACATCTCTCTAGAGACTCTGTTATACCTATGCATGCAGTAGCTGCTTCCCCAGTGATACTCAGTGTTGATCAGAATAATATTAGGCTGTCTGGTCACCATGCATCGGTTTCTGCGGAGGAGAGAGCGGCAGGTGGCTTACAGAAAGCCTCACCTCCTGAGAGACTGGAGCACTACCACTGAAGTGTGCTGTGCTGACATTTGGCTGATGCTGTCTTATTTACAGGCAGCAACTATTATGGGCAGGGTGCAACATTTCTGATTTCTGTACTTGCATGTGAAAGAGCCTGTGTGTGACAGGCAGCATCAAGCTGCTGCTCGGAGTACTTCTGGGGGAATAGCAGGCAATGACAGAGATGGTCTGAGAGGTGTGAGGGTATTGCATTCAGTATTGAGCTGGCTAGTTAACAGGGAAGTTTATTATATATTTTTCGATTTTTAAAAAATTATTTCTAAGATGTCAGTTTATGCTGGCTTGTTATTTAAAAAGAGATATGACTGATGTTTCAGCTGATGTCACTTAGTATTACATTTAGTTTGTACGCATAGGAGCATTTACATGAAAGCTCCAACCTAGAGCAGAATTCAGCTGCCTTGTCCAAACTGGCACATTTATATCGGAGAGGAGCCCATGAATGAGACAGTGCAGATGCCACCTAGACAGATGACATTTCTTGCATGAGTGGAGGGAGGCGATTGATATGCAGGCTGCGTGTGAGGCAGCATGTGCTGTTTCTTGGCTGTCTGTCCTGGATCTGTTCAGTGCAACTGACGTGCAGGTTGTTCACAAGCTCCAAACTTCACAAATGCTTTTTCAATGAACAGCATAAACCAAAAAGTATTAATTAGGCTAGGGAATGTCAGAGTTGTTACTGACAACTAGAAAGTAACACTGCAGCCTCTTTGTTTCCTGCTTTTGCACTCAGTCATTCTGATTATATGCTGTGATGTTTGCCAAAATACTGCTCCATTGCCTGACACCAATACAGCCAACAGTGTGATGTGTCTCTGTATTTTCAAACTCAAGTTATTTGATAGCATCATCAAGTTTATTAATAAACATTAATGCCCTCTGAGGACAGATCATAGGGTATTGACCAGGCATGCAAATCACTTAAAAATAAGATAAAATAAAGATCTATTCTTGCAGAATTCCTCCAGAAGGAGGTAACAGAAATTGTATTCATTTACCAAAACAAATGTGCCTTCTGGAGAGGAGTCATATTATATTAAAAAGGAATAATCACATCTGAAGGCCTTTAGACAACCACAAGCTTCAAGCAATCCACAGCATCAAAGGCGTTGAGAGACCATTGACCATTGCACCAGAAATTTTGCCTTTGGTCAAGTGCATACTCACAGGAACAATGAGAATATAGGAACATGGTTTGGAGACTGTCCGAATTCCTATATGCTTGGCAGGAAGCTTGCCTTTATAGGAAAGACTAAATGTCTTGAGGCTTGTATTGTCTCAGTGGTAGTGAAGCTTAAAAGACAAGGACAGATTATGACTCTGTCAGCAAAAGACACTTATGTTTAAATATGTAAGATGTGTATGTGTATATTACAATATAAGTATTCATTTAAAAAGGTTACCTGTCCTATTTGACCTGTCACTGAAGAACAATAACTCCTAAAACTCCAGCAACATGAGGTATTGCCCTGAAAACCCATGACTGGTCATCATGTTCTCTCTGCTCCACATCAAAGCTGCAGTTTCTGTATTTTATTCATATTATAGATTTAGCCTTTTTGAGCTTTTAAAGTTTCCTTACTCCTGGCCAATACCAGTGCTAATGGACTACTTCTGCTCCGTAAAGACACTAGAAACTGAAAGGTGCAGTTACTATCTAAACTGTTATTAGATCAGAGATGTAGAGAGCTACCAACCCACCTGTGAAGTGCTGAAGAATCAAATTACAGCAGGTATTCAGGCCAGGGGAAGCTCAGCTAGCCTGGATATTATGAAGGAAAATCCGAAGACTGGAACATAATTGAACAGTCATTTTCTGAACAGCGAAGTAAGTTGTTTGAGGTGGTATCCTTCTCTGCCCTTTCCTGGAACTCACTCGATTGCATTAACTTTTTTTTTTTTTCCCCCCTAAATAGGATGGTTCTGAGTTATGCAATGTGATTGTTCACATTGGAATAATAATAATGTGAGGAATCTAAAACTATTTAGTCCTTAAAGCTGACCAGCTTATCACTATCCAACACAAAGGACTCAGAAATTAGATATCAGAACAAGCTGAATGCTTTAAAGCATTCATGATAAAGGATGCCAAGGTAACAGGAGGGTCTTGACTAATCTCAAATGTAAGATTTCATGCCAGTTTCAGTAAAGCACATCAGGCAGGAAAATCAGTGCTCCTTACTCCTTTGCTTCGCTATTTTCATCTGCTTCTCATTTCCTAGGGGAGCCACATCTTCTTCTCCAGTGTCTACTTCTACTACATCCTCTCTCCATCTAATCTTTTTCCCCATCCCTCCCCTTGAGATGTTGCACATACATTGCTGGACCCTGAAGTTACTACTCACATAAGCAAGGAAATGGGTTTGCATTTTATTCTTGCGATGCCGAACAATGTGCTGGGTGCAGAAGGGACCTATATGTAAAGTCACTCTCATGTCCCAGTCCCATCACCTCTCCTGCCCCCTGCCTCTCACACATTGCCTCCAGAGGAAAATGTTTTGCTTTTTACTTTCTGAAGGTTTGGGCTGTGGTTTAGGGAGAAAAGATCAACAGTTTTATAAATAATGACTTTAAAATAAATTATGCTTGAATAAAATGAGAACTATGGAAGTATTTCCAGTATCATTACAAGAATATCCAGAATACACTATGATTTATATATAAAAGAAAGCTTGTTAGATCAACATTGCTTTTAATGGTAGAATAAAAACTGAGTTAACCTGCTGGATTCACATTTCTTCTTTTTTCACTACCTCCTTTCTTCTTCTAGTCTCCACCCGTGCTCATCACTCTGCTCATGCATTTAAATCAAAGGCAAAGAGCTATGAAGTCTCCATCAACGGAAAAAAAATACAAATGAGATTGTTCAGCTGCCGAGTTCAAATCACCACCTGAATATGACCTAATTCCTCACTGAAGGTATGAATGTTTCAAGTTCAGCAGTGTCACAGAATGGTAAATCTCTAGAACTGGTTCCCGGGAAGCTACCAAAGGAAAAAATACATTGAATACATATGGTCTGTACAAGAATCGTTTATAAAGGGGGGGGGGGGGGGAAAAGGGGGGGGGGGAGGGGGAAGAAAAGCAGCCTTGCTTTCTCTGTTGCCTCAGACTGGAGCAATCAGACAGCAATCCCCAGAAATACAACAAGAGGTACGGTATATTTTTGAGTGGGATAATAAACATATAAAGGTGCTAAAGGGAAGTGAAAAAAATTTTCTAGGTTCTTTCCTCAAAAAATATCTTCTTTTCCTGGAAAGCAAAGTAATTTTCTTAAGTATGTATTTTTCTGACTAGTGATCAGAAGATGACTGAACTCTGGACAACAGCCTAATTTTTGCTCTGCTTCCCATTTTCTGGCCATGATAACAGGGAGCATGACTGTTTTCATTAGTATCTGTGTTCCATCAACATCTGTATATTTGCTATTAAGACTGAGAATTAATCTGACATATAAACTGTACCATTGCCTTCGATGCATGGTTGCGCACTTTCTCTTCATACTACAGCATTTTAAAGTGCTATGTATATTTTGACATACTTTAGAAAATCTGTAATTATTTTCTCATGGTATAGACATTTTAATCCAGCATTTTCAAATGTACATGGGCCAAGCGTAAATGATAAAATGAATGGGACAAATACTGTCTTTTCAGTGTGTGAAAAGGCTAAGTAGTTTTTGGAAATTTTGACAAACTTTGAGGGCACTTTAGACATCCAGAGTTTAAGTTGTGTCGAATTGTCACACCACTTTAAAAAATAAGTTTCTATTATCATACCAATATGCAAATTATATAATTTCTTCATTAAGAAACTGGAAAGCTGGGGTTTATTTTTAGATACTGTCTTCTATTGAAAGAATATATAATAAATGAGGCCAATATTGGATTTCATCTAATATCTCTTTTAGATATTTGCATTTTGGAGCATCTTGTTAAGATTAATTCTTTTTTGGGGGAAAAGGATAAAGATGTGTTCAAATGCTCACAATGAGACAGTTGCTGTCAAGTATCTACATAGTTTTTTCTACTGACTCATTAAAACATTGATCTCTGGAAGTTCAGTTGTTGGTTAGATCAGACAAATGTTCTGGTGGTGGGCAATCTAAGCTGAAGTCTTTGTCTCTTAACAGCTGGACTTGTTTTCTGATCTAAATTCAAATAAAAAAATTCTGAGGAGGATCAAATCCCAGTGCATAACTAAGAATTTGATGGGAGGTGGCAGGTTTTGTGTTTACAAGTATGCATTACCTGCTGCAATACCAGATAAACTGGCTATGCTGCATTGTAGGAATCAACCAGACAGTGCTCTACGTGGCCTACAGAGCTGACAGCAGAAACCAGTCTTTCACACCTAGGTTAAGTTTGATTTTGACCTATGTTGATAATGAAAGCTAGTCTCTCTAAAAGATGTTGACGATACCAATTATCAGTAGACAGGATGTCAAATCACCATGAAATAGTCACAGTTATTAATGATTTATCTTTCAACATGATGGATTAAGCAGAGAGACCAAAGATGCCACCATGTGAAGGAGTACATATCACTAAATGTGGATTCCCCCAAACAAAAGGAAAGTATAGCATGAACAGCAGATTTCTGCTCCTTCCTACACAACTATCTTCTCAACTAGTACAATGGTTTTTATTTTAGGTGGAACACTTTTATCTGACATTTGGGGTGGTAACTCTGCTGTGTTCCCAGATCTGTCATCAGTTGTCAATACTAGGGTTTAAAATTGCAACTCTTCAAGCGGAACATCAAGTGTAATAAGAAAATCTAGCAAATGTATTTTATGTGAGTGGAAATCTGAAAAAAATCAGAAGCTCAGGAGCAAAGGCGACACGCAAAATTACTAAAAACATTGGGAAAGGCATTGCAAGATAGGCTACTAATTCCACGGCTAGAGTTATGCCCCGAACATAAATTGCTTGGGGAATAAAACGAGGGCTATGACTGTGTTTTGTACATTGAGACTGAATTACCCCTTGCTATAAATTTCATTGAAATGAATGGACTTACTCCGTTAGTCAACCCATATTACTTACTCTATTGGGTTTTCCACAGCAGCCTGTGTGCTGGGAAAGCCATCTCGTATTACCTCTGCCACCTTTTCCTTCAAAGATCAGTGAAATTTGTCCCAGCATTTAGACCTCAGCATGTGTGTTATTTTCCAGAGTCTGTGTGCTTTTTTCACGACGATTACACATTCCCATCACATAGCAGGAATTGCTGATAATTATCCTCTTCATTAATGTAGCTGTTGTAGAGAAATTTCTAAATGTGGCCAGCTGCTTAGTTTGTAGATTTGATTCTGACATATTTGTGCAGCCTTTTTGTTGACTGCATTGCAGGCCACCAGTCGTAGGAAAACCTACGCTCCTATCTCAGGAAAGCATAGCCTGTCAGATAATAAATTAAAATCCATTGAAATATTAACTAGTTAATTTTGCTTACTTATATGTTCAGGAGATGTTTAATACTCTACAGGGAAGATACTCAGCTAAATGAATGCCCAAAGTTCCTTCCCTCCATACCACAGGGTCTGGTATTCCTGACTCCACTGTGGTTTTGCTGTGTACATACAGTAAATAGATGTTGCATTTATTTACCAGTTACAGCACTGCCAGTACCAAACTTAATTTGAATCGCTTTTACACACCGATGGCCTCAGTGTGAGAGGTGAAATACAAACTTCAAATCCATCATCATGGTTATTACATTAGGAGTTTGTATGGTTATGTACTCAGAGGTGAAGTGAAACAAAGATAAGGATGTTTGCACTTGCATGTTTCAACTTCGTATTTTAATTGACTACCATAAAATATATCAGGTTGTGATAGAACAGCCTTCACCTTCTCTGAAATGCTGTTCTTGTTAAGTTAGCTTTTCTTTGCAATGCATTAAAATACTGTTGAAGATTTGGTATTTATCACAAAGTCCTTTTACGCAAGAAAGCAACTTAAACCACCTGATTGAGTGAATGCTTTTTGTGTGTAAGTGGCGTTTCAATGGCTGTGGCATCCAGAGGTATCACACAGGTAAATTTTTTACTTTAAATGGGAGTACTGTGCCACTTTGGGGAATGACGGCTGTGGGCACTGGGGACACTGGGGGAGCAGGCTTTGTAGGGCAGCGGTGGCCGCCGGCTCCAGCTCCTCCTCATTTCTGCGGTGGAAGGAGCAACATTTCCCAATGCACCCCACCTGCCACCCCGGTTCCTCTGTCACTTGCTCCAAATGACCGCAGCCCACGACAGGTCCGGCTGTGGGAGCCCATCTTTTTTTTCCCCTGGAAAACCAGACTGTTGGGGAAGGCTGAGCATGTCCCGGCACGCAAACAAGGTGCAGATGGGATGGCCGCTCGTATTGAGGAACTGGGATCTGCTCCCAGACCTCCAGGTTGGACAAGGCTGGCCAGAGGATGAGGGAGGTGTTACGGACAAGGAAGGGCCCCCGGTTTCACCTGAGCTCATGGCCAGACCCTCGCCTTGCCCAAAGCACCCGATGTAAATAATGCACCCGCTTGCGGCAGCTCAGGGCCTAAACGCCCTCAATGGAGAAAACAATGTTTTGTCAGTATCAGCAATCCACTGTTTCAGTTGTAACCGGCGCAGGTACCACATCTTCAGACGAAAACGTGATTTTTTGGAAGTATTTCTGTCATTGTTGCGTGGTACGTGTCCGTGAGGATTTACCTCAAAGCTGCCACACCGTTGCTTGCCAAATGCTGTCAGCCGAGCGGGGGGCCTGGCGCTCCCCTCCCCCCGCCCCCGTGCCGGCACCCCCTCAGCCCGCACCGCGCCAGAGCCCATTTGCGCCTCAGCGCCTTCGGCACGGCGGCACTCCGGGCGATGGCTGAGGCCCGCGGCGGGACCCGCCCGCAGGCTCCCCGATCCCGGTGTTCGGCCCCCGCCAGGCCGCGTCTGCGCGGGCCGCCTCCGGGCTCCGCGCTCCCAGCCGCCAGCCTCCGCGCCCCCGGCTCCTAGCGCAGCGCTCAGTCGCGCCGCCAGGGGGCGCTGCGCCGCCAGGGGGCGGGGCCGAGAGAAGGGGGCGGGGCCCGAGCCCACGTTCGAGTTCCCAGGGCGACGGGTGGTCGCGCCGTGACGTCAGGGTGTTTCCCGGTGACGTCAGACTGCTCATGCGCAGTGGCCGTGGTGGCGATTCTGGGTGACGTCACGGGCCGGGCGTGACGTGACGGTGGCGCGGGCCGCTGGGAGCTGGCCGGGATCTGCGCTCGCCCCCCTCCCCCCTCCCACTACGGGTCGCGGCTGGGGGCGTCCCGGCGGCGGGGACGCGGCTCCCCCCTCCCCCTCCCTCGCCCAAGCGCTTCGATCCAAGATGGCGGCGCTGAGCAGCGGCAGCAGCGCGGAGGGGGCCTCGCTCTTCAACGGGGACATGGAGCCCGAGCCGCCGCCGCCCGCGCTCGGCGCCTGTTACGCGGCGGGCAGCGGCGGCAGCGGCGACCCGGCCATCCCGGAGGAGGTGAGGCCACACGGCGGCTGCGGCGGCCCCCCGCCCCCCGCCGCCGATCGCGCCCCCGCCCCCTCCGGCCGGCCCGCACCCGGGGGCCGCTGGCGGGTCCGGACGGGGCGGCGGCGCGGGGCTCGCCGGGGCCTCGCGGGGGCAGGGCGAGGCTCGGGGCCGGTGGCGGCGGGGATCCTCGCTCCGGGCAGGCCTCGGCCTTCTTCCCCCTCCGGCGGCGGGGCCGCCGCTGGCTCCAGCCGCCGCCGGTGATGCAGTGGCGGGGCGGGGAGGTTGCGCGTCTCGCCGCGGCCTCGCTCCCGGCAGGCAGCGCCCGGGGCCCGGGCCCGCTCCGTCCCGGGGGCGGCCCGTGCCGCCGTGAGGAGGCGGCGCGCCCGGGCCCGGGGGGGCTGTGGCTTCCCCCGCCGCGCCGCGCTCCGGCTGGGCAGGGTGGCGGTGGCGGTCACCGCCTCGTTTCAAACGCGCCCGGCTCCGCGCCGCTGCTGTCACGCTCGCTGTTACCTGGGGGCTGCGGCCGGCGAAGGTTTGGGGGGTGGGGTGGGGTTATAACCGGTTTCCCCCGGTGGTTTTGAAACGCTCGAAATACATTTTAAAAGCGGGGTGGGTACGGTTCCTGGGTGGCCGTTGGCCTGGCTCACTGTTTCTGCACGGGGAGTCTGAGGGGACGTTAACGGCCGGGGCACGGTGCGGGCCATGGGGGCGCCGGGCCTCTGGCGTGTGTCTCTCTCACTCTTCCCGTGTTGGGGGCACGTTACTTAACATCCCGATCCCACGGAGAGCGAGTGGTGCTCCCTGTTTTGCTGGGGTTCAAGTGTAAGTTCTTCATGCTTCTGAAACGTTTTCAGAAGGTGGGCTAAAATGTGCCTTAACAATGCAAGGTGTTTTGCAGATTCAAATACCATAGGCATCAAAGTCAGAACACATTGCCAAATGCCATGCATCAGGTCTGTTCTGGAGGTAAATACGGATGCCAGAAGCTTTGCTTCGTGTTTCAAGCCTTAGTTGGTGAAGATTATTTCAGCTCAGCTTTGCTTTCCTGAGCGTGCCTGTGTGATTAGTACCGGGCCTGTCCTCTGCGGGCAGAGTCTTGTGTCCCTGTGAGGTGCTGAGCCCACCAGGTCACAACTCCTTGCTGCTCTGGGGGGAGAGCCTCTTGCAGGGAAATGAGCTGGCTTCAATCATCAGCTCACAGAGGGATCCAGTTTGACTCCCAGCTAACCCGGAAAAGACTGTCTTTTTATGCATTTGATCTATTAATAGCATAGTGGATTATAGTGGAATTAATGAGTTAGAGAAGTTTGACAAGTACGAGAGCTCATTCTGGGTAGAGGGCCAGAAAGGAGAAATAGGGAATCTACTCCTGTCTGTGCTAGCAAGAGGTGAGATTGATTCCCTCATCCTGAGGAGCTACTGGCTTACTTGCTGAAGGCAGGCAAAACTTAGCAATATACATGTATTTGCACCTAACCAGCAGGGTGATCAGTTGCTTTCAGTTACGCAAGTTCAATCTTAACTTTCCCTAGTAAGGAGAAACTCTCAACTGGTTGAGAAATCTAAATACCTAAAGAGTGGGCTTTAACAAATGCTTTCTTTCAGCACCAAAATTATGTTAATAAGCTTTTTGCTGACTTAACGCCTAGATTGTGTTGGTGCAGCTGTGCATGGAACTGACTTTCTCAGTTATTTCTGCCATAAAACCAAAAAACAGATTCTGTGGAATTATTTCAATAACTAGTTTATATTGTGGCCCTAGAAACCGTAGCTGAGTAAATAAACTGCAGTGCAAGAGAGAGGAGGGGAAGGCATGGCAGGAGGCAAGAATGTTTTTTTAGAAATCAATTTTCTTACCAAGGGAGGTGTTTGTGAAACTGCCATAAGTCACTTGGCTGTCAAAAATGCTTTAGCCTGTGTCAGTCATTAGATTTGACTCCAAATGCTAAATTACATAGCATAGCTGCTTCTCCTCCCGCCCTGAATATCTTGCATCCCTATATGAAAGGGAGGGAGGGAGAGGAGCAGTCTGGTGTCTGGAATACCTGCCAGCCAGAGAGATTGGTACGTTGCAAGTATGGGTGCATATGTTCAAGGTTAGAAAGTGTTTGAGGGTATTCTTGTGTTATTTAAAAGCAAACTTCTCATACATTGGAAATACTGAAACACACAGGTCTAGGGCAGAGCTGGTGGTAGAATTTTTATTTTCTGATGTGTTTTTTTTCTTCAGTTAGCTAGTACTTCCTCAAGTCATCAGTAATTAAATTTTGTTTACTATGTAAGTACACCTATTACTTCATCTAAGCCCGTACTTTTAATAAAGTTCAAGACCAAAAAATTGCTGATTCAGTTAAAATGGAAACTGTCCTTAATACTAAAACAAGTCAACCTTTAGTGTAAATGCAAAGTGACATAAGTCAGAAAAATACTGAAGTGCTTCTGACTGACTCATGGCTCTAATGCAAGTACGTGTCCTAGTGTTGTGGTTCATTCCTTCAAGACAAGGTAAATCTAAGCCTAAAAAGTAACCTTGCTGTGAAAGCAAATCAAGGAGCATCATCTCACTTATTTTGAGGAAATACCTGGAAATCTTTTCATTCCCTGCAGCCCTGATTTCCAGAAGGAAAACCTTCAGTTCTGTACTCAGTTTCTAGTTCTAAAAGAGGGGAATGGACAAGAATTTCTGACAGACCTTGAAGTAGTCTTACACAAACTTTTAAGTTGGAGCACTCTGGTAAAGGAGGTATTCTGTGTCAAGATAGTAATGGAGTGCTCTGTGTTGGTTACAACTGCATCAGTGTCACTTACAAATTCAGGGTTGGGATTTTGAAAAGCAAATTTAAGTAGTGTTGTTCAACTCATGGACAGTTTTTGATCAAATAATGAATTTACTGCTTTAGAGGTTGTTTCAGTAGCCTAACTGCTGATACTAAAAATCTTCTAATAATTAAGTTATTTCGTAAGAGTGTAATAATTGCTGAAGCTTTTTTTTTTTGTTGTACTCCAGATTAGTGAGAGTAGTTGCCTGTGCACTCATATAGTACATTTAGGAAATGGGTACTTATGGGAGAGATAGTATTTGAAAAGAGTAGGAGCAAGTGAATTTTGCATAAATTTTCCTCTTCTGCTTTACCGTTGAGTTGCTGGTGTTGGGAGGCCTAGGATAAGTGCTGGTGTCCAGAGGCACGTAGATTGGCTTCTTCCCCAGGATGAATTCTCAGGACAAGAGATTGTTTGGATGGAAGCTTTTTGGAGTATTACAGGGTTGTTGATATAGTAAGGAGTGTGTGACAGCTGGGAGGAAAGGCTCTTGTTCTTGTTGCTAGAGATTATTTACACCAATATTAAATAATTCAAATGGGATTTTCTGTACTTGGAGCTTTGTGCCCTGAACTTCTCTTTGGAAGACAAAAATAGCTTTGGAGGTTGTGAAGTGAGGGCTTCACTGAGCTGTTCAACGGTTGATCATTTTCTAGGTGGCAATGCTGAAATTTATCCTGCATGAATATTAGGTATATATTTAGAAACCTTAATCTTTCAAAATGATTTAAGAAGAATAATAAAATGCATAGAACAAAAACGTGTTCTAACCTTATGATATAAAGTAAGTAGTAGGTTCTCATAAAGTAACATAAAAAGAAAAACTGAGGTGGTCTTCGTCGCAATAGCATTTAGGGAATCTATCACGCTGAGTATTAGAAGAACTTTTAAGTTTCTCTTTCTCTGAAGAGTTTACAATTAAACGTGCTACTTATTTGGAAAGTTGAAACGATGCAAGCATTTTTTTACTTCATTGCTTTTGTAGTTTTGGGAATACATTTGATGTTGAATCTCAATTATGTTTCATTGCATTTTTGTTCAGTGATTGAGTTAACTTTATAGCCTGTCAATGACATCCTATTTAATTGTGAGGACGAGTTAAACTTTAGCTACATTATGCTTCATATCCAATAATATTCTGCAGGAGTATATTTCAAAAGAGAAGTCAAATAATTCTTCTGTTCTGCATAACACAGGAAAGGCCTTAGCTGAATACTATGTCTGACTTCAGGTCACAGCTTCAAGAAATGCACAGGCTAGCTGAGGTCAGTCTAGAGAAGAACGATAACAGCGATCTGAAATCTGGAAAGTCAGAGCTTTGAGGAAGGACTGAAAAAAACCCTCAAGCTGTTTAAAAAAGAAATGGAAATTGTCAAATCTGATGCAAAGAATGCAAATAATCCATTCTCCAGGCTCGTGGTGATTACTGCCAGTGGTAGTGAGTTTAAATGGTAGAAGAGGAGATGGTTTCGCATTACTGTTAGACCTTTTTCTTTATGAGTAAGTATAGTGAAGCATAAAAACAGACTTTCTGAACTTCTTTGTAAAATGTTCAATAATAGGTTCTGTCACCTCCACAGGCAAATACATGTTGGGAATGAAGTTCATCCAGGCGTAGAAAAACTGATGACTTTGATAATATTTTGTCTTTTTTTCCTTAGGCTTTTTATGATTTTTTTGTGGCAATGTAGATCGAGCATTAGAACACAGCCTTGAAATACTTGAGTTTAGTGGGGATATTAAAGAGATTTCTGCTTATGATGCCTTTCCCAAAAGGGAATAAGATTAACGGCTCTGTCCTGTGGTAGCTTGTTTGATTACAGAAAATTTGCTTGATAGAGTAGTAGCTTCCTCTGAAAAGTTTTGATGTCTCAGGAGGCTTATTTCTTGTCTGTTGATATTTGCAGACTGATTGGGTACAAAGTGTTTGATACTGAGTTTTTTGTTAATTTTTGTTGTTAACTTAAGCCACCAATGCTATTCCCATTTGTATTTTGTTGTAGTTGTTAAACTCAAAAGACCTCTTACTTTTAAAGCTGTTCTAATAATATCCCTCTTGACGCTTCTTAGCCAGGAAAGACAATTCTTTTGTTGCATGCAGTTAAAAATACTGTAGACATTTTTTTAAAGCAAACTGGAAAACAACAATTTCCCTAAAGCTCCAATATTCCACTTTGGTTTGTTACTTTGCAGTAAGTCTGTAGTTCTGTTTTATTAATTGTTTTATCTATAGAAAATTTGCATGAAATATTTTGGAGGGAATGTCAATTAGAAGGGAATATAATTTTATTTGTACTTCCAAGGGAAGCAATAAAAGGTTTCAAACAATCATGAAATCACTAATCCTCTTCCAGTCCAGCCTTACATTAGCAGCTGGTTTTGGAGAAACTTTCTGGCCAAGTGTAAGTTGTACATAAGCTTTATTTTCAGTTGCATCACTTGCTTTTGAAGGGTGGTGTAACGTACAGTGTAGCACAAATGCTGTGTCATAACCATAGTCCCTAACGGTTGATGCCGCTCCCTGTCACTGCAGTTACACTGAAGTCAATCAAATGGTGCTTTGCCACCCAGAGGGAGAGCCTTTGCTGTTTCCTGCATCAGGCTGCTCAGCCAGATCTGCTCCCTTGTGCTGACTTAGTACCACATAGGTCTTTTCTGAAGTTGATACAGCTCATTAATGCTGAAGAAAATTGGCATCGCTTTTGCTGGGTTATTTTTCTGCAAGCTTAGTGAACTGAACGTCTTCAACATTCAGCACCCAATGAGCTCTGAAACTCTTGTGAGGTAGGAGACAAAGGGAACGTGTTTAGGGGGAGTAGTGGTAGTATGGTGGTTTCCCCTATCCCCTCTCTCTCTCTCTTTTTTTTTTTTTTTTTTTTAAGATCATCTTTGTCCCATAAAACTGTATAGGCCTTCACTTTTTATATTTGAATGAGAAGTCTTGTTCAGCTGAGGCTTCCTTAGCTGGACTTGCCAGGTTTGGATCCTGACATGTTAGATCTTTATGGTTGTGACCTTACCGTGCTGGATTGCTTCTGAGCATAGCTTTCACCGAAATATGATTACATGACATAGTTTTGCCGGTATGCCAGGGATGTGAAGGTCCTCTGTGATCTTCTTGTATATTAAGTATACTTTTCCGGCAGCTTTGACCATGAGAGTTCTAGAGACAGTATTTAGTTTTTTGAGGTGTGAGATGGTTTTCGTAATTTTCAACTGTTCACAAACCTCTGTGTGTGAACGCAGTTATTTTCTTATAGCTAGTGCAGGAGGATGCAGAAGTCAGCGTGCAGGATATGTACTTCTTTGCTTTGGCTTTTTTATTGCAATTGCTCTTGAATTTTTGGGTGTACAATGGAATCCTCCTCATCTTCCCTCCTGCGCACAGCTTCTTTCCAAAATGATGAAATACATATTTATGCAACTGATTTCCTCTTCTGTGGCTAATGCTACCAACAAGGCTGCTTGATGCAGAATTACATGCCTTTTTTTTTTTTTTTCCTCTCCTGTTTAAATCCCTTGCTGCAAGTGTTTGGCTTGTTACTTCACCTTTTTAGTATTTGTGTTATTTTGAAGGAGCAGTAACAGTGCCTTTCTTTATTCTGTTTCTGATGACATTTTATTAACATGTACCCTAGCAAAAAAGGGTGAAACAGCCAAAGATCTAATTTTTAATTCCCATTGTCCAAAGGTCCTCTCAGTTCAGTTAGTTTTCAGGGAACAGTGCTGCTGGCTGTCATCCCACCATGACACTCCCCAACCAATGTGAGCATTGAAGATCACAAAACAGTCTGTGCTCTCTTCAAAATGAAGCTTGTCATGCAGTGCAGGTATAGTGCTTGGTACCAAATTAATTCTGCATACTATTGATATTGAATTCAGGAGATCATAGGGAGTGTGTTGGGCACTGAAGGAAGCTTTTGTTTTTCCAAGGTTCTGATCAAGTGAAATATTTTTGTGAGTTTTCCCAGTATACCAGCACAAAATTTAGTGTGAAGAGGCAATTCAATTTCCATAGGAAGGGTACCAACTTGCTTTAAAACCTTTTTTCTAGGAGGCAAGCAAGTGAGGTAGTTAATGAAGAAAATGTACTTACTGTTTAAAAATGTGTTGCTTAACTAAGTGGCTGGGATTATTTTTTTTTTAACCACAAAAAGGGGTATACCACCTCTAATATCTTCATCTGTTCTGTAGTGAGGCCCCTTAAACAGTATCTTTATTAGTAAAGCTGGTGTTAAATGTACTTTTCCATCTTTCCCAGTGTTGGGTTTTTTTCAGTTTTCTAAACTAGATGGTTCTTTTCACCATCCTACCATGGTAGCTGTTGTTTATTGGTTTGGATTATTTTTATTTTTTTTTTAACTCTCCAACTCTACAATGAGTGGCAAGGAACCAATTCTGCGTTTAAAATTGTTTCATTTTTCATGTTGGTATTAGGGTTACTAAGGCAGCATGGTCTGCTGAGTAGAACATAGAATGCCGTTTAGGAGAATGTGGTTTCTGTGGCAGTTTCTATTTGTGACTGTTTTCTGTGATTGGGAGCAAATCACATTTGCTCTGGTTTAGGTTTTGAGACCTGTTTGTGATAAAAATGGGATACCTTAGTTACTTTATTGGATCACAGGTACTTCTAAACAAACAGAATATATTTGTATTTGACTAACAGTTCCAGCTGTCTACATTTTCTAACCAGCTGTCAGGAAACACATGCACTGTGTAGTAATAGTTTAGTGGTGGAATATTGTGAAGTGTGTAACAAGTTATTTTATGGATTGAAAACTAACTGTTAAATAGGTGCTGATTATCTTTTCTGGATAGTCTAATTAATTGTGTGCTCTGGCAAGGAGAGAGCAGAGTAAGTTCTGTAGTTCAGCTGAGACTGAGTTCATTTGTTTTGTCATTTTAATTCATGTGACCCAAGCCGTTTAAGAGCTCTGCTTGACTAGTGTTTTCTTCTTATTATTGTAATTAGCTGGTTGGCTGCTTGCTTTTCATCGCAAATATGACTTGTCTTAAGCTTAAGGTGTGCAAAGAAATAGTCTGCTGTATGCATGATTGTCTTTTTTTGAACTTCACTGCCGTATGGATTTAACAGTTTTTGAGAGTCTGTGGTAGTTATATCTCTAAAGCAAAACTGCATTCTTAAATGAGTTAGAAAATCTGGGTAGATTCGTGTTGTGTTTTTTGGTTTTTTTTTTTTGTTTTGTTTTTTGGTTAAAACCTGTGACAGTCTAGGGAGAAGTTAAGTTCATAAATGTAAATACAGTGAATTGTACTAGAAGTTGATCTCTGTATCATCCTCATGTCTACTGAATTAAGTACCAAAATGAACAAAAGGGCTAGTAGTAGTGCAACACAAAAGCCTTATGGAATACTAAATTAAAGATTCAGTTAGATCAAAGAAAGCTGTGCAACTGGTGGTTAATGATTTAAATGAAGGATACAGGCACCTCTTATTTTTTCACACACTGCTGTTCTACTGCGGTAGAAACCATTTGTTAACTTTCCTTTTTATAGTGCTTGGAGGAAAATTCTACTTAGCAGCAAGCAGCAAAGATGGCAGGTGATGGAAAAAGTGGGGGAATGTAAGAGAGTTGAAACTTAAACAAGAAGGCTGCTATTTCACAGTAGCCTGAATCCATCTAACTGTGGGCTGTGGAGAGGAAAGGTGGCTTTTTTCCCCAGCTTAGGTGGTCACTGGGTCGTTTGCCAAGCTGTTTGAGCACGCTAGACTGGCAGAAAACTAACCTTGACAAAGAGAACAATTTTCTGCTTGTTTAGCATACTGAAATAGTTCAGCCGAAGGTTTAAGTTCTGGAGAAAGCGTAAGGAAGGGAGCAGGGGTAAATAGCCAAGGACAATACGATAGTTGCACCCACCTTCTAGGTTGGTGTAAGCTGCGAAGCAACCACTGCCAAAGGCTCTTGGTGACTGTTCTTCTAGACAAACTGCTTGGTTGTGTTTCAAGGGTAGACTTTATTGAGCTTTATCCTTTACAATTTATCACTATATTAAAAAAAAAAAAATTGTAAATGCTTTTAAGAAGCAAGGAACATTTGAAGTCTGAATTCCTTTTGTTAAAGAAGAGGCAACTTAAGAGACAAAGGCCAGCCAGACTGAAAGGCTATTTATTCTGCTTTAAGAGTAGGGTTGAATGATGAGCAATTAAATTCATGTTTAGAAATAAACAAAGGAAAAGACATAGATTGCTCTCAGTTACAACTGGTGGTTTGTAAATAAATGAGAGATGCACAAATATTACATAAAAACTTAAGTATTAAGTAATACCAGGATTTTATGTGGTGGAAGTTCTCTAGTAAAGAAAGCAAGTTTTTATTGAATGTGTTTGTTTTGGAATCACAGAGTTAGTCTACTACTGGTTGTGTCAATAGAGTTTCTGCTGCTAACTCCTCAAAGATGATACTCTGATACTTGAGCATTAGCTTGGTCAAATACTTCCTAGGTTTTTGGAGTAGGGAGGGAGTTGAGTGTTTGGGTTTGGTGGGGTTTACTGGTTAACAGGAGCAGTGTCACAACAGACACAGTTGAAAACCTGCACTGCTGGTTACAGGGGTATAAGAATTGGCCTTTCCTTCCAAAAAAATGTTGTCTGTTAAATCGAAAATAGTTTTCATCTTTAAACCTTTTTAATATTTTACTAACTGTTGTGCTTACAACAGATACCTTCTGATCACTTTACCATATTAGCTGACCTAGTTATGATCTTAGTCATCAGACATGATGGTACAAAAAAAGTTGTACCTCTTCTTGAGGATTTTCCTTCTTGAATATACTATTACACATCTTCACCAGGCTATTCTTGACCAGTCTAGAAAGATATGTTCATAGACTTTTGTGGAAAAAGAGATACCAGATCCTTTTTCTCTTGGCTACAGTAACTTCTGTAGATATTGTCCATAACTTACTATTCTGTGATTGTAAATGTTAACCACACCCATTCTGAACTGTCTAGCTAGCCAACAAAGAAAATAACACTGTCAGAGTTCATATCTCAGACATTGTAAAGGAGCTGTGATAAAAATGATTCACCAACATTAATAAAAAGTTGGGGAAAATAAACTAGGAAAGGCAGCCTCAATGCTTACGTTTATGTCACTTGTGTAAACTTGTACGTGAAACCCATTGCAAGCTGGTTTTCAATTCAGTAGTTTTTCAACTGATAGTATTTTTCATACTTGTTTAATAAAAAGTTTAACTACAGCATTGAAAATGTGGTAGACATGAAAAGCCAGCAGAGTAGGAAAAATGGAAAAATTAACACAGCAGATGTGGGAGTTGAGAGAATCTTCCACTGAGAGATGGAGAAGATCTAGAGGCTGAAGGAAGAAGGAAAGGACTGTCCTTCCCACTGTATGTGCATGTTCCAGCAGGCAGTGCAGAAAATTAAGAACAAGCTTTGTAATAAACTAGAACATTTCAAGCTTGATGCGGGTGTAAAGTATCTCAAGAAAAAATAGCAACATGAGGAAGAGATAAGAGTGATTTTCAGGAAAGAAACTGGAAAATGCAAACTCTGCATTTTGACATGTGAGTGCTGAGGTGAGGTGCTGAGTTATTAACCCCTTTCATATGTCCTCATGCCTCTCTCCCTAATGCTTCACAATCAGGTTAGTTAAGACGTTAGTCTAGCTATGAACAATCTCATGCGTGACAGCTTTCTAAAGCATTTTCTGACAAAGTGGACCCTAGTTCAGTGGACCGAACAATTGAATTGATTGTGTAAGAAAGAAGCCCGAAGGGACTGATTAGAATAGTATTGGATAGGTATTGATGATTTTGGCCTCCTTATAGAACAGTTTCCAAATTAAATGCTTAATTTCTTATTTCTGTTTTTAATTACCTTGATTCTATCAAAGTATCCTCCATCAATGCAGAACATACTGTGCCTGGACAAATAATGGCTTTTTTTTTTTTTCTTTACAGAATATATTTGAACTCTCAAGTGTCTTCTACCAAATGTGAATCATGCAGCTTAGAGTTGAGATGTGCTGTAAGATTTGAGTACTGATGCCAGGTGCAAAAAGTATAAAAGATAGTTTGTTTTGTGCTGTCTCAGGCACTGCATGTTTTGACAAGCAGCAAAAGATGCAGAAATAACTGTGGCTTATAGGCTCACATTTGTGGAGCCATAGTCTTCCCTGAATAGAATGGATTTAGGCTTCTACTGTATCTGGCTTGCCTCTGGCTTGAAATAGGTCATCATCTTTATTACATTGCAAGGGAGTGCTTATTTGCAAAATTAATGCACAGTTATCCACAATAGGCAGATACAAGTTGATATATTCCAGCATATCTGGAATATTTCCAGTCTTCTGGCTGCCTGTGTCCATGTTAGCCTGTGTCAGCTTCCTTGTATCAGCAGCACTAAAAGCAGAATCAAATCTAATCTCTTGTGACAGAGAATAACCTTAACCTAACCACACAGGACAGAATAATTAATTTGAGGCTTTTTTTTAAAAAAAAAAAATGATAAGGTTACCCAGGTTGTAAAGGATTCATTACTTTTTTGTGGAACTACAATGAAACGATGTGTCTCAAATAACCTTGCTGCTGATTGTGGGAAGGGACTGGACTTGATGTGGATGGTACTAGGCACATTGCAGATTTACTTTAGAAAACGTTAAGACTTCTAGCAACTGTCACTTAGGCTGGCATAATTTTTTATATTTCTGCGAGATACTTGGCAATTGTGGTTTTATGGTTTCCTATAGGTGTGGAGCTTCCTAAGTGTGGTGGAGTGCTCATAAGGGTTATCAAAAGCTATGTCTGTTCTTTCTTAATGACCAGCAGCCTTCTGCAATTTTCTCTTATTCTAGAGAAAGTGTGAGTAAAGTGTGGATAAAGGGATTGTTGTGAGATCTTGAGGAATGAATGGTATTAATGTGTACGTGTTTAACTTGAAAAGCTTGGGTTTATTCTGTTATCTAGGAACAAGCTCTTTGATCTAGAACTGATTGCTAAAAGGATTCTACATTTCATGTTTTTGTTGTCCCTGTTGTTTGGTAGTTCTTTGCTGCTGTCCTGGAATGTGTGTGCTTATGGAGAGTGAGACACTTCCTAAAATCCTAGGCAATTTTTGTACACTTAGGTTTCATTTGCACAGTTGAAAGAAACCCGTATGTCTGTGAGTACTACTGACCTCAAAAGATTTAATTCTTAAGAACCTAGTGTTTCAGGTTTCTTCCACAGATATGATTGGCGTATGTCTTGTCTCAAAGTCTGTAAGGCTGCACTGGCGCACATGATGCAAACTTAGCTGAGATGAGTTATTGGAACAAGCAACTCTGCAAGGGGAACAGACAGGCTGAAGTTGCTGGCTCTGCTGGCTGTGTAAGTGCAACAGGTATGGTGTATTTTTTGTGAGGCAGAACCTGTGGGTACTGTGTTGTGCAGAAGCACTCGTTTCTAAGTTGCATGAGGTCACTTGCACAGAGCACTAATTTCAAATTCCAGTTAGGAAAAGGCTTGAGTTCCTTCAGTTGAAGTAGTTGTAGATCCTGCATAGTAGGGTGCAGTATACTTCCACAGGAGTTGATTCTCAAGGGACTAGCTAGTTAAGGGTTGCTCCAGACCGCAAAAACTGTGTATAAGCATATTCACTGATATGGGAAGCCAAAAGGTAAATTTTCTAGAAGTAAAAATAAGTAAAGTTGCCACTTAAAGGGAAATTGTGAAGCTTGGAAATTTGCCTTGGCATATGTGTTCTTCTGCGTACTTGATTAGGCATAGAATATGCTAGTCAATACTAGATTTGTGAAAGTTTTCCAGCTTGTCAGAAGACTTTTGATAAATATGGCTCACAAAACAGGTTTTCCATTTCTGTGAGCAACAAGTAATGATTTGTTGCTATGGTTGACTTTGATAAATTTCCTTCTGCCTTCAGCATACTTTTAACTGTGTGAATAGCTTTTCTAAGATAATAGAAATGTGTATTGTCTCCAAGATTCACTTGTGTAAAGGCTCTTGGTTTAGTGCACAGGTGTATAGTAGGTAATTCAGAGCATTGTTTTCAGCTTCTCTGAGCAATGTTGTGTTCCTTTAGACTAATTTCAGCTTCTTCAGGTGAAGACATTTTTTCCATAGCCTGGCAGTAAGTTTAATTTTTTTTAAATTTTCTTCATTAGTCACTCAGTTTTTGCTCTTGCCATGATGTTAACTTAGCAGGAAGATTTCTGCCCTTGTTAAAGGCTGTTTGATTTTCTTGCCCACATCTTCTAAATAACATGCTTCCATTGTGCATGTTCTTGTTTCTCAATTATATTTGTTATTCTGTATCTTTACTGTAATAGAAGAGAGAAGTAAGGTTGTGGTCATGGACACAAAATAGAAAACATGAGCAAAGAAGTTACTCACTATCAGTCTTCAAAAAAAGTATTTGGAAACTCATCTGGCAGGGGTTCATTCTACTTAGCACACTGGTGAGGTCACACCTGGAGTGCTGTGTTTAGTTCTGGGCTCCCCAGAACGAGAGACACAGCTACACTGGGGAGAGTCCAGTGAAGGGCCACAAAGATGATTAAGGGTTGGTGAAAGGAAGACAGAGCCAGGCTCTTTCCAATAGTGCCTAGTGACAGGACCAGAGGCAGTGGGTTTAAACTGAAACATGGCAGGTTTCCTCTAAACATCAGGAAACACTTTTTTACGGTGAGGGTAACTGAGCACTGGCACAGGTTGCCCAGAGAGGTTGTGGAGTCTCCATCCTTGGAGATGCTCAAAAAATGATCTGTGCTCCTGGGCAACCTGCTTGAGGAGGGGGTTGGACCAGATGACCAACAGAAGTCCCTTCCAACCTCAACCTTTCTGCAATTCTGGGTTACTTTCCGTGAAGCAACTTTCATCCCCACCTTCCCTGTTGCCAGGCATTTAAGTATAGTAAGTTGTCAATATTGGTTGTGGTACAGTGTATGTTGATGAAAACTTTCAGTGTGTAAAGTTGTCAGAATGACCAAATAATAGAAGTTGTGTTAAGTACTAATGAAACCTGTTTGTGAAGGCAATCCTGAGATGATTCCTTCGTTTGCCAGGGATTTTCTATATGCACACCCAGGTTAACAGCATGTTATCAGTTACACAGGAACTAAGCATCCTAAACTCTTACATTGAACAGGTTAATTGAAATACTGTTGATTCAAGCTTGTTCTTTCACCAAACATACAACCAGCACTTGCCATCTTGGAAAGGACTAGCAAAATAGAGAAAACCTTCTCTTTGCTGCTGGTTGGGAGTCCTAGCTTCAACGTGATAGATTGTGAGTTCAGAAGCAAGCTGACTTCCACAGTTGCCTCAAGGGAATTTACATACAGAATACTTGAAATAGCACTTTCTCTTTGGTGTTCCCCTGCTTCCATCACTTTTTGTAGTTTGGATTGCTTGTTCCTGAGCAAACTTATTTTTGCTTGACTGTAGCTTCTTGATGAAATCTTTGTTCTAGTGTCTGTTCTAAACTTGGGCTACAAGTGAATCAATTGCTAGTTTACTTTAGGAAATTGCTGGTAAATAGCTGATGTCTAGAATTAGAAGGGGTAAATAAGGTGGTGTGCAAAATGTGAGTTCTGTATTTTAGAGTTTGTTTTCGTTGTGAACATCTCAAGCTTCACAGTAAAACTTGTGTTGATCCAACTTAGGCACCAGTAATAGGATCCAATCTACTTTAGAATATAAAGTTATGTGCATCATCTTTTTGATGAGGTAGGTTGTCAAAATTTGTAAATCTAGACCTGGTCTTAAGGCTATACATATTATAATCTGTGAAGCAGAAAAAAAAAGCTTTGGAAGAAGCACCATTTATATTATCTTCATTTCTTCCATCCTGGGTCTAATAACTCTGTAATATTTTCTTCTTGATAAATAGCTTGTATAACACTACCTATGAAGAAGAGATTCTTTTCTCTTCCTCCCCGTTACCCCACTATAAATTTCTGACTTTGGTTGAACTGTAGTGGCTTCTTAAATCAGCGTAGCATTTTGCTTTAAATGTTTGGGTTTGTGCCTCACTGGCTTTTTAAGGTATAAATTAGGATTCATAATACTGTTCACCTACAATAGTATCAAAGTCCTAAAACTAACTCTTTCAAGACATGAAGAATGAGTAAACCCAAGATGTTTCACAGTGCAGTGCCATAAGTCTTCCCTGTGTACTAGAAATAAATGTCTTACACAGATCACGTCTGAGGTCTGTAAGAAAACTTGCAGGGTAGACAGAGTATAGAAGACAAGGTATAGAAGGTGCTCTTTAAGATCAAGACATCCTATTCCCATGCAAATAGAACAGCAGGTCTTGGTTTTGTGATTGTTTACACAGATGACTTAAGGTCTGATAGACTAACTCCACCACTAAACTTTGTAGTACTGTATAAATTGGATTGCAAAGTCTTGCAAGGAAAATACTTCATACGATTTTGGTAAACATGAAAAATAAACTGTTCTGAAGTTGTTAATTCAATGGTCCCTGAATTTTAGAACCAAATTTAATTTTTCTCTGTTTATCTCAGAAGCAAGCTGTGTATTACTGACAGTGGATGAACAGGAATTTTTATTATGGACTTCTGTTATTAAATATCAAGGAAATGTATTTTTTTTTGTTGTTTTAGGACAGATTCTCTATGCTGTTTCTGATTATAAAAATTTTTAATTTTCTGTTTTAGGTGTGGAATATCAAACAGATGATTAAATTAACACAAGAACATATAGAGGCACTGCTAGATAAATTTGGAGGAGAGCATAACCCACCATCAATATATTTAGAGGTAAGTTTACATTCAAATGATTATGGTTAGATTAATGGTGTGTTATCTTGATCTTATATGAACCATTTTATGTTAAAACTGAGAATACCTTTAATAAAAGAGAATATTCTCCTTGTGCAACAGAAGCGTAACTCTTCCTGGAGATAGAAAGGAACTGTATGGTATTCCTGATACGCATCACTAGGGGAAGATCACTGGCATGGTCTAATAATTATGTTGGTGCAATTGAAATGTAATGCATGCTTTTTAGGTGCTGGGGGAAGATTGTATAATAGAAAAAGTCATGCTCTGTTGTTAAAAGCAAGCATATACACATACACATGAAAACATAAGATTAACATTGCTTTTAAAGCAGTTGACTTTTTTCTCTTCCAAAAATAATCATGTAGGATCTAAAAAATTATGTTAGTAGAAGGGAACTTCTTAAAGAAGTATATAAAATTGTAGGGTGGGATAATATTTTTAAGCTGTTTAATTTGTAAACTAACTACAAATTAAATTTGTGTATTCTTTCATCAGTCCAGATTCATAAAGTTGCATTGACGTAGGACCATTAAGAGGATAAAAAAGGACTGCATGCATAGGTTACATCTGTTAGGAATTGAATGGGTGTCACTTGCTCCAAACCCTGCCCTTTTCTTGGTTCTCTCAAGTATTGAAATAACTGGAGGTCAACCAGATTTCTTTTGTAGTCTTTTTAATTGTAATTGCTGCCTGAAGGCACAGGGTAATTAAAAATAAAGATCTCATTATTTGAGGTACTTTTAGGTTTTATCTTAACATGTCAGAGCAGGGCACTAGCTTGATTATACAAATGTTGACATAATGTCCTTAACAGTTAAGGTCAAATGAGGCCCTCCATAGTTGCTTTACTTATTGCTGATGTGAAATGGGAGTATTGAACAAGTGCTAATCACTATTTTAACCACTTAGTGGTATATAATATAAATACACTCGATTTTCACTTGAACCAGTTCATTCCATGTGTCTGGACTTAATATTGCCACATGTATGTTGGTTTCATTAGAGTGTGTATCAAATTGCAGTAATAATGAGCTTAATCTGTACTAAGTCTGGATTTCAGGTAGTGAGGTTGTTCATTGCAGCCATTTGTCACTTGCTTTAATCTAAATTAAAACTGAGATCCCTACACTGGAAACTTTTTAGTTATTCTGCGGTTCGTTGATGGGGAAAAGGACGTTTGCAGTTGTAAATATACACTAGGAAATTATTACAGTAGTGTAAAAAGCGTGGTAAGTCTGAAATACTTGGTGACTACAAACCATGAAGCTTAAAAGTAGATTTGAAAGTCCAGTGGTTCCATGTGCCACTGAGATGAAACTCTGGCTCATCAATGTGGTAGAGAAGCGCTGCAAGACGGAGCAGGGTGTTCCTCTGCAGCAGTGAGTTCTGCTGGATCACGAAGCACGTCTTGTGACAAGTAGTGCTGGTACTGGCTAGGGAGCATTAAGCCATTGGGAGGAAGATGGAAGTGATCAGGATTCTGCTTTTTCAGTTGAATTATCCCATGAGACAGCAAGTCCTGTGAAAAGAGTCCACTGTCATTGAAATGCTTTCCCCAGCTGTTTGCTGTGTGGTTCCTCCGCTTCCTTTGTTCAGGTACTTGCAGTACCGGTAGTGGCTAAGCCACTTCCAGTCACTAACCTGGAAGGAAAATATTCTGGTTTCATTGGATTAGTTTGCCATCCAGTTAGTAGATTGAACTTGGTCATCATGAAGTCCAGTGAGCCCCAAAGCTGTGGTTAAGGTTAGGGAAGGGGAGAGCTTGCAGCTGTGAGCCAAGAACCTAGAAAATGGGTGTCCTGGTTCTGGCTGGGATAGAGCTAATTTTCTTCATAGTAGCTGGGGTACAGTGCTGTGTTTTGGGTTTGGTGTGAGAATAATGTTGATACGCACTGATGTTGTTGCCAAGTGGTGTTTATATTAAGTCAAGGGTTTTTCAGCTCTCATGCCCTGCCAGCGAGAAGGCTGGAGGGGCACAAGGAGTTGGGAGGGGATGTGGCCAGGACAACTGACCCAAACTGACCACAAGGTTACTCTGTACCATATGATGTGATGCTCAGTTTATAAACTGGGGGGAAAGCTGGCCAGGGGCAGCTGCTTAGGAGCTGGCTGGGCATGGGTCGGCAAGTGCTAAGCAATTGCATTGTGCATCGCTTGTTTTGTATTTTCTTATTCTTTTGCTGTTATTATTATTTTGTTCCTTTTCTGTCCTATTAAACTGTCTCAACCCATGAGTTTTCTCACTTTTCTGATTCTCTCCCTCATCCTGCTGTGGCAGAAAAGGGGTGTGTGAATGATTGGCTGTCTGATGCTTTGTTGCCAGCTGGGGTTAAACCATGACAATGGAATGAGAGAGGAGAAGGATTTTCTGTTAAGATGCTTGTTACATAGGTTAGATCATCCCCAGATGGATTGATTGAACAGCATTAAATGCTACAAACCTGTCATTTGTTTAGTGTGTAGATTTCCAGTAGTAAAACTAAAGTCTATGAAGGAAAGAAAAAGTAGTGTGTTACAGAGTACCTGATACAGTCAAAAGCGAGATTACTGTCTACCCTTGACTGTTCATTTCAACCTAGCAGCAGTTGTTTAGTGCCTCCTTTCTGTGCCTTTCCCACCTTTTTGGCTGCTTTTGGCTTGGCCAAGTATAGGGGATACTTTCTGTTGTCAGAATTTACTTTGCAGCAATTTACCTGAACCTAATTGTCGTTGATAGAGCTAATGTTTTGACATTCTGTATTCCTTCCCCTGTGAGAAAAAGGGACTGAACAACCCTGGTCACAACATGAAATGACAAAGCCATATCTAAAAAGCTTTGAATGTAGTGTGATGAAGGAGGAATGCATTTACTTCTAGGAAATGCGGAACTAAGAAAATACAGTAGTTTTGATATGAGTAAAAAGAACAGGAGAGTATGTAGAATACATGTGGGTAGCATACCTTGTTGAATACATCTGTTAGAAGTAGCAAACTTCCTATTACAGAGCTGCTGTGCAGTGTCATGCCAGTTGCTCAATTTCTGTACCTGGCTGTTATTACTGACTTCTCTGCATGACCCCCAAGCTTTCATGGCCAGGCTGTGTCTAGGTCTTGATGCTATGGTCTGTGTACTATCTCCGAAGTGCTTGAACAAGAAGGTAATGTAACTTATACTCTACCCATCCTTTTTTCTCTCTCTCTCCCCCCCCCCCCCCCCCCCGAAATCTCATTTCTGGCTATAAAGTGCAAATATTGCCCTGCTTTTACCCAGAATCTGTATGGGTAATTTTGCTAGTCTGTTACTTGGACTGGATCGCCTATCCATTGTTTCCTTGGAATCATAGAATAGTTTGGGTTGGAAGGGACCTTTAAAGGTCATCTAGTACAACCCTCCCTGCAATAAGCCAGGACATCTTCAACTAGATCAGGTTACTCAGAGCCCTGTCCAACCTGATCTTGAATGTTTCCAGGGATGGGGTCTCCACCTCTCTGGGCAACCTGTTCCAGTGTTTCCTGACCCTCATTGTAAAAAAATTATTCTGTATATTTAATCTGAATCTACCCTCTTTTAGTTTAAAACTGTTACCCCTTGTCCTGTCACAACAGGCACTGCTCAAAAGTTTGTCCCCGTCTTTCTTACAAGCTTCCTTTAGGTACTGGAAGTCTGCAATAAGATCTCTGTGGAGCCTTCTCTTCTCCAGGCTGAACAACCGCAGGTCTCAGCCTTTCCTTGTAGGAGAGGTGTTCCAGCCCTCTGATCATTTTTGTGGCCCTCCTCTGGACCTGCCTCAACAAGTCCATGTCTGTCTTGTGCTGAGGGCTCCAGAGCTGAATGCAGTACTACAGGTCGGGTCTCACTAGAGCAGAGCAGAGGTGGAGAATCACCTCCATCAACCTGCTGGCCACACTTTTTGTGATGCAGCCCAGGATGCAGTTGGCTTTCTGGGCTGTGAGTGCACATTGCCAGCTCATGGTCTGTTTTTCATCCACCAGTACCCCCACGACCTTCTCCACAAAGCTGCTCTCAGTCCTTTCATCAATTGGTACCGGGTTTAAAACCTTTCCACTGCTCTGATCTCTTTGCATCTTCCATAAAATGTGAGTGACTCTTACGGACTTCTGTAGATTGTGCCTGTTGATCATCTCTTGAGTGCTATCAGCAAGCATGGTTTTTGCTTCTCAGCAAAAGTTGGAATTATCCAAAGCTAATTGCTAGATAAGTACCTGCAAATGAACACTTTTGCTTTCACCCATATTGCCTTTCACTGTTGTAAACATCTAGGTTTATTGTAGTGCTTTCTGCAAAACTACGGCTTTTTGTATACCTATGAAAAGCTTGACAGCTATCAATCCATCTACTGGTGTGTAGAGTTTCAGCACAATAGGATTTGTTCAGTTCTTTTGTACTCCTGTCTGGCTTTCTATCTTTCATTTCTTAGGCATCTTACTAACTGCTCACGTTCAAGGAACTTGGAGCACCCTGTATGCTGGCTCCTGGCCTGTGTTCGAGCTGCCTCTGCGGACATGTCAAGTAAAATTATGGTTGAACCTGGCAACAAAATTGCTTTGCAATTAAAAGTGGAAAGGAAGGGGTGGAGGGAGCAGAAGCACTCATAAGAAAGCTGAAGAACTGAACGAGATTAATTCTGAAAATTGAACATTGAAAAGGATATACTAAAATTTTTTGTGCAATGAATATGAAACATACACATCATTTAAAAGTAAAAAAGGAATTTATGCCTTAGTTACAGTTGCTCAAGAAAACAGAAGCTTTTGTTTCTTTGCTAATCTGAGATTGAAAAGCCAAAATTTTTTTTTGCGCTTTTTTTTTTTTTTTTTAAATTCTGTGGAGGGTGTCATTGCATTTTACATAGAGAACTTTAAAACTTGACAGCTGTTGTTGCAGCCATCATTTCATATTTCATCAGTTGACTATGAAAGAATGGATTTCTTGAAGTACTGAAAGTGATTGACATGTGCTATGTTGAGTTCAGCATATATTTAATTATTCCTGCAAGAGAGGGTACTCGGAGTCAGGGCTATCTCCCTGCCTTGATCCATCACTCCACAGTGACTGTAGAGCACAGGGAGTAAGCCCTGCAAGCCTGGGTGGGCTACTTTGTGTACAGCTGCCTAGGAGTGGAAAATGTAGTGTGAAGTTGGAGGGCAGTGAGTAGCTTGTCTCTCTCCTCTCAGGGCAGGGAAGTAGGGGCTGAGGAAAGAGACCAAAGCTGCAGAGAGACTTCTGAGCATGTGTAGAATGTACAGGGGCAGAGAAAAAAATGAACAGAAGAAAGAAGAGAACATTTATCATTAAGCACGCAACTTTATTCTAATTGTTATAATTAGTAATAGCTTTGGGAATCTTATCAATGTTTTCTAACATGATTACAAGAAAAACTTCTCTGCTTGTTATGGCTGGAAGAAATAATAACTGTAGTAAGCAGTGGCTGTATTAAAATCTAAAAATGGCTTGTAGCTAAAATTCTTTCTTAGGTAGTCGGAGTTCTTAACTTCCTCCATCCCCTGTGTGTGAGCATGTATCTCAGACCTAACAGACCCCTCGAAATCACTGTCAAATATTTGAAATAACTGTTTGACTCAGTACATGTAGAAATACCATTAATAGCATTTTCCTTTCCTTCTGGAAAAGAGGCTGCAGGAGCTCCTTGGCAGGTTTTACCATACTTTTTGTAAGCACTCTGTATCACAGCAGCTGAAAACATCAAATGTTTTTTGTCTTCCCACATCATTTCTTAGTGCATTATATCTGTCCTTGAAGTGCTGTTTCCCAAAATACAGTTTGTGATTCACTGTGGAAAACCCCTTCTCTTAAGGGTTTGTCTAAGCATTGTAAATACTGGAAATCTTTTCTGCAAGGAAGTCTAATGTTATGATACTGGGAGAACCTGGGTTTCAGTTAGCAAAAATGGTTAAAATATGCAGTTGCATATTCTTCTATTAATGGCCATCAAAATTAGTTTCTGGGTTTTTTTCATCTCTACCAACAAAGTACTGACAAAGAAGATAACCTGAGTTAGAGAGAAGAAAGATCTGTGCAGTTGGCACAGACAACAAATGGTGTTCACAAATTGAAATGGGTTGTGCAGATCCAGACTGGCCAAAAGCAGTCAGCTTAAACTTAGAAGGGAGGGATCATGCTTAAACGAATTAATCAGATTTGTTAGCCTTTGTAGACAGTTAATGACTGTTCAGGGATACCTTCCTTATTTAAACTTCCAAAATACATTGTGTGTCCTTCTTGTCTCGTAGTCGTGTGTACAGTATTATCTACAACCACTTCATCTGTGAGAACTTAATTGAACACTGTTAGCCCATTCGCATGTAAACAGTTCTTTGTGTGGTCTGAGGTTGCGTCCTGGACCTGTAGGTTACTTCAGCTAACGGTGTAAGTAAGCTGCCTGATGGGTTTTTTTGGTGTCTTGTCGGGTTTTTTAATTCAGATTCCATGCAAAATAAAACGGTACACAAATGCAGAGATAGAATGATAGTGGTGTCAGTAAGTTCTAAAACTGTCAGTTTTGGAGTACTGTCTTCAAGGAATCATCCGCTTTCCTACTCCTACGCTTGGAAGCAATTTCAAATGAGAATTGTGGGGGTAGAGATATGTTTGTCCCCAACTACTGTGATTTCCCCCCCACCCCCCAGATTTCTCTTTTCCTGGACTATTAAATGTATTTTATTCAACGGCCTTGCTGTTGCCATTTTGGGAGTTTGGCTGTTGAATTTCAGGACAGTATTTCATTTCTTATTTCTCTATATCTGAAGAATCCACACAGGAGCTCAAATTAATTAATTAAAGATTACTTCTTTGCTGATCTAAAGTATGCTTATTGCAAGAGCAGGCAGGTACAGTCTGAAGTGGATCTGGGTGCTGAATCTCAGGTTGTTTCAGACTGTTAGCGGGATTCCAGGAAAATGCTGACTCTGGATATAGGGACTAGGAAACCTGGCGGTTCTGGGGAAACTCAGATTAATTTTTACTAGGCTTCTAACAGATGCTGATCAGATATGTTGGACCAAAACTGGAGTGTCTAAAGTTAGACTAAGTACAGATTTAGGAGTCTTACTAAATGAAGAAATCCTGACGTACGTTGCTGTCTATCTTCAGCTCCCATTTAACTTAGTGGGATTTGCATTTGATGAACAGCCTAAAAGGTCAGACGTCTCTTAAATAGAAACACAATCTCAGTTTCAAGGACCAGGAAACTGTAGTTCAGGCTTTTAAGAGTCTTGTAATGTGTGGATATTATCTAAAATTGATTGAGGAAAGGAAAGAGCATGGTAAAAACAGTTGGTTCTCCTTTGGTTTAGACTGGGTTTCTTACCAGATATGTGGTAGGGGGCAAGGGAGAAGGAGAAACCATATTATGCTACTCGGGTTTTGTCCCAGGTTCATTTTAAAAAAAATATTTAACTTGTTGCTTTTTGTTTCCCTAGATGATATTACTTGAATGTATAGCTTGGTTATGGCCCAGGAAAGGAAATTTCAAGTATAATATAAATTAAAAGTAATTTTAAAAAAAACCACATTTTTGAGAAAATCTCTTGTCATAATCATGTCAAAAGAACTCTTTTGGCACATCTATATAATGTCATGTAAATTCTGTTGACTTCTGAGGTCAGTTTTTATTTTGTCAATAGATTGCAACATTTAAGAAGTAACTTCTGCTCTGCTCCTCCTGAGTGAGTAGCAGTTGTATTTTGGCACATACAGACATTTTATATAAACATGCCAACTTCTAATGCTTTAGATGGACTTGGCAGCTTGCTTCTATACTTTTTACATAGTTGAAGCCTCAGGAGTATTACTACTTGTATGAGACTATATTATATGGTACACAATATAACTAAAATTAACTTTTTGTTCTATTTTAGATAGCCATAGAATTATGTGTAGACTGAAAAGATGTGCCAATTTGAATCTAATATCAGCTTTTCAAATATTGTTTCTTCTTTAACTGTGTGAAATACTGTAAATTCCCACTAAATTGGGAGCACTGTAGTGATACAGTATACAAATTTGTTGAAGCTAATATATGTTACTGAAGACAGTCTGGTTTTGGCAACTGATAAACAAGCTGGAGGAGTTGAACAGAAGCCTCATGACAAGAAGCAGTACAACAGCAAAGACGAATGCAGCATCTTGCACCTGGGACAAGGTGGCTTTCCACTGGTGCAGGCAGGCAGCTGGCTGGTAGCAGCTCTGCAGGAAAAGTACCGGGGAGCGCTGGTGAGCAACAAGCTGAGCTGCCAGTAAGTCGCCCTCACGGTAACAGGCTGGACTGCAGCCTAGGCTGCGTTAGCAAGTGCCTAGCCAGCATGGAGAGCAAGCCATGTGCTTACTATTTGCGTGACTGCAGCAGAACGATGTTTAGCATGGAGAAGACTAAGGAGGAATCTGCAGGCTCTTGCAACCTAAAGAGAGGGCCAGAGTCTACAGACATGCACAGACAGCAAAAGGGAAAGAGGCAACATCGCAGATAGCATCAAGGGAATTTCGAAAGAGAAAATTTGTCATCACAAGAGTGGATTTTGAGCCCTGGAACTGGTTGCCCAGAGGTTGTGGAGTCTCCATCCTTCAAGACTTCTAAAACTTGCTTTATTAAAGCCCTGAGCAACCTGATTGAACTTAAAAATTAGCTCTGTGTTAAACAAGTGTTTGGACTACATGACTTCCAGGGATACATTCCAGCCTTTTTTCCCCCCATCCTCTTTTTTTTTTTTTTTTTTTCTCTCCTGTGATTCTGTATTGAGCTGAAAGCAAGATTAAAGTTTTCTTGTAGAACATTATTTGCTTCTTAATGGGAATATGTAAACTGAATATATTTCTTTCTAGATTCTTCTACTCAATTCATTCTTCAATTTAACTCCATAGGATAATTCTGTGTTTTGACTTGGTGCTGTTGGCTGAGTAAGGTCTATGGGTGCTAGTCATCAGCTGAAACCAGTGTTTCACCAAAGTACTTAATCTTTGTGAAAATGAGATTTTATTGGAGGTATTCTCTTTCTGCTGCATGTACTGTTGTTCCTTCTGTATAAAAAGAGTTATTTTTTTAAAAAAAGAAAAATGTATTTAAAGTCTACTGATGCATTTCTAGTTCTACTGTTTTGTCATGGGATCTTCTGCTGTGATATTGAGTAACAGTATACTGCTTGAGAGCTTTTGTCTCCGTAAAAAATAGAGCTGCTCATGCAGAATTTAATGGTATAGAACCCAAAGCCAGTAGCAGCTCCCATCTTTCCATGTTCATTGTTTATTCTTTTAAGATAAATCATTTGACTTCAAATTTACATTACTAACAGATTAAGCTGCCAGCGTAAACATTGTAGGATTGAATATTTTGAAAGATGTGTGTAATTTTCTGAAGGAGCTAAGCCCTCGAGTATCCGGAAGCAATGTAACATTGCATGTGTTCAAATAATGTTTTGCAATGTTCATGAGAAAAGGAAGTAAGTATTTAGAAAAGTATTGGTGAAATGGTAACAGTTTATGCTTCTTATTTTTTGTTTACTGAAAATAATTCTTGCCACATGGAGGTTTTACTGGAATTTACATGAAAAGTTGATCCTAGAAGTAGGAGAGGGACACTTGTGTTACTGTACTGCCAAAAAAATGCCATTATTTATAATTGGGGAGCCTTTCAATTTACTTCTGACAGTAGAATTGGGCAAGAATGAAAATGTTTTGGGTTTAAGTCTCCAAGTTTGGGGTCTATTCGTGAAACGCTAGACATCTGAAAAGAAATAATAACTAGTTCTCTGTTTCCTGCAACTTATGTCCATCCATTAAAAATGAAAGACTTAAAATTTAGAATTTGAAATAGTGATGTTCAGCATCATTTTTTAAAATACTTTTTCTTAGTCCTCACTGTCAAATTATCATTCTCTTTGTTAATTCTGTGGGGATGATGACACATTTTACATAGGTCCGTTCTGATGGATTCTGAACTTCCATGAAAAAGATTGGGCCAACCATTGTTTACTTGACAAAACCAGCCTGGGTTAGGTGAACCTGCGCATACAACCCAGATAAATAAATTAATAGTAAAATGTAAACAAAAATAATAAAAAAAGTTGTGGCAGCACTACTGAATGCTGGTTATTTTTTCTCATAAGTTTAATATTTTTTTTCCCCATGCAGACCCCGCAACCCTGCAGACTTCTTCGTCAGTTCAGGTCTCCTGTAACTTTAGTTAGCAACAAAGTTGATGGAAACAAATATATACCAATTACATATTTGTACTATCGTTTGGCAGTATTGTTTAACTTGGCTATATTTAATAAAAACATAACAGGCAAATTTAATGTTACTGATTTTTATTTCTTTAAGAAACTTGGTCAATGAGTAATCACATTAATTTGATTTTCCACCAAGTTTATGTATAAACTCATACAGATGTTAAAAAATTATTTCAAAGGATCACTTTTACATGTTTATGAATGACTTTGTAATACTGCAAACTCGTACTCTGTAATACTACAAAATAGTTGGGCAAACATAGTTGTATTCTAACTGAAATAGTTTTTTATATTATTTACAATGAAAGAACAGGACCAGAGGTGAAGGATGGTGAGCAATGAGCTAGGTTGGTTGTCAGATACAGATGGTAAAAAGCAGATTTCAGCTTTCTCTTTATTATTGCCCGAGATATATTTAACTGTAGCACAGTATTTCGGCAATGCAGCTAACATAGGTTACAAAGGTTGCTCTCTTCTTTAAAGTAGTTTTAAATTAGACAGTGCAGGTGTGTTGAAACTGTGAATTATGATTTCTTTTATCTTTGTATATATTTAATCTACTAAAGAGTTGGTTGTTGGTTCAGAATGTTTAATTTAATGAACTGAAAGCCATTTCTTCTTTGCATCCTACTGAAAAATTTGACCCTATCATTTTGTTCATATTCCTGGGAAATTTGAGTTAGTTTAGAATGAGTTTATTTCATGATCATTCTGAATTTAGATTTCTGTTTTTGTCTGAGGTTACTACATCATTAAAATAGCTGCTCTTCCTTCACAGGCCTATGAAGAATACACCAGCAAACTAGATGCTTTACAGCAGAGAGAACAGCAGTTATTGGAATCCATGGGGAATGGAACTGATTTCTCTGTCTCAAGTTCAGCTTCAACAGACACAGTTGCATCATCTTCCTCTTCTAGCCTCTCTGTAGCACCTTCATCCCTTTCAGTTTATCAAAACCCTGCTGATATGTCACGGAATAACCCTAAGTCTCCACAGAAGCCTATTGTTAGAGTCTTCCTGCCCAACAAGCAAAGGACTGTGGTGAGTCAGTTTCTATTCACATACTTGTAACCTCAGTATTTCCTGTATCTCTCTCCCTCTGTATGTAAAACTTAATTTAGGAGCTGAAAAAATACCTGTGTAGAGGTCAAAGAGGTGTCATGATCACTGTTTGTGCTCTGCCACACTTGTTTTGATACGTTGAATGTTTTCTACAAGTTAAACACAAAGATGTCCATTATAGCAATAATACAGAATAAAAACCTTTCAGTTTTGTAACAACAAAGATACTTCAAGAATTTTTTTTTTTTCCCAAATCAGCTTTCTTGGATAAACAGTTATTACTGTTTTACAGTGGTTAGGAGGGGGCAAGAAGCTATGTTTCTTGTATTATACAAAATTGTTGAATAGCTTAACAGGGCAAGATTGGGGAAAGTTTTCTATGTCAGTTACTAGCAGCAGTGAACGCTTTAGAGCAAGTCCCAGCTTCCTGCATCTAAGGAGGGCTGCACAGAATTGCTTGGGTTTTGGTTGGTTGTTTTTCTTCCTCCCTACTCAGTGTGGTGAGTGTTTCATGTTGGGACCTTGATGCTATGAGGCCCTATGTAGAGAACTGGCTAGAGGAGGGACATAGTCGCTGTTAGGAAGGTCAAGAAGTGCTGCCCGCAGACTGCTTAGAACCTGTTATTTATCGGTTTTGACAATGTTGCAGTGATTCCTGCAGTCATGGAAGAAGAGTTGACTTTTTGCTGGCTATTTAATTGTCCCTTATAAGCAGGATTTTCTGATCGGATAAGAGCTACCCATTGAAGAACTTCTGATATGTGCTTTACCATAATATACTGCAAACATATATGTGAAATTACTGACAAGCCATAGTCTAGGCTCTGTTTTGCAAGGTGGTGCATACCCTTCACTTAAAAGGGGAGTTGTGGTTCCAGAGAAAGTGGGAAAATAATGTCCATCCCTCCCCTTCCCCAGTCCCACTGAACAAAAGAGATCATAAGACTTAGTATGAAGAATAGATTAAAGGACAGTTGTTTTAATCTGAATTTTTTTCTTAATACTGCTTAATCGTTAAACATGTGGTTAAAGACTGTAAGTAGTATTTGGGTTTCAACCTAGAGAATGGAGGTTTGGTAATGTCAGCTTTGGCATCTGAAGATTTAATGACGGCAGTGCAGAGGTACATTCTTAAGCAAGGTGATCTTGTTGTCTGCCTGCGAGGTATAGCTAGGCACGTAGTACTACCTGCATTGTGAAATTTGGTTGCTGCAAAGGTGTCGCAGCACTAGCAAAACTAGCCGGCTGTAACAAGGCTTTTACCATCACATACCAGGTTAACTTCAATAAGTAGCTCCCGTGCCTTGCCCTTGCACAGCCACCGATCCCCCGCAGAGTTTCAAAAGTTTATCTACTGTCCGTGCTGTTTCTTCATTCTCTTCAGGCCAGTCCACCCTGCTTCTTGCCTCTGCTGCATCCAGCCTCTTCCTTCTCTAGGCTCCTCTTCCAGCCAGCCTCTCCTCATCCAGGCCCCTTTGTTCTCCCAGGGCCTCTCCTACATCTGGGGTGCATGCACTCTCTCCTCCCTCTGCTTCTTCTGGCTTTCTCTTCATCCAGAGCTCCTCTTCTATACCCCTTAGAGCTATTTAACTACTTAGCAGGAACCAGCCACAGCTGCACATTATCCACATCAGCCAACCCACTGCCCCTGAAGCCAGCCCACAGCTGTATATTATCAATGTTAATTAACCTGCCTTCATTCCTTTACAATTACTCTACACGAAGGTACTGGATTTTGGAGAGGCTCTGGATTTGTCTTCGTGTGTTCTGGCCCACTCTATCTAGCTATTGTAGCCACAGCCCCTGTGATGGTGTTGTCCCAAAGGTTGTTTTTGTTTCTTTCCTGTAGTGGGTCACAGTATATCACTTCCTGCCTTGTTCAGTGTATTTCCTTTTCAGTCTCTCCTATGTGTTATCTCACCCTCTTCTCTAAGCCGTATAGTACCTCATCTACCATATTATTCTGCTCCTTTAACTCTCCTGCTCTTTTTCACCTCCTCTTCAATTGTTTTAAAGGAAGTGTGGTAAGGCTTTTCTTAAGTCTGAGCTCTGTTTTACTTTTGAAAGAATCATTTTCTATAAAGAATAGTTTGTAATTACGGAATATACTACATCAAACTTGTAGGCAAGAATGCGGGGGTTTTTTTGATGTTGAAGTGTGTGTATGTCACTAAGTTTAAATTATTTCTGAATAAGTAAATCTGATTTCAAGTTAGGAAAGAGACAACTGAATTTCAGTGTGAACTAAGTAGCAAAATTTTCAGCCAGTACAGAACTGTCTTGCTTCATCTGAGACAGTTTCGTGCATGTTGCTGGTCCATTTTAATCAAAGCAAAACAAGTTGTCTTCAACCATCTTTAAGTTCTTAAGCAATAGTAACAGATCAGCTTGGTATGCTCAACATGTGTGAGACTGTGCTTTGCCAGACTAGCATTTCTTCTCACTTTTACCCCTAAGCTTTGGGGTTTTTGGAGGATGTTGCGATTCTGTGGTATGTCACGCTCCTTAGGAGCTTGCAGATTTAACTAGGGAGGTTAAAGTTCAAGAGTGCCAGCTTGTCTTGTCATGCCTTGACTATAAAGGTTAACTTTCTAGCTTGAGTAGGTGTTGTCATTTAAGGAAGGAATTGTAGCACTTAGCAGTATACTCAGTGACAGCCTGCAGGGCAATAGAGGTTTTTTCCAGCACTGAATCTGGACGTTCTTCCTTGGCTGTGAGAGGCAAATGTGGTTTAATTTGGGTGTAGTCAGGGAGAGGCTCTTGCTCCTGTCCCCAGGTCTCTACCAGAGTCTTACCAGTCTAGCCCTGCAGCTTGTTTCTAGCTTGCTAAATGTGGGATACTAAGAATAAAGCTTCAGGAAGATCTGTAGTCTTGTGCTGTGGTAATTTAAAAAAAAAGGAAAAGGGGGAAAAAAAGTGTGGTACCAACAGAAGAGTAGGAGACGGGCTAGTGGTGGAAGGAAGGTGCAAGTCCCTTTATCTCAGATCTGATGTGAGTTTGTAGATGCCTTTACATAAAGAAACAGACAGATGCTTGCAGATGCATGGAGGTATGAGCTACACATATGGAATTACTGGCTAGAAACTCAGGTTGACGGGATTTAGTTTCATATGCTGTATAGCAAGGTGGAGGTTGGCTCCAGTTCTGCTAGGAGAGACCTGTTTTTGATTGAATTTGTTATTCTAAATAAGCAATTGGAAATACATACTTGGGTCTGGTCAGCTGGTACTGCAAGCTGACTTCTTTTTACTTCAGTTTTACATACTGCTTGGATCTAGTTGTGTTGCTGGATTGCACTTTTTTTTTTTAGACCTAGTAAGTTAACTCTGGTTTGGAGGTTGGAAATAGTACTTACAGGAACTCCTAGTGTTGGGGTTATTGGCCTTGGAGCTGAAGGTAATTTCTCTGAAACCTCAAACTGCTCATGTTACTGAGAAAGTAATTCCTTGTATGGCAACTCTTCATGTAGTTACTCTGTTTTCAATATTTATTGATCCTACATGTAGTCTGTTGAAAACTAAGGGAATTCCAGTAGCAAACCCAATTCAGAAGGAATTGTAGTTACAGTGCAGTTTTAACTGCCAGTAGTCAGATGATAGGCTGCTAGCCTAAAACGCACCTAGCAGTTTTCAGTGGACACTGAGATTACTTGATGCAGTAGGCTTCCTTTGTTCTCTCAGTGGATAGAAAGCATTGCACACATTTCAGTTTTCCTTCATAACCCGTGGGTTTAAAAACAGGCGTCTTGTGTCTCATTTGTGCCCGTTAACTGAGCCATGTGCTTACGTAGCCGTGGTGGTAGTTTAGGGTTTTCAAGTATTACTCAGATGTGATGGGTTGAAGCAGGAGGGAGATTCCTTGTGAAAATACATGGTACCTGCCACTAGAGCCTCCTCCCTGCCCAAGTCGCCGTATGGCTGTTAAAATAAAGATAAAATGTGTCCTACAACCAAGTGCATAGCTGGGAGAGAAGAGATGTTGGAAGTTGCAGTGTTGCACGAAGCTTCCCCCCACCCCAACCTTAACTGCTTTCAATTAATATCTACTTCTGAAAGAAATCTTTTTTAGTATCACAATATTTTCAGTCTCTGCCTGCAACCACAGACCCACTTCAGGAGCAGAGAAGCTTGTCAGATACTAGAGTGACCTTGTTTATCTGGGAATGCAGTTAACAGTTCTTAAACTGACTTAATTTGAAGTGACTGAAATTCAGTTGGTAATGGAGAACCAATGTCCGTATTTATCCTTGATCATACGCTGCAGCAGTCCCAAGTACTGCAGCAGCCTTCTGCTACTTGTTTGGAGCTGTTAAAAACACAGGAAAGGGCGGGGGGCGAGGGGGATATACTTACATTTTTGGCTAGCAACTGCATTGTTACTTGAGTTGTCTGTGGTTTTTGTTTACTAGTAGTATTGTTTGTGTATAGGATCCAGCAAATAGATCTGTTTGAGTTGGCCCCAGTTAGAAATACAATGTGAGGAGACTGGAATAACAAGGAAGTGAGAACACATTGATCTGATCAGTGTAAGTGATTTTGGTGCATAGGTCGTGTAGGTGATGTCGTTTCTTTGTATGTGTTCAGATAAAGCAGTGTGCTGGATGAAGTTTTTCCTAGTGTAGGAAAAGGTTTGAAGGTGCTTCCTGGAAAGCATAGCCAGTACATGGTAGAGCCCACTGCTCCTGATCAGTTATCAGTTGAAGTCAGCATCTTGATTCAGCCAGCAACACAGCAAGGTTAGAGCATAACTTCTTTTGAAATCAAATCCAAGTAGCTGGCATGGTTAGTTGGAGGGGAATCAATGAATAAGTACTGTCATGAATAGAAGATTGTTTTCCTCTGTAGTCAGCCTGGGAAGGGATGAAGAGAAGTTTCCTTCTCTGAACAACCTTCTAGAAAAACCACAGATTGTTTGCTGTTCTCTAGAGGGGGGGTAAGTGTTTATCACCAATAATGCAGAGAGATAAATGCCTGAAATACATATACTTCCTCTTTCCTTAGCGGCATGGTTCAACTAGCAAGTTAAATGTCTTTTGGAGAAACATTCGGCATAAATGTGACCAGGATAAGTCTGTGCGGGTGGGTTTGTTTTGTTTTGTTCTAGGCCAGAGAGAGGGATGTTGAAATAATAAAAGTGCAAGATGGTAAAAGTCTACCTAAGATCATCAGTTGTTTTGCAGAACAAATTGATGAGGCTTATCCAAACTGTGGGTGGGAGAATTTAGGGGGAAATTAGTTTAAAGCTTGTTTGGGTTGGGAATCTGAATGGCTGTAGGGTGGATAGTTAACAGAACTGCTAATTAAGGGAGAGCTTTTGGATGGGAGAGAGAGGTAAGAACTCTGACCTTCAGCTGGCTGCTGGAAGTCTGGGAGATTATGTTAAATGTTGAGGCTTGCTTTTGGTGCAATGGAGATAGTCTTGAATGGGACGTGGATGATAGTGTGTCAGCATAAAAACATAGGTTATGTTTACCAGTGAGATTTCTGAGGGAATGCATGGGAGCAAGAAGAGAACACAGCCTTGTGGGATGTTTAGATAATTGTGTTGTTGGTTAGGATTATTTTTTTTCCTCCAGATTATATGACTGTATGATTGAAGTTGCAAGCCGAGAGAGAAAAGAAACAGAAGGCAACACTCATACACATTAACAGAAAGACACACACAGCTGGTGGTTGGGAAGGGGTGGTAATGCAAGGAGAATAAGGATTAATAAGTGATCCAGAGGTATGGGAAGAAGTCATTAAGGATCTCAATCAGTTTAATGTAAGAGGTAGAAGCCAGTGGAGAAGTTTTAAACTAACTAAAAAAGAGGAGTTCCAGGCAATGAGCATAAACAGCTTTCTGTGAGTGTAAAGATTACAGGAATATGGTATTTGCATGTAGGACAAAATTTGAGCATTTTTGGGGATTGCTTCTAGTTGTGTGATTATTTTTTTTCGCCTTTTTTTTTCTGTGAGGGTTTGGGGCAGGATTTGTTTTTTGAGCACTTGGGTGAAGTGTCTTTGGGACTGCCAATTTTAAACTGATAAGCTTGGGATGAGGAAAAAGTCCCCATTCTGAATTGCAAGGACTCTACCAATTTTTGCCTTCCTCTGTAAAAGCTGACAAAAAAGTTAATATTATTTAGAAATTTCATCTACTGAATTGCTTGTTTACTGTAGACCATAAGACATCAGTAAGGCTTTTTAGACAGGTTTCATGTGGCACATCAGTTGCAGCTGGTCCCTTGCAGGAAAGCATTTTGAGAATGGAATAAACGTTTTGTGGATGTATCTGGAGTGTCTCTCTGTCACCGTGAAAGAGTACAAGAATAGGGCAGGCATGTATGATACTTTCCCCAAGTAGTCTTCCAAATTGACCCATTTGTCACTCAGGAGTCTTATGAGTGTAAGCGTTTTCTGTTTGGAAACCCTCTGTCCAGTCTCCATTAAACCTACATGATGAATAGTAGAAATTTGTGTCTTGGGGTAAGGAACTCCGCAGGCACAGTTACATGGGGTGTGAGGTAATTATATTCTGTGTTGGTCTGTAAATCTGCTACATGCTAGCTCTCTAACTTTATACTGAAGGAAATAAAGGCTTCTGAGAAAGGCCATTTAATACAAGGCCTGGTATGGAAACAGATAGCTAAAACTAGTCATAACTGCACGGAGGAACAGTCTTAGGAGATTTCTGATGTTGTAGTGAAGTTTAGTAGGAAAGAAGATAATGTGGTAGGGGGGCTTCTAACTCAAGTACTTTATGAACAAGATGGTATAACTTGCTTCTCTTAGTAGCCCTGAGTGATTTTGATTACCCAAGAAATCTCTTCCAGCCAAGTACTTACAGTGTGGGAAGAAACAGTCTGAAAGCAGATGAGCAGTGCTCAATGATGGTATGCTGGATTGGGGAAAACTAGAAAATTGGTGTTTAGGTACAAGAAATGATGGGCAGTTGAAATGCATCAGGTGGTGAGGTTTCTTGCTCTTAATCTCTACGTAGCCTGTTGCTGTCTGCTGTACACTTCTAGGTTCCAGAGGAGACATTTGCTTCTTGTCTTCTGGCTGTGTTGGTGGAGTGGCTGTGAGGGTGGTACGGAGTCTCTGCTGCTCTGTTCAGCAAGTTCTTTGCAGTTCCAGCACCTGCTTTCTGCGAGCATGAACCAGGAGTGAATTTGTTTGTTTTGAATTTCACTTCTGTCTGTAGTGGTCTGAGTAGTGACAGTGAAACAGGGGTGGGGGAAGCAGCAGGTGCTTCTTAGCTTTGGGAAAGCTTGGTGGCCTCCAAGTACTTCAGCTGTCTGCAGATTCAGGACAGGATCAAAATAAATCACTGTGTTTTCAGGATAGGATCAAATCATTGTGTGTTTTCACCTAGCATGAAGTATAAAAACTTCTATGACAGCTTCTAAACAAACAATAACTCTTTGGTAAAAAAATTTCCCTTTCTTCTGTGTTCAACTATAGAAGATTGTGTGGGGTTTTTTGGTTGCCTTTTTTAAGTTAATTTGTGTAAAAGCTTAGCATAAATTTGGATCAGGAAAGCTCTTTTCCAATTTGTTATGTGTTGATATGCTTCATAAAGTGTCATAGTTACATATGTATTAGAAAGTTAATGAAAGTTCTCAATATGCAAATGTGAGACTGGGTTTTTAAAAGAGAGAATTTGTATTTTTAAGATTTGCAGAAACTAAATAAAATTGTGAATGCTGTGCATGGGGACAACTCTTATTTCAGGTTTCTCACTCTTGTCACACCTTGATTAATTAGTACATCTACCTTTTAATTAGAGAAGTGATCATGTGGTCTTCTCTGCAGTCAAGAAGACTGAAAGAATCAGATATTTTTACCTTACCTAAATTCTTAGCATAAATTAATTCATCATGCATGCACAACTGGGATCCTTCAAATGTTCTGGGTTTGAATCTGGTATTCAATGCGTTTCTTTTGACTTAAGGTCTGCATCTTGCTTTCTGCAGTTTATGCTGTTGAGTTTGTGCCTCAAGCTTACCGCATGGTAAGCACTGGATTTCTATAGGCATCCAAGCTGTCCTACCAGTTTCACTTGTCAAGTGTAAGGGAAATTCAGAGAAGGGATGTTCAGGCAGCTGAACAAACTAGTTTCTTGCTTTTAATTACACACCTGGTTTAACATGATGAGGTTTTCTAATAAAAAACAATTAAAAATTCCCATGCCATATCAAACATGCAGCAGAAATAGAGCTTATTTATAGCCTATGCCATTGGATGCTTGCTGAATGTATCTGAATGCTTTGGAATTGTATGCATCATGTGAACCGGTCTGGTAGAATGAAGTAAATGGTAGTTTACTTTCAAGTAAACTTCACTTGAATTTTTATTTTTTTTTAATGCTTTGATCATCTAGGAGAGCTATTAACCAACCTGTCCTATTGCTGAAAGGCAAAATCAAGTCAGACTTAAGTTATCAGTTTTCATTGGGAAGAAATTTATGGAAGACCTCTTTTAGACTGTCAGTAAGCAAACAAAATTCTATTCTATCACACGAGTTGTACAATGATATAGACCCTACAGCTACCATGAGTAAGTCCTTCGTGTCTAGGAAAGCCTGAAGAATGTGTCTTTGGGCCATGTTCAGTGAATCAAGGCAAACAGCAGTGCTACAGCAGACTGTACTGGTGTTCGGCTTGAGCGGAGGTAATTTTCTTCACAGCAGCTTGTATAGTGCTGTGGTTTAAGACTCGTGACCAAAACAGTGCTGACGACACAGCAGTGTGTTAGCTGTTGCTGAGCAGTGCTTGCACAGGGTCAGGGCCTTCCCTGTTTCCTGTTGCCCTGCCAGCAAGTAGGCTGAGGAGGGGACAATGGGAACAGCTGACCCCAACTGACCAAAGGGATATTCCATGCCATATAACATCATCCTCTCCAATAAAAAGGAGGGAAGTTTTTCCAAAGTTGCTATTGCTCATGGACTGGCTGGGCACCAGTCTGCAGGTGGTGAGTGACTGCTTCTGCATCACTAGGAAAAATTTTCCCTTCTTTTTTTTCTTTCACTTACTAAATTGTCTTTATCTCAACCCAGGAGTTTTCTTGCTTTTATCCTTCCTCTTCTCCCATCCCACTGAGTAAGGAGTGAGCAAGCAGCTGGGTGGTACTTAGCTGCGTGCTGGGGTTAACCCACCACACAGGCTAACCTCAGTGTTGGATAAATTCAAAGTAAATTATTCTCTTTTCAACACATACTAATCTACTTCAATTTTATTGACATACAGTCTTAGTTTGCAAAGTCAAACAATATTGAAAACTTGCCATTAAAAAATTGATGGCTTGTGGCCTGGAATGCCTCGTGCAACATTGATCACTGCTTTTTAAGAGTATTCCTCGAGTAAGGTCAGCTTAGTGATTTCTTAAGAGATGCAAAGTCTGTTTGTAGAAACTAGTGGATGGTAGAGGAAAATATTGTTTGGAGTGTGTTTCCTCTACCTCAGGATGTGCTAGGCAGACACCTGATGGATTGCAGGTCACAAATCTGAAAAAAATTGGAAAAAATGTTTTAATTCCATGTCTAGTAGTAAGTCATACATAAATTAATGGCTTCTTTTATTGTTTAAGTAAACTAAATATTTGTAGAGAATGCATGTACTACCTGGAGATGGAAGTTTCCATTTGGGTTTAGGATCAGTTGCAACAGTTTAGAGAGGGGTGTGAGTTCTCACCTTTCTGCAGTAGTTTCTGCCCCCCTGCCTTTAAGTGTCAGGAGAGTGATCATTTGAGGCAGGATACTGCACAAGTAGACTCTGCATCTGACCTGTTAGAAAGATTTATTTAAACTATTTTGTGACTTACATTTCTAATGCGTTTGGGCTTTGGTTTGGAGAGCAGCCAGCTGACTTTTTCATCACTTGAACAGAAACCTCAAGGTCCTGTTTTTTTATTCCCGTATAGTGGCTGTGGATATTTTTCTAGACGAGCATTTCTCAAAATGTAAATTTAGACTCTAAAAGTCTAAAGCGATATTTTCCAAACTTTTTTTTTATTAGTGGGTCACTGTCAGTCTTCACAACTTCTAGCACTGGTATTCACCCTAAGATTTTAAGGTGGCGATCCTGCTGTCTACTATCACCTTATAAATGATCAGTGTTCTTCTCAATAGTCTGGGAGGTGTCCCTCAAAAGCTTAAAAAATGACAGCGGAGGCTGCTGTTGACTAGGCACTGCAGGTTTAATCCAGTGCGGTTTAGTGATGGTATACTCGAGAGAAAACAGTTCTGTATTGACATATATCAGTCCATTGTGTTCTGCAAATGAGTACCCCTTAACTGCGTTGGAGGTGTGAGTGAGTGCTGGTCACCAACGTGTTTGTAAGTTGAATGGGGATGCATTTGATGGAATGGTAACAGTTTTGTGAAATGGATAGATTCTGTTCAGCTTCCCTTGGAAACAAGATTTAACGCGATGGAATTGTCTCCCATTTGCCTTATTAATGCGGTCCACTGAGAATGTGTATTCTTGAATGCTGCTTTCTCCTGGAAGCTGGTCAGAGCTTCATGCCCTGAAGTCCACACAGCTGTGTCTGAAAGCCGTGTTCTTCATTTCACAGAGGATGTGATGTTTAGTATCATCTTATGTCCGCTTTGCCACAGAGAGGGTTAATTGTATCTGTTAGTGCTGTAAAAAGTGGGTGACTGTTTTGGTTAAACAATTTGTCCTTCATATCTAAGATGAGAAACTAAATGTGGATCTCATGTTAGGTTTTCTGGTAAAAATCCAAACATGTCGGAAGACAAAACTAGTTATTTGGCCAAAAGATAGCTTAGCTTATTTCTCTCCCAACACACTGAATTCTGTGCGCATGTTGCTGGCAATTTTTAGTCATACAGGTAGCAGGGGGGACAAAAGTGTGATCTTTCAAGGTGTATGTGTTGAGGTAAGTCAGTCAGTACTTTAAAGTGATAGTTCAAAATCCATACTACTTGGAATATTCTCGCTATTGTACCCAGTACTCTGTTCTGTTTAGAATTTTTATGAAGCTCTAATGGTGAAGTAAGCTGAACTACAGTGCTAGGCTGAGGAAAAAACAGAACCAGCTGTTTTTGAAAAGTATAAGACAAACTATTCAGAGTGGTTCAGCCTTTCAGAGAATACCTTTGCATTGATTTTTGAAGTGCTTCTTAGTGTCTTCAGTCTCTTCACTGCTGTAAAATATTGGAAACTGCAGTAGTGTAAGGAAGCTTTTTTAACTCGGTGAGTCTATGCCAGTTTCTGCTCTGATGTTAGAAGAGTGATGTAAGGGTTATTTAGAGATGTAGCCCTGAATTTCTTACTGAATCGGGAATGACCTGATTTACAGAAATAAATGATTTATGCGTTGGTTAAATGCTTGTGGCTGCAGTACTAAATATGTATCAGCAATGTTGTTATGAATACTTACTGTCCATAGAAATATTTTACATGAATAAATGAAATGAGAAAATTAAGTGCTATAGTTCTGTTTAACCTGTCTACGTAGTAAGACTGCTTCGAGAACTTTTGTAATCTGGAATAATTTTCATTTGTTTCCTTGGGAATTCACATTTGCAAAGTTGAGCACGTGTTTTGGTGTCTTCCTGAATCGCTACTTGCCTGATTCAAGATGCACAAGTAAATTACTTCCTCTGGTATGTTATTAAGCTACGCACTGAATACATCTTGCGGTCTGTATTGGCAGCTTCTGTACTATTCCTTAGTATTGGACAGCCCATACTGTTTCATGCTCTTCGCTTTTGAAAGTGGTTTGCTAAATCAACTTTCAAATTGTTATGAAAACCTAAACATTTTTTGATATACGAATCTTAGGTATATAAGCAACTTAAAAAGAAAATCCTTAGCAATTACTGGAAACAGATCCCCTGATTCAGTAGCATGAATTTCTAGGAGGTGACTGTTGTGAAACATATCTAGATTCCCTCAGTTAGAAAACAGAGGAATCAAAGGGTAATGGATGGACATGGACAAAATGGGTTTGCAATAATATTAGGCATTCTTTGTTTCAGTAAAATGCAAACTTTGTTCAATTTACTGGATTACAGTCATATGGTTGTGTATTTTAGAGGAGATCAGAAATTTTCTCATGAGGAACCAACTGTCAAAAAAACCCACTGATGTGATTCAGTTAAAATGCTCTGTGGGAATCCTGTCAAAACTCTTGATGGAATTGATAAACCCACTTTGGGTGCCTGCCTGCGTGCCATGGGTCCTGGAGGCAGCCTGGGGGCTCAGCGGGTTGGGGGGCTGTGCTGTGCCAGGGCTCCTGCTCCGTGTGCTCCCAGGCTACAGGGCCACATGCTCTCCCTCTGGCTGGGGGTGAGTAGGAAGCTGTTCTGAAATGTCTGCTTTGGGAAGGCTATCTGTTAGCTGGAAAAAAATAATTTGTTTTGGGGGGTTTATTTAGATTGAGTCGCTCTCCAAATAACTTTTTTGGAGCAGGATTCTTCTTTAACTCTGACGTGATTTGTGTGCAAGAAGAAGATGGGGGATTGCAGGAAGGAGAGGTTTTAGAGGGAATGCTTTGCAGGGTGAGGTTTTTGCTTTACAGCAGGCACTGGTAGGGACTGAAGGAGGGGGCTGAAGGGCTACATGCACAGATGGTGATAGACCGTACTGTACCAGTCTGGGAAAATGATTAATCAATACTACAGGGATTTATTCTAGTATTTAGTTCTTTTAATTTAGCCTTATGTTTCTCTGCTCAAGAGTTCTGTAAGAGAATGTTCTAAATGTGATGCTGATTCAGGATCCTGGTAATTTTTGAAAGTAATCAAAACAGTTGCCTAACTGTTTAACTGGATCTTGGTGCAAACGGCGGTGAAGAGATCAAATGTTCTATCTGTGTTTCTAATTGGAAGTTGCATAAATATGGGTTGGATTTTAGTGTAGTGGACTTAGGGAAGTAACACTAAGGAACAGCAAATGGTAAGTGGCACATTTTTCATAGTCCTGTTGCACTTGCATTGCTGTAGGCAACCTTTAATCTGACACTTCCCAAGTTTTGAGCGCTTGCCTTGCTGACTTGGTTGAACTCTTAAAGGGAAGCCTGTAATTCATAAATCTTGTTTTCAGCAAAATTTAAAAGCAAAAAGAAATTAAAATTTCCCTTGACATGGCATTACTTACGCCAGTGTAATTCATTCAGAGAGCTGGAACTTTTAGGCTCCTAATGCAGATCTTTGCTTCATGAGGTACTGGAGGATGTTATCGCCCTTTATGGAGAATCAGTGCTGGAGGAAGAAAACGTCTTCCAGTGAACATAAGGCTCCTTCCCTTTTTCTCTTCATCTCTTCTTTAATGTTAGTTACCCTTCTACTGCATGGCTTTTCCTCCTTGTCCTGTTCCGTTCAGTGACTTGGGTCTTGATTTTACCACCCTGGTTTCTTTTAATGCTTATTGCCTTAAAGTTTTTTGCCGAAGCTTGAACCTCTCCCTCTATGCTTAGTTCTAACGCTTCTCTTCGGCACTCACTCCCTTCCCCCTGGTGCTCCTTGTCCAAAATGAGCCATCTTTTCTCCTAATCACAGTATGCCTGTTCAGCACGTGCCTTCATTGCCTCCTCAGCTATTTCAACCAGTTCTCCCCTACCTGGTAGTTTATCCTATCTGTTTCCTACCCTCTGCCTCATGTAGCTCTTCAGTCTGTCTTCCCTCTGTCTTGCTTGGTTGTTTCCCACCAACCTGCTGATAGCAGTGCCTTCTCCCAGTATACACATGCTTTTCTGGGTCGGTTCTTAAGTTTGTCCTGTGTCTTTGTTCCCATTTCTCCTTCATACCCAACCGCTTTCCTGGCTCTCTTCATTCCCCTTTTCCCCCCACGGTTTGTCTGTCACCTCTCAGTATTTGGATGTCTTTTTCCACTGTGGATATCACTGATGAAGTAACTGAGGGTGCTGGAAAGGTAGACCTGAAGTGTCTGTGGGAGCTCTACCTCGATCCAGCAGGAGCCTTGGAGGAGAAATAGCCTTGAGCTGAAAAACGCTTGCTGCATCAGAATGGCTCATGATTGCTGCTGTTGTGTGGGAGGTTGGAGTACACCTCTGAAATCCTCAAAGATTTTAATTGAATTTTAAAGAATTTTAAGAATTAAGAATTTAAGAAAAAATACTTACTCTGTATTTTTAAATATATATACTGGAGGCAGGGAGAAATTGTCACCCAACACTGAGGGGGCAGACAGGTTCTTTCAGGGATCCTTGGCAGAATGATGATGGCACTAAATCATAGCTGCAATTAAAGCTTTATTTTCTCAACAGGATATTATGATTAGTATAGCACAGAATTTATGATTAGAATGGCACAGGTTTTCGACAAGCAGAATCAATATTGTACAATTTATAAGTAGTGTAATGCAGAATTTATAATACAATTTATCATCTGGACCTTCTGCAGATGAAGTTAAATATTTAATATATGGTTTGCTGTATCAATAGAACAGTCATAATCTAGACTTGAAATTCATGTAAAAGAATACGAGTCGCTCTCTCAATCTTTGGAGGAAGCAGAGGGTGATGGAGGCATCCCTGGCCACTGGCAGGTCCCGGGTCTCACTGTCCAGCAGCAGCTCCAATCCATGTTCCTTTCTTAGGACTGGTAACTGCTTGGGTTTATGGACAGTGCTCTGGGTGCTGTTACGCTTCCCTGTTCTGTGCTGGGGCCATCGCCACTGCCTGGTGGCCCTGGGTACCTGCGACCTTCAAGGCCAGCAGGGGAAGGAGTTCATCAGCCTGACACCCAGGAACCTTGAGATGAGGGGGAGGGGAAGAAGAAATCTGTTTGTCGAATTGGTTCTCAGGGCCTTCAGGGCCTGATAGTGAGGGGAAAGAGAATGCATATGTTGGCCCACTTGGTCACAGAGAATGGCTCTTGCCTCATAAAATGGCGCTAGTTATGCTAACCACGTTGCCAGGGGTCGGGAGGACAGGGAACTGGTCACAGAATGACCCTGCGAACAGTTGGTTTCAGTGTGGACAACTAGTTTGGTAGAGACTTGAGCAACAGAGGACTGTACTGAGTTTTACAGTGGAAGGTAGTTGACTGTATTGATGAAAATAGGCGCTCCCAGACTCTCTCTTAATACTTGTGACAGGTATTAGTTAACAATTATGGCTATTTTATGCTGGAGGAATGACCTAAAAGTGATTGAAAGCCACAGTGTTAACTTCTAGGATGGGAAGAAGTTACTTAGATTAATAAAAAGATGCATTTAGAAGTAATGGAATGCGTAAAACCAGGTCACTTAAGGCTGAATATCAAGACTGTAAAGCAGTATGCTATGGGATGTTTTTTCCAAGGAATTAGTAGAAATCCTCTTTTTTTAAAATGTTTGTGTTGACCACGTGAAATGCACAAATATCCTGTAAGAAGCACTCCATATTTATGGGAGGAAGGTTGTGAAACAAAATATTCCTTTTATTTGTCTCTTCTGAGAGAGCATATGTTTGAGTTCTAGAAACGCAATATATAGCATAACCTCAAGTGGTGTTCACAAAGCTCCTTGAAATAGACTGCTGCTTTTCACTGTGATCCTTAAGTAGGACATAGGGCCTCTAAATACCCATGGAAATTTAAGTGCAAGGAGCAAAAACTAGGCTCCAATCCAAAGCCAGTTGAAGCTGATTAAGAGACTGCTTTTGGCTACTGAGGGCTCTGGCTTAGGCCACTAGCAAGCTAGAAGTCCCAGGTATTCAGAGAGACCTTTTTAGTTAAGTCTGTGAGTTTTTCTCTTGATTCATGTTCGAGGTGCTGTCCATGATTGTAGGAGATGTCCCAGTGTGTATACCACCTAGTGTTACATATTTTCACTATTGAGTTCTAGAAATAGTAAATCGTTTATACTCAACACCTTAACTACACTTAATCACCAGATTATGTATTGTTCTGTTTTTATGGCTTGACACTGTATACTATTAAATCACAAGTATACCTAGAGATAATATACTAATTCCTATAGGAAATGCCTACAGCTAGAATAGAGGCAAGGAAAATATCTTTACTTTGCATAGTTTGTGGTTCTTTGGCTAGTTTTAGTGTGCTCCTCCATACTTCACGTCCTGTTAGATATTTAAACTTTTCAAATAGTGAAACAGAAGAGAGGAATATGTTTTTCAGATAGGAAGTGTCTGTAGAGTTGCAATTGTAAGTTAAACTGAAAGGAGAAGGTTTGTCTGATTCAGATGATGGTTTTGTTTTACTTGTTTGCATGCTTATCTTCTATTTTAGAAACAGAAAATAAAATATTTACATTTTATCATAATGGTATTTTCAGTGCAGTCAAATTAGTTCTTTTATTTAAATTCCACTTGGTATATGGTATAACTTTGCAGCTTGGCCTGAACTTTTTATAATGTGCATAGTTATTAGCTATCTGTGTGCTGTGTCTCCACTTTCTTCAAGTTGAGAAGAGTTGGAAGTTTGGAGTTGGGTAAAGATTTCGTTCCAAATGTTAATAGAAATGTAGAGCTTGTTCTCCCTTCTAGCTGAGCTATATTGCTTATATACTATTCACCAATAAAATTCTTCACAGTACAAAAACATTTTGAAAAATTCTTACCAAGCATTCTGTAAAACATCATGAAAAGTAAGTTTAACACTTGAGGGTCAAAATGTTCGCATTGGTTTGGGGGGATAAGTTAGAACTTGTTTTAATTGATTTCTTTTATATTTGACTTCTAGGTTCCAGCAAGGTGTGGAGTGACAGTCCGAGACAGCCTAAAGAAAGCTCTGATGATGAGAGGTCTTATTCCAGAATGCTGTGCTGTTTACAGAATACAAGATGGGTATGGTTTGTGTGTGATGGTTTTTGCTCTTAGGATCTCGTCTTGGAGTTACCCAGTATGGCCGATTCTATCCAGCATTGTGGAAGTTGTTTTCAAAGTTCAGAATGATACTTTGCACTAAAGCAATTTGTGCCTTGAAGACATGTCGAAAAAGAATGGCAAACACCTAGAAAAAGATTTAATCGCTTCAAGAATAGGTATAATATAGAATAATATGGGCTTATAGACTGCTGGCAAAACACTTGTTAATCAAACTTGTACTAGCCAAACAAGTATTAAATAGGTTTGTTAACTTTTTGGTTTTATTTGATTTGGTTATGGTGCATTCATAGCTGAATATAGAGTTCCTATGGAAGGAAAAAAAAATTGAGTTTCCAGCCCTGAAAAGTTTGTAGATTATCTTACTGCATAAAATTGGCCATCTCTTTGGAACTCTTACAGAACAGGTACTTTCGCAAGCACTTCATTTGATTAGAAAGGTATCTGTCACCTTGGAACCAAGGAATCGGGCACTACTGGAGCTGATTGGAAAAGTGCATTTTTCTCATGCAGTCTATCCAGGGAAGCTGTGCTCTCCTTGGTATGTGCTGAGCTTAATGTCTTGCCTTTGAAGTTTCCTGCAGTTAGAGACTGGGTAGCAAGCCCCCACACTTTCTACCTGGCCTTACATCTTCAGCAGGGAGACACGTAAGGGCTTGTGTGCTGGTGCTAATGAAAGGCTTATTTACACTTTAGAGAGAAGAAGCCAATTGGCTGGGACACTGACATTTCCTGGCTCACGGGAGAGGAGTTGCATGTGGAAGTCTTGGAGAATGTGCCACTCACAACACACAATTTTGTATGTACTGTTTTTTATGAAATGTTGAGTAGGGTTAAATCAACTTTGTACTTTGGAATTCAGATTAACAATTTTGAATAATATTTTGTATCTGTAGGATGTGGTGGGGGTTGCAAATGGACTTTTTAATCACAATAGCTTAAGTGAATTAGAATTGTAATTGAAATAAGTGATGTTAGTGCTTGATTGCCCTTAAAACTTTCACATATGGATGGAATACACCCTCTAAAATCTATAAATGTAGGGGGTTTAAATCAGCACTGCATTGCAGAGCTGTAATAATAATCTACTATTTTTGTATTGCTGTATCTATAAAATGTATTCTGGGCCTCCCTGCTGGCTCTGCAGCAGCAATTAACTAATGAACTAACTATTCCCAGAGCGGAGCTGACATCATCAATGATGCTAGTGCACAAATATGTTTTGACCTGATAAGGCACCAAGTAAATGGAAGCTGCTAAACAGAATCCATCTAAACAGTTCCAGCTACATACAAAATCCTGGAAATAATGTTTGTCACATTGAGAAGAAAGACCTTTTATTTAGATTAAAAAAAAACAACAAAATTCTGTTTGCAAGCTGCTTGATCTGTTTCACTCAAACAAGCTAATTTATCTATGGCTAGTCACGTGAAAGTCTAGTAGATTTAACTTTTTTTATATGCTTTTGAAATTTTGATTATTACATGTAGTAATACAACTACTAGAATGTGTTTTAATGCCAAGTATTGCTGAATTTGAAAATTAAACTAAATCATTTCCCCCCCATAATATGGGGATAAAGTGTTCACCCTTTTGTGATTTAAAATGTTTCTGAGTTTCAGTAGTCAAAATTACAACTGTAGATGTAACCTTACATAGAAACCATGCATATAAGCTGTATGTGTATTTCAAGTCCTGTGAGTGTTGGATAGAAATGTCATTTAGCTCCTGGAAAAATTAGAAGATGAGATAATCTTTCAGCAGCTTTTCTTTTTATAGGTTGTATCCAATTAAATTCTGAATGTTTGTCTCTAGCATAATAGTGCACTGTTTTGCTTCAGATTTGTTGCTGCTCTTCTTACTGCTAATGAAGTGAAGCATTAATTCCAATAAACAGTTGAAAGAAAATTTTAATGCATGAAGACTGTTTCAAAAAGGAAACAACCTTTTATGTAAATCTGTTTGATACATGAAACTGTAACTCCAGCATCAAAAAAGAGGCTTGTAAGTCTGTTTGAGGGAGGTAAAAGCAAACAGCCTATCTTAGGCTCACAGAAGGGCACTAATTGTGATTATTTTTGACAATATAGGTACGAAAAACATTCTTCACGTTAGCGTTTTGCGACTTTTGTCGAAAGCTGCTTTTCCAGGGATTCCGGTGCCAGACATGTGGCTACAAATTTCACCAGCGCTGTAGTACGGAAGTGCCACTGATGTGTGTTAATTATGACCAACTTGAGTAAGTAATCACAATTGGTTTTAAAGTTGCGCCATTTATTAAGCTTACAGCTGCCAGTGATTTCTTATGTTAAATCTGTAATTCAGGAAGTCAGAGAAGGTGCCTGAAAAAATATAGGAGTTCAGCTGTTCTTGTGAGACTGCATAATTTGTATTCGTTCTGTGCTAGCTCAGACAACAAGTTCATATTTTTTTGCTGGACTATGAAATGCTTTCTTTGAAGCATGAACGGGGTGGCTGAACACTTGACTGTATCAGACAGACTTCTCTTTGTTCACAGTTGTTATTCTTAGTCAAAACTGCTTCTTTATTACGTGATGGCTAGGGCCCTCTTTAAATGTTTAGATGTGGGTTTAAATGGGGGTTTATTCTCTTCAACCTGAGAAAAACTGTTGAGACATTAGTTCAATATGGTGAAATTGCAGTTGGTTTTACAGTGATTAAAACCAAATCCATTAGTGGGTTTGGTGCTTAGGTAAGAAACATAAAAGAGAATGTCCCAAACAGTCATGTGTTCTTGAATTTAATTATTGATCTATTTGTGTAAGTCTTTGATGTAGGTTAAGGATCTGGTATAAGCTGGCTCTGTGTTCCATTTGATTAGTTTCAGCAGAGTCTATTAGGTCTTTTAAATAGACTTTTATATAAGGAATCATTTAAGATGTTAGGTTTTCCCCCAAGAATAAATGTAATTTCTGCTTATGCTGGTATTTGTAACTGTTTCCTTGGGCATCCCTGGATTTTGTGCTCGGGGCTTATGGATAACATAGTTCTATCCATTTGGCATTTGGTTTTTGGCATTGTATCAGTGCAAACATTAAAATAAGTTTGTGTGCTCAACATAGAAGTATACATAGTACATTCTTGGAGCCAGATGTTTGCAATTTCAACCAAAAGATTAAAAAGTTACTTTCTGCAAAGGTGTGTTTAAGGGATAATCTTTTGATCCTTTCTCAAAGTAGTAATATTTTTAATCTTGCAGATTAGTGTGTTAGTGTAGTCTTTATTTTAAAATTTAGAATTTGATGGGGGGGGGGATTTGGGTTTTTTTTTCTTCTTTCAATCTTTGAGTGTTACATTGTGAAGCTTCTGGGTTTTGCACAAGTTAGGTTGTTTTTGTTTTGTTCTTGCCTCACAGTTTGCTGTTTGTCTCCAAGTTCTTTGAACATCACCCCATACCACAGGAGGAGGCCCCCTTAGGAGAGACCACCCCAGCATCTGGATCGTACCCCTCAGTGCCCCCCACAGATTCTGTTGGGTATGACCTTATTCCTGCTGTTTAATAACATTTCAGTATTACATGCTTAGAAACACTCAAAATACTACTTTGCAACTCTCTGCATTTTTGTAATCTGGCTTGCCATGCAAATATAATCACCTGTGCTTAACTTCAAAGAAGTGAATGTTTTCATTCACATGAATGATATACATTAGTCATGAGCCGAAGTTAAACATGTGCATAAGCATCTGTAGAATTGGGGCTTTAACTGTTAAACTGATTTCTTCTGCATGGTAGATTTGACCTGGTCTAAACTGGAAAGATTTTATACTTAAAAGTTAATACAAGCCAAAACTATATCCTCACAAATTCTTTCAGTTTGTGTTATCAAACTACAATTTATTTGCCTTGAAGTAACATTGACATACCTCTGTTTCAGAGTAAGCCACGCCACTATAAGATCAGTGTGAGCAGATGTCAATTGCAGGTTCATAATACTGCTTCAGTAGTTTTTCCACATACCTATTGCTTTAGTAATGTCCACACTAGCTGTCTCCCTCCTGTTTAGATGTTGAGATATAGCATCTTTTGCGGCAGACCCAGGTTTTGTAAAATTAGACTTCTAAAACTGACTACAACCTCCATCCCCTATATTTGCAACAAAGATTCTGGACCCTCTATGAAGAGACAAGTGATCATACCTAGATTATGTTCCCAGTAGCTGGGAGATCACTGACACCACCCAGCATTAGATAGTTGAACAAATCTCCAGGAAAGAGCAACTCAAGGATGTGTGTCAAAGTCAAGAAACCTGATGCAGATTTATTAAGAACACTAAATACAAAAGCCTTCAGAAAAACATTCCTAGGACATATGTGCTGCATGGAGATGAAGTGAATTTGGCAGAGAGGCTCTCATGGAATAGCAAGCATTGTGCCCAAACTAAAGCAGAAACCGAGCTGGAAGCTACGCAGACACCTGTGGACACTGACTAGAAGAGAAATTCCCTGAACAGTCGAGACTATTTTATGAAAGATCAAATACTATGCTTCCCAGGAAAACAGATTAACAGTCCTGCAGAGGGAACCTCATTTGGTAAGTACAAAGAGAGGTAATGTTATTATTTATACTGTTTCGTGCAGATTCAAGTAAATTTCAAAAGTGCCTCTTCCAGGTAGTGGATGTTGCCTTTATATCCCATGGCTGTTAGTAGAGCACGCTGTGGGCAAGGCTGCTGTTGTGGTTCTCTAAGATAAGTGGGCTCTGCCTTTCTCATGTTACAGCTGAAATTATAACCAGGCTAGAACTATTAACCTGGGAAGGAACTTATTCATACCAACTGTGTTAAATGCCTGTGAATGCCAAAGGCGTTTTACAGCCCCAATGCTAATATTGGTACACGCTGAATTTTCCTACTTCTCAATTGCCTACCTCCTATTTGTGCTTTCTTACCAGTTTATGAGGATACAAGAAGGATGGATTATCTTAATTGATACATGTACTACTTCAGGCAGTTTTAATTCTGTGAGGTAAAAACAGAAACGAAAAAATTGGGAACAAATCTGGTTAATGCCTGGAGGTTTTGAAATTCACATATATAAAATTTTATCATTTAAGTGTACTTGCCAGTTAAGCGTAAGGAGTTTTCCTGAGTGTTGCATCTGTAAATGTTTGTGGTTACAGGAGCTGTAAAAGGTTTCTAGCTTTCTGCTTTTTTTCCTTGCTGTACACTTCTTTGTTAAAGCAAAAAAAAAAAAAAGGCGTACATCATGCCTTCAAAATTCTGTTTATTTTGAAAATGGTTTGTGATTATCAGCTGGTGTTCATAACTAGTATGCATGTTACAAAGTCACACAATTTTCTGCAAACATCTGTGTTTGTAGTATTTCCTTTCCAGAAGCACCTCAAATGCTATTGCATGAGCATATAGCACTGTCCTTACCTTTCTCCAGTTATCCTTTTGCCTTTCTTTAATAACACTTCTCTGCTTTTTAAAGACATAATTGTGGAAATATTAATTTCTCTGATTTTTTTTTTAAGAAAAAAATGCTGGCCTTTTCTATAAAAACATATACTTACCCACAGTTTTGTTAAAGGGTGCTGCTACAGTATGAGACAACAGCTCAACTGGAATTAAAAAAAAAACAAACTTACATTTTGAGGTTATCCTGTCTGGGGAAGGATTAGGGGATTGAAATTTGAGAGCTGGGCAGCGGGATTGCAAATATGAGGAACTAGCGCTTTATTAACACTTACTAGTTCAATAATTGTTCCTTTGATTTCTCTGTTCTCCTAGCATCTTGCATGGCACAGCCCACAGAGGAAGGGATGTTACTAATCGATTGGTAAACATGAGGAAAGAGAAGGCAAGCATCCTTCTTCATCTTTAGCCTTTTGAAGGGATTCCAGCAGCAGGCAAAGTGCCCAAAGAAAGGAAGAGTTTTTGTTGCAAGACAAGCTCAAGAGCAAAGGCGTGTGTGACATGCTGAGAAATTGTCAAGGGATCAAATGGAGAAGTTGGAAAGAGAAAGGGACATAATGGAAGAGACCATTGGACATGATGCAAAAGCTGCTAAACATGCTGGAGAACTTTGTTTCACATTGCTCATGTGTGACATCCTAAAGCAATCCAGTCCTGTAGCCTTTCATTCTTCCAACTGTAAGCCATAGACTGTCTCCCTCCGAACATTCCACCCCAAGACAAGGGAGCACATATGGTCCCACCTTCAGATTTCTGAACCCCTTACAAAAATGTGTCCAGCCTCCACATTAGGTTTTTTGTCCCATTTTAATTCTTTCAGTTTGCACTATCCTGTTGTGCCAAAGCAGTCATTTTAGTTATAATCTGCACTTAACTGGAAAGAATTATTAAGTGCAGGTCTCCCTAATAATAGCCATTTGTAATAAAATTGAAGTACGCAAACTGTATAGAACACATTGTATTCATTTCATTCATTGCACTATCATAAAGTTTCCTTTGTATCTTTGCTCGTAAAATACGAGCACAGGATTTCGATGAACCCAGTTCCCAGGACCTTGCAGAGCTATGAAAAGGGGAGAGATTAGCTATTCAAAATGTTCTGGAGTTGTCTTTTTCAACTTCCATCTGTTCTCTCTGATGTGATGTTGGGCAACACTCAGCAAACTCATGAGGCAGGTACTATAGCAGGGTAAGTAGCCTGTGGAGTGGGAGGTAAGGGGCGCATGGTTGGACTGAAATAGCACCGAGGCAGGTAGGACTCAGTGGAGACTGAAAGTGGCTGCTTTGCTTGAGGCAGAGCACTGCTACTGAGCAGGCTGGCCACATCTCTTCTCTTTGAAACACAAAGTTCCCAACATGCTTGATCTTCTGAATTTGAGGGAGAAAGGGGGACTGTCTCATGCACCGTTCTTGGAAGCTTGCCAGTCCCTGCCTTAGAGCAGGCTCCAGCCTGTGATTAAACAAGTCTGCTTTCCTTTCTGTCTCCCGAATGTTCACCGATCATTCTGCCTCAGCTGGAGATATTTAAATGTCTAGAAAAGCTTCTGAAAAGCCAAGGAAACAAAGACAGTCTTATAATATTGCACTGAGTACTACAACAGCATTTAGATCTCCATGCGTTTAAGTGAGCAAAAGCTTTGTGTTTTATTGCATAAAACAATTACAAACTTTTCCCCTAAAAATTCTGGCACTGGATCTTTTCCAGGTCACTCCGTGTAAATGTTAGCAAACTTCCTACATTATTCAACTAGAAATGCATTCTTGCTGAGCAGAAAAGGCCTGGTATCAGAATCTTTAGAAAAACCATCTTTAGTCTGTACAAAAGGTGGGGGAAACCTCTTGCTCCCCTAAACTTTATTTGCAAAAGCATGCTAGTGAACTGAAACCTGGTTTGGAGGACTAATGACAGCTGTGTGGATTCTCTTGATAGCCCCTGCTGTATATGAAGCTATCAGAAATTTTAGGAAAGCATTGCTAAGCTTTGATCTGGGCCCAAAGGCCAGTATAAATGCACTGTTGTGATAATCCTGGCGGGTTTTTTTCATCTACAAGCCAGCATGGATGAAAACAAGTTATCGCGGTATAGAAGAATGCACTAATACCTATGAAGTTATGAGTGTTACAGATCTGTCCCATGATGCTTTTAGAGTAATTTCACAGGATGCTGTAAGTGTGATGATCTTCTCTAGTTTGTGGTTATAAAGTTGCACTGCTATCCTGTTCTCCAAGTCAACATTTGATTTGGGGCTATTGAGTATTTCCAGGTTGCAGAGATGGGGAAAGAAAAAAAAAACCACCTTTGTTTTTCTGGCAGTATCTGTGGAGTACCACAGTAATTAGAGCATGTTTGGCATCCAAAATTTGCAGTTTGCATGCTTGCTAGTGTCACAGAAATGCTATTGTATCCCAGGTCTTTAGCAGTCCTTAGAAACTGCTTGAAAATGTAAATGCACAGTGTTCTTCATTAATGATAGTAACAAAAAACCAAAGGCGGTCTACTCTGGTGTAAACAGAAAAGAAAAAAAAAGCCTTGGTACCTATGGGTTGTAGCTTGAAGTAGGTTTGGCTTGGGTATGAGTATGCAGTCTACCAGGTGAATAGCGTGTACTGCACTGAGCCTTGTGGCTAAACTGAGATGCACTCATTCGAGCTGGGAGGGGGAGAAGAGTGGCAATCCAGTAGAGATGCTGTCATTTTAAAAGAGGATGTGTGCCACCTCCATAGCTGAAGCTAAGTGTACATGAATTTTCCGTTTAAGTCTTTGCCGAACTACAGCAAAATAAAAATCTAAGCCAAAATCTTGAAGCCCAAGCTTACCTCTTTTAAGAAAAATCTTTCCTGAGTAGACCAGCTCTTAAATCTATGAAACATCATATTGGTGAGTTAAAGGAAAATGAGGAAAATCTGTATTAAAATTTTCTTTCCTATTTCTAAAGTGAGCTAACCTGTATCATTGCAAGTTTTAAGATCTGGTGGAAGTATTGTATATGATTTTACAAAATTTGCTGGTTTATATATAAAAGTAGTATGTGTGGGCACTTTTCTGTTACCTCTTTCCCATGGACCCAGTTTTGTAGAACAGTGAATGTTGGTATTTGCTGTGATTGGCAAATGGTACATCTACCTGCGTTACTCTTGTTTCCTGACAAAACCTCTTTCTGTTTGGTCTTGATAAAAAGGGAGGGAACAACATGCTTATCCCAAGTACAGGGTCCAAGGAAAAAGCATGTTCTGTCACACTGCCAGAAAAGGTTATAACATATTAGATCAGTATTTGACAACTCTATCAGCTTGTCTCGGAAGATGAGAGTCGTTTAACAGAATGTCCACATCTAAGAGGCTGGAAGAAAGTGTGCAAGATGAGGTGGTATAACCTCTCTAATAAGTCAGAATACTGATCTTATTTGTAGAAATTCTCCTCTAACTAGGAGGTTGGCTATTAACTACTCAAAGGCCACAGGAGGAGCAACAGAAACTCAGATCCTGGTATTTAAACTACTGCTTCTTTAAGCCCCAGCCATACCATGCCTGACACACATGTATGACACAGTAAACAGTGCCTCGCAGCAGCTGTTTTCTGGTCCTCTTGATTTTTTTTTTCTTTTTTTCTTTTTTGGCAGCATGCTTGTTGGTACTATGTTTGCATAGCTTACAGATCTAGTTTTGTAACTCACCTGGAATAGACAATGTCACCCACTTCCAAATGAAGGTGGCTGGTCCTTTTTGCTCCAGTGTCCCTTCTACACTCCTGGAGTAAATAAAATTTAGCAATGCTGTTAAGAATGGACTTTTGGTAGCAAAGAGTATTGCTGCATTCTTCATGATTACATGTTTTCTGTAAATCAAGATCTCGGTGCAGATCAAGATACAGCCTTTGCCGCACAGAGGCAGAGGCTGGTGATAATATCTTCTGAGCTTATGATCTCAGTAGGCCATCTTCGGCCAGCAAACAAACTAGTTACCTTTTCCAAGCAAAATTCCCATTTAGCAAAAATAACCTACCTTTTTTGTAAGTGTCCCAAGGACACCCATAGTGAAATCCTGATTGTACAGATGGAGCACACTGCTAACTGCTTATGAGATTCCCATCTCTGGATTCTTTGGTGTCTAAAGCCCAGAGACCCTGCCAATAACAGTTCAGAGACTCCAGAAGAAGAGATTTATCAGCCTGTAGTTACTTTCTGAAGATCTGAACTTCCCTGTTAGAATTTAATGAGTAGAAAAAGCTATTCAAATGGTTTTCAAACATGGTATGACACAGCGTGCTGCCCGTGCTAGCAACATGATGGTGGACATGGTGACGTGTGACCAGAAATACAGAAGTATTTGCAGATTCCGTTAGCAGATGACCATTTATGATTCAAAGGGGAATGTAATTGAAACAATATTTCTGCAATTTGGTTGTCTCTCCCTTGGCTTACTCATGATCACAGAAAATCTGATTGCTTTTGTTCTCATTGTGTGGCACAGCTCAGATGCTGGCTCACAGTCACTCTTAGTGCAATTATCTGATGTTTGTTGTAACGAGTTTCCCTTAATTTCATTATTACTGAGAGATGTCAGGAAGTTGGAGCAGGAGTTTGCTATCCTGACAATGACAGTACCGGTCTGGCTGAAACACTTCTTAGGCTTTTCTTGTGAAATCTTTCTGTGCACCATGTGGCACACTTGTCTTAACATGAAAATACAGTGCCCTAGAATGTCAGCCAAGTCCCATGTTTGTGTCTGTGCAGTGTCCCATCTCCTGATGTGGGTTCCAGTTGCATGATAGTCCTTACAAAAATGTTCAGGAGTTCAGAACTTCCTCATCTATAATAGAAAATATTTTACCCGAAGGCACTTGTTAGCAGTGTATGAAAACTTTAGCTTATATATATATATATATATATATATATATATATATATATATATAATGTTATCTGCATTTAAAAAATGTTTCCGAAACTGAGCATCATCTTAAATGTTCAGGGCCCTTTCAGAGATTTGTCTGTTGACAGTTTTGGTTCATTGCTTCCTAGTATTTCTGCAGTATATGCATGTTTATATGTTGTCATGTGACAACAGGTAACTGTTTTTAAAACAGTTTAGGTAGGGGGTTTAACCCTAATTTTATTCCTCTTCCCAAACATAATCTAAGAATTTTATTACAAGACTTACTAGACTGTTACTTGAATTAACTTGCAAGTACTCTTGTTTCCTCACGCTCAATTGTGAGATTGTTGGCCAGGAAGGAAAAGATGGCAGGTACTTAGGATACAGATAGCATTGAGTTCTGGGATCAGTGCCAAACTGTATAAACTCTTTAATGAAAGGTAGGGTAATAGTCATTTCTGAAACATTTCTGAAAAAATGTCAAGAGATCCTGTGGAAAATGTTAGTTGCCCCTAAAGATCTTTGGAGAGGCCAAGGAGCGTTCGCTTAGGGGAGTCAGCACCAAGACCTGCTGCTGTTATATATGCTTCTGTATGGTTTATTTCTGAAGTTTCTCCCTGTGGGTATTGCGTTGTGGGCATGGTAATGAACCCATGGGTAATTAAATGGCTGGAGGACTTCTCCCTTAGGAGTTGTGTTTTCTGTAAGTTCTAAAAACCTTGTCAGATATCACATATATTTTAACATGAAGTTTTCTTTGACAAAGGTGGCAGGTGTTTCTCATTGACCTTTTGCCTTATATCCATTAAATTGAATCATTACACTTAACAGTGACTGACTTTGACTTGACTAAGAGATAAAAGCCCATTTGTTGTACTTCAACTGAATAAGTGGGTAACCAAAGTAGTGACATTCTGTCTTCTTACAAATGAAAAGGCAAGTGTTTAGATGTTTTGTCTTTTAATACATGATTCATGATACTATAAATTAAAGACTTTATCTATCTTTATGACTGACAGCATTTGCATTTCTTCAGAAAACTTGTCTGTGTAGTCTGAACGTTTATCTTTTAAGTCAAAACTATTGCATTGCCTAACTAGCACTGTAAATAACACTTTAAATGTTATTTCTTAAAGGTTGAGGTTAAGAGGTGGTATGTTTATTTTTAGTATCAATAACTCATATTACATTGGTCATAATATTAATCAACTATGTTGACTGACCAGTGTGTAATTTTCAGTCTTTCTTCATTGAACAATAATGCCATCCATACAGTTTGGTTTGTGACATCTTCTGATTGTAATATTGATGTGGGATGTTAAGCATTTTTAGTTCTCAGTAGGTTGCCATTAAGAAGAGTGTATTGCGTTAATTCTGAAGTGAGGAAACTGCAGAGTATCTGCTATCTGCAGTGCATGTTGGGCTACATGAATTTTTCAGATCAGGATTTATTATTACTAGTTTGATATGGTATGTTAGGGGGTTTTGTTTTGTTTTAACTCAGCACTTCACAGCCATGTAATTAGGTAGTTTGTACAGCAGAGAGTTGTTGAAATTGATCTTAAGGGAGTAGAGATCATTCATCATAAATTGTTTTTATGCACAGGTCTTTAGATCAGTTTTTTTAATGTATGTATTATTATAGTTGAAAAGGACTTACCACACCCACTATGCAGTATTTGAAGCCATTTGTAGACCTAAATCCTCTTTTTCCTTGACTTTGTTTCTCAGACCACCAATTCTCCCTAGTCCTTCTCCTTCAAAATCCATTCCAATCCCACAGCCCCTCCGACCAGCAGATGAAGACCATCGGAATCAATTTGGGCAACGTGACCGATCCTCTTCAGCTCCCAATGTTCACATCAATACAATCGAGCCAGTCAATATTGATGTAAGTATTAATAACATTTCGATCAGTTATAGTAGGTTTGATTTCTCCCTTATGAATATCAGTGCATTAAATATATCGTGTACATGCAACCGCTGTGTTTCTGAGATAATCTTTGGTAATCTGTCAGAATCTTCATAGATCCCGCCTGAAACATTTTTGTTATTCAGAGCTTTAAGATGCAACTAACGCGTTCTTTAAAAGCAGAAACTGCCTTTGGACAATCCTGTCCTTTCATTTTCAAAGAAACGTTCTGCTACAAACCACGGCTCTATTTTTTTTTGTTGTTGTTGTTTGCAAGGCTCATGCTGCTAAGGGTACCATGGTGTTAAGAATACAGAAGTCAGTCACCGCTCTTGCAAACCATGCTATTTGTTAAGCATGTTTCTTTATATGTCAGAGAGGGATTTTTTAGTGTTTGAAATTCAAGTAATATTTCTGGCATTGAAGAAAATCTAGTTATTGCAGTAAGCTGAGTTCAGATGTACTGAATGTTCCTTAGGAATTCAAGAGCCTAATGTTATTCTGAGCATTCTTTTAGAATGTTCAGAAGCTGCTGCACTTAACTTGGTTTCCACATTTTTGAGATTTCTGGATGCTGAATCTTAAATAATAATAATGGTTGATGCTAGCTATAAAGCTAGCTAGGTCTTGTCAAAATGTTGGTCACAACAGCCTCTTTCTAATTTTGCTAATGTGTATGGCTTGTATTTTGCCCTGAAGTCTACTCTCTAGAAATTAGTCATTTGTTAGATGAGCAGTCTTGAAGTCTGCCTGAACACTGAGGCACAAAATCTATTTTGCATGTGAACTGAGCGAAAGGTGAAATGTTACTTGACTATTAAGAGCGTGGCTGCATAGACATTTGCATATGGTGTATGGCAGTGGTGCAGCTGAGAGCAGGACTAGTGCTTTCAGCAGCAGTGCAGATGTGTAAAGGAATAATATAATTGTATAACCAAAAAAAAAGCTTGATGGTGAAAAGGGACATACAGAGGGAAACTGCTAGAATTTTCTAAGTTTTTTCTGCTTAGAAAAATCCGTAGTGTAGCCTGGGTTTAGTCTGTGTATGTTGTAACAGATACTGTCAGGTCACAGTGGATTGCAAGTTCACAGTTTGCCATTTCTGAGAAGAACAAAGTGCACCTGACTATGCAAATGAGGTGCTTTGTTACAACAAAAAACGAAGCAGAACTCATTTGACTGATGTACAGGAAATTGATGTCCCAGCTTCTGATACGACAGTACAAATAATTTGTGCCACACTCTAACTAGAACGTTTGGTTCGATAGTTCTTTATGCATTTTGGCCAACTGTGTGTTAAAATCAATATTTTCATGTCAGCATCTATTTTGGGTGGTGTACATTTCGCTTTACTACTGAGAGATGCTGTTTTAAAGCAACTAATTTTGAAAAGTTTGGTAGTTGTTATAAATAGTTCTTTAGAGTCACTGCTGTTAGTAAGCCAGGGTAGGAAACAGCTTTTATTTCATGAACAACATATGTGTTTATGGATTTTCTATTTGATCAATCTCAATTGATTCTGGAATGTAAATGTTAATACCTAAATTAAACACTTTAATTTTTTTTTTTAATTTACAGGACTTGATTAGAGACCAGGGTTTACGAGGAGAGGGAGGTAAGTAGTGTTTAAACTAGCTATTGTGCTATGTTTAATTACACAACAGCACTGTCCTTTCCCTTTGTTCTACTTGTATGAAACACAGGCACAAAGGAAAATATGACTAGAACAAAAAATAAATTTGCATTTGCTTGTCCATGAACTTAATATTTGTCTGACAAAGGTTTGAGTCATTTGCTGGTCATTCTGGGAGTGGGGGAGACAGAAGGAGGAAAAGTTTTGAAGTGGTGTCTAGTTTTTTTAGTTTTAAAATTATCTTGCACCATCACTTTTTTTGCTCTCACGTGCACACACTCACTCACTCACATGGCTGCACAGAGATATGCTACAACTTCCCAACTCTCTCTCAAAGATTTTTGTGCCTCTTGTTACCTTTCCACCCATGGCAACAATGGGGTTTTCATTGAAAACCATCGACATGGCAGATGGACCTTCCATACAAACTGCTGCATCCTAAAGCAGCATGAAATACTCCAGTTCTTCTCCCCCTCTACCCCTGCTGAAGATGCTGCTTTGCTGTACTGCATGCCTGTGCTACTTTTGGAACCAGGTTGTTAGGACCTTATGTTAAAGCCAGGTCTTTTTATGATTCCTTCAGTAACACACAGCCCTAATTCACGGTTAAGTCAGAAGTAGTGCCAGATTTAATTCTCTTCATGTTATGTACAGCCTATTAAGGCACTTCTCCCACTGACTGTCAAGGTCCTGAGAGGGCTTCTTATGTGCTGTATTTTTTCCTATGATTGTAATAATAATATAGAAATAATAGAAATAAGGAAATAGTAAGTAGAGCAGGCATATGACAGGTTCTCCAACTTCAAACCATTAACACAGTTGTCTCCTACTAATTATATCTTGCTTCGGCCATTAAGACTGAATTACCTTAATACACTCTATCCTGATCTCTAAGGTTTTGTGCTATGGGCTATCACTGACCTTCTTTCTCCCATCCAAATCTGGTAGTTGGTGGGATGGTACCTACCTACTGCGTTGTGTTTGATGGAGTTGGTTTATTGTTATGCCAGCAATATAACACTTTCTAAAACAAAATTTCCTTTAATTCTGCAAGCCTACTAATTTAAAGTTGCCAGTTTTAGCTATTTTTGTGTGTGTTGATAGGTGTGGCTCTCCACAGTTTTGCCCATTTTGTCCAGCATTTAAATGTTGTGCTATCATGTTGGTTTTAACTTTTGATCATAAACTGTCTGCTTGGCATCTGAAAACAATTGGCTATTCCCAGTCCTGAAACAGTGTTATTAGTAATTGACTTTTTTTTTTTTTTTCTTCAAGTACAGAAGCAATCTATGAATAGGAGTCAAAGCATCCTAGTTATTTCCCATGACTTCTTTCATTTCTTCTATGTGTCTGTCTTTCTGTCTCTGCCTGCCCGTCTCTTTCTCTCTAACAGCCCCTTTGAACCAGCTGATGCGCTGTCTTCGGAAATACCAATCCCGGACTCCCAGTCCCCTCCTTCATTCTGTCCCCAGTGAAATAGTGTTTGATTTTGAGCCTGGCCCAGTGTTCAGAGGTAGTTGGGCTCTTCTTTCTTGTTTTCACCCAAACAAAATAAGTAAAACCACAGATGCTGTTTGTGCCTCACCCTCACACCGTGTGTATGTAAGTGTGTGAGTTTATCAGAACACCTCTGTTTTTTGCTTGGCCTGGCTGGAATGCTTTGAATGTGCTTTTCACACATACTCACTTTCACCTTTACACGCTTGAAAATTACTATAAATAAAATCTGACTTAAATCTTCAAAAGCAAGGAATTTCATAGTTGAGGTTTTTGTGTGGACCTTAATACAATTTTTCTAAACAAAGGTGCTTGGATTGCATTGCAGTGATTTTAAAGACAAAGTGATGTCCTTAACTTAGAATTTCCTTGACTGTTTAGTTTAAGTCAGTTCAGTGCTTTAGTAGTTTTCTATATTTAATATTCTTTGTTTTGAAAAGTAATCTAGGAAATCAAATGTGAATTACAAACATTTCCATTGATATCTTGTTAGGTCTCAAGCTTTTCAAATAACATGTCATGTTAGCTTTCAACAAATATTTCATTTTGAGAATGTGCTATTGATAGATACCACATTGGAGCCCTAGATGGTTTAGACCACGTAGGTTTTATTTAGTTAGTAATTTTCCAGTGAAAACAGTATTTGTGTCCTGTATCATGTTAAATAAGACACTCTTCCAATTTTACATCATTGACTCTGGAGGTAATTCAGGCCTAAAGTTGTCAATGGATCTGTTGTATTGCACAAAATCCTAACAGACTGTGGGATTTCATATGCTGGAGAAACCAACTCTTGAGTAATAGCATGAAATGTAAATATTTGTGTCTATACGTATACACGTAGAAATGGGTAGTTCAGTGCATGTAGTGTGGTTTTCAAATGCTACCATCTTGGCTGTTTCAAAGACTTTTGTTTCAGAATATATCAAGAGCAGTTCACCTTATGAACTTGTAAAGTTCTTCCAGAAGTCTTTGTAAGAAGACAGGTGTTCCCAACAAGCAAACTGGCTACAGAATGGAACACGTTACATACAACTTCAGAGTCCAAGCTAATGGCTTAAGTCCAACAGTATCTGAAGTATTCTACTCTAATAACTTGGAAAACAGGCCATCTGGTATTATTATGAACAGATTAATGTTCTACCATATGCTGTAAGCGTTTTTGGTGAAGGGTGATTATTGTGCTAGTGTTTCTATATCATGGTGTTAAAATTTAAGTAGGAGACTTCAGTTAACTCTAAAGAAAATGCATTCTAGTAGAGCTTGGCTATTGCAGAGAAAGTCTGTAACATGGTAGATTTTGGAAAATTGCTTATTTTTTGGGAACATCATGCATTTAATTCCATATATGTGTGATTTCAGACAAATAATATAATAAACATATGACAACACAGTGATCGTAACATGAACAAAAGTCCATCCTTCAGGTCACTGGCTTTGAGCTGCCTGTAAATGTAGTTCGGATGCCCCATATACTTAATTATTCTTGCTTTAGCATGTGGGACAAAGTTCATGGATGCTGTGTCCCATTTTTTGTGTGTTGATATGTCATTATTTTGTGCTTCCACTTGTATGAAATGTATGGATTTTATCAGTGAAGACAGGCAGTGATGGATTTATGTAGTCTGATAAATTAGCATACTCTGAGTGACTGAAATAGAGCAACAGTTTTAAAAGTCACAAAGTCAGTTTTTGAACTCAAGTTGGCATTAAGAGACACTTTCTTGGTAAGAAGGGGGCTTCTGAAGGAATAGGAGGAGAGGAGTATCATCATCTGCCATTTCCCAGAGCACTGATGTGAGAGAAGGCATTGGAATGTTGGAGGCCTTGTACAATGACATACATTGTTTAGCAGAGCAGCGTGAATTTAATTAACAGTTGACCCTATTTTATGTCCTTTGTATTGGGAGGGTCAGCATAACCTTGTTATGAATAATTATGGTGTATTTTAAAAAGCAGTGTCTAGTTGAAGTGCTCTATTTGGAAAGCCATTGGGGCTCTGAAACACAGCTCTGTTAGTGACATTTTCCTGCATAGATTTGTTTAGAGAACATACAGGCTACAGATGTACTGTTCTTTTTGTATTTAATAGAATATGCTTCAAATAGCTAACTAAAGTACTTGTTCTTTTTTAATCTTTTCTACAGTCTAATACTTACTTTTAAATAAGAGCTCTCTGCTAACAGCTTTAAAACAGCCAAATGGTTTTCAGGTGGCACTTGGAGACTCAACTAGAAAACTTCTCAATTTTTTGCATTTAGTCAATTTTATTCCAAAGTACAGGATTGCAGCTATTTATTGGGTCCCTAAAAGGTTAGCTACAAGAAATCTGAGAGTTAGCTGCTGCTAATTAAAATGCTACTACTTTTCCTCTCAAAGAAACTGGTGGAATTAAATTTTATTTTTTTTCTACTTAAAGAGACATTGTCCTTCTGATAATTCATGAACCAGGGACTGGGAACTATCTGGTATACAGGGATGTTTGCTATAGTCTTGTCTCTTCCTGAAATCTAAGCCTTGAGCACTAATCTAATATTAGGACAATACTCTTAGTATATGTTTGTTCCCTCTTAACATTTACATTAATTTTTGGAGATACTGCATCTTAAACACAATTCTTGCACCTAATATCAATACATTCTCGTAAGCTGACTTCATATAGATAAAATTATCCTCTTTCTGAAATTTAGGTTCAACTGCAGGTTTGTCTGCAACGCCTCCAGCCTCTTTGCCTGGGTCACTCACCAATGTGAAAGCATTACAGAAATCACCAGGACCCCAGCGGGAAAGGAAATCATCCTCATCCTCAGAAGACAGAAATAGAATGGTAAGGGAATGATCAGCTATTTTCACTCACAGTATGGTATATTCATAGTATAGAAATACTGCACAACCATGTTCCTCTCACTTTTCTTTCATCAAAGCCTTCTGAATTATTTTGAAGATGAGTATGGTAATGATGAAGGACTTAAAATCAATAAATAATGGAATATTAAAATGGTGTGACTGATACGTAGATCATTTCAATAACTGACTATTCTCACTTTTACTTCATTGCACCCATATGTCTTGGTGTGCTTCACATTATAATGCCAGTTTCCTTTCAAAAAGCAGCTTAACTTTTTCCACCATGTTTCATGAACCTTGAAAGTTCTCTAGTGATTCTCAAATGTAACATGTAATAATGTAATACATTAAAATATTTGCATTTTTTTTAATTCACAATTGGCATTATGATTGAATAAGAATCGGAAAATAAATGAGACTTTCTTTTTTCGTAAGAGTTTCTTAGTATTTACTGATTTTAACACTGCCAGAAGCCTGTGGCAAATATTTCATGCCAGGAAATAATTTGGTATACTTGCATGCTGAGCTTTTGTGTATAATTGACTTGAAAAGTCAAATGCAATATCTGAAAAAGAAAGTTCTTTTAAGACTTCAATGATATGAAATGGTGATACCAAATCTTTAACAAAGGAGCTGTGTTCGCAGCCATTAATGCACTTGCTTTCTTCCTTTTTTGTTCTTTATGCATATATGAAAAGAAAACCCTTGGTCGACGGGATTCAAGTGATGATTGGGAGATACCAGATGGCCAGATCACAGTTGGACAAAGGATAGGATCTGGATCATTTGGAACAGTCTACAAAGGAAAGTGGCACGGTATGTGGCTGTCATGGCAAACAGTTATTGTTAAGCGGGTAACATTGCCTGCTAGGGGCCACCCAGCTGGAAAGCAGCTTTGCAGAGAAGCACCTGGGGATTCTGGTGGATGCCAAGTTGGATATGAGCCAGCAGTGTGCCCATGCCGCAGAGAAGGCTAATGATATCCTGGGATGCATTAAGCAGAGCATTACCCACAGGCTGAGGGAGATGATCCTTGCCTCGGCACTGGGGAGGCAACACCTGGAGCTCTGGGTCCAGCTGTGGGCTACTCAGTACGAGAGAGAGACGGGGATACTGAGGAGAGTCCACTGAAGGGCCGTAAAGATTACTTTTAAATTAATAAGTAGTTTGCTAAATAGGTAATGTTAGAACATCAAACTGTTTAGAAACTCAACTGTTGCATGCTCTTGTGAATTAAGTATGTATTAGGGTAGAGATGAAACAGTTACTATAAAGTCTGAAGTACTCAACTTGATGAATGAGGATTTCAATTGTTTATTTGGAAAGTTTTGACTTGGCTAGGATTTCTCAGAGTAAAATAAGAATAGTGTTTATACATTTTATGGAATATTTGCTTATTTTAGTGTTGTACTGGTTTATTTCACAAAGCTAGAAAATAGGGTATCTTAAGATCTCTGGTGCTTTATATAGCATTTTCTCAATAGAGGAGTATGTATCAATGGCACTTATTAAAACCTGCTATTTTAAAGGTGATGTGGCAGTGAAAATGTTGAATGTTACGGCACCCACACCTCAACAGTTACAGGCTTTCAAAAATGAAGTAGGAGTGCTCAGGTAAGAATATTTGTAATGGCACAAAATGTGTGTAGATTTATGCTTCATTAATCATTGAATTTTAGATTTCCATTAGAACACATTGCTCTTATTCCTCAGTGATGATACTTTGGGCAGAAAATACAACTTGCCATTTAAAGATATTTCTTTGTATCTGCTGCTAGTTCTTCCTTCCCCTGTGTGTGTTTGCCTGCACACCTATGTTGTAAATATACGTATGTCCAAACCCTCAAGACAGCACCGGGTTTTGCCCTTGTACTACCCCAAGGGCACAGTCAAGCCTAAGTGTGAGCTTGTAGGCCTTTCTTTCCTCATCCGCATTTTGAGATTGAAGGAGAGCATGACTAATTGTTGGTTTTGAGCTACAGCACTGCCCACACTACCTGTTGTTTAATAGTTTCTGTTCAGTACCACTTGTTTGAGCGTTTTTTAAAATGTATTTCTCAAAGTCACTTCTTTATTTCCTTTTCTCTGTCAACTGCTTGTACTTTCTCAGAGGAAGTGTTTGTCTTGGGCTCAGCTCTTAAAAGAGGATCAGTCTACACAATACAATAGAATATTGGGGAAGACCATTAGCATCCAAGTACAATCTTGAGCAGTCTCGAGCATAATTCTGCTTTAAGAAACAGAACAGAAAGAAGGCTTTTGCCTCTGGAAGACTTCTGTGTTGAGCTGGGTGCCTGTGCTGGAGGAGCATCCCCAATAAGCTGCACAGTGGAAAGGGGATGGTCAGCCTTTCTCCCCAGGAAACATTAGTTCTGAAAACTCTTAAGCCCATAGTTGTGGAAATAGAGGCTTTCTGGGCTATGCTACTTTGGATATCTCTGCATATTTTTGACATAACTGCTCAGGAGAACTTTCGTGAAATCAAAAATCTTGTATTTCCTACCTAGCCCAGATTTCTGCTGGCAGTCTCATAGCTGGAGTCCAGTCTTTTTCTGTTGTTGATCATTTCAGCACTTACAGTAAATAGTTGTCTTGTCATTTGATGCAGACAAGTCAGATTTAGCTGTAGTTTTACCCTTTCGATGATGCTTCATCATTACTTTCTTAGCTTTGAGGTAGGATTTGCAAGAAACTACTTGAGTTTTGTTCACTCAGCAGTTACGCTCAGTATCACTTGACAAATTCTTGCACCTGGAAAAGGCACAGTCTCATAATACAGAACTGTCCTAGTCTACGTTGCTGAGAGGACAAAGGGGTTCACAATCTAGGCTACCATATTAGTTTTTTAATATAAGAAAACATAAAGAGCCATCTTCCACAGTAGCATAGCTTTAAGAAGCTACCACAGGTTTTAAGCTTGATCTGCCAGGTTTCATCAACAGGGAGCTGACTGCCTTCAGAACCAAGCTGTGTTGGAAGAAGATTGCCTTTATTTTTCCTCAGCCCCTGGGAAAGCTAGGAAATAGTCCAGAATTCTTAGGTGCCTCATCTTTGTGATATATTGTTGGTACGTTTGGAGGTATCTAGTTCTTCATGTCCATGATGCCATGATGGCAATAAGAATGTGATTGACTTTTCCTGGAGGGTGAGGATAATCTTTCAGATTTCACAGTGCGTCAGTAGATTCTTTTGGGCCTTGAATGTGCTGGGATATCTACTGAGATAATCTTCTCTGTATTGTTAGTTGTGAAGTTTTTCTGTCTGGAGTTGCTTCATCTTTGAAATAGGTTTAATTTAATCTGGCCAGATCTCTGTGGTGAACTCCAGTCTCTCCCAGTGCTGTTTGGAAACAATTTCATATCGTAACGTTACTGAGATACAGTTTTCATACCTGTTTCCATCCTTTCTTGTGTGCTGGCTCCGGAGAGAGTACAAAATTCTTGTGCAATAAAACACTAAGAAAAACTGAAGCCTTGTCAAGGAAGTGTGTTGATGGTTTCTGAACAAAAGAGTTGTCCTTTCTGGAGTCCTCTGAGACTAGAATTTCATTTTGGATGTCCTCCTTAAGAGAGCAACATCTCGTAGCTGGACTGGGGTTCCACAAAAGCAGACCAGCCTGCAAACTGTCACTGTTCCATGGGGACCTAGTGGTAACAGCATCTTCCGAGCAGTCGTGTGCTGTGTTGCTTGCAAAAGCAAGAGGAAGTGGAGCTTACCCCAGAGTTGCTATTCCATGTCATTATGATAAGAAAGACTAACTGCTGGAATAATTCATTAAATTGAATCTAGCAACAGGTTATCGTGTTATCTTAGTAGAAGTTGAGACTGACCCAGCAACTTCTATTTGGAAATACATATTCAGATTGTGATAGATCTGCCTGGGTTTTTCCCGATTTCCTGATCCACCTGATTTCCTTTTGATTTTTCTTTTCAACAGGAAAACACGACACGTGAATATCCTGCTTTTTATGGGTTATTCAACAAAACCCCAGTTGGCTATTGTTACACAATGGTGTGAGGGGTCCAGCTTATATCACCATCTACACATCATTGAGACCAAATTTGAAATGATCAAACTAATTGATATTGCACGACAGACTGCACAAGGCATGGAGTAAGTATCGTATCTGAGCATTGGGGCAATGTTTACTTACCCTCTTCACATCTGACACCAGCAAGTAATGCCAGCTATCTGCTTGCTTTGCCAAGCCCAGGGTCCTGCCTTGATGATCAGAGCATTTGGTAAAGTGTTTATTATTGTAGAACAGACTTCACGTTCTTTTTTTGGAACATAGGAAAATACAAATTCTTGAGAAAATATGGTCTAGGATAGTAAAGACAATTACAGTGTAGTTAAACTTGCAATCTTTTAAGCAAAGATTTCTGTTCCAGGCTTTACGATCTTCAGTGCAGATATGTTTTACCTCCTACACAAAACTAGTTTAAAAAGAAACACACAGCAAATGAAAGGACAGAGTCCTGTGAGATAGCACAGTCCTGTTAGCAAAAAGAATTGATTTTTCCCCCCTCCTTTTCTTAGGAGTATTGTAGCTCTCTAGATAATAGATTTCAGCATTTGAGAAAAACATACCTATTTTGTTCTAAGGACTGTAAATAATCCTTACTCCCATAGAGGGCAATTGACTTGAGTTAGAATTTACAAAACTAGCCCAAAGTTGTGTGTCAAAATCAGAACACTGATGTAAGCTAGACAAATCACCCTCCAGCTGGAAACTGATGATTGCAGTTCATTGTGCTGGTTTTTTACCAAGTATTCTATTACATTTTCAGTCAAGAGGTGGGGAGGTTTTTGCAGCAAGCAGTCTCAGCCTTCTGTTAGCCTGCTTATCTCCCTGGGCTCCCTCTGTAGGTACTGGGGATGCAGAAGCTGTTTTATGAGCATGATTCAAGGCAGAGATGTAAACTGGGACTTTTCCAGCAGGTTTGTGCCAATCTCATTGACTAAGCAAAGAGCCAAGGGAGGCTAGTTGCCTAATTTAGGCTACATCTATGCTGTGGAGCAAGTACTCTCCTCTCTGTTTCCTGCAATCTATTTATCCAGTCTGAAATTAGGGGATCCTTTTTCCAGTCCCATACTAAAAAGCCATCAGCATACTGGAGTACACATTTGAGACTGGGAAGCACATTTAGCTCCCATAACTCAGAAACACCTTACATAAACCTGTGACTTAGCCTGCAAAGTGTCTTGACAGTCACCATTAAGGCTAGGAGGCAGAACCTTCAGCAGCGAATGGCATGTCAAAAACTACTGAAGTTCATTTATTTTTATTCAGAGTATTGAGTTAGTGAAAAGCAGAAGTGGTGCATAAATTTTATTTCGTTCTTAGTAGCATCAGGTTTGAGCTGGAAATCTAAGCTTTATTTTATTTTTGTTTTTTTCCTGTGACTGTTGCAGGAACTGTCATGGGTAACTGAAGTCTTGCCACCTTGATAAATATGTGCAGTTTGAATATCTACAGAATTTGTGTTTCAGTAATACAGTGAATTTGGAGTTGATTAGTGAAATATCATTTAACCCACCTAATCTATGATGTTCCTTTTTAGTTATTTGCACGCCAAGTCAATCATCCACAGAGACCTCAAGAGTAATAGTATCCTTTCCTAGAATTTGTGATTGTGGAACTTGACAGCTTTCCTGGCTTGTTTTTTTTTTCTGCCAGAAGTGAACTTACTGATGTGAAAAGCAGTTAATGTGTGAACATTTGCTGAGCTGAAATTTCACTAAGAAGGGTTAATATCACCGGTAGCCAAGTAAGGAATACTTACTATCTCTATTGATGTGATTGCAACAACATAGCAAGTTTTATTGTGATATCATTAAGATTTTGCATCATTTGGTTTCTACATGTAATGAAAGATTGTGCCAGTTCACTCGTTAAATATTTTCAGCTTTTCTTATACTTACTATTTCAAGAGAGTACTTGGCATTTCAAGAAAACCACCTGTGCCATGGTCTGTTCAGCACTGGCCCAGTCATGATGTATGTAACCCTTAAGTACCATAATTCACCATGCTGACTGCTTAGAATGTGTATTACATGAAAATCTTCTCCAGTGGTAGTGGATGGTTAAAAATGTTAATGTTGCAAACTTGTGGCTGTTTACTCTTCTTGCAGGACAGGATCAGTACCTCTTTGTTTTTCCTTAACATTTCCCCCTTTAGATATTTTTCTTCATGAAGACCTCACAGTAAAAATAGGTGATTTTGGTCTAGCTACAGTGAAATCACGATGGAGTGGGTCCCATCAGTTTGAACAGTTGTCTGGATCTATTCTATGGATGGTAAGCAAGGGGGAAGTGGTGAGTTTGTTTCAATAAATCTAATTGCCTTCAGCCAAAGTTTCCAAGACTATCCCTCTCTAGCACACTGACATATACAAGCTGTCTTAAGCTGGAAAAGACAAGCAGTAATACGAATACTAAATGAATGCTTTTCAGTTCTTTAAGCATATGTTTTCCAGTAGTCAGCAAAAAACTTTAGTGTTCTCATCCCTTATTATGAGGTTTAAACTGAAAACAAAATGATGGCTAAGGCAAAAAGGTAGGCTTAATCCAGGGTTGAGGAGAAAGTGAGAAAAGCCATGGAAAACATCCTGCAAAGGAGCAGAGGAACTAGTTCAGCTAAAAGTAAGATGCTCTTCAAGTTTTAAGGATCCAAACGTGGTTACTCTCCAGAGGTTGTAACAAAAAGTATAGTTACAACCTCCTGTGCAACTCCACTTTCTCCTTTTCTCCCTGAAAAACCTGAAGGCTTTGTTAGTTGGCATTATTTTCAGTGTTGTTACAATTCTAGTTTCAAAACAGCTTCTCAGCCCAGACAAGGTCATTTTGTTCTGCCATAGAGGAATAAAGGGGTCACCAAGCTAAAACAAACCAACGGATTTTGAGATTCACATCAACATCCAGTCTATATTAGGACCCAGTAACATCTGAAGCCAAGAGTGGGCCTTGCAACTTGTTACATTCTGGACAAGTCCATGTTTTGTTCCTGGTCTGCAAGGTGCAGCCCAGTGTGATGAAATAAAAAATAATTCTTTCCTTTTATGGTACAGGCACCAGAAGTTATTCGGATGCAAGATAAAAACCCGTATAGCTTTCAGTCGGATGTGTATGCGTTTGGGATTGTTCTTTATGAATTGATGACTGGACAGTTACCATACTCAAACATCAACAACAGGGACCAGGTAAGGGAAGGGACTGACTTCAGTCAGCTGTGGCCTGAAACAGACTGAGCCTTGCAAAGTGCACGCTCTGATGGTTTGTGTGTTTGATTTGTGTTTCTGATTCTCATGTTATGATGTGACATTGCTGCGATTCTTAGATCTGCCTCAGCCATGTAGTACCTATTTACTTCTCTTGAGGTATTTTTCTTTTTGCTTTTTACTTCAAGTATAGATTTTCAGCTTCTGAGCTGGTTGCCAGGATACTTATTAGGGAGAGAGCAGGTTCCTTAATAGTAATCTAGTTTAGATTAGTTCTGCAAAGGCAAAATGATCCTCCATATGTTCAATTATTTCTCTGTCTTTTTTTTTTTTTCCTTTTCCCTCTCCTCTCCTTGCATGGAACAGTAGTTCAGCAATAGGATTGACAAAATGGAACAGCAATCATCTTGCTGAATGTTTTATATTCATTTCAGTCTTGAAAAATGCATGTGCTGTCTAATTGAATTTCAGGATATTGGCATTTATCAAGAGTATATGACTTTCCAGAATGTGTGAATCCTGTAAGAAGATCACTTAATTGTGAACAAATATTCCTTAAGTCTAATGATACCACACACTTGTATTACATCTCCACAGAATAGGCACATTTGCGAAGGCATATCTGATTTGTTATTTCTCTGTCTAGTCTGAAAAAAGTATCTATGCATCAAGATCTTTGGTGTAAACTATTCCATGTCTGGGCAGTGATATATTTATGTTGTTTCTGTGTCCACATCCCTTGTTTTTTCACTGTCAGTACTTGAGAATTGCAACCATAGCAACAGTTCATCTGTGAATGCCAGTTTATAAGGCTGCTTCCATATCTGTCAGAATACTTAATCCCAACTCATCAGATTTAGTGACTCTATTATTATTATTATTATTTTGAATTGGTTTCGCCTTATGAAATAAGGGAACTATCCAAAGTCCTGGCCAGATGGACGTGGCCTTCTAAAAGCAGTATTAAGGCATTGTTTTGGTTTTACCTTTTGAGATTTGAAAGATGAAGCCAGTCATGTGGGTGCTTACGACCGAGTGCTGAAACAAATTTTAAATTACAAGTGAAGCCAACATATAAAATGTGATATAATGTCTTTGAGTTTTGTCACTCCCAGTCTATTGTCTGAAAAGCTGTAAATATTGCTCACTCTGTTGGTGCATTTACATCAGCTGCTGTGAAGACAACCGAGATTCTTGGTGAACAAAGCATTGTGTTCTTGTTATACCTCAGAGTGTTTCTCTCATTTAACAGATTTTTCTAGACAGACTAGGTGTGTTCTTGTAGTGAAATTCTCTTTTCTCTGGTTGCAATAAAAGTTTAATCCCTGTATGGTTGTGAAGAGAGTATCAGAAACATAACCAATAATGAATTTTGAAAAATTTCAAGTTAAGTAGTGTAAATATTTGGAAAAGAGTAACTTTAGGTGATGGTAAGTCTCATTGCAGCATAGGTAAAGGACGGGGTAGACAAGTCTTTACTACGAAATGCAACTCTGGCACATGGGGATTTATAAAGAAACCATATGGGAGTTTTATACTCCTCCTTGATGCCAACACAGATGCAACCAAATTGGAAAGTTTAAAAAGGACAAGGATTGTGTTAGTATAAATAACATGTATAGCTTGCTTGAGATGTGGGGTTTTCTCTTGTTGGTTTTTTGTTTGGTCTTTTTTCCCAGTGTCAAGATATGAAATAGTTACATTTCATTAAATACAAGGTGTGATGCACCTGCTGGGTCAGTCTGAGTGTACAGAAGAGGTAGCGATTATCTGCTGCAGCATGAGTGGATCCTTGATCGGCTGGTTTGAAAGGGCTTTTTAGTGTCAGAGCAACTGCAGTACTCAAACCACATTGCATCTGACCTTGTTTGATTTAAAAAAAAATAATAAATTAATATACCCAAGAGAACATTAACCGTATCTGTTTTGCTTTCCTGCTTTCTATTAGTTTACTTTGTCTTATGGTTAAGTTTTATCCTTAGGTGAAACGTAAACTTTCCATGGTAAAGGAATTACTGTAAAAATACAAAGCCTGTCTGTTTCGTCTTCCGCAGAGGAGAGGCAGTTTCTCTTTTGTGTTTTTGGGGTTTTTTTCTGGGGGGTGGGGAAGGCTGTCAGATGTCAAGAATAAGCTTTTGTGGTGGTGAAGTATATGACAGAATTTATTCTCAAAAGGTAAGGGGTTTAATATCTGAAGTTACAGAATCATAGGAACATTTAGTTTGGAAAAGACCTTTCAGATCATCAAGTCCAGCTGTTAACCCAGGACTGCCAAGTCCAGCACTAAACCCTGTCTGTAAGCACTGCATCTGCATGTCTCTTAAATACCTCCGGGGTGGTGACTGCACCACCTCCCTGGGCAGCCTGTTCCAGTGCTTGACAGCCCTTTCAGTGAAGAAATTTTCCCTAATACCCGGTCTGAACCTCCCCTGGTGCAACTTGAGGCCGTAAGTCCGTGTGTTTCTTAAAATACCTTTCAGTATGAATTTGCTGTTGACTTTTAATATAAAACGCAATATTTATTTTTACAGAGTATTTATTTTCAGACGTTCTGTTCCTGCCACAGAGTTGCTTATTCTTGGTTTTGTAACAGTTTTTGACACCGAAGAACCGCTCCTTAGATGGTTATTGCTATAAATGGTAACCATTTACTAGTGTTCAAGCTGCACAGAAATATCTCTGAGGAGGAGGAGGAAAAATCTGATATTTTTTTTCTCTGTACTGAATAGGTTAGCAAGCATTAGTCTAAGAAACTTGGCAATTTCAATACCATATAATGTTTCCCGGTAGCAGAAAACTTGCTGCTGGGACTAAAATGGTCTAGCAAAATGTTAATCTTTTGTTACTTTTAGTTTTATGGAATCCTCATCTTCCCCTTTCATCTTTTTTCCTATTAAATAAAGATAATTTTTATGGTGGGACGAGGATACCTATCTCCAGACCTCAGCAAAGTACGGAGCAACTGTCCAAAAGCTATGAAGAGACTAATGGCAGAATGCTTAAAAAAGAAAAGAGATGAGAGACCCCTTTTTCCACAGGTGAGATATCTTCCTGTTCAGTTCTTAGTAGACTTTACAATTCAAATATTAAAAATAAAGATCAGTTATGAACTCACTGGCCAGTTCAAAATGTTTCTGATTAGTGCTATAGCATGACTTCATGAGAGTACTGTTTCAGCGCCTGGCTAGTGCTGTTTAATTAAAAATTGAAGGTTTTTTAAGTCTATTTTCAATTCAAAGCAGGTATTAAAATGACCTTTGTAGTTCAAAAAAAATCATGTGTTAGGGAACGTTTCAAACTGGGAGACAGTGAAATTTAATAATCGCAATTAGACACACAAACTTTAGAACTTGGTGTATGATCCAAATCTTTATACACCCTCCTTGCTCTCCCCCAGGCTTGACGAAGGGAAACTGATAGTTTTGTCACAACAACTTGATTTATCATGCCTGCTGAGGAAGGTTTGGGTTCTAAAAGCTTGGGGGTGACCTTTTTTTTTTTTGGTTTTGTTGTGAATGTAACCAAGCGTTTTCAAGGCGCTCCCCCTGCTGGCTCTGCGGTGGGCGGTGATAAGCGAACTGCTGCCAAAGCTGTCCATTTGCGGCGATGGTAGGTAGAGGTATAGGTACTAGTGCGTAAGCAAGGAGGCACATAAAAGGTAACTGTATGCATTATGCTTACAGAGGGAAATCGGTATGCCCTTTTAATCGGGAAAACGAGACAGTTTCTTCCCAAAATGTCCTTTTTAACTTTTTGAGGATGTGAACATCAGAGTGCAATGCAGTAATCTGTTTTTAAAAGTTTCTGTTTAAATATGTGCATAAATATTTTTCTGTAGTTAATTGATGGTTCTGCCTTTGATTTTGAGAGTGTTACAACTTTGCAACAACAAACGTGATCGCTTATTTTCTACCTGTTTTAGATTCTTGCCTCCATTGAGCTTCTGGCCCGGTCATTGCCAAAAATTCACCGCAGTGCATCTGAGCCCTCATTAAACCGGGCTGGCTTCCAGACAGAGGATTTTAGTCTATATGCTTGTGCTTCTCCAAAAACGCCTATCCAAGCAGGGGGATACGGTGGGTTTCCAGTACACTGAAAAGAAATGTGGAAGGATGTGCCTGTGTGTCGTGTGCTGGTGTGTTCCTGTGAGTCCAACACACATGTACGCTCTCAGTTCTTACTGGCTATGTCTTTAAGGTTTACTGAGGGAATGAAGACTCGCTTCCTAACACTGGGCTTTGAACGTCCCAAACATAAAGTCTGTGTTGGTAATGATTGTCATAGGAAAAGCTGGCACAAGAATTATAAGGTCACATAAGAGAAATGGGAAAGGTCACTTCAAAACAGGCAAAAAGAAAAAATCTTCTTAAGGTCGTCGGGTGTCATTTTCATTTGCCTGTGTCATTTTTGCCTAGTTTAATGTTTGTAGTTAGTTACTCAGGATTGAATTTGATTTTAGTCTACTTAAAATATGGTGGGTGTTTTTTTATTTCAGTTGAAGTCATTATATTTGAGCAATAGGTTTTAGATTCCTCAGTTAGTAATGCTATTCGTATGTGGGAAACAATTGGAAAAATAAACTTAGTTTCAAGGCTGAACACAGTCAAAACTTCTTGTGGTCAGCAGAAGTGAACAGATACAACACAGAATCCAAAGAAAGATCTTAGTGATGTGTGTCTCATTTTGAATGCTGAAGTTTAAAATAGTGCTGTTTAGAGAACATGTCTTCCTGCAGAGGAGTGGTAGTACGGGTTTTGTTTGGGGTTTGTTGTTTTTTTACTTTCTATTTTTCCTTGAATACTCTGATCTGCTATAGTTTAGACCATCTCAAAATGTTATATTACATATGGAATTCTGAACCTGCTTTTGCTGAACTTCAAGAATATAACTGGTAACGGTGCCTGTATCCTTCAATTAGCATGGATTTAAAAATTAAAACCAACATTTTAAATCCCAAGCATAACCAAATGCTTTAAGGGAAAAAGGCTATTAACACCCATAATAGGAAAAGAGGATTTGAAAAAGCAGTTGTTTTCATGGAAATCAGTATTACACCATGAATTCTGTTAGATGAAAGATTTTAATTACTTCAATATTGTTAGGAATACTCCTGAACATGCTTCTGTTCAGTGACGCATTGGTTTTGTACTTCACAAAAAATGCTGCTAGTTTGACTAAAAGTGAATCACTTGACTAGATATCTAGCTAAGAAAGTTAGACACCTTACCAAGATCCTGTCAGCTCACTTTTAAAGATTCTGTTTTTCTCAGGAGCATTCCTCTGGAACAGGTGAAACATAGTGGTTCAGGTTATATCAGTCTTTGATGTCAGATATAAAAACAACGTTATTATTGACTGTGTTCTTGCAGGTTTTTTTTAGTTAGTTATGTGGTTTTGTTTGTTTTAAACTGCTAAGCTATTAATTTTCACAGATTCTTCTGTATCAGAAGCAAGCTATTGCTGCTCTTGTTAGGACTTCAATGGCCAGGAGTGTTCTTAATGGCTTCTGATTTACATGCTTACAGAGACGTTTGCATGTTGCTAGCAATAGGTTTTTGAAGTAGATCAGGAATTCAAGGTTTTCTTTTCTGTTGTCTGGCATCTGAGCCTTTTGAAGCAGAAAGTGGAGTTAGAGAACTTGAAGAGATATAGGCAAGAGAAGATTTCTGCATTTTCTGCCCAGATTCTAGGGGTCTTTTTAGTGTCTGCTGTTGGAACAGTTTGGGAATTAACTTTTCTCATTTTGTTAGTCAAGAAAATTCAGCTGTTGAAATCTATCTCTATGGAAATAGTTATGGAGAATGGAAGTTGTTATTGTTCTAGAAAATCTGTTTCCCATCTTTCTGATAGCTTCACCTCATTTTGGCAGGCTTATCTGAAAATGAAAACAGGTTTTAATTTTTTTTCCTCTCTTACCAACTTTTTTTTAATTATTATTCTGGACAGTGAAGAGGAATGCTTCTTAAGCTTTGGGGTGTGGTATCCAGTACAGGCTACAATGCCCCTGTCAGTAAGAGCAAGATGATGATGCTGGGTCTCCTGCAGAATCTAGATGTAACGTGGCATCCCACACACAAAAGGCTTATCCACCTGAGGAGTTACGGAGAGTGCAGAACCATCATCACTGCCCTGCCCAGGCTTACTCTTTTTCAGGAACTGCCAGATCAGTTCAAACAAGTTATTCCTTAGAATAGTGTTATCCTCCTTGTTGAGAGTGTTCTTCTGTGCTATAGGAACTGCAGTGATGGGGGGAAAAAATGCTGCCATCCTCAGACACAGCAGCCCTGTTTCCTGCTGGATGGTCAGTGTGTTAAACTTCTTCCTGTGTCACCTGTTTGTAAACATCAAGCACGGTTTGGGATCCATGGCCAGGATGTGATCTTAGCATCTCACTAAGCATTTTATGAAGCCTAAAAGAAGGCTGGATTTTGTGGATCATTAACCTCTGTCATAAATGTATTTAGGGGTTTAACTTCTGTAGTTTGTAATTGTGGCTTCAGTGAGATTTGGGAACGTATGTAGGATGAAGATGCCTAAATACACCTGTGGATTTGGGTCTGTTCTCAAAGATGCCACTTGACTATATGGTTTAGAAACAGATGCCTGTTGGTCCTGAAAACAGGTCTGTAGGATTGCAGGCTTTTCTGCAGTGGTAGTTTATAAAACTATGTGAGATTCTTCTTTTTCTTTACTTCCCTGCATCTCAGTATAGAAACAAAATCTATCTCAGTACCTTTTAGAAGGACTAGATCCTCCTAAACACTGCTGTGTTCTTCCAAGGATACTAATGATCCACATCAGTGTATGTTCCAGATTTTTACTTAGCTGGTGGATGGTATCCATACTAAAAGCTCAGCGCAAGATCCAGCTGCGGTTTTGTCACATTTTTCTGTGTCTGTGAATGTAATCCAGGCAAAGTGTTGGAATTTGGATTTTCCCTCTGATAAGTCCATTACACTCTACTTCAGTAGACAAGGCTGGCATGGACCTGGAAGGGAACCATTCTTCCCCTTATGATTCTTCTGAGAAATGTGGCATCTACCCCAGGATAAGAAGTACAGTTAAGGTGTTGTGTATATGCCTTAGTAACCTCATGAATCCAGGTAACTTGGAAATTTGTGAGAGTAGAGATCGGTAACTGTCTTAAATCTTTCCAGCAATCAGGGGCAGTAGGTTCGCTCAGAACATGCCCCTATAATATATTATTTGGACACATCGTGAAAGAATTTGATCATCTTTTTAGTACAGATTTTTTGAAAGTATGTATTTAAAATAGTTTCCACTTGCTTTGCACATGACGAGCATGAAAAGACTCTAGTAGCTAACTGGAAAGGGTTCTTTAAGAAGTGTACATTTTCAAATGCTGTCCATCCTTTGGAAAGGAATTTGTTACCAGTCAAAACAAGTATCTGAAGTTCTGCTTGGTAAAAAGCACATCAGCCGTCTGGCCCACAATTAATAAAAATGTATTGCTTTTTTTTCACGTAGCAAATTGCTAAGTATGTGGTTTCATAGCTTTATGGTAAGCTGACCTCATTTGGAGCATCCATGGCTCAGTGCCTTACCCTTGTACTGGCAGATGGTCTCCAATTTCACAAGTCCGTACGGCACAGTTGAGTGGATCCCCCCCCACCATTAACGGAGCAGCTCTCCAAAAACTGGTTGGAAAACTTTCCTTGCCCACCAGCTTGAGCTAGCATTTGCTAGGTCAGCTGCTTGAGCCATCTTGCCTCAGGGCCAGATAGTGCCTGTGTGGCACAACAGACAGGTCATTGCTCTGCAGCTCGGGTCAGGAGGGAGAGTGGGACTGCAGTAGTCCCAGTTTAGATTAGGATTGGCCGTTACAGAACTATGTCCAAAGACTTAGCAGGGCAGAATCGGTATGATCCTCTTCCTGCAGGGCAGAGCATCATGGGTGATGTTCCTGAAACAGTCTTCATTTTGTGCATTTATTGCTCTCAGACAAGACCTTCCTGTCCTGCTAGCAAACGGTGAATACACAGTTCAGGTTATTTCATTGATCTGTATACATCTAAGCCTCGTGAAGAGATTGCCTGTGTTCTCTTTTCCTCTCCTGTAGGTGAGGTTTCTTTCAGAAGATGAAAGAACTAGGTACAGGTTCAGAATAGAAAGGGGTGACCTAAAGCGTTTTAGCTGCTGCTCAGGAAGTCCTGTTGACACGTAGCAGGACGGGAGATGCCTGTATGTGGATAGGGATAGCCGCCTGCGTTCCTCATCGAGGGAAAGCTGTTACTGGTGACTGCATTTCATACATGCTCAACTGACATAATCTCATTATTGGGTGAACATGTTACCTGTTTGGGTCGCCTGTTGATTTGAGATCAGATTAGCACCTGAATTTTGAAAGGGAAGATTTAGCATTAGCTTGTCAAAGAAAATGTCTTTGCTAAGGTTTTATTTAAATGGCAGAAAAGTCTGAAAATCACCTTTTTACAGCTACCATTCTATCTGAAATGCTTCTTGACTTCTGATCCTGTTTTTCCATTGCCTTTTCCCAATTAATGGTTCATCTTTTATCTTCTGAAATCCCTGTACAACTATTAAAAGCTGAATTATTACCAGAAATGGGCAGAAGGACAAGATGAGTAATGAAAGAACCATGTCTTGTTTATAAATTGATCTTTAATCAGCAGTTTAGGAAGGCAGACTGAAAAATAAATTAAGCAGAGCATGTTTTGAAAGTGCAGCTAAGCATGAATGTCATTCTTATAAATTAGCCTCACAGGCAATACTTGCTTACTTTTTTTGTCTTTCTCTTAAAAATATTTTTTTAAAAAGGCATGTTTCTAGAAGATACTGTGAAGAGAGTTGGGAGATCAGTGAAAGTCAGAGAGAAGCAAGAAAAATTATAAAGTATTTTGGAGCAAGGGTTTTATCTGTTGGTAGAACTAGTAAACCAGACAATTAGATCCATCATGAAATTTTTACTCTTTTGTTGTTACAACTTAAACCTACCACCACAGTCTATCAAGACACACAGAGCTTGAGGAATGTCACAGCCCCCTGTGCCAGCCGCCCTTACTTTTAGACCTTGGGTGTACTTCCTTCTCATTTCCTATGATGCATAGAGACCTCTGCTCTCTCCCTCCTTTCAAGTGCCCTTAGATCAGCCGTATCAGCTGTTCCTACCAGGCAGGTCCTGTAGATGCCTTTTCTTCCCCCTCTTCATGCAGACTGTTGATCATTCTTCTTGGTTCTCTTCTTCATAGAGCAAGACATTCCATGGAATTAATGCTGTCGGCCTAAAATTCTGTTTGCAGGGTTGTTTCTCATTTGTTTCCAATATTTGGAATAGGAATCTTAAGAAAAACAAAAGCCAACAAAACACTCACTCTTGAAAGGATGGAAGGACACCAAGATAGCAGAGCAGTTGTTTGGATGTAATGGCATTCAGCACACCTCTGTTGAACAGAACAAAGGGTCTCTTATGCCTGCTTATCAGTCCTTCATTATTAGGAGAGCTCTGAGGGGTGCTGTCAAGAAAGGGGCATAAACTAACCCAAAATTCATGTGAAACCCAACACAGGGAAGTTATATGTACGTTTCTTTTTTTCCTCTTTCTCCTGAGTCGTTTTGGTCAAGGATAGTTCGACACCCCTCCCTAAAAATCCTATAGAATACAACTTCTTTGTGGATGGCAGGGATATTTTTTGGCTGAAGTATAAGGTTAAAAGAATGAATATCTTAGATTCAGCTTCTATTTGGTGTTCTGGCAAACTTCGTAAGACTTTGGACAGCTGTTTTACTCTATACCATAGTTTCATCATCTCTGAAATGGGACTACCAGTCCATCTCATGGCATGCTGACACTAAATGTAGAATTTCAGGAGATCGTTGCATGTGAAAGCAATGCATAGAATTATTGGTTATTTCATAATTGTGAAGGAAGCATGGGGTTGCTTTATTTGTTGTGCTCCCTATTAGCAAGGCCTGATTTCTGCTCTGGGAGTGAATAGACAATCTCACCATTCTTATTTTTCCACAGTAGGTTGTTATGTTGGTCTCTAAACCAGATCCTGGCAGGTATTTTTAGTACTGATTTAATATTCATGCACTTTACTGTATATAGTCTTCAACGGTTAACGGGTGTGTCAAATAGTTCTTTGTCATTAAACCAGTTTTACACCAGAATAGAAATCAGATTGCAGTCTGATGCATTTATTACACTTGTTGCTTTTCAGGAGGATATATGTGCAATAAGGAGTTTAAAGTGAAATTAAACTGATACATTTTATTTTCAAATGCATGATGAATTAGACTTTGCTTGAACTTTTCAGACCTTTGTCTTGGGAAGAATGGGTACAGCTTGCTTGCAAGAAATTCTTTTTCAGTAAAAAAATATGCTGGGTCTGTATTCAGTGATCTCTCACTGTGTATTCTTTTATGCTTTAATTTTAACAGTTTGCATTTTTTAACATCTTTTACATTCAACCTAATGTTCAGCTAGTCTGGAGAAAATCTCTGACCATTTAGTGACTGAAATTACCTTTTTAAACCAAGCTCTTGTCCTCCCTCTACAGGAGAATTTGCAGCGTTCAAGTAGCCACAGCACCATGGCAGCACCCACTCTGTTATTTAAGTCTTGTGTTCCTACAGTTTCTTAACATCAAAACTCTATTCTGCTCTGCAAAACCTAAAGTAATTTAGAAAAAGATACCCATAAGCTTAAAAGTGGAGCAGAATGGAACTGCCAGTCCAACACAATGGGAAAAAGTACCTTTTTGGGAACCAGAATCCTCTGCTGCCAGTGTTTCTCCTTCAACACAAACTACCACGTGCATTCGGAGACCCGCAGTGGCTGCCTGTGCCGTTGGCATCATTCCCAGGAGAGAGGAGAGGGCCCTCGTGGTTTGACTGTGGTGCTCGGGCATAAGGGGATGGAACTGCTGCTGCAACTTAAGAGACTTGCTTTGGATGGTCTGCCGGTCGGCTTTCTCCCTCTAACAACGTACCATCAGAGGCTGAAAATCTGATGAGTGCTAATATAAAAGAATCATGCTCCGTTCTGATCTTTTTTTTTTCCTGGTGTACTCACTGATTTATGGACAATGCAGTATCCCCTTTTCACTGTATTACAATGTCAAACACCTAAATCTGTCTATATTATTGGGGTTTATGCCAGTAAAATTAAAAGTGTGGGGTCATGGGAGCTGTAGAAGATGTTACTCTAAAGGCAAAGAGGTTAATCTGAAGGAAAAGGGGATGCTGCTGCACCTTTTTTCAGATTTTCTTTATTACTACTTCAAAAAACAAACCACCACCAACCTTAACCTTTTTCCTTTTCCAGTATTTTCTTGGTGTGTGCATATAAAACATCTTTAGAAGGATTAGGTCGATCCCTCTTTTGTTGGTCCAGCAACAAACTGAAGTTGAAAAAAAAAAAAAGTAGCAAGATTGTCCTCTTTTATTTTTTCTTTTGTATCATACGATACAATGTATTTATCAAAGATGCTACCACAGCATCTGAAGTCTGTAGAAGAATCGCTGATACAGACTGTGAATGGTGTATGTACCTACTTTAAAAGTTTTATTTTAAATGAGGGTGCAGGTTAATGCCAGGTACCTTACCAATATGTAATGTTTTCATAAATGGGGAAAAAAGTTCTCAGGTTGAATTGAATACAAATACAAAACCCCCTAGAATTAGACATTCCGAAAATTATGTTTTGGTACTTTCAAGAGGTTTTTTTAAAGGATTTTTATCCTGCTAATTAAACGTCCTCTGATAAGTGTGTGTGTAAATGTGGAGCATCTTGTCCTAATGGCAAGTTGTTAGATCAAAACAAAACGGTACTTGCTGGATCCACGCTGACTACTTCTCCTCTCGTTGCTTTCGTCCCTGTCATCTCTTCCCTTCCATTTGTCTTTCTCTTTTGTACACTTTGCAAACTAGGATGAAGGTGGCGGTATCTCCATTAGAATGCTTTGTTTTCCTGTCCTCCAATCCTGGTTTTCAAATGGTTGGTAGCTTTTTGACAAGTTACCCAGTCAGGGAAAAAACAACTCAAAGTTCTGCACATCGTTTACCTCTAGTAGAGTATCTTGTGATGTGATCTGTTTGCAGAGTTCTCTGGTATGTGGTATTACATGTAAATTATTTGTACAGAGGCAAGTCAGACCACATTAGAAAGAGATTCAAGCTCAGACGTTTTCAGAATTTGATTCCTGTCTGCCCTGTACCACTCCAGGTGAGGCAGGAGAAATTGCCCCCCTCTAGCAGGGAGGTTCTTGCTGGGGGCAGGTGGGGGGGTGTTACAAAAAATCATAGCAAATAAATGAAGGAGTTAAATGTGTGTGAATGTGGTGTCTGTGCTAAACATGGATGTATTGGGTGAGGATACTGTCCTTCCCTCCCTAGGAGAATCGGACTGTTCCTGTCTGTGGAAGGTTGTTCCCAGGTGAAGGGAGAAATGCACATTGGTAGTGGAACGTGCTTTTAAAACCCTGGAGTTCTGCGGTGTTGCTGGTAGTCTGTTTTGTTTGTCAGTAAATATTTACTGGGGTTATAGGGACCGGACTAATCTGAAGTGGGAATTATAACTGAAATACTGTGTATTCCGTATTAATTCCACAAACATTAGCAAGACAGCAATAGCAAATGACTTAATAGTCACTACAAAAATGAAGTGATTCATGTTGGTACATGAATAGAATTGATTTTGTGTACAGGATGCGTTTAAAAACAAAACAAAAAAAGAAAGCACAATTATTTTTTTTCTTGTCTGCTGTGGGTCTTCAGATGCTGTAAGGTTTTTTTCCTTATTGACATTGGCAGGAATTTAAATAGTAGCAATAGCCACTTTCCAGTGTGGAGAAGCTGATGAGCGAGCGGTGGTGTGCAGACCAGTGAAATCCAGTGCTCCCTGGTGACCATCTGTGGCCAATACCACAGTACCCAGGAGGTGGAAGGAGCCTGGGGCTACTGGGGTCAGCAGGCAGGTGAGAGCATTTACAGATACAGGCTCCCAGAGGGTGAAGTCGTCACTGCTCATTCTCCTTTCACCCCACGCATTGCTCCAGCCCCTGTATGAGGTGTGGCCTCATTTGTACGTATTGGGCATACTGGAAATTAGTGTTCTCTCAAAAGAAACTGTTACTGGAGCAAGTATGTACAGGTGGTTCATTTGTTTCACAGAGCTTGTTAAAAGCCCTAGTTTCCTTCCACAGGGTTATGCTGGCAGAAGGTTATCTGCTAAAATATAACTGATTGGAATTTCATTCTGTCTTTGCTTAAAATGAACTTATTTTTGTGAAGATTCATTACCCATTAGTCTACAATATGCTTCTTGAGCCCATAGGAAAAGCACAAGGAAAATTGCTATCCTTGTCCATGCAAAGCACTTTATAAGTAACACATGATCTCTGGGTTGTTGTTTTTTGGGTTTGGTTTTTTTTTTTTTGTATTGGGGTTGGTTTGTTTGTAGTTTTGTTTTTCTGTTTTGTGGGGTTTTTTTTTTCCCTGAGGAATGTGCAAGTTGTTTGGCTGCTGTTTAGAGAAGTCCTTTCAGGATGCATTTCTACTGGTTTTCATGTACGTTTGTTTCCCTCCAGCTAGCTGTAGTAATGTGTGTTTGTCCGTAAGAGGTCCCACGTAATACTCATGGCAAAACTTGGAAGAAATTTGCTTTGTAAATAATTAGGATTATTTTTTAATTTTTTTAAAAATCTTTTCCTTCAGGAGTTTTTCTGGATGTCTTGCATGCCATCAGAACCAGTCCTAAAGGTTCCCTGTAGCTGTTTAGTGAATGGGGAGATAAGAGTAGGCAAGAACTGAGTGCCCTGTGTAGCAGTGCGATGAAGGAGGTAAACTGAAATGATTTCTAAAGCGTCTCTGTGGTGTCCCAACCACAAGCACATACCACACTATGGAAATATTAGTACGTATTTTTGTGTGTGCATGTTGGGGCAAGCACCTAGACAGCCATACTGCTTTTGGCTCTACAGTGTCTAGTATCTAATAATTACTTGCAAAAATACCAGTATCCAATCCCAGCTATTCATGTCTGTATGAACCACATGTACACCTTCCCCTCTGCCTTTCATTTTCCATCCAGTTAGAGCCCTGTTCCCCTTGTTACATCTTCCCTGTCAGTATGTGATTGTTTCCTGCAGCGTATTTGCTGGAACTGGAACGTTGTAGTGGAGCTTAAACCAAATACTACGAGTATAGAGGCCTGGTTATTTTGAAAGTAATTTATGTGTGAATTAAGTCCTACATGGCCCCAGATACAATTACCCAGTCATTTCTTTTTTGTGAAACTCATGCAGGTCATTAAATGAATCCACTTCTGCTTTTTATGCTTACCTAAAATCATTTTTTCTTGCACTTGAGTGGTCTAGTAGCTGATGATGCACACTGATTGAGGCCAAATACAGCCATCTTATCATAGCCACTCAACATCGCTTAGATTAGTATGTGATCATTAGAGGCAGAATTTGGCTTTTGTGACATAAAATCAGTGAAATGGTGACTGTTGATAAATACCACATCTGTCCACAAATGCCCAAATCAGGAGAAAAAAAAGACATCGAAGATCATGCGTAGGTAGGTTTGCTTCTGTGTTTGCCTGGTCGTATAAATGCATCCAGCATTGTACAGAACATTTGGGGAAGCCAGATCCTCAGAAACCTCGCGAACAAGTTCAAGTGGAAGTTTTGATGGCTGGAGGGGCTAAATTTAGGGAAGAAGCATGTAGACATTTCACAGTTTTGCAGCCTATAGATTTCACTCCCTTCTTGACTGTGAGTGCAGCATGTGTAGCACAAACTATTCATAGTACTGTAGACAACGTGTCTTCTGTCTGTTGAAAAAAGTATCACCGGTAGCACAATTTGACAGGCAAAGCTTCTAGGTACAGTCAAGTTCAGTTAAAAAGCAGGTGCATGAGTGGACTGTTAATGGCATCACTTTGAAGGTGCTGGATTTTTCTGTTTTTTCTGTTACGCATTTTACATAGAAGTTTATGAAACAAATTATCTGTTTACTGTAGCCTTGTTAATATGCATTTGCACTTCATTTTTGTTTTGGCATGCATTTTAAGTATCTTTCTCCATTGCTTCATTTATGTCTTACCTAGTCAATAAAATTACCGGAAGAGCAGAGCAGAGTAAAGCTGTTAGGACTGTTTCTTAGCATTTTAAGTTTCATGGATGCTAACACAGAAGTTACTAAGTCAGCACCATGACAGCAGCATATAACTACGAAACTCTGGAAGGAGGAAACTTTAAAAAATGCAGAATTAGAGTATACTGAGAACAAATTATGATGAAAACTAGCATTATCTCTTTTCTTTAGAAAAGCGAGCTACCAAGACACTGTTAAATGGTTTACATAGGGATCCCCCAAAACAATTTTTGCAGTTTGCCAAATGATCATGTGCCTTCACAACCTTAAGAAGTACAACAGAATGTAAACCAGGTGCTTCGTAACTAGAACAGTGGCTTTGGTTTACTTCTGATGCAGTAGTTTTGTATATAGCTATTACTGTAGATAGGTAGTTTTGGAGCTGATAAACTTCTGTAAAGGAGCAAGGAGGGCAGAGAGCATTTCCCAAAATACCTGTTAACCATTTCAAAGCTAGGAATTGAAGGATACCTAATTAAGTTACAGTAAACCTGCTGCTTGAAATCTGCTCTATCAAAAGTTAAATGAGGTTAATTTACTTTAAAAATAAATAATCTCTCCTCCCCCTTGCGAGACACAAAGATCTTGTTAAAGAAAGGTAATGGAAAGTTCCGAAGAGGCCCAAAGTTACACTGTCACAGCATCTTGGAATGAGATGGTAGATGAAAAACAACAGCTAGATGAGGAGAAATTGATGGCGAGTACTCATGTAATGAAAGTCCATATATACCAGACCATACAATTAATTCCCTGGCCCAGAAACTGCAATTGATTTTGTTTTCTGGAATATCAGCAGGTTTCCTCAGTTCTTCCTGGGGCCTCTTGCAGCTGTAATTCAGTGATTGCATACTGTATTGCACATCAGCTGTGGGAGATGGTAGGTGTCTTGTCAGCTGAGGGACAACCAGTCTGTTTGAATTTGTTCAGATTTCAAACCGGTTACACAGACTTCTGGCAGTACCTATGTACCAGTGTCATATTTAATCTACTTGTCCATAAAGGACAAAATAATGGGTTTTGATATTAGTGCTTTTTCAGATCTTTTCCTTTTCTTCTTTGGGGCAAGACTTTGGACATAATTGTAAATCATAAAGTTATGTCTAAATGCACAATTCATATGAAATATCAGACCAATTTTAAGTTGGTTTTGTTCCTTTTAGAAAGTAAAGTGTAAAAACGTGTTACGAATGTTCCAGGAACTATCTGGAATCCTTCTACCTACCCCAAATTCTGCACTAAAAGTACATGTGAGAAGATCGTATTTTGTCCTTTTTTTTTTTTTTTTTTTTTTTTTTTTTTTTTTTTTTTTTTTTAAATCACAAGGAAACTGTTTCCCTAAGAGAAGGGAGCTGATGGGAGGGTTTAGAAACTTCTAAACTACCTAGGTATTTGCTTCATAGCATCACAGCAGCAGCGTGTTCAGCTCATCCAGCTCCTTAAGAGCCAACAGTGGCCTGTCAGGTCATTTTGTCTAGTTTGTCACCTTTGCAGCAGCTCTACTTTAGAATAAGCCTTGTGTGACATTTACTTTTGAGCAAGTAAACCACAAAAAATAACTGTTTTCTTTTTTGTTCAGGTTGGGAAAATGGTTGGGTTTTGTTTTGATAAATGTCATTCTGTGTTGCATTTCTGTATTCACCCTAGTTGAAAAGAAAGTCTGTCTGTGTGTTTGGGAGTTCAGTGGAATGTTAGGAGAAGAAATGAATCGCACCATCTGGGCGTGGATGTTGGGTCTAGGGGGCAAAATGGACCAAACTTGGGTGTTGGGTTATTTGGGATCAGTGGGGGTTCTGAGGGCATAATTTAAATTAACTCTGTCTAAAATCAAATGTAAGTGCAATAAATGTGCTTTTTTATTCAAAGCTGTGAACCTTTAGGGGAAAAAAAAAAAAAACAACAAAAAAAATGCACATCATTCCTTCATGAGCCTTGTGTCCTACCTGCCTCCCCTTCTTGCCCTGCCCTCCCCCCCACTTCTCCTCAACTGACAGAAACCTGACAGCGGCCAATTTGCATGTGTTGGCAACCCAAATTAATGTTGCTTTTCTTCTGATCTCATTTGTTGGGACTGGGGAAAGTCCTGCCCGCTACTTCTTGCCACCCTTGAAAACCCTTTGGGATCCAGTGCTGACCTGTGCCACTAGAGCAGGGTCTGTTTGGGACCAGCTGCAAGTGCAGTGTCCCTCCTGGCCCTTTGACCGGCAGTTCTAACTTCATTTCAGGTGTGGTGCTGGTCCCCAGGGCTGGGCAGGTGACTTTATTCTTCAGCAATTGCAAAAGTAATCAGTCATCAGCTGTCTGATTGGATCCCTTTGCCCCTTTGTCAAAACACACATGCAGGCTGGCCGCTGTTGCCTTCTGCGACTGCCTTGTTTTGAAGGAGCAGGTCTATGTGTTTGTAATCTGTCGTGCATGACTTGCACTGTCTGTCTTACTTGAGCACAGGCTGCTTTTCCTAGATTAGGAAAGGTGCACTGGTTTCTTGGGGGGGTTCCACAAGAGGCACAAGGCATACGTTTCATTGAAAAGCGATGGAAGGTGTAGCACTCAGTACTTGGAGCCTATGGGGGAGTGAGAGAGGACTGGCTTGTTTAAAGTTTATAGATGCACACATCTATATCCTTTAAACTTTATTATTTTTATATATAGTCAAGACAATGGCATTACCTCATAGTACAGAGGCTTGTTTATGAGAAGCAAAGTATCTAGTAAGGAGAAGAAAGGGAAATTTATATACAGATTTGATTTCTTTTGTTTGTTCCTTAGTGCAATGAAATGTATGTCCCACCAATTTAAACTCTGTGCTAACACATTCCTTTTCAGCTGTGTATTTTTTTTGACCACCAGAGGTTTGCAAGGGGCTTATGACTGCAAAGTAGAAGGTTCAGTCTGCTTACTTAAAAAAAAAAACCAACCAATTGGGTTAGTAAGTTTCCATAGCTGCTTTTTAAAATCTGCAATGGAGTAATTGTTTTGAAACTTGTATTTATTTTTTCAGTTCGTAACAAAATGTTTATTTTCAGTTTCCTGTTACATAGGTCATGGCAACTCCCCTTCTTTCCTTCTCAAGTTTCCCTTGTAATTGCCAATACAAATTTTCTTGTTTGTTCCTTTCCCCTTTACTTTTGTTCTCCCTTCATTTGTACTTTGGAGTTTTTCTCATGTAAATTTGTACAATGGGAAATATTGTCCAGTTTGGTTAGAGAGCATGGAGACTTAAAACATATTAAAATTTGATAGCTGAATTCAGATTGAAGAAAACTATTTCTGTGTAAAGTTATTTAAAGAACTCTGTATTATAAAAAAGGCAAAAAGTTCTATGTACTTGATGTGAATACGAGAATACTGCTATAATAAAGATTGATGCATGGAAAGGTCTGAAGGATATTGTTTATCACTTAATTCTCAACTCCTCTCCATGAAGTTCCAGAGGTGGTTCAGGGGTGGGAAAAAATGTACTTTGTTGTTGCTTTAGAATACAACTCTGTGAAGGAAAAAGGGGGGCAGGGGGGAGAGCCCCAAAACCAACCAACCCTGGAATGCCTAGAGTAACTGATCTTCCTTACGCTGGACTGCTACCTCCTGAAATGCTGTGCATAGCACCGAGGCACTTTTACCTTTGCAGAGGGTTTTGATTCGCAAGGATTATTCTGAGCTTTGGTAATACCCAAGGGCAATTCCCCCTGGGAAAAGCTGGTCTTGAGTTCTCTTCAGGGTAACTTCCCCTCCTTCTATGACAGCTGTTACATGGGCTGGTTTCTGGTGAGAAGATCTCAGTGAAACGTCTTGTAAGTTAGCTTCTCTGTGTTTCTAACATGGACAAGTTTTATTTCCCCCCACCATTTTAATGGCTATTTGGCAGAGCTTTGACAGGATTCTTCCATGAATCCACAGTAGGTAAGCTTTAAATAACTGAACATGGACAGATCACCTTATTTCTTCGGGGGCAGCACCTCATGTATTGCGAAAACATTACAGAAGCTTATGTGGATTCAAGTACCCCACCTCTAAAGCAGCAATGTTCATTCTCCAGAAATCCTACAGCACTCAAAATACAACTTAGAGTTTGTTTACAGTTAATGTTTATTGAAATTAGGACTGAGGAGCTAAAGCTTTGGTTCCAGGGGCCTGCAAGTAGCAGAAAGAATCCCGAAAACATTTTCACCTATTCTTTTTCCCCCACCACTGCCAAGAGCATGGGCAGGACCTCCCCGACACAGCGCCCATGCTGCCCTCAGCAGTGGTGGTTGAAGCTGTTGGTTTTAGAGCCATAATGTGAACACAGCAGCTTAAGAGACAGGGTAATGAAACAGGAACCAGCAAAAGCCTCAATTCTTTAAGGGGACAACGGCACAGGTCTCTCGGACACAGCGGGAATGTGTCCTCAGGGTTTGCTAATGCTGGGTCTACAGCACAGCAAAGAAAGTAGTTTCGAACTGGCAGCAGTTAAGCTACAACTCACCAAAAAGTAGTTACACTGCAGGCTCATACTCCCAAAACTAGACTACCTGGACTCCAGCACTCAGCTACTCAAGAGCAGGTGAAGGCGGTAACAGCACAAACACCTGCGTTCTGTACAGCAGAGAACTGGGCCATTTACCTTTGGAAGTGCAGAAGTAATTGCTGGAAGACGGACACTTCTGACAGTACCGCGTGAGGGCGGCCAGCGAGCAGGGCCAGGCACGATGCCCCGGCCCTGCATCCCAGCCGGGGCCTTCGGAGCCAAGTTAAAACACGACCCGGACCGCGTGCGGACTGGTGACTGTTTATTGCCGTGTAACGCAAAGCCCGGCCTGGCCGCGCTCCCGGGGGCCGGGGCCTGCGCCGGGAGCGGGGGGCAGAGCCGTTCCGCTGTGCCGCCGGCAGCGCCCGCACCCGCAGGCGCCTATTCCGCGTCGTCCGGAGGGATCCCCAGCTCCTCGTCCGTCCAGGCCGAAGGGTCGGGGTAGGGGAAGTGGCCCTGGGAGAGAGGCACGGTCACAGCCCGGCCGCGGCCCCGGCCCTGCCCCCCCGCCCGCCGCCTGCCGGCCTCACCAGCACCATGTCCGAGCTGTGCCAGAAGTGCCAGAGGATCCAGAACCACATGAAGCCGCTGAGGACCTCGCCCCGGATCACCTGCGCCCGCGTCAGCTCCGGGAACTGCCGGTACCGCGGCTGGATGTGCACCTCGCCGCCCGCGCTGCAACGAACGCGCCGCCGCCGTGTCACTCCCGGCCCCCGGCCCGGCCCTCGCCCGCCCCTGCCCCTCGCCCGCCCCACTCACTGCCGCAGCCCGGTCGCGCCGCTCCCGGTCCGCAGCAGCCGCCCCGCCGACCGCCCCAGCGACGCCAGCATGACGGCCGCCCTGCCGCCCCCCCCGCTCCCGCAATGTCACCCCTGCCGCCTCCCAACAACAGCCGCGGCGATTGGCCCGCCCCGGCGCCTACCAACTCCGGGCTGCGGAGGGGCGAAGGGGCCGCAGGAGGGAGCGCCCCTCTGTGGCTGCGAGGGCAGCCCTGCCCCCCGCCTCCCCCGGCACTTGGGAGCGGCGGGACCGCACCAATGCCCCGGCGGGGAGCTCCTCGTGAGCCTCAAAAGTTGGCGTCACCCGCGGAGGGCGTACAGGAGGGAGTGGGCCGCCTCCCGAGCCAAGCCGCTCGTTTGGGAACGGGGGCGAAGGCGACGTCGGCTGCTCATGTTTAGGGAAGGGGGTAAAGAAATAAGCTGCCCCTCTGCTCTCCCTTAGGCGGCCCGCGTGGTCCAGCCCACCTGATTGCCTGGCAACGGGGCACGCGCGCGGTGTGGCCGGAGCCGTCCGGGCTGCGTCCCCCCGCCATGGCGGCGCCGCGCCGCGGGCGTTCCTGGAGGAGCAGCTGGTGCGGAGCCTCGTCCTGCTGCAACGTTGTGGCGTCCCTGGCTAGGCGAGGCGGGCGGGGGGCGGGAGGGCGCCAGCCGGGGGGGCCAGGCGAGGCCCCGCTGCAGGCCGGCCGCCGCACAGGCAGTGCAGCGGCGGACACACAAATGCCCAATAAAGAATGTCACGCCTGTCCCACCCTCTCCACAAACTTCCCAGGTTAGCAAGGACCTGCACGTGTGAGTGAGCTTTTCTTCTTCCTTCTCCCCGCCGCAGGTGGCGGAGCGCTGCAGCTGCCCAGGCAGGCGTTCGCCCCGGGAGCGTCGCTGCAGCGGCAGCCGGGTCCGGTCCCTGTGGCTTGGGAATGGCACGAAAGCTGGAGCGGCTGGGCTGTGGCGTTTGAAGACCCAGCCTGCCAGTCGGTGCCTCTGATCACTGACTCCCAGAGTAAGAGTCAGAGGAAACCTGCCAACTTCTTATGGAGAACGAGTCATATCCAGTACATGTTGCGTGTCTTCTGAGAGATTCAGGTGCTCATGAAAGAAACATGCAAAACATAATGGAGAAAGCAGCCAAGCAATCGGGGGGGTCCTTTCAAGCAATCAGACTCCTCCCTACTGCTCCTGGAAAGGTATGCCGCTAATATAAAATTAGTGCACACTCATCAGTTCCTCCTGAATCTTTATGGGATGACACTTCAAAAGCAGAAATGGGGAAGAGTTTCTGTGACCCTCTGGAAGAGTAACCTTGTTTAGCCTGGCAGCTAGTGAACAAAGCAGTCTGTAGATGAAGATTTAAAATAGGTTTGGCATCTCTGTGACAGGCTGTACCTGACATCCTGAGCTGGAATAAGGGAAAACACCCTTTAATTGTATGTTACTTGTACCTTAAATCTCTGCTTGTGAAGAAAGACAGCACTTCACATAGCCCCTGAGCAAAAGGCATCATTGCCAACACTTGGAGTCAAATTTGAGTATGTCTCGGTCTAGCTCCATTTACTTTTGCAGGGAAAAGCTTGCCCTGTAAAGCGATTTTATTGAACTTCACAGACCAGCACTTGAAAAGAAGTGTTTCTGACAGGTAAAAGTGAAGATCCCGAAGGAAAAAACAAATGCCTTGCTTTGATTTTACATTTCTTAGCTAGGTAACTGTACAGCTTTGCTTACAGTGTATCCCGATTCACAGACTTCAGTGTTGGTTTACTCTTAGGTGAGGGTGGTCAAATTCTGTATTTTAAATAAATAACAAAATCTTCTGAATCTGTTAACATCCCAAACATATGACATCGTCAGCTGAAACAGAGAGTGTTTGCTTGTCTACCCTGTGGATGCCCTTGTAGTTAAGGGATTTTAAGTTTCCTGCTCTTCTGAGTCTCGTAACAGCCCTAATGCATTTTCAGCAACAGTTCACAGAGAATAGCAGCAAACCATTCAACCGCTGTTTTTACTTAACACATGATTAATGCAACATGAGTTTATCTTTTTCCACAAAAGCTTAACACTTTAATATAAGGTTCATAGTTTTGTTGTCGACTCCACCTCCCAACTCCCTTGCATTTTGTCTTTCTCCCTTGTAGTCCCTGGCATATTGTTCCCCATGGCATTTTCTCAGATATTTCACATTTTCCATCCTACTCAGGCCAGATGGCTCCACTGCTGGCTTTGACCTGCAGAGGCAATTTTGTCTTCCTAGGCTCAATCCCCACCTTCATTCTTCCTTGATTTCAGATCATTTCGTTGACCTTACAGCTCTTGCTTGCCTGGGGATTTTGGAAAGCTGCGTAAGAAGCAGGGTACAAGAAGGAATACACACATGACCACTGGCTGACCATAAGCTACTGTTTGAGAGTCACAGGGAGACAGACTGGGAGGAAGCCAGCAGGGTTGATATGCCTGCATCATCACTGAGCACCTGCACCTGGGGATGCGAGAGGCAGCTCCAGAACCCCTACCCTGTTTCCATTCTGCTTCTCCATTCTCCAAGCTGTGCCTTGTCCTGAGAAACTGGTGTATTTTCCAGGTTCAAAGCTCTTTACTAAAATCAGTTAACTAAAAGGCATAAGAATTAGTAAGAAAGTAAAACTGTTCTGAAGAATCACACACCTAGTGCCTCCTACATGGTAGTATAAAATGATGATAGGATCAGAGATGGACTAAAATGGATATCTACTATAGCTGTATGTATACTTGAAATGACCCATTGTCTTTTGAACAACATATCCCACCACAACCGAAGAAACATCGCTATACCTGCTACATATCTAGCAGCTGAATAGAGAGCAGCAGAAGCACAAGGGGTTTTTTTTATCATATAGTTCTTGTATTTTGTTTTTTTAATATTTCTTTCCAAGCTTGATTTCTTAAAACCATTTGTGATGAGCTTACAGATAAACAGCATATTATCGCAAGATATGATGGAAGATTTAAAACAAAGAAAGATGTAATATACTGGAAAGTAAATTTAAATTTTATAAATAATATTCCTGTTTAAGGATTTAATTGTTCAAAAATCATGCTTATCTTCTGCTTCCATCTCCACCTTTCCCCCTCCAGGGAAGCTCCAGGTCTAACTTATATGCCCAGTGTTGTCACACAGCTAATAAAGATCCCTGTGGCTCTCTGCTGCCAAGATGTCCAGTAACAGAGTAAGTTCAAAATCTATAGGTGAGTCACTGGAAATGCAGAGAAGAAAAGAGCTAGGAAACAAAGGCAGTTATTGTGTGGTGGGGCGGGTGTCACATGTGGATTTAGTTTCCGTTGCAGCAAGTTGCAGAAGTTCTGTTGCCAAGGTCTTCATTACTTCTTGTATTTTTGTTTTCCACAGCTTTCCTGTTTGTGCATGGAACCCAGATTCCCTTTGTATGCCCTTGATATCCTTAGCAAAAAGGAATTTCATTGATTCATCCCCAGAGGCTTCTAGTCTCGTGAGGGGGGCTCGTGTGTTGGCAAGGAGAGAAGCTGATGGCCATTACTACCTGGGCCACATTGCCCAAGAGGTAACAGTAGCTGTTTATTGGGAACTGTGCTGTAAGAGGATCTGTGTGTCTTTTCCCTGTTCTTCCCATGCCTCGTCAGTCCCATGCCCTTGCTGTGGGGTGGCTCTCCTGTGAGACAGTGCACTTCATAACCGCTGTTGTCTCCCCACATCCCATTTCATCTGTTTCCTGAGGATGACTGGCTGTTTACTGTGAGCAAAAGCAGCCTGGAACGCGATCCATTTTAGTAGTTATAGTAGGCTGTCATTCAGAGACAATCAAACAAAACAAGTCCCTTATCCCTATTGTCTACTTCTGCGCAGTCTAGCGGCAAAGTTAATTAGCTAAAAAGCATAATAGTAATCCAAAATGTCTGCCTCCAGGGACCACCTCCTCCTTACCAAACTCAGAGCTTTCCTTGTCCTCTTCCCTCTATGCGTCTGGGATTTGTGAGATGATTTTGAATGCCAGACAGAAAATCCAGCCCCTGCAGGCTTTCTTTAAAAATCCAGTTCATTTTGCAGTTTGCAAGTTAGTTAAATAAATAGTGATGCCAGTATAGGTGAGGACGGCTGTAAGCTCCAGTGCGGGATGGAACAGATCAGGACAGCTAAAAGCATAAGTGACATTAGCTGACGGCATTGTTTGTGTAAGTGCACTCATAGAGCTGAAGAGAAGGCTGAGATTTCAGTAGAATCATAGAATAATTTAGGTTGGAAAAGACCTTTGATGTTATCAAGTTCAACCATTAACCCAGGACTGCCAAGTCTACCACGAAGCCATGTTGTTAAGCAATAGAGCTTCCCCCACATCCATTGCTGAAGGCTTAAAATAAAACATTTAAACTCATGACAGTTTCCACATTTTACTAGTTTGTTATCATTTTGATTACTATGTAACAAACTGCATCATACATAGCAATTTTTTTGGGCTACTCTTTTTCTGATGTGAGGTTTTCCTGGTAAAGTTCTGCCTTAGGGTACTAATTGTGTTCATACTAAAATCTAAGTCCATAATGAAAGGAAGGGAAAGGCTGTCAGCCCCGTAAGCCCCGCTTTTCAATTACTTGTAAAATCCAATATGGACACAGTGAGAAACCTGGTAGAAGAGGAAAGCTGCATTCCCAGATCACGTTCTGCTTCCTGGGATTTCTGCCACTTCCTTCTTAGCATTTATGTTTGGCTGTTAATTGGACCCAGATGTCTGTCTTGCAAACCACATGTTTTACTTTTGTAGGCCTCCAGGGAACGCTTTTTAATTGAGTTTGACAAAAGCCGCAGTCTGAAAGGCAAGGTACAGCTCTGCTTGCAGGAAACGCCTCTCTACGACATTCTCCACTATGACGATGCCAGGCAACAGCCTCTTGCTCCGGGAGACAGGGTCTTGGCACCATGGGAGGCTAGAGCTGAACGTTTTGGCCCAGGCACTGTGCTAAAGGTTATGGAGAACAAGGAGGCACATTTAGGTACGGGTATTGGTATTCTTAATAGTCCTAGACTTGCCACAGTTGCTGGTCACTGTAGAGAAAAGAGGACAGTCTCAGTCATGGAGGATTCACCACTTGCTGCCTGGGCTCTCTTCATGATCTTTATTTGTTGTTGGCACTAAGCCTGTGTTTTTAAGTGCTAGAATTAAGAATTAGTGCACCTCACAAAATCAGCCTTTGCTTTGTTCTGTGAGCGGAAAATTCCTAAAAAGATGGGGGGGGGGAGGGGGGGGGGAACATCCTCCCAACGCAAGGAAAAAAATGTTCCTGGCCCTCATGAGTATTCACCTGCCTATTGTTAGTCTGGTGTCCAGCTTTTGCAGGGCAAAATCCTGGCTCGCTGTGACAAGCAAGAATTCTGCTATCTGCTGTGTCTTCGTAGGAAGTTCAAAAGGAGGTCAAATTTTAAACCTATAAAGAAAAAGTCATGGAAGTTGTTACATAACTGTCTGAAACATAAGCTGTTACTTTTATCTCCTGCTTTCTAAGAGATAAATCACACAGGTTAACATGCTAATACATTCTTTGCCTTTTTTTTTTTTTTTTTTTTCCCCTCCTAATATGCACAGCATACAACAGAAGGGTAGTGCTTGTGAATTTCTGGAATGGGCAGACTAAGGAGGTGTCTTCTGACCAAGCTCTGCAGATTCCTCTGCCCTTAAGTGAACGCATCATCCTAGAACTGCAGATGCCTCTAGCAGCCAGGCAGATGTTGGTAGAGTCAAGCTTGGATTACCCATATGTTGTGACACCGGGTTATAGAGCCTCAGGCCATTACAGACAAGGTCACTCAGACCTGGACTGCTGGTCAAGGGGTCTGTATTTGACTCAGCCATGTGCTAAGTGCAGTTGTAGGTGTACCTTGCTTCCCCATTGCTGCCTTGCAGCCTGGGAACACACATGCAAAATGCAGCAGGAAGACGCCTTCATCCCAGGAACGAGCCTGACTAAAGAAGAGCTCAGCAAGAAAATAGAAGAGCAACTGTCTGAAATGAGGATTTCATCTCCAGAAAGTGTTTCCAGAGAGGAAGAGAAAAAGGAAGATAAGAGATTGAAGACAGAAGATGTTCCAAAATATGTTCAGTCTTGTTTGGAAGAGGACAATGAGCTTACAGAACCTAAGAAGGTAAAAAGTGCTTCACCCTGGCTCTTCTGTTAACATGTGGTCTGCTATTTGTATAATGTCTGCTTCGTTACCTCAGGTTTTCTGCTCTTGGTGCCAAAAAATTACTGGAGGTTTTGGGCCTGGCTCTTAGGTATGCCTGCTAAAGAATGGAGAGACGTTGCTCTGTGCTGTCTTTCTGATCTTTTGACTGGGGAAAGAGCTAGAAGTTGTCATAGGAGCAGACTCCTAGTACCTCTTCCATGGATGCAGAATATGAAAGTGTTGCGTAGCCCAGTTCCTCTACATCTTACCTCTGCGTGAAGGAGATAGAGGCAGGAAAAAGTGTCAGACAGAAGACTTTAGACCAGATATGGATTACAGTAAGGATTGCTCCATATCAAGGCAGTCCCTCGCATAATTCTGTTAAGATATTTCGCCACCCTCTTAAAGGCGTCATCTCTCGCAGTCAAAGACCAAAAGAAGCTTTTGTGATCCTCGGTAGTTGATTTACTGCTTGTGAGCAGGGTACTGGATGAGGATCAGAAAGGTGGAGGTTAATGTGCACCAGATACTGCCAGGCTTTTTTCCATTGGCCTGCAAGTGTTAGAATCCTGATTTCTGGCATGTGCCAGAAAGGTGACTGTCTTTCAACCAGAGCTCCTCTGGCCTGATCTCTTTTGTACCAGCTTGGACCCTTCCAGGCAGACGTACTGCCAGTTTTAGGTCATTTGAAGATGCAGAGAAACCCTCAAAGTGATCAGAAATTACTCTACTTAAGAGTTGTTTCTTTAGTAAAGAACTCCCCCAGAGTTGTTATTCTTTCTTAAACTTCAGTTGCAACTTATCTTACAATGTAAATTCATGAAACTAACCTTTTCCTTATCAGATCTGGATTACGATTGCGTTTCTTGTTATTTCTAGAGTCCTCAGAGAGAGATTGCTCACACTATGGTTGATGCTGCTGTCAACACAGATAGCTGGTTAGTGGAGGTAGTCCACAAGGAAGAAGCAGACAGCAGACAACAAGATGCTCAAACCGAGGTTAATTTTAAACACCAGCAAGGTATTAAAATTGTAGCTCTTCTATCCAAACATAACACTTGTCACACAGTATCAGTGCTGCAGGCCATCATGTCTAAAATCTGTTGCCATAGTTCTTGATGTTTCAAAAGAAGACACCATAATGCCATGCTGTGAATGTAGTCACCATTACATAGTATTATATGTAGGTATTAATGGTAGTATGGCTTGAGAAGTTGAAGTTTCTCAAGGTGAAAATATTTTCAGAGGCATTGAGGGCTTGGGGCTTTTACAGCTACTGCAGTAGCAGCTTTTGGGTTTTCTTAACCTTCCTTGTAATGCTCACTATAAATATTATTTTTTATACAATTTCCTTACTTTAAAAAACAATCTGTAGCATTAACTATGACTGCCTATACCAGAAAGATCTCACTGGGACTGTTCTGCGAAACACTCCTTCTCTTACCTGTGCTGAAATTGATTGCTTTATAATGTCATTGAGTAAACTTTTGTTCCCTTATGATCCAAAAGGGGATGGATCATGATTTTAATCAAATTGTTGCTGTTCTCATTTAAGTTATTTTGTGAGAATTACAGACATTTAAGTGATGACTCTGAAAGCCTAAAGCTTTCTCTGTTACTGCTTTGCTCTGTGTCACTGCCAGTAGAGGGAGAATGAAAAGTGCAACAGGAGTGCACATTTCCTCCCAGCTGGTGTTCCAGCATCATTCCACGCAACAACTGCCACTCAGGTCCATGCTGTCTTTAGCAGAAAGGTGCAAGCAAACTCTGCTCATGTTCTCAGTTACCCAAAAGCTCTGCTAACACAGTGTTGTGCCCGAGCTAATTTCTCCTGTCTCTTGTCTCAGAGCATTGGCAGAAACAGCTTATGTCTGTCTGCGAAATACCACATAAACAATCCCTTAGCCGAGGTAGCTGTAAGTACAGTCGGTGATCTTGTGTTACTAGGCAAAACTCTTGCTTGATTGCAACGGCAGGCTTATTTTTTGAAAGCTGGGGCATGTTTTATGGAGACTAAAAATGTCCCACTTCCTCAGAGAACAATGTTATAAAAGTCATGTTTGAATATTTTTTATATGAGAAAACCTTTTTTTTTTAAAAAAAAAAAAAAGTGTTCTTTTTATAAGCTGCCTATAACCTCTTATGTCCCTGCCCTGATTTATTTGAAAGGTCTTTTTGAGTCCAGAGCAACAGAAGCTCCAATCCAGCATTCCCAAAGGAGCTCTTCCCTCGGAACCAGTGCTTTGGTTCCTTTCAGGCGCCAAAGCTTCTTTGACCAAGTGAATCAATCACTAGAGAAAGACAGCCTGACCATCAAATCAGCTCTACGTGCACAGAGACCACTCAGTGCCTCCAATGTGCAAACTAGGAGATCCACAAATCCTCTAAATCTTTTAAAAGACAAAAGCATTACAGTAAGTATTTGGTCCAAACTAGATTTAGCTATTAGGATCAAACAATTTGTTTATGTCATGTGAGAATATACTCTCCTTTGATCTCTTTCTCAAAGGTTTTTACTGCAACAAAAATTATGACTATGTAGAATAATGGCTATGCATAAATAGAAACATAAGGTTTCCACTTGAGAATCAGTGTTGTACAGGAACAAGGGCACTTCTAGTATTTGAGCTCATCATTTTTTATAAGAGTTTTTTATTTTAGATCTAATCTTCTATAAATAAACCTCTCAGCCAGCTCTATTAGATAGCAAAAAATCTACTCCTCTTTTACAGATAATTGAAAGCTAAAAAAGAGAAAGTCTAGGTAGTCAGCTGAATCCCATAGCAGAGTGCCTGTCAGGGCTGGGGTGGAACTTCAAGTCTCCTGATCCTTAGGCTGGTCCTTTACTTGCTGGAAAACAACATTTGTTCACTTTCCACCTATAAAACACCTTTGATTCATTTTTTTGATCTCTCCCTCTGTATGTCATTAAACATAAACCACCCACAAGGTACAGTTTTCGCAAAGAGTCGCAATACATTGGAGAACAAAGGTGTTTACCATTCCTAGGAAGCCATACAGATCAATAGGTTAAGAGAAATCAGTCAAAATGCTACACGAGACCGGCAGGGATTATTTGAAGGTCCCACAGTGTTTTCCAGCTTGTGGTATTAGAGGTGTCCTCAGGAAAGAACTGGAAGGAGACATTCTGTTTGCAGAGCAGTTAATGGCAGGAACATGCTAATTGCAGATGGGGGGAACAGGAGAAGGGAGAATGCATTTGAGAGAGGAAAATGTTTTGTGGAAACTCTGTTCCAGCCCCTAACAGCTCTAGCAATGTACACTGGAATGCATGTCTGAGTTTTGGTGATGTTTCCCTGCTCCTTCCCTCATACAGGGCACTGCAAGTACAAAAGCAGTAAGGATTTCACTATGGCTGTGAAAAGAAGCCTTGTAGGTGCTCCTTCATCTCTTTACACAGCACACTGCCCTAAAAAGTGCAAATTAGGAACACTGCCCAGCACAGAAATGCAGCTGCTATTGAAGAAAACAAAGACTGCTTGACCGTGGGTAGAGATCTCTGACAACAGTTAGTGGAGAGTTAGTATGCCTGCACAGAACTCCAGGAAGATTTTGTGTTTGGCCAGGAGGAGGCAGATATTTCTCGTAAAATCTCACAATCAATCTGTAATACCATATGTGGTCAGAACCTGTATTTTCTATCCAATCCAGAAGCTGACTTTACAAAGACTGGAAGTTTTAAGCATTGGCTCAACACCAGAACAACCAGAACAACACAGCCTACTGACCTATAAAGAGCTCTAAAAACTGGATTTTCAGGCACTCCTTTGTTGGTTAAGCCTAATATTTTGTACAGGTTTTAGCATCACACTCAGCATGTGCACAGATGGGAAGTGACGCTATAACGTTCATGAGCCAGTGTGGCTTCCAGAGCTCAAGAGTGACATTAGAAGACTAAGTTGTTCTGGTTTTGTAGGTTTACAGTTTACATTAGAAAAATATACTGATGAGATTAAGGGTTCCGTTTGGGTTTTTTTCTCTTAGAAATCAATCCTTAATGGTGCATCTCAGGAGAGACGGAAAGAGATGGACTTCAACAGAGCCGAGATGGAGCACAAAAGGTGGCAAGGGGAACATAGGCAGCTGAAGAAGAAGCAGCAGCAAGAGGCAGATGGCATTCGACGCCAGCTGCGCAGGGGCAACCAGAGGTGATACCTGGGAGCTAACTGTTTTTTGTAGTAGATGTCGGAAGGCTGGTAATGTCTACTCCCTGGTGCTCTCATTCAGTCTCTGAACATCACATGTTGTGCCTTACGCTAGTCTCTGCAGAGCGGTCACAGTGGTTTACTAATGGGAATAAAATTGATCTTGATGTATGGGCAAGTACCCACATGGACCTTTAGCATTACCTCCAAGGGCAAATTCCCTTCAGTCTTGTCCTCAGACCCAAAGTCCTTATGCCTCCCAAATCTCTTTTCCCTGGCCCTGGCCCCACAGTCCACTGAAGCTTAGCAGGTCCTTGCCCCCTTGCCCTACCCACCCCCTTCTGTTGGCCCTGTGGCTCTACCACTGACACACATCACACCCAGCTGTCCAGATCAGCCCTACAGCCTGCCTGGATAATCCAGTTCCCTGGTTCCTGGTCTCCAGGGCCACACTAGGTGATGTAGTCAGGTGAACAGATGACTGCAGTTAGCTGACATCAGGCACCAGCTTATTTGGGGTTTTTGCCACCTCTGTTTAGGACACAGGTTTAACCGTCATAACCTAAGAAAGAGTACTGGAATATTGAGTGCAGATCACCAGGATATCTGCTTTGTGTCTTATGCACTGTCTTTTTCATTTTTTGCTCTTTCGTTCTGAGAAATTTGAGAAATTTTGTTTTGGAAACAGGCAGAAGTTGTGTCAGAGAACATTGCAAGGGCTGGAGAAACAGCTGGAGCACAAAGACAGGGCTTTGCAGCACATGGCACTGCTCCAGGCTGCTGGGGCAGAGAGGAGCAGGAAGGAATCCTTCTTGCTAGAGAAGAGGAAGGCAAGTCAGAGGCTACAGTTCTTGAAGACACAGCGTTTGCAGAGAGAGGAGTTGCAGGCAGAACACAATGAAAGGAGCTTTGAACAAGAGAAAGAAAGGCTGGTAAGGGCAATTCCAGAAATGTTTTTCCTGACTACCATGTTTGCAGCACTGGCACCATCCAGAGTATTTGTCTTTCACCTGATTTATATCCAATATAAGTATATCATTCAGAAATAAATAAACAAAGGGTAACATTTTTTGACACATGTATAAAGAATGAAAGATGGGAAGTAAAATTCTCCTTCTCTGCCATAGGAGTACTTCTGCATGCAAGGAATGAACTTCCATAGATTATACCAATTTCTGACTTCTGCCAATGATAACTGCAGAAGAAATTCAGCATGAAAGCTGGCTGTACTATTGTAATGTCTTTCTTTGTATGTAGGATTTTCTCAGGAGCAGAATGCAGTCACGGCAGGAAATGTTGGAACAAGTATTACGGGAGCAGGACAGGCACCAAGCTGCCAAAGGGGGAGTGTTCCAGAGCAGAGACCATTCACAGCAGAAGATGAAAAAAGGTGGCCAAAACCTCTGTGACCTCCAGCAGTACCTCAGAGAACAGAATCTTTAATGCTGCAGGCATCAGTGCTAGCGTAAGGAAGCTGCAGAGTGGGTAAGCAGGCCCTTGAGCAGTTCACAGTCAGTGTGCTGGAGCTTGGGTGCTTGAATGCAGTTGTGACCAGTGGAATTATGATTCCTGGAGAGGTCTTTAATCTCCCTTTCATTGCAGGCAGAGTGCATTTTCACTGCTCTGTCCTTTACAAGCCTTTCTTTCTGGAGTTACTGCTCTAGTCCACCTCTGTCAAATTGTTCTTCCAACTTAAGCATGTGCAGTGACCCATCCGACAGACCCAATTCGGCGAGCGAGCAAGAGCTGCTTTGGTATTTAATAGGAGACAAAGCCACGGTGCCAGCTTTTTGCTCCAAAGGCATCTGGAGGGGGCTGGCTCTTTCCACAGGACTCCAAGGAGTCAGGACCTGTAGTGCTGGGTAGTGAGTCTGAGGCTGGTGGAAGCGTAATGGGGCAATCCAGAGTGGAGCAACAGAGGACCTGGGAGTTATGAAAGTGATGCAATGGCCACAAGACCTATAGCTTGGCAGAGGGGCATCAGGTTGTAACTGCTTTCAAGATGTAAATGACAGAGAAAGGAATTTGTTAAGTGAGGGCATAGGCCATATGATAGTGTAGGAGGTGAAGAACAAGAACGAAGGTCAGGAGAAATGCCCTGGGAATAAGTGCCTCAAGTGAAGCAGTGGAAGCGCAGGCACAGGTTATATCCTGCTAATACAAGCCTGCAGGGAAATGAAATCCAGGCCTGAAAAGGCTTCCACTGCTGCGTTCTGGGAACTTTCTGTCCTGCTGTGTTCCTTCCAGACCAGTGCCAAAAGACCACATTTCTTTAAGGTCATGGACCACATAAAATAGGAATTGTAGTTTACGTGATGCTGTTGTATGACTTACCTTGCTGTGTCAATGTTATATGAAATAATGGGGAAGGAGAGCTGGACACCAGATGGATGTGAAAACAAAAACAACAAAACCCAAACACTTGCAGCAATGAAAATGTACATGCTAAAATACAATGTATATTATCCACTGCAGTTTCCATTATTAACAACTGACTCTTGCAAACGTCCCATGCACATGAGTTGCAGAGATCCACAGAGAAGTCTCCATACATGTGACAGAGTTGTGCTACTCCCTGCCAAGACTGCTGTAGAGGGCAGGGCAGGATCCAGTGACAGGAGAGGTGTTTCAGAAAACCTGGTAAGACGGTTTGGAACTTTCCAACTCAGGCTTCAGGTAAGCGTAGACAATCTACTGTCAGGGCGTACATACTCCTTGGAATACACAGGCCATTCCTCTAGAGGAGGAATGACTTATAGAAGCCCAAAATGCAAAAAGGAAGATGCTTTTCTGGTGACAAGCCACCCTTTCTAGGCATTGTGATGAGAAAAATGTCTGTTCTCCAAATTACATGTCTTTGGAGAATCACCAAACCCAATGGTGGGCTTGGGGGTCTGTTTTGCCTTACGAGCTTTCAGGCTGGCAGTCTCCAAAAGCAGGTAATCTTATGTCAGGAACATACTCGGATACCTTGGCAGGTAGGGTGCCTGGTCAGAATAAACAGACTTTTTGTTCACCATGAACAAAGGAGGAGAATGTTACAATGACAAGCAAACTGGTAAATTGACAGTTAACAAATTGTGTAAGGCTCCAAGGTAGCCAGCAGTGCTATAACAAGAAGAGCTCCCCGTTCAGGCTATAGGGTAAAAACATAGTTACCACTTGGAGTCCACAGTGTAACTTACTCATGCCTCCCCTGTTTCTAAATGCTTTACTGACTTTCCTTACTGAAGCATGTGGGGTCAGCCACTCACACGGACAAGCTATGGCCTTCTCCCCTCCCCCAAAAGGAAACCGTAAGGCCCATCAAGAGAGTTTTCTGCAACAGGAAAGGAGAGAAGAGGGTTTTTAGTGCATGTACTCTGATGAGTGGAGGTGCCTTCTTTCACAAAGGGGAGGAGGAGGTTATGCTTTTCACATCCTGAAGAGCTGTCCCTTTTCCTAATATCATTAGAGATACAAAATACAGTGGCTGTGTCACAGAGAATGCTATTTATTATCAGCTTTGGGGAGCCAGAAATGTAACTTCTTTTCACATGGGTATTTACAAAAGGAGAATGGACTTGGCACAATTTACTTGCTGGAACATTGAAAGCTGTATCAAAGGATATTCTTATTTTACATAAAACTGTGCTAAAATATAGTATTTGCAATACCTTGTTTTAATACCTAGAACCAAACTAGATGCAAAATTTAAATGTTGTTGCCTGACATTCTGTGTACACTTAGAGACATGTTACGCATTTTCTGGCACATCACTTGGCAAAAAGTGTAAGTTTTATAAAAATTCACCCCTTTTGCAGGAACATGGCACCAGTGATAATAGCAGTTTCTTTAAAAAAAATATCTAAAATTAAGAAAACTTGTAAAAGGGAGCTCCTTTGACATTCTGCCAAATCTTTTGAATGGCCAGCAGTTTCTTAGCAATAAGTCTCAGACTACATACCTCCAGAGATAACTGAGAGGTTATGCCTTCACAGCTCTCCCCAAAAAAACAGTTAAAGTTAAGTTTCTCATCCAGATGTCTACAAACTCTTCTAAGGTTTGTAAGGTAAAATAGCTAAAAGGGGTATTCTTAATTTAGAATCCAGAATATGCATGAACTGTCTTGAGATTTTTGGGTTGTTGGGTTATTTTTAAAAAAAAAAAAAAGAAAAGAAAAAAAGGAAAAAAAAGGAAAAGGAAAGATGAACCTAAATACAAGTAAAGGCTTTGACATTTTGTTTAAGTTAAGGTCTGAAAAAAATTCTAACTTACTGCATATATGGAAATTACCTGCGAGGCACAATTTTGCCTTTTAAAAATGGCATTTTGTCATTTGGTTTAAATGCTGTTTAGCATCTGGAAAAGTTGGCTGAAATTTGCTCAGCAAGAACATGGGTGACTGCCCAAGTCCTGTGTGACTAATAGAGTAAGCCCAGGCTGCACACGCTGCAGCGTGGTGTGCCTGGCACCTCTACCCCCCAGGCTGGATGGAAATGGGAGGGGGCACGCACATGACTGTGGGAAAGTGGGTCCTGGCAGCACATGGAGAATTTCTTCAATGTAAAGCTTGCTTTTCTTCTTTTTTGAGTTCTCTTTTATGCAAAATCATGTGCTAGTTAGGACAACAGTGTACCTAGTTATGAGTTTAAATCTAACTGGACTTAGAGAAACAAGCCTAAAACTTAAAAGATATTAAACTCTACTGCTGTTTGTGTCCTTAAACATTTGGAAATGGAATATGAAATGATTAATGGGAAGTACATGAAATAGATTGAGCAGAATCTAAACTTATTTTTCAGACTTTAATTGTATGTCATTAATCATTATTTTATAATCACCATAAAACAGCAGCTTGTCTGCTGATATACTTTCTCTTCATTGCTTAACCATCTGAAAACAGACCACTGCAGACACCCTGTGCTGCTGCAATTTCACATACAGTATATCTGGAAACATATTTAGTGTTATAGTATTTCCAATCATTTATAGACTGTGTTTCTCACTATTAAAATACAGCCATAAAATAATTTTAATACTACTATTAAAATAACTGACTGTAAAAGCCATGTATGATCTAGCTCTTTTGCTGGCTTTATTTAATTTTAAACATTTACAATGTGTTTTCTAACCATTAGGAAAATGCTTAGACTCCTTGTTTTGCAAACTATTGGTGACAAAACTCAAGACTTTGCATATTAGTTAAGGTTTTGAGTTAACTAGAGTGAGACTAGGGGAGCAGGAAGGAGGGTCGTAGGAAGGAAGTACACACACAAAAAAACCCTACTTTTTTTTAAGCTTCAGGGAAAAAAAAAAAAAAAAAAAAAAAAGACCAGTACAAATATTTCCAAAAGTTGGGTTTTATTATAGAATTAGGTTTTCTGCCTAGGCAAATATTTTCTTTTGCTGTTTATAATCCAAACTCCTATAGTATTGTGCTGGAGTATGGAAGCTTGAAAAAAATCAAATTGACTGGTCTGTTTTTATCATCCAAAATGACTAAGAACAGACCACTCCATGCAAGATCTCAGGATAATTCTACAATAAAAGTAGAAGTTAAAAGTACAAAAGACAAAAAGATTTTCTGGCTTTTTTCAGACTGAATTAGTTGCTTAGGTGGCGTTAGAACATCATTTCTCACACCACTATGACAGCTAAGTCAGTAAATTATAAATATTTAACCTGATATATTTCAAAACAGACTTGATCAACGAACACCTTTTTAAAGACTTTTAGACAAGTAAGACGGCTTTTCTCATCAGTCTGCAGTGATCTTGTGCACCTAAACTACATGATATGTCAGTTTAAAAAGTACCAGAATACATTAGTTCTTAAAACTGTGTAATGAGTCAGAACTCTCAAATTGTGCAAAGTCTTCCTAGTTTCTGGAATAGACCTTCTCATCATCCCATGCCTGGTGCGTGGCTGAAACAACTGAAGGCAACATTAATGGAGAGTAACCACTGCATGGTGTCCCCCCAAAATACGTGTGACTTCTCACCTTCGGCTTCTTTCTCTGTCAGCTCACAGACAGCACAGGTAACCCTGCACAGTGAGAGGGCAGCAGTCACAAGAGTCTATTCAAGGACAGAAGCTGCAGTTTTGATGAGCAGTGGCTTAGCTGCCTCTAGGATGTCCAGTTCAGGGTCCAGTGAACGACCAAGTCCTTCCAGAACCATGATGGCAAAGATGATAGAAGCAAAATTGCTCTCGAGCTTCACCTAGAACCACAAGAGACTAAATGGTCTCAGCAGACCTTATTTTCTTCTGAGCCTGTTCCACAGAGGTACCAGCTCTAGCTAAGCTGAAAGGGAAGGGAAGAGGCTGGAGAGAAGATATGCACACCTGAAACCATACTGCAACTCCATCACTTGGGAGTTTCAGAACTCACTGAAATCCAGCAGCAGGCCCAAAAATAAGGCAACAGTTTCAGGGCAAGGGCCCTAAGGGAACCCAAGAGTTTGTTTTTCAATTCGAAGAAGGGGAATGGGGTTTTTTTTCTTCCATATTGGAATAGCAGGAGCTCAGAAAGTGCTCACTATTGCTAGTGTAGTTATAAGCTGCGGTGGTATCTAACATACTTGAACACTTGCATTTGTGTGAGGGGGAGCTCATCTTCTGAATGGCCACAAAAGACCCCCACAGATCACAGAGGAAACTATCCTCTGCTCTGCATGTCAACAAACTGCCTCCCAGTTCCCAGCCAGACACCACGATGGTTTCAAGGCATACCAGGGCATGAAGAATTTATGGAGCTGGAAGAACTTGCTTTATAAGAGCCTAAATTACATTTCATGTTATTAGAAACCAGCTTAATGACAAAAACCTCTACCTAAGGAATGTTTAGAGGGACTCTTAGCCACAGGGCTGCCCAGCCTGCAGACAACCTTCTCATCAACTCTAGTTCAGGCAACCATGTCTCTGTTGATTTCCAGAGTTGTCTGCAACTGTGGAAACTTGTCCCTCAAACAGTATCAGTTATAAGAAGGAACCTCTGTCCTGTGAGCAGCTTCTCACTTTTGAGGCCTCTAACAAACCAGTAAAATGGCCTGGTGCTGTTACATAACCCCATATCAAGAAATAGGTCCAGGGAGGAAAGCATGCAGTGATATACAAGTGGAACACATATTAAATTTCATTTTCTGCTTCTAAGGGACAAAAAAAAAAAAAGATAGGAAAAACTTTGCGTTACAAAACCATTCGTTTTAGTAAATAGTATCAACCATTAAATGCAGTATTAAGACAAAACCCAACAAAACAGAAATTGGTCCTGGTAGGGTGTGCATCAAGACCTGAGAAACAGCATGTCTCCAACACTTGGATGCATTCCTGCAGTTCCCCTCATAGCAATTCATTTCAGAAGTCACAGTCCTGCTCCCTGTCAGCCCTTCATGTTCGCAGTAGTTCTCCCTCCCCAAATGAACTTTCAACTATTGAAGGTAGACAGTGACAGGACCTCACCTTATGGGTCATCAATAGTTTGAAGACATTCGAGAGGAGATTTGCCACCTGAAGCTGGAATACAAAAGAAGTTAACTGATCAAAAAAACTGTGGTCAAGAAGATTGAGCCATGTGAGTGACAGGCAGGATTCTTCTAAGTGTTTGTTAGCATTTGGCTCTAGGGACAAGATTATTGGGCTGACAACAGCCAGCATCAAGGTATGATCCCCCTCACACCCTGCCTGGGATAAGGAGTTCAGCTGTGACCTGTGGTTCTGCCTACCTGCTAGCCCAGAAAGGCTGGGAACGTCTGACCTCACAGCAGTACACAACATGCATCACTTCCCTCAGTCCCACCACACTACATTCTCTGAAGTGCCCAGGTTGGCCTTAGCTAACAGGATCCAAGCTGTAACACCAGGCTCAGCAACTCCTCACAGGGAGCTGCAGATGTTCGATTAAAAAAAAAAAAATAAATCAACAAACAACCCCAACAAAAAGACAAACCACAAAAAACACGCCACCAACAACACCCACATGAACAAAATACATTTTTCAGTTAGGAGGAAATAAAAAAGGATTTTATGGATTTTTGCTGCGCCTGAGAGACTAAAAGCACCCAGTACTGGTTGGCGGTGCTGATGAGATCAGAGCCGGCCTTCCCACACGGACCATTCTGAAAGCCAATTTGCACTGAATTACAGGTAAGTGAGGGTGGGACATTGTGCACTTGCCTTTCCTAGGGCAATGGTGTTCCCCCGGGCCTTGGTCACTAGTTCCGCCATCTCGGCTTTAAATCGCTCAATATCCTGGCACTGGTTAGCACGGGCGTGATGAAGGATCAGTTCTGCCACTCTCTCCCCCTGTGAGACAAGTTGAAAAGGAGAATCAGAACTCGGTCACTGGTGCCAGCAGGCCTACAGGGAGCTGCACATCATCGTCCCTGGAAGGGCTCTGCTGCGAAGGTCCCTGGAGGCGGCAGGGGAGAACTCTCAGGGCCATGCCTTCCTCTTCCAGCAACAGAGACCCAATGAATCAACAGAAGCAGGTGCAGGAAGAGCAGAACCAGTCCAAAAATCTTAGCTGGTATCTTGCAGATCTTGTAGGGTAGAACACAACAAAGATCTCTCAGACAATCAGAAGTTTTGGGGGGAAGTAAAACCCACAGGATTGGCATTTTCTTCTTAGCAGAGGAGATAATGGTGTAAAGTATATTAACCTGTCCTGTGGGCCAAGTCCATTTGCAAACTGCAGAGGAAGAGTGAGCTGATTCTGCAACAGCAGACGCTTGCTGAGAAATGGGGGGAGCCATACCCAAGCTTCACTTGTGAGAGGCTCTATAGATCTTCTTGGAAGACATGTCTGACACCAACGCAGAGCCAGAGGCCCAGGTTTGGCAGAGACCATAGAAGTTTTTCACCTGTAGATCATGAATTACACCCAGCCTAAGCCACTAAGGACTTGCAATCAAACGTTTGCAGTTTTTGCTTTGTGTCTGAGAAGTCTGGCAGCACAGGATGGGCCTGAACACGCAGTTTAGCACTGACTCCTCGGTATGCTTTGGCAGATTGAACAGACCAAGTTAAAACATGTCCCTTGAGATATGCTGGTGGACCATCCAACTCACAGCTGAGAAACAGCAACATGCAACTATGAGCACAGATGCTTGTTCTCAAAACGAACAGGAAACACCACCACTGGATTCCCTAGTCCATCTGAGAGTTCATTTTAAAAAAGTCTGAAGAAGGACAAAGTAGTTCACCTTATACAGAGGAGCCTGGCAGAGGCCAGACCCTCCCCCCACCTCTTTTGCTTCCTCTTCTCTACAGATGCTGACACAGCAGCAAATGGAGGATGCCATACAGGCTTTCCAGCAGCAAGGCTGCAGAAGAGAACACGTGTGGAAGACCACCATGTCTCTCTTGATTTCCAGAGTTGTCTGCAACTGTGGAAACTGTTAATCCATCCCCTCCTCTTCTCTAGCAAAACCCGGCAGATTCTGCAACAGTCCGAACTGCAAGTGGCTCCCAGGCAGTCCTACCATGCACCAGAAGTACTGCTAACCAGGGAGTGCCGGCAAGCGCTTCCCATTTAACACCTTCCATCTCCTGTGTCACTGAAATCACACCACTCTGGCAGCCTCCTTGCTGCAGCTATCTTATCCCTGTGTCTGGTATAGCTTCCAGGCTAGCAAGTCTCCTCTCCCCTCTTATGGAGGATTGTAAGGGGAAATAGAAAACTATCGCCTTGGCTATCAGGATTCCCATCTGTCTCCCTTCCCCAGCCCCACAACAGAGGCCTCACCTGGCCCTGGACCACAGCCGTGAAAACTGCTCGGAAGTTCTGCATGTCAGCGCTCTGCAGCTCCGCCACGATCCCTGCATCCAGCAGCACCAGGCAGAGCCGCCTCAGGGGTGGCTTCACTTCCACCACAAGAGTGTCACACAGGTCCACGATGGCCGTCTGCTCCTTGCAGCTAGTGCTGACGTGGGCCATGCCTTGAACCAGGATGTTCCCAGGGTGCAGGTCAGCATGGACAAAATTGTCAACAAAAACCTAGAGGACAGACAACTCTTAGAGCAGCTCATTCCAACCAAACCTGCCCCTGCCAAAACTCCCAGGCAAACAGCAGAGGTTTGTTTCTGGTCCGTTCACTGTCACTACTAATGTGCACCACCCTAGGCAGCAACACAGCAAATGGCTTCTGCAGAAGGCCAGCTGTGCTGAGATGGCATGGGTACTACTGTAGGGGAGTCAGCAGAGCTGTGTGAAGCAATCCTATGTCTTTGCTAGAGATCAGGTAGGACAGCCAGGTGTCCCAGCAGGGAACAGGAGTGCTCTTTGGTAATTAACCCTAAACTGGGGGCACACTGGTGGGCCTTGGCAAGGAGTAATGCAGTAAGAATAGGCCATGTGCCATTCAGTGGCATGAGTTATAGTGAACGGTTAAGTTTGTCTGGTCTGGGACATCAACCCACATTACAACTGTATTGGAAAGTAAGGAAACAAGAGATAAGGAAACAAATACATAGCATTTCTCTGCCTCTGCTAGCATTCAGCACCGGAAAGGACTAGCAAGAGGGCAAGCACAGAAAACTTCCCCACCAACCCTCCTGGCCACCTGGGACTGCTGAACTTCCTGCCCCAAGGAGGTTATCTTTGTCTTTCATGGATTTCTCCTAAGAATTTGTCCAATTGCCAGGTAAAAAGAGCTGTGTGAAAAAAGATAATTTTTTTAGGTGTTGCCTGAAAAAGTGACCTCTGATAATTTTATATCCTTCTCATTGGTCTTGTTTTGAGAAACCATACACAGTAGATCCATTACCCACTCTCAGGCATTCATGACTGCATAGATATCTGTCAGAAACTACTAATTTCTCTGCTTTCCATAGTCAGAGTCAAATTATTTCACCATTCCAGTATGGAAGTCTTTCCACACCAGTAATCACCCTGGCTGCCTTCCTCTGCACCTCTTCTAGTTCTGTTACAGCCCTTGGAAAGGAGAGTCCTGGACAGTGAGGGACTAGAACTGCACAGAGTATTCAAGAAACAGCTATTTGTTATACTTACAGCCATAATGTTGTTTCTTAGCTCTATAATTCTTTTCTACTCCTAAAATTTTGGGGTTTTGCTTTGCTCCTAACCATTGAATCCAGTGTTAGCATAAAACTATTCTAGTTCCAGCATTGCTTTTCAGAGTGGTAAGAGCTATTTCAGAGTCTGTTATACTACATGGAGTCAAAACTGCAGGCCTCGCCACCAGCCTAGCATGACGTTGCAGTTATCAATTGAATTTCATCTGACACTTACTGCCCACGCACTCAGTACTGTGAGGTTCTTTTGCAACTCTTCCCTGCTAGTTCTCATGGCTCCTCACAAGACAATTGTGTCACCCTCTCCCAGATCATGTGTGATTATTTCAACCACAGAAGAACTAGACAGCCCGAAGCTGAATCATAAGCTCAATCTGGCTAAGTTTGTTTTCTTTACTCTGTATTTAGTTCTTTCTTTAAAAAAGGCAGTTTGGAGGAGGAGTCAATAAATGAAGAAACTAGCTAGCTGTTTTACCTGTGAGTTGCATCCATAGTCTCTGCAGAGAACATGGTATTTGCCAATTACATTGCACTTCACAGTACTTGGGTAATATGTGAATATTCATTAAATGGATTAGTGGGTTTCCTAAGCAATGCACTGATCAAGTTGCATAGGCTGACCCTACTGTGTGCAAGCAGATTGCCCTTCTACAGTGGAAAAATCTCTATGTCAAAAGCAGTGGTGTATCTAGCCCAGGCTTTACTCAGACCGTGTTACACTGCACATGAGGGACAGATCCTCCTTCAGCCAGCTCAGGAGCTACACAGTGCCCTAACGGCCCAAGTCCTGGGTTACCACGAGATACCTAGCATCTCCAAAAGGTACAGCCATATATCTGAGTCCATGGGGAGAGCAGTAGGAGATGTGGGAAGCAAAATGGTTCTCTCTTTTGCCATATTGTCTTATTACCCCAAATGAATAACTTCTGCAGGAAAACAACCTTTACTTCTAGCCTCAGCCAAGTGCCTACCATCTTTAGCAGCATGTCCATGCCCATCTTTGCAATTCTCTGCCTCAGCTCTGTGGCAATGTCCGCATGCAGGTAGTGCGAAATAGGCTCACTCTCCTGAAAAAGACAGAGCTGGAGTCAAACACACCTTGTGTCCCACCTTCAACCATACTTTAACCTAGATGCCAAGAGTTGAGGAAAGGTGACAATACCGTAGAAAGGACCTGCTCGATAGAGGCTGTACCTAATGTGATGGAGAAGATGAGAAAAGCAAGTGTTTGTTTTTTGGAAAGGGGGTGTGATATAGCCTGGGGCAGAAATACTTTTGCCAGGATCACAGCACAAAACCTAAGGCTGAGAGTAGCTTTGGTCTGTGACTCAGACATCCACAAAGGGAAGTGAGGCAAGCATCAGAAAGTGTCAGATTGCTGAGCTCCTTGCTTTGACCCACCACAAAGGAGAGTTGAGGCATGGTGTTGGTTTGCAAGCACAGGCAAGCACATGGTGGCTGGACACACTGCTGGTCTGCTTGGTTTCAGGCCAAGTGTTCACTTCTATGTGGAGCTGCCTGCCACCTGTCTTCTGGGATGCACTGCTTACAAACAAAGAGAGCGGAAGAGACACTGAGGGAGGACAGCGATCTCTTTAAGCAAATAAGAGAAAACATCCTTCTGCCTCTGATCACTCCTCCTCAAAAAAACACCTCCTTGGCATGTTTTCTTATAGGCCTTCTCACTGCTACCACCAATCCCAGACCCTGCAGTTCTTACCTCAAATGTTTCCACTAGAACATCTGTCGTTACTAAAGGCCAAAGGGGAGTCGGAAACTTCACAAAATCAACATCTAGGAAATTTTGTCGGAAGCGCTCCAAATTTCTGGCTTCATAGCGTAAGTCAATCTCAAGGGAGGAAAAAAAAAAAAAGGAGGTTGGAAACTAGATTCAGTTCAAATTAGATCTTCAGGATCCTGTATGAGGATATGACCGTACGGTGCAATACTCAATACCAACAAAACTAGTCCAAAAGCTAGAATGAAAACAAAATAGAGTGGTGCTTCTTACATGCTTCTTCAAAGCTATAAGGCTTTCCTGATGGAAGAATAGAGTAACAGACTAAGTAGCGGATGGCCCACAACCCAGCACCTTCAAAATACATGTGACTCTTACTATAGGCATGGTGTCTCAAAAAAGACCGGGACTACATCATTTTCAAGGGTAAGACAGATCCTGAACCAAAGCTTACTGTCCAAATAGCAAGGCAGGCAGACAGGCTAGAAGAACTGCAGCCCTTGCCTTGTTTTACAGTTAGGCAGCCATAGCAGGAAGAAATTTAATGAACACATACAAAAAACCCCATTGTGTAAAGTCCTGGCCCTAGCTCTTCAGTGATCCAATGCCTTGACGCAAGGGTATCTTTCCTGCCCACTGCTGCTGCTCAAGGAGGCCTCACCTTCCTCATCCGGCAAGGGGAAATACCCCAGGAATACTTCCTGTTCTTTCAAAAAGAAATGAAAGGAAATTACAACAAGCATATCAGATGCTCTCCTAATTCTCAGTCTTCAGTGCATCCACCAAAAACTCTGCTGGACTAAACTGGTACTAATGACCTCGAGTCACCTCTGAATACAGTCAACAGTTTACAACATGGATTTACTGTGCAGATTTTTTGCAAGAGTAGAAAAGAATTAAAGCTTTCAAAAGCTCGTAACAGACTTCAGACTCTGCAGTCTAGATGCAAAAATAGAATTAGCAGGTAATCGTTTGTTTTAATAGAAACCTAAGCCTAATTAAGCCTGTAGTGAAATCTTTGCAAGTTTGGTAGTAAGGATGTTTCAGGACTGTGTCTTTAGAAGACATTAGTGAATCAGGACTTTTCAGATCTATTTGAAAAGCTTAACTTTACCAATACTATGAACCTGATGACAATACAACATAAAACATATTAACTTATGTGAAAGTACATTAGTTATGCCTGTATATATATCTCAGCACTAACAAACATGACCAGTGAGTACAGATTGCAAACATATGCATAGGATTAAAGAGAAAAAACACATCTGTGCACTTGTTTGGATTCTTTTCCTAAGGTGAGGTCTCTCACCAGTGTTCATCTTTCATAATGGTGCAAAAAGGACTGTGACTATGGCTAGCTGGCTGTTCGGGCTGTTCACAAGAAAACATACTCAAAGTCTAAAAAAAGATTTTTACATCTAATAAAGATTGTTAGATTTTTTAATTGCTTTGCTTTTTAACACTGTAAGCATATAAACTTTCCTACAGTAACATTATGCGACTGACAAGAATAAAGAATAAGCAAGCCTTCATCTAACCCTTTAAAAAATAGCGCTAAGAACAGAGTTAGAGCCAGCCAGTAGCAAGACAAAGGGCAGTTTTGTTTCAGTACATGGGGACCATGGCATGGCACGCACCTGCTGAATCATAAGCTTCTCAAATTCCTTGACAATCTCTGTCAAACTGAGCCACTTGAATCCAGGGAGAAGTTCAATGATGTGGCTACCCATCTTCATTATAAACAGATCCATCTGGACTTGGTGGACCAGCCCAGGGTGCAGAACCTGCACAAGAACGAACAGTGGCAGGATCAACTCCCGAAACGCTTCATTTCAATCATCTCAAGTGATACATTCCAAACAGACAAAACCCAGCTTATTAGACTGGGAGCTAACAATGCTTCCCCAGCTAGTCCTCAAAAAAAATTCACATTTGCCATGGATTAAGTTGTGGAGAAACACTGTATGATTGTCAAATGGACTATATCTGTGCTGGAGACTACGGTCTCACCCAATGCCATTTTCTACTGCTTTCATGCTCCTGCCCTGTCCCTGCCATGTAGTACTGACCAGTATTTGGCACAGCTCAAATACAAGATTTCTGTAAATAAACTTTGCTGGAAAGAACTTATCTGTTCCAGATTTCTTCATGTGAGCAGAGAAGGGCTTTCATTGTCTGGAAGGTGAAATGAAGCTTAATATTCATTCTTTTAATGTAAACTGGGCCCTTGTTGGCATTTCTGGTATCCACATGTCATGTCAAATGGTGCCATAGGCAGTACGTGTACACAAGCTCTCCCGGCGAGGAAGAGCTGGGGCCACTGCAAGTCTGGATCACAGCTGGCTGGAACACAAATGCTGAGGAAAAGACACCAATGGAGACGAGCCTCACTTTTCTCACTCCACCTGGCCCTAGCCAGCTACTCATCTCCATGGGAATTAAAATCGGATTGGCCTCATCCAGCACGCTTTGTTTTCACCCATCTACCAGACACGTTTGACTTACTTTAATAGCTACAGGCACGAGATGCCTGGCTGATGAAGGATTTGCATTCAGGAGTGGTTTGGCCATCTGCTCCATGAAGGACACCCGGCTCGCAGGCCTTCCCTGGGAGCAGTCTGCTGGGCTCAGCTCCGCCCCATTCCTCTCACCCCACATCTCCCGGCTCTTCCTCCTTCTCAGCCACCTGAGGAGACCTCTGAAGCCTGACACTTCCCACGCTTCAAAAGCGGACCTTAACTCCGAGCGTCGCACCAGCTCCTCGGCCTGGCAGCCGGCGACAGCCGTGAGGTCGGCATAGGCTTTATACACCTGCGCGACACAGCCCGAGCCAACCGGCTCCCGGCTTCGGAACTTGAGGACTCCCGTCCAGTCCTCACCAAAGGCCTTCCTGAGGAGCTCGGCGGTGTGGCCCCACGGGTGTGGGCTCACCTCCACGTGCAGCTTAGAGAACTCATCGCAGAAGGCCTCAGAGAAGAGGTCCCTCCGGGTGCTGGCCCACTGGCCCAGCTTGATACAGGTTGGGCCAGCCGCCTCGGCTGCCCTCCGCAGCAGCCGCAGCCACAGGGCACCCAGGCCAGGCCACAGGCGGCTCAGCGGGTAAAGCAGCAGCAGCGGGCCGAAGCGCAGCAACAACCCGCAGGCCCGCAGCGCCAGCCGCAGCGCCAGCCCCCCGCGCCGCAGCAGACCCCGGGGCGGCCGCTCTGGGCTGCGCTCCCCCGCCCACACCGGCCCCCGCTGCCCCGGCCTCTCTTTCCAGCCGGTCCCGGCGGGCACCGCCAAGGCCACCGCGACCCAGCGCCTAGCACGCAGCCCGCCGCGCCCCGCGGCCGCCCAGCCGGGCAGCGCCCCCCTCGCCCCGGCGGCCCACCCGAGGAGGGGGCGCGGGAGCGGCAGCAGCCGCACGGCGCCGCCCGCCACCATAGTCCGCCCGCCGCCGCCAACGGCCGCCGGGGAAGGGGGGCGGGCCAATCAGCGCCGGCGGGCGGTGGCGGCCCGCCCCTTAAAGGGGCAGGAGCGAGCGCCTCGGCGAGTCGTGAGGTGATTGTTCCCGCCTTGCAGGGAGCCTCGGGCTCCGGCTCCCGCTCCCTGTAGCCTCAGGCCGTACCAGAGGAGGATGAGAGGGAAAGGGCCCTTGCTAGGGCTGGAGGCCTTCATGTCTCCCTCCCTGTTGATGGTTAAGGTGGGCTCTTGCCCTCTTGGTTTTGAGCCTACCCCGGTTCGGACTGGTGTGGTGAATCAAGCTATGAGTGAAGCAAGGGGGCTGACACACACCAGGTGTATTTCAGCCACTGTAAGGTGTTGGTTGTCTCTCCTTTTTCTTCCATGATGTAGGAAGCTAGCAATGACCTTTTATTTTTAAGCAAAAGTTGTGGCATTCTAGTGGTAGCCAGATGTTGGCAGGTGAAGTGCTGTGATTATTAGTGGTTTCCTTAGCAGGGTATTAATGAAGTAATCAGTGCTTTGAGTAATGTCTTTGAGGGCACATGATGATTCATCCATACTAGTAAAAGAAACTAAAAGCAAAAGCCTCCTGAGGTAATGGTAGCTGAGTAGACTTAACAAGCTGTTTCACTTTCCAGGCTTGCTCTGGAACTTGGGCCTTCTGCCCCACAAAAGGTCTGCTGATGGCAGTGCTGGGTCTCCTGCTTATTCCTGCATCAGCTGGCAACGTGTTAACCTTGTCTGTAATCACACAGATACAGAGGATTGCTCATTTCCTTTGCAAAGGGCATGTGCCTTTTAAAAATCAAAACTAATGTACCCACTGCTGAGGATGCAGCTGACAACAACATCATCTGTGGCTCCCCCTATGAGAGGTTTGGTGTGTGTGAGCACAGCCTGTCAAAGAGTTTGTGTCAGGAGACAGCCACCGCAGAGGTGATGCTGCAACTTGCGCTGCTATCATGGCGATTCAGGAAAGCCGCTGTCCTGTGCGGGATGCTTTGGGCTGGGAGCTGTGGCCTTTCACACCAGGAGTTCGGTTGGCTCCCAGCTTTGGGTGTATTTGCACACTTCTGCGAGGGGGATTTCCATTTTAATGTACACTGTGAACAAAAAGCCTGTAGGAAGAATTAATTCATTTTCCAATCCAGATCCCTCCCTGGCTTTAATGGGTAGCTCAGACCTGACCCGAGCACATCTGTGCTAACAGGGAGCTGGATTATGGCCCCACACAGGTGAACAGACCAGCTGATGGAAATTGTTTTGCAGACTTGAGGTTTCCCTGGCCAGCCGCTCTCCCGTGAAGCGTCTGTGAGCTGATCGGATGCCGTGACAGGGTCGCCGCAGCAGCGGGAAGCTGTTGGTGTACCTGGTGCTGTTTTGGTGGCAAGTCAGGACTTTCCGCTTCCCCTCGGGTGTTTCTGTTTGCAACCAGAAAGGCGTCTTTGCGCCCCTTTTTTTTTAATTATTTTTATTTCTGGCCTTGCCAGCAGCTGCCCCCCTCACCTCCGCGCAGCCCCAGCCCCCCGCCGCCCTGGGCAGGGGCCGGCGGCGCAGGACGCGGTACTCCCGGGGGGCGGGCGCGGTTGCCATGGCGGCGGGGCGGGGCGGCGCTCCCGCCGGAGGGCGGCCGGGGCCGGGGCGGCGGGGGGCGGTGGCAGCGGCGCGGCGCTGCATGGCGCGGCGGGCGGGGAAGCCCCCAGCCGCGCGTCCGCACGCCGCCAGCCCGGCGCTGGGCGCCGCCGCCATGCCGGGACACGGCCCCCCACCCCTGCCGCTGCCGAGGAAGGTAGGGGGGCGCGGAGGGGGCCGTGGCGGGGCCGGGGCAGCGGCGGGCGTTAGCGGGGGAGAGCGGGCAGGGGTGCCGGGAGGCAGCTTGCTGCCGCCTGCAGACCGCTCGTCTCTCGGGGCGCGGGGGATCGGTGCCGCTCCAAAAAATCTCTTATCGCTTTTTCCCTTCGCGCGCCCCCCCCCCCCCCCCCCCGATCGTTTTTTCTTCCCCCCGGTACTGTATTCGGCTGCAGAGACGGAAACTGGGGGCCGTGAGCCGAGTCCCCCCCCATCCTCCCAGTCGCTGAGGGTACCGCCGTTCGTCCCCGCCGCTTTCCCGCCGGGACGGGGAAGGCTGCTGCTCCCTTCCGTCCCCCGCCGGGTGCGGGTGGGCTGCCGGGGCGGCTCTCGGCCGAGGGCGGGTGGGAGAAGGGCCGCGGGGACGTGGGGAGCTGCTGAAAAGCCGACCCGAGTGGTTCGGCAGCGATGGCGTAGAGGAGCAGCGGCAGCCCAGCCAGCCGGCACGGGGCCCCTGGGTCAACTCAGCCCTGCCTCGGTCTCCGGCAACAAAAAAGGCGAAACTTTGAGCAAATTCCTTGGGGGAAACCCGGGCCCTCCTGGAGCAAGCAGCAGAGTCCTCAGCTGCAGCAAAGCCCTGAATCTTTCTGTGATCATAGCTCTGCATTTCTTTTTGCTCTGCATAGCCTGCTTTTCTCTTACTTTGCCTCCGGCAGGAGAAAACATTTGCACGGCGGTGCAGCCTGTACCTTAAATGCATTGACCAAGGGTGGCATTTCTGACTCCTGCTTAGGATCCATGAGAATATTCATCTGTCCTGGGGAGGGAAACGCCAGCTTGCCTTCTTGCTGTGGTACCCAGGGATGATGGATGCTAATGGGTTAGGCATGGATGGGAACAGTGGCTGGGAAGGGAACAGGAAAGAACTTAGAGCTGTCTGTGTCTGTGGTCCCAGGGTGTCAAATGCAAACGGAAAGGTAAACTGTGCAAGGGTTTTGGGATTCTTTCAGAGGTTTTGATTTTATGAGTCTTCAAGAAGCCTTGCTCTTGATGCTCGGTGCTGGAAGAGGAATGGTGTAGGGGGGATTATGGCTTTCTGACTGCTTGGGGCTGCACTGGAGCCTCAGAGGAGCAGGTAGTGAATGCTAAGCATGGGTTGCTTTGTCCCTGCTCTTTACAAGAGCACAGTTTGTTTCCTGGACAGGTCAACAAGTTGTGTGGGAGCTGTTCCTGACCTTGAGGTGTTCCCCACCACCTTTGCCCTTGCTATTTAGGCAGCGTTGTTCCTTTTGGAAAGGAGTGTCTCTGACCTGGAGCTCAGCTGAGAGCATAGAGGGGCAGAGGGATTTCCATGGAGCTTTCATTTGCTTCTGGGAGGGGAGCTGCTGGTGTTGCTGATGGATTAAAAAGTTGGTTTCTGTGTTGGCTGCCACCTTATTGACCACTCATTCTTGGTGTGTGGTAGCAAAGGCCAATAAAGTGTACAGGCTCTGTTTCTGAATCACCAGAAAGGGAGTTGTTACTGCATCCTGCCAGAGGAAAGGAATGTGTTTCCTCGACCCTTGTGTTACATTCTGAATTGTCATCAGGGTAGTGTTTATGGGGTTTGGTGGTGGTTGGCTTTGGGGTTTTCTTGTTTTGTTTGGTTGGTTGTTTTAAAATAATCCAAACAGTATTTCAGCATACGAGAATGGATATCTACCATGTTGGGACAGACTTGGAAACAACTGAAAATGCTAAGTATGGAAATGAGAGGAAAGCCACAGGATTTCCCAGGGTAATACAGTGCCTCTTTGAGAAACAGAAGAGAAAACACTGAAAACAAGGCGCTGGAGTGACCTGAGATGTAAGAAGCAGGCTAAAGATTTATGGCTCAGCTGGGACCTCTCTCTGCCTGTGGATGAGAAGGTTGTATGCTGAAGCCCAGGTTGGCCTTTGGTGTCCCTGTCCCAACAGTCAACACAGAAGTTGTTCCGTGTTTATCAGCTCAGATCCCCAAGTATAGTAGTCCTTGTAGACCACAAGTGTGCATGGAGTGTCCCAAATTGTTTTCAGTAGTGTCCCCAGCTTGTTGCCTTGGGAAATCTTTTAGGACATTTTGTCTGCAAACACAACCATGTGATGCTTTTTGTTCTCCAAAAACAAGAAGGGCATTTAGATCCTTTGTCAAGCACTTATAATATACTTGTCTGTCTCCCATGCCTGGTGTATTTATGTGTTAGAAATGTTTGTTTTGACAAGGAGATGATAAATAAAGACCACTTAAGTGAAAGGCTGTGGGTATAGAGATGGTCTTAATTCAGTAGGAAGTTGGAGCTTTTCCATTGCGTTATTCTGAATATCAGCTGTAATAGCTAATTCATATGGATAGCAATTAAACCTCTGTTTTGCTGGGTGCTCAGGGGGCACAGAGGCAAATGCAAACCTTGCCTCAAGTTTAAGATATTTGCCGATGAGACCTTGACGCGAAAGAGCCAGATTCTTAAACATGGAGAGATGCTGGGCGTTTCACAAGTGCCTGATAATCCCCCCGAATGCATTGTCCAAGGCAGCTGGTTTTGTCTTCCTTTTGTAGCACCTGACATTTATTTATTGACTGGAACTGTGCTGAAGCTGCTTCTTCCTAAATGGAGGCTAGACCAAGGGGAGAAAAGGTTCTGTAGTGCATCATTAAGCCCATCAGAGAGGAGAAGTACCTCTCTTAAACTCTTGTTGAAGCTGGTTAATTGTGATGATCAGCTCTCGTAGGCATCCAGAACTGGGGTATAAGCTCTTTGGGGAAGCATTTTTTTAGCGGAAGGATTTAAGTACTAGTGGCTGATATGTCTGTTGGCAGGATCCCAAGAGCTGGCTGGAAGAGGCCTCTACTATGAAGGAAATGCTGAAATAGGACTTTTAATGAACTTGCATCGCAGTTCCTTAAGACTGAGAACGCTCTCCACAGGGAGGAAGGGAGTGGGACATAGCTAGAAAGAAATTCCTTGTTGCATTTGAGTTCTGACAATGAGTGAGCCCAGTTTTGCCTAGATAGAGCTCGTGTACATTGCATCGGAGGGGTACTGATCTGTAGGCACTGTTTTACTCTGGGCTGGGGAAGAGACAGTGTTTTCCTGATTGCATCTCTGAAGTGCAGTGGAAAGCACAGTAACACACATCTTGCTTATGGGATTTTTCTCTCCTTTCCACCTCTAAGCAGCTTTACCAACTACTGGAAATGAAAGCAAAGGCTGAAATGCGTGAATATGCATGCCATTTGCTGGTGGCTTCAGCCCAGGTTTTAGTGAAGACCACTTTTCATTCTCTGTGTCTGTGGTTAGCCTTGTGTACACTATATGACTGAACTCCGGGCTCCTGACTTCATGAAGGCTGTGCATTTGAAATATAGGCTTCTGCAGGCACCTTGGGTGATCCTGAACCTGGGTGCCGAAGAGAAAGAAGCTAGAGTCCCTGGAGCTGCTGACCCTCTACAACCTGGATTTTCAACTGAGGACCATGTCCTCGGGTGGAAGCCTGGCACAGAACAGGCTGAGGACAAGTTCAAGGTCCCTGTGGTCGATATAGCATGAAAAGGCATCATCGCTACCTTACATAAGTAAATACTTCAGGTCTTACAGGCCAGACCTATTCAAGATCTGTCCCAACCTTTACATGGTTCACCACCCAACTGGGACAAGGTACTCTGTCTGTAGACATGGGACTGATGAGGTGAGAGTCGTAAATCCCCAGTCTGGTTCCTGATCGAAGCAATGGACACTTGCTTGCTGCTTATGTGAGTCTTTACCCTCATGTTATTTACTGAGCCAGGAGCTCACGGCATAGAACCTGCAGTGAAACACCTTTTGGGGCTCTGCCATCATGATGGTCCTGTCCCTCCTGTGCTGAGATGGCTCTGAGCAGCTCTGAACCATATCATGTGGTTCCAGGCTGTCAACATTGCAGTTGCCAACAGAGGTAGTGCTCTTGGAATAATCCTGGTGTGATGGCCAGGGTAATCCTATGCTGAAACCCCCTGGGTTTGTACTGTTTTGAGGTAAATGTTGCGTAAATGTTTGCTGGTCAAATGTGGGGCACTATGTGTGTGCAACAAAGACCTCAAAAGGGGGCTCACGAGAAATCAAGAGGTTTGAAATCCTAGGACTCCTTTCTTTAATGCAGATAACATGTATTAAGAACCTTTTTTCCATCTTTTCTGCAAATAGTGCTGTCCCATGGTAAAGCTGAGGGGAAGTCAATTGTAGTTGAGAAGTTAGAAGCTTGAAAGTGTAGTTGTCCTGCTGGAATGAACGCTGAGAGTGCTGGTATAATCTTCATCCTTTGTTTCAGTGCTTCTTCCCCTCTCCAGGTTAGGGAAACCAGCTGCAGCTGGTATACTGGGATTTAACAGGGCAGATTTAATAGTTACAGTGGTGATTAAAAGTCAGTTTTTACCACTTAAACTTGGTAGGAGTGAGTTAGTATGCCTCTGAGGCTTTCTTGTACGTTTGGCTGAATGTTTCCTGTTTATGTGCTGTTACACGTGTCCTTCACTGAATGCGAGAGATCTGTGCCGGCCATCTGACAAGCGACTCATGGGTAGTTGGGGTAAAGCCTCAGATTGCTCATCAGAAGCAAGGGGGACAGGAGATGAGGCAGTTGACCTGCAGCTAGGCTACTGTGTTCAGCCTGGGCAGGAGCTGCTGGTCCTCAGTCCCCTCTGCGTTGCAGCCGAAGCTCTTGCTCAGCCCTGTGCTCCTGGGCTGGGAACTGGCAGTGTTTATGCGATGAAAGGGAGCAGAAGATGGCTTTTCCTGAGCGCTGCGTTTGCCCGTACATGTGCTGGCCCAGAGCCAGGATGGAAACTCTGTCCTCATGAGCAGAGAGAGGGAGATGGGAGGGGCAAGAGACAGAGAGGGGGCCCAGAAGCAGAGGGAGTTAAAATAAAAATACCAACCCACGCAGAGAAAAGCCTCTAACAGATGGGCCTAGCCATCCCCTGGGTTCTTCACGCAGTTGGCTTCATGTGCATCACTGACAAGGCTTCACCTAGAAGTGTGGGTATGAGGCATGGATCATTTTGAGATGCATGGTGGAAGGTCAGAGTACAAGGCAAAAGGAAGGAAGCTAGACGGGTAAGTTAGTTGTTATTTGGCGCTCTCTGATGCCTGAAGTGAGGTTTGTGAGTTGCTGCTGGTGCTGTGCCACTAATAAGGCAGATGCCACTGTGTGAGCCATTAGAGGGGCATTTGTTTTCAAGTGTGGCATCCTTTACTGCAGCAAGCATTGCCTTGTCTCCTCTGTAAAATAGTATTGCTAATGCTGATGGAAGTTTGTTTCACTGCTCTTGTTCCTTTTAGCACATGTACAGTAGAGAGCTATCAATCTGGATTGAGACTAGTGTACAGATAGGTTCTGCAAGTAGGTGCTGGCAGCTGTATTTTCCTGTGCCCAGTTCCTCGTTAAGCATCATGGTAAGTTATCAGATTTGCCGAACAGTTCAGCATATGGGGTTCTGGCCTTGCTTGGAAGGGTCTTGCCTTGGTTAGATACCTGTGCAGGAGGAGACTGTGCCTGGCAGCAAATCTGATCTCAAAGAAGCAGTTGGAAAAGCTTGGCTGTGAGCTCATTTGAAAATCTGGGCCAGACACTTCAGAAGTTGAGAGCTGATGATAGTTAGGGGCAGCTTGAGTGGGGAAGGGTGCCACCTCACTTGGAAGTGGACGAAAGAGTTCTGGGTGGGACCTTGCCAGGCACTGAGACTCCTGATCCTGCAGATCCCTGAGAGCAGATGGCTCCTGACCAAGTTCAGGCACGTAAGTTGTTGTTTCCAGAAACTTACTGGGGACTCTGGCAATCCACCAGAGAGACTGTTTCAGAGGGCAAGGACTTACTGCTCTTTGTAACCACAATAATTTTAAATGGCTAGATGCTCTGTGTTTTAATTAAATTTCCCTTTGGGAATTAAAGTGGTGAAGTGTTTCTGTGATCCTGCTATGCTTAAATATTCTGTACGGTACCCCCACTTGGGCAAATTGTTCAAGCAGACGTGTAGGTCTAAGCACATGCTTAAATCCACCCAGCAGAACACTTTGGCTGCCAGTGCAGTACATCGTTCCTGCTCAGGGAAGTTAGGCTGGGCTTCATGCAATCTAATTGAAGATAGTGGGCTTTGAGCATAAGCTTAAAATTAAACACCTGCTTAGGTGTCTTCCTCATCACAAGTGGTGTCTCTCACACTCAGCTGTATTCTGCAGAATCATTTTATATTAGCAGTGTCCTTGAACATTGCTTTCCTCTTAATTTCCTGTGAGACTTCTTGCCAAGTGCTTGCTGACAAGCCGTGTTACTGTGAGCAGTTCAGGTGAGATGCTGTCACAGCCCTGGTATTTTGCTAGCATTGTGAATAGGCATGCATATGTGAATGATTAAATGAACCCATCAGGGTGTCATCTGGAGAGGAACAAATGCTGAGCTTGCTTTGCAGGCGGGGGGGAGGATGAGATCCCCCTCTGTATTTTTTGCTGAAAGCTTTTCCCGTCTGCAGATGTGCAGCTGCTGTAGTTCTTTGCCAAAAGCTGGCCGTGACTTTCAGAGCTGGGGAACGTGCACACATCTGTTTGCAGAGGAGAGCAGCGAAGGGGCTCGGGTCTCCTAGGGGATTATGTTCTCGTGATAGATAGTGCTGACTGTCATGGAGGGAAATGGCAAATTTCACAGGGCGCTGTGAGGGCACTTTAAAAATATGAGTTTACTTGCTAGTGTCAGCCAAACACTACCTTGCTAAATTAAAAAGGAAAGAGCTCCCAGAGACTTTTCAGACTGTTGGAGCTTTTCCTTTAAAAATGTTAAGCCCCCCTGAAGATGTATTTTTGTGTGTGGAAAATCTACACAATGTATTTCAGCTGCAAAGCATGGGGTGAATATAGGCTTCATGTTTTCTTTTAGGTAAGAGAGGAGTCTTGGGTTATCCAGAGCTTGGAGTGGCATAGTAGCAAAGGGAAATAAATGCCTCTTAGAAAAATTGAGAAGGGTGTCTTCTCCAGCACATGTAGCACTTCAGAAATCAGCATCTGGCCAAAACAGACCCTGAAGCATCCTCTACAGCCTACTGAAGTTCATGGGAGCTTTTCCGTGAGTTCAGGGAGCTTGGGATCAGGCTTTAATTGAGAATCTGTTTTTCCCTGCCTTGCTACGCTAGGCTGTGTGTGCGGCAATCTGTAGTCAGATTCTGCAAGAGAATTTCTTACTGAAAAGAGATGAGTAAGGTATTGAGCTTTTTCCAGATGATGTTGGAAGCCCTGATCTAGCTGGCTGCCATTTTTCAGCTTTGTCAAACTGTGAGAGAGGCTGAGAGTTTTCCTACTGGGAAATCAACATGTGATAACTGTGTTTTGCATTAGTTTTCTGCCTCTGTCCCCTGAGATTGCGATGAGTGACTCCAAGTTGAAGTTTTGCCACAGTGTCACCTCTCACATACAACAGTCCTGTACTTGTGTTGGTGAAAGATACTGATGGCTATTGCCACTTAACTCTGTCCTGAAGCTTGCCTCTTAGGTATCCTCTAAGTAGGAAACTTTCCTTGTAGGATGATTTAGTGTACACAAATTCAGTAGGAAACCAAGGTTTCCCCTCTTAAATTCCTGAATTCCAATACTAGTCAGAGAAAGACATTTGGGTGTATTTCAAGGAAAAATAGGATTGCCTCTAAAAGGCACAAATTTCATAAAACGTTGTCAGAATTTGATGGGGTTGGGTTTTTTTAAACTAACTTGTTCTGACATGCAATATATTGCTTCATGTCCCACTTGCTTAATGTTCGCTTGCATGGGGTAAAATTATTTTCCTGATCCAAAGAAATGAGGAAATATTATCAGAAACAGACATTTGCATTGTCAGAGCAGTGAAGGACTTCAGCTCTGACCAGCAATCGCTGTAGAAATAAAAATTCTAGCTTTTCTGTTCTTCAAACTATTCATATATGCTGATCCCAGTCCCTCTGCTCATTCATGCTCAAGGCAGCCTGCCACTGGATTTTTATTACTATAGTTAGTAGAATAGACTAGACTGTTGCAGTTGGAAGGGACCTACAATGATCATCTAGTCCAACTGATTGACCAATTCAAGGCTGACCAAAAGTTAAAGTTATTGTCCAAATGCCTCTTAAACACTGACAGGCTTGGGCCATTGACCACCTCTCTAGGAAGCCTGTTCCTGTGTTTGACCACCCTCTCAGTAAAGAAGTGCTTCCTAACGTCCAGTTCAAACCTCCCCTGGGGCAGCTTTCAACCATCCACACACCCCCTGTCACTGGGTACCAGGGAGAAGAGACCAGCACCTCCCTCTCCACTCCCCCTCCTCAGGAAGCTGTAGAGAGCAGTGAGGTTGCCCCTCAGCCTCCTCTTCTCCCAACTAGACAAGCCCAAAGTCCTTAGCCATTCCTCATAGGACATGGCTTCCAGCCCTTTCACCAGCTTTTTTCCCTCCTCTGGATGCATTCAGTATTAGTACTTTATTTTTACTGCAGGTTCCTGGTAAAGACTGGTTTTTGAAATATCAAGCCTGACCTTGGATTATGTTGATTTTTTCTTTCTCTTTTTAAGTAAAAAAAAAATTACCTGTTTCCAGGTGTTGGGTTTTTTAATCGACAACCCCTTTTTTTTTTGTGAAGAACTTAAGAAGTTCAGCTGCCTCACTGTTTCTGTTGCAAATGTAACTTTTTTTCTTTTTAAACTTATGAACAATATTTCTCAGTGGAGGAGACTTTGGTAGGAATTACCATGAAATCCTTGAATGCAGAATAAAGCAAATTTGCATAAAGACACACCCCCACCCCCCACACACCCCCCACCCCGTCTAGCTAAATTTAAGTAAGTCATATAATTTCACAGTAAAGAACCTGACTCTTGTAAGCTTCCTTCAGATTACATCAAACATTTTCTTGGAAGTTTCTCTCTCTGTTGTTGGTTTGCTTGGGGTTTTTTTGGCATACCAAATTTAGATCGAACTTGGCAAAAATTGTTTCAGTTGATCAGAAACCACAAGTAATTTACTCATCCAGCAACACTCAAACCTGTTTGTGCTTTATGCCAATTGAGTTGCTGAAACTATACAGCTGTATTTCAGGTTTGTGAGTGCACCTTGCCCAAATAAGTTAGGTTTTGGACCCTTTCTGATCAGGTAAGAGAAACAGATGCCTTTACCGGACAGTTCAGAGTTTGTGAGATGGCTGTCCCAGGAAAAGTTTACTTCTAGAGCACAGATTATCTCTTGCAATTATTAAAGAGCGGTAGCTCATGTGTGGACATCAAGACTTAGCTGAGGTGGACTGGCCCACTGTTCCAGTTTAGGTCCTGTGTAGAAAATTGTGTTGATCTGAGGTATCTGGGAGTATTTTTGCCATATAAACTGCTTACTCTTATCTCAGTGTACGATATTTTGAAAGGTCAGTCTTGCCAAAGATATGACTTGTAGGACTGATTTCTTATATCATTTTTACCTGTCATAAAAAGTCAGATTTGTGTGAAGAAGGTCTAAAGAAAAGTGATTTCTTAGTTTTGTATGCTAACTGTATTTACAAACAGTATGTATCTCTAATATTCTTTTTGCTTGGGAAGGCATATAAGCAAAGATAACTTCTTGCTAACCTATTTCTAGTGCCAAAATTTCTCCTCTGTCTTATTTTCTTTTTAATATGAATGCAGTGAACCCACTTGGAGAAGTGGATGACAGTTTTTATTAACTAAATCTGAACGTTTGAGTTATTACATGTGGAAGAGATGGGAAGAAGAACGCCTACTTGAATGCCAAATATTTTTCTTACCAGCCAAGAAGTAAATCAAGTATAGCATTACATAAGCTCTTCTTGCACTTCTTCTAATTGAAGAAAATATTTGGGGAATTTCCCCTAAAAGATCGAGTTTAGGTTTAGCTTGCCAGTAATGTCTGTAGACATTCTTTTCAATAAAGAAAATCTAGTTATCAAAAGATCCATTGTGTTCAGCCATGATAATTGAAGCAATGTAGTGCAGCTTCTACCTTTGCATGAAGAAGGTGGTTCTGGTGAGGAATACCTGACCGGCCTGTTCATAGGGTGTCTAAGCTAGAGAACGTGCATTTGTTGAATTCACAGTCTTCTGCAGGGAGAAAAGCATTTATGGACAGCCTCTTTCCTGAGTCAGACCTTTAGAGCTGAGTGTGATTTTTGGGGCAGTGGGGATAGGAACTTCACAGAGGAACCTGTGTATCACCAGGGTGTTGTACCTAGTAGGTCACCTCTCTCCTAGTGCTGGTCATCTACTGTGAGAGACCTTGTCTCTCACCTGGCGGGAAACACTTGTATTTTTTTAAGGAGGACCTGTAAGACTTGTCCTCTCTGGAGAGGTTTTATGATAGGACTTGAGCTGAGGAGACTGTGCTTGAGGTTCTGTAGGTAGGCCTGTGTTGGTGAGGAGCAGAAACGAGATGAGTGTGGAGGGTTTAGTGGGTGAAATGCAAGCCACACCATAATCACTGGAGTCAAATTGCTATCTTCAGTACAGCTAGGATTTCTCTTTGCATTGGACTGGAAATGAGATGTTTATGAGCATTTAAGATGAAAGGGGATGATGTTTATTGAATAGTTCAGGGGATAAGGGCTTCTGCAAAGGGTTTGACTCCAGGAGACTCCTACTTTGATAGTTTGTTCTGGGTCCTGTAAAATGCGCCCTTGTGAAATGCATTCAGTGCTGGCTGCTTTGTAGTAATGAGTTTTTCCTGTGCACAATAAACAGTATTGGGGCCCAGTCCAGGACAACATTCAAGCATCTTGGGTGGAGTATACCCTTGTGGTTACCCTGGAATACAAAACTTGGATGCACGTTCTCTGGGTTGGAAGCTTCTGTAAGAAAAACTCTGCTTCAGTTGTGAAGTAAGGGCTTGATGGAGGAATTGTACGTGGGTGCTATGCTTCTGCTCAGTTATCAGACAGTCTGATATATATGAAAGAAAGTAAACAATGAAAATTAAAGTCCTCTAGAGTATGTACTGCCTTTAGCACATCCCTTGGAAGACAGTATTGAACAATATGTGCTTGTTTGATACTCGCCATTTTCTAGGTTTTCTGCTATGAGAAACCCAAAGAAATGCTTCAGCAAAGAAAAAACCCACATCGTCCAAATAAATGCTTTCAGTATTTCTCAGTTTTGTTTTCTTTGTTGTTTTTGGTTTTTTTTAATTTAGTTATGAAATAACTTTAAGCTTTTCAAAAAATTGTATCCTGATCTCTCCGAAAGTGGAATGAATTTGGGAAGAAAATATGTTCTTTTTCTAATAGTAAGAATTTACAGCACTTGTCAGTATTTGCCAAGGCAGCCTTGCTGCTGGATTTGTGGCCTCGCTAATAGCTTCCACCAAACTGTTGAAGTTTGTTAGGCACTACAGAATTAGTAGGGACAAAAGACCATGGAAATGTGTTAGGGATAGTGTAACTGTTTATCTTGTTTTAGCAGCCATTTTTTATTGCTTGCTTGATGGTCACTTGGAGAAAAGCAAAAATATTGGGGGGTGGGGCACCTAGTAATAGTGTTTTGAAGGGGAGTATTTTTTGCAGGTTTTGTATTTTGTTTGTTTGTTTTCCACAGAGGAAATGAGAGTGAATGTTCTCTTACAGTAATTAACGACGGGTCATCATGGGATAATCCGTTAGAAGGGATTGCAGGAGGTATCTTTCTGGTCCAGCCTCCTGCTCAAAGAAGTTCAGGACTGAGCTCAGACCAGCTTGCTCAGGGCTTTGTCTGGTTGGGTATTGCAAACCTCCGGAGATGAGGACAGCAGGGCTGTTCCAGAGCTGTGTTATCCTCATGGTGAAAAAGATTTTTCCTTGTATCAAGTCTCTGCTTTGTTTATACTTGTTACCATTGTCTGTCATCCAAGGGAGAAGCAGCCAAAGAATTTTCTTCAGGTCAAACAGGTGTGCTACACCAATGATTTTGTTTTTACGAGAAGTAAAATGTTTAAAAAGTCACAACAGAGTTTGGAAACCTGAGTCTCGTTTCTAAAAGGGACTGGGTTGTGTGGGTGGTAGTCCAGATCTGACTTAGACATGCAGAGGTGCAGAGTGTCGCTGAGTCAGTCTGTCCATCTTCCAAGCTGGTGGGAGGTGGAACCTCTTTAGACCATGCCTCAATTAATCAGTTCTGGAAGTGCCCTCTTCCAGGCCTGTGACCTGTAATCTTGGACATCTCCCATGTTAGCGAGTTCTGCTGGCTATGGGGAACTGGATGTGGCACCTGGTAAGTGCCAGTTTGCAAGTTATGCAGGCACACACAGATGCAGATAGATGGTCTCTCAATTTTCCTAGCAATACCTAGACAACTTCCCCTGTTGCAATCAGTGAATAAGGAACATGTGCTTACAGTTCTTTGAAAATGTTAGCCACTTCTACAGTGTTTTAAAAAAATCTGATCCTCAGTTGGCTTTGAAAATGGGTCTTAAACTTCAAAGTCATGTAGTCACTTTTGGAAATTTTACCTTTGTTTATTTCCCTAGGGCTCTTCTGCCACAAAGGTGGTGGAAGAATGTACCACCAAGCCAGCGTTTTTGCCTGACAGTACCAGGAGATCAGATCTGTTTCCCCTCCTGTTACATAGTTTTCTTTTATAGTCAGAAGCTGTACCAAAGCCCTTGGGGAAGAATGTGTGGATGGTTATATGCAATGGGTTTGCTTCTTGTGCTCTACCCTTGTCTGGTGGTTTGGGGAGCCAAAAGAGCAGAGGGTCCTTCCTCAAGCTCTTTGGTGCTCAGGTTGCCAAGTGCCCGGTTACCGAGAGGGCGCAGGCCGACAAGCCACAAGGGATGTGGGCTGGTTTTCTGTTTGTGTTGCTTTCTCCTCCGGGGATGCCAGGTGTCAGCGCAGGGGGAAACCCTTGTTCTTCCCCAGGCCGTTGCCCTTCTGACACCCTCCTCTGCCGAGCCCCGCCAGCTGTTCCTGTGCTCGGGATCACCCGGGGAGAGAGTATCAAACCGCATGTGAGAGTGAAAGGGTGGCGGTGGAAGAGCGATTTTTCCCTACGATTTGGGGGTTTTGGTTGGGTGTTTTTCCCCACTTTTATTGGCCGTGAGCGCAATGACCGCTTAACCACACGGCCCGGCCGTGCGCCCTCCCCCACCTTCCTCTCCCTGGCAGCGCACAGGCTCTCAGATTTCCTCCCAGCGCGGGCGGATGGCGGCTCTCAGCTACATTCCTCTTAGTACAAAAGAAAAGGAAAAACTGCTCTCCACACGGGCAGATGGCCGACTGTTTCCTGGCAGCTCTGCTCCAATGTCCTTTTTCCTATTGTCCTGACAAGCACACGCACACATGCACGCACACACCCACAGAGAGCAGCTTTCCTCCTGGAAAAATAAATAAATGCAAGCCCTTTTTGCAGAGGTTTTTCTTCTTTGGAGCTGTGCAGGTTTCCTCCCCGTGATGGGTAAATCTTTGGCGGCTCACGTGCTGCCTGGGCCCTGCTTTTTGCTGAGGAAAGCTGAATGAGGGGATGGTGTGCTGTGCTGTGGTTGAAAGATTTCAATAAGGAATAAGATCTGCAATAAGCAGGTCCTGCATTTGTGGTGGCTAAGATATGTGGGAGAGCAAGGGTGGGAGGAAAGAGGACGTTGAGCAAGGCAGGGTCTCCGGAACCACAAAGGAATCCACAGGTGACTTTTTGCTTGCGTTCAAAAGATGATGCTTCATAGAGACAGAGTGTAGTGGCAGGTCATGGACTCGGAACTAGTACAGGAAGGTCTGCTGGAGCACGCAGCTACCAGGGCTCTGCAGATGGTGCCCCAAGGTTGTAGCGATGGGCGATTCTGGAAGCTGTGTGCTAAATCCTCACCAGGAGGGGCAAGAGCCAGCATCCTGCAGGGTGAAGGCCACCGAAGGAGAGATTTGCTGAGGCTCTGTTTGTCTTCCCTGATGATAACTTATTTTGGAAGAAGTTGAGGTTCTTCGTTTTAATGCTCTCATTTCCTTTCTGAATGTGAGACAATTTGTCTTCCTGCCAGGAAACTTTTTGCAGAGTTGCTCCTCGAAGGGACCTCTTTGGGTCCTGTTTATGCTAGAATAGCAGAGGTTATCTCACCACATCGAAAATTAATTCCAGTGTGGTTCATGAGCTGAACACTGTGTTTTAGTGGCAGGTTGTTTCCTATACTGTCAAATGTTTGGGTTTCTTATAAGCGTAAAAATAACCCTGAATTCTTTCCAATTCTTTTTACACTAGAAGTGATTTACTGTTGTAGTAGGACTGGTGTATCTGTAACACAGCATTCCTCTTAAAGGAGAGAAAGTATCTACACCAGTTGGCTACACTGGTAGAAACGTGCATTTGCCAATGTAGTTTTGTCTTTGTCGGGGACTGAAGCCACTGCATCTGCTAGGAATCCTGCCTCTCCATGTGGCTGATAGTACTGCTGGCAAACGTGTGCTTGTGTAAATCTGGTCCATATTTCTTTTGTTTTAGTCCATATTGACTACAGTCATCTTGTATATGAGTAGTTTCAAAGCCAAAGAAAACAGGTATATGAAACACTGGCTCCACTGATGTCATCAGCAAGCTCATGTTCGCTTCAGTAATGTGGGATTCACCACTAATGTCTTCTTCAGCCTTGACTTAAACTAACTGAATTTTCATTTATTAGGCTGCAAAGCATAAGTAAATAGTATCCCAGCTTGAAAGTGGCTGAGCAACCCCTGTGTGGACTTGCACTAATGCAAGATCTAAAACACAAGGAGATGGTCTAGTATTGCCAAGAACCATCACAGAAGAGCTGTCCTCTACTCCTGCCTTCACTTCCCAGGGTCTTGGTTTCTCCATCTGGAATTGTATTTTTTTTAAAAAAATTTTGTTCATTACTTCCTTGTAGAAAACTTAGCCTGAAACATGTCATTCCACTAAACGCTGTCATTAGACGTCGTTTTAGCAGCCCAGTTGGGTAGTAACTGAGTCTTTCTCTTCCTTCCCATGTTAATATTTTCACAGTATTTGTTAACTTACCTGCCGGAGTGAAGACTCATTGTGTCTCTAAGCAGTAATACAAACCGTACTTGCCACACAAAGAATAACAGTATTTACCTTCTACACGTGCAGGACTTAATCTGTGCTTGTAAGCAGTGAATTGGAAAAAGCTTGCTGTTTCGTTTGACATGGTCATGTAACATCTCGCTGCTAACCCTGGAAATGCTGTGTTTTCCAGCTGAGGGTGTGGTTGCCTGAAGGAAACTGGAGGGATGTTGAATACCCTTTGAGTTGTTGAGCTTTTTTTGTTTATTATGTGTTTAGAGGGAGGAACAAAGGGAAAATAAGACAATAGGAAATGTGGGACGAGTTTAATAATAGTGGGTGCAACGTGCCCCACCTTTAACAGAAGACAATTCACATTGTGAGACCCTGTTTTTTATTTCTGTCCTCAGGTCATTTTTTTTTTGTTTCAGTCTGCAGTTTTTCATGCTGAGCATTGCCTCTGGCTGAATTACTTCTGAAAGCCTTCAGCCAAAATGTTTCAGCTGTTTCAAAGAGTGAAGCTAGGTGAGAAAAATGTGCCGTTTCCCCTATGTTAGAAAGTACACCAGGCTTGTCTTTTATGAAGGCTAATCCTGCGCTTTGAAACAGAAGTGTTAGATGCTATTTTGATCAGGAATTGTCCTTGGCCACTCCTGTGTCATCTCTACCTTAACTTTTCCAAGGCTGTGTGAGAAGAAAATGTCGTCTGGCACATTGTCAGCAGAGGTTTTTGTTTTTAGCAGCTACCTTCTTCAGTAGTTACCTTGTTCCCAAATGTCCTGTCCTTCCAACTCCCTGTGCCAGGCAGCTGATGCTGGTGCTATCCCTGTGGAGCTTGGCCTGCAACCTGCAGCAAATGGGTGGTGGAAGGCAGTAATAGACAGGAGGTGAGAGTAGTTTCTCAAAGGTCCAGCTGCTTTACAACAGAGCAGGGATGGCCTAAGGATGCAATTGAGACCCAGGGTGACCCACCAGGGTTCGTTTCTTTCCAAGCGGAGTCTTGTTGCCGGTGCAATCCTAACACTGGGCCTATGATAAAGCCCCAGCCTGGGAGTCATATGTGGGTGGGTACATGCCACCTGCAGTTCAGAGCCAAAGGCTGGCCACCTGACCAGCAGTACAGAATAAGTTTCTGGGGTTTAGCAAGACCTTAAAAATCTGCCCAGAAACAGGGGACCAGACTGCCAGGACTTTATTTTTCCCATGCCGTCATTTATCCCGCTGGCACCATAGCAGAACAGAGGCAGAAATTGCTTTATTTACTAGCATCCAGTAGAGGCAAAGCCCGGACTAGGGAGAAAGGGAAAGATCCTCAGTCCTAGTCAAGGTCAATGATTTGGACATAAAGATGCAGTCGTTCTGCTTCTGAAGAAATCATTGCTGCACTGTGCATGCGTGGGTATGCAGTGAGGGAGAAGTGCGGGATCCACTCAGGATACTGACAATGGAAATGCATGTTTGGAGTCCAGTGTCTTCAGCATGTAGGTGCAGACCATCCGTGTGGAGAAGCATCTTCTAGATAAGCACTATGGACATGCAGAAGCTGTATCCAGGAGTTTAGGGTGTTTGGTAGCCAGGAGAGAGCAGCAGTGGATCTAAAACCTGGGGAATTGTGCAAGCTGCTCAAGTTCTGCCCTGTAAGGGCAGGCAGAAAAAAGGTGCTTAAGCCAGTCTGGTGTCAGGTGGCTTTCTCTTGGTGATACTAGGCCTGAGGGCAAGTAAAACAAACAACCTAACAACCAAACACACACTGGATGCTGTAGGGAAGCAGCTTTTAAGGTAGAAGGTTGAATGGTGGAGGCTTCCTGAGTCTGCAGTGTGGAGGGGAGGCTGTTTCTGCTGGAGCAGAAGGTAGGACACGGAGGTAGGACAGGGGTGGACAAGGAAAACTGAGGCAAGGCTGAGGGCTGGGTAGGTCTGGGAAAGCCCTTAGTCTGGGCAGGGAGCAGGAAGTGAGGGGAAGAAGAGTCTACACCTAGAACCCATCACAGAAAGTCCTTAAGATGGCAGGAAGGTATTTGGAGGAGCTGTGGGTAGAGAAGGACTGGCTAAGCAATGATTTGAGGGGACAAGTCTGGAAAGAGAGAGATACAAAGAAAGTGGTGATGGGGAGGGGCAGAGAGGGCCTGGCTGGGACAGCTGGTAGTGGGCATGACATTAGCAGTGAGTGAGGGAGCTGGGACTTGAATCGTGACCTCAGACAGTTAAACCCAGGCTGTCTGGGCAAGCATGAGTAGGTGAGGAAGATGGTATGTAACAAGGATCTAGTGTGAAGAGGTGAGAGGACAGAGGTGGGGGTAGAACAGCGAAGTTTTTTTTGAAGATGGGGCCAAACTTGAAAATAATTGGCAGGCTTGCCTGGGCACTTACAGTCATCTGTGCATCTGTGATCTGCTTCAGTGCAACAGAGGGGAGCAGCTCTACAGGTGGATCTGGGTAATGTAGCAAGTGAAATAAATGTCTGCAGGGGGTTCTTCCTTAATTTGGCAGGTAATGAAGGAGAAATGGCTGGGAACCTACTCACCTGCCCTTCCCAGCTCACTGCCGGGTCGGACAAACCCTGAAAGCAGAGCTGCTGCCAGCTCTGTGTTCCCTGGCCTGGGTGCCAGACATGGGACCATGGGGCTGGCCCCACAGCTGCTTGTGAAGCCTGAAAAATGAAATCTTGCTTGTCCCTGTACTAAGAACAAATTGTAGTTTTGCCTGTAGCCTGTGCAGCCCAGTTTGCTAGTTATACGGTTATATGGTAAGCAACAAATGTCCTTGAAGGGAGGGAGAAAGCAAAATACCGAGTGTATCTGACCCAGCAATATGATTTCATCCCCTCCCTTCCATGTGCTTCAGCGCTCATCAGGTTTTCCATGACAGGTGACTTGACATCGCTATCTGAGCAGGAAACATTTTGCTTTTCCCTGCTTTTATTTCTTTGCTGGTTTAGTAAGTTGAACTAGCCAGCTTGCTAGCTCATGTTAGCTCAGAAAGGGCTTTAAAAGCATTGGAGCTGATAAAGGAAGCAGGAGCAAGAAGGGAGGAAAACGTAGGCACACCCTTAGTCAATGGCAACTTAGATCTGATCAGGCATGTCCCTTACCAAGGACAGGGATGAGACCACGTTGCCGGCAGCCAAGGGAGGAGCAGGGGCCCAGGAAGAGGGAGAAACAGGGCAGTCCCTTTAACCGTAGTAATCCTTTAAATCAGGTTAGTGACTTATAAGCGGGCAGTGTTTGTTCTGTGGGCTTAGCGAGGGAGAAGGTCAGTAGAATGAATTATATAATAAAATTAAAAACATAACACACAACACAACTTTTCTGCACACAGGCTGAATGCCGACACTGCAAATTTCTGCATTCCTTGCATTGCAGCGTTGTTCCTCTGACATGGGGTGCATGCACAAAGAGAGAGGTTGCAGTACGTTGATTCCACTTGGGTTTTTTGAAAATACAGTTTGTTTTGACACATGGGATTCTCCTGACCTCATTGTAAGCCCTGTGGTGTAAGATATGATAGATCAAAGGGACAAGTTAGGACAGAGTAGGGCAGGGGTGTAGGAGGCTGTGTGGGATCTAACTCTGAAAGATACTGTAGGAGCATACAGCTTCCCAGTCACTGGTCCTCCATGAATACGTTTGCATAAGTTTATTCTGCTTTTCTTTATTTAATAAGTGACTTGGGCCTGACTATCTACGATTAGGACCCCATTATGAGTGTGATGAACTGAATGATCCTGCTGTGAGTGTCTTTAATCTCTGACCCACAGGAGGCTTGTGTGGCCAGGACAGAACAATTGGTGCCTGCAAAGAGATGACAGCTCACCTTGTCCCTAACTAACTGACCAGCACAGGGTGGTAGAGTAGCTGAGGTGGGAAGGCAGCGCTGGAGATGGCCAAGTCCAGCTCTCTGCTCAGAGTGGAGTTACATAGAGCAGCTTGTTCAGAACACTGTCCAGTTGCATTTTGAGTATCTCCAAGGATAGAGCCTCCACAACCTCTCTGGTGCTCAGTGACCCTCTTGGTAAAAAAAGTCTTTCTCATGCATAAGTTGAATTGTCTTTTCACTGAATGCTACTGAGAAGCTCTGCTGTTGTGGAGGTGGCCTTTTGTCCCAGACCTTGGGGTACACTCATCTGGAGGGCTGGCTGGGAGAGGAAAGAAGTGGACTTCATGGAAGTCCTCTGAGGAGAAACTGTTGCTATTATCAGCTTGGGAAGGCTCATGGCACATGTCACAGAGCTTTGGGTCAAACACCCTGAGCTCACGTTTCAGAAAACTCTTTGTCTTGCTGCTGGATTGGCATTGGGCACCTCAAAACAGTGACTCCCCCACTGCAAGCATCTTGTTTTGCCAAGGAAGCCTGGACTTAGCCTTCTTGGCTGTAGCCACGTCTCTGCTTGGCTAGTGTCCTTCCTGCTCTGCAGGGGCTCACCTCCTCAGGTCACACTGCTGCTGGGGACCTCGGGAAGGCAGTGTGCTCATACCCAGGCCCAGGAATGCTGCCTGGTGCTGGGGCTGTGCACAGGGGCATCGCAGTGGCCTCTGTGTGTGCGCACAAGCACGAATACTCTGCTGCTTCCCCCAAAGGGAAACAGGCTCCAAATAGAGCCAGGGCTGGGGGAGGGAGCCTTGAAGGCTTTAACTCTTGGCTCCCCCTTACTCACAATTTTCCTGTTAGTGTTTTGTCTTCTTGGTATCCTTCCTGTTCTTTATATATGTACGTTATATATTGTTGTCTCATCGCTGTCTGTATGTTGCGTCCTTTGTTCTGTAAAGCACTGGAGCGGAGAGGTGTTACTTGCAGGCTTTGGCTGGCTGCTTGGGGTTACTCATGAAAGTTAACTGGAGAGACCGTTTCTGTGAGCACCAAGGAGAAGAAAGGCAGTGTGTCTTTTTTTCTTCTTGGACGAGAGTTTGACCAGCTGTGGGTTGCCCGAGGTGCTGTGAAGCCTTACTGTTTATAGGTGCTGGTGGTGTGGCTAGTATCTAGTTACGGACTTGGATCCAGTTTTTGTGTGAGGTACAGAGTAAACAGAGCAAAGAAAATCTTGAGACATGACCTCCAGCATGCAGCAATAGTAATACCCATCTTCAAACCACAAGACCCTTTGAGGGAGGCTTGGTTTATTCCCCACAATTGAAATAGCAAAGAAAGGAGGCTTGGTCAGCTTGATGCCATCACAGCCTCACCTTCCTGGGCGCAAGACTGCGTGTGTGTGACCCATGTGCTGGCTGTATACATTTCTGATGATGTAGGCTACAGGGCATTTGGTGCTCCTTTGGCTTTTGGTATCATCTGGTGGCTGCACCAAGTGCAGTGGGCAAAGCTGGTTTCTTTCTCTCCCTGAAGGAGTTTAGCTCGTATTCCTCTGGAAGACTTCTCTGTCCTTCGGGGGTGGGAGCGTGCCTACTGTCAGCACCTCTTTTTTATTCACCGGTTGCTTTGGAAACGTCGCATAGTATCCAGTGCCCTGAACCAGATGTGCGTAATCCAAAAGCGTTTTGATCGGAAGTGGGGAAGAGGGCATTGGGGAAAGGGGGGACGGGAGGAAAACTTAAATTAGAAGAAAGCCAAACAGCTATTGCTGGAGACGGATGATTACAGCTCATTTCAAGGCTGTTTCCTGCATGCCAATGATAGATCAGTAAACAAACGCCTCTTTGCGAACACAAAGCAGGCAGGAACTCTGTTTGGAAGAGAGAGGTCGGGGTAGGTCTCGCTTCACTTGGTAGCAGGAAGCCCCTATCACATGGCCCTGGGAATTGTGAGGCCGGGTGCATGTGGGAGATACGCCGAGAGGCTTCTGCTGGGAGACTTCACATCCTTCCCAGGGTCTGGCCAACAGGTTTGAGAGCTCCCTCCCCTCCCTCTTTCCTCCCACCTCCTCCCCTGTCCTTCCTTTCCCAGTTTAATTTTGAAACAATACCAGATGACAACTTTGTTCCCCCCAAACAATGGCAGGCATTACTGAATAAATTGCAGTGGCAAGGCTCTCCAAATGGGGCTCCGCATCTTCTCTCTCTGTTTATGGCCATGCTGCTCCAGGATGTACGTGCCAGGAGGAGCAGCCCTGGGCTTGGGTTGCTGTGGGGCATTGCTGGTAGAAAATTCTTGTGTGTTTTTTAGAGAAAGCAGCAATCAGTCAAGAAGTACCAGACTGATGTATGTATGTCCTTCTCAGGTTGCCTCCTAACTGAACTCAGCCCTACTCCAGTTTCTTCTAGGCAGTTTGTAGGGACCTGGTCACATTGCACGAGGCAGGAAAGCAGAGCATTTCAGATGACACTTCTGAGCCTCTGGCAAGTCTCTCTTCCCCATCCCTACACACGCTCTCTCAAGTTCTCTCTCTCCACTTCCTTCCCTCTTTCCCTCCTGTCCACACAATATTATCACCTCCCTTCTACCAGACTGGGTACATGTTGGACTCCTTCCATTAGCTGCTTTGTCTAAAACTCTCAGCAAGCTATAGCAGGTCACAGAGGTGCTCCATAGAGAGCCCGAGCCAGCAAACAGAGTGGCGTGTGGTTGATCGTAGCGGAGGTATGGGGAGGCAGGAAGAACAGGAGCTCCCCTTGCCCTTTGCAGTGAACTATCATGTTAGCTCTTGGTGTCTCGTGGAGTCAAACCTCAGTAGAGATCAACTACCTTTTGTTTTCCTACTGGAGGCAATTTTCCATCACTGCCATCCCAGCTTCCTCATCGGGTGCTAGCAATGCCTGTGGGTCAGGCCTGCAAGTTGTTTCTGGTGACCTTATTAATGGAAGAGATGATCCCATCACCTCTGAAGTTCATTTGGGCTTGGGATCAACTCCAAGCAAATTATCTGACTCTTAGACTAATTGGAGGGTACCTTATTGTTTTCTGCTATTTTATTCCAGAGGTGACTCTTCTTTTCCCCCCTCATGTCTTCCAGTGTGTTTGGATAAATATCCATTCTTCTAGGCAGGGCCAGCTGATATCCTACAATAATCCCCTGGGTGATGCTGAGAACACCCTGTATACCCTGCTGCTCAAGGGTGAAGGCACAGTAATCTGTCTCTCTCCTAGGGTACTTTACCCCCTTAAGTGGCCTGTGTTGTCAGTGGGTGTGTTGGTAGGTACCTGGTTGTTGCCATGTTGCAGCGTCTGATGTGTTGCTGCTTTGGGAGCTTTTGGCCCGCTCTTTCATCTGCCTAGTGTATGTTGCTTTGGTTACTATTGCCACACATAGTGCCTGGGGGGACAGATGTCCCTCGGGCCTTGGCTCCAAGTCATGCTGATCTGCTGATTGGTGCTTCTTTCATGGGAGACTTTTTGCAGCACTGAGCAACTGCTTTGTGCCTTGCTTCTGCTTGCCAAGGGTGATGGGGGTCTGTTCCATCCACTACAGATGGAGAAACAAGTCCATGTCTTATTCTGTATTATCTCCTTTTTGGCCTCTCCCGCAGGAGGTGCATCAGGTACGTGATTATGCTGAGCACCAGCACACATTTCCTCACACTTAGATGATCATTGTCAAGGCAGTGTTTGTTAGGGGCTGTTGGAAAAGGCTCAGAGATGGAGTTTCCTGATGGGAAAATTGTGTGAGTTTATCAAGACAGAGAAACTCATCCTAAGTGAACTTTTGGTGTGGCAGCAAAGCCACAGGGGTTGCGTGTATGCCGACTCCCATTGCTGTGCTATTTCTTGCTGCTAAAGGCAGTGATGAGGAGCCAGTCTGGCCACTGACCCCGCTTTGCGAGGCACTGAATGATGAGTGAAGAGACCATCCCTGCTCTAAGGATGTTGTAAGCCAAGTGCAGAGCAGCCTCTGTTGCAGTTTTGCAGGAATCTGCTTTGGCTGCCTGGGTGAGTCATTCTTTGGCCAGGGAGTGAGCAATCATTAGCTTTTCGTTATTCTCAATCCATAACAGTTAACGGATGGATGAATAGATTTTGTTCCTAAGGCCGGTAAATTTTCTTGACAGTGTTGCAAGGCTGCTCTGTGTCTAGAAGTAAAGTGAGTGTTTGTTCCAGTTACTAACGAGGAAGAGAAGCCAAAGGGGTTTATTGTCTGGGGAAAGAGAATCTGCTAAATGGTTAGCAATGAGCTGCCCTGAGTGTGTACAACATTGAGTTGACCCAGAGTTCACTCCTCGCCTGAGGAACGTTGCCAGTGTGGGATAAAGGGAAGGAGAGAAAACTGCGAACAAACAAGACTGATTTTTAAATATTTTTTTTTCCTTTTTCCCTTCTTTGCCCAAAATGCTTGAACAGTGGAAATGAGAGATCCTTTTGTTCTTTACTGTTTCTGGTGTGGTGGGTTTTATATGTTTAACGACAAGAACCTACTAGATTTCCCGAGGCACTCATCTTGCCAAGTGCTAGGCATGGTGGAGCAGCATCTGGCAGACCAGCCAAGTGGACAGATTTGAGAGTCTTCAGATTTTCTAAATATACTACAAGGTGGTGAGCTTTTGTCATTGCAGTGCTGCAGAGCATGCAGACCACCCCGAGACGTGAGGAAAGGTGGTGCTGTAGAGTAACAGAGTAATTATTTTATTTTTCATTTAACAAGGACAAGTATTGTGGGGCAATAAAAAGGACAAAGTCTGTTGCATTGACTGGGTAGGAGCAGTACTCAAAAGAAAGAGACAGACGGTCCCTCCATGAATGTTAGAAATCATGAGGCAAGCAGAATGACTCATTTTTGTGACTGATTTATCTTACCCCCATGAGGCATTGTCCTCTGAAGTCAGATCAGTGGCAGCCTAATGTGGCCCACCAGAGAGAAGGACACCAGCGGCTGCAGCACAGTGTCTGTTCAGCATAAATTGTTTTCTGTCCCAAGCTGGGGACGTTGTGATAGTGTGGCATGCACAGGAATCACTTTGGTCATGTGGCCGTAATACAGGCAATTTAAAAATTGTTTTTGTTTTAGTTTTATGCAAAGGAAAAAAAAAATTAAATCTGCTGAGATTTTGGCAACAGTTACACCTTCATAAAGCGTGCTCTGTATTCAAGTCATGGCACAGCAGTTGATATTGGATCAAAGATAATTTTTGCCCTCAAAACCCATTGACTCCTCCCTGGGCTTCTGAGCGGTAATTCTATCAACCCTCTTCCCATTTTGCAGAGGAGGAAACTGGGGCTGTCCTCAGAGAGATGTCTTGTCTCACTTCAGTTTTTCTGGATTTCAAGGAGAAACATGCGTGTGTGTGTATGTGTGTATAAGGAATAGAGAGGGATGCTGAGCACAGAGCAACACCTCTTCCTTGTGTCTGTCTGCAGGTGAGCTGCTGCCCTGCTGTGTGCTGACATGATGACAGCTAGCAAGGCGGCCGATGTGAGCAGCAAGTCTGAAAGCAGTGTCTGCAAGTCTGTTGAGAGGTGAGAGCTTTCTGTGTTTCAGTGTCGAGAGTGTCTTGCTTGTGTTTATTAGGCCTTAACAGAAAGAAAACCAAAGGAGGGAAACGTTCTCTCTGCTCTGCACTGTCCCTCTCTCCTCACATGTTAAAACACATCCCTGTAGATCTTGGGTGGTTTCATCACCATCTCAGGACTGTGACATTGTGCATTTTAGCATGCAGTCAGACTGGTAATGTCCTAGACTCACAGAGGTCTGCCTCGAGGCAAGGCCATTTGTGCTGATGATATCCCTGTCGGTGTTTGCCTCACCTGCGCTTGAAATCTTCATTGCTGGAGACTGGGCAGACAAGCCCTGCTGTCCCCACCCACTGCAGGCTTTTCCCAGTGTCCAGCCTTGGTTTCTACTGTGCAGTCCAACCGCCAGCGGCACTGCGATGCCCTGCTCCTTGGGAAAGGCCATGGTGTTCACAGTGCCAGCTCTTAACCACAGCTGTTGTCTTAACCAAAGTTGTCACTGAGGCAGCCAGGAGTTAAATAACTGTGAGGCTAGGGAAGGACAGTATCTGGCTCAGGTCCCATTTCTGCTCAGAAACCTATCCCAGACTCAGCCTGCGCTACAACTGAGTCTGCAATGGCTGCCAGCGTTGCTTAACTCAGGAAAAAGCTCGAGGCCTGCCAGCACACAGGGTATCCACGTGAATGCTCTTACAAGAGCGCTGAGTTCTGGAAGAGGCATGCTTGATAAGTTCAAGTTAATGGAGCAGATTTTCCAAGTTGAATCTCACGGTTGGGATCATGGTTAAATGGGACTAATGATGTAGCTTTGCGTGCTGGTAACTACCCTGTGTTGTCCTGGTGCTTTTTCCCAAGCCCAGGCAAACCCCAAAGACATGGCCAAGCGCTTTGGTTCAGAAACATTTTGTGTTGGAATAACTGTCTGTTCAGCTGGAACTTTATTATATTGATGAAATGTCACAGTATTGATACTGTGATATCACACACTTGGAAATCTCTAAACTAAATATATTTGGGATTTTTGGTGCAGTTTGGACTCAAACAGTGAAGACGTTTAATCCTTTGCTTTGAGAGTGTTGAATCTGCTGTCCAGGTGCTACATCAGTGCTCTAAGCTGAGGGAGTGTGTCTGAGTACATGGGAGCCCAAGCTCACGTGTGGCCTGGGATGGTATGGCCACTGGAGTGTAATAAAAAAAGTCTTTGTGCATTGATATGCATTTAGAGAACTTTTGTATGGACCAAGAGAGATCCCCTGAGCAGGCACTAGAGGAATGCCAGCTGTATCATGTGTTTTCTCCTCTGGTTAACAGCAGCAATTTTGCTGTTTGCAGATGGTCCATGTTGCATTTACTTGCAGTGGACCTGCTTAATGCCCTGACAATGTCCAAAACTACAGCACTTCTGAACACACACACACACACAAATGCTGGTGAATTCTCATTGGTATCAGCATGTCTGATGTACAAAAAAAATATCTCTCTCACCTGCCACCTACTTCTGCCACAAAGAAAGGCTTCATTTCAAACTGTGTCTTAGCTGTAATAAGAAGGGAGCGTTGTGTTCTGGCTAGAAGGACCTTTCCCTGAGCATCCTCCCTACTAAGCCCATCTCTCAAGTGCTTGGTTTGAACATCCTCTGCTGTTACCAGCTTTACAAGTAGAGCTTGTGGAGCTGATGGACTAAACCAGGGGTGAAAAATGGCAGTGAATGTTTCTTCTCTTTTTGTCTTTGGTGTGTAGGATCAAGCTTGCAGATATAAACAACATAGCAGCTGTGAAGAAATTAGAAAGACCTTTGTGTGGATTCTTGAGTGAGAGATGTTCTGAAGGCACGTCTGTCACCCTGGGCTTAATACCTGAAGCTGAACCAGTTTCTTCTGTGGTGAAGAACCCACTGGGAGCCTTGGAGAACTTGATGCTGGATCCAAGGCTAGACTGCTTTCAGCAGAACATGCTTAGTCCCAAAATGATCATCAGTGACCCGTCTGTGGATCTGAATGTTAAAGAAAACAGTAAAATCATCAGGAGACAGATAGGAGGCACTCAGAGTATACGGTCACCTGGAAAAATTGGCTTGAGGAATAAGTCCTTCAGCATCAAGGACAAAATTTCAGAGTGGGAAGGGAAAAAGGAAACACAGTGTGCTCCTCGCAGAGAGGAGGAGCAGGGATTTAAGGAGGAGCACAAGGTGCCCTGTGTAACTGAGAAGACAAGTGGGGAAGCACTGGTGACTCGGAAAGTGGAGACTAAGAGACTTATGAACTGGGAACTGGAACGCAAAGGAGCAGGCAAAGAGAATGAACGGAAAGCAGGAACTCAGAAAGGCACAGGGCAGGCGGCAGATCGGAAGGGGGAAGCGCAAAAGGATGAGGAAGTGGAATCCAGCCCTGGAAAATGCAAAGAGGTGAAAGGTGGGAAGTGGGAGGTCCAGAAGGAGAATCTTTCAGTGCTTAGTCAGGTAAAGAAGCTGGAGCAGGCTTTGAAAGATGGCTCAGCAGAGCTGCAGCCGCAGTTGCCTGGTACTTACTATTCCCCACAGTGCTTGCAGGAGAAGGCAGCACAAGGACACACTGCTCCTGAGGGCCATGAGAGCGTATGTGGGGCTGAGCTCAATAAAAAGCTTCTTGGCTTGGACTCTGAAATCAGTGAGCCGATTTTTGGGACCCTAGAAGAGGTAAGAACTTCTCACGTGAAATCCAAGGACTGCACAGTGGAGAATGTGTACACAGAGCCAGGGGTGCCAGAAAAGAAACCCTTCATCAACCCACTGCCAAAGCCCCGGCGGACTTTCAAACATGAGGGGGAAGAGGACTGGGTGCCAGCAGCTAGGAATAAAAGAAACTTGCCCCCTCTGCCATCCATCCCTCCCCCTCCTCTACCCTCCTCTCCTCCCCCGTCAGCTGTCAGCAGGAGGCTCTGGAGTGGGAAGCACAAGAACAACGCTGACCACAGGTATTCGGGCTGTGTTTCACAAAGGTGTTGGTCTTGATGGTGGAGTCCTGCCTTCCTGTATCTCTCTGGGAGAGATGGATCTTCCTTGGTCACCCGTAATCCCCAATCCCCAGAGAGCCTTGCTGGCCATAACCAGCACTCAGCCATCTCTCTGAGAATGTATGAGTGGCCAGCACAACTTCACAGGATAATTGTGAAGGGATAAGTCATGGCAGATTTGGGCTTTAAGGTCACTATATTATGTGGCTTAACCTTCAAGCCCCGGATTGAGAGGTTTGGGGTTTTGTTTTTTTTAACAGAAAATCTATTTCATTACAAAACTACTACAGCTGCAGCAGTTTTGGAATGATAATCTCTAGGCTCTACTTCACCATTTTCACTGTTCAGAGTAAACCTATTCTTCTGACTGAATCTGATGTCTACATGTTCTTCTGGTGTGCTTTCTTGCCTTTTCTCCCCTCCCACATGATTGTCACACTTTTGGGGTGGGGAGCATAAAATGCATAGCTGTTTCCAGTGACTTCTGCATAAACTGTCACCTAAAAATTCTTGGCTTGGGTGCAGGAAGGAAACTGAAACTTTCCAGGTTTGTTAGTGGAGGACACTTAATTGCTTTTACCCTTTCTACCATCCTGCATGTGAGTATTGCTTTCCTGTACTGCTCAAAGAGAGCTGATTTTGGGCCGCCCCTGTTCCTGCCAAGGGTGGGATCTGCGCTGTAAATGGACCGCTCATGCCCTAAGGTTCTGTGCAGTGTTGCAGGATGTGCCACTTAACACTCGCATCTTCACAGTGTGTTATTGCCGTGACAACCCAGATTATCTACGGCATCCCCAAAATGCCTTTATTTGTGTGGCTGATAAAAATAACCGATCTCAGGGTCATTTTTTCATGCCTTATATGGGATGAGGCTGTGAAACGTTCTCAGTAATTCATTTTGTCAACCGTGTGGCATGTTGAAGTGAATTAGCTGTGATTTGATTATAAATGCTGGAGTTAACTGTATCACCCTCCTCTTTGCTCCTTCTCCCCTCTCATCAATGGTGCAGGAAGTCATATGAATTTGAAGACTTGCTGCAGTCATCGTCAGAGAATGGCCGGGTGGATTGGTACGCGCAGACCAAGCTGGCCCTCACACGCACTTTATCTGAGGAGAACGTCTATGAAGACATCCTGGGTAGGAGCTTTGGACAGGACATACTGGGTAGGAGCTTTGGACAGGGAAGGAATTTGACTGCTAATGCTGAGTAACTGAGAAGACTCATGGCCAACAGGCACTCACCACAGGTGCTGAATGGAGTATGTTTATTATCCAAATGCAAACTAAGACACATTTTACGCGGTTTATTGGCAAGTGATAAGAAAAATGGATGGAATATTTCAAAACACATCAGCTTCAAAGGTGAACCTTAGACATGTGGGAACCAGCTTTAATTTTTTGCTGGCATCTCTCCCCTGTCTTCCTTTTGTCATCTAGACTAGTTCTCACAGCTCTGGTCTGTCCATGGTGGTGAGCTTGTTACTGCTGAGATAATGCAAACAGTCTGAAAACATAGCCTTGAATTCAGTTCCACGGTTCAGAAGTAGGATTGTGTATGGCTCCAGGTACCATTGAAATTAAAAAAACAGGTCCTACAGTCTTTGAAACTGAGTTTTATTTAATTCTCTAACTTCAGCAGCAGATCAATGCCATTTTAAAGATTATTTCCTGTAACCCTCTCCATTTATATGGTGTTTTTGAATATTGTGAGTTAGATGGCCTTTTACAGAACATAGAATGGAAGCGTCCCTCTTGAAAAAGCCCTAATAAGTTTTAGTAGCTGTGGGCTGGTGCTGTGTAAAGCTCATGGCTGTGTTTTAACAGAACAGGAAGAGAATAGCTGTATCAGCTCACGCTGTGCAGCTGTAATCCTACAAAGGTGGTCTGTGTTGTTCAGCATGGGAGGAGCTGTGCTTTCTGAGGAGTAGACCAGGCATTACTAGTTGGATATGAATAAAATCTGATCAAAGCTCATGAGAAAGATCTCTTAAAGGAATTGTTTTCCTTTGGGACTGATGGCAGACAAGGTGATGCCAGTCCATCCTTTTTGACATTTTTTTAAGCTGTTGGCCTCATTTGTGGAGCTCGAAGCCTTGTGTTTGCTTTTTTTCTTCTCTTTACTTGGGGGGCAAAGGAACAGGGAGTGCCTGAGCAGCTACTGGACTTTTTTTGTGTTGGGGCGTGGTGGGAGGTCTCAGAAACCACTGTGTAAGGGTCACCTCATCAGCTGGAATAACATGGATAACGTTACAGAGTGACCGTATAGGCAAATCGATCCATTCAAACACAAGCAAACCCCTGTGTCCCAAGCTTGCAGGGAACTCAAATACCAGGCTGAAATCTCTCTCCCCTCCAGCTTTTAGTTGCAAAGCTTAGAAGAAAACAAAGTTACGGATAATTGTCAGCTAATGGGGCATGTTTGGTTTTTTGTTTTCTTGCTGCATGTTTAGGCTTTGCGTGGAGTCAGTGAACTTCAATTGGTTCCTGCAGTCCTGGTGGTGTTACCATGAAAGCTTGGGAAAAGGGGTCGACAGGGATAACAAAGAAAGCTGCAGTTTTGTTTTTCACAAGACCACAGATGGGTGTAGTCCACAAAACAACATATGAGAACCACACCGATGGAGGGGGAACCAAAAAAGGATCTTGAGCCACAGGACACTAGTGCTGACACACAGATAATCATGTGTGTCCATCATGGCATGCAAGCACACACATACACCCCTTATTCATATGTGTGACTTACAGGGGGTTCAGCTATTGGTGGGAGAACTGTTCCCTTTCCCAGGAAGTCATACAGATTCCCTGCATGCACCATCTGTTTACCTGTTTGCCATTGCTTACCTGGAGTATTGCAAATTGTACTGGGCAGATGGATGAGAAGGTTTATTTGTCAAAAAGAGGGAAATGGTGTTTCTTCCAGACTGAGACTAACTGGATGTGCTGCTGAGCAGTTCGAGGATGGGTAGGCAACAGAACCCAAGCTTGTTCTTTTTTCTCCTATCTGTCCAGGTATGTGACAGAAAGGGGAGTCGCTTTCAGGGGCAGGAGCGTGTTTGCTTACAGGATGTTCATGCAGACTTGCTTTGCTGGTGTTGCACATGCTTTCCTTCTCCTTGGTGAATTCAGATCCACCACTGTAGTGATGGGAATCGTCAAACCACTGTAGAAGACAGTGTTGGAAAAGGCTTGGGTTTCTGTCCTTGTCTGAAGACTTCCGCTGCACTCCTGCAGGCAGGCAGGTGGGAATGCAGCAGTTAGACAGATCCTACAGCCATTACCGGTGCCCACTCCGGAGGCCTGCAGCATCACCAACCTCCAGTCTTTGCTCTCAGCCAAGCATTCATGACAATAAGAAAAAGGCAGCTGCTCTGAGCCCCAGCTGTCCACTGGGATGGCACGAAATAGTGGCAATGAAGAGAGAAACCTTGTAACAGATTGCCTGCCCATACAGGTGCTTGGACTAAGCCTTTGTCATTGGTTTATTAGATGCTTGGATGGAGATGTCACAACCTGCTTTTTCAGAGTTGTGTGTCCTTTTTGAACATGCCTATGTTTGCATTTCCCAGCACTGCTGAAGAATGGGGTTTAAGAAATACATTATATGTAATTTTGGCTGTTTAAGACTCAGATTAGTTGTGTGCCTCATCTCCAGAATCAGTGGAAAGTGACACCTCTGTGTGGTCATTCAAGCCTTGTGGCTTTGAGGGGATCCTAGATAAGAATGAGCTGAACGTTACTTCAGCAGTGTCCCTCCCTACCCCGCCTCCTGTAGAGGGAGAGCATCCTGACTTTTAGGTGGCCTGGGTTAGATGAGGCGAATCCTTCTCGCTTTCTAAAGTGGGGCACGTGAGATTTGTTTGAAAACCTGTGTTGTGTGACCAACATCTATGTTCAGAGAAGGGATTAAATCTTCCTGCAGAGTCAGCCCAAGAGCAGTGCATTGCTTCAGCCCAATTAAATGATGACCAGAGGTCCCTGTAGATGTGAGGTTTAAACAGAAGAGAGAGGACCTTTATGCTAGCCTTCAGCTCACAGTTTCATTTAGACAATCCTAAGCAGAAGACTGGAAAGAAGGAAATACAACTATGGGCCAACGTGCATGAGAATCTCACAGCTCCTCTGAAGACAGGGAAATGAACTTGAGGACTCACTAGGTCTTTTCCATCTGTAGTATCTGCGATATGTTCCTATGGCTGTGTATGTCAGTGTCAGGGTTTGGACACTGTCCAGCAAGCAGCTGGACTTCTAGGGCTATGGAGAGAATGAAGCAATGCAGGAATGCTTGAGAACAGGTCTTTGGTCTGATGTGGGAGGTGGGAGAAGGCCAGCAGATCCCAAAACAGATTTTTATGGCAAACCTCAAGGATTTTCTGCACTTACAGTTTCTTGCTTGTGGCTTTTTGCTGCAGATCCACCATCGAAGGAAAACCCTTATGAAGACATTGAGACCAACAGCCGCTGTTTGGGGAAGAAATGTGTCCTGACCTTCCCAGCATCACCCACCTCTTCTGTACCTGGGACTCCCACTAAGGTACTTTGATTCAGGTGGCCACCTCTCTTGCTTCAGAAGGTTTTTGGGTGAAATCCAGGCCCTGTGTGGAAAAGGTGGAGTTTTGTCAATGACTTTCATCATGTTAGGGTTTTTTCCTTTTTGTTTTTTACCACAGAGTACAGTGTGATAAGAGGGGGGGATTTATTGCATCAGACTGCACTTCTTGCTCAGAGCTCAGGGCTTACCAAGGCCAGCCTTGCCCTCAGCCTCCCAAGCTGTTCTGGTTGGTTCCTGTTGTCTGTTTAGATAGTCCAAGCCTGGAACAGCAGGGACTATGTCACAGCAGAAGTCATCTTGGCAACAGCTGGGTTCAGAGTGGATAACAGGGATCTAAACATGGTTTTCCTGACCAAAAGGTTTTCTTAGGCTCTCCATGCAGCTATTATTAGAGCTGTTACCCAGTGTTTTCAGAAGTTTGATGTGCAGTGTTTGTTGATGTGTTGCTGTTTTCCAACCAGCTTAATCAGCAACTGAGGTTTCTTTGGATAATTCAACCCTTAAAAGTGAAAGTTGTTCTGTGGTTCTCAATCCCTTCTCCTTGTTGCTAGTGAGATGTAGATCTGCAAGGGTCTATGAACATTAGGGTGGAGTCAATTTCCCTCGGAGAGCTTTGTAATCATCTGTGCATCCTGTTTTCCCACCTCTGCTATCGAAAGGGGGCTGCAGTGTTACACAGGAATGCTTTTCACTGTAGATATGGTTCCCGGTAGGAGACACTTAGTAAAGGGCTGAATGGGAGTAATTGTGTTACACTACAGTGCTTTGACATCTAAAGGCTGTGATCTGCATCAGTCAGAAAAGAAGTGCAGCAGCTCTCTTGCCAACTAATGGGTTTGCAACTGCAGCTGAGCTTTCTGCTTCTCTGGTGCTGTTTTTGGACATGGACTTCAAGAACTTTGGTGCTTAAGTATCTGTTGTGCTCCCACTGAACTTGCTAATGAGCTTGGGAGGAAGCCAGTCTCCACAATTGTCTATCATGGCATTTCTTGAACCCTCATCTGAAATATTTAATTCTGGCTACTGTCAAAGACAGCCATACTGACAGTGCGTTTTGTCTGGTCTCACTGCTTCTGTGTTTCTGCTGATTATCCCAAATGTGTGTGGTTGGCTGGTTGGTTAGTCTTGTCCTGTTTACAGTTCCAGCCTGGATTACACAAGTCCTGAGAAGTTGTGGGTTTTCTCAAACTGGAGCAAGGCTTCTTGGCCAACCCCTGAGATTGTGTTCTGGTTTGGAATGAATATGGGATAGTTAAATTGCTGGTCAAGATAGTCCTGGTCTAGCCTGGCAGCTGGATGAGTTCTTTGCATGTGCAGAAATCTGTGAAAGTTCTCAGGGCTGTTTTGCCAGCTGAGTGCTATGGCTGCCCCACTGGATTTGCTGCCATGACAGTGTTCGCAATGAAGCAAAGGTATGAGAGGTGCTGTGTTCATTCGTTCCTTCTCCTCCATTTCCAGTTGCTTTCCAAGCCCATTTTTTTCCGACAAAACTCAGAGCGGCGGAGTTTCAAATTGCCAGACATTCGAAAACTGAGCCGTGATGGGACTGGGTCACCATCTAAAATCAGCCCTCCCTCGACCCCCAGCAGTCCAGATGACACCTTCTTCTCCTTGGGAGACCCTCAGAATGGGAAGAGGAGAAGGAAGATTCCCAAGGTAAATCTAGGGCTTTTTCTTTTATGTTTGGCTTCTTCCAGACAGGAATGTGAGTACAAGACAATGGCTTTTTTCAGTTTGCAGTGTGTCATTCCTGCAACAAAGCTGTTGTCCTGGCGGTTGACTTGACTTGTTTAACCCCCTTTCTGCCTGAAGAAGGCGGCTCACAAACATCTCTGCAAGTTTTGAAGCGGTTATTTTTCTGTCTGAGTTATCATAGTTATCAGGAGAGAGAAGAATAATAACAAGAAGAAAAAAGGCATTTTAATTTTTGGATAAAAGTTGAAGTTTGTAAGAGGCAAAAAAAGCAATTAGTGTTTTTGCAAAAGACGTACCCCGTCATATTTCTTTCTTTGCTTCGTGGATGGAACAGTCAGAAATTGTCTCTGTGTTGTGATGTTCCCACCTGGCAATCTGTTGTTCTTTGCTAGGTCTTATGGATGCATTGGTTGGTTGTAATTCAAGGTAGGGTGTGATTGTAGGTGAACAATGAAAATACTAACATTTGAGTGACACAAGGAGTTCTCTGTAGTCAAGAGCATTTTCTGGAGCAATGTTTCCTACTTCATATCTAGATACAACATGACTCCATTTCAATTTTATTTCTTTTAGATCTAGCTGGAAGTGTATTCAGTCCAAATGAGGTTCAGCAGCAGTCTATCTATTGAATGTTTCAAAAACACAGTTCCTTATCCTAGTCTTTGCAGGAGAAGCAGAGGCTACCAGGGGCTGTCTGTGGTGGGTTTTTTTCTGAACCCACTGTTTTCATTTGGGGAAAAAGGGATATGTTTGTGTATCTTCTTTGTTTCCTGGTTGCCAAATCTGTGTTCATGTTTGCATATCTGATTTTTTGAATGCCCTCTCTGTATAGGTCAGCTCTTCAGGAATGAACCAAAGACTACAAATGTCTAGGGTTTTCTTTCCCAGCACGCTGACACGTCTGTGCATGTGCTTGAGCTCTGTCAGTGTGTTCACACATACTTTATGTCAGCTGAAGGGAGGATTACAAGTATGTATTTACCAGGCAGTGCCACTGAGCACTTGTGCAGAGCAAGCTCAGAACAGGTTGATTCATTGTGTCAGTGGCAAGATCAACCTCAGACTTGAGCTGGGCAGCTGGGTGGAGACTGTACTTCCACATCAGAGTATCCTGCCTCTCACTTAAAAATTTGGATTCAAAGTTCCCTGACCAAGTGTGTGGTGGACCTGTTTTACCTTGAGCTCTCAGCACGTGTGTGCAGGGATCCCAGACTTTCTGGAATAAATCTGAATGCTGTGGCTATGTCCTCCTGCTTCTGCCTGCGACCTTGGCAAGGAGGCAGCTCTGCTCAAGGAGGTTTGGGGAAGCCTGGCATGGTCCTTCTGCAATTCCACTCTCCTTCAGGGACAGATATTGAGACCAGAGACACTGAATGAACCACTAAGCACAGCTATGCCCAAAACAGAAGTGTCTTCTCTCCTGGCCAGCTGGGGGGGCAGAGATTAAAGGATTTGCAGAGAAAACCACTAGTATAAGGTACTTCAGCACCATTGATGCCTACCCATCTCAATTTCTTCAGCGTTCCTTGTATGATGTGTTTCCCCCATGCTTGGTATGAAGGCTTTTCCAGCACATCTCACAGCAGATGTTGAAGGCATAAGACATTAAAGTTTGCTGTCATTCTCCAACCAGTTTTCTGCTTCAAACCTGCAGACCAGGACAGGTTCCCAGGGCACCACCTGATGCTCCCTAGAGTATGGACCATTGTATGGAGAGGCCCAGGAAGGCACTGTCAAGTTTGTATGGTCACACAGTGCATAAAGACCTGGCCTTTCATCAGGGCTTGTTACCTTGGGCTCCCGCTGCGCCAGCATGACTGTACTGCTTTTGTACCAGAGTGTGGCCGTTGGCAGCACAGGTGCAGATGGCTGTGCAAGGTAGATGCTGGTAATTGTCAGTTCTGGGACATCAAGTGAAGAGTTTCAGTATGGCCAGGGTTGGGAAACAGAGCACTCTGCATGAAATTCTAACTTTATTTCTTGCCTGGGGAGGAAAATAACGTTTGTTTGTTTGTGTTTGCGGAGCAGCTTGTGTTGAAAATCAATGCCATTTATGAGGCACGAAGGGGAAAGAAGCGTGTCAAGAGACTATCACAGTCTACAGAGAGCAATTCAGGGAAAGGTAAAGGAACTTTGAATCATATATCTAAGATTTTTTGAGGACTTGACTTAGAGTTTAGGCTTAGTGATTTATGTGACATTTTCTAGTGCTTCTCCCAGTCCAGAGTGAGACTGAGTTGGGGCTTCCACCCATTCTTTTGGAAAGATAAAGGCTGTTCCTCTGCTGAAAAGACTTTCACTAAAACAGAACTTTTTTGGTTTTCTTGCTTCATTTTCATTCCATGGCTTTACATGATAACCTTATAGGTCGCACCAAAAATGTCTCCCTTTTTTGATGTTTATTTCTGGAACAGGCTGGAAGCTTTGGAGAGGAATGTTCTGTCCAAAAAGTCTCGTTTGTTGAGATCAAAATATTTTGTGGGAATGTGTCACTTCAGTGAACTGTCCAATGGAACATAGCAGATTTTGCAACAGTTGTGGTTCCTTCAGCATCCCAATAAACAGATAGCCTCAGTTGGGAATCAGGCTTTCTAGACTTGACTGTAGGACCATCTCCATCATAGTAAGATTGAGACTTTCAGCTTTCCACTGTCAATTAACAACTTGCCAGAAGTGTTCAGGTACTTCAGAGCCATTACTTTTAAACATCTCATCTCTGTAAAACTTATAATTATGTTTTTCCAGCACAGTACTTTTTTCCCAAACACCCTAATTGCCAACAAAAGGTGACCACCAGCATTATTTATTTCCCACAATTGCTTCTTACTGTTTATCCTATTTTATATAGGATATACACCTGCAGAATGGATGAGTGTGTTTATATGCACCTTCAGGGGAAGCATCCCAGACTTGTCTCTACACTGTTTTTTATACTCCTCTCTGAAGCTGTCCCAGATGAGCATCTAAGGCATCCTTGACGGAAACAGGCTATTGGGCCATATAGACCTTGAGTCTGATTCAGTCTGGAAATTGGTTTTTTTTTGTTTGTTTGCTTATTTTTTTATCCCTTTTCCTGCAAACTACTGCATATTAATCAGTAATTTGCCTTGGTGTTGTGCTTATACAGACTTGGATAAAACACTGCTCTGGCATTTTATTCTTTATGCAACTCACCTGGCTGTGCAAAATCTAATTTGTTGGTGTTTTTATTATTCCCTGAATGAATGGGAAGATACCAAAGTTGGTAAGCTAAATGTCTGTGGGTATGTGCACCCTTGAAAAGAACAAATCCCTTGGGATCTATATTGTCTTCCTTGAAGTTGCCAGGCCTGGGTTTCTCATGCCAATGGTAAGAAATGCACAGTTATAAACAGGCTTTACTTGATTCATCTTCCCCTTTCTTTTTTCTTAGTTACAGATGAAAACAGTGAATCAGACAGTGATACTGAAGAGAAGCTGAAAGGTAAGGCAAATGTGTGATGAGAGCAAAAGGCTCCTGACCAACTCTGCACTGAGATCCTGGGTCAAGAGCTCTCCTCTGTGTTCTGCCTTCGGAAAAGGAGCTTGTTTTCACTCAGAACACAGTGAGAAAACAAAGTTCTCAATACCGCAGAAGAAAATCCATGGGCAGAGAACTAGAAGAGTCCAAACCAAACATTGTTCCATTTCCCATTAAAGCTCCTTGCACTGACTTTCCTAGGAGATGGCTTGGACACTGTGGAAATACAGCGAGATTTTTCTAAGTACACAGTCACAGATGTGTGACCAGGCTGACAGAAGCAGTATTGCATGGGACAGAGTGTTCAGAAACCCCACTACATGTTTACTAAGGGAGAAAAACCGCCAGCCAGACCGCCTAGCTTGGAAAAGAGAATTGCAGTCTATGATTTATTGCTAGTTAAACTCTTCTGCGCTGGCCAAGTTGGGATAAAGCACTGCATTGCTTACTTCAGTATAGCTATATGGTATACTGGTCTCCATAATATTCTTCTGAAACCTTCCTGTAGAGTTAGAATGCAAGATGGAATCTTCTTCAGATTCCAAAGTTTCCTGACTCACATGCACACCTGATCTGGGTCGCAGGTCAGTTCCCAAGCTGAAAAGACAGGCATAAGCAGCAGTGAGCTCTGTGTCAACTACAGTGTGTTGTGCTTAGGAGTGCTCGTTCTTACCCTCTTTCAGGTTTTTAGAACAGAAACCTCAGAATGAGTTCCCTCTTGTGAGCACAGCTTCCCATACAAGAGCGACTGTATACTCTTACACTCCTCTGCATTGGGAAATCTTTCATCTGTACTGCTGTGTTAGCAAGATCAAGCTGAAAATTGCTGCCACCACCTACCTTTTGACAGGTTCTCAGGCTACGCTGGAGATGGGGAGGGAGGGTTTGCTCCCAGATTGCACAGAAATTACATTTGCAACTGTCTTGTAACACGAGGTTGTGAAATATAGTCTGTGTTCAGATGTAGCTGTGAAAAACAGTCTAGATGTGGCCAGGAAGACTCAAACTCTTGTCTGTTACTGGTTGCAATAGCAAATCGTGTGCATCATCCTGTGTTTCTCTGTAACATCTGTGTAACTGCAGCTAGGGACTGCCTTTAGAGGGGATGATGGAGATTGTGTGAAGTCATCTCAAATCCGACAGCACTGGACTGAACAATATTCAGATCCGTATGTGGGTCTGAGTGACTGTGCAAGCCTACGTAAGTGTGAACAGGAGCTCTGGCACTTGCTGTTTGCTTTAGCTACACCTGTATTTTGCTTTATGCCTTGTTGAACTGTTGACTTTCCTATTTTTAAATAGGAAAGTGAGATGACTCAGCAAGTCTCTTTTGTCTGGCACTTTCGATTTTGTATGTTTTACTTAATAGACCAAACACACCATCCAGTTACCTCGGCTTAGCAAGTCACTGTACATCATCTGAGACACAGTAAATCATCAGACAGCAATAATCAGACTGCATGTCAGAGCCCTAAGTGCTGACCCTTGGGAAGGAAAAATGTTCAAAGACAACCTCTGCCATGATGACAGCAGTAAAATCCTGATATCTTTAGTAGGTTGCACAGGATATAAACAATGCAGAGCTTGAGCAAGCTTTTCAGAAGCACTCAGCATTGCTGTGACACTGCTCTTTTTGAAGTCCCTGGTAAAACAGAAACCACTTCTGAAAACTTTTGAAGAATTAAAGCCTTAGAGCAAATCACATAATAGGTGATGAGAGAAAGGAGTCTGAGGCATCTTTCCAGGGCTTCAACTGTCCAGAGGTTGTTACGCTGTCTGATTTAAGAGGCACCTCAAGATTGCTTTCAATTACATTATCTGGAATAGTCTGTGAGTGGCACAACTTTACCAGACAAAAGGTCAAGTGTCTGTCCTAAAGTATATAGCATCTCTCAGGAAGCCCTCTCTGCCAAGCAGACATCTTATGTATTTGGAGTTCCTGCAGCATCTGTGTGGTTGTTTCTGTCAAAACGTTGCGTTGCCACTCGCATTCGTAAAAAGCACAGTTGTGAGAATGTGCTGTGGTCTCTGCTTGTAGTTAATTCTTTCTTTTGTAGTAGGGGTAAGGGAGACATCATGGAGATTTAATTTTGGATGTGACTGTAAAACAAAGCAAGGGGGTGGTCTTAGGGAATCTCATCTGGTCTCTTCTCAGCAGGCAGCTTTTCATTACTTTCCATGCTGGAATGTTTATTGTCCCACAGCTCATGTGTGTTGCAGTTACAGCTTGCTTGGCAGTTTTTCTTGTTTTCCCATTGTCCTGGGTGAACTTGTAGAAACATGGTCCTGAGAGATTAGTTTTAGACACAGGAAGAACTGGCACGAGCCAGCCTTTTTCATTTGCACCTCTTGTCACACTTTTTTGTTGTTGGCCTACAGCCCAGCCTGTGTTACTGAAGCTGGGAGTTCCCAGTGTTACTCAGCCAGTGGAACCCTAACCTGACCCAAGTGCTGGTCTTGTAAAACCATGGGGATTGCTACCCACAGCCTCCTCTGCACCAAGGTGATCAGTCACCTAACTGTTGGCTTTGAAAGATGCATAAATGAATGCTAGGATGAGTGCCCAGACGTTACCTGTTACACCATGTCTCATATGGATCTCCGTTTGGGTTGTCTTCAGCTGTAAAAGCTATCCATGAAATCCTGCCGCTGCCAGAACTCTTCAAGGTGACGGCACTCGAAAGATTATGCCCTGTCTCTGTTGATATTTATAGCGCAGCTTCCAAATGGTTCCTGCCTCTTACTCAGCCACTGACAAAGTAAATGCAGTGAGGTGGTTTTGAGTTTATCTGTAAGTCTCTGCAAAGCGCTGTTGATGCTCTGTGCAAAGAGCTAGATCGTTACAATCTCTAATCTTTTTTCTTCATAGCTCACAGCCAGCGCCTAGTGCATGTGAAATCTCGCCTGAAGCAAACCCCACGGTACCAAACCTTGGAACGGGACTTGATCGAATATCAAGAGAGGCAGCTGTTTGAGTACTTCGTAGTGGTGTCACTGCACAAGAAGCAGGCTGGGGCTGCCTATGTCCCTGAGGTTACCCAGCAGTTCCCGTTGAAGGTACGGTGCCCATCAGGAAGGTCTGGCTGACATGTCTCAGATAGCATGGTGTGCTTGCACAGCTGGAGAAGCCACAGCTTCTCTGTTGACCACATGTTATATCAGTAACCACTGTGCTGTGTCAGTGTTCAGTGAGACTAAAGTAAGAGGGGCTGGAGTCACTCCCTGAGAATTGTCATGGTATTTCTCACTGTTGAAAGAGCAGCTGATTTAGATCTTTTGCTGCCCTTGGCTATGACTTTTATGTAGCTGTTCCCGTTCTGCCCCTTTTCTCTTTAAAGAAAACTGACACTTGGGAGAAGACATATGTTCTTAAAGGGAAGGCACAGCTTTCACCAATAGTCTGGCTCAAAATGGGGAACAAGGAATGGGTGAAACAGTGACAGTGTGACAGTGTGTTTGTAAACGGGGTGTAATCAGAGCTCCCCTCAGACTTCAGTTCTCTTACCACTTGCTGGAAGATGTGTCCCAATTAGAGGCACAGTGTAGCAGGGGCAGGTGCTGCAGATGCAGGGCTTGGCGGAATTGGGGGCACAGAGTTACTTTAAGATGTGTAAAGATTAGGTGAGCCAGAATCACAGAAATTTTAATATCTTCCAGGCAGAAGCTTAGCCTCTGTCATCACCTCTTCATTTGTCACAGGAAAAATATTTGAAGTCATTCCATCCCCACATGACTAATTGGAAACATTCCTTCTCTCTATTCTGCTAGCTTGAGCGCTCGTTCAAATTCATGCGTGAGGCAGAAGATCAGTTGAAAGCTATTCCCCAGTTTTGCTTCCCTGATGCAAAGGACTGGGCCCCCATCCATCAGTTTGCCAGGTAAGTACTGTACTTTGTATCCTGATTCATAAGAAACAGATTTATTTGTCAAGCTAATTAAATATGAGAGCTGTTACGGTAGAAAACTGGGCAAAGCCCTGAGAGGGGTGTACTGGAAATGCAAAAATATTGTGGGTGTATTGGATTTGTATGTCAAAGACTGTTAATGTGGGTGATGGGTTTCTTGTCATTCTGGCTTCTCTTTCTTCAGTGAGACGTTCTCATTTGTCTTGACGGGAGAAGATGGAAGTAGGCGATTCGGATACTGTAGAAGGCTGCTGGTAATTATCCCTGTTTTTTTCTTTTCCTAGAGATGCTGCCTTCTGTGGGGTTGGTGTTCCTGGCACCCTCTCTGGAAAGTGGAAAGTTGACTGCTCTTCTCTTTCAGTGTGGAAAGAAAGAGCAGCAACAGAGCAGCTTTTGCTCTCTTCTGCTCTTCTCACTGCCAAAGTCCCTCTCTGAGTACCGTCCTCTGCTCCAGGCATAGCTCTCTTGCCTTCTCCTTACACCAGCACTTAACATTATGACCATGGACTGTTGTTTCACCACTAAGCTGAAGACAGGGTTTGTCTCCCTTAGGTTTACATAGCTACTAAAGAGCTGTCTAAACCTGTGCTGGTCCTATAGGCTCAGAGTTGTCTCTGTAGAGCAGTCTGCCCTGCATTAGTCATTTGCCTTGGGAAGGTTGGCACCATACTGTGGATGTACCCATTTCTCCCCACTGTTTCTAGCATACCAGAGATTGAGTCAGGCTTAAGATTCTGTCAGCAGCAGCATGCTGTCAAACGTCTGCCAGTTTCTGAGCCAACCAGCAAACTGCAGAATTAAGAGACTGGTCACGCTTTCTTTGCAGTAGTTGTAACTGACATGTTTTTGGTGTTTTTGTGTGTATTTGCATTTGTCTTGAAAGCCCAGTGGGAAGGGAAAGCGTCTCCCAGAAGTTTACTGCATTGTGAGTCGCCTTGGATGCTTCAACCTCTTCTCTAAGGTGAGGAGGGGAAAGAAAGGGAATTTGTGCTGTAGTCCCAGAGGGACCTGAAGGTGAAGTCAACACCGGAAGAATGGGGATTAGGGAACGTGGTAGCTGAAGAAAGGGCCTGAAACAGTGGTGTCAAGGCAAGCACATGCTAATTCCAGCACCTAGGAAAAACACAGTTGAAAAGAAAACTAGATGGTCAGCTGTTGCCTTCTTCTTTCAGCAGTACTACCAGAATACAAGTACTGAGAGATTAAAAGGCAGGGAGTCCTGACACTGAGTATGGTGGGGAGTTTGCAAATTGCAAGCTTTCCAGTAACCTCACTGGAGCTGGGTTTCTCTTGCTGAAGGAAACTGAGGGTCTTTAGATGCACCTTTTACCTTCTTCCTTATGATTCAAGGCTCCATGTTAATGCTGGGTTAAGGAGAGAATGCAGATGCTGGTGCACTTAATTCCTGGTGTTGCCTCCCTCCTGGTTTACATGTTTTTTGTATCTTCATGCCTTTATTTCAGATCTTGGATGAGGTTGAGAAGAGACGAGGCATTTCCCCAGCCTTGGTGCAGCCTCTCATGAGGAGTGTCATGGAGGCACCTTTCCCAGCTTTGGGCCGGACAATTACAGTCAAGAACTTCTTGCCAGGCTCAGGAACCGAGGTAAAGACACCACCCTAGAGAGAGCAAGACTTAGGCCAGCACATGGTGCAGGACTGGCAACTGGAAGTTGGAACTTTGATATAGCACTGGAGATCTTCAAGGACAGATTGTCTGGCAACTGTGCAAGGAAGCTAGGGAGTAAAATAGGGAACCAGAGGGGACGGCACAGAGAGTTCGGCGACCTCAGAATCGACAGAGAAATCATATGGTAAAAATTAATGTAAAGACACAACCATGCTAATATGGCAGAATGAAATAAGGTACTGGCCTTGAGGCCAAGTGGCACAGGCTGGCGGGCCCCATGCTGCCCAGCATATGACCTTGGATCTGCTTAAGGGCCCCCATACTTAGCTTCCTGAAGACAGGGTTCATAGCATGTGCTCCAGCGTCCTTAATACAGAACTACTGTTTGTGTGGGACAGGACACGGGATTCTGGTCAAAAAAATACCTAAAACTACACAAGGGCAATGTTGCAGCCTTTCAGAATGGCATTTGCACAGCGTGGGGGTGAGGGTACGTATTGCATCTCACAGTGTGGTATGAGGATGCTGGGAGGGTTTTAAGAGTGCTTTTGGGCGTAGCATTGAAGGACTGTGGGAACATGGAGAGAGCCAAATTGAAGGTAGTCTTTGCTATTCGTCCTGTTGGGCAGCGAGCTGAGAGAGGTTGTGTCTGGGGGCTTTTAGCATGGCACTGGATGGTGGCATTCTCCTCAACCAAACTGAAAACAGTCCAAACTAAATGAAATGACTGCAAAATCTGCACTTGAGGAGCAGAGTCCCAGAGGTGTGCCGTTAGGCTGTGAGAATGTTTTGGCTTTTTTTTTCCTAGGATCCTAGGAAATATTTCTTCACTGAAAGGGTAGGTGATCAAGAATTGGAACAGGCTGTCCAGGGAGGTGGTGGAATCACCATCCCTGGAGATGTTTAAGAAATGCATAGATACAGTGCTTAGGGACATGCTTTAGTGATGGACTTGGCAGTCCTGGTTTAACGGTTGGACTTGATGGTCTTAAAGGTCTTTTCCAACCTAAATGATTCTATGATTCAGTAGTTACCTAGTTGATGGCATAAACCCTATGTTTATGCAATGGGTAAGTGACAGCATTGGGACGGGTTGCAGGCACTTTGGGGAATAAGGGATTAAAATTCAAAATGACCTTGCTAAGTTGAAGGTTTAGTCTGAAATTCGATATGGACAAGAGCAAAATGCTGGGTAGAAGAAATGAATAGTCTAATGTAACATGGAAGTAAATGAGTGAGCCACAGTACTTCAGAAAAGGATCTGGCGGCATAGTGGGCCATACAATGAGCAGAAGTAGCAGTATGGTGTTGTTTAGACAAACTCCCACAATGTGAAAGAAAATGAAGGGATGGATAATAAATAAAAGCACTTTTTCTACTTTCCAGCATTGGTGGAAATTTGTATTTGAAGTATCATTTTTTCAAAAAATACAAACACTAGGAGAAAGCCCCAGAAGAGTAGTTCCACTTACTAAGTGGTTTAGAAAATACAGGCAAAGCTTGAGAAAAATGTTTGTTTAATATAGAAAACAAAGGACAAAGGAGGACACATGATGATGACCTTTAACTACACAAGGAGTCTCCTACAGAGAGGAAGGTGACCAGTTGTTCTGAGTTTATACTGTTAGTAAGATAACAACTAGTTGAAGTAATTTGCCACTGACATGTTTCAGCTGCAGGCTTGGTGTTGGTAAGGGTGGCTTGGAACTAGAGTAATTTTCGTGTGGGATTTATGAAATGTGTGGTGTTGGAGGCTTTTAAGAAGAGTTTAGATAAGCATCGGTCTTAAGGAGTATGAAGTGCTAAGGTGCTGTGACAGGAATTATTTTAAGTAGGTATGAACAAAGAAGAATGCCCACAGGCTGTTCTCTTCTGTAACAGATGTAAAATATCTGTAGTCAGTAGGCTAGGCATCCAGATTCTTGCAGTAAAAAATAAATAAATAAATCATAACTGTAAAAGTAAGAGTGCAGATCTGAAAGGCTCCATGCCATTCTGCTGCACGAATGCCAGAAAGGCTGGAAACCACTCCCAGCTGGACACAAACTAGTTTTCCTCTGTATGAAGAGCTCTCTGTCCTCAGTCCAGTGGGGAGAACTTGTGGCTGGTCTCATGCTGTGCCCGTTGGAGTGGACTCTGGATCTTCCTCATCTGGAAGAAGGATTTATGGGAAGTCTTTGGAAAGATGGTGTTTGAGGGCTTAACACCGTGCAGTGTTTGCCAGCACAGTCAGTAAAGCTTGTTAGCTGTGAAAATACCTGTTAGTTCCTTGTTTGCCACAGCATGGCTGGGCAGCAAGAGCTGACCTGTGGCCTTTTTTCTCTCCAACAGGTCATCGAGCTGCGGCGGCCTCTCGACTCCAGGCTCGAGCATGTTGATTTTGAGTCGTTGTTCACATCCCTCAGCGTGCGGCATCTGAGCAGAGTCTTTGCCTCCCTGCTTCTGGAAAGGAGGGTCATCTTCATCGCAGACAAGCTTAGGTACCCCCTTGCACTTCCTTAACAAAATGCTGCCAGGGAAGGGAGGCTGAGAAGACTGCAGTGACTAATCCCTCTGCTTTGTTCTTTTTCTCTTCTCTGCTCTTTTCCGACTTTGTGTTTGATGTGAGCAGGGCTGTACTTCCCAGGAGTGGGGAACTTTGGCCATGCACCATAATTTCGTTTTGCAGCTTGCAAAGACTGTGCTGCTTCTTGTCCCCAAAGAGAACCAAATTCCCTTTCCTCCAAACATTTTCAGAGTAGATACCTGGTGCTAAGGAAGCAAACCCCCTCCTTTTGCTCCATCATGCTGCAGTGTTTCCCACTGAGCTGTGCTAGAGTTTCCAAGGATCAAGCCTTGGGCAGAGATCACAGTCCCTTCTGGCTTGTTCCCTAATGTCACAAAATCTTCTTAATCTTCAGCTTGTGTTTTAATACTGATTTCTAAAGACTTTTTTTCTTGTGGGGGATGAAAGTGAAGGTTACAGCGAGGGGGAATGAGACACAGGACTTCCCCCTTCTATTTTTGAGTCTGCTCAATTTGCTTTTTTAAATTTTTTTGTTTGTTCTCCTGAATTATGAAAATAGGCCCAGGTTTCTTTAAGATCTTGTGCAGCTGGTGGCTGGCAGCTCTCCAGCCCTTGAAGCACTTGAGGATTCAGAGAGGAGAGTTCGACAAGGCTGGGGAAAGAAAAGCTGCCTGGATGAGTAATGACACTTAGGAGCACGCTCAGGTTTCAGCAGTGTACAATGCCCCTAAGCTGTCTGTTTTCACAACTTCCAGGCAGCAGGCTGCAGCTCTGGGGCAAAGAATGGGGAGGCCCCTTCAACAGGAAAGCGAAGGGAAAAATTCATCCTGCAGGGATCTGGGGCTCTCTGCAGACAGGGCTCAGGCATCCTCATTACAGGAATAGGGAGGCTGTAGCATCCAGGCAGCACTGTCTGCTTGCAGTTTTTGGGAGCTGCCTTGGGTCAGAGACAGGATTTGCCTCTTTGTTATCACTGATATATTATATACATAGATGCTTATTATTCTGGATACTTAAGCCACACATTCCATGCAGAGCATCCAGACTTGCATTGCAAATAAGATAATTCATCCATGCTATATTTCTACATAGCATATATGATTTATGTGATAATTTATGATGACTGGCTTTGTTTTCAAAGGTTTTTCTCCTCCTCTGTAGGACAAATTTTACATTCTGAGAAAAACTGTTAAGGGTACAGATGACATTGTAATCTCTACATGAGGGCTGGGTCGTAAGAGTAAAAATGGTAGGGAACTTTTTTTTTTAAAGCATCACTTTAGAATGAACCTTCATTTACCAGATCTTTTCCTATCACATCTTTGTATGACAGCACACCAACACGTATTCTAAGCATGGTGTATGTTACAGAATATCTCTTTTCAGAGCACTTCAATGGGTTTTGTGCTGGGTTTTTTTTCCCCGTGTATCTTTTGTCCGTATATCTGGGGGCCTTAAGAATGAGCCCAGCTGCCCAGACCTGTAAAAGAGAATGGGAGAGAGCTATAGAATCATAGTTTCTAGAATCTCTAAATATACCATAAACAGCCACCTTCTGTGAAAAAAAGGATTATTATGTTTTAAAGATCCAGAGTCTGTTAGGCCACAGGGCTGAGATTCAAATATTTACCATGGATTTGCCATCTCTCTACAAGACTTCTAATACTTGATGTTTCTGAGAAGACTTTGCTCTGAGAAATTGTGGAAGAGTCTTTTTCTTTTCCAATAACAAAATATGAAGTTTCTCTGGCTCATTTTTGTGGAGAAAAAACTTGAAAATGACCCAAAGGTCTGTAAAGGCTTGAAAAACAGAAAACAAAATAATTAAGTAAACTATTGTATTCTAATTCAGTCCAGTGACTTGAGTGCGCTGGATTGGTGAGCCTTTCAAAAGGTCAGCAGTCTCTTCTACTTGTTGGTGGAAAATCTGTGTTTTGAAAACTGATGGTATTGTAGATACAGGATCTTCTGTCCAAATGATACTGTTCCTGAGACAGAAACACATTGGACTCAATGAATATTAAGTATTTACTTTAGGGTTAAAATGCCAATTTCAGAGGAAAAAAAAAAAACTTTTTGGCAATAGCTTAAGAGAAGAAAAAAAATGATAAAAGCAGCTGTTGGAAACTGCTCAGAGGTTAGGAATGCTAGAAATAATCCAGCTGAAATGGATTAACAGGGAGAGTGCAGGTGACATGGTGAAAGATGCATAATAAATCGCGTTTATCATTCATCTTTGTAGTTCTTTGTGTGGGCACTATCAGTGTCTGTATGTGTGTGTAAAGGTGTGTCTGGGTGTGAGTGGCAGAGAAAATAATGTATGCCGTTTATTTACATCTTTTAATTGCTATGAAATCAGTCCGTGGGAAAAGAAAGCTGAAAGGTCTTTTGCCAAATACTGTGTGGACTGTGAAATGTTTTTGAGCTGAGCCAAAAAATGCATCTAACAAGTGTACAGCAAGTGAAATACTTTGTGTTTTCCATCTTTAGAATGAACATTGAGTGTTTTTTAAAGACATGTCAATCCAAAGCTTGGCAGAGGAAAAGGAAAGAATTTGGTTTATTAGGTTTTGGGTGGGGTTCCCCCTCCCATCGCTATGGAAACTGGAGTTAGACATTGCCTCGCAACCCAGGAAAATGACTTTGTTAAAACCGAGTTGGTCTGTGTAATCTTCCCTAGCTTTTGTTCGTTCCTTTGCTGTGAATTTTAGTCCTGGAGCAGTGGAGGTCATGGCACGGGTTAGGCACTGCAGCAGAGAGCTGCTTTTGTTTCCAAGTGATGCTGCCTGGCATGTGGTTCAAGGCACCGTAGAACCATTTTTTAGAACGCGTTTCCAAATAAAAGTGGCCTCATTTCACAAGGTGCCTAGAGTGGGCAGTTTTTACTGGCCTGAGGGGGAGAAGTGTTAGGTTCAGAGGGCTTTTTCAATCAGGAAAACTTGCATGGGCTTAAAATCAAGGCATCCTTCTTCCAGATCTCCTCAAAAGCCTGCTGTAGATCTGATTAACTTGAGCAATTGCCTCTGTCCCTGCCAGAAACCACAGCTGTGTCAACAACACAAAGTGGTCATTGTTATCAAAGGCAGATCTGAAAGAATTAGAGTAGACACTTTAAATGTGGTCATCCCCAGTAAAAGGTGATTAATCATCAAGAAGAAGCATTTTCTGTGTGCTACAAAAACAAATCTGGGACCGTGAATCCCAGCCTCCCAGGTTTCTCCTTTTTGTATTGTGGTGAGGAAGAAAAAGAAACCCAAAGATGAAGTTTGGATGTCAGATAGTATCGTTGTTTCTTCAGAGCATCTTTGTGCTCACTTCTCCACCCGCACTAACCTGCCACATCAGTGGGAGGCAGTGATAGTCCCCACAGCTGGTGGAATGTGGCATCCTCCTGGCAGGATTTGCAGCAATGCTGCACAAAGTTGTGGGGCAATGGTTGGAAGCTCCTGTGCCTGTTAAATGTTGTAAACCAGATCTGCGATCCATCATAAGTAAATCCAGCTGTGACACAGTGTAAGAAATCCAAAGGTGTTTGTAAAATGAATCCTACTGTAACAGAGCTTATAAAAAAAGAAAAGAAAAAAAGCACGTAATCAAACTGTCTTAAATTGCCAAATACCGCCGTATTTTCAGCAGTTTGGTCAGCACAGGGAGCAAAGGGCTGCCTGGCATTATTGAATTGAATCAATTGTGGTTTTCAGAAATCATGAAGTCTCCTAAACCCAAAGAGGGATTCGGCCTGGGGGGGCTTTTTAGCACAGGTGCCTGCCTTTGGAGCAGAAAGCTGGAAACCCTGTAGTCTCTTTAAAGTTCGGGAGGAAACAACCAAACTGAGCAGCCAGTATCCTTCCTTAGGAGCTGTTGCAAGTTGTCAAGATGTCTTTTTAGAGCCAGTCATGTAAATTGGAGTAACTCCTGTATGTTGGAGTAAATTTTCCCAGGAGAGGAAGGCGAGTTTCTGTGTAGTTGCAGCTGCTGCATTCAGATTCTGTATTAGCCCCCTGTGTTCAAGGCGGCTACCAGGAAGCAGCAGCTTCATAGGCTGTTCTGTGTAGGATTTTGCACATGATGCTTTGTGATGGGAAGGCCTGTTGTTCAAGCAAACAAATGTCATGAATTGATGCAATATCATTGTTCTGACCAAGGGAGTGCTCAGCCAGAGATACCCGTGTGTCAGCTTATATTCAATGCAGCCCTTTAGGGAGAGATCTGACACCGTTATTTGTGTACGTCAACACTTTTTAACCTCTCTACTAGTGATACCTCAGTCTCTCCTGCAAGCCTCTGTGCAAGTGATATCAGACGTGCAGCTCAGCCGTGTTCCCTACAGAAGGCTGAATGAACACATAAAAATGTGCTCAGGTTCTTGAAAGTGTACTTTAAAGACCCACACAATATTGTAAGGATTACTGTTGAAACCAAAAGCCTTAAAAAGTGGTGTCTGTATCCCCTTTGAACAACTGGCATTGAACGTCTGTGGCCTCTCCCCAGAGCACACTGCAATCACATTGGGTAGATCTCTTCGTTCCTGGTGGCATCAGGAGTGTGCCAAGCAAAACACAGCACCCTGGGTCAGTATTACTCCAGTGGCAGCAGTCATGGTTATGGTGCAAGCGTCCTGGGATATCAGAATTTCAGCAGGGACATTACCTTGTAGCTACCTGAAGGCGTTGGCTGCCTGTTTAGTTTAAGAGCCCTCAAATGTTGACTGACACTGAAACAGTGTTTTGAGAGCGCGTTAAACTGTTCTGGTTGTGTTGTGCACATCAATTGTGGTTGATTCTGTGCACATCTCATAGAAAGCAGCGTCCAGCTTGAGCAGTGGCCAGAACTTCAGTGGCCATATTCACCTTCTCGCAGACAGGTGCCTGCCATATTATGACTGTGGTGTAATTTGGGCAGCCTCCCCCATCACTGCTGACTGAAGAGCACATGGTCACACAGATGGCATAAAGGGAATTTATCATATGGGATTCTTCTGCAGGGCTCAGTAGTCATGGTGTGAATCAGCAGTCCTTCAGTGCTCGTTGCAGTGCCTGTGCAAGAGGAGGAGGGAGCTTAGGCTTGAGTCATTCCAAAGGACGGAGGTTCTGCTGGGCTCCTGGCAAACCGCAGCTCCCTGGGGCTATCTGGAGAGCAAGTCTGACTGCATCACATGTGGAAGAGACACCTCAATGTTACCTCCTCTGTGTCCATCTCTTAACTGCTCTGCCTTCAACGGAAGCTCACGGTCCTCAACCCTATCAGTATTGTACCCTGAAAATGTCTTCCACGGTGAGGAATGTTTCAGAGCAGAGATCACTAGGGCTCATCCTGGAGGTGATGAGGCAGGCACAGATGGAAGGGTGGAAAGGGAAGCTATCTTTACTTCCCACTGCGTGGTGCAGTGCATACAATTTCAGACTTAGGCAGCTCTGTCTGTGACTTCCACTAACTGGACCTCAGCCATCTTTCCTCCCACTCAATCTCTCACGTACCATGTGTGCTCACTGGGACTTGAGAGCAGGGTTGAGGGAAGAACAAGCCACCATAAATATAGTAGGAGAGAGCATGCCGTAATATCTCACCATGCCATAAATAACCATGTACTTCAGCTGTTCAGTGTTCCTCTGTGGAGCTACCTGGAATCACAGAGATCTTTTCCATTGGTTTTCAAGTGCTATCTATAAAGTCAGTTCCTTTGGGAACACATCCAGCTTTAGGCAGGAAAGTTGGATGTGCCTTCAAGATTGAGGATTTGTGGCAAAGGTGAAACTCCTAACGCTTCCACATTCAACCTCTCCTCAAAGAGGAGTAAGTCCAGTGGTAGTCCATGAGTAATGACACAGTGCTCTGCACAAGTGATGAAGGGCGGAGTTCTCTTGACTTTCTCCATGCTGCTGCTGCTGTTTTAACTGGAGCTATTATCAGTCAGAAATTGAGAAGTGGAAAATATGCTCTGCAGTAACAGAGGGGAAGAGAAGCCCCTGCTTTTGCATTTGCTAACATGGCCTGGAATGGATGGGTGTACAAGTAGCACAAACTCGAAGCAGACAGTTTTTAAAGGATCCCATTAACTTGGAGTGCACTTGTAAGACGGCACATTCACTTTTGTTGCAGTTCCTTTCAAGATTAGCTTGTATGAAAGATTACAAGAAAAATTATCTTCTCTGATAATGTTCCTGCATTTTTTCTGGTTTTTTTTGATGTTGGGATGTTTTTTTGTAAATTTTCCTGTTTCTTACTAGCTCTATGCTTTCTCATTATTTTCATTTTGTTTTCTGACTCATTATCTACCTTGTGTGTGTGGTAGACACAGCAAGACATAGACTTGTGATGAGGGCAGGCACAGCTTCAGAGCAGTGACAGAGGGACAACCAGCAGAATGAATGCAGAGAAGGGAGGGGGATACTCTTTTAAGACGTTCCTAAACAAGGATGTGGAACTGAGCATTTTCTCCCATTTAAAGGCTTAAAGTTACCAGTCTGTGACACAGCCTTTGAAGGGTCCTCATAGAGTATCCCCTTAAGAAAAAAAAAGCCTCTAGGAGCGCAGGGGGAGGAAACTGTCCCCATCTTGTAAAGAGACTTTCTCAGCACAGAGATCCCGGGCGCCCATTCCCTACCTGTTGCAGTCCCAGATAAAATTCTCATGTTAAGCAGATTCTGGCCTCTCCCCTGGGATTGACTTGCCTCCAAAAAGCATCATGTGCTTAACACTGTTTGCTGCCTGATTACTTCGTATGGTCACACTGATGTACCAGCAACCCCAACTGTATTCTGCTAAACTGAACTTACCTGATGAAAGCCAGCGAGCTGTAGCCCAGCCATGCCACTCTGCTCAGCATGTGTTAGTGTAACGGCACAGAGATTGAAATCTACCAGACTTCGCTGGAGGGAGGCAAACCAGGCTTCACTTTTCGGAGTGAACTCGAGTCCACACCCATTAAACCCTTTCCCTCTCGAGTCAGCAATGAACTGCCAGATCCGGGTTGCTGAGTGTAAATTCCCCTGTGGACTTTAACAGGAGCCAGCTGGGCATCTTTCCTCGCAAAGTGACTCCTCCCGGCCACACCAGCCTCCCTCCCCTCCTCCAGCCTTTTGAGACCAGGATGCTAGTAAAACAAAATTACATTATACGCAGGGTTTATAGTGGCGAGCCTTCCCTCTCCCTTGATGCATACAAATGCTTCCAGACTCAGAATGGATGAGTAACTGGTGCCCTGCCGTGAGCTCTGCTGTGTCTGACTGCAGACCCAGCCTGCCTCCTGCCAGAAAGCTGATGGGTTTTCTGGATGGGACCCTACTGGAAGTCATCAGCAAAGGTGCTTAGAGCTGAGCCACTGGTGGCATTTAAAGGGGGAAGAAGGAAGGCTGTGGTCCTGTGAGCCACAGGCAGCTTCCTACAGAGGCCAGCTGTGTGCTCCCCTCCTATGATTTCACTGTCCCGTGGCTCTGAGTAGCCTTGGCAAGCTCCACGGGCTGCAGGGTGCCTGGATAGCACTGGCTGGAGGCCGTTGCTTTCCTCCTTCCCCCGTGCTGTGGCGTGGCTGCTGGGAGCTATTGGTACGATTGGGATGCATAGAAAAGGATGCCACCGGCATGCAGTTATTCCTCTAAAGGGTTTCCCGGGGTCAAAGCACGTATGTTGCACAGGTTTCGAGCCAAGGGGCAGCAGTGGACCATGGCTTGAATGACCTGCAAGGAACACCTGGAGACCTTGTGGCTGCACATTGTGCCCAGGGCTTTGCCAGGGGTCCAAGCAGGCCATCCAGCTGTGTTGATGAGGCCAAGAGTACAGCCAGCAGGTCACTGGGCCCCAGTGCAGCCCAGCAGATACCTGCTGTAGTGGTGGAGCCATCTTCTGCACCCCGCGGCTGTGTGCAGTCTGTGCTAGACAGTATGCCCCTGTGCATTCGGAACTGTGGCTTTCCCATGGGAACAGCCACGGAGGCATGCTGTGGGAGAATAAACTGATGTCTGTAGTGAAAGGCGGTGGCATGGAAGACCCTGTGTCTGTCTGGTGTTTCCCATCAAGGCACTGGAGTGGCAGATCGTGGATTCAGTGGGACCCATCTCTTGCCACATGCATGTGGGCCGGGATCATCTTTCATAACCTGGGCTCATACCTCAGGTCATTGCTCCTGAAGCTGATAAATGGGATCAGAAATCTGGGAAAGCCCCTAGGAATTACCAAGATCACTCAGGGAACGATTGAAAGAGCCTTGATTTCTAGGACACGCCACTCATCTCCTGACTGACCAGCCATTGCCCTTCGTTGTTTTTCATCTTCCAGCACTCTCTCCAAGTGTTGCCACGCCACAGTGGCCCTGCTGTACCCCTTCACCTGGCAGCACACCTACATCCCCGTGCTGCCCCCTTCCATGATCGACATCGTGTGCTCGCCCACCCCCTTCCTCATCGGCCTGCTCTCCAGCTCCCTGCCGCGCCTGAAGGAGCTGCCGGTGGAGGAGGTGAGCCCCGCAGCCACACCGCGGCCTTGGTCTCCGTTGCTTCCAGCGGGCTGAGTTGTCTCCTGTCGCAGAAAGGCTGCTCTTGAGACTCTGCTTTGGCAGCCGGTAGCGTGAAGGAGTCGAGCTCTCGTCCTCTGGCTCCTGCAAGCGTGGGGTGAGGGAGGAAGCAGGTGTCCCCCAGGGAGGCAGAGGGCTGCGCTCTGCCTTGGCCGCAGCTTGGGAAGACGGGGGGCTGGGATCTCCCACCGTGGGGCTGCTGTGGTTAGGAGGTGATTTTATTAAAATTTCTGTTAGTTTCTGCACAGTGCTGCCTAGGGGCAGAGCACAAGGTCTGCTAGGCTTGAAATAATTGCTACAAATAGCTGCCCCTTTAATTAGCACAGGCGCCTAAGGAAAGGGATACATAATTAAGAGTGGGATTCACGGTGCACAAAGGTGAACGCAGCAAGGCTGAACGTGGCTGGGGAGGCATCTCCCTCCGTGCCCACCCAGGGGACAGTGGTGCAGCGCACAGGGAGAAGAGATGGAGCTCTGACCCTGACCGGGCCTCGGAGCAGAGGCTCCTGCTGTCCTGGCTGTTCTGCGGTCCGTGGCGATGGTGTCACAGAGCCGCAACCAGGGCTCCACTCTTGGCTCATGCTGGGCGCCTCCTCCAGCTGCAGGGGTGGGTCGGTGGAGCAGGGGCAGGGCTGAAGCTTTTCTTCCAGGGCAGTTACAGATTAAGGTGAACTCCGACGATGGAAATAACAACGTTCCCTTTTTATTCTTGTTCTTCCACTCTTAGGTCCTCGTCGTTGACCTTGTAAATAACCGGTTTCTGAGACAGGTGAGCAGGGCTATTGCCTATCCTTCATCTTCTCCCCCTTTTTTACACCACACCTTACTTCCCTCTGTTTGCTGACCTGCCTGGCTGGACGGATTGCTTACTCCCCGCGCAAACCGAGGCAGGATTTGTGGCTGGCAGCATTATAGGGGTCACTGTGTACTTATATAATATGGGCATCCCAAACCACAGCTGTTAAAGACCACATCGTTCTCCATTATCTCTCATTTTCATTATCATTTCATGCTCATTATCATTTGAGCACAGTGGGTCCTTAAGTGGCGTCCTGCAAGGCTGAGGGCAGAGCTGGAAAGCCTCAGCTCAGCGCTGTCTGCTGGGGAGCAGCGCAGGCTCTGCCAGCCTGTGTCTGTCAGTCACATCTCCTATCGCATACCCAGCCCTGATGGCAAAGGGAGCCTTGATGATTTCTTCAAATCATTCCTGCCCAGTGAGCCTGTGGTTCCTCACTCCTTGCACTGGGTGGGTCACAAGTAGGAAGCTGGTACACAGGAGTCTGTGTGTTGCTCTGCAGACAAGATTGCTTGCGGATTTTTACCTCGCTTTGTTGTGGAGAGAAACAATGGGTTATTAAAGGGAAGAGGATAGATGAGTGAACATACTCCTGGCCCAGGAAGCTATTTTTGCCCCAGAGCTCTTTGGCAGATTGCTGAGCAACACTGGCTGCATTGGTCCTGCCGTCCCTCAGGTCCCATGGATAGGATGGGACAAGTGCACCTCCTGCTGCAGGAAGTGGTGTGTGGGTGAAGGCCACTCCTTCAGTGCGGTTTTTGCTTGTCAGCTGCCTTAGCTGCAGTGATACGCTTCACCTTGCACCTCTTTTTTGGAGGTTTAAGCTAAATCATGCTGTCTCAGCTGGGGCTGGTTGGAGCTCGGACACAGCCACCAGCAGTTCCTTGGCTTTGTTGCTCTGTGGGAACTTGTTATGCCTCCATAACGCAATCGTGCCTGAGAAGAGCTGAGCAGGGGTTGTGCTCACCTGACTGCATGCCAGCATTGTTCAGAGATGTAGTCTCTGAGGTGTTGCGAATGCTCCCAGGCAGATGGTAGGGCCACGGATGAGCCTTGCCCGGTAGCCTCTCAGGTCAAACACCTGAAATTCTTCCAGAATAGGGGAATATTTGGGAAAAAGACACCCCCATTCTCCGTCCTCTCGTGCTTCTTCACAGTCCTGCACTGGGAGGTGCTGGGAACATGCCAAGCATATTACGCCTTCTCCCTCTCCCTCTTCCTCTCCTCACAGTTTATTTTTAGCGCTCCCCCTGCCGTGCTGGGGACAGGATAGGAGCTGGTGAGGAGAAGGGCAGGGGCCAGCCATCTCCCGGCCCCAGGCCCTGAGGAGGTGGATCTGTCTTACAGATGGAAGATGAGGACTCCATCCTGCCCCGCAAGCTGCAGGCTGCCCTAGAACACATTTTGGAACAGAGGAATGAGCTGGCGAGTGACAAGGAAGAGGGCCCTGTCAATGGCAAGCAGGGTAAAGCACGGTGCCTTTCAGTTTCAAACCTTTTCCTGCACCTTTTTCAAAGTCTTTTCCTGCCCCTTTTTCTCCTGTCGCTTCTTAGGGGAGAGTTAGGCTTGTATTGAATTTAACACCACAGAAATAGGAGGTAGGTCAGGATTTTGGTGGAAGCTGTATTAAATATTCCATTGCACCGGGGTCAGTTCTCTTTGGGTGAAGAGAAACAGTACTTTATCCCTTCCTGGCTCTGTCCATCCTTCCCTTACGGCTGCAGGGAACACCTGTCCTCCTTTCAAGGGGAACCCACAGGCACCTCTCTGCTGCTGCCAGTGTGAGAGATGCAGGCTCCTCCTGGGGACAGTCCACTGGCAGAGCTGCAGGCTCGGAGGCAGCCGTGTGGCTCACAGGTGACAGGGCTGAGACAGCTCTTTGCGGGGCAGTATGAGCATCTCTTGGTTGGAGGGGAGCCTGAAGAATGTGCTAGTTTGGGCTGGGATAGGGTCAGTTATCTTCACAGTAGCTAGTATGGGGCGATGTTTGGGATTTGGGCTGAAAACGGTGTTGATAATTCAGGGGTGCTTTAGTTATGCTGAGCAGCACTCACACAGTCAAGGCCTTTTCAAGACCAGCAGACTGAGGCAGGCACAAGAACTTGGGAAGGGACACAGCTGGGACAGCTGACCCCAACTGACCAAAGGGATATTCCATACCATATGATGTCATGGCCAGCATATAAAGCTGGGGGAAGAAAAAGGAAGAGGAGGATGCTCGGGGTGATGGCATTTGTCTTCCCAAGTGACTGTTATGTGTGACGGAGCCCTGCTTTCCTGGGGATGGCTGAACACCTGCCTGCTGATGGGAAGTGGTGAATGGAATTCCTTGTTTTCCTTTGCTTGCGTGTGCAGCTTTTGCTGTATTTATTAAACTGTCTTTATTTCAACCCACGAGTTCTCTCACTTTTACTCTTTGGATACTCTCCCCCATCCCACTGGGGGGGAGTGAGCACCAAGACAAAGCTTGGTGGTTTTCAAAGTAGTAGCAGCCCAGTCCTCTTCCATGGCAAGCACTTCCTAGGATGCTGTCTCTCTTGAGCAGCTTTCTCTGCTTATGTCAGATCTGAAAAAAACCCAGGGAGTTTGTACCCAGGGCTTTTCCTAGCATGTCCTTACAGCACTATCCTCACTGCTGCCTCTTTGTTTTCTCCTTAGAGACCAGCCCTTTGAATGAGGTGGTGTCTGAGGCCTTTGTTCGTTTCTTTGTGGAGATTGTGGGCCACTACTCCCTCTTCCTGACCCCCACCGAGCGAGAGGAGCGGACCCTGCAGCGCGAGGCTTTCCGCAAGTCCGTTTCCTCCAAGAGCCTCCGACACTTCCTGGAGGTCTTCATGGAGACACAGATGTTCGGGGGCTTCATTCAGGAGCGGGAGCTGCGGAAGCAGGGAGTCAGAGGTGAGGGGCTCTGCCCGGGCTCTGCTGTTGCGGAAACTGCTGTTGCTCCTGCGAGAGCCAGGAGATGCTCACCAGCTGCCAGCCCCAGCCCCAGCACCATGGCTAGATACTGCAGTGTCTGTGCAGGGACACTGGGAGGGACATGGTAGGGAAGTGCTAGCACAGGCTGACAGTTTGTTCTGACACCCCTGTGTGGCCTTCGGGAAGCCATTTGGGGATTTTTTTTCTCTCTGTTTCCTTATCTTCCCAAAGGGGAGCATCACCTTGGTGGTGGCACCACCAGGAAGGTGGTGAGGCGTAATGTTTGCACAGTGCCTGGGAACGGGCTGCTGAAGATCGGAGGCTTTTTGTGTGTGACCTAGTAGCTTCTTATCAAGGTTGGGGTTACAGGCACCCTTCACCACCGCAGTAAGGGACATAAGCAGTATCCTCCATGTGTGTGCCTCCTCATTCCACATTGAATTCTCATTAGGACTGTCATAGAAGGGGTACACTGCTTGAACAACATTTATTCTTGCAGTCCCTCGTGTCCCCTTCCCGTGTCTAGAGGAAGAACTGGCTGTATTGGTTATGGCTTTTTTGGCTAGTAGAAAATGTGAATGCTCGTGTCCCTCCCAGAGCTGCTTCTGTTGTTTCACTCCTGTTATCCCAAGTCCTGAGGGCTCTACAGGCAACTGAAGTTTCTCATCCCTGACTTAGCAGTTTCCTCCCAAGCACTCATAAGCAGTGGACACTCGAATAGATGGCTGATTCAAAGAGTTTTTACAGGGTGGTACATCCCATGTGATGATTCCACAGCTGATCTCACTCTCTGGACTTAGCTGTGTCTGTAGCAGGAGTTTTTGTCTCTCCCTGTGTGAGGTACAAAAACTCAGGCAGCCTTGCAGTGGGTTAGGGAGGAGGCAGACCAGAGCTCCTGTCCCAGATCTGGGCTCAGCTGGTAGAAGAGGTGGAGTAAGTTGTTCCCTCTGTGTGCAATAGTTTATTGGTAAGCTTGGGGCAGTACGCTTTCAGATGGGCAGTCTGACTTTTATTTATAGGGAAACAAAATAGAAGTTGTTAACTTCTTTCTTTCTGCAGGACTGTTTGAGGTACGGGCTCAGGAGTACCTGGAAACACTTCCCAGTGGGGAGCAGAGTGGAGTCAATAGGTTCCTGAAAGGCCTAGGTAAGGAACCAGCAACCCCCTTGGCTTCTCGTGAGGCTTGGGATTCTTGTTGCCTTCAGGTTTGGCAGCAGAGAAGCTGCCAAAGGGTGGCAGGGCTCTGCTGGTGACTGACTGCCGTGCTCTGAGCTGTGAGTGAGCAGCGCCTGGCTGTGTATCCCTGCTCTGGCACACTGTTGGCTCTGCCCCCGATCTGCCACTGACCTGGAGGCTGATGGAGAACCAAAGATTTGGGCCATGGGCTATGTCTCCATCTTCCAAAGGAGGCAACGGAGCAGCCAGTGACTTGTGAGTGGTGGATGCATGTCCTGACGGGGGGAGTGACACAGTCTCCATTGCCTTCAGGTTTGCATTTAGGGATCAGCAGTGGGAATTGCCCAGGAGCATCCCAAGGCTGAATCCATGTTCTGCTGTAAGGAGAGCTAGATGAGAGCTCCAGACTGAGCTTAGAAGTTCTCGCTAAGTCACTGGACGCCATGGCTAAGAGAGTTTGATCTTCTGTTCAGATCACATCCCTGGCCCTCTTGCCTCTTCTTGGCCATTTAGGAGCAGCAGTGTCTGTGGGGCTGGTGTGCCCCTGCCTCTTACCCACATGTGCTTTGGCCAGGTGAGCTTAGTAATAAGTTCACCTTCCAGGATCACTGAGCAAGTGGGCTCTGGAGGGTGTGCTGCGGGGCTGGCAGAGTCCCAGTCTGACGCTGCTTCCAGGGGGTGGGCAGAGCTACGGCCTGCTCTGCTGGCACTTGCTTCCAGCTTTGCAGGGCGGGTGGCTGTGGGTAAGGACCCAGGGCTGGCAGCAGGAGTGATTCTCTGTATAGGCTTCCTCAGCTGGTGGTGGTGAGGAATGACACTTGTTTTGCCTGTTACTGTGAGGAGTCCGTTTTCCTTTCTCTGTCTCTCCAGGTAGCAAAATGAAATTCCTCCACAAAAAGTAAGAGCAAAGCACATCATTCCACAGAAGAGAATGGCTTTACCATTTAACAGCAATAAATCAGACTATTATCAACCATTCCGATTCAGCCTGCTCCCAGGAGCCAACAGCTTTGGGGAGCTGACCACAGCCAGGACGTGCTCGCACAGACGTGTGGTGCCACAGGAAGATTTGATGGCTGCGGGGCTGCCGGGACAGGTTTCTGGATAACTACAGTACCATGCACTGGACCAAGCACTCTCTGAACTCTGCACTAGCACGTTGCAGGCATCCCAGCAGATTGGATCTCTTAGCTAGTCAATTCTTTGTTTTGTTGTATTTTTCTATTTATATTGGGTTTAGAACAATTATTAACCAATGACTCTTGCCCTGCCTCCTCTCTGCCTGATGCTGCAGGAGGACAAAGTGGGACTGAGCCGGCAAAGCTCAGGCATGGAGGAGGGGAGGAACAGAGATGTATGGAAATAGGTCTCTGCAAAGTAAGGATGCTGCGGGCTGCAGGGATGATGTGGACTGACCAGGAGGAGCTTCCAAGCAAGGGAGAAGGGTGAGGGGGAACCACTAAACCTACTGAGGACTTGATGGGCCAGCCAGCTCCCGGGTGGCTGTGCCAGGGGGTCCTGGCACAAGAAGAGGTCTTTCCTTATGCAGTGTAATTAAAAGCAAGTGGTGTAAAAGGCAGCAGACCCTTGGTGTTTTGGGGAAGGGGACAAGCTGTGTCTGCCCACTGGCCCACCTGGTGCCAAGTGTGAGCCGGAGAGGACATTTAGAAGCTGAACTCTTGGCTTGGCCAAGCCTTTGGCTTCTCTTTAAGCCTCGCAGCCTGGATGGCCTTCTTCCCTAGCCTGGCCACTTGCAAGGGGAGCCCAAAGTGGAGCTCATCTGCAGGGTCTTGCCAGGGAAACCCGCTTCCTGAAAGTGGGATGTGCTCTCCCAGCTCAAGTGTTGCTGCTGGGAAGCATGGTAGGAAGTGGACAAGGGGAGAGTGCCTGCTGCTACCTTCTGTGCTGCCGGCTAGGGAGCAGGGAGGACCTTCTGCTTGCCTCTCTGTTCCAGTGGGGAGGAGAGGTGAGGAGGTGTTGGGGAGGCGCATGGAGGTTGAGGGTGGGATGAGGGCGCTTTTCCAGCTGGTGCAAAAGCTGTTCCCCTTGCACCACTTGTGAAGGCAGTCAAGAGCAGCTGGAACATCCTTGGGTCTCCTTTGCTCTTTGGAGAGGAAGCCAGAGGGTAACTCTGCTATGGCCCGAAGGGGAATCTCTTCCCCAGGGCCTGGGGGGTTGCAGGGTTAGAGCTGCATGTGGGTACCTTTGCTGTGGGCAGCCATGCTACGCTGAGCTACACAGGGCTGCCAGAGTTTTTGAAAATGGTCCGTGTGCCCCTTGCTGACGAGTAGTGGGGTTCAAGGGGGCTCACCTCCACACGGTAACGTGGGTCCAGTGCTGCTCTGAATCTTTTGAATCCTGCATTTCCAAAGTTTCCTGCAGCCTCTTCCTGTGCTGTGTTTAAGGACAGAGGATGTGGGTTGTGACGGGTGGTGGCAGGAGCAGGCAGCTGGGTGGGTGGAGAGATGGAGGGCTGAGTGCCTGGGGAGAGGGTGCTTCACTGAGGGGCTTGTTATGTCTTGTGACCTGCTACTATCTGGGGACCAGGTAAGCTGCACAAACGGCTCTAGATGGCCCTGCTTGTGCAGGGGTTGGCCTCAGAGGCCCCTTCCCACCTCAACCTTTCTGTGGTTCTGTGATGAGCACCATAAATACTGAAGAGCAGTAATGCCACGAGGGGCAGGGGGGAGGTAGGCAGCACTTGCAGCTCTGTGCTCCCTAACCCACGTGCAGGGACAGCTGAAGCAGTGATGGAGGGGGTCGGAGAAGCCAGCAGCATTTATCCACCCCCCTCCCCAGGGTCAGGCTTCCACAGGGGTGACCAGGTGGAGGGTATGGGGAGCTGCCCCTCGGGTGTGCTGAGCAAAATTTGGCACTACTTAAAGCCCAGTTTGTCACAGGACGCAGTGGTGGCCCACCAAAGGAAACTGCAGTGGAGTTCAAGGTGAATCAAATGCTGTGTTTTGGTTCTCTTTTTAAAAGGTGTTTTTATTTTTAATGGTAGCAAAATGAGGGTTTGCAAAGCTGGGATGCACCCACACATGCAAAGGCAGCCAGGATGCCTGCAAATCTTTTTGGGGTGCTAAATGAAGCTGATCTTGTGGCTCGGCTCAGGCCTCCAGAAGCAGGTGTCCTACGTGGCCCCCAGCTGCCAAGCCTGTTCCTCGGGGCTCCATGTTCCCCTTCTTGAGTGACATTTTCAACAGCATGGAACTTCGCCTTCCTCAGTGGGAGCTGTGGTAAGGAGCTGGGAGGGATTCCCGGGATGCCCGATGCTCACAAGCTCCTTAGCTCAGCTTGAACTCATGTGTGAGCATGCTGAGATACTGGCAGCATTTACAGAAATACCCTAATAGCTCAAATTAAAAAGGGTGGTGAAATAGCCCCATTTATCTCATTTGGGGGTCCAAGGGGTCTCTGCCAGCACTGGGCTCTATGGCCGCTCAGTGCTTTCATTGGCAGCTCTCAGGAAAGTGGGAATCAAGCCTGCATAGTGTACAGAATCCAAGGAGGGTCTTAAAAAGCAGCAGCATGAGGAGTGCAATGAAAGAAACATGAGCAGCTGTGTCATTGAGGATTTACAATGAAAGTGGGACAGAAAGCGTTGGTCTCCAGCTGCAGGACAGCCTCTCCAGCTTTATATCAGGTGGTGTTGCCCCCGGATGAGAAGGACCCTGCGTCCCTTAGGGCTCTGGAAGTTTTGGAGGAACCCACCTGTGAAGAAATGCATAAGACTGTCTGACTACAGATCCGTGTGCCCTCCTGTGGAGGCTGCTGACAGCAGGTGGCCAGAGAAGACTATGAATAGAGCCCGTATGCTGGGTATGCCCGATATACTATATATATGCTATAAATACCCAAAGCGTTATATTTGCCTGTACGTGCCACAGCCAGTGGTCTTCTGCACCAGAGCTGGTGTCTGTGTTTCGTAGCCTGGGATGAGTTTCTCTTCCATGACTGTGTGTGCATGGGTGTAGACAAACGTGCTAAGTAAGGCAGAAGGCCAGTTTGGGGGCAGTACGGATTTACCAAAGGGTACTGGAGAACCGCGACACTCACTCTGCAAAGTCAAATGTTACAAGCCACCACCTCTGCTCCCTGCTGGTCCCTGAGTAATCGAGCAGCTTGCACATGCCGATGTGAGCAGCTCCGTGGGGCCTGTGATGCCCAGGGGAGCTGCACTTGCTGACACCCAAGCCGCTGGCTAAACCCTGAACCCTATACCCCTCCTTGGCTTCCCCATGCAGGCTGTCAGCGTCCTGCGAGAGCTCAGGGTATTGGGCAAATCCCGGCTCTTACAGGTACTTACGGGAACGTCTCGTTCACCATACAGTTGTCCATTCATCACTGATGGTGGCCCGTGCCAGCAGGACAGAGAGCCCTGTGCAGTTGAGGGACGAGACCCTGCCCTGCCAGGGTGGGTCTGATTTGGGTTTGGAGGGGTGTAGCCGCAGGGCTGTGGTCGTGGGCAGCTGCGGGGGTGGGGGTGTGCCCGGTACCAGCGGCCGAGGGGTTTGCAACCTACCTCTCTGCCTGGAGACAGCTTTAAGGTCGCAGGTGCCAGCGGGCAACTTGCAGGTGTAGAGCCCCAGGCAGCCGCTGCAGTCTGAGGGCTTCTGGCAGGGCCGGGTCTGGATGCCGCGGCAGGAGTGCTGTGGAGGGAGGGAGAGTGGTGGCCACTGTGCCACCGTCCAGCCTTGCCCAGCTCCTGGCCCAGGACCCCCTCCCAGTCGCAGGGGTGTCACCACTGTGCTCACACTGCTGAGAGCCCTGGCCCCAAGGAGCCTGTGCCATACGCAGCCCCAAAGAAGCACCTACTGCACAAGCTTGGGCTGCCCGAGAGCAGCCTCTCATGAAGTTGGAAGGTTTCCTTTTGGGGTGTGCATGTCCCACAGTCAGTGTGTCTGTTATTTTGGGGTGATGTGAACTGCTCAGCCCCGGGACCATGCTTGCCAGGGGCTGTTGGCTCCAGATGCTCAAGCTGACAGTGGTGTGATGTCGGGGGGTGAGTTGAGCTTAAAAGAGCCTCTTCATCTCCCCCAGCTGGGCCGGGTGGAGAGGCTCTTGTTAGAAAGCAAAGCCAAGTTGCAGAAGTTTATGTGATATGATGGGATGAGCATTTGCTGGTGGATGTTTGGTTTCCATTTAAAACAGCAAAATAATGCAGTAAAACCTGCAGTAGCAGGACAAGCTACTCACCAGGCTATAGAGCAACAGCTTCATGCAAGGAGCTGGAGAAGTCGGGGCCCGAAGGAGTAGTTCCAGGAGCAGTTCATTACCACTTTTGGCAGACAGCACGCTAAGCAGCTGCCCCCCACAGCCATGACACAGCCCCTGCCCACTGCCTCTACCCTATTGCTGCAGTGTTACCTACCCCGGCAGAGCATCACCTGGTACTTCTTGGTTAAGGCAAGCTCTGCTTGTGTCACAGACTCAGAGGTGGTTTGAATTTGATAAATGAGAAGTTGCTTATTTGTGGGATGCAGTGCTGAGCCTGTGGAGCAGGTTTCCCACGGGCAGTGAAGGTCTGTGCCTCCCTCCAGGCAGCGCTGCGAGGAGCAGGAGCGGTGCCCATCGGTGCAGCAGGGGGTGTCAGGGAATGGTGCTGAGCTGGGAGATCTTCATAGCAGTGCTGCTGGGGCGGTGAATGCGAGACTGGGGGCAGGGGAGTGTTGCTGGGGCTGGAGAAGGACTGTCCCTCAGCTCTGGGGACAGTACAGGGGGACAAGGGCAGCCAGATCTGTGCTCACCTCCTGACCTGCTTGTCACCTGCATGCATGGCCATCAGCTCTGCTCTAAGCCTCACCAGGTGCTGGGTGTCACTGCACCACAAGCCAAGCAGTGCTGTAAGGCCACGCTGTGACCAAGTACTTCCACACTTGGCTCATGAGGAATAGCCCAAAAGCAGCTTTTCTGCCTGATGTTTGCAGGGTCATGGCACACTCGGCACCTGCTCCTGCTGCACTTAGTCCTGCCTGGTTTTTTATGTCCCCACAGTGCCACAGGGACTGTCAGGCAGTGAGGCTCTGCGTGGGGGTGCTGGGGCTCAGGTGTGCATGGGGGACCCCGTTCTGAAGCTGGAGAGCTGGCTGAGCTGCTCAGGCAGGTACCACCAATGTGAGGGCAAACAGTGGCAGCCCATGGGTCAGTGTGGGTGCAGCAGCCCTCGGCCTGGAGGGGAGGTGCCACCCCAGTCCTGCTCTGCCAGGGCCCCAGCCTTGGCTGCCTAGCATGAGCGTATGGCCAAACAGCTGCAAGCCTTTGGGTGGTGAAGCTGCTGGCAGCTCGGGTGGCGGGGCTGTGCCGGGAGGATGCTCTCCTTTCTCTGCACTGCAGCAAGGCAATGCGTTTGGGGGCTGTCCTGCCTGATTTCGCTGTCTGTGCTGCACAGACCTACCAGAGCTGCTGCTGGCTCCCTGTTACAAAAAGCACCGGGGGCTGATGACATCCTGCCCGCTCGCCCTGGAGGAACCCGCAGAGCTGTGAAGCAGAGGGAAGGGCCTGTTTCTTTGGTCCCATCCTCTTCGTTCGGCACTCCTAACGCTGTTACACACAGCCCCTCCATGCCCTGCAGGCAGGTCAGCTGAAGGGGCTCACCGAGCTGCCTGCCCCACGGTCAGGAGTGGGGGGCTGGTGTCTCCCCTCACTCCTGGTCCCCCTGCAAACCCTCCATGCAAAAGCTCATTCTTGCTGGCCGCGTTGTGCTTACCGTGTCCCCGTTGAACTTCCCGTAGCCCTTCAGGTGATGGCTCAGCCCCAGGCTCCTGCTGCGGGAGGGCTGTGGCGGGACCCTCTGGGGCTTGCCGGGGGGGTCCTGCTCACCACTGCCCAGCGGGGGCTTGGCCATGGCCTTGCTGGGGGACCTGGATCCAAGGGGGGCCTCTCCCATCACCTCCCATGCACCGGCTGGGGTGCGGCTCCTGTCTGAGCCCTTCCCAGGCAGGTTGTCCCCTCCATCTCCAGGTGGCCAAGGGTCTTCTCCAGGGCCTCCAGCTCCTGGCTGCCTCTTTGGGGTGTCGGCCTGGCCTCCCAAAGCCTCAGATGGTACCAGGGCTGAACAGAACAGCACCAGGAGGAGCGCAGCAACCAGCAGCGCCTGGACCTTCATCCTCAGGACCTGGCTTTGCTCGGGGTCCACCTGCCCAGACAAGGCTGTTGGAGGCAGGAACAGAGGCAGAAGCTGCCTATCTTCCCTGCCGCTGGATCCAGCCAAAGCCATTTTTATAGGGCAGGGACATATCCCAGGGGCACAGCCTTTATCGCCCGCCCCTGCTGTGTCCCACCTCCCTACTTGCTGCTTGCGTGAGCCCCCATCCCCCTCCCTTGCACTCGCAAACACCCCAGCACCCTCCCACCACGGCCACCCCATCCCTGCTGATGGGTACACGTGTGCCTGCACGCAGCATCTCCCACCACTGAGCGAAGAGTCTTTTAGCTAAATCACATTTGCAAGCAAGGTCTTAGTAAAGGGAAGGGCTGCCGGTGAATGTTTGTGCGTGGCAGGGGGAGAGGGGGTGTATAAGATCAAAATGAGTCCCTTCAGTCTCTGAAAAGGCAGCCGTTTTATTTTCAGTTCGGTTGCCTGAGGAGGTAGCACTGATGAGATACAGCTTTGTCAGCTCTCCAGCCCACCCCTCGTACCTTCTCAGCTCTTTGCCCAGTTTTAGCCAAATCTGATGGGAAGGTGGCAGGCTCAGAGGTAAGGAGTTGCTATGAGCCTGGTGAAAGTGGTCTGGGTAGAGGAAAGACACCCAGTTAATGCCTCCATCCATTGCAGTGGGATCTCACTTCTTATTAAACAGCAGAGCCCACCCAGGTGGGCTGCACTAGAGCTGCCCTGACCAAGCTTTAGTCAGCTGACGGGTGGCCTCTGTATGAAAGGAAAGGTGAGTCTGTACTCCAGGCTTACTATCAATCAGGTTCAAAAAACAGCCAGCACCAAGACCTAACTCCACTGGAAATTAATTTTAATGAGTTTCAGTGTTTGCTGAACTGTTGGTGCTGGCAGTTGCATCCTGTGCACATCACATGCTGGGAGAGAGGAGGTGACTTTTCCTCATTGCTCCATCAGGAATGCCTTTGCTCCTTAATACTTGTCCATATTTGGCATCTTTCTTGGATGGAGAAGGGATGGCACCCTTCACCACATCACAGCTTCCCCATCAGCACCCTCTTGGCAGAAATAGTCACAGTCTGTCGTGATAGTCTATAGATAGTGATAGTCTATAGATAGTGATAGTCTATCTCTGTCCCCCTCAGCCCCATTTATTAGTGGGAAGGGTCACCCCAGAGTCTTTTTCCACTGAGTCCTGTCTCTTCATCCACCAAAGGGCACATGCACGGGGCTGGAGGAGAGAAGCTTTTCATTCAAAATTGCTCTGTGTGCCTGCTGAGGAAGGGCTGACAATGCTGGCTTTGGACACAGCATTTGAGCAGGATGCTGTCATGGTTTCTAGCCAGTGGGGAGCCCTGAATTAAAACACTGGGCAGGATGGGCACCAGTCGCACCACTGCAGCCACCACCACCTCTGACTGCTCCAAGACCACATTTCCAGTGTGAAAATTGTCTGTGGTCCTGCCTGCTGTGCTGCATCCTCCTGGTGGAAGGAAGGACTCAGGGTGTAGTGAGTTGCTAGCCCACCCCCCTGGGTGTGAGCAAAAGGAAGGCAGGAGACCAGGCAGGAGACCGGAGAGCTGATTTCTACACATCTCCTGCTATTATTTTCTGTATAGACAGCAAAGGTGTGCTAGCAAAGCACAGGTATTTTTATGCATTGCTGTTGTGTTGATGACCTTGGACACCACCGCTGGTGTGAACCTGTAAGGGAGAGGGCAGCTGTTTCACAGACACTGTACCTGAAGCCTGTGCTGGACCCTCTCTGTCCTGCTCTCCCCCTGACATCATTCTGGCATTTGTAATTGCACCGTGGGCATTCCCCTGTAGACCAAGGATGAGTTCATGTGGTCACTGGCCTTCTTACCTCTAACGTGGGAATGGCTCAGCAGCCTTGAGCCAGCAAGGATCCCTGTAAGACCCACACAGAGGTCTCTGGCCACTCACCCACTGCCATCCCCGTACTCCCCTGTCGGGCACTGATGGTCCTGCATAACACTGGAAAACCACAGGTAGAGCTGGTGTCTTCCCACCCTCAAGTGTAGTCACTCAGGGGCTGGAAGATATCTAGAAGGGGTGCCCCTGGGAGATGAGTTACACAACAAAAGAGTGAGAACCTGGTTTGCATAGCTAAGCTGGCCACATTAGCTAATTTTCAAAAGGCTGTGGACCAGACTTAATCTGCATAAAATTATCTAAGTGAAGACATCCTTGCCAATGAAGATGCTGGAGGGGTTAAAGGCAGAGGCATAACCGTGCAGAGAGGGTTAGCCTGGAGAGGGACAAGGAAGGTCTGCCTCTGCTCCTGTCTTTGCTGTGTACTCACTGTGAAATTCGCAGAATCACTTGAGCTACATGGCTTGCCTGTCCACCTCTAAAGAAGGGCTGTGCTTCCCCTCCTCCCTCAAAACAATATCCTTAGCTTGAGCTTCCGCGATGGTACCAGGAGACACCTTGTTCCAGAGGGAAAGGAAGGTGTGACTAAACATTCTGGTCCTAGCACGCAGTGCTCTGTTAGGGTCGCATCCCTGCCAGTGCTCCTCTCCAGCCAGCCACTTGCGGGAAGTTTTCTTTGCAAAATGCTCAGCGGTTTTCCAGGTGGTCAGTAATGGAGGTGAGGTGAGGGGGGCTTGCTGACTTTTGCTTCAGACTTGACATTCTGGGCTGAGGGTGAAGGAAGCCCCAGTTTCAGCGGGAGGCATGTGGAACAAGGGGCAGTCATCTTTTAAAGGCCACCAGCTGGCCCCTGGTTACCCTTTTCTGATTAGATTTGCCTGCTTTCTCCAGGGGCATTGCACTTCAGAGCAAGAAAGGGCAGCTCTTGCTGTCTGGCTTGGGAAGACTGATGAGGTTGTCCTACACTGTTACGTGCCTGCCAGCTGCACCTGGCCACAGGTTATGGTCCATTGAACCTCTTGGATGGAAACCAGGAGTAAGCAGCAAGAGAGGATGTTGCTGCTGGGCCCACCTAAAGAGACATGGTCCTGAAGATCTAGGAGTTGATGACAGAGGAGCTACCATGATACTAGACAGCAGTGACACAAGGTGGAGAAAGGGAAAATTCCCTCAACAGAAAGTCTGGAAGGACTGAAGGTTCAGGGAAGCAGGTCTGAAAGACCAGAAACCAGCTTTTCTTTACAAAGAAGTTCCCTAGGTTGGGGCCTCCTTCTGTGAAGATTTACTCAAGACCAAAACCTTAGATGAGGGAGTGAGATACACTACCAACAAGCAGCAGACAGAAGAACCAAGCTGAGGTTGCTGTAACCCACCAAATTAAAAAAAAGAAAAAGAAAAAAAAAAGAGGAAACAACAGCAGACAAACATAAATGTGAACAGTGCAATACAAGTTATCACCAAATGCCTTTCACTGACACTTGACCTCCTGAAAGGTAGCGTGCACTGAAAGTCTATCGGGTCAGCAGCCAGCTTTTGAGCTCAAAGCTCAAAACACAGGCCAGTTCCTGGAAATAGCAATGCTGGCAGTGCAAGATGGTGATCGATGAGAAAGCCATGGTGCTCTAGTCCATCTTCCATACCTTCACCTCTGGCCAGCTCCTGCTCTTGACCTGCTCCTGGCTAACACTGGAAGTGCTGATTGCGGGGGAGATGGGCTCATAGGAACGGAGAGACAAGCTAGCAGCGAGCAGACCCATCCGGACACAGGTGTCTGTGTCATGTTTAGCAAGCATCCCTGCAAGGATTCCTGCCATTAAGCTGTGGAGAGAAAGAAAGAAAGAAAGGCAGTTTTGAACACCGGGGGATCAGCTTTGCTCTCAGGAACACGGCCATTCGGCCATTCGTTTGTAAGAGCATTCATTTGCACCTAAACCAACACTTACAGAAGCAGAATATGTCACACAGGAGGAGTGAGGTTATAAGGAAAAGTTTTTGCTTTTTCTGTACTTATTTTTAAATTTAGAGTAGCAAATAGTGTTATTTATTAGCATCTTATTTGTTTCTCATCTGAGAAGTTGAGGTACTTGCCCATTCCACCACATTTTCTATTCTTCCCAGTTTTCCAGGTGAGGCAGGAGAAAAGAAAGGAGTCTAAAAAGGGAATAATCTATTTTTCCCTTGCTCTCTGATCATTTTGTCACTTCTCTGCTCCTTGTTGGTACCTCGTTACATTCCCTTCTGTCCCCAGAGGGGTGGGTGGGAAGAGAGTTAAAGTTTCCATATGTATGTGAAAGGAGCAACAGACACAGCTGGAATGAGAAATCCAAAGCTGAAATGAGGTTGTAGATTCAGATTTTAGTAAACTTTTGCTGTGGCTTTCCATTTGAGCTTTCCCTGTAAAAACAATGTGAGTGTTTGGAACAACAGCTGTCACCCACAGGTCCTCACAAGGCACCGAGGAGGCCATCAAGAGAAGGGGATGACCTTGCCATCTGCCTGGCTTGCAGGGAAAGGCTCTGTTGAGGCATGGATACATGCAGGGTGGTGTTTGTGATTGACTGGGGACAACTGCTGTTTATTCACAGCTAAATACAGTAATGATGCTCAGAAGCTAGGAAAGGACAAAGGAGAAGTAAAAGAGGAGGGATAAGATAATATCTGAGAAGAAGGAAGGACAGGAAAGTGTGATGGCATGGAGGATTAATGAGCAAATCTACAGGGAAGGGAAAAAGACTCTTTGTGTGTGTGTGCTCTAATTACCTCACCATCTTTTTATCCATAACAAAGGCACAGACGATTATGATTCCCATAAACCATTCAATCTCTCAACAGCTCCAGAAATTTAGAGTAAATATTTGGGGGAGCATCCCCTAGCAATGCCACGTGCAGGCACGCAGTGTTATGTTGTCACAGCAGCCAGGTGTGGAGAGCAAACAGCTGCTGCTCCCTGCACACACGCAGCTCCTTGGGCAGCATCTCCAGAGCTGTAGGAGAGCCCCAGGGTCAGAGCATGGCGCGAGGTGCCCTTGATCACTGCTTCTGGGTGCACGGTGTCCCCTGAGCAGTGCTTCAAAAGCGCAAGGGTTCACGGGGGCTGAACTGTGAATGGGTTACAGCCCTGGCTTACACCCTGCTGCATAGTACCTTGGAAGTGCCACCAGGCTGGCCTTGGGTGACTTCACCAGTTTATATGCTGAGGAGGTGACATGTATGTCAATGTAGTGTCCCGGCATTTCTGACCTGTTTTGCCACTCCTACTCTGTAGAACAGGGATTTCTGCAGCTCAGTGGAGCAGCCGGGGTTACCAGGGAGGAAACCCCTATACAAACAAGAGGACTATGAAAATTCCCATACACACTTGGGGACTCTGGGAAATGGGATTTCCAAACCCATATTACTTCAGGAATGGGAGCAGTAACGGGCCCCAAACTTTCAGATAGCTTTGGAACAAAAAACAAATGTCAAGTTTGTTCAACTCCACCTTCAGCGGAGGTGTTTGGCAGTGGCATACTTTATCTCACCCTTGGTCTTCCCTTAAATTAAGCTTTTGAAAAGGGAAAGGAAACCCTAAAGAAGATGTTTAGTTTACACTAGCCTCTAGAAAAACTTGTCCTGCGGTAAGGGGTAGTTGTGTACTGAGCAGATGATGCAGGGAGGAGGCTGTGTCCCTGGAGGGGCTGGCAGAGGTTGGGCACATCTGCTAGAAGCAGTGAGCAAAGCTGAACTTGCCTTGGGGCAGGCTGACCCCGCCGAGGTTCCTCCCAGCCCCCATTTCTCTGCTGCTACACATACTGGTCCCAACAACACTTCGGTCTTCTTTGGAGAAGACCAACTTGCAGTTGCACTCGACTCATCTCAGAGGTGATGTGGGACACAAGGAGTGCATCCTGGCATTATGCAGGTTAACTAGCTGGGCAAAAAGTTATTGATTGATCCTAATTCAAATATTGAAAATGCTACAAGTTTCAAAAAAAAAAAAAAACCAAACCACTTTTCATTCTGCCCAACCATAAAAGATAAAAGAAGTGTTGCTATGTTGAGTTATTGGTAGGTAAGAGCAGCAAAACAAAGGGAAACAGTATCTGTCACATGCAGCCTTTTGGTCTAGCCCAAGGCAATGAAAGGCAATCAATTACTGTCGTGTACAAAGCAAGAAGAAAAAAACCCTGACTACTACATATAGTTTGACAAGTTAGCAAGGAGCAGAATAAAATATTACTCTGACAGACTGAGAATTGATCAGTGGGGCTAGGAATTTCCTACCTCTACTTACAGTGTTGTGTGAACAGCCAGGCAGGTTATACAGCGCTCTTCTGAAGCATGAGCTATCGCCAGAGGCGAATGCAGAACCTGATGAAATGTTTTATAGGATGGTTTTAGCTACTGAGTGTCAGTCCCACTTCCACTGGAGAAGTGTGGAAATAAAGTAGCTAGTAAGACAGCTTTGATGTAAGGTGGTTTACTTTGCTTTTAGCAGCTCAGCCTGGACTAATTCAGAACTACTAGATTGCCATGAAAGGCATGGACCTTAAAGAAAAGCAAAACTAATAATGGCAATACTGGCTTCCCAGGTGCTTAGGGGGACATTTTAAGCCAGCTTTGCAAGCAATCACCATAACCAGTCCAGGTTTGTGTCCTTAGTGTCTGTTCCTCAAGCAGCAAAAGGTCATTTGCTGTTGCAGTAGAATTTCAAAGAAATTCAGTTATGGCCCTTCCACATCTAGCTGGCGAAGGCAAAGTAGCAAGCAGTATACCTGTCGCCGGCTCCTGAGACGTTGACTATCTCTTCCCTGCTGATGTGGATGGCAGGGTAGTGGGTGGCACAGAGGCTGGCAGCAGCAGTCTGTGAGGGGAGGGGAGAGAAGTTAGTGGGAATTGCCCAAGCTGGTAAGGCCTGATGTGGCTGATGCCATCCAGACCTGCATGATGCCAAAAAAAGAAAAGGGGGGAAAAAAAGGCAGTAATCTTTTTTTAACAGTTTGTAAGAGAGCAGTGATTTAAATGAAGCTTCCTGAAAATATTCATGTAAGCACATTTAAAACTAGTTGACCATAAACACTGATCAAACTAGGAGCCAGCAGTATACAGACAGACAACTTGGTTTTCTTTCGGAGCTGTGTATTCCACCCCCCAAAGATGTACATTTGCCAGCAGTGATGCCACGTTTCCCCAGGACTACGGCCATGCCACCAGAAATAGCAACGGTGCTATATGGTCCAAGAAAGAAGCAACTGAGAGCTCGCAGTTAGTTTTCTGTGCCCTTACCTGTTCATGAGCTCCTGAACAAAGCGAGATGCTCCCTCCTAGGCTCTTGCCACAAAGGAGGATGCCGTGAGCGCCGAGGGTCACCACCACACAGTGCAGGTGGGCCAGCAAAGGGCAGGCCAAGGCCACTGCAGTCTGGACAACATCCTCCAAGCTGGATGGCAGCTCTTCAGAAAGTGGGGAGGAAAAACTCTGGTATAACTGCAAGGGTCCTCAACTAGTCTTTTTGTGGGTTGGCAGCCTATTTGTGAACGCTGTTACTACTATTTATGAGCACTTCTGCAATGTGGTTGATGTATATTTTTTTCTTTAAATCGTGGGAAATATGGAATTCTCCAACGTTAGACTTCCATACCATACCATACCATACCATACCATACCATACCATACCATACCATACCATACCATACCATACCATACCATACCATACCATACCATACCATACCATACCATACCATACCATACCATACCATACCATACCATACCATACCATACCATACCATACCATACCATACCATACCTCTATCCTATGCTGAGGAAACCACCCCTCATGGGACTAAAGATGTGTCAGTAGAGATCAAAACCCTGTCCTGAAGCATGACTTCCTTTTCCTAATGCTGTTGGATTTCCACCTGCATGTGGTGGAGTATTTCATTTCTGCAAAGGGTGATCCTGTTGGGACGTGTGCCCTCAGAGCATCATGCTTCAGAGATCTGTTTACAAACCAGAGATTGTTCCCATTTAGCTGATGAAGTGAGGCAAATGGGATCTCTGATTTTGGAAAAGAAGCCATCCTAGGCCTACAGTGCTATCTAATAGATCATCAGGCCAGCCTGGGCTGTACAAACCATGCAGAGATGGCTGTAAGGTGGAAGACACCAGGAGAGCTTATGAATTCCCGCTGTGTTATAACCCAATTTGCTTGAATTGGGGGCTGGAGCAGAAAATGCTCTTCTCCAGGATCTAGGTTATCTAAAAGTGTGACTGACCCTTCTGAGTATTCAATACCTGCTGGCAGAGGGTTCCCAAGGGTCCGGTTTATTGCTCTTAGCTCTTGCAGGTTGGGGGAAATGTATGTGAGCGCTTTCCAGCTGTCTGAGAGGAATGGCTTAGAGGCCTTGTTCTCATCTGTTGGCTCATAGCACACTTCAAAACAACATTGCGATTGGTTAGATAATTAATTAATTAGTGGTTCATCTCTATGTCAGAGCAAGATGCAGTGTAGAAGGCTTAGCATGATCTGCACAACTGGGCTTGTTATGCTTGTAATCTATTAGAAACTTAAATACTGTTTCCCCCATGCTTGGGACCAGGTCCCCCAAGGTTTCCTTTCCAGTGCTCAGCAACGAGACAATTGCTTCTGGCTCTGGAGTGATATAATCAGACTTCAGTTTCGTTACTCTTCTTAGCTGGTTTTGGAGCCTCTGCCAGGTTTCAAGAACACTGTCTCCTTTAGGATTTGCTTTTTAAAATGAAGGCATAAATCCAATAGGAAGCTTTGTGAAGGGTCCCCAAGACACTGGGAGGGCAGAGGGGTGTGGGGGTTTATGGGAAGCGGGATGGGAGATAAAGCCTCTCAAAAGATGCTTTAGTGCTTATTCTGAGCAGCAAACTATATTGCCGCTTGAACTGGCAGAAGCACACATATTTTGCTTGCCTTAAGATTAAAGGCAAAGGGAGCAGCTTTCCCTGGCTTTCTGGCAGCGCCCAAGGGCTGTAGCTACAGGAAATGTGATTTAGCTGCAGAATGAGAAAAACTCAAGAGAAAGCAGAAATGTTTCATCCATTTGAAACAGAGCAGCAGGGTACCCTAAGGAGGGCTGAATAACACAGCATGTCAGACAATAACCGGGCATCTCCAGCAAGCAGAAGTGGAGAGCACTCAGGGTGTTCCAACGTGTCTTGGCACAAACACTGTTAGGAGCTACGGGGCCAGGGTTGGGCGACTTCTCCTTACCTGCTAGCTGATGCTCTCTGGCTAGTTGGCAGACATACTGAATAGTGGAAAGAGGCACATTTCCATCAATGCAAACTAGGGGTGCCTGGCACAGGTTCTCCTTGAACTGGGACACCTAGTGAAAATCCAGGACACAGAGTAGAGACAGCTTGAGTCACTGCAGAGGGACAAAATGATTGCTGGTCAGACTCGAGATGTAGGATTTTCACTTGTATTGCAGCCCTTGGGTGCAGACACGAACCTAAAAGACTGATTTCCTAAGGAAAATGGATTTTTCCATTTGCCTCATTTCCACCCCTTCTTCTCCTTCCCCTGCTTCCTGACATTAAGAGCTGAACTCAACCAGCAGGACCCTTCCAGCAGAGAGAGATAGTTGCTGGTCCTCACTATACCACTTTGGCACCTGTGGGTCAGTCAGAGCTGTACAGGGAAAGGGAACGCTGCTGCTTAATGCCACTGGAGGATCCCCTGTGCTCTGCCTTGCTTGACTATGCTTTTGCTAGCTGTGCAGGTTATTTAGATGTCCTCTGGGCACAATGCCTCCTCAGACAGGTTGTTCATCAGAGTGTTTTACTCCTGGGTCCAACTCAATGGTGTAGGGATGGGGGACAGTGGAGCAGTAGAGTGGGGAGCTTCTGTTCCCTCCTTTGGCGCTCTGAGGCTGCATGACCGCTGCCTGAATGCCAAGGCAATGCTATAGGCACTCCTGCAGAATCCCTCCCATGTCTCTGCTAATCCTGGTGGAAAGAAGGGCTGCCAGAATGCACTTCACAGCAGCAGACTGGTTCAGAGTTTCCACTGGCCACAGCTGTTTCGTAAAGCTCGGGAGAATTAATCTGTCATGTAATGGTTTTCTGTGCCAAGCCAAGGCTTGGGAGAGGCAGGGTGGGGATGGAAGTGGGAGCAATGACTGTGTTTTTCCCTAGGAAGGCTCCACCTCATGGGGATGCCACTGGTAAGTAAATTGCACTTAACTTCCATGTTGCTGTCAGTCATGAAGCACAGGCTTTTGTTCTGTTGATAAAAGAACTAGCAGGGAAGGAGGGTGCAGTAATGGGGCTTTCACTGAATCAGTCCTTAATCACCGCTTCCATTAGCCCTGACATTTTGAAGGTTTGGATGTGCTGAGCAGCGGTGCCTGTTGATACGACTCAGCCTGTAGACACAACAGGGATGGTGGGGATGGAACAGGAAAACTTGGTTTAACCAGTGCTCTGTTCACTTTTTTTTTTTGTTTTTCCCTAAAGGGAGAAATGCAGTCCACCATTTCTGCAGGTGGACTGGATTTATTGCTGGCTTTAAGGTGCCAAAAATTACAGGTTAGCTGAGACTACTTAATGAAGAGGGTACTGGTCTACATGTCAGGGATGATAGTAGTGGTGATACTGTATGAAGCAGAAACAGATAGAAGCTCCATTTGGGTCAGCAGCAATAGAGGGCTCTGGTAGCTGACCCTGCTGCTGTCTCAGTGGTCAATGTCTGGGGTTAACTTTAGGATTCCCCATGTCCCCTCTGCACACCCACTCCCTCCTGGTACAGCTTTACCCGTTGCCTTTTGTCACACGTCCACACACCTGCTCATAAGAAAAAGTTTACAAATCAGATGGATGCATACGTATTGCTCTGTTATCTGGTGGTGGATGTCCATATCTCCCAAGCCGATGCTGAGCTCCCCAGCGCTAGTGATCACAGCACAGTAAGTGGCTGTGCTCTTCCCCTCCAGCTGAAGGACAGCGCTCATGTCCTAAAACAGGGAGGACAGTTACACATGGAGCATGCTTCGCTTCCCTGCCACGCTCGGCTCGTTCCTTCCCTGGGCCCATCTGATCAGCAGCCCAGCTTGCTGTTACCCCTTCAGCCTCCCTTCTCCCTTGAGATTAGCAACATTGCAGAGGTATCTCGGTCTACACAGTGCTGGCAGATGGCTTTTTTTTTTTTTTTTTTTGTATTTGCAACACAACAAGGTTACAGAAAACATCTAGTAAATGAAAGTGACAGGTCTCTGCCATGCACTTCCATAGGTTGTGTCTCTGGCATAATGGAAGAGTGGTCTGCAGCCCTGCCTACTCCCGTCATCCATTGCCGTGGCTGGTGTGACCCTTCAATGGCCTACTAACATGATGGCATGCCTTGGTGGCACACCTCAGCTTGCAGTTACGTTAGCCACCTCACTGACTGCACAGCCTGATTTTGAGGGCAGCCTTGGGGCCATTTTTACAACAGTGTCACAGACATAGCTACAGGTGTCCTGTCCTTCCTCCGTGGGTCTTGTGAATGATCATCTTAGAGAACTCAGGGCATTTCTTGGAATATACATGTAGATGAAGAAACGCGTCAGCCCCAGTAGTTCACAGGGAAGTCAGAGGTTTTAAGGAAAGGGTCCTCTCCAATGCTGTTGGTAATGTGTTTTGTTACAGGCAAGGATTGCATGGCAGCTGGCCACCAAGTCCATCTTCCCTTGGGAAACCACTCACTTTGATGGCACAAGCTGTGCTGTGGTGGGTAAAGGAGGAATTATAGGCATGGTGCTATGAAGCCTTTATAAATGAAAAAAAGAGTTCTTGTTCTCATCGCTTCATTTACTGAGTTGCTCAGGTAGGCAGAACTATGGACCATGTGTTCTATTTGGATACCAGGGCCTTGAGGGCAGTAATAGGCCTTAATGGCCCTGACCAGCCCCACCTGAGGGCTCTGCCCACACCCCTGGCTTGTCTTCAGCCCTGCCTCTCCACCATGGAGGTGCCTGGTGCCCTAGGTTAGGGTTGCCCTCCTGGCTTTTTCTGCTCCCCGCTGGGGTGATGACGCTCTGCCTTGCTGCCCCTGGTGAGCTCCCACTGCCCCTGGCTCCCTGGCCTCGGTGGACAAGCTGCTGCTCCAGCCAGGTACTGCTCTGGTGCACGGGTAGGGGTGTGCAGCGATGTGGAGGACACTACTCCTCTGAACTTGGGAGGTGTCCAGCCTGAGCTCCCAGTTCCAGCTTTTCTCTGTCTTATGCTTTACCCAAACCAGACTGATTTGGGCATTGCTTTGTCTGTCCTCAGGGTCAGGGTTTCATATTTCTGGCTGTGCTTAGGCCCTAGTAGAATTTTTCACGATTTCTCCTTCAAGCACCACTCTGGAGCTGAGCTCAGACCCCACAGTTCAGGCCCCAAAGGCCACATACATCTAGCCTGTCTTCTGCAGGGTGGGTCCTTGCCTTCTAATTGCCTGTAACTAAAGGAGCACTGAATTATTCCTACTCTTAACCTGATGGAAGGTGGCTCTTATGTCTACCAGGGTTGAGGAGATTTTCCCCTCTATGTAACGTCATTGCTTCCATGCTTCTGAGGTGCCACTACTGTGCAACGTACCATGTGGTGACAGTAGTGCAGGACGGACTCTGAATGTTCATCCTTCCCCACAGCTGATAAAAAGAGAGGAGTCTGTCCGAGACGGCTTAAGCAGTCTGAAAAGCAAATGGAAACAAAAAATATTACTAAATCCAGCAGAGCCCTGTGAACACAGTGACAGCATGTGCAGGGTAAATGTCTGTAGGAAAGTCCTCTCCTGCAAAACTTAATGCCCATCAATTCTTGTCTAGAAGGACATTCGGGATAAAACTCAGCCACAGCTGCTGCAAATAACTGGCTGGGGTTGAGTGGGGCCATCTGCATCTGCCTGCTGCACTGTCACTCTGAATTCTCTGGATTTTTTGGAACATCTGGGAGTGGAGGAAAAAAGAAGGGGGAAGAGACTTCTGCATTTCCCCGGCATCATCTCCTTTACCACCACAGGCATGTGGGCTTTTCCACATTGCTTTTGCATACAGTGTTCCTTGCTGCTGGCCTTCCCACGCTGCTGTTCCCACCATGCTATCTTACTAGAACTGAACCTGAATGGATTAACGGGAAACCCTTCCTCTCTCCCTTCAAGTTACCACAAATTCTACCTCAGTGGGTGTCACAGGTATTTTTTTCTTGTGGTGGAGCACCAGGTACAGTGTGATCCTTTCCTATTGCAAAGGACTGTAGCCCTTTTTCTTCTACAGCAGTTCCTGTGCCCCAGTTCCTCTCATCCATGGGGCAAAGATGATCATCTTTGAATAAGCTTATTCCTTTCAAATTCTTGCTCAAAACATACTTCTATTGCAACTATAGCTAACCTGGCATCAGTCAGTGCTGAGGGCCACACTGTTCAGTAGTCGTTGGAGATCACTGATGTTTATTTAACTTTGATTTGGGGTCACTGTGCTGTACGCTAGTTAACTATTCGGGGACCTTTCGTTTACTGATCCCAACTCCCTCCCCTTATTTTCTGCCTTTTCCAGGCAGTCTGCCCAACGGTATATTGCCTAACGTGCCCCAGGTCTTAACAGCACTCAAGAGCTCCTGCTGTTGAAGGAATACCAAAGGACAACTCACAGCTGGCATGCACCCACAGGCAAACCCAAGCACTAGGCACCTGCCAAGTTTCTTCCAACGCCACCAAAGGTTCGTCTCACTCTTCCAGCATTTGTTTGCCCACCGCCCTGGAAGAATAAATTGTTAATTGGCAAAACTGAGAGGGCTGCTTGGCGTAGATGCTACATCTCCATTAACATGTGAAGTGGAGTTGATGTTGCTGAAATATAGGTCAGCAATTAGAGGGAGCCGAAGGCATCTAGCTACCGCATCTAGGACAATACAAACTTCTACAGCCATCTAAAGACTTCAACCTTGATGACAAAGGTCTGCTTCCTAGGAAGGGAGGTCCACTTAATCTCCCTATACATTTCTCGCTTGGTCTTACTTGCTAAGACCTCTCAGTTTATATACGAACAATACTAACGAGTGTTTCAGTCAATACGAGCAGCGCTCTGAACTTGCCTGCTCACAACAGTGCTAGGACTCCAGAGCTGCTGACCCAGACCTGATGGGCACTGCAGCTGCCTTCCTTACCTTCCTTCTGCTACTTACCTCTCCCCTAAAGCGGTTTGGGGTTTTTTATTTATTTTCATTTTTGAAGGTAAAATGAGATTTGTTATCTTTGTCAGTACCGCCTCTGTACTTTACTCATGGAAAGATCTATTTCAGTGCCTGGATACTGTTTCACTCAACTGTCTCTTCCCAAACATACCCCACACCAAATATACACTTCTTCTCCAACTGTGTGGTTATCACCTTTTCTTTTTCTCTTGCCTCTGCCTTCCACTCCTCTGTTCATCTGTCAGCCTGTCACAAACAGCCAAATTGCCAGAACACAGGTAATCCCTTACCCATCTCCTTCTAATTCTTCTGCCAGACAAATTACATCAGTAAGTGCTCAGACCAATTTGGGCTTCATGTGACTATCAGATGAAGCTCTTGTTTCATAAAAACCTGAGACATGCTTTCCATTTCTGAAGACAGCTTGCCACTGATGGTTATAATGATCTTCACAGTTCTGGACGACTTAGAGCTTTCAAGAGTATGTTGAGCATTTGGGTGGCAAGCGCTGAGGAGTGTACATGCCTGTACATGGCAGCTCCTGGCCCAGACTCTCTCCACCCCATGTTAGCCCAGGTGCACCAGAATACCCCTGCACATATGTTTTTCTTGCTTGTACACACCACTATCTGTCTGAAACAAGTAAATGTATTGCCAACTCACAGTAAGAAACATCCTGCCTCCAACCCATCACTGGTCTTGGGCGTTCTCAAAACTCATATTGAAGCTTTCCCAAGGACCCTTCTTCTGCCTGTGTGAAGCCGCACAACCGTCCTTTGCACACAATGCTTTCTTCTGCATCCAGTGCTATGACTGTAAGAGGCTGCTCTCCCATCTAAATACGCTCTTTCATAACTCTCTTCTGACCTCCAAGCTGGTTTTGTTTGCCCTGACTCTCCCCAGTTCCGTAGTCTGTAAGACTTTGTGCTAATTCTCGATGCCTTTGCTTTTCTGTCTGGCAGTTCTCCAAGTCCTGAACTGCTCAGACCACCTGAGCAGAACTGCCTGTATATAAGCAACCTATGGCTTCTGTCCGTCTTTCCACTACTTGTCACTCCTCATTACCCCTCCATTACACTTGCTCATGCTCCCTGGGAATTGCCACTGGTACTGCCAGGAATGGATATCTGCAACTGCCTCCTGTTGAGTGTTGCAGATTTTGAGAGCATTCAGCTTGGCTATTTTAACTCTGAAGCTCACTATCCATAATAGAGGCAGCCAAGGAAGAAAAAAACCCTAAAAATTCCAAAGTAAAAAGCAAGGATGCTTGTTTAGGCAAGTCTAACAACATGGCTTTGAACGCTAGCCCCTATTTCAATATTAAAAGAGGGTACTAACTGCCATCAGTAATGAGCACAAACTGCACAAACTCTTTTTTTTGTGCAGTTCCACTGTTTTTCAAAACTGATGCCTGCAGGAATGTTGAAAATACTCATGAGCTCCTTTTGTTGTCTAGCATGCTGATCTTCCTTTTTAGTCCCACACACATCACAAAGGCAGAGTTGCAGGGTTTTTTTAAGCCAAGCCTTGCCCTAACAGCAGGCATGCCAGACTCCCGCTCAGGGAATCCAGCTGTGATCTCTGCTGTTGTACAACCCCACAGGGCCTAAAAGAAATGAAGATGCAAAATCTCTCTTTAAAGTAGCAGGTAGGTGCAGTAAGAAACTAGCAGCCTGCTTTTTAAGAAAAATAAATGACTGGCTCTTATCGCACCTTGCCAGCTCAGCTGGTAACCCCAAGTCTAAGCGGTACTTGAGTATCTCTTCTGTGTTGTGTTCAGGTGGGGCTGGCTGAGATGAAAGAACTTGCGTGAAAATGGGCTTGCTGAGGTGATTTGAAACAAGACTGGGCTGATGCTTTCTGGCAATATTTCAGAGACCTGAGAGAGAGTTTCTTGAACCTTCTTCTATGTCCTAAGGGCTTTAAATGTCTCATGTAAAAATGAGACTCAGCTCAAATTCTGGGTACTCTGAGAGAGTTATAACTGTGATGTTTCTTTCAGTACCTTTTTCTGAGCAAGACCATGCATCCTTCTCTGCAGGTCACTTATAAAGCGCTTTGCTTTTGGATAGCCTTGAAAGCCATGTAGGAATTACAACCAGGACAGAATACAGCTGCTTTCTTGGTGAGACAGCAAGAGACCTGAGTGGTACCCCAGTGCTCTGCAACAAATCCAGCATGCATAAGGGTGGGACCTCCTAGGTGCTGCGCGCTTGGAAAAAATCTGTCTTTAACAGCTAAAAGAAATGCTGTTAAGAGCACCTCTTCCTCTGTGCCTAACCACAGAAGCTGTCAGTGGGAACATTTTTATTTGTCAGTTCCCAAATCCTCCTTCAGCTTAACTTTTGGGAAGTTGCCACGATGGACGCATCAGCTCTAGGGTTCACTGCTGTACGGAAGGGCAGCTAATGCCTCACTTTTTCATGCAACATTAAAATGTCCTTTTTCTTTTCCCCCCGTCAGCTGTTCCCAGTAGAGTCTATAGCTGCCCTTGGCCCCTTCCCGTGCTGTGGGTGGTCCAGAGATCTGCTCTCCTGCCTGACACATCAAAGGGTGGCTGTCCACCCTTGGACACAGCTTAGCTCCTTGTCCTGATAGCTGAGAATGGGGTATGTTAACAGTTAGATCACAACTGAAGTAGTTAAACTTTAGGGTTTTGCAAGCCTTTGTAGCTGATGCCCCAGCACGTGTCACCCTTGACCATTATAATATTGTTTTGCCTCTGCTTCTGTATCACTGGATAGCCAAATTCCTTAAGGACAGCTTCCCCAGCACGTCTTTCCCCTGTCTGACGGAGAGGTGTTCACAGACTGCCCCATCTAACAACAGGAGTTTCATGCCTCAGCAATCAGCATAGAGTAAGTTGAGACACAAAACAACTTTTGAGCAAGCTTCACCACCCCTGTGTGTACTTCATATAGCTTAATAAGAATTGTATAGACCATGTGAATGGGAAATTCCCAGGTTTGTTCCACTTTAGCTTCTTGGTTCTTAGTCAAACCAAATGAAGAGGGAGAGGGTCTGGCAACATTTAAAATGTTCTATTTTTTTAAAGCTTGCTTTTTGCTTTTTTTTTTTTTTTCTTTTTTTGGTGTGATTTAAATCCTGTATGACTGAGGAAGCTGGCTCTTGTTTGGCTGTAACTGTGTCAGTACTACTTTTCTCAAAGGTTTCTTATGACTGTGGGTACTCTAAACAGAGACTCTTACTCCTGTTCATGCTGCTTTCTGTAGCTAAGAGAGTCCCAGTCAGCCAGAGCTGGCTCTTACATGGGGATTTCCTCCCTACAGGGTATGTCCTTGAATTAGAGGTTGTCATAGCACAGTGAGGATCTTCACCCATTTCTTCTAGCTCTTTGCACATGTGCTTCAAGAGTGCCCTGGGCTGCTCTTCTGCAAAAAAGAACTTTTTAGACTTACGGCATCAAAGAATAGCTCCAAGGCACTTTAACATAAACTGTAGAGGCCAGAGTCATATCTGGAGATTGTAAGGATGATACATTAGTCTGTACCTGTCTTGAGTGGTAAGGATAGCACGGGAACGGAGTAGGTCAATATGTATCTCCCCACTACCCACCTAGCCAACACACCGAACATGGAGTGCTACACCTCCCACATTAGTGCACATGTGTCCGTACAGATATGTGAATATCATGCATGTATACCACCTTCCCCCACACCCCACCCACCCTCTTTGGCTTGGCACTCCTGTAAATGTAGCTAGAAATGGCAGTGGTGCTAAGAAAACTGCTATAGATACAGTACCAGGATGACAGGGTTCTGCGCCTTGGCTATAAAGTCAATGTTGATACCTCCAATCACCACCTTTGAGAGGGAAGAAAAAAGTGAAAAGTGGTTGGAAGGGGCTTGAAGAAAAAGTTTCAAAGTCTTCATTGCTTCTCCTAGTCACTTTTCCCACCCTCTTGAAAGCTATCCCATTTACAGTGTGAAGGCCTGTGCTTATTTTGGATGGCTAGACACATATCTGTACAATTCCAGCTAGAAAGAATTGAAATCTCTTCTCTGTGTTGCTTTCTGAATTATGCCTGCTCATAGCCAGCCCCAGCATGGCGGGTGGGATGTTACTGTATACACGTATGGGTGCTGGTGGTTTCACTGTGTGCTGATAGAGAAACATAAGAAGCTGCATGCGTCTGGTCATGTCAGTCATCTTGAAGCCATCTCTCTTGGGACAATTTCTGACACACCAAACTTCAGAAACATTCAAGCCCTGCTGTGTAAAAAAGCAAAAAAAAAAAAAAAAAAAAGGGAAAAAGTGGGCAGAAAAATGCATTCATTTCTTGCAAGCTCCCAGGAGAAACTGCTGTACCCAGTGACACTTTATGGATCACTGTCTTATTGTCCTACAAAGCCAGAAAAAGCAGTACAGCTCCACAAACAGGAAGTTTCCAGATTCTTTGGGGATATACAGATGGTTTTTCTCATTCCATCACATGTGGGGTTATTGCCTCTGGAGTCACAGCCCTCTTTTATGTTGACACATCCTACTGAAAATGAATTTTAGAAAATTTTTCAGCTCTCTAAAGATTACCTAAAATAGATTTCCTGTTAAGTTATGTGGCACACACAAAAAATCCAAGATTGCGAATAGAATATTAGGGTTATAACCGATCTTGTTTGGAATATGCTGTACCTCTCGTAATTTTTGCAATGACAAACAGGAGGCCAACAAAAAGAGATATTTATAAAACGTGTATGGCTCAGCAGCTCAAAATATCTTCCTCCACCCTCTTCCAGATCTACTCCTGTAGTCACGAGTTCCCTGGGCCTCAGAGTAACACAGCTGAGGCTGCATGTAAGGGCATAGTAAAAGGTGAAAAGGTGATGATAATTTTAATGGATTTGATGGTCTAAGACTTAAGGGGAATAGGCCGCTGTCAATATTTTTTCCCTGTAAATGTCGATAGGGGGAGGCGGACTGAGGATATTTATCTGAGAAGAGCAAAGAATACTAAAGAGAGAATGTCTGCCAGTGTGAAGCAGGAAGATTAGTCTCTATCTGAGTCACCTTTTACTTTTGGGCATAGATATAAATTTATCCTGTGCTGTCAGCAGAGAGGCATTCTATGGAGAGCAGCAGGGGACTCACTGGCTGAGGAGGGGCTGTGTCCTTTTGCTGAGGCAGGTGACCCTTCCTTCTGGCTTTCTGTAGTTTGCTCAGGGCCACCGCAATGCAGCTGCCCACTCTGGCATTGTTCTGGATCAGTGCAAGGTCTGTTTGGCATTTCTTTGAGGAAAAGAAAAAGTACCAGCAAGACTGGTATGTCAGAAGCCTATGTAAGAACTACCTACAGGGAGAAAGCAGAAAATACATGCTGCAAGACTTGATTTGATTGCTCTATACCATAATCCTTTGGGGGCACGCATACTGGGTTGCAATACTGAATGAACACTCTGAATTTTAAAGCTTTTTCACCTTCCTCCCCCTGTGTTGGAGAGGAAATCTGTCATCTCCGTTTGACAGATAGGGAACCAATTCCATCTCCATTTGACAGATTGGGAAGCAAAGGCTTCACAGAGAAAAGAGCAGGTGAAGTGCTTAAACTAGAGCCAAGAGTCTAAAAATCTCAGAGGATCTTGGACAGCTTTCCCAGAAAGAGATGCCTACTGAGATTTTTGTCAAGTCTCTATAAGCAATTTTTTTAGCAATTTCATTGGGATCAGAGCATCAGAGGCTTTGAAAGCCCCACTTTGTGGCTCCATACAGCTCTAGTATCCAAAAATGCCTTTACCAATCTGTCCTGACTGACCCAGGCCTCCTAGAGGGCTGGCAGCAGAGCCTGGGTGTGAACCTGGCTCTCCCAGATCCTACACTGGCATCCCACCCAGTAGATCTGCTTTTCTTTTGACTCTACAAGAGAATTCCTGCTCACCCGGGGAGTTTTCCTTCCAAGTTTCTCTTACTCTGCACCTGTGTGAAGGGTTGGATAAGGCAGTGTGATGTACAGAGCAGTGCTCTGGGAAGCCCTGGTACCTTCCAGTGTGCAACCCTACCACGGATGACAATGTCCTGAAACTCTACCACGGAGCAGGCAAGCTCGGTGATGAGATGTGAGGGATCTCTTTGGGCTCTGGACCATTTGCTGTGCTGCCCTCCAGTTTTTAATGCAAAAGTGGATGAAGACAGTAAGGGTGTTCCTGAAAAAGCAGGATGCAGCCACTAAGCTCTCATCTGTTTGCAGATACTGAAGTGTTTTCCCCTTGCTAGACTGTCAATACAGTGACAGCATTTTCCACCAAGCATTACCAGAACAGATATGAAGCACACTGGAGTACTTCCCCACCACCCCCACCGCCCCACCACCCCTTCAGTAAAAGGATACTGGAGTCCAGTGATTTCCCATCAGTTAATTCATTGAGCTTCTGTAACATAAAAGGGGTCAGTTCTTTGCCTGTGATCCCTTTGGACCTGCAAATGTAAAGAAAATGCCTGCAGATGAGAAGGACTGAGCTGAAACGGCATCAGAGGAGAAGCACTGTTGCTAGCAGATAATTTATCTCCATAACCAAATACCATAAAAAGTCCTGTAAACAAGCTTCAGGTTAGATAAAACTATGGTTGGAACCATGTTGTGGGCTCACCCATGCCCAAGGTTAAGCTGTGCTATAGCCCTGCAGCAGAGTCCCTGAAGTCCTTTACTTCCCCAAGACCACAGGGTGAGCCAAGGGTAGGGCTTAAGTTGCTTCTCACCTGGCTTCGCCAAGAGCTTGCTGGATGGCCTCTTCGATGACCTGGCCTGAGGCAGCTCGCTCCTGGGGACAGGGAACTGCTATCAGCACCCCGCTGCTCAGGCCTAGCCCCAGAGCACTGGCTGGGAGAGGACAGGCAGATCGTTAGTGGTTCTCCTTGGATAAATTAAATGCTGAAGGAAAAGGACAGAGGAGAGTGGGGATGGGGTGAAGGAACCCACAGAGCTGGAGCTCCTGTTTTTAGATGACCCAAGGTCAAGGTCTTTTCCAGATACCAATCAATTTACATTTGCCTATTTCTTTTTGTACAATAATGTTTGTACAATTCTTTCTGTACAATAAAAGGGGCAAATATTTTTTTCTTTTAAAAAAAACACTAATTCCACTTCTGCAGGCCCAGACGGTATTTTTGTAAACACATTAACATACGTGTTGCCTCCACTTCACCACTGTGAACAAAACATGTATGAGCATGCCAAGGTGGTTGCAGCTAGCTAAAAAAACTTGCTTTAAAGACTGAACTTTCCTGCTATTTTATTTTCAAAGCACTGAAGCTGGAGCGGGGGAAGTGGGATAGTTTGTGTTTTGGGGCAAACTCTTCTCCAAAGTTAAAAAATAAGTGCCTCATCCGAGGTGATTTTTGTGTCGTTCTTCTCCAGGGTCCTACATAGGCCTTTGCCTTCTGAAACACACCAATGAGTTCAGCTGCCTCCTCTTCGTCCCGGACGTGATATGGTGCATGGAAGCCGCTCTGGCGCGAGAAGAAGGCTGGGAACTCTCTTGACTCTCCAAAGGCAGCCACGCAGACTCCCTGCGTCTCCTGCAGTAGTAGAGGCCGTACAAGTAGGTAATCAGTAGAGGGAAAAGGGACCCACGAAAAGAATGGAACTTTTTCCTTCTGTCCAGCTAGCAACTGCCTTTCTTTAGCACAGGGTTTGGTTATTTTTGTATGTTCCATTCTATTCTGTTCTATCACCAACAGTTTTCAAAGCAAAGAGCCAGACACGGTAACTGGTTAGACAGAATCTGGCTTACTGAGACACAGGAGACACGTACATCCTTTGCTTGTGCTCAGAGCTGATCAAAAGCCACGCAGCTGTCATTAGCACAATACTGAGTCCAAGGTAACAACCTGTGATCTGAAGACATGTCAGGAGCTGACAGGAATATAAATGAGTTCTTTTTGAGATTGAGAAGTATTGATGTTGGCTGTCACCTGAAGTGATAGCCCTGTTGGTTTCCAACATACCAGACCTTAAAAAGTTTCTCATTTTAATTCTGATTTTATTTTAGTGTTTGATGGATCTAGCTTGCCTGATCCACCAGTTCTGGAGCATTGTCCCAGAAAAGCAAGTCTAATGCCAGAGAAAAGGAGCATGGCTAGAGCTGCCTTTGGCATCAATTAGAACAGCTGTTGGAACAGCCCCTTGGGCCTGGATAGATACATGTTAGGGAGCAGCCCAGTGCTTGTACAGCCCCAGGGCTAGAAAACTGTAAATAGGGCTTCACATCCTCTCAACAGTAATTTCTAAAAATCTTAGGCTTAATACCTACCCCAACAGCATGGGGCATTCTGTACAGAAAGTGCAACATCATCTGCTTTCAAGGCTCAGCAGCCCATGCTACCTACCAGGTATTCCAGTGTCCTGCCAATATCAAGGATAGACTTGACTCCTGCAGATACAACAGCAACTGGAGTTCGTCCTAGCTCTGTCAAATCAGCACTCACATCCAGAGCTGTCAAGGGACAAGCAACCATTGTGTTGGTGATTGTGTTCTACTTCAAACTGATGTGATCTGCCCTCCTCAAAAGCCGTACTTGCCTGGGATGCCACTGCCTGCTTTTGTAACCACTTAGATCCACAAACAAATATTACAGGTTTAGACATGCCTTTAGGTGTTGAGATTGAAAGAGATACCGACAAAAAGAAGTCGCAAGGTGGGCAGAGGTGCAGCCTTGCACTGTATCTCTCAGTTCTTTTACCACATTGATAAACAGTGTGCAAAAATTTGGTAGAAAAGAAAGAAGGTGTCATGCAGCAAGGACAAAATTCAAGGAGATGGAATATAACTTCAGTAGATTTAGATTTTGGTATTGACATCACTGGCAAAAAAAAAAAGTGCCATAGGAGCTTTGCTGACCTCAAGAAACCTCCTGGTCTGGAATTTATATCACATCTGAAAGGGATGGCACCCAGCAGTGCAGTGCACATACGCTGTGATAGGAATATATATGGCTAAGAAGAAAGAATGTACATAAAGGTCACAAACTACACTGCCAAGGCTGGGCCATTTTCCAGAGAGAAGCATGCACCTCTGACGCGGACCAGGGCCTAGGTTTCTCTTGTGATGAGACTCTCCCTCTCCTCAGATAAGAGAGAGTCAATAAATACTTTGCTGGGTAGCCAGTATCAGGTTATCCAGCCACTACAAAGTGTGGGAGGTACAGTCAGCTCCTGTTGCATCAGCAAATATCCACAAAACCCCGTGTAAGCAAAGGATAAAAAGAAACTCCCACCCTCTTCAACAACTGACCAATGCTCAAGAGGAGTATTTAAAAAAGCTTCTGGAAAGGAGATACTGGGGATAAAATAACCACAGTACAGTCAAGAAGAATGATAACCTTACTCTTCTGAACAGGCAGTTACTGCAGGACAGACTGGGAAAACAGAAAGATGGAATTAAATAAAACAGTAGCAACACAGAGAAAACTAGAATGTATTGATTTTCTTACTGTTCTCTCCTCCTCGATGGACGCCTCCTATGCCACCCGTCACAAACACAGGGATTCCTGCTTTGTGTGCAACGATCATTGTTCCAGACACGGTCGTGCCACCAGACAAGCCCTGTCAGAGGACAAGTCATGGTCAGCACCCAGGGTGACACAGAGAATACCACGTGCAGGCAGCTCTGGTTGTGGTCTCACATGCAGCAATGTCACAACAGCCTGCCCTCCCCAGCTGACAAGTGAAATCCTGATACAAATATTCTATTCAGCGAAAACACAGAGGAATCATCGTCCCTGATATGTAAGCTGTTCTTGCCCTGATGATAGCAAAGGCCTTTGCTCCCCAGGGCTTTCCAGCCAGGCAGCTTCACAGGCAGCTAGTGTCACCTTAAGCTCGCGATGGCCTGTGTGTCACATAGTTTACATGTAACATGATGATGCCTTATCATGCCAATAAGAATATTCTTAGCCAAGTGCTCATGGCTTGCCAGCCAATCCAGAATGACTTTTCAGGAGCCCTGTTCCAGGGCTGCTATTCCCTTAGTCTGTTGTATTTTGACTCTAGGTAGGACCATGTTTGAGCTTACCAATAAGATGCTTTCAAGAGGTTTAAAAGCTAGCTTGAAGCTGGAGAGCACCATACTATTGCTGTATACAGAACACGACAATAGAAAGTCTGCATACCATACCTGGCTGAGAACGAAAGGAAGATCTCTCCGAGACACTTTAACTACATTTTTACTGCTTGCCAAGAACTGAAGTTCTTCATCTGTGAGTCCCACATGGATTCGACCCCTTAAAATACCTACAGTGGCTGGCACTGCTCCATTTGTTGTCACAATTTCTTCCACTTCTCTGGCCATGCTAGAGTAAGATAAACCAGACAACGATCACAAAATTAGTGAGGCAAACAATCAGACAAGAAAACTGCCATGTTTGATGGTCATGATTCCCAGTTTCCAGTTTTATACAGTTCTTGTGATTTCAGCTAAGTCCAGCTCCTCTTCTGTATCTTCACAATGCCAGAAGTCGTTGCGCTTGAATTTGCGGAAGTACAGAGCTCCTATTTTCAGGGCAGCAATGTCTAAGCTCTGTGCTTCATTTTTGAGAAAAATCACTTGGTTTACAGGCCAATCTGGTTGTTCAATAGACTACTGAAAAAAGGGATCTTCTCAAAATAGGACCTTTTTAAATCTATTTCCTGTTACTTCTCTGAGATCACAGACCTTCACAGAAACCCCAGGTAATTCAAGCCCTGCTCAACTAACCGGGGTATATTTTTCACAATACAGGCAGTTAGATATAGAATAACAACAGTGCCAAAAAACTGCAGCCTCAGGATGCTGTAGGGCTGCAGACTAGGTCTTTCTAAGCTTTTTAAAAGCTTACACTATCCTTTTTAAAAGCAGCTTCTTCTCCATTTCTGAGCTACCCGTATATATGCTAGGCAATTCTTAACTACTGAAACTACCTCCTCCCCAAAACCAAATTTTTAGAGCTTCATCCTAAGACAGAATGTCAGGCAGAATGATGGCCAGGTAAAAAGATGGAAAATCAATACTGAATCCTTCCTCTGCTTTCCAGAAGCAAGGATGGAGGGGAGAGTGCAATGATTGCTGGCACTGTAACTCAATGAAACACAATCTACTGAACATCAATAAATAAAGGGTACAGGGATGGGCCATTCTGTGCAGGGTACAGAATGCAGCAAGAGGGACCTGCAGCTCTCACAGTAACGGCTCTGAGGAACAGATTTCACTGTTGTGCTCCAATCCTTTTTACATTACAAAAGATACCAAAAGAAACTGCAATGTGTTTTCAGTGTCTGTACAAACCATGCAGCCAAAAAGGCTGGTAGGTCTCTCTTAGAGCAAGAGATGGCATTATCTGCTGCCACATTTTCAAGGAAGCCAGAAATGTAAGGTGTTGGATAAGGAGGTAAATAGGTACCCCGTATGTATCTTCAAAAGTCCAAATACAATTGTTTTACACCAGATCTCATATTCTGCATGCCTAGCAACCTGACATTTCCCTTTGCTCTTACAAGGGCTTTGGCTTAACTAAGGATACTGATCCACCAGTTATATGCCTCATTCTTACAACCTTGTTGAAATGAGGAACACCAAAATTCACCACCTCAGATTCTGAGGATAGGCCATCCCATGTGTGATGATGGTGCTCTCCAGCGCTACAACTGGTCTCCCCTTCATCAGGGCTTCCTGTACAAAGGGCTGAATTCTGACATAAGCACCTGGGGATAAACATAGAAAAGCTAATTATTTGTACAGGTATTTACAGTAACTACTGAACTGTTTTATAAAAGGCAAATTGTCATCTTCACAATAAATTTATCCTCGTCTTCAGCTGTTTTTGGGGTGAGTTCACAAAGAACTTCATGAAGACTAAAGCTGTGTTTTATGTAAGTCAAATATTTGCAAAATATCTCTACTGTTAATATGAATAATAATCCTCATCATCATCACTGAGTGTTCCTCTGCCACCATTTTTGCAGCTGTATTGCCATTGGCTACAGTAACATTATTTTAAATGAACATTACTGTGAATGAACTGAGCCCTGCAACCATGTCCAAAGAACATGTTTTAAAAGGGTGGAAACACCAAGGATAGCACAGTAACTCAATATATTATAAGACTATTGTGCATCAAGACTTGTGTTGCTATTTTCTTTGATCCCAGAACACTGCTAGCAAAGTCCCCGCTGCATTCAGATGAGGAAAATTCTTTCCACCCAGGAACCTTTTCAGAACACACTACTCACCATGCAGAAATCTTCTCACCTGGGTGGTCCCACATGCCACAGTGGGCAAGTGTCTTCCCAGGCTATAGGTAATCTTCCTAATCATCTTGTGCATATGGATGATCCTGAGATAACAAAAATTGAGTAAATATGAAAGAAGTAATTTAGCAATGATGTGACCTGGTGAAGCTAAACTATCATTGCTTGCCTTGACCTTGGAAGGTAAACAACCCTTGCTCAGCAGACTGTCTGGAGACTTCTAGTGTTTCAAGCATGAGCCAGGGTGTCAAAGCAAAATGTTAAGCTGCAGAAATGGATTTGGAAAGGTTTGCCTGGCCCATTGTCGATGCTGGGCTGAAATCGTGGTGGAGCAGTGGAAAGGATGAAGAGTAATGAACTAGAGAGAGTTTAAACGTAGACAACCTTTTAATTTCCAAAGCTACTTGCTCATAACAGATTGCAGGCTCAGCTATTGCCACCTCCAATCTGAAAGATCACAAGGAGAAATCTACAAGGCGGATGCAGGCGGAGGAATGCTATAAAGAAATTAATCTGGTTTTTGCTGGTGTCTAGGAGGAAACAAGCAGTTCCACAAAATAAAGGAGCTGAGAGCTGGTAAACCAGACTGTACAAGGAGGAAAGAGCAGCTTTCCCTGGAGCTGGGAGTGCTTTATGTAGGCTCCCTTTACATCATCCTTCCTAGCAGAAACCTTGGAAGCAGAGTGGCAATTCAGCCCCGGCAACAAACTCCAGAACTCCTCTGGTCTCTTAGCAACTCCTATTCACTTTAATTAAATTCATTTCCAAACAGAGAAAGAGGGGGAGAGAGTTGCAAACGTTAAGACTGGTCTGGGCCCCGGGGCAGTTTCACTCAATGCCTGGCTGCTTCACATATTTTCACTGGGCATTTGGCCACATCCCTCCAGCCTTTCCATTCCTCACCCCTTCACCAGAAGAAAAGGATTCCTTTCTTCAGTCCTTTGTACCTATTGTTAATTTAGATGGAAAATTAATTAAAATACAGTACTGTGTTCATGTTACACTTAGCAGAACATGGCTCTGGTCTCAGTACAGTGTGTGGCGCTACAGCTAGATAGATATCTTATACGCAGGAAGAGTATTTTTGCCCAAATCTAAAAATTCCAGCTATGCAGGACAGCTTGGGTAGTGTGACACAAGGAAAGAGAGACTGGTTTGGCTAGACACAATGCACAGTAAGATTTTCCACTTTCCAAACCCTTTTTAAAAACAACAATCTTACTTATGGAATCCTATCATGGCACAAAAGTGGCAGAAGCTCGGTCTTAACGCTTACAACCTCTGCCTGTGCAGTCAGCGCTAAGCTCAGCAGTTCAATGTTCTGGTATCACTCGCTGTGTGTGTACACACCCCTCTCCGGGGCAAAGTCAGCTTTGGAATAAATTCATTAAGCCAACAAGGTTACACCAAGGATCAGTTGAGCTGCTCGAGTTGTGCTCTGAATTTTAACAGCTCCCCAAACTCTGAAGCACAGCAGCCAGCAGTACCCAAGCTGTGCTGGCAGGTGGATAAAACCCAGCTGGTCACCACCTGAAACCCAATACGACTTAGCTGGTGTTTGCTGGAAACCCAGCCAACAATCAGCCGGGGCTGGTGGGAAGATTTTTGAAGCTTGGCAAGTTTTGCAGCAAGACCCATCTGACCTTCCACCTTGTAATGAAACTTTGCAGGGTCCTAGTGCAAATTTCCGGCAGCTTTATCACAGACCAGCTTTTGTCCCTCCTCCAAACCATCCCTGCTCATCTCCCCTTGTGACTGATCCAGCACATCTGACCTCACGGAGCAATGGCCTGGCGAGTCTCTTACCTCTGGGCGCCCGTCTCACGTAGGAAGGCTGGCTGGGTGCTAGAGCAGTGCCTGGGCAGCCCTGGGAGAAGGCGGGAGGAGAGGGGCGGCAGCAGCATGGGGGTGCGCAGCTGGGCGCTCCTGCCTGGGAGAGCCCATTTATTATTAACCACAGGCAGCAGCTGAGCTTTGCAACTGCTCGCTGCCCGGGGTGCAGGGGGCCATTTCACGACGGGGTGAAGAAAGCTTCTGTGATTATTTTTGTTCACATGGTGCCAGATTCCCCTGCTCGCTCTTTTGAAGACTTTTCTCATTTTTCAGATTCCATTGCTGTTAGATTTTTTTTTTTATCAGTGAGTTAATTGCTCACTAAAACAATGCCTCTGCAGACTGAGCCCCTTTGTACTTCTTCCTAAAAAGCAGAGGAATTGCATTCATGCCTCCCCCACAACTTTGCCAAACGCAGTGGTTAAGCTCTTTCTTCTAGCAGCTCTACCCAGCTCTCGGCCTCCCGAGCGAGGAAATCTGTAGGTCTAAAGACAGTTGTGACAATACTCTATGTGATGCAGACACCTGGCTGCACTGAGAGCACAAGCTGGGTTTACAGAGAAAAACTATCGTAGTCTCCTACTGTAAAGACAATCTGTTCTAGCCGTTCTAGGGTGGTTTTGGACAAAGACTTTGAAATTAATAAATCTTTGTCTCCTCAAAAAAAAAAAAAAAAAAAAAAAAAAAAAGCACCATGATATTTTGAGATCTACCGCACTGATATTACATGTATTTTGATTTTATATTATGCAGAAAAAAACAGAGTTCAGAGTTAAATGGTTACCCATGAAGGAATTGATTTACAGGATAAAAGACAGACATGATTCTGTGTAGCTTCCATGCATAACATAAAACTAGCTGAAGTAATTGCTAGTGTATTGCTGCAGTAATCAGTGTCAGGGAACTGGTTTTACTGCAATCCATTAATCAGGAAACTGTAAAACATAGGTTGTTAATGCAGTACTTGCACTTCACATTTGTCCCTTTCAAAAGAAGTTTCCTGCAACTTTTGTTTAACTCAGCAGTAATGAATGTCATCTTACTTTCTACATCCTTCCAGTCTCTTCAACTAAACACATTCAAGGCAACTTCAAACAAAGCTTGCTGAGTTAAGGACAATCCACCTCTGACTTCTGCTACCTGGTCTGGAGGAAATTTAATTGCAGGAATGATAGATTTCATCATTAGATACCATAAATGGATGCTGAAGATTTTGTGAATGGTATCTTTTCCCTGGGGGGATGGGTAGCCAGATGTACTGAAAAGAAAATATGTAGGTAAAATAACATTTTAAAAAAATATACACAAATTATAATGATATCATTTTACTTTCAGTGAAATCTATTTGGAAAGACTGCAGTACTACAGGAACCTATATGGGCTATCACATTTTTGGCCATGCTACTGCTCAAGACGATTTAGTGATCAAGTTGGTTGCTCAGTTTCCAATTCTCAACATCAAGATCATCTCAAGATGATCTTATGTGGTGGGCACCCAATTCAGTCTGATGTATCAGGTAAGTCAGGGGTAAGAGTGTTGCTTGATTTGCCATTTTTCTCCTCAAACCAAGTGGAAAATCAGCCTGTTGGATTTCTAGCTCAGCTCTCCAATATGAACATGAGGCAAAACAGGGCCGCTGAAGCACATTTCTGAGGGTATTCCTGAAGTCTCATGCGCATCCCAAGTATTGGATTTGTCTTTTGGGTTTATTACAATGAAAATAAGAGCTTATATGAGCACTTTTCAAGGGGGTTTGCTCTACTAGAAAAGCCACTGAGGCTTGCTGAACGAGGAAGAGAATGGGCCGGTTTGGTACCTGGCCAGCCCCTGAGAGGCAGGCTGGCTGTGCTGTTCCCGGCAAGTTTCTGAAATGTGATGTATGGCTGATGTTGGTATAGGGGCTTGAGCAGCAGTCAGGACTACAGCGCATGGGTGACTGGCAGAAGAGAAAGCCCCAGAGCAGTTGGAGACAGTTTTTGTAGGAAACAATGGAGGCTGCATATAACTTGCTCCTCTGCTTGCTGCAGTGTTAGCTGACTGTAGCCCTGTCTGCTTGCGGTGACCCACAGAGCTTGCTACTGGTACTTCCCCCTCTGGGTCTCAGAAGTAGAGGTTAATATTAAACCGGTTGCTGGGTAAAATGGTAGCGGCTGGGAACAAAGAAATCTCCATGGCAAATTCCTACTGCTTGCTGGGAGCTGTGCTCTCAGGCCACCCTTGCATTTTCATCTGTGAATGATTCCTACTAGAGTTACCATCTCCCCAGAAACCTTTTCTCCCTCAGGGGCGTCACTACTGAATGCATTAGGGAAATAAGAAGCTCCACATTAATGCTGTCACATTGGCACGTCTGCCTTGGGACAGTATTTTACCTTCCCTGTGTACCTGATTTCTAAGAGTCTATATAACCTGCCACAGTTCTGAAGGCTGGAATTTGCTTCTATGTGTTCCTCTGTTTTGAAGCTTGCTTCTAGGCTGCCAGTACCCAGGAGACGTACTAGGGACATGCAGAATCATACAGGACACACTCACTTCACCATTTATTTATTTCACCTTTGTGTGAACTACGGTGCCTGGCACAGGCTGCCTTGCCAGGGCTGCTATGTAAGGCAGCAATGTAACCAATATGAAGGCCTGACAAAATCGCTCTTTATTGATTTAACCCATCTTTAGAGGCTTAGATACATCCTTGGACTTTCATCAACAGATTTTCATGATCATTCTAATGGTTCCAACTTTCCAGATTATTTTAATGGCTTGATAATAAAGTATTTAATTCCATTTTTTCCTAATAAGAAATCTGTTTTTCTCCTGCTGTTTCTAACAGAATGTAACAGTGAACATACAAACCTGGTGTGGTTTTTGAACCAATGTTTCAGTATTGAACATTGTATGAAAAATGCCGTGTGATAGAGCTAGGTGCAGAGGGTAATTTTCTTCTTTTTAATATGAACTTTTTAAAAAGATCTTCCTGATTCTTGTGGCTCAGTTTTCCATTGAACATGCCGGCTTTCTCATAACAGGGATCTGCGGAACTGAATTTACAAACTACCTGGTATTGATCACTATACTGCCAATTTCAAGACGGAGTCAGTCGCTGCTTCTGACTATCAATGCTGCATAGAGAACCTGGATCAGGGTGTTTATGTGATGCCAGCTCCTTACAACCAACCATGTTCATTCCTAAGAATTAAATGTCTCTGTGCCCAGACATCTGTCTGCTGAATCCTTTGAAGTTCAACTTTTGGCAATCCTTTTTTCTGATGCATACCTTTATCTTGGTTTAAGGTGCCTTGAAATTGGTATGTATACTTCACCTCCTTTTCAGAGTTCTGTTTGCTCAGGTCACAGTTCTGCACACTCCAAAGGATGCCAGCAAGTGCATTCACATTACCTCATTGCTCAAGGTCATTTGAGGGCATTTAAGTCATTGTTTCAAGCCAGCCTGAAACAGGTTTACCTCTTCCAACCTCCCCAGTGCACTTCCTAAAGTCCTGCCATCCTATGATAGTGTCCTACTGTCTACGTTTAGAACAAAGGCTTAATTTCAGTATTTTCTCAAGTGCCCCTTGGCTTAAATGTTTATTATTTTCAAATAGATATGCACAGTATCAGTAACATTGCACTGCCAGACTTCTCTCTTCACCTTGCCCCTGCATCCCTGTTTGTCACTCTGCCTTTTCGGGCTGTGTCTTATACTTGGCTTAAGACTCCTGGCAGTATGAAGACAAGGACACAAGGACAACAAATGGCAGTTGCACAACCAGGATTTATTATGGCATAAGGGCGTGATGGTTCTCACCCCAAACTACCAGAACTGAAGTTTCTGGTGGCCTAGTGCCAATTTTCGGTCTGGGCTCCCGAGGCGGCCCTGGCGGGTTTTGCCGCCCCCCGCCCGCCCCCGCAGCCAGCGCCACGCTGCCGTTACGCGTTCTTCCGGCAGGTGCGCGGCCCGTTTCCCGCCGCTGACTAGGCCACCCAGCCGGCGTGCCCCGGCCGGCCGCGGGCCGTCCCCGAAGGCCGCACCTCATCAGGCCAGCGCTGCCGCTCCTCGCGGCCGGCTGGGGGCGAGGCAGCCCGAGGCCCAGCTGCCGGCCCGCGCCCGGCCCCGGTCCCCGGCGGCGCAGTCGAGGCGCCGCCCCCCCGCGGCCCAAACGCCCGTTACGCTGCCGAGGCCGCGCGGGGGCAACGGCCGCAGCACCACCCCCCCCCGCACGCTCCGCCCAGGTATTCCCCTCCGCCAATCGGAGCCGCTGTTCGGCTGAGGGGCGGTGCCCGCCCCCCCGCCGGGACGGGGCGGAGCCGACGCGCGCCTCAGCCGCCCCGCTGTCCGTTGCCGGCCGTCCCCGGCGCCGCCTGGTTGCGCCCCGTCCGCCCGGCCGGAAGGATGCGCTCCCGGAAGTTCCGGTGCTGCCGCTGTGTGGGATAAACAGTAATGGCGGAGGCGGTGGCTTTGGGAACAACGGCGGGCGCCGCGGCGGCCGCCGCGGCCCTGGGAACATCCGCCGCCGCGGCCGCGGGAGCGACAGCCGCGGCTTTCGACTTTGCAGCCGTGCCGCCGCCCGCCATGGGGCCGGGAGGAGGCGGCTGGACCAAGCAGGTCACTTGCAGGTACGCGCTGTCCGCAGCCCGGGCGGGAGCGGCCGCGGCCGCCCTGCCCTCCCCTCCCCCCCCCCGGCCCGCGGCCGCCCTTCCCCCCAGCGCGCGGCCGTTTCCCTCAGCGCCGCGCCCTTCCCCTCCCCCCACGGTCACGTACGCGCGGCGCGGGGCCGCAGCGCCCCCTCCCCCCTGCCCCGCCCCGCCCGGCGCCCTGCGGGGGGGCCTGCGGCAGATTGCGCAGCTGGCCGGGCCGGGCCGTTCCGCGCCTTGCGGCGCCTCCGGGCGGAAGGCGGGCGCGGCCGGCCTTGTGGGGGATGTAGTGCTGCCGCGGGCCGTTCCGGAAGTACCGGCCTCGTCGGGCGCGCGCCGGGCCTAGGCTCCCCGAGCCGGGCCCGGGGCGGCGCGGGCTGCGGCCTGGCTGCCGCCTCTGCCCTGCGGGACGGGGGGTGTTCCGTGAGGGTCGCGTGTGGCTGCTGACCCCTTGCCGTGCGGCGGGCGGGGGCGGGGAGCGGTGCTGGCCCCTCGTGCGGTGCCGCGGGCCGCTCCTCATTGTGTGGCAATGCGCCCGCAGTGGTCGGTGTGAAGGAGACTGTGGGACGGCAGGCCTGCAACCGCCTTCCAGAAAATGCGGTTAAGCAGGAAATGGGAAACGGTTAAAGTTCTGGCCCCTCTCAATAAAATTTTAAAATGGAGTTGAATTCGTGACTGATAGAACAATAACTTCTTAAACCAGAGAATGGAAAAATAGGCTGCGAAATGTGAGGAGTGCTGCTACTTGTGTTACACTAACGTTCTGTATGCTGCGTCATTTTCTATTTGTGTTTCTCCTTTAAACTGTATTTCTGATAAATCTTTATATGGGATTATGCAAATCGTACTGCATATTGTAAAGCTTGCCAGATGGGCTATTTTTAAACGTTTATTGCTGTTCTGTTTGCAGGCTGAAAGGAATATAAACCAGTTTTCTGAATACAGAAATACATTTGTCAGTTTGTATGAAAGCAAGCGGTAGCCTAAGATTAGCATCAAGGACCATCTTCTGTTTTTTTTTTTTTATTATTAATAAAATTGTAAGTTACATTTACCTGAATAAGTCCCTGGGCAAATAACTTGCCAAGTCACTTGAAAGCAAAAAGGAGCATCCCTTGGGCAGAAAGGAAGAGGCTCTGTTGTCTGCATATTTTTCCAGTTGTGCCAATTGCAGATTGAAAGAGCTCTATTAAGAACCGTTGCTTGGCTTTCGCAGGGAACTTGCTTGCTGTGTCTCTCTTTTGTGCTGTTAAATATGCCCTGCAGTTTTTAAAGCATTCCTGTTAACTGTTGATAACTGGGTTTTTTTTGTTAATGTATCTATGTGATGAGAAGCACTGTTTCTCAGCTCTGAGTACTTCTGCATACAAAGAGTTTTCCCTGTTAATAGCCAGGTTAATATTTGATGTGTGGTAGTTAAACATAGGCCAGTGGTGAGGAAATGACCGGGAATGATGCTTAGCTCAGCTTTTAAGTGAGCTGCAAGGGTATAGGTTGGTGTTCCCTTTAGATAGAATGCCTCTGAAGATCGAAAGGCTCAGTTAAGTGAAATGGATTGGGGAGAGATATAAATAGATAGATAGATGTTCTCAGGTAACAAACACAATGAATCAATTTATTGAAGATAGTGACTGCTGTATTACAGAAGCAGTGAAGTTTGGTAGTGTGCAGTGGAGCGAATCTGTTTAATGTGTCATGCAGCGAGTCTGTCTAATGAATATATTTATTTACAAACAGGATTAGTGGGAACTTAAAGCTACTCTTCTTTTTAATGGTTAATTTGTTTTAATGGGAGCTTAAACAGCAGTAAGATTTCAGCTTTGGGCCTAATGAAAGTCTCTATTCTTTGTTCTTCTTGACTAATCCTCCTAGTTATCCCATTGCTTGCTTGCATATTTTTACAGGGCTATTCAGGTTGTAGGCAGAATAGCTTTTCTCAGGCTTCAAAGTGAAAATAACAGCCCTGACTTGAGCTTCTGGGAATGTGTGATAATAACTTTGGTTTTCTAAGTTTAGTTTTAATAGGATGCATTTGTATTCAAGCAAATAAATTTATTATTAAATTTTGATCTACATTTTTAAGTGAGCTTGAGGATTTGACTGTGAGATGAAGGGGTTGAATTTCAAAACACGATTTTTTTTTTTGTAGTAGGTAGAGCAGTTTCTGTTTTGAGTAACAGCACAATTCTGTTTCTTCATAGGCTTTATTTACTTCAGTCATCATATGGGTGACAGTAAATGCTGCCTGAAAAACTTTGGGGAAATAGTCTCTTCAGTATAAGGACTTCACACTTCATGGCTGGTGAAGTAATACTGCTGTTTCAGTTCTTGCCGCTCCTTTGAATACCTGTTATGGTAAATTAGTTCACTAATGATATTTACTATGCCAGTGTGATATCCTTGGGATGATATCTGAGTGAGAGACACAATGACTAAGATGAAGGACTTGGGTTTTTCCTAGACATCTAGTTTTGCAGATGTTACCCTTCTGCTTTTCTTGCAGCTAAAGTGTAGCAATCTCATGGTTAAACATAGGAATGTACCATGTTCCGTAAGAGATGATGAAAAATAGATTTCTTGCATTGCTTCTGTGGTTCAGCAGTTTTCAAGGCTTTTGTAGTGTGTAATAATTTATCCTTTTGTCTGGAATAAACAGGGGAATAAAACTAGTTTATAAATACTTTTTATTTAGTATTCTGATCCTTTTGTTGTTGATGTTTGAAATGGTAAGAAGAATGTTCTTACCAAGCTTCTCTGTCCTTCCAGTTTCAGAAGGATACGTTGTTTTATTGAGCAGTGATTTAGCAAACATTTTTTTTCCAGAGACTTGACACTGTTAGCTCCAGGTACTTGTATTTTCCAGATGTCATGCAGTAATGAAGGTCATCAAGTTGATGTAGATATGTTACATTTCACTTGTTTGTTTAATACCTGAATACAAATAAAAACCCTTAGCAACTAATTGGTGTACTTTGAAAAGTGGTCTACATGTTTGTATTTTTGCTGTTCTTTCTGAAAACCTAGATCAGGTATTATCTGTCTTTTAATATGAAGACTCTGAATAGGTAAAGTATGGCTTCTTAATTCATTGCAGCTCTAGTCATAAGGTGTGGAGTGCAAACTTCTTAACAGCTTGCTTGTATTGCGCCTTTCTTAGCTGCTCTGTTCTGGATCTCCCAGTAGCTTCTTGTTGAAGGACATTATGGAGAAGAAGGGACAAGGAGGTAAATGCTTTTGAGACCTACTTTATTTCTTTTCCTTTTTCTTAAGGCTACTAATTCATGTAGAATTTCATTGGCCACTCGCATGGCTGATGGCTCATGTGCTGTGCTAGAACAGCACTGTGCCTGGCCTCTTCCCCGCTCCCTTCTTCCCTGAGAATTCTCAGTCTCTGTGTGACACCTGAAGAAGCTAATGACTGCAGCTGGCTGCTGTTCTGAGGTTCCCTGTCTGCCAGTTGTGACAATGTCTCAATTTTGAGGGAGGTCTGTTGGCTGATGTGATGTTCTAATTCAGCAAAACCCGTAGTTTAATAAACAAAAATGGGGTTACCTAAAATCAGAATTAAGTGGACCTGAACAAACCATACCTGAATAAGCAAACCCATTGCAAGCTTCAAAAGCTAGGGAAAGAAGTATTGTGTATTGATTTCACTAATAGGATTACAGTGGTGATGACTGAATACATAGGAGGGAGTATCTGAAAGAAGCTGGTGGTGGTCAGGATTTTAGACTGGAGTTATATGTGTTTTAACACTGCATTGTCTTTTTGATAATGGCATTACAAATTCTTTTTCTGTAGCTTATGGCAAGTAATAGAAGTAATATTCATGTAACAGTGGAAAATAAAATCTTCAGCAGGTTATTATACTTTAAAGCATCATGGAAATCAAGGTCATTGAAACCTGGATAAATTTGGGACATTTTAGGCATTCTAGTAAATGAATTGTAGCACTTGTAACACTTGATCCCCCTACAGCAGTTGGAGACATGATTAGGTTTATGGCCTTGGGCAAGTGTTTTCTCTATACAGTTTCCAAAAAATGCCCACAGGATCTTGTGTACCATTTGAGACTTTCGGATGCATAAAGCCTGATTTGTGACCTCTTTTTAAGTACCCCATGAAAATCAGGAGATTCTATTTTGATCAAGGCATCCATAACTAGACATGAATTGAAATGTTTTTCAATGATAAAATGCCAATGCAGGCAATTACTATTTTTGGGTGGTGGTTCTGTGTATTGGTATCACTCATGTTTTGTACAGTTGTGCAATGAACCGATTTGGGGAGATCATCTGGGTTTGGACCCCTGTCAGTTCTCTGGTCTGGTTCCCCATGCAAACTCACCAAATCACACTGGTATATCTGAACAGGAAAGACAAAGCGCTCCACTACCAGCATAAGTGCTTTTTGGATGAGAGCATCACAGGCAGTCGGAGAAGATCAGTTCCAATACTTGATCAAGTTTTGCTTTTTTGAGATTAAATGATATGTATTCTTATTACTTGTCAGAATGCAAATTTCAGGTAGCGTTCTGGGCATCACTGAGTGAGGCAGGTAATTCATGTATTTCTCAGTTTTAAGGATCCTTTTTTCCTGTAATGAGAAACAAGAGACTAGTATTCCTGCTGCGTAAAGTTACAGTTAAATTGAATAATCTGTGTGTGTAAAGGTGCACTCCAACAGAAGTTTTGTTACCTTTCACCATAAGTAATTCACTCTGTTTAATTTTGACATGACCAAAGCACACTTCGGCCAAATGGCACAATTCCACATGTAAGGTGTTAAATTCTTTGTGACCTTAAAGTAAAAAGTCTTACCTTTTGGGTGGGGGCAGAGGAAGGTTGATGTAAGCCTCAGAGAAATAAATTTTTCTCTCCTCCCACCCCAGCGTTCTCATTGAAATGGTGCTGAGTTTGCTGTGTAGGATTGCAGGCCTTTTAAAGTGACGTGTGGATTAAATTGAGCTTGTGAATGTTTCAGGTTTTTTTCCCTTCATAGCCTACCATCTTTATGTAATGAATTACAACAACTTTCAGGGTTATACAGAACCTGTATTTGCAGAGGATTTTCTAACATAAGCTGAGAAAGGAGGAAGGGACTTGCAGTTTTCTCTGTCTAAGCAGCAGTGGGAGAACCTAATTTTGAGAAGTATTTAGAGTATTTATGTTGACCGAGTACTTTGCAACAGAAGGTTTCACTCCAGGCTGGTCCCTTTCTTTTAGTCGCTTACTTCAGCCATGGTGATGTCCCAACACTTTGTTGGCTTAAGGAGTGGTGTAGCTGTGCGCTGTGGCTGAGCAGTGATCTGATCTAGATTAAAAATAACCATGGGGGCAGCAAAAGGAATGTCAGGTTACATCTGAAGCCATTTCCTGATCTGAGTCAACAGGTGGCTGTGAAATTGCATGCCCCAACACATGGGGGAAGCAATGCTGTGTGGAAATAAGCAAGGGGTAGAGATAACAGTTGTTAAAAGAGCAAACGTTCAACAACCCGGATGATTTTTTTTAACCTATTGGTGTGACTCTTATTTCTTAAGAGCAAGCCAGAAATTCCAGTTATGTTCTGGTTTCATGAGTTCACGGGTAGTTGTTTTTTGGCTTTGAGTGAGGTAGTCTTGTGTGTGGGTGGTGGAAGAGCTGGGGTTTTTCTTTGCCTTTTTGTTAACAGTGGAAAGTGCTGGTTATGGAGGGTGGGGTTTTTTTGTTTTATTGTCGCAACACCTCATTCCTGGTGTGTGATGGCATAGCTGTTTACAGCCACCTGGCAGACCTGACTAAGGTACTCCTCTCTCTGGGGAGAATATCCTGCAGAGCCTCACGGTCTTACACCGCTTATTATTATGTAGAACCACATTTCCTACCTGGCTACTATGTGGCCTCAGTATACAGGCAGTGGACGGTTTTGAGTGTGGATTGTAGCCTGATGGCAAGTTATCAGCTGGTGGTTTATAAAACCACTTCAGATGGTTTTGTTCTTAGTACCTTGAATACAACACTGATTTTGCCCTTGGAGGGTTATCAGCCCTCTTAAGACTCACCTCAGGTTCTAATATCCCCAGTACTGGGTTACAAATGTAGCTCTGCTTTTGTCCTTTGGTGAATTGTTCCCTTGGATTTACCTGACTTCTCAAAAATATAGTAGATTAAGTACCTATGTAGAAGTTCGTGCACTTCAACAACTTGATGCCTTTTAAGTTTAGGAATATCAGCTTGAATGTGCTGTTTTATAAAGAGCTATCCTAATCTTAGTTTGGACTGCTGAAAGGTGATCCTTCTGTCTCCTGCTGGCTGTACTGCTGTGTGGCTGCACAGTCAGCTGGTTGGAGGACCTGGTTCTGGTGGCTTTGGTGGTAAGTGGTGGAAGTATGCAACAGGAGGGCAGGGCTGCCCCTTTCAGCAGCAAGATAAACTTAGACTGGTATAATCTGCTTCTCAGTCTTTTCTTGAGTGGTGTTTTGTATGAGACCCCTAACAAATTTTATTGTTTACCAGGTCTTGGTATTTCCAGTGAGTTCAGAGTTTGCAGCTGACTTGGTATCTGGAGGCCAGTGCTTCGCTTTCTAAACCAATGTGTTAGTAAACATGTTGATAGATTCAGTTCTTACATAGGTTTGGAGGTTTAGGGTTTTTTTCTCTTTTTGCTTGACTTTCTTCTATGTGGATTGGGATAGATGTAGTTAGGCTTGTGTTTTCAGTTGTGGTTTTGATGTGAGCATAGTGAGTACAGGTGCCTTGAATTTAAAGACGTTTGTGTATTCTAGGTTAAAACTTAAAACAAGTTGAAAATGACTGTTTGGTTTTCTTGAACAGCTGAGTTTGAGGATGCTCAATTAAACTTCCATTATTTGACACGCTAAAACTTAGTAACTGTCCTCAAAAGCTTTGAAACCATGCAGTTCTTTCAAGACGGGCAGCACAGTGTTGAAGCAGGGTGGTTCTACTGATTATTTGGCTCCTCTGGCAAAAACTAACATCTGTGTTTTGTCAGATGTAATTATCTATCACAAACATGTTTGGCGTTCTTGGAGAGGAAATTACTTCTGATTAGAATTATTTACAAATGCTAAATAGATTAAAGCCCTCAGGAAAACTGTTTAGGGTGTGGCTGATCTTGAATCTTTGATTCAGTAGTGGGCTTCTCAAAAGGTTTTTGTTCGTGTCAGAACACAGGGGCTACAAATAAAACTTTGTTCCTGTCTGCTTTGTCCTTGTCTCTTTCCTCTCTGTGTCATAGCCCAGCATAAGGTTTGCTTTGCAGTTTTTTTCAGATCTTTGTAAGCATCGGTCCTGAATGTGCAGTGCAATTTGCTGGAATAGCTAAGGTTTCATCCTTCCTCAGACATTTACTTGTATGTTTATGCTGGGACTTGGTCTTACGCCACTTCTTGATTTACAGAATAACTCATCATGAAATACTTTTACAGCTTCACTGCTGCTCCTTAATTAACAGTAATCTTGTGTCTTGCAGATATTTCATGCATGGAGTTTGCAAGGAAGGAGACAACTGTCGCTACTCCCATGACCTCTCCACTAGTCATTCTGCTATGGTGTGCAGGTATTATCAGCGGGGATGCTGTGCTTATGGAGATCGTTGCAGGTAAAGGAATGCCATTTACCATCTTTCAGGGGAGTCATTTCAGTAGAGAGCTCACAGAAAACCAGTAAATCTTAATTTTCCTCTTTCATTGCAACTTCAAAAATTTATAAAAATAGCTTCTTTTCACAAACTGCCTTCTCTTGCTAAATACTGTAATGTTTGCTTTGCTATGCAAATAAATAAGCAAAGGCAAGGCCAGAAGAGAACTGGTTTTTGTAAAAGGGCTAGTTGTCAGGGTGTGGGGGTTTGTGTGTTTGTTAATGAGTAGATGAATTAATTGAAGTCTGAGGCTACATTCAGACTAGCTGAACTGATGGAACTGACTTACATATGGTAAGTGATCATAAAAGCCTGAACAGGTAAGATTCTCGCACACGCCACACCACCATACCCCCCAGTTGTGTGTGTCTTCAGGAATTGCTACTCTGACAGTTGAACTGTCATCTTGGAACCGAAACTGGAGTGGAGTCCTGTAGGTTCTATCGTGTTGCCTGTACCAAATGGCCCTACGTTATGAAAACATGTTATGACTTAACCTGTACCACTGAAATTGTTAAAAAGAAAAAAATGTGAAGAAAGGAAACTGTTGCACTCCTAGCATAACAAAGCTTTACAAAGGGTTAGGGGTGTGCTCATCATCGTAAGTTCAGTTTCTTAAAATTTATCAGGATTTTTAACATTGTGTCTTGCAGCAGCTCTAATACATGATTACCATATGAAGTCATGACACTAATATTTAGTTCATAGCTTTATGTTCATGTTTAACATATGGCTGCTATGTACAAGAAAGATAACAAAAATAAGCATCTCTGTAGCCTTCTCTCTGCCATTCTTGCGTTCTTGATCATGTAGATCAGTGGTCTCCAAACTTGATCATGCTACCATATAAGTGAAATGTTTTTGAGCACTCCCTATTTATTTATTTATAGGTTATATGTATCTGCTACTTTACTAATATATTATGTACATTATGAAACATACACAAAAATCAGAAAAAGACTGTAATAAATATGAAATAATATTTTATAGATGTTTTAACAGTCTAAACCCATTGTTACTTTCACTGAAAGCCTTAATATTTTTTTTACTGACAGTATTGTTGATTCAGTATGCTTCCATTATTTTTTAAAAACTTCATTTAACATTTTGTAATGCAGTGATTTGAAGCTCTTGTTCTAAGTTTATTTCAGTACTGGTGTGGTGCTATCTCTGTAACCTTACCATGGAATCCTTTTTTTTCATTCTAGTGAAAGCAGCAGCTCCTTCAGTGGTTACACTTGAACAATTTTTATTAAAGTTGTTGACTGTTAAGTATCTCTTCCAGTTCATCCTTTTGTCTTTATTAAAGAAGTAATTTGTTGAGAATATATCTATCTCTTCTGGTACATCTTTTCTTTAGTGGCTCACAAAAAGGTTTATTATTGAAACAGAACCTAGCAAATGCCATAAGCTGAGACGTGTTACCAACAACTGGACTTTCATCCAGGTGTACAGCAAACTTCCCACTCTGAAGAAACAAGTATTAGAAAACATTTCAAATATTCAGCAGTGTTTTCTATGCATTTCCCTACAATCTTTGCTGACAAAGGAATGTGTTTTACTTTGTCGCCATGTTGTTTTCCTTAGGTTATTTCAGTAATTTTTACCACAGCAGAAAGAACAAGTAGTCCAATAGTATGTGGCTTTTTGTCTTTCGCTGTTATGTAAGAAGTCTCAAAAGAGGCTTATAAACATTTATTGTGAAGTTTTGTAAAGCGCAGGATTGAGTATCGCATGATTTGAAGCATCTCAGAAAAAATTGTAGAGGTTTGTCTTCATGATCTGGGTGTTTAGATTTTCAGTGTCTTGCTAATTGTGATGGCTTCATGCTGCCATTGGCTAATATCCCAAGGCACGATGTACACTGAGCCCCCCCCCCCCCCAAGTTCTTGTCAGATCTGAGTAAGTTGGCTTTGTCTTTATTTTGCAGTGTGGCTGATGAAGAGCTCATAGTAGAAGTGTTAGAGCTAACATTTCCTGGTTGTTTGCTTTCGGTCACATTACCAGTGTTGTCTTCAATCCACAGGAATCTTTTTAAGCTATTTGGTCAAACTTTGTCAGGGTTAGTTTAGGTAAAACAAGATAATATGTTGATCCGTTCAATTGAGCACAAGCAGACTGCATTGTGTTGCAGTATGCTGGAAGTGAACGAACAAGTGAGGGTGCATCTGCCCCACTGTGTGGTGGAACACCCACTTGTCCTTCAGGACACCTTGCACATACCATACTTGAGATCCTCTGACATACAGACTGAGGACATTGCTGTTAATTTTTATGTTAAATATTAGTAAAACTTATTTTTTTAGGAAAAAAAAATGACAGGAGTTCTAGTATTTTCTTCCTGCACCCCAATGGGTTGTCTTGCTTGCCTCATAGGGTGCTTGCATACCACTTTAAAGGCCACTAATGTAAAGGTCTGAAGGCATGACTTTCAAATTTGTGCTTCATAGCTTCCTTAGGATTTCAAAGCTGACATTTCGTTGGGAGCATTTCTTTAATATGCAAGAACTGACAAGTTGTGGATGCCCCATCCCTGGAAGTATTCAGGGTCATGTTGGATGGGGCTCTGAGCAACCTTATCCAGTAAAAGGTGTCCCTGCTTATTGGGGAGGTTTTGGACTAGGTGATCTTTGAAGGTCCCTTCCAACCCAAGCTGTGTCATGGTTTCATTTTTCATGATTTCATGACACTGTTGGCTTCAGTCAACAACAAGGTTAATTAATCATAGTTGTTTAAAAGCTATGTGTGATCTCCGAAAATTCCCTCTGTTTGTCCTTGGAAATCAGTCAGCAAGTGTCTTAAGACTTCAAAGGTACACCTGTAATTTATTTTCCTATGTAATCTACTAGTTGCTGGAAGACAGATTTTTGAGGGAAATAGCACTTTTCTGTGGGTGGTAGGGGATCAAAGAGTTTTGAGCATAGTTTTCCACAGTAAGGTGAAACTGGCATTAGAAATAACTACTAAAATTCAACATAAAATCTGAATGAGGAAAGACGCTCGGGTAGAGAGGAAGACTCATTTCTGTTGGTGGGGATCTCTGGAGCTCTGCTGAAGGTTGAGCAGTTTAGGTCATATTTCCCAAGGCATTGTCCAGTCAAGTTTTCATTATGTGCAAGGATGAAGGTTATGCAGCTTCTCTGGGCACCCATTCCAGTGTTTGACTACTCTCACAGTGATTTTTCTTTTTTTCCCCCCTAACACCTAATTGTAACTTCCGATTTTTTGGCTTGTGTGTACTGACTGTTACCCTATCACTGCACCTCTGAGGAGAGTCTGGCTGCATCTTTCCTGTGGCTTCCCATGAGGTAGCTGAAGACAGCAGTTTCTGCTCTTAGTCTTTTCTTTCTAAAGCTGAATGAACTGATTAATCTCATTTGGTAATACTACGCATGTGTAATAGGTACATGACCAGTTTTGGACATAACTCAAGTTCATTCTATGTCAGTTAAGTAAGAATTGTGTATGCTGCTCCGTTTCCTCCAAAATCATTGAGAATCTTACTGTTTTCTTAAGCAGTGCTGACAGATTATACGAGTGGAAGCATGTGTTGATAATGGGTCATCAGTGGCTTTCTCTTTCAAGCCATTTCTAGGTCTTCCTTCTGAGTAGTGTGTTTACATCTTAATCGGTTTATTTCCAGTACCTTGAGCCGCTTTATGGAAGTATTTTTTTGTGAAGAGTTGACATGATGTGTTTTAACTTTTTAGATATGAGCACACCAAGCCACTGAAAGAGGAGGAAATGACTGATGTGGACCCAGATGCAAAACTTTATCCCTCGGTATCCTCAGACTTTGCATCACTCCCTGAAACAGTTGAAGAATTTATTGCTGAGATGGAAGATGAAAATACAGATCTGGCAGCTGCAGGAGTAGGTGCTGAAGACTGGGTGAATGCTGTAGAGTTTATCCCTGGGCAGCCATACTGTGGACGTGGTAAGTTGATCATGGGTTAACAATAAATTTCTGTCATAGGTTGACAATTTATATGTAATGCATTTATTTTAATGCATTTGAGTACAGCTGTTCATACTTATTACTCATTTCACGTGATCTGTCCTTAACTTATGCTTGAATATTCCAATGTGAATAGTTGGACCATTCCGTATCAGTTACTACTGCTGTCCTTACGTTCCAAAACCAGCTATCCTTAAAGACAGTCTCTGCATAACTGACTTCCTCTTGTTATGGCTCTGAATGACTTGGGAGAATATCCTCCTTTGAAGTTTGGTTTGCATATGTGATAGGAGAAGAAAATACTCGGGGTGCAATTCATAGCGCTGCTTTGGAAAGATAATCTTGCCTTTGTTTTTTGGGTGGGTTGGTTTCGGGGGTTTTTTTGTTGTTTTTGCAGTCTTTTAAAGGTTTTTCCAGTGGACGTACAGGTTCCTCTAGAATGAATTGATGCCTAATGCTTGCTTTCATTAATCCACTGGCAATTTGAACCAGAGGTTGAAAATAATTTATTCTAGTTACCTTTCACATGTGACAGCTCATGTTGAGAATGAGATTAAAGAACCTCAATATGTGGGACCATACTGTTTGAGTAGCATACTTGTCATCTGCTTTCCCTGCAGAAAGACAGCACAAAGATTTAAACTTTTCACTTAAAAGTAGGCTGAAGATGTTTACTTTAGTGTAATTTCTGATTATGTGGCTCTCTAAAACTGAAGGCTTACAACCATGAGTACTCAAATAATTGGTTGAATCCAAAACGGACGCCTTGTGTCCAGAAGAGTTTGAAGTTGTTGTACAGCGTTCAGATTATACTACTTTGTTTCCACAGCAATACTTGGATTCTCACATCTGAAAAGAGAATTACATTCTCAATATTACAGGGTGCTGCTGGAGCCTGTTGTGATCTGAGTTGAGGAAGGGTGAAGAGGAAAGAAATGGTTGAGTGACATTAACATTTTGCTAGTGTTGTTGAGAAGTTTGATTATGGAATTTGGTCTATCTGTGAGTTGGGTATAGTGCAGAGGAATGAAAACTTGTCTTCTACCTGTTAATATGTCACCTTGTCTCATAAGGGATACAGCTTCTTTGTACATTGAGACAAAGGATCTTTGTTTTTTACTCTTTTAATCAGAATAGAATAATTTAGGTTGGGAGGGACGTCTAGATTTCATCTAGTTGATTTCCTGATCAAAGGAGGGTCAGCTATGTTGGGTTACCAGAGTCTTTGTTTAGTTGAATCTCCATCCTTGGAGATGTTCAAAATGCCATAACTTCTGGGCAACCTTTGCAGTGTTTGACTTTTTTCCCACAAGGAAAAAGCCTTCCCTAGTATGTAATTGGATTTTTCCCTGCCTCAGCTTGCCTTCTGTGTCTTGTCCTGTGAACATCTGAGAAGAATCTGGCTCTGGTTTTGTGGGTTTTTGTTTGTTCGGTTTCTTGTTTGTTTCATTTTTCCATTAGGTAGTTGAAGATAGCAATAAGACTGCTTCTCTTAGGCTGAACAAGCCTGGTTTCCTGAGCCTCTTTTTATGAGCTTCAGACCCCCCCTAATGGCTGGGTGGCTCTTCACTGGAATAAATTCATTGCTAGTTTGAATAGCCAGAGATCTTTCAAGTACACCTGCTTCTTATAGGAGAGCTGGTGCTTTCTCCTAAATTTGTTAAGTGTTAAAGGTTTTCATTATACCTTTAGCTCGCGCAGTTTTACTGAAGCTGTTTCTTTTCTAGAGGGTCAGGCTTATTTTCATGGAAACTTGGGGCAGCCACAGATTAAGTAACATTCTCTTCTGAGTCTTGTTTCAGATTATCTTTTTTGTATCCTTTTGAAATTTGGTGTATTTTAATGTACAAACATACTCAGCTGTTTCTGTTCTGAACAGTGCTACATGATGCTAATTCCCCTGGTGACTTCTTAAAAGCTGTGTTTTTAAAACTTTTTTTGAAGCCACTGTCTTGATTAAGCTATAAAAGTGAAGAACCTTGCTGTAGTCATCAGGAATATGTGCGCAGTGTGTTCCACAGTGTATATGTTAAAGCCTTACAGATTACTCTTGTTAAACGCCTGGAGAAACGTACAGATACTTGGAAACTTTAAAGTGGAACCCGTTTCACAAGTTAAGCTAGAAGTCTGTGTGTTTCAAGTTGTCTTACAAATGGTGCAGATTCAGGGTTGGCAGTTTAGCTATGTGCAGCTTGGGCTGTAACGTTAATCTTTTACTATGAGACAAGACATTCTGCTAATGCAAATGATTCTCTGATTTGGGACTAAACACGATGTCTTGAAGATGACCTTGGGGCCTAGCAAAATAAATAGCGACAATTCTTCAGGTAATCGCTTGTTTGATGTACAGATGCACCGCACTTCCACATTTGTTCTGCTGCTACTGCTGCTAGATGTTCTGGAATAATTGAGGGAGAGTAGAAAGGCAGAAATAAAAGAAACACTGAATTGGTTTGCTGTTGCTTGCTGCTACAAGATGAATGCATTTGATGCTACCAGGTGTGTTCTAGAGTGAAAGTAGGTGGTGTGTGAATTGAAGGTAATGAACTGGTTTTTCCAGTAGTATGAATTTAACCCTGTGTTTTGCTGCATGACTGGATACTGAATAAAAATGGACTCCAAATATAAAAAGAAATGTAGTTTATTATATTTCAATATAATAAAGGAAAATATCATGCAGTATGATAAAAGGAAACAGTACTAGTTATTATGCACAGTATGATAAAAGTAATAAGAGCATTGTAACACTTCGCAGTAATGATGTGATGCAGTAATTAAGAAAAGGATGCATCACCAATTACCACCTTCATAACATCATCCAGGCCCACACTTCGGCTGGGAAGCCCCATTGCAGCGGTGCCAGGAGTCTCTCAGTAACTGGGAAGTTCCTATGTGATGCATCCACCTGTGGGTGGGGCTTCTGACCCAGTCCCAGAGCTTGCCCACTTTTATACTCGGTGAAGACAAAAAAGCTTACATACCTAGTGTATGCAAGCTCTTAAGTTTGTGCCAAGTGCAGGCATGCACTGTCTCATGATCCATAAGGTCCACACATGCCAAGGACATTGGCCAGATGTCCGAGCTTGGTCAAGTTACTGTCATGACACAGCTGCACAGAATATTTGGATGGATGGTCCTGCTCACATCCTGCTTGTTCAGGGAGCCTGGAATAAGCACCACCTGTCAGTTTCATTAAATGTGATTTATACATTGTTCTTGAGCTCCTTGAGTTCACTGTCCAAGTTAATCAATTCCTAATTAAATATCTGATTAAAGACTTTTTCATAAACAGTATTCAATCATTTAATCAGCTTTCACCACATCCTGTTGACTGTGAGATGGGCAGTGAGAAGATAGGGATTGGGTCCACCTACTGGATGGTAGTGGTTTTTGAAAGCAGCCGAGTCGTAGAGACTAAATGTTATTCAGGGATGTTGGATTCAGGGCTACTGAGGCAGTGAAATCTTGTGAGTTTCTCTAATTTTGCTTTCAAAGAGGAAGCAAAACTAGCCGATACAGTGCAGTAGATGGAGGAGACATGCATGCAGGGCTTTAGGTTATGGAAGCCAAGATATTCAGAAATGGAAATACTAATGTAATTTATATTTCATAGAAAAACAACACTTGCTGAGGGGAAGTGCAGCACGAAGACTGGGACTGGAAAATTGATGTCGCTTTCTGCATGTTTTTCCCTCTCCTACCCTCTCATACTGTAGAAGTACCTAGAGCCATTATTAAAAACTGACGTGCATGGATCTGTATCTTGTTTTCTAGATGTCTATAGTCACTAAGAACTGATTGTACTTTTTTTGTGCAAAGATGGTACTGTGGACTGGGCTAGAATTTGGTAGCTGTACTGTGCCTGTTGACTTAAGTAGTTATTGTTGGTTTGTTTAAGTAACAACTCTATACTTTTTTTCTGCCAAGACGTGAAGCTCTGCCCTCTCCTTCAGTGGACCAGCATATGGGTTTCTAAGTCAGTCTCTGGAAAGGCGTGTGTGTGTGTGAGACTTCGAAGCCGTTATTCTCAAAGAACCTCAAGTAATATGTGTGTCCTGTGAATAAAGTTTTGACAAAAAATATCCTTGGGGGGGAGTGCAAGTGACTCTGGAAAAATTCTCTATTAAGAGAAGCTTCAAATGTGCCTCCTCTTTCATCAAAGTATGCATTTTCCAGGGATATAGGATTGCCTTAAGCAAAGATCATCTTGCCAGTCCCATTAAAAGAAGTACTGTATCGCTCGGTTCTTTTGAAACTTAGTGGCATTTGTCTGTCTAGTAGGCTTCTGCCCATCCCCATACTATGATGTATCAAACTCCCCTTCCCTGGTAAGGGTCAAACAAGATTCCAGAATCATGTGAATCAATTAGGTACAAAAATCTGTAACGTTAACCAGAAAAAAAAGCACTTGCAGAAATGACAGCTGAGGGAATAGAAACTGACTGGTAGTTGTGATTGTTGTTGTTACTTCTTTTCGAAATGGAGACAAGGATTTCAAATTGGGGGGGTGGGCGAGATTTCAGTTTTTCATGTTGTGTTCAGCTACTCAGAAGAGTAGGTAGAGCCTAGTATATGGCTGTGAACTGGCATCAAGAAAATTAACTGGAATTCATGGGGGAGAAGAGGTAATGAAGATTTTTTGCTTGGGAGTCTTACCAAAAAATGAGCAGGTTACAGTTGACTTGTTATTCTGTTTGTTCACTTGCTTTTGAAAAGTATGTTTCCAGGAAACAGACTGATCCAAGATCAGTGGCGAGTGACCTTTAAAATCAGAGACTGTTCTAGAAGCAGATTCAAACTTATTTTGAGAGCTAATATTTTCCTCTGCTTCAGAACTTTCCATATTTGCTTATCCCCCAAAACTGTGACCTCTGAGGGACCTGCTTTTCCTTTTTCTCTACATGTCCAAAAGCTAACAGGCTGACTGACACATGCTTATTGTATCTCTTTGCTCTATGGAGATGAAAACTGCGAGCGTACAGCTTCTCCAAATCTAGTGCTCGAATGGCCTAAAAAAGTTACACTTTTTTTATAGTGGTATTGACTTTACTCTTGTAACAGGTACTGGTTGTGTAAATGAAGTCCAGTTTCTCTTCGTCCTGGTATTTATTCTGAATATAGTAATACTTTGTTGTCCTTCTGTGTGTGTTACATCTTCAGTTTCAAACTGACTGCTCTTTGTCTTGTAACTTAATTTATCATCCTGCTTTTTAGAATGATCTCCAAAGGCTGTTTGTGGTGACACAGACAAGCATATGTTCAAGAGGCATGGGGAGAAGTGTTAAACAGCAGCTCTCTAAATGGGGAAATGATATGAATTTCAATTCAGTTTAGAATTAGATAAAGGAGTTTACTTAGGATTTTGTGAAACCGAAGGCCAGCTTAGAACGTAATGAAGACACCCTGAATTTCAGCTTCTTAAATCTAGGTTTACATGTCTGACTGATAGACCAGATACCTGTTTAGGATAGTCTTTTTGGCAGATACCTAGAATTGAGTTAGTTGGGTGAGAGAAGTGGATGCAGCTTTTGTATAATTCGTTGAAATGCATGGGTGTCTAGAAGTGAAAGTCTGATGTTCAGGCTGAACAGTGACATGCTAATTAACCTGCACATAAGGAGCTACTGGTGGTTTATTACGCTGGATACACCTTTATTGCTTCAACTGTGTAATTTATGGGAAAAAGCCTATTAACTTAGCTGATATGAAATCGATTCTCAAAGCAGTGAGAGATTTGTAACCTTAATTGTTGCTGAACCAGAGTTTGTATATGAATGCCTTTACGCTGCTGTGAGATTTTTCTAGTGCAGACCTAGTCTGTAAATGGATCTGAATCTGACCACTGAAACTTTGACAGCTTTAATCTTGTCTGGGTTGAAGGATGAAGAAATTGGTCATGCTTTCTTGAGTGGGAAAATAACTGTTAGTTCAGGCTGAGAGTATGTGAAACTTGGACTGAAATGAACCTTGGTTGTTTATATTATTCTATTTGGATAACTTGAGCAGGGCTACCCGAAGATTACTTTACATTGAAACAACGTATTCTTGCTCCCAGTGCTCTAAATCTGAATGTATTGCTTACTGTCCTTAATTCTCTTTCCAGCTGCTCCTTCCTGTGCTGAAGCACCCTTGCAGGAAATGGTGATTGAGGAAGAATACGAAAAGCAGCAAGCAGATGTGGAGATGAAGAAGGAGCTGTGCCCCTATGCTGCAGTAGGAGAATGCCGTTATGGAGAAAACTGCGTGTATATCCATGGGGATGTGTGTGATATGTGTGGGCTGCAGGTTTTGCATCCAATTGATGCTGCACAAAGATCCCAGCACATAAAGGTAAGCAAACAACTGTCTGGTGTTAAACAGCTTTAAGTTATTGCTTCCTAGCTCCCTACCGTCACTTATCACCAGTTCCCTTTCATTTGAAGGTGCATGCAGGTCAGGCAGTGAATGAAATTCCTGTTGTAAACTGGACTGTTTCCTGTTAGGGCCATAATCAAAAGGAGTTGAGTTTCCTTATCTGTGCTGGGAGAGCAGTCTGCTTAAAGATACGAAAGCTTTGTTCTTTGCCCAATAAAGCTGGATGGTCTTTCAGATTGCCTTTTTCATGTTTAAAGGCAGTGCGTGGAGAAAGGAATTTGAACTCTGAATTGACTGTTCCCCACTATCTGAGCAATACTTTTTGAGGATGAAGATTTTTCAGCTTAATCATACTCCATTTGTTATGCAAAACAGCAGAGTATAACTGAGCTTAAAAACCTGCTTAGGGTTCACCAGATGACCAGTTGTCTCTGTAGTTGTTCTCTTTGTCTCTCCTTTTCAGTCTTGCATTGAAGCTCATGAGAAGGACATGGAGCTTTCATTTGCTGTCCAACGTAGTAAAGACATGGTGTGCGGGATATGCATGGAAGTGGTGTATGAGAAAGCTAATCCTAGCGAGCGCCGCTTTGGGATCCTCTCCAACTGCAGCCACACTTACTGTCTCAAGTGCATCCGCAAGTGGAGGAGTGCTAAACAATTTGAGAGCAAGATTATAAAGTGAGGCACTTTCCCATTTCGATTGTGCTTTGTTACTGTGGAAGAACTTAGTAACTTGTGACAACTTGCAACAGACTTCCAGATGCAGACTGTATTTAATGCATACTAACTAGTTTGGAAGTGGAATAATTCTTAGGGGTGACATTTACACTCAGATTTGGTTAATGAGGATTAAGTTTGCAAAACTCACGTAATGGTAGCAAATAACTTTCATTTATTTAGTAGCATGTTGTCCAATGGTTACTGTTTTACATTTTGGACATCTAGCCAGGAACCTGAAAACAGGTTAACCAGTTCAGAATGTATGCTTCTTAATTCATTACTGACCTAGTTCATTAATCAGTTGACAACATTTCTCCATTTAAAGGCTGTTCTAAAAAAAAAACCAACAAAGTTCCAATCATATAAATACAGAAATCATATCAAAATAAATGTATTTAATTCTAAAGAAAAAGGAGTTGTGTGAAGTGTTATTTCAAGGTTTTCTGAGACAAGCTGACCAGCTGCCATTGCCATTGAGTTCTTGAAGGAGAGAGTTTAGGCTATCTTCATGTGTAAGAGAGAATCTAGATTGAAAAGCTCATACAGCAAGTGTGTGGGTACAATATATCTTTAAAGATGGATATATGCCATGACTTATATAGGGGAGAAAGCGCCCTGTAATGTGGAATTTTGCAGCACAGTCTGTTCATTCCCCAGGTCCTGCCCAGAATGTCGGATCACATCTAACTTTGTCATTCCAAGTGAGTACTGGGTGGAAGAGAAGGAAGAGAAGCAGAAACTCATTCAGAAATACAAGGAGGCAATGAGGTATGAGTACTGCAGCCTTTTGGCAAGTTGAGACTGCAGAGATAAAGGCACATCTGGAGAAGAAGGGTGCGGATGTAAAGCCCTCTTGCACCTCCTTTCCACCACCACGTGTGAAGTGCGTCCTTGCCTATCGGCCCACAGATGCATGCAACCATACAGTCGCAAAGCTGTTCCTGTGTTCTTTGACCTCCGTTTTTCCCTTCTATCTGCAAAACACTGGTGGTGTAGCCGTAAGGTAGTACGAACTTGTGCACTGCGAGCCATCAGTGTCCCTATGCATGCATCGGCCCACACACTGTAATACATCATTTCTGCACATAGGTGTTACACTGACAAAATGCCTTCAGCTCCAAATGGTACCTGAGATCCTCTTGGACTACAGGTAAATGCAATTCTGAAGTCTGGTTGGGGTCTGCTGTGAGTAAGGGTTGCGATATTTTCCTTTCCAGCAACAAGCCATGCAGGTATTTTGATGAAGGCCGTGGGAGCTGTCCGTTTGGAGGGAACTGTTTTTACAAGCATGCCTACCCTGATGGCCGCCGAGAGGAGCCACAGAGACCCAAAGTGGGAACATCAAGTAGATGCCGGGTCAGTGCTGCTGGTTTTTGTCCTTTCTATACAGAGAGAGTGCTAGAGGGTTTTGCGTTAAATCAGCTGCCTTGAGAAGAGGAGAGGGAAATGTTGGCTTTTTTAATTTCTGCTAGACCTCTGTAAAGGTGAATTTGAAAGAGGCAGTGGTCTGAAGTTTGTGAATGCTGGAGGCTGAGATGGAAAGAGTAAATTTTTAAAACTTTCCTAGTAGTACACAAACATACTGAAGTAGAAATGTTGGTTAGCATTAGTAGGGTTGTGTAAAGGGTGAATTCTACTGGAAGTCAGTATCTCCCCAGAAGAGAAACATGATTTCTTGCATGTCAGAAAGTACACCAGGGGACTGAACCATGTCAGCCTCTGGGAAGACTACTACCTTGTGCTGCTTGGTCACCTGGGGAAATACTTGTGTTCAATTCGCAGGCCCAGCGAAGGAATCGGTTCTGGGAATTCATTGAGGAGCGAGAGAATGGGGATCCGTTTGAGACCGACGAGGATGAGGTGGTGACCTTCGAGCTTGGTGAGATGTTGCTTATGCTGTTGGCAGCCGGAGGTGACGATGAGCTAACGGATTCAGAAGATGAGTGGGACTTGTTTCATGATGAGCTGGAAGATTATTATGACTTGGATCTATAGCACCTGTCAGTGGCGTGTGGACTGTTGTCTTGGCTTCAGGCAGTAGCTATTACCTGTGGTGTTGTGGCAGTGCCTGTGTTTCTCCTAGGCAGGCCGATCAATTCCAGGTGCTGTTGTAATAACTTTTACCCAGGGTCTGTCTCTTCCCATCCCCTCCCATCCCCTCCCACCCCAGGAGTGTTGTTTTTCCTCTGTTTAAACAAATAACAAGAAATAAATCTTTAAAATGTTAGTTTTTGTAAAAATAAATTTAACTGTCAAACAGTTAGCTTAGGTTTGTTGCTTCATCTGTGTACCCAACAGAGTTCACCCAGTTCCAGGGTTAAAGTGTTTACAGGACTTCCACACTCATTTTGAAGAGCCCAGATACAAAAATGAGCAGTGGCCATGCAGTGGGGATGTAAATTGGCTGATGGCCTCTCTTCTGACTTTGTACTGATATTTCTGACTTCAGGCCAGATAAAAATACTCTTTCTGGCATCAGCTCCGTTCCAGCCCCCTCATGTACACATCTTCATTTGTGATTTTGGTCTCTTGTTTACTTGCACATTACTATTACTACTGTGTAACCAGAACCAGGTGTGAATGTTCTGGGTTTTTACTGTGTTTAGCATGAAAGGAAGATGTCTTTGTGAAAGGAGAACTCTCTATGTGTATATACAGATAAATGTAGAGTTGGACCTCAAGGATGGGGAGACTCTGTGTACATTGAAATAACAAAACCATCTTTCATCCCCTCTTGGTGCATGAAGTCTAGCCTCCAATTGGACATGAAACTGGTTTAGCGGTCTCAGCCCAGTCTGTGGCAGTGATCTTAACTAACTATTGCTTAACTTAATACATGGCACTCCCTAATACACCAGCTCTCTTTCATGTGTATGATTAGGGTTGTTCAGGAGCAGAAATCCGGTTAGCCAAGGTGGGGTCAGAGGAATAACAGAGAAGCCCCTTTAGCTTTATTGCTCTGTAAGTTTTAGAACTTGATGTAACCACTTAAGCTGTAAGCTTTGCTAGGAAATAGCTGTGCCTCTCAGCTGGTTTGAGGTACACGTGCCTCTTGGCATCTGAGTTGGGCAGGTTGCCTGGTAAAGCTGCTCAGTTTATGTGAGTTACTGCTTACAAAGGCAGTCATGCAGTTTCTGGCTGTAATTTGCATTGAGAAATTACTTTGCCACCAAAGCCCCAGCACAAGAATTTTAACCTTGCGTTACATTATTGCTGTTTTTTATTGACTTGTGGATGCCCCGTGATCTGTTCTCCTGCTGCTCTTGTCCCCTAGACTGCCTCTCCTTTCACTTTTAAATGGAATGAGAAATTGTTCTGAGGTCTATAACGTATTGTTTTGCAGCTGCCTTTTGTAAGAAGCACTTTTCCCAAATAAAAAAAATCAAAAAAATTAAACAGAAGCCTGTCTGTTCTTTTAAGTTTGAAGCTTCTGTGTTTTCAGCTTGATTTGTGTGCATGTGTGTTTCTGTAAATACAAAGGCATTTATGTCACTTTTTCTTAACTCCCGCAGGATCATGTCACACTAATACAGAATTTTACCTTGGTTATAACCTTTCCAGCAGAGCCTGTAACATAAGGAATGCATTCTGAACAGACAGCTGGGACAGTTGAACTGTTGAAGGAATATATGGGGCCTTTAGTGGGGAACAGACATGGCTTGCTTTCTCTGAAGTAAGTCCTGCACTGTGGTGTTCACTTTATTTGTCCTAAAGAAGGTTGATTGTGGTACATATTCTGTTGATAGTTTCCTGTTGTAATGCTGTTTGGACAGCCAGTCCAACCATTGCTGCAGGCCACTTCCTGAGAATCCACATGCTTTAAGCTTGTGTATATTCAGAAAGAGGCATTCTTCTGCAGAATTACATAAAGTTGGAAGTAAAATACTAGACACAGTCAACCGAAAAGTTTAACTGAACAGTCTAAAACCATCATTGGTTGGTTGGTTGATTTTTCCCAGAGGCAAGTAGCAGAGGGAGAAAGGGATTTAAATGTAATTTGCACAACGGATGTTTGAAGCTGATATAGGGAGGAACAGAGAAAAACGAAGGGCTTTGAATAAGAGCTAGCCTTTCCTCCCTTACATAGTGAATGTGAGTTGTTAGCATCCTATTGGAAAGCTGTATTCAAATGTAAGTTTAAAAAAGATTATGTTCTGGTAAGATGGAAAAAGGTAATATAACAGCCACAGAGCACATGCTTCAGCTTTCCTTCAGAAGGGGTCAGAAAGGGCATGCTTTGCTCTTTGTGTGTGGGGGTGTGTGGCACAATGGCTGCTGCTGCTTTTAAACCTTGTTTCTGTGTGTCGTAACAGGGGAAGCTGAGAATATACAAATAAGTGATTGGCTTTGGGTCTGTCTAGCTACAAGGTGACTGATGTTGTCAAGTGCATTGTGGTAGGTGGTTTCTGTTGATCTCTTGCTTTGAAGTGTGCTGTGGTTCTTCTGTAAGTTAAAGGACTTGTCATCGGGGAGCACTGCTGTGTGTGACTTCAGTTTGCATCTTGCTGGTGGTAGGCCTGTTCCTAAGCTTGCTGTTGGGCTGATTTCCACCCTTCTACCCCAAACTGGAATGACTAAAGAGAGCAGGGCCTTTGAAATAAGTATGTTAGTAAGCTGCTATGTTTTTCCCCTGTTAGAACAGGAATAAATTCACTAGAACTAAGGCAAGCTTTCAGTGTAAAAATACAGAGGGTGATGACTTAGGTACTTGCTTAAAGAAAATGTAGCACAGCCTAAGGTATAGAAACGGAAGAGGCCAATGAGGGTAGTGTCAAGATTAAAAAAGTAAAAATCCATAAAATTCCACCAGCAAAATAGTGGTTTCAAAATGAAAATCTTAAAAATGCATGCTCTCACTTGAAGTGCCTTGACTTTACTCCCTATACAGGAATACATACATGTGGTTTGACATAAAATTTTGCATCTTGTGGTAAGCATATGGCTGCCCATTCTGCTTGGTCTGAATGTGATCCTAGAAGCAAAGAGTGCTTCTTACAGCCTCTGCTGCTTTAGTTCAAATTTTGATTGTAGTCCAAGGTCTATTGCAGCCTTGCTGAAGGGGTACCTGGTTCATTTAATGAAATACAAAGTAACTCCTCCCTGATACAACAGGTGCAAAATAGATTTCTGTTCAGAGGATAGCCTGAGGTATGGGGGTGTCTCATATTCCGAACAAAACTTGTATAGATGGTAGTATTAATGCTGCAGCAGCTTAAAACAAGAAGGAATCCACATGTAGTCCTTTAGGACTGAGATAGAATACAGGACTGTGCTCTAGGGATCCAAGTCAGTTTTAACTCTGATGCTAGCATTGGGAAGGCATTATTAAACTGTAGTTATGGTCAGCCTCACTTCAGGTAAGCAAAAGAGACTTGGCAGTGAAGACTGTCATAAGCAGTGATGTTCATGGACATAGTGGTAGCAAGGAAGTTGGGATTGCAAACATGCTAAACTTCAGCACGTACTTGCTGCTTACTCATGGGTGTGCTGCTTGTCACCTGCAGTTGAGCCAAAATCTGCACCTGTTTAGCAACAGCTTGTTGTGACTGCATAGACAGAGCCTGTGCAGGCAGCTGAGTTAAGTTTGTGGTTTTGTCTTTTTTTTTTTAATAACAGCACTAGAAAAAATGCTTTAAGGGACTTTATAAAGTCCTTGCTCAAATTATAAGTTTCTATTAAAAGTGGAAGTACTCTCAGGTAAAAGGGCTCTTGGCCTGTCTAAAACTAGTTCTAAAGGACTCTGATAGCCCAGCACCGCCTGCTGTAGCTCCAGTGCTGAACATGCTTGAGAATGGCTTCAGGAGTCAGTACAGTAAGCAGTGAGTATTAAAGCCCCCCTGGCAGCAGCCAGATGTGGTGTTCTGGGAACAGAGGTGTATAAGAATCTGCCTGTTGGCAGCCCACAGCTGGGAAGGGGCACCTCTGAACAGGGCTGTGCTTAGAGCACTCATCAGGCTGGGGGAAGTGTCAGTTCCCTGCCCAAAAGCACAAGTGTTCCTGACAGGGAGCTGAAGGATGGAGCTTTCCATCTCTGTTCAGAGCCTGAAAACTGCTTTCTCTGTCTCCTTTCCAACTGCACTTAAACCTTAGCTGGAATGATTAGATGAGAACCTCAACTTTTGTTACTAAGAGCCTGTCCCCTATGTATGAAGAAAAGCTTGACCACGTATAGGCAGTGCCGTGTGCCTTCCCCATCACTGGACTGCTGTTATGTTTGCTTTTAAGCCAGTCTGGGAGGTGTCAGTTTGCTCCCTTTTTAAAATACTTGTAGGTTTTTTTGTTACCCTGTTTTGTGGATAGGTGCTGCTTTGGTCTCATCTGTCATGTCTGTGACACCAGTGCAAGTTACATGCCACAGGTAAAATTCAAATACTTCCAAACAGGTAAAAATGTAACAATCAGCTCACCTTCAAGCTGGATATGCAGCTCTTAAAAGTGTGGGACAGTAGTAATTTTAAGAATAGCTTTATAAACAACATTACAACGAGCTGCAGTCTGTACAAGTGCATTAATGATGCTGTGGAGAAGCATACTGAGTTTGCATATGATGCTGAGGGAACAAAAACATTAACACAAGGTTCCCTGGCAGTTAATGCAAGTAGCATTGTTGGAGCTGCATGCTTCCATCTGCTCTTTGATGTGGAAAGTCACAACCACAGAAGTTACACTGTGCATTTTTTTTTTAAACCTAGTGGCTGCTATCTTACAGTCTAGAGTAACATGCTATGATGAAGGGATTTTTTTTTACAAGTTTATAGCTTCCTGTATTATCTCAATAATACTGTCTACTCATATGCACTCTGAAGAACCTTCTAGTTAAACTCCTCCAGCTCATTCTTCATTCCCATGAGGACAGCTTTAAAAATGACCCAGTGGAAACCAGTCAGTGTAACTACCCAAAGGGTAGACTTTTAAGACTATAGTTTCTTGAAAAAGAGTAGGAAGGAGCCTGTTACACCTGTTAAAGGAAACTGTGCTGCTCAAAGCACAATCACGAGCCTCTTCTCGCTGATCCCGTGTTGCACAACCTCCTGCCAGGGAAGGACTGACTTTGCAAGGAGCTCCGTGTGTGAGAAGAGAACAGCAAGAGCCCTGTACCTTGGCAGTGCTGGGCAGTTAAGGGAGCATTGCAGAGGAATGAAGCTGGGTTAATTATTGATAATATACAACTGTGGGCTGGCTTCAGAGGTGGGGGGTTGACTGATGTAGATAAGGTGCAGCTGTGGCTGGTTAAGTGAAGTGGTGGAGAGCAGCTGAGGAAGAAGAGGAGAGAGAACACACCCCTTAGGTGAGGTGAGAAGAAGAGAAGGCAGCAGAGGGACTGTGTGAAGAGTATGCTGGTATGAGGTGGTGAAAGACCTTATTGCAGCTTGATAGTCTGGAGAGTGCTGCAACAGCATCGATCTGCAGAAGCCTCCATACTGAGGGTAGGCAAAATAACTTTGTACAGTAATCTCTAATTAAGGCAGTAAACTCAATGAACCCTACAAAGGTTAATTTTCTAGTGGCAAATGCTTTCCTCCAGTTCTTGGCTAATGAAAGAGTGTAATGAGATGAACACAGTACTTCTCTGTTAAGGTCTCCTGGAAGATTAGTATTTGTAGCAAATACTCTCTCTTGCGTATCTGAAATAGAACAAAGTTTGCTAGCAGTCTTAGGTATGGATACTAAAAAAGTAAAAACTGCTACATTACAAGCTACAACCAGGAGTAGTTTGGATTTTAAATACACAAGAATATTAAACTTCTATTTGACTGTTTTCCTTGTGACAAGAGGTGTTGAAATTAGTTGTTTAGAAGCTGGATTGCTACTTGTTCAGCTACTTTGAAAGGTTATGGTGTTTACTGTTCCTTAAATATGCAAACTGACACGCAACTAGTAGACTAGTACCAAATAAAGATGAAATATTTAAGTAGTAAACAGCAGAAAGAAGATGCCTGAAGAAAACAAAGCTTTGTCTACAGCAAGCTATAGCAAAAGGCTTGGAGGCCAACACTGAAGATTTCTCTCTCAGTTTACATGTAGCTGAATTAGCCCCTGCTTTTTGCAAGTGATGGCAAAGAACCTGGCCAGAGGAAGCATTAACAGTACAGAAACATTTGCAGGACTATAAATCATTGACTTATGCAGCTTTATTTTTTGTGTTTCCCAGAGAAGATTTTCCAGAAATACTTGCTACATATTTTCCCCTAATTTTCAAGAACTTGTGAAATGGGCAGACTCCCATTTGGTAAGCTAGCAGCATACCAGCCTTCCCAGGGCTTTTTTTGCATGTAACCCAGACTGTATTTTACCATTGCAAAGTTTGAGTTTTGGTTCATAGCTTAACACTAAGCAATACGTCTTGGTACATGGACTGCAGTAAAAAAAGCTTCCTTTATAATATTTCTTTCCTCCCTCCCCTCCCCTGTTTCCATCTACTGTTAAAAAAACAAAAGCAAAAAGAAACAAACCCCTAAACCCTTCATTCAGTTCTAGTACATTAGAAGAAGTGAGCCCCATTTGCAGAGCTTGCATTTGGGAGGAGCAAAACAAAACCTACTGCTACCAAGACGTTCCATGGCCATAGCAGTAGCATATATACTTGCCTAGGGGTAGCCATACCATTCCCTTACTTCTCCAAGGCGAGGTTACATAATTAAACCATCTTATCCCTTGCTGAGTTTTACAGGAGCTTGAATCCCTTCTTCACACTCCCTTGGAAAAGTCCACAGCTGTACTCTCAATGTGCCATTGGCCCGACACACAAACTACTGAAGACTCTTGATTAAAATCAACACATCAAAAGCAAGACAAGGTTGGGGAGTGTCAGGGGGGAAGTCCTTTCCCCCCAGCATCGATTCAGACCATTACTGGTGCCTTGGAAGCTTCGCTACTCCTAGCAAGTCTATATAGCAAGATATCACTACTGGAAACAATCCCTATAATTAGAGAGCAAGATGAAAGACAACTTTTCTCACCCTAGAAAGAAGGCTGGGATCACTAACATATCATATTCCATCTGCTATGAAACTCCAGAGACATCTACAGGTTTTTCTGCTGAGGAAATTGGTACAGATGTGAAATCATGTACTTCCACAAATGTTACTAAGTTCCCTGGGCCAGGTGGCTACATGCCTGACATCAGGACCATCCCTAAATGGAAGTTTAAGCAGCAGTAGGGTTAGGGCTGTCCGAGCATGTGTCATTTAAAGGTACTGGCAGAGAGTAAAGTGCTTGCACTAGAACAACCAACATAGCTTAGAAGGGTCAAATCAATGCAGTGCTTTGCTACAAATTTATCTTCTGACACAGCCAGAAACTCATTTAAGGATATAATTAAAGGCAGTCATTTTTATAGTTTGCTTTGGTTAAGGCAATGGCCAGCAGTTTTCCAGGTCCTCTCAGTCAGAAGTTTTGTGTTGTGTCAGCTGCCATGTTCAAAGCAACCTGTGCTACCAACAGCAACAACAATCTCTGAAGATACTTACAAACCAAACTGCAAGGTAGAGATATCAAGAGGTGGCTTGAGGTCACATAGCATACTTTCATCGACTGATTAAAATGAAATCAAACAGCCTCAGAAGAGAGACGGCTTCCAAGTTCTTCCTGAAATCTTTCTTTAACAGAGGCACTGGTTCTTCTCTACATTTGGACTGGCAATCACTGGCCTGGAATCGAGATAGATGCTGTTTGGAGGGTTCTCTCCATGAAGCTGTAAGGTATTTCGGGCCATTAGCTCCTTAGCCATTAATGTGAACACCTCCTCTATGTTTTGAGCTTCTTTTGCTGATGTCTCCAGTACAGCTAAGAGCCCGTGCTTCTCTGCCAGTGTGCAGGCATCTTCAAACAGGACTTGGCGCTGATCCAGTGAATCAGATTTGTTCCCTTAAAAAGAGGGCAAATAAGTAACTCAATAATGTAATTTCAGAAATTCATCTTTAAGTGCAATACATTAATTCAGTTTTGTTAAACAACAGATTTCTCAGGAATTGGGGTTACTGGTAAAAACAAGATGTGAGCATATCAGAGCCACAAACACAGAATGTGGATCAAAACTGCAGCTAATCATACAATGATAATCATCAAATGAGTTAAAATCCAAACAAAAACTAAACCCCTGTGTTCATCTAGTTGCTTGCTGTAGGTAGTGGTGCTAGAAGGTGATTTGGAAGCCACCATAGGTCCCTACTCCCTTGTTATTTTTAAATGTTAAGTAGCATTTAAGAAATATTTTTTTTAAATGGAAATCTTGTAGCTAGTCATTGCACACAGTGAACTAAAGCAATGTTGCATAAAGGTTTATTCCTCACTCAACCTTAAGCAGAAGCCACATGTTTTATTCTATTGTCAGGCTACCTTGACACATCTCAAAGTGAATGCTCATCTCTGAAGATCTGGAATGTTGTTACGTCTAAAGCAAGTCTCAGGAAAAAAACACAATTAAAACCCAGGAAGAATCTGCCCAACTGCTAGATTTTAACATAACCTATTTATACAAGTCAGTCATTTTAAGATTAAAAAAATCCAATAATTCACACCATCTACCTTAATGCTTAAAACATGTACTTCAAAAGTTTCTGCATGTATAAATAAAATTTTACTTGAAGCAGTTTAATCAATCTGTCAAAACTCATGAAACACCTCAGATAAAATACCTTTCTATATTTAAGTATTTGTAGCACACATGGAATTATCAGTTCTGGTACTTGCAGTACTTGGCTGAAGCCTAATTCATAGTTTGAAGACAACCCTTCATCAGATTCAGATCTTGAATTTTAAGCATATATAAGCCAACCCCCCTCCCATTAAGTCCCCTTCAGTTTCTCGGGGTGGGGTGGGGGTGGGGAATGCAGCCCACACAACAGAGGAAACACCTGAAAAAAACTCAATCACGTTGCTTGAGGGTTATTTACCTTCTTAAAAAGAGGCCCCCACCCCCACCTTCTCCTTCAGTTCCAGATGGGAAAATTAGATTTCTTACCCTTTATCTCATGCTAGAAAGATGTATAACATGACTGTGTGTAATGAAATGTACAAAACCTTCCTGCCAAAGTAAACCAAACAGCACCAGTTTGAGAAGGTGGCAAAAAGGTAGGTCGTTGACAAAAAAATATTTTTTTTTTTACCAACTTTAGAACTTCTTTCTTACCACCCCACCACCACCACACACAGAGCTAGGTCTTGTTCTTTAGATTCATGAGAAAATACAGAAAACCCCTGAAGTTTAGTTATGGGGGTTTTTTTCCCCTCCTCCTTACTCATTCCAAGTACTGCAGTTATATGCAGGTCAGAATTTGTTGTTTGTTTCTTCAGAGGAAGAACAGGAAGAACCACCACAGCAGAAGTAACTGGTGGCTAGAAGCACAAGCAGCAGTTGAGGTCCCATCCCTGCTGTGCTGTGAGGCTCAGCGCTGCCTGTCCTTAAAAGCCAGTTTGGGCTGCTGCGGCTGCATGCATTGCTCTCAGCACAGTGCCACAGTGGAACAGGCAGAAGCAGTGGAATGTAAATAAGAGGCTCTGTCATCCTACTACACCAGTTTTCTCATTTGCAGCTTCCTCTTTGCAGGAGGGAAGAGCAATAATACCCTGAAACGCAAGGGGAAAGAACCACACTGCTTCCTACCAGCTCCACTCTCAGCAACTTCTACCGATTCCTTTCCTCAAGAGGCAAAGCTTCCTGAATGCTAGTGGAATAAACAAGGGGGAATGCAAGCAGACTACTTCATGCTCAACAAAACCCATGTCCCCATCTACTGTCTTACCTGATCAAGAGTCCCATTACAGAGCAATGTGCATGCATATCAAAAGAACAGAGGAAAGATGAGAATGAGGAGTTGTGTTGCTCTGCGCATTCCCCTTCCTTTTGAATTATTGAGCCACTAAATTCCTGCGCATCGTGAGTATAGGGTCAGACTTACTGCAATTCTAACCTTAGTAAGGTTGTCCCTGCCTGCTAGACTAGCAGCAAAAGCAAGCTTGCTGCATTATTCCAGCAAGAAAGGGACAAGTGAAAAGGTTTCACTGTCTGTAGTGGGCTTGATCCTGTCTGGACCAGATGTGACTTTCCTAATTTTTTAAGCTTAGGTCAAATTGATACACTTTCTGTTCTCTTGTAACTAAAGCTGCGTTCTTCTTTAAGATACAGTTTCTAGATGCTTCAAGTAGTGGGGGGAAGTGAGGAAGATTTTATATGCATATTAAAAAAGCTACATAACATTAAAATTAGATTCCTACCAATTAACATCATGACCAAGTTTGCAGCACCATACTTTTCAATTTCGTGAATCCAGTGAGGAATGGATTCAAACGTGGACCTCCTAGTAAGGTCATAGGCAAGGATGGCCCCGTGGGCACTCCTGTAATAAGACTGGGTTATTGTCCGGAAGCGTTCTTGACCAGCTGTGTCCCACACTTGGATCTGTAAGAGAAAGGGTAGAAGCTGTGAAGACCAGCGAATGCCGCTTGCTAGATGTTTGCCTCTGCTTTTGAAACCCCTTGTCTAGAAGGCAGCCAGACCTGTCCCAGGTCACTACCACACCACAGCATGGCATTGCTCTCTCTAGATCTGAAGGATTGTGAAGACAACCTACACAGACCAAATTGCAAAGAGGACAAACTTTGCAAAGTTTCAGCAACTGTACTGAAAGATACAGCCTTTAACAGGGAATGGAATAAGAGCTAAGAAGCCCCGGCAGAGGTCTGGGCAGAGCAAAGCTGTGTAAAGGGCAGGCTTTTTCAGGCTAGAAGAGAAGGCTAAAGAACTTTTCATCTGCGCATAGGAGTAAGTTCTAGCTAACAATTTCTTACGGTGTTTGTCTTACAAGTCTTTGTCTTCCCTCAAGCCAAGCACGCATCCAAGCGGAGCCTTTGCAAACCAGAGGGTTTTCTCTCCTTGGTGTCCCTGCTCGCCCCCCCCCCATCTCTCAGGGGAGGGAGGCGCCCCCCGCCCAGGCACAGCCAGCCTCCAGGGAGCTCCGCGGGCGCGTACGCACAGCGGGGCGGTGCTGCCCGGGCATCCCGCGGGGAGCTCCCCGGGGCGCCAGCCCTGCCCGGAGGGGCGGCCAGCTCCGGCCGTTGCCTTCAGCGGGGCCGAGCCGGGGGCGCCGGGCACCACCCGCACCCCGGGCACCCCCGCGGGCAGGTGACACTGCAATGGCGGCCGCGGCTGGCCCCGGCCACCGACCTTCACTTTCTTGCCGTCGATGTCCATGGAGCGCACGGTGAAGTCGACGCCGATGGTGTTCTGCTGCTTCTCGTTGTACTGCCCCGTCTTGAAGCGGTGCACCACGCAGGTCTTCCCCACGTTGGAGTCCCCGATCAGAATGATCTTGAAGAGGTAGTCGAAGGCGTCGTCCGCGCCGGAGCTGGGGAAAGGCATCGCGGCTCCAGGGCGGGCCTGGGGGGGGAGGAGGAGGAGGAGGTGGAGAAAAAGGAGGAGAAGCAGCCGCCCCGGCCCAGCTGGCGGCAGTCGGGCCAAGGAAGCGGTCCGGGTCCCGACCAGCCCGCCCGCCCACCTGTCGGTGCTCACCTGCCAGGACAGGTAGCACAGATAGCGCCCGCTTTGTACCCGCCCCGACCCCCTCGGGGCCGGCGGGAAATGTAGTTCTTCTTCCTCTTCCTCCTCCTCCTTCTCCTTCCCCTCCCCCTCCTCCCCCTCCTCCCCTTCCCCCTCCCCCTGCGCGGGCTCCCAGCCCCGCGGGCCCGGCGCGGGGCGGTGCAGGCGCTGCCCGCTCCCCGAGTGCGGTAGGCGGGCAGGGGGCGCGGCGGCAGGGTCGGAGGGCGCCCCCTGGCGGCGGCGAGAGGCCAGACTACAGCTCCCGCCGTGCCCGCCGGCCCCTCCCGCCGGAAGAGCCGCCTCCCCCGACTTCCTGAGGGCCGTGCTGGCCGCCGGGCCCGGTACGCGGGGGCGGGCGGTTTGTCCCGGGGCAGGCGGCGGGGGGGGGGGGGGCGGGGTGACCCTGTAACGGCCGCGGTGGGCTGGCGGCTGCGGCGGAGCCGGTGGGTGCTCTGCCGCTGCCCGTTCGGCTCCTCACCTCACCCCGCCCCGCTGAGGACGTGGCCGCTGGGCCACCTGCGCCGGGAGCCGGGCGGGGTTCGCTGAGGGGAAGGAGCCGCGTCCTTTTCGCCGGCCGCGGTGCCTCAGCGGGGCAGCCGGCCTGGCCGAGCCGAGCCGTGCGGCGCCGGCGCCGTGCCCGGCCGCGGGTGAGCCGTGCCCGGCCGCGGGTGAGCCGTGCCCGGCCGCGGGTGAGCCGTGCCCGGCCGCGGGTGAGCCGTGCCCGGCCGCGGGTGAGCCGTGCCCGGCCGCGGGTGAGCCGTGCCCGGCCGCGGGTGAGCCGTGCCCGGCCGCGGGTGAGCCGTGCCCGGCCGCGGGTGAGCCGTGCCCGGCCGCGGGTGAGCCGTGCCCGGCCGCGGGTGAGCCGTGCCCGCCGGCGGGAGCGCGGCCTGTGCGCTGGGCCGCGCCGCTGGAGCGGGGTTACCAGGCTGCCCAGGGCCCGCGTGGGCTTGTGCTTCTTGGGTCTGTTTCGAAAGGCGGTATGAGAGAGTGTGTTGAGAGTGTGTTGGGGTTTATTAGGAAAAAAAAAAAAATTACTTCGTTTGTTTTGCACTTTCGAAGTCCCAGGGGTGTTAATTCTGGTTTTTCCTGCCAGCTTTGGAGGGCAGTAGCATGGTGTTAAAGGGCGTTCATTTTTAACTTATGTGGTTTTTTTGGCCTTAAGTGAAAGGATAAAGGAGAATGCGGAAAGCTTAAAAGCTTATTCAAAATATCGGTTAGCTGGAGGTAAGTAGAGTTAAACAAGCAGACAAGGCAGTCTAACAACCTAAAAGGAGTCCTCTTCCTTTCCTAAAGGCTTGTGCTTTGCTGCTCTGTGGCTTATCCAGCTTTCTAGTTTTTGCTTCCCTTCCACTACAAATTTAATGTGGTATTCTCAAAATAATGAGAAGACTAATGGGTAAGGATGAGCTCTTAGCTGCGCATCCTTCTAGCCTAGGGAGAATGTCAGTTTTTAATACAAAAAGGAGAGGAGAAAGAAAGAAAAAAAGAGAAAAAGAAATCTTTCATATTCACCTCTACACTGTAAATAAGTGAAAGAAAGATGTCATTCTCTGCTAGAAGGTCTTCTAGAAAGCTAGCTGAGATTGAAAAGCTCTGAGAAACAGATAGTTTCAATAGTAAATGCTATTAAAAAAAAGGTCACTTTAAGGTCACAACCAGGTCTTAGCTTTAAAAAGACTCGATATCTCAGACAAGTAAGGTCTTTATTTGCACATGTTGACATGAAGCGAGTAGTAAATCTTGTGCTTCAGGCTGTGAACTGATTACCCCAAGGAACTTTTTCCTGTGCTGTTGCGTAACCAGCGGTGATTTGCTTTCCTCGGGAGAGCTCTGTTACCTGCCTGGTGGGAGGGGAGGGAGAGGCAAGGAAGAAGGAGCTCTTGTGTTTGGCCAGCAGACTGTGTGGTTCACAGGCCTGTAAGGCCCGTGGTGCTGGGATACTGGAATGCATTGGATTCCTTGATCTTCTTCGTGCAGCTGGTGTAGGGAACAGTCCTGAGCACTTTTACTGCCGCCTGAAAGGGAGTAGCATTGTGTGATGCAGATTGTGTGGGTGCTGAGCTATCATTCACTGATGTTGAGAAATGGCCTGGGACCTTAGGTGGAGGTAGTATCAAGGCTGCTTGAGAAGCTGCTTTGTCCAGGGGCTAGCCTTGCCTTCCCACAGCTCCAGCTGTAGGTGCTTTTTTTTTCCCTCTGTGTGAACCCAAGAAGTCTAGAAGCATGTCCATGTGAGAAGGCGCTGGCACACCTAGGTGGTCTGTGCTAGCTGGAGCGGTGGGAGCATGGCTCAAATGCGTCTGGGCTGCGTAGATGCAGATGGCCTCAGATCTTGTATAGACTTGCTGTGTTTGTCCTGGATGAGAATGGAGGCATTTAAGCATGGTGTAGGATAAGTGTGACTCCAGTGTTTCAAAGGTGTAATAGCTGGTTCCCTATTACTTGGAGGATCTCCGTGCCATATTCTGTTTTGGAGGTCAGATGTTTCAGTTTTCGTGGTGGTAGCTGGTATCTGTTTGTCGGTCGGGTGTGCATCATCACTGAGAGAACAGGAAAGGAAGACTTCTTACGGTGAAAGTTGTCTTGATAAAAATCTTTAAAAGTTATTAGAAGGAACAGCAGAAAGTCTCTATGAAATACAGGGTTTTCAGCAGCAGAAGTTCAGATAAAAGAGTCTGGGCCATGGCTTTTAATTTCTTCAAGTGAAGTTAAGAAGCTGAACTTGAGAAGTCTTCTGTCAGATTTACAAATCATTACAAAAGCCACCTGTGGACACAAAAGAACACAAAGGCATTACGTTACATCTTATTTCAACTCTGATTCTTTGGGGGAACAGTGTGGTGTGTTAGTTTACCTCTCCTCAGCATTCAGAATGTGTGTGGTGTTTAAATAAGACACATAACTGAAAATGCAGTTCCTAGCAACTGATTTGTTGGCAGTCTTTGGCCAGCTAGCATGAACAAAATCAAGTTCTGCCTTCAGCAGTGGTGTCGGTATACAGTGTGTCTTTCTCTGCGCTGCTCTCTCTTTGCAGAGACACGTTTGTGTAGCCGCATTTATGAGCTGTGACAGGGAAATCTGGCTGAAAAGATCTCTGCCAAGAGATGAAAAGGGAAGTTTGGAGAGTTTGACCACCTCACTGCCCAGCAGGGTTGTTTCCCAGACTCAGTTTGCAGAAACAGTCCTTCAGCCACACCAGCACAGCTGAGGGAGTGAAGCAGTGTGGCATGAGCCACTACTGAGAAACTGTGTGTCTGTCATAGCCTTTCCTCAGTACTGGTAATGTCTGGTATCTAGAAGTCTAGGCAGATGTCACCCATGCCCTATAGTAGGGACAGGAAAGTATGACTTACCACAAGTCTAATAATAATATACGAATTATTATTATTAATAATAACTAAAGAGTTCGTGACAGATGGAGCTATAATGCAGGGCTTGAGAATGAATAGGCAGGGAATCTAGCTGTTGGACTTTGGCACTGTCCTCGCAGTTACTTTTCTTTTTCCAGCTGTGCAAATCCACTCTTGGGTGTGTTCTTTCAACAATATTTTAAAGAGGGGGTTAGATCCAAAACCATTCTCCACCAGTATCCAAGGGTACCTTCTATACTTAATCACCAGTCTTTGACCAGCCAGGTAGCAGTGGAAAGTTAGCTTATGTATGCCCACTCTGTAGCGCACTGTGTATGTAAATAGTGCAGAATGGTCTTTAACGTGAGAACACTGGAAGCTGATAGACCCTGGGGGAACTCCTTTGGTGATGGGCACTGGAGAGGTATCTGCTAGGAGAGGAACAAAAAATAAGTGAGCTGGAGGATAACCGTGAGGGTACTGGGAGAAGGGGAGTAAAAAGACATTTCTGGGCTTAGGTGTCAAGGGAGGTACAGGTCATGAGATGGGTAACAATATGAAACAAATTGGGAAGGAATGGCATAGAGCTGTTCCTGATGAATTCCAGAGGTTTGGGGGACACAGAGGTATTTTATACATGTGTTTTAATTCAAATATATTTTCTTTTCTCCTCCCTTCCCACCTTCTTCTGTTTACATGTGAAGAAAAATGACCTAAGCACCATCCAGCCTTTGTGGCCAAGAGCAGGGATAGGGCTGCCAGGAGCATGGCTGTGCCTGGGAGTTTACGGAGGCAGCCTGCAAACAGAGGCCTTGTGTCCCATTGCACCCACCATCATGTTGTTGTGTTCCTGCTGACCTTCTTCAGGTAAGTTGAGTGTATCTCTGCACAGAGAAGCATTCATCTCACTGGATTTGGGGAGGTGAGGCCATATCCAAAAAAAGAGAATGAAAATAGGGAAATAGTCTTAACCTGTGGCTGTGAGCCTTGAAAACAAGCTTAAAAGCTAGTAGTACCGGCCGGTCTGCGAGTCAAGCGGTAGTGGAGCCAAGTTTGCTATACCCCTGGGGAATCCAACCACAAACAGGGCTTGCACCAAAGGTGAGCCTGACTGTGCCAAGCCAGCAGCTTTCTGTTGCAGAAGGGTGAATGTGGGTGGCTGTGGGGAGGAACTACCTGAAATGAGGAAGGAAGCAAACCCTGATGCTCAGAACTCAATTTAATGCCCATTCTGACTGATGGAACATGCTGTTGCTTCTGGGGTACTCTTCTGGAAGTACCGTTTCCACCCTCTCACTGCTTCATATCTGAAGGTCTGCTAGACTTGTATGTTAAAAGCTTGTCTGTTATGCCACCTGACAAGAGCTGGAATACCGTACTGCCTGTCCTTACAAACTTTGCCTCGCTGATACCCTTTGATCTTCACAGCAATACTGCCGCTGATACCTAATCTGTCTCTGGAAGAGCACTTGTAATGGTGCTTAGCCAGATGAGTGCATCTTCTTTTCTCTTTATTTTTTTTCCCCTTGAGGTACCTAACTGTTGTTGCACAGTCACCTCCTCTTTTGAAAATAGAGGAGATCCTTTCCAGTCAAGAGCCTATTTCACAACCTACTAAAATCTCTGTATCTACCCATAATTTGGGAGTTCCTGCTGCTGGCTAGTATCTCCAAAACTGCCAGTCTTCTGCTGTGCTGCCTGCTGCGATAGCATTATCTCTGTTTTGAGTCCTACCCTTTCCCACTTGACCTCCAGAGGAGATTTAGCCAATCTGTGCTTATGTGTTTTCTGGCAGTTATTCCCTGCTCCATGCTTCCAGGAAGACATTCAGTAATGTCAAAGTCAGCATTTCCAGCCAGTGGACTCCCTTCTGCCTGAACAGCACGACCCCTGAGCTCCGGCCATACGAGGTAAGGACACAAGGAATAGGCAAGTGCAAAGGAAGATGGGCAACTTCCAATATGCTGAGCTTGTGGTGCTGAAGACGTCCTGTTAAAAGTGTCAACCAAGGGCACTCCTTAGAATGTGGGTGGGAACTTCAGGTATCTGAATTGTAGTTTTCTGGATCATCAGGTGATGGTGAAATCTTTCCTAGTGGTCCCAAGAGAGAAACTTCTCAAGAAGTTACAGTGGTCTAATGGAAATGGGGACCCCAGGAGGCTCTCCATAGCAGCCAGCAGCACAGAGGAGGGGGAAAGAGGGAGCCTGCTTCTGAAGTGTTGGAGACAGTAAATGAGAGCAGTTAATGGGATTAGAGATCCCTGGAAAACCCTGGTTGTGGCTTTGTGGTGGCGATGCTGCTGCCAGTCTGTTAGAATTAGGAGAGAAGAAAGCAATCTGAAAAAACTAGCTGCTTATCCTAAACTGATACTGCAGAATGACATTTTGTCTTGCATCTGAAAGGTCTGACTTCCTTTGCTGAACATCCTGAGTACCCCTCATCTGTAAAAGCCTAACTTCAGTGAAAGTGGTGAGAGTTCTGGCAGTGTTTGCTTGCAGAAAAGGAAGTTGTATACTGCTTGCATCTCACAAGTGGGAATGCAAGAGCTACCTCCTGGCTCCTACTCGTGGCCCTTTTAGGGGCGTGCTTGTTTTTAGCAGTGGCTTGTTCTTTTGCTTTTGAGAAGTGGGAGAAATCTTACATTAACACCTTGGTTGCTGGCCATGAGATCTATTGTAGCAGGGAGTCTGGAGTCAGTTGCTTGGGCATTGTCTCCATTAGAAATCATCAGTTATTTGAACGTTTGACCGAGAGATGATAAATGCTGACTCTTTGTGATATGTGGAAACAGTAAATTGAGCCTGTAATGTATTCAGGATTTTATAGTATGGCAAAAAGGAGTGAGCATATCAGGGATGCTGAAATGAACTACAAGGTGTTTTATATTTAGTTCCTTAACTGGCGATCGAGCAACTAGTATATTTTGGAAGCTGGTTTGATTCCCCCCTCTGCTCCCCGCCTCCCCCTGCCCCAAGATGATTTAGTGTTTGCTGGATGTTGAGGTGTATGTGTCTGATCAAGAAAAACGGCCCTTTTGGTATCAATTTCTGTTGTTATATCAGCTAACAGTAAAGTGAGCTTTGAGAAATTGATAAAACAGGTTAAGGGCATGAACATAGTCATCACGTGCTAACAGTTTTGAGCTTTGATGTATCTTCTTAACCACAGCTGTTCTTTGTTTTTATACTTAATTTTTTTTTAAAGTACAAAAAATGTTTTGCAGTTGTTTCGTGAGTAAGCCCTAGTGTGATTTTATTAGGAGGACAGCTTAGATCTATACTTCAGCCTTTAAAGATTTGTGAGTTCTGCAGAGGTTGTTTAATGAATTTAAGCCTTAAGACAAAAGATTTGATTCTGTTATCTTTCAAAGGCTCTTAATAGCTTGTGGAACTACCAGGGATCTCTGGTTAAAAGTTGAAAGCTGTTGGTGTAAGTAGGTATTGGTGGCCTCAAGTGGCAAAAAGTATTTTTCAAGGGATTTACTAGTTTTCTTGGACACATGAGACTTAAGCAGAATCTGTCTCAATAGGCCCTATGTTATGTCTTTTAAACTGAGTGGATGTGTAGTCTTGTCTGTGCAAGATGTTCTCCTGGAGAGGTGGAATCAAACTAAAACTGATGATATTTGAGTTAAGCATGTCCATAGGTCAGGTTTCTGTTAGGTTTATTTGTTTGTGTTCTAATGGGGGCATGGTGGGAAGGGAAGAAAAGTTTGTCCTTATTAACTTGATTCATTCTTCAAGTCATCCTCAAAGCTTGCTATTTTCAGCTGATGTCAGTAATTTTAGTTTGGGGACAACTGAGTCATTTTCCCTTTTTTTGATCATATGAGAATGAAATTCAGGGTAAGCAAAAAAAATAACAACATTAGTGACTGGAATTCATTGTAGTTTCCAACCAGTCTACTTCTTCCCCCTGTTCCTTTTGTGTTCATTCTTTTCTGTTTGTGGTCTGTGATTTCTTAATATGGTTGCTGCTGAAGGCAAAGTTTCATGTACTGAAGACAGCAAGATAAGTACAGAAGAGACACTGCACATGAAACAGAATATGTCTTTATTGTATTATTAATTAAGATGCTCTTCAGTGTTTCTGTGTAAGAAGCGAACAGCTGCGTGCTTGTTAGTGGTAGCATTTGTTTAGCCAGTCATTTGTCTTGATACAGGTGGAATGCATATTTCTTGCTTCTGGTTGCTGCCCTTTAGAAGTGAATGAAGTGGCAGTGGACGTTTTCTGCAGTACATAATGCCAGAATTGTACTTGATTTGATACTGAAAGTGTTGGAGGAATGGGAGGCTGGGGAGGGCAGATGCCGTTCTGCTTTGCAGTTGGGGTTTCTATCAAAAAAAAGAGTAGAATGACCTATGCCTCTCCCTGTTTACCTGTTAAAATTTTATGTCTGTAGCTCTGGAACAGCAGCCATTTATTTCCAAATGCAGAAGAAGCAACTCTCTTCTTGGGGACATTGGACACTATCTTTTTGTTTTCCTATGCTGTGGTGAGTAAAACTAACTGAAAGCTGCTAAGCTTTGGTTGAATCTTATTGCGATGATCACACCCACATTTGGAGGGGATGAATAGGATCTTCTTGGACTTGCTTAGCACTAATGCAGTTTAAAAGCTTAATTCAGGAGCAGGTTTTTTTTCCTTCAATTTCTGTTAGTTCTGCCTGTGCCTGTCACCATGTGAAGATGTGTGTGAACAAATGCCAGAGGAATACTGTCACTTCAGAATTTCTCACACCCCTGTCACCAGCGGGTAGGAGGGCTAGTTCCATCTTTCCAAGAGTTCTCAGCTGAAGTTTTTAAAAATAAGAAATTTAATGAACAACTATGAGCATATGAGGTGGTGGAAGAAGTGGCTAGAATGAGACTGTATGTTGGTATAACAGCAATGCTTGGATCAGCTTGACCCTTCTACGTTATTTTAATTCTTGCAGGTAACAGATTTAAATCTTGTGGCTTTATTTAATGCTGTGTTTTGTTCCTAGGGTCTCTTCGTCAGTGGCATAGTTGGGGATCGCCTGAATTTACGCTGGGTTTTGTCTTTTGGCATGTGTTCCTCTGCTCTGGTGGTAAGTCGGAACATACGAGTGTAATTTAGAAATCTCTTTTACGGTTTCTGGATGGGGTTTGACTTTAAGGGAGAAGGGGTTCTGTTTCTGTGTGAATCTGCCCACGGGCTGTAGCTGTACCTCAATGGACACAAAGTGTGCGTGTAAAACTTTGTCCTGGATGCACTTAGTGCATTGTCTAAAGCATAGAGCTATGCTAGATGACTCACCTCTTCCTGAAATATCTATTTATGGATACCATGTCAGAAGGAAATTCCTAAGTTTGAGGCACAGTCTAGAGACTTGGTGGCCAGCTTTTGTACGAAATTGGTGTATCTGGACTTTTTGAGACTGTTTTGTATTATAACTGTTCTCCCAGCCCACATATGTAGTCATCAAGGCTTTTGCTTCCAAATGCAATCTTTGCTCTCTTCTTTAAAGGGCATACTAACAATACTAAGTGTTCATTTTACTTATTTTGTAATTACTGGGAGGGCATGTGTCAAAGAAGAATGTCCACTCAAAACAAAAGAGTTCTTCAGGTTCAAGCCACTGCAGATAAGTGTGAATCAGTTTTATCTCATTGTGGTTTTCTGGTTATTAAAGTAGTGGTAAAAGTGTGGAGTGCTTTTGGTTTACCCAGTGGCTATAAATGCTGCTATGGCCTACTGTGTTCTGCAAACACATGGCCACAATCATGCATCAAGCACAGTGTGCCACAAAGTGTGTTTATTTTGGCTAGTTTGGGTTATGGCTCTTAGTAATTTGAGACCTGGCTGTAGTATTTATGTTAAATTTTGTGAAGATAAATGACGGCTGAGGTTTTGGTGTTTGCATAGAGCCTTGTGGATGTGGATGTCAGTACAACTGCAGTTCAAGAGGCTACTGTATTTTTAGCGTTGTTACTGAAAGTATTTGTCTCTTCTCCTCTCCTGTTACAACTGTGCTGTTTATGAAGATAAGTCTTTAGGAGGGGAAGTGCCATGACAGCACATTTGTCGCTGGGGTGTTTGGGCTCTGGAGTCCGTGCTGGGGTGGCTCGGCAGATGGTGCTGTTAGCTTTTAGCTGTTTCTTAAACAATGCCAGGCTTGCCTCTGGCCTGACCCCTGTGGGGGACCTTCTCTCTGAAATGTTATTTCTTTTTTAGGACCCCACTCCTTCCTGGCTTTCAGCAGGGTTTCTTCTCAGCCTCAGGGTTTCTTCTCTGTGATTTTTTTTTTTCCCTCCCCCACCAGGTATTCTTCTTTGGCACACTCACGGAATGGTTGCATTTCTACAACAAGTGGTTCTACTGCTGTCTCTGGGTTGTGAATGGCTTGCTGCAGTCTACTGGTTGGCCCTGTGTGGTTGCTGTCATGGGCAATTGGTTTGGAAAAGCTGGGTAAGTTGAGTTTTCTTCAGTGACTCACTTATCTGGCCTGCTGAGTAGCAGATTGAGCTAAAAGTGTTAAACCAAAAAGGCCAACTGTTAGGTCAGAATTAAAGTTATATGGGATGAAATACACATTACTTGTTACTATTATTTCTTTGTTGTTTGGGTTGTTTTTTTTCCCTTGGAGCCACACAACAACTTGGTGTGAACACAATTGAATATGTTAAAGGTAGAGGTTCAAACTTCAAAAGTTCCATAGTGCAGAGTGGCCGTTTTTCATGCCACTGGAAAACCTTTTTCTGTCTGATTACCACTGAAGAGACTGAATGGAAGCTAACTCATTGTAGGTTCAACTTTGTCACTTTGGGGTATTGCAGATGAGCTCTAGCCATAGCTTGTGATCCTGTCGTTGCCAGCTCACCTCTGCTGTAACAGAGGCGTTCCAGGAGAGAACATTCCTCATTTACCTCTATTTGGTACCTCCAAGTTATTCTGTGTTTTAAGTGACCTTTGAGTCTTTGAAGTGGATTGGGAGAATGCTGTGACTTTATTCATAAGTTGAAGTTGACTTGAATGTTAGAAATTTGTCTTGCTCCTAATGTAATCTCTCCCCACATTGCCTTTTTCAAATTTTCTTCTCCTTCTGCAGGAGAGGCTTTGTGTTTGGACTCTGGAGTGCTTGTGCATCTGTGGGAAATATCCTTGGGGCGTTCCTTGCCTCCTGTGTTCTCAAATATGGCTATGAGGTAGGTATTGCTGTCTGGCTTCTAGCTAGGACTGCATGTCAGATTGGGTTACGAGAGACTAGCTTCTTATCCTGTCTCTGAGAGATAACAGGCTCAGAGTGTCCAGTTTCATCTTCCTGAATCCTGGTGGTGGTGAGTAGGAGGCAAAATAGAAAGGGTATTGCTTTCCTGACCCTTCCAAGTGGGAGAAATGAGCCTGAGACTTCTCTGTAAATGGGACTGATGTTACTGAAGAGCCTTAATGTCATCGTATACCCTCTCCTGATTTGTGTGGCTTGAAGTGCTCTTCAGTTTAGAACCTGTGATGGATGACTCTGAAGTCGCTGCTACTGAATAGTGGTGAGGTTCTGACAGGCATGGAGGCATAGCTTCCGTAGCTGGGAAGAGGCCAGGCGTGCACCATATTGCTGTAATATGGCAGACAAGCCATTGAATATGGGGAATGCAAGTGAACTAGTGCATCTTGCAGCACGTGACCTCCGATAATGAGCTAACAGAGCTGAGCTTGTCACTCTGGAGATGAGGAGGCTTAGGGTACCAAAGAGCAGCCTTCCAAAGCCTGTCAAGAGATTGCTGGGAAATCAGAGCCAGGCTCTTTCCTGGGTTGCATGGAGAGAGAGCTACAAAGCAATGATTATAAAGTGAAGCAGAGATTGTTCCAACTGGATGTTTGGAAAACTTTCACTGTGTAGTTAGTAAGCATTAAAATGAAGGGCCAGAGCCTGGAGGATCTGTCTTTGGAGGTCTTTCAAGACCTGATTGAACAAAGCGCTGAGCAACCTGGTCTGAATTTGGTGTTTGACCCTTCTTTGAGGAGTCCCTTCCAATATAGCTGGATCTGTGGTTGTGTTGGGTGAACTCCTTCCTCACTGCTGTTACTTCAGTACACTAAAACAACTGTTTCAATGTGGTCTTTCAGCCTAGATAGAATCAAGCCTGTTCAGGAGATGCAGAGATCACTTGTTTCCAAGTCTTATGGATGTAGTCTGAGTTATTGTAGCTGTGTTTACTCTCTGACAAGGCTGGAATGTAAGGAAACCCTCGTTAGTCAGGGAAGCTTATGAGACTGAAAATGTTTAAAAAAATCATCTTTTATTTCTTTATCTTCAGTATGCTTTCTTGGTGACTGCCTCTGTGCAGTTTGCTGGAGGAGTCATTGTGTTCTTTGGGCTCCTGACATCACCAAAGGAAGTGGGTAAGTAGAAGGAGGGCTGTAGTATTTCAGTCCCTTTGTGGAAAGCAGATCTGCAGCTTTCCATGTAGTACTAAAAGTATTGTTCATTTCAACAGCACTTATCCTTAGGGCTTTTATAAAATGGTGTTGCACTTTAGTGTATTTAATGGAGCAAATGCTTTACTCGCCAAGATCACACTAAATGACAGCGTGCATCATGTGTCTATACATGTGTCTGGATATTTTAAAAAGCAAAATAAAACAGCCTGGCTCAACATCTCCATTAGGGTGTGCCTAATTACCAGTTTTTCTTCACCTGGAAATTCAGTATTTTTTTAAAGAAGCAGCAGGCAAACTGGAACTGGCTATTGTGGGAGAAAACTATGGCAAGCCTTAACTGTGCAGTGGGAAGGGAAAGTAATTTTCATCTGCAGGTCTTCCACAGCCAGTTAAATAGCTCTCGAGTTGGATATAATCCTTCTCCAAGAAGATGGTAGGCAAGCCAAAGCGTAACAGGAAAACAAAAGAACTTTTGGGTTTTGATAGGGCCATGGAGGAGGTTTCCCAGGTGTCTGCAAAGGCTATAAAGTTGGTAGCACTAAAGCTACCATAAAGAGTGCCCTTTAGAGCACTCAGCAGCCCAGAAAGTGCAGTGCAGTTCCTAGATCTTCCGTTTCAGTGGAGGCGTTAACAGGCAGCAGCTGTCTGAGTAGTTGCTAGTACACCCAGCCTCCACACTCAGGAGAAGTGGTACTCAGGAGCCAGGGCTGAGGATCCCAACCACTAAATAAGGGGGGAAATGCACTAATTTGTTGTCTTCCAACTAATGGCCAGACACTCAGAACAGACAAAGCCGACGCCAGGATCAGACAGAATACTTTCAAGAGCGCTAGAAGACAAAGGGTAGAAACTGGCGACACTGCAGAACACCATCTAGAAGAGTTTCTAAGCCAAAGGAGGATGGAGGTATGGGAGAGCAAGGGAACTGCTAGAAGGGAGAATTGCTTAAAAGAAGCGAGCGTAGCTTTAGAGTGGGAGAGGGTGAAGAGTCTGTGGTCCGTTTTTCCTGTTGCATATCCCTTGTAAAACCTAGGACTCCCTGAGCTTGGAGCAGATGAAGATGGCAGTGTGGAGGAAGATGCCAACAGACCTTTAATGAGCAATGATGATGTAGATGATGACGACCGGAATTACTCTATTCAAGCAACTGACACCGACAACCAGCCAAAGGCCATTGGCTTTTTCCAGGCTTGTTGCCTTCCGGGTGTAGTACTGGTGAGGACACAGATTCATGAGCGAGATCTGACTTCTGTTGTTAAATGTAAAGCTGATTTTTTGTGTTGTCAGCATTTTTTGACGACATTGTTAATATGTGTTGTAATTGTTGACAACTGACTTCTTATGCTGTTAAAACCTCGGGGCTGGGACTGTTACCCTTGTGCGCATGTGGACTGTAATACTGTCTGGGTGTGTGGTTGCCTGTTGCTCTTCCCATTGGACTCCTGCTTCATTGGTGTATGTAATGAGACAACTATGGGCAGCAGAGATCCTGCCCTTTTTGCTGCAGAATTTAGAAGGGAGGCCATGAGCAAAGGCGTCTGTAAGATGCTTTCTTGCTAAGGTGACTATGCTGCCCTGAGGAATGGTATTCTTACTGCTAGGAGAGCGTCACACAGAACTGTGGCACTGGTACTGGGGTCTGATGGGGTTTTTTGTTGCGTTAAAGCAAAAAGCTGTCCTGAAAAGTCTTATTAATCAGCATGATGTAATGTAGCAAAGTAGGTTTCTTTTTTGGAATGAACTGGAAACAAGTCCGGGTGATGCAGTTTCCACATATTCTCATCCTGTCCCTTTTATGAGAACTTGTACTTCTCCATCAGGCAGTATTGCCCAATTCATGGATTTGGTTCAGCTGAATAATTAAGCTGCCATTAAAAAACAATGTCAACTTTCTGTGTGTTCCCTGAATACTAGAACGAATACAAGAAAGGGGACAGAGTGGCTGGCTCAGTAATAGTGTGAACTGTCTAGATTTGATCATGAAGCAGAACTACCGAATGGACAGTATGGTCAGATACTCTTTATGCGCAAAGCGGTTGGTTGTGATTAAGGCAACACAAAATGTAGAAGGGATGGGTGGACTGTCGGAGTTTAAAGTGTTGGACAACCACTGTTCTGTTGTTAAGACCTTGGTTGAGGGATGGCAACAGAAAGCATACCCTTATGGCTAAATGCCATGTAAACTCTGGCTTGGTGTTGGTGGTGCTAAGAATAGGCCGATGTACTTCAGGCAACATTTTTTAGTGGTGGAGGCCACTTCAGTTGACGTGTGACTGTTTTCATTGGCCAGAACGTGAGGAGGCACTATACAACTGATGTCGCTGTTTCTGTACTTGGGATTTTGAGGACTTGTTCTGTGCATTAACCCAGCAACATGAATACCTCGGAGTCTGTGAGTTTTACCTGATGTCAGATCAGTGTCAAGCAAAACTGGGACAGATCAGATGATGCAGATGGCAGATCAGTGAGAGACCAAATACAGAGAGAACCTCCAAAGCCTTGTCAAGATTCTACAAAGGCTTTGTTTGACACATTTTTTCTGTAGTTCCTCTGTTCTCCTGCTGAGTGATATGGTGGAAGAGTTTTAGCACAGACAGCTTTCCCTGAGCCTCTAGAAATTCAATGTTTAATCACTCAGTCTGGTAGACAGTTTCTAAACATGTTGTAATAAATATCACTTCATACAGTGCACTTTTCACACCCAGCAGCAGGAGAACTCTACCAAACATACCTGTGTCTTACATGTGTTGCAGCGATACAATACATGTACCTGTATTCTGTCCTGTGAAAGTGAAAAAGAATTAATAATACAGCTAAAGAGGTTGTATCTGTTAAAATAATGTAAATTCAGAAGAGGTGATTTTTTTGGAGTTTAATATATAAAAAGATCTGCTTTCTGAAATTCAAAGACAAGTGTGTACATACACGGACAGTCTCAAAAGCTGTGACTCTAACGTGTTGGGTTTTCTGTCTTCATCCTTGTTTACCTCTTCAAATGTGGGTTCCTTGAATTGCTGTGTCAGTGTGTTATTAGGAGGCCTTACCGAAATAGTGTGCCTTGTCCCTCTGCATGCTGGGCCACCAATCCCAGAGAACAAATCTTTGCCACACACATGAAAGCTCTCAAGGAGATCTCCTAGCTAAGGAGAGCTTGAGCCCAGCAGCCAAAAGCAGGAGGTTGTCTCAGCTGTTGGGTTTGGAAGCATGTGCTTAGCTTTGGCCAAACCTTTCATCTTCTGTCCTGGAATACCTGCCTAGGGATTATGAATGAAACTTTCTCTTCTGGTGCTGTAAGCAGATGAGCCTTCTGAGCAGTAAAAGATAGCACAGAGGAACTACTTCACCTAACTTTTCTCAGCATGATGCACAGATAACTAAATCTCTAGGGTTTTTTTATGTCACATAGTTGGCTCCCTGCTCTTCAGAAGGTGAATTAAATTTCCATCATTTTTTTGGAAGCCTGGTGTCGTTTTCTTTCAAGATTACGCTGAAAGTGTAATCTTTTAACCCATTGCATTCAGTGAAAAGAAAATAACATCTTGACTTTGATTTTTGTGTTCTCGGGTTCTCTTTGATGTTCAGCATTAAGCTTTCATAATGCTGCCTTACGTGAAATGCAGAAGTACTTTCCCCTGAAAGCTGTAGCTGGATACAGAGCTTTATGGGAAGAAGCAGAAATGTTGTTTGTATTTCTCAAGTGCTAACTGCTTGCTGGTCCTCCCTTTCTTCCAGTACTCTTTGGCCTATGCCTGCTTGAAACTGGTGAATTACTCATTCTTCTTCTGGCTGCCCTTCTACCTCAGCAACAACTTTGGATGGAAAGAAGCAGAAGCTGACCAGCTCTCGATCTGGTATGATGTGGGAGGAATCATAGGTGAGTAAACAAGTGAATAACGTCTTCCTGCAGTTGCCCTGCTAGCATTTGAAGATGAAGGACAGATAATGCAGCTCAGAGCAGTCAAGTTCAGTGGGATCTAGCTGTTTACTGAATATATGAGAAGTCTAGTTACGTATGTGGCTGCTCGGCTGGTTTGTTGGTCGATTTTTTCTAAAACACAGAGTGTGTGAGCCCCCTAAAGAGTTTACTTATAATTTAAAGAGCATTGTCATATTCTTGGACACTACCCCCAGCAGGCATTTTTCTTTACTCACGAGGACTTCTTGAAAAGTGCCGTGTACAAAGTGGTGTCCCTGCTGCTTGCTGCTTCCTTTCTGACAGGTAGTCTTAAGGAAAAATTTAGATCCGGGCCTACTGGGTTCTATACTGTCCCTTCTGTCCTGTATTTTTAAGAACAGACTCGGCACAGATCTCAGCAGAGTAAACACAACTGTATTATGTTCAGAAATAAAATGTTATTGCACTTGTTTCTGCTGGCTGCAAAATCTGACCCTGTTCCTCCAGAATAAAGAACATACTGTATATCTGTTTAGACTTCCACTCTCCTGTGCTCAGTTTCTTGCTTTATTACCTTGTCCAGTTAGCTTTCCTAGAACAGACATCCTTGTTTCGGTCTGTTCAAGGACACTTTTTTTTTTTTTTTTTTGTTGCCTCTGTGGCCTTTTCTGTTTGGAACTGCTCTGCTGGTAAAAACTAGAGTGTTGAGAGAGCCTACAGAGGTAGCAATGATACATAAGGTGATTTTTATCAGTTATCTGCATTTATTACAATTTGTTGCACCTACCCTAAGTAGGTGAGACAGCAGGGAATGTGAGGCCCCTTTGTGCTAATGCTTTCCTTGTGGAAAAGAACTGACTTTTCTTGCACTTTCTGTTAAAGAAACCAGCAACAGCGTTAAGCTTGCTTACATCCAGAGTTGTAGTGATCCCAGAGCTGTGATGGCCCTATAGGGGAAGGAAAAGGAAAGCAGGAGCATTGGCTAGTTGCATGCCAGAAAAAAAGAAGTAATAAATTCCTGGGAAAGCAGTATGAGTAGTTTTCTCTGCTCTATCTGAGCCACTTAATTTTACTGTGGTCTCTGTGTCTGGGGCAGTCACAGCAGGAGACTTAGTTTCCAGGATTTTAGAGAGAATAAGTATTGATGAGAAGGCAAAAGGCCGATGCGCTCGGTGAAATGAGTTTTGTTCAAGGTGTTAGCATCCTGAGCCTGACAATGACTTTTATTTTTATTTTTTTATTATTTGCAGGTGGGACTATCCAGGGCTTGATTTCTGATGTGCTACAGAAGAGAGCCCCAGTGCTAGCGATCAGCCTGCTCTTTGCTGTAGGCTCTCTTTTTGGATACAGCCGTGAGTATGCTTTTACTGTGCAGTGGTAAGAGGTTCGTTTGGTACATCTTAAAGAAAACCAGAGCACAGCCTGTTCCAGTTATGTTTTCTGGTCTTGAAACCGCTTTGTCTTTCGGTCTGTTTTGCCTGAAGTGTGGCACTGCACAGAAAGAAATCTGTTCTCAGGTTAATGAGGTGGAAAAGAATTAGCTGAGTGGTTGGATTTCCCTGTACTGGTGAGTTATGGTACTGATCCTTCTCCAGTGTCAGTGAGATTTTTGGCATTGTCATTGTATCAACACCACAACTGACAGAGCAGGAAATCTCAGGAAATCTTATCTTCTGTAGCAAGAGGAAAGAGAATCTGGGGACAGATCTGTGCTGGCGTACATATATGCTACAAAGAGGCAGAAGCTCTTGCACTTCACCACTTATGCTTCTGTAAGTGGTGAAATTGAAGAGTTCCTGCCTCTTACAATACAGTTCTCAGTGACTGGTTATCGAAAGGAGTCTGTCATGAAAACTGAGTAGAAAGAGACAGGCAGATCGGATTTCTGTGAAACATCTATGGAGCTCTTCTAAGGGTAACAGTTTCGTGTCTTCAGACATGGTGTCCTGTGGTACCAGAGTGCTTTAACTCACTGGGATGTCATTTGACTTCTGTGTGTCTTCCTCCAAAGTGGGGTGGTGATACAGACAAGCTTTTGTAGAGCACTGTGAGATCTGTGGACAGAAATCGCTGCTAGAGCTGGACATGAGAAGCAAAGTGTGCCTTTCAGAAGTATGTGGGCTTACTCAGAGAGTCTCAAAAGTAAGGTCAATAAAGTGTAATCATTACATAGCAAGGTTGGGTTTGGTGGCGTTTCGTGGGCTTTTGTTCTCACTCGTTATTTCAAAAGTGAATTGGAAGCAAATAATAAAATTGCTGCTGAAAAAGTTTGAAGTTTGTACTAGATATAGCAGGGCAGCCAGAGGTCCAGGTGTCTTGTGCTTAGCTCAAAATGCACTGATGTCCAGCCCGATGCAGAGGGCTCAGACAGGCTATATGAAGTTACTGCGGTGTGATAATTTAATTTCCATAAGCCAAACCAGGAAACTTTTTTTGTGCACCTAGTGTGTTGCACGTAAGAGTAATAACAACCCAAGAATATGGGAAAAGGGCTGCAACTTGCCTTACACAGGGGAATTTGACCATGTGTGGGCCCTAAGTTGGAAGTGGTGAGTAAGGAATTCAGGTGATGCCTGGAAGTGAGATATTGGGGAAAACAGTGTCTGAAAAGCACCGAGGGGCTATAGTGGAAAACCTGCTGCATGTACACATTATGAAGCTGTTCCTGTAAAGGGAAGCAGAACCTGTAGGCGTGCAAATGTGGCTTTGTAAGGAGGAATTGGGATGTGGGGTTTTGCATTTTTTATTTCATTGTGCAGCATTGTTTAGGCAGTTGCTGGATTACTACCTCCAGATGTAATATCTGTATTTTTAAAAATATTTTGGAAAACTCAGGAAGGGGTGATTCATGGTGGGAGAGTTTGAGTTTAATCTGCCTTCCCCAGAAAGACAGCAGGAGGATTCTCTTACTCTTCAGTAGGACTTTCAAGGAGAGTAAATGCAAGCTCTGTGTCACAGAAAGAGGCATGACAAGGACTGGAACCCAGAGCTACACAAATCTGGTATCCTAATAGGGCACAAAATTTTAATGGCAGAGGTGGCTCTACTGTAAAGTGCTGTTAGGAAACTTCTGGGTCTTTACTGTCTTTAATCTCTGTAGACGTCTCTAGTCATCTAGTCAAATAGAAGTTATTGTTGTTGCTATCTAGCTAACTGAACAGGCAGTTCAAACTGGATGTTTGCATGCTTCTTTCTGATCCTAAATAAGTGGCTTTCTCAAGTTCATTTGTTTTATTCACACTTACCTGGTCTTTCTCTTGCAGGTTCTCCAAACAGCAAACCTATCAATGCTGTGATCATGGCAATTACAGGTATCTTATCAAATGTCACTGTTATGCTAGTAGACATATATATACATTGCAGAAAAATCAGTAACGCCAACCTCAGGTGGTGGTAATACATTTGTGTGCCACCTCTGCTGGTTTTGCAGAAAGACCAAAAGCTGGGGCCCAATTTCTGTTGCTCTTGGAATACAGCTGGAGGAAAATTGCCTTACAAAGGGAAGTATAGAGTATAGACTGTATAGAATAATGGCTTGGAACTAAGGGGGTCTGTCTTGGTGCAGTACGATGGAGACAGATTTATGCTAAAATACCTAGCAGTGGTCTGGTATCTGAGGAAGTGGATATATGGCAAAGTCATGAGCTGCAGCTCAGATTTGAGGGTGTTTGTCTGTCAGAACCCCAAATGCCCTGTGTACTGTGAGAGGTCACAAGCTTTGTGTGCTACCAGACATACTGTGCTGTGCTATGGAATTAAGATTAGCCTGCATGAATAGAGCCTTTCTTTTCAAACGCTCCTACTTCAGAACTCTGTCCTTTCGTGGGTTTTTTTCTGCCTTCCATCTTCTGCATGAACCCCTGGAGACTGAGGCTGTAGCATGGGGGTATACTACTCCAAAGTAGAAATGTGTCTAAACCTGATTCATGTTGAGGGTTTGTATGTGCATGCTGTTCAAAACTAGCTTTCTGAATGCAGTTCGATGCATCCTGATTTCTTGCAGAGTGTGCCACAGCTAATGACCTCATTTTTGCTGTGGGATGAATATATGATTATTGGCAACTTCTGTGTGTGTACTCCAGGTACGCAAGGTGTTCCATGACTGCATGTTTCAGCTGTGAGGGTACCCTTCTACACACAATTAGTCTGTGGTCACTGTCCTTAGACTTAATCCTTTTCCTGAGCTGTGCATGGTAGAAAACCTGAGTTTTGAATATGTTTGTTGAGAATCTGCCTGCACACTTGTTTTGCACTAAGGCTAGTTTCTTGGTACTTTCAGGATTTTTCATCGGAGGCCCATCTAACATGATCAGTTCTGCAATTTCTGCTGACCTGGGGCGTCAGGATCTGGTGAAAGGCAGCAGTGAGGCTCTGGCAACAGTCACGGGAATTGTGGATGGAACTGGCAGCGTTGGTGCTGCAGTTGGCCAGGTGAGGCTACCAACAAAATATAGAGGTCTGGGGAAGGAGGCAGAGAGTCTGGTGTGGTTAGAGATGTTAGCTCATTCCTCATTCCAAAGTCACATGAAGAGAAAGAGAGGGTTGATTGGTTTGGTTTGTGTGGTTTTTTTAAAAATTTATTTAAGAAACAACCAAGGGAGCATGTCTGTTTTAAGCTTCCAGTGGAAGCAATTAAATTAAGAACTAAGTATTCATAGTGCTAATGTTACAGGACTTTCATAATTCAAATGAATTTTAGAGACTTTCATATCCTGAGCTCCAAAAAGCAAACAAAGGTCAGCTTCACAAAGAGTCAAAATAAAACATTTTGAAGTTTGTTTGGGATTTTTTTTTCCAAATAATAGAAAAACCTTTGGTTACAGAAAAGTTTAGCTGTATAACTGAGTAAAATTAGAATACTTATGATGAATGTTACAGTGTTTATAAAGTAATCTAAAATTTGCTCTTATTTATGGTTCCCCTTTTTGTCTATGGATCTCTCTTACACCTTGTAAATCCAGCACCACTTGCCTTCGATAGTCCTTACAGTGTGCTGCCAGAGGTCTGAAGACTAGACTGTTGCAGAAAAGGAAGCTGACAGTGTGCCCACTGGGGACGTTCTTTCTTCTCAAACACAAGTGTTAACTATGTGGAGGAACACAGTGGTGCTTTGGGGAAGGGAGGATTTAGTAGAAAGATCAGAGGCAGTTCTGTTCCAGGCATCCTCTAATGCTGGAAAATACCAAGGATGCAGGCAAGGCATACAAGTTTCTTTTCTGGAAAGGGATTTGTTTGTACTTGCCATTGATTGCCTAATAAATACAATCATTCAGTCTCTATTTTGTAGGAAAGATGCTGTTTAGCACCATTAAACATTGGAAAATTACAAGTGCTTTGTGGACATCTTAAAGTGCACTTTTATGCTCAGTGTTCTTCTTGCATTGTCTACAGTGTTTCTGTCTTCCCCCACACATACCATTCAAACTCATGTCATCATAAAAATTGGGTCTTTAGTTCTGAAAAATTCCACCTGCCTCCTATTCTAACGTTGCGTTTATTTCAACAGAGATAACCATGATGTCATTCTGGGGGTGTGTGAATAACAGCAAATGCACAATGGACATGTTAGAAATTCAGATCCTGTTTTGTGCTAATATACCCCATAGTGAAGAAGGGAGGCCCTTGTACAGCATCTGAATATAAATCTGCTAACAGGGAATACATTTTCTTTTGTAGTCTGTATAGTCCTGTTGAACTAGGGTGCAGTTCAGAACAGACTGTGGTCTCAAGTGTCTTGCCTACGATGAAGGGTTAAGTAGTTAGTGGTTGCACAGCTCTTGAAAATGCGTCCTGTGTAATTTATAAGCCATTCTAGAGCTTTTAGTTCTTCTGAGAGTACTTACATCCACTTATGTCCCAGTGTGCTGTGCGAAAACCTTGTATTCAGCGGAGTCAATTTGTCACCCTTTGAAACTGTAGTTCAGTTCTGTCTTTATGCTGCTATGAGTTACTGTAAAGCTTCAGGATGGTGTCTTCGTTTTGCTGAGACTGTGAGTCTTTTACAGAAGGGTTGCTGTCCTGCGTCATCTCTTCTGACAGGAAAAGATCAGCTGGAAGGTTTTGTGATCAGCTCTGTATGGAGTGTCGACAGCCCCCAAATTCTAAAAAATGAGAGTAATGCCTGAAAGTCATGCTTATCTTCCCAGTTTGAATAATTTTTTTTTTTCCCTTTCTGTTTAGTATCTAGTGTCTTTGATCCAGGAGAACCTGGGATGGATGTGGGTTTTCTATTTCTTTATTGTAATGGTAAGCAATCTCCTTTTTTTAAAAAAAATTCTTTGTCAAAGTTGTTTGCAATAGAAAGTTTTTGTGAGAACCTGAACATTGTGACTTAGGCATGCAATCTATTTCTGCAACAGCTGAAAACTCTGATGCCATTCTCCAAGTGGTATTGTGGTGTGCCTTTGCCTCAGGGTGTCTAAATCAGCTGCGTTCATATGGATCCTTTTGAAGTCATGTTGCCCAAGAGGAATTGAGGTTGTAGCAGAGACGCAAAAATACTTGTTTAAAAACACCGGAATTAATTTTTTAAAGCTCATACCACCTGACTGACTTCCAAGGCCTCGTTCGTCTCCATGATAGGTAGTTCCTAATGTTTTCAGGGAGCTGAAGTGAAGCTGCTTGTTTGTTAGCCCTTGAAGATTAGTGGAAGGAGTGATGAGGACCTTGAAACTAAAATGGAAATGACTTTGCCGTGCTATGCCACTGGGGGAGAAGATCGTTCAGGCCCTGATCTCCTCAGCGTTGCCACAGTGGTGAATGGTGTTAAAATTCACCTGTTCTTCCAAAAAAAGGAATTGTCTTTGTGTCTGTGCTAACAAGGGAAAAGGCCACTTCGGTAGCCGGCGGAGGTGGCCAGGAGGACAACCTTTGAGGAGGTGAAGAGCTCAGCTTCTTTATGAAAAGATCACGACAGCTGAAATTGTAGAGCTTATGAGCTTTCCGGCAGGCACAGTCCCTCCATCTGCTGTGCTACTTTGTCCTTGCTCCTCTTAGTCTGTATCTTTCTGGGGAGGCCTTGAACGCACATTGGAGTGCAGGATGGCTGCAGCTATGGCTGCTCTGTGCTAATTGTCCTGGATATGCTTTTTTCCACAGACGAGTTCAACAATCCTGTTCATTTCACCATTAATAGTGAGGGAGATCAGATTGCTTCTGCATGAGCGGCGCCTGCGGATGCTGGCTGAGTGACTTCTGCTTGCTGCTGGAAGGACTGTTGTACGGACCTGACTAATCAAAACTCTGGGAGACTTGTTTCTTACATCCTCCAGGTTTGAACTAATTCAAAACGGCTCTGCAAGACTTGATTGACCTGCCTCTGGCAAGCTCAATAGTGAAGTACCAAATACCCGTCCTGAGACCACCCACCTCATGGAGCTGCTGACTTAAGCTAGACAATCTATGGGACTGGCGGATTGTCCTGGCCTACCAGACTCTTCCATGTCAGTGGTCACACTAGGGTCTTGTGTTGGGTGGTCTCACTGCTATACCCTTTCTTATTTATTTCTGGATGTCCTGACCAAAGGTCAAGTGTTTAAAACTGACGGTGGAGAGGCTGTCTTGCAATGTATTTTGATGCTCAGTTGTGCTGTTGAAATCCTACAGTGCATTTCATGGGTAGTCTAAATTTATGACCACTTTAGCTTTTAGAAAGGGCAAAAATAATTATTTGGAATGTGCGCTATTTGTTTAAAAAAATGCTGTTACTAAATCTGCACAGACAGACCTCTGCTATCCCTAGCTATTAACTGTCACATATTCCATTAGATTCACACGGAGAACTTACCTCCGTATCTGTTTTTAGCGTTTTAAAATAGTAATATTACTAATCTCTGGGAAATGAGATTTCAGTTTTTAACTATTTAAGTAGACAAATAGTGTGCAATACTTTACTGTGATCTCTGAGAATAAGCCTTAATAGATCCTTTGTGTTTAAAGGATCCTTGAATGGCTTTGGGGGATCAGTAATGGGACACAAGTACTTTCACTACTGCTTTGTTATTTGAAGTCTGATCAATACTGACCAAAATGGGACTGTCAGGTTACCCTCTGCAGGAAGCTGGTGTCCCTGATTTCATACTCGTGGGGCAGTTGCTCATCCAGCAAAGGTGAACCAGAATGGAATTAAAGGAATTTAAGGGACCCGCCTGCTCTCTTCCAGGCAGGGACTGAAGCGTACTTGTGATAGCATCAAGGAGCACGTGCTGCTGTCTTCCCCTGTGCTCCTCTGCCTGTGGCTGCACAGGGGGCCTCAGGCTCCAGGGTTTTAAAGCTTGAGTTGTACCTTGAAGAGAAAGGTAGATGCAAGTCAGCACTAAAACCATATGACTGCGCTTACTGTGGCGGTATATGAGTATTTTGCAGTACTGTGGTAAGCACGGTGAGCAACTGACACCTCTAACATTTGTTGGTGATGTTAATGGGATCATCAGGTAATTTCACAACAAATTGCTTTCTGCTCATGCCTTGGGATGTTTGATTGTAATAGGTATGTGTTAACCAGCAGAACTTCTGATCAAACATTCAATCTTAACTACTCAGCAATGCCTGGACAGGGGTGGGGGACAGGAAGATTCTTGGAGCTGAAAATTTGAAACTTTTTAAATGGGAAAAGTTGCCTTTTCAAAATGTACAGTGATTTTATTATTTTTTTAAACTTATGAATGTCAGCTTTTAGTCACGTGTTGATTGTAATGAGTGGAACATTTAGTGCCTTACGGTTTTACTGTATTGAATGGTTGCTTGGTGATTGCAGCTTGTGCAGTGACAGCTCTGTGCACAGCTTTGCTTACTGTGAAACTCAGTTGCTCCGTTTTATATTTTTTTTTGAGTCAGTCTCTTGGTGGAGGAGATTCTTGCATTTTTTGCTAACCCTTGAAAAAATTCAGTGCTTGGGAAAGCAATGCTATCAAGCTGGTGAGGGACCTGAATCCTTTTCTCTTCTCATTCCCATTCTGATTTTTGCCTGTATAATTAGAGCAGGAGACTGAGAAACTGTCATCCTGTTCTCAGAATCACGCCCTGGGGTTAGTGTCTGCATCCCAAGCTACTCATTAGCCCCTATACAAATAGAATCAAAACTCCCTAAAATTCAGTTCTAAAACTGATGGCAGCACCGTTTGCCCCAGCCGCTGCGTCTGAGAATCTGTGGTTTCAAATTCCAGCCTGGATGAGCTTTTTGGGCGACCGTCTGGGCACTAGATAAGCTTCTGATGAAAGGTGGGGTGGGAAAGGGACGTCGCGTCGCTGGGGTCGGGGGGAGGAGAGACAGGCCCCGTAACAAATGGTTTCCTGTAAACTGTTCTGTCCCCTCTTGGTAAGTGTCAGATGTGTTGTGAGCACTGCGAGCCAAGCTGCCCAGCAGCTCGCATGTAAGTGTGCAGCGGTGCTTTGAGGCCACCCTCAATTAGTGAGGCATGCCTATGACTTCAGGATGTTGTTGTTGTTGCCCTGAATTTTGGGTTCTGTTTATTTCTTCAAGGTGCTCAGATGGAGAAAGGTTTTCGGTCTGATCATGTCCAAACATCTCACGTGAATAAACTTACTTTGACTTGATCTGGCCTAATTCTTCCATGTGCTTTATTCTGCTGTTCTCACTGTGGTTCTGCTGAGCGTGCTTCTCGTCCTGCTCATTATAGGCCTAGCTCCTGTTTTTCACTCGGCTGCTGTGAAGACCTGAGCCCTAACTAATGCCGAAACCAACCCCTCACCCCAGCCTAAAAGGGGACGGTGTTCCCATGTGCTGCGGTTTGGCACTCTTCCTGATCAGCCTCACGAGAAGCTTTGTGAGGCTCCCCTAACAGAGATGTCCATAACAGTGTAATTAATGGTCTTAAATAAAGAAGGCAGAACATATACTTGGTTTTATTTATTTATTTGTTGATCTGCATGTAGAAGTCAGGTGTGCTTCCCTTAAAATTAAATGTGCCATGTGGCTGCTGGCCCTGCTGTGCCTTGTCTCCTGTGGCTTGTTTCTTTAAACACAAATCCACACCTATGCTTGGCTGTGTTTAAATGGACACAGCGGGGAGCTTCGTAATTGTGTTTGTGTTTTATAGTTTACTGTAAATCCAGAGCTGAGCGCCATACTGGATTGCTGGAGAAATCCCTGTGCCTGCATGTTCTGGTCCCTCAACTCCAAGTAGTTTGGTGGTGCTATGATGCCATCCCTTGAGAAGAGTAAAAATCCATATTTCTGCTGCTTTTCTGTGACTTTTTTTTTTTTTCCCCTACTTATAAAGAACTTGCCTACTGTGGAAGTACTCTAAGGGGCAGAGTTTTGCTTGAGTGTCTGTTTGAAAATGTTGATTAGCAGCAGTTCCCATCACCGGCACTGACTGCGATCGCCGAAGCCCCGCGTTTGGGCAAGCAGAAGCGTAGAAATCACTTCAGCGTGCAGAGGAAGCGCGTTAAGAGCCGATTTCTGTGTGTTTGGCTGTAGCCCAGGATGTGACAGACTGACCAAGCTGGTTATGAAAGAACTGGTGTCCTTCAGCCCTGTCATGCTTTTTTGTATCTGGGAAGGTCCTTGCAATAGCTGCCCTCCAAGCAGCGATACTGTGTCCCGGTTTTCCCAGAAGCCTGGAGCGCGGCGGTGTGGAAGCCTGCCTGCCGGCAGTGCCACGGTGCTCTCCAGAGGTGGGGGAGTTGGGCTTCTGCTGGGCAGCCTCAGAGAGCAGAGCTGCTTGTCCCCGCCGAACCCAGAAGAGTAGCTTTCCCTTCTGCAGGGAAGTGGGAGGAGAAGCAGCGGCATGTTTAAAGGTTTATTGTTTTTCACCTGAGATAAAAGGAGAAAGTATCTTTTGAGAGAGAGTCCCACAGATGTCTCCAGTAACAGCGCTGGTTGTTCAGGGCTGTCTCACGCGCTGCTGTTTGGTTACTCCGTGTAATTTTGCCCTCGCTCCAGCGGTGGCCGAAGTGCTCTGCCAAACCTATTTGCAGTTTCTTTCCCCTTCTTTTTTAGGGTCTTTTCTAACTGAAAGTGCCTACAGGGCTGTTTTGGGTTCTGTATTGCAAACGTTTTCTAAGGCACAGCATGCCCACCTTCCTACATCTTTGTCAAGCCTTATCTAATCCTTTTAGTAAACAGCTTACCGTTCTCTGAGGGCTGTAAATACAGGCTCTTAGACCGTTTTGTGGGGCTGGATCAGGGCTGTGTGTTATGTACGGGCCCATGAAAGCATCTTGGTTCTATTAGAGCCCTTCCTAAATGATGGTTGCTTAGATGAGTATTTAGAGTAATGCAAAGAAGAAGAAATTAGGCAATTGCTGTGAATGTCCTCTTTGGTTCTCCTGTGCTGGCGGTCGTGCCTGTGCACATCTGGATCCCAGGAGGTTCTCCTGGAATGTCTCCTTTGACCGCCTCTGCAACCATGTGCAGGTGCCTATGAAAACAAATGCAGTGGGCAAACGTGGAGCGTGGGAGCAGGTAGCCAGCTGTGTGATGCTCTCGTTAGGTTTAAGCTTACTGCCAGGAGAAGGAAGATTTCTGCTGAGATTACAGAAGCCCAGGTAAGCTATTTGGGGATAACCTGTCTTGTTTTGAAACAGTTTTTAAAGCACTGGTGGCAGTTGATGGACCTGTAGGTGGATTGGTGAAGTCTGTGTCCGTTGGTATTCTTGCTCATTTGTGAAGGATAGCAAATCCATACACCACTTCTCGTCCTTGTGGGCTGCACAAGTAACAATGTAATCCAGAGCGTACCAGTGGAATGACAGCGGATAAGGATGAGATTACTTGGATGTGCTGTTTAAATCTTTCCTTATCCTGTGGTAAGCAAAGCATTGGGTATTCACGATGGGCTGATTTCTCCAGGTTCCTGGATTCCAACACTAGCTCAAGAGGATGCGTATACCCGGAGACCGACATCCTCACCCTTTTTACGGTTTGTCAGGTGGGACCAGTTTCTAGAAACTCACGCATCTGCTCTGGGGTGCGCGGCAGGGCAAAGCTGCACCAGGCTGACAAAAGCTGGTGCTTGCCTGCAGCGAGTGCCAAAGATGACAAAGCAGTTGGGTAATAGCTGACCGTGCTGTTCAGCCGGAAGGATGAGAGTATCAGAGAGGCAGTTTCATCGGGACTGGCTCAACTATCCATTCACCTCCTCTTCAGCCTCCTTGCCCTCTGCTGTAACTCTTGCATCCTTCTGGGAATATTAATATTTCATTTTTTCCAGTCAGAAGCAGGTTCATCCCAGGACTGCTTAGCAAGGCACGGCAACAAGTAAGGCAGACTGCAACAGGCAGCTGCGGCTCCTGCTGTTGAATGCAAAGGAGCCGTTACACGGGGGGAGAGGCAAAGGTGGGAGCCCTGCCTGCAATAGCAGGCGTGTCAGCATTGCACCAGCACAAGTGGTTTCTGAACTAGTGCACGCCTCCAAAACGTCAGGTGAGCACGTGTGCAGGGCTGGTAGAGTTTCTGCTGGAGGTGGCTCTTGCTGCTTAGTTTTGTTTCTGTGCACATCTATGATGCTGTTTGGGGCTACTGGAACTCCCAGGCCTGTTTTTAAACACTGCGTTGGCCCTCTGTGCTCAGGCAGCATCAAGGCTGGTTTCCCTGAGGGACGGAGGAAGGTGCTGAGGGAACACGGAGCCACGGCCCCGGCAGCTGGGTGCCACCCTCGTTCTGAGGGAATCTGGCCTTTGCTCCCAGATGGCAAAATCCAGATTGCTTTATGTGCCTGGTTCTGCTGTACTTTGCCCCTTGCTTTGGCTGCTGTTTTGCTATCAGTTGGATGAGGATCCCTGCCTGTCTTTTGTGACTTTGTTGACTGCAGTTTTCTCAACTGCCTTCACTTCTTACACAGGAAGCAAGCAGGGAGTTGTTTTGGAGGGTTTATTGTAAGAGAAGGACTCGTTTTGCCTGATTTGCTCTTTTCTTCCTGCTTCTGCTGTTTCACCTCAGTTTACCTGTTCAGTTCTGAATGTACAGGACCAGATTCCTCCCTCTTCTGTCCTCAGTCCATTTGCTTTGGTCCAGCCCCTGTGGTAGCTTGTCTTCAAGACTAGAAAAGGAGCCAGTATTTTCTGTGCTAACAAAGTGAGCATTGTAATGCAGTTGCAGAGTGGGTGGATGTGATTGCCAACAGACATACTCCTTCTGCTGGGGTGTGGATTAAAGCTCAAGGTGACTTTGTTCCTGCATAAATTCACTAACTTTCCCCGGGGAACTGAAGGGGCAGGGTTGGGAGGGGAGAAGTATGATAAATGAAAGTGTCGGAAGGAAATGCACTTACATGGCACACGCTACCAGAGCATAAATGTGTGCTCTGTGAGGAGCTTTCAACGTAGCTGAAGGAAGCACTCAATGGATAAAAAAAACCCGGGACGATGTTTAGCTGCAAAGTTGAGCGTGGCTCTCTGCAGGCTGCTGTCCCAGTGTAATTGCCTGGGTAAGTGGATTAGCAGCAGCAGCGTGGCTTGTTGGGGTTAGGCAGGCTCTGAGGGGAGCCAGGAGGGCACTGTTCGTCACCAGAGGAGGAGACACAGGCAGCGTTTTCTATGGGAAACAGCATTGCTCTCTACCAGTCAGACCTGTTTGACACCAAAAGCTGTGGCTGACAGTTGGGTTGTCATCGCGTGGGCTTGCTGGGAAGGGTCCCATGGAAACAGTTCCTTTCAGAGCTATCGCTTGTCCTTATCTGCCGCGAGGTGGGTATGGTGACAGCAAATCACATCTTGGGACACTTCTTCTCTGCTTTTGTTGCCATGGGAATCGGTGTCTTCCACAGCTTTGTCTCCCGTGAAAAAAAGAGAAGTATTGTTACCTCCCCTGGCTCCCCCACCGGTATGTGCCGAAGAGGAAGGGGGCTGGGGTCAGCCGTGTGGCACCTGGAGGAAACGCTTGTGTTGGGGCAGGGCCACAAGGTCGTTTGTCTTCAAATCCCATCCGGCCGTGCACGTTCCTCTGCAGTAGTTGCCACATCTGCGCGATGGGGTGGTGACGCAGAGCACAAGCAGGCAAGGCACGCTGGCCCAGGCAGCCCTGTGCCGCTCGCCCTAGGCGGCAGCCACAGAGCTTGCTGACCTCGCCAGTGTAACAGGGCTGGGACCTGCCCATGCACCTGCTTCACAGCTTGGTAGAAGAATCTGGATCACGTGGCCTTCTGACATGCCAAACCAAGCGCCATTTCAAAAGTCTGGCGTGGCCCAGGGGTTCGAATGCCCATCCAGTGGGAACTCGGTGGTCTGCGGGGCGGGGGCAGAGGTGCACCAGGTTGGGGGGGGGGGGGGGGGGAGGGTGTCCCATCTTTCGTGTCCCTCCCCAGGCGACTGAGCAGCCCCCCTCAGGGATGCGGGAGCCACGCAGCTCGTCCTTCACAGCCAGGAGGCAAAGGCACAGAGGAGACTCCGAAGGGACCCAAGGAGTTCCAGGGGAGTGGGAACCCCGTCGGGATCCCAACCCAGCATCCGTCACCTCTCCTGTGCTTCAGCTCACGGCCGAGCCCGTTTGAGTGTGGTAGGGAGAGAAGGGAAACCACACTGACAAAGCGAGCCCTAACTCTTAGGGGAAACTGTCTGGTCCCTGGAATTTTCCATGCTGTACGGGGAGCCAAGGCTCTCCCTCTGAACGTACCCTGAGGTGATACGAGAAATCAGCTCCGTTCGGAGAGCTCCCTGCATTTGTACTGTACATCTCGTTCCTTCCTCCCAGCCCCTGCTTGTGTCATTTCTTTAAATCGTAACTGATCTCTATTTTAGTTATGCTTCTTGAGCAGGTTCCGATAGTGAATTCAAAGATAGCTGTCTGCCCAAAACTCCTACGAAATAAAGAAATCGTGTTATTTCCACAGTACAAATGAGGAACTGAGTCAGAGGGAGGCTAAATGACACATCTGAGGTTACCCAAGAGGGCTGAGCACTGCTGGGAACCGAATCCGACAGTTCCTCTCCCCACTGCCGGAGCTCTCGCCCTCTGCGGCGCGGGATGTGGGGCATCGCCCCGCTCTGCCCCAGCCTTTCATCTCGGCCTGGGCCCTTGGGCTCTGAAATGAGCCATAAATGCAATCAACCCCTTTCAAGGGGAGAGAGTGATTTATCTTGAGCCCTAAACTTTTAGCACTGGAATTAAAAGTAGAATTTGAACTGGTCTGTGTAAATAACCCCACCATCACAATCCAGAGCTTTTGCTTAGACTTTGGTGTTCGTGGTGCCACCTTTTCCAGGGAAGTGGCTGTGATGCCTCTGATTGACAAAGGGTTCATGTTTGTGCTGAAGCTGACGTAGCTTTTGTCGCTAAAAATGCGACTTGCTTTTGAACTGTGCTGCTTCGTGTTATGTAAAGAATCTTCTTGATGTTCAGCCATTCAAGCTAAAGTGGTTGAATGTAGAAATACAGATGAGAAATGTGGGACTCTGGAGCAGCAGGAAAAAATGTGCCATAGCAGTTTAACCTGGGATGCAAATAAAACACACAATTCTCTCTCAAAAATGTGCATAAGTGTGCTGTATTTTTAAATTTAAAAAATATCTACGTAATAAGCTGTTTTAAATGAGTCATTAAGAAATGCACGAAGTTTCACTTTCTCATCTGAGATGCATATCTCTGTGTTTACCCTTTTGCATATGTATGAGTACATACACATTTATAAATACATGAAATGCTCACACTGTTGTAGATAGAACAGTTTTTCCATATTTGTCCCTCTTCAGGTGGCGTTGTTTAGTCTTCGAGGATATTAATCACAAAATCCACTTTAACTTGTGCACTGCTAATTTAACAGAAAGGGGGTTCAATTACAGCTTGAAGCTGTTTTCTTTTGCCCTTGACCTCTGTCTGTGAAAGGGCCTTCTTGGAAGTTGTTGAGAATATTGAATAAAATGATGCGATAAAAACAATGAATAATAGAGGGTGGGCAAGTAATGAGTCACCACGAAACACCGCCAATGGAATATGCTGAGCTCCAGCTCAGCTCAGTCTGGCTACCTATGCATCATTGCTGAGTTCTTCGAAATGTGCCACTACAAACGGCTGACGCAGTCAGCTAACCACAGTGAAATGGTACAGCTTCAAAGCTCTGGGAATAATAAAAGTCATGTCTGCCACTGTCTGCTTACTCACCCTTGAAACAAGCCGGTATGAAAGCAGCAGAGAGCGATTTAGGCTCACAAACAAAATGACTCCCAGGCTGTGATGTGTTAGAAATTAGTCATGTTTTGGTCTGTGCTTCTGATTTTGCTTAGCAGCCGTCTGTGGTGTCTCGGCCTCCGCCTGCTGTCCTTGCCAGGCAAGATGGGAGCAGCAGAGTTACGGGGGTAGACTGTCTCCTCCAGAACGGAAAACGGAGCCCCCTGAGCTGCCCCACCACGCAAGGGCGGTGCAGGGCGCAGCGCCGGCAGGCAGCTCTCCGCTCCGGCACGGCCGTGCCACGGCCCACGGTCAGGGGTTTGCACCGTGACCTGCTGCTGAGGAGCGATGGAGGTTGGGAAGCGCATTGGACATGGTGTTTGCAGGCACAAAGGGACGCTTTATTGGTCTGGGGCTTCTCATTCAGCGGCTTCCCCAGTGTGGACACCTCCACAGGGAGGGCTTTTACCTTTGCCAGAAGAAAGGAGGGAAAGGTCGCCCCATTGTTCCCGGGCTTCAAAACTGCTTCCCCTTCCCCGAAACTGTGGGGCCAGTGGGGGACTGCTTTGGTGGCATTTTTCTTTCATGCGTCTGGGGGTGGGTTAGCTTGATTTTCAAACACCTTCCTCCATCCGTTCCCTTATTGTACAGCCATATACTTCTGCCAGCAGTAAACCAGCAGTTAAACCCAAATCCCTTTCTGGCAGGCTCTGTGTGCCCCTGTCCCTGCTGCTCGCTGCCGTGGGCTCAGCCCTGCCATGCTGCTTTTGGGGGTGGGCGTACCCACAGGCTGTGGGGACAGCCGCAGCGTTGGCAGGAGGTGGGAGCTCGCTGGCTGCTGTGCCCACAGCCCTGACCCGTGCAGCCTGCTTAGCCCAGCAAGCCGCAGACCCTGTGGGCTGAAGCTAGTCCCTTTCCTCTGCTTCTTCTGTCCTGGGAACCCACGGGGGCTGCTGGCATTTCCACTCGCTGTCCGCGAGAGCGGAGCCGCTGGATGGGGTGGGCACCCATCACCTGTGGGACACCAGCACTGGGGAGAGCTGTGATGGGAAACAGCCAAGGGAAACGAGCCCGAGGGTGCAATGCCATGCAGAGGTGGCACCTCACTGTCCTTACCCTCTGAAATGACGTGCCCAGAGAACAGGGAGGGAACAATGACGCTGCGGTGGCACTGGTGCCATGCTGGGAACGTAAAGGGCCTGAGCAGTAGGTGGGTTGACTTGTGGGGTGTGCAGAGATATATTTTCCCCAGTGCTGTGTGTGCCCTGGGTTGTAAGGGGTGCGGGGGCTGCCCGGTGCTCTGCCAGAGCCCAGTTCTTATCGACGGCTTTTTCTTTCTGCCCGGTACCAGGTCGCAGGGGAAACAGCCTGAGCAGTGGCATGGCAGCGCGCAGGGGACGCCCACCCGCCCCACGCACCCGCCAGCACAGAGACACGGCGCTACACAGACCTCACCTATGGCTCAGTCATCAGGGCAAGAAAACCTGTGTTGGCTCCTGTTTTCCAAATAAGAGCTAGGCGAGGCTGATAAATCCGAGCAGAAGGGCAATCCCAGTGCAACGGCTGCTTCTCATCAATGAGAGGACATCTCGCAGGTGAGGCCAGCTGCCCGTCATGGGGGCCTGCAAAGGGACCCCCTCCGAGGGGGTTACCCAGTGCGGCTGGCACAGCCCCAGGGACCCGTGTTGAGTTTGCATTGCTTTAATGTTTAACAGGTGCAGGTGCACCTCCGCAACCCAGGCAGCGGAGCAGGAGGCTGGTGGTAGTCAAAAAAGAGGAGGTTTTGCAGCGCATGCTGCAGGCACTTTTTGAAATGTTAATATCACATCGTCTTGCTTCTACTTTTCTGAAGTGGTAAAGCCCAACTCAAGCAAAAATCTTCCACTGGAGCTAATGAGAGCCATACATATCAGTCTTTTCAGCAGCTAGGAATTAATACAGAATATTTTATCCTTTAAAATGCTGGGCAAACATTAACTAATCCTCTCAACACCCTTCTGGGGTAGGTAAATATTACTCTTTCCCAGGTGCAGAAACTAAAGAGGAAAAGTTATGTGATTTGCTTAAAGCCACAGAGGGAATCAGGTGGGGGTAGAGATGGGGGGGAGGGTTTTTTATAGCTTGAGCTCACTGCAGGTGCTGCCTCTTAGCCAGCACTGTTTTGTAAACTTGGTTGGGGGGGGGGGGGGGAAATGCTCTGGTGTCTCCTCAGTGCTGCAAGAAGCGGAGCAGCTGATGCACGAGCACGCCTGCTGCTGTACAAACCAGCGGTGCTCCAGGGTCTGCCCAGACCACCGACAAAAAGAAGGGCCTTTGTAGGCAGGGGTTTCAGGGAGCACACCGCTCTGCAAAAACCCTCTTTCTTTGAAGTCAGTTAAGTTTTGGCCAGTTGGCTTCAAGGTAGGACTTAATGCCATGAAAAGCTTGTTGCTTCCAGGCTGAGCTTGCCATGGGTGGGGGATGCCTCTCAGGGGGCTTAGCCCCCAGCCGCCTGCTTTAAAGCGGGTGATAAATGTTGTCTGCAGAGCTGGACTTGTTTATCTTTGGGATTTACATCACAGACAGAGTGGTGGGACAGTCCTGTGTTTGCAGACCTGGAGCTGAGCACCCGTTCCTGCCAGTCCGGCTTGAGGAGGGGGCTGCTGCTGCCCGGGCTCAGCCTTCCCACAGCCGCCCTCAGGCTGGAGCAAGGGTGACTGCTGGGAAACCAGCACCCTGTGCTCCTTGGGATGCTTGCCTCCTTGTCTTTGTGGCTGGGATTTTAAATGCTCTTATAGGGAGGGGTTTCTCTCGTTGTGCTTAATTGCATGACACTAACCTCTCCCTGCTGCCATTCCCTTGGTGTGTTGGCTTGTCTCCTTGCTTGTTTTCTCATCTCTGACCTGGTCAGGGCTTCAGTTCACAGGCGATGACATAAAATTCAATGGAAACGTTTGTGTGTGAAGCCGCTCTCGCCTGCAAAGATAAAGGTCATCTGCGTGCCTCCAAGGTAGCACCAGGGTTTACTATTTACCCACCTAGCTACGGCTGCGGCCACTCCAGGGCAGTTGCTGTCCATTGGAAAGCCCTTGTTTGTTGTCCCCGATCTGTTTCGGGTCGGGTCCAAGGCAGGGCCATGTAGTTGGTGTCTGTTACGGTGTGACGGGCTGCCAGGCAAGGCTTCTGTCTCTGCTGCGTAGTGCCTGGGCTTTTTTAATTGGAGACACGTGGTTTATTATTTAAAAGAATATGCTTTCGCAGTCGTTTGTTAGGATTTTGTATCTGAGAGTGCTGCAGCTTGTGAGCCTTAAATTAAGCCATACGAAGGACATTGAGCACCTCGGGAAGGGGGTGCTGCAGAACCAGAGCCTATTGTTCTCACCCTGAATTGTGGGGAAGCTCTTTCCCCATGCCAGCTCTTTTACTTGGTAGCCAACTAATACACACGGTGGTTTGTTTCTGTCTCCATCTGTTCCAACTTCAGTTTATTCATGCCTCTGTAGGTATTGTACCCTCTGCTGCTTTTTTTTTTTTTTTTTTTTTTTTTGGATGAGTGCGCCTCCTCTTTTCATGGTTCACTTATTCATTTTGTAGGTCTCTGGCTTCCTTGTCAAGTTTTCTCTTTTGTTGTATTAATTGGTCTTAAATCTGTAGTCAGGTGCTGCGTGCACGCTTCCCGTGTACACCTTAACCATCTGCCGTGTTTCATCTCCATGGCACCCAGGCCAAATTCCAGCTCTGGCAATGACATCCTGCCTCCTCGCACTTTCCCTGGGCTTTTAGTTTGCTTTAGGTCATTTTTTTTTTTTTTTTTTTTCTATCCTAATGTGCCACTCCACTCAGTGGGGGGGGAGAGGTGCTCTTGGGTGGTGAGAGGCTCCAGGCTGCCAGCACCCATCTGGGGGCAAAACGTTCTGCAGCAGGCAGCTCTCCTGCCCGTCAGGGGCAGCCACAGCCAGCTTGGAGACTGGAGGGGGAAATGGCGAAAATATTGCATCAGAAACAAGATGCTCGTTTGCAGCTCTGAGAGCAGTTGCATGACTTTCGGAGGCACGCAGTGAATTTTGCACTTCCCTGAACTCTTTTGCAGGAGAGAGCAAGTGGCTTTCTGAAATGGGTGCCATTGCCTCCTGCCTGTCCTTCTGCGGCTGTCGGCTGTAGTTCCTGAAGGAGGGCAGAGCAACTCCTGATAACGTTTACCTCTGGCCTTAACACTCCTAGACCTTGATACCTTCAAAGTAAAGCCCGATGTGTCCAAGTGATCCCAGAGCATATTGAAGCTCCAGGAGTCTCGCTGGCACTTTTGTTTGTCTTATCTGACACTTTAATAGTGCAAGAGTTGTTAGCTTTACAGCCGGGTTTTGGGAGGACAAGACTGGTGTCTGTGTTTGGGAATTGCTCTGTGCAGCACACGTTTTCCCTGGGGAGACAGCGGGTTCCTGCTACTTTTTTTCCTTTTTTTTATTTTTATTTAAATACTGGATTCTTAGTATTGATGAAGAGATTCTCTAATGCTCTAAAACTCACTTAAAAGCATGGCTTGAACTTCTTAGGTACTTTGTCTACTCCGTGTCAGCCTGGAAGCTTTCTCTTCTCTCTGCTAATCCTGTTACTTCCAGTGAGAGCCCCAGCCATGGGGGTGAGCTGCTGGCAGGGCTCTGTCTTGCCTGCACTCTCCAACTGGGAGTCCTTAATGCCACAGCCTGGCTCCAGTTGTCACACCAAGTCGTGTACTGATGACTGTGGGTGGGTGGATGTGTGTATGTCCTCCCACTGTTAACCGCTTGCTGCTTATCATCTGATCTCAGATTTACTGGAACAACTTGTGTGGTTTAGTGTCGGCAGTCAGACCCCTGCTACCTCGGTGTGGTTAGCTGCTTGTTCCTATGGTTTTACGTGCCACAACCTGTCAGGGGGCTTCTCCCTGGCTATCAGCAGGGTGGGAGTTCAGGGCAGGGACCTGGCCCAGGGGCCCCACTGCTGCTCGTGGAGGGCCCTCTCCACTGGCCTTTCCAAGGGCATCTGCATGTTCTGCTTTCAAGCATTGCCAAACAGGAGAAACAGCGCCCGTGTCCTTCCCGAGGGTGCTGGCCGAGAGCCCTGGGAAGGGGCCATGCTCTTTGGGATCCCCACCCTGAGCCTGCCTGCCCTCCTTCCCTTTCCCAGCTGGTAAATCAGTGTGCTCTGCAGATTGCTCTGTGAACTCTTGGAAGGGACTGAAATTACCATTGTCCCCATCCTCCCCAAATCCAGCGTGCTCTTCGTGTGGATTAGGGGTTCCCAGGCGCTTTGAGGCCTGTGCAAGGGCTGCGCTTTGGGCCACGTTCCCCTCTGTTCCTCAGCTCCGGCTGGAAGCGGGGCCGTTTTCCCCGCTGCGGAGCAGGACTGAGCCGGCTGGCAGGGCCAGGTGCCCGGCCGGGGCTGGGGCCGAGCCATGCGCCTCAGACTCTTGCCAGCTCTGTTATTAGGTGAAGTTATGCACGCTCAATTAACTTCCTCCCTGTACCTTTCATACAATCCTGTGTACAGGTTATGGGGCGGGATGGGACTCTTCTGTGCATTTAAATGTTGGTAAAACACGTATAAAATTACATACCCCCACACCTTTGTGCTTATTGGCACTTGGCTACCCAGTCAGTAACACAGCTTTGACAGCAGTCTGGGTGCACAGCCCGGAGCTGCCAGCACCCACCAAGAAGATGGGTTCCTGCTGAGGGTGGCAGCATCACCTGCCTCCTATACAGCCTTCGGTAGCAGGTGAAACCTTCCTGGTTGAGTGCAGGACCAGTGGTGGGAGCTGGGCTACAGGCAATGATAGGCATTGCTTTTTGCCTCAGTAGACAAAGTGTCCGTGGGACTTCAAATGATTGACCGGTGGCGGTTTCCAGCTTTGGAAATGCCAAAGGAAGGATTGGGACAGTGGGAGTATTCAAGGGAGGGTTGCTGTGTGAACTTATGTCACCTCCTGGGCTTATGCAAACCAGGAGAAGGAACGTCAGGGCTCGTCTTTGCAGAAGTCCTCTCGCCCTGTTCTACACACCATCCCTTGAAACAGCAGCAAGCTGCCTGTGCTCCCATCCTCCAGGCAGTGGAGGACAAAGTACTTGTACCGATGTGTCCCCTGGCGAGGCAGCACTGAAAGAGTAGGGAGAAAGACCAGTTCTTATCAATGAACAAAGCAGTACGGCTGGCAATAAAACTAGCACCAAAACCCCTGCAAGCTCAAATCCAAGCAATTTCTTGCAATATTATATATTATTTGTCTTTTGAGCCTTAAGGTCTTTGTGAAAACGGTGGCCTGCTTGGCAAGGTGTTAAACAGGCACACACATGCATATAGGAAAGCATCTGACCCGAAGTATTTAGAGTCCAAATGCACAAGACAGGGGCAAGGGGCAGGGAAAGGAAGGGTGATGGATCCCATTTCCCTGACAGGGAGTAGGCTGACTACAGGACAGATTTTTTTAATAATATTTGGAAGCACAGAGAAGGAGGGAGGAGGTTTCCCTGATGGGTCGCTTGCTGGGATGCTTCATAGCACAGCCTTTGGTGTATCTCTGAGTAATTAAATGTCCTTGAAAAGTTAGCCTTTGACTTGCGAGACTTGGGAATTCAGCACCAAGTTTTGACTCTGAAGTAGTCTTTTAACCATGGCAGCATCCTTCATTTGCTACAAGGTAAGACCTCTAGATCAGCAATACGTTGAGTCAGACTTGATTGTTGGTTTACAACAACCAGTTGGGTTGGTTTACCTGTGTAGTGGGTCAGTGCTTTGCTTGTGTCTGTCCCCGCATAGCTCTAATTCCTGTACTGATGGAACAGTTTGTGAACTGTTAATGGATTTATCACTGCTCTTGCTCCTGTGAAAGAAAGAAGTTGTTTTTCATGTTTTACAAGTACATGATGCAGCATAGAAGAAATAAGATTTTTTTAACCTCGTGTCAGAGAAGAAAGGGCTGGCATGGCGTTAGCATTGCCTCAGGTGGGCAGCACCCTGCCTCTCCCATGGGGATGCTTACAGCAGGGAGCAGAAATCCCCTGGTTAAGGACTCAGCCGGTGTTCCCTTCTCCTGCCTGTTTTCTCATTCCCACAGATCAGATCAGCCCTCTGCGCCACAGCCTGTCACCTGATTTATGGGAGCCATAAACTGCAAAGCAGAAAGAAATAAAAATACTAAACACTTAGTTTTTTAAAAGGCCAACAGCGCATTGAAGTCTCGGTGATAATTTGCTCATAAAGAAATATTATGCTTCAGATCATAATCCCAGGCTGCAGATGGAGACTGAGATCTAGCCTGAGTCTCTCCCACTTAAACTGTAAAAGGAAGGGAATAGGATTAAAAAAACCCACGTAGCATGTGGGGATTAGGCTTGGCTATCTTGCTGTCCATCACCTCTGGTGTCTGGGAGGTCTTGTGGGGAACTACTGATGTTCTCCAGAAAAAAACTTTGTTCTCTGCTGGAGGGACAGCATGCTTACAGAGGGATGGGAGGCGAGAAGAGAGGGGAGGATAAATATCCACGAGCAGCAGTCAAGCAACTGAGATTTACAGGCTATGTGGAAGTGCCCAAATTGTTGAACTGAGGGCTGTTCCCCTTGGACTAAGCAGGGGGTCTTGCCTACTTGAACTGTAATATTTTCAGCCTGGCCAGGCCAAATGCTTGTTGGTGCTGCTTGGGCAGCAGTTGCCTTTAATAGTTGTTGCTGAACACTCCTTTTTGGTCAATGCAGATGGATGTCTCTGTTTCCAGCAGTGAAAACCAGCCCCCAGCCAGCACAGGAGCTGTAAGAGCACAGAAGCAGTAGGCAACATGAGCAGGTTAGACCTTAAGTGGTGTCAGTGTTTGATTGCTAGAGAGGTCTCCCAGCTGCCCCAGGCAGGTGCCTGCTCCGGACAGATAAAATTATTTTCTGGTTAAGCTTTCTGCTGCAAACACCGCCTGTGTCTATTTACCTGCTGGGCTTGCACTGGTGATGGGCACCCGGCGGCTAAAAGCAATGCGTTTCTCCAAAGGGTATCAAGGATTTCGCAGCCAGTTCAGTGCAGCTGTATTTTCTCCTATTTGATCTTCTCCACCTTACCCTGTCAAAACCACCTATTAGTCCATGCTACCTCAAATGAATCCTGCTGTGATGCTCTAGGGTTGTAGGAGAGCAGGGAGGTTGTCAGCAATCTGTTTGATATTTACCCCCCCCCCTTCTGTCCTTTCCTTACATCCTGCAGGCAGGGAGGGTGCCAGCAGCGCTGCCTTGTGCTCTGAACAGCACAGAGCTTGGTTCCCTTTTTCAAGTCTTCTTCCTACAAGAAACTTTTCTTTAGAAGAGAATCTTGCTTTTTCAGATACGCATCCTAAATGTGGTCATGTAGGGCCATTTATAGACAGGGGAACTGGGAGGAAATTGTCACTTCCGGGGTGTTTTTTGTTTTCCTCCTTTTTTTTTTTTTTCTCTCACCTGATAATCAAAATGAATGGATTTTCCAGGAAGCCCTAACTCTGCTCTGGGGCTTATAATATTGATGTAGCCCACTGTTCCAGCTCAGTTCCAGGTGCAGCCTTAGCAGTGTTGAATTATCACCTCCCCTTGGCCTGCTGGCCACACTGCCTCTGACATTGCCCGCTCTGCGGTTCGTGGTGTTTGTGATGCGAGCACACTGCTAACTCTCACAGCCTGGCATGCCTGTAACTCCCGGGTCCCTTTCAGCTGGGTGACTACTCAGCCAGCCTGTTCCCAGCCTGCGCTGATGCCTGCTGTTATACCATCCCAAGACAGAGCTTTGCACTCCCCTTCCTGTGCTTCGTGAGGCTGCTGTTGACCCAGAATGTGAGTTTCTCAGGGTTTTTTGGATCCTCCGTTTGCTGAGGCTATGGTCTTTCTCCCATGCTACATTTAAAGGGTTTTTATTACTCCTTGAGAACTACTGAAGTTCAGCCTTGCTGCATCTTGAAGGCTTGCTGGTGATCTCAGCAGACACATGTTAATGGTAACCAAAGGGGCAGGGTACTGCATTTCAACAAGGACTTTCTTAATTAAAATAAGAAGGCTTTAACAAAAACAGATCCAAAGCTTAAGCAGCCTGGTTGAAAAGGGAATCTGAAGTATTTAAGTTCTCCCACAAAGACGCTGCTTGGGCATTTCCCCAGTTCCTGGGGTGGTCCTGGGCTTGGCAGCGCCTGTGCTCCTGGAGCAGGAGATGCTCCTGCCCTGCTTGTGCAAGCAGGAGGGTTTCGATCACTCTTTATCAACGCCAGGGAAGCAAGGACATGAGTCTAGTTTAATTCCTCCGGGGAAAAAAAAAAAATTTACCTTGTATATTAATCCAGCCAAGAGTGTTCCCTCCTCTACAGCCCTTTACAGTACTGAATGCTGTAGGGGAAACCTCTCCGGGAGAGAGGCCTTACAGGCTATTTCTCCTCTAGTTAGAACAGGCAGTTCATTATCTTGGCAAAATCAAAACTTTCAAAGCTTCTGGTTGCCCCCATCTTTCCCCTAGTGTTTCCTGAAATGTTTAGCAGCATCCTCTTTGCCTGTTTCCCAGAGACTGGGTTCCTCTTTGCAGTCAAGGTTTCCCTTTCCCTCCTCCTCAGTCACTGAGCAGCAGGGATTTTATGTCTTTGCAGGGAAAACAAATTATTGTGATGGCCAAAATGCACTATTTCTTCTGGTAAGTGTCTGCAGAAGTGGAACTTTGTTCCTTTCTTCAATTGTATTTGCTTCTGCAGACATGAGGGAGAAGGGATGCCTGCTCCCACCAGACACGAAGTACACTTGGGAATGTGGTGAATTTTTCAGTGATCCCTTTCAATACACAGTAAGAAATCAGCTCTGAACTTCATTCCCTCAAAACCTGGCCTTTGATTAAAAGGTGGCAAATGGTGTGTCCTTGCAGGTCTGGCAATAGGCACTGGTACCATCTGAATAGCAACGAACATCTTGCTTCTAATAGGGCTAAAATAGTGGCACTCTGTGGGTCAGAGTAAGCAATAGTTGCATGTTCACAGCCGGTGCCAGAAGTGGTTGATAAATCACTGATCGCTCCAATAAAATGCTCAGAAATGAGGAATGTTTCCAGTAACTTTACTTGGATGTTCTTAACTCTGACCTTCAGGGAGCACAGATACTTACAAAGAATAATTCACAGATACTGTTCATTATAAAGTATCCAAATGAAAATACTTTAAACCAGAGAGCTATATGCAGGTTTGGATAAGCAAGCAAGCATGCTTTTGCATCATCCTTTAAGTCAGTGTAGGTTTGCTTCTTGGGTACCAGGTCCAGCACAGTTACCACACTGGTTTGGGCAGCAGCTGCAAAGTAAATGAAACGTTTGGCTCTTTTGCTTGTGAGCCTGCAGGGAAGCTGGGGGTAGCAGCGGGTGTTTGGCTGCTCCGCTGCTGGGGAGGTGGTTGTAATTTCTGTGTGACCCCTTTTCACTGGGCAACTTGGTTGCTGCAACAGGCGTATGCTGGGGTAAGTAGTGCTGATCCCAGGCCACCCAGGATTCAAAGCATGCCACCTGCTCAGCTTCTCTGTTGCTTTGATTTTCTTTCTGGTGTTACCCTGCCCAGCAAAACCTATGAAAGACTACATTTGCAGTGCCATCCATCAGCGCTTCTCTTTCTGGTTTTATCAGTGATGGGCTCTCACCTTCCTTTCTGCTTTGTTTCATAAGATCCTTCTTTCCTCTGTGCCTTTCGTGCAGCTCCTTTGCACGTGCCCTCGTTGCCTCCAGTGGGGTGTGTTTTCTGCCCACCAGCGGGCTGACCATGCTCCATGTCTGCCAGGGCTGCTCTCCCTTCCTCTGCCTCTGAAGGAACGGCTCCTCGGGAGCAGTGGTCAGCACAGCAGGCAGCGGACAGAAAATCACCCCTGGGATCTTGAAGTTTCTTTTGGAGGTGACCTGGCTTGAGTGGGCGTAATGGCTTGACAATAGACTGGCTGCAGGAACCACAGTGGTCCCCTTGCACACGACTCTCACTGCTCTCATCTGATGCTGAGGTGCAACGCTGACTCCATTACCCATCCCTGCTTGTCCAGTGGCAAAGCAATTCATTTTCCGACTTGCATAGTCTATTGAACACTTCTTTAAATTAGGGCACTGGAGGTGTAATTTAGATTAGGGTTAAGTTCCAGCTGCAGGGGGGACACAACATGCAGTGCGTGTGCCAACAGGCACACTCATCTCACCAGAAAGCAAATAAATCTGCCTTCCTGGCAGAGAATTCCCTCCTAAACCCAGGGACCCTCTCAGGCTTCGCTGGGGTGCAAAGGTTGTTCACGGCGAGAGGAGGAGGGAGCCGTGGCCTGATGGAGACGGGCGAGCAGCTGGGCAGAGCCGGCTCCTCGGGTGCCGGGTGGTGAATGAACGCTGTCTCACGACCCAAACGCACAGTGCTGCAGTGGAGGTCGCTGGGCAGATGGAGTAGGGGATGTTTTCTGTGGACATCTCTTTTATTCCTAGGAAACCTGCGTGATAGGCTTTTCAAGTCCGCTGTTCCAGAAGAGCAACTAAACATGTGCTGAACTTTGATCGTGCGAGTGTTGGCGTTAATAAGTTACAAACTGACCCAAGTGCTCTGCAGGAGCTGAAGGCAGCCTGGGGGAAGTTCCCTGCTTTTCAGTCAGAGGCACCTCGTTACACCCCATCCCATTTGCATCGGCTTCATTAACTCAGGCAGCCTCTCCAGCTTGGATGCCAGGACGGCTCTCTTAGTCACTTTAATTCAGCTCTGGGCTGGTGCAACCAGCTGCTGAAATGTGGCTGTGCAGGAACTGCAGCATGGTGCAGGCCTGAGGCTCGGGGGAGCAGAGCTGCCATGTCCCCATCTGCCCGGGGAAGCAGGGAGGTGTCATGGAAGAGCCATGGAGAAGAGAGGCCAGGAGCTCTGCCACCGACGCACTGTCCACCTCCAGTCTTTCTCTTTTCTCTGACTTTTCATAGCCCAAGTTAAAGGCCTTTTGCTTTATATGGCTTTTTGCTTTATCTGCCGTCGAAGTCTTTTCTTAGTTGGTGGCTTTGGGAATGACTGCCTTGCTTCTGAGACTTAGTAGTTGCTGGGAATCTCCTGTCCACTGAACTCAGTATGATTCCTGCTTATAAAGCACAAGTATACTTTACAAGAGCTGCTGAAGCTTCACTGTGAAGTGTAAAACCCAAAGAAGGAAGCAATGCTGTTTAGATATCATGGTTTCTACTTTTGGGTTTGGTTTTTTTTCTAAAGTAGGAATTTTACAGTTTAGCAAAAACTTATTCCTGAACAAAGCTTGTTTGGAGACCTTCTTGTTGATGGCCCTAGGAGGTTTTTTTGCAACAATTACATAGAATTTATTTTAACTACACCAAATACAACAACAAATAGGAAGAGAAACTGAACTTTGGATACAGCCTTCCTCTTCGATGTGCACTTCTTAGTACCAGAAAATGCCAGAAGCCGTTTTTCCAGCAAAAAACTGACAAATGCGCTCTTTAGCTGTATGTGTACAGCTGCCTCCTTACCATTCCTGTCCCTTATACTCACCCATATAGTCACCCTTATAGACACTCCAGGCTCCATCAGCAGCCTCCATACAGTAAGTTGCCTGGCTCATTCCTGGACCCTGTCGTTCTCTGCTCTGGAGCGCCTGGCACTGCCTCCTGGCAGTGAAGCAGGCACGTGCCGGAGCTCCTTTGTGGTCCCAGGTGCCACCCTCAGGAGCAAGCTTTTCCCTTGGGTTTGGACCTTATATTTATTTCTTTGCTTATGTCCCATAGGTCATATTGTCTGAAGGAGACCCACCTTGCTGTTGTTTCTGTGTGGCTAAGGTTGCTTGTGCAAGCAGTGCCGATGGGGAGGCATGAGACAGCTGAGGGTGGCCAGGGCAGGGACTGCGTGAGCCAGTGTGCCATGCCTGGATGAGCAGTACCTCTCTGTGGTTGCTTGCTAGAGCTGGCCTATGTGCTGCAGCTGCCGTGGGGCCAGGCAGCATTGTAGTCCCTTGGGCGGTGGCACGGGTGTCACAGGGTCACCCTGCTCCCTACATTGGAAGGACCTGGCTTCTCTTCGTCTGGTGCCTCCAATGCCAGCTTGCAGGGGTGGTGGGAGAAGAGGCAAGCAGTGTGCTGCAGCTGGGACCCCCCCCCAGGGGCTTGGCAGTTAATGGTTCTGCCCTGAAACAGGGGAACCTGGGTCCTGCCACCAGCCCTGCAGGACCTGAGGGGCTGTAATGCTGCAGCCACAGATGTGGCTCGCACAGAGCGGGCCACGGCTGCCACTTGACAAAGCAGCAGAGGTTTGGCAGAGGCATCTGTGCCGCTCCTGAGGCCGGGAGGGATGCGGTGGAGCGTGGTGGGTGCTCAGTGTACACCAGTCATTGCTGCCAGATCTGCTCCCTAATGCAGCCTAGCAGGGCTTGCTGGCCCTGTATCGGTGGTGTGGGGGGAGGGCAGCCCTACTGCTCCCCCCCCCCCCGCAGGACCAGGTGACCGTTCCTCATCTCCCACAGGTGTCGCAGGGCCAGATCTCTGGAAGGAGCAGGCGACCCTCAGGAGGGGGCCGCCAGGTGCTCTGTAGGTGCAGAATAACAACCCCCTGGGGTGCATCTGCCTGTGTGTAGCCCCCTGCTCCCTACCTGCGCTCTGGGGCAGCAGGAGCACAGCCGTGTGCCAGACAGGCACGTACGGCAGGGCCAGGGCAGGAGGCTTTTCGCACGCGAGGGCTTCCTCCAACAAAGCCGTTTCTGTCCTGCTCCCAATATTTCTGCCTGTGCGGTTGGGGACTGGGGGGGTGGAGAAGCACAAAGGACCCCAGACAATAGGGCGAGCGGGAGCATTCCTCACACCCATGGCGGCCAGAGAATGAGCTTTGTCTCCAGCTGCTGCCTCCCTCCGCTTCGGTGCTGTCCTCCCCTGCTCCTTTGTTCCCGCGCTGCCTGCCAGGGGTGAGACAGGCAGGTGAGCGGCGTGCGAGGCAGGGGGCTGGCGACGTGCTGCGGCGGGTGCATATTAATGGATCTCTCCAGCCTGTCACTGGGTGTTTGACTTGATTCATGAGACTCCTCCGTCTTGGGGACTACAGATGCGGCTGGGAGGGAGAGAGAGCAGGGAGAGAGCTATTGTCTGCCAGGCCTGGGGCCCTGCTGGTGCCACTCTGGCGGCTGCCACCGCCACCCCGAGCCGCAAAAGCACTTTGCACCTTTGCCCCGATGTCCTTCCCATCCTGGGTGTCTGTCCGTCCAGGGTGATGCCAGGTGGGACCAGCTGACACCCGCGCATCAGTGCGTGTCCCTGCAGCATGAGGCTGCACAGGGAAGAAGGCAGGCAGGCAGGCAGGCAGGCAGGCAGGCAGCTTCCCAAACACACGCCCCGAAGTGCAGGAGCAATTGTGCTCCCCGAAGTGCAGGAGCAATTGTGCTCCAGTCACAACGGGCTGCTCATGCAAGTGAAAACACTTCCACCCAGTGCCTTAACTGACATCAGAAATCCAGCACAGAAAAGCCTTTTTGGTGCCTTTTTTTTTAAATGGCAGCTGTAGATTTTACTCTAGATTTTATGACTGGCTATAATTTTTGAACAAAGTAAATACACAGGTGGTGGACAGATATTAGCCAGGCAGCAGTCAGCTTCTGTCTCGAAAAGGCTGATTCAGGTACAGCATTTGATAGTGCTCATGTGAAAAGGGTGCATATGGTAATACCAGGGAAGGAAAACAAACGGGACGGAGTGTCCATCATGCTGACAAAGACCCGGATTGTACATGCTGGGGTGCAAATAGGATTGTCTGCCTATTCAGCTGACTCTGTCTTCCCTTTTCCCCATCCCCAAGCAGCGGTAGTGCCTGAACTCCTTGGGGAGCTGTTTGAGTCAGGGGGACAAATGTGCATGGGGGAGGGGGTTGAAGGAGCACATGGAGGAGGGGTAAGAGCAGAGAGGGTGCTGCTTTCAGGGGCTACAATAGAAAGGGGCTAGCTGGTGGGATAAAGCTCCGTGGTCGGGTTTGTTGGACTGAATGAAGGAACCTACAGATGAGCTTGTCTGACAGCTTTCCTTTTATATCTCTAACATGCAGTTCATCCCGTCCTGAACTATACATTGAACAACACATCTATACCATGCTCCAGAGCAAAAGTGCAAGGTTTTATTTATTGGGGGTTTTTTAATTTTATTTTTGGGTTTGTTTTTCTTTTTCTTAGCTGTCAAGGAATAAAGCTGAACTGAGGGGGAAAGGAGCATTTATTTCCAGCAAGTAAAGATAGGAAGGCTGAAAACAAGGACTTTCTCCAGGCATCAAACCCCACCTCATGGTTTCTAGTAAACTACTGGAACTACAAAACAAACAAATGAAGAAACGTCAAGGTATATTTACTCTCCTGTTAGCCTCCTGTTCCGCTCCCTCTCTGGCGCCTTTTGGCAGCATGCAAGGGTGCACCCCAATGCTGTGTCCTGGGAAGGGGGCATGGCTGTGATCCTGGTTGGGGTGAGGTGACTGAATGAGTACCTGGCTTGCAACTCCTGCTCTCCGGCTGTCACAGTGTGGAAAGGGTGCTGGAGGGGAGCCTGCGTTGGGAAGAGCGGTGCTCGGGGCTGTGCCAGCCCTTTGCGCTGTCTGCTCTCAGCGAGGCAGAAAATCGGTTCTAAAGGGGAATTCGCACACACCTGTTTGCAGCTGAAGCCAGAGCAGCTTATGTTAGAGGTCACCCAGACTTGACTGCCATCAAATATTGGCTGCAAGTGAGACGGGTTTCTTGAATGCCATGTTTTACTTGGTGACACATCCAGAACTTCTGGGAAGAGCTTTTTCAAATAAGATTGTCCTCAAACTTTTTGCAGGTCTCTTTTATTCTTTTCTTCTTCTTCTTTCTTATAAAGACAATTAGGCAATCACAGCATTTTGATGATGTTGTTTCTTAGCCTCTTGCTTCGTAGCTCATGGCCTTCCTGAAGAATCAAGGAGATGCTGATAAATTGGGTGTAGGAGACTTGCCTGCTGTTCCTTTCCCTGTCTAATGTTCCTCTCTGAGCTACCCTTGGAGTGCATCCTGCCCCTAGTTGTTCTGTTAACTTGTCTCTGCTTGTAACACTCTGTACATAAACCACAACCGGGTGCTTTTTGCTCTGATTGAAATCATGCTGTGTAAAAGAAAATACAAATTAGCTCTGGCCTTTGGGCTCCTGACAAGTTTCCAGCGCTGCTTTCAGCACCACAGAGACCGTGTAACTCCGTGTCCTTCGTGCAGTGACGTCTCCTGCTCCGTCATGAGCTGGGCTGGCTGCCGCACATCCACGTTCAGCCGTTAATACTTCAAGCAGCTTTTAGCACTGAAGGAGGAAGAGAGATTGCCAGCAGCTGGGTGAAATACAGGAACCTGCTTTTTCTTGCTAGGGGACAATAATGTGGGAAGGGGTAAAAGGAGGAGGATTTCCTGGGTAATTCCCCAAACCTTGATGTTTGTGCAAATACTTCCTGGTCTAATGTATGCCAAGTGATTGGGGAGCTCAGCACGGGGAGAGCTAATGCTTCAGTACAGGATTAACCCTTGAATGAAGAGTACGGTAGCATCTTATACAAACTATAGCTTAAGTTTGTCAGACCTTTCATGCAATGAAGCACAGGACACTTCCCTGCCTCCTTCAGGGATTCAGGCCATGCACACCATTTCAGCGCTGCTGAAGCTGCAGCTATCATGTCACATTTTCAGCAGAAACCTTTAAGCCTCAGCAACTTCCTCCAAGGATGCTGAACCAAGCGCCACCCAGACCCACGAGTTACAGATGACATCGCTGGTTCGAAATGGTGTGTGGGAACGATGTGGGCGAATGTTCCCTACACTGGGTGTTTTCTAAAGGTCTCTGAAGCATAAGGCATGACTGAATGACTTGTGTTTTCTCTAAATGACGAGTGGGTGAATCTTGAATCATTGGGCTGCTTTTATTTTTGTTAGATGTGTGTGGGCTGACAACATGACTCAGTATTTTCTCTGCAGATGCAAAGATCATATTGCCAATTCTGGGTATACTTCAGGCAGTTTCATGCAGAGAACTGGAATGCTTTTCTAGTCTGGAGCTTTGCTTTTTGGCAGCCTTAAGCTTCTTGATGTGAAAATAAGTAATTAATTTTAAAAATGAGTGCTTTGCCAAAATGTACAAAAATACAATGAAGAAATGGCCGAACACTTGAAAACTACCTCTGCCCCCATGTTTTCTCAACAATTTATCTGATTATTTTTGTTATTCTGGAAAGGTCCATTAATGTCTGATTTTTCTTTCTGATTCTCCCTAGTCTCAGTTACTGCTGGGTGATCTCTTTGGCTGCTGAGTATCATCTCCGCTATTAGTTCAACCAGCCGTGCGCTGCTGGGTGAGAGCCACTGGCCTCTGAGCGATGGTTGTGAGTTCTCCCCCTCCTCCCAAGAGACAAGTAGGCATATTTGTGGATACATGTATGTGGTTCAGCCAGTACTCAGAGCTGACACAGAAGTCCCAGAAAATTTCACTTTCTCCCTGCTGGCAACCTCCCTGCCACACTCCCCCTTCTTTATCTTCCTTTTATGCCATGTACAGTGTATGGCATGTGCTTTGAGAGATGCATGAGGCCAGGCATGGGCTGTGGACGCTTTTATTTCGCAATGGTGAGTGCTCTCTTCTCCCACACCCTCTTCTCTGCTGCTGAGCAGAGTGCTGGTAGTCATGTCCTTGACTTAGCAAGCAACCTTGACTTAGCAAGCAAGAACAGGTTGCTTGCTAAGACCCTTACCTGTAATCATAGCCCAGCATCCTAGGGCCACTGATAAACCATTTTTCCCTGGTGATACCAGCCCTCAGCCCACCATAAACCTTGCTGAAGATCTGGGAATGCCTAGACAATAACAGACTTGTGGGTGAAGGATGCTGTATGGCAAAGGTTGTCTTTTGGGAGATCAGAAGATGTTCTGCCTTATAGATGTATTCTGTAGAGCATGCAGGGTGAAATGAATTGCATACACCCTGCTTTTTTTGATCTGTAACAGCAACTGTAACACTAACTTTAACCACAGAAAAATTCCCACACTCAACCGCTAGCAATGGCCTTGGCTAACGTGACCTGTACTTAGCACTGTGACCTAAAACCCACTATGATCCCAACTCTATACTGGCCCATACAACAGAGAGCCATACCTCACCCATAGCTAATTATAAGCCATGTGCATAAGCATGTATTGTAGTTCTAGGGGACTGTATAATTTTCCTATTGTTCTAGTTCCTCAGTACTAAGATCTACTCCCTATTCCTGACATTTTCTCTAGCCTCTGCTGCCCACCCATGGCAATAACTAACTCCAAGCTTAAGGTTGAGCACATCCATTGTCCCTCCAGACCTCACAGGAAGTGATTTGATTCGGTTAGCTCAGGTGCCTTTGCAGCCCTGTCCCAGAATGATAAGAACCGGGCACCAGACCTTATAATATCTCTTCAATCCTCACATTATTCAGGAATAATCCTACACTTTCAGCCCTTTTTCCCCCGAAGCCTGATTCCAGCCTTAACCATAAACTATCAGCCAACACCCCTCCAAACATAACCCCAAGCCTTCTGCCTTGGTGAGTACCAGCACCCAGGCTTGTCCTGAGGAGCAAAGAAAGAGGTGGTGTGCTCTTTAGTCCTTGATGTCCCAGTCCCCAACCTTGACTTTCGTGTCTACAGACCTGATGCGCTTTACATATGGGCCTGTACCTCTGAGTGCTGGAGTCCTCCACCCCTGCCAGCCCCCACCCTCCTGACTGTTTCCAAGGTCTTTGCTGGAGTCCAGGTACGGGGCTGGGGGCAGCCAGTGGGGCTTGCTGGGTGTAGAGGTTGGAAGCTGCATTTGTCAAGGGTTGTGCTCAATAGGGCAGGGCACATTTTGGTGGAGATTAAGGTGCAAAGATTTTGTTTGGGCATGGCTCGAAGGATGAACTGGCTTGCTCCAGCTGCTGAGGGGATGGTAGGACGGGTGCAACCTAGAGCGTGGGCCAAGGGGGAATATGACAGTGTCTGTACATCAGTGAGACAGCAGGGAGATGATCACAGAGAAGCAGCGCTGGGTTAGGGATGATTAGAACAGCCTGAGAATGGCCAATGTGTTCCAGTGACCCTGCTCCTTTCTTAAGCTTCATTGACCCTACCTGCTTACTTCTCATTGCCTTTCCACTGGTTCTTCATCACCGTCCTCAGTCCTTGACCCGAGTGGGTCTCCAGAGCTACTTGCTGCTCCAGCGCTAGTTCTTCAGCCCTCCCCAGCCCTGTGGCACTGTTTCCTCGCCTGCTTTTGGCAGTCAGAGCGCATCCAAGGGGCCAAGCATATGAACATGAGGTTGCTTATGACAAGACGCCCTGCACCCCATATTTCATGTTGGCATGTTTTCCTGGTTGGGAGCTGAGGAATGAGAGTGCTATGGCCCCAGGTCTCTTCAGGTGTCAACTTCTTGCTGTGAATAATGAGCTTGCTTTGGGTTGGGCTTGACACTTGCTTCATTTATTTATTTGTATTCAAAGTTGGTATTGCATGTTTTGTTTCTAAATGGCATTTAATAAGACTGTCATATAAAAGCTCCACAAGTTTCTGCAAAGAATACTTACTAAAAGTGGTTTTGTAACCCTTACAGTGTGTGGTCTTTGGCTTTTCTGAACTTTTGCTGTGTCACATTTAAATATAGTTTAGTATAGTTGGAAAGAAAGCTTGGAAAGAGAAAAGATGTCAGAGAGCAGATCAGAACAAGAGGGAGGTGGAGCTGGTTTATGCTTCTTTTTTGCAACAGATGAAGTCGGTATTCCCCACCTGCTGAAGGAGTACCTACAGCAGACTGTATCACCAACACACCTTATTCTGAAATAAATTACAACAACAAAAGGATGTTGTTTCTGGCAGTAGACAAAGTGCTTATTAAATGGTGAGCTTTGCTTTGCATGCTTAAGGTCGCAACTTCTTTCTTTTCCAAAAAACCTAAGTTTGTTGCAGTAATCGACGTTGGTGAAGGGAAGGTCCCCACAGAGCGCTGAGACCAGCCTGCTTCCTCGTTCTTTGCACTCTCATCATTGGGCAACTTTCTTCTCTGTCAAGTGAAAACTTCCTTGTCCAGCCCAGTAACACTGGGCTCACCCTGAACAAAACAAGGTCTTCTCCCCACGTAACGCCCATTAGGCAGCGTCACACCCCTCTCTTACAGGAATACCCATCAGAGTGCTTTATGAAGGTGATTAAGGGTTTCGTCATTTGCAGACACCTCCTGAAGCACAATATGTGTGTGTTTTTGTGGCCACTTTTGGATAAAGGCACCACTGCAGCTGGTAACTGCAATTTCAAGATAAAACTCGCCATGTGTCAGCCTAAGAAACAGCAAATAAAGGAGCAAGGAATTGCTCATTTTCAGACTCCAGCATGGCTACATACGCTTACTGATGCTTTGTTGCACAAATGCAGAATAAGAACTTTAACCTGAATGATTGTCTCTTTGTAGTTATTGTATTACCTGTAATTGTTTCTGCAAGAGCTTGCAGGCTCTGCCATTAATATGCATCTTTCTGGGTGTGCTTTTGAATAAGATTAATAAAGGAAAACAGTATTTTTCATGAGAAAGCCTCTTGGTATGTATTATTTCCAGAAACCATGAAATCATCATTTGTTACTTTACCCCTCTTAAGCTTAACATCAGCTTTTTAGAGGACTGGTGTGTCTGCAGCCACATTCTGAGTTGCTGAAATAGTGAGATGTGTTGGAAAACAAGAGTACCAAAGCACCCACTAACAACATCCTGCAGGGCAGAACTCCGAGCACTTTCTAAATAGGTCAGGGTTTGGTCTGAGAATCTGGTATTTCTTGAAGATGTCCTTTAAATTTCCTTCTCCATTTGGTCACATAGCCTGTGTGCCGGATTTATTTGTTTTGCAGTTCTTTGCTGTCAAATCATCATCTCGTGTTGCTGTCTTATATAAATGTTAACATTAGCTAGCTTCACAATAACAGCCTGGAAAGGAAACATTTACTCCTGAGCTTCCCCCTGCCAAGCAAATGTAGTGTATGGTGTTTTTTTTGGTGGCTACCAGTGGTTAAGAGCATGGGATGTAAAATTATAATGCTGTATGCACGGTTAGTCTATTACAGTTATGATCACCGTAACATGCATTTCAACATTTGTTGTTTCGCTTTTAAATTGGTGCATTCAGCGTGGAGGGCAGGACTCCCCACTCCCTTATATAACATTATCTCCATAGGTTCTTGAGGATCTGCCTGCCAACAGTGAAGAAATGAAAAAAGATGAAAACCCCCTCCATTTTAAGCTCTACTTTTGTGTTCTTGATGACACATAACGAATGCATCAGTGTTACTTTTGCATCCTGAAAGAAAGGGTGATGGCATGGAATGGAACTGCCATGTAACATGCAGAGAGCTTGAAAAAAAACAAACTGACTGCGAGCCCCAGCTCACCAGCATGGAAACACCGGCCTGTCCACGGGCTCCACCACGCCAGGTGTGCCGCTTGCCTGAGGCGCCCCTAGCAAAAAGGGCGGCTGTGCCCGCGGCAGCACACCGCGTGGCACCGGCCCGTGCCCTGGGGAAAAACCGCCTTCGAGAACCGCGGCGAGCGGAGGCTACTGCATCGCCCTGCCCCCCCGGCCGGGCCTTCAGGCACTTTCCCTGACGCTACTTGGGAAGAAGCGAAGGAGAAGCCCCACCGGGCAGGCCTGCGCGGGTCCCACGGCCGGACTCAGGGCGGAGCCGGCAGCCCGGGCCCCGGCGGCGGCGGTGCTCCCGGACACCTGCTCCCACCAAGCACCTCCGGCCGCTCGGCAGTGCCCGCCGCAGCGGGGTCTCGGGCGGGCAGCAGAGCCCTCTCCGGCCTGCCCTCCCGCTCCCTAACAGCGACCCCGGCCGAGGCCGGCGGTGCCTGCGGGAGGACCCCACGCAGGAGGCGCCGCGCCGCCGCAGCGGCCCCGTAGCGCAGCCCCCGACCCCCGCACCGGGCCTTCGGCCTTGCTCGGGCGCTTCCGCCGCCGCGCTTACATAAGGGGGAGGTGGCGCGCGCCGCGGCCCGCCCTCTCGCTGCCCGTGTCCTCGCGGCACCCTGCCCCTCCCCCTCCCGCGTGACACCGCCCGGGGGAGGAGAAGGGCAGGGCCAGCGCGTGCCTCCCCGCGCCCCGCCCCGCGGCGGGAGGGGCGGGCGGTGGCACGTGCGCCCCCCTCCCCGCCCCCAATGGCAGCCCGCTGCCCCCGCGCACGCTCAGTGCCGGCCGCTCGGCGAGGCGGCCGAGCCGGGCCGGGCCGGGCCGGGGTGGGGGTGGGGAGCGGGCTCTCGGCGGGGCGCAGGCGCGGAGGGAGGGCCGCCGGGCGGGGAGGGCACGGGGGGGGCGGTCCCCCTCCTCCTCCTCCTCCTCCTCCTCCTTCTCCTCCTCCTCCTCCTCCTCCCCCCGCCTCCGCGGGGGCCGGGTGACGCACGTGCGCGCGCCCCCGCGCGCTGTTGTCCGCTCGCTCCCGCGCCGCCTGCCCGTGCCTGCCTGCCGGCAGCGGGGCGCGCGCGGCGTGTGGGGCTGGCACGCGCGCTGTTGTTATTGGTGCCGCCGGCCGCGGCAGGGGGAGGGGGAGCGGGCGGGCGCCTCAGTCAGTGAGTTCTTTAAAGATGGCTGGAGCGGTGGCGGCTGCCGCGACTCCTGTGTACTGCGTGTGCCGGGAGCCCTACGACGTGAGCCGCTTCATGATCGAGTGCGACATCTGCAAGGACTGGTTTCACGGCAGGTAGGCGCTGGGAGCCGCGCGGGGCCGGGCGGCGCGGGGGCAGGGGCGCCGGGTCGGCCGGCCACCGGGCACAGGCGGTGGCAGTCACCCTCCCCCCGGTGACGGCCGGGGGGACAATGGCTACGCGGCGGCAGCACGGGGGCGGGGGGGGGGTGGTGGTGGTGGCGGAAACCGGGCTCTTGTCTGCTCCGGTTCCCCCCCGCGGCGGTGGCAGCGGCCGGTGCCGGCCAGCGCTGCCGTCCCTGGGCACATGGGCTCGCGTTTGCGAGGGGCGGCCGGGCCGGGCGGGGGGGAGGCCGGTTATGAAAGAGCAACAGATGCGGGGCTCGCCGGCGGGGCCGGCGCCACCCTGAAGTTGAGCCGGCTTCGGGGAGGCGGCGTGTCCCCCCCGCGCCCCCTCCCCCCGGGGGTCTCTCCCGGGACAGGGCGGTCTCTTGGCGTAGAAGTGCGGGGGGGACACGGCGTCGGGTGCCGGGGCTCCCCCCCGGCCGGTCCGGGCTCCCGGCTGCCGTGCGTTTTGTTTGGGTGCGCGCGGGGCGGAGGAGGGTCGCTCCGCTCTTCTCGACGCTTTGACGTTTCCAGCCCGGTCCCGAGCGGCCGCCGCCGACTCGCGTGTGTTTTGCGGAGCCGAGCGTGTGAATAATAAAGGCCCGGCGGCAGCCCCCCGGCTGCGGGCGGGGGGAGGCGGCGGCGGCGGTGGGGATTCACGGGCAGTTAAACAAAGGAGCAAGTTGGGGGCCCGCGGCTCCAGCGGCTCGGCCGGGCCGGGGCTGCGGGGCTCCCGAGTGACCGCCCCCATTATGTGGGGAGCCCCGGCGGCGGCGTGCCGGCCGGGGAGCTGCCGGCCGTGTAGGAAGTGCCCTGTGATTGACAGCAGGACATTTAAATACCCCCCGTGTAACAAAAACAGGCTCCCGGCGAGACGGCCGCCTCGCCCTCTGCCGGCGCGGGGCGGCAGGGCCCGGCCGGGCCGAGCGGAGCGGAGCGGGGGCGGCTGCTGCTGCCGCCGCCGCCGGGGCCCCGCGGCCCCGGAGTGTCCCGGCACGCCGGGAGCGGCACCGGCGCCTCGCACGGCGCGGCTGAACAAAGCGGAGCCCGGGGAGGGCTGCCCGCCGCCGAGGGGTATCGTGCGGCCGGTCCCGCCGCCTGTGCCTTTCATCTCTGGCCCTCGGCGCTTGCGGCGGAGGAGCGATGGTTGTGTGGGTTTTGTGTCGCTGTTGTTTTTTCCTTTATTTATTTTTCTCTTTCTTCCCCTCAATGGCAGTAGAAAAATGCTGGCCAAAAGTAGGTTGCGTATCTCGGTGTTACTTAACAGTAATTGTTACACATGGGTGTTTTCTTGCCACGTTTTAGGATGAAAGGAAGGCTTTCAGCTTTTCAGATGTTGACTTGTACTTACGTTGATTTGTTCTTTGTATATGAGTTTCCCCAGACTCAACCCACAGTATAATGAAACTGTGAAAAGGGCTTTGTAAACTGTAAAAAACTGGCAAAGTGAGATTGTTGTACCTTTAAAAACAACCCCTCGTTAATATTTTTAACTGGACTATGACTACTCTTGCCAGTACTTTTGTCTGAAGCTAGATGCACAACAGCTTTTTTGGATAACAGTTACTTAATCCAAGTTCATCAGAACTTGGTCGCTTCCTTTAGTAGTAAAGGGTGCAGATATCGTGTGAACGTCTTTGTACGGTTACAGGTTCTCTCTCTTGCAAGTGCTTTCCTGCGTTTGTGTATTTTTCTCTCGGTTTGTGTTGGCAGTTGCTCCGCTTATGTGCAGGTTTAATCTAAACGCCGGCTTTGTGTACTAATATTACTGGAGCACAACTGAACTAATTTCTGAAATCGTTACAAGGAGGAGAGTATTGACTGTCTGATACTAAGGTGGGACAGACTGCTTTATAGCTTTCTTAAATCTTGGTCTGCATAAAGATCCATAGTGGTTCCTGTGCTTGAGCTCTGTCGTGCAGCTGCTAGAAAACCAGTGCTAGCGTTGAACTACTTTGATAGTCTGAAACCCTAAGTGCGGAAAGTAAGCAAGCAAGCCAGCAGGACCTGGCAACAGCCATGTCGCTCTGGGATTTAGTTGCATGCTCACCCAGTCTCATGACTGAGGGACAGGCTTGTGGGTGACCGGTTGTCCTCTACCAGCTGTGGTCTGCTGTGGGAGTGCCTTTCCCTTTGCTCTGCGAGTATCTGAAGACTGTTACGTGGCTTGTGAACTTCTTGGTTTCATGCTTTCTGGATTATTTCTTTTATTTTGTTTTTATTTTATTCCACCACCCCCTCGCCCCCAGTGCAATGGGATTGATTTGACGACATGTTAAGAAACATAGAAACCTGTGCTTACTTAAGTCTGTGCTGCACTAGCATGATACCTAGCATGTGTTAGACTATGGACTCTTTGCTGCCTTGCTGTGTATATAGTCAAGGGAGTGCCTTAGCAATACGCTAGAGGCAGTACAAAGTCTGTTCTGACAGATTGGTACTAGTCCCTTTAAATTTTATGTGATGTTTTTACTGGGTGTTCTTGTGCTATCTGTTTCAAGTGACTGTGTTTTGGTTTACTGCTATCAATATATTAATGTTATCAAATGTGCATTTTATTCTGGTAAATATTTGTGTAGAAGCAAGTATTTTGATGTGCCCTACAAGGTTGTGAACCTACATATTCTGGGTTTTAGCTGCTCTTAAGAGTGGGTCTAACATCTTGTGTCATTACCTCTTGCTGAACAAAAGAGCGTAATGTGTGTGTTCTAGGCTTCATCACTTTCTTGAATGGCTTGCAAGAGCGGAGAGACTACAGACTTAGGTGTGACAAACTGTCAAATCTTTCAGATGAGCAAATCCATTTATATTTTAGACAGTTATTGTGTTTTCCCGGTCTTTTTATCTTCTTTAAATGAAACAGTCACACTAAGCTGCTTCCTCCTTTCTGGCACGTCTAGGATATACTCCAGCTAGGATGCAGCAGAGAAACTCCAGGTGTTCAACTTTTCCTTGAATCTGTTCAGTAACTCTTGACACCTATTTAAGTTCTTGGCTTCATCTTCAAATGATATATATCATAGTGTGATACTTCTGTCTCTGTTTTTTTGATGCTCTACCTCAGTTAACTACATACTGTCATCTTTTCTCAGTTGTGTTTTTTACTGTGATATATGCAGCCTTTTGCACAGATTATCTTTTTTTACACCAATCTTGCAGTCAGCTCTGTTCTTGGAATGTGTTTATGGAGCCTGCAGAAAATCAGTTGTCAGTTTTGAAATTTTGTCCTTTTTTCTGTATGATATCTGTACTCGACTAGATTTATGTGCATTGTGTAGACGCCGCTTATTCCTGTAGACTAGATTTCAGGTAGGTTGAAACAAACTTAAATTTAAGCATATCAGTTTCAGGCATATTCAGTTTTTGTCTGCACAATGTAATGTTGTCTGTGGTGCTTCAGGAGTGATTGTAGAGTTAGGTTTTTAGGGCTGTTGCTTTGTAAAACTGCACTGGTACTGTACTGGTTGTAAAGGAGCATGGAGAAGTCAGTCAGGCATTTAAATCATGAGAGAAATGCAGGTACCCCTCTTAAGTTTTCTGTGTAGCACTTTTCCAAGGTGTGTTGTGTTTTGTCAACAAGCATACCGTGAACTTCTAGCATGCCTCAATGAATGTCAGTTACAGTAATGGTCTCTGCCTTTTAAAATGCCTGTAACCTTCCTGATTTTTTTTTTTTTTTACATTAAAAAATATTTTTTTGAAACAAAGGAAATGTTTTGTTCTTCAAAGCTAGAAGAGTGGAGAATAGGAAGGGAAAGCATCCTTGTTTTGAACAAAATTAGTAATTTTTCATAAAATTTCATAATGGCATCAACTTTGGTGTCTCCCCCTCAAGGAGAAGAAAGAAAGAAGGCAGCCCATGCGGCTTTACTTAGCTCGCATCTTTGGTGGTTTATGTAAATGAAACTTAAATTTGGAAGCCAAAAATCCTTTTTATTTTACAAATTTTTATGTTTACAGGAATCGGCATTTCATTTGAGCAGGTAAGAGGGCAAGAAAGGAAATACGTTACTAATATTTGTGTAGTGTATGTACCTACATCTGTTGCAAAGCGAAATCAGATGATTAAATTTATATGGAATTGTTTTCAAATTGGTAGCTCTTGCTGTCAGGATTAATTCTGTATTCTGTGTTAGCCTTCCTGAAAAGAAGGATTCACTTTTTTTTCCTTTCTTAAGAGCAGTTCATTGATAGTATATAGAACTTTGCCATTAAGTGTTTGATGTTTTTTACATCTTTGTCACTATTAAAAAACATTTAATAATATCATTTGAAAAGAAAGGTGATTCATGCACCTTTTGAAGATGATTATTTAAATTGCAGATGCCTTGAGGCTTTTTTCTTAAATAGAAAAAAACCCCTGTGCCAGTGTCACATCTAAGCTAAGTTCATGCAGAACATGTTTTTTCTGATATTGTATAGATTTGAGGCTGTCTTCGTTTGGTCTCTGAAGAAACATAAAATTTCTCAACCACTCCTTGATGTGATGTCAGTTTCAAAATCATGGTTCCATCTTGCAGCTGTTAGATTACATGGTACAGGGTCCCTCAACACACCGGTTTGTACTCTGAAGGCAGGCTTTCTCCTTAAGAAGGAAATGCACATGCTATAGTGACGACTACTCCTGAATTGGTTCTTTGTTTTGGAGCTTTATACATGAGGTTCTGCACCATGGGCTTCGCCAACTCTTTGCTGCTGAAAAAGGCTGTCCCACTACTGGCTGCGTGCTGCTGTAATTTCTCTCTTGCTGGTTCAGTGCTTGTCTGATTGGTAAATCAACTCTGCGTGGAAAACTGATGAAACCCACTCTTTTGCTGGATTAGCTTTTTGTTGGGTTGCTGAGCTGAACAGGCTCATCAAGGGCTAGGATGAATCCCAGACTGTTGCAAAACACTGGTGAGGGCTGTGTTGCTGGAGGAGATGATAGTGGGCAGGAAAAGACAGAGGAACTGCCCATTTTTCTTCCTTACTGCCCACTTCAGGATTGATTTTGCTCACCCAGTTTTGTGGAACCTTGTTTTTGTGTCTCTGTCACCATATATGATTTGGCTTTGAAGCTGATGGCCTTGACCCAGACCCATCTGCTCATCTAGTGGGTTCCATAGCAAGCGAGGCATTTCCAGCCCAGCTGCGGTATGGTGACCCCAGAGCATCACCTGTTTGCGGAGACAGGTGAAGCTCTTGCCTCTGTCTTAAAGGGACTTAGAGGACAAGGTATGGTGATGCTCAATATTAAGAAACATGGAGACTCCTAAGAGAGACTTTTAGAAAAGACTGCAAAGAGAGGCAGTTAGAAATGCCTTCTGGTACAGACCTTCTGTTCGCAGAAAATTAAGGCCCAGTGATTATAAATGTTTGGGGGCTTGAACTGAATCAACAAATCCTTGTCTGGTCACTAGAGCTTTGGTCTGGCACCAGAGGCTCTTGAGCTGACTTACTGGCTTTTATAGTGTATAAGCCTTAATTTTTTTCCTGAGGCAACTGGGTGTATGCTAGGAAACTGTTTTAGACTTCAAGGGAAAGTTAATGTGTTTGTTAACCTTATTTTCTTTGGTTTAGCTTCGTATCCTCAGAGGTAGGATGGAAGCCGCAGCTTAAGTCCAGTTGAGCTGTGTGTCCTCTGCCAGAGAATTAAGTGACTTCAGCTCTTCTAAGTATACAAAAGCTAATACAGTTTTGGTTAAATGGAGAAGAAACTAATAATAATAAGATGCCAGACTAGCACTTGTGTAATAGGGTGTTTGTTTCCCATCCTTTTATAGTCTTCATTTGAGCAAACCATTTTTTCCCTCTTGGTTCCCATCTGTGAAGTGGGAAGACTTATTAATATATATTAAAGTAGATGTATGCTTGTATGCTACTATAATAAGCACTGTAGAGTAGTAAGTATTCAAATTTCTTCAATTTTTGAAGCTGTGTAATAACATGTAGAATTAGATGTACAAGGTGTTTTTTTTCTTTATGGTTTTCTTGAAAAACTGGCTTTATTTGACGTATGTATACTTTGAAAGTTAACACTTCTTTCCTTTAGATCTGTAACTTGGTAATTTTTATCATTTGATGTTGTGAAATAAAACATAGATGGTTTTGAATATGCATGCTGAAATGATAACTAGGCAAGGAAAAAAGTGCTGTCCAATGAAGATCTGTAAGAGAACTGAAGGGTACGTAGTTCAGCTCTTTTAATTAGAATTGCAACAAGATTCTAGTGAGTTTTTAAACAATTGCTAAATGCTAATAGTTCTAATTTCTAAAGTACAAATTAATTATGGCCTATTTGGTGTTAGTTGAAAGATGCAAAGTTTCAGAATTAGTGACTTAAACACTGCCTTTAATTTTTTGTACTGTTGTACCCGACCTATATCAATATATTTGATATAGTTCTTTTTTCTTCAGCCATTCTTGACTATGCAGACCAAGGCGCTGTAAGTCTTTATGTGTAACTTAATTAGCTAGTTAATTTATGATGATTTTATATTCCACAAATGTAATTTGTTGATGCTTACATAGCACTTCAGTATCTTCCTTTCCTTTTGTTATATTTAACGTATGCTTGATTTGACTGAAGAATTAAAATGTTTTCAGAAGGTTCTGTTTTGTGACTTCTGTATCTAGGAACTACAGAGGTAAGAGCAGTCTGGGTGGGGGGCTGCTCCTTGATACACTGTGTGCATACATCTGCTAGGTGCTACAGTGAAGAGCATGAAATACATTCTTTTTATTTTAAACTTACCTTGATCTGTTTATAAATCTGAGTTCTCTTACAGCAAGACAATGGCAATAAAATGGATTAAGCTTTACAGTGGAGTATGACTGTTAACTGCCAGTGGGCAAAATCACATTAATTTTGTTTTCATTCTTCATTTGTGGTGAAGCTTTTTTTGTGTGGACAATTTTCATATTAATTAGATTTCTTATGCTCAGTGCAGTTTTCTGTGCGCTTTCTATATCATCTCTTGGAAGATCATGAGATAGTGTCTCCATTCTGTTTACATGACAGTTTGCACAAGTTGAAGATGAACTCATACTCTTCTTGTAAATAATTGTACTTTCCTATATAATTTTAAAATAAAATACCATTGTCTCAAAACAACTCTGAGTAATCAGTAAAGACTTTCATAGGTACAATGTGCATGCTTTAAAAACAGGAACATGCTCCAGTTTTAAATTTGTCTCATTGCTGAAGTATGAAAATTCAATTAACAACGTTGCTATTACTTTATTAGCAATGTAGGAGAGATGTTTTAGTGACATACAGCTTTTAAAATAGCTAAGCTATGTTTCATTTGTCAGTCCTTTCTAATGTATTGTAACATTAGCTCATGAATACACAGAACTAACAATCTATGGAGTATGAATAGTCTTGAGATGTCTGCTATATGGTGGTAATGTGGATTTATGTGGCTAGTAACATCTCCTCAGGTCAATTCTGCTTTTGAATGGAATTAATATTTAATACTGTTTTCTCCATTACTTCAGCATTAACTAAAGTAGACTTTAAGACTGGTCTTTCTTTTTGAAAATATTGAGTTCATTGTTGCTCAGGCAGGCATAAATGCTGATGTTTGCCACAAAAGCAAGAAAGCTTTTTTTAAAAACCCTCCCACATCATTCTGTCTTAAAAGCCAACTAGAGTGAGGATGACTGTTCTAAATTTTTAATACATTGTGGTAAGAATTCTATTTATTTTCATTTGAAACTGTCAGATGAAATTGTAGCTAGCCTGGGAAATTAATTTCATAAATTCATGTTTGTTCCATTTACATTAGTGCTTTATTCACTTAAAGGCTCTTAAAGCACTATTCATGAAAATGAGTGCAGGGAAAGGTGACTTTCTTAGAAATGAAATCTTTGATATTGAGGATATAGGATTGATCTGATCTCTCATTCTTAGCACTTATTGGACAGTATTATCTGAACAGAGTGACGTTTTTCTTTTGGGATATTGATGTCTGAAGGCCAATAAACAAAGACCAAAATGGGTAAATGAAGAGCACCTAAGGAAATTGCTGTATCTTATTACTGGATAGTACTTGTAAAACTTCTAGTTGGCTTGCCTAAAGCATGCATTTTTAGTTTTGTTTCAATAACAAAAATATTTGGATTTTTTCACGAAAAGATTACATCATGCTGTTGACTTGCAAATCTCAGTGTCAAGAGCAGGCGGCAGTGAAAACTGCAACTTCACGTGCAGCATTCAGGGTTACCGATGGGCAGATCTGTGAGCTGTAGAGTGCTATACGGAGCCATCTAGGAACAGTACCAAAAGCAAAATAGCCATACAAATGTGACATCGTGCCCAGGCAAATCTTGCCAGTCTACTGCCTCTCAGGATAGTGTTTTCGCTTTTTTTCCTTGATGGTGTGCTGCGTTGACATGCCACAGCCTCAAGCCCTGACGCGCTGTCCTAGGTATTTCTCTGTGCTCTATTGCTTATGTAAGATAGGACCAAAAGCATGTTAACAAAAATGGTGTACACATGTAGTTTTTTAAATCTCAAGTTAAGTTCCAATTACAGTATCTGTGTGCTCAGAGGACACATCGATGTGATGCGAAGGTGAGCAGCAACTTGCTGCCTCTGATGCAGTGCCCTCCTGTGTGAATTGCTAGGACCTCTGGGGGCATCACTTTGAATCTCTTAATGCTGCGGTAAAATGTGCTGCTCTGATGTAATGAATATAAAAGAAGTAGTTAGATTGTTGTTCTCATTCTTGCTAAGAACGAACAGGGCAGCTGTAGTATTGAGTGAGTGGACTAGCGTCCGTGCTGTATAGTGTCTTATTTAACTGAGTGAAAGCAGGTGCCTTGACTGTAGGCTTATACTTCCATCACGGTAAGCTGGATTGTGCTTGAAGCATCATGAAACTCTGGTAAGAAGGATTTAGGTATGAGCTAGAGTTAGGAGTACCATTTGAGTGGATCAAATTTTTCTGAAGGGAAGATGTAACTCTTAAGTGCTTGTGCAAGTGTTACCTCTCAGCTTTTATATTTTACCAGTAGGGGCAAATTCTAACTTTGTTTTGTTTTTTTGAAAAACTCTGCTAGCATCGCCAATGAGAATGGACTGTGCATTCCACTTCCTGGCCCTTATTTGAGTGTGGAAATGACTTTATTGGCTAATGAAAAAAACATAAACCCTCCACTTGATAGAAGAATAAAGCTCTTTCCTCCTAGTTAGTTCTGGTACTGGATACTGAATAGACTTACTACTATGAGAGAGATCAAAATCTTGTATATCGGTGAAAGGAAGGTATCGGTTGGTGCCAGCTGGTGCCAGTGCTTGACCTGTTAATGTGAGGTGCCCTTGTACGTGAGGTATCTTTGCAAGGAACACATAAGTGGTCTTTTCCCAAAAGTAGTTCCTTATGCTGAGGAATAGATCTGAGATAGCTCTACAATCCTGTTTGTTTGTTGCACTTCTGTGGTCTTGTGCCTTTTTTCTTCCCTTCCAACATGTGACTGTTAATGCATGTCTCTAGTTGGCTGAATCTTTGTCTTTCATAGGGTAGCACTGCATCTAAGTCTATTTTTCCTTTGATGCTACACACAGTGTTAAGCCACGATGTTATGTGGGGAGGGGGACAGGGAAATGAGACAAAATAATGAAAAAGTAGTAAAAAATGGGAAAATAAAGCTTTAGCCTTTCAGTGTGGTTGGATGATCAGCAAAATGATTTTGAGCAAGTATCTTGTTTGTCTGGACTAAACTTACATGTAACAGGCACTCGTACATTTGCATCATGTAATTAAGAGTGAATTGCAATGCATTCCTTACTGCTCTTGGCACATGTGTGCTGAGAATGGAAGTGAACGCATCCCTGCAAGTGTGTGATGTCAGTTCTCAATGCAAACTACATGGGAAATGACTAGGGAGTTGCTTGCGGACCATATAGCAGCTTGAAGCAGGAAAGCCTCTATCTGCAGTTTTCCGCACCATCCCAGGGCAGTGCTAGTAAAATGTAATATGCTTTTCATAACCCATTAATAAATGTTTTGCATAGTCTATCTTTCTGTTGTGGGTTTTTTTTTTTTTTGTACAGCTAATGGGGAATTTAGAGACATAAGTAGCAGACAAATGTGTTTTGTGTACTGGATTGTTGGTTAATGCAGTATAGTAAAATTCTGTTTCTTGTAATGCCAACCTGAGGAAGCTGGACAAGTCTCTTTCCAGTGTGAGTGTGTCATTGCTCTGAGGCTCTGAGAAAATCCTTAGCTTTCTATGAAGTTTGTGCAGCATGATACTTTGGAAAAAGGTTTTTGTTAGGAAATGTGCTCTACCCGTTAATATACTTGCCAGTGTCATGTATACACTCATATATGTTTGGAAGAAAGACTGTAAAGTCCTGAATGATCATTGTTGGACATTTACTGACTGTATGCTAAGAGGCTGGGAGTAAAGCAGACACTTCCTTTTCAAAAATCTGTAGCAGACACAAAGTAACTGGACAGGACTCCAGTTTTCAGGCGTCTGAAACATCAGAACTGAGATTAGGAGATTTATTTTTTTTGTTCTCAGGGTATCTACAAAGGGAGTAAGCAGCATAGGGAAGAAGAGTGTCTTCTAGGTGAAAAGCTGGATGGAGAGAGGACAGGAAAGTGAAGACAATGCAGAAGGAAATGGTTATTAGAACAAAGAATACTTGGAGAATGTTAATACTGCAAGAGTCTGGAGTTTTGAATTTGAACATTAATTTGTGAGTGAAAAAAACCTCTGAACTAAAATATCTGTTGCAGTGACCAATCACTCTGAAGTGTGGAAGATCCAAGTTCTAATGCAGCTCATAGGCTTGCTGATGCAGATGCATGGTTGGGGTTTTTTTATTTGATAGAAACTACTTCATGGTGTGCAAAAAATAAGAAGTGATGATCAACATTAAATTTAAAATGTAGCTTTCTGTATCTTTCTCTGAACGGAATCTAACCTGGATCAGCTGTATCAAGCCCAATCTTAATTCTTGCATTTTCTGAAGATAAATTCACAGTTTGAGGTTGTCTTATGTAGCTGTATGGTTTGGATTGCTAAAAGTAAAAACTGTCTTTTTAAAGAAAGCTGACTCTGTATTTAAGTTGATGTACTACAAATTATAAGGTTGGAGAATTCTCACTCTTCAGGAAGCTTGACTATTTTTTCTTAGTATTTTTAGTTTTACTTAGTTTCATAGCCAGTGCTGTGTAATACAAACTGATAAATAATCCTTTCTGTAATTGAATTGTGAGAAAATGGCTTATACTTTGCATTCAGTGAATTATTGCAGTGGGTTTGCATGGCAAGGTTTTGGTAATGGTGGGGGGGCACAGGGGTGGCTTCTGTGAGGACATGCCAGAAGCTTCCCTCATGTCCAGTGGAGCCAATGCCAGCCAGCTCTGAGACAGACCTGCTGCTGGCCAAGGCTGAGCTAATCGGGGGGGGGGGGGGGGGTGGGGAATGAACTGTGCCAGCCAAAGAGAGGAGTGAGACTGTGAGAGTGACAACTCTGCAGACACCAAGGTCAGTGAAGAAGGAGGGGGAGGAAGGGCTCCCCACACTGGAGCAGGTGGATGCCCAAAGGAGGCTGTGACCCGTGGGAATCCCACAGTGGAGCAGGTTTGCTGGCAGGACTTGTGACCCTGTGGGGAACCCGCTCTGGAGCGGTCTGTTCCTGAAGGACTGCACCCCGTGAAAGGGACCGATGCTCGAGCAGTTTGTGAAGAATTGCATGCAGCCTGTGGGAAGGACTCACCTTGGACGAGTTAATGGAGAACTGTCTCCTGTGGGAGAGACCTCATGATGGAGCAGGGGAAGAGTGTGAGGAGGAAGGAGTGGCAGAAACATGTGATGAACTGACCGTAACCCCCATTCCTCATTGCCCTGTGCCACTCAGGAGGAGGTGGTAGAGTAATTGGGAATTAAGTTAAGTCCAGGAAGAAGGGAGGGGTGGGGGGAAGGTGGTTTTTTTTTCTGATTTGAATTGTAATAAATTAATTTCCACAAGTTGAGTCTATTTTTCCCATGGTGGTGATTGCTGAGTGATCTACCTGTTCTTATCTTGACCCACGAGCCTTTCGTTATATTTCTCTCCCCTGGCTGGTTGAGTTGGGGAGTGACAGAGTGGCTTTGGTGGGCACCTGGCACCCAGCCAGGGTCAAACCACCACAATTAATGAACTCAGTAAAGGCTCTTTATCTAGGAAACACTTGTGGTAAAGGATTGTTTTCGTGCTGAAGTATTTAAAGAAAAAACCTTTTGGCACTTTCAGATTATGTTAGCAGAGGTTGTAAAGAAAAGTGAATCACTGTTACCACTTTCAAACCAGAAAGGCAACAACTGTTAACTGTTACTTGTACTCCAAAAAGGCTGGTGGGTATGAGTCAGGTTGCAAATTTGAAGTCCTCACCAGTTCCTGAAATATTTAGAGAAATGGACAGTTCTGCTTATCTAAAAGAAACGGGTGCATTCATAGTCTGGGGTAGACTGTTATGTTCCTGTAGGAAGCACTGTTAAATCAGACTAAGAAAAAGGCAAAAGGTTGTGCTGTAATGTAAGCTCACTGTATGTATTTATTCACTAATGTCAGGAACAGGGACCAGACTGAAAATAATCTTGTTGATGTCTGAGCACCCTAACCAGAAGACTATGTTTGGGTCACATTACATTCTATTCTGGGCCTTTATTTCTTGTATTCTTTTCTGCAGAGTAAGAGGCTGTAAGTGGAGGAGATAAAGTGACCTTACATAAAAACTAACACGGTGGGTGAACATTGCCTTGAGATGCATGAGCTTGAACTCCCACAACCTGAATAAGCACTGCTGCTGTCTCACTTGGAAAAACAAAATAACTTCTCCCTTCCTAACTATTTTTTAATGCCCAGTATTTTGAAAGCATGGCAGTGGTGCTTGCCTTCTGGCTTGGATGCCAGGGAACGGGGAACATGCTGGCTGGGTGCACAGGGCAAGCAGTATAGATGGTGCTTTTGGAATTTTCGGGTCATGTGGTGAGGTGCCAGGTGAGTGTAGGTACCGCAGTGGTTAGCTGTCTGTCTTCTGAATTCAGGGAGGCTTTAGGCGCCAGCATCCTTATTTGGATATTGCCCTGATACCCTTGTATAGATGTATCCATTCCCCTCCCCCCCCCCCCCCCCCCCCCCCCCCCATGTTCTTGCAGTTCTTCCCCTCATTGTTCTGTGCTCTGGATTTGAAAGTAGTTGTTCTTTACAACTGTTTATTCCAAGGCTGCCTCCTGTTGTACTTGCTGTTTTAATTAATCCACTTGGTATCAGTTGGTGTGGAACAATAGTCCTCTGGTAGTCTTATTTTTGGTTTAAACTACATTTATAACAGTGTAGTGACATACCCAAATTAATCTAGAATATTTTGATTTAATAAATAACTTTCACAGAACTATTGAGGTTGAAAGGGATCTTTTAAGATCATCTAGTCCACTTTGTCTGCTCAAGCAGGGTCAGATGGAGCAGGCTGCTTAGGACTGTGTCCAGTTGTGTTCTGAATATCTCCACAGATGGACACTCTGCAACCTCTCTGGGCAACTTCTTCCAATGTTTGACCACTCTAGCAGCTAAAAAAATAATACATATTTGTTTTCCTTGTATTTAGATGGATTTCATATGCTTTAATCTGAGGCCATTGCCTTTTGTCCTGTCACTGGGCACTGCTGAGCAAAGTCTTATCACCTTTCCCCTCCCATCAGAGGAATTTTATACACATTGATATTTGCACACATTGGTAAGATTCCCCCTGCAATTTCAGCTCTCCAGGCTGAAGGATCACAGCTCTCTCAGGCTCTCCTCATCTGAAAGACGCTTTAGTCCCTTAATCATTTTAGTGGCACTTGGCTGGACTTGCTTGGTGTGTCCATGTCTCTTCTACTGGGGATCCCAGAACTGAAGCTTGTACTCCACGTGTGGCCTCGCCACTGTTGAGTAGAGGGGAATGATCACCTCCCTTGACTGAATTCGGACAGGCTTTTCCTGACAAGGCCCAGGAGGCTGTTGGATGCCTTTGCCACAAGGTTGCATTGCTGGGTGATGATGAGCTTGTCCACCAGGGCTACAAGGTCCTTCTCCTGCAGAGCTGCATTCCAGCCAGTTGGCCTCCAGCATGTAGTGGTGCAGATTACCCTTGCAGACAAAGCCTAAAACCAGTAATAATGTGTACTTTCACTCTTGAATTGCAAATACATCATTTACTTAGCTTATATCAAAACATTTTCATATAATCACTTGTAGTATTAACACTCAAAATAAAACACTTGGATGTGTTGCTCTTTGGCAGACTTCCTGTCTTCTCTCATAGAGACAATTAAGCAAAACTTGAATCGGAAAGTTTGTCTCAAAGAATTAATTTTGTGGTTTTCACAGTAAGTAAACCATAATGCATCCTGTAATTTTTACAGAACTGGTAGATGTCTGTGCTCATTTCCAGGGGACCTTTTGCAGTAGGTCCTCTGCTTCCTGCTTCATACTTTGCTTGTGCGTTTCTTTGAGCTTTCTTGTTGTTGGTATTTTGCCCACTATGAAAAAGACACTGTAAGAGAGCTATGTATACATACACTAGAGTGATAGAGAGATAAAATCTTTTTCCCCCCACCTAAAAGCCATGGAGCTGAGTAGCACAGACAATGAAGTAAAGATTGCCTCTACAAGTGTTTGTGTGTAAAGTCTAGAATAAAAGATGTGGATTTGTGCTTTTGCAAATAATTTAGACGGCTCCATATAGCTTATGATAGAGTAAACCTGGTTTCAGTAGCTTGGATCTGAACTTTTTGGAGTTTTAGATTAAAATCAGTATGTCACATTGTATCCAGAATAAAAATGATTTCTGCAGATAAAATTCAATCTTAGTGCTGATGTAACTAAACCCCCCAAACTCTGTTTAGATTTGTTCTGCACTATTGAAGTTTCCATGTGGTCTGAAAATTACTGTGCTTCATTAATTCCATCTGAAGAGTATTGAACAGTTGGATTTCTGTAGATGGAATAATGTGTAAAAGTAACTTCTTGGTATGTTATGGATTGCATGGACAGTTTTGGCTAGTCTGACCCTCTGGACCTCTGCAAACAGCTGAGAATCCAATAACGATCTCTAAATGATGAGCATTATCTAGTTGACTGAAGGAGCTTATTCTGCTTACTGCTTTGCCAGCCAGTCAGTGTAACATCTGATATTTAAACTCATTATCTGTGTATCTGAAACAGTTTGCTTGTATCATAGCTTAAATAGAAGTTAATGTAATCAGCTACTCCATCTGTGTTTGAAATGAGGATGGCGAGATAGAGATGATGAGACAGTTTGCTCTCAGATTTCTTCAAAAATGAAGCATCTGTCTCTACTTGCTGTTGACTGCAAGTCTATTTACCTTACAAGAAGTAAGGTATTTCAAAGCTATAGGAGCCATCATGTATTATTTTATGTTGTGGTTAGAAGATGGCTAGAAAGTTCTTAGTAAAGTTCGAAAAATACTGTAGGCTGGAGGGGGAATTACACTGTTGAGAAGCAGAGGAATTTAAAAAAAAAGTCTTTGATTACTATTTTTTTTTTCTTTATAGGAGAACTAATTTAATTATTTGAATTTTGAAGGCAATAAAAGGTTCATTTCAGATACAGCTGCAGAGACTCTGAATGCTACCGTGAGTGTTAAGGCTACTTAGGAGGCGCCAGGAGGTCTTTAAAACCAACCTGGTTCAGAAATTTTTAGACCAGTTGGGTGATAAACTGTATTTGGTATAGGGAGCCAAGTAAAAGGTGTGTAAAGTAGGCAAAGACCAAGTTTGCTGTTGCTGCAGTCAGTAAAAGCAGCAGATAGTAGCATACAGTAACCCAGGATTAAGGGATTTGCAGCGATGGAGTCTTAAGGTTGTGCTAATACTTGTTACTGGTGCTACAGTGTGGGAGACAGAAGAGGGTATTGCCTGATGTTGTTAGCAGAAAGTCACATTTTCAAATCATGCCTGACAATTTTCCAATGAAGTGACACAGTTTAAAAACAATCGTTAGCTTCCTAATCAATCCTCTCAGACTGAGAAGCCACATGGGTTTGTTACTGTTCGCCTCAAAACCTTTTTTTTTCTCACTGTGCTTGAAGACAAGACAGATCTGATGGTGTGTACTGACAGTATTACTCAGGATGTCGAAAGCTTTACAGACTGTGCATTGCATAAAATAACACAGTACCAGTAGTGCTTGTCATGCTTCGTGATCTTTCTAAACAGCTCATCTTTATTAGGCAACCTGATCTTTCTAAACAGCTCATCTTTATTAGGCAACCGGAATAACCAGCAAGTACTCTCTGTAGGAAGCTGCAGTCCATGCCCTTTGTTGACGAGCAGTCAACACTTCTAGCTATTGAGAAGGGAATGGAACTGCTGAAGACATACCAACAAATTCCCAAATGAATTAAACCCAGCTTTTAATATACAGTGCAGGTCATCTAAAAGAGGTGGTTGGCCTAATACCTAATACCTAATATTAAAGAGATGCTTGTTCCGTAAGAATATTATAATAAATGTTTTTGGGCTTTTTCTTGTGAGACTTGGCTGTAAGTAATTCTGGAATTTGGAGACTGCTGTGAGTGAGTATGCAAGAACTGTTAGTGAGTTTTTTTCTATTCAGTGTCTAAAAATTAAACCCCAAATGTTGAGTCTTGTTTCCCTAAAAGCTGATGTAAAGGGATATTTCTTTTACTAAGAGCAGGTAAATATCTTCACGCTTCACAATGGTCATCACATCTTTCTTCAAACTAGGAGGTGGGAATCTAGCTGAAAATTTGTCCTTCTGATCTTGTCCTGCTTTATGGAAATCCATGTTTGCTGTGGTTTGGAAATGTAGCTTTCAGACTGTTGGGGTTACTTGCTTGTTTTTTGGATCTGTTACAGTTACTGCTGTACTTCAGTGAATTACCTGCTGGAAATAGTGTCTTGTAGGCAAATAACATACTGATGGTGGCATGAAGTCATATATCTGCCTGGTACATGCCTCAGCTACTTTTATAGCTGGAGCTACAGGTAACTGGTCTCAAGGAACCGGTAAAACTAAACACTTCATCTAAGAAGGGTTGGGATACCTAGGGAGAGTCAGACTAAGACCACCTTAAATGCTGTTTCGTCTAAAGAACCTTGCTTCACCTACAGCATCTGGTGCCAATGAATGCATGTTGACTTAGTAATGTCTCTTTCCATGTTGTGCAGGGTATAGGATTAAATTATAGCAAGTTTTTCAGGTGCAGGGAGGGTTGTTATCTAAGTGGTAAGCTATTGGCAATTTATCCATTAGGTTGAAGTAGTTCTGAATATTAGTGAGTGATGAAGGTGAAGTTCAACAGTTAGGCCCGAGCAGGTCTAATGCCTTCCCTTGTCGGAAGGGGCAGTCCTACTTCTCTTATCCCTCTCTCCAGGTGACATAGTCCCTCTCCCCCTCATGGATTGTCTCGGATAGGTGTCCAACTGTGCTGTAAGCTAACTTGGTAAACAGGCAAAAAACTGGCTAGGGTAGTTTCTGTCAGATAAGCAAGTGAAAACAGGTTGCTTTGTAACCAGGCAAGTACCAGGGCCACTGCAGGATGGGGAAATGGAGTGCTTGCTTGGAAGGGAATGAGTAACCTGCCTCTTCCAGTGGCTGCAAGCTGTTCGATCAACACAAGCTATGTCATGTCATTGCTTCTTAAGATCTGCTTGTCATTTTGAGTTGAACCTCAGTTTCTCTTCATAGGCTGTGTGTTTGTGATTCAGGTGATTTCTCTCTTCTTTCCTCCCCTTCCAATGCCCTCTCAGAAACAAGTAACTGTTATGTCTGTTCTGTGTACAGAAGGCCCTTGTTACCTAATAGGAAACTGCACTGGAACTAGAACTGAAATTCACGTTGGCTGTGGTCAGAGGACGTGAGTTACTAGTAATTCTTAAAACCACATCATATGCAATGTTTCATTAGGATGGCTAGAGACAGAATGATAATTAACAGGAGTCTATGCAAGTTGGCACTGAGGAAGATTAAGACAAGAAACTAAAAAAGTTGCAGCAAGCAAGTATGTGTAGACTGTATCTCTCATTTAAATTTCATTTTTTTTAATGTCTTCATTCAGAAAAAGGGGCGGCCTTCATCTGCTGTATTACAGTTGACATAGCTGCTTTATTCCTGAATGAGTGAAGGTTTAGTAATTGTATACCAACTTCCCTTTTCCATCCTGTTGTTATCTCTGTAGCAGAGCTTAGCTTATTTCTTCCTCTCTTTCTGCTTGGGAAATAATGGTGGTGATTTTGGATCATAGTGTGTCCTTGGGTAGAATACAACCACACACAGGCACTCAAGTTAATATGTCTTTTTCAAGATAGCTATGGCAGCCCTTTTAAACAAGTTGAAGATTTTGTGGTTTTGTGTTTTGGGTTTTTTGTTTGTTTTTCTTGTCATAGAATCAAGGCAGTGTTGTTTCTGCCTTTAAAACCTCTGTGGTTTGAAGGTATTATTTTTAACGTACCTTTTTTTTTTTTTTTTTTTTTACTTCTTGTAAGTTTTGGATATTTTTTTTTTTTTCTTTCCTCATTGCTAAGCACGATTAGAATAACCCTGTCGGGGAACTGAAATAAAGCAAATTATGTAAATAGGATGCAATTATTTGTCAGAGCCTTTTACTAGGTTCTGGAATATCTTAGTGGGGAAGACATAAACCTCCATTGGCTTGAACTCTTGAGGAGAAGATAAAAAAGACTTAATGGAAGAACTTTCTTAAAGATGTAGAAATTCTAACCTTTGTTGTCAATGTGTAGGGAGATAGTTAATTTCTGTCTTTTCTCTTCCCCTTCCAGTGCCCTCTCTCTTTGAATCAAATAACTAGTGTGTGTATTTTTCTGTGTATGTAAGGCCCATGCTACCTAATGGGAAAACAAAGCTGTTACAGACTTTGCTTTATAACCAGAACTAAAATTCATGTTCGCTGTGGCCAGATAAATTGGGACTCCAGTATTGCTAGAATTACTTGAAATCCAATGTTAATCCTTTTTTCTGCATCAGTGTGGGAACAACAGGATAGCTCTTATTTATTTCAACATGCTTCTAGCAGTTGCAACTCCACTAAGACACAGTGCCTGAAGTAAGATTGGGCTATTGTTTCTCCTCTTCTTTGGTGTGTCAGTCTGGCCATACTGGGAAAATGAATAGAGGAAGATGGGAATCTGAACTGCTACAGAGAATCTTTCTGAATTCCCGAACGGAGTCCTTTGCTTCATATATGAAGGGTTACGGTGATTATTGGGTTTAAAGTGCTAAAAAATTTTCTTCAGGTCAATTTGATGCACTTTCTTTTTTTCTTCTTTCCTATAAATCTTACGTCTTCATTCACTTGCTGTTATCATCCTGGTTTCTCTCATAGGTTTCACACTGAAATAAGGCGTTCAGCTATCGTTGCTGTTTTTAAAATTAATTTCTCTTTCTGACATGCTGTTTAGTTTTGAAGTCTGCTGTAGTTTTCTCTAAATATTATTTTCCTGATCTTCTTGAGGCAGCCTATTTTACTAAAATGTACACTAAAAGTTCTAGGCTCCTTCAGACCTTCATTTCTGTAATACAATGATTTTAAAAGGACACGGACAAAAATTAATTGTAAATACTCTTAAAGCATCTTGATGCAATCAGTCTGGTTGGGAAGAATAAGTAGAAATCTCAGTTGGCATAGGAAGGAGGGAGAAATTGGCTGTGTGCTTACTAGATGACACTAAACAGAAGGAATATGTCAGAAGTACTTTGGTAATGTTAACTTGGCCTTGTCAGGAAATCATCATTAGGAAAAGTACTTCTCATAAAACTGCTACACGTAATCCATGATGGTCAATGCTATTATGAAATAAGTTGGACTGTGTGTCTCTTCCTAACACTCTTACATCGTAGTGAAGAGGTTGTTTGACTTCAGTGTGTATTTTTGCATGTAAAGCTCTTTGGATTTGCTGAGTATGTCCTTCTTTTGACTGCAGTTTGAAAAGTCATTTTACTTTTTTGATTAAATTCCTAATAGTTACATTATATCTTTGTATCAAAAATCAGCTCTCCACACAATCTTTCCATCAACGTAGATGACTAGAAGTAAGATTATGCTGATTATACCAAATACTCAGTTGTCAAAGTATTTTGTAAAAGCAATGGTCCTTTCTCTGTTAATTTTTTTCTAGCAATTTCAATAAATTGAACTGACTGTACTTAAAATCCAGATCTTAGAAAAAAGCATATGCTCAGTTCCAAAAACATACCAACTAATTTTCAGACTGGATTAGAATTACAGAGTGGAAGAATTGGTGTACAGATAATGTATGTCAGTGTTGTTTCCCTGAGATTTTAGGTACCCTCGTGATCACGCTGAACACATGGCTACATCCGTAACTGCAGGTAGAAGGTTTTGTTGTATCTGTAACTGAACGTTTGTCATTATGTAACTTCATAGCTTTGTTCCATTGATCATAATTTTCCTATTAGGTTTCTACTTTTCAGAATCCATTCTGTGGAGTTGAGCTTTCTCTGACAAGATGTCATTTACTGATTATTTTTTTTTTTTTTTTTTTTTTTTTTTTGGTCTGTGCTTTGAGGAGTGTAAAGCACTGTTACCTGAGAAGTCATGTATACTGATTTTCTTTCTCAATGGAAGGATGTGTGTGACTATTGCTATTGAAAGTGTCTTCTGTAAGGACAGCGCTACTATAGCTATCAAACTTTAGATTTTATTTCTGAAGGTCCAGGAAGTCTGAGTCTTTGGAATGCCCTTTGGAAATCAAAATAGATCATGTACCTGTTTGTGTGTTTTGTGTTACTGCAATACCTCATTTCAGATAAATGTTACATAATGCAGAAGAAACGGAGTTCAATTACCTTAGAAAGTGTAAACCTGTGTAATGAACATTTACATTTTTACTGTGCAATGTAATTGTTAATCTAAAGTAGACTAAGATCTCTTAGGCCTTTGGAAGTGTCAGAAGAGATGCCTCTGAGCAATCAAGGATCAGAGTTTTATGTGTATTATGCAGCATTGTTATTCTCGAGATTAAGTGCGTTGTAGGATGATGCAATATTGAATAAGCTTGTGTATTTTGAGAGTTGGTCTTACATGTAGTTTTTCTGTCCTTAAGAACTTGGTTGATGGAACCTTTGTGAGTACGTACTAAAGCTACGTATACTGTTGGGTAACTATCCATATATTCTGTACAAATCTCAAAAATGTGGTGTTTTTTTTTCTGGAGAAATGGATAGCTCTGAGAGAGGGGTATATTTGCTACAGATAACCATTATTCTGTTTTTCTATTTTTAAAAATATTTTTTAAAAGTGTATTTATGCATGCTATTTGAGTTGTGTTTATGCCAGTCAAAGGTATTTCATTTTGGAAAGTGAATGTGGTGGAATCAAAAGCTCAAATATTTTTATGTTGGGTGTTTTTTTCTGTAATTTATTTTAAGGCATTATGGTCTATATCTAGTGTATAGAAATTTGTCGGTTACTTAAAATTATTTAACTGCCAAAGTAAATCCTTGTAAACCTAAACTTACTAGTATTGTGATTCCAGAATTGTTACCATGTTTGTCACAGTAAGACTAAGAGATAGATGGTGGTTCCCTGTACTTTCCTGTGTGTGGTTTTTTTTTTGTGTGTTTTTTTTTTTTTTTTTTGTCAGTTTTATTCCTTTGGTGTAACTGCATGTTACACCATGAAGAGGGAAAACCAAAAATCTAGCTGGCACTTGAGGTTCAGGTTTTTAAAGCTCACTACACTTATTTTAAGTTTTAGACTTTCCTTCAAATAAACTTCATTGTATAGCTGTTTTTTTGCTACGGGATGGTATGTAGTATGTTAACAGTATTGTCACACTATGACTTTGTCTTTCTATTCCTAATTAAATGTTTTAATATTGTCCCTGAATGAGTGGCAGATGTGGCGATTTGGTTGTGGCAGTGCCATCTTTAGTACTTCCATTGTCTTAACCTGTAAATATATGCCTACTTGGTATCCTTTTCCCACTTGGAAATAATAGGCTTGATTAAATGACTAACAAGAATTCCTTAAAATTTGCTGAACTGACTTCCTACCCCATGCTTTTCTCTGCATTCTTGGAATGAAGTAGGAGAAGCTGTTCTTTGCATAACTTGCAAGCTTGCTAATTAATTTTGACAATAAATGCAATAGTATTTTGTTATGTTCAAATGGATCGGGACTGAAAGTAGCAACTGCAGACCTTGTTATAGGTAAACTGAGAAGTTTGCTGTAATACTCACCTACTACTTAGTTATTTGCTCACTATATTAATAGACATCTCTCTCAGCTATGATGATTTGAAATTCACTAATAAGGCCTGACACTAGAAAGGCAAGTGCCAGTCTCTTTCTTGTATGTGTGTATTGTTGGCATATGATTGCTGAACAGGCATTTCTTTTCTATTTTTCAGCAATATTTTTTAGAAAGACAGAATCGTGTAGAGATGGAATAACAGAATATTTTAAAGTATTGTGTCTTGAAAATAACATGTTATATATTTGGTGAATAACTGCACGTAACTGTAACATACACCATTTTATTTATTTTTCATTTATAGGAATCTTATTTTTAAGGTTGCTAAAGCCTATCTGAAAAAGTGAGTTGAGTGGTAGTTAGTATTTTTTCCTTTGGATCAGCTTGTTGAACTGGCTTGTCACGTGGCTCCCTGTTGTTTTTAGATCTGGTGAGAGAAACAATGGAAATGTATAGTCAGACAGTTGGAGGAAGGAGAGTGGGGCTTCTCTTCAGCAGCAACAGCTACACTCTGTGTAGTGTGGTGTGAAGTACCCTGCAGGAGTGACTTCAGGTTTTGGACAGTTAAGGCTGTCCAGTTACTAGTGAATCTTTGCTGCCTCTAGAATTGACTGACTTGTTTCTTCATCCCTTTTAATACACAGTAGGGGCTCGCTATGTATATATATCTTCTCAGCTGTTCTCTGGATAACTGGAAATTGAAAAAGGATTTTGGGGGTCTGCCCTATGAGGTAATAGGAAACACGCCTATACCCCTAGTAATTGTAGCCCTGCATTTGTAGTAACAGGGAATATGCGCTAATAGCCCTAGTATTTTTCCACTATTCCAGGATTTTTGTTGACTTTTTTCCCCACTGGATGTCAAGACATAGTTTTTTTCTCCTTTTACGGATAAAGCCTGCAGTGCTCTTTGAGGCATAGCAAGGAAGGATTGTGGGTGCTGATGCAAGGGTGGACTTGAAGAAGAGGATGCGCTGAATTCCTCTGCAAAAATGGGATAGCAGAGAAAGAAAAAGAATAACCATAGTGTTTATTCAGGGAGAATATGGGGGGATTTTGGAAAATGTATTTTTCAGTAATTTTGTAGCTTGGAAAAGATGCAAGGTATTTTGCCTAATTACACATGCTAGCAAGAGTCCTGAACCTGCATTTTTGCTGTGCAGTGACAACAGAAAAAGTCAGACTGTTCAGGTCAGACTGTGGAAAACCAGGAGGTCTTTGGGCCTGAACTCCATGTAACAAACTTTAAAAAAACCCAACTTTGCCTTAATTTTAAGCTGTAAATAAATACCTAATTGTAAAATAATATCTATCTGACAATATCCTTTGAAGAAGTAGAAGACATTCCTGTGGTGGCTAGTCATGTTTCTTCACCTGCTACGTTGAGGCCTATAGGTACAAAGTGTCATGCTGGTGTTGAGAGAAGTGGAAGCTACTGTGGGAAGCTTCATAAGAAGTATAATTGCATCTAGAAAGAAGAGTCTGTTAGATTGTTTTCCACATGCTACTGAAAAAGATTAAAAAGGAGCTTAAGGAATTGAAGTGATGGGGGGAAAGGAGCAGAAGATGGAATGCAAGAGGATGGCATCTTGTGTATGGCCCAGCTTCTTGACAAATTAACTCATTTTTTCGATGTTGAGGATGATCCATCTGTTTTTTGCAGTCCTTTCATTAGATCGTTGAGAATTGCTTACATTTCTAAATTTTCAAAATATATATTTTCAGTATGCCTTTTATACAGGAAGTATCAGAAATTTGCTAGTAGGAATATCTTGCCAACAGTTGATAATCTGGCCTGTTAGGTTTTTTTCAGCTGTGACAGTTGGAGAAATGGGCATCCAAACTTTTCTCCTCACTTGACTTTTTGTAGTTCTATGTGTGCAATCATTCCTGTTTATACTTGGAATTTTATTTAATGGTAGAGTATATACACTACTTGTTTTAATAAGATAAATTGCTTTTCAAGTGGTCATGTCCCTTTAAGAACACTGAAAATAAGGCCTTGAATCAAGAGTGCTTTGGAATTTTTTCTTAAACCAGGATTTTTTCAGTCATACCAACAGAGGCAGTTATGCAATCTCTACACATTATGATCATGCTTGATAACATCAGAAGTAGTGAAGAGAAAAAGCCAGACTGGATGGAAAGCAAGCAGGTATTTGATCTGGAAGGTGCAGCAGCCTGCGTGGTGACTGACATGGGTCCAATAGCTGTTCACAACGTCATGCTGCTGTAGGAGAGAAGAGGTGCCAGGTGCCTCAGGCGGCTTAGTAATGTACAGCCAGTGCAGTCTTCAGGGATAATGCTTCCTGTAAATGTTTTGGACTTTTGAAAACTCCTTGTGCAAGGCATTTCAGCATAATTGTGAAGTACTTGTTGAATCTGCCATACTGAATTATCTGTACTTGTCTCTTAAATTCTAAACTTATAGCAATACTGCAGTAGAGAGCAGTCTCTGCAGGATTATTTTTTTTTCCCTGTGAAAGAAATCTTATTTTTCCTTTACAGAAAAGCAGAGGTCCACAGTATCTATCAGATATGTTAGACAGTCCTCTTCTGATTGATTTGATTTACACTCGCTCCTTTTACATAGCTACAAATGTAATAATGAAATGGAAAGCTGAGACTAAATCAAAACATTTACCTTCTAGTGAGACTTAAATCTGGAGAACAGGTTCCCTGAACTTTGAGTAGCAAGGGATTTCTTCAGTTGCCAGGGATAGGCATGTTCTTGTATATGAAAAAACGTAGCACTTCCCTGATTCTTCTGCTACCTTTTGCTGACCTTGCCTTGATATTAGACACCTTGGGGAAGTTGTGAAGGCCTGACCACTCAGAGACTGCTATCACGGAGTCTATTTTAAACTAGACTTTTCTACCTTGCTGCTGCTTCTAAAACCAGTTCAAATAAAATTGGGCCTGTTCAGGCCTTTCACTTTCATGAGCAGAATGAGAGAGGTATTTTTGCAGAGTCTCCTCTCCCACAGTTGTTGCTTATTATTATTGTATTTCATTTTTTATTTTGTAATACTGTAAACTTTTCACCATTCCTGAGGATTGGTCTACAGCCTCCCTGCGGGAGATGAGCAATTCAGAAAATATGTAGTGCATACTAAAGTAATTTCAACCCAGATGGATGGTAAGGTGAAGGGTAATAATGATATTACATTCAGGAAAACAATGGTGGGTTGGGAGCACTACCGTATTTGAGTATGTTAATGCTTTCCAGGCCCTCTGCTACCTCTTGGTGACCTTGCTTTGATGTTTGAGGTCTGAAGTTGCACTTACCACAGTAATTGATCGCTTGCTAGTAGCCACAGTGATTAATGTCAGATTCATCTATGTACGTTGGAGAAAACAACTCAGGAAAGTGACTTGTGATGTTGCTGTACGTGATTGATATGCTCTGTGGCATCCTTGGCAAGGCTTGTTCTTGCAGGTGCTGGCACTTCATTTGCTTTTTGCATCAGTCAGGTATCTGCTGCTAGGTTCTTCCAACATCTCCCAGTTAGTGTTTTGCCTTTCCAGTTAGGTCTGAGTTTAGAGCATAAATAGTAGCCTCAAAACATTTGCTTTCTTTATTGAATGGCTATTCCCGCTATTCTAATACTATTCCAGTGTTGCCTGCTGTTTCTATACAGGGAGTCCCATGTGCCTTCATGAAAGGTTTTGGAATTAATCAAGTTGGAGAAAGTGTTTAGTACTTAACAGAATTTCTGCCTTCTTTTCAGACTATGTTTAACATTCTGTAAGAGACAATAAAATTAACTTTCTTAAACAGAATATGACAAAGAGTTGTCAAAACTGAAGGTATTTTTACTGTACTTTGATAAAAAGGTCTTACTGTTAGTCAGCAAGATAATCTATCAGGCTGATGATGAACATCTCAGATGATAAACACCAAGAAAAAGGGAAGGGAGTAAGTGAAGTTTTCCCATGGAGCACTGTGTTTCATTGAATAATTGTGCAAACTTGATCAAGATACAGTTGGAACATGAATATCTGTAGCTGTTCAAACCCCAGAAATTTAGTTAAAATAATGGGATTCCTAAGGATGTATAAAACAGCCTTCTCATTTGGGGCTTTTAGAGTGTACATTTAAAAACAGTTTTCTTATAATACATAGGATTCTGAGTCACTCATAAATTCTATAAAGAGAGAGAGAACACGAGCAGAAGGAAATCGGACACGCATTTTTAAAGACTGCTTCTGCCTTTTTGTTTTTGTGTCAACTGAATTTTCATGTAATAACAATTGCTCTGGGTCTGATCTTAAAACAGATACTAAATATTGCAAGAACTGTGATGAGCTGAGGCAGCTGAGTTTTGTGTTCAGATTTTAAAATAGTATGTATATAAAGAAGCTATGTAATTTCTAAATCCCATGTGGTATGTAGTGAATGGAGAAGTAGAACCAGCTGAATCAGTTTACAGAGAATTTGGAATGGTGTACTTCTCATTGATGGTTACGCGGGAGATGCTCTTCAATTTGAGATTTGATTTGCTCATTGGTGCGGTTTGAATGCTAGACTGTTTAGTGTGTTGTTTTGGCAGCATGTACTGACACTGGAGTGTGTCAGCAGTTTTGGCACTAGGCTGCTAAGGAAAAGACTTCATCTAGCTGGATCATTTCAAAGCTTCAGTATTCAAGCAGTCATTTGATATGAAATGGGTTACGTGAATGGAGTACTGTTCAAGTTCTCATGTTACTAGAATGCGTTGAATATAAATACCTGATTTTGATGTAAGTCTTCAGTGTTGTAGTCTTGCTTCTGTATTATAAAGTCAAGAATTTTGTAAGTGTCAGTGAACTTTGGAGAGAAAGAACTCTGCTGGGTTTCAGATTCTACCAGCAAGTAAGAATTACTTTTTCTTTTGAGAACTTTGTGCAAAAGCACATCTTCTCCAATTAAGTTCTAGTGTTTCAGCTTCTAAGAAAATGTACTTAATTTTGACTTTAAAATTGTGTTACTTAGTCAGATAGCAGTATAGGTGCTTTGTTATGACTGTTACAAAGATCTTCAACTTTAATCCCACTTTGTTTTATCTGGGAAAAAATGTACACTGGGAAAATATTACATCTCTCAAGTGCTCTTTGAAATACTTGTTGCTTTTTTTAAAATAAAAACAATTCTACGGAGTGCTTTGTGTAGCTTACATAGCCTAGTACTAGTAGTATAAAGATTTCAGGAATAGTATGAAAGTATTCCTCATTGGTTTGTCTTGGGAGGTAGGAGTCAGTAAAGTGCTTTTTGTAGGATAGAAGAAAAGAAGAAACAAGAAAAAATTCCATAATTTCTATAAATTGATTTAAATTGTTTTGGTTTTTTTTTTTTTAATCATACCTTTCATAACGAGAATTGCTTGAATGATTTTGCATAAAGTTTCCTGTAATTAGGATCAAAGCTGGGGTTGAGGGGTAATGGTTTGTACTGTGAACTTGCTTTAAAAAAAATTGATTCTTGTTTCCTTTTTATGATGTGTGTTTTTTTTTTTTTTTTTTTTTTTTTTTTTTTTTTTTTTTTTTGTTTAATGGTATTCTCTGGTGACAAATTATTACTCAAAATCTATGTGGCATCCCAGTAGCTGAGACAATTTGGTATCTCGTTACAATTTTGTAGACTATGCATGTTCTGGTAAAAACTTAAGATTTAATTATTTTTTAGTTTGAAAAGTAAATCTGGCATGCATTCTTACTAACATTTAAAAAATATTATTCCAGCTGTGTTGGGGTAGAGGAGCACCATGCTGTTGACATTGATCTATACCATTGTCCCAACTGTGCAATTCTCCATGGACCTTCTCTAAGTAAGTATGGGTTATTAAAATTTTATTTTACACTTTAAGTCTGTTTTATCTCCAGGTAAATTTGAAAAAGACTGTTCAAAAGAGTATTCAAGATCTTGTTTATTATTTAGAAGTTACTAGTTCTACATGACTAACTCTGAGCTGATAAAAACCCAAAGAATTCACCCTGAAAGGTTTATCTGGAGATGTAGATAGAATAAAATATAAGCCACTGTTACACATTAGAGAAGTCAAAGTGCACAGAGCTATAATAAAACAATCTGGACTTGACAGAGAGTGAGAGAATTAAAATTAGGGAATAACTCTTAAAAAAAACCAAACCAAAACAAGAAAAATGCAAAAAATGGCTTAAAGTTCCTGTATTTTAATCATCAAAATTCTAATACTTAGGAAGGCAACTCTGAGAAAACGTGGAAGTTTGCTGTCTTGCCTTTCTTGATGATTGTGGGCTACATGCCACAACAGTCCAGTGCAACCTGAGAATATGAACTTCCCGTGGGTGTTCTTTCTTCCCTGTCCCATCCCGTTTGCATCCTTGAGAATTACACAGCTCTGAATTTCAGGTTTCAGATTTATAAAGAAGTTTCCACCAAGGTCCTAATGCAATTTTATGAATTGCCAGAAGAGCCTGTGAAACAGAGCAGCAAGAGACACCTCTTCTCTGGTTCTCGGTTCAGTAAATCAATTTGCTGTAGACATATGCAGTGGAAAGATGGAATAGTTTTTTGTCTTTTTGTAACTACTGAAAGGATACTGCTTTATCCAACTCTCTGGATTTTCCCCCATGACTTCTCAAAAGCAAACAATGTAAAAATGAAAGTCACCTTTCCAACAATTAATTAAGTTTCTATGTTCAGACCTGACAGATGTTTATATGCACTGTGTGTCTTTAACCTCCCAGCGCTGTCGTGGCTGTCTGTGTTTTCTAACATGGGTTTGCTTTGGTTCTTTTTTTCCTTGAAGACCACATAGTAATTTATAGTCAGCTGTGACTTAAATTTAGAATGTTCTCAAAGCTGAATATAATTTAGAAATAAGTTTAAATCCACTGCAATCTCAGTGGTAGTCATGTGGGGTGTGAACAAAGTGATAAAGCACCACTTATTCATGAAATTGATATATGTTGCATGATATGTATCTAGTACAGTATGTGAGTTCAGGGTTAGCTACTTTTAGGTTAGGGGCTAAAAATTAAGATAAATGCTATTTTAAAATGCTATTTTACATGCTTGTGGTTTTTAATATTCCAATTGTCATTTTCAGTTAAAAATCTGCGTGTCTTTCCAGTAAATCAGAATACAAATAACAGCCATTTATTTTCCTACCTTTCTGCCTGGTTATTTTGTGGAATAGAGTAAATTCAAAATTTCTTTTCTCTTCTTGATTTGGGAGAACTAGTATGCTTCACCATGATGCCTGTGAATAACCTTTCTTGTAATGCAGAGCCTGCTAGCTCTGATGAGCACTCTGTCTCTCCTGCAGCAATTTGACAGAGAGATAAGAGTGATTTTTTTGTGTCTGAAGTCTTTTCAAAAAGACAAAAATCTCTGGTAAAAATTATTCTTATCACTCCTATTGCCTCAAGTAAGTAGATCATGTAGATTTAGTGGAAGCTTCAGACCTGTCACTTATCATCCTAAGTAGAGGTGATATATTGTAGTATGTCTTCACCTGGAATCTTATTAATTGTTCTCAGCTAAGCTGTCAGAATCAAATCTGTGATAGTTTGTGGTTTGGGCTCTACTTACTTTATATTTAGAGACTGATAATGTCTTGTGACTTCAAGTGTTGCAGCAATGCTCCAGAGTGCTTCAATCATATGAAATTATGTATGTAAGTAAAATAAAAAAAGCATTTTTATTTTCAGCTTTTCATATTCTAAAATCTTTTGTCTAGAGTTTTGAAAAAGACAAAAATGCAGCTGTTTGGTTTAAAGAGGGCAAGTATGGCTGTGATTTCAGCATATACTTGTGTATATAATCCCATCTAATGAAATGATGTAGTGCAAAAAATTTACTAAAAATAGACAAGAAACACATACTTCGTACTACCAAATGGATAGTTAATTGCAGTGTCCTACCAAATTAATTATATAAAAGTTCCAATAATGAAAAGAAAGCTGCTGCGTAGTTAGATGTAAAGATCAAATTAACCAATCAAATTTTTCTTGTTTTTCAAACAAAAATAAATCCTTTTCTTGATTTGGAAGAGCAACAATTTTACAAGACCTTCAGTAAGCAGCCATGTGTGTAAAATACTAAATAATTAATCCTAACATCCTAAATAATTAAAAAAACCCTAAGACTGTTTTAAAAAAATCATAAATACACTATTGAGTTTTCTCAGCTTATTGGTTCAGTGTCTTCATATTATATTTTGTTGTTTTCAAAGTTTTCTCAGTGATCTGTAAGTCTGGAAATGCTGTTTGCATGAATGCTGGGAGTCAGGTCAGTCACCGGATTCTAGAATCCAGAGCTTAAGAGATCACAATGTGCAGTAAATGTTAACAGGACTGTGTTTGTCAGGAGATTACTGTATTAACCTGGTTTTACCTTCTCAAATTCTGTAAATTCCCTCCCACTTGTTTTTGGGTTTTTTTTGACTGTGGTAGTAATGCCAGTGTTTGGTCTGAGCTGACAATATGAGATGATGTACCAGACCTTAGAAGTGGCATTCTAAATTTACTGTGTGCTCCTTAAAGTTTTCCAGTCTTCCTATGCTAACATTTCTCTTACCTTGGTCTCAGAGAATCACCTAGAGGACCACTTCCAAGACTCGGGGCCTCTTTGTACAGATGTACGCCTCTTGATGGTCCCCATTTGAAGTCTAGTATGTGGCTTCTAAGGCAACCGGACTAGTAGTGTGAGAAGGCAGGGGACAGTGTATGCCTGAAGTAGGTAAAGTTATTGGTCCATAGTTTTGAACATATAAGGAATGCAGTTTAAAAATAGCTTTCTGCTTACTTTTCATGAAAACTTCCAGTATACTCCTCTCCTTTTCTTAGCCCCCCTGCAACTGTGTAGTGCACTTTCAGTGTGTGTATTTTCAGCGTTGTCACAGCAGGTTGTGCCTCAGTTCTCAGGAACAGCAAGGGTGAACACAAGTTTCTTCCACTAGTTTCGAGTGATTGAGAGGGGGAGGTGTTACATGTGCAGTTCAACATGTGTAGGGTTGTTTTGTTCATTTTGAGCATGAGGATCCATTCACTTAACTTATTTTTCTTGCAATTGTTATTGTAATGTCTTAAGGGGTTATAAAAGTTCTAGAATTAAAAAGATATGTAAGTGGAAAAAGTTCTCATTACTGTTTTCTGTTCTTCAGTGCTCTCTTACAGATGGATGATGCACATTGCCAAGTACTAAGTAAAAGAAGGACTTTTGATTTCTAATGTTTAAATGTTGGAAAGACAAAAAAGACTTTGATTTCTGATTTGTAAATGTTGGAAAGACAGAGTTTTAAAAGTTCATTCTGTGCTATAAAATCTCTTAAGCAGCTGTATCATCTTACAATTTTAATGAGCTATTATAACAGCAGTGAATTTATGAGAAACTACTCTGTTGCAAATTAGTAATAGCCACTAATTTCTTGTATTATTATTTATGACTGAGAAAATAGCTTTGAAAACTTCATAAATAATGAAGCCAGGTTTATTAAGTTTTACTGTATTTGAATAGTTGGCTCATTAAGCAAGTTCTTCAGCACTGGTTTTCAGGTTAGCAAGAGAATAAACTGACATTTATAGCTATTTAAATGTCTTCTAAAGGGTACATTTTGTCATGTCTGTAGGAAACAGCTTATCAGTAGGAATAATTATGATTTACATGTAAAGACTCTAAGATGTCAGTTATTCTGATATAACCAACTGTGTTTTCTGGAGAAGCAGCAAGGTTTTTTTCCTTTTTAGAAACTACTTTTTTTCCCACTTCTTAAGTCCTTAGCTTCCTGTTACTGTTAGCTGTGTTTTCAGTATTGCTAGCACTTTTTCAGACTTTGGGTGCATCATGGTTATGGTGGACTTAAGAATGAGCTCTTCACAAAGTGCAAATTTGTATTTATACAGTGGTTTAGCTGGGTGTTATATTTGCATTGCAGGCTGCATTCTGTATGTGTGTAAAACACTCATTTGTGTTGACAAGAACAGGAGCTTTTCCCTTTTCTGTACTTCTTCAGCAAATTGTAGAATCACAGAATGCTTGGGGTTGGAAGGGACCTCTGGAGATAATCTAGCCCAGCCCCCCTGCTAAAGCAGGATGTAACTAAATTTATGCTTAATTTTAGTGGTTAAATTATACATTTGGTCTCAGTAAATCTTCTTGGGGCAGTGTTCCAGTAGCAGCTATCTAATGCTTTGGAGCAGAATCTGGCTTTTTTAGGAAAAACTGAAATGCAACCTAAAAATTGCCATACCCTTAGTATGCTTCTTACTGTGGTAAATATGCTGGTGAGTAGAAAGGTGGCAAGTTCAGCACTGTTGGAGTTTCTTTCCCAGATGATGAGGTGGTAGTCCTTTTTGCTGAGGCACCTCTTGGGAATTTAATAAGGCTTCTCAGCCTGTTGAATGTTTGAGTACAAGAGATACAGGCTTGTTTGTATAGAAAGTGCTCAAAAATGCGTTTTGCTAAGAAAGGGATAGGTGATACAGCTGAGGGCTTCTTTTCAAAGCAGTAAGCTTGGGTTCTTTATAAACTAAGATACAAAATGAGTGGTTGATGAAGATTAATTAATGACATATCCATTATGAAATAATTTGTCATGAAATAATGAAAACTTGAAGACAGGCAGTAAGTTCACCATGATAGCATAAGTAATTTTGTCCTCTGCTTCACTGAAGACTAAAAAATTCAACTGGGGTGGCTGCTTACAGCTTACAATGTTCTAAAATACAGCATTTCAATATATAAAGGGTGCTTGTAAGAAAGAAGACGACTTTTAGTGAGGCCTATAGTGACAGGATAAAGGGCAATGGTTTTAAACTGAAAGAGTGTAGGCTTAGGTTGGATATAAGGAAGAATTTTTTTGCAATGAGGGTGGTGAGACAGGAACAAGTTGCCCAGAGAAACTGTGCATGCCTTGTCACTGGAAGTGTTCAAGACCAGGTTGGATGGGGCTTTGAGCAACTATGTCTACTGAAAGATGTCCCTGCCCCTGCGGGGGGTTTGGACTAGGTGCTCTTGAAAAGTCCCTTCCAATCCAAACCGTTCTATGATTCTATAAAAATAGTGTTGTTTTTCTCATTTGTGTATCTGTCATTTGTCATGGGGATACCAATACAACAGTTTGTATGAGAATGTCTAGTTTTTCATTTTCCTCAGCCCTTTAAGTATAGGGAACTGTTACAAATGCAATTTAGTCTCTATTGAACAATCAGTTTGATTCCCAAAATTGTAATAAAATGTTAATTTATCCTTTGTTCTTTATTAGTTTGTTTTAACAGTACATTAAAGCTTCAAACCACTCAGAAGTTGATTGTTTTGGGGTACAATGCTTGTATTTATGTGTGTTGTTCTTGTATAGTAAGGGTCAAAACTGTGTAAAACATTTTATGCCTAAAACTGTTATGGAGATGCGAGCAGTTGATAAAAGAAAGGTGGTTTGGTTTTAAACAGCATATGGTAGTGAGTAATAGTAATATTATCAGACTGGATGCAGCTATGCTTGTATGGTGAGATAGCACAATGGGATTAGGTCCTGTTAATTCTGTGTTGATACATAAAATTAAGTCCATGGATCTTGAAGAGGTACAATTCTTCTCTTAACTGGAGAAAAAAAAAAAAAGAAAAGATCTAAGCTTTAGTAAATTAAAGTTCTATTTCTAGTTTTGTGGCTGACTTAAGTTTGGACAGCTTTCAGGCTGCTGCTTTTTATTTGTGCTGCACTGGATATGGAGTCTTAAATCGTGTATAATGTGCTCTGAGGTTCTCACACAGAAGGAGCTATAGAAGTATAGAGGATCACTGTCAGGTGTCCTGACGATTCATTTGTGCAGATAGGTAGTGTGTCACCTGCATAAGCAATATGGTTTGTTAATCATAGTAATGTAATTGAGGCATGTCTGGCTCACTGATAGGATAACTGCTGATCTGAACCATCTGATTTAACTAATTCAAAGTTTAATCTTTCTGAAACTTGTAGTGAAGAAGAGGAGGAACTGGCACAGACATGACTACACAGAGTTGGATGATGGTTCCAAACCAGTGCAGGCAGGAACACGGACCTTTGTTAAACAGCTGCGGGCTCGCTCTTTCCCAAGGTACAGAAGCTTACTTACACATTTCAGTGGAAAAAGTAGAGAAGAGGTGTTGGCCGAGTGTGTATCAGGGGCAGTAGCATGAGTGGTTGGTTTTTGTGTTTCTTTTTTGTGCCTAAACTGTCAGAATATTCTGTCTGACAATGAATAGTCCTCAGTTCCATTACAAATAACATAGATCATTTACATGAGTGTCATGGTTTAACCCCAGTCAGAAACTAAGTACTATGCAGCTGCTGACTCACTTCATAACCCCCCACCTGCCACCACCGAGAGATGGGGAGGAGAATTGGAAAGGAACGTATAACTTGAGGACTGAGATAAGAACAGCTTAATAATTAAAATAGGAGGCAAAAAAGCCCCAAACCCAAAATTATAATAACAACAGTTATAATGAAAAGGAGGGAGAAAGGGAGAGGAATGAAATCCAAAGGGAAGGGAGAAAAAACAAGTGATACACAATACAATTGCTCACCACCCACTGATCCATGCCCAGCCAGTCCAGGCCCTGACCAACTCCCTCCAGTTTATATCCTGAGGATGATATTCTATGGTATGGATCTCTTTGCCAGGGTCAGCTGGCCTGGCTGTGTCCCCTCCTAACCTCTTGTGCCCCACCAGCCTTCTTGATGGCAAGACCTGTGAAACTGGAAAGTCATTGACTTAGTATAAATGTTACAAAGCAACAACTAAAACCATCAGTGGGCTGTTAACATTGTTCTTAGACCAAATCCAAAACACAGCACTGCACCAGCTGCTAAAAAGAAATTAACTCTACCCCAGCTGAAACGAGGACAGTGAACTGGTAGTCTAACCATTCTCACATGCTTTAGAGGAAAATGGAGAAACATCGTTGCACTTACACCCTGAGCTGTTTGTGATTGTGATTGACTATCTTACTGAAACATAATGACTTACAATTCTTTAAAGGAGCTTGTTGTTGTTACCAGACTGTACTTTAATGCCTTCTCTGAGAATTCCTTTTCCCCATCCTATTAAATTATTATGTTCAGTCATATAGAAAGACTATTGAGTTCCCAGGTTATGCATGGCAGTAAACATTTCCTTGCTGGTTTAGGACATGTTCATTGTTTTTTTGTTAAACGCTTAATATAATAGTACTGAGTCCACTTCTTTTGGATTCAAATGTAGCCATTCCCATCAGTCCTCCCACAAACTGTGATAAAATTTTTTTTCTAGTAGTGCTTGGCGGATACTTTTCTGCTAATATTCCATTATTTCCTTCCACCAGTGCTGATGAAGTCATTTTAAAAATGCATGGAAGCCAGTTGACACAAAGATACTTGGAGAAACATGGGTTTGATGTTCCCATTATGGTTCCTAAATTAGATGGTCTGGGGCTCAGACTTCCTCCGCCAACTTTCTCCGTTTTAGATGTGGAACGCTATGTAGGTAAGAGTCACTCTGGAGTACTTACAAATGATCCTATCTGTAAATTAAAATAAATGTTTGCATGATTGTAAGAGCTTCCAGGGTTTTAAATATATATACTAAATTGCAGACTAGCAGAAAGGAATGTTCAAGCTATGGTTTTGGTTTTGTTGTTGGTGTGTGGGTTTTTTGTTGTGTGTTTTTTTTTTTTTTTTTTTACTTTCTCCTTTTTCATTGTGTGGTAGATACTTGGTAGGAGTACAGTGTTTGGCCTTGTCTGTATTCTTTTGATAACCTAATATAATGATGTGTGCTGAAAGGTGGCATCATAAAAAGTTGATGGACAGAAAACCTACTGACTATAGGAAATACGTAGTGTATGGAATGTTGTTACCATTATGATGATTAGAAAAGTAATGTGTTCTGCTTTAAAGTGCAATTATAATATTGTTACTTCCGAATCTTTTCATTTGTAATACTGCCTTTTCAGATTTAGAGAGACTTGATCTTCTGATTCTCATACATATATTTTGACCTGCCAGGTTCTCTAGTTTAGGGAAGAAATTGGAATGTCACAGATTTACCTTTCTGTTATTGAAGAAAACTGTATAAGTACTATTCTAACTGGAATTTTATCAAGATGATACTAACTTGTAATTTTAGAGTAATCACATTTATAATGTACATCTAGATACGTTTCAGCATTCCACAATTAATTGTCAAATTGTCGAACCATTGTATAACTAAATGGATGTAAAACAATTATTACAGTGTTGCTGTTAATCCTTTCTCTTGGCTAAAGGTTGCTTCTTGCTTGTGTAGTTCTGCAATGTATCATTTAAATATCACATCTTTTACAACCAGTCCTTGTTGTCTGCAGATCTGAAGGACACTCATGACCATTCAATGAAGCTACTGTGCTATATAAAGTTAACACGTATATATTAGGGGAGTAGGGATGGGCTTGTAAAATGTTTACAAAGGAATACCTGCACAGTTTTTAATGTTAATAACTTACAATTATGGCACAAGTTTAGTCCAGTTTGCTAATAATTACAAGCTGTGAGCAATAGGATCTATTATTTGTGAAGAATTCTCAGTGGTCCTTCTGTTAAATATTCAAGTGCTGTAGCAATGATTAATAGGAAGAGTGCGGAATAGATCTTCCTTAATAACTTTCTCTATGCTAGTCTTTCCAACTGAAGCTACACACTCCATTTTTTTTAAACCATTTGCAGTCATTCTGTACTGCTCTTTTTCTTTTTGGTTAACCACAGGCAAGAGGATTTATTTTTAGTGTTTTCAGTTCTGTCCTTAGCTGATTATAGCAATTAAAGTTAGACCTAATAAAAAGTTCATTTATACTGATCTGTCCCTGTTCCAAGAGAATACTGATGGTAGTGGAGTTTTTGAGCATAAATGTTTTGATAAAGGTAGGAAAAAAGTTAAATTTCTCTTAAATACCTTAATTGGCTGGTTTTATCTGTGATAGGTTTAAGAAAATCATCCTATTTTTCGCAGGTGGCGACAAAGTGATAGATGTAATAGATGTAGCAAGACAAGCAGACAGTAAAATGAAGCTCCATAATTATATTAAATATTTCACAAATCCTGACCGACCAAAAGTATTGAATGTGATCAGCCTGGAATTCTCGGACACAAAGTGAGTATTGATTTCAATTCCTTAAACATAGGAAGTGGTTTTTACTAAGCTGAACAGTATTTGTAGGAACATAATGTCTGTAGCGGGAAAGATAGGAGACTGTGTATTTTATATAGACAGCTACTGTGATGTAAAGTGGGTATAAAACATTTTTATTAATTCATAAATAATAACTTTGTAGGAAACAAATTTAAAGCTGTCATTTAAAAAGAGGTGTGCTTACTCATGATTATGGTTATTTTCTTGTGTGTTTGTGTTTGGTTTTGTTTTTTTTTATAAAGGATGTCTGAATTAGTGGAAGTACCAGATATTGCCAGAAAGCTTTCATGGGTGGAAAATTATTGGCCAGATGATTCAGTCTTCCCTAAGCCTTTTGTTCAGAAGTATTGTTTGATGGGTGTCCAGGACAGCTACACCGATTTTCATATCGATTTTGGAGGAACGTCAGTTTGGTACCATGTTCTCTGGGTATGAAGGCTTCTTGATTTATGACTATGCAAAACAAAGCTTATTCAGTGTGCTGCCTTCTTCCGTGGCATTATCACCTGTATGACATTCTGTGTTTAAAAAGCTGGGGGAAGAATTTGAAAGTTGATTACTGATTGTTGGTGTTGCATTTTTATGCTTTTATTTTAGCATGCTGTTGGTAACTTCTAGACTATAATTGATTGGCTGATCATTTTAGTAGACTGGTAGGTGATATAGTGATGTTTTAGTATGAAAAAAATGAATGAATGAAAATCGTTGACAGACTCAACTTTTTTATTCTCACAAACTTTGACCATATATACATCATAGAAGAGGCAATTTGATTTTATATTTTCTCATTTGGCATGTGTGCACGTATCCATAAATTGTTTATAAAAGTTGGAATTTTTTATGCTCCAGTGAAAAGTTCTGGTTGTTTGGTTTGTTTCTTTTACATCACAAGACACCAACGGGTTCGTGTACTGTTGACTAAGCTTTTGGTGGATTACAACTGTGAAATACTTGGGGCTGGGAAGCCCTAACATTCCACAGTGCACGTATGGAATTCTTAGCATTTAGATTCATCTGTTACTTCATTAGGAGTGGCTCAGAGGTTGTAGTACGCCTACAGGAGGGCATTCATTTATTTGATTTTTTTCGTTTAATAGGGTGAGAAGATATTCTATTTGATCAAGCCCACGGATGAAAATTTGGCTCTGTATGAGTCTTGGAGTTCCTCTGTAACCCAGAGTGAAGTATATTTTGGGGACAAAGTTGACAAATGTTACAAATGTGTTGTGAAGCAAGGACACACTTTATTTGTTCCAACAGGTAAGATTTTACCCTTACTACTAGGACTTAAGGTGCTTAATTACCAGGAGTTAAGGGTATCCTGAAATGATTGTGTTACCAGCATTTGGTTTCTTCTAAAGTTTTGGATAAAAGAGAATAACAAATTCAGAAATTTACATTTTTTTCAAAACAAGTACTTAGCTTTTTAGATTGCCTGGCAGTAATACCAGTTATTAGGGAAAAAAAGGGTGTTTGTTAAACAGTTTTAAGATAACAAATAAAAACTTAATTTGGATATCAGGGAAATAGTTTCAATTCATAGAACACGCATTTTTCACCATATGATAGAGATCCAGACTGAATTCTTATCTTAATTGTATAATACAGCTTTGTTTTTACAGCTTTTGAATATTGTAAGACCTATTAGGCAAAATTATTACAAGAACATGTAAACTTCTTATGCTGTAGGCTAGAGGGTATAAAATAAGTCGGGTGGTTTTTTTTTTTTGTTTTTCTTTTTTTCCTTTTTTGTCTTCTGTCAGCAGGAACATCTAAACTGGGGTGGAGCCAGTGGAGACTCTGAATCAAAATGAAAGTGTCCCTAAATAAAGCTGAAGAATACATAAGTTAATTCAAATGTTAATTCCTTTTATTAAAAATAAAAGGATACCTGTATATATGGTTTATGAAACTGTAGCGTTCATAAATGCATTTCAGCAGCTTCCTTTAAAAATGATGCAGAGGCATGGTCTTTTCTGGTTTTCTTTAACATTTCTTTTAACTGTCACCTAATAGCATCTGATAACTTACAGGACATTTTTAAGAAAAAGAAACACCAAAACAATTAAACCCACAAAAATCCTCCAAACAAAGCACACCACCCCCACACCTCCAAACTCCCAAATACCATAAACTTAGAAGTCTTTAATAAACAAACCATATTTTGCCAATGAAGGGAGTGCCAGTTAGTTTCTTGTATTTTCACTTATCCAGCTCATCCATATAAATACTTTTTACTATTTTATTACTAAAGATTTGTACGGGTACTAGCTTCCTTTTTGGGGGGTGTGGGAGGAAGCTTTAAATACATGGAGAAAGAAAAGGGTGCACAGTACTGCTTCTGGAATAGGCCTCAAAGAATATGGTCAGTACCTTAATCTGTCCTATGTAACTATAACTTCCTAGTTAGCTACACGAAAAATGTAGTAGTCTCTGTTCTCTGTTTGTGGGGTTTGGTGTTTACTGTTCTAGTTCATGGCTTGTGAAGAATAAATACTACATGGTGAGGAGCTATATTTGCACTAAACATTCCTGAACATCCAGAGCTTTTAAAAAACATGTGTTTTTGGCAAGAGATTACATTAATTTTCCATTTATCTAAGTGTGAAGTCATACATCTATGAACAAAGAATGCAGAATTACAGAACAAAGAACTTCAATGTGACCCACAGATCTCTGAAAATAGTTCCTGCTTCCCAAGTAATCAGATGAGTCTGGGCTTTCACTACAATGTCACCCAAAAGAAAAGTATTATAACATTTTCTGATGTATATGTGTATATGTACACACAGACAAATACATGTGTATATGTACACACACATAAATATTTATATATGTATGTTGGAGTATAGTGTAAGAATCAATAAATTTAAGTTTCAAGACAGGCGTTTAAAAAATGGGTAATTCTGTAAGGCAAATTAAAGGCTTTAAAAAACCCCTTGTATCTACTGAAAATCACTTTTGCTGTTCCTGCTTGCGCTGATGCTAGTGCATGTAATAATTATTTTATGATCTCTGAAATACATTCAGAGTAGATTTCTGGTTTAAAATTAGTCTTGCATATAGATGAATAGCACCTACGGGGAGGCTCTTGAGAGTTATTTAAATATTATTCAAGATACTCTGTGTGGTCTACACCAACTTTTTGCCTTGTTACATAGATCTTGATCAAAACTACAGCATAAAAATAGCAAGTAGGAATGTAAAAAAATTAAATCCTTTAGTTGATGCAGGTATGCCATAAAAATACTTGGTGTTTAAGCAATAGTGATGAGGTTTTGTTGTCAGTTTTGTCAGTGTCTGGGGATATGTCTGTTTAAAGGATTGAAATACATACATTCTTTGGAGAGTCAGAGGTATTAATCTACTGTGATGATGGTAAGAGTGAAAAACTGAAACCATATTAACAAGTGCAAAGTGCAGCTGGTAATACAAGGCAATCTTCATTGCACAGACCTTCTCAAAGAACAGAAGTAAAACTGAACAATGTATAAAATAAAAACCCTTTATACTGCATGCAGCATCATATTATAGATTCTCTCATATACCATTGTGTAGCTTCCCTCCAAGTAGGCATGTTGCTTAGTCAGCATAGTTGCTAGGTTTCGGATCTTTTAACATGTGTTACCACAAAAACTCACTCAAACTGGTTGTTCTTAACTGAATTAGGGCATGGATTTAATGGTAGTTTGCAATATATATTTTTTTATGATTTGGTCTGATCTTGCTTCAAGCTGGGGAGCTTCCTGTGTTTGTACCTCTTGCCCTACATTCAGTCAAACTATGAAGTAATCTGCAAATGTGTGGTCAACTCATCTTTTTTTAAAAGATCATCTGTATGCATGCAAAACCAGAAAAAAAAATCTTGAAAGAAGAAACTCTGTTTGTAGTCTCAATTATGTTAAGGCTGCACAATATAAGCTTCCCAATTAAAAACCGTTACCTTTAAAGTTAATAGCTTGAGTTGTTTTGTGTACTTACTTGAAATTATCCAGTAGTAACCAGTTAATTGATAGCATAATGTTGGCTATGCTTTGCCATAATGAATAGTGGAATTCACAAGGACAATATTTCAATTATGTGACAAATTTATATAGTCAGAGTGCCTAGACCGGGTTTTAAACAGATGATAATTTGGCTGGAATTAGGATGACTGTGTTTAGGGTAATTTATGGAACATATCTGAATTCTTATTTGAGTAACTTCGGTATCGTTAACTGACTTTTATGTTCTGCAAACAGCTCAGTTACTGTAAGCAACGTGTAATTATTGAAAGGATTATAATTTCTGGTTTATGACATAACTTTTGTTCAATATATTTTTCCTTTCCTGACTTCCTTATTTTTGTTCATTGGAGGAAAAACTTTTGGGAATTTTTACTTGAAAAATAACTAGCAATCTTACATCCAGCCCACCCTCTCCCACTCACCCCCCACCATGAAAAATGTCTTAGCTTCTTCAGAAAACTATAGTTGCACTAGATTTCTTAAACACTGTAATGTTCATGTTGTTAAAATTTAGATTACTTGTTTCTAGCACAGAATACAAATTTGTTTGCTTTTTTGTTTCTGGGTACAGCATTTTTACTTATATAAGTATTTAAAAACAATCTTAGAATAATTTATATGTATGTATTAAGTTTACGAATCTATCATTTCAGGCTGGATTCATGCTGTGCTCACATCTCAGGATTGTATGGCTTTTGGAGGAAACTTTTTGCACAACCTCAATATTGGCATGCAGCTCAGGTTAGTCTCAGCTCTTCCTATACCTTTTCCTCGGTTAAGTAGGATATTCTTCAATAGATATTTTTCTTCATGCTCTTAACCAGGATCAAATCAGTACAGGCTCTCAAATAGACAATAGTGACATTTTCAATTAGAATGCATCAAGCACATACTCTTACTTCACTTCTGCAAAGTTTGTTTCAAAAGCAAAATGAAGGGTATGCAAGAATTTAAATGAATTGGGGGGGAAAAACCCCACAAAAAAACTCCCCTTGGAGATTAGTATAAGTGACTAAAACAAAACTAAGCAAGCCCAGGTGTGCAACACTTTGAGTTGAAATGAGCCTCCTCAAGTCAGCATTGCTCTAAGGGCAGCTGTATTTAGTTTTTGTCCAAGATGTGGAGCTGTCTTCTAAACATATTGTTTTTATTTATTACAGTGGAATCCTGATAAAATTCCATCTGTTAAAAGATCACACATTGGGTTTGTATCCTAGTTTTATGAAGTCCAACTTTATTCTTAGAAGTGCCGCAGTCAAACTTGATAAGGTCAGAGCCTGGATGAGACCAGAGTTCAGTCTTGTCTGTGGTCTTGTTGGGATTTAACTATGTGGTACTTGACTTCTTTTATTTATCATGGCCATGGTTATGTTATTTTATTTTGGACATTGTGTAAATTTGAATGATTACGTAGTTGAATAATGAATGTCACAATTAAAACATTAATGTTGTGTAATATTTCTATTTAATCAGGTGTTATGAAATGGAGAAGAGGCTAAAAACCCCAGATCTTTTCAAATTCCCTTTCTTTGAAGCCATCTGTTGGTTTGTCGCCAAAAACTTACTGGAAACATTGAAAGGTAATCCTTGTTTTATTTTAAGAGATACACATGTATCTGCTTTCATTTTTTTTTTTTTTTTCTCTTCATTGATAATGGAGAAAATTTATACTGCTGTTGTGTGAACAGATGAAATTTTTTAAGCTGGAAAACTAGACTTGAATTCCTATTCCTTTTTTTTTTTTTTTTTTCAAATGTCACATGATTCTTTTAACTAAATTTTAGTGAATACTACACTATGACAGTTCTAGATCCAGCAATTTTTGGTTTTAGTAAATGATCTTTCTGAAAACTACTTCAGTGATCAAAGGCTTTTAGGGTGACTTGCACTGTGGAAATCTTGGTGCACTTGGTGGTGCATGTAACCAGCACTTTGTAGCATGCTGCTGGAACCTTTGAACTATTTTATTAGTGATTTTCATCCAGTGCTGGTAATGGTCAATGAAAACATTCTAGATCATCAAGACAGAGTATCTGAGATTTTGGCACAGTGCAATTATACTGCCAGTCAAACAGGATTAATTTGCCATTATCTGTCAAGACCTTGTTAAGGAAAATAGAAAACTTACTTCAGTGACATCAGTTTTTCATTCAGGTTTCTTCTTTATCATTTAAATCTTTAAGTACCCTTTGATAGCGTTTCTCTCATTTCAGCAAATGACTCCTTATATGATCCCACTAACTTGTACCTGTGGGTTTCTTCTTGTGGCTTCACAGCTGAATGAAGAGGTTTTCTTGCACTTCTACAATTTTCTCTGACCTTTTCAGTCAAAACACCTGTTGTGTTCTGCTCTTTGTGGTAAAGGGAAAGGTGTCTGTGAGGGCTTTTGTAGAAAAGGTGCATCAGTTCCTATAAGCTGTGTTAAATCATTTATATCAGTGCTTATCAATAGACATCTCAACAGCCTGATGTTCTTGACAGTTGCTGGTCCTTTCCAAACTCCTCATCTAGTCCTGTAATTCCTCTATCTGTACCCATGTATAATTGAGCTTGAGAAAAGTGCCTGTCTGACTTGACCTTCTTTTCCTCAAGTATATTGCCCTCTGCCTGCTCTGTTTAAGCTTAATAGTAAATGTCATATTCCAAATGATGTATTTCAACAGAGAGAAATCAACTTGCAGAGGAGGCTGCTGAATTCAGCTCCAGCTTCTCAAGAGATCAGAATCTCATGTAACCTTTTTCTAATAGGGAAACAGTCACAGTTACTGAAAATTATCTATTCTCCTTTCAGCAAATTAAGGCATTGAACAACCCTTGTTTCCAAAACAAGCGTTGAAAGTTTTAGAAACCTAAAGCAACTCGGAAATCTTAACAAGTAGAACAAACTTGCAAAAATTTTTTCCTTTAAAAAAAAAAAAAAGTATTTTCTTCTTGAAAGCTTACTTTGTTTGGTCTCACTTCTGTGTATCTAAAACTTACAAACTCATCAGAAGACAATAGGAGCTGTATTTCTACTGGAAAAGCAGTGGGATATACGTTTCTATATTATCTAGCTAAATACTAATAGTTTCCAGTGTCTGTTTCCCCGACTCTTCCCTCTCCCTTTTTTATACCATGACTCCTTGAGTACATAGACTAGGAGCTTCCTGGGACTTGTGTCATAGAGGATGAGTATGAAGCTTATTCTCATTTTATTTTTAATCTATGGTTTAGCAGATATAGCAGAGCAATGCTATAACCTATGAATTTATCATAAAAAATAAAAATTGAAGTCTCCATGACTAGAGTGAAGATTTTGTTGGGCTTTGGCATCAAGACAGACTCATGTGAATTAGGTGTTTACTAGTAAGAATCTGTTGTTTAATAAATAAGGGGTGATACCAGTTTGGTTTTGAAAGGTATGGTGATGACCAACTTGTAAAACGTTGAGTGCGTGGTGGTTAGCAGTACTTTGTGTGAAATTCAGGTCAGTAAGCAAAATCAGCACAATGTGTTTTTCTGGTTATTTTTATAAAATGATAACAAGGTCATAAACATTTTGACTTTGTCTTTTCATTGGCAAGAAGTGTTTTATGATACTGTAAGTGCTGTGGCATTCACCTAAACTGTTTTTCTTCATAGTTCTTGGGGCTTCAGATTAGGTAACTTATTCATCTGATACTCGTTAATTTTTATTACTGTTAATGCTGTGCAGTCTTTTCTATTGCAACTAAAAAATCCAGCCTGTGGTGCTGCATTGTATTCTCAAAATTCTATCAACTGAGTCAGCTAGTGGGCAGGAAGACTTCTGCTGCAACTCAAAGGCCTGCCACTCCTCGTACCCTTTAACAAGTAGGAGGCATCTTTGAGGGAAGAACAGCTGTTTAGTAACAAACTTCCCTTTTTCTGCCAGCAGACTAATACATTATCCATCAGAATATGGTTTATTAGTGTATTCTTTTAAGGGAATAAAATGAGCCAAATATCCCTAGTATTGGTCAGTTTGCTGTTGACAATTGGAAATATTTGTCAGGAACATGGAGAGAGATTGCAGTCTACTTTTGACTGTTTATGGAGTGTTTGTCTTTTTCCTTCTCTTTTTCCCCATGAAGGAAAAGACAAAATTGAAAAGGAATTGGAGTCCCTTGGGAGCACCAGCTTTCTTAAGAAGAGCAGCTTCTGTAGCAGAGTGATTTCCACCCCTTGCTCCCTTTGATTTTTGGGAGGAAAAATGATGTCAACTGCATGAGGGAGAACTGTGATAATTGGAAGGGTGTCAGAAAATATTTGGGGAGTGGAAGTGTGCCACTGAACCATTTGCTGTATGTATGGGAATAAACAATAGGAATTGTAATTTAGAGCTACATCCCACATCCTTCTGGTTCCCTTTGACTAAAATATTTCTGAATGAAGTAAAAGTGATTTCTTTTTTCAAAGGTGTTTTCTCTTGTTCTGTACTTGAGATCTGTTTTGGTCTAATTGACCTTTACTATGTTGTAAATTATCTCCAATTCATGCAAGAATAAGTCAAAAAGGAAAGGAAGATTTTGCATAGTATCACTTCAGGGTTGGACTGGCTTGTTTTGTTACGGTATGCACACAAATACAGGATGTCGTGTTTCATTTGCTTGCACAATTTATCCTTTTTTGTGCAACGTTATTGGCTGAAAGGTAGGTATCATTCTATTGTTTTCATTGTTAATGTGGTTCTAAATTGGTGTCTGTATCCTTTTTAGAACTGAGGGAAGATGGTTTCCAGCCTCCAAGCTATTTAGTACAAGGAGTGAAGGCTTTACTTACTGCTTTAAAATTATGGATGAAAAAAGAAGTAAGTATAAGTGATGTTGTTTGCTATTTTGGTGAGCTCTAGTTTGATTTAGAAGTAAGTGAAGGTCCTATCCCCTTTTGAAGTTTAAGATTATTTTCATCCATTAATGAGTACTGAAAGACTCTGTGGTGATTATATACTGCTGATCTGGAGAAGAAGCATCATGACAATTTTGTATTCCATGATGCTAATAAAGTCTTTTTAGACCAATTAATAATAAGCTTTGTATTTTAGCTGATAGAAGTAGAATCTTGCTTCACCTCAGGATGGGATAAGAATGCTAGAGGATAAGCAGATAACGTGGGGCTTTTTTCTAACAAATCTGGCTTTATAATTGATTCATTCTAGTCTGAGGCAATGGAGGGATGGAATGCCCTGATACTTAGCATTTTCCAATAACGTCAGTACTTTGGAGAACACATTTCAGGTATGCCTGTCTTGCTGAAGAGTTAGTTTAGATTCAGATGAGGACATTAACTTCAGTTGAATACCATCCCTGTTGAACATTGGCTGACTCTTGTAAAATCATTAATATATTGTCTATGCTGGCTTTGCTGGTGCTCCACTCTCCAGGAAAGCTTATTTGTTTTGGCACAGCACTGGGTCTGGCCTAACTCCATGTGTTTTATCATGTGCCTTGAGCTAATCAGTCCTCTTGGAACCGGTGCTTCTGGGAAGTGCTGTTCACTGACAGGCAGTTTGGTTCTGACTGAGCTTACTAATTCTAGGTTTTTTCTGGCCATGCTGACTTGAACTGGCTCTTGGGGATCTCTTTGGTCTTTCTGCACAGAAGTTCTCCTTGTAAGAGAACTTACTATACAACAGGTACGATATTTGCACAGTGCTGCATCCAGCGTAATGAGCTTTGAGGAACTGAACACCAAGTGCAAACGCAGAGGTGGTTACTTTGTGTGGAAGCTGCAGGAGTCCAGCCTGTGTAGCGTTACTGATTCCAGGTGAACCTTTGCTGGCCCTCTGAAACACCTTGGAGTTGGTTGTCCAGTGTCTGTCTGTGCCATTCTGGATCAAAACTAGCTAGTAAGCAGTGTAGCAGTATTTACAGGATATTGTGCCTAAGCTGTTAAACCATGTGTGAATCCAAGCTCTTTCTCCCGTAGTGGTATGGGTAATAAGCAAACCCAGTAATCGGACTGCTGGTAACGGAGATCAAACATAGCCCGTATAAATCCTTATTTTGATTTGAAATTGGATTGGAATCCCTCTTTCTAGATTGTTGTAATACAGTATTGTAGCATTTGTGTACCGCCTTGTAGCTCATTAAGTATTTTATTTATATCACTTAGAATGTGATCTGTTTCCTACTTTCTTGTGCAAAGAAACTAATTGCACATGCTGCATTCTGAATGCTTATTAATGAGACCTGTGAGTATTCCCAAACTACTGGCTGAACAGAAATGTCAATTGTGAGGAAACCGTGCACATCAGTGAACTACTCAGTGTTTTCTGCTGTCCACCAGCTATCATGTTTTGTACCTTGTGTTCATCTTTTCTAGCTGCTGCTTTGTAAAAGAGCTAATCTTTTATTTGCAGCAGGCCATGTGCATGATAGGATTGTAGTTGTGTGCAGCTGAAGGCAGGAGGAGCTTTGTACATTGCTGTATGATTGCTCATGCTGGGGATTTCAGAGAGATTCTGAAAGAGAAATGACAAATGAATACTCCTCAAATGAGAAGCCTACTCATGAGGTTTCACATTTGTATCATGGAGTATGTCTTTTCAAGACAAGTGAATTATCTTAGTGAATTGTTTTAAACTACTTGCTGGAGAAATTCAAACTCTGCTTCAGCAGGGCAGCAGTATCTCCATTTCTGCAATATTTAAAAACTGCCAAAATTTACAAGATGCTGAGAATAGAGATTGAGTGCTACTAAAATTATTTTAGTTTTCATGTCTTGATTTGAATTCAGTTTGTGCAAGGCTTTTATCAGTATGAGTATTCTCAGATTATTTTGGTGCAGATCATCAGTCTGCATGTTAGTTGTTGTAAACAATGACTATGATGACCTATTGAGTTGTCTGAGCTCTTGGATTTTAGCTCTGGCTTCCTGCCAGCTTGCATAAGCAACAGGTCTCAGATTGAGTTGTTCAGATGTTTGATTCATGTACCAATAAGGTGATTTTGGGCAACTGTTCTGTGTTTTTAAAGAAGATATTAATAGGTGTTGTAAAAGAAAAAAAAATGGCCAGTTTCTTTTTTATAAGGAGTGAGGGATGTGAGGTTTATTATTTGTATTTTATCTTTTTTTGTGTGTGTGTTTGTTTTTGAGTATTGATATACTTCATTGTGATGCTAGTCTCCAAAGATGGGTGCATTGATTTACCTGCCAGGATTTTTTTTATCTGTATCTCTTGATTTAAGACAAATTTCTTTTTCCTCTGTATATTTCCAAAATATTTACAAAACCATTTCTTGAAACTCATGAATGAATCACAGCTTTTTTTCTATTATTTTCTTTACCTGCAATTTATATCTGACATACTTAGGCCGTTTTGTTGCTACTGTTCTCCTTACTCCAGGAGAATTCCTCGGTCCCAAAGGCTGCTTGTTCCTTTTCCATGAACCAATATGCAGAGACAACTTAAACCCAAGTTATTTAATAATGATAATAATTTTTCAGGCATGGTGTCTGTAGGTATTTATATTTCCTGCACATTCTTCCCTTCTGTCGGACTGTTAGATTATGTATCCATTTGAATTTGTTCATGTATTTAAGTTGCTGGGGTGAATTTTTAGTCTGCCTTCCTGCCTCTCTTTCTTTTCTCTCCCCCCTTTTTTAAAAAAATAATTATGCTGCCACAGCTTACTTGAGAAAGCCTTGGTATAAATAGATACTTCTTATAGTGGCAAAGAAGTGAGTTTGCCAGTGGAACTTACTCTGCTCAAAGAGTTACCGTAAATCATACTGCCAAACTAATGTGCTTCTGATATAAAATGTTTGCATTGGGAAAGCTTTTCAGTATTTTTATACCAGAAAAACTTGGAAGTCAGTCTTGTGGAGGATTCCATCAGTCACTCCCTCTTGGAAGTCCTCATGGATGGGAAGGCTTTTGGGAGAGTGAAGTCCTCAAGTAGAAAGAACTGAATGGTCCTAAGATGACCAGTAACTTACTGTAAAAATTATACAGTTTAGTAACAGGTGCTGTGTTCCCACGTGCAAGTGTGTGGAGGTGATCCATTCAAAGAATGAGCAATGGTAAATAATAGCAGCTGATTTAATCTTTCCTGTAGAATTAATGGCACTGAAATGAATTTATACCATGGTTATACACCCAAGTTGTTTTTTGGAGGAAGCGTTCGTTTTGTTGACTCAGAGGAAGCCACATTCAATGAAACGCACATGCAGTATCAAATTGCTTCTAGCCATAATTTTGCTGCTGAACCTTGTTTTTGAAGTATGGGTAGCTGAAAGTGTTTGTGGGATGTTTTTCCATTTAAATAGCTGATTAAGAGGATAGAATTCATGTCAGCCATTCTGGTCGATGAGTTGAGTGTTATTTTTTCTGTTTAATTTTACCTGAAAGTGTTTTCAGGCACATTTAAACTGTTATACAAAGTATTAAACATACTTTTTACTAGATCTAACTGTAGAGTGTTTGGACTTACTCAGATTGGTAGTATATATGTTTTATCAGAGGCAGAAATATGTCTCTGATACAGTTTCAGAGGATTAAAGGGAACATAAACTGTTGTGGTTTCATAATTTTTTTTAATAGGGAATGACTTTTTAAACTCACTTTCTCCAACCTACTAGATTCTAAATAAGCTAAGAAAGTAACTTTTTAAAGTGAAATGTGAAGCAGATGTCTAAAAATCTGCATGTTGGTTACTGATTATTACTCTTTATTTGCTCTGTAGATTAAATTTTTTGCTGCAGTGAAATTCCCTTAGTCTTTAGCTGTTTTGAAGGTCATGACTCTTATTAAAGTTTCTGCTAAAGGAAAAAAAAAAGAAGCTGATTACTGTACTGAGGGGGACAAAAAAATAAAGTAGTTGTCAGTATGGCTTTGTATTACCCCTTCCTTGGATTCTTAAGAGGCACATTGAGGGATATCTGCTGCCTTCTAAAGCTTGAACTGGAAGCCTCAATGTGTGTGTGTATCTGTTCTGGAAGTTTGCAGTCATTATTACAGATATTAATTTTATTTTTTTTTTCCTCCTGTACATTTCTTTTCTATTACTTCTGCTTTTACCTGAAAAAAATGAATTGAGTATCTTTTCTCCCCTCTTTGCATACAGCTTGTAACAGAACATGCCTTTGAAATTCCAGACAACATTAGGCCTGGGCATCTCATAAAAGAGCTCTCAAAAGTGATTCGTTCTGTAGAGGTAAGAACAGAGGCAACCCTACATAAGTCTGCAGGAAAAAAAAAATCGTTGGGTCAGGGAATTTCATAGTAGTTATGCTTCTAATTGATCATATTAATCTTTATTTTTTTAATGTTCATTTAATATTAGAAGATCAAGAGGAAGACTACGGAATACTAAGCTATGAGCATTTCAGATAAAATGTATAGCAAGGGTATTCTATGTTTGGGTTTTTCATATTTTTAATGGTAAAATTACTTGTAAGTCAGTATTTCTAATACATTCTTACTTAAAACCACTTAAAATAATTACTGTGATTATGTTGTTACAGAGTTTAATTTGAAAATCTATGCATATTCTATTGTCGTACCGTTATTATTTCTGGTCCAGTTGTCGTCTCTTTTGTTCTTTTTCTGATGTTTTAATGATATTTGTGTTATAGTCAGTGTTTTTTTCTTCTTAATGAATATTGATTCTTGAAAAATTCTCACATTGGCATGTGGAGAGAACAGTTCTGAGAACTGAAGAGAGATGTGATCTGCTGAGTAGAATACATGTCTATCCTATGCTGCCTTTGTGAATAAAACCTTATGTTTTGGTGTTAATTTTTGGTGTTAAGCACTGCTATTACGGGAGTATGTATACGGGAAAGAGGTGCAATAGAAATAAGCCTTGTACATCAAATCCATAGGAAATACGTAGTACTTCTCTAAAAGGTCTAACAGTTTTATTTATTTATCTAATTTACATTTAAATAGATGAATAAGAAGCAGCACTTAAATATGTGGATTTTTTCCTGTGAGACTGTTCTGAAGTATGTGTTTCTAATTAAAGGAGGAAAACGGCAAACTAGTTAAAACTCAGGGAATTCTCGGTGTGTGTCCAACTTCACGGTCTTCGCATGAAACAACTTCGCCTCACCACTCCAGACGAAGGGTGAGGAAACTGCGAGATCATGCCACCAAAACTCCTTCCAATCTGGACATCCTTGAACTCCACACTAGGGAGGTACTGAAAAGGCTGGAGATGTCACCTTGGGAGGAGGCAAGTATTAAGTTATGTGCAAGAAAAACAAAGCCAGAGTGGATTTCTAATCTCTGTTGAAAGGGAGAAGCTTTTAACAGGCATAAGAATACAGGCTACTACTCTGCCATATGAGATATGGATAGATTTGTTTTCAGTTTCTTTCTTTTGAGTTTTCCTGAAACAAATTTTTTTCTTCCTTGATCATTTTTTTGTGGCGGTTCCTTCAATGTTGTGTTTCAGAAGGCGCCCTGAATCTGCTACTTACTTCAGGTATAGCTTTTGGATTGGGACTGCTGTAGCTCTCAAGTGCTACTTTGAATCAGGTCTGTGCAGAAAAGGGAGCTTGCAGAACCTTTATTTGGTGAGGCTCTGAGCCAGCCTGCCTCGCTATGTGTTTTTAGATAGCTTTTTCTTATAGTTCTGTTACTGTGATTTGATTAGCCTTGGTTTTCAGTCATGTTCCTGTTTCCTGTATGACAGTGCCTCGCTATCAGTAAGCCTAAGGCTGCCTCTGGTCTCCGTTGTGGGGCTGTGGACTTTGTGGTCGTATTACAAAGGTATCATGGAGTGATAAATAAGTAAAATGTAGTCTCTTGAAAAATTCTTTTTTTCAGGTTTGATGACCTTATTTCAAAACAGCAACAGAAATGGGAGGAGGAATGAGAGAGTGGAAATAAGTAGCTTTATGAAAGGAAATAAGTAGCTTTGTGAGAATAACAAATGCTGGCAAATTTAGTTGGGACAGGATGGACTGTCACAGTGGAAAAATACTGATACTGATTTTCATAAGGCATGAACAAGAGACATTCATTTCGAGACGTTCCCCAAAGACAGAAAGCTGAACTTAAATTTTATGACAAATAGTTAACCTTTGCAGTTCACTGCTACAAACAAATGTTTAGGAGTATTAGTTACCGTCATTTAATGTACAAATATATTGTTCACTATCAGTATTAACATGTAAAACATGTTAAAAAAACATACCATTTTACATTTTCCTGGTTTGGCATATAAATGTATCACTGATTGCTTCAGAGTATGTGTCAAATGCAAATGGCTTTGAGCTAAGAAAGTTCTGCTTATGGCAGGTTACTTTGCATTACTGATGTTTTACTGTCCTGTAAATCAGTTTTGAGATACTAATTCCAGGGAACAGATACCCAATCCAGGAGTTGACTTATCAGTTCCAAGCCCAACTTTTGGCTTGCCCGTCTATTGGTATTTCTTTGTTTTGAATACAGTGATAATTCTTCAAAGGAAACATAAAAGGAGTATTATAGTGAAGTTGTAGTTGTTCCAGATATTTTAGGAGAATATTGGTGATTCAGGGAAGGAGAAGGTGCAGTCTGTTCTTTTTTACACCCAAACATGTTTTGTCTGAGCTTTCTTCAATTGGTTATCAGGAGGGTAATCATCCTGATGTTGAGTTTAAACTTCTGTGGAGTACAGGAAAACCGGTTGAATTTATAGAAATAAATAACAAGCAATATTGCTTTTACTTCTTTAGGATACCGCAAGCTCGAAACTGAATGGGAGATTTAACAAGCCCTTTCAGCCATCTTCTACAGTACCTGAATGGCGAACAAAAGACAATGATCTTCGCCTTCTGCTCTCAAATGGAAGAATAATTAGGTACAAAGGGTTGATTGTGGATCACTTCTTCCTAGTCATTATGGTCTGGAGCATGCTAATTGCTAATAACATTTCTGTTTGTGGAGCTCTGGATTCCCTTCTACCAGTAAGATTCATGTTAGGAATGTTGAAGGAAAGCGTTGTCCCTTGTGTCTGCTGTCCCCTAGTGGAGCCACGGTTATGGAGTGATCTACGTATGTTTGTATGTTCCTTTGTTAACAGCGTTTCATTCAGTTGCTCAGTTGGGTTTGTACTGAAGGGAATGCTTCACAGTAGAAATGGTTGGTTTGTATCCATCTATTAGAGTGATTTTTCATTAAAAATACACAGGTGTAAAACTTTGCATCTTTGTGGAAATGACAGGCATAGAATAAGAATATGTACAATTTGGAACGAAGAGGTGAGCATAAGAGAACATTACTGTTGTATCTCAAGAGTGTGTTGTAAATAATTAAAACAGTTGCTTCAGGTTGGTAAGAATAACATGTTGGTTTGTTTTTTTGTTTTTTTTTCTTGTGAGACAGAGATGAGAGACGCCCATTTACTGATCGAAGTCTTTACACAGCAGATAGTGAGGATGAAGATGACAGAACAAGGTCAAAAAAGACGACTGTTAAGGTAGAAGACCAGCCCTCAGGGTTTGAAGGAGAAGGGAATGCAGATGCCCAGAAACCACTGAACAGTAAGCTTGTCTCTTAAGTCCTATCCATTGAACGTTTTGATGATCTTAAAGAGGGTCTAACTATTGTCAAGTTGTGACTGAAATTTTACCTAAGTGTAAAGAGGATAAACTAATAGATCAGAGAAGTAATATTAGAAGTTACAACAAAATATTTGTCAAATATTATCTGTCTACTGAAGAAGAGAACAGGATAGAGTAGGAAAGTAAATTCACCTTTTTATGTTAGTACCATCTTGAATACCCTGTACAGTGTTTTTCGGAGTGGAGATTCAATTGGTGTTCTGGATGAGTATTTATTCCTTTTGATCTGTTTCATAATATAAGAACACTGATTTTTCTTGACCAAAATATACTTAAGTGTGAAAAGTTCATCACATCATTCACTCTAGAGGATAAAAGTTCATAACATGCAGCTAATTGTAAACCTATCTTATACCTCACTTTTCTGTTCCATTTGGTGATTACATACTTGACCATACAATTTTTTACATTTTGCTAATGAATAGGTTTATTCCATAGAGGTGATCAAACATCATTTAACATTAATAAAATCTTATGCTTTCAACCTTGGCAGTAATCTGCAAGGCTGGGGAAGAATTTAGGTTATCTGTAAAACACTTTAACACCACTTGCCAATACTTTAAACCATTCTTCACTAGTAGTTAATATTTTTTTAGTCTTTCTGTACCCTCAAACCCTCCTGCCAAGTGTTCAGCAGTGCTGATCACACAGTGCATTAGTAAAGTATCAATACTGAATGTCTGGTTTTGGTGCCTATTTTTAATAGCATGGCTCTGTGCAGTGACAAATTGGTCCTTGACATAGCTGTTCAGCTCTCGGTTTAATTATAGAAGTCACATCCTTTCACAGTAGAGTTTACAAGGGCTCAGAGGGTATGTGTTAGGAAACTGACATCAACGCTTAAGATAATAAGACTCCTCTAGAGACTTACAGTTCCCTTAGTTTCCTGCACAACAATCTGTAACAACTTTTGAGTCTGTCAGTCTGGATAAAATATTTTATTATTTTCATTAATAAAGCAATTTGTAATCCCTGTTGACTGTACTTCCAAAGGTCACAGAGAACAGTATTAAAAAATTTGCACAGGAGAGAGGTCCCTCTTGAGTACTCAGGAACCAACAAGGCAAACAGCTTATTGAGTGAAGGCTTCAGCATGTATGGCCTTTTTCCTCTTTCAGAATTTAAGTAAATGAAACTAAGTTTTACACTTGAATCAAAGATTAAGTCATACAGAGAAATGGTAGGTTTTCTTCAAAGTTGTTGCTCTTATTTGATACAGAGTGAATATGGCAATGTGTATCTAAATGTAGGAAACATACTTAGAACTAGTAATGAACATTGAGATTCTTCTTCCAGAAATTGAGTACTCGGGACTATCGCTGATATTTTTAGTTGAATAGTAAGAGTCTTCAAACTTCCATGTTAAAGATCACCTTCATTTGGTTATTTTTCTTTAACTGAAGGACTACAGAGAGAAAAAGAGACAGAGAGGGAAGATACTCTTCTTCCAAGAATTCCATAGAAGAAACTACCTGTCTCTGTAACAGCTACCACCTGCCATTGTTCTTACTGGGATTTAGGCCAAGAGGCAATGTCCACAGAGAGATGCCTTTTAACAGATCAAGCTCTGTATAGCTTTGTGTGTCATGCCAAGATCCTGGTTCTAAATGGTGACCCGGTGTTACCAGAGAGACAAAGATCATGTGCTGTGCTTATTAGAGCAAGATACTTTGTGTGGATGAAGGGGAAGGTGATTTAAGATATTTTTTTTGAAATCACGGTAGCTTAGCCTGATCTTACTGGTAACAACTGTTTTCATTTGCCCAATTTCTGGAGTATTCCTCCCAGTCTCTGGACGTGTGTGGAGCCATAACTTTTCTTGAGAAAGGCAGTAGTCCAAAGAAAAATTCATTTGAGCTACATACGGTATTATTTTCTGTATTGTGCATGCTGTTGCTTATCCTAGAATCTTGTTTGCCTTTTTGAAATGAGCCAAAGGCTTGAGATATCAACAGAAATCCCTTGGGTTTTTTTCAGCTACAGTAATTTAGAATATTCACTCTATTGTCATATGTTCAGCATTACTTAGCTTAACTTCATATACAGTGGTGTTGCTCATTTACTGTGTTTCAATAGTCCTCACAGCTCGTTCTAATACTAGCTTAAGTTTAATTAGTCTTCTCTAGATTTTGGTCCCAGATGTTCACTTTACTCACTTTCTGATAACTGGTTTCATTCTTAGCTTGTGTCTGACTCTAAAAACAATTACTGCTTATGTAGTGTTTAGAAATTAATAATATCCCTTGGAATATATCTGATGCCTATCTGTGACCTTTGCCACAGTCTACAATAGGAACAAAATCCTACCGGCATTGCAGTGTATATGGGGTTACAGGTACATCTTTTATGCTTGCATAATGAATGAATTATGAAGAATTGCATTCAGTTTATCTAGTTTCATATAAAACTGTGCTGAAACAAAACAACGCAGATCAGAAACTAGCTCTGGAATGAAGAGAAGTACAGTTAAAATGTTGGTTTGCTTTCAGCGTAGTTTTATATTGAAACCATAAGTACTTGAAAACTTGAAGAACTTATGTTACTTTCTTTATCCACTACCTTTTTGGACACACATTCCTAATTTTTTTTTTATTCTATTTGGGTTTTCTCCAATAAATTTCTGCTAGTTAAACTGTATATTACAGTCTTCCACAAATTTATACTTAATTAAGGTTTCTGCCAGCAGCCTTGACACAGCTGCACATACAACCCACTGATCTTGAGCCTTGGATTCCAAACACTTACACATGTGTTGCCTAGTCATGGTTGTCTGGGACATACAGTGTCTTTTAAGAGTACATGCTTCTGAGAGCTGCTCAGCTACTTCATGTTTGAGTTTTTTCTGCACTTAAAAAAGTAAACCATGTGGACTAAGTGGCTGATTTGATTGATTGCTTTGTCATATGCCAGTGTTTCTGATGTCTTATTTTGACACCTTATTTTCTGATTAGTACTTTATCTTAGTACTAGCAAAAAGCATGGTATTTCTTCTCTTCCTTTCAGGTCTTTCTGTGATGAAAACCAATGCAACTATATTGGGTATCATCACAGTAATACTTGAATCTTCTTTAACAGGTCTGCATTTTAACCTTGAGTGGCAGCTTTGTAGTAGCACAGAATGGGCAGAATATGCCAGTAATTGTGATGTAAAAGTAAATTTGCAAGTAACACAATGATCTTTTCGTTAACCTTTAAATCACTTAATGTCCTCTGACTTGCATGTTTACTATTTCTTTGTAACTGTTTTTATTTTTAAAAAGGAATTTCTAAGCTCAAAGAGTCTTAAGACAAAGTAACACTGAAGATTACTTCCAATTAACTTTTTCTAAGGGCCACTTCTCTGACTCGGGCCTGTATACAAAAGCATAAATTGTTATGTGGAGTATGTGCTTTGTAGTAGAGAAAAAGTATATGCTCCTGTTTCACCTGATGTCTCTTCCTTTGGCTTCATCCAGTCAGTCGCTTGAGGAGTCTATTCGTCAACATTAGGCAACTCACTAGTTTTAAGCAGGCTTTACTTGTGAACCAGATCAGTGTGTTGGATGTGCTTTTCTTTACAGACAGTTAAAAACTAAGTGTGTGTTTCTTGTTCTTTACTTCTGGATTAACTGTTAAACATTGTATGTAATAAATGTTGGGTCTTATATTTTAATTTTTCTCTCTGCAGTGTTCTTTGAAAGTGTGAAATCAGAACTCAGGAATGGATCCTCAGAGTACTCTGATATTTCTGATTCAGAAGAATCTGAGCCTGATTGCACTACACAGGTATAGCTAGAGAAAGTCACAGAAGTAAACAGGGCCATTAAATATAACTTTGCTCACTCACTTCTAGTTTATCTGGTCAAAGTTTGCGTTAAAAGAGCACTAACAAAGTATTTATTTCTTGTCCAAGTTAGTATCTTAGATGGACAGTTCTGCCTCATTCTTAATGTATTCTAGTGTTGAGTAGAATGACAAGATAATGCTATCTTGAGCCAAATTTTATGATCATCTTTGTCATTAAAGTGGGGCTGCTAGAGGATGAGCACTGCTGTGGAACAGGCAAAGTGAGAAAAGTTAGATCCCAGTTGCGTTGTTCATTTCTTCTATAACAAGTCTAAATTTCATCATTAGAATTACGAATATCTACCACACAGTTTCATTCTGAAGCATGGTTAAATTGAAACAATATTATAGGCCTTCAGTTTTTTTAATCAGCTCAAGTGGCTAAATCCTATTGGTGTTTTAGACTATTTGAAATAAATGGGAATCTTCCATTTGAGATCTAGATTGTAGTGATGTCTTTACAGCTAAATGAAATATAAATGCACACACACATATGTACATTTACAAACATATTTTAGTACAATTTTTAATATTTAGAAATTTGCATATTTGTATACAAATATTTTTATAATTTTTTTCCCTTGAAAAATGTTGCTCTGACTTACTAATTTCAATTTTATTTGAATAGCGGTAAAATGCTAGTAGGGTGGAGTGATTACCTCAGATTTTTATTTTGTGCTTCTGGGAAGGTAATGTTTTGGTCTTTCTTCCAATCATCAGCCTATTTTAAGATTTTACCAGAAGTCTTCAAATTCTGACTTTTTCCATGGTGGTCAAGATCTATTTTTAATATTTCTTGTCTTCCATCATTACCTTTTCTAGATGTTGGAGTAGGTGATAGGAACCTTCATGATGTGGTTTCTTCTGGTTTCCTCAACTTCATTGTCAGCAAATTTGGCTCAGCAGGTTTCCTTTTTTAACACATAGAATTAGTAGTTATTCAGTAGTCATGTATTTAATTTTTCACAGGAGAAATATTGCAAATTTTGGATGACTTTGTCATTGAGTGAAATGTTTTATATTAATGCTATTTACTCTCTTAGGTCCTGCTATTTTCTTGTACTTCTTTATTTATAATCGTATCTAATAGAGTTTTTTTCTGCATGTTTAAATTTGTCTTTTGTAATGATATATCCAAAATGAACTCTCTCAGTAGCTCCTGTAAATCCTTTTTATGTTTTTATATTGCACTGAAGATCTTAACAAAACAAGATAATAGCTTTATTACTAACATTGAGTCACCGTAATAATTTAATTGCCATTTGTGTCACTTTCCAAGTGTCAAAGATTAACAAGCTGCTCTTGTGAATGAAGCTATTGTATAAGAATATCCCTTAGTGATACAATGCACTTCATTCCAGTTCCATTTTTGGTGAATAGGGATAGAGGTATCAGTCTTGAAGGATTATGATTCCTCCATGTTCTGATCTTCCACTTTCAACACTTTATTGAATGTCATGTGTATTCCTTGACTTGAAAAAAAAAAAAATTGTGTTCTCTGTGCTTGTTGAAAATAGATTAGTCTGAATTACCAAGATGGAACATGCCTATTGTAGCTCTTGCTTAATGTAAAGATATATTGAGTCATGTACGGTTGCTCCACCTTTGAGAAACTCTTGCCCATACAAGCTGTAATCTCAGCAGGAGCTGAAAAGCCCTTTCATTGATGAAATGAGGCTGTGCCACTGTAAGAGAGGCAACAGCTGTTGTGTTTGTGTTCCTGCTGTGTTCTGGATTTACCTGAGAGCTTCTGTCACCAGAGAGATGCTGCTGCTAAAAGTTACCTTTCGTGAGAGCAAGAACCAGAAACAGTTCCTTGGGCAGGATGTGTCCCCTTATTTGTAATAAGCATCAATTCTGGCAGCTGCTTGGAACCATACTTCCATTTTTTCCCACTTTACTTTGAATATTAAAGATCAGATTAATCAGTGCTGTCATTAAAGATAATACAATGATTTGTGCATGGTTTAATGTGTGTAATGTTTTCTGTAGGAAAATGCATTTCTGAGATACTCTTTCTGTATTACTGGAGCATGTACTCATCAATGTTACAAAATTTGGATGTGTAGCATCTCAGATGCTATATTCACATTAACCTCATTATGAATACTATATGTATACACACACATATATATAAGTTGGACCTGGATGCTTCTGAATTTTTTACGTAGCATGAATTAAGGTAGCATCTCTATTTAGAAGGTGTGGTGACCATTCTGCATGCTTCTTTGTCTTGTTTCAGCAGAAGGATTCCTCCACAGAGGAGTCGGAAAGCTCAGGTGATGAAGAGAAACAGGAAGTAACATCCAATTTCAAAGAGGACTCTAAGGTCATGAGAGACTTTTGTCAAAATACCCAGAAGCCATCCAGAAATGAAACTCCCAGTAAAAAGTAAGCACATAGCGGGCATTTGTTTATAAACTTAAACCTTTTTGCACATATTTACGTTTATGCTTTGTAACAGTGTCAAAATAATTTCTTCAGAGAAATTTAGGGTTCTGTTTTAAACTGCTTAATACCCCTTTATTTTTCTAGGGAATGTCCTACCTCGACAAGTACAGAAGAAGAAGCTATTCAGGGCATGCTTTCTATGGCAGGATTGCACTATACTACATGTTTACCAGGTCATACTCAAAGCACAGACTGCACAGATAAAAGAACCTCTCTTCAGGAACACAGAAGCTACCCCAGGAGTCGGCATAAAGACAGACAGCCATCTCAGAGCCACAAAACAGTAGAATGTGGTAGGTATCTGAACTAATGACACTTCTACTCCCTGCTCGTGGACAAACTGCTCAGAATAAACACTTAAAGTTACATTTTTAGATTTGACATTTGAGAAGGTGTATTCTTCGGGTTTGTGGTTTGTTGGTTTTTTTTTCTATAAAAAGTAACTGTTGCTTCTGAAAACTGGAACAAACTTCGCTTGAAATGTCATCAGAATACATCTTTTAAATACTGCCGTCTAAAAGTTTTGTGGCATCCTGACAAGAGTGGCAAAGTTATGGCTAGATTGAAAGCGTAGTCTCTTTATTGAAAGTAATCTTCTTCAGAAAAGATTGACAGAACCTTCATGGTTGCAGCTTTCATGGCATGTGTGTTAGATATCCATAGGAATCTGCTTGGTGATTTTTCATGTGTCTTTGGAAGGCATATTTGGCTTTACTCCTGAAATTCTGCTATGAAGGCAGTGCATTAAAGGAGATTCTAATCTTGAAGAGGAGAATTCAGAGGTAATTTTTTTTCAGTGGCATTTTGCTGTCTGTGGAAAATAGACATCTGTTCAATGTGTTCTGGGAATGACAGCAGAACATTTAACGCTAATCCTCTCAAAGGAATCAAAACCACTTCTTAGAATGGAGAGTCATTATGTTTGAAAATTCTTTGCTTGAGAAGGAAATGGAAGAGGATTATAGCTTTGATGATGTGAAACAAATGGAACTCCATCAACAAATAGGGTGCTAATTCAAAGAAGTAATAGTATGTTGATTTTTCTTTAAATGGATAATGGGAATCCAGGAAATTCCCACAACATGGATGTGTTCTGGTAATTGAAGCTGTATGTCTTTAAAAGCCACCAGCCAAACAGATAAATAAAACCACCACCGCCACCAAAACCCCCTAACCAGCAGACTACAGAGATACATACAGTGCCTTTCTATCTTTGTAACTTTATGAAAAACGTAATATCCAGTTCTCTAAATTGTGTTGGTTTGACTCGGGCCAGCAGCTAAGCACCCACATGGCCTCTTGTTCTCTCCTCCTACCCTGTGGGATGGGAGAGAGATGAGAAAGAGCAAAAGCTCAAGAAGATACATGGGTTGACATAAAGACAGTTTAGTAAGTGAAGGAAAGAGGAAAAGAAAAAAATGGTGCAAAGGCAGTCACTTAACCACCTTCTGCAAGCAGACTGAGGCCCAGCCAGTCTGAGCAATGACTGCCTTGGAAGACTGCCTTTCCCTGAGCCTCTTCCTCAACCTCAGTTTTTATTGCCAAGCATGACAGTATATGGTATGGAATATCCCTTTGGCCAGTTCAGGTCAGCTGTCCTGCTTACCTGCAATCTCTTGCCTACCCCTAGACTACTTACTGCTAGGGGCAAAGTGGGAAAAGAGAAAGCTGTGCAAGCACTGTATAGCAACAGCCAAAACTCTGGTGTGTCATCAACACTGCTTTAGCCACAAATCTAAAATATAGCACCATATGGACTGTTAGGGAAAAATTCTGTTCTGGCCAGACTCGGTACATGTGTCAGCCTCCAGGGGTGAAGAAGTTGACACTGTGCTTCTTAGCTAGCAGGTTTTGCAAAACCTTTCAGTGTCTCCAAATTTGAATTGAATTGGTGTCTTAGGATACTCTTAATTTTACAGGTTAACTGTATTGTAAATGTGTTTTCAACGTGGATGCTTATTCTATAAGCCTGTCAGCATAGGTCTTCCATATGTTATACCTGAATAACACACCAGTGCTTAGAAACAATACAGTCAATAATACTTGAAAATTAAATGTCTATCTTAGTATGAACTCCTCAGATACAAAGCTATGGTAGAAGACTGTAGCTTAACAAAGAAAGTAAGCTGTCTTCAACGTCAGTACTTTCAAATTTGAATGGTTATATTTGTCTGACCACCTTACTGTGGTGTATGGATCTTTATTTAGGTGTGTTTGTACTGTGGGATTGTTTTCCCAATTTAGTGTGTAGAACCAAGAAGCTCTGACAACTTTTTTTTGTATCTAGGAAATATTTTCCATTGCATTTTTCCTTTCTTTCTTGTTTTAATTTTAAAATCGTTCAAATGCATAATTAACTTTGAAAATCAATAACTAGAAATATAAATTCAAGCTTGTTGAACTTCTCTTTAGGTAGGTCCATGAAGGAAGAAGAAGGAGACTTGGGGACTTCAGCATGGACTAGACACCTGAATGAAGCTTCGAGGATTACCCCTCAGGTAAAGCAATACTTTAAACATTTTGAACACATTTTTGTAGGAAAAAGAGATAATGAAATTTTAAGTCAGCAAGCATGGTGGACAGGTGGACACTCTGCATATCTAATAATAGATACTTCTGGTTCTGGTGGCTGAATATATATTTTTATCATGCTTATCTTCATTGTTGTTGTTTTGAGTTTTCCTTTCAAACTCTTTTCTGTCATAGTAGCTAGTATTAAGAAGCTCAGGGCAGTATCTTGAAAAATAAAAAAAATACTTTATAAAAAAGTGTGAATTTACATTCAGTTGAACTGGGGAAGCACTCTATTATTTATTCATTGTTATTCCCAACCAGAGCTTCAGAACAAGTGGAACCTGTTGATAGTATTTCTAGTAAAGATACTTGCTTAGGAAATTGGCACTGCCAAACTGATACAACCTTTCAACAGTGAGCAGGTAGGAATATTTTTGCTTTCTGATGTCCAGGTGGAATCCAGCAAGGAATATATAAATGAAAGGTTGTGTGTCTTACACTGAACTTTTTCAGTATTTCTAAACTTATCTATATTTGAAGTATTAGAAAAGAGCTATTTAATAGCTGTATTTTAACTGCATGCTTTGAAGTGGTTTTGGATTTTTTTTGGTAAGAATATCTAACTACATGATACTTCTTAGTTTGTAATTCCCAGTTTAGCATTTGTTCTCTCACCAGCTGAATATTAATAGGCGATTTGTTTTCAGGTAGTTAATCAATGTTTATGGTATAGTTTGCTGTAATGGCTAGTTTAATCAAGAGCAATTGTATTTGTTTTGATCACTTAAAACTAAACCCAAAAAGTAGAAAAATTGAATACACTAGTACGTGTAATTAATCTGTGGCATTGCCCTTAAGTGCATATGGAAAAGCTTGCATAGAGATACTATAGCATATCTTATTTTTAAGAGGTATCTGTATTAAAAGAAATGATGGAATCATTAAGTGGTCAGACACTGGTGGAACTGCAGTATCTTTTTCAAAGATATGGTAGTATAATTAGAAAAACTCGAGTGAAGTTGTAGCCAGAAGGTATTAACTTCCACGTTTTTTCTTCTCCTCATTTCCATACTAGGATACCAGTAAAACTCAAAAATATATCAAGAAAGAGTGTGCATCAGAAGCCAATCATAAGGTTCAGGAAAACAGAAGTATAATCCACAACAGCTTGAGTTTTCAGCATGGCAAGTACACTCGAGACTCCAATCTAATTCAAGGAGAATGTCGGCTGAGTGACGGCAGCCTTAGCCCTGATAGGCCCTATGGTGAAACATCCTTGTCTGTACCACTTCATCCAACAAAGAGGCCAGCATCAAATCCACCCCCTATCAGCAACCAGGCGACAAAAGGTAATGTTTATCTCTGTCCTCTTGCTAGATACAGAAACTTAAAAAAGGACAGGCTTAGACCTTGAGTGAAAACATAAAATGGGCATCCTGTGGACACACAAGTTTTGGCTCAGAATGTGTGGAGGTGGAATTGAGAGAAATCTAACTGGATGTTTGGCCAGGTGAAACTTTCGTAGTTACTGTTGCACCTCTGCATATATGTCTGTTTTGCATTTATTACAGGGAACAGAACCACAACTGTAGTCTGAAACACCGGCCTGAATCAGTTTTGTTTATCAAAGTGAAGGTTTAAAATCTGTAACACTTCAAAAAATAGTCTGATGACCATACTTGTTCCGTTTTTAATTTCTAGTGTGTTTTCTATAATTTACTAGAGGGAATAACTTGAGCAAAATTCAGGAAGCTCAATTTAGGCTCTCCCCTACCACACCCACTGCCTTTCCCTAGACTGCAAACATTTGTAAATAATGGAATCACTTTATTTATGGTAATGCTGGCCAGAGTTTATAGAAAACAATCCTTGGATTTTGACAATTCTGATTCCCCATTTGTTGGCACTTTTTTTGAGCTGATTAGGGTGAAAATTTTGCCCACTTCAGCTTGAAAACCAGGTTTCATCTTTGTTCTATAGTGATAAAAATTTGTTCTGAAATTCTTGATTGAAGTACTTGATTTCATTTTTCAGGCAAACGTCCAAAGAAAGGAATGGCAACTGCTAAGCAGCGCCTTGGGAAGATCTTGAAGCTGAACCGAAATGGCCATGCACGCTTCTTTGTTTAATGTAGCTGCTACTTCTACTACTGCTGTCTTTCCTACACAGACCAGTATTGAGGTCAACAGAGCCTGGAGCTGCTGTTATTCCTCTGCTTGAAGCAGACTTGCATGTACCATATAAAACACTGCCTGATGAACAAAAACGAGGAAAAAAAAAAAAACCAACAAAAAAAAAAACCAACCCAATGCTGCATTTTCACTGTGCCACACCTGCTCAGCAATAACCATATGGGAATGGGGAAATCTTCAGAGAGACATGGACTGTGAGAAACAGTCTCTCGTCAGGGCTTGAATATCATTTGTTGCTGGTAGTTTCTGACCTAATTAATGAGGGGAAGATGATGAAGGTGGTTTATCAATAATTTATTTCTGATAGATTTTGACAACTTTTAAATTCATTTAAGAAACCTATTTATTTGGAAGGCTTTTTTTGTGAGTTATTAATTTAGATTTAAGAATGTGAAAGTTTTTAATTGTTTTGATAATGTATGTTTGGTGCAGTGGAGAGCCACATTAATTGTGATTAGTCTGGACTCCTAAATTTGGTATTCAGGTTATAGTCTTACATAGGGGTGAGATGCATTATTAATTATTTTTTAAATTAAGGCATATGGAATCTTATTTTTTTTCCCTGCTTTTTGTAAGCTGTTGGCTGGGCTTCTGTTGACTTGCAAGTTGCATATTCTCTGCCAGCTCGATTATTTTTTGACCTGTCCTCTTTAATACAGATTTATTTATTTGATGAACTAGAAGAGACTCTTAAAGACAAAAGAATCTTCTTATGTCAGTCCAGTAGCTAACTTGTTTTAAACTGCACCCCTTTCCTCCAAATTGGAGTGCATACTTTTCCTTCTGATGATCTGTCTGTGATGATTTTCTTCTGTAAAAAGACTCCCTGAAATTGTATTTGTACAGGTTACTTAAGAGTTGGTACAAAGGGGGCAAACGTATCTTTTTGGAGGAACGGGGACATCAGTTAAGATAAATGTTTCTTCAGAATAATTACTCTGAAGTAACTCATAAGATATACATTGCAGTCTTAAGATTTGGCGTACTACTTAATGTAGCATGGAAGAAGCATTAAAATATTATTATTGTACTTTAAACACATTTTACTGAAGAGTCAGGAAGGCAGGAGAATGTGTGTTGCTTTCAAAGCTGGGTGAAACAGCCAATTAAAAGTCTTAACTGGTGCATATATAAGCATTAAAGTAGCTTACTGGTATCAGAATGCTCATTTGTGTCAGGCTTCATACTGAGCTGATAGCAAATGCCAATTCTGAATTATTGTAAATACTTTTGATTTAAAATTTGTATTTTTCTGTAATATAAAATTAAATATTTAACTTTTGGGGGCTGGGGATGAAGGCGGAAAGGGGAATACTTTTACTTGATTCTGGAAAAAGGGCATTTTGTAGGGTCCAGCCAAAATGTAAACATTAATATGCTGGTGACAACAATATTGTTGGTTGTTTGGGGTTTATTTTTTGGTTGCTAAGAGTAAAAATACTCAGGCATAGTTCTCAAAGTCATTGAATTGATTTAACTTTCCATACCAGTCTTTCCTTCCTCCATATTCTATACTGGAATTGTTTTCTCTTGTTGTGGTTTAAAAACAAACTCAGTTGGACTTTCTAGAACATTTGTGCAGAGTTATTTTATCTAGGCTAGATGATGAATGCCTTTACAAATTTATGGAAATAGTTCTGATGTCAAGTGTTTTTGATTGTTGCAGGGTCAGAGCTATTTAGCATTATGTTATCCTGTTTCTGAACTGAGAAACATCAAAACATAATGCGATTGCAAGTGAGTCAGGTAGCTTTCATGTCTTTACTTTCTCTGGAGCTTAAAAACTGTAACTTCTTGACTTTATAGTTTTGTGTGTGTGCTTATGGGTGAATTTTTTTAACCTTTTTTTGTTTTCTAATTGTGGTTTCACAAAAGTATGTTTTCAGTCTGTTTTGATTTGTTGGGGTTTTTTTTAATTTACTGCAAGCTATTAGCCTTGTTTAGACTATTGGGAACGGAGGTAACAGGATTTCTAAGAAGCAGAAGATAAGCTAAGAGGTACTCTACAGGTGCTGAAAGTCACTAGGAGTACTTGCTGTTCTCAGGTGCTATGTTTTCCAGGTGGAAATAATTAAAAGAAAATGTTTTAACTGTCTTTAATATGTTCTCACCAAAGTAAGTCAAAGAAATAAACCGTGTTGTCAATATTAGGTAAAATTATATATCCATATAAATATTCTCTGTGCTTACGCTTGAGCAAATGGATTAATGCCTGGCAGGCTTTGGAAACTGTTTTAGCTTTAGCGTATTGAACCAAACTGTTTCCTTCTTGCTGGCTGTATAATTTTTAAGAAAAGAAAAATTCAGTTTAGGGCAGGAATCAGATTCAGAACAGAATGAAGAATGAGCTCGCTCTCCTTAAAGGCAGTTTTTTAAGAATACTTACCTGAAATAGAAGTATGCCAGAATAGAATCTGGAGTAAGGAATTTGAAAATATGGAGTATGCTTTCTTGTACCCATAACTGGCTTATACAAAGTCTCTTTTCTGACCATCTGCATTATTTATCTGTATGTTACAGTTGGAACACAGATGTGGCTGGACCCATATATATTATTTCTTCTTGATTTTATTCTTTCTCTACTCTATTTTCTACCTTTTTTTTCAAAGTGGCTCTCCACTGTCATGAATTTATGTAATAGTCTCTTCACAGGCTGTCAACAGGCAAGGTTCGTTCCCATTTTCTTCAGATATCCATGCTTCCAGCAGAAGTTAATTCTGATGTTCCACCTCAGAATAAGTAACACAAAAGAAATAGCCATGATGAGCAGTATTAAAAAAAAAAAGAAAAAAAAAAAGAAAAAAAAAGGGGAAAAAAGAAGAAAAAAGAAGTCTCCTGGTAGCTCATGAAGAGGATGTAGTGACCTCACTTGTTTTGTGTACTTGTATGTAGGGATAAATTTAGATGAAAACACTACTGCACCAATCTTTCTGTAGATGGACTGAACCTTGTGTTGTTGTAGTGGAGAGAAAAAGCCCTATTTTTTTTCTTGCTGTTTCACTTGGGGTGGAAGAGGGAGGGAGTAGGGAACACTGACTGGACAACAAAGAGAATTAAGCCCGCTATGGTAACTCGTTTTCAAGGATAATCTTTTTTGAAAAGTCAGAGAACTTGGATTTGGCATAAAACTTAATATTTTTTTTTTTTTTTTTTTACACAGAACAGTAGGAAATATTGTAGGGGTTTTCCCATTCTCTAAGTTCTCACGTTCCTGCAATTGGAAAAAAAAAAAGAAACAAGCATGAAAATGGAAAGGCCACCTAGAAACTATATCAAAGACTCTTCCAGCAACTTTCCCTTTTCTTCTTCTACTATACTTGCTAATAAACCCTGGCTACAAGGTAGCCTTTGTTGACCTCTGAGGTAGATTACCTATGCAACCTATAATACTCTACATGAATCCATTCTTAAAGACAATTTTGAAAGGGTTAGATGTTGAGTTAAAATTGTTGCTTTCTGATCACATGGGCCATTTGGGGGTTTTGGTTTTTTTGGTGGTTGAAGTGCTTGCATTATCTTTAGTAGAGAGATAAGAGCACAGTGTCATCACATTTTAGAAGCTTCAGCTTTGCTATGTGGCAAAAGCTACCTTCATTCATAAGGCCTTTAAACTGTAAATGTTGAAAATTTTTGCAGGGTTTTGGAGTCAGAGCTGGTGTGAATCTTTCTACCCCCTTTTTGGGAATTGTGGAGATTGAGCAGAACCGAAGCTAGAACGACATGGTACTACAGGCCTATAACTAGTGCCCTGTTCAGGCTCCACATGTTCATCTATCCCTTCAGACCCCCACCATGACCCCCAGATCAGTGTCTTTCCAGAGTTTCATTCATGTAATACTTCCATTAAAAGCTGTTTGTAGCTCTGGGGTTGAGTGAGCCCAGAGCTACTCTTTCACAGAAGAAATATAAATGGAACCAAGGGCCTTACTATTTGCGGTTAAACAAGATTAAAAGCTGCAACATCCATTTTTCCAAAAAATAAAAACCCAACAAAAAAAACCCACCCCAACAAAAAGCACCCTATTTGTGGGAGCGTGTGAGTGATAAATCATGCAGTGGATGGGAAATATAAGTAGCACTGATAAGGAAATGCATGTTCTTCATAGACTGCATTTCTATTTGGAAAAAAAGACTTTTTCTACTTTTAATATAAATTAAGCCATAAGAGTTTCATGCTTTGGGAAGGGAATGAAAGGGATCACTTTTAAGAGATTATATTGATATGTATTGTCACTTCTGCTGGGAAATGTCTATTGCTGCCAATGCTTTGGTGAATCTTTTTTTTAAAAAAAAACATGGAATTTGAAAAAAAAAAAAAAAAAAGGGGGGCTAGTTCTTGGCTATATTTACTAGTTTTGTAGTAATGTTTTGCTGGCCCGTTTGTCTTTTCCTCTCCTTTTTCTACTCATAGTCTAATTTCTATCTTTCTTTCTAATGTCTCTGAAAATATTAGCTTGTCTGCTCAGTAGGGGTCGGTGTATGTGTGTCTTCCTTTTTACAGAAACGCACTACTGTGTTAAGTATTTGGCTGGGAAATGGGATGCTGCAGCTTTAAGAGCATTTTTTTTTCAATTCATAACAGTATTTCCCATCCTCTTTTGCCTGCAGGCAGGGAAAGTGTATGTACAGTATTTATTTTGTTTTGATTTTACTTTAAATTTGTAAGTTTCTATAAGTAGTTCACATTGATTATTCTAGGGGAGGACAAGTGGTTTTGTTTAAATTTGTATTTGATATTCATAGTTTCCACTCTGTACTTTAAAATACTGAAATTAAAAAATTGTATTGCCTATGTTTTGATTTTAGCACTCTAAAGTGTTTAATTTCTCCAGGCTTATGCTCATTTGTTCCCATGTAAATACAGAAAACTGTACAGAATATCATGAGGAGAAAAATGCTTTTGTAGGTCCAATCTCTGTGCATTTTAAAGAAGACATTTTCTGGAGAAATGTGAGAGGGAATATTCTTGTACTTTTTATTTTATTTTTCAAAGTGCAAATCTCATTTCAATCCAAGTATGTTTTATGGCAACTAAATGCATTTTGTGAACATGTGAATACTCGTTTTGAATCCTGATATAAAAGGGTGGTGGAAGTGTTTGTGATTGATCATATTAGCAGATCTAGAACTGCAAGAAGGGTGTCAAATGGTATTTTCTTGTTCTTGGTTTTTGTTCAGGTTTGTCTCATGCTACTGATGACTGACTCATATCTTGATTATTTTTTTTAAATTACTTTATTTTTCCTTTAAGTGTATGCAGTTTCTGGAAGAAGAGCTTTCTCTTTCACGCTTCCATGTACTTTGTCATACTTGCTTACATCCTGGATGACTTCTTTTCTGATTTCTCTAAATGCATGTCATCATCTAGTTTACAGTTGTCAGCGTTCCCTGTTTTAACTCCCTATGGCAGTACAGAGTTTGCATGTGGGTACTCTACTTGGGGGTAATGGAAGCATTACTGTGTTGCACTCCAACTTCACGTAATGCATTTTCTTCTGCAGATAGTAGTCCACGCTACTGAACTGCCTCAGTGCTGTGATGGGCAGATCCTTAGGTTCCACTGACGGTCATTTTATGAGAATCTTAGATAAATGATACAGCAGTGGCATTGGAAGAACCAGGTCTCAAAAAGTGTTTGATTTGAGCATCCTCTGCAGCTGCTCAAGTTTACTACTTAGCCTGGCTTTTAGTTTACAGAGAATTTATGGTTGACTGTAATAAGTAGGAGATCTGTTCGGAGACAGGACTTCATTGTGCCAGGTGCTTTACAGGCAAAAACCAAGAATGCTGATCTCATGAAACCATGTACTGCTTGAGTATAAGATGGGAATAGTTAAAAAGCCCCAACAAAAAAGTTCTGTGGCCTGAAGTTTAAAACATGGTAGTGTTGTAGATTTTGGGGGCAGAAACTTCTGTGCTGTTTCAAAAACAAGTTTTGAGTGGAGTAAGAAATAGCGAGGAAAAATAATTATTTAAGTACAAGGGGGAAAGATTAAATATTCATATGTCCAGAAATCAGTTCCTGCTGTATTTTGACATGCCTTTACATCTTTTCAATTAATGTATTAAAACTAATTCTAAATTTGGTTAGCCAAAGATTTGCCAAAGATCTGAAAGAGCTGTTTTTCTATTAGAGCAACCACATATTTTGAAAAAGTCTTGATCACTGTGATTGAAGAGCAATGCTACAACCTATGCATTTCCATCAGACTCACTCATCTGGGTTTGTCACGCTGAACTTGCTCATACCAATGTTTTGGTCTTAAAAGAAAGCGATAGACTTGAGGGCACCTCAGTGGGCCACAAATACAAGTTTCATACCCATATAAAAACCTATATAAGCACCTTTACTATTTGTCCTTTTGTTTTGCAAGCTATGCTCCAGAGCTTTCCTCTGTGACTGCTTTTTGGTGCATAATTGGTAGGATAATACACTGGAAAATGTGTGAAATATCTCAAAAGTGCTTCTTTACATGCTACTGGATAGCCTTGAGCACCTGGAGCCATATTTCCATTAAAAGTCAGTTCCTGGTTTCTTACTTTCCTATTTGAGGAGGATTGTTCTTCCCTAATGGACAGATGTATTTTGAAGATTTCAAGGCTACCAAATTGAGACAAAAGAATTGAATTTCTAAAGTCAGGGAATGGGCAAGATATTCTTGGTATCTGAAGACTAAAGTTGTTGGGTTTGTTTGTTTCTTTTTGGTTTGGGTTGTTTTTTTTTTCTTAATCAACAGTCTTCTACTGTATTTGAGGTAGAGTACCCCCTTGTAAAGTGCCTACAAACTTGGGTTTGTGTCCATTTAGTGAAGGTCAACTCTCTGTCTTGAGGACTTGTCATGACCTGCTTAAGTTGTGAAGCTATTGTGGTGGTGGCTCATTAGTTAACAGATTCAACCAAATCTTTTCTTGTTTGTTTTGTTTAGATATAACTTTGGATTGATGATGGAAACCTAAGTAGTAGAATTAATACGAAGTCAATCATGCTGAGTGTTGGTTTCTATAGAAACTTTTTTTGTATAGAAGTATTTCTCCTGGGAGCCCTTGAAATTACGCTTTTACTGCTGGTAAGTAATGTAAACTGTCTCAAGCCAAAAGTGAATGAAGACTGAAACTGTAAAACCAGAATGTTATTGTTACTCATTCTGATACAGCCAGGAATTTGAAATGCCTTTGTTTCTACAGTGGTCAATGACTAAAGTCTTCACCTGCAGAAGAAATAGCTGGGTGATAAAGACAGTGAATAAAGTCTCTCATTGCCAGAGCTCATAGTATTCCACCTAACAGGCGGCTAATAGGACAGTTTGCTTTGTCTAGACTAAGGTCTGATTTCTCTGAAGCCAATTATATTCAGTCTTTAGAATAAGTACTGCAAATTTTTGAAGAATTGTGTTTGGCTTAATAGATCTATTTATCTGTACTGCTCCTGCTGTATTTGCTTTGGTCTTGGAAAAAATACTCTACTTTGGATCATGTAAGTCAACTAAAAGAACAGTATACAAAGAGTCTGCTTGTTTGTGATGCTTTGCCCCAAAGTTCATTTCCTGTAAGTAATGTTTTATTTGCTGCAATGAGTGTGAGTAAAGTTCCCACCCGTACTTGGAGAATGTGGTATTTATCTGGAAGAAACATTTGCCCTTGAGTCATACACTTTGCTGGTAAGTGTAAAGATGCAAGCTGACGCTTTGTTTCAGTAAAACTAAAAGCCAACAAAACTAGAAACTGCTACTCTGATCTCCTGAAATAGAATTTGGGCTGTGAAAATGTGGTTCAACTAAGCGGCTTTTTCAGACTGGTATGAATTTGAAAAAAATACTAAATCATGTGCTTCATTCTTAAGTTGTTAATTTATAGTGACAGAGGTTTTACTTTTTTACAAAAGATCTTTGAATAGATCCATTACAGGTCTGGCCCAGTAAGGATTTTCCTGTGCTCAACCGGCACTCGGAGATTCTGTTGAATGCCATCATGTGATGGTTCCTGAACAGAGTTCTTCCAATGTGGTTAAAGTGCTGTGCCTCACGTGACAGCTAACCTCTGTGTTCCCACCGAGTTACACCTATTCAAGGAGGAAAGCATTCAAAAAGCGTATTTACCTTGCCAAGTGTCCTAAAAGCAGTGCCAGACCTGGGTGACTCAGATGAAATTAGCATTGAGAGGAACCCTTTTACTCCTAAATTCATCTGTACTCAGCCCAGCTCCAGTGAGAGGGAGGAGAAGAATCTGTGAGCTGTGCAGTGCGCTACTGCAAAATGAGTTGATCATATTCCAGAGGCCGCTGGGCAGCTGTGCCTGTCATAAAACTAAGCACCACAAGTGATGCTGAATTGCTGTAATCCTGGGAGGGTGACCAAGCATTAAATTGGATGTGGCTTCTGAACGATGTCTTTCTTCCCAGGCTTTTGCACAGCTCAGAGAAGAGGTATTAGTGATGCTTTGGGAAAATGCAAAAGTGTTGTATAACATAAGTCTTCTGTGGCTACGTGAAATCATTTTAGGCACTGGTTCTGTTGATCCATTTTCTTCAATATTAAGATGATTTCACTTAAAGGAGTTGAGCTTGTACTGAAAGCAGAAAGATTTCATGTTATACATCCCCACAGTAACCCTATGAGTGAGGTTTGTAAGGGGAAGTGAGATGCATTAGACTTATTTGGAGAGTGGGAAATACTTGCAGTATTTAGCGCCCATGGTTCAGATGTAAGACGTTTCCTCTCCATGCAAACCTTGCCTGGCTTATGTACTCACAGTACAGGGCCACTGCTGTGAACTGGTTGCTCACAGGCTGTTTTCAGTAGTGTTGCCATAAGTAGCCATCTTATTTTGCAGTACATTTTAAGTATCACTATAGTAAGTGAGGAAGAAAAGGATGTTGTTTGGATGTATTGAATGCAAAATATATGTAGTGTCTAGGAGGAGATGTAGGAGCGAGGCAAAGTCCCTGAGGTTAACGTGTTGAGTACATTAAAAATACCACAACTTCAAAAAGAGGATGATTCCCAAGATTACAGAACTGAGGGAATCAGAAATGCTTTAGCAGGCCACAGGATCTAGATTTTCTTATTATTATTTTTATGCTAAAACTGTCTTCAACCATGGCAGGTACAATACCAAGTGTGTGTGTATACTTAACACACACATGCATGTTTATTCTGTCCATTTTTTCTGTTGTCTCTAATTTCAAATAATTTTAAACACTACAGAATGTAAGCTACCAAAACTCCAGTAATATTAGTATTTTTACCATAACTATGATTAAAGCAATATCTTTACTAATAGTTTTGTTACACATACATAAAGAGAGGTAACTTTTTCTTCTTTAGCTGCGGGAATGCTAGATTTTCCACTGTCTCACCTGCATGGAGGGGTTATACTGAATGGGCTTAATACCTGAGATACTTGGACTGCCAGGTGGTGGAAATAGCTGCAAGTAGTAGGGCCAAAACAGGGTTGATTCTGGCTAGAAGCACCCCGGTTTTCTTCTTCGAGGGAAGAGTCTGCTTAGGTTTGCACATCTTGGCTACAATCCTACCCTTAATTTCTAACTACAGCTGCTGTACATGCACACGCTGACATTAATGTCTAAATTAATGCCTCAGCTGATGTAGTGACAGATCTCTGAATATGTAGGCGCCGCTTCTAAGGGTTTTCAGGTGATGCCGGGGTGTGCTCTTTTGGGATCCTTGGTCAAGACGACTGATGATTCAGAACTCCCAGTGCTCTCCTGGAAAAAAGGTTGTCTCGGTGCTTCCCAGCTCAGCCTCTGGTGGGAGGGTCATCCTTCTGCTGCCTGGGAGCTGCTTTCTCCTGTGCAGGAATCCATTTAATGGAAAGGCTTTGGATTGTGCTGCTATATCTTAACCTTTGTTTTGCTAATGTGATGAGGGCCTCTGGGGTGTACTTGCAGGGAAGGGAGCAGCAAGGATCAGAGTAATTGGCCACTCAGCAGAGGAACTGGTGTCCTTTAGGAGAGGGAAGCAGAGGTCTGCAGGCATCACTGAGACACCTGCAAAGGGCAGAAAGAATTTCTCCCATTTTGACTGGTTGACATGCCAGCTCCCATGTGGAGAAGAAGTTCTTTTCACTTCTTTCCTGATTGTATTCAAATCCTGCCAGCCCATGTGGTGAAGAACATGGAAGTGGTGGGGGCCTAAAAGATGGACATCTGCTTTCCCCTGTGTGTGGGGAGAAGCAGTAGCTAGACCAAGATCATAAAAGGAGTGGAAACTGCAGCATTCAAATTTATTTCTTCTGCTAGGAAGAAAAGGTGAAACTCTGAATTTGTATTGGAAAAAAAAGAGTAGCCTTAGAGGAAGGCTCCCATCCCCCAGCCACTGCCCACTGGGGACTGCTTCCAGCTGGGGAAGGTTCTGTGCTTCCCTGGACTGGTGACCTAACCCTTTGTACAAGATGTTGGGTTTGGAGAGGTTAAGTACCTTTCTGTGATAGACAGGCCAGAAAATAATACAGAGGTATCCAAACCTCCTTATAAATGCAACCCCTGGGGTCAGCTTGAGTTTTAAGTATTTCAAAGTATTATTGAAATCTTACTTTTCCAAATCGGTCTTTCACTTACACCACTGGCATAATATGAAGCAGACCTCTCCGTTTTGCAGTTTTGGAAAAGCTTTTTCTAAGCCAGTGTCGTTTTGCTATGTTTCATTCCTCGGCTGTTACTTTGAATGAAATTGAGTGGAATGTAGCTTTCTCCAATGCTTCAGTCACCTGATAACGTAGCAGCTTAGCCTGGGAAGTGATTCATCAGTGTTTCAGTCACGGTAGTAACAGGACAGAAGGAGGCTAAACAGGCACATTTCCTTTTCTATAAAACCATCTAAACCAAACATCTAAACTAGGTGACCTCTTTGAGAATTACTTAAGATCTCTGGATCTCTCTGCTTGAATTTAATTTAAGATCTCTGGATCTCTCTGCTTGAATTTAATTATCAGCTGCCAGGAAGATTGGACTATAATGGATCTAGATACTGGCTAGTTCTGCAAAGAATCTGAAATGGACAATATTTAGTAACTTTAATTTTTTTTAATGTATTTTTTTAATGGCTTTTTTTTTTTTAGTCCATTTCACTACTGTCTTATGTTTAGGCTTGTGTTCTCTTGCAACCCATGTTTGATGCCAAGTTAAAAATCACAAGTCTGAAAAATCTTACGGGTTATTTCTGTAGATTTTTAGTTTTTGTAGAAGAAGGGAACAAAAATCTTGTTGGGCATTTTAGGGTGCTATATGGGTTTTTACTTTTTACTTCACAATTTTTTTGGCTACACTTTGCAGCTTTTCTGCATTGAAGTGCTTAGTCCTTTTCACTGATGTAATTCTTGTATGTAAGCTAAGATATCTCTGGCCTTCCATTTCTACGTTTTTCAAATTCTCTGCATCTTTGAGGGTGTTTCTGGGTGCAGCTATTGCTAGCTGGTTTTCCTGTCTCCTTGAATGGTATTGATATCTTAAAGTTACTAATTAACGATGCAGTGAGAGCCCAAAGGTTGCCATACCTCAGAATAGCCAGTAACATTCAACAGCCCAGAGGGCTTCCAAATCAGCACTATCAAGATCATCATCAGTAACATCAATAGCTGGGAATTGAAATGGCGTTAACTTTTCTTTCTTAGAGGCTTGGCAAGGGACTTACAGATCACTTTCAAACATAGGACCTGCATCACTATTAGTTCATACGGTATCTTAGAGGCCTGCGGAAGAAAAGATCCCGATTTGTGTGTATGTGTATACAGCTCGTTGAATCCATGCTTTTCCCAGAAGTGGGGATGGACTGCCGAGGCAAATACTGTCTGCACAGGAATGCAGTCTGGCACAGGGCTGGGTTGTGCCTCCGATCGCTGGTGTAATCCACTTCTCTCTCCATGTGACACTACCTGAGCAAAGTGGGTTTTTGGAAGCATATGGTCTGCACTTCTTGTGCTGCATAAGAGACAGTGATCATGTAAAAGCAGCAAAGGGAAAAAAGGAAGGGATGCTGAAGATAGTGGGGAAAAGTGGATTGTCTGATGTTATGTAGATCAGCTATTGTACAATTCCATGCCAAGTCATCAGAAGGATACCCTGGCAAACACATTTCTAAAATGAGCCTTTCTAATGCAAGATGTTCAATAGTTCTGACTTGAGGCATTTTGGCTATGTACTGAAAATGGGCAGGATTAACAAAGTTTTCTGCTAGCCCACCGTGAACAGTGTCTGATGCCTCGTTCTGAAAATTTTAAAGTATGTCAAGTCCATTTTTGACAGCAAGGGTCTGAGCAGAGGCAGATCCGACAGCAAGATTTTGTTTCTGCTGTTTGGCTAGCAGAGTGTGTGTAAAGAATTCGTATTAATTAATTTATGAATTTATTTACATATTCATATATTTATGAAACATCATGTTATAAAGAGATCAGAAGATACTCTACAATGCCAAAATACCATTTATTAACGGCCAGCTAGAAGGGTAGTGGAGACCACTGCTACTGGCAGTCTGCAAAATCTCCTGTACTGTTCTCTTTCACAGTTTTTTCCATTCACTCAGGTGTTGCTGCTCGTTCTTTGCAACGTGACCTTTCTGGGGCAGCAGCTGCTGGATGCTAGCTGCCTGTGCAGTGCCTCATTCGGTTAAAGCCTTGAGCCAGGATTATTTATACTTTAGCTTTCTGTAATATCTTTACCCAAGATATTTGATCAGAATAGAATTGCCCATTCTATCTAGTCCATCCCCGTCTCAGAAAATGTTAGGGATAACTCTCCTTCCTCTTTCCCACTTCCTGCCCTGCAGACTCGGCATGGAGCAGGCTGTTTCCAACAGACGTAAGTGGTTAGGAAGGATGTATTTCTTCGACTGTAGGTCATAAAAAGAGTGGAAACTGCAGCAATCAAAAGTATTTCTTCTGCTAGGAAGAAAAGGTGAAACTTGTGATTTTTATGGGGGGAAAAAAATCAATGTGAGGGTCAAGGACGTGTTCATTCCCTTTGCCACATCTGCAAGCGGTGAGGAACGAACGCCTTTGCATCACTCTCAGAAAAGATAGTTTATTTTCTGTTTCCGTTTTAAAATGTGTTTCTTGAGTATATAAGGATGCCCAAAAGCTTGTGTTTTTATTTTTGAGCCCTGAACAGAGGCAGTTCATGCGATGCTGGTACCAGCAGGAGGAGCTCATGGCACAGCCTGCAGCGCTCCCGCCCGCCCGAGGGGGAACTTGGGAGTCCAAGCGCGGTGGGGGGCAGCGCCCCATCACAGCTGTCACTGCTGGCATGTGACACAGGAATGCACAAAATAAAACTAAGTCTGGAAAAGGCAAAGCGACCCAAAATAGAGGGCAGGTGGGACAGCTTGCCCCGGGCAGGTGCTGGGAGGTTGAACGTGATGACTCGTCATGCGAATGGCCTCGTTGTGTAGGGAATCCCAGCCTCAAACTTTACTTCTGAAATCTCTGGTTTCTGGTTTTCCCTCGGTAAAAACCTTAGCCGAGGTGGCATCAAGACCAGCTGGCAACCAGAAGGGGGGAGTGTGCACATGGTGTGGTGTTTTATAAAGTTTTAGGAAAGCCCTTTACAGGCGGGTCAGTTACTCCGCTGCTCACTAACATGAATGTTCCCAGCTATCCAAGGGCAGCAGAACAAATTTCGAAGTGAAAGGCTGGTAGCTTTTATTATGGAAGAGATGCTTGATTTCAGAAAGCAGAGATCTTCAGCTTGCAGCTGCTAAGTTTCCTCTGTCCAGGAGAAAGCAGGACAGAGCCACCAGCATTGAAATTGCTGAGGAAATTGTTTTAACAACTTTCTGCAAAACTCCAGGATGAATGAGACAAGCCCACTGTCTCTCACATCTGTTCTGCTCTCTGTCTGTTTTTGTACTCTTTTAAAAACCCAGCATTTAATGTTGCCTGAAGAGTAGCCAGTTCCCATTTCACTGAGGCAAGAGACTAACGTCTGTAGCCAGTTACTGTGGGCACCTTTCTTCTTGCTAAAATAAATTAATCCTGAACAGAGTCTTTTTATCATGGCTATGTTCTTATCAGACCATCTCCCTTTATATTTCTTCCTTCCCCAGCCATTGTGGAAACAGACATCCTGCCCAAGGCGTCGAAATCCACAGTCTGCTGCTGCTGCTTCTATGGAGCCTCTGGATTTTTGCCAGTGGCCCCTTGTGATGGTCCCAGATGTGACTGCTTTTTCTGTGCTACCCTGAAAATATCCGGTGAAGACAAAGGGCTGCACTCACCACTGTTACTGCTTCGGAGGCCAGCACTTCCTCTGCTGTCAGGGATGTACAGTGGGAGATGTTAGTCATGATGTACCCCAGAGAAACCATGACTAAAACGGCAGGGTCACAGTCAAAGGGATATTCCTACAACAGAATAAAGCCAATCTTTTTACTGCATCTCTCAACTGGTCCTCCAGTTTTTACATCCAGTTCCCATGAACCCAGGAGATGTGTATGGCATGTCTTTCCCACAGCGTTCTTCTGTGGGGAAAATGCAGATTCCTGGCACCTACATTGTGTGTGAAAGGAGATTAGGTTTTGGTACAGCTTTTCTTCAGGGAAAAAATGCAAACAATTCTATTCTTATTTCAAAGTAACCTGCACTTAAATAGCAAAACAGCCAATGCCTTGAAATAAGACTAAAATTATTTTTGACTGACTCAGTTTTTTGGGGAGAAGGCTGGGGATAAATGAGGGAGTGGAAATACCAACTTGTGACAGTTTTTGTGGCTTGGATTTGTGGGGGGTTTGTGTTGCTTTGGTAGGCTTGAAAATCTTTAGTAGTCCTGTCTATCAGAAAAACAACATTGTAGTCCTGGCTGCAACTGTAAGTTGTTGAAGAGACCCATGAGGAATCACAGGAATGATGTTGTAGCAAATGCACCTTGCTGCTGGGTTTCCTCATGTAATGTAACTTTTTTCTTAGATTTTTCTCTGCAGTTTCCCTGCTTTGATGTAAGTTGCCTGACTGCCAGAGTTCCCATAGCCTAAGAGTGCGCTTTGTCTGCGTAAGTGTTTGTGCATGCAGTAAAACATTCAGAAGGGTTTTAGCCTGTTCATCAATTTTTAGGCATTCACTCGTTGAGGGGGGACAGGTGAGAATCTGATGTGATCTCTTTTGTGAGTCTGTGCTTATTGTTTAATGGCTTTACTTCAGTGTCACAGCAAAGAAAACCTTAACGTCTCTCTGTTGGTATCCATCTTGCAATTGGTCTGCCACTAAACCGAAGAGATTGGAGGAAAGTGAGAAGAAGATAAGAAAAAAGATGGATCTCAATGCAATTCACAATGATCTTGCCTTAACTGCTCTAGAAAGCCACATGCTGTTCAGCTGGGCTGAGGAATTGTTACCATTGAAAGCACTTTGTTGCTGCTTTAAATCAGGAAAAACCTCTGCCCTGCATCGTATTTTCCTAACAAAGTAATTTGAGAAAGTTGACATTGCACTTGTCCTTTGGAGTTTGCAGAGTCTTTTGGAAGAACGTTTAGGCAGAACCTGAAATGTATACAGCTTTTCAGGACTGCAACTAATTAGGTTATTTCCCCCCATGCCTCCCCACCAGCCTGCAGGTAAATCCAGCCAGCTTTCTGATATACAGCTCACGGCTGTCCTCAGGGCCATGCAGTAAATGTGTGTCATGTTGGGGATGTGTGGGCATGCTCAATATGGTCTTCATGTTTATTTCCAAAAACAGAACTGTATCTCTGTGGCATCTGTCCCGTTAAATATTGACTTTCTATCAGCAGTGTTAGAGGCAAGGAACTTCTCCAGAAAAATCAGCTCACAGGGATTTGCATGGCACTTCTGTGGCCAGAGCAAAAATTTCTTTATTTTTTGTTTTAAGTAAATTGGGACAGAGATGCCTTTTGAAGCATCTCCTCATACGAGGCAGGAACATTGCTTTGGCAAAGCATGAGGGCTGATACTCGGTCCTTTGTATGCAAGACTTACAAAGCAGAGTGCCTTAATGACTGATGGTCTGAGATCCGTTTTAAATGGTGTCTGCCTTTTTGTTGTTACTCCTCAGGAATATCCTGACCTTGCAGACCTACAGGTGGGCTTTTCTTAACAATATGTGCAATGATCGCACCACTCAGAAATAATTCACCCCTTGTAAGCAAATGTCTTGAAATAAAAGGCCAGAGGTGGCTTGTGAGAGTCTGTGAACTTGATTCCAAAACATGATGAAAACTTCCATAGGAGAGGAAGATACAAGAACTAAGTATGGTGGTCCCTGAATAACTGCTGGTGGTAACACCTAAATGGATATGCAGCCAAGAAGGACGTAAGTATATTCATGCCTTTTGCAAGCATGTTGGTAACGCAAAACCAGTCTACAATGGTTCCATGTGGCAGGGGCTTCACTTTTGTTTTTGTGTCAGAAGGGAGACTGCCTAGCCTGGTGTTTCAAGTTGGCCCTGTAGCTGTCCCCCTACTTATCGTGTGAGCCAAGAGCAAATCTCCTAAGGAGGCATCTTCATTTGAAGTTGTCTGCTGCTGGGGATGCCCTGTATCAGGTGGTTGTGGGTGGTGGTCTGGTCCATATGCTGGCACTATGCTGTTTGCTGTGTTTCCAGAGTAAAAGCAAGCTCTGGTGACATTCCTGGCTGTGAGTTAAGTTTGTGGATGGGTAGAAGAGCCCATGTCAGCTGGTGGGCAGAGAGGGTCTCGAAGGCTGACTTGATGAATTCCTGCTTAGCCAGGCTTCTCTCATGGGCTTGTCTTCTTCATGGAGGTTGCTGCTGACTGCACAACGGGTAGCAGCACACATGTTAGCGTGAAGCAGAGAGATGGTCAGAGGCCTGGCAGTCCACAGCCTCTGGGGTGCAAGTGTGTGTGACTTGTTCTGAGCAAACCAAGCCTTTGTGTCTTGTTGGAACCAAATATTGCAAAGGGTACTTTGCATCTTTGCTGTTCCTCCCTGCAAATGGTAGGGGAGAGGAAACCTCCCGGTGAATGTTAGTGAGGATTTGTATCTTCCTAGAGCTGAACTCTGTGTGGGCCATTAGGTGCACTCTGCGTGCGGAGCTATTGATTATGCTGAATTTCTCTTTGTTCTTTTGTTTTGGAGGCTTTAGCATTAAAGGCAAGTATCAGTCTGGTGACTGAGAACTGTAATCTCTTTATCCCACAGGAAAGAGAATGAATGGACTCCCTCTGCCCACTTGTTCTGAGTACTTCTGCCAAGGCTTCAATGAGGAAACCAAGCATGTGGGTGGGAGGTCTTGCTCCATCTTGCCTGGAGGGAAGGGACCTGGGCGTGCTGGCTGACAGCCAGCTGAATAAGCCAGCAGCATCCTGGCTTGCATCCAAAACAGTGTGGCCAGCAGGACGAGGGAGGTGATTGTCCCCCTGTACTGGGCACTGGTGAGGCTGCACCTGAAATACTGTGTTCAGTTTTGGGGCCCTCACTTCAAGACAGACACTGAGGTGCTGGAGCGTGTCCAGAGACGGGCAACGGAGCTGGTGAAGGGTCTGGAGCACAAGTGTTATGAGGAGCGGCTGAGGGAATTGGGGTTGTTTAGCCTGGAGAGAAGGAGGCTGAGGGGGGACCTTATCGCTCTCTACAGCTGCCTGAAAGGAGGTTGTAGGCAGGTGGGGGTCAGTCTCTTCTCCCAGATGACAAGAGGAAACAGCCTCAGGTTGTGCTAGGGGAGGTTTAGATTGGATATTAGGAAAAATTACTTCACTGAAAGGGTGGTCAAGCATCGGAACAGGCTGCCCAGGGAGGTGCTGGAATCACCATCCCTGGAAGCGCTTAGAAAACACATAGATATGGTTCTTAGGGACATGCTTTAGTGATGGACTTGGCAGTCCTGGCTTAACGGTTGGACTTGATGACCTCAAAGGTCTTTTCCAACATAAATGACTCTGATTCTATGATCTTTCATACTCAAGTCCCGCAAACCACAGCGAAGGAGAGATGTGCTGTTGCCTGGTGTAATGCTGTGCTAAGGACAGCAAAAGCAGCCTACTGCAGAGCAGGAACCTCTGCCTGCATCCCAGGTCCCCAGCCTGGCAACCTGATAGTTGGCTGTGGTTATTTCATTTCTAGGAAAGAGGCTGACGCTATTGACCCTAAGCTATTATTTGCCTAATAAAATACAGAGAACTGAGAGGTGGGAGCTAGATGTGAGGATCTGTGGCTTGCTGTCTTTCCTCCCTTTCCTTCCCTGGAAGAGTTTTTCAAGCACTGCCAGAACACTAGTCCTGATGGCTGGTAGCAACGTCCCTGCTCCAAGGTTGTCATATCCTGAAATACTCTGTGTTGCTGCCTGCAGCCCTTGCAGACTGAAACCATGCAGCCTGAACAGAAGAGCTAGGCTCTCAATACTCCAAGGACTCTTGCAGCAAGACAGTGTTTTACCAGGTGCCCTCAGCCGTTCTAGGCAGCTCCTTGTGCCTGGGGCACTGCCTGTGATGCTGAGCCTGGCTATCACCTTGGCTTTGTGGCCCAAGCAGAGCATCCTGCCCATTTTGACAGGCATGTGCAACTTGGAGCAGGCACCAGGAAGGTTTGGTCCTGTGACACCTGCCTTCTCCCCAGCATGCTGCAAGGGCTCGGCCACCAGAGCAGGCTGACCTCAGGACCAGGTGAGCTCTGCCAGACCTGCCTGCTCCAGCAGCTATTGCCACTGAAGGCAGAGGGAGGGAGGTCATCTATCGAGCAGATTTCTAAATAGCATGGGATCTTTCTCTGCCAGAAAGCCCAAATGAATTTTCAGATCACAAAGAAAATACCGTCTGCCTCATTACTGAGTTGCAATCTGTTCCTTCTCTACCCTCCAGTTATATTCCTCACCAGGGACTTATTGTTCCTTTTCAATCTGATGTTTTAATCTCCCATTCCCCCATCTTTGCCTGTCTCATTTCCCTTTTCAGAGCTGCTGCTCTTACTTTGGTCTCTCCTGCCCGTGCCAGCTGGAGTGAGACACTTGCCTGGTGTTGCGCTTGCAAGTGCCTTTAATTGCCTACCGCTGCTAGCTGCCAAAAGAGAGGAGGTGCCCTGTAAACATAGCAAATGACAGTACTGCCACAAGGCTGCACAGGTCCTGCCCGTTTCACAGTGCTCCTGTGGCCAGACGTTAAAAGCACAGGCTGGCAGGCATGGGCTCTGGGGTTTCCAGGAGACAGAACCTGGGAGGCTGTTGTATCTGCGCTTGCCTTGATGTCTGTGTAAAGCAACTCGCATCGAAGTGAAAAAGGAAGGAGAATGTACATGTTTGCATTGCTGTTGCATGCACAGAGCTTGACTGAGGTCCATGCTGTCCTCATGCTCAACGAGTTCTTGCTCTGAAGAACCTACAGCAAAGCAGGAACAAAAATGGCCCTGGCTGCTTGCTTTGCAGAGAAAAATATTTGGTGGCAGCTGAAAACGAAACCTTTAGTGACAAGGCCATCTTTCCCTGCAGGTAGAAGCAGTCTGGGAGAAAGGGCTGAGACATACTGCATTTGAAGAGCTCCCAGAAAAGCCTGACAATTATATATTTCAGGACGTGTACCCTTATAGCAATAACCTAAGTGTTTATGCTTGAGAAGGCTAGTGATGTGGTACAGCAGGGACACGCTGTTTGCTCTTGAGAGCCAAATCTACACCCGCTCCTCTGTGCTCCAGTATCTTCAGCGTGTGCTGTACAATAAGTCCTTTCTCTCCCAGATAGGGATGCGTTTCCTGTGGTTCATACTCCGGTGCCTATTTTTCAGCTTTTCCTGCCATGGGGACACAATCCTGCAGTGATGCCATGAGCTGGAAGTGAGCGAGCTGCTGCAGCGAGTCCGTGTCGCCCCAAGCTTGTCCATGTTGGCTCCGCAGCCCCGGCGGCGCGTGCCAGGCGTTGTGCAGCTGCAGGGCTGGGTGCCAGCAGCGAGGTCTCTGCCTGCACCGCAGAATGCCTGATTCAGCAGCAAAATCCCAGAGCTGCCTCCAAGCCCTCCTGGAAAAACCATCTGCAGGCATCCCATTTGGGTGGGAGCATCCAATGCCGGATGCGCCTGCCAGCTTGCCCTGTCTGCTGCATGGCGTGTGGCACGCCAGGGACAGGACAGCCCTCAAAGGCTTCACCTCAAGCATCCTGGGCTCCTTGCTGCTTGAGGGCATGGACAAAGTGCAAGGGTTTGTGGTGTTCTTTCCTTCCTTGCCTCGCCTTGAAGGTCTAACCTGAAGTTTGCTGAAACCTGTGGAAAGACTCACATTGGCTTTCCTGTGTCTTGGGACTGAAATTGCCACTTGCTTCTCAGTCAGCCACATATCTGTAGTGTTCTGGTAGTGCTAGGATAAAACAAAAGAATATAGAAGAGGAAGGGGAAAAAGAACAAACCTTTTTCCTTTATCTAAATCAGTAGTAGTTGGCTGGGGAGGGATGTGATAGTGGCAGGAATTGCCTGAATGCAGTAGCTTGGTACCCTCTGTACCTGCCGCTGAGTAGTCACGTATTGAGTAGAACCAGTTAAATGCATCTGGGATAATCTCTTAATACTGCTCTTACTGTTTTCTCTCTGTTGATATGCAGGATATGTTGCGTCTTCTTTCTGGGTGTGCTTTCTTGGAAGTACAGCAAGAGGCTAAAAGTGTTTTGCACTCCTGGACAGTTGCGCAGCATATGCCTGTTGGTCTGGGGCTGAATGACATGTACTGTTTGATATGGAATGGAGACTTTCCCCCAGCTTTTTGCACCAAACTTGTGTTAGGGTGCCTGGCAGGTGGCAACCAAACCAGGAAAGGAGAGGGTGGCTGTTTGACAGCCTTGGCCATGATGGGCAAGTCCAGCAAACAACAATGACCTTCACCTCCCTTTCTTTGTCCCCCCGCCTCTCCAGGGCTTGGCACCGGTGGGCCAGGTCAGCTATAAGCAGGGGTCGTGCCTGGGTGGAAAACATCTGGCAGGGACTGGCAGTTCATGCTGGCTGTGGTGAGGTCTAAGGGTGCTGAGCATCATCACTGGTTGAAAGCAAGCACTCTTGGTGGCCTAGAGGTCCAATTCTGAAAGGGGCTGAGGAGCATTCCTGACATCTAGTTAACTCATCCCAGCTGATCATGATCAGTCTCAAGCTTTGACAAGCACAGAAGCCCAAACTGACCAGAGGCCTTGTGCCCTTGAAAACCATCCTGCGTGGCAGGGGAGGCCCGTGGGGTTCACCGGCACCGTGACAGGGAATGAGGGCTTGGCCCCAGCTGCATAGTTGCTCCCCTTGGAAGTGTTTTTCCATCTCTGGAAGCAGTGCCTCAGCTGGTGCAGATCGTGCTGATCCCAGTGACATGTGGAGGCTGTTACATGCTTACATCAATCACAGCATGCCAGTTTATTTTCTTTCTTTCTTAGCTGTTTTGCAATGCCTTCCCAATTCAGTTGCTAATATTCTTCATAATTACATTTGAGCAGCTGCATTGGGCTGGAATTTGTACAGATGTCCTGAATTTTCCAGTGTTCTCACTCACACAGAGCATCTCTCACAAACCACTTGTTCCATGGAGAGGATCGTGCAAGCCAGCCAGCCACAGCCCCTGCCAGAGCAGTGATCTTCCTCAGGTAAACAGCCTCCTCATCCCACATCTGCCAGGTGAGCCGTGGTCACCCTGCACAGTCCCGTTTCCCTTGTCTTATGTGACAAGTCTGCTGGGGACAGAAACAGAGGTTTGAATTGCTGTTTGTCTGCACAGCAAGTATCCCCAAGATGGAGCTGTGTGGTGAGATGGGGAGTAGGAATATTCTGGCCAGTATCATTTTAAGGCACCCAGGAGAGGACCGCTGAATTCAGCTCTTCCACGTTCAGGATGGTGGCTCCCTGGTGCTGACCACAGTGACCCCAAATCCCAGTGCCTTACGTGGTGACAGCCCTATCCTGCCATGGAAGGTCCTCCCTTACTCTCTCCACGCGTATGTTGTGTCCGTGCTGAGCCACAGCGACAAGGAAAAGAACACATGGTGTTTCTTCCTTTGAGCGGCTGGCAGTACAGCCTTGCTGGGCTGCCATGGCCACCTGGTGCTTCGTGCTGTGCACAAAGGAAACCTCCTTCCGAGATGCCCTGCAGTGCTCAGATTTGCCTCTGAAGCAGGAGACGCAGTGACCTCTATTTCAACATCAATAACCACAATTGTAGTTCCTGCCCCTCCAGTGATGCAGGTCTTTATTAGACCTGACTGGGGTCTGTAACCTCTGCTGGCTGCAGGTTCTCCCAGCTGCTGGCGTGCTGTGTGAAGTGCTGTTTGTGTTTCCTTCTATTCATGCTAACCTTACCTGCCGTGAATGATGCAATCATGCGGACAAGAAGAGATCATAGGGAGGTTCAAAGCCCAGGATGGATAAAGGAGAGAGAGGGGAAAAAAAGAAGAAAAGGAAAAACCCAAAAAACAAGAGCCCAAAAATAGTTTCCAAGGCTGAAGGTCATTTGCGTGTGGGGCTCAGGGGGCATCAGAGAAATGCTGGAGCCCATGTTGGAAGCTGCAGGTTGGAGGGGAGCATCATCTTGGTGCCTTTCCCTTGCCTGTAGCTATCTGTGCTTAAGCCATCACAGCCTGCACAGAACACTGCGTGGAGTCCACTGACTTCAGGGAAACCTGAAGTGAAGGGAGTCTCTGTGGGATGGTGGAGCCCTGGTTGCTGGAGAAGGTGGTGTGGCAAGGACCATCACCAAAGGCAAGTACAAACTAATGTGTGCAGGGAGATGTGAGGATGAGCTTCTGCAAGTCTAAGGAGTGGTAGCTGGTATGGCTGTGGTTGACAGCCACAAGCGGTGTCAAGGGACAAGGGGTGGCCATTGGAAGAAGCTTCTCTCCAGGATGGCGGTGCAGCACTGGAACAGGTTACCCAGAAAGGTCAGGGACCCTCTGACCTTGAGGGATTTTAAGACTTGGCTAGACAAAGCCATGGCTGATCTGAGCTAGTGTTGGCAACAGTCCTGCTTCTTACAGGAGTCAGGACCAGAGGCACACAGAAGTCCTTCCTAGCAGATACTTCTATGACTGCACTTCTATGACAGGAATAAACATGCCCTTGTGTTGACTTAACCTTCCCAGTGAGCGTATTGATCTGGTTTTGTTGACACAATTGTTCCTAGAATCTGATTCTCACTAAATACGAGTGAAAATGGGAGGTGACCCGTATGTTACCTGAAAAAAACACGTGAGTGGGTTTCTGGTTACTTTCTGGTGCCACCCTTCAAGCTCTGGGAAAGCTGGCAGGGGCTGCGCACTCATCCCTGTGATGACACGGTGCCAAACGCCACCCCACAGCGAGCTCTATAGATGCAGTTGCTGGGACGAGACTCCTCCTTGTGATCAGAGCCTAATGGCCCTTCAGCGCATATTTCTGCTATGTCTTTGCACTTCAGCTTCTGCTGCAGGTGAAGTGGGCTGCAGCTAGGGAGGGCTTGGGGAGTCCAGTGCTGGTGTTCATGCCCTCGCCTCTTCTAAAACCATGAGACATAGTGACGTGTTTCTGCTTTGCTGCAGGCACAGAACAGGGATTTGTGTGCACAACTGGAGACGCTCCTTTCACACCAGGGGTTAAAGCCCTGCTCAGGCTGCTCTGCATTAGTAACTGCCACCCTTAACCAAACCTTCTCCCACTCCTGTGCTCCACCAAGACCCCCATCCAGCATCCGCCAGCACAGCCCGTGCCCGTGGCTGAGCTAGAGGCGTCCTGTATGTGTTGGCAGGGCTGAGTGTGTCCCGTTTTCTTTCTGGCTGGAGGGTTTGCTGTTTCTTTACAAGGCACTGCTCCCTGTTACCTGGGATGGGCCACCAGAAACTCTGGACATGCGTTCCTGTACCGTCTCAGGGGGGATGAGGTAGTGGTTCTGGTCAGAGAAAACCCTCCTTGTCGCCCTTCCTTCCGTCAGAGGTGTGAGGAATGGCGAGCAACTAATCTGGACCTCTGCGTAGTAAAATATAAATCCCTGTAGCCTAAGAAATTCTGGATAAGAGCCAGAAAGGGTTAACAAGGAAACATGTTCCCTCCAGCATAATTGTATTTTTGGCTGATATTTTAATAAATGAGTAACAGCTGAGCAGAGAGGCCAAAGGAGGGAGTCCCCTCACCCTGAGGTACATTCAAGGCAGAGTTTGGGCTGCACGTGAGTCAGGTACTGGGGTGGGCGATTTAGCACAAAGCACTGAGGATTAACTATGAATTAGACAGTTACTAGACAGTGAGTAGCAATCAGAGTGAGTGGCTAGTGCAGGTGTAAAGGGCTGTTGGTTTTTAACGTTTAAATTTTCTTTTGAATTCCCTGGAGGCAGGAAGAGAAGGAGCAAAGCCAGGCACTGCGGTGGAGCCTGAGGGAGCTGGAGGCCTGGGGTGATAAATCAGCAACGCTGCAGTGAAATTAAGGGGGAAACTAATGTAATATACGAGGCTATACGGAAAGAGGAGTTTTATTACTACAGTCAGCTCTGAAAGGATTCAGTTCCAGATGATTAAGGCAGGGGTAGATCAGGAACCCCTATCGGATGGGGCCCACCATCTGACAAGGTCTGACAACAGCAGGAGCAGAGGAGGGTTTCCTCTGTGTCAAGAGGGACATCCACCTGGAGAGAGCTGTCTCCATAGCAGGATAAAATAGCTTGCATTCATGGGGAATTTCCTCTTTGTGAATAAAACTGGTGATGAGCACGACCACTCTGGCATTTCCCCCCATTCAGGAAATGTGCCTTGTTCTTGCAGAACATTTCTGGGAAGGCTTTGGGGTTAGTCTGCTGCTCAAAAGCACCGGGTGGTTCTGGACGACGGTACCATTGGCTTAATGCTAATGGGAATACTGGCCTCGATAAACCCCCACCCCCCTGGCCATAGCAGCTCCACAGACTGGCAGCCCCAGGGACCGGGTGGCAGTTTGGCGCCTGCTACGCTGTGGTGGGGACTTGTGTTCCCCAGGAAGCAGCCTGAAGCTGTTAAATTTCTTCTTGATAAATCACCGAGCAGTGGCTAGGAAGCAGTATCTTTTATAGCTCTCGGCCAGCGTAAGAGGTAAAACAAAGACCTGGTTCATGGAGGAATTTCTCCTGCAAGAGTGAGGGCTGTCAGGCATTGGCACTGCCCAGCTCCACGTTGTCAAAGGCAGACCAGCCCTCAGAGCACAGCACTGATGCAGCACAAGAAATTACTGGGAGGAGAAGGGATGTTGCTTTATTAAGGGATTATTTTTTATTTTAATTTGAAATGGTTAAGAAGAATTCTCATCTGGGGCAATTTTGGCTGTACTTTCCTACAGCATTAGACTTCTCTTCTTGGGTCTCTTCTACTAGAAATGTTTAGATTTATTTTTGTTTGTGTTCTGTCTTACGCAGCTAAGAAAACAGTTTCAAATAGGACAGATTGTCTTGTTCCAGGGAGGAGGTCCTGATCTGGAGAGTGAAAACAGCTTGCTACTTGGAGAGCCACCCACAAAAGAACAAAGCTCCAAGGACAGTTCCCTGTACTGTGCCTCACAAGAGATGCTATAGAGCCAAGATGCTGGCCTCTGGAAGCACTACTATGTAAGACGGTCTCCCTGTTCCGTGGATTTTTTCCCCCAGGGTTTATGTGCTCCAGTGCCTGGTCCTCTGGGTGCTGCTCATTTGGGTCCAATGGACAGGGAGGCAAGTGCCTGGGGTATTTCCCTTCTCCTGCTTGTAAGAAATGGGTATTGTGTTAGTTCACAGGGACGCTGCTGCACCTTTCTGATCATCTTCAATAGCTGTTGTTAAAGAAGAAGAGTTGAGTCTATTTTAATCAGGTGCGTGTCTCTCCCGTATCTATGTTTTACATGTCACTGGCAACATGAAAGGAAGAAATGCTCATGAAAAAGCCAATGTTCCTGCACAATGTTCAGGGAAAATCAGTTCTGGATGCACAGAAGCGTGAGTTTCTTGTGGCAGTTAGAGAGTTGCACTCAGATGCTTAGAAAAGTGAGGTGACATCATATGATCTGTATGTACATCTTGTGAAAATGAACCAATGCTACTATTAAAACATCTCCGCTTGTAGTGGCTGCTTTGGCAAACGGGTTATGACGAAGAGTTTTGAACTTGGTGTAGGAATATAAATCCTGGTAGGAAGGAACTCTAAAAACAGCAGGAATTTTGCTGCTTGAAAAACCAGTCTCAGTTTAGTCCAGTTTCTAGCCAAAGAGCCAAAGTGTGGATTCAACGCTTGTAGGTTCTCTGTTAAAAGTTTATCATCACATCACCAAGAGGTCCAGACTCACCACAGCATCAGTCTGTTTTCCAGAAAAAATCACTCTTGTCCAAAGGACAACTGGGAATGCCTGAATGAGATGGTAAGTGGTGTGACCTGAGCCAAGAACCATTTTGCTGTTAAGGCTTAAAAAAATGTTTTCATCAAGAAATACGCGTTAGGAATGGCAGTCTTTTGATAGACAATTCATGAGACTAAATTTGCGTAACTCTGTAGAAGGAGCCGCCAATGGAAATTCTTACATTTACACCTAAGGCAATCACTTTGGATTTATTACTACATCTTGGGCTGCAAGCCTGAGTCTGATTTATTATCTACTGTCCCTTTTGGTTTCTTATCCAGGGTGGTAAACCAGTTGTAGAAAGCTGAAAAGAAGTTGAGCTGCATGTCTTGTCTTTTCAGCCTGTTTCTTGTGTTCATTTTGGTCTATAAACAAACATCTCTCAGGTCTCCTAGATTTTCTGATCGAGTTCCCAGAACAGACCACCAGTGGTCTCATTAAAGCTTATTTATGCTACTTTCATGCATGAATAAAAAAGCTCCCATTCACTGCTGATTTTATTTAGCTAGATCCTGTTGCTTGTGGTGGACATTGGAGTGACATTTTTGGCACATGGCACAAAAAAAAAAGGAAAAAAAAAGCTCAACTGCAGAAAATGCCTGCATTTTTTGCAGTATGAAAAGGAAAGGGTTAACCTGTTTTTGGCTGTATGGTATTGATTGAGGCCCCTGCAAAGAAAATACGGCTGTAAATAGTTAGTATTCCCTAGTAGCTGGGGTTTGTTTGGAGGTAAGTCATTGAACTGGGACGCTGGAGGTATGATCTGCTTCCCAGAGATGCCACCCACTTCCTGTGGGACAGGAGGAAGGTCACTAGTTGCTCTGGGTCTCAGCACCCCAGCTGAGAACGATGCTTTCTGCCTCCTCTGCTTTTTTGAACTCGCTTGTTTATATTGCTAGCTTTTCAGCAGAGTAACATCTACCCTGGCTGTGCGCTGATCACGATGGGTCCTGCTCTCAGCTGGGGCCTCTAGACACCACTACGAATAACAAATATGATTTTCCCTTTATGCTTGTCTCCTTCATCTCCATCCATGCTGCAGTGCCTGTGAGGTAAGATTAACAGCTAAAAATAATAATAAAAAAAGAAATCAGTAAAGATGAAGAACAAGGGAGTAAAGAACCATCAGGTGTGAAAAGTTGTGAAATGGGTTTTGTTTTTCTCCAGCCCTGCTAGCTGATGATCTCATGCAAAGGTACCGCGTTTTGAAATGAGAAGGATTTGACCCTGTCCTTTAAGTCAAAAAGGGGTGAACAAAACACAGCTTTGTGCATTTCCTTTGTGCTAAGCACATTGTGAATATTCTTAAGCATTGCCACAAGGATTAACATCTCTGCATTTTAATGTGCCTGGTGCTGGAATGTAGCTGGAAAGCAGAGCAGGCAGGAGTGGTCTCTCCAGGCGGTGGGCTCTGCTAGGTGTCTCTTTGAAGTGCTATTCATTTGCTTTCTGTTACTCTTTCAATTTTTCTTCTTGCCCCCCTTCTCTCCCCCGACCCTTTTCCCCCCTGTTCCTTCAACAGCTTCTGGAACAAATCCTGATAGATTTCTTGTTTCTGTAATGTACTGGACTGTTTTATCTCCAAATACTTTTGCATGGCAGTAATATATTAAAAAAACCAAAAAACCATGTGGACAGAAGTATGGAGTTTGTTATTTACTTTGGATCATTAACCTGGTCTGTAAATTTGATTTGATCTCTCCTTTTTTTGTTCCTCCCCTCCTCTTTGTGTAATTTCAGAGCCCGCAAAGAGACGCTGTCTTTTGCTGCTTCGGGATCCCAGCAAGATATGGGAGTCTGATGGATTATAAATGCACCTGCTTTGTTTAAAACCCAGCCAAACAGATAAGTGCCCTTTTAATTATCTCACAACGGCATTTTAGACATAGCTAGGCACAGCATCTCTCTCGGGTTTCAATTCGGTGAGCCCTCTGTGTTTTACCATTGCAAATGAATGCTCTGCAGTTCTCCTTTTAGCTGAGAAATACCAGATGATGTTGGTATTTCACGTGAGCCATTAATTAGCGTCTGAGGGAACTGCAGCTGGTGGCTTGGGAAGCTCCCCGGGCTCTTTTCCTATCCCTCTGGAGCTGCTGTCTCCAGCAGCCTTGTGAGGTTTTGGGACTCCGAGGAGCAGCTCTGCGGGACCAGACTAGACCCATCTGAGCCTTAAGGAGTCCTCTGGGACTCATTAGAGGTTTAATAACTAAACTTGGCTGGTTTGATTGAGAAGATGCTTGTGCAGGCTTGGCGCTATCTCAGAGAAACCATCTAACGCTGCTGGCAGGAGAGAGGGCTTTCTGCATGTGCTATTCATGTGTGTGTGGAGAAAGCGATAGCCCCCGCTTCTTCCTGCCAGTTTCCAGGTGGGAAAATAGCTGGATATGGGGGACAGAAGCCCTTAGTTATACAGGGTTTATACAGGGCGTATAAAGTATTGTGGGTGAGTGGTAACAAGAGTTGTCCCCTCAAAGTTATGGAGGCATTTATATCTATGGGTGGAAAATACAGACTATCAAGAAAATAATTTCTGGCTGTGTAGATCAGTTTCTATAGGTGACCACTGTCTGCTGTTGGACACACCACTGCAGTCATTAATTTAAGGAATCCATAAAATGTGGTCTCACACACAGTGTAACTTTGCAGTAGTATACAGCCATGGGGTTGAGGCAAATATTCACTATATCTGCAATTTACTGGGTCAGAATAACGGAAAAAACACTAAAGCTGAGCATGTGCGTGTTGGAGGGGATGCGTGGCAGGAAGGGGGACAGGAGCAGAATTATCTGCTCCAGACCTGTCTTGTCTGCTCCACCAGCGTTAATTAGCAGTGTAAAATGTCTACCTTGCTCTTATGAAAACTTCAAACAAGTTTGCTACAGCAAATTAGACTGTAGTAACTGATGTGAATTCAACTTACCTGCTTCAGCAAAAGGTGAGTTTCTTGGTGAAGGTGCCAGCCCAGGACTGACAGAGCGCCTGAGGAGGCAAGGTAGTGAAGTAGGTTACTGTGGTGTGAGACCTGGATCTCGATCAATTCATGTGATCCCTAGAGTGTCTGAAGTTCCCTCTTTTCTAGGAAAAACTTCACTTCTGCTGTTATTACCAAGCAAATTTTTATATTAATAGAAGGAATAACATGTCTGATATTAATGAATATGCTCTGTCTTAAAATTGTAAGGAGTATTTATTCCTGGCTTTTCAGTACTCTGATAGCAAAAAGGCTTGACAGTGTATCAAGAAACACTGATTAAATGAAGCCCTAACGAGAAAACCGGGGTTTGTTCATTTAGCAAGGATGGATAGGAAGTTTAAAAAGCTTGTAATAAGTTTAAAAAGCTTACATATTCTGTGTACCCTAACAGAGCTCTTTGCTCCTCAAAAAAAAAAAAAAATTAACCTCAGAGAGCCTCAAGGTCTTGATTATTAGGTTTGCAACTTGAAATCTGCTTTCTGCCAGTGTGCTGATACCAGTGTTCCCCCAAATTAGGTCCCGTTACATTAACCCTAACCCGGCCAGTTCCAGTCTTGGCATCAAAATTGCATTTGGAAATCATACCTTGAAGTGTGGCACACAACTTGTAACGCTCTGTGCTCCTTGGCAGAAGAGGCAGAACGCAGTCAGAGCCCCCCTCAGGAGCTGTACCGGTGTGAGAGGTGATACTGTGCTATGTGCACCTGTGCTTTGGGTGGTGCATCCAGCAGCTGAGCAAAACAGATTCAAGAGATCTTGACAGGTTTCTGTGAAAAACCTTGTCCAGAAAAGACGACCCCCGAATCCCTAACTTCTTCCTCATCTTACAGGTGAGCCTTGGGAACACGTGGGAGACCATAGTTCCTGAATGCATGACCTTCCTTTGGGATTAGAAGGAAGCCATGGGGAAAGACAAGAAAGAGGAGGCTGTCTTTCTGAGGAAAAAGATAACTTTGCTGCGGGCTTTCTCGCTCCTCATTGGCAGCATGGTTGGCAGTGGCATCTTCATCTCCCCAAAGGGAGTACTGCAAAACTCCGGCAGCGTGGGTTTCTCCCTGGTTGTCTGGTTTGCCTGTGGGCTCCTCTCAATGTTTGGTGAGTGACGAGCTTTGTCAGCCTTTGCTTAAGCACCTGAGAGGTGGGGACAACCAGCATATTTTTACGTGCAAAAAACTGGGAGAAGAATAAACTGAAAATTCCCTGTTCCCACTGCAACAGAAATAAAGGTTTAACAAGCCCTGGAAGGGGTCACTATGGGTCCTTGGGGCAAGTGATTCCTCCGGGGTGATTGAGAGAATCCCAGCACTTATGGTCTGTGAATATGAAATCCTGTGCAAGTCCAGGGCAGAGGGGTGACCATGGCTGCAGATGGAGATAGCATGGTCTCTGCCAGGAAAGCTGGGGGAATATGAGGGGACTCCTTCTATAAGGTGGAAGGGAGATGCAGGCATCTAAAAGGCACTTGAGTCTGAGGGCTGTGCAGTGCTTTTCACAGACACTGTGAAATGGGCAAGAAGTGACAGTCTTAATATGCCTTAAGGGATCCCCTTTCTGTCACTCAGAATAAAGAAACACTGGAGCAGATTGCCTGGGGAGCTGTGGAGTGCCCACCAGCCTGGGATGGGTGTCTGGGTGTCTGTCAGAAATGGTTCGGATGTGTCTGGTGCTGCCTTGGGGCAGGAGATGGGGCTGGTGCGTTCAGCCCTGCTTTCTGTGCATTGCCCTTGGCTTGGTTTCTGGCATTTAATATCACTCTTCTCTCACAAAGAGCTGACTTTTTTGATGACTGTTTCATTCTAGGTCTTCTGAAATAATGTAGCTTTTAAAGTATCAATGAATAAAATGTATGGCTTTTAATTTCCTTCGTTAACTGTATAAAATCACCATCTCATAAAAGCTTTAAAGGTGCTGTCAGGAGAACTGCAAGATCTCTCAGCTCTCAGGAGAAACCTGATGTTTATTTCAGTGGGAGACTTTAACATTCTTCTTCTGTCATAATTAAGGAGAAAAAACCCAAGGAAGCAGAAACCCTCCATATGGAGAAAAACACTTTGGCACTGTGACGTGCATGCAAGTTTAGAAATCAGGACATTAAATTGTTAATAAGGCAACAAGCATGGTTATTGCTCTTAGCATATGTGTACTGATATTTCATGTTGCAGCCTATGTGTGATTGTTTGGCGAATGATATACTTTTGCTTAAAGAAAATATTAAAATATAAAGTGAACACAGTGTTTCTTTTAACTGAGCAGAGCAATAAATGATAATGTGTGTGCTGATCACATAGCCCAAGCTCTGCACTTCGAAAAGTTTCTCTCTCCATTGCATCCTTTGATAGATTCTGCTGGAAGAGCCTTGGGAGCCTCTTTATCTAGTTATTGTATTTTGTAGCCAAATTTCTTGGTTGTTCTTCCCTTTTATCAGCTTGATGACCTCCCCTGATCATTTTCCTGACACTTTTTTTGCAGTACGTTGAAAAGGCCTGCTTTCTTTTATGCTCTTTTTTCTTTCAAGTAAGGCATTTATGCAAGTCCCATAGCATGAGTTCAGCAAAGCACTTAAACACATGCTTGAAGCATGTAAAGGGACCCACCGGAATAAATGAGATGAGGTGTCTGCCTATATTTAACACCTTGAACAGATATTCTGCACAGATTTGCTAACAGAGAGGCAGGAAAATTGAGGTCCTCCCCATCAGCGTGGCCTGAGTATGGTACAATCACCATGTGGGGCTTGGAGCGGTGGCCGTAACAGCACTGCCTTCCTCTGTGCTCTTCCTCCACAGCTGCCTGAGCTGGGCAGATAAGTAGATAGCACAGCTAGAGATGGTCTTACCCAACAGGATCGCATCCCAACAGCTGCAGCCCCATTGCAAGGATATTTGTGCTCAAAGAAGTGAAATGTTTTATGATTTCTTTTGGTGAACAAAGGATGTTTAACCCAGCAGGTGAATCCAGTTTAGGTAGGGCTTAAGAGTCATACTTAGACGCATTCAAATGACTTGATAAAGTGCTCTATAGAGAAAACACAGATGCGATTTTTTTTTTTTTTTGGTACAGGCAGAGGCATAAATGTTCCTATCCATTTGCCTGAAAGTTTTAAGCTGCCTTCTCTGGCATGCTTCTCTCGGTGTTTCTTGTTGTGCTCCAGCACAGGGGCAGGGAGGCGCAGAGGTGCTTGTCAAGGCAGGAGAAGGCTGTCCCCAGCTCTGTTGGTGCACTTGCATGTGAACATGTGAGAAGAGACTGACTGAGACTGTCATGTGGATGCTTCCCTTGCTCTGCACCATTGGGGCCATATTTTCCCCCAGTGGCAGGTCTTCCCTCTCTGAGGAGGTGTCCTTCCAGGTCCTCTGCCTGGTGTCTTTGAATGAAGGAAGGGATTTATATGAAGATGCAAGATAAGGACACAGGAATATGTGGTCTGTGATCAGAAATGTGATTGAAATTATCAGTTCAGCCATAGCCTGTTGGCTGAGCTGCTGTAATGGCCTTCTAGGCACCATTTCAGTGGCCTAACTGTGAGGAGAGGCGAGAACCCGAACCTTCAGGACATTTTTCAAAGGAAACCTCTTGTAGCTTACTGCAATGTTTCTGTCACACACTTTTCCACATAACTTCCGTGGAAAAGCTGTATCATTAACCAAAAAATAGAGAATTTCTTTCCTTCTGACAAAGTCAATTACTTCAAAACATATTTCAAAAAAACTTCAAAAACCACAAAAATTAGAACGATAGTTCTCGTTTTCTTTCTCTAATTCACTACTTATTTTAAACAGATTTATTCAGTCCCTGGAAAGACACAAAGAAAAGAAAATCCATGGGATGATTTACTCAGTGCATTTCTACCTGAACTTTTCCAGGTGCCTTGAGTTATGCAGAGCTTGGAACAAGAATCACCAAGTCTGGCGGACATTATATCTACATTTTGGAGACACTAGGGCCTCTGCCAAGTTTCTTATTCCTGTGGGCAGAGTTTTTTGCTATCAGGTAAGAGATTTTGTTTGTTTGCCTTTTGCTGGATGCTGTAACAGTTTAAAAACCCAAAAGTTATGGTGCCAGTCTAGGCAGTTTGAAAAGGAAAGAGTAGAAAAAAATCTGAACAACTTTTAAAGATTTTTGCTGACAAAAGGAAGAAGGCATAATGAGTAAATGGTTACACATGTTCAATGTGATCTGTACTTGAAGAATATCTCTCTTCTCCCCTGGCAGCTGGTATCTTCCAAGAGCCATGGTATTTTTCAGAGACTGACAATAGATGTCAAATTTATTTCAGATCTATTTTCAGTTTGAAACTTTCTCAGATTCTCTGGTGGAGGCAATTTTCTGGCTTAGCCCTAAGTTAAAAAATACTTTAGAAAATTGTAAATTACTTCTTTTTTAACTTCTAAAAGAAAGTCCTCACCTCTCAATAACCTGTGTCCTTCATGTAAGCTGAGATGAAGCAGGATATATGAACCCCACTACATGGCTCCATACAATTAATCTAAACTTTTACATTCAAGTTGGGAATTAATATTTTTGTGCATATGATTTTTAACCCGTTTACTGAGAAAAGCCTATGAAAAAGACTCTGTGGGAATTCACCATCTGCATGGGAGAGAAGGATTAAGCTGAGTGGGGAATCTTCACCCACCCCCACCCCCACCCCCCGAGCTTTGTGCATTTTTACATCATGTCATTTTTTGGCCATCCGCAGACCACAGTTTGTGCTTGATTCCCACCCCCAGGCCTGCCAACAGTGCTGTGGTTTCTTTGGCATTTGGACGCTACATGCTGGAGCCATTTTTTGCCCCCTGTGCAGCCCCTGTCCCTGCTGTGAAGCTTGTATCTCTCCTGGGGTACTGTAAGTACCAACTTCTATGGGATGCTGATATTGAAGCTTCTCTGCCCTAGACTAGGGGCACTTACAGAGTGTTATCTTCTGGGATCACTGTGGGATCAGGACCCCATCTTCCTTTGGCCACCCAAAACTTTCTGATCCAAGGTCCTGGTTTGGGGCCGCTATGTCCTCCAAGAAGAGGAATGGGCCTCCCTGTTGAGCAGCTGGAGCCCTAGGTCTGGGAGATTGTGCCAAGTGCAAGAGTGGGAACTCTTCTTGTATAATTATGTAAATGCCACCTGGGTTGAGGGTATAAGGCTCAAGGCTTTGGGTTGCTCACCTGGTGCATCCAGCCTGTGAAGCTGTCCTGCCTGTTCTAGGTGGGTGTGTGTGGGCACAGGGACCACTGTGAAGGAGGTTGCTGAGACGTCCCTGCAAACTCACACCTTCCCCTCAGGCGGGTGTGAATCACCCAACAGGAACCGGGGTCCTGGTCCCTGTCAGAAGCATAACTCAGCTCCCCTTCCAATGCTGTACATGGGGCTACACCTGTAATATTTTCTGACATCTCTCATGCTGAGCATCCTCTCTGTAAAGATGCAGCCTTCTCCCTGGCATCCCTAGAGCAGAGACTGCTGCTATATTTTTTCCTATATGCATCGAGCATGGGCTACAGCTGTAGCAGTGTGGTCTCCCCTCCAGACATGGTCCTCACCCTCAATTCCTGGAGTGTCACCTGGAGTGCTCGGCTGCAGACGGCTCTCTCCATCATCAAACTCCTAGCTCTTGCACTCATCATCGTGCCAGGGATGATGCTGCTGGCCCAGGGTAGGTGTGCTGCTGCGTGGCTGAGGGAGGGTGCTCGGCATTCCTGTCTGTCATGGCTTTTATTGGACACTAGTGACAGGAGTGGCACTCCTTTAGCTAGCGGGAGCTTTCCCTGCCTGTGCCCTGGATGTGAATTAGCTGGGAGCTGAGACCAGGGTAGTTGGCACTAAGTGGCATCATTGCACCAGGTCAATGCGCCTGGCTCAGCTGTGCTTTCTCCAAAACTGAGCAAGCCTCAGTACCTGAGGCTGTGTGAGCCTGCTCAGGGTCGTACAGGCACCTTCCTCTACAGACTGTCTTTCTTTGGTGTCAGACTTGCCTGTTTTCAGCGTGGCTCAAAATCTTTCAAATGCAGCAAAAATTTGATGTACATCAGAGATGTGTGACAGCATCCCGTGGTGACCCGAGCCAGTCACAGCTGTGTAATGAGTTACTGGCCCTCAGCTGAGCCCTGGTAACTGCATCTCTAACCTTTTTGTGGCTTAAGCTAAAGTTTTTTACCTCCTAATTGAGACAAGCAGTAACTTAGTAAACTTAAAATGGACTCGCACAGGATTGCGCTCACATCTGGAGTGGGCAAAAAAAACCTACCAGTCGTATCTTCTGGGAATGATGCAAGAGTACTGGCTTTCATCCAAGCCTCAGTTTATAGAAAAGCCCAAGGCATTCCCACACAAGGGATGAAGCCTGCTCCCTCTCCAAGCTATTACCTTCCTCTGCAGAGAAAACGGCACAGGCAGTAGGCTCCACATTCATGTTTCTTTCTGATGTCTGGAGCTGACTCCTTTGAACATGCAAAGATCCCCTCAGGCTGGTAGCACTTCTGAACCGAAGGACTGCCCTGCAGCTAGAAATCCTGAGCCATTATTGTTAGGAATGCCTTCAAATGACAGGCTGGAGCCCTGGCACTCATCCTACAGTGAGGAGGATAAGTGCCGGTGACATCTGGAGGGAGAATTCACCAAGAGACCTCAATATGACAGGTTGTATTTAACATGACTCATGGGGGACTATAAATCAGTCATTAATGTATTGCAGACAATAAATCCTTTTTATGCACCATCACTTACCAGCAATCATTTTAGAACATAAAAAGACTACTCTGATAGGCCTGCTCCCATATTTTGGTTTAGTTTTCTTCAAATCTGTTTTCTTTTTGATGTGTTTTTGGGCTTAAGAATCAGTTTTGTGCTTTTAAATCAGTTTGTCTGGTTCCCCTGCCTTATTCTACTTGTTTTGGTTGCACTCTTGTCTTTTCCTCTGTCATTGCCTTCCCTTTGGCTCAGGTTTGTTTTAGAGACTTGCTGGGCCAGTGTTTCAAACTCAGATGCCCAAATCTCGTCACAGAGCTCCTGGCAGAGTCACCTCCACAGAAGTGGCCTGACTTTGCCCATGTGCTCCATACCATTTCATGCCTTTCCTGCAAGCTCTGCACCTTTTACTCTTAAAGAGACTTTGATATGAAGAACTGAGTATGGATATGGAGTGAAACCTTGGGCTGACTGGATTTGAAAATGCTGGAAATACAGCTCCTTTTGACTGTGGGTTTTTTATTGGCTCCCCTTTGAATTAGAACCTGTTAGGTGTTTCTCCCTTCTCTGGGTTTTTTTGGAGTTTGATAAAATACGGTTCATATCCAAAATCCTAACTTTGATTTTTTTGTTGTTGTTGTTTGTTTGCTGTTGTTGTTATTTCAAGCAGAGAACTTTTAGGAAAATGGGGAGAGCTGGTAAAACAGGATATCTATCTGAGCCACCTCTGCTTTTTTAATTCTATTTACTTTGCCCTCTGTGTCCTCAGTTCCTCATTCTGCAAGCAAGCCGCAGTGGCTGGCAGGGGCGCTGGGCAGGGAGCGTGCCCAGAGCGGGGTACCAGGCTGGCGGTCCCTGCTCCTTGCTCCTGCTCCCTCCTCTGCCCCGGTTCCCATGCTCCAGCCAGCATGGGGCTGGGGTCAGCGCTCCAGCAGTGGGATCGAGAGGGAGCACAGCGAGAGCCGATTTAGCTGCCTCGCTGGCTACACCACATCAAAGAGAAGTGTGCATCCTGCTGCTTAGGGGCCTGGAGGGGGGAAGAGGGGGATAAACCTGGTGGATTAATTTTGGGCCTAAAAAAGAACAGGACAACTTAGGTCCTCTCGTGTCCACAGTCTCCCGTTCCCACAGCAGGCTCTGTCTGAAACAGAACCAGCCGCCACTGCTGCCCTTCCTGAAATGTCTCCCATAGCTGGATGGGGGATGATTTGTTCTGTCACAGTTTGTGAAGTAAACACATCAGCACAGCACTGAAATTAAAGCAATGAAAAAAATCTGAATACATGGCTCCAAGGAAGTCAAAACACACTTCCTAGGTCTGGGCAAGAGGTACAAAGGGTGTTATCCTGCAGGAAGGAAGCCTGCCTGATGTTTCCCTGCTCCGTGTCTGTTGTTCATTTCTTCTGCAGGCCACACCGAAAACTTTCAGGATGCATTTGACAGACAGTCACTGGTTTTGGATAAGCTGCCCCTGGCTTTTTATGCAGGCATGTTCGCATATTCAGGCTGGTAGGTGTGACGGGAGGGCGCTTCATGGGCAGCGGACTGGTGTCTGAGACGTGGCTCAAACTTTTTCCCTGTCTTTTCCCATCGTGCAGGTTTCAGACCAGCTTTGTGCGTGAAGAGTTGGTCAGACCTGAACGGTAAGGCTGGGAAGGAGTTGTCTTGGGTTACCAGCCTCTGGGGTACGGCGGCTTTCCCAGACGCCGTACAGGAGGAAATAAGTTTGTGGGTTCACCTAACTAACACCAGCTGCAACCTGCAGCAATACTGTGCATAACAAGGGATAACAGCTTGTTCTTTGTGTGTCTCTTCCTTCCCCTTTCTTGTAGAAATATCCCCCTGGCTGTCATTGTGTCCGTGATCACAGTAATTGTGGGGTACATGCTCACCAACATCTCCTATTACACAGTCCTGGGAACTCAAGACGTTCTGGCTTCTCCTGCTGTGGCTGTGGTGAGTCGTCACCCCTGCTGTTATCTTTCTTTGGTGTGATCAGCTTGTGCTGAAGGGGTGGTCAAGGCAAGTGTTTCAGTGACGGTTTTCATATAAAATGCTTATTGCTTTGTCACTTCTCTGGATTACTGTGCAACAATAAATTCTTCTAGTCTTGCCTAAAACGTAATGAAAAATAACCTGCAGATGAAAATGCAAGATTTATGAGTTATATTTTACTCTTTCTTTCAATGGAGGATGTTTTCATTCTTGTGAATTTGATGTTGTCTAGATGTCACCACATGCTCCTAAAGTCACACTTGTTCTTCCTCCAGAGCTTTGTGCAGCGAGCCTTCAAAAGCCTGATCTCTGTGGTCCCTGTTCTTGTTGCACTGTCCTGCTTTGGAACAATGAATGGAGGAATCTTCACATTTTCAAGGTCACATCCCTCAGAATCTGTTACTTTTGGCTTACTGAATCAGAGGGAAGCACCAGCAACCTGTGCAACTGCCTACCCATGTGATGGCATTTTAGCCACTCTTAGGCAAAAAGTAAGGCCTTTGATTCCCAGGATGTCAAGTGCAGGATGATCCCTGTTGGCCTTTCTATTTCTGGCCAGGTCCAGACTTTGGTGTCCGAGGCTGGTCACAAACAAAGACTTTTATCTCCTCCCCTAGCCCTTCAGTTTAAATTCCCAGTTTAAAGTGAAATGTCAATGTTTCTGGTGAACTAGAGGTTTTGTTGACATTGGCAGCTGCTCAGTGAGACCGAGTCTTCTTTCACTGGGTTCACCCAGCTGCTCTGCTGCAGGGCACAGGGTCCCTCTGTTGTGAAGATCTCTGGCCAAAGGCAAACTCTCCCTCGAGGACTTTGCTTTGAGGTCAGTGAAATGTTATTGGGGATGGGCTATTCCTAAAGCAATACTCGAGGCTCAACAAGTCTTGTTGTAGTAATAAGAAAAGCTTTGTTCCATGGAAAAATTATCTTGCCAGCTTCACTGGTTACTATGCTGCAAGTCCTTATGGGAGCTTTGAAACTGGAGAGGAGGGCAGAGCTCACAGAGAAGCATGTTGTGCTGGTCTTGAGAAGCTGAGCGAACTCTCTGGAGCCGGTTCTGCTTCACAGCTTTGATTGCAAAAGGAAAAATCAGCTGAAATGAAAGGGATGTTTCATAGTGTGAAAGCTAATGAGTTATTTGATCTGCTACCCTGAATTCCCGTATTAAATATAGGTGTGGAGAATCCTCCCCATTAGCTCCTGCAGATAGTGGTTTTCTTTGAGGATGACAAGTCCCTGGACAGCGCAGAGGTTCTGTGTGTCCCTATTGCTTTTCTCTCCCTCATCCTGGCACCATTAAGATAATCACTGCAGAAAGGCCATATAAACAGCGATGGGGCCTCCCTGGCTGCTGGCCAGCCACACCCCAGCAAAACCACAGAGACAGCAATAAAACCAGTTTTACACTCCTGCTCCAGCTGCTTTGGGCCCTGCTCCAGCTCAGCTGATGCTCTGGCATGGTTTGTTTGTGTGGATATTAAATTTGTGAAATTGGATGCAATGCCTTCTCCCCGATTGCCCTTTCATGAGTCAAAGGAGGGATGGAGGTAAGGAGCTCTCTGCTGTCATTCTGTAGCTGGTCTTCTATGTAACTGGCCTCTTGGCAGTACACCAAACTATATTTCCCAATAGCTGGCCAGAAGTCTGAAAATCCAGTATTATCTGAGGAAATTGCACTTTATATATCTATATATTTATTACTATATGTATATGTGTGTGTGTGTGTGTATATATATATATATGCATGCATCAAGACTGACAATCCCCTTTCATAAACTCACCAGCCTCTCTTAAAGAATTAAAGTTTGTGAGCCCTCCACTTCCTACTGGAAAGATTAACTGCTTCTCTGATGGCCAGAAACTTCCTTACTTCTGTTTCCAGACTGAACTCCTTCATGGTCACTCTGGACTTGCCCAAAGGTCTCTGCTAATGGGCCGCCCAAAGGGGATGCTGTCAGTGGTCCTTCTAGTGGGCTCTGCACTGTGTTGAAGCAACTGGTCCTGGGAAAGTTATGGGAATCCGACATTGGCTTTTTCTTCCAAATGCCCCAAAAGTGCGGCTAAAGGCAGAACTGTGGCCTTGAATAGCAGACTTGTGCTGGGTGGGGGCTGCCTTGTGGCCTCAGGTCAGTCCAGCAACTGATCTAATTTCTAGTCTGGATGTGGGATGCTAATGCATAGGGCTCCCTGTCTTTTCCTAGGACTCTGTTTGTGGCTTCCAGGGAAGGACAGTGGCCTCCTCTCTTCTCCATGATCCACATTCGAAGGCACACGCCCCTTCCTGCTGTCATGTTAATGGTAAGGAGATCTGGCTGTGTGACATGAAAAATGAAGAAGGAGGAAGAGTGGAAAGGGCTGCAAAGTATTAAGTCCCCTTGTACCAGCAGTGGCATCCAAACCCACTACCTTATAGTCTTGGACACCTTTTTTAAAAGTACTGTCCCTCCCATCTGCCACATTTGCTGCTTGATATTGTCCTATGAAAACACCTCTGCCAGGCTTTGGCTATTTAGAAAACTGAAATTCCCAGGGATGGTGGAAATGCAGGGAATGACCATTTGCAGAGATGCTGTCAGTTTTGGTTTGGGGTTTTTTTTCCGGCAATGGTTCAGCTCCATCCTAACTGTGCTACAGTGCCTCACAGCTTGGCTGACCTGCTAAAAACTGAACAGGTATCTTTGTAGGTAGCCTTTGTACTGGCAGCACAGGCTTTTGGATCATGCATGTTTTAATTACCCTGCCTAGGACACAAAGCATCAAAGCTGCTGCTGATCTTAAAAGGATCGCTCCTTTCTGTGGCATGTCATAATAGTGCATTTAGGCTTTTTGTCTTCAGTCTGTGACACTTACTTTGTAAAGCATTCTCACCTCTGAAATGTTGGGGCTGTGAGGTAGCTGCCTGTGGTTGCAGGGGGGCTGGAGGAGGTGATCTGTAGTACCCTTTCTAGTCCGAGGACCGTAGTAAGGCTATGTATGTACAGTAGTAAGACTGTAATATAACAACTATATTTCATCTTCACAATGCTCAGTTCCCTTTGGTTACTGCCATGGTGTGTATCGGAGATATCTACCATCTAATGAACTTCTTCAGCTTTTCTCGATGGCTCTTCATAGGATTAGCTACCCTCGGGCTCATTGTCCATCGCCACCGTCATCCGGAGCTGCACAGCCCGTTCAAGGTAATGCATGGCATGCGTCTAACAGCCAGGAATGCACAGGCTTGTCATTTCACAGTCTGATTTGCTAATAATTAGAGCATTACATGGCCATGGTTGCCTTTAGGCTCTAATGGGTCTTGATCCCTGTTGCTCAGTAAGGCATGTGGGAAATTAGTTTATGTGCCCAAGTAGCCAAATGTGGTAAATCCTATAAAGTTGGTCCTATGTAGTGTCATCAGTTGCATCTGTAAGATGACAGCCTGCTCCAGGGATCAAAGTTTCAGGCTGGAACTGGGAGATGTGCAGAAGGCAGTTCCCACACTCATCTCTCATGGGCTGCAAGGAGGGACTCTTGCCTGGATGTTATTTCAGGGGTAAGTCAGTCTCAGCTCTAGCTGAAAAGCAAGAGGGTTGGTGTCACGCTTGGGGCAAAAGCGCATGGCCAGAGAGAACCTGGAAGCAAATCTGACTTAAAGGCAACCATCTGCTGGCACAAAAATATTATATAGTGTAAAGCAACTTGTGTGCAACTGTTGCTGCTGCAAACCCTGAGGATGAGCACAGGGTGTGCATGCCTACTACAGAGTGTAAGCACCTTGTCCTCCCATGCCTTTCCCTAGGCTCCAGCTGGGCCCCTCTGGTGGCCCTTCTCAAGCTGCTGGGTGCTGGGATCCTCCTTGTGTCAGAGGGGGATGCTGGAATTGGTGCTGGAGCAGCTTTCTTGTGCTCAGGGCAACTTTCCCACTGCCAGATAATGCACAGAAGGTGTTTGGCCGGGATGGCGTTTGAGGTGTGCATAGTGTGTTCCTGTCTCCAGTGGTGCCTGCATGGCACCTCCAGCCAGCTCCCGGAGAGGAGGGAGGCGAGGAGACCTCCGAGGCTACAGGCACTGGGCAGCTGATCAGCGAGAAGCTCAGGGGACAGAAAAGCTTCCCCCTAACTCCCAGGGCTCCTCCTGAGCCGTGCAAGGGCTGATGTAAGGTCTGGGGTAATTTTTTTTTTCTTGGTCTTTGCTGGTGACAACATGTTTAGCAGAGACCTTGATGCTTCCCAGTTTGTTGGCTGGCTGCACTCGTGTACTCACCCAGAACCAGATTTTAAATAAGTTTTCTCTTTTTCTTTTAAACCAAGCTTCCTAGAGGAAGTTTGTTAGTGGATGGCACTAGTGGTCTTTTCCGCTGCTGAGATTTTGCCCCATCTTGTTTTAAACAGATGTAGGTTTTTCACGGTTCCTAGGGGCAGATTAAGTGAGAGAGGGAAATGCTTGACTTTGGGTCAGTTTGGGTGATATTCCCCCCCCTCCTTCTTTTTTATAACCCGGTGAGAGGGGCAGCCCCGTTTCCTGGGGGGAAGGGCTGCGCGCAGGTGGCGCGGGCGTGTGCTGCACTCTAGCGGCCGGACCTAGGTCGTGCTCTGCCACCAGTTTACGAAGAGTAAATCCTAAAATAACGTGATTGTGCGAGTACTTCTCTTTACCAATTTGAGTTCAAAATGGTGAGAAAACACCGGTAAAAGGAGGAAGCAGTCCTCTCGCGCACCTCTCGAGCAGATGTGCAGCGTGAGGGCGAGCACGTAAGAGAGGCTGGCAGGGGATGCTCAGGCTGGAAAGACAGCAAGAGCACGTAAGTTTGGTGGCTGGATGGCTGCCATCGCTACAGCAACTGATCTCTTCCAGCTCGGCATGGTCAGCATCCAAAATAAGATCTCTATTACCGGAAAAGAGATTGTCACCCTAGATGAGACCAGCAGCTCCTTCATTCCATCAACCATGGCAAGGAGTATGTTGGCTGAGGTTGGATCCAAAGACTGAGGGAATGTTTCACAGTTTTATTATTTATCGCAGTCTTCTGATTTACTCTCCAAATAACCCAGATTAACTGGCTCACCCAACCAGCTAATGCTGAAATGTTGACTGCTGCTTTGGTCTTTCATCAGGGTGTCGCTGAAGCTCATGTTCTTGATGTAGGTGCAATAGACAGTCTGGTTTATCCTGTTTTGGCCACTGTAAGTCTCAGGCAAGCCGGAGGTGGGTCAAAATGAGTCACAAGTGTAATAACCAAAGAACAGTTCGATTCAAAGTGCTGCTTCTGCTGTTGGCTGCAGATTTTCTACCAGCAGTCACCACAGGTGGCAATTAGGTATGTGCGCATGCGCATGCACAGCAGTGGCATATTCAGAGAGCAGTGGGGTGGGTATAGGTGCCTTCTCCCCCGGCCTGGCTTTCAGTTGCAAGTGAGGTATTCATTTTGATGCACATGAATATGGAAAGCATGCACCCCACAGGGCACACTGGGCTCCAAAGGTGGTATGAGTCAATTTTTTTTCTATGCATCCTACTTGTTCACAACTGATGGTAGTGAAAAAGTGTGCGGGACACCTATGTGATTTTTTCTCATGTTCTTTAAGATGGAGAAGCAACTACAGCGTGTGCTGGGATGTACGTAGGCTGATTTGCAACAGCCATCAGCTTTGCCTGAGTGTTCTGTGCTCTTTTCTCCAGGTTCCCCTGTTCGTTCCCATCTCTTTTACCATCATCTGCCTCTTCACAGTGGCAATGTCTTTCTACTCAGACCCTGTGAACATTAGTATCGGATGCACCATGGTTTTAAGTGGCTTTCCAGTCTACTACCTCATAATCCATAGGCAAATGTCAAGTCGTTGCCGTAGCCCATTTTGTGAGTATGCATTTGAGTTTCGGTATTGTGGGTCTAAACTCGCTCAGGGGTGGGGATGTTGCATTGTTCCCAGGGCTCATCTCTAACGCAAATTACTCCATGACCAACAGACCTCATGAAACCTAATTCACAACCTGTGCAACCCCCTCACTGGCTTTCCCAAAACCGAGCCTCCGCAGCCGAAGAGAGGAGGGGTAGGCTGTGCTGCAGGTGGTTGGCAGCCAGGCACAGGCTGTGTCTACCCGGCTTGTGAATATACTGACAAGCCAGCTCGATGCTTTGTTTCAAAAAAGACAGGACTGAGGCCTACCAACAGAGGGAACAAAGAGGATTACTTTTGCACCCCAGCCCTGGTTTCTACTAAACTTTACCGTATCTTTGGGATCACTACCCCTCGGTCAAATTTGGCTGACACTGAGCAACAAGATCAAAAGCTAGGATGGAGAAACATACAGGCAGACACTGCAACCCTGTGCACAAAAACACTTCTGAAAGGCAGGGGAGAGGTCTTGTAGAAGAAGATGGTGTTGCCTGAGGGCTCTGTGTTTGATGAAGAGACCAGGATGGTTTTGGGCACAGATGTGGGCATATAAATGAAATACATCTCCACTGTGTGCATTGTCTAGCACAGATTTCCTTTGAATGTAGCCCTGGAGGCACAATTATTTACTTAGAAACAAGAGCCCAGTTTTTAGTTTAATGTATAATTTTGGTTATGAATCTTATTTTCTTTTGTTGGGCTGAGGTATATCAGTAACCACTGAATAGAAGAAAACAAGCAAGAAAGGAAACAGATAGAGTGATCTGCTAACATAAAGCACTCCAGCCATCAGTGCTGATGCTCTGATTTTCAGTCATATCTCAAGATTTCCTCCAGACTAAACTTTCTTCCCTCCCCCCCCCTTTCAGATTACCTTACACACAAACTACAGTTACTGCTGGAAGTGGTCCAACAAGAAATCAAGACTTACTAAGAAAACCATCAGAACTCATAGGAGGAGATAAAATCTACTTCGTTTCTGATACCTTTGATCCTACCAAAAGCAGGACATGTTCTTATTCTTTTCATCCTGCAAATGAGGATAAGCCTGAGCCAAAACCTTGTTGCAAGTGTTCCTAAGCTTGCTGATTAGGATTAATGTGCCACATCTGTTTCAGCCTTTTTCTTTTTTCAGCAGACCCAGTGTAGTTCTCTGAAATGAGCTTGCTTTGCCTGCAGTGTCTTCGAAGATTAGGATCTACCAAGATCCTAATTTTGCATCCTAGCTCAGTCCTCAGTAAAATAGTGTGTGTATATACACACACACACAATTTTTACATTTCCTAACTTTGCAAATACGGGAAGGGATCGTACTGCAGAACTTAGAGTCCGATACATGGAAGCCAAATGCAGATTTCGAACTGAAGTGTAGTAGCCACACTGGACAAGCGTTATGAAGGGAAATGGGTGGGGACAGCAAATTAGAAGTAAAGTAGATGAATTGGAAAGGAGGAGGCAGAGGGATAAAATTTTATTCACTGAAAAATACAGATTCAGGTTAATGAGAAGATATTTGAATCCCCTTTTGAAAGTCAAATATTAACAAAGTAAGGTCAGGATGTTTTGATTTTGTATAAGCAGAATGAATTTATTTTGCTTTGAAATAACGTTTCAATTTTGAATTTTATTTTTCTGAAATGACATTTCAAAGTGTACAAAGAGATTAAAAAAGTTTAATATCAAAAAGAATATGACAAAACAGATCCTAATCCCTCCCCCAACTCCCCAGCCCCGCTCCTTACCCAGTACTACCAGTAAATTGTAAGTAAAAGTAAACTTGAAAATTCAGATATTGGCTCAACTCCCATGAAATACAACTTCTCCCTTAGTTAGACAGGACCACTGATGAGACTTGGGCAGAATCTTGAAGTGCATCTTTTGGTGCTGTAAGAACATGTGAAAGACTTTGTCAGAGCTTTAACTTTAAAGACTTGCTGAATCAATAAATAAATTTTCATTTGAACTATTGACATAAGAAAAGTTTTCATTATTGGATTACTTCTGTTTACATTATTAATGTGGCAACATTACGTCCAGATAAAACAGCAGTTAGCTATTTCCAATCACTTATTTGTTAATATTTTCATAAAAGATGGGAAGTAGAATGCTGAGGTTCCTTTAATGACTGCTGGAGAGAGCAATATTAGAACATGGACCATTTAAAAATCTTCTTTATTAGACATTTATGTAAACAGTACTTTGGTTTTACTCTAAGTACAAACCCAGTGTAATCTACTGGAACTTGTTAAAATTCACCATCAAGATTTGGAAATAAATAAGCTGGGGTTTTTTTCCGAAAGCAATTGAGATTTATTATTCTTGTTATGACTGCCTCCTGTTCCTGTGCTAAATTAAGCTGGGATAGCAGCAGCGTGGTTGCAGGGCTCACTTCCTCCCTCCTCTCTCACAGTTTAATTTATGAGCTGCTGGACATTGTCCAACAGGAAATCCAGTCGTACAGGGAAAACCATCACAACCTACAGGAGGAGAACGTACTGGCTTTAAATGATAGTGTGGTTGCGAGTGAGATCTGGAAATGTTTCCAGGCTCCCAGACACTGCTCGGTCCCTCCTAGCACCAGGCTTTGCTGAAGCTGAACCGCTGGCACACCTTTCCACAACGCCCAGTGGCCAGGCCCTGGTGTGGGTGGCTGGGGAACCAACCTGCAGAAGACACTGTGGAACAAGATGATCCCCATCACTCCAACATAGCCTGTCCACCCCCCTTAGGTACTTGTGTGTGTGTATTTTCCAAATCCTGAGGTAGAAGTGTGAGGCACTGCCAGCCTGGTCCCATGCTGCAGGACCCCTGTGCGCACAGTGTGCCCACACTGTTGCATCAGTACTCGTGCATCAAACCTTGGAGTGGTCTGAAATTGGAACAGAGCTGCTGTATGTCTGCAGATAGACACACAGAAAGAGTGAAACATCACTTCTATGTCCATTTTTTCTGAAGAGAAATAGGGAACAAGAACTGAAATTCCCTGGGGGGAAAAAAGTAATCCTACCTGCTGGACCATGGTTTCTTTATACATGATAAATCACTTGACATCTGCAGGGAAACCACACTTGGGTGCCTCTGCTGACTCTGCAAGAATATGATCTTGCAGGGCTATATATAGGATGCCTGCTCCAAGACCTGTCAGATACTGGAAACGCAGACAGATATAGTACCATGGTTATATTGACAGTTAGAAATCAGAGGTTCAACAGCTCCACGGATGACATTCCAATTAAAAGTGATAAAAATAAAAAATATGCTGTTCAAATGGTATTAGTTTACAGTGAGCTCAAGTCTCCAGTTTGTGGTGAGTTTGTTTTTAGAGAGGATGGTATGCTGCTCCCAGCAAAGCTACGTAAACATTTTCTACCAAGCCAGAATGTTTTTCCTAGAGCTGATATCTCATGCCTACTCAGGCTCTTGGCTTCAGTTCAGAAAAGTATTTTACTAGAGAATTCACATATGCAAAAATGAACCTGTGGGACCTGATCTTATAAATCTGATTAGTCAAAAGGAAGCATGAAAGTTGTGCAACTGTGGAGATGAGAGCCAGATACTATATGGAATCGTAGAAGCATTTGGGTTGGAAAAGATGTTTAAGATCATCAAGTCCAACCCAAGTTAACCCAGGACTGCCAAGTCAACCACTAAAGCATGTCCCTAAGAACTATATCTATGTGTTTTTTAAACACTCCAGGGATGGTGATTCCACCACCTCCCTGGGCAGCCTGTTCTGATGCTTGACCACCCTTTCAGTGAAGAAGTTTTTACTGATATCCAATCTAAACCTCCCCTGGTGCAACTTGAGGCTGTTTCCTCTTGTCCTATCACTTGTTATCTGGGAGAAGAGACCGACCCTCACCTGTCTACAACCTCCTTTCAGGTAGCTGTAGAGAGGGGTAAGGTCTTCCTTCACTCTCCTTTCCTCAAAACTAAACATCCCCAGGTCCCTCCATAAGTTCCCAGCTCCTCATAAGACTCCCAGACCCTTCACCAGCTTTGCTGCCCTCCTCTGGACATGCTCCAGCATCTCAATGTCCTTCTTGTAGTGAGTGGCCCAAAACTGGACACAGTATTCAAGGTGTGGCCTCACCAGCGCCAAGTACTGGGGGACAATCACTTCCCTGGTCCTGCTGGCCACACTGTTTTGGATACAAGCTGGGATGCTGTTGGCTGCCTTGGCCACCTGGGCACACTGCTGCCTCGTGTTCAGCTGGCCCTTAACCAGCACCCTCAGGTCCCTTTTGGCCAGACAGCTTTCCAGCCACTCTTCCCCAAGCCCGTAGTGTTGTGTGGGGTTGTTGTGACCCAGGTGCAGGACCCGGCACTGAGCCTTGTTGAACTTCATACAATTGGCCTCAGCGAATCTGTCCAGCCTGTTCAGATCTCTCTGCAGCCTGCCCTCAAAGCAGATCAACATCCCAGCCAGTACAGTGTCATCTGCACACTTACTGAGAGGGCACTCGATCCCCTCATACAGGTCATTGGTAAAGATATTAAACTGGGCTGGCCCCAGTGCTGAGCCCTGGGGAACACCACTTGTGACCAGCCGCCAGCTGGATGTCACTCCATTCACCACCGCTCTTTGGGCTCAGCCAGCACTTTACCCAGCACAGAATACCCCTGTCCAAGCCATGGGCAGCCAGCTTCTCCAGGAGAATGAGGTAGGAAATGGTGTCAAAGGCTTTACTAAAGTCTAGGTAGACAACATCCACGGCCTTTCCCTCATTCACTAAATGGGTCATCCTGTTGTAGAAGGAGTTCAGGTTTTGACAAGGACCTGCCATAGCTTCCCACCTGGAAAACCAGTAATGGGTAATAATCAGAGGGCTGTACCAGACCAGAGAGTTTTCTAGTAACATCCCTCACCCAGGCTCCAGGGAGGCAGCAGATTCCCTGTGGGTTGCGTCCGATTGGCATGTCAGGCTCTCTGTTCCTCTTAGAGTGGAGTCACTGATGACAGCCACCTTTCTTTTTTTCTTAGCAGAGGCGGTTGTGATGCCTGGGGTTGACCAACTCTCCCTAGGCAGCCCCTCTAACCTGGACAGGCCTTTGCCCATATTGTTTTCCTGGCCCTCGGGTTCCAGAGCCGCACACCTATTGTATAGGGGCACCTGGGAAGTGGGCTGGGAGGTGATTCACTTGTTGCCCTGAGCAGGGACCTGTTACCATTCCTCCTCACCTCTTAGGTCCTCTCCTGCCTGATGGTGAGAGGGCAGGGGAGCCTCCGCTTCTTGTGGTGAGTCCGTGCCGTGCATTTGTCTCAGTGACGGTAGAGAGCGGCTCCAGCAGCCTATCTCCCTCTCACACTCCCTGACACTCCTTAACCTTTCTCCTTCCCCTTCCAGCTCCCACCAGGCAGAGCAGATCACCCACCCGGGTGCCCTCCGGCAGCAGCAGCAGGCTGGGACACTCCCTGCGGCCATGACTTGGGCCCTGTGCCGTTACGTGGGAGCCGTCTGGGATGCCACATGCCTTCTGGCATTGGCTTTTGGCTGAGTGGAAACCATAGCTCAGTTTCTTCTGGGAGAGTGATTTCCACAGCTTGAGCTCGCCTCTCTAAGCTGTTAGTGCGACTGCATGGCGACTGCCGCGCCATGCCCCAGCCGTCGCGCTCTCTGGGCGCTGCTTTCGTATGGGGGGGGGTTTGGCCACCTTCACTCCTGGTCCTGCATACGCTGGGTCAGAGCTGCCGCTTGCCAGGGCCTCAATGCTTCCCGCCCTGGGAGGAGGGCCGGGGCACCCACACTCGCTCCGTGCTCGCTTTACAGTTTTGCCAGTTCATGGAAAGCTCCCCATGGTCCCCTGGTGCGATCCTCCGCTCTGGAGCATGTCTGCCGGAGTAGCATACGGGAGATCAAAAGTCAGTCAAAAAAGGCTAGAGGAGGAAGAAACAAAGTTCAACTTCATAATCTCATTTGTGGTGGTGTGCTTTTTTTTTTTTTTTCCCTCTCAATTTGTGGTGGTGTGCTTTTTTTTTTTTTTTTTTTTTTTCTCTCAGTACTATGTCTATAAAATGTACTCAGTGCAACCTTTCCAGAAACTAAACCAGAGATTTATGTGTTTCAGCCAATACTGATCTGGCCTGACTAGATCATCAGGAAATAAAAATGTTCTGGCCAATTCAGCTGAATGCAATTTGTATAACAAAAATACCCACCCCACAACCAAAAAGTGTTTGCATCTGAACAAGTTTATGTACTTAGTACTATTTGACCTGTTGTTAAGCGTTATGCTTCAGAACACAGCTGGGAAACTGTCCACCTTTAGACAGAAAGGCTGGAGGTCAGAGTGGAAAGCTCCTAACCCTTCTCTGATTTCCGTGGGGAAGAATGGAATAGAGGATCAGCCTTCGGGGTAAAGGAATACAAATACAAATTCTTGGGAAGGTGCAGAGCTCTGTGTGGGCTGACGTAGCCTGCCCCACAGGACTCTGTGCTCGGTTTGTGCTGGTTTGGGTCACTCCGTGCAGCGCTGCATGCTGCAACCCTGCTGAACGGTGTAATAACCAATGCAGAGAGTGTGCTGAGAGATGCACCCGCTTTCTGTGTTGAGATTTGGGGTTTGCTTTGCAAGGCAGTGCCAGCTTTGGCTTTCAAAGAATGGTGATCGGCAGAAGCTGCTCCTGGCAGGAATCTTGAAAGGAGAAGGTCCTGAATACCCCCAACCACTGGAAGGAGGGGAGGAATTGGCACAAGCTAAGTGCTGGTGCATGATGACAGGAACCAGGCAGTAGGGATAAACGATGCCGGTTTGTAGGGATGTTGATTTTACTGGTGCATCTGCCAAAAACATCAGCTGTGCCTGGCCGGTCTGCAGATGCGCATGCGTAGTATGGCGCAATAACCAGAAGGAAGTGTTACTCAGCTCTGCTTTCTAAGGGTCAGTGGCTAAGCGGAGAGGCATCCATGATGTCCCACGGAGAGAGACCCTGAGAGGGACAGCGAGGTACAGATGTGCAGTTGGGAGTTCATGAGGAGCTATCACAGGCCAGTTGTACTTTTTTTCTGAAGGTCTTACTGCAGCTGGGGGACCTTTCCCATGTGGAGCAAGGGTTCAGAGGGCTCATCCAAGTGGCAGGCACGTGGCTGGTGCCCTCAGCTCCCAGGGGTGGTGACTGAGCAGCCTGATAACATGACTGTGAGTAGGGCAGCTGGGAGGTGGCGTGTGCCGGGCTCTGGCAGCTTTCCTGGGGTGCTGCTGAGCTGGGAGGGAGGCAGATGGAGAAAGCTGGGGGTTTCATAGCTTGTGGGCTTGGCTATAAGGTCTGCTGGAAGGATACCTGCTTGCAGTTAGTCATATGGTAAGCTGCACTTATATCTTCATTAATTCGTCCTTTCTTCTATGTGAGGGAGAAGTGTAAGAAAAAAGGTGGCATAAGGTTGCTTTTAACGTATAAAATTCCCTCTGTATAAAGCTATTCCTCTGGAGATATAAAAAGCAAATTTACATGGTATCTCTCAATTGCACAAGACCAGATAGCAAAATCTTCAGTAAAAGGTGAAGATCTGTCTTGCCAGGTAATTTTTTTCCATGTGCTTTGTTGTTTCACCTCTGTTTCTTTCTAGTTGGGGTTATCTGGTAAGTGGAAATTCCCTTCCAGGAGCAAAAATGCTGACAAGTGAAAGTAGGGCACAACTGGGCATTTTGGAAAGCTGATGGGGTTAGGGCAGACTGGGAGCCCTGGGTACTGACAGGGGAGCTGGCAGGGGTTAGTATCCATCTATGGAGTGGGGAGAGGGAACAGGGATGGGGGAGCAATGGAGAAAAGCTGCCTGGAAACATCATCCCACCCTACTCCCCGGCTTTCCTCTCTGTTTATCTTCTGCCCCTCAAATCCCACACTTCAAATCCACAAACTTCAAATTCTTCTGCCACAGCAGCAGCAGCCTCACACTGCTGTGCAGAGGGGAGAAAAGGGACCGCCACATCCAAAAAAATCTCCCAGAACTGCTGGATCTCATGAATCTCCTGCAGTGGGATTTGCGAGCAAATTAAGTGTGAGCATTTTTCTAGGAACAGGCCTGGCTGGTGTTACTGCGTACAAAGAGCATCCATGGTCTGAAGGCAGTGCTGGAGCAAGCTGAGGCTGTGAAGGAGATGTGGGTCCTTCCTTGTTCTTTGTTCTGGCAGTCCAGGGGCTGCCAAGCCTTTGTTTGTGGACCTTTGTACTGTAACCAGCTCTGTAAGGGAGCTCCTCCTATGACGTTTTCCTCTGACTAGCCTGCTCTGAATACCCGTGGTCCCTGCCAAGGCATGAAGAGCATCAGAGCAGGATAAATGACCATTTTCAGTTTCTGTTTGAATAGGGTGCTCAAATTCTTTGGGTAACCCTGAGTAGCTCAGCCACAGACCCTTGCAAACTCCATGGCATGCAGGTGGGCAGGTCTCAGCTGTGTCTGTGTGCTTCACGATAGGGAAATGTTGTAGGAGCAGCAAAGTGATGAGATGCATGGAAAAGCATTGGCTGGGTCCAAAACTGGGACATTCAAAGGAGGCTAAAGCACTGCATCAAGCAAAGTAAAATCCTCTGAATTGGAATTATTGGTGGCTACCTGTTTCAGCTTCGTCTCTGTGTAGGTACTGTGTTTCCAGGGTAGACTGCAGAGCAGAGACTTTGCTGGTAAGTGATTTCCCCTGCCAAAGGAATTTGACACCTTCTCCTCAACTGGATGCAGAAGAAAGTAAGACGGAAAAGTTCATGAGTTGAGAGGAAGACAGGGAGTTCACTGAGCAAAACAGACTTGACTTGGGGAAACTTAATTTATTGCCGATTAAAATAGATTTGGATGGTAAGAAACAAACCCAAAAATTAGAACACCACCTTCCCCTCATCCACCTTCTTCCCAGGCTGAAATTCACTCCTTCAGTCCCAGCTTTTCTACTTCCCCCCTGCCTCCCACCCACAAGTGATGCAGAGGGGATGGGGAATGGGCGTTGGTCTCAGTCCATAAGAGTTGCCCCCCACCACTGCATTGTTCTCAGAAATTTCCCACACTCCAGCATGTCTCCTTTCCTCCGGGCTGCAGTCCTTCAGGATAAACCTGCTCTGGCATGAGCTCCTGCCCATGGACTGCAGCTTCCTTCAGGGCATGTCCACGTGCTGCAGCATGGGGTCCTCCATGTGTTGCAGTGTGGATATCTGCTCACAGAGGCCACCCCTGCAGCCCCTGCTGCCAGCACCTGGGCACCTGCACCCGGTACAGTACCTGTGAGCATCACCTTCGCTTTCACCAGTGCCCTCTGAAGACGTCCTGACGTTTGCAGCTGATCACACACTGCCTGAAAGCCAAATCTTATTCTTATTAGCCAGGTGGCACTATTGGCCTTCCTATAACAAGCCGAGTTTATTCTGTCAAGTTTTATTTTCTTACAATGTGTATTTTAGAAAGATATATTTTAGAGAAAAACAGTGACCTTTGTCCAGCCCAGAGAGGTCAGGGTCATTTCTGTGGTGCTTACCATGCCACATAAATGTACAAACATCAGTTTATTTGTTCTGGGCCAAACATGCACTTCCCAGGTTGGAGGGGTCTCCTTTTCTGAGAAGCAGTTAGACTTCTAACCAGACCAGGGATATCACATAGTGTGACAGCTTTGGAAAAGACCCGTGCTTTAATGTGGATTTCTCTTCTGATTAGGTGTTGGTCAGCTCTTCTGCACCTGTGGTACCTTCTGACTCATCCACCTGCTCCCAAAATGGAGTACACCTGGTATTGGCTTGATGATTCTGGGCACTGGATTGAGTATGGGGCAAAGGTGAGATCCATCTGCTGTCCATGCCAAAAGCTCTTGTTAAGCCGTCTTTGGAGAGTTATTTAGGGCACGTTGTTCTGCAGCTGGGGTGTTGCACACGCGCTGCTGGGTGCCCTTGCAGTGCTGCTCTGATGCCCTGGTGGGTTTGTCTTCTTAATTTTCCGTTCATCAAAGCAGTACTGCTACTCTGTGAAAGCATTCAAAGGCCTGGCTTTGAAAGTGGGGGCATTTTCCAGAGATGACAGACACCTTTTGGCTGAAGCTGACGCACAGGCTGAAGGCTGCTTGGTTGCTGTTGCTACAAGCAGCTGTTCTCTGTGGGCTACCCCTGTCGCTAAAGAACAAAATGCTTGAAGCCTTTAAGACTTAGTTCAAAATGGTATTCAGTGATACAGGCCGGGGAAAATACTGCTTTTTCCCCACAGTGTCACCTAAACCAAAGACTATTTTCTTGTTCTTTCTACAGCATCCGGATCACTGCTCTGCCACGGTAACATCTGCAGATCTGGAGAAAGAATTTCTAGCTGACCAGAAAGGCACTGTGTTATTCACAACTGGTTCTCAGATGTACGAGTTAGACTTTGAAGGTGAAGTAGCTCCTTATTTTAAGCCACTTATACAGTGCAGCAGGCTGTAAGGCAGCCTCCTTCATGCAGGGTTCTCACCCTGTGTCTGGGTTTCTTTGAACAGGTCTTTTTCCTCCTGTAAGTTTTCTCCAAGCAGAACTTGAGCAGCATGTACATTTCTCTGCAGTTTTGAAATACCCTGCTCGAGCTTCTAGACTTGTGCATCTATAGCCAAAAAAGCATCTCTGACAATGTAGTATATTCAGCAGAAGAGCCGACTGTAAATATTTCATGGCATCTGGTGTATGCATTTGGGTTTATACAACTAAAGAGGAGGAATGAAAAAGGAAAAAAAAAAAAAAAAAGGACTGAGAAGTCAAATGGTGAAGAAGTGAGCCCATGATAGACGTCTTGCAAACTGCTTATGCAGTGAGAAAGCACATAGGTGCAGCAAAGGAAAATTTAGGGCTGATTGCACAGAGAGAAAAACGGCAAAATGAGAAATGCTTTTTCTGTTTCTGATTTACCCATCTTAAAACTCCTGTTAGCTTTCCAAACTTTAAATCTGTTTCCTGGCATGAATAAAGAGGGTGGTGTTTAAAGGAGGAAACAATGGATAATTAGCTATGTCACACAGCATGTGCTCTGTGATATTGCTGCAGGACCAAGAAGAGAGGGCAGACTTTCCTCTTAGCACCATGTAACAATCCTGCACTGCTAGGAAAGCTAGATTTATGGCCTCCATCGTATTGAAAACTCTTCCCTGCTGTAGGCCTGACATCAGATGTGGTTTTCTCTGGCCAACAGCCTGGATGTGAATGCATGTGCAAGTGCAGTTGGTAGTTGACTGCCTTTGAGCTTCACAACCTATGCTAGCAGGTGGCTGGCCTTGCTGATCTCCAAGCAGAGCAGCACAAGCGGGAATGGTTTTGAAGTATGGGGTAGGTGTGATAAAGGGAGCACCTTGACGTGGTATTCGGGGCTACCTCTTGCTTTGTTTCTTTTTTAAACATATAAGGGTATGTCCCTGGACAATAAATTATCTAATTATTGAGTCATTGTGTTTTTATTTCAAGACATGGTCCAAACAAATTTGACCTATGGAACTCGAAGAAAAGTTGCCCGATGGCCAAAATTTTGGTCCTCTCAAGGTGGACAAGACAGAAGGTAATACACTTCAGAAGAAGATAATATATTTAATAATGTCGCTACCTGACAGCACCTTTCTGCTAAGAATACCCTCAGTTTTAGAGTTCTTATATTCATGTTTAGATACCTTTTGTTGACTGGTTTAATGGCAAATTTTGTGGTGACAGTATTTGTAAATTATGCAACGCTTCTGTGAAGCGTGCTGAAGGGATGTTTGGTGGCAGTCTCTGGCAGCTGTGAGGGACCCCTAGAGTAGTTTTGTTCTCTCTGTGAGAGCAAGGCCACATAGGGCTGACACAACTGTGCCAGGGATTTTTATTCCTTGATTTATACCCCAACAGTACTAAACAAACTGTGCGCAGAGTAGGAGCATGGGACTGCCAGTCCCAAGAACTGTGGAACAGATAGATGTCATCCCCTGAAAAGCTGAGGACAGAATAAAACACAGAAGCAAATCCCTCTAAATGAAGTAAACTGAATGCACTTATTTGGGATGCCCTATCTTACGGCTTTTTTAAAGGAAGTTCAGCTTGGCAGAATTTGAGTATGTCTGCTGTAGAAGTCAGTTGTGCTACTGCTTTATTTTAGAAAGAGCCACCTTTGCTTCAGAAACTCACTAGCAGACGGTGCATTTGAAGCTAAGCGTTCAATTTAAGGGTCAGTTCAACCAAGGGTGGGTTCATTCAAAAAAAGGGAGACAAACTGTAGCTCCTGAATGGATGCTACTGCTTCTGTTGCCTGGTTTAAGACATGCATGCCAGGAGGGCATTAATGCTGGAAGTCGTTGAGCACTGACCAGTGAAGTAGTGCCTGCAGGGCACAAGCCTCCACCCGCAGCCTCCTGACAAGCTTGATCTTGGACAAATAGGGGCAGGCCACCCATCTGGCCAGGGATTTAGAGATGAGTAGCCACATGGAGGGAGAGGGCTCGCACTCCTGTTTCCTAGAGGTTCAAGCAGCACACATGGAGGGCTAGCTGGAACAGTTGTACAAACCATTCAGCTAGGAGCATGTTACTCCTCATTTGAAGCTCTCCTATCAAAGTCTTGACCTGCCAAGAGATGCATTAGTGCCACTAGGACGTGTGTGGAAATCTAAACTGGAGGAAGGGACAATGGTAATGTGGAAACTAAAACAAAAATAAAAATCCAGTGATAACAGTGGCTGGATCCTCTGGAAGAGGGATTTAGTTAGGAGTATCGTGGACTGACTTGCTTCTTTTTCTTTTCTGCAGCCAAAACATGACTCTGTCATGTTCCATCTATCCTCCACAATGGGACCAATCTGCACTGCCTGATATTGGGTTCAAGGTATGTCTTTCCAGCTCTCCAAGGGGTAGGGCAAACCATGTCCTGTACTGATTTTTCTGAGAATGTGACCCAAGGCAGTTGAGATATTCCTAGTTTTTAAATATGTCTTATAAAATAAGAAACCATGAGGTAAACCAGCACTGAGAGTTTCACATTCAGAATAGACCTGTGTCTCCTGGGAGGCTCTCTGAGACCCCCTACATAAACCATGCTGGATAAGAAAGACCCTTTTCTCCACTATGGGTCTGACCTGTCCTTTGCACTCTCCCAAGGCACCTGATCCTCTGATAAACTGGACGAGCTGCATCTTAAGGGGGTGTGCCAGTATTTCCTCTGTTGATTTGAGGCAAAATATTATTTGCTGTGTTAAAACTAGGGCTTAGCCTTGCAGGGAAGACGCTAGAAGGAGCTATAATGTCAAATTAAGGTGAAACTGATATTCATTATTCTTATAGCAGCATGAATACTGCTGTGCATTTCATCTTCAGGTTACTTTGAAGTAAAAGTAACCTAGATGCAGAGGTGGGTCCACCGAAGGAAGCTCGTTGGGATTGCATTCATCTCCCTCAGTCAGTGCCTGTGCTTCCACATAGTGGGTGAATGTGAAGGTGGGGAGAGGATGGTTAACTGGAAAGACAGAAGAAGCTTGTGATTTTACCGGCAGGACTTTTCCCCTGATGTGAGGAGGTTGGTGAGTCCTTTGGACTTTGGGAGTTGTTGCTGTCAGTAATACATTATTTATGGTGTTTCCAAAATTTTCAGTTGGTACAGCTCAGCTGCACTTCCCATGAGTATGGAAAAATTAAGAGGCTGTTTGAGAAGACAATGAAAAATTACTGCATCCACCAAATGCAGAGGATCCAGAACCCCACGCTTTGGCAAGTTTTTCAGTGGTTTGTATCTATTTTATTTCATTATCCTTATGGCAGCAGAAGACTGGTATTTCCTGATCTATTGTCCTTCATACTAGCGTTAGGAGTCGCCAAATCCAGCAGCCCAGCAGAGGTGAGCCTGCCGTGTGTCTGTGTGCCTGTGTCCGGCTGGTAGCGAGGTTCAGCACATGTTCCCAGTAGGCACACAGGCACAAACACACACATACACACGAAAGGTATGAATAAGCACACAGCTGGCCACGAAACCCAACACAGACAGCACAGCACTCATGCAATCATAAACAGCACCAATGGCCTCATCCTAGAATCCTAGAATCATTTGCATTGGAAAAGACCTTTAAGATCATCAGGTCCAACTATTAACATGGGACTGCCAAGTCCACCGCTAAACCATGACCCCAGGACCACACATCTATGTGTTTTTTAAACACTTCCAGGGATGGTGATTCCACCACCTCCCTTGGCAGTCTGTTCCAACGCTTGACCACCCTTTCAGTGAAGAAATTTTTCCTGATAACAAATCTAAACCTTCCTGGCAGGACTTGAGGGCGTTTCTTCTTATCTGGGAGAAGGGACTGACACCCACCTGTCTACAACCTCCTTTCAGGTAGCTGTAGATAGCGATAAGGTCCCCCTGTGATCATCCTGTTCCCTTCCTCCGGATGGCTGGGATGCAAGCCTTTTACTGGAACATATGTACATGTATGGGTCCCTCTAGGGGCTGGTCTTTAGACTCTCAGCCTACCAAGGCGCTGGCCCCTGGATCCTCTCATCTTCAGTTAGGTTCTGCATACACACACACACACATGCAAGTGAGTTGCTATAGATTTTATGATGTCTTCACCATGAAAGCCTTGGCCTGGACCTCCTGGTCCCTCTGGTAAGCAAGCTCAGACCTTCTGGTCTCTCCAGCATCTGGCCAGACTTATGACTCTTTCAAAACCTGACTCCCAGGCCAGCTACCCTCCTCACTGGCTGTTCAGCCTTATGTTGGTTAATGATCACATACTGACACACACACCCTTGTTTGCTGTCATTACTGGTGCTATGGATGTATAGCTCCTGTAACCGAAGGTCCTACTGCGGTTGCTGCACCCAGACCCCCATACATGCGCATGCACACAGGCTGGAAGGTCCATCACCCAAGTAAAAGTTAGAAATGGAGTTTAATGAGTACCCTATCAGGGCAGACTGTGCTGATCAGGCATAGGGCATGGTCAGACAAGTCTACTGGCCAGTCCTTTTTACCCCCTTATCTGTCTGTTTTCCTGTGTTTGTTCCTCCTCAGACCATTAAGACCCCTCCCTTCTCCCACCTACAGTTCCTCTGTTAAACATCCCATTATAAGTCCTGTGCAAGCCCCAAATGCTCTTCCCCTCTGTCCCATAATAAGTCCTATATTCTCATCGACAGTACCCCCCTTATGTCTGCGAGCTGCTCTGGACTCTTTCCATTGCTCACGGTGCTGGTTGTCCCTTGGTTCCTGGGGCTGAGGTTCCCCTGGGGTAACCTTAGAAGTGGCCGGGGCTGGGGTTCCTCTCTCTGTGATTATGCTGTTGGGATTGTCTCTATGCTTTTTGTCTGTGTGGAAATGAGCCTTTTATCACATAACCTAACAGGTTGTGTGGGGGCTTCTTGCTAGTGTTATTCAAAAAGAAAGTTCTTTTCCTTCAGCGTGACTGAGCTGTGGTATCTCAGATTTATTCCTTTTGTTTTAGTGTCGTCCACATAGGAGTTTAAAAAAAATAAAAAAGCAGACTTTTTATGTGATAAAGATAGGGGTAAAGATGATACAGTCTCTGCTGTGGCTTCATACAGCTCAGTTTTATAACCATATTTATGCATTCAGGATTTATATAACCTGGGAACTGACCAATTCCCAGTCAAGTGATGTTTGTCTCTCTACTCTCTCATGTGGTATGAAGTTGTGGGTGACACAGTCCATAGCAATGCTGAGAACTTTTTGTTTTGTTGGAAGGAGCCAGCTGTGCAGCCGGGTACCAACAGAAGTGCGAAGCAGGCAGTAACCCCACTGAGAGCAGTTTGTGTCACTGTTCCTCCATGACCCAAAAGTAGGAGGAGCTGAGTTGGGAAATTGTCCTTGTTTGAACCAGGGTAACATGTCATTAATTTCTGTTTGGTTGGGGTTTGGGTTTTTTTTTTTTTGTCCCTAGGCAAAAGGAGCAGATGAAGAAGCTCAGTAAATCAAAATGGGTGGATGAGCGACTCCTGTTCCACGGGACAAGTCCATCCCACGTGCCTGCCATCTGTGAGCAGAACTTCGACTGGAGGATCTGTGGGACTCATGGGACAATGTATGGAAAAGGTACAAGTGCATAACTGTGGGTTCAGAGGCTGTAGCAGCATGGGCTGCAGACCCCAGCCGGGCTGGTGGGTGGGTGTGAGGTGATTGACTGTCCCTGACTCCCGCACTCCTGCCATTAGGGCACTGTCAGCTGCGTGCATCTGCATTGCTGCAGGCAGCATCCACAGCAATCCCATTTTTGGAGGGGCTAAACCCACCCCTCTTTGCCTCAGGTTCCTGCTGTTTAGCAAAACTCTTGGGCAGGCAGGACTGGGAGGTTGATGGCAAGAAGTGGCTAGAGCGTATCGATGCTTTAGAATAAGCCGATGTGGAAACACCTGGCAAGGATGGGTATAGAGCTACCTGGGCCTGCGAATTTCTGGCTGCCAAAGTGCTGATAGATGTTTATTCCTCAGTTGATGTATTGTCTTACTTGTGGCTTTTTCTGGTCCCTAGGAAGCTACTTTGCCAGAGATGCCAGCTATTCTCACAAGTACTGTTCCTCTCATAGTGGTTGCTACAGCATGTTTGTAGCTCATGTTCTTGTTGGAGACTTTGTTCAGGGAAACCCAGATTACCCTCGCCCTCCACCCAGAGCCGTTAATTCAAACAGACTTTACGACAGCTGTGTGAACGACCCGACAGACCCTTCCATCTTCGTCATCTTTGAGAAGCACCAGATTTACCCTGCCTATATCTTGGAGTACAGCAGTGGGGCCCAATGTATGATCCTGTAATGAATGGTGGAACCTCTGAATTTACACGGAATAAATTACACTTTAGTACATCTCTTTTTAATGTTTGTTCAATTTTAATAGTAGCTTTAGAACATTTTGTACTGCAGTGAACCAATATCCAACCCCTGAAGGACTTTGGGACGCTGCTGTTTGGTAGGTGCTATTCTTTTGCCAGCAGAAAGTGCTAAACTATAACCCCCCACCTTATCACTAGCCTGGGATGGGGATGTACCTGCCTTGTGTACCCTGATGCAGTGACACCTACTGCTGGCAAAAGTGGCACCGCTGAGTATATAATTAACTTGATTCACTGATATAGTCACTCAGGGATGGTTCCTGCCTGTGGTGTTGCTGAGGTACCAAAGTGAGACTGGGTGAGGACTGTGGAAGGAGGAAAGCCAGGATGGTTTGTAATTAATCCTGGTAATTAACTTTGCTTTGTTTCCTGGTCACATTGCTGACACTTCTCACCTTGTTCTTCTATGTCAAGTCTGCCTGTCCCTGTGACACCCTGTCCTTGCTCTATCCCCACCGGGTTTAGGTCAAGAGAAGCGGGGATATCACAGCTGCTGAAGTTAGATCCCCACTGCACCATGACATTAACAGCATGGAAGTCTGCGGTGAGCTGAATAATGGCACATGGCAGCATCCCACCAGGGCTGCAGAGCCAGTGGTTGCAGCATGAGCAGTGAAGTAAAGGAGCTTTGTGGCTGCTGGTTGGTGATGGCTGTTTTTAATTGCTCTGCTGCTGCCTGGCACTTCTCCAGGTAACTGAGAAGTGCCCCAGTGGTGTGTGCTCCAACTGGGGTGGATGGGTGAAAGCTTGGATGATGAACATTGTACTTGAAACTTGGTGGATGGTGGGATAACATTTGGGATGACTGATAGCATGGAAAGAAAAATTAATCATAGAACTATAGAATGTTTTGGGTTGGAAGAGACCTTAACAATCATCTAGCTCCAACCCCTCTGCCATGGGCAGGGACATTTTCCACTAGACCACTCAAAGACCCAATCAACCTGGCCAAATATTTTAAATAAACTTAAAATAACGGTTTATTTTAAAACAGTCTTGCTGTTTAAGCTGTTGCAATTCAGAAAAGAAGTCACAGGTGGTTCAGTTATGCATGCTATGAGTGGGAGGAACCAAGAGTAGGGGTGCGTGTAGGATCTCATCAGCTTTCTTAAAGCTTGATATCTTCAGGCACAATACTCAGAAAATGTCCCAAAGGCAGCTGACTTGAGTCCCTGAGCTGCCACATTTAGTGTACTTCCATGTCCCACCGCTTTTGTAGGAGCCTGAACATTGTTCTTTTGCAAGTTAGTGATCTGATCTTGTCAGCCACAGGTGAGCAGAGAGCTTTCCATGCAGTCAAGAAGTAAAAGTGAAAGTTAGCTGAATGGACTTTCTCCTGAATCTATGATATTCTGAAATTTTTTAAAAAACTAAATATAAAAGTATATGGCAGCAAGTTACCTGCCATATATCTTTCTCAGTAAGTGAAGTGGTACACAACAGTTAATTGCTTTCCTGTTCTGTCAATATCACTGCACTGGAAAACTGCAGTGATTTTGGAGAGCTGTTTGCTTAGGATTTGTCAGTTGTCATAGATCTGCATCTGTGCTTTGCATAAACATGAATCTGAGCATTATTTGTACAAACAATAATGGAAAGTCTGTTTTAAGCTATTAATTTTATAAATAGGTGAGATTATATAGAGAAATTTTTTGGTTTACAGTCTTGCTGCCTTGCTGTAGCATCCAGTGGGTGCTGTACATGGGCAGCCTTCACCCCACGATTACCCTCCCCTTGTTGCCTCCAAGCTGCAAGCTTGCAAGGATGGGAAGGGACTGAATAATGACCACTTCCAGCTGTCACCCTGCCTTGGTCCTTGCAATGTTGCATGAATTTTGTCTATGGCTTCATTGGCTTATTGGGGGGATTGCATGTGCAGGCTTTGGGCAGGACGGGGGCTGGGAGGTGGAGCGTTTGGGAAGAGTTTTGCTGTTAGAGAAAATGTTCTGTGGGATGATACCCTTGTACAAACCATCTTCCCCCATTCCTCTCCACCATGACAGAACAAACAACTTATTGTGTGGGAGAAAGGTGGGCTTTGGGGTGTGATTGCCAGCCTCCTTGGGGGCAGGAGAAGGTAAGAGACAGCCTGCTGAGGGGCAGGTCAGCCACTACAAAAGGGGGTTTGTGGTCTGGAAAAAAAGAAACCAGGCAGAGAGGAGAGGACAGGTGCAAACATGCAGTTTGGAAGAAAAGGAGATCTTCTAATAAGTCAAAACTATTTCTGACTGCAGGGAGAGTTCTTGCAGCCTCCAGAAATTAGGTGCTGGGTGTTATATTAGGAAGATCAGGCATGGGTCTGGTACGTGCAGCTGTAACTGTGTGCTGTATGTGGGACTGCTGGCGTGTAGCTGTTGTGGGCTTTGTAGGTGTTGGAGAACCAAATCTGAAGTGGAAGTGCTTCTTGAGCAGCTTGCACTATTTCAAGGTCATTCTCTGCAATTCTTACTGTGTGTCACTGCCAAAAGGGGCAGTCCCACCTCCAGGTGTGTGTTGCTGCTGTTTTCACCATGCCACTGCTAGTGACTGTACTGGAGTGGGGAGGATCAGATGCAGAGCATTCACCTACTTGAAAAGTGACCTGGCCAAAACCCCCCACAAAACCCAAATCCAAAATACGTTGTTCAGCAAGGATGGTTTCCAGTCCTGTTTGTGCCAACACTGATAAAGAAGCAGGGGAAGATGGGGGTGGGGGTAGGGAGGGGGGTGGGCTGCGGCATAGATTTTGACTGGCATAAGATGATATTGAACCTCTAGCCCAAGCAGAGCTTATTGAACATTAAAAGATTTGGGAATATTTTGGTCAGTGGGACTCTGAGAGCAGAAACCGCTAGTAAAAGTGAAAAGCAACTTAATCTGTAAACACTTCTTCATGGGAGTTTTGTTTGGTACTATAAATTTGCTACCTCTGGAATACCTGGGTGCCTCCGGAGCACTGAGCAGAAAGCATTCCTCAGCCCCCTTTTAGATGAGAAATGTTTGCAAGCCATCAACAACACGTGCAGTTGTTGGCAGGCTCTAAGCATGGATCTGACCTGTGGGCTTTTAATTTATTTTTTTTCCCCTGGAAAGAAGCGTTTGAAGATCTCCCTACTCTGTTGAGAAAGGGTTAAATGGCCTTTGTCTCATGCCTGGGACTGACAGTTTCAGAGTCGCCAAGATGGTGGTGGAAAAGGTCTGACCTGAGGAATGCTGTGAGTAGCCAAAGGGATTTCTGTGGAGTTTGCTGGTTTCTTTGCCAGCCAGACTGGCACTGGATGGGCAGTTGTTGGGGTGGGCTTGTTGTGGAGCAGCAGCTTCTCTTTATGATCTCCTGGAGAGGCACTTCTCCAGTCATTTCTTTAGCAATTGCTTTGCAGGAACCAGCAACAATTCAGAAAGATCGATTGCATTTTGTTTCCATATAAATATTTCTTCTACATACTTAGATGCACTGTCTCTGTCTCTGCCTGCAAAGATTTTAGCTCAAGAGATCTTTTCCTCACAATGTATTTCTAATTGATTTTCTTGCCCTGTTCTTAGGGCTTCGCAATGTCCCCTGCTTTAACACTGTTGGTTACATTTAACTGGTTACTTTTCAACAATTTTGACAGAATTTATTGCAGGATGATTAAACTGCAGAAACCTAATGCTTGATTGAACATGCTGAATGGCATGTTATTTTCCAAAACATTTAAACTCCTAAAAATCAGCCTGAGCCCCATAACCTGGCATGACCACTGTATGGTTGCCAGCTGAAGAAAACACAGATATTGTTCTTGGCATGACATGCTTAACAACTGCGTTATTTAACAAGGCTGTTTCTGGATCAAGGGAGTAAAGATCCCAAATCACTGTGTGGCTGTGGTAATGATGGAGGGCTGAGGGTTTGGGGGAGGGCAGGGGACCTCAGGTATGGGCTGCAGGAGACAGATCAGTAGGAATCAGACTTTGGCAATTCAGGAAACAACTTTTTCTATTTGTTCCTGTTCTTTTGCAGTCTTGTTTCTTTTGATGAAGCCTATTGTCTGGGGTGCTGAGTTCTAGGCACTATGTCCCAGAACAACTCAAACTATCTTTCCAAGATTACTTTTACATCTAGCTTACAAATAGGAGCACTAGGAAAGGCTGACCTGGGTCTTGTCCATCTGTTCTTAATAAGCTTAGATTTTCCTTCCAGATGTTTTACTACAATGTCAGAGGACCCATTAATTGGTGTGCCAGAGCTCAACCTGTAAGTACTTGGGAGGTGTCTACACATGATATCCCCACCACTGGAGAAAACTGGCTTTACCCATTCCCAAAGAGAAGCTTTATTTCACTGTTTGTTCTCTAAATCATTTTCTTGGGCTCTATCTTCAGCTTTGGTCTCCTTAATTGTCTTTTTTTCAAAATGTTTTTCACTTTACTAAGTCCAAAGGAGATGTTGGAAGTGGCATTGGTCTCTGCTTTCTTTAATAGTTTGTACACATTTTCACTCTTGCTTCTTGCAGACTCTTTCTGACTGCACTTTGCAGAGAGCCCCTTGCATCTTCCAGTTTGTTTTCCTTTTAAAAATTCCTGTAGGTTTACGGTTTTTTACCTGTACTCCGTGGCATCCATCTCAAGCTGTGATCTGTTCTTCTGTCCCAAAGGCCAGCTGACCTTCATTTTGCCTCTCAGCTCAGGTAGATTCTTCTGAGTCTTTTCCGTATCCTTTTTCTCCTTCAGTCCTCATACAATCTGACCTTGTATTAGTGATTACACAGCCTCTCCTTTCCTGTAACTTGACTGAAAGTCCTTACATCTATCATGTCTTAAGAAAATGCCTGCCTTTTGTGTTTTGTTTTTTTGGTTTGTTTTTTTTTTTTTTTTTTTTTTTTTTTTTTTCACTGAACAACTAAAATGCCTTACTAAGAGAATGCCCTCTCTACATTTCTTTAGCATAGTCTGAGATATGATTACTTTCACTGCATGAAACTTTAGGCTACTAACTAAACCTAAACTTGGTGACAGTGCTATCAAAAAAAAGTTTTTCCCATCAGGATCTCCTTAGCTGCTGCTATTTCTGTATACTCTGAGTAAGTCCATGATGTGTACTGCTCACTGGCTTTTCTTTTCCTTCCCAGATCAACCTTTGGATTTATTTTCTTTCCTCCCCCCCTCAACTTTTAGTTCTGCTTGTTCCTGTTAACGTGTGGCATCTAGGCAGTTTTCTGATCTGAAACATGATTATTAAGACTTGTAAATAATGCAAAATCTTCATTACATAGCAGCTGGGAAGGCTGTTTTCAGGACTCCTCTCTATCTAAATGCTATCAACTTAGATAAGAAAGAACAATCCTTTAACAGCTCTGAATTCATGATGATTGTGAAGGCTGTTGCTCATCTTGGGAAGTAACTCATAGCAGTGGGTGGCATGAAGGATGTGGACTTGGTAACCAGGTGATCTATTCCCACATCTGCTGAGGTTTTGTTGGGGAACCCAGGGAACTCAGAAGTGTTGACTTACACAAATGAAACTTCGACAACAACCAAATAATACTGCTGCTAACTAACCAGGGTCAGGGTCTGCTCAGTGCATATACCATGGGCTGGCATGTTCAGAGGGCAAAAAATTACATGCCTGGGTTGAAGCACAGGTTCTCCCTTTCTCTCCCTTTCTCTCCCTTTCTCTCCCTTTCTCTCCCTTTCTCTCCCTTTCTCTCCCTTTCTCTCCCTTTCTCTCCCTTTCTCTCCCTTTCTCTCCCATCTTTTTAAGACAGTTTTGTACTTTTGATTGTTCCTGACACTCACTCATCTGGTGGCATGGGAACCCACTGGTACTGACTGCATGACTCCCTGCAGTGAACTGAGTACAGGTAAAATTCACTGCACCCCTGAAACTCAGCCCCAGGTCTCAGCCACTAGTGGAGAAATCCTGCTTTGAATGTTTTTTTTGTGACGACTGCCTGTCAGGTGGCACACAAGCTTTCTCCATAGTCCTCTAGTGCTGGCCAGTCCTTGGACTGTCACAGGGGAGCTTCTGATGCCACCTCTACTGTCATGACCTTAATTTCTATAGCATTCAACCTGCTCTGCAGCTTCAGTGACATCTGCCCAGGTGAAGTGATTCCAGGCAGATCAGGAGGGCACTCTACAATTCACAGAAGTATGAGATAAAGTTTAAGGGGGGACTACTTACTGGTTTACAATTTACATATGTGATGCGCTGCTGACTCTGTAGTGCAGCTTCCCTCCTGAATATGCCTCATGTAGCCCCATGACCAGCAGAAGCAGCTGCCTTCACCAGAAGGAATGTACATCTTTAAAAGCACTTACTAGAAAACTAATTGTGTAAACTGGGGCGTTAAGGGAGATGTTGTCTGTGTCTGACAGAGCACGAAATGTGAGAAATATATATAAAATTTCCCATTCTTTTGTTTAACTTTGTGATTTAATTGCTGGAGCTATTGGAGACCTGTACAGTTGGAAGATTAGAAAAATGAAGTCGTGGTATTCAACACACACAAAAAAATGGAGAAGTATTAGGAGGATAGTTTGAGACTAACATGCAGGTCATGGTGCATATGCCCCACTTGAACTGGCAGCATGAGTACTTCAGACATACCTCCTGTAGTCCACCTGTAAGGCTCTTCTTTAGATCCCATTGGACAGCCAGTTTTGAGCTATTGCAATCCCACTCCTCAAAAATGGGTGTGGGCACTTAAAATGGTACCTATAATGTGATTTAAGTCTTCTATTTTTCTTCTTTGACTATCACCCCATCTTCTTTGCTCACAAATATCAGTCACCCAAACAACATCCTCCTCAACAAACAGTCCGCAATCTGTCTGACCGCTGCTTTTCTCCCAGCCAGCACCCCGCCATGCCAAACCCACGCTCCTCCTGCGTGCCTTGGTGCTCCCCTGCCAGCCGGAGGAACCCATGCAGGCCGGGGTGCTGAGCCTGCTGCCACCGGGTCCCTGGGTGGTGGTGTCCACCAGGAGCCCCCACCGGCCGGGCAGCCAGCCTGGCTCCGGACCGCTCTGCCGGGAGGGTGGCCTGGCTGGGGGGGGGGACTGTAGGCTGCTGTAGGGGGGGGCGGTGCAGGAACATGCAAGATTGGGGTATGGTGAGAGGATGGTGGGAGAGCTGAGGGTGGTCGCGGTGAGGTGTGAGCCTGAGGGAGAGCTGGGGGGTCTCGCACAAGTCCAGCGTTAACCGTCACCAGGCTGTAGGATATGCTGGGTCCTGTTCTTCATGAGTATCTGAACCACAACCAGGTCAGTTCCCTCTCCCCCCAAAAAGTCACAGTTTAATCGCAGCTGCTGAGCACCAAGTGCAGCTTCATGCAGGTTTTGATCCACAGCAAGAAGAGCTGGAGGAGGATGTAAGAGACAGGGAGTGCTGCAGAGCATGCTGAAGGGCTGCAAAGCTATTGCAAATGTTTTTGGGACTGCCGGAAAATGATCTGCCTTTTTTTGTTGCCCATGGTCATCTTTCTGCACTGTTGCAGATGCCCTCTCCATGGCAGGCTGGAAAGCTGCTGGTGTTGGCTGGATGGGCACAACCATTGGGCTGAATATGGGAAGCAGGTGAGCATCTCCCTCTCACCCCCAGCACCCTATGCCAGACACTCCCTTTCTGCTGTCTCCTTACCCCAAAGTGTAAGAAAGACTGTAGCATACCAGGACAAGAGGTACAACTAGATTCAGACCCCATCCCCATCCCTTGATGACAGAGGTGCCCAAAGGAAATTACAAGCTCAAGGCAGCAGGCATGTGGTGATACTTTCCCCAAATGCTCTCCCTGCCTCCAGCAATTTTTGGCCTGGGGATCCCCTGCATCAGAGTTGGTATCCATATATGCAATAATCCTGGATGTGTTCTTCTTTCAGTAATTATTCCATCACTTTTTAAATCTGTATAAACTTTTTAGCATCCACAACATCTTGTGGCAGGTATCCCCACAGCTGAACTGAACGTTGCTTGAAGGAGGCTCTCCTTTTCCTTGCTTTGAACTCAGCATTTGATAGCTTTATTAAATAAAGTGATGCAGATATTCTCCAAGTGCTTTCATGATCACCTCACACATTTCTGTCATTTTTTCTGATTTTCCTCAATACTCCCAGGAAATCCAGCTCTGAAAACAGGCTGCCTTTACAGGTGGCTGGGGAATCTGTTGAAAACTCATTTTAATTTGAAAGTTCTGCGTATGAGAGAAAGGTTCACTTTCCACATATTTTTGCTGAAAAACAAATCCTTGAAAACCACCTGCTTTTCCTGTCAAAGCCCCTGGGAGTCATCCCTATCTATAAGCTCACTTGGAAATAATTCCAGAGCCTGGAATCACAGCTCTGCCTTGCAGGGAGCCTCTATTCCTCCCCACCCCTGCAGTCAGAAGAGGGTGATGTGCAGCAGGGAGCGAGGTGGGTAGCGCTGAGTAGGGGTGGTGACGGGAGGTGACATGCACAGGTAACCAGACTGCACAGCCACCAGTGGTCCTTAGTGGGGGACACAGAGAGAAGTGGACAGGAGAGAGCCCCTCCAACCTGCTGTGGTGTAGGGACCAGCAAAGACAGCAGAGACCCTGCCATAGCTCGGACATGAGTCTGTGATCTGGCTGGTTTAAACCATTGGCTTTTTCCCACGACTTGTATAGGTGCTAAACCCAACTCTGTGAAGTGTGCGACACCACTGTGGCCCAAAGTCTGTTGCTAACAAATATCCCTCTCCTTTGTAGCATCCAGAACAAGGTGTTGCCCCTATAACTTTGCAGATGTGGAGCCATGGTTTCAAACTCATCAGTGTGCTTTTGAATTTGGAAGTTGTTTCACAGAAATCTGAGATAAATTTCAAAGATAAAAGAACTGTGTGCTTACCTCTTGATGTACTTATGGGGAAACCAACTGTCATGCAACTTCTTTTACAAAATGCCATTGTAAATCCTTTTCTGCTTGGATGTGAGAGCAATGAGAGAACATTTCATGGAGTACAAGCAACCTCTCTGAGCACAGTAAGAAGGAGAAGGGGAAAGGGAAGGAAGTAAAACATGAAATAGAGAAAAATGGAAGCAGTGTTTGCAGACTAATAAAAAGTGGGGGTGGCTCTGGTCTGAAAAGTGAGACATTTTAGAGTAGTGTTTCTGTCTCCTTGATGATACGCCATGCTGAGCGAAGGTTGTATATAAAGGAACCTCTCATGTATTTACAACTGGCAAATCAAGGGCCGAAATAAGGATGCAAGTATGTTGAAGGGAATGATAATGACTCGTTCATCATGGATGCGTTGTCCCTCTTCGGCATACACAGTGTAGCTGTTTGTTGCATGCATTATAATTTGACTTTCTATATGAATCCAGTTTACCATGGTGCACAGTGAGCACAACACGCTGGTGACTCTGCTTTTCCTTGGGTGTTAATGTGCCTTTTTTCAACATCTTCAACATCTTCAACAGCCAGAAAAAGGGAGAAGCTTGTTGAAGACCTCTGCAGGGCAGGTGAGCTGTAAGCAGGCCAGTGAATTAGCTCTCAGACAATGGCTGAGCTCCATCTCGGTAGCTCCTTCTGGGTTTTATTTTCTCACAGCTCCACTCCATCACTGTGCTCTTGTAAGCGAGTGAGGGGAGTTTTGATCCTTACGTCTTCCCCAGTGATAAAGCTGAGTCTGAGTCATCCAACACCATCCAGGCATGTAACTGTGTGGGGGCTGGTGAATTTGGCATTCACCCAAGAGGCTGCCAGGTTCTTGGGGTGTCTGCATGCAGCAGGCTCTGGGCTTCCCCAGCCTCTGAGGCATCGTCCTTCTCTGAGCTACAGTCATGTGGGCAGTGGCAGCTGCCAGATTGTGAGGAGCAGCAGAAATTATTCCGAGCATCTCTAGCAAACAGAAAAACAGTGAAAGTGCCTGGGACAGGGAGCTCAATACAAGGTGCTATGTCACACCAGTGGAAAACAGAAAAGAGGTAGCATGAGTTAAGACAGAGTTTAGATCCCCAGAAAAGGATTACGTAGTTCAGAGAAGCCTGTTTTTTAATAGAGATCACACTACTCTAAATGGAATGGAAAGTTTGCTGGATATCACCACACTTCAACCACTTGGAGTGAGGCACAGTCACAAAGATGTCCACAAACCTCCCCAAAACTTTCACAGGCAGCACTTTAAGTGCCTGTGAGGATGTGCCCTGTGCTGTCACCATGAGGTCAGAGAGAAGAAGGTCTCTTCTTTCAATACCACGAGTGGAGCTAGTGCTGTTGGAAGCCAGGTCAGCAACCCCTTAAGTCTCGGTAGCTTTGGAGACAGAATCTATGTGAAAGGAAGAAAATGTGAAATGGGTGATGGTAGTAATCAGCTTCTCAGTCAGCCGCTACAGCACAAAACGTCTGCACAGATCCCTTCTCACTGACAGCAAAATGCCTGAAGCAGTAATGACAGGGAGCAGAGGAGGGGCTGGGTGCAGCAGCAGCACAAGTGAGGCTAATCCCACTGTGTTGCACAATGACATCTGCTCTCCTGGGCAATGTTCCCAGATGGCAAAAACCTCCTTTTTCATTCATGGTGCATTTGTCTTCTCTTTCAAAAAATGGTCCAGAGAAATCTGAATACTCAGACTGTGATAAAAATCTGCAGAAGTCCTAGGGCTATAACAAGTAGCAGTAGGAAACAGGTGAAGGAAAGGTATGGGATGTTACGTTCATTATTTTCCTGCCCGTGGAAAAAAATTGAGTCCTCTCCTGCTTCAGGATGACTCATTTATCTGCTAATGTAGACTTCGTGCAGGTAGGCTGGGTGGTGGGTTTCAGTGTTGGCAGGCTGTCACTGTGGCAGGCGTGCTGCAGCGGGAGTGCACCAAGGAGAAATCCCAGTGGCCTGAGACGGCCAGGGCAGTTTCCCACTTTCTGCTGATGACAAGTTACATGGCTGGGGGTGTCCAAAAAAATCTGACAGAGACAGAAGAACTCTACCGCAGTGGAGTTTCTAGGGTGGTGTTTTATATTCTTCTATCAAGGCTGATACTGGTGACAATGTGAAACAGCGGGTCTAACGCAGGCATGCATAGACATATAGCCTGGGGAAAACATACTTTTGTTTGTCACATAGCCTGCTAGTGACCTGGGAAGGTCAGCGAGTAAGGCTGACATCCTGATTTGTGGATGCTGTAGTCTGGAGCAGGAGGAAGAGTGGAACTGGAAAAGCAGAGACATCAATTAGGGGAAATTTGTGCAGTGTTGTTGGAACAGGGGTGGGCAGAGTCTTGTAGCGATCGTGGGAAATAAGAGAAAAGGGAAGAAAGTGAATGTTCAGGTTGGAGCAAAAGGCAGATATTGATGATCTGACGTGGGTTTGGTGAGCTTTTCCTTCTCTGATTCCTCTTCCAATGGGTTGCATTGCATGGTCCTGCCATGCAATTTGGGAAAAGAATAGTTTTACTGTTTTCTTTGGGTCTTGACAGACATTGTGTGAACTGTTTGTGTCACTGCATTTTTCTTTTTTTGGTAGTTTACTGCCAGAGGAGGCCAATATAGCTTAGTGGTGGTAACAAGAGGTAATGCAAGATTATGCTTGAAGAGCTGTTTATACTTTCTTTAGGCAGGACTATGGCACAATATATTTAGACATGTTTACAAGCAAGTAGCCAAGCGAGGAAGGAAAAGGTAACACTTTGCTGAAAGCATTGTGTGATGCATCTTGCTGCAGAGCATCACCGTAACATATATGGACATTTCCTACTTTTAGATTGTATTAGTAAAAGAGAAAAGTTTATGTAGAAAATAAAGACAGAAGGTTTTCCGTAGCAGTCCCTGAAACATGACCAGGAGACTGTCTCATGGAAATCCCTTGAGTTTCTTAATATTGGTCAAACTTGTTTTAAACAGGCATTCAGATGCTGTTCATATATGTCACGTTTCCTTCAGACTGGGACCCTTCGGCGCTGCCTGAAATAGGATATGAGGTATATATTTGTTCACATCTGCTCGCTGCTTTGGGAAAAGTTATAGACTGTAATGGCTTCCATCAAGCAAATCTAAAATACATGTCTGAGTCCAGGAACTGGTTTTGTTAGTTTTCAGCTTGCACATGTGTCACTCCAAAGTGTACAGCTACAAGAGGAACAAGGACAGCTGTGCAGAAGCGTTCGTGGGGGACACAGGACGTCCATTCACACCATGGAATTGTACATCTAAATGGCCAGTGCACAGAAATGTTGGTTTATCCATTGTGCTTTTGGTTTGTCCTAGATGACAGCGGATGATCTGAAGGTTGAGCCTCAATGCTTCCTATTCACAGGACTGTTTCTCCTCTAAAACTCAGTCATGCACTAGAATTTCAAATCAAAGCATGCGTGTTAGGGGGACCATCAGCTCATTTAGCATTGCTGTAATGAGATTTAGGTCTTGTGTGTTTTTGAAACATCAGGCAACTTGATTATTAATAAAGCTGCTTTGATGACTCACTACAGTAACATCAGGGCTTGTCTGAAGATGAGTTAGTGCACAAGAAAGGTAAGTATGGACTTGATACAGAACAATGATTTCACCTTCTCTTTTACAGCTGGACACCTATTGTGAACCCCCAGTGTCTTTGCACAGCTTCGCTTTAGCTTGCTTAGGACTGCAGGTGCTCTCTGGGCAGAAGAAATGTGCTCTACAAAGAGCAGTATCTTCTTTGTATTACGGACAAGCTCTCAGAGTAGAAGTTTAAAGCACACGGGGACAGGAGGGAGAGTGAGGAAAGGACCATAAATAAATGACAAAAGGCTCTGAACAATCCCAGGCCATGATTGCACCACCAGTAGGTGGTGGCTAGGTCCTTTGGGAGGGACTGGGAAGGTGTAACCGAAAGCACTGTAACACATTGGTCTGCGTTGTGTTAACTTTTCTCCAGCTAGCAGAAGACAGCTGTGATGACAGCAAATACAGGGAAATCAAGAACCTATTTCAGCAGACAATGAAGGATTACAGCATCTGCAGGCTCTGGAGGATTCGGAGCCCAGCGCTTTGGCAGCATTTCCAGTTGTTTGCATCCGCTTTACTCCGTTCCCCTGGTGGAGTGGAGCTGTTCAGATAATGGCTGGGCCCCATCCCGTCCTCCCAGTGTGGCGTGTGGGTGGTTCCCCCTTGGCAAAAGGAAAACTGCCTCCCTCTCCACACAGCCCTGTATCCCAGCCCTCGTGGGCCCAGGCACATTCCTCGGGAATGGACCGCTCTGATTCTCTGATTTATGGTGGAAAAACAACTAAATCCGAAAATGGGAAGGGGGAGGACATAAAAGTTGGGGCCCTATGGAATTAGACCTGGGGTTTGTAGGATATTTATGTTTTGATTAGGAAACCCCAGCAACTTAAAAGGTTTTTATTATAAAGATGGCTTTTATAAAGCCAGGTTTTAGATTTGGTGTGCATGCAAATCTTGTTTTATAAGCCTGGCTTTACATAAGCCAGTTTTAAATCTACCAGGTTCTATGAACTTTTTAAGGAAAAAAAAAAACCAAACCCAGTCATTTTAAGTTTGAATTTTACTTACCCTCTCTGTTGGTAGAACGTGATTTGGGGAAATGTTTTCTTTACTGTTTGGCTTCTCACAACTGCTCTGTTCTCATTCAAAATGAAGAAAGCCAGACTTTTATTTTTTCATGAAATGTGAGGGCTTGATTAACCACAGCCAGAGGAGTAGGTGGACTTTTTCCCCAGGATATGGGAGACCTGTGTTTAATCCTGTACTTGAACTGAACCTAAGGCTCCCTGTTTTGAGTGCCTGCCTCTATCATTTCATAAGTGGAGCATGCGATAGGGTCACTTGGGCTCAAGTGTAGTAACCAGAGATGCCAGTCTGGGTCTGAAGTTTTCCAAGGAAAAAACAGCACCAAACCTGAAAGTTCCTGGGGAAAAAGAATAATAATATGGTGCCTGTTAGCATAGGCATTTTCCACAAATTCAGCAAAAACATTTAGTCAAAACTCTGGTGGAGTGAGCTCTTTGTTTTGTAGGTGTAATGTGTGGTTTTACAAAATTCCTTGTGTCAAACTTCTCTGTGACTAAACAGAGCATAATAAATTAGTGGACAGGTTTGATTTGGATGGGTATAAGTGGTTAAATGAATTTTTCCCCTCTGAGGGGGAGAGAAACTGAAAATGTTTCAATACATCTAAACAAGTGACTACTTCAGTTCTTCTCTGAGAACAGATATACTGAATTTGTAGAAAAAGAAGTTTGCTTACTGGCCAGTGTTTTATCAGAAAAATTGAGGTCTGAGACCAAAACATAAAGTATTAATACTATTGAGAATTAGAATTCAGGACTGCAGACGGAGCATGAGAGAGCACTGTCTGGCCTGTGATATATTGTCTTTATCCCTGTATGAGGTGTGAGTAGCAGCGATTTGCTATATATTAGAAACTCAGTTTTCTTTTTTTTGTTCTCTTCTTCCTCATCAAGACAATCCTTTATTTCTGAAATTTCTCCTGTTATAGTAGCAAAGTTTCTTTTAAAAATACCTGAAGCACATTGGAATTTTTGCATTTGTGATGACACAGGAATTCCTCTTAGCTCCAGCTCAGAGTTCCCTTGTTTCTTCTGCTGATTTTGCAGGGAAGAAGGTCTAAGACATTTTCCTTAGGATGGAGGCCAGGGAGGGAAAAACTTGACCGTGGAAGACTACCTGCACACATTAGTTTTCTTGGCCTTGCTGGTACTGATAGGAACAGTCAAGAAGAAACCTCTGAAGGCCAGTTAAGAATCAAGCCATCCCTTCAGCCATGCCATCAATTCCATTCATCTAGCTTAGTATTTCAGTGTCAGACCATAGTCTGCTGAAATGACCTAACACCACAAAACGAAGAGGTGTTTTTTCTTTTTCCACAGCCACATACCCTCTTTCTCTGTTAAGGGATTTTTGCAAAGGCAAGGCTGAACAGAGAGTAGCTGTGGGCACTAGCATACCTGCCTTCTCACGGCATGCAGGAAACCTCCGCCAGCCAGTTGATTTCAGGTGGAAGGCTTTGTTCTGACAAGTGAGAGAGGAGAAGGCTTGAGTCAAGGAAAAAGGGTCTTAGCTCAGCTCCTTTGCCTCTTTTGATTTTAAAAACTGCTGCCTCTGGTTTGGTCAAACACACAGGTTTACTGGGGAGACCAAGACAACGCTCCAATGTGTGCAGTGTGCGCATGTTTCATCACGTGCTGGGATACAAGTTGTATGGCTACACCATTTTTGTGTTCCATCTTCCATATAATTTTGGATCTGCCTGGGACTTGGGTGAAGAAGGCAGCTGATCCATAAAAATAAGTGCTTGTGCATGGGTGTATATGCATATGTTAAACTTCTGATGTGTTATTTTGTAGGCAGAAAGAGCACACGGAGAAGAGAAGCCCAGGGCAGGAGGTTGATGAGTGGCTCCTGTTCCACAGGATAAGTCCAACTCACATGCCTGCGATCTGTGAGCAGAGTTTCAGCTGGAGGATCTGTGGGACTCATGGGACAATGTATGGAAAAGGTACAAGTGCATAACCTGGACTGGCATCAAAATGCTTGCGGTGTTCCCAGAGTGCAGGGAAGAGCACAACACAACCTGTGCTTCCTATTGTGTGGGCCTGATCCTACCTCCTGAGACCTTTTGTAACTGGTAAAGCAACAAAAAGCAGAGATGAAACCCACCAGATCAACCTCAGCTGTTGATGCCTTAAAATAAACTCATGTGGAAACACCTGGCAAGGGTGTTTTTAGAGGTACCTGGGGTAGGAATGAGAAGAAGGTGCTTGTCAAGGAGATGGCTGCCAAAGTGCTGAGGGCAGATGTTTGTTACTTCAGTTCAGGCATTTTCTTATCCAGAGGCTTTTTCTGGTCCCTAGGAAGCTACTTTGCCGGAGATGCCAGTTATTCTCATTGGCACTGTCCATCCAGCACAGACCACCACAGCATGTTTGTAGCTCAAGTTCTTCTTGGACTTTGTTCAGGGAAACCAGTTCCAACTCAACCCTCCAACCAGGCCTGGGATTTCAAACAGCCTTTTGTACAGTTGCTCAGAAACTCAAAAAAATCCTTCCATCTTTGTCATCTTTGAGAAGCATCACATTTTACCTGGCCTACATCTTGGAATATATGCATTCACCTCGATAAAGATGATGTCAGAGGTAACAACAGCTTCTCTGAAAACAACACTTTAAGGTTTGATTCTTTTGAACCCTATGTTGCATGCAAGAACCCTATATCTGATGTGCAGCTATTCTGCAGCTCTGTTTTGGTTACAGGAGTGGAACTACAAGTATGGTAACTTCTGGAATGGCTGGGTCCTCTATGACAGTTGTTTTCCACCTAAAAAGACTGGTGGCAGTTAACTAGTAATGAAGAATATAACCATGACAATGTAATGATGATTTGGATGCAAGTGCAATGTCAATTTAAATGTGCTTTATAATTATTTTATAAAACTAATTGCTTCCATGTAAAATATGGTACATAAGTAGATGTTGTTTAGGACATACTTAGGGAAATTAATACAGAAAATGAGGAAAATGGAGTATAAAAAGCATGTTTGAGGGGTGACTCTTTAGAGTTGTTTTTCCACGGAGTGAAGATCATCAGCATCTTGTCAGTGTAAGAAAAGTAGACAATGGGTTCTGGGCTGTTTTTGTCCTGTGGTTTGGCTGCTTTGAGTTTTGTGGCAAGAAAAGGTTTTTAGATCATATCCTAAAGGACTGTTACATCATGTTCCCTAATTTCTCTGCTGGTCCCATTTGGTTATCTTGCAATAAGAGTCAGAAGAGCTCCAATTCAGACAGAAAAAAAAATATTCCTGGATAACAAAGAAGCAAATGACTCACTGGTCTTTCTCAGTCTGCCTTGGCCACTGATTGTGTACTGAAGCCAGAGTAGACAACACAGCGGACAGTTAGCGAAGGGACCCGTCTTCACATAACCCCTCTGAGAGAATGGGTAGACACCACAGGCTGTGCTGCAGTCCAGTCATACCACAAATCAAAACAACAGTAATTTCCTGCTCTTCTAGAAAGAGCTACGTTGTTATTTTGAGCTGTCTGTGCCCTTCTGGACTGCAGGCTGGGCTGAGATCTCGCTTTAAAGGGATTACGCAACCTCCCTCCCAAAAGTTGAAGGACTCGTGTGAAAAATTCCTTGGATTCACACCAGGACATTGTGGTGGATTTCTACCAGGTGTTACCACACAGGTGTGCAGCAGCCTGCTGTGCTCCTGGCCCTCCCATGCTTGAGGGCAGCCCTGGCGTGTTTGGTGTTAAACTGCAGCAGTGGGGAGCAGGGCGGCCGGGCCATTGCAGGTGGCTATTGCTCAGTTTTTGCCCTGGGTAAGGGAAGAGCAAGCTCTCCTGTGCTTGCCTGAGGCTTGGTCTTGTCCATAGACCAGCTGGAAGCAGCTCCCTTGAGCTCTGCCCTGGTGCCAGCCGTTGCACTCAGCCATCCCCTGTGGGCAGCCCTGGCCTCTGCAGGTCTAGGAGGACTTGAGCAGGCCCATAAAGTGAACAAGAGTGCACATCTGCTTTGAGTCACCTCATCTTTACTGGGAATGTTGTCTCCTATACCTGCCCAGAGCTGAGTTTGAGGTCATAAAGTTGGAAACACCTGAGTACTGGTGGCCCCATCTCATCCAGTCATTGGGTAACAGCATGAGGAAGAGTCCCACAGCATCTGTCAGTGGAAGACCCTGGGGGTGTAGGAAATTGATGCTATAAAACATCCTGGAAGCCCCATAACTAACACTGGAGATGTGGTTTGCTTTGCTCCCTGACTGCACTGCTATTGGCCCTTCCCAACCTGTTCTATGTCAAGTCTGCCTGTCCCACTGGTGACACCTTGTCCTTGCCCTGTCCCCGCTAAGTGACTCCCTGTCCCAGAGCAGAGATTTCCTGGCTTTAGGTCAAACGAATCAGGGATATTGTGGCTGCTGAAGTTAGATCCCCACTGCACCATGACATTAACAGTGAGGACATCCATAGTGAGCTGAATAAACGTGCATGGCAGCGTCCTGCTGGGGCTGCAGAGCCAGTGCTTGCAGCAGTGAGTGGTGAGGCACAGGGGCTTTGTGAGGGGTGGCTGCTGGCACAGCCACCCCCCCTTCCCACCCTGCAGACTGAAGTTGGTTGGTGGTGGCTATTTTTAATTGCTTTGCTGCTGCCTGGCACTTCTCCAGGTGATTGGGGAGTGTCCCAGTGGTGTGTGCTCCAACTGGGATGGATGAGGGATTGTTCTGTCATCTCAAATTTTGCATCATGTCTGTAGGAAATCTTCTAAGTAAATTAGCCCCTAGACTGAATTGTTGCATTTGGTTTATTTTCCCTTCTTACCCTTCTGTAGGGAGCTGGGTGATTTGATCAGAAACTGAAGATTTTTCTTAAGCAAACTTGTGAGCTCATCAGGAGCTTTGTGGACCTAGTGGATGTGGATCTCACTAACCATGGCTGAGCAGAGAGCTTTTGATGGAAGCAGGAGGTAAAGGATGCATTGGAAGGGGTGATATTTACTAGCCAACATTTCCAGTTAGTGCTAAGACTGTTCTTTCATCTCTCTCTGGTAATCAGCATACCAAATCCTAGACTCTTCTTGCTCCCCTAAACCACCTGTCCTGCTAGGTGCTTAGAGCATTTTGTATTTTTGAATGCATGAAGACTAACAAACAGCTAGCACAATTCTGGAGAGCTGAATGTAAGATCTTGCTGTTTGCTGTGCATCTCCCTCACGCTCTGGCAAGCTTTCATCTGGAGGGTACCACACCAGTAGAGCTCACTGCCCCTTCATGTGGTCAAGTCCCAAAGGGAAGGAAAGCACTCCAGAGCACTATTATAAATTTATCCTTACATCTTGATTCAATTATTGCATGATAAAGGGAAACAGTGACTTCTGTCCACTGAGGTCCAGGGGGAAATGAAGGAGAGGAGATGGACTTTTGGTTGGTACTGGGGAATACCTACTGGCCACAGATGGCACAGCTGGCTGCAGTCTATTTACTGGAAGAAGTTTTGTTTTATTTATCCAAGTAGATAAGTTATTGTCTAGCCACCAAGAAAGCCCCATGTGGCTTAAACTGATTACGTATTTACCCATCCCACCAATAAACTCACTGTGTCCCTGTACATGGGGAGATGAGTTTGACAAATGTACCCATTTTCACTGCATGGTATTTATAACTGTCATGGGAAATAATGGTTTTTGGTTCCTGCAGGTCTAGGTAAGGTTCACAGAAAATGCTCCTGTTTAGGATTGGTAATAGCAGGGTGTTCTGGCAGTAGGAAGCAATGACTAATTGGGGCTGAATCAGAAGATGGTTGCAGGAGGGCTGCTGGCAGTCATGTCATTCTCTCGTATGTCAGTGTCTGCTCTCTCCACTTGGACCAAGCTTTCCCAGTTCTGTATTAACTCTTGGGATGAGGCTGTCCAAGGGGTTTCTTTCTCACACAAAACTTTGCCTAGTGAGGCTTTTGACACAATCACTGAACAAATAGTAGCTGTAGTATATTTTTCCTTATAAATCAACTTATTCCAATGAGATAGGAGGATTTTCTCTGTAAGTGAAAAGTGTTTGAAAGAAATGCTATTGAGAGGCATGTGAGGAGCTAGCTACTACATCAATATGGAGGACAGGATGATAGCTTCTCCCTGGAGAAGGATAGGATCTCTGTGGGTGTGAGTCACAGATGTCATGTGGAAAGAGGGGACAGGAGTATTTAAGGGAGGATGAAACCAAGAGTTCATTTGGGTCTCAAGTTAGAAATCTGAGGAGGATCTGGACCTGAGGTGGGAAGCCAGTCTGCCCCTTGAAGGCATTTGATGGCTTGAAAATGAAGGAAAGATTGCTTTGCAGCTGGGTATTAAGCACTGGTTCTGGTTGTAAAACTCTTTCTGGGACAGTAGGAAGCTTGACTACAGTTGCTTGCCTTCATTCATTGCTATTGATGTCCTCTCTTGGGCCTCAAAACAGCAGAAGTCAGTGCCCACCCAGAGCTGTAGGCACCCGCTGCCTTCCAGCCAGGTCACACACCCAGCAGCTCAGATGACCCCTGTCCCCTCAAAAACTGCTGGCAATGGCTTAAGCTGCAAGTCCCAATGCTTTTAGACTCCTTCTAGCCATAGGAAGAATTTTCACAGGTCCACAGACCATCACAGGCCCTTGTAAACTGAAAAAGCTCTGTCTTTTGCAAGCTGTACACAAAACATCAAGCTCTAATGTAGGCAACTGCTGGATCATTTAGGACATCTAAATCCAATGTCCCCTCACAACACCACAGCTAGAAAACCTATTGATGTGATGATGAGGAGAAACCTCTGTCGATAGCTAAAACACCAGCTCCCAAGTGACAGAAATGTGTTGCATGCAAATCCTCAGGCAAGAAAAACGTGGCTTAGGAACAGTCTGTTGGCAGCCAAAAGTAAAGGCTGCCTACGTTGCCGTGGCCAAACCCCAGTGAAGAGAAAGCTCTTCACAGAGGGGAGCCAGGCTGGATCCCCAAGCTGTGACCATGGATGAACCTCCCCAGCCAGAGAGACGGCAGTAAACACCACCGCCACCGTCTTCTGGCTGGCGGCAGCAGGACCTGGGCCAGGGTGCCAGAGAGCAAGTAAGCAGGGGCCACAGGTCACCTAGGAAGGAAGGTGACCTTTTGGGCAGCAGACTGCTCATCGGTGATGTTCCCGTGGTTGGCTCTGCAGCCATTTGCACCACGAGGAGGGGCCAGATGACTGCAAAGCTTGAGCTGGGCACGTGCATAGCGAGAGACATTAAGAATATCCTTGACCACTGCTCTCTGAGCTCTCTCCAAGAAAAGCAGTATTGCTTGGAGCTGCTGTATGCTCCTTCCAGGATGATGGATAAATTCCTGGCTCCTAAAATGGCCAAGGAGAGCTCAGATGCTGGCCCCAAGAGCAGAGGCTGGTGAGCTGCACCCAGGCTGCCAGCTAGGCAAGTAAAGGATGTTGTGAAACGTATGGACAACTCAACCAGCGCTGGCTCACAGTCTTATTAATTAGGCATAAAATGGCAGAAGGCCTGATTTTGAGCATTAAACAAATGTTTCTTTTAGGGAAAAACCTCTGGGACAGTGGTTGCTGGCAATTCCTGACCATAGGCCACCTGCAGAGCCAAGCTGGGATTGTACCATGGGTCTGATATCATAGTGTCACTTCTCTGGCATCAAGTATAGCTTGGGAGTTCAAAAAATACCTTAGAATAATGAAAAATCCCTTTCAAATCCTTCTGGGGTGGGGGTGGGGAAAGTACTTAAGGAACCAGAAAGCAAGGCAGAAGGAGAATGAAAACCAGTGGTCTTCCCATGCATTTCAGAATTCACTTTTCACTCTTCAAATTGTCCTGATTTCTTTTTGTAAAACACACCTCAGCCCCAAAGCCATACAATCAACAATTCTCCAGTCATCTGCTATAGTGAGGTGGCAGCCAGAGCAAGGTTAAGGCAATCTAATATCATCCCTTTCTAATTTCATTACGATTCGTTATAAAATACTCTGTTGCTTAAAATAGAATTACAGCTCCAGTCCATCTTTTTCTCTGGAAGGGTGTTAAATGTTCAGGGTGAAATAAAGCTCCATCGACTATGTTTTGTACTTTACGTTAAAACACAATTCAAATCCATGAACATTATGCAGGAAGGATCAACACTAAAGCCCCTCAACCCTCTGCCCTCTAAAAACTGCCAGCAAGTTAGAAAGCTGAATCAAATGCTGAGTTTGTCACAGAAAGCTGACTCAGGTGAAATTGCTAAAGGTCAAATCTTTTGTCAGGACCATGGCACAGGAAGGAGTGCAGGTTCTATAGAGATCTCAAAATCCCTTTAATATACTTGGAGTCTAATCATGCTTAGTTTTCTCTGGTACATACATTTAATTTTTTTCTTCACCCATTTGTTCCAGTAAACCTCTCTGTCCATAGTGTGAATTTCCTCTGTACCTTCTTTCTTTCTTGCATAGGTTACAAATGTGTCTTCTTTACATGCCCTTTACTACGCCATGGTTGTTATCAGAAGAAAAGGGAAGGGTATTTAAACACACACTAAAAAACTATTTTTTTCTCGAATTGCATAAAAACATATTGCAAAAATACTGCAATTTATTAAATTAACTATGAATTAATTCTAAGCAAATTTTATTTGAATAAATTCTGAAACTACTTTAGTTTCATAGTAGCATACACAAGCATGTGAAATTCTTTGACAGGGCAAAATACCTTTTAGCCAAAGAAATCAAACATTTGATTATTTTTTCCCCTCCATTCTTGTAACCAAGCATTTAACAACATGCAGACCTTAATAGATGACATGTACAAACATCTGTCCTTAAATAGCAGCAATTCCATCTGTCAATGAAATTGTTTCTGTTCCCCCAGTTTGGGCCCTGAGTTCTCGATGCACAGGCTGGACAAGCAGATGACAGCGCACAGAAAGACTCCCATTTAATTGAGACTGGGGATTACCATCTGGTTTTCTGCTCCAGCTACAAACTGAGCCCTAATAATAGCAGAGGGGGTGTGTGTGCTCAAAGCGCAGAAAGAACACAATGTCCTTTCTCCAGCTGAGCAGGTCTTTTCATTTGTTCTGTTTTTTTAAACAGTATTTTAAAGTACTCAGCTCCTTTTAGGAGGACGTATGTCCTCCCACACAGGAGGAAAGGAAATGTTATCGAAAGGTGGTGCCTACTGGAGCACAGGGTGCCCTGTGGCTAGCAGGACTTCGGCTCCACCAAACCCCATGCCCTCAGAACAGAAAACTCAATGTTCTGTATTCTTATGGCTTGGAACAAGCAAATATTTCATGACAAGCTGTATATTTCTAAACTGATCTGTCTTGCACAACATCACTATGCATTCAGGCAGTTCCTCTAATTATCACTTTATAACATTTTGCATCTGCTTCTGTTAAGGCCTGCAGTTGCTAGTATGTTTTCTTGAGTTGTTTTATTTTTAAACAAATCGTTTCAGTGTCTGGCTGTCAACAGCTGCACTCTTAATTTTACGCATTTTACATACACTTATTTTCTGGAGTGGAACCTGCTGCTGCAGCTCAGTTTCAAACCTGAACCCACAGAAATCCCTTGACAGCCTGCCAATTAGGTTTGTGGGTCATCTGCAATTTCAGGTTTTTTCTCCAGACTTGTGGAATTTGTTCTTGAATAACAAATAATACAATTTTAAGTCCTCACAAAAGCATGGCAACTGCTAGGGGATCTTCTACAAGCTTTTCTCAGTGTTCCCAACAGCTCGCCAACCTCAGTCAGAAGTGGTCTGGTACATGTAGGGGAGTTGTCTGACTCCTTGGTGTTAGCTGATCTCAACCACTCCGTCATTCAACCCGGCAGCAGCAGAGCCTGCTAGCTCCAGGTGGTGCTGCAGATAACCTTGTTAACATCTAACCTCTGCCAGTGTTAGGCTTGGTGTCATCAATAGCTCAAAGTAGGGAACATAAACAATGAGGTGAATTGGGCTTAAAAATCACCAGACAGTGACTGAAGTGCAGGGTTCGGTCTTTGATCACTTCGGTTCTTGACATTGTGAAAACCTGAACAAGTTTATTGTAGATTCCATCCTATTTGGAGTAAAATAATGAAAGACCAGAGAAAACACAGGATGAAAGTATGGTACTTTAAAAGATGGTATTCTTATAAGTTTAGTTTTATAATTCCAAATGAGATGCATTTTCTATGACATCTTTCCTTCATTTCTAAAAAATAATGGTGTCAGTACCTAATGGGCAAACAGTCGTCTAATATATCTCTGTGGCAATATCTATTGAAAACAGTCTACTGCAAAGTTTCTGATGTTAATGTTCATAGATAGTATCCTGGTTTCTTTCTTTCTGTGGTTCATCAGCGCGTTTTCTTAAGAGTGAATTTGTTATTTCTAGTGTTTGGTTTTTTCTCTCTAAGTTGTACCAATAATAATTTAAGATGGCGCTGCACCATGTTGTACGTTGCACAAACCTGAGCTGGCTGGCATATGTCAACAGTGACATGCAGTGTCTCAGGTGTTAAATGGATGAGGATGCTCGTATGCTCCATCATTCATCTGTTGGTGTTTAACAATGTTTGAGACAGCAATTAAGTAATTAGAGATATGTCAATATTTCCTTGGTCCAATATTCCTGAAAAAACACCTGGACAGTACCAGTTTGGACAAAACTCAGACATTTAAATGTCTCAGGTGGAAAAGTTGAAGTTTGTATATCTGAAACACTGAAGTTCTCTCACTTTGCTATGTGTGACAGACTTACTAGTGACAGTAACAGCAGTTGTTTGTCAGCAGCAAGCACTGTTACAGTACTCTAAGCAGTAAGGCATAAGCAAACCACGAGTAATGTATATTGTATTCAATAATTTTCAGTCCCAAGCAGGACACAGGCACCTCAATTTTAAGATTTAGATTTGGTAAAGTATGATTTTGAGGCTGGAAAACAACAAAGGCATGTGTTGTCATATATAGGTGGCATTCCATATTTTTCATGACTATGTGGGTGACAAAGTGTGCCCTGTCCCTGATGGGTATTGTGCCAGGAAGGCTGTGACTCTATGTGTCTCTGGGGCAGAGAGGTTTAAGCCGGGTAAGACAGCCAGTCTGGACAAAGGCTCGATTCATGTGTTCCTTGACGGGAGTGAGAGAAAGAAACATAAGTAAAATACAGCAAAAGCTGTTGTGAAACAAGCCTGTTGCTGTTCTCTGAAAAACAAGTATGTGAGGATTCATTTTGAGAGGCGCACTGAAGCAGCAGGGGAACTGGAGGGTGGTCACAGCCACTCTTCTGCCGGGAGCTGTCACTGCCCTGCAACTGCCAAGGACAAAAATCGGCCGGCTTCTTAGAAGAGGACGTGGTGGTGACCATGTGCTACAAAAAATGTCTGCTGTACAGAACCACAAGCTATTTCCAACTCCAAAGCAAAATCTTTAGTGGTAGCTGTTCTTGGAGTAATTGGAAAAGTTACTCTCATTCCCTTTTTTTTCTAGAAAAAATATCGCCAGTTGCAACTTAAGCTCTTGAAGAGCAGGTTGAAAGTCAGTCCAGCTGATCTAGAAAAACTCAAAAGCCATTGGAATAGAACTTCTTCATTGATTGCTCAGCTGGAGTCAGAATAACATGGTCTATTACTGAGTGCTGATTACCAAAAAATCAAATTAATTCAGTTCTTATTTATTGCACTCAGAAATGTTATTGGCTACTTCTATTCCAAGAAGGTCTTTCCCTCACCAATGATACTAAATGAAACAGTCAGTCATGTTAAAGGCTGATACGAGGAATATCATAAAGCAGTGTGACTAGGCAAGGAGCACAGTGAACCATCATATCTGTAGGCACTGTGTGAATTGAACTATGGATAACACCAAGAAGACTTTGCCTATGTGCAGCAACAGATCCACTGTCATCTGAAGTCTTCCACAGCCTGACAGTCATCCACAGCAGCGGAAAAATAGGTGTGTCTGTTATATAGCTCTGACAAATTATTAGTATTACCAGAAAATTGTGGTAGCACCTCCACAGTCTCTTGGGAGGGTTAGGTCTCTGCTGTTCTTGGTCCAAGAGGCACGTGCAGGAGCATCCCTGTACAAATCTACAGCAGACCCGTGTCACTGCTGCGATGCAGCATGTTGGATGGTATTTGGCCCAGTCATCCAGACTCTGCATTCCTGCTTTTGTGCATGGTATGAATGTGAAGTCAGGCTTTGGCACTTCCTTTGCCAATGTGCGTGAGCTGAGGCAACAGGGACCATGCTGGAGGGCAAGAAGGATGGGGGGCATTGGCCAGATGTCAGCACTCACTGGGGTTCAGACACTGCAGAAGAACCCTGGGCCTCAAAGTCTAGGGAGGTGGGTCTGCACAGGCTGCAAAGGTGGCAGGTGAATGAGACAGAAGGTGTAACATGGCAGCCACAGTGTTTTCCAGCAGTACCTCCTGTGAACCTGACAGTGGACAGAGTCAAGGCTTGATTTGCACTAATACTCACTCCAGGTGTGCGCTCACCTTGGAGAAGTTGGGTAGGTGGACAAAATCAGAAGCTACAAGAGTTACACTGACTTGGGGGTGACTGCTGTGTGAAGAGGGCTCCCTCCTGACAGGAAGACCAACTGGGAGGTAAATTTCCAGCCGACAATTAAAAAATAAAAAAGCAACTGCAGCTCTAGAAAACAACTGGTAATATGTTTCTATGGTTCGTAGCAAGTGCTGACAAATTTTACTACGATGAGTTTATTGATTTTGGCAGCATTCCTTGACCATCAGGAAAGTAGTTAGTACCGAGATTTTTGGTGTTGATTTATTAAGGGGGTTATTTAATATTTTGATATTCATTAGTTAAAATAATGAGAAAAACATGGGACTGCACTTCTTGCAACAGGAGGAATGGTATGGGATTGCATTGTATTGCTCGTACCTGTCTACATGGTGGCTAATGCACGCATCTTAGCATGCAGCTCCAGTAGTTACTTGCAACTGCAACAGAATGTGCTTTTAAATGAAAGTCAAGAAGCAACAATTACAAATTTCATATAGTCCTAAGTAAGATCATGAAAAATAATTTGGAACATACAGATCTGTGGACTTTATGTTTTCTTACACATACATATGCATGTATAAGTGTATATATATGTATCATTGAAAGCTACTAAATGAAATCACACTTCATGAGATTAAATTCTACAAGAACATAGAGGAATACATGTTTTCATATTTTGCAAGAATGTATTTGTGAGACTGCTATGTCACAACTTTTAAAATTACTTTTATTCTGAAAGTACCAAAACCTGTTAACTTTAAATAAGACTTTTCAAAACGCGATTCAATCTTTTCAATCCAATTGCAACATATTTTATTGGAATACACACACTGAAACATAAAATGATGACAATAATTATTCCTGGAAATTATTAAAAAGTTGATTGGTATGCATATTTTGAATTATGGCTCTGGCAAAGGTGCATTACAAGTAAATAGACACGGTATAAACACTACACACTCCTCTAGCATCTACTGCCAAGGTCCTCTAATAATTTTAAATTGGTTCAGACTGTTGCTGCGAGATAGCTTGCCTGTACTCACTCACATATGCACAAAATCCAGAAGATTCTTAAAGAAACAGTCAAGAGTACAAAAGTGATTTCTTGAAAAAGTCAGCAAGGGAAGGCCAGAAGTGAAGGTAGTGAGGACTGCACGGGCTGCAGTCCCAAGGACTGGCTGTTCAAATGTCTGAGCGACACAGAGAAACCATATGGGAACTCAGTTGCCAAGAAGTCTAAAGGCATTTCAACAGCATATTTGTGAAGTGTAATTTCGCAAAGACTTATAAACTGATCAAGTTGGGCAGGTTTTCCTGGGATTAGCAAAAGATGTGGCCTTGCCATGAAAACTGCTGCTCTGCCAGACTTGATGTTCTGCTACAAAGCATAGTTTTTGTCATGGAATAAATGTTATAATGTTTCTTGGGTATTAATGTTGTTAAATAACAACAATAACTTCACAGAAGCGGCTCTCCAATGTGGAAAATGTCAATATTTACACAGAGCAAAGCTAGCTGCAGTGAAAATCAAGTTGTTAGAGTAGGAGGGCTGAGGCAACCCAGCAGCAGTCGGTGTTATGCCCTCCATCCACCCCATGGACATGCAAGTGTGTATGTTTTGTTGCTATGCCAGCTACAAGTCAGCAATGAGAACTCACTGTCCACCTACAACAATGTGCTTCAAGTAAATAATGACAGCTCCAAAAAATGAATGGAAAGGTGTATCAGAGCAGGAATTTCTTGGTTAATACTTGCCCTGGTTTCAGCTGGGGTAGAGTTGATTTTCTTCCTAGCAGCTAGCACAATGCTGTGTTTTGGATTTAGTATGAGAATCATGTTGATAGCACACAGTTGTAGCCAAGTAGTGGCATTATGCTTACCCTAAATCAAGGACTTCTCAATTTTCCATTCTCCACCAGTGAGCAGGTGCACAAGAAGGTGGGAGGGAGCACAGCCAGTACATCTGACCCAAACTAGCCAAAGGGATATTCCATACCACAGGATATCATGCTCAGTATATAAACTGGGGGGAGTTGGCTGGGAGGGGCTGATCGCTGCTCGGGGACTGGCTGGGCACAGGTCAGTGACTGGTGAGCAGTTGCATTGTGCATCACTTGTTTCTCTTGAGTTTTATTCCGCTCTCTTTTTTGTTATCTCCCTTTTCATCACTATTATTAGTAGTAGTGGTATTGTATTTTACTTTATTTCGATTATTAAACTGTTCTTACCTCACTCCACAGGGTTTTTTTTGCCTTTTACTAATTCTCCTTCCCATGCTACCGCAGGGAGGAGGAGTAAGCGAGAGGTGGCATGGTACTTCGTTGCTGGCTGTGGTCAAACTGCGACAACACTTCAGCGAAAAAGAAGTCAGGTATAGATTGTCACCCCCCAAAAAAGAAGTCTTTCTTTTCTCTCACCCTCTGCATCGTCTCCTCCTCTGTAACAAGCAATGAGCACTGCTGCTCTGGTCCCATACCAATCAGTGGGCTGCTGAACCATGTGAGCAGGAACCCCCTCAGCATGGTACGGAGCTCATGTGAGTGTTTAGTGGTCATAACAGTGGGAGCTGGGGAAGCCTAGCAGAAATGTTGGGGACCTATGTGTTTGCCCAGGTTGCTCCAGTCTTTAGTCTCTCTGGGGTTCAATTCCCAGCCCACAAAATGGGGTCACTGCTTTGACCCAGATGAATGGTAGGGGGGTAAATGCATTTAAGACTGGGAGGTACATCCATCTTGCAGTAATGAGGAACCATCAAAACCAGTGAGAGTCAACTGGACTGCCGAAGCCTCCTTGCCTCTGTAAAAGTCACTGTGGCATGTAAATGAATGCTGACATTGTTGCAGGACTGAAAGACTTGATCAGAAAAGAGGGACACTTCCCTCACATTGAATTTAAGTAACATGATGTTCAGCTTGTGAAGAGCAAGGTAAATGACCTAATACAACATTTTACCATCAGTCTATATGAGGTTTACCTAGGGTGCATGCAGCTGCTGGCAGCAAATGTAGGATGCATTGTGAAATTCCTGAGCTGGGGAAAAGGTGCTATGTACATTTTGTCCAATGTCTTTGGAGTCTTTCTTTCCAGGCCATCCTCCATAAAGCATGCCGAGTGCCACCTGCATGAGGAAGAAGCAGGATCCTTGGCTACCATATGTAGATAGAATGAACGAACTAGGAAAAAGGGGAGAGAAAGGACGGACAGCCTAGGTAGGTAATGGAGCATGTGCTCTATGAATCCAGACTGCCTAAAGCTAAAGCAAACAGAGTGAGCTGGGGAAAGTTACAATGATTTAGATTTTCTAAATGCAACATTTTTTTGTTTTATTTTGAAACAATTTTCCCTTAAGGAATGTCCTTTCATTTTAATTTGCAGAAGGCTGACAACTCATTCTGTTAAATGTTTTTCCTTTTGCTGGAAATAATTTTTTTTTTTTTCAGTTAATCCAAAACAGTGCTTTTCCCTCTCATATTCATCAACCACCTTCCAGTGTAACTCTCTCCCCATTTCAGTGTATGACTCAGCCCAGTAACTGATGAGTGTTAGGATAAAATTTCTCCAATGGACAGATTTTCCCAGTTGTTATCTTATTATTTTTGCTAGATGCTCTGATCTGATCTGATGTGGTAGTTTGTGTGCTTTGGGAACAGTGGTCAGATTACACGAAACGGAAATGATGTCTAACTTGAGCCACTCAGCACCAAAACATGGTGCTAGAAGGAGGTGGACAAGTCATTGAGACCCATTCCCCTTTGCTAGCAAGCTGTAGATGTTTAGTTCAAAAGTCTTGGTAGAACATGTACTCCAAACAGCTCAAAAATCTTCCCAAGGCCCTTGAGACAACCTGGAGGTCTGTGGTAAAAGACCCAGCTCTGCAACTGTCATGTGGTATTTGATGGGAACAGGAGAGAGTGAGGCCAGGCCCACCAGAAGGGCTGAGTCCCTGTTGGACAGAGCGAGGCAGAGATGAAAGGCAACAAGGGAAAATTTGGTTTAGACTTAGGTAAAATGCTTTCTACCAATAAGGACAATTCAGCCCTGTTACAGAAGGCTGGGGAGTGAGGATGCCATTCAGGAAAGTCTTTAAGAATATCCATCAAAATAGTATGGTTGCTTCATCCAGGGGTTGGATGACCTTCTGTGGTTCTGTCCAGGACCTGTCCAGGAATCTTGTCCAGATTATTTACCATATTTTTTCTATAGGTCACAAAATACTTGTTAGCTGTTTCTTCCTCTCCTATCACGATTTATCTACAGAAATAACTTCTGAAACAGTTTTCAACCATTTCCTCTGAAACAGCATTCCCTGACTGTTGTGCAAAGCACTCTTAGCATCTTACTGGAGGGAAAAAATAGCAGTTGGAACATCACTATCTAAGATCTCATCCACTGGCACAAGAAACCCTCAGGAGTTACAGGGGCCCGGGGCATCTCCTCCAACTATAGCTTTCAAAGAGTTTAGCTGGCTCATGACTTCACACCTCATCTTTCTAATCACCCCAAACTAGCCTGGGGGCCACCTTACTCATTTCTGGAGGCACATCTGTCCCACCTATGCCCAAAGATATCATACTATCCACACAGCTTGCATTGATTAACAGTTCTCATAAAGGTGAAAACTGTCTGTGATGTCTGATCCAGGAGTCTCTGCTTGCTTATGGGCATAAGGTTGATGCATGGGGGCTTGTGAGAGCCAATGACACAGAAGCAGCTTCAATAGGATGCAGGCACCCGTGTGTGGTGGAGGTCAGTACAGGCAGGGCACTGACATCAGCTGCAGCCCTGAGAGCCTTGCAGGAGCATTACAGTGTTTTGCTCTTCTGACACTAGTAAAATGAACCATTCTGGTAAATTTAGAGGTCCGTTTGTGCATATAGCTGGGAACAGGAAGAGGAGCTAGTAAATAAGACTGGATGTGTTATGGCTAGATGTCTTTTGTGCCATTTGATCACTTGAACAGACAGATGACTGCTTACTTTAGGCTATTAGGCATGTTTATTATACAAAAAGATTCATGGACTTTCAGTTATGCTTTTATTTTTAACTTGCTAGAATTATACTGAGTATTAATTAAAATTCTGTCACTCTGCTTGATGGGAAATAAAGACAGCACTAAGTATCAAAGTGCTGGGTAAATGCACTGTGCTTTACACTGTGCTAATATAATGCTTCCTTGTATTAAAAGACAACAAAAACTCACAGAAATGTGGATAAATAAAATTATAAACAGAACGGTAAAACTAGGTATAAGCACATACATAAAGAAATAAAGTTTTATGTCTTTATTATACATATATTACAAAAGCTGATATATTTCCAGAGGAACAGTTTTCTGTTCGAGGAAAAAATTCTTCTGTGGAGCTGTAACAACATAATAACAACCTCTACACCTCATTTTGGAAGAGGAAATTTTTGGAAGGGGCCAAGTAATTTCATTCCAAGAATTACTAGACATGCAGAAAACAACTAAACAGAGGACAACAGGAAGGGATTCTTCAAGTGCATCAGCAGGAAAAGGATGCCTAGGGAAAATGTGGGCCCACTGCTGAATGAGGTGGGTGCCCTGGTGACAAAGGACACAGAGAAGGCAGAGTTACTGAATGCCTTCTTTGCTTCAGTCTTCACTGCTAAGGTTGGCCCTCTGGTTTCCCCAACCCTGGAGGCAAGAGAGGAAGTCTGGAGAAAGGAAGACTTTCCCTTGCTTGAGGAGGATCATGTTAGAAATCACTTAAGCAAATATGACACCCACAAATCCATGGGCCCCAATGGGATGGACCCCCGAGTGCTGAGGGAGCTGGCAGATGTTATTTTCGAGCCACTCTCCATCATCTCTGAGAGGTCATGGAGGACAGGAGAGGTGCCAGAGGACTGAAGAAAAGCCAATGTCACCCGTCTTCAAACAGGGCAAGATAGAAGACCCAGGCAAGTGCAGGCTGCTTAGCCTCACGTCCATTCCTGGAAAGGTGATGGAACAGCTCATCCTGGAGGTCGTGTCTAAGCACGTGGAGGAAAAGGTCATCAGGAACAGTCAACATGGATTCACCAAGGAGAAATCATGCCTCACCAACCTGATAGACTTCTGTGATGGAATGACTGGCCGGGTAGATGAAGAAAGAGTGGTAGATGTTGTCTAACTTGACCTCAGCAAGGCTTTTGACACTGTCTCCCATAACATCCTCATAGGTAAGCTCAGGAAGCATGGATTAGATGAGTGGACAGTGAGGTGGACTGAGAACTGGCAGAGCTCAGAGGGCTGTGAGCAACAGCAGAGTCCAGCTGTAGCCAGTGGCGTTCCCCAGGGGTCAGCACTGGGTCCGGTCCTGTTCAACTGACCATCAATGACCTGGATGCAGGGACAGAGGGTGCCCTCAGCAAGTTTGCTGAAGATACGGAGCTGGGAGGAGCAGGTGATACAGGTGATACACCAGGGGCTGCGCTGCCATTCAGCGAGACCTGGACAGGCTGGAGAGTTGGGCAGAGAGGAACCTGATGGAGTTCACCAAAGGCAAGTGTAGGGTCCTGCCCCCAGGGAGGAACAGCCCCACGCACCAGCACAGGCTGGGGCTGACCTGCTGGGAGGCGGCTCTGCGGAGAAGGACCTGGGAGTCCTGGTGGACAGCAAGTTGCCCACGAGCCAGCCGTGTGCCCGTGTGGCCAGGATGGCCAGTGGGACCCTGGGGTGCATCAGGAGGAGCGTGGCCAGCAGGTGAGGGAGGTGATCCTGCCCCTCTGCTCTGCCCTGGTGGGGCCGCACCTGGAGTGCCGTGCCCAGTGCTGGGCTCCCCAGTTCAAGGGAGACAGGGAACTGCTGGGGAGGGTCCAGCAGAGGGCTGCCAAGGTGATTAGGGGACTGGAGCATCTCCCTGGTGGGGAAAGGCTGAGAGAGCTGGGCCTGTGGAGCCTGGAGAGGAGAAGGCTGAGGGGATCCTATCAGTGTCTACTAATATCTTAAGGGTGAGTGCCAGGAGGATGGGGCCAGGCTCTTTTCAGTGGTGCCCAGTGACAGGGCAAGGGGCAATGGGCACAAACTCTGACAGGAATTTCCATCTAAATATGCGGAAAAACTTCTTTACCTTGAGGGTAACACACCACCAGAACAGGCTCCCCAGAGAGGCTGTGGAGTCTCCTTCTCTGGAGACATTCAAAACCTGCCTGGATGTGACTGTGCAACCTGCTGTGGGTGAGCCTGCTTTAGCAGGGGTTGGACCAGATGATCTCCAGAGGTCCCTTCCAACCCTGATGGTTCTTTGATTCTGTGATTCTGTAACTGTGGGCAAGTCCTCAGAACTGGCTTGTCTCAGAGCTTGTTCGGATAAATGATCTGAACTAATTTATTTACAGAAGATTCACACTGACCACCACACTCAGTAACTAACAAAATACAATTTTTAATGGTGATCACTTAAGGTATAGAAAAAGAAAAAAAACACCAGTGAAAGCAAAGAAGAAAAATGAGGTCACTTTGCACACAGATCTCTTTTGCAAAGCTCTTTGTCAAGAGCTTTCAAGAAGCGGCAGCTTGGAGGGGAGACTGATCCCAGAATGTACTCTTCAGGAAATTTGATCGAAGTATATTGTTTCTCTAATGGGCGGAAAGTCCCATCTTAACACATCATAGTAGTTACAAATAGGCAAGAGCTATTGCTTATAGAATCCTGGAAGTGTTCTGTGAGTTTCCTACTATAAACAGAAGGCAGTTGAAGGCAAACAAACTTTAACCCTCCCAATGAAGTGCTGACCTTGACTGCTCAGAAGGCTGCAAGAGTTCTCCGGCAGAGATTGTCATTATTTGTCTAAACTCACTACATAACCTGAAAGAACTGTAGAAACACAGCTTCAGTAGATCTCCTGACATGTTGTGCTAGCACATTTCCCTCAAAAATGTCAAGGGAATAAAATATTTTAGGGTCAAAAGCGGATGAAACCCAGGATCTTCTATGGCCTTGCTTAATGCCCTGCTTATTGACTGGAGAAGTGAGTTGTTTAAAGGGTGGTGGAAAATTCCTTTTGTTCTTATTGAGTTTCTGGAACACCAAACACTTGTCCTCTGGATTTTCAGAAGGAAAACCTTCACATTTGTCTCCAGGGGAGAGGCAAATTGGAAATGTGAGCCTTCCTACAATGAAAACATTAGTGTTTAATTCACTCTGGAAGTAGAGTGAGGCTTATATCTCCTCTCTGAACTTCCTTCTGACACCTCTGCCCCTTGCAGGCTCCCTGATCTCCTGCTGCCCAGAAGAGCCCCAGATGCAACCTTAGAGTCACAAATGTTGTGGAACCAAAAGTTGGTCCTGCAGTGGTTGACACTGCACCATCAAAAGCCCTCACCCTGCAAATCAAGACAGATTGTAACAGATCTTCTTCCACCTTCCACTGCTCCTTCACACTGGGTAGGATGACTCCTAAAATCGTATCTGCATGGTCCAATGCAGAGCATGGATTCAAGCCCCAGACCCACATGTAGGAGTAATTTAGAGTGGTAAATGTAATTCATCTCAGGCTTCTCTTTTTCCCTTTTCTGACCTGCCTGCTTTTATTTTCAATCTAAGAAAACTGCAAACAAAACAACATCCCAGCCCCAGAAGCACGGAGTGTGCGTGGGCTGTGCCTATGCTGTGCTACCCTTACAGGTGTGGATTCACCCACTGTCTCCTGGTGCTGCAGGGGCATGTCCAAGCCCCTGACCAAGCAGTTGGGCTGACGCAGCCCGTGAGCATGAGCTGCCCCCGTATGCAGGCAGCAGCAGAGCTGTGCACAGGTTGCTTTCCTGCAAAGCTGCCTGGTGAGGCAGCCAATGACCAAAGCATGCTCACTGCAGTGCTGGAGGCTTTGGTTTCCTCAACTCGGGAAATACAAGAAAGTCAAGGGGGAGGGAATTATTTCACAGCAATGCCTGCAAAGAACATGATTCATGTATTTATTCTTCTGTGAACACCCTAGCCGGATGACTAAGGCAGATCTGCAGACTGATGACCCAGAAACAGTAGAGATAAATTTCATATGTAGGGGAAAACAAAAATAAGTTAAAAGCCATACACAGACTGTTATTTTCCCAAGTTCAGTGGTTTACCTCACAGCCTAAGCCCTAGGCAACACAAAGAATATAGCAGAGACACTTGCTCAGGGGCTTTTTTCCTACTTCTTCCCCCTCTCAGGGTGGGGTAACTGAGATTAGCGGCACCTGTGACTTCTTAAATTAGCAGCACATAAGATCACCATAGCTTCAGGATCTCTCAGATACAAGGGTCAGGGTGGCCTGCTTTTCCTGGTTCCAGTTCAAGCTGCTGAGGTGAGGGCTGCTAGTTTTACTGTACCTTTTCCTTCCTTCAGGTAAGATATTTGCACAGGGGGGGAAAGAAAAAGGAAGAAGTGTCAGGTGAAGTAAGTTTGCTTTGGTAGCTCAGGCTGCTGAGCTCCTACTAGGGAGGCAGGAACCCACCTTCTCCCTGATTGAAGGGTGGGTCTGTGAGGTGGGATGCTGCAGTGATTTTTGAGGAATTGAAAAAAGACTGGATAAGCATGGGGGAGGGAATGCTTCTTGGTTTTGCTTCTGGCCAGTTTATGAGAAAACTTTGTGTGAGCAGAAAGTGTCAAGCTGCAAAGAAAGCAAAGTGGGTGTGAAACAGCCTACTGCAAGCGAACTGGTTAAACTGTGGCTAATATCAACCTGGTGTAAAGCTAATGCAAAGGACTTAAGTATTTTGTTTTACTTGTTAGACCTTAGTGATATTCCCTGGGAGGCTCTATCTGCAGTGCAGGTGTTGGGTTTAGGCTGTTGTGCTCCTCTCGGCCTGTGATTCCTTAATGCCAGTGAAGTGCTGTATGGTTGTAGCAGATGCAGTGCTCTGGGTGCCTATGGAAGCTGATGTGCTTCATCCCAGCACCTCCCTGTGGAAACGCGTGGCAGGACTCTGCAGTGGGCTGCATTCCCAGCCTCTGTGCGTGCGTGCCTATGTGAGCCTGTAATCATAAATATACTCAGCCTTCTGGCTGCAAAACTCCAGATATCTCTGTTTTCTTCCTCTGGAAGCACTGAAGTTACTTTTTTGTGAAAAGTGTTTTTATTGAATGCAATTTAAAAGTATTGAGCCCTGAGCAGTGTGTGAGCACCATGCAAATCCCTTTTTGTAATGCCTGGGTCACGTAACGCCATGTGTAGCATGCAGGGCAAGGTGGGAAAGTCTTCCTCTTCCCATCATGTTCCTGTCCCACTAGCTAGGCACAGAGGTATTCAACACTGGCTGTTAGACAAGCCATTAGGTTCAAACCCCAGCACCCTTATCTGGCCCTTTTAATGACTGTAGCCATGAATTCTGAAGAGTGGCCCTGCATAGTTAAAAACTCGTATCTTGACCAGTCTTAGGCTTTTCGATTTCTTCGAGTGTTTCCTCATTCCTGTATCATGATATAGGCTGTAAATATAAAGGATAATTCATATCCTTTATTATATGGTTTGCAATGGGAGACTATTGCTTCTCTCCATACCACTCTACACAGGCCAGTCTCCATACCTGTCAGTTGGTTTACTCTCCTTCCCCACCACTGTTTTTACCCTTTTTCGGTCTTGACTCTGCCAGAGGCTGTATTCTGTAGGGCACATCAGGCCTTTATTCCGTGCAAGGTTCAGAATCCTTCACAGGGATAAAATTACTGAAAGATGTATAACGTTGTTTCCTTTTATTTTCTCTCGCCTAGTTAGTTTTGGTCTGTAATTCTTATGGCCTAGTGCAGCATATCAACGCTTTAATCATAAATGCCACAGGAAAGATGTTTCACACCCAACACTCTTCTTAAATGCTGGGTTTCACTGGAGCTGGGAGATAGTTTAGGTGTTTGACCTTTCCCTGGAGGTGGGCCACATCAAAGCCTTTTTCCTCAGTGGATGGGAGGAAACCAGAAGAATCAGGACAAGTGTCCAAGTGATCTTTGCAGGGAGTGACAGTGTGTCAGGGGAACCCTCACTCAGTTGTCAAGTTTGATTGAATTAGTTGTTCAGGTATGTGGCAAAATGAAACCTGGGAGAGAGCAGAGAATCTGGATGGATGTTTAGCTGCAAAGAGGGTCAAAGGAATAAGGTTTGGAGGGGGCAAAGATAATCGCATAGGGTCAGTCACTAATGTTTGTGGAGTGCTGGGAGCAGCTGGGTGAGAGGGAGGTGCAAATCAATGTCTTAATTCAGTTGGATCTGTGGTATCTCTGTGCAGCCTGCTGGGGTAAGCGTTTGGTTGAGTGATGCTATAGGGTTTGCTCTCACTGTAGTAATGAACCCTAGAAATGCAGTGACATTCATGTTTACACATATTGCTATGAAAGGGGCATTTATTTACATCATTCTTTCCAACATACAGAATCCTGTCTGATAATATAACTGGTGGCACGTGAATAAGAAACAGCAGAGAGCAACTCGCATAGCATAGGAATGAGCCATGGCACAGGGGGGGAAGTTTTGATCCTTGTTCTGTGGGAGTGTTTTCCAGTCAGCAGTGACCTGAGTGACAGCTGCACTGCAAGTGCCTTCCTCCCCAAGAAAGTACTTTATGTTCCTCAGCTACCAAGTCCTTTCACCCTGATGCATCTGCAATTCATGTGAAGTTGAAAAGTTCAGTGGGGTGGATGGAGCCAGATCCCTTACAGAAGGTTGTGCAGCTTGGTAACTGGATAAGGTGAGACATGTAGGCTTAAACCCCCATAAAGATTTTAACCTAACTCGCTGCTTTGCTTCTCAGTGCTCTAACTGCTAACAGAAGGGAGCTATAATGCCTGCCTTTAGAGCACACCAGCAGTCATGAACACAGGGGCTTGAGCCAAGCAACTTGGTGGTCTCGGGCCTGGAGAGGTACAGATTGCTAAGGGAATTCATGACTGCTGGTGTGCTCTAAATGCCACGCTTAGGAAAAAAAATAGTAGAAGTGCTAAATCCCATGGGTATTTCTAGTATGTTACCTATTACTTTTCTGCTTTTTCTTCTACTCTATACTGAGGGGACCGTACCTCGGAGGGGACCAGAGAAGTTGCACTGGCTGTTTGAATGAGGGTGTGGATTTCTGGTCAGTGACTTAGAAGAACCTTTCCAAACGTTGGAGATTCCTTCTCCTACAGATCAATGTATTCAATGAAATGTAAAAGCAATCTCCTCCTCATGCTATAGAAAAACAACGCAGGACTGCAGTCCCACCACTGTGGAAAAGCAGGAAGGAACTGTGTTCTGCTGAACAGCTGGTTTGGGCTATTTGGGGCTGCCTGGGGACACCAATACTGGGCTTGTGGGGTCACCTTGCTAGGAAATGTCCCTGTTTCACGTTTGAGGATCTGTGGGTGTTGCCCTGTAGGTGGAAACCGGGACACGTATGCATGAGGAGAGAAGCATTTTTCCTAAAAGATCACAAAGATGAAATACTACTTGCAAGCTTTTCCCAGGGTCTGCCCCAAGCTGGGAGAGAAACATTGGTCAGGCTGATCGGGGGAACAGAAAACTTAGGAGGCTTCTCTTGCACTGAGGGCATGGGGACTCTGTTTTGTGCATCTATACTGGTGTAAACCTTAGTCAGCAGTCATTCCTGATTTGTATGTGATGAAATGTTAGCAAGGTCCTATCCAGTGCTCTCAGCACCCTGCACTTGCATGGCCTTTTCCTCATTATGCATGAAGTTGTTCTCTGATGTGTTCTAGATCATTGTGAGCTCTCATTTAACTTGTAACTGAGTGCACGTTTGTCCTGTTGCAGGATTTTGCTTTTGCTGTGTTCAATGACCTTGGACTGATCCGAGGCCTCCATCCAGGTAACTTGGCAATCTACAGAGCAAAAACTGAGCTGCTTCATCAAGTGGTGCCCCTCTGTGTGCCTGTATTTGTGTTTACACACACATGTGTAGTCTTACTTTCCAGCTCCTTCTCTCCCTCCTCTTTTTCCACTTGGTTCTGCTTTGCATTTTATTTGCCATGTGTTGTCCTGTTGTGAGTATTGCTCATGCATGTTGAGTTAAGGCTCCCCAAGGAGTCTGTCTGGCATTGAAAAATTAACTTTTTTGTTTTTTTGCACTTTCAAAGCCCTTTATAAGCTACGCTTTTTGCTCCAGGGTAGTAGGATGTTGGGAAGAGCTGAAATATGGCACTGGTGAGAATCAATTAGTGTAAAAACTGCACTAGTACCCAACTGCGTGCTAATTACCACCCCCCCACCCCCAAAGTCGAATGTGTTTGCAGTTTAGGTCACAAGTGAAATAGGCATGTTGAATCTCATTCTAACATGTTGTTCTCTTATGGACTTTCTTCTCCACCTTGGTGCTTTTCTCTAGATGCGTAAATTGTACCCTATTGACAGTTAGGCAAAATACATCTGGCAGCAGCGCTCTCCCTTAGAAAATAAGGGAATTGTCCAAACAGATTTATTTCAAAGTATTTGAGCTTGGCAGATGGCAACAAGGGGACTTCGGTACTCCTCATAGTGAGGAAGGGGGTATCTAATCTTAAATCTGCAAATCAGGCTTACTGTACGTGAGGGATCTGAATTTGTCCTCTTGGCTTGCTGCGGAGACCCTAGAGAAGTCTTGCACATCCTAGGCGTGTGAGTTCTTTTCCTCTAAGAGTCCCTACAACACTAGCTTTGTTTCTACACTTAAATGATTAACATTGAAGAATCAACTCTGATTCTGGTTACGAGGTGATCTTAATTAGTTAAGGAAATTGCAGCCTCTCTGCTGTTGAATTCCTTTGCACATCCCAAGGATATGGTGATGGTTAAACACCTTGCCAGTCTGGAGGTGAGCAGCTTTTGGGGTTTGTTGGATTTAAGAAAGGAGTGAAGTGAGTAAGCTTCATCAGGTGAGGACTCTGCTATATGTGACTAAAGGCTTTATCTTTTGATTAAAAAAAACCAAACAAACTCTGATCATCTCCTATTGTTTGAAAAACTCACTTTCTGTCTTCGGTTAGTGTTACACTTTGACCAGGAGAAGCGAGATCTCATTTTTACTGCAGAGCACCCAAGCGACTCATTTCACACCAGGCAGCAAGTTCAGTAAGCCTCTGAAACTTGTTAGATGTGAGCAGATCAACCTTGGGGTTGGGGTTTGGGTTTTTTCTGTTTCCTTGTGCAGTTGCTGGTGGAATGAGTTTCCTAAGCCCTCATCTGTAGGCCTGTTTATTTTCCCTCCTCTAAACCTCTTCTTTGTAGGGCAAAATGGAGAACAATGGGGAGCAATGGTCTGAAACTGAGCAAAGCGAGCGAAAAACTAGGCTAGACGTCAGTAGCAGTTTCATAACCAATGGAAATGAGTGTGGGAGTGTTTGCCTCTGGGAAGAGGCCGAAAATTTTTTTCAGCGGATTCAAATGAGGCAATGCAAAGGAGGAGGAGGATTCTATTAAATTTAGAGGTGGGGGGAAAGGGATTTTCTGGCATGACTTGGGCTGGAGGAGCTCTCACAATCTGTCCTGCCTGTTAACTCAGTACAGATTGAAAACTTGATTATAGGCTATTTCCTGTTAGACAGTCATATCATCTTCCCTGCTCACATGTATGAGGTCACCTGATTTATTAGAACCTCGGGCACTGCCTAACCTCTGGAGGGGATATCTGGAAAGAGCAGAGAGTTGTGTAGGGGGTGGTGTGAGCCCTTAAGCTGAACGTTAGTTGGCATCTGTAGCGTAGAAAACAAGAGCTTTGCCAAACCTGGCCTGAATGTTGGCTGTGGCTGGAGACTTGCACCTGGTCAAGTTACAGTGCAAAAATTTGTACAGTGCTACTGTTAAGCAGTTGAGACCTGATAGCTCTATTTAAGGCTTGTACTTATGAAGCAACTGGAATAACATGTTGGGTATGGTGGTAACTGTGCTCCTCTGGTTCTTGAATTTAGACTTGGATTTTGTTCAGGTTTCTGGCCAGGACCTCAGCTGTTTGCAAAGGGGCAAAGCAAGGTTGCAATAGCTGTTCCGACCACCCCTGGGAGCAGAGCTCCAGCTGACCATGGGATTGTCCTTAGATCTACCCCAGCAGATCCCCATTATTTATTTATTTTTTTATTTTATTTCCCCCCTCTGGTCTAAGTGGGCAACAGAATAAAATGGAATTGCCCTTGGGTAACCTCCAGCAAGCAGAATGCTCCTCTGTTGACATAGTTTCGTAAATGCTGTGTGAAAGCCACCTCCAGTGAAAGAGCCTGACCTCTCTAGTGGTGTCCACTGAGCTCATCCAGAGAAGCATTGGCGCTAGACCCATTTGGGAGCCTTGCCACCTGCTCCTGTGAAATGGTCACCTGTACCTCTCTGCCTCAGCTCTGAGGAGCACACCCTGACCCAACAGAAGTGTCTCGGTGAACTGTACAGTCTAGCATTTTCCTGCTGCAGTCACTCCAGGGATAATAAATAGCAATAGTAACCAATAAAAGAAATGCTATAGACTGAAGATTACAGATGAACTTTTTCCCAATGGCAGGATGTGTGTTTTAATACATGAAGTACTACCTGTATACAGTTTAGTTTCTTCTCCAGTAACTCTGTGGTGCTCCCCCTCTGTGGCAGGACACTGGAGTGCTCAGGCACCGGAGGGAGGAAAAGCAGCCTTCTGCCGGTGTGGGTATTGACTAATGTACCTGCAGGCTGCAAAACTTGTTGAGCAAACAAGTGGTCTGAAGAAGCAACACTGGCAGGTCCAAGAATGGGGTGTCCAAGTTTCAGCCTGACTGCTTCTGCCTGATTCCTGCCCTTTCTTAGACCTGCCAGTGTTCTGCATTCTCAAAGCAGAGTAGCAAATGGTATTTAACAACTTCTCCTCCTTTAAAACTCAGCTTCCTAATTCAGTATTGTCTTGGTCAGGAGTTCACACAAAACAGTAAGAATTTAAGTGAAGAGCAATTTTCTTGAGTGAATTGGAGCTTGGGTTTGTGGAGCAGGAAATAAGTTTAAAGGATTTTTAATTTCATGAGATAAGGCTCTCAAAGTACTAGCTCCAGGATGGCTCCAGGTTGCATAGGTAACGCTATGCATTACCATCCTCATATAGCAGCTGAAATATAGATGTACTCTCCTGTGTTTACCGAGGTCATCAGCTGGGGTGAGGGTATGGGGATGAACATATTTATAATGCTTTAGGGCTTCAGCTAGTTGCATGTAGAGCCAGCTGGGGTCTACCTATGGAATATATAGCTCATGTACACAGCTGAAGAATACCCTGGTCAGATTGAAACAGGCTTTGCTACATGAAGCAGTGAATATATCTATCATCTCAAATCAGATTAGTTCACCACTAAATTTCACTTGAGCTGTGAAACAAAATGATACTGCTTCACATCTACTGAAGTAGAACTTCTTGTTTCAAATCTGAAGAATGTGCAATTATTTGGCTTGTTTCCACAAGAACTCTTCAGTTTTATCAGCCGTTGGTTTTGAAGCTTCAATGCTGAGTTAAAGCCTCCTAAGCCAAAACCAGAGATTCAACAGGTTAAATAGATTTGCTTTTCCGTAGCAATAAGACTGACAAGACAAGAGGAAGTAAATGTCTTGATGTTTTTTAATGCTGATTTGAACAGTCTCCCATGAAGTCAAAGCACCCCAAATGTCAGGTCTCTTTCAGTGAAGCTTAACAGCACTGAGGAACCTGCCCGGACACACCTTGTTCTCAGTATTCGTCGTTGAAGGGATACTCGGGATGATCACGCCACCTGTGAATAGGTCAGATTGAACAAGTGAGCTTTTCGGGTGAAGCAGGATGTCGCATCACAGATGCAGTTGACCTGTGCCTGGCAAATCTTTTCCTTGCAATATATAGATGGCCTTCATGGAAGGCTCTCCTGCTTATTCAGCAGCTGTCTGCTCTGAATAATCTTCCCTGCAGAACTGGAAGCAAACCTGTGCATTTAAGGAGAGGGCAGTGAAGGACCATTTTTCAGGCCTACAGGCTGCATACCTTGAGGACAGTTGGGAAAAACCAAGAGTTTGGATCTCTGTTATTCTTGCTATTTAACTCAGTTGATTTAACTTGAGTTAGTAGGAGTGTTCTAGGGAAGGAGGATGGCTTCACTACATGTACATTGTGGAAGAGGAAGACTTCTTTGTTCAGATGTCTACAAAGACCATCAGAAATTGATGGAGAGGTGGAGACACCAGACGCTACTACTTTGGCTTATGTACTTAGAGCTGACATGTCTGGGTCTGGTCTGGTGCTTTCTCCAAGTGGCTGTCATAGCCAGACTAGGTCTGGCTGTCATCTAGCTCAGCCTAGATATAGATGTCCTACTGGGTTAATATCACCAGTGGCAGAGAATTTACAAAGAAGCTTTAGGGTGACCCAGTTCAGGGGAGAAAGGGATGATCGTGGCTGTATGCTACCAAAGGTAGTGATGCTTCAGGCTTCATCTAAAAAACCTGCATGCTCAGGGAAGATGCTGGTCCAGGATCGTTATAGAAGGCAAGGAGAAAATTCCCAGTTGTCAACTGCAAGTGAAAAAATAACACCATTTGCTCATTATTGGCAGACTTGAGAGAAAGGTAGTTGTGTTTTGTTGTGGGATTTGTTGGTTGTTTGAGGAAGTGATGCTAAACCACAAGCCCTGCTTTGACAGATACTTTCCATTAGCAAAATCAAAAATTTCTGAAGAACATTCTCAGGTGCACCATGGCAGCTGGCTGCCTTGCCTTACAGCAGAGCACAACAAATAGTGGCATTTATCCCAGTTGTGAATCATTCCAGTAAGGGAAGGATACATTTCACAATATTGAAGGTAACTAACTGGAAGGCATCAAATATTTTGAATTGGTTGTGCCAAAACATTTCATTCCAATATTCAGCCAAACTGAAGTGTTTACACATTAACATTGAGTTGGTTCAGAAAAAAACCCCAAGCCACAAAACTTTGGCTTGTTTGATTTCAGTATAATTTGACAATATCTGAGTTGCCAGTGTCATCTACTTTCCATCTGTGGAGCATGCTTGCTAATCAGATCTCACATGTTCGAAGGTCTGAGTCTTTTGAGTGAAAACGATTCACTCGGAGGAGTCTATGCAGCTTGGAATAACTGGTATGGAAGAATATCCATAGCAGAGACTGGGAGGACAAGATAAATCAAGCAGACAGATTAATGTAAAACTTGCCCAGCATAATACTACCAGATTTCTCTGAGAGGGAAAAGAAACCATTTCAGACTGAGATTTCCTGGAGTTCTCACTTCTACAAAACCTCAATTTTCTGCTCAGATGCTTAACTTGTCAACTCCTTCTGCAATATCCTGTTTGTATGGGCTTATAGCATCAGAAGAGATCTGCACACAAGTACCCATGGTAGATGATAACTGGAAGAGCCAGAGGAAAGCTGGAGTTTTCCATTCCTGCTGGCATTTGCATCACAGCACTTAAAGGTTTTACACAAAACTGACTAACCAAAAATATTTCTGTATGATAGTTTGACTTTTCATCCAGCAACATGTATCTGAAAATAAGAAATCTCTTTAGGCTGGTAACTCATCTGTTGCAGTGTCGATTCCAGACACCTCAGTGCAAGAACACATAGTAGGCAGATATATGTTTAGCTGCTCCTTACATGGCAACATCACTTTTCTGAGAAGGAATTTTTCACAGTTGAGGTCAGACTGTATTTAAACATTTTCCCGAAACATGGCACTCCTTTGAAAAATAGAGCTGGCAATGCTGATCCTATGCATTCTGTTTTCCTTGTCCTCAGTGGCCTCCTGTGACCAAATTTAGTCTAATAAAGCAAAGCATTTCATTTATTAGTTTTTGGATTAATGGCTTAAAGTTCTTCTGTGAGTGTCTGCAGCCTTCAACTTTGCTTCTGGAAAAGGCTCTTGCATTTGCACGGAGGTTACATTTTGTGTATATACTCACTAAAAGTTTAAATGATGTTGTAACTCAACTTAGCTATGAAAAAGCAAACAATTTCAAATACCAAAACACATATAAGAATCTTTTAGGCCATATGTGAAAGCCTTCTGGAGCTAAGTGCTGCTAATTGATGGAAGGCTATTTTAAGTTTTAAGAAACTAAAGCCTCGGAGCACCTGGCTGAGCTTAAATGTTAAAGATGGGCCCCATTATGATGTTTTTAACTGAGTTCATATTTCTTATCATATTTATGCAGCACAGTAAGTGGTTTATTTGTTCCTTTGCAATGTTTCCCCCCATCTTTTGGGCAATTGTCAACGTTTTAGAGTGCTATTGATGCTGCTATCCTGCTTTTCATTATTTTTAGTGCTTGAGCATGATATGGTTTGGCAAGACACAGATAATCCAAGGTAACAAGAGAAATGCATGGAAAAAATCTCTAGCATTTGGCTACATATTGAGTGCCCTGAAAAGGGGAAAGCATAAAGTCTGGCCATAAACTGTAGATGCTATTGAGCTGAAAGAAAAACAAATGGCCTCTTTATCTGGAAAAGATGATGTTGGGTCAGTCTGAGTTTTCCGGGGTAGTGTAGCCTTCCCATGAAGCACAAGTACATTAGGTGGTAAGCTTTAGATCACAAGAAGTAAGAGATCAAGCCTTGTTAGTTCTCGGAGGAGATCATTAGGAAGTGGTCTAGCAGTCAAACAAGCTGTATTGTTTTCTGCTTTCCATGCAAGAAGGTACAACTCACATGACAGCAGGAGAGGGAGATTGCTGTAGTTGACAGCATCAAAGGAGAGGCCAAAAGAAAGTTTCTGACTGCTTGTGGTCACTAAGATTTATCCTCTTTAATAAGGAAGTTGGGTAGGTGAATCTTGATACTCTGAACAAAGTATTAAGCAAAAAGGAGCAGAGTTCTCCCTAAATCAGCCTTGTGGTTTCATGTAGCAGTGTTCTTAATTCTCAGCCTTCCATGTGGCAATTTAGGACAAGCTGCCCCTGGAAACACCGGATTTACAATCCGTAAGCCATTGTACTTGAGCAGCAACACGACTTGCTGAGCACTGGAAATGAAGGTGAGAAGGGGGGGGAAGACAAAGTGCTCCTATTTGAATTTTAGCTCTGTCTGCACTGTTAGATGGGGCAACGCTACACCTCATCAGTGGCTGAGGCTGTCACTACAACACATAGCAGAAAGTGTTTAAGGAGATGGAGCAGAGGTGGAATAACCAGACACAGTCACTTTCTGCCCGGTGGGCTTTTGACATCTGAGCTGTGAGCAAGTATTGCATGCTTATTTTCGCAACAGGTCCAGGAACATATTCAGGCTGCATTAAAGACCTCCCATATTTAAACCTTATCTAAAAATAAGGTGATTTATACAAAAATTACTATTAAAAGGAAGTGTTTGTTTGGGTTTTTTAAATTCTCTGAAAAGACAGGAATGTTCTGTGAGGATCTAGTATTCCTCCTGGACTTACATTAACAGTTCCACATAACGAACGTTTTTGTTCAGGGCTTCAATTTCTTTCATCTCTTTCTCAGTGAGGCAGAAGTCAAAGATCTAATGGAAGGACATGTTAGGAATAAGTTAGTGTTTCATGTCATAATCAATGTTCATATGTTCCAGGTTTCAGAATTACAATCCCCTCCCCTTCCCCTGTGTCCCTCACCATACTTGCTTGCACTTGTAGGAAAGTCTTGAGGGCATGAAAAAGTCCAGTCACATTTGCTTATAGTCTTTCACAAGAAGAGAAAGGTAGTCTGGCAAGTACTGGGTCACCAGCTTTGAAAGGAATACATTGGCAGGGAAAGCAGGGAGCAGTGCGGGTACTCATTGCTGCAAGGGACATGGGAACAAATTCTTCATCTTATTTTGGTGTAGTGGGCAAGCCAGATGATCTCTGGTGGTGTGGTTATGAGCCTTTCTGGCACACCTGTAGGCAGCAACCCTTCCCTGATAAAGCTGCCCTATATCTGAAGACTGAGCAGAACAGGTCAGTCATTTCTGAACAGCCAGCAACCTTGGGATGCTGACCTACTGAATTGCTTCATTTTGCTTGTGCTGCTTACTGCAACAACTGGTGTTCTGGGATATACCATCACCTGGAACTTTATCTGTTTCAGAGGATTAAAAGACAACAAAATTTAGGCTACTTTGCTCTACTAATGTCACATTATAATACCATTAAGTGATGGGCACAAAAACCATAAAATACAGCAAAGCTTGACATTGGCCAAGCCTTATGTCTACAGAAAGAAATGGGAAAATAACCTTCTATAAGGGCTAAGCCAATGTAAGTGGATTTATCCATGCACCATTGGAGTACAAACTTACCTGGAAATTCTCTCTGATGCGTTGCGGATTGAAACTTTTTGGGATGACCACTACCCCTCTCTGGATGCTGAAACGTAAAGCAACCTGTGCAGCTGTCTTGTTGTACTTCTTGCCAATGGCATTCAGCACAGGATCCTTCAGTAAAGGAGGGGAGGACACGTTTACCCTGGAAGAAAATTGGAAAGAAAGAAAATCAAAAGCCCCTAATCTTCCATGTCAGAACATAGTAATCTACTTGTTTGTGGACAGAATACTGCACCTTTTTGACAAGCAGCGTGAAAGATGGGAGAAAAGCTTTGGCAGTTAAGTTGGTGGGCTGTCAGTGGCAACTTCCTATGCGATGTCTTAATATTGTCTTAGTTTTTACTTCCTTACTTCTTCGACATTCCCAGTTACAGACACTTGCTTTCTGTCAGAGGGGAACTAAAGCAACCTCCTATACAGAAACCTGGCATTTTTTGATGACAGCATGCGACAGGAGCATTGCAAGTTTACATTCACAACAGAATATTTAGACATTGAAGTTCAAAACTACTTTGAAAATGGGGACAAAAGTATTTTGCACAGAGATGCAGCTGTGAAGAGCTATTATACTGTTCATGGATGTTGTCCTTTGATTAGAAAGTAACATGGGGACTTACCATGTTTCATCTCTTGATGTTCCCAATGGGCTGTACCCAACAATAACAATGTTGTGTTGTCTGCAAAACTCCAAGAGTTTTGGTTGGGTAAAATAGGGATGGCATTCGACCTGCATGAGTAATGCAGAAAGAATAATTAACCAACAGGGCCAGATATAGAAGCAGATGGTATCCCCATATTTGTGAGAGCTACAGACCAAGTGGTACTTTCAGGAAAAGATACAGGTAAGTTAAAGAATAGGGAAACTCAGTTTGTGGTTACTGTTCTAATTGCACATTGCTGGGTGATGGATTTTTTTTTTTCTTTTGTGGACAGCAGATCAATATCCATGACTACAATTTGTCTGCAGGGAATTGTTATTGGCCCCCAGTGGAAAGGTGGCAATGAGGAGGGGGGAGAGAAGCTCACTAGAGAAGTAGGCTGAGAAGGCAACCCATCTCATCTGGGTCAGATCTTCATTCCTCTGCCTCTTGCATTCAGGGTGACTAATCTGATGTTGTTATTAGGGGAAGTGTTGGCATAAGCTGCCCCAGATAAAAAGGTGAGAGGGCGATATGCAAAAGGTGAGACATCCCCAGGATGCTTATGGTGACCTTGTTGGAAGCTCTGCCCTCCCACATTGCAAATACTGTTCCCTTACAGGCAGGGATTTTCTGGCTGCATTCTTAGTCTCTGGGAAAGGGATGTCTACAAGGTGACAGAGTAACCACTGTTTGCAGGCAGTCTGAAGCTAGCTGGCACATCTATGTCTGCTGGCTAGCTGCCCGAAGCTGGGCTTAATCTTTTGCCTGGTTTTCCTCAACCCCAGGAAGCAGCAGCAATGCTCAGGGCAGTCATAAGGGCATGCCAGAAACAGCAATTGCATTTTGCGCCCACTGGGCATATTAATACCCAGTGAAGGGTGCTGGAATTTCCTCCCCTCATAGGCTGCCTTTCCCTGCAGGCCAGAGACCGAACTGAAGGTGATGGCCAGGTTCCCTGCCCTGCTCCACGTCAACCCCAGCCCTCCAGGCCAGGCGCTGAGGGTGGGAAGCTGGTCCCAGTTGGTCTCTGGCCTCTTCTCTGATATTGCTAACATGGATATCTGTTTGTGCCAGATGAATTAGAAGAGCTTCCCAGTGATTTCGAGGAAATGCAGAGACCTGCCAAATGCCAGAGTCAAAGTACAGGGCATTCAGATGGGTCACTGCCGCTTACTGCCTTCTCTGAGCTCTGCTGCTGTAATTTAACTCAGACGTGCCTATCGTCTTCACAGGCTTGCTCAGCTCAAGTTGGCTGCTTAGTAGGGTCTCCTCTGTAATTTAAGTTTTTCTCTAACTCTTACTGACATCTTATAGGAAAGGCACGGGAGAGCAAGTACAGGAAATCTAGGAGTTACTTCTCATGGCTTTCAGACTTGGAGCTTAGAGTGACTCAGGATCTCTGATACTTAGTGTTGTTTTGGTGTCAGCTGAGGTAGACGTGGCTTCACTGAGAACTGGCTAACTCTGAATGGATTGTCTTGGGAATTTTTTGGACTTTAAGGTACATGGCAGAGACTTAAGATCTGAATTGACTCAGCATTCAACCTTGTTATGGAGCTTTGGCACAGAGGCACTAGTTTTATAGCCCTGGAGCAAGAACTGAGGAGAGCAATTGTTCCAGCACCTTCAAATATTTATCTTTGGCCTAGATAGGATGAGTAATATTTTCAAGCTAGAAATGGAAGTATGACATTATGGAAGGCAGCATCTGTGGCAAAGTGTAAGTCACCTTTCCACACACGGTGGCAATCCCTACAGGGCAGGGGCAACGTGGCAGGCACTGCCTGCAGTCATACCTGGTTGCTGACAGGTTTGTACTTAAGTCCTGGCTTGTTCAGGATCATCTCCAGCTGCCTGCGGTTGAAATTGGATACTCCAATAGACTTTGCCAAGCCTGCATCTTTACATGCTTCCATTGCCTGCAAAGAAAGCAAAAATCAGTGGAGTCCCACATGTTGGCTTGATTCCTTGGAGCATGCATTTTAAAAGTAGGTAGAAGATGGACTTCTCTTGAGACTGCAGAAAAACCTTTGCTGCAGCAGAATGGACAGCTCTCTTAGCATGAGGGCTGGTGCTGTCCCGCTATTCTAAACTCCATTCCTGTGTGGATCTGCTTTCCAGACCAAACCCTTATGTTTTATACCTCCTATGAGGATAGAAATTGTCTGGGGAGCAGAAAGATTAATCTAAGATACAGATACTTAAGTGCCAGACATCTGCTTTCAAAGAGCTTTCTTTACCTTATGCTGCTTTAGTGCAGCCTCAAAGCTGGAGAAAGGAGAGGTAACAAAACAGATTGCTTTCCTGATAAGTCAACTTATTTCTTTTATTTCTGCAACAGCATTTATATGAAGTCTCTATCCAGTGAAATCCCCTGCATATCTCACAAGGCACATGACAAAACCAGCACAGAAAACTTCAGTACAGTATAAAGTAGAAAAAATAGGGAGGGGAGAGGAATTCTAGGTATTCTGTACTTCAGACAAATCCTAATAGCTGAGCAAGCCTTATGAATACAGGATATGAACACATGCCATGGTCTTCATTAGCTTCATCTGCTAGGCTGTTAAGGGGAAAAAAGGGTCCTTTCCTGTGGTACTCCCCTCTCCTCCCAGAAACTGCACCCGAATGATTCAGTGCCTGTTTGAGGCAGAGCAGACCCCACTGTGGAGCTGGATGCCCCTCCTGCACGTTTTGTTATGTCTTTCTGTCTCACAGGAGCTGAAAGCAGGGAGGTAAGAGGCACCATGTATTATGACCTCTAGTTGGCCTCGTATGCTTTGTATCACTCAGTGACAAGTCGGCAAATATAATCATGTGGAGCCGTTTTTGTCTGCTAGCACCATACGGAGAGGGTGAAATTATCTGGATTGAGTTTAGCCAGTTCTTTTAGACTGATGTTACTATTTGCAGGCACTCACCATCACCTATTTTTTCTCTTGGCTTACTAGCTGAAGAGAGTGGCCTGCTACAACATACCCTTTACAATAAGCACCAGCTTGAAGATAAAAACGTAACGGTGTTTGGACAGCTGTTGCTCTTAATGTTTGAGCAACTAGCCTGTGAAACAGGAATGAACAGTACCAGCCCAAGACAAGGGTTAACAGCTGACGTGGAAGCCCCCGTTCCCCCTCAGACCCAGCCTGGATGGCTCAGCTGCCAGGGGAAAGCCCAAACCTGCCCAGGCTCTTCCCATTCTGAACTTTCACTCAAGAGTTTCACCCGTCCTCCACCTCTCTCTGCTGCACCTTGAGTAAAGCTAAATTGGGATGTGATTACCCGGCTCTGGACAGTGCAAGCTGAAGTGGAGCATGTAGTAGCCCATGTTATTTCACTTGGTGTAAACTGGGCTGCATTGGTGATGCTTCTGCAGCAGACCTGGTGCAGAAGGAGAGCTGACCAATTTTGGCCATGACTTAGAGTGTCCAAGGCTTTGAGAGGCAGGAATGTGAAGAGATTGCTAATCACACACATGTGGCTTCACCTGAGATCCTGAAGCCAAGTGGCAGTAGGCTTAAGGAGACACCTGGCTAAAGGACTAGAGTGATCGCAAAAAAAACTAGGATGCCACCTCTCAGACAAATGCTACTTTCCTCCAAGTTGTCTTAGCAGAAATACCTTGTGTTCTCATCTGATAATTAAATTTGAATGAATTTGTTCTGATGGCAATGGTTTTGCTGTTTTTTGTGTAGTTTTTTATGGTGAGCTTTAGGACAAATTTTGTTGATTTTTTTTTTAAGGTGAAAAGCTTCCTTTTTTCCCCTGCTTTTTTTAGGAGGATCCAGTCACTTAGGGCTCCAACTTTCTCCTTCTGTAATGAACTGATAAAGAGGAGGGCTTGGTAAAACCTACAGATACCTCAACTACTGAATATAGAGTGCACTCTGAAAGAAGGAATGTGGATGTCAGACACTTCAGCAATGTTTCATTTTGTTATAAAAATAATTAAGTGATGGCAAGAAGCAACATTCTTAGGGACAGAAGTAAGATTTATCCATGGAGCTAGTAGAATTTGAGTCATTTGCCTTGTCAGTGTGCCTCAGCTCTGTTTACAAAGGCCACAAGTAAAACTGAGAATGAGGATGTGTGGGTTTAAGAGCATATGTGGATGGATGTTGTGCTTTCTTACCTCCCAGGTGGCACATAAGTCTGTCTCATGGTAGATAATTTTCCCATTTTCATCTTTAGGGTAGATGGCATCTCCAGGCTGAAAAGCAAAACCACACTTTTGTGCTTTAAAGACACATTATCACTCCTCAGAGCAAAGATTTTTTCCAAGACTGTTTCTACTACCAAACAAAAAACCAATCAAGCTTTCTGAAACACTCAGTGTTGTCACATAGTGTGCACTCAGGAGTTCACAGATGGCCTCATTTTTCGGTGAACTTCTGACTTTTACACTATGGCATCCGAAGGATTAGTCCCCTTCCAAAGGGCTGGGTTACAGTACCAAACCTGCATTCTTTACTACTACTTCTTTCCTTTCTTCCCAGCCCTTCCCCTGATACTGCTTGTGACCTAAGCACCTGGGAAGAGTACCAGCTCAGTTCTACTCCCAACAATTGGAGGGACCATTTACAAGAACAATTTACTAGTGGTAAAGGGCTATGTGCATAGCTATAGTACAGGCCATGAACCTCTCTAAGTGCATTACCCACCTTTCTTTAGGCACTAGGAACTTTCTTCCCCTCTCTATACCCCACAAACAAGGCTTCAGAAATGAGTTATGAGCTGATATCTCATGAGCACGGCTTTCTCTTATTTGCTGGTCACTTCACTGCTGTTGCAAGTAATGCATTAACACTTCCCACCCTCATGTCTGATTGCAATTTCACTTATCTTCATAAAAATGCTTCAGTGATGTTTGACACTTGATCTGACTGCAAGCTGCTACATTTCAAAGGCGTGAGTACAAGATGTTACCATGGTAATTCCTTGGGAACATGCAGCTGTGACTAATATGATCAGTAACTGGTGCCTCCCAATTCAATCAAGTTCAAATTCAAGGCATTTCATGGGGGAAAAGTGAGCCTAAGGAAAATACAGCCTCAGATTTCAGAGGCCAGGGTCTAAGTTACAGGCAAAAGCCTGCCTCCTCCAAATGTGCTCATTTTCCTCAATGAATTCAACAAAGATGACTTGTTGCCCCTGAAAAAAAATAATAATTCTTGACTAGAAGGAGGTAGGTGGCTGTTGCGTACATTTTTATATAATTTTTCTATTAGAAGGCAAGCTGTTTGCCATCATAACTTGAAGCAAAGCCCTATTTACAAAACTGCCCCATGATATTTTGGAACAAACCATTAATCCCCATGACATTCCAGACTCTTCAAGGACTGTAAGCTCAATGCATAGCAGCTGGATGTCTTTGAGTTCAGGGGATGAGTCTGAATTCATCTTACTTGAAGACCTTCTTACTCTATTCCACTTCTTATTCATTAACTTCTGTTCAACATTATATAGTAGTCAATAAATGGCTATTACATTTGCTAATTTATCATTCCCCTGCTTCCCTCTATTTCTATTGCTCATGTTCCAGAAAGTGGACAAAGTCAGAATGAACGATGCTTGAAGGTAAATTTATCCTAGGATAAGTGGTGCCAGCTATTGTGGATTCGCACAAGGATCAATCCTCCTGCCTCCAGGGAACTACACAAGGTGTCGGAGCACAGTTGTCACTGCTCAACAATCTCCAGGCAATACCTTCTCGGCCAGGCTCTCCCTTTAAGCAATTCTTCCTGAATGGAAGAATTGCCTGCAGGTGGATACAGTGCTGAAAGAACGGTAGTGTTTTGATGGTGACGAGATGGTAGTTACTGGGTCTTTGCAAACGTCTTTCAGAAGTTAGTCTCGTTTCTTAGTTTTGGGTTCTTACAGACTATACCACACCAGTCACTCCCACAAATGCTGTGGTTTTCTCTTGCAGTCAGCCACACACCTTAGACTGAATGCAAGGTGGCTTCTTACCATGCTGCCATATGAGCACTGAAGTAAGTGGGACAGCACTGTACAGTCACTGTCACTATGCAGGGATCACATCATAGCATGTCATTTCAAAGTATGGAGGTATTCCAAAAGCTACCAGACAACTTGCATATTTAAAACATAGTAGTTGGTAACTACTGATAGGAAAAGCACTGAGCCCATTATAATAATTTTCTCGTCAACACAGATGCAGGAAGAAACGTCTGCACATTCTATCGCTTTTCACAAAAAAGAAGACTTTGACAAGCAGGCTTTCTTGAAAGAGCAATTCTAACAACTTGTGAATGTCTATTTTATAAACAGAAAGCAATAGTAAGTCAAATAGTGAGGCCACTGGTCTGTTTTGATTTAGTCTTTTAAAATGACAAGAAGATACTTGGATGAGACTTGCTCAGTGTAGGGCTAAAATACCTGCTTTCCTGCTAGGTAATGCAATGTAGTTGGGAGAGATTTGGAGATCATTTTGTGCACAGGTACCTGCTCACTGATAGATCAGTCATCTTAGTAGAGCCCCCTAGAAAACCTGCCAGTGGGTATAAGCTCCTCAGGCAGAGGGCTTTTGGTAGCCTGCAGGAGACCTGTTCCTGCTGGTCATCTGCCTTGCTAGGGTAGAGGGGCTGAGCTCCACCACTGGGCTAAAGGGAGGAAGGACAGAAGTCCTGAATGGGGAATCTCTGTGAGGGAAAAAACCAGGGAGGTGCAAGTTAATGTTGACAGGTCAGTGAAAAATGTCACTCCAGACATTATTCTTGACTACTCCAATCATTCTTGGCCACCTAAAAGTGCAGGCATGGTGAGGCTTTCCTCCTCCGAGTGGTGCTCTCCAAAATCCAGGTTACTCCTCCTAAAAGCCCCTATAGCAGTTTGCACTGCTGGGCTCTGCAGGGGCATGTTTCTTACTGGTTTCAGAGTGGGCTGTAAGTTTTGTCTCAAGTACTTTACTGGTTTTAAGCAAAGACTACTATTGCTAAGAAGGCTTTTGGGGAGATAGGAAAGCACCAATGTTTGCAGATTAGGGCAGAATAGAAGTTTTTTAGTACTACACCTGCATGCCCCTCACCAAAGGCAAGCATCACATGTGGGATGGGTGCACTTGTGAGAGAGGAAGCAAAGAGAGGAAACCAGTCACCATTGCAAAAGGGTGCGGGTTTTTTCCTTTTGTATTTGGCACGGGAAAATGTATATTTTTCAGGCGGAAAGCAACTTTTTTCTCTCTCCTCTCATGGGGGACTTGAATGAATCTCTAGGACTGCTACTCCTTTAACAACTCAGATTGTTGATACAGGCCTCAGGGAGTCAGATGTACATTACTTTAAAGCCAGCTGTCTATATCTTTGTATTGTGAGACAATGACCTTCACTATGTGGGAGAATGAACTACTAGAGAATACAAACACAAGCAAAGGGAAACAGGAAATTGCAAGTGGTGGGAAATTTTTAAAAATGCACCCAAAAGGATTCCATACATGGGACCATATAAATAAAGTTTTAATATCGGAGTCTAGTTACTCCTATACAGGTCTTAATGGGATATGGCTTTGTCGGAGGAAAAAAGGAACCACAGGTCTAAGGTGATTGCTTCATTGGTAAATTGTTTCCTATCTGATGCTTTTGGCAGTTTGGAGTCTATAGCAAAATACAATTTTAGTAATCAGAGAACTGCCTTCCTTGCAAAAAGAGGCCAGTTTAGAGCTTAGACATCCCTCAGACATAGTTAGCCAGCTACTTGCCTGACCCTGTTATCTCTAAGAAAAAGGATTTAATGGGTTCAAACCCACTTAAATATTTTTTGAATCTCATTCTTCTAATTCAGTATTACTAAATTTGCCTTTATATCATGTACTTGCAGAGGAAAATTGTAAAGTAAGGTACAAATGGTTGTGAAGCCAGAAAATTTAGGGACTTTTAAGGGAGGCATGCAACTCTGATGTGAGCTCCTTGCATTCAAAGGTTTTGGCTACAAGTCGCTCAGAGCCAGCAGTATGAAGAAACATCAGCCTCTCTTTGCATGGGTAGTGCACAGAAATGTAATATATATCAAACACTATCTGGCCAATGTGGTATTTTCAACATGAACTGGAAGCTGCACGTAAGATGTTAGATGGAGACCTTGGTTCAAGCCAATCATGCATTTTTCAGGCAATTTTTCCTTTTACCTTGAAAGCCATTGGCAGCTCAATAATGTAAAGGTCAACGTAGTCCAGCTGCAGGATCTTCAGGGTTTTCTCCAGTGTGGGACGCACCAGCTCTGGGGGGTGGCAGGTATTCCACAGCTGGGGAGGCAAACACAAGTTCTTTTCTGGGTGCCAGGAGGAACATATGCATCCTGCAGCTGACACACACCCCCAACCAACACTTCTCTTCTGACAGAGCCCTTCGTACACAGTGCAAAGACATTGTGATCTACATCACTGCGGGACAAAGGTGAGGGGCCTTATTCTGTCCTCTGACAGAGGCAGATGTAGAGGTTAAGATGGACTCTTTGCCCAGGACTGCAGTGCCAACCCAGTAATGGCATTATATATTTGTTTATTACAACACAGGTTCTTCCGAGTCGAGATATTGCAAACTTCTGCTCAATGAGCTGAGGCAGATGCCTTTTGTTTTCTGAGTTTTCCAAGCATATGCTTTCACTGGAAAACTTTGTTCCCACAAGAAATCTGTGGTCGGTTTTATGCTTGAAGGCAGAAGCTGGGATGGTGTGGGTTAGCTGTTGAGCAACCAACCACCCGGCAGAAAGAATCTTTCCGTTTTCTCCTGTGGTCATGGAGCTGGAGTGGGTGCCTGACCTAGGGAAGTTTTAATTTACTCTCTAGTCCTCAGTGAAATATGTATTATAGTTTAGTTACTGTAGTGCAGGTGTGACTAGTTAAAGTGCAGCCTTTTCAGCCGCTTTAATCACAACTGCTTCCTTGTGGGCTATGCCCTGAGGTTGCTATGGAGTGTGCTGAGTTGATTAGCTTTCAGTACTATCTCTAACTGAACTCTGCTGATGCAAATCTCTAGCAAGAATAAAACCATAGCATGGTAATTAGTAACCAAGGACTCTCTGTAAACCGATTGCTGCAGTTAGAATTGACAAAACCCAGAATTAATACACAGTAGAAGGTTTAAAACACCATTTGTTTGCACGCAATAAGCTGTATTATTTTATCTTCTTTTTTCAATGTGCAAAACTGACATGTGGAGCCATGTTGAGGTTTTTGGCACCTTTATTGGCTGGGAAAACCTGCTGTTTGTTGGTATGGTCATTGTCTAGCCAGTTCTGCCAACAAAGCTGGCAGTCAGCGCATGCCAAGGTATAGAGTGAATTCGTTCTTGAGACACAAAACACTTGAATTACCATTTTCAGAAGATAATGATTATAGGTGTCAAAGCACATAGCCTGGGTAAGTTTTAAAGTATTTCAGATGTTTGGCATTTTTAAACCAGATTATTGTTTTCCTGGGGAATAATAACTGTCTACTCAGTTTTGCCAGCAGAGGCAAGGACCCATTACATTTGAAGTTCACTTGCACTGAGAGCAGCACATCTGACCCTGCCCTAACCTGACAAACCAAAACAGGCTTTGCCATCTGGAAATTCATACTAGGCCTTCCCCAGCTGTATGTTGCAAGGCATGAAGAGTTTTATGATCACTAGATGGTTGTTACACAGGCTGAAGGTATACTACAGTAAAGGGACCAAGGTTCTGCTCTCGGAGTTTCAGGCTGTTCCACTGGATTTCCTGAAAGCCTGTGGTCTGGTGTTTCTTTTAAGTATTTTACATGTAAAATGAGATGAAATTAAATACAGGTAAGGAAATGAATCTGTATACCCTTTCTTCTAGTTTGTTTTGTTACTGTGTTTTAGAAATTTAGTAGCCTGAGTTATGTTGATAGTTTAGAAGCAGTTTTTCCAAGTGCCCTTTCTAGCCCAGTGCTATTGAGCTCAGTACTTGCCAGTGAGTATACTTTACTTTAAAAAACTGCAGAGGCTCTAAAGAAACAGTCTTTAGAAATAGCAAACTTTTGTACTATGTTAATACATAGATGCCATGGAAACTTAAGTTTCATAACTGTTTTCATGATTTGTACAAGTTATTGTATTATCTGCCTAAGTAGAACCCATGCAGACATTTGAGCAGTCAAAGTTGCCAGCTGGCTTTGGCATTTCAGGACACCACATTTCCTGGAAATGTTACTTCTAGTTTAATGAAAGAAATATCCTGGGATGAAAGAGGAGACCAAAAAGGTCTTGCTATATAAGCCAAGTGAGATGTTGGCAGTTGATATAAAACCTCTAAAATTTCTGGATGCTGAGCTGCTCTGCCTGATCAGCCAGCCAGCAGCAAGAGCCAAGTGCAAGTGCTGATGATTTCAACTGGCAGATGCAGCCTGACTGCACCAAGTTGCTTTTCTAGTAACACTGCCACTCAGCGGGGCTGTTCTTGTTAGTCCCTCCTGACCGACCAGCCTTTGGTTTGTATCATCTTTAAGGAAAGATCTGCATGAGGGCTTTGAGTCTGAAGGGTCTCGGGAATTTCCAGTACTTCTGATGTCAGCGTGGCTCAAAACAAAACCAACTTTCGTTATAAAGACCGCTTCCAAGAATGGTCTACTGTATCTACCATGTTTTCCAGAAGATGCAGCAATTCCTATCAGTCAGTTCCTTACCAGTGGCTTGATATTTGCCTGAAGTTCATAAGATACATAAGTTTGTGAGGTACATAAAGCTAAAGAGACATAAGTTCATAAAGCAAAGGACATCCAGTCTCGCTTCTCCTGGGAAGTTCAGAGCTTCTGTGAAAATATTCAGCGAAACCTGTGAAAATCCTGGACTGTGACAGATTGAATTGGTTGCAGACTATTTGCCACTTCTGCCTTTGAATTCTTTAAAGACTACAGAGATACTGTAATGAACTATCACTCTGGGCACCTGAAATTTTGTCAAGCACAAACAGGACACAACCAAAAGATAAATTCACCCTTATCCTATCTCACAGTCACAAGGCAGGCTGGAACCACGGTGCTCCATGGTACTGTGTGTTGCAGCCCTGTAGCCGGTGGGATCTGCAGTTTAGGGAACAACTGAACTTACAATAAAGAAATCAAATGCAGTTTCACAGATGGCTCAGTGTTTAAGTAGTGATTATTAACTAGGCAGATCATCCAGCGATTAGATCAGACAACTGAATATAGAAAGGTTTAATAAATAAAGTGAGTTTGGAAAATCTGCCAAGAGATGCGCTTTTACAGAACCTAAGGTTTTATATGGGAAAATAGACTTCAGGGGAAGCAGTTGGGAACGTGAAAAGACTCAGCATTGTTAGGACATCTCATTCTAACCTTTTGGCACAACTTTGTGGTTTTGATTTGAAATATTACTGGTAATTTGCAGTAATGAAACTATAAAACAATTGAAACCAAATATTTTGACTGATCCAAACATATTTGGCATATGAGAGACTGAGAGACTACCCTGATAAAGGTGGAAGATTTGAGGACATGAAGCATTTCTCTGGATGGCAAGCTTGATACCAGTAGAACAAGCAGGGGACTTGGAAAAGAGTTGCATACCTTACAGACTGGAAATTGCTGTACTTTGAAATTGGTCTATAGCTGCTGAAAATCCGTTTGATCTGCAAACTACCCAATCTGAAGCTTAGTTTCCCAGATTATAGAGCTTAACTAAATTGCTCACAGTAAAATATGTCTCTTATCCCATAGGATCAGTTACTCTAGGAACCATGGTATTTATTTCCAAGGCTGTTGAGTAACTTTTGTGGATTACATCTTACTAGAGAAAGGAGAAACGGAAAGTATTAGGCTTCAAAGAAGCACTGCAGGAAGGGGAACTTGAGGTCATAAACTCCATAAATTAGACAGGCATCATGAATTTTCTGGGGCCATTTGATTCTGCCATGTGCAATGAGCTTTCTCTCTCATACCTGGGATACAGCCATCATAGTTGTAACAGCTTTTGTCAGACACTTTATTGGAATTGGACAAGGGATTTCATTTTTCCAGGAGAGGAATCAGCTTTCACAGCTAAGACTTTAAAGCATTAGCTAGCTCATGCATTACTCTGGCCTTGTTGCTCTAAAGCAGAGATGTGATGACATCTTCTCTCCAAGCTGATTCATCATCATAAGAACTTTTTAATGACAAGTGATACACTAACTAAGGGTGTAGCTTGATGAGTAATTTTCTGTCAGTAGTACCAACCTAAGCACTTGATGTTCTCCTGTACACAGACACTTGCATGCACGTGCTTGCTCCCACCCCTTTCATTGTGCAATCTCACAGCAAACCTGTATGGGTTCTAACAGAAAATAATTCAGTTGCAGGATCATTGTCTAGGTTAGGTTCAGTGTGTGACTATACAAATATGTGTGCTAGCACAACACGTGCAACTGTAACAGCTTAAGCAGCACCACTGAGTGTAGCAATGTCTAAACTTGCAGGTACCTACAATACTAAGCAGAATGGATGTTGTGTGGTTTCCATTGCTAACAGAGCTTTAAACTGAGAACAACAGTGATTTCTTGCACTTAACAGCAAATCTAGTGCTCATAAAGCTCCGCAGCATTATGGTAATGCTAGGAAAGAAAAATAAAGGATGTTGGGTCTGGAAGCATGCTAGGTGTTGACCACCGACATTCTTAAGAAAGCCCATTCACAGAAATCCTGGATTTAGCGTGAATAATCTAAGTGCAGCTTCTCACCTTGCCACAGTAAAAAATGTCTTCTCGCTTGATCCTGCCTTCAGCAATCTTCTCCCGGATGGCTTGTCCCACTTCATGCTCGTTGTAGTAGACAAAGGCACCATCAATATGGCGGTAGCCAGTATCAATGGCAATCTTCACCGACTCCAAACAGGAACCTTTGGGAGTCTAATGGGAGAAGAATAAACACAGTTTCAGCCTCCTGCTCACCTCTCCTGCAATGCTATAGAGTCCCTGAGATATGCATAAGGTTCATGCTGGAGTTCATCCAGCCTAACCATCCCTTACCTCCCCAGACACCTGTGTTGCAATTTCTGAAGAAAAATGTGGTGGTGCACTTTTATTCAAAACCGTCGTGAATGCGGAATTACAGCGGAAAAAGGAGCGAAGCAAAATATTCGCTATATGTCTGGGAAAGAGAGAGTACTAGAGTTCTTGGAAAGTATAACTGAATGTCTTTGATAAGAAATTCTGAAATAATTTGCCTATCTGGAGAGCAAGTCCCTCACTTGGGTGGAAGAGGGCTTTCAGCCGAGCACAGCTGGTCAACCACCCGCCTGGTCAGAGGCTGTTTGAATACCTTATGTCTCAGTAAAGCTTTCAGCAGAGCAGGAATTTGGTTTTGACTTCTTTCTCCTCAAAACAGCTTCCCATTGAGGGTATCACAATCCAAAGCGTGATAGCTCAGGACTGTCTAATGGTATGGTCAGTTTGGGACAGTTGCTTTACCGTGTGACTAAGAACTAGTAGATGCTTTAGTGTATATTTACATACGTCTTCCTGCTTCAGTTTAAGATGAACCCAAGGAACCTCTTAATAAGTCCAAGTGGCATTTTTGTGCTGTGTGCCCCATTTATATTTACTCATCTTTTCTGAAATTCAGAGTAAGCTTGTTTTTTCAAGAACAGTCATATTTTCCATCAGCCAATGTGGCAAGCAAAATACAGTTAGGCCAAAACAAGCAAAAAAGCATAAGACTGGTCACTGAAATTGTACTGAAAACATCTTATTCTTGCCACAATTTGTAGAATGAGAGGGCAGCTCAAAGTGGTGGTGGTCAAGGGCTCTCAGTGACACATGGCAGCACTATTCTTCCACCCTTTTTATAGGCATTGCTCTGCTGTGACAGAGACATCTGATTCACTTAAAGGAAAACTGAAACTGGGTGAGTCAACCTGTTCTGCTGTGCTGCTGTCAGCAGCAAATGCAAGAGATGAATTTTGCTACCTCTGAGTGAAGGGCCAAGACTGCTTCTCCTATAAAGAAAACAGATGCCAGAGAAATCTGGAAATGAGACAGCGTATGAAGAGAGGATGTCAAATTTGTTGGTTTTACTGATGCTAAGGAAATACATGAAGCAGGACTGGCAGTAGGTGCTGTTGGGAAGGACCACAGCAAGAGGTCTCCCTCCCCTCCTTCCAAGCTGCCCTTTTACAGCAGCCACTGGTTTGGCTCTCCAGGACTTTGCCATAAAGCAAGCAGCTGCTTTTCCACCACCTGCTGAACTAGATGTGAAACCCATAGCTGCCATAGGATGCTGCAGTGACTAAGGACACTGGACTGCTCTTCCACATTCATGAAAGAAAGAACTATGAAGGACTGCTGAAGACACGTGGGGGTCAATCTGTCTTTCAGTCCCAGGGCTGTAGGCTGGTGTCAGAATATACTGGTGTAACGTCCTGGCCTATTTGCCTCTGGTCTTCAATGTTCCGTCAGGGTGGCTGCTATCAATCTTGACTGGACCAACTTCTGTTCAAGCTCAGCGGGACTTTCTGCTCCAGCATGCTGTGCCTAAAGGTTACTTAAAATGCAAAGTCACTTCTGTTTGCTCTGATTTATTACAGGCATGAATGAGGGCTGAGAGGCAAAATGGCACAATTTGGCATGCTAATGTATTTACAGCAGTGATGATGCAATATTGTCTGGTTAATTGAGAGAGACAACGAAACACTTGTTTGAATGCTTTGCTGCTTTCATTGTGGGAGCCCCCCAAAGGCATGCTCAGCCCCTGCCAGGGCCTTTTCCTAATTGTTAGTAGGATATAACAAAGATCATGGCAGCTAAAAGCCTTTCAGGCACAGTCAATGGCTAGTTTTCACTTGGGGCATGTCGGACAGTGTTACAGAAGTGCAAGGCACGAAGCAGCGACAACCTCCAACATGTTCTCTGCTTTTTCCCTGCCTGAACCTGCAAGAAAGAACTTTTAGGAAGGCAGCAGGCAAAAAGCTCTGATACAAGTACTACAAGCCTGCAGTTACTGATGACAGTAACCTCAGACCTCTGCCTCAGCAATGAGCTGCATGCCAGCTGTAGCCACAGTTGCAAAACTCAGGCTGACTAGTTCAGCTTAAAGGCCTTGTGAGCTCAAGCCTAAGTGATGACTAGTTATCCAAAGGAGAAGTATATTTTAAGAAACGTGATTGTGTTTTCTCTGTGAAATCTGATTTTTCAAACAGTGTGACTTCTAGATTGTTTCAGCCCATTTGACATCTATCGTTCAAGTGTATAAAAGCAGAACATTTAGAGTACAGTGATACATTACCTTAATACGGATTTATTTTTTTAAGGAAAAGATGGGGCTTTTTAAAAACTTTTTTTCCATTTGTTGAAGAGCCTGATAATGGGGTGTGGACCTGATCCTAGATTTTCCTCTCTCTTCTCTGTGCACTCTTGAGAGATTGCATGAACACAGCTCCCAGTTGTCTCCTGAAGCTGTAAACTAAACTCCACCAAGCAAGGAAATGTTGGTTATTGAGTTGCATGTTTTCTCAAACACCATGGCCAGTTTGGTCAGTAAACAAAAGCAGAAGGCATAGGTAAAGAAACATAGAGTCTTATGTACAGGGGAACAGCATAACTGCAGACTTGGGAGGAGGGTGGAATAGAGGAAAATGAGAAAGCTTGCAGTTACTGCAATTGCCTTTGGCTGAATCAGTTAAGTTAGAGCTGAACGTCTATGTATTTCTTAATCTTTTGCATGGGACTTGCATACATCTGTACAAATAATCTTGTGAAAGACTTCCATCTCAAGGAATAATTTGATTCTTTAGGGGCTTGAGGAGGCTTTTTTTGGATCAGACCTTGATTACCAATGGCTGGAGATGAGTTTACATTAAATATAAATGTTTTCATTGCACTAGTTCATTTCATGTGATGTGGTATATTAATTTTGACAGATTCTGGTGTAAGGTGCTGCATATAAAAATGCAAGCAAACTTAGGGAACGGTTTTTGGAAAATCCTGCCTCTGTTGAACTGTCCCAGCTGAAGGCCTGGGACATCTGTGAGTCTGGAAACTTTATACCATATGTTTATTTTTATTCTAATGGAGAAACTATCATTTCTAGAATTTCACATATCTAATCCTTCCAAATTCTGCAGTAATGGGCTGTGGTAAACTGTACTGATGAGTTGCACAGGCTAGACATGTTGTGGTTTTGCCACTTTTTAGAAGTGTTGCTTCAAGTGTCATATCTTATTCCATTGTTTCCTGACAGACCATATTAAAGCTGGGTGACTCGGATCACCACTGCTCATCCATCTTTCCATCAGAAAAGGCACAAACCCAGTTCTTTCCCCTCTACCCTGCTGCTCAGTCTGAGGTGTTTTAATCTCTTCTGTCTTTCATGGAAATAAAGTCTTTAACTAGTAGTGATCAGCTCAGAGACTACCAACTGGAAACCATCTTTTACTTAAGTGCAGATAGAAGTTTGTGACATGACTTCTCCTACATTTCATGGTGATGTATAAGGGTCGACACTTCAATCGCAGCAGCTGATGGAGCAGTGCCTCCCAGGCTGCCTGGCCGTGGAGCAGCCACCCTTAATCTACCAGGAAAGGCAGACCTCCTCCTCCTCCTCACTGCAGGTTATACTCACTACTGTATGTTATCTAAAACGTGGTTGTCTATGCTGTCTGCTCCTTTCAGGTAGGCCTTTATTCTTCCACCATTCCCAAATAAGCAGAGCTCATGATCAGAGCAGCACAAATGCCAGATGAGGTACTGAAATGTCTCCATGCTATAAACCTTTGTGCTTTGTCAGTAGTAATTGAGGATGCTTTGGCTTTAAGACAAATCTTTGCTTCTTTATTGCTTTTTATTTAAGTGTAGATAAAGGTTATGCTTGATCCTTAGCTGTAATTAATGTTTCAGCTTCTAATCAGTGTGCCCTGCAACTGTGCTACTTTGATCAAGGACTGTTGCTTTAGAACTGGAATTTTATAACCACTTGTACCCTGGAAGTCAGATTTTTATCTTCAGTGCTCTTACAGTCAGTCACTGATTTGTGCCAAAAAAAGTTATTAAATTTATTATATGTTTTATTATGAAATAAACTGCTTGGTTGACTAGAAACGCTCGGTCAATCACTAATAACTTCTTCAAGAACCTCTAGGTTATTTTTAAGATCATATTGTTTAAGGAAACAACACACACAATTATTCCCTTTATCACTCAGTAGCTTGTAAAGCTGCTGATTTACCACCACATATGACAGATTAAACCAGTATCCGTTTCCTTCAGGCTCCATGGTAAATAAATCTGGCAGAAGGGCAGGTGGAGCAGACTTAGATTTGCACCTTCACTAAAAAAAAAGAAGCAGCAATTTGGCCCCTTCTCCAGAGATGAAGTAGCCAACTGGCCAGTTACCACGTTTTAAGAGTCTGAAAAAGCAATGTGCTTCATCAGTTCTGCATGTCTGAAAGGGTCTGCTCTCTTTTTCCTCTGAGACCGTGAACTTTTCAATTTTTTTAATGTTTATTCCAGGCGCCTTCCATAATATCCCATGTTGTCAAAACCTATTCTCCCTACCATAGAAAAAGTACAGCTTCAGTTTTGCTCACAGGTTGCATGTGACCAAGCTACAGGAGAATATTTGTTGTGCAGGCATACCCATGAATTTCACTGTTCCCTTTCAAGCAGAACAGGATTTGCTTAGTAGTGTTAGTGGTTGTCCTACTCATTACTGTTATTTAGTGTCGCATTTCAGCTGTCCTCCAATTCTTTTGCTTTTTTTCTATAGCATCCTTTTCTGGTCAGCAATTTCTATCAGCTTTCCAGTTAATACAGAGGGATTCTGGTTACCTCCAAAGACAAAGCTGACAGGACACGTTAGCAGCAGATTGTAATCTGGCAAAACCATGTGAACAGCTACCATAGGCACTGCTTTTACAAACGTCTTAACATCACTATTGACATTTATTCTTTATTAGTGCATACAGTAAAGGAAAACAGTCTGACTCAGGCTCCCAGATTCTGATCTGCCTCATTCCACGTATGCACCAGTCTTGGCAGCATGTGGGAGCTGAGGAAGCAGCGCTTCAGGGAAGGAGCCATTTGCCTTAGTCCTGAGCACCTCACCTGGTTGGCACAATGGGATCCAGTCCCTCAGGTGGAAATAATGATCCTTGGAGGAAGAGCTTGAGGTGCTGGGAGAGACAGGGCCATCTCCTGGAAAAATCTGAATTTAGCTGCAGCTGAATTACACAAGAAATCCAAACTCTGGGCTGAGTGCTCCAGTCCTAACCTATAATTTAAGATGTGGAGCTGCTGTTTAGGAATCTGAGTCAGCTAAATACAGGAAGGAGAAAGTAGGTACATTCCTGGGCTCACAGCCTCCTTCACCAGAGCTCGGCACTTGCACACAGATTTTTATGCAAGTTTCTAGAAGCCCAATTGCTTATTTCCATTTGCCTTTTTTCTGGACAAACTGGCAGAGAGGACTGGCTTAAGATGTTAGGAACAGAGCATAGAAAACATGTGTATTGAAGGCATTACAGGAAAGTGCAGGTTGAGTTTACAAAGCCAGGATGTGAGCCACACAAGGGTACATTCTTAGAATTGTTTAATCTTGTAAAGGAGAAGCTGTACTGTACACCTCTTTCTTGGAAAATGCAACCGCCAGCACATCCCCTTTCTTGTACACAGGAAAATCTGGCTTTCTTCCCCCGGAAGCATTGGCAGCCACCATCCAGGAAGCAAAACCCAGTGAAGTGATCTCTGCAAAAGCAGGTAGAGCTGAGAGCCACCAGCTGCTGTGCCGGCCCAGAGCTTTGATTTATTGTCATGGAGTGTGCTGCCTTAGAAAGCGGAGGACAGCAAATGTGCCCAAATAAGATGGGGGGAATGGTGACGCTGCCTTGTGTCACATTGTGAATAAGCATGGACAAGGGGTGCCTTTCTCCTCTAGCCTGATGTCCTGTCAGCGGCCTGAAGCATGAGGTTTGATTGCCTATAAAACAGAAATTAAGATTGCATAACTGCAGATTTAGCATTACTAGAACTCCTGTGACACTTACTCTAAGATTTAGCCAAAGCTGTCATCACGAAAGCCTTATTATTGTAGCTGGCAGAGGCTGCTGGAGTTATTTTTACCATTTGATTGCAGAATCCTCAGTTTTAGGATTGCTGCAACTTCTGCCTTGATGCAAATTCACTTAATGCAAGCCTAAGCTAAAGGGTTGCTATACCTCTCTGTGAGCAGCTAGAGGATTAATGCAAACCAAGCAAACAACGTGCATGCCCGGGTCCCATGCCTACAGTGCTAGTGGGGTCAACTGGGACAGTTTCCTGAAGAGTTGTCCTGAAGAGCTGGAGGACACAGCCAGCCAGCCAGCCCTGGAAAGCACAGCTCTAACTGGAAGGGTGGCTGCTATTAAAACACCCTTCAGACAAGAAATGTGATCCCAGGGTTGCATGACGTAGAAGGTGAAGATAAAGCACCAGCTTGTGTAACGGCAGAGGAGAAACAAAAGGTTGCCAGTAGTTCTTCTACTTCATTCCCTAGAGTTAAAGGGGAGAGGTTTCTGGCGCCGGTAGGAGTAAGTGTTTGCAAAGGCATATGTAAAACTTGGGGAATTCCACCACCTAGTTAGCTGAACCAATAAAAGTTGGCTTTGATTAAGCCTAGAGAGGCATTTTCTGCACAGTGTTTTCAAGTTTTGACAAATGTGGCCTCCTAGGTCAACCAGAGACACAACCCAGATGTTAGCTTCCTGAGTGAGCTGTAAGAACATGCTCACGCTGTTTGGAAAACTGAAGGGAATTGGTGACACATGGAGTCCACAGCCATATTTAACGTATGGAGTCAGTCAGGGTTGTTTTAGAAAATGGAGGTTTGTCTGGAAAATTGGGCTTTAAAAGTTCTAGCCAAACAGTGTATCTTTCAGTCATGTTAATTCAAATTACTCACTCGTAGGGGTTCAGCTTCTCCTCTCTTCAACAATGCCAGTGATTCCCTGTCTCATCTTCTGTAAAACAATCTTCATAACTTTTATTTACATAAGAGGGCTTTCCCTGTGGCTTTTGTTCAGGGTTGAAAATCCAGCATGTTTAGAAAGCCAGAGGAAAAGAGAAAATAATAATTTTTTGTGTGTGTGTGTCAATATTTGGCCTTGATGTTATTGCACTGGTAACAGCTAGCTTTGTAGTTTTTGGAAGAGAGGTATATTGAAACAGCTAGTGTTTGTCACTGAAGTATGTAGCTCTGGACTGGAAAAGTTCTGCTTTCTGTTTGGTTACTTTTCAAAGAAGCCCTATGACTGGTTTTGGGTAGCGCTACTGTCCTAAAAGCTTATCTGGATTAACCTGCTATTAGTTTCAGATCTGGGCTGATTAAACGCAATTCTACCCTGTGTTGTAGCTCGGTGGGTGATGCTGGCATCTGATATCCACCATTCAAAAGCTGTACTGACTCCCAGACAAAGTTGTCATCTCCTAAATGTCACCTTGCTCTGGTAACGTTTTCCTCTGGAGTGCTCTTGTAGTATCCAAGTCCGCGTGTGTCAGTACCGGTGTTGGGAGCCAAGTGATGCGTTGCCAGGTTGGCTGTAAGAGCCATCCCCTCTGCTTGGATTAGGCAGGCATCACTGCACAGGGCCAGGCGATTATCTGTCTGTCAGTGGTTTCATTAGTAGAAGTCCTCTGCTCTGCAAGGGGATATGTGTCTTCATCCTGGCGTAGTCTGAAAATGTTTTCACATAGCAGCTGAGATGTCAGCTTATGTTAGAGGTGCTATCTTTTTAAGAAGAGTTTTTTGAAAGCTTATAGTTTAAGCTCATCGTTAGGGGGGAGTCATTAGAGCACAATTTACTCCTCAGAGCAAACAAAAAAAATACACCATTTTCCAGAACTAGCAATTTTGTGGCCATTTTGCTCAGAAGTCCTCCATAGGTTGATGAACTTTGTAGCTAGAAAGTTAGTCTTTCATTCACCCTCATCTACAAGCTTGGGCCCATCCTCATCAGGAATTTTACGTGTTGACCATTTCAGTAATTGTAGCTTTTAATCTGCCACACGTGATTAGACGCTAATTGTGTTCATAGCTGGAAACATCACGGAAGCCATTGGCACGAAGTAGAGATTAGTCATACTATCAATTTGTTTTCTATTAAGCTTCAGGATTCATAGAAATTAAGAACCACAGAGATTTCAGCAGAGAAGATACATGGAGATAAACAAGAATTCCTGCAAATTCTGCAGTGTCTTAGAGCCATAGGTTTTGTGCAAATTACAGTCATAAGAACAAAGCTTGTGTCGTCAAGAAAGTTGCATGCAAGAATCTTTCCTCCAACTTGACAGAGTGTAATAAGTCATTTTATTGAATCTAACTTTGAAATCCGACATTAATTGCTAAAGTACAGTTCTCACACCTGTTTTTTTCTAATTAGATGATGTAGTTTTCCTTTTTCAATGAGGTAAAGATGCAATCTTGCATTTACACAAGCCAAAAATGTGCCATTGTATAACATGAGGTTACAGGGAGCTAGCAGGAGCTGAGGTGTCAAGAGGTGGCTGCAGGCAGGGGAGGAGAGGTCAAGGCTGAACCACCAGGAAGACAAAGGGTTGAAGGCACAGCAATGTAGAAAGACTGTTCCAGTGGCAGAACAGAAAAGTTGTTTGGCAGAGGAGAAAAGACAAATGTAGGGTAAATGAACTCTGCTTTTCATAGGTGGTAAGTACACCATTAAAGCATATATGAAAGGGAAGTCTAAAATGCGTCATGCAATATTAAGTTTTTAGTAGAAGTCATTGATGAAAGCAGATTTTGTCCAAGACCCTTCTGATTTAATGCATTCCTCTACTCTGTGCTCTCACCTATTTGCTATAATAAGTCTGATCAACCAAAGCAGTATCTTAAGTTTTCATCCCTCATCCTCTGGCATATTTGCCCTCTTCGTAGGAAGCAGCAGAGGTGGATTAGGACAATAATGCAGTCCAGAGCCGATGCAGTTTCTTGAACCCTCATGCAGACTCCTTCTCCTGTATCTTCTTACTCACGGTGCTTTTGATTGTGTTTCCAGCAGGCAGCTGCTCTCCTGCCTGAGAGCTGTGTTGTTTTGCTGCTGGCTAAAAGTTGATGCCTGCTACTGTGCCTCCTCAAGGCATCTGGGGACCACATACCAAGAACTCCTGCCTTTATTTGCTCTTGGCAACTGGGTCTTGCCAGTAACTGTGACTTAATCAGGAAATAAGGAGTAAAATCTAAGAGATGAAGCAGCAAGAGTATCACTCACCACCAGGATACAGCCACCAAAGGAAAGGCATGCCACCTGTGGCCTGTGCAAACAGAAGGACCTGAGAATGAGTCCTCTGAGCAAGAAACTAAGTCGTGACTTTGTCATTGAGCAAGTTGGCTACAGATATATGGCTTCAGGATAAATATCATTCATTGTGAAGGCTAGGCTAAGAGTTTACTAACAAGAAAGGACCCCTCCAGGATGTGTTGTAGATCGGGCACAGATCTTTTTCTGGGCTGCAGTAATATATGTCCCTCCCTTCTGCCCTTGCCTCAAGCGTACAGATCTCTGTTTGGAAGTATGGATTAAGGACATACTCAGAGGCCAAGGGAACATAAGGCCACCCTCCGAAACATCTCAGAAATGCCAACCCTGAAAGACCGCGTGTTGCTATGTGTTGGCCAGCCGTGGCTCCGCTGCTCCAAAGCACTCCTGAAGAATTAGTGCTGTGTGAGGTAATACTGCTGCTTAAAAAGCAAAAGGCTTGAGAAAGCCAGTGGTGGTTACTGAAAGGGACTGTAAAGGGCCACAAAATGTCCTTTGGAGATGCTTGGTCAGGGGATATGGCCCAACATCTAAAAAAAAAAAAAAAAAAAATCTCATTTGGGGAACTTTCTTCACTTTTTAAGTTCAGGGCATAAATTTTTATGCCCTTTTTTATCTCCTTAGCCAAAGATGCCAGCTGAACCCCCCCAGCTCTGTTCAAATCGGGTTCCAGATAGCCTTTTTAGGGAAGAAAAAGGCAAAATATCTCCCTGGCCTACATCTGTGGTGATTTCATGTAGGTTCATAAAAATTGCTTCATTACAGAGCTAACTTCAGGCTCAGTACTTGCTGAGTTCAAACACATATTCATGTGTAGTTGTTCATGTTAAAAGGACTGTGATTATTTTCCTTATATGTTTATTTTAATAGCATATCGTGGGAAGTAAGCTAAGGCTGTAAGGACACTTGCATGTTAAGGCAGTTCCTGCTCTTGCCACTGCATCTATCTCTTTCAAGAAAAAAATCTAGAAGCCAAGTGGGAGGTTTACCTCAGAAGGAAGGAGGAAGACAGTTGTCTGAGTCAGAGAAGGAGAAATTTGTAGTAAAAAGATCAAGAAATGGAAGGCTTTAAACTTCAGCTTTGTTGCCAGAGATCTCGGTGTCGCTCCTTCCTGGGACTTTCAATACACAAACCATTTTGTAGCTTTGGGTGGGGCCAGGTGACTTTCTCAGCAAATTACCTGAAATCATTGCTGTCTCCATGTGTCAGAAGCCATTGATGGCCAGAAGGAAAAACCGAGGGAATTAAATTGTGTATAATCCCCGCCCTTACTGCAGCTCAGAGATCCAGATCACATCAGGGGGTGGGAGGGGTGGGGGGGGTGGGTGGATAAGTTGCTTATTACCTCTTTTGACTTAAAGGTCACTTACAGCAGCTCCAAAAGCAGGCGCCCTGCAGCAGAGGTGCGGCTTGCACTGTTAAGAGCAACTGAAGCGGTTTGTGTGCACGCATCCTTGTGCGAGCAACTTTGTGGTGTAAAGGTCCTACAAGAGCACTGTTAGGCCTGTACAACGAAAAGTTACTCTTTTCAGCTTCTAGCTTGGGTGTAAAAAGTAATTCAGGGTGCCAAAACAGTGTTTTTACTTATCCAAAACAGATTCATTTTTTTTTTTACTTGGTCACTCAGATTGGATACGGGAGCCCTGGATGAACTTTTCCTCTCCCTGATTCAAACCAGCAATTTCTTCTTAAACAAAACCCAGACTGTCTGGGCACTCACAAGGGTTACTTTGTGGTAGTTAAGGATTTGGGGAAATGGGTCTCTCTCCCTCCTGGCTGGATGCCATGCCGAGTCCTTCAGCATCCAAAGCTGTGGGGCTGGTGGGCAGCATGTTTTCCTGTGGGGAGAGTGCTCCTCCTGCTCCAGCCCGAGCATGTTTCTTCTTGCCTGTCTCTAGCTATCACATACCCCCACAGTCATGTTATTTCCCTGGGTTGTGTGATATGATTTTAATCCCCAGAGGCAGAGAGGAGGACTGAACCTGGTTTCCCACCGCCCATGTGGATTCCCTCACCAGCAGGCTATTCAGGGAAAGGCAACTGCTACCTCCAACTGCTTTAATAATCCTTTGATTCCTCAGCTTGTACTGCCAGTGCCCAAAATGAAATGCTTTGCCATTTGTTTTGCCTGAAACTATTCCACAAAACTGCTTCCAATTTATGAATGAATTTGGCTACCTCAGAACCTCATTTTTAGCAAAGTCACAACTTGCCAAAAACCCTCACCCAGTGCTATTCTTGATCACTTTGCCCAATCTTCTGTTTCAGAAGTAGTGCCTGTGTACAGTGTGGTTGCTACAACCTTCCCTCCAAGCCCTCTCCTCCCTCAGTCAAAACAGGAAGGCAGGAGAGAAGTTGCGGCCAAGGCCCCTTGACCTTCCAGGGAGACAGTGAGTATTTATGTGGAGGCACTGGGCTGATGATCTTTGCTGTGTTGACAGGGATGAGTTATAAAGTGAAGTAGGCATAAGTGCCGTTTTAACAAGGCATAGGATTTCCAGGATTTAGGAGTGATTTTAGCACCTTTCTTCTCTAAGCCTGCTTGTCCCTGCACCCATCCACTTCCAGATGGGTACCAGCACCACTCCCTGGGCTGTGCTGGGAACTGAGCACCAGTGCTGGGAGGTTGCAGGAGCCCAAAGAGTTGATCTGGCTCTGCCATGGCACAAGGTGATGCTACTGGCTCATCAAGGGGGCTGTCTCCTCCACCCTCCCCTGTTAGGCTGTCCTCTCCCTCCCCCAATCTATTTAATACCCTAGAGAATTGGGTCAACGGCTTTGGGGCCCGTAGGGAGGGAAAGCTGGAAACGGCGGCGCATCTGCTGGAGCCTTGGCAGAGCCACTCCTGCACGCACAGGGCTTTGCCAGAAGGATCCACCAAGCCAGAGAAAGGCACAATTGGCCTCAAACCTTAAAGCCATCTGGAGGGTCTCGATAGTCCAGATTCACTGCTTCTGCTGTGGTTCCCCTCCCCCGACCCATGAAGAGAGGGGATATTTGGGGAAGAGAGAACAGGGGAAGGAGTCAGTGCTGAGATTTTCAGTGTTTCATTTGCGTCCATCCTTTCTGTGAACAGCCTAATTGATACAGGTAAGAACCTAATACAACTTACACGCTTCCTTCCCTGTGTGAAGGAGAATGCAAAACCAACTTCAACACACTGAAGTCTGCACCAAAAAGTAAACTAGGCTTTTTAGTTACACAGTTATTACCTTCCCTTGAAAATAAGTATAGGAAACAGAAATATTTTTTGCTGCTTTAATTGGTAAGTGCTTTTCTTGATAAACAGCCCGACTTTATCACTAATTCTATGACCCAGTGAAGACTCCTTCCTTTCTGCTAGCAGATGAGCTGATAGCAAATGGACTTCATTGCACTTTCTTTCTGTGCTAGGAGAGTAAACAAAAAAGAAACCCTCAACATTGCACTACCAGTGTTTTCAGTCTTAAAGATTTAGCTGAATTCTTGCCACTCTGACCTGTATTCAGTAAGAAAAGCTCCCTTACACCTAGGGGGAAAGAGCATTCAATCAAAATTAATCTCATCAAATAGAGGTTTTCCACAGTGGTCCAGCTCTGCTCCATGATGTACTTCATTGAGTCAGTTACCAGGGACCAAATTCTAGTCAATAGATTTATTTTTTGTTCAGTGTTTCACAACTGGAGAAGCATGACTTATCTCCCAAAGCTGTCTTTGAGAGAACAATTAAGTTATTTAAGACAAGCAAGGCAAGCTGCTGACACATTTCAGTTCTGAAGGCACTGCTGTGCAGTGTATCCAGACAGCCCGAAACATGAAAGCTGGCCTCCTGCCTCTGTTTTCTTGTAACCGACTGTCAGAGAAGCAGATTTCCCTGCTCCGTGGCTAACTAGATTTGCCCAGTTTTCTTAACTAGTGAGCACATTCCTGCACTTCAGGAAGAACACTCTGGGCTCATTATGAGCTACTGGGCTATAACATGAGATTGAGAAAACAGGTTTGTTTTGGACAAGCTGCTCTGACATGGAGGTGCCAGGGTGAATAACCTTTGAGAGAGAGAAAAAAAATGAATAAATTGCCTCGAAGAGCAAGATGAATAATCTGACAAATAAACAGCTCTGTATTTTGTATCGAAGCACAAAATGACTAGAAGTCACAGAGATCTGACTCATGAGTAGAAATAGTGTGCTAGGGACAGCTGGCACCGTAGCTACCACCAGCTGCCTGCCCCCACCGCTGCAGAATGGGTGGCTCAGATGCTGCTTCTCAAGCAATTCAGCCACAAAAGGCTACCGCTAGGCATTTTAAAGTAAATGTGTCAGTGCTAGTTTATAGCCTCACTCCTTAAGATAAACTTCGAAACGGTCCCGAGTTGCCACTGAGCCTTTCAGCTCCCCAGGCGGGAGGAGCAGGACAGACATCCCGCCAGCATCCCGGGGGAAGCCGCGCCAGACGCACAGGCAGCGCTCTGCGGAGCGGCTTGCTCCGGAGCGGCACTTCGCTGCCACGGCAAGGTGCTGAAAGAAGCCGCCGCCTCATCAGCACAGCAGCTTTTTTGAGATGGGCAAGCTTTAAGCCGTGACCTATTTAGAAGTCCTGCCCCATCACCAACCAGTAGCTGCAAACAGTTCTGCAACAAATCCCCGGCACCCTGCGACCGCGCTTCCCCAGCTGCCCTCCGTGGCAAGTTCCCCGACTCAAATACGCGATCGTAATCCTAGCGTAAAGCTTCAGCCCAGCTCCTCCAGATAAACTTACAGTGTTTCACCCGGTCTCCTGCGAAAACGAGACTTTTGCAAGCGCCTCATCAGAGGGAAAGCGCTGCTTTCTCTACCTCTTCTCAGCTCCCCCTCCCACCCGTAACTTTCTGTCACGTTTACCATATAGAAAGAGAAAGACAGCTCAGAAAACCAAACTCCTACAAACGCTGGGGGAGGGAGTATGGGTGGTTGGGTATGTGCACCCATCCCCACTGAGGGTGCAGTTACACGGCAGCTTCAATGGCTCTAAATTGGAGTCGAGATAGCAATGTCCTGCCTGCATCATCCTGTCCTGTCGGGTGTCCTGTCCCCCACCGGTCCCCCCTCTGCCTTTTGTCACCAGACAACAAAGGAGGTACATGCGAAAAGCAAAAAGCCGCTACCTGGGGCTAATCAGGCTGAAAACCAGCTCTGCCTAAAAATAATTCATTTTGGCTGGTAGAGCTCCATGCAGAGGCTCGCTATCCGCCTCGACCCGCAGCAGTGCGGAGGAGGCAGCAGGATTTTGCAGGACGGAGAGAGAAGCAGAACTGTTTGTGGTGATTTTGGGACATTTGAATTTCTGCAGAACGAACTCTTATCAGGGTTATGGCATTGCCCAGAAGCTGCCTCCGAAACCTGCCTCCCCTCAGCTCCGGCAGGTCACTTGCCCTGAGCTCCCTGCCCGAGCCTGGCTAATGCCTCGGGCCAGGGCTCGCCCGGGCTGCAGGGGGGGAGCGCAGCAAGGCAGGAGCGCCTCTTCTGCCGGCAGTCCCATTTTTCTCAGTTTAAAGCTACTGTAAAATTGCAACTCGAGGGTTGAGGGCACGATACGCAAGTCTGAAAAGAGGCGCTTCAAGTTTGCTCAGATATTTTGTCACTGAATTATGCAACGTTCTGCTTTGCTACATTAAAACTCCTGTTGGAAAGCTTAATTTTGTTTCACTAACGGTTATTCAAGGAACGCACTAGCTGAAAGTACCTCCAGAAACTCTAGTGATGTGAGGGACGGTGCCCAGCCTTGAAGTTGCAGATTCCCACCCGTTCTCCCCACATAAGCCAGCTGTTAAACAGGGAGATCCGCAGCCCTGGGGATTTCTTAGACCCTTTCTGCATCACTCCCGCACTGCTTGCAGCAGTGTTCACTGAAGATTTTCTTCGGCACTGTTGTTAACGTACCGTAGTACAATTAATAGCTGTTAAACTGCTTAAATTAAGAGTTTTCTTCAAAAAGGTATTTTTAAATACCTTGTGGTATGTGGAGCCATACACACAATATTGCATCTCAACTCGGACACTATTATACAAGAAGGGTTCTGGCCACAGTATCTCTTTTCCTACTCTTCAAAGGAGGAAAAAACCCCAACCAACACAAAACAAACAAACAAACAAAAAAAACCCACAGACCAAAACCTGCTGAAAGGTCAGGCGGTTTAGGAGAGCGATAAGACAGCAGCTAGCGAGCTGGCTTTGCGCTCCCGGGTGTGCAGAGGGAAGAAGCATCAGGTGTGCTCCCACAGCCTCGGCGCAGCCGAGTCAGCGGCAGACAGACGAGATGCCTGCCCGGGACACGCAAAACCGAAGGATGCAGAATATTTGAGAGCGGTTTGGCCGCTGGCAGTCAGATGTGGGAGCCGCAGGAATCAGGATGCAGGAATCTGGGTCTTTGTTTCAGGAACATTCCTTGGAATGTGTCGGGGCCAGCTGCAAGACGGTCCGAAATCCCCCATCCCATCTGCGTTCAGCGCAGGGGGGCGGCGGGGCCGGCCCGGGGCACCCGGCGCCACCGTCCCCCCGGCTCCGGGCTCCTCGGGACCGAGGGCTCCGGGCTGCCCTGCCAGGGACCCGGTCTCGTTGGCCCCCACATCCCCTCCCGGTGACCGCAGCGGCCCCAGGGATTGCACCGCCCCGGCCCCCAGCCCCCGGGGCAGCGGCAGAGCCGCTCCCGGCCCCGCGCCCCCCGCCCGCCAGCGCGGCGCGGTGCGGGAGCAGCAGCCGGGGGGTCTGTGTGTTTCCCACCTTTTTCTCCTCTGCGCACCGCCCGTGCTGCTCGGGGAGCTCGGGCTTTAACTTTGCACGGGGAGCGGAGCAAAGAAAGGAGCAGCCGGGAGGGGGGAATAGGCGGGTAGCCCCGGCTCGGGGGTCTGCAGTGAGGGTGGCCGTCACCTGCCCCCGCCAGCGGAGCGGGGACGTCCCGGCGCCCCCGGACTTACTTTCTGGGGGTCGGCGTAGGTGCCCAGCCCCAACAGCGGGATGCTGTTGCCGTCGCTCAGCGGGACGCGGTGGCTCTCCGCTGTCAGGTTCATAGTGCCGGCAGGTAGGGCCGCCCCGAGCGCGGGGCCGCCTCCGGCAGGGGCAGGAGCAGCCGCTCCGCGAGCCAACCGGCACCCACCGACCGACCGGACCGACGGCGCCTCCGCAGCAGCCGAGGTACGAGCCGCCCGCACCCGCCGGCGGGCAGCGCCTTTTGGGGGGCTGAGCGGAGCCACGTGTGCCCGCGGCGGCCCTGCACCGCGCCCCGCCGCGCCCCGCCCCGCCCCGCCCCGCCCCGGCCCCGCGGCCACCGGCGCCCCGCGCCCGGCCCCCCGCGCGACGGCTGCCCCGGGGGAAACAGGGCGGGCCCGGGGGCGCCCGGCGTCCTGCGGGGCTGGGGGCCCTGCCCGCTGCCGGGGAGCCCCCGCGGGGCCGCCCTGCCCGCAGCTGCCAGCGAGGGGTCCAGCCCCCGCCGGCCGGGGTGACTGCCCTGCCCTGCCCTCCCCTCCGCAGGGCACGGGCTTCCCACGCTTTGGGGGGGCAGGTCTGGGGACTTTTCCCACAGGAGCGTAAAAACCTCTTTCTAAACCTGCAAATTCGGGGTTACCAACAATGAGTCCTCCGGGGACAGTTTCCACCTCCCTGCCCCACGGCTGCAGGCTGCCGGCTGGAAACCACTGCCGTGGGGGCGAGGAAGGAATGAAGAAAATCCCAGACGGGAGAGCGGTGAGCGGTTCCTCCGCCTCAGCTCGAGTCCCACATTACAGTGAACGTGCTCCCAAGTTCCTCACCGTCTGGTTCTGCTCCGCTGTGGAAAAAAATGTCGGTGTTTCCTACCCCTGACACCCCAGAAAGGGTCGAAGAATGCCCGTTGTGAAATTCAACCCACTGCTCTTACTGCCCTTTCCGCCCCTGAGGGCTGTGCCCTCACACCGCTCTGCGGGGAGGTGCCCTGTCCCGAGCCAGCTGCTTCGGGTCCCGCAACCCTGTCTACGCTGAGTTCTCCCCGTTTGATTTTGAAGTGTACGGTCTTACATGCCTTCCTAGATCAACCTGAAATTAAGCTCTCAGAGGACATTATTCCTCAGCCACAACCATGTTCTTTGCCTGGCAGATTATTTTATCTCCTCTAATACGCAAATTAGGTTTCTGTGCATGGTTATAGTTCAGCAGGTTGCACAATTCCAAGAGGGGCTAATGGATCTGTTGTGATAAGTTATCTTTGCAGGGTTCTTGAAATCAATAGGTGTGCGCTATTTGCATTTGGTGAAAGGGTTAGTGGCAGTTAAGGCTGGGGACCTACCTGGAGAATAAGCTCCCTACCAAGGGACCCTTTTAGTGTTACAGATTAGATACCTGCAAGGGTCTCCAGTGGAGGTGGAAAAATTGCCACTTTTACTGGTAGGGATGTGCCAAGCAGCTCATGACTAAGCGCAAGCCCACTTGATCCCTGCCCAAAAATTACTAGATAGCTGGGACAGCCCGTGGGACAAAGGTAGCATGCTGTGGTGTAAAATGCTCCTTGGAAAGTGGCACGAACGTGGCTGAAGCTTTCCTGACAGCCCAAGCTCTACGTAAAGAACACAATGCAAAGAACTAGCTGTAAGGTGACTGGGTTCTCATCTCAGGGAGGGAAGCTGGGGCAAACTACAGCTTGGCTGTAGTTACTGTGGGCAGCCCAGACCCCATCTGCATGCTATTGTAAGCTGTGGGTACCTGTGGGTACAGGTGTTCACATGTGACAATAAGGAAGGGAAACCAGTGTCCTCCTCTATGCCTCCCTTTTGTTCCCATGTAGCTGGCTACCATTTTCTTGCTACCGGAGAAGCTCTTATCTCCTCTCTTCGTGCCAGCCGTGCCTAAGCACACTCTGTCTGGTTTTAGTAGGACAGGTCGATGCCAGCGTGTAGAATGGAGTGCTGCATCTCTGAGCCATAGCCCTCGTTCTGCAGTATTTCCAGCAGAGGAGCAAAAGCATGGAAAGGGATGGAAATGGGCTGAGTAGAGAAGATGTGGCAGAGGGCATTCAGACACCTCACTGTTTTCAGCCCTGTCCTAGAACCCATGAAGAGGCCCTGCTGCCAAGTGGCTGATTCCTACCCCTGAGCTCCCATGCTGCATGTCCACCCCAGAATCCACTTTTCCATAATTCCTCCTAATCCAGCAGTTTGTGGGGTGAGTGTGTATGTGTGTTTGTGGTGCAGGTCGCACATTTGCTTCAGGCTCGGAGCACATCCAGCTAGCTCATGTGTTCTGGCATCAGAGCAATGCATACCCTGAGCCGCGCGTGATCCCGAGCTAAGCAAAGCATGACTGTGTCTGCAGTGCCTGTCCTGGGCACGTGAGCAAGTGTAAGGAGCCTCTCTGGCAAGAGTGCACTGGCCCTGATATACGATAGCCCTCAATGACAACTGAGAAAGAAAGATTGAAGGACTTGCCATAATTCGCAGAAATGGGAGCTTGGGCAGGGGAACAACTCCTGCTTCTAGGAACAGTTGGGCAAAGCAGCCAGTCACCTGGCGAGGCAAGCCAGGCAGCCCCAGGCGCCCCTGCCCTGCTACGGGCACGAGCCCCCGGCACACGGCAGGGTCAGGGTGACAGACAGCCACGGGGTAAGAGGCAAAAGTCACCTCTCTCTTCTAGATTCATTTCTAGACCAGACCTTCTAAAATTCAGCCAGAGTGCTTGTCAGAGAAATTGGAGGCAGGGGGTTTTACAAGTCCTTTTCCCCACTCCGGTGCCTTAACCAACAGCAAATAGCATGAACACTTTTTACACACATGACACTTTAATTCCCCTAGCAGTTCCAGCTCCCTACCCTACTGGTTTAATGCCTTTGCAGGTTTTATATTAAACCCCAGAAAACAGACAGGAAAATGCATTACTTTTTTTCATTTACATTGGGTTTACTCACTCGAAATAGCCTCGTTTCACAGAAGCTAGAAATACTAGTGGTATTTGAGCTGATGATGAGTATCCTTTGAAGAACAAAGGAAGCCAAATAATGCAGCCCGGAGACTATTGCATATAATTCTTGTTAGTAACAATTTCTGCTAGCTGTTCAGGGGAGTACAGTTCGCAGTTTTGAGTTTAAATGACTTAACCAGACTTTTTACGAGGACACAGTATCTAGCAACTCCAACTGCAAAACAATGCAAGTTTCTAGAGGCAAAGCTTTGGCTGCTGGTTGTTGTTGATCAGCAACTATTCAGGAGCTTTTATAAAATGCAGATGTGATCTCAGTTCTTTCTCTAGGAAACAAAAACAATGAGGTTTCAGCCTGGCTTTACTAGCAAGTAATGAGAATTGCCATCCTATCAATACAAGTTTGCCATCTCTAGTGAAGCTTGTAAAGCACATAAAAACATCTTCAAAAGCAACTAAGGCAGATTTGTGATTCCTGTATCGATGGCACAGAGTTTTATAGCTACATTAGTCATCTCAGACAATTAAAGAGCAGGAATTCGAAAAGCAGCATCTTATACCTAAATGTGTTTCCCTGCCCCCCATATCCACACGCATGTGCGGGCGCATGCACGCACACACACACACACACGGATTTAAAATTGTAAAGCAAAATTAAACGTAAGTTTTTACAGGAAAAGTAGGTCAGTAATCTGAGGGTGCTTGCTGTTAAAAACTTGCAGAAATCTCAGGTAAAGAAAGTACTTAACATCCTCCTTATCTGAACAAAACTTGTCAGTAATCTTTTAAAGTAAAGAGGTCACCCTTTTACACATTTTATCTCAAATTGCAGAGTATCCTGGGAAGAGGAAAAAATGCAAAAGGCCCTTAAATACAGCCTCCCAAGTTCTTGAAGGATAAATAATGGGAATAAGAAGGAGTTTCAGCTGAGCAGGACTGGTCTTGTCATTTTTTAAGTTTCATGTTTCGTCTGAGATTTGTGGTCTTCCCCACCCCCACCCCTTTTGTTTTTTAGCAAGCTGTTATTTTGGACAAGGAAAGATGTTAAACCAAGTATTCTGCTGGATCTCGTAAATCTGGGTGTGTTTACACATTGTAGATGAGATTAGTGAGATTCTAGACCTGAATGACCTGCAGTACTCAAAAACTATCTTTTTAAGAAAGGAAAATAGGAAGTGCTTTAATAATACATGTATTTATTAGATAAAAAGAGCACATTGCTACACTGTTTCTATTTTCTGTAGGAGCTGTGCTCCACTCTTTGTGTAATTATCTGCTAGAATGCATACTCTGCATGTGTTTTTAGTTAAAATTTCTTAAAACATGGTCTTAATGTCTGCATATTTTCAACCTACTCCTTTAACAACTCACATAAACTAGCATGTGTCCATTGTGCATGTGGAATATCTATTTGTAATATATGTTTTCAGCTATTTATCTTAAAGATTTTGGTAGCATATGTCATGACTATTATTTCTTTTCCTTTCTTACCATTAAATATGATAAACTAATACTTATCAAGAAAAACTTCTAGTTTCACTTTTTAACTCTAGGAAATAAGGTCTGTATAGTGTTTCGTAGGGGGACTATAAATGAGTTGAGTCTTTTTTTCTTCTTGCTACTTTTTTCAGTGTGGAAACAAATGGTATAAATTGAAACTGGAGAACTCTTCTCTGGTCAAAAATGTCTGTGCATCTTCTTACTCTTTATTTGCAGATTCCAATTATCATCACATATGTCATGGTATAGTTCCCAAGGACATCCGATGAGGTGAGTGGTGCCTTATACTGCCTGCGTGATTCCCTCCCTTAGTGGTCAAGGGATTTGTCAGATGGAAGCATTTGTGATCTTTTTGCTTTGACCATTTTTGTTGCACAATGAGGCTGACCACAGCCAGGATAACAGCCCCTGGGCTTTGTGGGGAAGTGTGATATAAGAAGGGCTTCTTAGCAGTTTCTATGCAAAGGCTTTTTTCCCTAGCTCCCATGGGTGCATGTAAACTACTTAGGAAACAATGACACTTAAGTGACGTGCTCTTGTTTATTTAAATAACTTTTATGTCTGCTAAGGACTTGTTCTTGCTGAGTCCTCCTTTGAAGGCCCAAAGCCTGCTTTCAAATTGTATCTGACTTACAGCTTGGTAGTAATGGGAGCGTAATACGTGTGCACTTTTGGTGAAACTCTTCCCTGCAAGACCCCCAAAGCAGTACCTGTCCTCCAAAGACCTCATCTGGCCTTGCTTTTCCAGCAGTGACACAGCACTTTTGCTGGATCCTTAAGGAGAACATGAGGACAGGGAGAAAATGTGCCTACCACTTGTGCCTGTGGAGAGAATTAGGAAAATACTTGACAGCTGGGTCACTTATCCCTTCTGCTTCAGATAAATCCTCTGTGGCTACAGCTGCGATAAAAGGGAAATTCCTAGGTATCCTTGACACTGTTCCATTGCTCCTAGTAACACTGGAAAAGTCAGGCCACTTCTGGGCTTTGATCGCTCCTGGGGTACAGGAGGAATGCCAGCAGCTGCTCCAGATTATCCTCGCGCCGCTTCCAGCGACCGTGGAGCTGTGCTTGCGCTGCATTGAGGCACGGGGACTTCCCCGCAGGCTGGGCCAGCGGTGGCCATCCCGGTCTGTCCCCATCCCTGAGCCATCCGGGAGCAGGCGCAGAGCCTGGGGCTGCAGCGTCACCTTGAACACATGCCACCGCAGCCCTCGCACCGGGTGCCATGGGGTGCATTGGGTGCTCTGCCAAGGCGAGTGGTTGTGCAAACAGCGAGCGCCCGCTCAGCAGTTTAACCCTCCTCTTGTTTGGATTGTAGTAGCCAAGTGCGTCTGTGGTGGATACTGTACTAGAGCCAGCAGCCTCTCGGAGAGCTTGCTCCCTCCACAGCTGAGGGAGAGGAAGCAAAATCTCACACCACCAGAGCCAAAATTAGCCAGGCTGCCGATACACCACCACTACAGTGTTTCCTATGGCATGATGGCAGGGTGGCTGGCACCCAGCAGTACGGCCCCTAAAATGTGCTTTTTTTCCCTTTGGGGTCCACTTCAGGTGCTGAGCTGCTCTGTTAGCCTGCAGGGGCTGCTGTGGATGGGCTGAAAGGCCCTGTGGGAGACCAGGAGCTCCTTTGGAGGACCAGCAGCTGTTGGGAGAGGGGAAGAGGTGCTCCATTTGAAAAAGTAATCTTCCTAATGCTTTGGAGAGGTAATCCTCTAGTCCTTTACCAGTGTCGTTTACATGAGCCTGCTGTCTTTTGGGCACTGTCCTTATGCTCGAATGTGGTAAGAGCAGGGCTTGTAAGGAATCAAGCCAAAAGCTAGCTTATTTTTTTTTCCCCTGGTCTGTTTACTGATGTTATCACTTTCTTCTAGCAACAGTATCTCAGTTTCTGCTCCAGACTGTCTCTGCCATGGCTCATGCACCCCTCTGGAGCTGGTGAGGTCTGTCTGTCAGATCCCTGGGCAAAGGTCAGTAGCTGCATGGTGGCCCCTGGATTCCTCAGATACTGACCTTTGCCATGTGGGGAGGCATTAACCTTTGGCCCTGAGTAAGTGTCCTCATATCTCACCTCAGTTAGTCTGGCCTGCTATTTGATCCTGTCAATATAAAGCCCTTTCCTTTGGCATCCTGCAAATCCAAACCCTGTCTTGATGCCGGTGGAAAATACCCCGTGCATTGCGCCTGGCTCTGAGTCAGCGGTGGCAGAAGCGGCAGCCCGAGGAGAGGTGCTCGTGCATTCGCAGCCCCGCTCACTTACAGGGCAGAGGAGCGGTGGGCTCCCTTCCTCACCTTTCTTCAGGTGCCTGCCTTCAGGGTTAGGCACTGTGGGAAGATGTTGATAATGCTCGTGTCATGCAAGTTTTGGGAGTTGGGGGGTTGTAGTTCTGTTTTTTTTTTAACTCCTGATTCAGTGGTAGTGACTCACCGAGAGGGTCATGCACCCATGTGAGCCCCTCACTTCAAAACAGGCTCTTGGGACAGAGTAAGATGCATCACCAGATCTCCACATGTTCCAATACCATGAGATTTCTCGTCTCCTTTCAATACGGAGCTTGGTCAGGGGCTCACCTCAGTACACCACCACCCTTCCAGTCACCTCACATGCTTACGTGGCTTATAACCTCACACAGCTCCCTTGGGTCCACCTCAGGGCGGTCCAGGAGGTCTTCCTAGGTCAGCTCTGATGAATGACCATTTCACTTCCTTGCGCTGGATGAACAGCTGTTTTCTGTGACACCTGCTTTAAGAGCCTTGCTGACACACTGTTTCTTTCCTTGCCTCCAGCAACAAGCAGACACGTCTGACTAATTACAACAAGGTCACGCTGGCAACTTCTTGCAGTCGGGGAGAAAAAACATTTTTCCACAGCACACCACCTGTCAAATGGTCTTGAGGTAAAATAGCAGAGAACAGGCACATGCAGTTTCTTTCCCTTCTCTTTTACTATTCAAAAGGGTGAAAACAACACAGCCTTGGAGATGAGGGTCCCAAACTGGCCAGTTCCTGGTGAATGCAGCACCTCCAGCTCCAAGTCCCTACCAGGGAGGCTCTTCCTTTGAAGTACATCTCGCCTGGGCCGGAGCCAACCTCAGGAGGAGGAAACTATCAGCTTGTAAAGAGAGCCCCCCGGGTGAAGTCTAACAGCCCGGCTGCTGGTTCCTTTGCTTGCAGGTATTTCCTGGGATGCTGTAAAAACAGAAGGTGGTGGGGGTTTTGCTGGTGCCAGCTGCTAGTTGGCAATGCTCTCTGTATGCAGGAACATGGAATTTGGAAGAGTAGGCTTTAAAGCAGCCCACTGATGCATTTTCGCCTACCTGCTTGCTTTTTAAAGTGTGCCAGAGTGCTTTAAAAAGCCAGATAAACTCATCTTTGTGTGGGTTAGTCCTTTTCCTGGAGCTGGCAGGCGGGAATGGGACCACCTCGGCAGGCGGGGAGGGGGGCGGTGCTGGGAGGGCAGAGTGGCACTGCCAAAGGACATGAAGTCCCACTTGAATGTCTGTGCTTTATGAACAGAGGTTTTAGCGGGCCTGACGGGACTCACAACCGCATTCAACTCTTCATTCCACATTTAGTACCAAGGCAGTGCATGCTGATGAAAGCACAAGGTGTTTTTTTCCTTTCAGAACTCTCTCAGTTTGCAATGGCCACTCTTTTTGTCTGCTTTGCAGTGGAGGTAAAAAAATTTATTTTTTCACCATCCACTTTTCCCACGTTGCCACTGAATTTTTGATGTTCACATGTACATCAGCAGATTGGGAAATCTCCTCATGTATTGTGAAACGTACTTATCATATTCTGCCAAGCTCTACCAGCCTATCACTTGTCTTCCATACCACCTTGCCCATTTGAACTTCATTATCAGGTTTATTCAAGCTTATGCCCAAATAGCTGCCTTTTATGAAAGGCCAGTCCTTCTACCCTACTATTTTTCTGTGCCTCATGTCATCTTGTGTAATTAGGCGTCATGATGTTAAACCTCCTCTCTCCATGGTGTTGTGTAGCATCTTTGCAAATCCAATGGTAGTGATCCAATTTAGGATTAGGAAATGGAAGCAGACGAACAATTCCTTGTTTGCATAAGACTGGAAAAACAGTTGGGGCAGAGCTGGGACTAGAACCCAGAACAAGTCATAGGGCTGCTTGTCGTAACAAGAATGGGGAGCTTGCAGCAACTTCTTTTTCTGAGATGATTTACTAAATCTTCTGTAATTAGTTTAGTAAACAGTATTAGGTGGGAAACAAGGAACAAAATGTTCTCTTCCAGCTTCCATAGGTTACTTGGTAACTTTTGTAGCCATAAGGGATTAATGGTGGCCCTAGGGGAGGATTGTGCCATAAAACTTTTATTAAATGTTTCAAAAGCAATAAAGAGACATTTGACCTTTCTAAAATTTTGCAAAGTAATTTTTTTCCCTTGTTGTCAAAGCACCTTTGAAGTGTTATATCCTGAAATTTTTAATCATTTAAAAAAATAGCTATGTATGCTCTGCTGATGCTGACTCTGTCCTGTGACAGCGATTCAACTAGTTATGCACAATACTGTTGTGGGCAGACAGCAAATAAAATGCTTCAAAGTGGAATACCATCTTTCCTAGATTCCTTCATTAACAGAAGTATTTTAAATCTTGTAATCTCAGTAAGTGACACGCTAGGCCAGAGGGTTTGGGTTCTCCTACCAGTTTGATGATCTCTTTCACATAGGCCTTCCTGAAAATTATCAAGTGTCCAAATTGAGAAATGAAACTTTTGTGAGCATAATGATTATTAATTAGATAGTCCATATGTCTGAATTTCATGAAAAACTGAGCTGCCATTTCAGGTATATTGTTCTGCTTATTGTGGACACAAAGGTAAAATGACCTAAAATCCTTTTTTTTTTTTCCACTGAAGAGCATTCAGCCTGGATTTTCAAGCAACAACTGGCCCTGTGAAAGGAAAAGACTCTGCAGGGCTCAGTGTTTAGGGTAGAAAGGAGGCAAGTAGATGTAGATGCATTCACGGCTGGCTTTTTGCATCGTGATGTACTTGCAGCAACATGGGAAATATGCAGAGAAACTACAGGGAATCATTGATGCTGGGCATAGGAATTGCCTTGGGTTTCTTGCAGTGCAGGCCAAGAGACAAGAGTGTGAATAAAAGGTGGAGGCTACCAGAGCCCTGTGTCCTCCTTATCTTCATAAGGTGCAAACCTATCCTTCGGGATATAAACTTGGAATTGAAATAAAGTACCCCTGAAGTTATGGCATCTGCTCAGTGTGGAATAAGATAAGGAACAGCTTTTTAGACTTGATAACTTTGTTGTGACATTTTCCATCACATTTTGATTTTGAAGCAGAAATTACTTTTGTTGGGATCAATCAAGTTGAAAAGCATGCGTGCTCTGTTAACCGTCTCTTTTCTCTCCAGGAAGCAGTTGTTTTAATCCACTCTTTGCTTCCTGCTTATGCTTGTTCCTTGCCAGTTCCACACATATCTCTTTAATTCTAAATTCCTTTTCAGTTGTTACTGTGATTAAAACTCCAGGATCCTTGCTCCTTAGAAAGAAGCTTGTCAGGGCACCTGTCAGGCTGCTATAGCATCCTCTGAAGGGCAAAAGCATCTCCTTGGTACCTAGAGTCCCTTGGATGTGGTCTACCTCTGTGTGAAAGGACAGCAAAGCCTGGGGCAGCAACACCTAGCACCTCCCATCCTGTCCATTTACAGGATGCTCTTGGTGCCCATCCTCAGCTCTACACACTGCAGAAGGTGGACACGTCCCTGTGACATGCCTGGTGATCTCTTGCATACTTGCAGTGCTGCTGCGTGCCCCAGGGAGCCCAGCAAGGCTGGGGGTGAACGAGCCTTGGCACGCCGTCACTGCCTGCTCTCACAGCTGGTTGTTTGTCTCAGCTGGGACCCAACAGACCTTTTCTCAGCTCTGTTTTGTATAAATCCTCATTGCTGTAGCACTTCATCTGATGTTACTAACATGCATGGTTTTTCTCTGCTCTTTCCCCTGAGGAAGGTGGGGGGAGACTGGTGTGGGCAGTGCGGTATTTCTGTTTCACTCTGGTTATTTTAGAAACAAACTTAAAAACATATGTTCATTTCAGTTCATTTATGTGACAGAGACAAAGTCGAAGAGACAGGCCTGTAAAGTGGAGCTGAAACCTCTCTCAGAGCTGGGCTGTGTTCAGGGATCCTGTTACACCACATTTATTGCAGGCTGGTATTTAAATTCACTATAGCCTGCCCCATCATTGTATTTTTAAACGCCCCTTTCTTTTAGAAATCTCTTCATTTTGTCATCTCCTCCTTTTTTCACTTTCTTCATTTGTTGTTCCCTTCAGGACAATTTCATTTTTGGAAATACTCTCTGTTCTGCAGAAACCAGCATATATACTACAGAAACACATTTGTACACATACTGATAGTCTCAGTTTTCGCCTTATCTAGATCCTTGTTGTGTTGCATGTTGTGCCCTTGCTCCACAATTCCTATCTAAATTTCCACTATCGTTGAGGCAGTCTGTACCCCTGAAATACATGCATGTTAATAAGGCAATGGTTGGGGTTGGCAGGAAATGGTGATGGAAGGTTTCCTTATGCAAAAGTCAGGTTTGGCACATTTGGTTTTCATTCTTCATCAAAGCAAAAGGAGAGCTTTATAAATGATGGTGGGAAGAAGTCTGAGTGGGGGAGATTTCAGGAGATAAAGCCCTGTCTGGTGGGGAGGGAGGTGAAGGGGCAAGAGACTTCAAGTCACAGCTTGGGTGGACCTTGATGTAGATGTGAAGCCCCTGCCTCTGTGAGCTTGCTGAATGGGGCTGCTCCCCTCTTGACCAATGTTTAGAGATTTAGCAACTGAGAAGAAAAATGAGATAATAAATGATGATTAACTTAATCATGAGAGGAGAGCACCTGGGTGCGATGTAGGAGACAGAAGTTCAAGCATTTGCTGAAATCTGTCACAACAAGGAATTAAACTTTCTCCTTCATGTTCGCCTCCAGTGCTGTAATCCCTGTGGCTGCCAGGGCTTGTCCTGCTTCTCACCAGCCAGGCCTTCCCTGGGGCTGGGAACTTGCAGCACCTCAACTGTTTCTTCTGGGAAAAAGTTGCCATAAAGTGCTTCCCATCACTTCTAGGAATGCAAATGGGATGAAGACAGTTGTCACTTCATTATACCTTAACACAACATATTATGGTCTTTTTTGCAAATATAATCAGAAACTTGAATAATGATCAAAAAACGGCAAATTGGGATTTTATCAGCCGTGGTGAAGTTATGGAAATGTGATTAGTGGGGCCAGGGAAAGTCTAAGCACGTTTGTGAAAAAAGCTGAGATTTTTGATAGGCACACATGGTTTTGAGCACTCCTTTTTGCTCTTCTTCCTAGTGATATTGGTGAGGATTTAGTTGTTCATTTCAATGGGAGCAGGGTCCAGTGTACAAGCCATGATCAGCCAGCCCTCCACTAACAGAAAGCTGGAAAACATCTACTCAACCACTTCTGAAATGTCTGGATGTAAGTAAAAGTGATCAGAGACCTGTTTGTTGCTCAGAGAATGTATTTGCCACAGTGGACTAATAAACTTTCCCAGATTTTATGCCTTAAAGAACTTAAATAAGAGGTCAGTCCCATTTGTAAATGAAACTGTCTGAATTCAATGTTAATGGAAAGCATCAGGGACTTTTACAGTTTTTTTTTCCCTGTGGCCGAGTGCCTGTACAGTTGCTTTTCAGAAAACTTAGTGCATGTGATTCTTTTTTATTAGAAAATAAACAGAAAACACATGCCAATCAACAGCTTCAAAAAGTCTTTGCTGTAATATCAGCACTAGAGCTGTGCAAAAGCCTCCTAATGGGAAAGCAGACAAGTTGTTTTCAGGCACTTTGGTAGAAAGCTAAGCTCTGGCCAGCTTAGTGAAAGGTTTATGAATCTTTTGGGGAGCCTCTGCTACATATAATGAACCCTTGCTGATTTTTTGCTGCTGCTTTGAAACCAGGTGAAAATCAATAGTTTGAAGGATTCAAACCTAACAGAAAAGAGGAGGAAGGGATGCTCCTAGGATGGGAAATCTTGTACACACCTGCAAAAACAAAAGCAGCTGCGTTTTTTGTTGCACTGGCAGGAATGCTGGGCAGAGGGCAGGGGGGGCAGTTGCCTCCCAAACTTTCAGGTGATGACATCCTACTCACCCTCCCCTACCCTGTGGCTGATGTCGGCAGTGCCACATAGTGCTTTCTGTTCACACCATCTGCCCAGACTAGATGTCTATCAGGTGTGCAAGCCCCCTCCAACACGGCGGGAGGAACCAGCTCTAGGTAGGGACCCAGATGCACGAGCCCAGCAGCTGCAGTGGTGGCATTACCTCTTTCAGCTATCCTTAATTGCTTTGCCATGGCAGTGCCAGGTTTAGCATGGGCTAACATCCTGGTTTTTGGGCAGGACCTATAGCTGGGGTATCATCATTTAAGGCTAGCATGGATACCTCTGTGTCTGGAGCGCTTTGTATTCCGTGCCCTGTGCTTCCTTTGCTTTTTATATAGTGTGGCTTGTACATGGTATCATTTTACTAGAAAAACGCTTCTTAGATGCTGCTGTAACCAGAGATACCCTGACCTTAATGTCACCTTCTGGCTATTTCTCATGCCAAAACAAAAAGGTAAGAAAATAGAAACTAAAAGGATAGGGCAATCACTGGGTTTGTATTTGCATTTCTTTCTCTTGAGCCTGTAAATAATCTAGTTCATGGCAATGTTTCTATTTCGGGTTCCTGCTTCATTTCTGCTTGGTAACTGGCTTTGAAGAGGCTTGGCGGTTTTCTTTGCTTTTTCAGGGGAGAGAGAGGAAAGGTAACAGGAGGTTGATTGAAGCTGTCATGAGGCCGGTGAAGCTGCAGCACTCAGAGGACCGGCCAGGAGAATGGCTCACCCTTCACGTGTACTTAGGGAGGCAGGCAGGCTCCCAGGCAGGATGGAAAGCTGGCAGGGAAGAAAAGGAAAGCACAAAAAATACCCTGCAGTCACATGGCCAGGTCTTCCTTGGGCTGGCCTTCAGTCCCTGTCCCCATCACCTTTCCTAGGCAAGGCTGTCTCCCAGGCTTGTGTAAAAAAGTGCTACACCCTCTTAAGTAAAGCTGTGTGGTTAAGCATGTTTCTGGCAAACCAGTGCAAGGGTCTGGACTCTTATTTCAGCATGGAGGTGAATTAATATTTTTGTTTTCAAATAATTGACTTTTGAGTTATTTTATCTTAGGTAAATCATTTAAGAGCAGACTGCAATTAATATTCCATTTCCACAGCTCCTTATAAAAGTGTGTGATGCAGTGCTAAAACTTGTAGAAAAGTATGCTGGACAAAGCTTGATAAACTTTGGTTCCCAGAATGATGAAGAAGAACAAATTTCTCCTCTACCAGGTCTTCTGGACCTGGCTTTGCAGAATGATGCCCAGGCAGCCTCTGCTGTGTCTCACTGTACCCAGACTCCTTCCTATTATATTATATATACTATCTCATATCGTGTTATATGCTTCTTCCCTTATAGCGGCTTCCAAGATTTTAGCTTGTAACCTTCTTTAAGAACAAATGCATTCTTCTGTATGAGAAATTCAAGGATGGCAGCATGGAAATTTCTGACATTTGAAATTTCATTTCAGTGTTTAAGTTTTAGAAATGTAATTCTATTAAGTAGCCAAGAGACTGTTGAGGCCAAATGAAAATCACTGGAACATTAACTTGTGTGGGAAGGTGGCTTCTTGTGTGTCCCACCAGATGACAAGACCTTGTAATAGCCCAAAAGCTCTTCTGGGATCCCCTGCCGAAGGGACACAACTTTTTTAATGGCTGCCTCTTGGCTGTAACAGAGCTTATTTCTCTGAGAAGCAGAGCTCTTTTCTTGCCTATTCTGTCTTTGAACCAAACAGCATGAAACCTAAATGATGCCATGTGACTTCTTGAGTTTTGCAATACGCATGGATGATTTTGGAAGTATTGTTGATGCGAAGTGGTCAGATAAATGGAGAGACTTTGCGTGTGGCGTGTCCCCTCTGAATTGTCCCATAGTGGCCCATCCCTCCGGACCACCTTGACGGGTGAATGAACAGCAGCTGTTCATTAACATGGAACAGAGATCCGGTGCTGGCTATAGGAAGTAAAAGCCCTAGAGCACACTGCAGTAGCCTTGTTCTCCTTTACAAAGCTCCTCTCTGTTAAACTATGGTATCAACCCACACTGGTGTACAAATGCCCTTCGTTAGAGTTTGCACACTGTGTTGTATCAGGCTGCAGTTAAAAAGCAAATGAACAAAACCTGCTTCTGGTAATTTACTATTTAATGATACTGGAAGTGAGCTTATCAGGAAAAAAAACCCTGATTGGGGTGATTGTGCCCAACTGTGGTGCTGGAAGGAGCGGGATGCTCAAGCTCTGAGGTGGTGGTTTCACTGGTGACTCTGGAGATGGATTATTTGCAAAATCGCAGCCTAATGTGGCTCGCTCTCCCAGAACGCAGTGTGTTCCTAAGACAGATCTTTGTATGTTTAATAAGATGTTAAAAGCAGAACTCAAAATGTTCATTTACATTCCCCTGTTCTGGACCATTTCAGTGACCATCTGGTGCCCCCTCCTTTTTTTTTAAAGACGCTTTTGTGTCCTGCATATCAGTTTTTGCTTACCCTTTGAGGCCCAGTTTGGCAGAGTGCCTAGGAATGTGCTTGGTGTCCTGTCCCTTCCTAACTCAGCAAAACACTGAGGATGGTGCATAACAATAAGTTGTCGTGATTCTGCTCCCACCTCACCAGAGAGCCTCATCCTACCAGCTGCTAGAGCAGCCTTTGGTTGGAAGGTGGGAGAAGGATGCGGGAGTTTGTACAGTGCTTTTGTTTCCAGGGAGATTTTTAACACTTGTCCTGGTGGCTTGCTCAGATTTGCGTACTTGAGTAGCTACAGCAGCCTGGCATCAAAGTGGTAGGGGAGAGAACTGTTCAAAGAAAAAAATAGTTCCTTTCATGGGTCCGAGCAAAGTTACTCTCTGAGATGGAGAGCTGAAAGACTTTTCAGCTGAGCCTGTTTCCCCTGTGTATTAGTGCTACAATTATTGATATAGCTGGTTTTGAGGTGTGAAAGTTCAGTTCATTTTCTTAGCCAGAGGCAAAGCAAAAACTCTACCCTTTCTGAACTGACCAGAGCAAAAGGCCATATTTTAACCTCAAGAAGAGTTGGCAGCCATGAAGAATGTCTGCTGGAAAGTGAAACCCAAGAAATTAAACTAAATGAACACTGCACTGCATGCCTTTGGTATGTCTGTGTGTGCATGGATGTGACTCAGAGGGAGAGGAAGGATGGATCTGATACCAACTGTATTCAGTTTAGGAGTGAATGCAGAGGCAGCTGCAGTTACCGACTGATTCAGGAAGGAGTTCAAGTCCATTGAAGGAACTTGGTGTAAAGGGCTGTGGGTGCATGTTTTTCAGGTGGGGCAGCAGCCCTGCCACTGCGGCTGCGGTGCTGGGGGCCCATGTGGCCAGGAAAGCCGCGCCACCTCCAAGCAGCCCAGGCTCAGGCAGCAGAAACCATTTCCACCAGCACCGCTGCATCTTCCACGTGACTTTTGCCAGGAGAGATATTTTGGTGAGGGGATGTAGCTGGGATGATTCCCACTTTCTGAGCGGGCCTTGCTGTGCTGGCACAACCCTGCTGTATAAATTAACTGATAAGCTAAACCAGCTAAACTGTTTTAAGTTTAGTTTGTTTAAGTGGCATTTTACAGTGGCATGAGTACACTGCTTTTAAACTGAATCTTTTAATTGTACTTCTCTGGATATATTTTGCTTTGTAATGAAGTTCTTATTCAATTTATGTAGCCAACGTATTTTGGCTAACACTTACGTTGTCCTTTGCTCCAGGAGGCCTCTTTGGTTCAGGTGCTATCATAGCTTCTCTAGGAAGCAAGCCAGGATTTTTCTGGTCATTGGAGTGCATTTGCATTTGTTCACTAGTGGTGTTCTTCCCTTATCTCTGTTTGTATTATGTTACCATCCAGGGTATTCCTGCACTAGTCCTGTGTTTGTATGGTGCCCAAAAGATGACACCTCTGTGAGCTTGTGGCCTGTGTGTGGGACAAAAAGCCCCAGAGAGTGGCTAGAGATTGCTATGAAGATCTCAATGCTGTATTTTGTTCTCCTAAATTAAATTCCCGCTGTAGGTCTTCCTAGATGCTGAAGTAAGGGATCCATGTGAAAATGTCTTCACTCCATGTGTATTTATTATCAAAGTCCTTCAGGTTTTGTTTGACTGTTTTGATGTGTCCAGTTTCTTATCTGATGCCTTTTGGTTACCTTTCTAATTCAGAGACAAAGTCCAAAGAAAGATTGGCATCTACTTACAGAGGGTGGAGTTGGCAGAAAAATGGGTTAGCTCTGCCCCCTTTTTGATCGGAAAGTGTCCTTGTGAAATAACCCCAGCTGAGTTCTGAAAGAGAAAGAATTCCTGCATCTTCTGCAACTGCTATTGTCACAGTCCCCGGCAGGGATAGATCTGATTTTAAATTAGATAGTCAAGACTGCTCCCATTGTGAAGCTGTGGTACCACGGGTGATGGGGCTGGGGACAGAAGGAGAGTCAACTGCAGGCAAATGCCTCTCAGGATTGCCTTCTTGACCTGTCCTCAAGGGTGTCCAGGGTTCAAGGTCCCTCACCACCCCCAGGTGCTCCACTCCACTGCTTCATCATCCCTACTGCTGGAAAACAGGCCCTTATGCTTCGCCTGAACCTCCCTTCCTCTGATTTAGACTATTACTTCTTGCCCTAACCTGCAAAAAACTCCATTGTCTATACTTCATGTGTGCTCTGCTCACTTAAATATACAGCATTTGTATTTCTAATAGAACACAGAAGACAAGAAAGTCAACTCACACCTTAGAAGGTGACTTATAGCCCTTCCTGGCTGAGCAGGGGCTTGCCTGGAAGACAGAAAACTCCTCTCTACCATACCAATATAGTTTTAAAGCACCTAAGGGTGTCCTGGCTGATAGTATGTAACGAGTGGCAGGGCTTGGATACTGTGAAAGGAATATAAGAAGGTTTATTACAAAGAGCTTGTGTTCTCTTAGTACGTGCTTGTGATTTGCCATCCGGCAGGAGCAGGAGCAACAACCATCCTGCAACCTCGTTCAGGTTGGGGTGAGCAACCACAGGTGCCTACCAAAGTCAACAGTGAAATACCTGAGCACAGCAAGACAACAGGCCATCTTGTGGTGATTATTAGTGGGATATTTGGAATTGTGTCCAGGTAATTAGCATGATGAGTTATTCACAATACTGCCTATTGGTAGGGGGAATATTGCACTTATGTTACTGAGGGGGGGGCGGGCGGGGAAGTGAATAGGGAGGAGGTTAATGGTGGTTGCTTTTGCTTTTGCTTTAGCTGGACCCCCAAAAGAACATCCTCCATGGTGTCATTTACTTTATTCTGACACGCTGCTAGAGCAGAATTTACCTTAGCTCTCAAGTGCTGCTTCTATTCCGGCTGAAATGCCTGAAGTGATGGTGATGATGTCATTCTTGTGAGTTATGACATAAGGTGCAAGTGGGTATCAGTCTCAGAAGATGAACACACCTGTCAAACAGGCAAGTCTCCTTAAGAACCAGGTCAAAACCTTTTCAAGTACCTAAACAACCCACTTCAAGTGGCTACGCAACAGCCGATTTTTCTGAATTTCGTCAAAGCTGCAGGAACAGCAGTGTTTTCAAACAGTGTTCCACAGCCATTGCTGAATAGAGCTGAATTGGCAAATCACAGATACCCAGAAGGAACAGTGTCCTGTTTATAAGGAAAAAGCGCGGTTACTGTGGTCAGACAGCCGGGCCACAGGCCAGGTCACGCCTCCTAAACATATTTTATCTAACCTCATGTCACAGGCAGGATGTGGGGAATGTCAGATCTTCTCTTCTGAAAGGTAAGGGCCATTCAAAGAGCACAGACTGGCATCACTCTTGTGACTCCATCACAGTCAAAGACAGCTGCTTTGCCTTACACCAGCTGAACCTTGGCTTCTTAATTAAGGTACCAGAGGAAATTTCCAGATGTGCTAGGATCAGGATTGGTGCAGATCCACGTCGGTGGTTTTCCCCGGGCAGTTGAGAAGGCAAAGGCAGGCTGCAGGCAGGCCTGAATGGACCCATTCTTCTCAGCCAACTGCTAATACTTAAGGTATGTCTCTGCTTGGCAAACATGGGGTGTGACTTGTAGCACTTAAATCATGCGTGCAGCTGACATGGTCTAGAAACGGTGAGGCTGTAGGTAGAGTCCCTGGAAAGTCCTTGTTCCTGCTGCTTGCACTCATATGCCTGTGCTGCTCTGCCCTGGCCTCTGGTGTTGCAGAGGGTGGCTGGAAGAAGCTGTCAGGGCTGCAGAAGCACCTCTCCTTGGTTGGCTGGAACTAAGGGGACGTCTAGTGGTGGTATTTTAAGATCCAGATCTCCAAGTAACTAGAGGCATCTAGTTTTTCTACTGTTACTGCAGCTTCCTTGGAAGCGATGGGCAGAAACAGCTGTGAGATTAAAGGTGCTCTTGTGTCAAGTTTCCCTTGTGAAAGCAGCTCCCAACTTTGATTACTACATACAGGCAAAGTTCAACTCGGTTTCCATATGGCAATCTCTCTGATGGTAGTGGGGCTTCCAAATACAAAATGGTCATAACTGGTGTAAGATTGATGCTTCTTGACTTGGCCTGATGGGTTTTATATGGTCCCGGTCTCTGCACATGGAGACCCCAGACCATAATCAAAAGTAGTTTAAACTTTGTAATTTGAATTTTGTATGTGAATACACAGAATATGTAAGATATTCATGACTTAGGCCGTGCAGTGAGACCCTGCTGTATGTCACATGCAGGAATTGGTTGCTGATTTCTCAGTACTGTGCATTGATGTTTCTCACTCATATATCACTTCACATTGGGCAATAGTTGGGGCCTTAGCACAGGGTAAACCTAAAAAAGACAACACTGCATCCCCCTTGTCCACATGCTTATATACTGCTGTAACTAAATGTGAATGTATGTCACTACAGGTAGCAATGTAAGACAACATAGTGAATAAATATTCATTTTATTTATTATAAAAGAGGTTTGCTAATATCGTTCTATTTTCTTTTAGGATTTACAAAGGTTTTCCTTGGTAAATATTATGCAGTTGGTGGTAGGTTTGCTTTGAGGGAATGTGCTCTCAGAAAGACAACTCATTGGCAAGATATCTTGGAGGCTGTGCCAATAACAGGTAGAGAAACTCAGGTGCAGCTCCCCAAGGGATGGTCTGCCCTGAGGAGGCTCATTGCAACAGGCAGACATGGTAATGTATTGCTAAACAGCCTCCTCTTTCTCTCTAGTCCAAGAAATGCATCATTTCCTCAATGTAAAGGAACTAATTACTTATTTTTCAGGCTATTAAACCAAATGCAATATATACATGCCCCCCCGATGTGTTCTGGAATTGCTGCTGCTGCAGTCACAGCAGGGAAGGATTTCACTGCTGCTGCTGCCATGTTTTTCTTGTGGCACATTATTAGACAAAGCTGTCTCTTGTTCTTGGGGTGTTTTTAATGCACAGTGAAACTTCTGCTCTAGCTTCTTGGCTAGTTTTCTTTTCTGAACCCCAGAATTCATTTCTTTGGATGTCTTTCTGCTATTTCTCAACAATTCTTTCTGCTTTTTATTTTTTCTTTCCATAGCATGGGGTCTTTTTTTCTGTTCTCAAACCAGTGACCAGCAGAAAGACCTTAAGTAAGAATCTCTCGCCCTTAACCATCTAATTTATTTAGCCCAGGCTTTTCTCTGCCTTTCTGGCTTGTGTGTGTGCAAGGCCAGTCATTACCTTGATCACAGAATACCCCTTGTTTGATGAAATAGCTCTGGTGCTGAGCAGGGAGCACAGGCAGAGCTCAGACATGTACCCTTCCTTCAGACAAGCTTTCATGCTTCTGTGCGTGGAGCTGGATAAAGTTCCCCATGTGATGTACTGAAGTGGTTTCCTTTTCTGTGGATTCACAATGAAATATAGGGGGTTTGGTGTTGGTATTGTGTTTCATTTAAATTTCTTCCTTCTTGCCTCCAAGATGTTTCCAGTTGATTATATTTTGATTCTTGAAAATGTAACTTGTTCTTACTTCATTCTTATGCATTCTTCCTTACTTAACATTTTTGCCAAGGCATGTACTAAAACCCATGAAAAGCGGGTCTGTGGGTGGGGGCAGTATTTTTTCCCCAGTTAGACTCCCCCTTCCCTGCCCCTGCTGCACAAGTGTAAGTTGTTTTAACCTCCTTAATTTCAGGGTGGTGGTGGGTGGGGTGGTGGTGGGGAAGTAGTTGTAAAGTAACAGGATTTCACTTTACCTTTTGCTGTGCTGTGACTTTCCCAACGCTTATGAGGTACTGAAGGGCTCTGTGACAGGAAAAGTTGTCACATACCTTTTTATTCGTATCAGCAAGTTCTGCAGGGCTGTCTTTCTCTTGTAACAGCCCCTGCTCTGGCCTTCGCTCACTTACCTACACCAACTATTGCTACTTTGGGCTGCACAGCAAAAAGCAAACCCCTGAAGGAGAGAAGGGTCCCTCTCATTTAGAAGAAAACTTCCATTTTCTAGATACTCTTGGAGTGAGTTCTGAAGTACCTTGTTGCCTTTGTGAAGGATTTTGTCATGTGCGACTTTGCCACACATTGCAAATTAATTTGAATTTCCCAAGTCTTTTTGCAGCACGTCATCCTATTTTCCACCTGTCTCACCGGACAGGTTAGATTTGCGCTTGTAGGGTCTAAGCGAGGATGGAAATCTTTTCTCCTTTCTCGTGACACGTCTGCGCGGAGTGTGTGTATGTAGCGGGGCTGTGCTCACGTGCAGGCAGAGTGTAACGTGACCGTGTTTGCGAGGGATGCTCGGAAGGTGCGGCTGGCTGCGGGCTGGCTGCGGCTGCGCCCCTGGCTGGCGCTGCTGCCGCTTCTCCGGTGGAGCAACAGTGCCAACTGCTGGCTGCTGCGCCCGGCCTGCGGGGCTTGCTCTCCTCCACACCGCGTTCGGAGGGCACCGGTACCCAAAACACAGCATCCCGTTGCTGATGGCTTGGGTACTCGGCAGTAGAATCTCAGTTTGATAGTCCTTGTTTCCATACCAAAATGATATTCCGTTGTGTGCGCGTAAGCCCTTGCTGGTTACCTTTCTTTGCGATGTTTCTCACATTCATTTAAGAAGTAAATGTTAATGTTGTTTTAAAGCTCTCTGTCTCTCCTGATCTTCCAGAGCTGGCTGCTCAGAGGGAGGAGAAGGTGTCTGCTCTGAGCAGTGGAAGGGCCATGAAAGGTGTCGTGCGCTCCCTGAGATTTTTTTACTGACCCGGTTGTGCCAGCAATTTGCCAACTACAAATTTGAGATGCTCGTATGTGTTACAGCCACAATGAGCTCTGAATAAAATTACACGGTAGTTTATGTATTTCTGCACATGGTACCACACAGTGGTTTTGGTCAGGAAAAAGGGAAAAAAAATAGAGAAGGTAAGAAAAAGAAAAGAATGTAGAGGTGTACATATAAACTCCATTTTATTAGCATTTCAGTAAGATGCTTCAATGGAAAAAAAAGATTATTCCCCACCCCAAGAGAAATATCAAATGGAGGACAGGTCTGTTTCTTTAAAAGTTTTCTGTGAGAACGGTTTTGTTCTATAAGGCTCCATAAGACTTTGTCTTTGCCCTGTCTCCTTTCTTTTTTGGCCTGTGATCTTTTTCTAGTGGGTTACAGCATTTACAGGAAGCGACAGAAGAGGGACATGGATAGGGAATATGAAACTGGGAAAGGGAAAAAAAAAAACCCCAACATAAAATAAAACAAAAGAAAGATTAAGAGAGCCTTGCAGAGAGAAAAAGGAAAGAAAGTGAATAGGTAGAGCAAGAAACCTGGGAGAGATGATCAGGCAAAGTTTGCAAAGGGGCGGGGGGGGGGGGGGGGGGGGGGGAAGGAGGGACAGGAGGATACAGGCAGCCAAACAAACTGAAAGTGAGTCTGATGAGTCAGGGTTTCTGTGGGTTTCTTGCACCTCCCAAAGGGTCATTTTCTGCTTCCTCCCAGCCACAAATGTTCTTCATAATTTTTTTTTGGAATAGAACATGGGAGGAAAACAAATAAATCAGCTATTCTTAACCATACATGGCAAGCCCAGGCTGAGGCACAGGTGGACTGCAGCCATGCGCGGCCTCTAAGTTGAGGTTGGAGAACTGTGGCCACCCAGCAGGTTTATCACTGCTTCTAGCTCTCTGTTGCTTTTTCATTCATATGTTGGGGTTGTCTTCCCCAGTGCCTTCATAGGAAAATCTAAACTAGACGGGGGCAGGCAGGGGAAGCATTTTGATGCTACTTTGAAAGATAGGAACATCAGAACTCCTCCTATGAAACTAAAACCTCAGGTTTTTGGGATGGGTTTTTTTAGGTGAAGCTTAAAAACCCTATGGCAAAATATCTCCTAGGCAGCATGTTACTTCAGCCCCACCTGGGAACCCTAAGGTGGCCCTGGGCACCATTAGGGATGGGAAGGCCACTACACTCTGCTCAGTGGAGGAGAAATGGTGTGCAAGTGCAGTGCTGCTTATGCCATGGGTCCTGCAGCAGTCAAGTGCTTTGCTAAATGTTGGGAGGGGGAAATTGAAGTGATTGGAGGACAATCTCGGTCAGTTTTTCAAATCTGTGATATCCTGATTCATGTGGGTCCTGGGAACAGTTTGAAAGTGAAATTCAGGTATTGCCTAGCATCTGAGAAAGCAGAACGCAAATAAACAGAAATGAGCAATGTGTGGCCCCAGACCTCACTAACTAAGCACAAAACTGCTACTGCCCTTAGCTCAAGAAGTTTAAGGAGCTTGGAATTCCTGTTTCTTAACAAATGCTTTTGAATATTCCAGAAAATTATTGTAATTAATAGCTGTAGGCAGAGAAAAAAGCACTAAAAGCAGATCATAACTATGTTATAACAGATGTGTGCTGCAACCAGCTGCAAGTGCCACTCAGTCGACTTCTCTCACAAGCCATTTTTAAGTAGCTTTCTGGGAGTGGGAGAATGGGGAGACTAGTTTTTCTGGTTAAGTTGGTTTTCTGTCAAGAGAAGTGAGTGCCAGACCTGACACCATGAAGCATGCAGGGGAGAGTGAAGTATAACTGTCCCCTTTCCGTGACAGCAAGCTGTTGGGTTGACCTAAGCCACAACACGTAACATCACCTCCGTGTTCGGGAGATAGATAATCTAGCCTTCCAAACCCCAGCTGACCCTCCGAACCTTCCTCCCCCATTTCCTCCCACACAGGATCCATTCTGATTTTCCACTTGCTGACAATAAGAGCACATTTGTATATGAAGATAGATTTAATCTAATGATATTATAAATGTACCAAGAATAAAGTTCTATAATAAGAAATGTTATTGGAATACTTCTATTTACAGTTTGGATATTACATGGCATTCACTGGATTCCTTCTTTGCATGTTCATTGCTTCAGTCACCCAATTGCCATGTTTTAGTTTAAATTTCTGAGTACAGAGAAGTTTTTATTTAGTGTTATAACTGCATTTCACAAAGAGTTTGGTTTTTTTATAAGAGTTTTGTCATTTAGGTTGCTTGTTATGATTCTTTCAGGGTCTGCCATTTTAACATTTTATTTGTACCAATTATGGCTGAACCTATAAAATAACAGTTAAAATCGGTTCATTAAAACCAAAGAGAAAATCACAGATTTGGACAACAGCAGGAACTTATTTGAGTCATTATAGACATGTCTGGAAGCTTGAGGGTGGGAAGCCAGAAGTGGCTGGAGAGACATCAAAGCACAGAAATGATGGGAGATGTACAAGAATGGGACATCCCTTTTGGGGGAGCTGCTCCACTTGAAGAACCCCTGCGACAAAATAAAAGGTTATCGAAAAGAAAATAATGTGCAGGTTCTGAAGGAAAAAAAGGTGAGGACTTACTCTTTCCTACTAGCTTGCCAGCAGGACTTGGCACCGCTGCTCACCTTCCAGCTGGAGACTTGCAGAAATCCTATAAAGCTCCGCTCTGATGAGTGAGTAAAAAGACCACTTCCTGGGCTTTGTGTTTTACACCTGTAGCATTTTCCTTCCCAATGAAACAACTACCTAACAGGTCTGATTTGGACTCTGATGCCCTTGCACCTCCCCTCCTTGCCCCTCGCTGCCTTTCCTTGCTCCCCCAAGTCTCCAGGGCTCATTCCCTCCCTGCCAGGAGCCTGGACCCAAGTCCCTCACCAGGAGCACACACTGATGTGGGAAAAGCCGCTCAACAAGGTGTTGCTGGTGCAGGAAACTGAAATTCTGTGAAACTGATCTCTGTAGTAGGCACTGGTCTGTTTCTCATGACAGTGTCTTGACTCTTTATTACTGGTGTAAGTAATTGAGCTGGATGCCATGCCATTATTTATTATTTTCTTTAATTAAACAAAATGAAAATCTTTCCAGGACATGTGGTTGCAATTTGCGAGTCCTGTTATAACCATGGTCTGATTTATTTCACTTTCACGCAGACATGCGTCCCCCCTAAGCCATATGTCTCTCTGAGTAAAGGGAGCGGGCTACACGCTTCCTTATCCATTGCAGGCCTTTCCCACTGAGATAACCAGCCTCTTAGTGTGAATATATTATTACGTATATAATATATTATTAAGAAAACATAAGGGCGGGGCAGGGCTGAAAAAGCTGAGCAGACCTGAGTGAGCAAGGAGGAGGCAAAGGGTGGTGAGGCGGGGCAGGCAGCGGGGTGTCCCCCCTGTGCCAGCCTTCCCGGCGCTGGGAATGCTGTGGGGACAGGGTGGGTGGTGGGACCGGCTGGGGCTGCGGGAGCTACTAGGTGGCCCTGGGCAGCCAGAGGTGGCAGCTTGCCCCACCACCACCGCACTGCCCGCGGGCCGGTGCCTACAGTGTTACGTGTGGGGAGAGGTGGTGTCTGCCTTAAAAAAATAATAATAATAAAAAAATTAAAATTATATGTTTATATATATGTCATCATCTATCAGCCTGTGGGGTAACGCCATGGGTAGCAAGGAGAAAGATGCTTCTTTCGCCCCTTTTCATTTAATTTCCCAGCGAAAGGCGCTGGGTGGCAGGGAGATGTCTGTTCTGAGGGGTACTTCCACCAGGGCCAGCCGGTACTTCCCGGTGAGAGGCAGTGGGCCGGGATTTGCCGGTGCGGTGTGCCAGGGAATGCCAGTGCGGTAGGCCGGGATGTGCTGGTGCACCGGGCCTAATGCCGCAGCTTCGCCCAGCTCTCGCCAGCTCTGGCCCAGGCTGATGCGGTGTGAGGGGCACACTGCAGCCTGCAGCAGCTGAACTGGTGGGCAAGCACCTGTGTGCACCTCCTCAGTGATTCTGCCATCTTAAAGAATATATTGGGGGAAAGAAATTGGTCTTGATCGGGTTCAGATATAAGCCAAAGAAATAATGTGTAAAACCTTTCCTCCTCTTCACAGGCTGCTGGGGGGCAGGAGACCACTCACTTCAGGTGAGCTGGGACAGTTGGAGCTGGCCATCGGACACCCAGCCCTGCAGGGACAGCAGAGCCATCTGCCAGGCTCCTCGGGGCGGTCCCCAGGGCCACCTCTCCCCTTCCCTGTGGGACACCCCAGGCTCAGCGCCTCCACCGTAGCCCCAAAGGCTCAGTGTGGGCCAGGGCTGGCGGGAGAGGCAGCAGCCTGTGAGGGTGGTGGGCTGGGGTAGGCACGTGGCATGGAGCGGGCAGAAAGAGCTAGCAAGGGTCTGCAAGCTCTTGGAGGCAGTGCCTAAGGGGACACAGGGAAACCTCCCAAATCTGCTTCCACCTGCCCTCCCCAAACCCCTCCTTGTGCTTCCCAGCCCCGGTGTCACTCAGCACATGCAGACCCATGTGGAGCCCGGGCTGCTCAGCCATGCGGTTTGTGCTTGCCACCTGGCGTGACCACTTCTCCAGCCAGCTGTGCTGGCCCTGCTGCAACAGGGGTGCTCCTGCCCCTCCAGTCCGGTGTGGCAACTGGGCTAGGAGGGCAGCCTCCAGCAATGGGAGTGCGACGGCCTCTCCTGTGATCCCTGAACAGTTAATTCCTCCCTGTGCCCAAGACACATGGCCATGTTTTCACTGGAGTGGAAGCTATGTTTCCATATGTCCCTAGCTCTCGTGGCTGGCACCTTGGTGTGGACATCTGTGCCACTCAGCATGCCTGTGCCCTTGCAAAGACTCACCTGAACTTATGTTGGGCAGCTCCTTCTGCTCTTGGTCCCCTGTGGTGCCCCACGTGCCTTCTGTACATCACTGCTGCATGCATAGCGGGCTGTGCATGCCCCTGAACAGCCCTGAAAGCAACTAGCTCGGCTTGTCTGCCCAGGCTATATCTAACACATTAACAGTTCTCAAAATACAAGTAATAACTGGCTGACTGTAATCTATTTCTTAGGATGTGCTGCTGCAGTGTGTGGTTGCACAACCCAAGCTGTTGTGTGTTCAGAGTCATATCTGCCTGCCTGAATGACAGAAATTAAGCATTTGCTGCTTTCTACTTCATTTAAACCTGTAGGAGCCTGTAGCACTCATCCTGCTCATGCACCAAGGTATCCACGTATGTCACTTGCCAATAGGGGACTTCTTCACCGAGTAATATCTGAAAAAATCTTTTAATAACAAAGAGATTACACACAGATTATTGTAATCATAATTTGGCTGACAAAGCCTTTGTTACTAATGGTGATGTTGGAGATGGAAAACCCAGCTTGGTTCTCAGATCCCTGCTGGAAAATAATAAAATAAAAAGGAGCAAAATCTGTGAGCATATTTGTTACCAAACCTTTGAAAAACACAAAAGTGGAACCCTGCCAATGCTATTGCTGGCAATTTTTCAGAGCAGAGCCTCACTCCAAGGTAGGGTTAGAAGTGGAAGCGCATTTTGTGTCTCTGACATTAGTATCACAGTGTTGTGTACAAATGGAGGGTTTACAGTCATTTGACATTTGTTCATTTCCATTGTAATTATTGTGTGCTGCTCTTATATCTTCAGAGTACTTTTGAATATCTTTTGATAATAGAATAATTAGAAATTAACTTCAGCATTGTAAAAAAAAAAAAGGTGTCTATTTTGCTAATGCAAAGAACTGACAAAAGAACCGCTTCAGTGGAAGGGCTTTTATAAAAATGGAGCGGTGTTGTCATTCTTCTTTGTTGTGAACATTGGTGAAGGGATGCTGGCTTTTATGTAGTCCCTTTTGTTCATCTCTAGGCAATGGCAGAACTTGCAACTAAATTCTGGTGGCAGAAACTTCTCTGGTCATAGCTGAGAATGGTATAATATCATGTATAGTTGTAACAACAACAACAAATCCCTAATGCATAGCTTGTATTTAGAATACCAAAAGGAGCCTTCAGTACTAAGAATCGAGCCTGCAGTACTAAGAATACAGAAAGAGCTATTTTTTTTTTAACACATAAACAGCTGCTTAATAAAATCAGTAGCAAATAGAAGAGGAATGTAAATATAATTTTAAATTATTTATTTCACTCCCTCTCTTTTTTTCATGTTAATATATCTTTGGCTCCTAGTTCACAACCACACACTAATTATAAATGTAAGAAAACCTAACTTGTTACTGTGCTCATTAAACTGTATGTCACATAGATATTTGGGGAGAATTTCCCATGCTTTCCAGAGTGAATGGAAGGAAACAGCAGCGGTGCTCACTTTAAACTGGGTTTTTTCCTAGTACCTTGCAAAAAGGCTTCATTGTATTTTGATTAATCCATGCTTGGTCCACCTCCGATGTTTCCATGGAAACAGAATTTTTTTTTCCTTGATGGCAACTGTTAGGCTCGGGAAGGCTCCTTGCTGCACAAAACCACTCCTGCTCCTAAAGAACTACTTGCTGGAAATTTAATGTGCGTAAACAAAACTCCCAAATTCCTCCTTAGTATTATTGTTGTCAATGCTAATAGAGAACTGTTTTCTTAATGATACACAGTGGTGCCTTTTCACTCCAGTGAAAAGTAACAGCAGTATTCTTTCCACTGCAAGAGAGCACTTTCCCTGGTCCAGAAAAAATTAGCCTGCAAACCTTCCAAAATTAAATTTTAAGAGTTCTGATGTGTGAATACTATTTAGTTCTGGATCAAAATAATTTGGTCTAATGGCTGTTAAAAGTTAATTAATCCTGTTTTGCAGATTGGCAATAATTTGAACAAATTATTCTTATGTGCCACAATTTGGGTTATAGAGTTTGGGTTTTTTAGGGGTTTGGGTTTTTTCCCCTACCCCACCCCCCCAAGACAAAAATACTCTCTTAATGCATGCTACTGTGATATTTGGAATAGGTTTTGAAAATCAACCAACAGAGGGAGCATTTGTGTGGTATTATTAATTCAACCAAGTGGTTGGAAACATGGCCATCATTTCTCCCAGTATTTTTGGACAGCATATTTATTGTGTATAATTATTAGAATCTTGACCATTCGTAAAAATAGAAAATGTTTTGGTTTGGAGTGTTTTAGTTTTTGAAAAATCCAATCTTAACTTTTGCTGACAGTGCAAGTAGCTATTTTAAATTGATAGTCAGGTTTATTGTTTGGAAAACTGGATGTTTTAGACCACAGAACATTTATTATTTTGGTTGAAAATACATTGAGAAAAACAGCTGAAACACCTCTAATTTATATTTGCCTTTTATTACAGTGACATTTAGGGGTGCCACCCAGACATCAAGATCCCAGCATACAATAGTCTGTAAAAATAGAAAATGAAAATATTTTTATTACAAAGATGCCCTGATATTAGTGGTTGTATAAGTCTGGGCAGAGAGAGAAAATAATCTATTGATTTGTTGATCATTTTTTTGTTTCATCTTTGTTCATCACAACAAGGAATCTGCCAAATGGAAAAAGGAAAATCACTTTAAGAGCAAAACACAGTTTTCAAACTTTTTCCAAGGACATACTGAAAACAGAAATTATATATCAAGCTAGAGAAAAAAAGCAGAAGCTTCAGTATTTCTTGGAACCTCTTTAAGGTGTTTACTATTAGAATCTGTTCAATAATAGTAGTAGTAATAATTATAATAATAATAAATAATTTTTCGAATCCTATCTTCTACCCTTATCTTTCCCCTGAAGCTTTTGGGGCACAGTTACTTTTCGCTACCATAACTGCACCTTGTCATATTTCTCTATTGTCAGCACAAGGTGTGAAGGGACTGCTGCCCTTCACAATGTCTCAGCAGATAGGTGTCAGGTACCCGACTAAATGACACATGAGGCTGTGCAGCACTTTAGAACAGGACAGAAAAGTGAAATAACTAGGGACACCAGGGCCTGGCTGCAACTAGTTGAGTGAAACTCAGTGAGGGTTCAGAGATGAGCATCTCTTGGCTGGGAAATGTGACAATGCCCCAAATGGTCATGTAGTCAGGTTCTGGTGGTGATGTACCACACGCTTGACTTTGGAGAACCGTGTTGCCCAAAGCCCGGGGTTTCTTTGAAGCTAATATTTCTCCTTTATAGGTGGGGCTGCTTTGATGAGTGCTCATTCTGAACCTCATGAGAATCATGTGGTAGATACTTGGAGTTAGTAAGATCTTTTTCCTTGATGTTGCTTTTCCTGCTGATTAGATTGGGATGTAACTGCTTGTCATTTGTCTTATCCCTTAGAATAAGCAACCCCAGGAACCTGCAGTGTCTCAGGCTTTTGGGTATGGGTATGGGAAGACACAAAATGATATTAATGGCACTAACACTATCTTAAAATTAGATGGGGAATGGTACAGCCTGCAGCACTGCCATGCGCAGCAGAGGGAGAACCCTATTTATATACCAGCAGGCTATTCTGGGTGTGCTAACACTGGAAGTGAGCAGCTGTGAGAAAAACAGAGAATAAGTGATAGTACACTCTGAAATGGAAATCATAGCAAAGCGCCATATGTGTCGACTAAGTAGTACTGCCAGCGCCCTCATTTCAGTGCTCTGAAGAGATAGTTTCCGACTTGCTTGATGAATTTTCACAAAATTGCTATGCCACACAGCAGCCTCTGGAAGTCTCTGGAAGTGCAGCTGTCGTGACCCGTACACATCACATGTACATCACACAACACTGGTCAGCAAAACTCAGTCTTGAATGTTGCTGGAAGACCAGGCAAGATCTGAGATATTTGCCTTCCTCATTGCAGACCTCATTAACAAATGTACGTATCATCCCCTGGGATTGGAGTTTCCTAACCATGAGGTTCTTATGTGAGCATCATGCAGATGGACTCCTGCCTGCAGGACTCACATGTTGCAACGTTTACCTTTACCTATTAAAGCTTTAAAACAAACATGACAACAGAATATATATTCCTTTGACAGGGCTGCTTTTCCACACAGTTTGGTTATTTATTTTCCTACCATGACACTGGTTATTATCCATAGTTTCCTTTCAGTTTTGTTCTCCAGCTCTTTAAAGATATATGAGAAGCTCCTGTGAGTCTGTGTCTGTGCAGTGGAGTAACTCCTGCCAAGATGTGGACATAGCAGTAACACCACTGCAGTATGTGTATGTAGCCAAGGGCCAGCCTTGCACTACTGGGGACCTGGGGTGGGCTTGTCACACTGTTAAAAGCAGTTAGGGCTGTGTTGTGGCCTCATCTCTCAGATTGCTTTGCACTTAACATGGCAAAGCCTTGACAATCCAGTGGTTCTTGAACACTCTGGCTCCGTCACAGGTGCTAAGTCCTTCTCAGTGTGGTAGCTCCAGGTGCTGGATTGGAGGTGCCTGCTGCAGTCCTGGATGCAGCTGCAGCCATGCATCCATCCAGGCATGGCCTCCCACGTCACCTGGCCTGGAGAGCCAGCGGTGCATGCTGCAGCCATGGCCCCGCAACTGCTTCCCTCCTCCTTCATCCCCCCTGAAAATCCTTGTGGAAATCACTCCTCAGACCCAGCATTGCTTGCAACACGTCTGAGGGCTCCATCCTTTCTGCAGGTGCATTACTCTGCTGGCATGCCTGGTGGTGTCTCAAAAATGCCACCATACTTTGTTATTCCCCAGGGGAGAAACAGGTTGCTCTCTGCCCAAACCACCTGGGAGCACATGGACATACCCACTACCTGCATGCTCAGGACCCTGCAGTGACCTAGGTTAGAAGGTATCCAACAGCTTTAGTGTTCCCCACCCTCCATCTTCATTAATTTTAATTTTCTAGCTCAGGTGCATGTACTTGTACATAACAGCAAATTGTGCCTCTAACATCAGAGGTTTTTCCAGTAACTCTAGTGTTTAATTAACCCTGGTAGTTTTACTGTTTATTAGGTTCTTAAAAAAAATCTGCATTTGTCTTGTGGGGAACACCAGGTAGATGCCAGAGGAGCTCATCCTACCAATTTATTCTTCTGGATTGTTTGAAAGAAAAATCAGACAGTTTTGTGGTTCGGTTGCAGAATGAGGTGTGGGTCAGAAGCAACTAAGTTCTGTTTTCAAAACTGAGATGTCTAAATACGTCTAATTGTGTGTGTCTTACTGAAAATCCCTAGGGTGCAGGTACATAGTAAAATTTCTAATGAATCTGAGGATCTAACAGCACTGTGAGCAACCCAAGAGATTTCCAATTCTTTAATCAGTTTAGGCATCCAGCTCCCACTGATTGACAAAGTTGTGTGTCTTACCATAGCTGTTTAAAGGTCAGGCTTAAAGGTTTAACACAAGAGGTTTCTCACTGGCATTGACGAATAGGAGAAATTGGCTGTCATGATGCAGCAGCAGCTGCGCACAGGAAGGTTGTCAGTGGGAAGGTGTCCTGGATAAAGTGAAGCACAGGGTTTGGGGCCACAGTTTTGGAGGACTCTGCAGCCACTGCTTTCATCTTAATTGGCTTCTTATTTTGGATTGTCGTCTTTCAGCTGGTAAACTCACGGACTGTAGAAATCCTGGGTGAAAACTAGGGCACAGAGACGAGCTCCTGCAAGATTCCTCTCATGACTCAGATTCCTCTCACTTCGCTGTGGGCAAAGAACGTTGCTGCAAGAGCAGTGGTTCCTATGAAGAACCACAGTTCAGAAGGCAAAATTACAGGCACATGCACATAATTGTGTGGTTGATCGTGAATGTGTGGAGTGTGTTTTGAAAATGTTGCATAACATAATTACTAGCTTCTGTGCTGCAGACTCCTCAGGGAAATTGCTGTTGTATGAATGTACACATTAGCCATACGGCCATTCTATATAATGTTCTGTTCTGGAAAAAATAGGTCAGTTGGTAATTTGACCTAAGTTCACAGTTTGCTTACAGGTCATCAAATTAGTCAGAACTGTATTTGCTGAACTTTAAAGCATAGTTATTTTAGGGCCCATAATGGGATTCACAGGTTCTAGCTGAAGTAAACAAGCACCGTGACATGTTTTGTTTTGTTTTTTTTACAGTGGTGAAATATTCTATCCTGGCACCTTCAAAAGCAAATAAGACTTTTGCATGCCTCCAACTCAAAAACCCTGAGGGGCTGTTAATTTTTTCTAAGTATCCATCCTTTGAAAATCGGTTGCTTAACAGTACTGTGAGCTGAGTACCCAAAATGGCTTCTGATTTGAATAATGGAAGCAACCTCTGGAATCGTGATTCTTCAAAAGCTGATGCTATGCCAGGGGAAGGGAAATAGCTTAGAGACCTCTTGGTGATGGTGCTTGAAAATACAGTGTGCACGAAGAAAAGAGAAATTACAACTATAAAAAATAAATAATTTGATTTCTAAACAAGAAGCACCAAGTGGTCTTTGATCTGCTTCGTTCCAAGCTTTCTAAAATGTTGTCCTATTCCATATTCAGATTTTTTGACCTTGTTTTGCCGTGGAGATTTGTGCATAAGTTCTGACACCTGGGAAGGTTACAGAAGTTCATAGGTTCAGACCCCTATTGCATGTCCCTTAGCCATCTTGCGCTCAGTTACTTCTGCAGTTTCACACACATGCATGCACTGCAACCCATGGCCATGTGCTCAAGGTCCCTCCTAGCCTCAAGAACAACTTGTAGAACTGCTTAATGGGCCTTAACAACCTTATCAGCCAACCTCATCAACCAGCCTCACCTTGGGCCCACCGTGGCCTGAGGGCTATTTCAGCTCAGCCTGGGTCTGTTAGTCTTTTCCTGAGCTCTGCTGTGGGGTGGTGGTCTCCAGTCCTCTCTCTTAGGTGGCTTGTTGTGCTGACTTATCCCTTGCTGAGCTGTGGACTGTCAACGGACACCATTACCAGTCCTCCACGTTCAGCATTGTAGATGTGTCCCTTAGTTGGGGCTGACCTTCCGCTCCTACTTAATCCCCTTTGTTACTCTGGTGGTAAGGTGCTGATTCCCTTTCGAGTTTCCTCCAGGGTGGTGATGTGGCTGTTGTGACCTGCTATTGCTTAGCATCTGTGTCAAGGTCAGTAACTATTTTTATACCCTGCACCTGAAAATTTTTTAAAGAAAATATTGATTGCTCTAACCTCCAGCCCATGTTGTTCTTATGTTTATTTTTGTTTATCATAACTTGTGTGCTTTACTATATTTTGTGTTTCAATGGCATTTGCTGCTTCCTTTGTTGACAAAAATATTTTCATTCAGTTATGCCTAAATAAATTTCCTTGGATGTTAAGTAGGTTAACTGAATACCATCTGAAATACCTTAAATAGAGGGTCTTAATTCATTTTGAGTAAAGCTTATTTAATCTTTTGCAGCCCTAAAACTTCAGACTTCAAAACAAAATTCTATGTTTAACTTTGGTTTCAAAAGTCTTATGTAATCAGTTTAACTCAAATTCCAGGTTTTCTTTTGCTTCTCATTTAGCTGGAAAATGTTATTGGGTGCCTATAATGTGAGTCTTTGATCCTAAGAAAGCCACAAGCCACATGAAAGTGAACAGTTCTTCATGCCAAACATTCCTGTTTACACTTAACAAAAAAAAAATAACAATCACCTTTTTTATAGAAAGCAGCAACAAATAAAGGAGGGATTGCTGGAGGCTTTTGGCAGGACCAAGCAAACCTACGTGGCCTACATCATTTTCTCAACTAAAGGCACAATGCTTAGGATGATGGTTTTGCAGGCTAGAGGTAATTCCATGCAGTACTCTACAAACCTGGGCTTGTTCAGCGCTTCCTGCCAGCTGGCCAGGAGGGAGCCAGCTCTGGTGTGAAACCTCTGTAGCCCGCTGGATGCGGTACATGCCGGAGATGCTAAGCTCTGTCTCTTTGCTGAGTTCATGCATGGGCATGGCTGATGGCAGTGGCCTTCTCAGGGCTTGACTGGTGAACCTAAATGCTCTTTTTGCATGGTGTTTTGTTTTGGTGGGTACATAAGATAAAGATAAGCTTTCTGTGGGGGAAAATCAATCGGCTCTACAGAGATCTGGTGAAAGAGGTACACAAAAGTTATGTCTGCTTCATGGTTGCCCCCTGTATCTTGTGGGGCTGTTGTGTCCGAGTACATCTAAGCCACGTAGGGTGTGTGTTTCACAGCTGTCCTATGAGCTAGAGCTGACTTGCAGATCATCTTTTGCGTACATCTTAGCCTTGACCTGCAATGTACTCAATGACCCTCGAGACAACATGTGTAGGTCTTGTGGTGTTGGTATTGTGAGGGAGCAGGGTGTGCTGGGGGCTGACAGGGCACTCTGGGGGTGGTGAGAGAAGGGCACACCCAGAAGCTGGTGTCAGGTGGACTTGCTGCAGCCTGCTTTCAGCTACGTCTTGGCAGAAACTGAGTTGTACTCAAGGACTGTACAGAATTTTTAGCTGCTAACGGTGAAAAAAGTGTGGTTGCATGTGAACTGTGGTGTTTCGAGGGCATGTTATTTTCCCCTGCCTTGTGGCTTATCACAGGTGTGGCAAAAGGCAGACCTCCCAGCTGACAGCTATTTTCCAGTCTAACTTTTGGTATGTTCTCCAAGGCCTAGGAGCTCTAGGGCAATTCACATTAAAGGTCACTATGGTTTTGTTCAGTAAGAATTTATCGTTCTCACCCTGCTCTCCGGAACTGCTGAAATTATAGCTGAAATGGGAAGAAAGCACAGCAAAGTCTCTTCAAATTTCTGGTCCTTACATCCAGTATCTACCATCCTTGCTCATATGTGACAAGAGGTGGTTTCTTTTCCTGCACAAAGGGAGCCCTTGGTTTGTGAAGCAGTTTCCATAAGAGCTGAAAATGCTGGAATGTTTTTTCCAAGTAAAAAATGTGCCTTAAATTTCTCATATTAACTATATACTCTTGTCGTCACTGAGAGAACGTTGCTGAGCTATTACAACATATGTGACGAGCCTGGGATGCCTGGATGGCATTGACCTTGGTGGCAGCAGCACCAGCGCAAGCAGCCCTGTTGCTCTACCTGTGTTCTGCCCCTTGCCCATTCAGGTACTCTGGCAAGGCATAGGGGAGAAGAAAAGCACCAGTGCTGCTGAGGAACAGTGTGTGCAGGGGGAATGAGCGTGTTGGGAACTGCCAGAGGTGTTATTGCCACTGAAAAGGAAAGTAATGTTCAGTTTACAACCCTAACCCACTGGGGAGGAAGGGGGCTCAGCTGTGGTGGTGCAGTGGTCAGAACTGTTTATGTTACAGCACTGGAACAGGGCTAATGCTCTTTCTCCTGTTAACACAAAGAGATACAGAAATGCTCCCACTGCTGAGGCCGAGTGAATTATTATGCTGGCTGATAAAGGGGTCTGTACTCAAATTCCAATGGTGAGTCACTGGGAAAATAAGTTTAGTTTTGTCCTAGACCTATTTATTTCTACCGCTTTTGGACTGAATCATTTTTGGGGATGCATAAGAATATTTGTGTTCTATAGAGTGGTGCAAGCAATAAATTTATGAAGGTGTAATGCACTGGTCTGAGGCTTTCAGTGACTCACATGCCTTACAACTCTCTTCTATATTGATTTGAAGAATCAGTCAGCAATATACAGACGAGCGGAGGTTATCTTTATTCGGCAGCGCTGAGTGCATGTGGGATTGCTCCACCAAAATCATGCACACTGAGGGGACTTTTCAGTCCCCCCTTTATACAAGCTACTCATACCTATTCATTAGTTTTCCAAGAAATTGTTTACATATTCACTACAATTCTGAGAATTCATTTACATATCTCATGTCTGTGCAATGTCCTTGAGGAGATGTCTCTGCACAGACTCTATTCCTTAGCGGCCATGTTTAAAGTCTCCGTCTTCGCCACGTTGCATGTACAACAGGAATCTAAGACAAAATGTCCCTTCTAAAGACAACCAACCCAAGGACTTAGCAGTCTGTACATCCATCATGTGGCAATAAGGGTCCTTGGACATTTCCTGACTTTTAACTACACATAGGTGTGTCATCCTTTAGACAAGTGGTACAGCATTCACTATTCATTCCCCCTTTTTCTAACAGCTATTGTAAATTCTTTTACAGCTACAGAAAATCATCATATCTTATCATCATTCTTAGACAGCACCAAACAAAACATTGAAGTAATATACATAGTAATATTCCTAAAACTACTACAATAAGTATTATAACAAAAGTATGCTTTAACCATTCTAAATTAGGTAACCACAAAGTCAGTTTGTTCCATATAGCCTCAAAACTCCATGAGAAATTGTCTTTAGTAATTTCATGCAGGATCTGCACCTTGTTCCATATCTTATGGATGTCTGTTTAATCATTCCATCCATCAGATTGGGAACAAGTGTTTTGCCCTGGATTCCCAGGGCACGGTCCTCCTGTTTTACTTCGAGCTTTCCAATGGCAGTTATTATCACTTTTCACGAATACTGTGGTGGTTAGATTTAATATTTGCAAATCAAATCTAGGACCCAACTTATACATTTTGTCATCATATAGACAGTATCCTTTACCATTGCCTGGCTTTTTCCAAAAGTCTGGCCATGTAAGCAGTTTGCCATCTAGATAATTCCAGTTTTGGGAGGCCACCCCATACAGGGGTGTTATCAGGCCTCCCTTAGGAAGAGAGGTACATATCCAACATTCCTTAGCTTTCGTGGCATTAACAATTATTTGTAATGTTTGAGGACAGGTATTGTTTACCCATGTTTCAGTTTCTAATATCTCTACAACATTATTACAATTAAGATCAGAATAGCTCTGCACAAATAGCCCTGATCCTTTTGACAGTCCATTGTGTTTCTAGAAGTTATTACAATTAAAGAAATTATTGTTGTGACAATTATGATCTAATAAACCGTAGTTTCATGGGTCCTGCTGAGGTGATGGCCCATGATTTTTCAGCTTTCTTTATCCGCGAATAGTGAATCCAGGCTGGTTGTTCTCTTATCTTGACGGCGGTGAAGGTCATCAGCAGTACCTGATAGGGTCCTTACCACTTTTCTTCTAAAGATTTCCCTGAAAAAGTCTTTATATACACATAGTCACCAGGTTTAAAGGAGTGGATTGGTTGATCTAACCCTCTGGCCCTTGTTCCCAATATTTGTTTATTTCTAACCTTTAATTGTCCCTGGAAGGCCTTCACATATTCACACAAATATCCCTCTCCCAACTGTCTTAGATCTTCTCCAGCAAATTGTAACTGGTACGGTCTCCCGTATAATATTTCAAAAGGGCTTAAATTTTCCTTTTGTTCCTGTTCTTGTTCTTGGCTTAGTTTGGATTCTTAATAATACCAAGGGAAGAAATTGTGGCCAAGTTAGATTTGTTCCTTGTCCTATTTTCGCTATCTGTAAATGGTTCATTTTTCCACTTGCCCACTTGTTTGAGGCCTATAAGGAGTATGTAATTGCCAATCTATGCCTAATACTGTACTCACTTGTTGTACTATTTTGGCATAAAAGTGTGAGCCTCTATCAGGAGAGATTGTTGCCGGTACCCCAAAATGGGGAATAATCTCATTCAACAATCCCTTCGTTACCTCTCTTGCTTTATTTGTTCAACAAGGAAAAGCTTCTGGCCAACCTGAAAATGTATCAGTCATAACTAATAAATATCGGTACCCCCCCTTTTCTTGGGAGTTCAGAAAAATCAACTTGCCACTGTTGTCCTGGATAATTTCCTCTACTAATGTTCCCTAGTTTTATTCTATTTGCTACGTTGGGATTATTATGTAAACACACTTCGCATTGTTGAGTCACCTGCTTTATTGTAGTGTACAAGTTTCGCCCTATCAATTTTTGATTTAGACTTTTAGATAACGTATTAGCTCCCCAATGAGTCTTATGTTCTGTTTGGGCTGTGGTCCATATTAAATTGGATGGTACCACTATACAGCCATCTGTCAAATAAGCCCATTTATTTAATTTTATTTTACCATTCATGTCCTGAATTAGCTTTAGGTCGCCTTTAGAATAGTTTGGCTCCTGATCTGTACTTACAATTTGGATTTTACTGTCTGGTATTAAGGACAATTCCTCCTTTCCCACCTCCTCTGCTACTCGTCTGGCCTCATGGTCGGCCAGGCGGTTTCCAATTTCCAAATCAGTGCCTCAATGGGCCATCTTGTATTCTTCCTTCCTGGATGACCCTCTCGTAACAGAGGGGGCCATTCCTCACATCAAGGTCTGGCATGGCATATGTTCCCACCACTCAGTGCCTACTGGGTTGCAGCCAACAGCGGAACTCAAGATTCTTCTTGGTGGCAAACACAGAGGCCGACCCAGTCTTGCCCTTGACTATGGTAGGAGGTACCTGACCAACCTTATTCCTTGTACTTCATTGTCAATGCGGAGTTTCATCTGCGCATCCCATAACAAGTCACTGTTATGGTAGAACACACAGATTTACATTAGTAGAACTATTACAGAGTATATTTTATTTTAGTTTTCATGCCAATATCCCCTACAGCCCTGCTGACCAAGGGATATTGTTTTACCTGAACTAGGCAGGCCTCCCACTTATCATTTTTACTGTAACAGGTAAAACATTTTTTGCCTTACCTGGAATTTATTTCCAGATATATCTAGTTAAAGATTTCTTTTACTTCAGGGAGGTCCTCTTTTCCACTTTTCTATTGAATTAAAGATAAGATCAAGATTTCAATTAATTGATCATTTTTAACTTTTGGTTTCATTTCTCCTTCTTTAAATGTCTAGATGTTCTAATAAATCACATCCCAACAAAGATTTTGGTGAATTTGGCATTCTTATTTGTTTTCTTAGTTTGTACTTTAAAGGTTTCAGGTTTTCTTCCTGGTGGCCAGCAGCTCCCACAACTGTAACAAATTCTTTTCACTGAAGTTTAACACCAAATAAGTTGGTTTTGTATTCACTAAAAATTCCACCTCATTTTTCCTAGTCCCTAGTTCACCTGAACCCCTTGTTGGTTCTTTAGCTTAGGGCAATCTCGCTTCCAGTTTCCACTTTCCCTAAAACGTGCACACTGATCCAATCCCATAGGAGAGGTTTCACTCTTTCACTTCTACCTGACATTCCTCCTCTGTCTCTGCCTTGTCTCCTCTACCAGTTTAGCACGACCCAGCTCTTCTCTTAACTTCTGTACACATTCCCTGTTCCTTCTATCAACTTTTCTACATCACAATTACCTAGTAACAATCAACTGGAACCTTTATCTAGTCCTGTTAGATCATCCTGATAAGTCTTTCACAACCAACTTTCAAACATCTAAATTTCCCTGTCAAAGATTCACCTTTATTCTCCTCAGACCCATTCCCTGCCCTAGAGGGGCCGTTACTGGTCCTGTTGTACTGCAAATGCTGCAGCACTTGGGGTAACATTTTCAGGTCCTTCTGCTCAATTGTCAGCAACAGCAACCCCTTCCTCCTCGCCTTTGGAAGGATTCTGAGCAGAAGATGCTTTTCCTGCTCTGCAGGTTACACAAGCCTGCCTCTGCAACAGCACTTCTGTTTTAACTCTTTCTTACCCTGAATGTAAATCTGCTACTTGTTGCTTTAAGTCTGTGTTCTTACATATCAGCCTTTGCAGGCAAACAGCAAACACCCTGCCATGCGCCCAGCATGACTCAGCCGCACCTTCGAGGGGGTACGGGGGTTTGTACAAACTCACCCCAATACTTAAACACTTTCACAGGGTCTTTGATTCTCCACCCCCCCAGCTTCAGATCTTACATACATTAGTACAAGTTTTTATCTTACAACATGTTTCATTCTGGTTGCTCCACAGAAGGAACCACAACCTGAGCGCTCTTTTTTTTTTTTTCCACAAAAATTTCAACAAGAACATTTTTCTAGTTTAGGTCTCAGTTTTTCCTATCCTTTTCTAAAGCCATAATCAGAGGATCAGGTGGTGTTAATCCCACACTCCTGTCACACAAACATATCTGCACACATTACTTATCCCATTTTTCCTCTCGCCTCAAGAATAACATTAATTGTAATAAAACATTATAATTCAATGTCCCATTTAAGGGCCATTTCTCTCCATCCCCTAACTTATACAGGGCCCACCACTGTTTGCAGTCCTTAACCAAAGTCCTCTTATTCACACTTCCTCCAGGTTGCCCTTATTTCCTTCCAGTGACTTAGAACACATCCCAACAGACTCTTACTATTCCACCGCTTTGTTTTCCCCCCATATTATCTTGACGTGCGGAATTAGACTCTATAACTCGAAAGTTATAAAGTAGGTATGTTTATTGCGCGCAGATGCACGGGGGATCGCTCCTCCACAAGCGTGCATACCCGAAGTGACAAACCATCCCACATTTATACAATGAAACAAATGAATATTCAATTAGCGCCTATACATATTTGTTACCTAAACCCCGCTTCGTATGTTAATTAGCTTATCAGTCCGTTTCCTGGAATGTGGTGGTCTTGCAGGTTTGTAGGTGATTCATGTTCTTGTGACCATCTGATCTTCTTCAGCAAGGAGACTTAGCACTCCCTCCCTCTAGATAGCATTTGAATGTCTCTCATCCTTTTCTCATTCTCTTTTAAATAGCCCCTTTGTTAGAGAAAGAAGGGCAGGCGTCTCCCCGTCTCCCCTTTGTTAGAGGAAGAAGGGCAGGCGTCTCCTCAAAACTGTAGTTGTCTCCTCAAAGCTGTGTGCCTATGTGACCAGACACTGCACCCATGACTAGTCACCATACCCACATTCCTTGAGCAGACATATACAATCACAATCGATGTCCATTGTCCCCATTTCACACTATTTCTCCATATCAATCTCAATCGCTATCCCAGCCACAGACCACTCTAATTTCACTTACAGCTCTTTCTCTTATCCCAAGGCATCCAAACCTTACAGTTAGGGCATTCAATTTCTTGTTCCCACCATACATACAATAATTCTTTACACCATATACACTTTAAAACATATAGAGGTTCACATTCACCCCTCGGATGTTTAAGACAATAACCACATACCAACATTCATAATATACTTAATACAGAAATGTTCTCACATTTCCAGCATAAATGAGTATAACAATTATTATTAGTAACCTTATAATTATTAATCCTGTATATACAGATAGACGTCAAATTATCGAACGGTTTTGGTTGTTTGTTTTATTTTATTTTTTTTTGTCTCCCAATTAAAACAGAATCAGAGTTTTGACGATATTCCCTTAATATCAGAACGGGTACCAAAACAGAATCAGATGTATACCTGGGGTGCTAGCTACCTGGTATACGCCATCCTGCATAAGCATACAATGATCTTACACCTTACGGACAGCTTTACAGATGGACCGGTCCCAGAACAGAATCCGAAACAGTACTGTTTAAAATATAATATTAATATAATACTTAGAACTAATATAATATTTGAATAAAGATAGTACCTTCGCTCCATAAGATGGAGTCCTTGCCTGCTCCTGCAGTGATCCAGATGAGATGAGGAGCCCCTCTGGGAAAATCCCCGGGGGTACCCTAGGGAGTCCCCGCTCTCAATGGGTCCCGCAGCCAAGCAGAGGAGGTCCCACCAGAGGTTTGCCAAATTGATTTGAAGAATCAGTCAGCAATATACAGACGAGCGGAGGTTATCTTTATTCGGCAGCGCTGGGTGCATGTGGGATCGCTCCACCAAAATCATGCACACCGAGGGGACTTTTCAGTCCCCCCTTTATACAAGCTACTCATACCTATTCATTAGTTTTCCAAGAAATTGTTTACATATTCACTACAATTCTGATAATTCATTTACATATCTCGTGTCTGTGCAATGTCCTTGAGGAGATGTCTCTGCGCAGACTCTATTCCTTAGTGGCCATGTTTAAATTCTCCGTCTTCGCCACGTTGCATGTACAACAGGAATCTAAGACAAAATGTCCCTTCTAAAGACAACCAACCCAAGGACTTAGCAGTCTGTACATCCATCATGTGGCAATAAGGGTCTTTGGACATTTCCTGACCTTTAACTACACATAGGTGCGTCATCCTTTAGATAAGTGGTACGGCATTCACTATTCAATATAAAGCATACTTAAGATAAAATTGGTGTAATTCACTTCCCCCATCTTACCAATACTGTGAAACCACGGTCATCCAAAATGCAAAATATTTGTTGTGGCATGCACAATTCCCACTTTGTCCTGTGATTTAGATCTCAGTTCATCCTAACTAAAATTATTATCCATCATTCTGAGTTATTGCTTGTTAATGATGTGTTTGTTTCTTTGATTAAAGGGTTTAATGTCAATATATGTTCCAGTCACAGTTTATCTCAGACTTCTTAATCACCGTAACAGCCACCACAATGTCTGGTCAAGTAAATCCCATTTTGAGCTTTTTTCCCCTGAGGGAATGCATTTTCAATTAAATTGTGCTTTTAAAATCTTGGAGTATATTAACATGGCTTATCGTTCTCCCCAGCACAAAATAGCTTCCAGCAGCCCTTGGATAACCAGTTCAACATCTCTTCTTCCTTCAGCCTAAAGCAGGGTTCTCAACACCAGTTTGTTCTTGATAATGTCACTGGACATGAGGCTAAAGGCAGAGAAGTTGTGTATTTGTCAGTGTAGTGTGTGAGTCTCCCAGAAGAAAGATTCTGCGACTTGAAAGCAGCTCTCCTGTTAATTTTATCATCTCCCTGAGCCTCCCAAATTCAGTTCTGTGCTGGCACTGCAGGGCTGACCCTCTGAAAAATGTCACATTTATCTGCTTTTACAGTCGAGCTTGTCTATAGGCAAAAATAGCGCTCCTTGAAATCTCCTGCTATTCAGCAATGTGCATACGTGATCAGCGTCCTCTATTCTTGCATAACTTCAAAGGGGATTGGCTGGAATATTTTTATTTTATTTTTGATTTTTGTATTAAGCAGAAGGCTACTGTTCTGCTGGGAAAGGCACTTGGTGGCACTTCGGGGTTCATTATTGAGCACTTTTGGCAATGCAGGGCTGGTCTCCATGCCCAGCATTGGGTATAGTCTGGTTAGTCAGCAGCTTCACAGGTTGGACCAGGACAAAGAGCAGAGGTGGTTTTGTAGATACATTTAAAGCTAATTTAACTTGAAACTTGCCTGGGTATTTTTAGCAGGGAGTTCAACGCAATCTATAGAACTTACCAAAGGAGACAGGTCAATATCTGGAATGCTAGTGATGGTGTCCCCAGTTTCTGTGTTTAAATTGCTTTCAGTGCCTAAGCTTGCTAGGGTAAAAGTAACTTGGACAGGTCAAAGCAAAGTGCAGACAGGGCCACTGATACATAGTTTCTCATGTTACATGGTAAAAATTATTTTCCACAACTAATTCCTGAAATTTTGCTTTAAACATGCTTGTTCCTGGGTTAGTTCTGTGCTCCAGAGTACAACTGCTTCAGATAAAGCACTGTTACCAGCCATCATTTGTCTATAGGTCTGCTCAGTCAGGGTATAAGGGTGAAGAGAAAGGTGAAAGCATGTGATCTTTACAGGGCATATGGAACTGGACAGAACTTGATAATCCATAGTTCAGATATCAAATTGTATGTGCATTTAATACATAGCAATGTACTGGGTAATTTAATTCTTGCTACTTTTTTTTCCTGCTCTACATAGGAATCATCATTGCAAGAATGGGTTTACAAGGCTTGTTACCCCCTTCCCTCATTACCAGTGGATGGTGTGGCAGACATGAAGGGGTGCAGCTGTGCAGCACCCTGCTTGGAGGCTAGTTTGTGCAGGGCTAGAGGCTTGTGCACTTTCACAGAGGGTCAAGAATATTTCTAGTTGCTGTTTCCAGGCAGCAAGCTCTTCTCCTTCTGCAGTTTTCCACATTGCTTGCTGGTAGGTCAGTTATTCAGTGAGAATTAATCTCTGAATATGAGAGCCTCTCTCTACTATTTTCACTCACCTGTTTTTCATATTTTGCTTTTTCATGAAGGTGTTGTGCAGGAAAGAACAACTGCACATTCCTTTCCTGACTCTTCAGCACTCGACACCTCCGGTGTCCTGTCCTCTCTAAATCCCATCCTGTCTCTGCAAAGTTATCTGCGCTACAGCTCCTCACTCCTTCCCTTCAGTGTTCAGTTTTTATTCTTATACAACCTAAATTTAATTTCAACTGATCTGGGTTAGGTGGAAAGTTAAGGTTGGTTTGTTTGTTTGTTTGTTTTTTTAATATAGAATTGTCACTCTCTGTTTGACAAAGACTCAATAAATCATGTCAAATTTCCTCTGCCTCCGGTTCAAATAATTCAGCCTTCATTTACCATCGTTACCCAATAAAATACTATGGGGGTGTGAGGTGTCCTGGGTGTATTGCCCCCAAAAACCACACAGGGGACTGTGAGTTTGTGAAGCACCCAGGCAGTTTATAACACCATTCAGAAATGGCATCACAGTGACAGCCCAGGAGCAGCCTGCTTCCCTGGCATCATTCAGGGGTGTTCTCCCAGCTCTTCCACAAAATTTTACAATGCACCGTACTTTAGACTAGACTTTGCGGTTGCGGTGATGATGGTTTATTTCTGCACAGCTACAGGAGGAGCAGTGCTGCAGTGCTTTCTTGTTGTGCCTGTATGTGTCCCCTCTTCCTTCACCTCTCTGGGTGGGACCCAGCTCACGCACTGGACAGCTGTCCCACTGCCTTACCACCAGCCATACTGGGGTGACAGGCATAGCTGTCATTGTCACCTATGTGATACTCCTCCCTGCAAAGGTTGCAGCTCCTTCCAAATGGCTGTTTAAAGAAATAAAAAAATACAAACCTCTCAGCAAATATGTATCTCGCAGGTAACGGAAAGATTAAAGCCCCCTGGGCTCCATCCAGCCGGCGCTTGCTTACAGCTCAGCCCATTTGTCAGGCTCAGTATGTCTACCAGACATCTTCCAAACAGGCAATGCGTTCTAGTCAATGAACCAAGTGCCAGAAACTTCAGCAGATGATATAACCCGAAATGGCAAATTCTGATTAAGCTTTCTAGAAACATCTAGGTCTGTGGGCTCAGATTAGGTATGAGAATTCTGTCTGAGTACTGCCTTGTGTGTAGTAATCACAGTCTCAATGATGACACTTCTCAGTTGATAAATGTGGAATTTTTGATTGTTATTTTTGCTGGGGTTCTTGGTTTGTTTTTCTGGTTATTGGGGGTTTTTTTCTGTTTGTTTTATTTTGTTCTTGTTGTGGTCTGAAGTTTCTTTTTGGTGTGTTTGGTTTGGTTTTTTTTGGTTTGAGTTTTGGTTTTGGTTTTCTTTTATGACACTTTAAATATTGCTATTTCTTCATCATAAGGGAACCAGTTCTTTAAAATAAGAAAGGTGCTAACAACATTTTATTCATTGTTAGAATTGCACAGGGGCAGCTTTTACCATATGGATAGTAGGGTCCGTGCTCACCAGAGCTGTAGAAGTCTGGGTAAAATCTGTCTGAATCTAAATGTAAATGTGTGCATTAGCAGTGAGGCTGGTATTGCACCAGAAATTAAAGTACTTTGCAGCTATGCAGTCGCAAATTGCCTTTGTGTATGCAGGGGAATAGCCACCAACCAAAAAGCATGAGAGTCATTACTGGAATTTCTGTTACAATCATTAATAATTTCTTTCTTGCTTTTATAGCATGTTGTGCTACAAGGCACATGTGGGACATCAGATGTGGATTTGAAAGAGTATCGCAGCTCTCTTTTTTTCACTTCCTCCAAGCCTTCCTTACCCACCATCAATTTTTTGTCACTGATCTGTAGGAGAGGTTTCTACTTTTGGACAGTTGTGTAGATAGAAGTCAGTTATTAATTTATGTGTATTTGCTGATCTGGCAGGAATGGGCATGGCTATATTGCACAACTGTCAGGGCTGCTGTGGTTGGTGATGGTGAAGTCATCTGCCAGTTGTTCAAGTTCTCTTTGCCATTGCTTTCCAGCTGTGTTCCTAGAACACTGGATTAACATTTCAGGTTCATCTCTAAATTCTTGCTTTGTATTTTGCAGAAGCTCAGACTGGATTAAAACGTTTCTATGGTGGTTAATGGCTGAGCTCTTTTGAAAAGCTGATAATTGCTTTCCATTGCCCTCAATTTTACTTTTAGGGGAATTCATGATGGAATCTGAATTCCTCAGATTTCTGAAAGATCTGATCAAAGCTTCCTTGTTTGTCCAGCTTGGGAAAGATTTGTTGGTAATTTAATTCCCTTTGCTGAAGCTTCACAGCTTCCAGCTATTCTTTACCTGTAAAAGTTTCAGCAGCATTGCAGACCAAAACCTTGAATAAGCCAATTGCTGTTCTGCACAAATCAATTCCAAGGCAACCAGTTACTTTGTCAACATCGGTAAATCTTGCTTGGTTTACCTTCTAACTTTCCGGATATACTATGAGATCTGTTATTGTTGAACCTATCGCTAGGAGTTCCTAAAACCCATTGTCTGATAGGGAAGTGGCTGCCACAGATCCATATCCACAGGTCCAACTAGCTGTAAGGCTGAGCAAGTATTCCTGATAGGTGTGTACACCAGCAGATGTACACAGTGCACTCATATGTATGTACACAGCAAGTCCCACAGATGAACACAGACAGATGTGTTCTTTGCTCATGCAAATGCCAATGGCATCATCCTGTTCCCATTTCTGGTCTGTTAGTGGAAAATACATACAAATATGCAATGTGGATCCATCCAGGTGATGGCTCATTCTGCCCTGTACATGGCCCTTGCGTCTTATAATCTCCAGCTGCCTCATGCATGGAAGCATATATATATATCTTTCACACACACACATGTGCGTACATACATGCAAATGCGTCACTCAGTTGACCCAATGGTGTCTCCAGCATTTGGGTGGGTTTCCTGGTCTCTGGTAGCTGGCTTCTCTGGGTTGTTATAAATTGAGACCACAATGGATCATAATCCAATTAAAATTTTATTAATTATAGCAAGTAGAATATGAGCAAAACAGTGCTGGACGACAGGGGAGTCTGCGCTCCACCAACTGCCGTACTGAGCTGCGAAATGTCGCAGGGCGCCTCCCCGGAGGACCAAAGCCCACTGTTCCTTATCCGAGTCACAGCACCAGAAATTGTTATAAATTGAGACCACAATGGATCATAATCCAATTAAAATTTTATTAATTATAGCAAGTAGAATATGAGCAAAACAGCGCTGGACGACAGGGGAGTCTGCGCTCCACCAACTGCCGTACTGAGCAGTTCAAACAGTCCCTTTTTATACATCTTTACTTCCATGTTCATGAGGTAGTGGAGTCATGCTTTTGTTGTTAGGGGGGTCGTTTTCTGCCTCCTGCTGGTCTTCCTCCTTTGTCTCATTGCCCTGTTTCTGTCGGTTCCTGGACACCTGGTGGCATCCTGGACACCTGGCGGTGATCTTATCTTTTCACAAGTGGCATCCTGCACACCTGGCGGTTATCTTATCTTTTCACAAGCGGCATCCTGGACACCTGGCGGTTATCTTATCTTTTGTTGTCTAATCTTTACATTTACATATGGGCTTAACATAAATTTAAATAAACAATACCCTAGTCCATAGTTTCTTACAGGGTCTCAGAAGCACACGTGTGCACCCTGGCTCCCCAGCCACTTTCCCCAGGGGCTGTCCAGCTGGCTAGCTGTTAGTGATCACACACTGGCACACGCACCCTCGCTTGCTGCAGTTCCTGGTGCAACTATGACGAAGACTGTGGTGATCTGATGCCAGACAAGCATACTGACCAGCCCTGCTTGTGTGTGACCAGCTCCTGTTTTATCTCTCTGTTATACCGAGCACGTTTTCCTCCAAACCATCTTGCTCCCTTCCTCTTCCCACTTACAATTTGTCTGTTAAACATCCCATTATAAGTTCCGTGCAATCCCCAAAAGCTCTTCCCTTCTGTCCCATGATGAGTCTGGTACTCCCATAGGTAGTACCCTGTCTGGTACAGGGTGTCCTCCTGGCCCCTGGGGCTGAGGCTCCCTTGGAGCAGCCCTGAGAGGGCGGAGGGCTGGGGCTTCTCCCTCTCTTACCAGGTTACTGAGGTTTTCTTTGTGCTCCTTTGTGTTCTTGGGAATGAGCCTTTTACCACATAGCCTAACACACAGCATAGCCCAAAGGCATCATTAATGGTTGTGACTGGTTAGGATGCATCCTTGGAGGCACCGAGTTGTGCAGTGGCTTCATAGTGACTAGTATGATCCTGATAACAACAGTCTCAGAGTTCACCCTAACTGTATTTTTCTGTTGCAGACAAATTTTAAGTAATTGGAAATGTTCAGTTTCCTTGACAGGTGTTTGGTTAGCTCAAAGCAGAGGTAATGCAAACTTTATTATATAATGTAGTCTCAGTCTTGATTTGCTGTCGTAAGTGGTTGTCTGCAGATAATGTAAAAAAAAAACAACTTGCTGAAAAATAGCATACACATAGGGGTAAATGCTGGTTCTGTATGTTAATTTTAATATGTTGAATAATGAATCTTCCTTTTCTGTTGCTTAGGGTTTGTGGCTTAAGTGATGCTCCTTACATGTATTTGTAATTAGCAAACATATCAGAAAACCAGACTAGATACTTTGCTTGATCACACGCTCACCCATACTCCCACACCCTGCCTCCCAACTTCATGGAGAACCAGCCTGTAGGAAGTTTCCCATCATCTGAGAGTGGGTCAGCCTTCTGGTAGAGCCACAGTCTCCTTCCTAGCAAAACCAGAGATTATGCTGTCCCATCACCTTTACTGCAACATTTTGTACCTTTCCTCTGCATGTCTCATCTTTCAGTTACTCAGCTTTTCCTGAGTCCTTTGGATTATTTTTTTTAGATACTTCTTTTCTTCCAGCAAAAGATATAATCTGCCTTGTAATTAGCACATCATTAGCACACTTGGAGCCTGGTTTCTTCTTAAAATTTGTTCTCCTGTCCTTTGTCACGGCAATTTTTGTCTGGTTCTTTCAAAACAGTTGTATCAAAAGTGGATACTTTTGCATATGCTGCAGAGCTTCTGATGGTATCGATCTGTGACATTTTGTCCTTATTCAGGTTTTGGCAACAACAATAAGTACTCAACTTAGATTACAGATCTGAGTTTATAGGTGGAAAATATTCCTTTAATTTATGTCCTGGCTGGCATCAGGATTTTCTGAAGAGGTGTGAATCATGCTTCTTCCATTATTGTTTGGAAAGGCATTGACTTGCTTGTTCTCTCCATAGCTTCATAGCTATCGCTTATGCTTCAAGTTTGCAATGAGTATATAATATTTTGAAATAATTGGCTTTGTTTGGATCGGAGAAGTGCTAGCATGTATGCAAGTGGAACTGATATTGTGAAGTTTGTTTTTTATTGCAGTGGCTGTCTGAGAAAAGCAGTTCTACTGAATCATATCAATAAATCTCTCTGCCTTAATTTTTTCACTTTAGAGGATGGACTAAATGCAAAAATATCCTAGGTACTGTATGAAGGAGGAAAGTTTTTCTGGTGTTTCCTTTTCTGTTTCCTACCTTTCAAAACTTTTAACAGTAGGCATGAGAAGCATGATTGAGGTTTTTTTCCTTCCTGGGAAATAAGTAATGTTTAAACTTAGAATACAAAGCAATATAGTGGGTAATACAGCAGGAAAGGTTTCTACAGGTTCTGCGACTTCCCATAATAAATTGCTTTAATAATTATTAGCTGTGTTTTGCAGCCTTTTTAAAAGCCTGAGGAAGATTCTTCTTTGTGTCATATTTATTAATAATTTCGGTTGTCTAGGCTTGTGTTTGAAAACCTATGAAAACACTTTCTTAACAGGCTGAATAAGACTTCAGTTGGCCGCCTTAGTGAGTTCAGTGCCCCTGAAAAATCTCTCTTTTCATTTAAGCTGTTTCCTACACTGTTCAGTTTCTGATAATCCAAGACAAATGATACAGAATATACAGGGAATAAATCACAGAAAGAGCTGCAAGAGCACTTGAATTCGATACAGAAAAGGCATTTGATGGTGTTGGATGTGTTGCCACACTGCATGCCACAGACACCTTTTAACACTTTTGAAAGATGAGTATCTACACTCTGTAGCAATCATGCAGTGGAAACAGACTTGCCTTAGGTAATAAAGCAGAAACACTTGTGTTTATTACCTGATCCTGGACTTTGCAACTTCAAGCTACTGAAAAATGTAGCTACTGCAGTTACTTTCACTAGAAAAATAAACCAGAAGAATGAAGTCTTTTGATGAAGATATATTTGCCTTCTTTTATTTGTGAGAAGATAAATGAATAGTGCAGCATATTTTGATGCTGGAGAATGCAAAGTCAGTATGACAGCTTTCCTTCCCCATGCTGCTACAGTGGTGTTCATCTTGTAATTCTGGTAGAGCAGACGTCTTTGGTAGTGACCAGAAATAACTCTGATCTGTGAAGGTGGAGCTGCTAGTTGAGATGGTCATTGGCTGGCTTCTCCCCTTCATTAACGCTTTGCTCTCCTGTGTTATATCCTGTGTCAGTCAATTGTTGGCCAGCTGAGGAGAGAGACAAGGATGCTCAGTATATAATTGTTATAAACGATAACAATTAAAACAATTTTATTTTGGGTTCAATCAATTTAGGTTGAGAAACAATAAGCAAAAACAGCACTGGGTGCGCAGAGAACTCAGTTAGTTCCACCACATGCACACCTGAGTCCTAAAAGCAGTATCTTTTATGCCCAGATCATGACCAATCCCTTCTTGCCAGATGTTCGTCCCGCTCTTTCCCCATGGGGCCGTTAGGGTTCGCCTTCTCCTCCTATTGGCTCTCCTTTGGCATGTTTTTTCAAATCTCAAGGTCTTTGTCTCCGTCGGCAGGCCTTCCCTGGCGTGGTTTCCCTTTCCTTATCTCCCTTGGCGGGCTTTTCCAAGCAGCGATTGCCTCAGGGGAAGGGGAAGCCATCACATTGTCTCAAAGGAGAACCACACACGCCCACTCACCACAGCTGCGATACAGGTCCCAGATTTACACAGGGTACAACAATTACACTTATCACAGTATATTCTATTTTTGACATGAATCATGACTGCATTTATCACATAATTGAGAAAGTAATTTATTTTCTCATATTAACTCTGGAAAGTGGTGCCCCAGCCCAATGCATGAAGGACCACAATAAGGGGTGAGGTGCATGACCGATCAGGAACGTATGATCAGGTGCCAAAGTCACAATTATATGCTTGGCCTCCTTAGGCAAATCTATTGTTTTATTGTCAGTATGAGGTGGTGTCAGCCAGTGAGAGCCTGTTTAGGTTGGGTCTTCAGGTCATGTCAGCCCTGAGGTTACAATTTTGTAGTCCCAGGTAGTGTTTGCTTTTCTAAGCAAGTCAAGTGGCAGTTAGTGCCTTGGCTTTCATATGTGACCCTGAAGACTAATCCAATTGCTCTTTAGCCCCTAAATGGCCGTTTCTAATGTTTGTTGCACTGCATTAATTGCTAACATCTGTCTCTACTGTGGAGTAACTGCACTACTGCTCTTGTTTTCCACTGTGAATCATGCTCAAAGCATCTGCCTTTGGAGACAGGCAGTAGAGGGCCTCCTGTCATGCAGAGACATGTCTTGGCAGAATCAAGAATCTGATGTCTTAATTTCTGCTCTTTTTTTTTTTTTTTTTTTTTTAAATAAAGGTCATTGAGGGAAACTGCCAACAAAGAAAGAAAATAAAACCCAAAAGAAATAATTTATTTCCACAAGGCCATAAGCTGCTCTGTGAGGTTAGCCATGACTGCTGGCAACTCAACCCCAACCTTTCCTGGGGGTTGTCATTGTTTATAGTAGCTCATGTGAGGAATCACCGTCTTAGTCCAGGCTTGCAGGAGACATCATCTGTGGTTCCAAGCTGGTGAAAATGTGCTAGTAAAACTGGGGAGAGAGGTGAACCTCCTCAGTGGTAGCCTTCTATATGCAGAGACATCAAAATGATTCATTAGAGTGTTAAAATTAGCCAATGATCATATCTGAAGATCTTGAAAAATTGGTCACTGATCACAAACAAAAATTATGGATGTTACTGATAATGATGATGGGGAAATCTTTCCTGACAATTAAGGCATGAGGAACAAGTGTGCAGAAGACAACAGCATTTTACCTAGAAAATTCTTGTGTGTAGACAAGGAGTCATGTGTGGGCTTATCCTTGAGCATATGTTGAATTTTTTTGTTAAAAGAAGGCTGGCTTCTTTTCAGTGTTGTGGTTTTTCCTCTCTCGTCCTTTCCTGGAGCAGATAGGGAGAGGTAGAAACCATCTTTTGGTAGTCCTCAGTTAATTACCACAGGTCGAAGAATGAGGGGCAACAAATAAAAGTGAAAATTTTGTTGAAGTGAACTGTTCAGGTCACAATCTTTCTCTCATCCCGTGTGTTTAGTTTTATTTTGGTGGTGCTTGTCTGGATTTGTATCTTGTGTAATTGGTGTGGCCATTCTGGGGAAAACCCATTAACAGAGATAAGGTAAAAACAGCAAGACATTTCAAAGAGATCTCCTTTGATTAAACAGCTTTCTATCTAAAAGATTCCCACTTGAGAGGCAAAGAAGTTTGAGGTTGTGATGTACATACAGTCATTTTCTATATCTGCTGCTCATCATCATTGCTTATTACAAGAGGAGCTCAAATAGAATAAAAGAAATTTCTGGTGGTTTTAATTGCAACTAATTTAACATTAATTTATGTTTTTTTGGTTTATGCATCCATTTGCGTAAATAGATGAGAAATGTTAGCCTGTTGTAGAAAAACTTAAAAAAACCCCATCCCTAAATATAATTTTCCTTGATAAAAGACAATCTAACAAAGACAATGAAAATGAAGAAAGGTTTTTTAATCTAAGTAAAAAATCAGAGCAGGGGTGAAGATAGTTGTGTCAACAAAATCAGGAATAAAGAAAACTTCTTAATACCAATGTAGCATTAAGAAGCAGGTATTCCTTTATTTCAGTGCTGCGTGCATGGGGGATCATTCCACTTAACGTGCATGCTGTATGTTTCATTTAGGGAAGATTATATAGACTACAAATGTTTATGCATTAGATTTCTCAGAAAAATAATGCATGTTCATTCAATAGGCAGTACTATGTTAATTGTCACGTGTATTTCAGAGTCTTCTAGGGGGTCTCAAACAATAGTTGACCCTATAGTTACTGTTGTCGGAACACTGAACCTCAGTTTACTTCCCTTACATGAGGAGCCCATGTTAGTTTCGTTAGTTTCCTATATAATAACCTCCTCAACGACCTTAAGTTTCAGATGGCTTTTTTCCTCTTGGCATGAAATTACACAATGAAGGTTGGTTAGCAATCTCTCCATAGTGATTATACTGAAACAAACAATAATACATGGTAACAATTTCCCCCTTGGAGACTTATGATGTTATACACGAGACTCGCACCATTTCCTTGTAAGACCAGCATCTACACAAGGGAACACATTGAACCATGCAACAAGTGACAAAGATCAATATGATTAGTAGTAACACAACCACAACCACTTGTTTTAGCCAATTGTTGGGAATCTGTGAAGCCAAGAGCACAACCAAGAAAAATCTAATCCTACTTTTTCCTTAATCCCTGCTGCTAGTTCTTGTAGTTGTTGATTTTTTTTCTTCCACTAGTTGGGAGTTATCTGTAAGATTGAAACAAGACATCCCTTCGAACTCTTCATACCCGTGATTGTCTTAATAAGAGATATCATAGCTTCTCTGTTTTGCAGAGCTGCTTCTCTTATCTATGCCATTTCAGTCCCCACGGCCATAAGAGCCTGTGAAGTGTAATTGATGTTCTTAACCACAGCGCAGGTGATTCTTTTCAACGTGTGATAATTCATAGCCACCCCTACTCCAGGTGCAGATATTGTTGCAGCTGATACTTCACTAACACTGTGTAGAGTTACTTGTGAATTACCATCTTCTGGTAATGGTTGTACCTCTATCCTACCTCCTCGCTCTTTCCTTGTGTACTAAATCTTTTTTTTAATAACAACAGAGCCATTCTCCCAGTAGTGCGTGGGCCTCCCATTACATTAGCCAGGTTATATGAACAGGCTGTCCTTCCACATAACAAGAAGCATCCAAAAGGCAGTTGAGTATAAGCCCAAGCATAGCTTTGGGGTTGTGTATTACTACAATTTAGAGGGGGTTGTAAGAGTGTTAAATTTTCACACTTCAAAGAACAACCTTCAAACACAACACATTGTTCTGCAGGGAGTATCCCTCAGACTTTTACCATCAGCATTCCCCTTTCCTTCATCTGCATTGTTTTCCCTGTATCATTTATGTTTGTATAGGTTAAAGAAAAGCCAAAGCTCCATAACATAGTATAATTCTTGAGTAATTCTAACAGGGCTGGTACTGCTGTTAGACAAAAGCTATATATCTCTCCCACCCGATTTCCAGCTGAAATGCAGAAGGATGGTATGTTGGTTACTTCCCCAGCTAAAAGCTCCTGGATGCTGCAGTTTCTATCCCATTTAGGCATCAAAATTTGACCATTCTCACTATCTGTTGAAAGTACAAATAAGATTATTCCAGTCCATTGTTTCATCTTACTCCACTTTGTACTTGGTGTTCTTTTAAAAGAAAGTTCTTCAGTGATGGTTGTTTGGTGATGCTGATTGAGAACTAGCTTCAACGGTTCTGTCGGTGTTGTGGTCCAGACTTTGGATAGAATTGTCTTAACCCTAGTAAAATGGATCCAGGAATCAATTCCTTCTAATTTACCTGCTGTATTTGTAGCCAGTAGTACTTGATAAGATCCTTTACGTTTTTCTTGCAAAGGTTTGGAGTCCCAAGTCTTTAAGTATACAAGGTTGCCTGGCTGGTACTGATGCACGTAGGTGTCCAGCACAAGTGATCCTGTCAGAACAATGCGTTGTCAGAGAGCCACAAGGGCCTTTCCTAAAGAAATCAAGTATAACTTCAAATTTGTCTTTCCCTGTACATGTATTTCTCCTGGGATTAATGGTATTCAATATGATTTTTCATATAGTATCTCATAAGAGCTAATCCTACTTTTAGATCATGGTTGTGTCCTAATTCCCAAGAGAGCTAGTGGAAGGGCCTGTGGCCTTTTAAAGAAATTCCCTGACATATTTTACCGATCTGTTGTTTCAAAGTTTGGTTCATTCTTTCTACTTTTCCACTCGATTGTGGCCTCCATGGAGTATGCAAATCCCATTTAATGCTAAAGATTTTACTTAACTTCTGAACAATGTCTGCTACAAAATGTGGACCCGAACAGAGGACACTCCTATCAGTAACCCAAACCTTGGTATTACTTCTTTAAGTAATACCTTAGTTAGTTCTCTAGCTTTGGTGGTGCAACAGGGGAAAGCTGCTGGCCATTCCACGAAGGTGTCAATCAATACTAAGAGATACCTATACACATTCTGTCTTGATAGTTCAGAAAAATCAATTTTCTGGTAACCTCCAGGTAAATTTCCCTGCTTAGTGGCTCCTGGGGGTGGTCTTTTCCTGTTCATGGGATTATTTTTTAAACAAATGGGACGCTTTGCTATTACAGACTTTACTATACCAGTCATTCCTACACATATAATTAAATTTTGAAGACTAGACATCATAGCCTCATTACCTCAATGTGTTACTTCATATCTCTTTTCTACAATCTCAGCCGTTTTTTGTGACAGGACAGTGACTTGTTTTGTGGAGGTTATGAAACAACCCTCTCCGTATGTGGTCACTTTTAACAGTGATGCCAATTGTTGATCTGCCTCGCTATAACTGGGCTTCAGAATTGGGAGTTACGCGTTTTGCTGGCACTAATGCAAGGGTGCTTTGTTCAGCCACCTTCTTAGCAGTTTTATCAGCCAATCAATTACCCACATTCAGCGTGGTTTGCCCAAATTGATGCCCTTTGCAATGCATGATCGCCACTTCCTTAGGTTTTTTGATATCCTGTAAAAGTTGAAGAATTTCTTCCTTTTGTTTAATAAGTGATTCTTGGGCCGACAACAGTCCTCTTTCCTCCCAGATATCCTCATGTGCATGCACTATCCCAAACACGTATTTTGAATCAGTCCATATATTTACTCTTTTTCCTTCAGCTGTCTTCAAGGCCTGTGTTAGTGCTACCAGTTCTTCCCTCTGGGCTGGCGTGTTGCTGGGTACAGCCTTGGCCTTTATCGCCTGTGTAGCTGTAACCACTGCACGTCCAGCCAGCCATCTTCCATCTCGTACAAAGCTACTACCATCAGTGAACAGTTCCAAATCAGGATCAGGTTCATCTCTCAGATTCTGTCTGCTTGAATTATGTGTTCAACAGTTTGTAGGCGGTTTTAAGTTCCACACCATCCCATCCTGCTCTAACAAGTTAACTTGATATTTAAGCATGTGTCTTGGAGACAACCAACGTCCCCCATTTTGTTATAAAACAGAAACCACTATATGGAACATATACCGTAATTCTCTGTCTCGTTGTTATTTTTCTTGTTCTTGAATTAAGAGAACAGTTGCGGCCACAGCACACAAACATCCTGCCCATCCTTTACTTGCATTGTCCAATTGTTTGGAAAAGTATCCCACAGGTCTTCTCCATGTTCCCCACTTTTGAGTCAGCACACCCAAGGCCAGGTGTGGTCATTCATATACAAATAACAGAAAAGACTTAGATAAATCAGGTAGTCCCAATGCAGGTGCTGACATCAGAGACATTTTTAAGTCCTTAAAGGCTGCTCGGCATTTGGGGGTCCATAGCAAGTGGTTCTCTTTTGACCCCTTCAGGGTTTCATGAAGGGGTTTTACCAACAGTCCATAACTGATGATCCACAGTCTGCGCCATCTGACCATGCCCAGGAATGCTCTTAGCTCCTGCACAGTTCTTGGTTCTGGAGTTTGGGAGGTTGCTTCCTTGCTGTCAGTTGTCCTTGGGAAATTTCAAAACCCAGACAGAGCAGTTTCTTTTCCTGCTTGGGCTTTGCTCTTTGATATGGTGATATCCTCCTTGTTCTAAGAAATTCGACAAGCTTATAGTCATCTGTAATCGTTCTCCTTGAGTCTCTGCAGCCAATAAAATAGCATCCACGTACTGTAATGCCAATCCTTCTGGATTTTCCTTTTTTAACAATTCCAATTACTTTGCCAGCTGATTGCCAAAGATTGTTGGAATATTTTTGAACCCTTGTGGCAATACTGTCCAAATAAGTTGCATTCTGTGTCTGGTGGTGGGGCTTTCCCATTCAAATGCAAATATTGACTGGCTACTTTTGTGTAAAGGTATGCAGAAGAAAGTATCCTTAATATCAAGCACTGTAAACCACTTATGCTTTTCCTTTAAGGATGTCGGCAAGGTATATGGATGAATGTCTTGGACAATCTGATTTATAGCTCTTAAATCTTGAAGTAATCTATACTCCCCATTCGATTTCTTTACTGGCAATTTTGGAGTGTTATATTCTGATTCACATTCTACTAATAATCCATAATCTAAAATTTTCTGTATTAGCTCTTCCAACCACTTCCTGTACTCCCACTTAATAGGATACTGGTTTTGTCTTACCAGTTTTGTTTTAGATTTTAAAACGATTCCTACTGGCTTGGCCAGCTTGGATCGACCTGGGATTCCACTAGCCCATACCAAAGTGGTTACTGCATCTTCTCTGCTTCTTCAGGGATTTCTTCCATTGATCTTTGTGTGTTCTGTAACATTAAAATCTTTGCCTCTACATCTTTTGATTCAGGTATTAACAGTTGTGCTTCTCAGTTCTCTACTAGCTTCTCCACTATCTCTGCATTTAGCTTACTCAATAAATTTCTTCCCATCAAAGGCACTGGCCATTCAGGCATGTATAAAAATTGGTGACTTACCCATTACTTTCCAAACTTGAATTTTAAAAGTCATAGGAAGGGTTGATTCTCACGTTTTGCAGTGGCACCAGCAACACTTACAGTCTCTTGACTAAAACCTCCTTTATAAGTATTGAGTACAAAGTAGCTCTGGTCTATCTACCAGAAATTCTGTCTCATTGTTCCCCAGCCTGAATATAACCAGGGATTCAGCTGGGCATGACTTCCCCGGTCCCCTTCAGGATTCATCATCTAATATCAACTTAATGGCCTGCAGAGCAAGATCCAATTTCCCAGCTTGAGGGCAGGCCTTCTTCCAGTGTCCCTGTTGCTTACAGATTGTACATTGCTCCTCTGCCAACCGGGGTTGTATAGGTTGTGTGAAAGGGGGCAACCTGCCCCTTCCTCTGCTCCTTCCCATCTCCTGATATTCCCTTCCTCTAGCAACTCCCCCTGGAGCCCTTGTCAAGGCAGCAATTAACCTTCCCTCTCTCAAATTTTCTCTTCTGATCTGTCATGTCTCCTTTTCTTTCTCTTGATTATTAAAAACAGTCCATGCTGCTTCCAGCATTTTCCGCATATCCGTTGAATCTGTCCCTTCTAACTTTTGAAGTATCTTTCTTGTATCTGGGGATGATTGCCCCGTAAAAATAGAGGCCAACTGAATAGCTTCTTCTAGATTTCCTGGATCTCAATTGGTATATTTTCTAGCAGTTATTTTAAACCTTCCCATAAAAACCAATGGTGATTCATCTGGCTCCTGTTTAACTTCATACAATTTGGACCAACTGATTGCTTTTGGCATAGCATGTTGAATGACAAATAATATCATCTTTGATATTTTGTTAATAATTCTTGTGGTCCCTGTTAGTTTGGGTCCCACCCTGGATCTACAGAGGGGAAATTCTGATCCACTGCCTCTTGTAAGTTACCAGTAGCATGTATTCCTTCTGCTTGCTTCCTTGAAGTGTTTACTACCATTTTCTCCTCAGTTCCATCTAATAATGTGTCTAATATCACCTGTAAATTATTCCAGCCTGGATCCTGAGTTCTAATTACAGTTTCAAATACCTTTGCCACTCTTTCTGGGTTCTCCCTCTATATTCCTGCAGTCTCCTTCCATGATCTAAGTCCATAATTGAGAATGGTAACTTTTAACCATCACAATTGGCCTGTTATTCCCAACTGCTTCGTGAAGGGGAGCTTGAAAGGTTCCCCCCCCCCTTGTCGTCCTCTAATTCTACCAGCTATTGGACTAAATCCTTCCAATCCATATCTTCCTTCTCACTCCTACCTTCTTCTCCTCCATCCAAGTTTCTATCTAGATTCTCACCAGGACCTCCTAATTATTGACAAGGAGTCACCAAAAATTCTAAATTCTCCTCCTTTTCTCTGTCACATATCAAACATATTTTTCCAGTGCTACAAGCCAAACAACATTTCAAATTCCTCCCTTTCCCTTCTTCTTTGAAGACCAAAACCATAGGATCTCATGGGATTATTTCACTTTTTCTGCTGTTCTAGATGGTTTCTTAATGTGAAAAACAAATCTATATATGAGACTTCAGCCCATTTTCCCTCATCTGCAAAACAGCATCAATTGCAATATAGTATTGTATTTAGCCATTTTTCTTGGTCATCAAGGGTATACATTGGCCACCAATGATTGCAATATTCTATGAGTTGCTTCAAGGTGAGAGGACTCCCCCTCAACTTTCCCTAGTGTTTCAATAAACAACCTAAGGGGGATTTCTTTAAAATACCTTCTCCATCAAATTGAGCTGTTCCCATGATAATAAACAAAATTACAATAAATAACAAAATGCCTTACACAGGACAAATCAAAAACCCAAGACAATTCACTCACACACATATTCTTACAAACGTTTTTGTCTTCAAACCTAATCTGGGTCTCAATATTCAATACTGTTCCAAGATCGAAACCACAATTGTGTGCAGTGGGACTCTAGCCCTCATTTACACCTGATTATTACAAAATACCAACCAAACCCATAATTGTGCATAAAATACCAACCAAAACTGTAATTGTGCATAAAATACCAAAGCCCACGTGTTCCACAGACTTTTGTCTAGCAGAACTGCAACCTTCCCTTTAGGTACCTTTATAGCTCAACACTGTGGAGCTTTCACCACACCTTACGGGCAGGCAACCACCCTTTTCAAGAATCCTGCTCTTTATAGCACAACCCTACAGAGCTTTCACTGTGCCTTACGGCCAGGCAGCCACACTTGTCCCGTTTCAAGAAGGGAACACCTTTACCTTCCAGGGGTCTTTCTTAAAGCTCATTGGTCTGGGGATTGGAGGTTCTTCCCGAGAATCTTTCAGTGCCAGATGGAGGTCCTGTGATACCATGGATCCGTTGAGATTCAGAAGCAGTGTCCCATCTGGGTTGCCAAAACTGTCACCAAAATCGGGAATAAGAAAACTCCTTAACACCAATGTAGCATTAAGAAGCAGGCATCCCATTATGGCAGCACTAAAGGAGATGTGTTCCAAGGAATGACTGAAAACTGGTTCCTTAGGATTTATCCCCAGAAAGGAGACAATACTTCAGCAACATCCGGCAGTTGTTTATTTAATAACCAAAATAATTCCAGTTAAGATTAAGGAAAACTGCTCACAGGTAATGAAATGTACAAATGCTTAATAACTTAGGAACAAAAAGCTCAGTCTTGTATTTGCTTAGCTTTATAATGTATATGCAATGCCATTGAAGTCAGCACCTGAAATAGAACCACTAAGAAGTACCTAAAATGGAAAGAAAAGCATTGAAAGTTCATATAAAGAGACTGAATGAACAGGGAAAGAAAGCAGCAAGCTTGTCAAGTTGAGCAGGGAGAAAATTAGCTTATAATTAATGAGCTAATGGAAAAAGCAGAGAAATCGCTTGGCAAAAAAAAACCCCAAAACTAAAAAGCTTAACACAATAACAGGACATATCCGAACATTCTGGATCTTTGATGGACACAGAACAAATATTTCATGTACGTTCACACAGTTCAAGTTCAGGACAAATTAGCACTAGGTAGAACTACTTTCAGAAACATCTGAGGATATATTTTACAGAAAGCAAAAATCAGTGTACAAAACCTGTTTATATGCCATTGGTATATGACTATGTGCACATTCAAAATAAAAATTCCCGGTACTCATCAACATATTTTCTTTTTGGGAGCATATAAAGTACCTTTGAGCATTTTTGTTTATGTCTCTGCTTGTTTTGAGCCAACCATTGACACGACTGATGATCTCATCACATGAGATGTGAATATTCTATATTATGGAATATTGAGTGATTATAGAGCCAAGTTGAATGAATAAGGATTTGGAAATACTTGCGCATGTGAATTGTAGTCAGACATCTCTGAGTTACTTTACCTAAGTGTTCTTTCTTTCTTCAGTATTCAGAAGTGTGTCCATGCATGATTTAAAAACTTTTTATCACTTTTTGAATAGAGACTATGACAATAGAATCAAGATTAAGTGATAGAGTTTAGGTCTGTGCACCTAGATTTGTAGTGTGATAAACTGGGGTGGTTAATTGTAGCTGCAGAATTCACAATATTTTTTATTTATTTATTTAGAGATGACAGTATCCATCTCCACTTGAGAAGTCAATAGAGAATTACATTCAAGGTCCATATTATATACTGTCAGGTAACTCTTGAAGGCTTAAATTAGCATGTTGTCTCTTTTCTAGGAATTAGCTTACAGTTTTATTTAAAACCTTGGAATCTTTTGCTGTTGTTTTGATAAAAGAGTAAATTATATAAAAAGAGAGGAGGAAATGAGCTCTGTCTGATCACTCAAACATAAAGAAGTTTATGACTGGTGAAGAACAGTATGTCTCATCCTTTTGTGGTGGTTTTTTTTTTTTTTGTGGGTTTTGTTTGCTCAAATTTTATGGATCCTAATCCAGACAATTCAAAGGCACTGCAAATTTCACAGTCTTAAATTGTAATAATAAATCAGTGCAAGGACAAGTATGTCTAGCACAAAGTTAATATTTGTCAGAGATATTTAATGTATTTTATTTTAGAAGTGACAGGAATGCTACAGCTTAAAAAAAAAAAAAATCTGTGAGGCAAACAGTCATTTCCTATGTGTGGTGCTAATGAAATTCTGGTCCCAACCCATGGAGAAACCAGCTAGTAAGCAGGGTGAAAATAAAACTTTTTCTGTTATCTTTAAACAGACTAAATCCGTGGCATTAAGTTCAAGATATGAAGGATACCTTTGTAAATTGAACAGCAGCAACAACAAAACCAATGTGTAGTAAAAAATGAATCACTGAGAGGTTTTCCTCAAGCTTTGCGATAAAGAACAACTGCCTAAAATTTCCATTGATTTATAAAATCCTAATGATTCAAAAGTGAGTATTGGGGATTTAGTGAGATTCAGGATGACACAGATATCTCAGTGAAAAGTGATAGGTAAAACTTTATTCATTATTTTAAAGAGTGAATTCAGTTGGATTTCTCTCCTTCAAGCAGCCTTCCTACAATGCTTTAAGCAATATTAGTGAGATAATGTTAAAGTTCTTACAGAGGTGGGAATATGGTTTAACAATGAAAAGCTTATATTTTAGCGCTGGAAATATTTTTAACTGTAATTCATCACATTAATTGAAATTATTCAGTGTAGAACCAATTTTGGGATATACTTTTCAGTGTTTGAGGCTAGGATAGATTAAATTTACTTGAAACAAAGATCAGTTATTAATATATACAAAAAATGAACTTAGAATCTCATCATCAACCAAACTTCAAGAGTTTTGTATGTGGAAAGCAAAGTCAGACAAGAAGCTGTAACAATGATCACTGGATGTTACGAGCAGAGGTGAGAATACAAAGTGGCGCTAGAAAATCTGCATTTGTTTTGCTAACAGTATATTTTTCATTAATACGACCATGGTATGGAGACCTGTAGCAAATGTTACAGTGCTGGTGTGGCCTGGGGAGGGTGGCTTGCAGCAATGGTGACTAGGCTTAGTTGGGTATCTGGGTGAGTGGCGATGCTGAGGCATCCCATGGGGTGAGGCGAGAAGTGCCTGGACAAGCAAGGCACTGGGCTTGGGCAGGGGACTCTCCATGGCATAAAGGCTGAGTGCAGCTCCAAACCCAGGGGTGAAAGCCCATATTGAGGCTTCTTACACCTCCTCACAATTTGTTTCCACTGTCTGATCCAAGATTATGGTTGCCTTGTATCAGGGCCCACCTAGAGGAACAGGTAGCAGGACCTGACCTGTTGGTGGGCCAAGGACCACTCTAGCCTAAATGGGGATGGCTGGGTATGGATTCATACCCCCAGAAACCACCAAACTGGGGAGGTACAAGAGATGTGCATCTAGATTAGCAGATCACCAAGACCCCAGCCCACCTACACATGCAGTTTCTCAGGATGTCCTGATGAAGAAAACAAAGATCAGCCTGAAGCAAAGGCCAGCTTGCAACCATTAAAAGATATAGTGGGAGCATAACAGGACTGGATATCAGACACCCCTACAAGGAGAAAAACAAGTGGTGGGTAAATCCTAATGACTCACAGAGGTGAGGCAGGATGAAGAGAGGGAGTATCACAATGGGTGTTCCCGGAGGGTACATATATCCAAAAACAACCAGAGAAGAGCCCTGAAGAGGTGGTGAGGATTTGATAACTGTATACCTTGTCCACCTCCACAGCAAGTATTCATGGCCAGATGTCTTTGAGGCGTGCAAGATGCATTTGGGCATGTGCATCTCGGTCCTTGTAGGTAAGACAGTACCAGGGGGTGAAATCTGTTCTCCTTCAAAATAGTCACCTTCCCCTCTTATATAGTCTCGGACTGAGATTTACTACACTGATGCTGTTGTGTTGCAGCATTAACTCTGTTCCTTCAACCGTGTGGATAAAAAGGTGAAGACTGCAGAGCTTTCAGAGAGGATGGGTACTGTGTGTTGTGGTTTAACCCCAGGCAACAACTAAGCACCTCACAGCCACTCACTCCACCGCACCCCTGACCCTGGGGGAGAAAATCTGAAAAGTGAGAAACCTTGTGAGTTGAGATAGTTTAATCGGTAAAGCAAAAGCTGTGCATACAAGGAAAGCAAAACAAGGAATTCACTCACCGCTTCCCATCGGCAGGCAGGTGTTCAGCCATCTCCAGGAAAGCAGGGCTTCATCATGCCTAATGGTAACTTGGGAAGAAAAATGCCATAACTCCAAGCATCACACCCTTCCTTTTTCTTCCCCTAGTTTATATGGTGACCATGGCATCATATGATATGGAATATCCCTTTGATCAGTTGGGGTCAGCTGTCCCTGCTGTGTGTCTCAATTTCTTGTGCACCCCCCGCCTGCTCACTGGTGGGGTGGGGTGAGAAGCAGAAAAGGCCTTAGCTCTGTGTAAGCGCTACTCAGCAATAACTAAAACATCGCTGAATTATCAACACTCTTTTGAGGACAAATCCGAAACATGGCCCCGGAGTAGCTACTATGAAGAAAATTAATTCTATCTCAGCCAAAACCACCATAGTTTGAAATCATAACAACAGTGGATTTCGAAAAATCTGCAGTTAGTTTTTATTCTGGTATGGCTAAACCATAATAGCAAAGAGATGACAGCAGAGATTTCAGCCTGTGTTAGCCATCTGAGGTACATTACCTATCCTCAACAGTGTTGCAAGTGATAAACCGATAATTGAGAAGTTCATCTTCAATATGGTTTGGACAGTGGTAAAAGAATTAACACCAGGAACTTGTTCTGTCATAGTAGTATTTTTATTCCAAAGAAAATATATCAAAATGATCGATTCAGCTGCTGGAAAATCATGCATAAAAGAAAGAAAACAAGCTGATAGATATAAACAAACTGGAAGTCAACCAACCCTACCTGACTCTTGATCTTCGTTCAGAACCTACATGCTGTCTCCCATTCATGTAGTCCTAGGAAGCAAGCGTCTTATCCATATGTTATCCAAAGGAGTTTCTTTAACTGAGCTTTTCATAGGATCTTGCATGAAACAGACACATTTTAAACAAACTTTCTTGGGAAAGAACATTTCTCAAGAAAGTCAGAGAGCTCTGAGCTTTATCTAAGCTCTGCAAATTTCAGGAACTGATCACGCTGTCCTGCTTAAGTCGGGGGAATTTGAACAAACGCTGGGAGTTGCTCAGATGCCATAGGAGAGCTCCATGCTCTGAAGAAAGGAGTATTTATTCCACTAGCAAGTAGGATGTGCTTTTTTTCTACAAAGCAAGGAAAACTGGGACAAATAACCTTTGTAATATAAATTTGCACCCCTTGTGGTAAAGGTATTCAGATTCTGTAGGGAGCAGATTTAATAACCTAAGCAACTGCCAGAGAGATTATATAAATATTCTTCTTCAATTAACAAAAGGAATGCTGCAATAAAGGCCACAAAGAAAGCAATTTATTGAGCAATGCTAAACTGGGAAACATGTACTTGGGTAGAAGTACAATTTTGTCACACCCAGAGAGGGAAACCGCTGTGAATCTCCAGTTCTACTTTGGTGCAGAATTTCCTTATCTTTTTGGTATACTTAAAGGCCAGGCGCCATGGCACAATTTTATGATGAAGTAAGTTAATTATCTTTAAATGTAACGTGCAGTGTCACGATGTTATGTAGGAGCATGATGCAGTGTTGTGTTTTATTGCTGTTTGTCACCACATTAAATTGGCTTAGTTGGGAATTGCAGCAAGAACATTAGCATTCACAGCCATTACTGCCTTGAACACTGTCCAGCCTATTCACTTCCCTCTGTCTCCCCACTCGTTCAGTAATTCTGCTTTATGCCTCTTTGAATGCAAAATAGATTCTATCAGATTTCCTCCCCTCCCCTTACTGCCTTTCCTGGGAGATGCTGTAGAGAGGCAAGCTGCCTTTAAATTTTCCATTTCATTTCAGTCCTGTGATTATGAGCAACCAGTTGTTTTTCGCACCTTTTGAGTTGCATTCATTTTATATATAGTTAAGCTGTGAAAAGTATGAAGCTTAAAAAGTACAAAAGTTGTACAGGTTTGAACACTTCAATTTTCATTTGCATGTGTCAGAGAATCTGGGGATTCCAAGTGCATAATTCCACAAGTACAATTTAGGACAGGTCAGACAGAAGCTTTATTAACCATGATCATAGTTAATCGGACAGCATTTACCTCTCTGCCCTCCACTACACCCCACCCCCTGTTCCCTGTCAAATGATTGCAGAGGCCCAACCTATACACTGTTTCAGAAACAAAAGAAAGAGCTAAGAAAATCAGTTGAATGTTAACAAAGCCAGGTATCCATGGGATGGGATCCATCCAGGTGGGATGGACTCACTGGAGTATCTTGGTAGCTGCTATGATTCTAAGAAATCAAACAGTAAATAACATGACAACATGGAGAGGTGGCTCTTGGTGGAGCCTATAGGAACGGCACACCCAGTATTAGCTTAGAAATGGTGAGCTGGAAACAACTTGCAGTCAAAAGGAATGCTCATTTAGTAAAGATAACTTTTTAGCCAAACCTTTCAATCTTAAATATTAAGAATTTTTACCCCCATACATGCACGTGCTAGTGGAGGTTAGAAAAATTGGAGGTTTCACCATACCTAGAATTGGACTAACAAACCAAAATAAAATCTTGGGAAATTTTGAAATGAAATGTCTCTTTATTTCTGATTTTTTAAAATATAGCAATCATTTCTCCCATTTTCAGCATGCATTTTATTCTGTTTTCCAAGTGTAATGGAATGGATAGAAAGCCTACACTGAAGCTGGCAGAGTTCTGAAACCGATTTAGTGGGAGCTAAGTGAACCCTGAGGTGCACAGAGACTCATGGAGGGGACCTTGAGGTGTCATCCAGCCCCACCAGCTAATGGCATGGTGAGCTGGATCAGGTTGTCACCATCCAGTTGAGTTTTGAGCTCAAAGACGTTGGCATTGCAGCTTCTCTGAGCACCTTTTCCAATAACTGACCACATCTGATAAGGAAAAGCTTTTAATATCCAACTGTAATTTTCCTTGTTGCAACTTGTGTCTGTTGCCTGTTGCACAGGTTTGCCTGTTGTGCTTTTGTTGTGTAAATGCAAGCAAGTTTCCCTGTCTACTCTGCAACCCACCACTAAGTTGTTGAAGACAGCTGTAAGAGCTCGCCTGAGCGTTTTCTTCCTCTTATGGCTGAACAAGCCCAATTCCTCAGTCTCTCCTTCACTTGCGTGAGCCAGCCCTCCAGCCATCCTACCATCCTGGTGGCCCTCTGCTGGACTTGTTCCAGTTTGTCAATGTCTTTCTTCTAGCAGAGATCCCAAAACTGGACCTCATACTCCATGGGTAGCCTCAAGAGTGCCAAAACGAAGGGAAGAGGATCAATTTGTTTCAGCTGCTGGCTACACTCTTGCTAATACAGCTCAGTACCTGGTTAGTCATCTTCACCTTGAGGGCTCACAGCTAAACCAGCACCACCATGTGTATCAGAGCTGACCCTGAACACAGACAGCCAAATCGCGGAGGGAAGAGGTTGCAGAGGGAGGAGGATTGCAGAGAAAGATGGTTACCAACTAGTCAGGGTGAGTAAAGCCTGTCGATGCCTTCAGGGCCCTGACACTTTTGTACTCATGACAGAGTAGAAAGAAACAGACTAAGGCTCTACATAAATCTAAAAGGTTGCCCTGGATAAGCCTCATGGAGATTCACCCTCAGGCTAGACTTACCTGACCTAACTTTACCTGCCAAAAATTAGGGTATCATTTCTAGGTATCCCAAATGGGTGGATTGAGTCACCCTTAGAAATGTTTATGGCTCTTTGCAGACATCAGGGGAGAGACTAAATGCTAAGTGGAGATTCAGCATCTAGCTTTTAGGCAGCTCAGTTCAGATGAGAAGACAATTCAGATGGGATTGTACCATCAGATGGTAGTCTTGCACCCTTAGACTAGAAAACAAATATTTATACTAAGATTCACTTCAATGTAGAAATTTCTTCCTCAGCTTCATACCTCAAGGTCTTGTCTTCAGACTGCCTGGGTGCAAGTCATGGTTGCTAGCTGCTCGTGTTAGGGCATGGTAGAGTGTTTCTTGTTCACTGATGTGGTTGGCTGCGCTCTGGGTAGGCTTGTAAAAGTCTCAGAAGTTATTCTTCAGGGGCTTTCCAGCTAAATCTATGGAAAACATAGCTTGCTAGTGTACTAAAGAAAGCTCAGTCGTTAATGAAATTTTGCAACCATTTAGTACTGATAATAGTAGTGTGCTTAGGGTGCTCGAGGCTCTAAACACATGTTGTCCAACATCAAACTTTTTTGGGTGTATGGTTTGAAAACAACTGATTAAAGCAAAGCTCAGTAAAGAGCAAAACTTTCTAAGCAGAGCTAGATGTAGGGGGAAGGAATTCCATCTTTCGAGGGCTTCCAGTGTTTTAATATTGTTTTTGTCTAAATGATGGCTCATCACAGGAGCTGGTTTTGCCCAAGAGCTCAGCTTGTGGCAGGGAACACATTTAAGCTCTCACAATGAACCATGGAAATTCAGGTAACCACAGACTGCTGTTAAGACTAAAACCTTTCCATATCTTTTGACAAACCAAAACAAAAAGGTGTTGGTTTCCATCCCTCCAAGATAGTACAAAAGCTTTCAAATTGATGTTTTCATGTGGCAATTCTTTTGCCATATAAAATTCCTTGTCTACTCTAGATATAAAAGAGAAAATGGCCCCTGAATAGAGATCCTCTACCAAGGCAATCCCAAATCTGTAATGCAGCTGAATATGTTAAACTCTTAGTCTTTGTGCTCAGCAATAGAAGCAGCTGAGCCTCTTTTTCTGTAGCACAAAACACAGCTGGAGCCCCCTGGCAAGACCATGAGATGCAAAGGGAGTGTGAGGCGATGACTGGATTTCCTAGGTTTCACTCTTGAGCAGGAACAAGCCTGGACAGAGTGGAGCTGAGCAGGAACCAGAGGTTCCTTTTTCTTTTTTTAGAAAACTCTATGATTAAAAAAATGTTTTCATTTTGGAGAAAAGGTCAGATGTAGGCTTTTTTTGGTTTTGTTGCTTAAAGAAAAGGTATATTTTTGCAATAAGCCAGAACATAATATTTTGATGCCTTGTTCAGATTTTTTGAAAGTAGGATCCGGATTGTGTTGTTCAGAGAAGAAAAGAAATACAAGGTTGGCTTTTCAGAGGAGCTAGGCATATCCAGGTGCTGTTGAGTTCAGCTGAAGTTGTGGGTATTGAACACTTTTGAAAGATCGGGGCTGTGGCAATCATCTTGTCATCTCAAAAATGAGTTTGTTGCCCAGTGTGCAAAGTCAAAGAAAAAGTCTAAGAATACAAGATACTGCTTTGAATACAAAGTTGCACGAGCTTGGGTGCTAGGTGAACTAGCACACCTTGATCGTTTCCACAAGCAGATTTAGGCATGGTTACATGAATCTTAATTTGCTAACTTCCAACCCTCTAACACTGATGGCATGGTAACCTACTTAGTGGTTACACAATCTTATTGGTTAACTGTGCATGCTCATTGAGGAAGGGTCTACTTGTGGGCCAGGGTATGTGGTGACAAGGGGTGTGATTTTGAGTGTTATAGCAAAGGTAGTTCACTTAAGAATGCATGTCTTTGTCTATCTGTCCAGAAAGTAGCAGATCTATCTTGGTTGTAAGACTCTTGTGTTGCCAGCTTTCCACAAAGTAATTGCTCTTCCAAGTCACCTTGTCCTAAGCAGCAATTACTTCAGTTAATCACCTTTGATAGTTCTTTGCATGGGACATCCTGATCGAAAGAATGTGCATTCTGTTTCTTCAAGAATATGCGCAGATTGTTAAACAAAACCTTATGTCCATATAGTATTTTGTTAGTTAGCTTATACCTTCTGGTTACAAAATTTGATAACAAATCATCATGTACACGAACTGGAAAATGAAAACAATCTTTAGCTTGAAGTGATGTATCAACCAGACTACAGAGAAAGAAAAGGTCTCTCTTTCTGCATTCTGCAGATATGTCTTCAAGCCTTTGCCTGTGAAGATCTTTGCTATTTGAACTTCAAAATCTCAGGGTTTCTTAGCAGTTTTCTCCACTGTACCTCAGCTGTTGACTTTATTACTGTAAAATTCCTTGTCTGTTTTCATGAAGTGCTGAGAACATAATCTGATTATCAGAACAGGGATTGCTCTTGAAGTGTTTTTACATGAGACTGACTGTGACCACCTGCAGTCAACCTTGTGAGAGAAAGGTAGACTATGCTTTATTCCATTAACAGTCATTATGATAGTTGGGAAGAAGTGGAAGGGAATGATAGATGGGTAGCATCTTCGGAGAGAGAATTTAATGGGGATGAATGTTTTCCTTAAATTTTATGAGGAAGGAGGGCACTGTTAGAAATTCACTCTAAGGCTGCAGGGTGCAGGCAGTCTTCACCAGTGTTATGCTGTTGGGGAAAATCTCTCCTAATCCTGGGTGCAGAAGGACATTTCTGTTGTGCAGACATCATGAGCGGCCACAGCACTGGCCCTGACCCCTCTGGTTTCCAGAACAGCATGGATTTTTCCTTCTGGAGGCCATGGGGATGGCATTGCAGCGGCCAGCAAAGAGAGTTTTAAGGCTGACGACACCCAAGCCTCACTGCTTTCTAGCTCTCCTGAAATCACACTTAACAGCAGTAAAGATGAAAACAAATGTAAATGAGAACTTGTTTACATAGCACAAATGTTGGCAATGCAATTACAATGAATTTAAAGACAGAACTAAGACGAAAACTGTTCTTTTATCCACCCATACTTAAATGAACTCAAAGAGGCTTTTCTCTGCAGCGAAAAACGTTTAACCAAATTTGTTGCTTGGATCCTTTCTGGGTATAACATTTACACCTAATTTATTCTGTGTGGTTCCATTTAGAATGTAATTTAATCAAAATGTTGATTTCAATCTTCTCCCAAGGGTTTGCCTCCCATCTGCCACCTCACTTTCAGAAGTACTTGATTTTTGGGCATAGCTATGTGAAACTATCTCCTGCCTTGATGTTAAAGAGGTTATCTTAGCAGCCCTCCTCAGCTATAATGAAACCCCCAATTTACTGTAAGTTTAATCCTCTAGCCGGCCTGGTACAGTCACATTCATAGTTCAAGGCTAAAAACTTTTTTCACGTACTGAAATATACATTTGTATTAATGTTAAAGTGTGTGTCTGCCTCTAACTCTGCAGTCCTGTTTCAAATAAGCAGATGCATGAAGCTGTCTGTACGCGCAGCACATTTGGTGCTTGCTTTTGACTGGCACAGCTGCCAGAGGTGAGCACGTCGGTGTTGTAAGGTAAGAAATACACAGATTTTGAATTGAAACATTCCAGCAGACATGGTATCTCCCAGTAGACATCAGAAAATGCTAGATAAGCAGAGGGATTTAGTTGGTTTGGGTTTTTGGTTTTGGAGTTTTTTGTTGTTGTTTTGGTTTTTATTTTTTCTTTTTCTGATTACACAATTTACATGGAAATAAACTAATTGGTAGTTTAGGATTAATCTTTTTCTGATACTTACTGTTTGTTTGCCTTGGAAGCGCAGTCATAATCTTTTATTTGCAGACTTAATTATCTACACAGCAACTAATTGTGATTTATTAATATAATAGTAGTAGTAATTGGAACAGAGTGATAGGGAAAGTATACTGTTTGAGATGTGTTGATAAAATTGTTCACAAATAAAACATCTTTTAAATATTTTCGAGGAAGCAACAGGTGGTCTTAAGGCAATGATGGTATAGGGAGATGTGAGCTTTTCTAGACTCTTCTGACACAACAGAATGTGCTTAGATATCTGTACAAAATTTATTTTATGTAGCGCCTGATCCAAAAGTCATTGAAAACTTTAATTTCAGTAGTTGTGATCAAGCCCTTTTTTAAGTAATTTCTGAACCCACTGTCAAGCAATCATTCAGATTTTACATCTTACAGGAGAATTCAATTCAAAATAAACAAGCTAATCAGACTTAAATCTGTTGTTGTGATGAAGAACAGGAAATTGAAGATTAAGGATTGTGTTTGACTGTGGAATTTATTCAATAGTCCTATAAACTCACTGGGGAACAGATTTCTTTTCCACATTGAATAAGCAGGCTTTGCTAGTTTAAAGAATTTATTCCTGGAGTCCACAAATCCAAAGTCTCATACATTTGCTTTAGAGATGAGGAAGGCAGAGCTAATCAGGATTGGATTTTTACATGCAAATCCCAGGGACTGTAAGAGCCTTCCCTGACCCGGTGCATCCGTCTCCCAAGCAAAGCCCACAGAAGTGGGGCAGAGGGCCTAGAAAATGCCTCAACACTCGCCTTGAAATGTTTTTCTACTTATGACTCGCTTGTGTGTTGGAGGTGGGGAATGAGAATCTTCTGGGGCTCGTGGAGAGAAAACCATGAAATTCTTGAGAACACAGACATGCCAGAAAGGCTACAATAGATCTGCCTCTGAACTTTCAGGTCTTGTCTACTCAAGAAGGCTGCTCGTGTCCCCTTCTCCCTTGAGGTCCTCAGCAGCTGTTCTCAGCAGCAATACTGCAAAGCATGCGGGGACTGCTTGTAGTGCACCAGCACCTGCTTGCAATGCAAAAACCATGTTCTGCGTCAGATTGTGGAGTCAACACTGTGGCTCCTGGAAGGGCTGTGCTAGCTTCGAGTTTCCTAACACTTATGGTGGAAGAGATAAAAAAAAAAGTGGATTCATGATATTTCTTGTGGCAATAAATGCCCACGCAAGTGACTCTGGGCAGTAAGATCCTACAGTGTTTACTCCATATAGAAAGCCCTCTTCCCATAGCCTGCCCCAAGAAGTCCCACCAATCCTTCATACCACGACAAGGTCAAAGACTTGACCGATGCACAGCACGTGGCTCCTTTTCCAGGCTGCTACTTTAATACGCAGGAGAGGGAACCTGTCCAGAGATTAGGCTGCCAGCCTTGAACTTGGGAAATTGGATTCGGTTTTCACTTCTGCAGTTGATTACTTCTAAGACCTGAGGGAAATAATTTTGTGTCAGATTCTTCAAGGTATAACACTTATTTGTTTTCCATGGAAATTGGTTAAGGTTAGATGCTAAGTGTCTTGATATTCTCCGAGGGACATTTGAGTTTGTACCTGAAAAATGGAAATGGGATGATTCATATACTTGATAAATGTACCAACAATTGTGAAGTTGTCATACCGCATAGGTATAGAAGTCATAAATTTACTGCAAATAGGACTACATAGTTCCTGATGTTAATTTGACCTTTCCATCTTGTTTGAAAGGATATTCTTGGCTGTAAAGATGAACTTGTAATATTGACATCAGTGGGGAATGTTACTATTGACTTCTGTGGATCCACTTACTCTTTAAGGGATTTTATTCTCATTTATATTTCTTTTCCTGTAATAATTGGAACAATACCTGCATCACTAGGTCTGTGAGTTAGCCATACAAAAGAAACATTCAGCATCAGTCAAGGCGATGATGAGTTTGTCTAGATGGAAAAATTCTGTATTGTGCAGGCAGCACACAAGCACCCAATGGCTACATTTTTCTCTAGAGCTTGAGAGATTTATATTCAATCATCCTCTCAGGACTAGACACGGTCTAGCCAGGATAAAGTGATGCTCTTAATACACTTCTCAGAAAGGCTTTAGTTGCTTTAGCTCTTTGAGTGAGTTCATTCAGGGTCTCTGTGTGGCCTGATATTGTGCCATGAAGATGTGTCCTGAGACACTGGACAGAGTTCAGTGTTGAAAATCAGGATTGCTGATCACAAGCTGATCATTTTCTGCTTAGGGCTTTACTGACCGAGAAAGGGTGGGCTTGTGTCTCTGAAACATCTCAGTTGTTGGTTGTTTTATTCCTTTCATTTGACCTCTTCTGTTTGTCTCCTTCTCCTCTGCGGTTGTCCTCTTCTACATGTCAGACGTTAATTTTCTCCTTTCAGGCACAGAGTAGCATTCCTTCCTCTTCATTTCACTGTGCACAAGTTCTACAGAAAACACCATTAGCAGGAGAATTTACAGCCCTGCACAAAACACTTCTTATTTTTTGTTTGCTGCTGGAGGATCTGTAGAGAAAAAGTGGTATATATTTTTTTGCCTAGGTTTTGTTTAATACTGAATATAAATAAAATTAAATTTGTTGATTCATACCTTTCCCACCCAAGATGCATTGACTTAAATTAATGCACTTGTCAGAATAGAATTAAATGCTCTGATCATGATGAATCAAGAGAATCCTCAACATCACCTTCTGTGAATTTTAAAAGAGGAATATTTATTTTTCTTGCATACTTTCAGTCTAGAAAGGAACTGAAATTGTTGTGTGGTATCACTTGCATTGTGCTGAATCAATCACAAGAAATAAATAGTGGTGTCAAACTGCCTCTTTTGGACCTTTGGTACTTTATCTTGCCTTACAGATGTGAGCAGTTTTTGGGTAGATGACAGATTGTTATGGACTGGTCAGCATAGGATCCGGGCAACTGAAGACCAGTGCAATGCACTGCTAGCAAATAAAACAAGTCAACTCTCAGCACTCATTTTCTGTAAGCATTTTCAGCATCAAGCAAATAGGATCTGCTAATAACAGATGGGCAGTTGTTGTAATGAAGGAATCCTGATTTAACCATTTTGCTCACATTAACCATTGCTCTTGGCATTCAGAGTTGTTCAGACTCTGACTTACAAGGGCTGCTGTTGGAAAGGGACACTTAGTTACACCTTTGCCTGCAAAGGCTGTGAGGAGGGAGGGAATTAAGGGGACAAGCAGGATGAGGGACAAAAAACTCTACAAAAAGGAAAAATGCATGTGTGCAGAGTTTCCCAGACTGCCTTAACATTATACATATTCCATATTCAGAATTATTCTGTGAATAATTTATGTAAACATATTCCAGTGTTACAACCATTTCACTGGGTATTTGCTATTCTAGGGTTTCTGGTTGGTCATTTATTTCTGTGTGATGGTTACCAGTCTCTGCATGTGTGATTCTTATGTGTGGCTCTTTTGGATGAATAAATCTATTTACCAAGTTTTCCTTATGTGCAAATAAATTTTGCTTTCAGCAGTATGCATACAAAAACTAAACAGAGATAAGGGGCTGCAAATATTGTCAGGAGGAATGTCAATACCAATGAAATACATCTCTATTTGTCTTAGGGTGCTCTGGTTGTAGTTACTGCATTTCCAAGAGGATAGAAGGCTATCCCTGAGCCAGCTCTGGGGAGTGCCTGGAGGGGTGCCTAAAGCCCTCCTGGCAGCTCTGAAGACAGCAAGCAGCCCAGGAGCACTGGGTCTCTAGTCCTCACTAGCCCAGGAAGCAGAAAGCTGTGCTGTGAAGCCCAAACTGCGGTTCTGTACACCACAGCACGGAGCCCATCTGGCCACACGGATGAAAACAGTCAGGGATGATGTTTTATTATGATTTATGAAAACATGAAAAATGCAATGATTTTCCTGCTTCCTTTCCATGTATTATTCCATACTTGCTCTTGGTTATATTTATCTATTTGAGTGGGGAGTGGGGGGAAGTGAAAAAAGAAAACCAAACAAAAAACCATCATATGGGCATGGCTTCTTATTTCTCTGCTCTGTCATGTCCACTCGCCGTCCTGGCAGCTTGGAGACTTCTCTGGTGCAATTCTTTGCCATCCAGCACTGGGCAATAAAGCTCCCCATTACAGCCGTGTGCTGCTGCCCGGCCCCCAGGAAGTGACATGAGGGGCTGCAGATGAAAGGGACGTTAATAAATCCCATGAATTTTCAGTTTTCTCCGAAGGTGAATTTAGCTGTGTTCTCTCCCGCTGTGCAAAATGATAATGAGGCAATCGATTGTAAACAGGTGCAGCGAGGAGCTGCTTGGCGTACAGCAAGCCTTTGCACTCCATTGCTGTGCTCGGCGTCTGAATCTTAATCTCATTCCAGAAAGAGTGACAGAATAATAATTCCCATCTCATTTTAAAGTAGAAACCTGTTAAATTCAGAACCTTCTGGAATTAATGCTGTTCTTTTCATAGGTTCATTGCATTTGCCAAGCTTCGTTTCAGGAATTCCTTGAGCAAGGAAACACATCTTTAGGTAGTATTTGTGTAATGAATTATTTACTCATTATCTGAAGTTTTACAGCATTTTATAAATCTTTAAGTACTTAGAGTTTTTTGGATTTTTTTTTTTTTACTATCCCACATATTTATTTATTTTTTTAATAAAACAACTGGGTTATGTCTACCTTTTTTCTGACTTGGTGTTGTGGTCTCAATCGCCTTGTGCCAGGAAGGCTGGAGCAGAAAACACACGTGTATTAACACATACACACACATATGCATGTGTACACAACTCTATAATTCTAGTTTATTTAACCTGTAGACAAAAAGATAACACTTGATGGGTAGTTGCTGAGTGTCAGTAGGACAGCACTCCTCTGCAGGAGTGTTGGCTGGGCATGATGCTGTTACTGCCTGGGTGGGGGGATGGCACAGTGCAGGGGCACCTCCTCTCACTCTGCTCTTCTGCGTTCCCAATCTTGGAAAGTGGTTTTTATTATTATTATTATTTCTCCTTTTTTCCTCTTTTGCATTTTCACCGTATAGGGTTCATATATTCAATGTAAGTTCTTTGTTGTCTTTTTTTACAGCTTTTTGCAATGCCCTAAAGCAAGCCCTGGTCAGTTCTCAGGGTTGCATTCATTTACTGCCCATCCTTGACATCTGTATTTGTGCTTTTACCTCTGGAGTTGCCCTGTGTCTGTATTTCCAAGGCCTCTATTGTCATCTGGTGGGTGTATTCTCAGAAGCCCCTGTCACAACCTGCTCAAAAACCACTAAAAAGAAAAAAAGACACAAAGCCTCACATATTCATTTGTGTCTTAATCCAGGAAACTTCTACTCAGCTTTAAATGCATGCTGAAGTATCTTTATTTTTTTTTTTTTTTTTTGTCACTGGAATGACATCTTTTCTTTTCCTCTTCTTCTATGAAAGGATTTTATCTGATCTTTTCTGTGTTCTTTGTGCCTAGAAGCTTCCACAGGAACCTCTTGTGCTGAGAAACATATGTATACATGACTCAAAAACCATCTGCTTCTCTGTCACCTGAAAGACTTTGCACAGAAAGCTAATGCATAATTTATAGTAGAGATTTCTGTCATGTTTGGAAGTTGTAGCTTTTTTGCCTCAGCTCTTCAAAGGGGAAGATGGTTTTCCTGGACCAAGGAGCTTAAAATCTAGTCTTAGTATTGCAGATACCAATTCACATGCTGAACTTGGGCAACATCTGGTCTGTACCTGGTATGCTGGTCATGCAGTGTCTTGAAGGACGTGTCACTCTGCAGCTCCAGCAATGCATGCTTGACTTCTTGCCTACCTAAATTAAGCCTAAGCCTACAGGTCCCACCTGCCTTTATGGGATGCAGTGAAGACACTCCTTGGCAGTCTGGTCTGCCTGGTACAAGTAACCAGTAATATGAATGGGAATAAAAAATGCCTTCGTGCCTATTTTCAAGACTTCTGTAAGCAGCAGTTTAAATGCAGCCCATTGCTCTAGCGCTTCAAAATGGGCTCCTCATAGCCAGCATGGTCAGGTAAGGAGGCAAGTCCCTGGGGTGAAGGTGCATACCCTGTGCAGTAGACAATGGCATTCCCATTGCAGTGGCATTGTGTAAGCTATGTGGAACAAATATCATGGGCAAAGTGTATCCGGGAGACAAAAAACTTTAGTTCTGGATTGAAGGATGCAGAGGGGAATTTAGCCTTGTCAAGCCCACTTTCTAAAGGGAGGGTCTTCTAAATTGGCTCTTCCTGCTGTTTCACTCATGGCAACACTGGGAATAGGTGTTAGCGCTGGAAAGAAGGTCCCTAAGACTTTCATCTATGTTAACTACCAATGAATATGTGTCTTCAAAAATAAATATTCAGATATTATGCTCTCTAAGCTAGTGAAATTGTCTTCCTTTTTCAGTACAATATCAAGGATGTTTTCTGTGACTCCTCAGTTTCAAAAGGGAAAAGCTCAATAAACATTAAAATAGGTTTCTATCCTTTATTTAGGATTTTTTGCAAAGCAGCTGCCCAGGGTACCAGACCCACAGTGGGTGAATCTGAGATACAGCCTGGCTATAGGGTTTTGACTCTGACTCCTGCTTTCGTTATAAACCTGAAATAGATTAAGTGAAACACTCCCCTGTTGTGTATGTCGTGTGCTGAATAATAAAGTGACATAACATCATGTTTTGAAACCTGAACTTGCTCTTCTGGGGAACAACTGCTTGCAGTGGTGTGGGGACATGCGTGAGGGTGCCTGTGTGCACACATTACCCAGCTGCCTGTAAAATCTTCTTTCCAGCAACTTATGGTTCTCTATCTATGTTTTAGCCAATAGCTACAGCATCTTTGCCTTTTGACAGGAGTATTTCTGCTTTAACACTGCCTTACTATGTACCACATGGAATATTTTAATGAAATATGACTAAGTATAGATTTATAATATGTACCATTACACATTTGGAAGTTATTAATCATAGAATCATAGAATGTTTGGGGTTGGAAGGGACCTGTTCTGGTTGCAGCTGGGATAGAATTTGTTTTCTTCCCAGTAGCTGGTACAGTGCTTTGTTTTGAATTTAGTATGAGAGCAACATTGATAACACACTGATGTTCCAGTTGTTGCTGAGTGGTGCTTATTCTAAGTCAAGGACTTTTCAGTTTCCCATGCTCTGCCAGTGAGGAAGTGCACAAGGAGCCAGGAGGGAGCATAGCTAGAACAGCTGACCCGAACTAGCCAAAGGGGTGTTCCATACCATAGAATATACGTGGTTGGTGTATAAACCGGGGGAAGTTGGCTGGGAGGTGGAGGTTGATTGCTGCTGGGGGATTGGCTGGGCATCGGGCCGTGGGTAGTGAGCAATTGCATTGTGCATCAGTTGTCTTTCTTGGGGTTTATTCCTCTCTCTCTCTTTGTTATCTCTCTTTTCATTATTATTATCATCATCATCATCTTTTACTTTAATTATTAAACTGTTCTTATCTCAACCCATGGGTTTCACCTTTTCCTGGTTCTCCATCCCATCCCACCAGGGGTGGGGAAGGGGGAGTGGGTGACCGGGTGACTGCATGGTACTTAGCTGCCAGCTGGGGTTAAACCATGACAGGATCTTAAAGATCATCTAGTTCCAACCCCACTGCCATGGGCAGGGACACCTTCCACTAGATCAGGTTGCTTAATCCAATCTGGCTTTGAACACTTGCAGGGCATCCACAGCTTCTTCTCTGGGCAACCTGGTCCAGTGCTTCACTACCCTCATAGTGAAGAATTTCTTCCTTATAATCTGATCTAGGTCTACCCTCTTTCGGTTTAAAGCCATTACTCCTTGTCCTATCACTACATGCCCTTGTAAAATGTCCCTCTCCAGCTTTCTTGTAGGCCCCCTCTAGGTACTGGAAGGCTGCCATAAGGGCTCCCCAGAGCCTTCTCTTCTCCAGGCTGAACAACCCCAACCCTCTCAGCCTGCCTTCACAGGGGAGGTGCTCCAGCCCCCTGATCACCTTTGTGGCCCTCCTCTGGACTCACTACAGCAGGTCTGTTGAGGACCCCAGAGCTGAACACAATACTCCAGGATGGGGTCTCACAAGAATGAAGAAGAGGGGGAGAATCACCTCCCTCAAACTGCTGGCCAGGCTTCTCTTGATGCAGCCCAGGATATGGTTGGCTTTCTGGGCTGCAAAGGCACATTGCAGGGTGATGTTGAGCTTCTCATCCACCAACACCCCCAAGTCTTTCTCCTCAGGGCTACTATCCATCCACTGGCCGTCCAGCCTGTAACTGTGTTTGTGACTGCCCTAAACTACATACAGGGCCTTGCGCTTGGCCTTGTTGAACTTCATGAGGTTCACATGGGCCGCACCTCTCAAGCCTGTCAAGGTTACTCTGAATGGCATCCCTTCCATCCAGTGTGTTGACTACTTGGTGTCCTCAGCAAATGTGCTGAGGGTGCATGTGTTCCCACTGTCCCTGCTGCTGACCTGGTCCCAGTACTAACCCCTGTGGGATGCCACTCGTCACTAGTCTCCTCTTGGACACTGAGCAGTTAACTGCAACTCTTTGAGTGTGACTATCCAGCCAAATCCTTATCCACAGAGGGATCCATCTACCAAATCCATGTCTTTCCAGTTTAGAGACAAGGATGTTGTGCGGGACTGTGTCAAATGCTTTGCACAAGCCCAGGTAGATGACAGCAGCTGCTCTTCCCTTATCCACTTATGCTGTGACCCCATTGTAGAAGACCACCACATTTGCCAGGCATGATTTGCCCTTAGTGAAGCCATGCTTGGCTGTCAGCAATCATATCCTTACCTTTCATGTGCCTTAGCATAGTTTCCAGGAGGATCTGCTCCATGATCTTGCCAGGCACAGAGGTGAGACCGACTGGTCTGTAGTTCCCCAGGTCTTTCTTTTTATCTTTTTTAGAAACCGAGGTTATGTTTCCCCTTTTCCAGTCAGCAGGAATTTCAATGGACTGCTACGACTTCTTAAATATGGATAGTGGCTTAGCGACTTCATCCGCTGGTTCCCTCAGGACCCACATATACATCTCATCAGGTCCCAGGATTTGTGCACCTTCAGATTCCTTAGATGGTCTCGAACCTGATTTTCTCCTACAATGGGTGGTTCTTCATTCCCCCAGTCCCTGTCTTTGTTTTCTGCAGCTTGGGTGGTGTGACTGGAGCACTCGTCGGTGAAGACTGAGGCAAAAAAGTTGTTGAATACCTCAGCCTTCTTCATAGTCTTGGGAACCAGGTCTCCTGTTTCCTTCCAGAGACGACCCACCTTTTCCCTGGTCTTCCTTTTATTACCAACGTACCCATTGAAGTTTTTCTTGTTGCCCTTGACATCCCAGGCCAGGTTTAAATCTATCAGGGCTTTAGCTCTCTTCACCTGATCCCTGGCTGCTCACACAATTTCTCTGTATTCCCCCCAGGCTACCTGTCCTTTCTTCCACCCTCTGCAGGGTGGAAGGCACCATCTGCCACCATCCTAAATATGAAGAAGTACATGTTTCCTTATTAGGTCTTTTTTCTCCCTGCTTCATCTTTGGACCTTTCTAGCAAACTGTAGCATACTAATTTGAGCTTCACCAGACCACAAAATGTTCTAAATCACTTTACCCCATCCCAGGTGATTTTAAGCAAGTCCTAATATCATTGTCAAAATGCTTGGCTGTCACATGTGCCATCCAATGGGATAATAACCACTGAAAATATTGCATCTTATTATATTACTCTACTTACAGTTTTCATGACAGTACAAAAATAATGTTCTCAAGCTCTTACATGAACATCAAAATGCTATGCTCCCTGTCTTTAATTCATCATTTCTGTTATTGCTCCATTGCTTCCCTTGTTTACCATTGTGTCGGGAAGACTATTTCTGTTTTGGCTGTAGCACACACTGTATTTTACTGATGTTTTCATTAAACACTTAACTGGCATGTTTGACTGGGTGCTTTTCAGAGACGTCTTTTATTGGTGCTTCTTTATTAATTTATTTCTACATGAGATAAGAAACATTCTCTGATGGAGCCGAACAAGAGAGCACAAAGGGGGCATGAAACAGCTCTCTACCGCTGCCCTCAGTCCCTCATGTCCCAGACACAGACCATCATCAAGGTGGGGACAGATCACTGCTGCTGGAAGCAGAGTGCTGTGAGGATTCCTCCTGCATTAATAACTGCTCTGTTGGCTCCCTTTCATTATTCCTTATCTGTGCTTTGTGTACATATATTTTCAGGTGAAGACAATATGGGATATTTTTTTTCTCTGAGAAATGAGCTCTAAAAACTTACGTTTGCCAAATACATGGGAGGGACTGAAACATGTTTCCACTCACGCTGCTCTTCCTGATGCTGGCAGCGGTTCACTGATCCCAGTGGTGGCCTGAGTGGTGGCAGGAATGGTCATAGGAGCTGCAGGAATGGGAGCAAAGAGAGCAGCGGGAGGCTGTGCTTGTCTCATGAACCATCACATCTTGCCTTTCGGAGAACACTCAGCATTAAAAGTGAGGGCACACAGAAATTGAAAGCACTTCAGATAACTTCACAGCTAAAATTACTTATGTCTTTTGAAATGAAGTATGTTGCAGCACTGCACCGATAAATAACCTGTGAAGGCCAAGGCAATACTTGTGCTAGCAAAAGGCAGCCACTGTTTGTCAGTGAAGTCCATCTTTAAAAAAAGTTTTGGGGAGCATTGTCTGCCTCGCCAGCAGTATATCATTAGTATGTGTGGCCAGAAGCATAGGGAGAAAAAGCAAAGGACACAGAGAGAGAAAGCTTCCACCATCTTTGGGTTCTAGAGAGATAAATCATATTCCAGAATTCATGACATGTAGCATTGCATTGCTCCTTTTGTATTTCCTTCAGCAGTCAGCAATCATAAACCAGCACACAGCTGCTTTGGATTAATCTGATGCTTTAGTGTCTTTATTTTGCTATGATAAAATGATGTTGCTCTGGCATAATTTCATTGAATGACTGTAACAGATCTGGGCAAATTCTGCTTTGCTTTTTTTTTTTCTGTTCAGAGGCCAAACCGAAAAAGCAAGAGAAAAATGTCTTGGGCCAGAATTTTCTGAAGTTTTCTTTGGCAAAATGAAACCAAAAACCTCATCATGCCAAAACCTTGAATGAACCAAAATGTTTCATTCCACCAAAACTGAATGTTTTGTGTTCTGATTATTCTTGTCTTTTTTTTTAATTGAATGACACTTTGAATAAGTTACACAATTTTTTTTGCAAACTGTTGAAATCAAAAGATTCGCCATCTTCAAAAGTCTATTCCTGTATTCTCCTTTTAGCCAAGAATTTAGCAGAATTTAACCTGAATTTACTAACTGTTTCCATTTTTCTTTTGTCAAATTCACTGCTTGTGGAAAAACATCGCCCAGTACTTTTGCTGTTGAACTGTTCCTTCAATTTTCTTCTCGCCCTATCAGTAAGATATTCTCCTACTTTTACAGGTTTTCTTTTTCTGATGAAGAATATTTCCAATTTTGTTCCTTGATGATCTAAAAGTTCCTGCCATTTGCTCTGTGTCACTGCTAAGATCCTTCACTAGCCCTGCCTTGTCCCCCCCTGCTTATTCTGTAATAGTTACATGCTAACGGGGAGCGAGGCAAATTCTGTCTGTGCCTTTGTGGAGCAGATGTTGCTGTCAATAGACTTTCCTCAGAGACTTGCCTTGATTTTTCTCCCCCCACACCCCCAGCCTTTCCCTTTTCATTAAGGAACATTCAGTTAAAGCACAAGTGTGAAACTGTGCAAGGAGAGATGAATCAAAGTTTTATATTTAGATTGGCATGTTGTACGCTCTTGAAACATGTCTTGCCTTGAGGATGCTTGGCTCTGCCAGGGAAGCCCACAGTCCTCCAGGCGAGAGTCCATCTCTGCCCAGAAACATTTCTGCTGCTGTTTGCTTGTTCCTTGGCCCAGGAGCTTGGTAATCTGGGTTTTTCCCAAAGTACATGTACTTGTGGGCATAGGCCAGTGTAGTGCATCCAGTGCATTTGGAAGATGTCTGTTTTCTGGGTTTATTATGGAAATAAGAATTCTCACCAAGAATTTCCAATGAACTTCTCTCCAAAACCAGAATCTGAAGTTATTTCCCAAGCTCTGCACAATTGATATCCTTCCATCCATCCATTTTTAATCTTCTGCCTGTCCATTATAAGTATCCAGTAAACAGTGTGATTAAAATGAAATTATTCTAGGAGGATGAATGCTGTTCCCAAGGCTTGTAATTTGCCCCTTCCAACCCTGAAAAAGTGACCCTTTTGAATGAGGTTTTCTAAGTCTGCTTTGTCTGCAAAAATGAGTTTTAAATATTCCTGTAAAACCTCTTCATTTCCTGTGCCATATGCATGAAAATATACTCTAGTTTGTTGGAGAAAAGGGAAGTTGAGGTTTGAAAAGAATGCTGCATTTATATATAGAGTTAAATAGGCTTGAAAATAATCCTTGTAAAAATTTTATCTACATGACCAAAATTAATCAAGATCTGATTGTTTGAAAACTACAGTATGGTATGTCAGTAATACTTAAACAAGCAAAGTAATCAACTGTTCCTCCTACTGTCTAGAACTGATGAAAGAAAAAGATTCTTATTAATTCTACTTCTAAATGCTTGGGAGCCATGTAAATGCTGGTGAGAGCCAGATGGGTCCCTCGATAGCAAGATTCTTTTATAGGATCATTCCTCATTTCTGCAGCTAATACTTTCCTCCCAAGGGGGAGATTGTCCTCACCAGTCCTATTTCTGGTTGCAATGCCACTGTCAGAGGCTGCAGGAATAGTCGTGGCTGGCATGTCATTCTGGTGGCTGCCATGGGTATTGATGTGACACTGAGACTTAAGCCCACCTCTAGTTGTGGTTTAACCCCAGCTGGCTACAAAGTACCACGCATCTGCTTGCTCTCTCCCCCTCACAGTGCGACAGGCGAGAGGATCAGAAGGGTAAAAGAAAACTTGTGGGTTGAGATAAAGACAGTTAATAGGTAAAGCAAAAGCTGCACAGGCAAGCAAAGCGACAAAAGGAATTCATTCACCACTTCCCATGGGCAGGCAGGTGTTCAGCCATCCCCAGGAAAGCAGGGCTCCGTCACGTGTAACGGTTACTTGGGAAGACAAATGCCATAACTCCAAATGTCCCTCCTTCCTCCTTCTTCCCCCAGCTTATATATTCAGCCTGATGTCATATGGTATGGAATATCCCTTTGGCTAGTTCAGGTCACCTGTCCTGGCTGCGTCCCCTCCCAATTCTTGTGCTCCTTCAGCCCTCTGGCTAGCAAGACCCAAGAAACTAACAAGTCTTTGACTTAGTAGAAACATTATGTAGCAAAAACTAAAAACATCAGTGTGCTATCAGCATTGTTCTCACACTGAATTCAAAACACAGCACTGCACCAGCTACTAAGAAGAAAATTAACTCTATCCCAGCTGAAACCAGGGCATCTCCAAACCCTCGCTGCTGCTGGGGATGAAACATCCTGCTGGACGGAGGATCTCCACTTGTGCCTGGTGGCTGGCCTCTTCCTGGCAGCCCAGCAGAAAATAAAGGGGTTCGGATGGGCTGGCCCATGTGGCTGGCATGAGGAAGTCCGCTGGACCTCTGAACTTGGTCACCTGGCCAAGTACAGCAGGCTTTTGCTTGGATGAAATCTTTGTAGCTTAACAAACCTACAAGTTGCCTCATCTCTGATACATTTTAGGTGTAGCTACAACCTTTATGGCTTTTCATGTTTTGGCTTTTTTATGGCAATTTTCTTCCATCTCTGTTTATGTCCAGGATAAACATGTCAGCATCCCTCAGCAGGCCTCCTGCAGAGCTCAGCCTGGTCCCTTAGGATGGATTGACAGAGCCACTTCTTGCAGATCCTCTTACCTAACAACCTGTTGCAAGTTTCTCAGGCATCTTTAAAACCCAGAATCCCAAAGATTCTTTGTACTTTTGATTCAGAGCAGTTGGAATGATGTTGCAAGTGTGTGAGAAAGAGTGAGCCAGGCAACAAGTTGCCTCCTGGGATTTTCGGTCATCAAAACCCTGTTACTTTCTTGTTTTATTTAAAAGTGATTATTTCCACTTGGCTGCTTCTGTAGACTTGAGATTTGACAGATGGGGTTTCCTACTGCCTGAGGGAGCTCGGATCCAGGTATTGTAACTCAGTCTTTGCCCGGGCCAAGGCAAATGCTTCATGCCTAGAGAAAGCTGGTGTCCCTGGGAGTTAGCTACCTCGGACACCTTTGCTCGCGCTTCCAGCAGCACTGCCTACATCCCGGGTCGAGTGCTGGCCTGTGCCTGCATGCACTGACCTGCTACAAAGTCCAGGGATGGGGAAGCTGTGGTCCTTTCTGCTCCTTTTCTATACCTGAAATGCTTTTATTTGGTGAGGGAATACAAGTTCCTAGGTAATGCGCTGTTATTCAGCTGCAAGGAGGAGTCTTGTTTGAAGGAGAGAAGGCAGATTTTGGGCTATTTGCCCTTCAAAGGGAGGGATTTCAGGCTTGTGTGTGCCTGCCTGCTGCCAGCAGATTAGCGCCCTAAGAGGTGCACTGGAGCTGCAGTGTGAGCTCTCCCAGCTTTGGCAATTGGCCATAGGCAGAAGCACCACGAGAGAAGCAGAGTATGGGAATCAGGTCAGCCTGATTAGCAGGAAAAGCCTGTCCAGGGATATAAACATCCATATGGGACAGGCCAGCTGAGCCCCCTGGCTACGCAGAGCTGCCTGCATATCAGCAGCGCAGAGCCTTGCCCTGGATGTCAACCGGAACAAATCCATAGTCGGAAAGTGCCAGATCTTGAGCTAGGGAGCTCAGGAGTGGCAATGCATGGAGGGAGGGATGACTGCAATTAAAGGCTTCAGGAGACAGGGAAAGTGCCAGCTGGGTGTAGGGGGGCTTTCACCAGAATGGCGGTGGGTGCTCCTCTGCAACCAGGGGTGCTGGGATGAGTTGTAGAGCTTTTTTTGGCTAGAAGGATTGGAGCAATGCCTGACCAAGGTTTGACATGGATTACTGAGGATTACATGGAATTTGCAAATGCTTTGGGCAGTGGGAAATTTTGGAAGCTGGGACATTTTGACCAGGACTGCAGGCAGATTAAGAGTTGAAATTAGCTGGAAGCTAATGGCTGGAATTTGGCAGAACCACATCATGGTCAGTAAATTCTGGCCCCTGAGGTGCCAGAGGCCCACTGCAGAGAAAGGGATTCCAGCTGAGTCTGTGGCAGAGGTTTTATGTTGCCTGGGGGATGTTCAAAGAGCCCTCCTACTACACGTTTCAGAAACTTCTTCCTTTGAGGGTTGCAAGCCTGCCAGTAATAAAAGCTGAATATAGCAGACAGTTGTTAGACAAATTGCTTTGGGATTTTACAGTGATGTGAGACTTTGCTCAAAGAACATAAATTGGGACTAATTTTCCCTGGTGAGGAATGGAGTCAGCCTCAACAGATTGCACAAGACCTGCCACCTATTTGGGAAATGCATCCTTTGATTTTTGGCTGCTAGGGGTCTGTAAGGTACCTATAGTAGAGAATGTAATAATAAATGCCACAGCAGAGGAAAGAATAGTACAGTCCGAGCAAAACCACAGTAGCAACTGAGAACTAGAGATGCCTCGTGAGTGACTTTTGTCTAAAGAGGCAATGTTGGCTGTTGACTTGCTGTCTTGGAAACACAAAACCAGCCAGACCCTCCCAAACAGTAAATTTCGTAGCAGAACCTCTGTAAAATTGCTGCTGAATTAGGAGAAATCTTATATTATCCTGCAGAGCAGGAAATACTATATGAGAAGGGTGAGAAGACAAGTGTTGGCCAACCTCTGCCATGGTGGTGTTGGGAAACCTGTAGGTGCCATCCCTGAGCACTGCTCTGGGTGAGTGGCACACCCTATCTAAACAAGAGCATCCGTGCTTGGCTAGCAGACTGCATTTGGGTTGTCCGTTCTGCTTGTTTTGAACAAAAGTCTGGACAACAGCAAAGTTGTTCTCAGAGGTGGAGCATCTTAAAAGTGTGGGCACAGTAATGTGTGTGTGTGAATATGCACAGATTTGCTTGTTGTCCATCCAGGAAAAAGGTCATTGCTAGCTATAGACAGGGTGCTGCTTCTGCTCCCCCTTTGTCTGTCTGCGTCTGCCTTACCTTGCCAGTGGTTATTTGCTTCTGTTGCCCACATGAAGGAGGCCTGGGATGAGGTTATATAACAAGATATTTATTATTACAAGCCATGTGACAGACCTTCTGTTTGGTTTTCTCTTGCCACATTTCTTCGGCTCCATTTATGTGCAGCCAGGCAGTGTGTTTGCAAACAGTGTGGTTGCCATCTCCGGTGCTTTCTATGTGAGCCACCGCATCCATGCCACAGCTCCATCCCTTGGCCAGGGGAGAAGGGCTGTTCCATACAATACCACATTAGTTGCCACTTTCTTGGCTGTTTTACTTCACCAGGCTTGACAACACTCTTCCTCCACCTCCAGGCAGACTGGGTGCACAGCAGACCACCAATATTCAAGCCATGGATCCCTGTCTGTGGCTCCTGGCACCCACCAGTGTGGCTGGTCAGGATTTCAGTCTTGCCCTGCCTGCATTGGGTAGGGATGCAGGAAGCTTTGAGGGCCAGCACCTTTTTCTCCCCTGGCAGTACAGCCCTGCCTGCATTGGGTAGGGATGCAGGAAGCTTTGAGGGCCAGCACCTTTTTCTCCCCTGGCAGTACAGCCCTGCCTGCATTGGGTAGGGATGCAGGAAGCTTTGAGGGCCAGCACCTTTTTCTCCCCTGGCAGTACAGCACCTACTGTCTTGGTACACTGCTGAGAACTGTCACAAGGCATGTCATAAACCATCAGGGATGTTTACAGGGCGTTGAAAAGAAAAGCATCCTAACCCAGCCATCCACACACTGTGGTAGCTGTCAGGGACCATTTGGCATAGAAGTTGTTTGCTCCAAGGCAGAGTGCCAGTGAGGCAGATCCTGGTTCTGCTTCCTCCCTTTTCATTACCATGTCAGTAAAAATCCACCGAACTGGCTCAAACTCAGCTTTTTTTTTCTTAAGCATTTTACGGGGAATTAGTAATACTAACAGGCTATATGCCTAAAAAGGGACCATACAATTATCTACAGATTCTTGGCATGAGACCACGCTTGTAAATAAATCACAAACAAGGAACTGAGTCTCCTTATAAAAGCACTCCTGGGGTGTTGCAATGATAATTATTGCGATCACAAGGGTAAGATGTTACAGACAAATGAAGCAGTCTAGAAAGTCTGGTGAAGAGGTTAATCGAGATGGTTCACCCTGCTCAAATCACATAAAGTGCAAAGTGGTATAATTAAATTCAAAGTCTCTACAAGCACCAGCGCTATGTTGTGTGAAGTTTTGACATCTCTAGAAATACATGATAGAAGTTTGGTAATGTCACGTGGGAAACTTATAGTAAAACTTAGAGCACAAATCATCAAATTCCAGACTTCAAAGGCAGATGTGTAGTAGATTGGGAGACAACAATATAGCTAGTCCAATCTGGTTTTAAATAAATTTATTTGGGGTCTGTAACTCTCTGGTTTCACAGGCCTCTTATGTAGTCAAAATAATGAACATGGCTTCCTGGGCTCTCACCCTCCTGGCCAGTTGTGAGCAAACTTTTATATGTACCAGGCCTCATCTGTGGGCTTATTTTTTATTACTTACTTTTTCAAAATAAGTTGAAGTAAATTAATTCAACTTTTCATTCACTCTTCTGTGCTGAAATAGGTGAGGCCATGTTGAAATAAACTGAACTTCTGAAGACCATTGTCACAGTCTCTTTATATCTCTCAAATTTACAAAACAATGTACTCTGTAAGTTAATTTTTTTTTTATGAGCTCATTAAGAAAGAAACGCAACAAACAAGGGCTCTGTCCCCTTTGCACAGACTAGTCTGTTGTGAATTCACTAATTCATCATGTAAGTCATGAGGTTTCTCACTTGCAAGTTCTCCAGTTCATAGCTTGCAACTCACAACTTGTAAATCAACTCATGCACCTATGAACAAAATAGTTTCCTAGCTGGTGGTGACAGCACTCATCCTTCCTCCTCAGTCATTGTTTAATGAGTGCTGAACCTAATGGGCAGATGTTGCCTCAGACTAATTTCACAGCTGTGCTATGTAATGGCTTTGGCCATGATTATCATTCTCACTGGCATCCCTTTGCACTGCTAAAATGATGCAGAGAAAACAAACTACTCCTTTATTATTTACTTTACCATTATTTTTTGTTTGCTTATGAAGGCATGGATCTGTTTTACAGTAAAGGGTTAGCTTTTAGATATAGAAAGTAACTTAATTTTATGTGAATGTTGACTATCTTGGGCATATTTTTGTAGGTAGCCACACACTGAAGCAGCTTATTTTTCCTCGCAGTAAAAATAATGCCACTGTGCCTGAATGCAGCCTGTTCGGCAGTACCTTCGTGGAACTAAAAGCTCACCTGTAAGGGAAGCAGAGTACAGTATACAAGAAAATACAGTTACAGTATGTGCTACTTATTCATGTGTAAGCAGAGCTTTCAGCCCTGGTGATATGAGACTGTAACCCAGGCTCACATTCCCAGTGCTGCACGGAAATTAAATAGTTTGAATTTCTCTTCAGTGCGTACCTCTGTCATGAGGATCCTATATGGATTCGTTATTGTTTATGGTGCTTTGAAAATTAAAATGCTAGTTATGCTGATGTCACAACTTTCTTATATGTAAGAAAGTTGTAATTCTTACTATATAACTGATACTTATAAAGACTTTCTACTATGTTACAGCTGCCTGCAAAATATTTTAGTGCTCAGCCATAAATGATGAATGTGTGACTGTCTCAAGCTTGTAAAACATTTAAAGATGTGTACTCTAGCTACATGCTACAGGAGTGTGCAAAGCCATTAATAGGCAAGGGAGGAGCAATTTGCTTGTAAAGACTGTGTAGGCTTTGGTATTTAAGATCCCCTCCCCAGTCTGTGAAGTTTCCTTGCTTCAGTAGACTGGTGACCTAAATCTGTTGCAATAGGTGAGCATCTGGGAGTGGAGATGGATGTCACCTTTCTGTGGACAGTAGATATGACTGACACAGCTTGTCAGTGGTTAGAGAGGACCTAACGAAGGGTCAGAGTGATGGTGGGTGGGTAAGATCCTCTTTTGCAATTTATGTAGTCTTCCTGGTGTAACACTCAGATGCTGGCTTGTGGGAAGCTGATGTATGCTCTGTCCCTGCATGACAGCCAGAGCCATATGCCTGTGCCCACCTGAAGCCCTTCACCATGTGCTGGTTATCCCTCATCATCTGACCTGGGGCTCAAATAAAATCTGATTTTCACTAGGAAATCACACCTGGGAGCATGAGCTGCTTCTTAGGCAGTGCAGGCAATTTGCATGTTGAGGGTGAGCCAAGGCAGAGTCCTGGCAGGAGTGGAGCCACAGAGTGGTGTCAGGTGTCTGGAATTGTTCTGCAAAGCTCAACTAATGGAGCAACCCTCAACAAGAGGCAGCATAAGAAGGAAAGGTAATTTTATTTTTTATGAACCAGGTATCACTTGTGCACGATCATTAGCCCACGGATTTTACTCATTCATTTTTCCATACTAAGAAGTGCGAAGATCTGTCTGCACGTGGTCTGCCCAAGATTATTTGTGGTGAAAGAGGACAAGGAAAGCTAGTTATTTAATTCTTATCGTGTCTTCTGGGTTGTTTTTATTGGCAAACACGTGGTTAGTTTTTGAATGTGTTTTTTACACCTTTGAGAAGTTGACAGTAACTGTGAACTGTCTCTCCCACTGTGCCACCTCTGTGAGTCATTAGGCAAAACTGATTAACTCATTGTTCTTTTGTCTCTTTCTGGATTTAGGCTGTTGTATTCAGGTTGCCCTTTGTTTTTGTCAGTGTGGGTGTTCAGAGAAACTGCAGACAGTTGTGCTGGGGACTTACCTACTAATTTAGATGCCATTAACTTCACAGAATTATATGTAGGGCTTCTAGTAGGCTGGGATCTAGATCGGTGATGGGCTATGAGCCCAGAAAGCTACAGTAAACAGGCTCTGCCCAAGGGACACGTTTTGGCTGGCACAGAGGGGATGTTCCCTACCAGCAGGGAGGTAGGGTTCAATGGGATGCCATAACTATGGCTGGCTGCATGAGATGGCTGTATGCTCCACACAGGCAAGACCACAGCACGACAGGCTGGGAGTGCTGGACCTTTATGTAATGCCTGTACTGCTGTCGTTGCATGGGACACGGTAGGAAGTTAGGCATCTTCTGGTGGCAGCCACCGGCTCTGGCCTGTGGCATTGCTCCCCTGTGGTGTGCTGCAGCCAAGTGGAGCAGCCACCCAAACCCTCATTGTATCCCCCCAGCACTAACACATGAGCAGCAGTGGGAGCAGCGTCTCCTGTGGGGCTGCCGGTTCGTTTTGAAGGACCACTTCCCTGACACTGGTTACACAGTGGTCTTTTCTCCTTCAAGCAGTAGGTTTGGACAGGAGGTTGTTTGCTTTCTCCCCCTGCTGCCTAAGGAAATGTCAGGTCTGGCTGTAGATGGCCCAGTGGGATAGACTTGCCTCAGAACAATCAAGTGCAGAGGTTCACTGTCTTGTCAAACAGCTGGCACAGTATTATTGCAGGAGGAGGGGAAGGGGCCCCAGCTTCACACCAGGATGGAAAAAGAAAATGGTCATCAGTCGTTTCTTCAAGAAGAAACACAGGGATGCAGGTTTCCTAAAAAAATAATCAGTCCTTTATCATCTCACACTATTCCCAACCATAAAAATAAGATAAATGACCTGTCCTTCCTAGGAGGTTGGAGACATTAATTAATGTTTGTGAAGCACTAAGTACTATAGCAATAAATTACGTGGGAGATCCTATGAGGATATTACTAATTGTGTATTCAGGGCAGAATTTGAATAGGATATAGTAAATAAGGCGTGAGGCCATGCATTTAACAATAAGAATAAAACAAGCTAATGAATAGTTGCTCATTAAATGTGTGCTCTCCATGTGCACAGAAAGGCCAAAGGTCCTGTGTAAAAAGGTATATGTTATCCTGCAATTAAAGATTTTACAGTGCGTATAAGAGCTACAGGTTTAATTTGTCTGGGAAACTTTAAATCAGGCATTTCCTATCCTCTGAGTATCCAGCTTTGCAACCCTAACACTCTTTGAATGTAGGCTTTTAATGTAATTCAATAGAAATCATTTAAATTTTGTGTTTCCTCTGCTTGTCTCACCACAGCTGGCAGTGAGCTCCTTATCCCATGCTGCCTTGGCCATCTGGAACAGACTAAATGGCCCCCTGAATTGCCTTAAATCCCATCACCAAATCCCATCTTCTGGGCTTATTTTTCCCATCCACCTTTCTCATAAAAGACTCTAGTCCCATTTCTTGACCAAGCCTGTCTCCATTAAACTTCTGTCCCTGTCAGGTCTTGCCTTTCCTTCTCTTTTCTTCTGTGTTTTTATACCATACAGACATCAATCTACAAGATGTCAATATATCTGCCTACATTTATTAATACGAGATCATTAGTGATTTAGTATTCTGAAGTTTTCCATGTCAGATTAATTAGTTCAGAGAAGTGTTTAGTTCAGTCTAAATTAGGTTTTATTAGGTTTTAATGAAATAGCAGCAAACTGACTTACTATATATGGAAACTCAGACTGACTGTTCTCTTTCTAAAGAAATCTGAATCGCAGTACTCCGCTGAAAATAGTAAAGACAAATAAAAAGCAGAGAATCAGATCACATTCAATTATCATCCAGAAATGAAAACCAAATTAATATGTTTCAGTTTTGTATTGCAAATGTATTATAAATACAGTCAACAGGAAATAAATATCCAACAGTAAAATGGTTACAGAGCAAATGTAGTACTGACACTGGAAGAGCATTGATTTCAGTGCCTTTGCAGTTGTTTAACATGTAGCAGCTGAATTTCACCCAACATGTTCTGTTTGTGAAACAAAAAATGTAAAGATTTGGAATAAAACAGTGGCACGACGATCTTTCTGATCAGTACTTTAAATAATAACTTTTAAAATATATGGTAGACATAACAAGTAGTGCGGGGGAAATTTTGACATGGGCATCAGCAGGAGGCAGAGATGGCACTTGGTGTCATTTGCCTTCCGCTTCTGCTTCTAATATGCTTTTACTCTAATTGTTCTATTGGTGTATCACTTTACAACTTTTATCCACCATTATTTTATGAGATAATCTTGGGTTTTTTTTCCACAAAATTTAAATAACTAAAGCATGTTGGTTCTTCTCATCACTCTGAATTTTTCAAATTGCCACCAACATGATTTCTCTTTGTTTTGAGTAAGGATGGCACAGTGATGCTATTATCTCTGCCCTTCGGAGCCTCCATGGCTTTGCGAAGATCACAGATCAAATGCTCATATCCTGCATTTTTTCCTGGGACCACTCTCCTAATTGTGTTGTAGATGAGATTGTCAACCTGAAAAAGGACGATCCATTCACATGTCATGTGAATTCAAAATTCAGTTGTATGGTACTCACTGTATTCTGCAAAATCTTTTTCAAAGAAAGTAACATTAAGACAGCATCTAGATGAAATTTAAAGAAACCAACCCTTCCCTGCTGACAAGCTAATTTGCATTGCTTTAAGAATTACAGAATGAAGTAAAATTATTTTATTGCTTTCTTTCATCATTATGCCACAGTACTAATTATGCTCCTGGTGTTCGAAAGTCTATAATCTATTTTCTGCCACTGAGTTCCTATTTCTTTATTAACTTAATTCTTTAAACACATGCTTTATGCTTCTAGTAAGGACCTGGTAACAGTCTATCATCTTACAATGACACCAATGAGTAAGCCTCCATCCAGTGCAAAGACAGAAATGGCAGAACAATGACTGTAGAACTGAAACCATAGAAAAATGATTAATATTTTCCAGGATGATCAGCATACGCTGCTACAGACTGAATGTGAAATCATCACATTTTAATATGGAAAACTGATGAAGTCTAGAGCATAAATAATACAAGTTATGCAAGCATATCTCTGCATGCATATAAGACTGGTGTTTTTCAGTGTATGGAAGGCACTATATGTCCTGAAGGATACTTGCTTTGCATAGACTTCAGTAAGAGTGACCTTTCATTTCAGACACTACTTCCAGGTGACTTCAGAAAGAACTAAGGAATTTAAACCAAGAAATGAGCACATCTGTCTGTTCTGGGAAGTGTTAGCAAACTGCACATAAGCAAGCTTAATAATGAGTTTCAAGGTGCTTCCCAATCACTGCTAGAAAGATATACATGAAATATGACTCTGTTCTTGTTAGGAAAGTATACTCTTATATAGATAAATATAAATAAAGTTATTGGCATAGAGAATACACGACTGAGGGATTAACCACCAAGGAGAAACAGCCCCTCATGGGAATCAAGCTCACACACGTAAAGGGAGTGCATTATGGCAATTTAGTCCAACGGCCAACTGCAGTATGACTGCAGAAACGTTATGATTTAGTCCTTAAACTAACACTGTCACTTCTCCCCGTGGCTTCTAGGGGGCTTTTGGCGGCTGGAGATTTTTGCACAGCTGTCCCTGAGGCATGCCTAGGACCAGAGCTGTGAAAGGTGATGGCAAAGGGTTTGGCCAGGGAGAAGTGGTGAGTTACTGCAGCTCCTTTCCTGTATTTGAGCAAACGGAGGCAAGCTTGGGACCAGGGCTGGAGGTTAACAAATGCTGAATCCATAGGAAATTCTAGCATTAAGACTCAGGCCCTCCTATTAAGGAATATGTTTATGCTTAAATGAGGTCTCCAAACAAAGGATGCCTGCCATCAGTACACTTGCCTAGCAAAATTTAGTGGTGTGTAGTCACAGGCTTATTTGGAGACACTGTCAGACATGACTTTGCAGTTTTTATTTCCACGGCCATATTTTTCTCTTCATTAACTGATTGCAGGTGCAATTCCTGATAAAGCCAGTGGAAATCATACCCAAATGTCCGGCAACAGAAGCTTATCCCGTTCTCTTGAAGCCAATGTAGCAATTTTCCAAGGTCTTTTAATTAAGAATAATCAGGAAGTTGTTGCTCATGTTTTCAATAAGTTGATGGCAGACAGTTTTATATATAAGAACAAACTCTTCCCCCCCAACCGCACCATCCCCCATCAGAGTACAAAATGTCTGGTACTGACTGAAGCAATGCTCAAGTATGGCAGACAGTGGCAAGATTTTGTTTGAAGAGCTTTGTCACTGTCCTTCCTGCCCTAACCGCTACCCTGTTGAAGTGTTCATCCTCCCCTGCACAAAGACCACTAAGTTAGACAAATTATTGCAGTGATTTTGTCATACAAGCAAGTGCTTTAGGCTAATTTACATAATCAGAATAATTTCTTGGGTTTTCCTACATTTAAAGATATTTTGTTTCTTACTTTCTGTCCTGTTGCTAATTATTTTAAAAGGGGTTTTGTAATAGATAAAAAGATCTGTCACTGAACCAGTCATTTTTCTGGCATGCTACACTGCGAGTAATGCAATTGCTTAAATAAAAATGGTGCAGCTTTAACATCATAATCTAATCACTCATTTCTTTGCCTTTCATTCTAATAATGTAAGACATAATGAACTCTTGGTAGATATAGTAATACCCCATAAGTATTTCTATAGGATTTATGTTGTCATTTAATATTATTTCAAAGAAAGCAAGACAAAACGTAATTCTTGCCATTTTGCTCAGTTACTCATTTTGTGATTTTTAGGTTTTCCCACTATCACTGAAAAGAAATGATCAAATTAACCATTTTAACAGGCATTTTCTAGTTGCGCATACCTACCATTCATTTAAATGACTTATGAAATCAATCAAATAATGGGGCCTAGTCTCCTTTCCCTGAATAATGACTTCAAGGAAGATCCACCTCCCTCTCAGGGAAAGAATGGATAGCTGGGAATGCTCAGGGGAATAAAAGGGATTAAAGCACGGCACATAAAAGGCTGAGTAGAGGAGTCTTTGAAAATAAATGCAGGCTTTAACAAAAGATGAGAAAGAAAAGGGTACAGAGGGAGCAGCAGTTGGTGTAGATATGGGCAGTGCATACAGAAGAGGTTGCTGAGGCAATGCATAATACCCTGATCGAAGGGTGAATGCGCTGTAGGTGCAGGGTTGTAGGCAGAAAAAAAAAAAAGATGCATTTTGATAAGGGGCAAGGGATGTGCAGAGGCTGGCTGTGGCTAATGGGGAAATGAAGAGACCTGAAAAGGAAGCCAGTCTGGAAAATGACACCAATTATCTCAAAATGAAGTGTTTATATTTCCACTAGTATGCAATGAGTTATTCTTCACAATCATAAAACGATGAAGGTAAGAAAAAGGGAGCTGAGGCCCATATTAATATTCTTAAAATGACAGAAATGATAACTCTTTTCCTTTATCTTGATCTAACTGAAAATAAAAGGCACCTGATTCCTCATCAATCCACAGTGAAACAAAAATCGTAATATTGCCTCACAGTTACATGTCTTCTGCCTGGATTTGCATTTGTAGCAAAGTGATGCTGGAAATTCTCTTAGAGCAGGACTGGAGTAGGCTGTAGAATTTCTAGTGAGTGTTTACATCCACTTCTCCAGACAGCAAGCAAACATAGAAATGATCAAAGAAGAAGGTAGGTAAGCTGCTGGCTGTTGTCTTCTTAAGTTAGCATCCTCTGAGTTCAAAAGATAAAGAAATAAAAAATACATTGGTTTTAGTCATTTTCTCAGTTTCTGTTGCCAGTAAGCTATTGATAGGTTAAATGTAATTAAAAAGGAAAACAGCAGAACTTCAGTGAAGTAACAGATTTGCGCTGTTGTAGCTGAAAGAATGATTTGACATGGTTAACATTTTTAATTGTCAGAGCTACAAACTTTATGATATGCTAAAAGATCGTCACTGCCTGACAAATTTCCAATAATGTATATTCAGCCACCTCCAATTATTCAAGTAGCAGTTGAATCACAAGACTTACTCATGGATATTTGGTATTACCCTCCTTCTGAGATTATGTATTGGACCCAGATCAGTCAAGGATCTTGCCACTGTAGTGGCAATGTTTTAAGCTCTGTTTTTTCTAGGAGTGTTTGCAATGCACTGAGAAGACCTTGTCTGAGCAGCTGGATATCCTTGGTCCATAAGACTATAAGAATGCCACTCTACTTCTAGAATACATTGTTGAGTTTCAAATATTGCAGTGTTTTCTGAATATAGGATACAAATCTTAAAATAAGTGTAGCGGATGGGACTATGTTGATGTGACAGATAGATAGGATAACCAGTGGCAGATACAAGGCTTTTGGATGGCGAAGGGCATCATCAAGGTCCTCTTCTGTGAGTTGGTGTTATACTTTCACCATCCTCACATGAAATTTCAGAGCTTATAGCCATGCCCGAGTCAGTGGCTGCCATCCTTTAGAGTCTCGCAGCCTCTGACCATTACTCCTTGGTCACTAATGCCTTTGAGGTGGACAGGTCTACCACAGGCAAAGAGGTTATGAAGATTTCATCTTCCAAACCTCTTTGCTCCAGTAGTGCTGTGGGTGACATCTGATAAGATCTCCAAGCCTTTGGTCTCCATGACTTCCTAAATTGAGAGAGGGCCTTTGACAAGTTTCATATTCTCCTGGTCCCAGCCTATTGCAGCTACAACCATACACATTGTAAGGCTTTGCACAACCTCTAAAGGAGATTTATGGATTTCACAGCAGATTTTGGTGCAGGGACTCATGATGTGCATTTTCAACAACTCCATCCTTGGGCTTGGTGGGGATATGTCTACCTCTGTTCCAAGAAGGGAAAGGTTCATGCTGTTAAGGTTTTGTGGGAAATGCCATATACCCTCTGTTGTTTGATCATAAGGCCATACCCTGGCAACAAGGGTGCATCTGCAAGGTTTAGTCATGCATTTTCTGCATGTAGACTGGAAGCAGGAAGAGCTTTCAGTCATCTCTCTATCAGACAATGAGCTTTGCACAGCACACACACTTGGCTCCAGCACTCCCAATGATCTCCAGTTATGGGTGTCTTCTGAGCCCTGCACAAACTCCATGGGGATGCAGGTGAGTCTTGAATCTAGATTGACCAATGGGGACTGGTTCCCTTGGGTCTGCACACATGGACCTCTTCTCCCCTCTGGGGGCACTGAGGGACCAAGAAAGCAGTGGTGTACTGGACGTTCTCTGCTCTGTACATGAGGGTACATGGAGCAGAATGAAGTGGGGTAATTAAACAGCAATGCCTTCTTGCAATGCCTGTAATGAGAAGACCAAATAAGAAAAGCTTTTGGAGACATCAATGTGTCATCTTCCCTCTTCTGAGGGAAGGGATGGAGAGTTTCTTCACACCCTAGTGCACCCCATAAGGTGGCTTGCTTCGTCCACTCAGCCCTTAGGGATGTGCAAGCCACCATCCCTTTAGCTTACTCTTATTATGTGGTCTCTAACTTTCTCTGCCCTTGTTGCCCCTCCTCTGGTGGCATGATTGTCTGTGAAGGAAGAAGGCTCTCAGGAAGTCATGACGCTGCCTCCTGTGTCATCAGTGCCGCAGGCATCCCGTGCTGGGAGAGCCAGATGGCACCGCAGCCCAGCAGGAAGGGTGATGGTGTGGAGGAGGGGTTGCCTGCTGACAGATCCACAAGCAGCAGCGGGAAGAAAAAGCATCAGGGGTGGGGAAGCTCAATAAAGGCTGCAAAGGCAGAACTACACTTGGTAAGGAAACAGGAGGTTGGGCTGGTTAAGGCCTGGAGGAAGGGAAAGGAGTCCTTCAGCAAGGTAACCCTCCCTCCTGCCATTTCCCTGGTGCGGGGCAAGAGCTTCTCCCGTGCTGCTGCTCCCGCCTTGCAATGGGCCAAGGGCACCTGTGGGCCCCACTCCTGCCAGGCCCTCACCCGGGGGGGACAGGCAAAGCAGACATAGGCAAGGCCTGAAGGAAAGGCCCAGGATAGCTATAAGAAGAGGTGCAGCTAACAGAAACACACTGTCAGAAGCATTCAAATGACACAACAGGTGACTGTCAGAAGAACTATAGGCGGCAATGCCCAGTGAGGAGGAGGAGCTGAGCAGGGGCTCGCTGTCTGGTCTCAGATAACTGCATTATCATGACATGTCCACATGTGCAGCTCACCCAGGCCCTAGCAACGAGCCAGGCACTTGTACAGGTTAGAGCTGGGCCATGAGGTTTCTGATGCATGCAGTTCCTCTGCAGGAGATTTTTCCTACAGCTTATGGCTCCAGTGCATTTCAAAACACAATAGTCCCCATGGACAGCCTGGCAAAATCCATCCCTTCTCCACAGCTTTGAGACCAGCACTTTAATCCCACCAGAAATCTTACAGCTCCCCTGTCCCTTTCCTTCTACTTCAGAGATGTAGTAAAGGGGTGCACAACTGCTCAAGTCAGAACTGGGGCTGATGGTAGAGGAGATGGCTGGCATCTGCTCTGTAGGGGAGAAAGCTGAAGAAGTGTCCTTGGATGTGCTGTCCAGGAGCCTGCTGTGGGACTTGGGGTCAAGGTGCCAAGATTGATGTCCAAGGGCTCACATTCCTCCAGACTCTCCTACGTGGGGACACTAGATTCATGGAAATGGTGGGCAGATGCTGGCTCAGTTACATGCTCCCTCCCAAAGACTTTCCCAAGCTCCCTGTACTGGGCATAGGGCCAACTGCTGATTATAGTTACCGGCCTGCAAGACTATCTTCATAGTATAATGCACCACTACAGGCTGGGGTCGACCTGTTGGAAAGAAGCTCTGTGGAGAAGGACCTGGGAGTCCTGGTGGACAGCAAGTTGCCCACGAGCCAGCCGTGTGCCCGTGTGGCCAAGGTGGCCAGTGGGACCCTGGGGTGCATCAGGAGGAGCGTGGCCAGCAGGTGAGGGAGGTGATCCTGCCCCTCTGCTCTGCCCTGGTGGGGCCGCACCTGGAGTGCTGTGCCCAGTGCTGGGCTCCCCAGTTCAAGGGAGACAGGGAACTGCTGGGGAGGGTCCAGCAGAGGGCTGCCAAGGTGATTAGGGGACTGGAGCATCTCCCTGGTGGGGAAAGGCTGAGAGAGCTGGGCCTGTGGAGCCTGGAGAGGAGAAGGCTGAGGGGATCCTATCAGTGTCTACTAATATCTTAAGGGTGAGTGCCAGGAGGATGGGGCCAGGCTCTTTTCAGTGGTGCCCAGTGACAGGGCAAGGGGCAATGGGCACAAACTCTGACAGGAATTTCCATCTAAATATGAGGAAAAACTTCTTTACCTTGAGGGTAACACACCACCAGAACAGGCTCCCCAGAGAGGCTGTGGGGTCTCCTTCTCTGGAGACATTCAAAACCTGCCTGGATGTGACTGTGCAACCTGCTGTGGGTGAGCCTGCCTCAGCAGGGGGTTGGACCAGATGATCTGCAGAGGTCCCTTCCAACCCTGACCATGCTGTGCTTCTGTGATTCATCTTTGACTTTTTAAGGCAGCCTTGTTCACCACTTCTTTTGTAGGTGACAGTTGGTGGGAGTTTCTTGGCCTTCTGAGATTCCACTGAGTTAGCTTACCCCTTGAAAAACTCTTCTTTCTCTCATGTCACAGGTTCATGGGAAACACAGGGCTCAGGCTGCAGTTGTCTGAATTTTTGGCAGGTGGAAGAGGGAGCTTCCAGTGCGGTAGAGGAGAGCAGAATTGTGGGGAAGATAACACAAAAAGAAGAATAATGAAAGACATGTTCAGCAAGGGGATTCAACAACAGAAGGCAGGAAAGATGAGAAGGGAAAGGTTTCAGATCTGAAGTCTAGATGAATGAGGATAAGGTACCAGATAGGCAGACACCACTAAAGTGGTTGAGGACTGGCAGCTGACAGTGAATAGGAAGATGTATGCAGTACTTGATTCTGAAATCTCCTTCTGGCTTTGAAGCCACTCTCCTGGATCTGAGAATCTTCTGGGAAAGCATGTACCTTAGCAACATGCTGGAGGTCCTTGTAGTGGAAAGTCCACACAAGGATGAGGGACCCATGACTCCACTGAGCACTGGAGTGCTGTGGAGTAGAGCTCCTGGTTTGGTGTCATCCAACAGGAATCTATTTTGTGCACACCAGCACCAGTTTGAGAAACTAGCCAACATATGAAAAGTAGGGTCAGTCTGGGCATTTGCTTCAAAGCTACCCTATTGCTATGAACCGAATTACTAAGGTAGACAGAATAACTGTGATTTAAAAGTACACAATATGTCTGTTCATGGCCATGATCAAGAATTTATATTAGATGCTGTATTAGTAGTAGTAGTAGTATTTCCTTAAGGGTTCTATTTAAAGGTATACGTTTAAAAAGAAGTAATATGATTACTGGTTATTGTTTCTGGCTTTCTGCAACATGGAGAAAACTAAAAAGAACATTTTCTGAACAGGACAGCTCTGTGATGACACAAGGAACTGCACTCATACTTTGCTCTTCTGCCATGTTGAAAATATTTCAAACCCAAATAAGTTTCTGTAGTAGCTGATAGATATATTGTTTTTGCAAGTATAAATCTTTGAACAATGTCACTTGCATTTTTTTTTTTTTAAAGACCAAATAAATTGAAAGATCTGCAGCCCTAAGGAAGGGAGGAAATAGTAACCGTCTGTGAAACTTTATTTTCACAGTAGTGAATTATTCGCATCTCTATTGCCTAAAGGTTAACTTCTATTGATTTCCTAAACCCTAAAGAATACAGTGTCAGCCTTCAACTTTGCAGATGTCTGAAACTCTGCAGAACTGACATGGATAAGTTCTATCATCTTTAAAATAAGATTTTTTTCTAGCTTTCATATAATAATTTTCTTTCATGTTCTAGTTTTGCTAAGTTTAGCTTGTGGTTGAGTATCTCAAACCACTGCCATATGAGTGGTCAGGGCTAGAACCAAACTTCTCCAACCTTGCTTTGCATCTGCCCCACGTGCACCAGCTGTGGTCTGGAAGCTGTGTAACTGTTTTAGATGAAGGTCAGGGGTTATCAGCTGTGGTAGAGAGCCACTCTTGGTGTCTCTCTACCTCCCAGACTGGGCTGAACCCTAGCATCCCTGAGCACACACTGTTGGGTTTGTTTCCATCGGGCCCCTATGCATGTAGCTGCGCCTTTTGTTAAGCAAACTCTGTCTTCATCAAGGTTTCAGACATCTTCTATAGCAGAATATCTCCTTTTACCTATCAGACATGCTACTATTAGTCACGTGGTAGAAATAAGCAGGGCAAACTTGGTTTAGTTCAATCTGTGATGTACTATTCGGGAAACCCCAGAACACAGCAATGTCATCCTTTGTTGATAATATTCAGGAAGTCAGTCTTTACATTCAGAATTTGGATTGCCTATTGATTATTGTACCTATTTGCTGGCTTACCCATAGAAACTAGAGATGAGAAAGATGAATTAACATCTTTTGCTCCCTCAGTGCTGAACCGTTTTATTTGATTCTTACCCTAGCCTAGTTTATCAAAATGATAAACCTAGCTCATCAAAATGTGCATTTCATAAAAAATAGTGCAAGTCTGGAGGGTTCACTGTTAAATATTCTTTGTTGCAATATTTCACATTTTTAAGGGTGAATTTATAGCTGGTCACACTTTTTTTCCCAATGAAGATAGGTTATAAAGTCATATCTGGCAAAAGGGGTTTTTCTATAGCTTCTTCCTTTTGTGGTATGACAGTTCTCTGCACCTTGGTTCTGAGAACTCGGAGCTGAAAAAGACTAACCAGTAAACATAACCGTAGCAGAGATCTGGGCTGCAAAGCAATGCCCTCATAACAAGAAACTGATAGAAGACAAAATTTTATTAGGAAGCTCCCTGTTACAGCAAGATGAGATGTGTTTTGGGGAACCTTTGAAGCTTAGCTATGTCTGTCCTACAGTCTGTCACCAATGTGGCTGTGCTGTGAAGAAGTACAATCCCTGGTTGATAGAGCTGTGCTGGTAAAAACCTTTAGTGTGATTCCACTGCATCAGCAAAACTGCAAGAAGGTTGTATATAGATATTTACATGTTTGTGTCACTCCACCACTTTATTGAACTGAAGTCTTTGTCCTCCAGTGTCTCTCAGTAGTCCTTTAAGCAGAAACATGGGTGCCAAGAACAATTATTGTAGCTAAGAAAGTGCTAGAGGTGCAGGGCTATTGAACCGCAGCGAGTGAGGCAGAGCTGCAGAAAAGCTCCTTATTGTTACAGTTTGACGTCTCTCTTCCTCCACATAAGTCTATGCCTTTCTCTGCTCATGCTTCGGTGAGTGTCTCTCCCACAGGCTTAAATTCTGCATCTCAGCAGCCAGGAGGTACAGGTAGTAAATCCTGAATGCAGACAAGGGGTGCTTAAGATCAGGAATCAGCCCTCAGGATGAACTGAGAAGCTGAAGACAGAGATGATGGCTGAAGTCTGCCAAGAGCCAGAAGAGCACAGCAGCATGCCAGATCCTTGCTGGATCAGAGTGTATCAGCCTGGTCAGCATCCAGTAAGGGGGCCCAACTGGGTCTGCAGTGCTGGTTTTGTGGTACAATATCACTGCTAAAGCGATTTTACTACAGAACTCCTCTCAAAACTAGAACAATTTAGTTTTACTACAGAACTCATCTCGAAATTAGACCTGCCAAGCTAATGCAGGGCAGAGCCTTGAAGACAAATAACCATGTGTTTATATAGTGCATTTCTTTTTACCAGCAAACATTAAAAAAAAGCACACTGACTCCACATTACGATGTCAGAGATACATGAAGAATATCTGTCACTATGACAGGATCATAAATCATTGCGCTGGAATCCTGACATGCCTTTTTTTTGCTGGCAAAGTTGTTCTTTAAAATGGGATATAATTAAGTTGCTTAGAGCCACATATTATCTATTTTAAACCTGTTATTTTTCTTATGTGGAAAATGTCAGATGAAATGTATCAGTTTCATTTAATTTTGTTTTTAAAGCAAGCTAGTTAAAAATAAAGACCACTAATATACCACAGCAATTCAGGATGCTGCTAAGAATTGTCCCATATGAAGAAATTATAAGGAAAATGAACCTGTGAGCAATTGAAACAGTGCTGCACATGCACCAGCACACCATCCTGATGTGGAAGACAGATAAGTAGTAAGAGACCAGTATGGCTGCATCCAGAGTTCTCCAGTGACCTGAATATCAAAAAGGAAATCCTACAAAGTGTGAAAGTGAGGGCATGTAAGTGAGTGAGTAATAAAGCAGTAGCACAAACATCTAGGGATAAAACTAGGAAGACTAAGTCACAAAATGAGTTGCAAGTTTTCTGGAGCATAAAAGGGAAGAAAAAGACTTCTATAAACACCAAGAATTTAGGGGAAGAGAAGGGCAGAGGCACAAATAACAGATACTGAGTGAAATGTTTTATTGTTTACTTTGCTGCATTCTTCACATGCACATAAACGTTAATGATGGATACTTAACAACGCTATTTTTTTAACAAGGGGAAAGGACATATGCCAGAATAGGGAAAAAAACAAGTGAAAGAATATTTGAATAAATTAGATGTCCACAAGTCTCTAGAGCTTGCTGAAAATCACTTAATACGTACTGAGCTCTCAACTTTGAGAGTTCCTGGAAGAGTGGATAAGTCACCAGGGCCTGCAGTAACCATGTAGCCTAAGATGGAAATACAGTCAGGATCACATGTCTGATCTTTGGTAATGATCAGAGATTTGACATTACAATATACATCTTGCAAATTATTTCGAACAAAACACCCATTCAGTTTAAAGACTTGCTCTTCCTTAATTCTTGCCATCGTGGCACATGGTTTAAAAGGAAAAGGAAAGAAAAAGAAAGGAAAGGAAAGGGAAAGGGAAAGAGAAATTTAATAAGCTTTCTTAAATGTGGCATTCACAGCAGGCTCACATTCTGGCACTGTTAAGAAGTTCTTGGCTGCAGCCCTGGTTTGCAGGGTTATAACCATTTCTGCTTTTAAAAATGGGAAATCAAGAATCTAGGGAAATAGAGAATACTCTGCCTAACTTCAATACCAAGAAAGATAATGGGACAGATTATTGAGAAGTAAATGCATACATGCCATGGGAATAGTAAGGTGATAAGAAACAGCCAAAGTGAATTTGTCAAATTAATCTAGTTTCCTTCTTGAAGAAGGCAACTGGCCCAATAGATAAGGAAAAGCAGTAAAATGACTGTATATTGACCCAAGATGTATCTCAACTTAAGGTTTTTCACACTGTCCTGTATGCTCATAAATGAACTGGGAAAATTTGTCCCATGTGAAATCATTCCTAATTCAATCCACTGTTAATGTAAACCTAACACATGATTGTTGGTAGCTGCACTAGGAGGACATTGAAAAGGAATCTTGCACAGCTCCCAATGGATAGGCTTCTGTACAACATTTCAGACTTATAGATGACAGAATTAGAAATAATTATATGCTCATGAACTTGGTAGATGACACCATGTAAAAATTTGCAAAATGTGCTCAGGGACAGAAGTAGATTTCAAAAGTATCTGGATGGGTTCTGAAATCCAACATTAAAAATTTGAACAATTGCAGAGTACGTTTGGGAGGATGAAATCAAAAGCACAACCATAGAATGTCACTGCAGAGAAATATCTAATGATTAATGAGGGCCATGAATGAGTCAACAGTGTGATGCTGTTGAGGAACAGACATAAATGTAATTCTAGATTCTCTTGAATTGTCTGCTCAAAACAGTAGATGTAAGACGAGAGATAAGTAGTGTGCTCTTCTTGGCACTGGTGAGGTCTCAGCTAAAATTTTACTCTTATTTTACTTTGAAGCACCATAATTTAAGAAAGATATAGATAAGATGGAAACAAACCAGATAAGATCAAGATCAAGAAGGTAAGAAGTCTGGAAATTTGGATCCATAAAGCAAGGCTGTTTTTTTTTTAAATCTAGACAATATAAAGCTATATGTGGTTCAACAGCCTTCAAGTATTTAGAAGTTTATTATAAAGAGGGTAGTGATACGTTTTTTTCATGCTCATTAAAGATTTGGGCACAATGTGAAGGAATTTTTTTAGCTGTACTGTAAGAGGTATTATAGTAACATGTTGTAACTAGTAGAAAACATTATCACTGGAATATATTACCCAAAAAGTTTGTATAATCCCTGACATTAATGTTTTTAGATACAGATCACAGGAACTGCCATCTACAATTATGAAGACAATTGTGGCCTCTCTTCAAAGTTAGGAGATGGACCAGATGAATACTTTTGTAGTAGGTGGCTGAGATCCCTGGAACCATGACAGAGTGTACAAGTTATTACAAGGTAATCCGTAACAGGCTTTTGCTAAGGAAACATTTGAAAATTTCATGTGTAGCCCTGGACATATTCATTATGGAAGATTACACAGGTTGTTCTCTGGACTTCTTGAAAAAAAACCAACTTGTTTTCCTTTGGTTTTGTGTTGTGGGTCTTTTTTTGTTTTGTTTTGTTTTTTTTGTTTGGTTTTTATTCTACCTCACAAAGGTTAAGTACAGCTTTGATTAAAAATATTGAGGAATAACAGACTATATAACCCCTTGAGAGCCCATCCAAGTCTACATTTCCATGATTCATGTGCAAACTACAGTATTTTTTCCGAGTTATCAAAGAGCTTTGCAAGCACAGGTTAACTATTAAACGAGTTATTCTCCCGGGGCAGTAATGACCTAATCGTTTATGATAGTACTCAAATGAGGAATTAAACAAACATATCCAAAATAAACACAGATCAAATAATCTTTGCCAATGGAAAAGGACAGAATCTTGTTTTTGTGCCAGTGGGTCTGCAAAACAACAGCACAGATACAGACCTCGGTAAAACTAACATGTCAACCTGTGAGAAATCCTGAATTTTATCAATTGTTTTTATTCAAAATTTTAGAACTTTTTCCAATTTTGAAAACTAGAAAAATGGGAATGGGAGATGGGAATGAGAAAAAATGTAAGTGTTCTGAAAAGACTGGAAATTTCTGAGGGCTTGAATTATAATTTAACATTTCAACATTCAAAAACCAAAATGTTGCAGTCATGGTGTACCACACATATATCTTAGGTAGGGGAACACAGTGAACATAGGAGCCGCAGTCCTCCAGGGGACCTACTAAATGCAAACCAGAATTACAGTGCAAATAAAGCAGCATTCTGCAATATGATTTTTTTTTGTGTTAGCTCAAACCAAATCTTTTTAAAATCATAGTCCCAAAGGAAAACTGAGAAAAACTAAGGTTTTCAGAAAATGTGCTCTTTGCTTGAAATTCAAAGCTGTGTAAAACTTCTGACAAACTCTAGTCACTACTTAGTATATAAAAAAAAATCTCAAGAATGTTTTCTAGAGAACTCTGTGGTCATCACAGTGCACTGTGGTGTTGACCCAAATATGACTGTAAACACTCGAAGTACCTGAAGTCACCATCATTATTTTAGGCTAGTAAAAAGATGGTCATAAACCTCAAAGATAAGATCAGGGTCTGGACAAAATATGACTTTCCAGAAATTAAAAAATGTTTAGATTTGGTGTTTATTGATTAGGCCACGCTTCAGTGACTGTCTGCTGGTTCTTTTGTTCTTTTAAAAATATACATGACTTTTGGACACCAGAATAATGATTTCATACTGCGTGAGAACATTCTCTTTTGTAAACAAATACTGGAGCTTGTGAATTTTGCTGTGCAAATGGATAAATACTAACCTAATGGATTTGGCTAGCTTCAGGTCTACCATTAGACACCCTACCCTTGCTGTAGAATAGTAAAACACTGCCTAGGTTCAAAGAACCTGGGACAAACCTGTCAGGTGTCAAGGACAGCCTTAATCCCAAAGTGCAGAGGGACAATTAAACCAAACTACCAAACCTCAGCCCACCTGAGCTTGCTTAGGGCAGCCCTGCTGAGGCAGGTTCATTGCTAGCACCGATAAACTGAAGGTGGATGGTTTGGTCTGTGGGCTAGGATGTTGCATATAGCCCCATGGCACATGCCAACAGCCTAAAGTGTCTTAAGCAGCTTAAACAGCTTTAAGCAGCTTTGAAGACTTAGACACTTTAAGCTTATAAAGCAGTTTAAGCTGCTTAAACTGCTTTAGGACTTTAACAAGGTCCCCACAATGCTGCTCCTCACCAGGCGAGGGAAACGAAGCTGGCTGCATGCTGCGGCTTCCTTGCCATGGCCTGGAAGGAAGGAGCCAGGGGCTGGCCACAGCCAGGAGCCTGCGCAGATGCAAATAGCTGGTATTTACATATTTTGGCAATGATGTATAAAATAATGAAAAGTATACTCTCTCCCCTTGGTAGGCTCATTGTTTCTTCCTCTTCTCTAGCTACTTCCCTTTCCCCAGCATCTCCTTCCTGTTTTTCTATTTTTGCTCATTTTGCTCAGGCTCTTTCAGTATCTATTTCCTCTCTAATTAATTCTTGCTAAAGAGATCAGTGGAGTGCTCTTACTGCAGTGATACGCTTTTATGAAGAAAACATGTCTTGATTCAGCCTATTCAGTCCACAGAACTGTGCTGGAGGCAACCATTCATTTGTATCACTACTGTTTAAGCTAAATCTAGAATCTCTTTTCTCAAGAGCAGGGCATGAGTTGACAGAAGCATTGTGGAAAAGCACAGCTGCATAATCCTAGAAAGTACCAGTGGCAGCCATTAGATTGTCACCTACAAAAGCGCGTAACCAGACGGGCTGGCATTGTTCAGATGAAGGAATACAATGCACTGAAGCTACATCGTGTTCCCTGGTGTGTTGGAGGTTTCAGAAGGGATGTAGGGGGAGGAAGTCTGGGGACAGCTGTCCAGAAATATGGGTAAATATGTCTTCCTACATTGGTAATCTCTCAGAGCTGAAAGGACTTTGTTTTCAGTTTTCACTCTGCTTTTCTGAATTTGAGGTGGGCTGCACAAACCACAAATCGTTCTGTTCTTACCAAAGGATGTAACACCCCCTCCCCCTTACATACAGACAGTGGTGTGCAACTGAGCGGCTGCTCAATTTAGTGGCAATCATCACCATTTAGTGACAATTCACTCTGCCATGTTAATAACTAGGGCTGTGGTCATGATGTACTAGAGCACTTGAACTGGATGTGATGTCCTGGCTGCTGAGGACCCACTCAGGCCTACATCATTGTGTTTTTCTCATGTTTGAATTCCCTTTCCAGTTCCTTTAGTAGGAACGTACTGCTCTTCTCTCTCATATCCTTCACTCATTTCCTGGGGTCATAGCCTAAATTTCTCAGGCGTTCTCTCTCCAGAGCCCTCAGCTTAACTGGCCCCATATTTTTCACATGCTTATGTAGTCCCGTTGCATGTAACTTTGTATACATCACACACTAATCACAATTTAGCTGCGAAATGTAACTGTGAATCTCATACTCAAACAGTGTATTCTAAAGACTTGAGGGTGTAAGCAGGAAGAGGGATCACGGTCAGACTTACTCACGGCTCTATTTTTTGCTGTTTATCTACGTTATGCATTCCTAGATAATGTTGTATATTACCATAGTGTGTATTGCATGCACAGCATGTCCAATGTGGTGTATTTATACAAGCATCACTTAACACTTTCGTTCAGGCTTGATTTATACCAAATGCTATTTTTTTCCAGTAGCCTGAAAGAATGTTTGTCTCCATTTTATTGAAGAAAATGATTTCTAGCATGATCTTTTATTTTTGAGTGATCAATACATTCTAATCCCTTTTTCCATTTATCTAGCTATCAATTATTACTTCCTTCAAAATGTGTTCTAAAACTCTACATATGATACCAATAGGATTCATTAGCTTGTAAGTGATTGAATGACTTCTGTTTCTTAAATACTGATTTGATATACTCTCGTCAGGTGACACCACTTGTAGTCAACAGGTTTATTCGTAGTGGAGTATCGGAGCCATTGGAGCATGGTTTCTTTGGGTTCATGCCTTGTGTCTTCAACATCCTCCTGGTAGCCCCAGCTCCTTCTCAAACTCCAGCCAGTTCAGAAGGAGAAAAGGCAGGTTGCCTGGGCTGCTCATGGACTTTGTGCTCAGTAGAACAGTGTTAGCTGATGTGTTCAGGCAGCTCTCAGGCTGGAGAAGGTGGCGAGCTGCACCTGCTATTCCATCAGCTTCAACAGTGATTCGGGTCTCACTCTCCTCTAGGCAGTTGCTCATTTGCATCAATGATTAATGATGGGAATTAATGAGGTTAACTAATGTTAATGACAAGGATGGAAAAATAATCCTTTTGAATTCTGAAAAGCTATATGTAGTCACTTATTCGTAACATATTTTCTTCCAAATATTTTTCTCTACATCTGAGAATATAAAGGTCCTGTTTGTGTTACGAGAGTTTGGGTAGCTTCAGATCTGAAGGATTTTTTTTTAAATTTGTAAACCAGAAAACATGTAACACCAGGTATCAGGCCATGTATACAGGCTGCAGTTTGGCAGACATTTATGCATATGCTCAATTTTCAATTGGAACTCACCTTTGGCTTCCAGGAAAATTTGGTGTATGCTAAAATTAACTCTGCTGATTCAAGGCAACAGCAGCACTGCATGTTTGCATGTCTTGATAAATAACTGTGTGTGTGCCAAAAAAATTTTGTTGACCACGTTTAACTTAGTGAGGCCACACATCTGCACTGATGCGCCAATGGAAAAAGAAATTTTTCAGAGCTGCTGTTGGACCAAATCACCAAGTGCTGGCAAGCTGTGGGGGCCCTGTTGTTGGGCAGATCACCAGGTGTTGGTCCATCATGGAGGGCTACTGCTCCTATTACTGGCTGCTCACAAAGCAAAAATGTAAGGGACAGCAGACTCACCCTGCCTTCCTTCCCCAGACCCAAGACAGCTGTCCTTAATGAGTCTGTAGGATTACAGCTGACCTTGCCACAGGACAGCAAGGGGCTTTATAAGCCAAATTGCCACTTCTTCTCCCCCCTCTATCTTCTTCAGCATCTTCTCCCAAACCTTGGCATTCCCACCACTGTTTAATTCTTTTTTTCAATGATGTTGTTTATCTGAAATAAACCGATAGTTTATTTCAACTTGAAAAAAACCCAGCTTTTCTTTAAGTTTGTTCCTTTTTTTATTATTTTTTATTTTTTCAGTTTCAGTGGCTAGCTTCTTTGGCTAATGGATGGTACTGTGCATTGTCATGCCTGTGAATACCATTTCCCTAGATTGCAACACCAGCCCAATTCTTTGGCTCTGCTGGAAGCCATCCTAACAGGTGGGTTAAGGTTAAGATTTTAGGAAGAAAGTCAGCATTTCCACTCTACCAATATTAATTTCACACATTCCCTCTTGCATTCTTGGTTCTGTAATTGGGCTGTGCTTCCATCTCCACCCATATCCTGTCTTGACACACATCCGTCTGCAGATGATGAGGGAATGATGGGTAAGCCAGCCAGCCTGCATGCTGAGTCACCCCAGGAAGGTAGTCCGTCATCCGGCAATTAGGACGGAGAAGAAGGAAGTGTGCCAGCAAAACAGGTGATCTAAGCAATGCATTTCACCACACATGCCAAAATGGATATTACACAATGCTGTGCTATGACAATAGAAATGTGGAGAAGAGCATAAGCATGCATTTCCAAAATGGCCTTCAGAGTAGGAATTAAAGAAAAACCGAAACTCAGCCTATTTCTTTTCAAGGACCACTTTAATACCAAAGATGAATATAGCAATCAGAAATGGACAGAGCAGTGGTATAGTATAACCGTCCCAGTGTTTTTGCTCACTTTTATTTGGCTGTCTTTTCCTGTTCATGGAGGCTTGAAAGCAGGCTCACAGATAAATTTATGAGTATGTGGCAATTATGCTATTTGTTGGATCATACATGCAATAAATGGCTGGGAGTAATGTGCTATTAGCCTAAGCACTAATGTCCTCACTGCCTCTGATGCAGGTACCCGCTGGGTTCTGCTGGTCAGGCAGATGGTAATCACATGTAGAAGCGCCAGTCTCCATCACTCCTTACGATAGGCGGATGCTCAGTTTTGCTGACTTGCTATCTCCTATTTTGATTTTTTTTCTCAGGATTTTAGGGCTTTTTCCATTAATATTTTTTTTCTTTCAGTCCTTGAGTGACTGCTACCAACTCAACAATTTCACTTCTGTCCTTGTTTCTGCTTTTTTATATATATATCTTGCTTGGTTTAAGTTTATGTGCTGTCACTCATAGCCTAGCAACGTTTTTTCAGTAAGGCAGAGCTGGGGTCACGCAGCCAGCCTAGGCCTTGTGTACAAATAGTAAGAGTGTGTGAAAGATCGACCAAAATGGTGGGAGGGAGACTGATCTGTGCTTTCTATCTGACGTATTTCTAAGCACCTTGCTGGCTTAAAAATGTGGACCTTGCCAGATGGCAAAAGGATTCTGAGAAATAGATACTGATACGAGCACCAGCTGGGGTCAGATGTGCTATGTAACTGATGGTATTGGTGATGGTGTTTGTAATTCCAAGCAGAAAAGTCTGGGAAGGATGGACTTCAAAGGGAAAATGACTTAGAAATCAGTGACATGAGGCTGAAAAAGAAACAGTGCTGCATGATATTCTGACTTTGACCATGCACAGATTTATAAGAAAAAAAATGTTCACTGTGAGGATAATTAATCACTGCCACAGGTTGCTCAGAGAGGTTTGGCAGTCTCCATCCTTGGAGGTTGTCCAGACACGACAGGATAAAACCCTGAGCAGCCTGGTCTGAGCTCAGCGTTGACCCTGCATTGAGTGTAGTGGATGGACTAGAGACCTCCTGAGACTTCTTCCAGCTTGGATCATTCAGTGATCCTGTGAATCGAGTTACTGTTGAAGCCAAGGGTAGGCGAGGTGAGAAAATGGTGTTACAAAGGGAGAATTCTCAGCACGATGTTTCCCAGTATGACTGAGTCTGTAAAACTTCGCTGCTGCCATCATGTAAGGTGATCCCATCTCTCTCCAGGTCCTGTCCTGGTGTTCCTAGTCTCTCTCTTGAGCTAGTGCTGGCCCTCGTCCAACATCTCTGTGAGCTGTTTCAGCTCACCAACCTGGCAGCAGCTGATTAGTTTTTTTTAAACTGGTTGGCTTTCTGCTGATTTAGTTAGCTGAACTATTTCACTAGGAGACAGATGAGCACCACAGCATGAGGAGGAGGTGGGAACATGTGGTTAAGATTGGAAGGAGTTAAGGCTGGGCAGGGCCCTTTCGGTGGGAGTGAGCCATTAAATTTGCCTTGCTGCTTCATGAAACAATGCGAAATGTCTGCAGCAGCTTCAATACAGGCATAACAACAAAATGCGTAAGCCCAGAAAGGACACATCATAAAGAAAATAAAAACTCAGAAATAAAAATTCTTTAATGCTAAGACTGATGAAATGTGGAATTATAAAAAGGAACATGATAGCAGACAAATCAGTGAAAAATAATGTTCAAGGAAAGATCAACAGAGACATATTAAAGGCAGAACACTTGAAACTGAAGCTCCTGCCATGGTAGGAAACCACAGATCTTGTTTACCAAGTTACAAAAATCCTGTGTGGGTAGTTTAAACAGGAAATGGGCTGATCAGAAGCAAAGATAAGGAAACATACAACAGAGACAAAATAGATGGGCAAAGCATTGTAAAGAAGTCAGCAGCAAAACTCAGCCCTACCTTGACATGATATTCTGTGAACATGAGATGATGTGACTTCAAACAACAGAAGATTGCCACTAGCTCAGCAGTGATATCAGAAAAGCAAGTTGTAGTCTAGTAGGTAGCAGCGACAACGCAATGAAAGATAGTTTGTTCATAGCAGAAATGCTGAAATCCCACGATGTCACTGCAAAAGTGATTTAAAGTCATTTAGTGATTTAAAAAGTTGTTGAATAAAACCTGGGGGAACCCTCCCCCAACTTTCAATGACGTGAAGTTAACTAACTAACTAACTAACATGAAGTTGTTAAAATGTTTGAATATGACACTGGGAAAGTGTCTCTCTGCCCTGTGCTATAGGGGAGGTCATTTGCAGTGGAATGCCACACAAGATGACATGGATGATGGATGCAAAATTGGAGAGCAGCCTCTGGACTCAGGCCCAGAAAACTGGATATTCACACAAAAAAGCATCCTGAAATAACATGCTATGACAGGCTTTGCTCATCACTAGTTTCATTGATTTTTTTTTTTTGTTAAGGTTACTTGACAACAGCTTCTGGAACACCTTGTGGAACTACAGCACTCAGCTTGTCCTCCATCGTCATGGCCTTGCAGAGGGATGGATGGCTGCATTTGCGAGTGCATCTAAGTAATAGACCAGTTCACTTTGAACACTGGTGTAAAACAAGGGCACGCTTGCTTTCTGTTTCTGTTTTGCATTATCATACATAGCTGCTATGCAGGCAGCACAAGTAGCAGCCTACCATGGGGTGGATTACACATACCTTGGAAGCATAAACTGTGCTAGTAGCATTGTGTTACTGAGCCATAGACCTGAAAAAAGCTGTGAAGATACATAACCTAGCAAAAAAAAAGCAAGAAGCCAAACAGGACTCAAAATCAGCCATCAAAGCAAACATCCCTGAAATCTTAATACCAAGCATCAAAGTCATGTTAGAAAACACAAATCCTGGGAAAGTAGAACAGCTTGCCTGTCCTGTCCATATCCCACTTCTGAGTAATTAGGAAGGAACTGACAGCAAGGATTGGGAAAGAATTCCACCATTTGTACTCATTTCAGCATATGGAAATGCAAGACATTCAGTCCCAGAATGAAACCTAGATTTTAAAAATTATTATTTACATGTAATTACAATGCTAAAATAGTCCCTGGAAAGCAGAGACATCAAAGATGCTAGAAAACTAGATGCATTGGAAAAAAGTGCCTATGAAAAGTCTGAACATTGGGCTCTATCCTCAGCATAGAGCGGAACAGCCCACCAGCTCACCTTTCACCAGCCAGCAGGGAGCACAGGATGTATTTAGTGTGTGTTCTCGGAATGGCAGCCCCCAAGAATCCCCCACGGAACAATCCTGTGTAGACCGGTGTGTGTGCAGCAGGGGATGTTCATTAGAGATCTTAAGAAGAGCTACCTCACGGGGCTGACAGTGATCAATCTCAACCGTGTCCACCAGAAACACCAACAAAGGACAGAAAGGAATGGAAAACACTCATTTCCACTGCATGTCCCAGTCTTGCTATTGGAAGAACACAGTAAGAATAACGTAAGTGCTACTGGACAATCAGATACATTCCCCATAACTGCTTTGTTTTCTCTGTGAAGAAAAAGCCTGCCTTAGCTAGCTTGTTTTGTTAGCTGCCACTGGAGATAATAGTTGTGAACCTTACTGAAGGGGAGGAAAATAAAGCTTTTGCTCTAGAGATGAAGAGAGCAGCTGATGTCCAGACTAAAGCACTCTGCCAAACACTTCAAGGAGCCAGCGGCCTGTTGCCAAGGCCGTGTGATTGCTGCAGTCATGATAGACTGGGGAGAAAGTCCATGCCAAGAAGAGTTGGCAGGTGTAGGACTCAGGTAGTCATGCCACGGTAGAAATTACATGATCCCTGATTACAGGGATTTTGCCTTTCATGTATCTTCAAAGATATCTGGAGCCTACTGGTGTCGTAAGCAATGATGGTTTATTTCTTATTACCTAGACTGAATTACAGATCTTTAATCAAACCGTGTTGCATTAGAGACAGTTCTGCTGTTTCACCATAAATATTTGGGTGTGCAATCTGGTGTTGATCTGCAAGGTGACCAATATCTATAACATAAGTAGTTATTTTTTGAGTGATCTACCAAGTTGTTTCAGCTTCAGCTTGTTAAGTTTGAGCTTAGATCTGAGCATGTTTTTGAGGTGATGCTGTTGGTGTAAGAGGGTACACAGACTCCTGTTACATTGAATAAATTCAGGATATATCATCTCTGCCTCAATTCCCAGCCATTTTCTCAGCCAAGTTTTAACACAAAACACTATTTCTGTGCTTTTTTTTTTTTTTTTTTTTTTTTTTAAAGTAAAACTCTGCAGTCTGTTTTCAGCTTTCTTCTACTTTTCTCATAAAATCAGACCCACACATAGCCCAGATTTCTCAATGGTATCTGGTGAAGTTTTTCCACCTTCTTGTGCTATATATATTCCTATGTCCTGACCAGCAGCATGTGTCTGTGTTTTGAGTACAGACTGCTGTTATTTTAGATATCTGCCTCCATGAAGGAGCATCAGTGTTTCTTACATGTGTTCATAATGAGAGTTTATTCACTGTTTTCACAGACGTTTAACCTAATTTCCAAAATGAGGTTGTTCTTGTTCTCCAAGCTCCACAACTATATATATATTTTTTTTTTAATTTGGGAGCCTGCCCACCAAAGCCCATATGTATTTATATGTATATAGCAGTTGAAGTGAAGAGACTTATTCAGGAGAGGTTCTTAAATGTGTGCCTTCTTTTTAAGCACCTAGTGAAGATGAGTTTGGTGTGTGTTTACACATTTTTCTGAATGGGGGTGCACTGAAGAACAGGCTTGTTTCCTGGAATCAAAACCTTGACTGAAATGTCACTACCTGGATCACTTGGGGCTTTCAAGGCTGACAGCAGCAAGGGGATATAAACCATAGCCCGCACTTGCCTCACCATAATACAAGCACACATTGTATGCATTGCATGTAATCATACAACAGTTCCTGGGGTGAGATCATGCTGTAAAGTATCCAGCCTTTATGCAGCAGAAGCATCAAGATGAAGGCCATGAGTCCCAGAACACAGCTGTGACGAAGCAATATCTATGCTATGACATTCAATTTTGTTATATAATTAGAGCATTCAATTATAGACTGGAAGACATACTTACACCGTATTAGAATACTCTCTGCTGTAAATGAGGTTGAGTTAATTCTCTAACAGGCCGGACAGCGATAAGAGGTGGAGATAAGCTCCCAGCACCAACTGGGGACAAAATTAAATAAGTGGCATGCCTGCCTGCCCTGCCAGCTCCCACACCTTGCTCCTATGCCCATGACAGCCAGCTCTGCAGTGAGAGCCCCTGCAGCAGAGAACAATGGGGCGATGGACACTTTTTCTTATTATCTGCTAATAAATGATTTCACCTTTGGATTCCAGCTGCAGCTCTGCCCTTGTGCAAGGCTGTCGGTTGGGTGGAGCAGCTGTAAGCCTTAGGAACAGTTAAGACTGTTCCACAATTTCACTAATTTTCTTGGATTAATATTGGATTAATTTAATCTCTTTGAAAACAGTGACTTTTGATATGAGATCTTGTCTCTCTAGGCTGATCTGGCATGTTCAGCCATAACTCACATGAGCTGGAACATTAAGGCTTGTTTCGAAGAGAGAGGGAATGTGAGCCAAGACACAAGCACAGGCCCCTATTTTCCTTTGAAAAATATGATTAGCTTTTCATTTTCCTCTTATGCAGCATTAGGCTACTCCCTTGAGCAAAAGGTCCTTTATGTTTTGTAGATATTTGGGAAAATTAACTTGGCGTTATTGTTCCATAAGTCACTTTCCAAATATTCTAGATACCACGCAGAGATGGAAAGACAGTTTGTGACCAGAGCACACAGACTAGAAACAACAGAGATTAAATGCAAGGGCAGCAGGCACAATGTACAAAACAGATAAATCAGGATGACTGCATAGTTGCATTCTTGTTTTTCCACTGTACTAACTCACAGAGAGCACAAAATAAGCCTGTGTAGAATAGTCATATAAAAAAGGCATGCTGGAAGAAATATTTATGTTGTATTAGCATATTCTCTGCTCTAAATGAGTTTGGGCTAATTACTTATCGGGCCACACAGGGATAAGAAGGGGAGATAAGCTCCTAATATCACATTAGGAAAAATTAATTAAACAGAATAAACATAATTTATTTGATTGTGCTATTTCGTATTTCAACTGCTTGACTTAGCAATCTCAGTAATATTCTTCTTTAACAAATTATTTTCTTAAACAGAAAAAAGCAAAATGAAAACAAGCTGGAAAGATGAATTTCATCATGATACCTCATTTTCATCAGCAGACTTAGAACTGCAAAATAAGCGCAGATTTCTGCTACTTGAGCTAATGGAGTGCCACTACCAGTCACGTGTTATCATCCTCTGAATAAAGCACTCCCAGGAGAGGATCACTGATGTGCACTGGTGAGAAACATGAATCAAGGATTTGCTTCTGGGCTGGGGTGACAAGTAACCAGGTAGATGTATACTCCAGATGCAAGCTAACGTGCTGCATCTCCTCCAGCCTCTCACCATCCTTGTCCTTTGCCTGCACCACTTCATCCCAGACCCAGTCTCCTCCTACAGCAATTCCCAGCTGCGGAGGAGACACACGCAAGGATCCCAGCTCCTGATCTCCCAATCTGAATAGGTCTTTGCTCACTTCCAGTATGACATTCTTTGCTCCCAGCCTACTTGGCTGGACTGCCCTAACTCCCCAGTCCCTCCTCCTGGCCCTGTTCCTCATCTAGCACAGCTCTGGTATCCAGTATGTCCATGTGAGATTTTCTCCACGGTGCATTTGAACAACTCCATCCTCTGTACTCAGAATTTGAACATTGGGGCTGCTGGGACCAGCGGTAGGGCCAACTGCTGCTTTCAGTTTGGGTGCCTAGAGCTTTTAGGGCTCACGGTAGCAGATGCCTATCCATAGCAAATGGGACGTTTAGGAAAGTTTGCTGTTAAAATCAAAGCCGTCTTTATTAAATGTGCACCGTAACTTTTCATGCGCTTATTTCATGAGGATAAAACCAACACATCCCTGACACAAATGCTATTTTCTATCAGATTTTAAATCGTTGTACCAAACTTGCAAGATGTAGACTTTGTCATGGAAGACACCAGAAATTTTAAGCACAGCTCATTTTCCCCTACAGCCTGTACGGCACGTCAGACATGTCTGAGTTGTTTTACACTAGTTCCCCTTGAGAATGTGTGTCAAATAAAAAGTCCTGAATTATACAATTTCATATTGTTTAGATAGGACAACCGAGTTGATACATTTAATCTCATAAAAAGCATTGTAATATCTTTAATGACCACTATACAAACTTTCATTCCTTGGAGAAGATAAGGAATGTCCTTGCAAATAAGAAAAATTAGATCCTGCTGTGCCAAGGCCTGTGCTCTAAATAGTTCAAGGTGACCAGTGTACTGCTCAGCCTGTTACATAAAGCAATTTGTAAAGGTCAGTAAAAATTAAAGACAAAATGACAGTTTTTTCAAGAAAAGAGACACAATGATAAGCCCCAAGGACTATGCTGAAATGATGTCCAGTAAAGAAGAAAAGTGTGAGACTAGATTTAGCGGGGCAAATGGATATACTGTAGAGTAAGCGTTGCTGATGGGTAATATCTTGAGTGGATGGGCTATTCCACCTCTCTGGTGCCCCTAACCTCGCGAGTCAGCTGCAAGGATGCTTAATTCAACCTAAACTACAGGAAGATAGGTAGACAGTAGGAGCACAGCCTGGCATGATTGTAGTCATATGCCCTATCCCCTGCAGCCAGTCCACCACACCTCTTTTGCACTGAGCATTTCTAATCAACATAAAAGGACTGGGCCAGAAGGGGGAATCCAGGTGGCCTCACACCTCCATTTGCATTGGCTAAATGCTGAGCAACACCTGGAATGAGACTGTCATAGCCCCCTGGTTTGTACTTTTCCTTCCCTCCTTTGTTCTTTCCTTTTTCACATGTGTTTGCTTTCTGTTTAAGAAGAATCTTCTTGAGATGTTAAAGCTATGTCCTTTGAAGAGCTGCTGTGATGCTGTTAATTGACAGCTTCCAAAAAGCTATGTTAGAGACAGCAGGGCACTGCTGCAATTTCTGTGTTTCCCTGAGACCAACAGACAATGTGCTGTGCTGGAGTTTTTCTAGCAATGAACTTGCTATTCAGAGCCAACACCAGAGCGAGAGGCTGAGTTCCCTTCCCCTGCAGTGCTTGTGCTGTCTTTGTCCCTTGTTCGAATTGCCTGCCTCTCCAGGGAAGGACTGGGCTCTGACAACAGCTCCAGGAGCAGTTCCAGCCCGCCTCAGTGAACTGAACAGCTCTCTTTTCTGAAATAAACCCAACCATAAATTGTCTTTCCTACTATCGCTTTAAGCCTGTTAAACAATGGTGTTTTCCTCAAATAGATTCTTAACAGCAAATGGAAACTGGAGGTTTTGTTAAAATGAAAGCCTTACTTCTCTGCATTCCACATTTTAATTCTTTTTTCTCCTTATTTTTTCTGTCTTTAATGAAGTGTTTAAAAGATTTGGTGTGGTTCATGTTGTCATGGCAATAAATAAGCTAAGTTTTATGCATTTGAAACCCCAAACCCTATCCCAAAATGTGTCTAGCAATATAGTTTTGTTATGGTGACACAGAACCTTTAATACATTTGACCCTCTGGGTCTATTTATTGTAGTGAAATTTGACTCAGCAAAGTTGAATCCCCTTATATATTCTGCAAGAAAATTCATTGTATGTCTGGATATAAACCAATTCACCTCCTAAGCTGCATAATCAACTCCCATCCTAACATGTCAGTTAGCACTAGTGCAGCTGAATGGAAAAATAAATTGTGATGGCTTTATAGAAATGTACTTAATTTCTATGGGATGCCCGGTGAGTATCAGAACAACAGATGGTGTATTAACTACTATGTCTATCAATACTCTTTCCTTGTCTTAGGTAATATTTTTATATAAGGGGGTGGCAGCCTACTCTATTGTATGAAGCAAAATTCTTGAATGGATACCCTGAAGTAACCCTGGGGTTTTTAGCTTGTTTTCACTTGATATTTGGGAAACTGTTCTGTAATGACAAGCTCTGGAACAAAATCTAAAAGAGAGGGTATTTTCTGTGTTTAAAAGGTTTCTCTGTATGACTGCAAATAAGAAAATTATACAAACATCTTATTCTCTAGTTACTCCATATTGCCTAATCAATATGGTTTACTCTTCCGTCTTGCTATATAGTCTTGTGTGCAGATTTTATTGTGTCTTTGTTTTGTTTTTTTTGTATGTATATATATTTATTAACAAACAAACCAGAGAAATCAGCTGTTTAAGGATGTGTTGGAGTGAACCACTCGCTACAGGAACATTATATTTATTTCCATGTTCAGGCTATGGAAGGCTAGCCAGGGGATACTTCTTTTCACCTAAACAGTGTAAGTCCATTGGAAAAGACTTAAGGGTTGGTTAAATAACGCTTTTATTTTATTTTTTTTCTTCCCCCCCCCCCCCCCCCCCCTTTTGTGCTAAACATTAGAATCTGGGCAAAAGAGCCCATTGTCATAAGCCATAAAACAGTCCTTTCCCTGTTTTAAGGGAAATCTGTTTGGAACATGTCTAACGTTTTCAATCTCCAGGTTCCTGGTCCAGCCAAACAGACCAGGGTGTTTCTACCTGGGCTATTCCTTTCTTTTCCTCTTCTCCCCATTGAGTTAAACCATGTTCCCCATGCAACCCGAGACAAAGGACTTGCAACCTGACATACAGCAACATCCTTGGCTGAGCAGATCACAGAGAGAGCTCAAACATCTCAGCGCTCTTCGGTTCCAAAACACCAGCTCTTACGGTACCCGAAGTGTAGGTGCACATCTGCCTCGTTTCCCTCCCGCTGCCTGACTGCAGCATCTCCAGGCTCTGCCATGGTGGTGCTGGCCACAGGACTGCAGCCTGAAGAGGGAAGGAATGAAATACTGCTTTTACCAGAAGACTAACATATGAGAGGTAATCGCTGGTTGCTTGTAAGTCTGAATCACTCCATTTTTACTGGCTTGCAATATCACTAGCAGAGTTTCTTTTTTCCTTTACCTTGTTGAAGTGGAAGAGGCCCTTCCCTTTTATTTGAAACATTGGTTTTCTTCAGCTTCCTGTGTTTTCTCTAAAAGTCCTTAGGCATTTTTCTTAATATAGCCCTGTACCTCAGTACAGCACATCATAGGTAATCATATAAGAGTGTGGTATATCTGATATGACTACTGCATGATTCTAATCTGACACAATCTTGTAACGCTGTTTGGACGTGATTGCTATATTGCAGTCAGCACAGAGCTGGCACAGTGCTGGCAGGAAAACATAAAGGCTGCAACAAAAACGCATCAAAATTGGGAAGAAGGCAGTCAAGTGTGGCAAAACGTGAGTAAAGAAGTACTGAAATGGAATATTACCAGTCAATGCATTCAGGAAAAAATATTGGAAGGTGAAGACTCCTACTGTCTGCAGATACTGGAAATGCCCATACTACAATGAGATGGATTTTTTTTCCTTTTTGATAGAGGAATGTATGTAGGAAAAATGAGGTAAGAAAGTGAAAGAGAAACATTAGAAATGTACCTGAAACCATGAAAGGTGTTGAGGCATCATATTCCAGTGGCAAGAGTGGGAATTGTTAACTCAAGCTATTTAGCATTCGTATCTGGGCAAATCTGTAGAAAATTACAGAATGGAAAACTTTTGCACTGGCCTATTGGATAACCATAAATAATTTAAAGCAACTTCTATCTTGTCTTCTGCAATTCAGTAGACAACAGACTATGGTGTCATGCAGTTTTATCACAGCTCTCTCCTTTTACCAGAAAATCGTGGCTTTTTTTAAGATACTGTACATTTTTTTCAACCACTCCTATTTTGGTTGTTTAATTTTATCAAGGGAAAAAAGTTGTCTTGGTACTGATACTCTTTGGGTCTGTTTTTACATTAATCCTTCTCAGTTTGTCACTCACCTGTGTGAGCTTCAAGGAGAAGCTAAGAAATAAAACTATGCATTTTGTAAAGGTGAACTAAGTTTTCTTAGTTCTAGTCACTGTACTAGTCACTGCACACCTGTGAGTAGGGGCACTAGGACAGACTGCCAGGAAGTACAACTTGGTCTACTTCTAGCTACTTCAGTGGAGTTATGCTGAGCCATATTTGCTGATAATCTGAATTTTGAGTATCCTTGTCATGTTCTTTTTAATACAGTGTAATCTTTTTAAGAGTACTAACTTGGAATAACTCTGTTTTGGTCAATATCTGAAATGAGAATTGTGTCATTAGCTGTGAGTTGTCTCCCAAGACAAAAATACATCCAGTTTTCGCTTGAGACTAAGAAAACATTTGCAATAATCTCCTTATTTTAACCTTTTACTGGATGACAATAATGACAAACTAGAAACTACTTCTGAGCTCCAGCTTGACTTTAACATTTAGACTATCTGCCTGCCGCATATTTTATGAGACTTCCAATTACAACATGAGACATCTCAGTCTTTGAGGTCCTGCACAACATGCCCATGGGACAGGAAAATGCTATTTTTGTATTAATGCAAGAGTTTAGACTTACTAATTTGCCCAGGGAAGTATGTGATATATATAAAAAAAAGTCAATCCAGTTGTCTTTAATTCCAGAAAATGTCTCTAATGGATGAAACATCACCCTTGATCCTAGCTGAAAAGAAATGATAACTTCAAAAAGCACATCAAAATTCACGATACTGTAGATTACTAAGATATTCTTTTGGGGTATGGCTTGTTTGAAAAGAAGTAAAAGAAATAAATTAGGCATTTAGTAAGTTATATATTGCCCACAGTTCTACAGAGTTGTGAAGAAAACAAATCTGGAGTGCTGCATTGCACAACTTCATAATGCTGCAGTTAGATTTTCCCTTGTATTTACAGACTGATTTATTTTAAAATCTATTCAAGTATTGGAAAAGCATAAACATGCAGCTCCACAGATCTGGAGGTCAGATTTCGGTGACAGTAATACATAGCTTCTGCTTACCAAGCCCTCCAAATTAGAGTCAAATTCTGCCTGCGTTACTTACTTTTGATTTAGGATGGAAATACACATGTGAGTGAAGGAGCAGGTTTTGCCACAGTATTAGGTAGCTGCACAGTGCTGACACTACTCAGATATAAACAAAAACATGTAGTAAGGTACTTATCTAAGAGGGGCAGAATATGACAACGTTCAGTACAAACATTTCTAAGAGAGATAGCAGCGCTTGCATGGTTTCATAGGAAATATAACTGAATCCTGATATACAGCTGTTTTTCTCTCCTCACCAGTAGTTCTGAAGGTTCATACCAATGCAGTTGAAACCTCATTTTGAGTCTTCTATTAATATTACAAATCTTAAATAAAGTAAGTCAACAGATAAAAAGCTGGTATCAGTCTTAACCGCTTCAATTTTGCCTGTATGCCAGCATGCAGCATTTTGGGTTCTGCAAATCTCAAGTCCTACTGTTTGCCACACCAGCATAAAGAAGAAAGAAAAAATTTTAGCATGTAAACTTTCCTCTCAGATCTGCCAAAGGGACACAGAGAATGGCCTGCCCTGGTCACGTAACACCCTGAATCAGTAGTCATCCATTGATCCACGTGAACCACAGATCTTACAGCTAATCCTTCTTTAGCCCATTGGTATAAGGGACGAAGATAGGTTGACCTTGTAGAAGAACAAGGCTGACTTGGTGGAACTGTTAGTATACAGATAAGTGGCCAAATTTGGCAATGAAACTACAAGCATGCGAACAGCTCGTGATGAGCAACTGCTTTGCTGCACGTAGGCAAATTCCAAGGTGGAACTTGGGCAGATAAGTGATTGTATATAACCAGCACTTGTGTATGCAATAAATTATCTCATTTCTTCACTGACTTGGGATCCTTGTCTTCATATGCCACACACTGGTACTGAAGGAGTTGGCTGGGGAACTGCAGGGTCTCTCCAGTGATGGCCACTCTGTTGGGGTATCTAATGAGAGAGAGACTGGATGGAGCCAACAACCACAGGTGTGCATCTCAGCTCAAAATAGAGGAATAGCTCTGTTACCTTATGTATTCTTTTCTAGTTTGTAAAATACTGTTTCTGATCATAGATATAATTCTGAATCACCCCTTTTTTAAAGCAAGAGGAGGGTATGCCTGAGGAGCTGAAACATGGGCATCAGGGTAAAATCAATGCTCTATAACCATGGTGATGGGACAGTACAGTTGCCACTGGCATAGTCATTGACCTTAAAGATTTTCTTTCCAGCAGTCAACAGAAGGATGATAACCCCCTGCCCCACCAAAAAAATGGAACACAAAACCCAGTTGTATTTGTAATTTAGCCGTTCAATGTTCTTGTAGACCATGACTGAACATTTTGGCAGGTAAGGTGGTATCACTTTACCACACACTGTTGACAAAAGAGTTGTATGTCAAATCGTAACCCCAGGGAAGAATTTCTCTACAGCTGGAAACTGCATGTGGAAAAGTAAAGGCAAAATGAACTTTGTCTGTCTCCCACCCTTCTGCCCCAGACGCTAACCAAACAGAAAGACTTGATAAGGAAATGCTCTTAGATGTTCAGTATTTGCCTAGATCCAGAAATGCCTTGTACTAACTGAGAGTAAAATGTGGGGTTTAGAAGCTGTCTACCTAAAGTTCATATCTATCTATCTATCTATCTATCTATCTATCTATCTATCTATCTATCTATCTATCTATCTATCTATATCTATTCCCTTTAATTCCATTACCATATAATACCTAAGAATTAATACCATAAATAGTGTTGACAGAATGAAAAAAATTGAGAGGCTTGGGATACCTCATCCCTTAAGTCTTGGGACTTAAACAAGTCAGAGTGCTGCGTTTCCAATTGCAAAGGTGGCTTTCAGAGCTAAGAGGCCAGGTGAGAGCCTTGAACTTTGTGTACAAACAGTCTTGATGTCTGTCCAGGCACAGATGGCCAGAGGGTTCTGAAGGTGTTGTTCCAGGTAATGCAGCCCCGTGTCTGTCCACTGTGGCTTTTAGCCAGGATTGTGACTTGTTTATCCTCTATTTCATTGTCCCATCTTCTTATTCAGGGCTGTTAGAGAAGTTGCATAATAGAACAGAGGAGTTGTTTTGGCTCCAGCTGGTCCTGGTGTCTGTTGTCCAGTGGGGGTTTGGTTTAGTTGTGTGGAAGAGACTTGGGACACAATGAGAGGGGAACTCTAAATAGCTCAGAGGCTTTTTAAGAGGTGAACATTTTATTTACTAGCTAATTGCTACTGCAAATAAAACTTTCAGTAACCAAGATATGGGTAGTGATATCTTTCTGCTAGGAAATTTGTAGCACACTCCTTTGGCTTCAGTTGATGGATTTTGAATTTTCTAACAAGCTTTGCTTCATTGAGAACGAAGTCTGTGAAAGTAGCAACATGTAAAAGCAAACCAACCTTTCCTATTTTCCCTGTATTTCCCTGAACACATGTTGTATTCAGAGTTCTATCTCCAAACAACCTTAGAGAAAGTTTTCTTTTCTGCTGTTTTTTCCCTGTTAGTTCAGCATAGCCAACAGTGAAGACCTTGTTTACATTAAGCAAATGTGCAATGATGCAGCAAAATCAATTTAGTCACACTGATGCAAATCTCTCATACAGATGTAACGCCTGTGTGCAAAGTAGGGCATTTCTGAATATACACAATATTTAAAATTAAGTGAAAGAGATTTTATTCTTCCCAGATGATTCCCTAATGTGCTTCATATAGATGCTCCTGAAAGCCTAAGTTGAAGGAAAGGGACTTTCTAGTAAAAATATAAGGGTTCATTAGGAGTACCATTGGTCGTGAAGCAATATCATGACCTTTAGTTGGCAAGTTGCAGTAGCTTAACAGTTAATTTAATACCTTACAAACAAATACCCTTTGCATTTAAACTGAGCATCTTTGACCTTAAAATAATTGGGAAAATAAATATGTGATTGCATAACTGCATTTTACAGTTACTTTTCAGAACATTAGTGAAAATGAATGTATTTTTGGTCCTGGGCTGTTCTTAGCAATTTAATGTGATCTATTGTCAACAAGAGGGAAAACAAACCTCTGACACTTAGTAAGAATAAGTATGAAACAAAATGTACCTTACTGTGGGTATTCAGCCAAAGGTCTATGGGCCAAATATGGCACAGGCTGTGAATGTGTTACTGAAAACTAGGTGGGGTCAGCAAGTGAGGTGACAGTAGGAATACCAGTAATGAGGTAATGACTGTTTTCCTTTGCAGTCTGCAGAACTTTGAGGATTTTTGGTTGGGTTTTTTTCCTGGTTTTTGGGATTTTTAAATAAAAAGACTTTGGAAAATTGTGAAGCTGGAGTAAAAGTAATTTGGTAAATGTCTTTTAGATGTTTTTTTGGGAAAAAAAAGATTCCAAATACTTTATGTTGCAGTATAACATTTATTTAACATAGTAATAAATGAATGGCCAAAATCCAAACAAAATATTTTAATTGAAAATATAGTTTTTAATCAAATCCAGACTGTTTGGAAAGCTTGTCTTTATGAAGTATTTTAAAACTGGGGAATTTTTTTCCTAATCCAAATGGAGGAACATTCTGAAACTTGGTGATCTTCTATTAAATGAAATTTTGACTCTTCTTACAGCTAAAGCCTCACACTAGAAGAGTGAAAAAAGATGTCATATGTGGCTTCCTTTCCATGTGCGTTCACTACCATCGCTATTGACGCTGAAAGTGACTGTTTTTTTTCCTCCTCCACCCTCTCTGAAAAAGAAAATGAAGTTTAGGGAGTCTCTTTTCAGGAATGAAGTCAGGGTAAAATCTCATCCTGATGGGCTACAGTCTCCCAATGGAGCCAGCTGAGAAACACTGTTCTGTAGGTCCAAATACTCTTTGGACCTCACCAGAAACATACATCAACAGGAGTTGGCAGTGCTTCATTTTTCCTAACAGCAGCACTAATGCTAACAAGAACCCGAGTAGGAAACCCTCATCAGACAAAGAGACAGAGGCAAGGGAAGTGCTTACGCAGGTAGGGAGCCAAACACTCAATTATTACTGCATTTCAAATCCACAGGTGTTACAGCTATACCCCCTACTTTGTAATTCCTGAGATTACTGAGATTTATCAACAGAAACTGTGGCCCCCACTGGATAATTTCTGAGTTCCTTGAAATGAGTCTAATACCCAACAAGATTACTTGTGCTGCTGCAGAAAGGTATTTCTGGCCTTTTACGTGTTAGAAAAGAAACTGGATGTGACAGATTTGGAGCTGCCCTGTGATAATTTAGGAATATGGTCTGTTGACCTGATTACTTGGATGAACGTCTGAATTTAACTCATCAGGAGTTGGCTTGCAGCTGCACTCTTAAATTATTGCTGGGCCGGTCTGTACTTGCAACCCTGGGGTGCCCTACTTCCACTGAGGCTGCACAGCCAGCGAGCACCGAGACCTGGAAGGGGGAAGAGATTTGGTTTTGAACCACAGTATCTCTGCAAAGGCAGTCCTAGCATCCTGCTCATCCCTAGGAGAGACGTAGGTCTCCAATGGTCCATTGGGGATTAGAGATGGGACCTGTAACCGATAAAACAATTGGATAGACCATTGTTAGGGGACATTAACCAGGATGTTTTTATCTAACACTGGGTATTCAGAACTGGTATGTTGCGTCGCCCCTTAGGCAAGCCCCTTTTCCATGAAAGGGAACCTAATGGGATGTCGCCCAGGGTTAATTTACAAAAGCACGGTGACTTCTCTGAACATGAAACTAATGGGAAGCTGTAAAGTGGTAGTGTTATTGCATAGTTTACAGTGGAGGCATGTTGGGTGGAGCACTGGAAACATTACAGGGTGGCTGGCCCACTCCAGGGTGTTGGACCCAGCCTCACCTGTGGTGAGCTTCCAGCTGAGACCAAGCTGGTCAAGTGAACCACCTCTTCTTGACTATGAAAGAAGAGTGCCAGTGGTTATTTGCCAGGTCCTGAAGAACTATTTGACTTGGGTAAATAGCATATATAACAGGAAGAAAAGGTTTTGTGTGTGTGTGTGTGTGTGTGTGTGCACGCGCATGTGCGCGCGTATGCGTGTGTGTGTTGGGTGAGTGAAGTACAGAAAACAGAAAGTGGAAAATCCTAAGAAAATTACTTGAACCAGGTTTCTCTCTCTTGGCTGAGAGGACAAGTAGGTAGCTACTATAGCTTTATGGGTTCTTGATAGTGGAGTGCAAAAAGGCAGCCTACAGGCCTAAGCCATATTCTAGATTAATTCCTAATTCAGCCATCATAGCTAGGGAGTCACTATGTCAATTCACTGGTTATTCCAGCTGTTTTGGTGTGTAAATGTCTCCTTCTTCGCTGTTGCCAGAAAAATTAATATATTACATCTTCCTAACTGTGAATTTCTAATGTATTCATCTTTCCCCCAGTGAACATCTTTTCTATTTAATGGATTTCACTCAATGGCAAAACCAACCATATATTAAGACATCCATTTGTCAAGAGAAGCCAGATTAGTAAATGCTATATATTCTGGGGCAGATCCTCACAGTGACTGCTTCATGTTGCTGGTAGTGAATTCTGGCCAAAAAGCAGCTATATCTACCTCTTGGATGACAACAGTGGCAAAAGCATTTTTTAATGATACAGACAGAGTGCTGAGTCTCCTCCACCACTTCCTTCACTGTTGCCACATGAAGGATAAAACTGAGCTGTCTGAATCACACTGCAAGCCGTGTGGCTTTGTTTTGGTCTATGAAAATACTTCCAAGAGAGACTTTAGTGTCACATGGCTGTTTTAGGAGGAGGAAATGCACATGCTGATGTTTAGGGGTAATCCAGGAAGAGTTGCATCTTGTAAGGCCGAGTGACTGACTACTAGAAAATCTAGAAATACAGGCAGAAGACAAACTGAGCTAGACACAGAAGGAAGAAATCAGAGCCAGCAAGTAACGCTGAGTGCAAGGAGCTCCTAGTTATGAGCCTTCTGTTGAGAAGTTCTGCTGGGCCGTTGGCAGCCATTCCTTCTGCTGCTGGAATTTCTGAATGATAACTTTTTTGTGGAGTATGTTGCAGGAATCTAGTTTACAAATAGCAAAGATCTAGACTGTGGTCACAAAGTGTATATCTAAACAGAAGGCAAAATGTTGGAGGAATAATACTGCTTCTGGAATTTGCTTTAATTGGGGATGTCCAGAAGCAGCAGAGGATTTAGTAAAACTCACATATTGTGAACAGAAGTAACAAGTAGCATAGAAAGCTCTTGAACTCTTATATGAGTGTGGAAAAGGGAAGGAGAGATGAAGTAATCTCAGCTTCTGATTGTTTCCCGCAGCTAGTCAACATCATTTCCATGCTTTATAAGCTGACTCTTTACCTGCTTGTCACCATCTTCATTCTTTCTCCATTGGTTTGTCTCATCCCAGTGAAACACTGGAGAACCCAACATGTCTTCTCCTGACAGAAACTAGACAAAACCAGCAGCTGTTTTCAGACTGAAGACAGTCCAGCACGTATCGGCCATGGCGGGTTTGTCTGCATCACCTTTTACAAGTGGCCCCAAGCCAGCTCTGCCTGGGGTCCCTGTGGGCCAGACGTGGGGTAGCTGTGGTCCGGAAGCAGTGCACCCAGGTAAGTATAATGGGGTGCAGCATCTTTCATGGGTTGTTTTCACGTTTTGTCTGAGCAATGCAGTTACATGTAAAAGCTTTTCCTTCACTCTCTTGTCTTCATATACGCAACAGCTGGTTATCTCTGGACGGTTATTTCTGTGCCTCTCTATGCTTTCTCCTCCTGTCCTGAGTAATCCTAATATGATGCCACTAACAGGAGGGAGAGCAGGGCTATACATTCAAATTCAAATTGTGCAAGTTCAAACATTTATTTTAAATCAGATGCTGTTCAGATGCCCTGCGACTACAGATTTTAACGCACAGTTTGAGTGAGCTTTGCAAACATCCCAAGCAAACAAACTTTGCAGGAAACATAATTGTATCATTTTACTAATCTCTGGGACACTGGCTCATGGGGATCCTCATTTCCAACAAAGTGTCTGTTCAGATCCTTTGCAGGGTGATCTTTATACCATTAGATAATATCTCTGTTCTCCTGTGTTAATACCGATTGCAGAAACAGCTTATACTAATTACAGAAACCATCTAGTTTAATAATCTTATGACTTGCTATTGATCATATTTGCTATTAAAATTGATCAAACATAATTCAGTTATTGCTTGTTCCCCCATAGACCTATTCTAATGGCATTTTTGATGCTTTTTCACTTTATGGAACCTGTACCTTCCTCCTTAGCTTTGATTGCTGAACCCGTTTCATCATTAACACTTACATGCTCTCCGCATGTTAGCTCCCGTCACAAGGAATTGTTAGAACATCACCGCAGGGTGTTGGATAACCAAGCCACTGTGTGTGGGATCAGAGAAAGAGGATGCCGGGGCTCTACCCTACCACTTGGTGACTCTCAGCAAAGGGAGAGAGGCAGCTGGACTGGCAGGCAGAAGATGTGCTTCAGGAAACTGCTTCTGGTGACATTTTTTCCCTATGCGTTGGCATGTCAAGAGTTGAGAAGGCATGGCTTGTCCCCTCTGTTTGATATTCTTAAGCAGGGAATGACATTTACCTCTTTAAACAGTTTCTCATTGCAAAGCCAAATCCACTTCCCCACCACCACCCCAAAACAACCTGTAACATAGTTCTCCTGTTAATCATGGTAAATTGTGGATGTGAGGCACGCTGAACCATGACAGTGCTCCCGTACGCAGTTGTTCTGTGCACTGAAGAAATAAATTTTTCATCATGTACGGCTTTTATATGCTCCTAGTTATTATGGGTCCGATTTTAGGGTCTTGATGGGATTACAAGGAAGTGGGAAGCACTCTGCCTGCTCTGGGATTTTAAGTGCAGACATCTGGAATATTCTGAGGAGCTTTGAATATTCTAAGGTTTACGATTGAGCTGTGACCAATGTGTCAGCAGTGCTTCATGGCTGCACGCGTGCTTGAGCTAAAGTGTTCAGTTTAATAAAATGTTGCATCTGGACGAGAATTTACTTTTCTGTCGCACTTTTTTGATTTTACCCATCGCCAACTGGCTTCCATCGGGTCATGTAGCATAGATGTGATCTGCCAAACTGAACGCGGGCCACAATTTACGCACACAGGCACCCGTACACTGCGCGAGGGCGCAGGGCAAGCCCTTGGGCGACCTGCCACGGGGCGAAGGCCCCTCACCGGGCCGGGCCCAGCTGCCGCACGCTGCCGGCCGCCGCGGGCCGGACCGCCTGCCCGGACGACAGCGCGGCCGTCGAGGCGGAGGCCCGGAGGACCCTGGGCTCCAGCGAGGCTGGCAGGGAGCCGCTAACGCCGTGCGTGGGGGGCCGGCGCGGCGCAGGGCCCGGGCCGCTGCATGCCTTGCGGGGCCCCGAGGCCGCCCCGCCGGACAGCCCCCGACAACCGCCCGGGGAGGGGGCGGGGCCTCTCGGGGCGGGGCCTCCTGGGGCGGGGCTTCCGCCGGCGGCCGTCTGGTTCCTGTGGGGGCGGGGTGGGAGAAGCTCTCCCTGCACGTACGCGGGGGGCGTGGCCCCGAAGGGGGGCGTGACGGGGGCAGGGCGGGGCCGCGGGCCCGGGACAGCGGGCGGGGCCGCGGGGGGGGCGGGGCACAGCGTGGCGAGGGGCGGGCCGCGGGCGGCCGTTGGCCGTGTGGCGCGGCGGGCAGCCTCCTCCCGGGGCAGGCACACAAACACCGCGGGCCGCGCGGGGCGGGGGTCGGCGCGGCGGAGGCGCGGGCGGGAAGCGGCGGGGGCAGCGGGACCGCCCCGCCTCCCCTCCCTTCGGCGCTCCGGCCGCGGCCGGCGCCGGACCATGGAAGAGGCGGCGGCGGCGGCGGTAGTAGCGGCGGGGGCGGCGGCGGGGGGCGGCGGGCGCCCTGCCCGGCGGATCGAACGGGGGCGGCGACGCTGAGCGGGGAGAACGAGGCCGAGAGCCGGCAGGGCCCGGCGGAGCGCGGGCGGGGAGGTGGCCCCGCTCAACCTGTTGGACACTTGCGGCGTGTGCGGGCAGCCCATCCAGAGCCGGCGGCCCAAGCTGCTGCCCTGCCTCCACTCGGTTTGCCTCCGCTGCCTGCCGCAGCCCGACCGCTACCTCATGCTGCCCCCCGCCATCCCCTCCGCGGCCGCCGGCACCCCGAAGGAGCCGCAGCCGCCGGCGCCTCCCTCCTCGCCCGTCTCTTCGCCTCTGCACTGCACGCCCGGTAAGTGGCCCTTCTGCCGCCAGCCCTCTCGCCCCGCCCGGCCCGCGGCCCCCCGTAGCCGGGGGTGCTGCTCCTCCGCCCCGCGACCCCCCCGCCCGCCCCCCGCGGCCTGGGGCGGTGGGAGCGGCGCGGCGGAGCCGGGTGCCGTGGGCGGGGTGCAGGTGCCGGGGCACCAGCCTGCCGGGGCGGGCTGCGCTCGCTGCTCGCCAGCGCCGGGGCTGGCGGGGGACTGTGGGCTGGTTTTGTTTGTTTGTTTCATATTTATTGTTTTTCAAATTTCCCACCTCGGAAGGGAAGGCAGTAAATGCACTTTCCCAGGGCCTCTCTGGATAGAGAGGAGCGGCGAGAACCGTCCCGTCCCCTCCCCAACCCCCCCCCCCCGGCGCCGGGCCCGTCTCGGGGGCCGCGGGCAGCCCGGGCAGCCTCCCGCCCTCGGGGGGCCGGTGGCGCTTGGCGCCCAGCGGGGCTTTCTTTTTCTTCTTGCGGGCGGGAAGCTTTAATACTGGGTGGTACGAAGGAAGAAAAACGTAGAGAGATAAAGGACTTCTTTTGTTTTGTTTTTTTTTTTTTGTTGGTTTTTTTTTTTTTTTAGCGCTGTTTCTCGGCCGGCAGCCTGGGCTCACCTGGAGGGGAGCCCCGCAGGTGCCGCCTCCCTGGGCGGTGACAGGTGCGGGCGAGCGATAACACTTGCCTGTGTGACAGGCGGCCTGGGCGGACCTATTAATTAACAAATTAACGTAAAACTTACTTGTTTAATAGTTGTGCTGAAGGGGGAATGCCGCGGGGAAGTTTTGGTAAGCTCATGTGCTGACATAGCAGCTGATGTCGATGTGTTTAAAGAAATACATCTTGCTGTAGAAGATGTGTAAATAAACTCTTGCAATCTGAAAGTACTTCCCTAATGTTTTTCTTTTTTCCTGGCCCGTTTAGGTGTAGGGGGTCACTTAATTTTGTTAAAAGCAGCTCCATCTTAGAAAAAGGTGCAAACAAGCATCCTCTAGTGGAAATGTGTAAAGATCCTGGAGACGCTTAATAGAATAGAGAAGTTTGATGGAAACTGAGCTTCTCCATAGGTATTATGTGGAGGCTGCGCTTACTGGATGTGTAGCGGGGCTCAAGTGAAGGATTCTACAGGAAGAAAGGTTGGCCATTCTTAAGCAAGTATTGCCCGTTGTCCTTTTAAATACATTTAGGAAAGCTTTACCGTCCCACCAGCAGTTCTGACCAGAAAGGTTACAGCTTGACTACACAAAGTGCTTGCAGTAATTTGTAAAGGAACACCTT